>NC_068922.1:23970000-26739166 GCF_023091745.1 Budorcas taxicolor
AACTGGGGAGGGTTTCCTTGAAAAGTCTTGGAAATCGGTATTTTTGCAGGTGTAGAATGTGCCTAATAACCATAGCTAGTGCGTGCTCCCCAATGGCGAGGGTGTGACAGGGACAGCTGGCTCAGTTTTCAGCGTGAAAACACCCCCTCGGTGGACCAAACACAACGACACTGACCTTTCTGCAGGGGGAACGGAGATGTGCCTTTGACTGAATTGGCCATAAAGACGTCTTGCTATGACTTTTGTTCCCCACGAAAGCAAAGAAATATTGCGTTTAATATGAGAAGTACTGTTCACAGCTTTTCTGTGCCCCTTAAGAAATATTACAGTGCTGATTTACTGGCCTTCTTCCTCTGAGTTGGCCCCAAGGCTGGAGGGTGGAGGGGTAGGGTTGGGGTCGGGGGGGCGAGGACTGAGGAGGAGGATGCAGAGGGAGTGCGGTAAATTGCCTGTGCCTGTTTCCAAAGGTCTCCCTTTGCAGCAGCAAATTTATCAATCTTTTCATCTGACAATACTTTGAAATATATCATTGTCATCCACAGTTGTTTGATAGATTATCTGCAGGCCCACAGCCTTTTTCAAGGTCAAGTTGAAGATTCTTGTTTGCTGTTTAACTGGGTTGTTTAAAAACTCAGAACAATGCCTGCCTGTTAAATTTTCACTTGTTCTCATGGGGCATTCCAAAGCAAGTTTTCCTATTGACCGGATGTCGGGATATTTCATCCCTTTGAGCTTCTAAATTCAGCAACCAGGGCTTGGCAACGAAATCAACAGGAGAAGAAATGAAATTTAACCTCAGAATTTGCAGACACCAAGGAGATTGAACCATCTTTCATATCTCCTCCAAGTGTGTACTAATGTTGCTCTGCATGTCGCAGGCTGGTTATAGCCACACATCTATTCAACTTTCTGCCTTTATTCCAGTAGAAGCTGCACATACACTCCCCTAAAGTAGAAGCACAAAGAAATGGCGGCCACTCTGTCAGCACATAACCTGTTGCTCTAAGGACATTTTATAATAAAATCAGCCTCTAAATCACCATGTTTCATGGACATATTTATTTATGCTTTTAATGGAGACAGGCTTCACAGTTTCCACTATATATTCGATGATTGATTTTTTTTATTCAGCCAACTTTTATTTACCTTGCAAAAATGTTCTGGACCAATGTGATAAATTACAGATATGCAAATTTCTTTGAATGGTGTTGTAAGTGTGTCTAGCTGGAGCTGAATAACGCCTTGCAAGTCAGTCTGTGCGCGCTCAGGACCCCAGGGAGCTGATCAAAGCACCCATTCTCTTTCATCCCCGGTATTCTCCTCCAAACTATTTCGATACAATATGTTTCCATGATGCACTTAATGTGCTAGGGACATAGAACTCATTACAACCTAGCTAGTTCTGCCGACCTCTTTGTTCTGAGGCAGAAAGTCAAAGAAAAAAGGAAAAGCGCTGCCAGTTGCCAGCTTTCTGAAATGCTAAAGCATGCGTCATTTTTCACCAGGTCTCGTCTTAATATCCTCAAAAGACAAACTATGAAACCGGCCTCAGCCCTTTCTGGCATTAATTACACTGCTGTCCAGCCGATCTGTTTTTCCTATTATATGCATTTCTCAGCAGGGATTTTTTTTTTTTGCAAGAGTAATGCAGCTGCAAGTTAAACTATGAATGCATTTTTATCACTGTGGAAAAAATAAGTGAAAAGGCTGCAGAACACACAACTGAAGTTTGTAAAAAGTTTCTGGTAGATAAGATTTAGGGTGGAACTTGGGAGGTTTGCACAACAACTGTAAAACCTGAAATTGACTAAGAGCCTCACAAGCATTTTCAATGTGCCCTCAGTGTTTTGTAGTCACTCATTGTGCCATGTGAAATTCCTCTTTGGTACCCAGATAAATCTTAAAGGTGAAACCTTTCGAGGTTTCTCTGAAAATTCTAAAGTGAAATAGTCCATCCTACACTCAACCAGGAGGCTGCTTCCAAGGAATTTCCGTCCAGGATAACAGCCCAGAGAATATAAATTCTATTTCACTTCCTCCGCTTCTTGTAGGGTTGATTGGTTGGTGGAAATGGCTGGCAGCCAGTTCTGGGAAAGCTTCCAGACCTGACTCCGATTAACCCTCTCTGGTGAAACTCTGCTGGAAACCAACTCACCAGCAATTGCCATTAATCTACTTACTAATTAAGCCAATTCATTTCTAAAGGAGAAAAATTCCTTTCTTTAGCCAAACTGATGGGAGGAAATTTGAAAGAAGCGCCAAACTGTGTAACTGTAATTCAGCCAAGGACTGCTAAAACAAGGTGTTGATATATAGCAGCAGATTAAAACAAGTTTCTAGGGCAACACTCCTTTGGAGACGGTGGCATATAGTGCATAGTAGATGAAGCTCGAATAATGCTTCAGGGCGCTATGCCACCCTGTGTCCTCGCGTTGAAAATACCACGTCTCTCTCCAGTTAAATCTGGTGCCTTTTACGCACAAACAAATCGCCTCTGTAGCTTTCTTTTGCACCAGAGTACATCAGCTTTATGTGATAGCCACCGCAAATATATTTCTTGAGATTTAATAAACGTCTTTATAAATCTGTAAGCCAGAGCTTACGATCTTGAAACTGGGCTGCAGTCCGGGCCTGACTTGTAGACGAGGGAACCGAAAGGGCTGGTTTGACCATTACGCACGGATGAAAGCAAACCGGTCTTTCAGAAAATGGTGCCTGATATTCAGAAAGAAGAGATGCGTGAATCTTCATCTCGATACTTACCAGGAAACACAACCCCAAAGAGTTTCCACACTTACTAAAAAATTGTTTACGGCGTTTAAGCTATGTCTAGGAGCCCTGCGCCTACGTAAGAGTGGACCTCCTTGGAAGACATTTAAAATCTCCTTCGAGGTTTTCTGGTACGCCTTTATGGATCAGTTGGTGGATGAGTAGACAGCAAATCAGTTTGACTTAGCGTTACAGGGATTCCGGGTGGATTAGAGAGGGAATGACACAGGGTTAGTGCCTCAAGCTTTTAAGTTTTAATTGAAGTTCGTTCCTTTCCCCCTAAGGCGCTGGGGGCGCCCCCCTGAGCCCAGGGAGCGCCCGGATGGATGTGGCGGCGGCTCACGGTCTGTGCGCCCCGCTCACCACGCACCAGCCAGCGGTTTCTTGAAGGGTTTGGAAAGGTGCGCACAAAGCGCGCGCAGAGCGCGCACTTCGCGTTCTCTTCAAGTGCGCCAATGAGTATGCGGCATCTGAAGACGGTACAGTTGGGTTAGAAACGCCTTGAAGACAGTGTCCCTCGTCAGGGAGGCAGGCCTTACGCCAGGGTGGTAAGGGCCCTCTTCCTGCCCCCACCCCACCCCCTGCTCTGAGCAGCGCAGTGTTCTTTGCGGCTACTCGGGAGCAGCCGTGTTGCTCTCTGTGGTGTTCTGGGGCGTCGACTGCTTCTCCTCAGGAGATTCTTCCTCCAGATATTCTGACCTCACTAAACAGAGGGAGAGATGAAAAAAGGTGTAATTTGCTTTACTTAAACAAGTAAACTTACTTGTTTACGTAAGTTTACAAGTAAGTACTTGTAAACTGTACTTAAACCACTCCCCACACACTTTCACTCTTTGCCTCCCTTTAAGTGGGTTCTCCAAGGCCTGGCCCCGGCTGGGGGGGCCTCCTCAGTAAACTGGAGCGGAGGGTGGAGCAGGTCAGTCTGGCGGTCAGCTCCTCCAAGGCCTTTAAAGGAGCATGTGCCGGTGAAGTTTCCCCTGAGATAGTGTTCCTGTTGTCCCAGACTGGAGAAACGGTCTGAGGTGCCTGTGACCAGGGCCAGTAAATGATCTTCTTCCGAAGTTACCGCCCTAGAATTAGTAGCCGTTTACGAGAATACAACAAGGCAGGGGTGGACTTGTGTCTGGGTTCAAGGACCTAACTCAGGTTTACATTTCCGTTTGTGTTTTCAGTCTTTCCTTCTTATGAAATAGACAATTTTGAGTAAGAAGGAAAGAAAATCAACTTGGGGTGGGGGCGGTTCTAAAGCTGGGGATGGGGAGGTTTTGCCCTCCCCACCCCTCACCCCAGGCTGGGCTCTCTGCTCCCTAGGGAGGGACATTTACCTGGTGTGTAAATTGTGAGGAAAGCGTTGGGGGTCTGAGACAGGAAAGCCACAACATGGGATGTGATGTTCCAGCTTTGAAGGGGAACAAAGGCCCTGAGCTAATCCCAGTGAAAGCCAGGAGCGTGGAGAAGGCAACAAAGACTTGCAGCCTGCGGTCACCGGTAGGTGTCAATGTGGACACTTATGGCCGGCGGGGCAGTGGGAGAGGGGAACACAGAGCCGGGCTGTCATTCCAAGGCTTAACATGAACAAAGATAAAAACGTGACAAGCTCAGCTTTCAATGGTTGGGAGGTTCAAAGTGGAGTGCTAGGGAGTGTATCTGGGTCAAGTATTTTCTGAAGCAGGGCTCCTCTTTCTCTCCTCCTATTATCAGCCAGGGAAGTTCTGAGGCCTTTTTCCTGAGGTAACTTTTCTTACTGATAGAATTCTTCAAAATAATGTCTGACTCTACCCACTGCCTAAGGTGAAGAGATGGAGTTTTCAAGACTTCCAGACCTCAGAAACCCAAGTGGCTGTATTAAGACTTATGAACTTGAACATCCTACCTTAACTTTCAGGATAAAGTTCATGGACTCTTGTCTGCATTTCATGAAAAGAAATAACATTTTCTTTTGTGAAACTGTTCATACATGTAGATGAATTGACAGGTAAAATAATTTAGAAAGTATTCATCTAATGAAGAAGTTTCATTAGGAAACCATTGAAAGGATAATGGAGACCTGGGAGAATTAAATATGACTGTGGTTACAGATTCCCTATTAGAAATCCAGCAGAGAAGACATCAGCCAGCAAATGAATCTCCTCTAGAATCTGGGAAAGATAATTGGGAATCCTCCACTAATGCAACTGATTAGCAAAGATCATCTTACAGAATGAATAAGTGGAAATGACAACAAATTATGTTTATCCTAAGAACATGGACACACTGTGTGCCTTAAATTCTGGTATTAGAACCAAAATACAAATTTTAAAAAATGATCATATAATAAAATTCTGATTTTCCTTAGTTGAAGTAAGCCTCCTAAATAATAATTTTAAAAAAGGATGTAAATATCCTTAAAAGACTAATGACATTTCACAGGTAATGCAATTTAGAAAGAAACACTTCCATGTTTTCTTTTCCAACAATGTGCATTTTTGTAAACTGCTATAAATTGCAATTCAAAAGCACTGCTCTCACCATCCCCAATCATTTTTTATACTGATCAAATGAATGCAGATACTCCCATTTGGGAGGGGCGACATGACATTTCACTTGGCAGTTCTAAACAGGTCACAGACCTTTCACAGACCCTAAGGCAGTGGGAGGGAGTGCTTTACTAAACCGTGTAACCAAATCAAACCAATGGTTACCCCTTTTCAAAACCATTGGAATGGTCTGCACAATGCTATTCACATAGCAGCACAGAAACTGAAAGGATGGTCATCCAATGGAAATTTCTTTCCTTTTGTTTACACTTACAGAGCTCAAAAAGTATACTAGGAGGAAAACAATTACATTTGCTATGATAAAAGTCATAAACACTTAACATGTGTTCTGGCTGGTGTAACCGGCATAGATATGGCCATCCATTGGTATGTATATATATGCACATGTATGTATGTATATGCATGTATATTTATTGGAGATGTCCCTTTGTTTGAAACCTTAGGCACAAAGACACAACATGGCTGCCCTCAAGATGACCTATTGCTTTCAAGTTGCTTGAACACATCAGAATTTCCATTGTTAAGGTTGATTAATTGAAACTGATAAGTTACCATGAATAAAGATTGTTTTTCTGTTTAATGTGGTGGGCCTGATTTGGTAAATGCCTCATTCATGTAGCTTTGCAGTGCAGCATATGGGCAAGAGTCATTCAGTATCACAAACATATACAATTTATTATGCTTGTATGGGCACAACCAAAAGGCCTTCCTATTTTAATGACAAAGTTTCAATGAAAAATTCCATTTAAAGAGTCACTAGGAACATGATGTGGGATTTTTGTCATTTATTCTTAAGAGTTTACATCTCTTGAGTTTCTCTGAATAGTTTTAAAACTAGCTTATTTAAATACAGTTTTTAAAAAAGATGCAAACGTCCAAATTATACCTTAGCACTGGTCATTGGGAATACAGCAGAATTTATGTTAAATGTTAACAGACATACGAAGAGAAAGCACCTTTTCATCTGACGCTGCCTTGTGTGCTATGTAATTGATAAAGTGATCTTAAATGTTTCATTGAGGTGCCATCAACAAAAGTTCCCAAGTTTACAAAGAAAATGTGAAGGGTGTTAGCTTCCTGAAGTCTTTTTTCCCTTTAATAAACAAAATCAGAAGACAACATTTAAAAATAATTTAGGGACTATCACATGAAAATACAGTGGATTTATTAATTTGCCCACAATTTCACTACTGTTAGCTTCCTTCCCTTGAAAGTTGATGTCACTTTTCAGACTACATTAAAAACTGTCATGAGTATTTACGGTAAAGGTAAGTTTTAAAATTTTTTCTAGTGATGTTGTACAGAAACATTCATTTTTCATTTCAGCTGCTCACATAATCACCCGAAGAATAATAATGACAACAAAAATCTACGAGAGACTTGCTAATGAACTAAAGAAATGACTGTATCAAACCATCAAAGAGATAGTTACCATATTCAGCCTTTAATGTCTTATCAAATAAATTCTCTGGTCATTCATGTCCATGAAACAGTTCAAGTTCACCCAACATTTCTCAATTAAATTAGATGGGTAATCTCAGTTCAGCTCTTCGGGAGAGTAATAAACCACATTGGTCACAGCTGACCACAGCTAGTATGCGATTCATAAAGGACTGGATGTCCATTGGAAAGCTAATCAGTGCACCATCACTTGTAAAATTCCCTCCTGCATTTTGAAGTGATAATCTGTATCTAATTTTTTTTTAAAAATTTACTCTCCTTTCACTCTTCTGAGACCAATTTCTTTTCTGGACCTGAATAGAGATTATTGGTGAACAGTACCAAATAGCTTTGGTATGTGTACAACAAAAACCCACCTCTTTGTAGAACATAACAAATTATGCAATGTTCACAGATGTGCTTTGCATTGTGCCTTTTGTGAGAAAATGAAGGCCCAAGTCAATTCCCACCCCCCTCTTTATGAAAGCCTGGGCTCCCCGTGCAATCTATCCTAATCCTGGGGGAAAAAATCATTATACCTAATATGGAAGCTTCAGATAGTTATCTGAAAAGGGATTTTTTTTCATTTGAACTTTTGGTCTCTGTAATTTGCAGAAGTATGAGTTTGAAGTTGCAAGCAAATTTGTTCCTAGAAACAAGCAGGGAAGATTAAAATGTTAACTGCTCCTGTAACCCACAGCTGATATTTAAAGGAAATGCTGTGTTCACATGACCTCATGCGTGAATTTATAGGCCACCAGAGAAACAGAGTCATTTTTCAATTACAGTTTGAAAAAATTTACACACTGAAAATATTTTAAATCTTGTTTCTGTATTTTGGCTTTTTATGATTTTTATCGAGGAAGAGGCTAATCCTATATCATGAGGTAGCCATTGCTGCAGTAACGGTGACAAATGCTGAGGGGCATTCTCAGGTTCACCCTGCTTCATGGGACCTCTGTAAATACAGGTGTTACTTTTACTGAATGTGCTGGTATTTGGGAATCAGTCTTAGAATAGATGTTTCAAGCACTGAGGAGATTCTCTGCATCCTCAGTACCTAGCCCAAGGCTTTGTTTATAGTACATGCTCACAGTTACTCTATGATCCAGCAATTCCACTCCCCAGCATATATCTGGAAAAAATAATAATTCAAAAAGATACATGCACCCCAAAGTTCATAGTAGCACTATTCACAATTAGCCAAGACATGGAAGCAACCTCAGTGTCCATCAACAGATGAGTGGATAGAGATGTGCCACATATATACAATGGAATATTACTCAACTATAAAAAAAGGATGAAATAATGCCATTTGCAGCAACATAGAAGGACCTAGAGACTATCACACTAAGTCAGTCAGACAAAGAAAGACAAATACCTTATGATATCACTTATATGTGGAATCCAAAATATGAATTTATTTATAAGACACAAACAGACTCACAACATAGAGTGGTTACCAGAGGGGAAAGGGGGTGGAGGAGGGATAAATAGGGGTTTGGGATGAGCAGATACAAACTACTATATATTGGGTTGGCCAAACATTTTCAGTTTTTCCATAATACCTTATGGAAAAACTAGAGCAAACCTTTTGGCCAATGTAAGCTGACTGTGGCTCAGATCATGAACTCCTTATTACCAAATTCAGACTCAAATTAAAGAAAGTAGGAAAACCCCTAGACCATTCAGGTATGACCTAAATCAAATCCCTTATGATTATACAGAGGAAGTGAGAAATAGATTTAAGGGCCTAGATCTGATAGATAGAATGCCTGATGAACTATGGAATGAGGCTCGTGACATTGTACAGGAGACAGGGATCATCCCCATGGAAAAGAAATGGAAAAAAGCAAAATGGCTGTCTGGGGAGGCCTTACAAATAGCTGTGAAAAGAAGAGAGGCGAAAAGCAAAGGAGAAAAGGAAAGATATAAGCATCTGAATGCAGAGTTCTAAAGAATAGCAAGAAGAGATAAGAATGCCTTCTTCAGCGATCAATGCAAAGAAATAGAGGAAAACAACAGAATGGGAAAGGCTAGAGATCTCTTCAAGAAAATTAGAGATACCAAAGGAATATTTCATGCAAAGATGGGCTCGATAAAGGACAGAAATGGTATGGACCTAACAGAAGCAGAAGATATTAAGAAGAGGTGGCAAGAATACACAGAAGAACTGTACAAAAACGATCTTCACGACCCAGATAATCATGATGATGTGATCACTCAGCTAGACATCTTGGAATGTGAAGTCAAGTGGGCCTTGGAAAGCATCACTACGAACAAAGCTAGTGGAGGTGATGGAATTCCAGTTGAGCTGTTTCAAATCCTGAAAGATGATGCTGTGAAAGTGCTGCACTCAATATGCCAGCAAATTTGGAAAACTCAGCAGTGGTCACAGGACTAGAAAAGGTCAGTTTTCATTCCAATTCCAAAGAAAGGCAATGCCAAAGAATGCTCAAACAACCGCACAATTGCACTCATCTCACATGCTAGTAAAGTAATGCTCGAAATTCTCCAAGCCAGGCTTCAGCAAGCAATATGTGAACTGTGAACTCCCTGATGTTCAAGCTGGTTTTAGAAAAGGCAGAGGAACCAGAGATCAAATTGCCAACATCCGCTGGATCATGGAAAAAGCAAGAGAGTTCCAGAAAAACATCTATTTCTGCTTTATCTACTATGCCAAAGCCTTTGACTATGTGGATCACAATAAACTGTGGAAAATTCTGAAAGAGATGGGAATACCAGACCACCTGACCTGCCTGTTGAGAAACCTGTATGCAGGTCAGGAAGCAACAGTTAGAACTAGACATGGAACAACAGACTAGTTCCAAATAGGAAAAGGAGTACGTCAAAGCTGTATATTGTCACCCTGCTTATTTAACTTACATGCAGAGGACATCATGAGAAACGCTGGGCTGAAAGAAACACAATCTGGAATCAAGATCGCCAGGAGAAATATCAGTCACCTCAGATATGCAGATGACACCACCCTTATGGCAGAAAGTGAAGAGGAACTAAAACGCCTCTTGATGAAAGGGAAAGAGGAGAGTGAAAAAGTTGGCTTAAAGCTCAACATTCAGAAAACTAAGATCATGGCACCTGGTCCCATCACTTCATGGGAAATAGATGGGGAAACAGTAGAAACAGTGTCAGACTATTTTTTGGGGCTCCAAAATCACTGCAGATGGTGACTGCAGCCATGAAATTAAAAGACGCTTACTCCTTGGAAGGAAAGTTATGACCAACCTAGATAGTATATTCAAAAACAGAGACATTACTTTGCTGACTAAGGTCTGTCTAGTCAAGGCTATGGTTTTTCCTGTGGTCATGTATGGATGTGAGAGTTCGACTGTGAAGAAGGCTGAGCATCAAAGAATTGATGCTTTTGAACTGTGGTGTTGGAGAAGACTCTTGAGAGTCCCTTGGACTGCAAGGAGATCCAACCAGTCCATTCTGAAGGAGATCAACCCTGGGATTTCTTTGGAAGTAATGATGCTAAAGCTGAAGCTCCAGTACTTTGGCCACCTCATGTGAAGAGTTGACTCATTGGAAAAGACTCTGATGCTGGGAGGGATTGGGGGCAGGAGGAGAAGGGGACAACAGAGGATGAGATGGCTGGATGGCATCACTGACTCGATGGACATGAGTCTGAGTGAACTCCAGGAGTTGGTGATGGACAGGGAGGCCTGGCGTGCTGCAATTCATGGGGTCGCAAAGAGTCGGATACGACTGAGCGACTGAACTGAACTGAATATAAAACAGATAAACAATAAGGTCCTACTGTATAGCGAAGGGAACTGTATTCAATTTCCTGTAATAAACCGTAATGGAAAAGAATATACATATATATGTATACACACATATACCTATATATATCTGAATTACTTTGCTGTACATGAGAAACTAACACAACATTGTAAGTCAACAATACTTCAATTAAAAAAATATAGTAGGTGCTCATAAAGTCTAGGGAAGGAATGAATAAATGAATGTATTAACAAAAAGAAGGTGAAACCTAGAAGGTTAAGTAGTGTGGGCCCTTGGCATCCACGGCCTTTCCCGTTGCCTCCCACGTTGACTGGTCTTAGTCACGAGACTTGCCCTAATGGGACAGGAGCAAATGTGCCAGCAGATTCAACAGTGTGTCATTGGCACTTGCTCTTTTTTGCTGCTCCTGAGAACCCTGACACCACCATGAAAGCAAGACTAGGTCTGTCTAATCAATGATGAGAAATATAAGGTATGATTGCCTCTGTCATCTCAGCAGACACCCAGCCTGACGGCCAGCTAACTGTGGGATGTTAGTGAGCCCCAGCAAGAGCAGGCAGAAGACCTATGACCTAGGTGCAGGCATGTAGAAAGTCACAGAAGCGTAGAAGAACATGGAATAGCAGGGAACAGCTATTCCAAACAAACAGTTGGTGGTTTGTTATGACTAGATTAGGCAGCTCATGCAGGAGAGAGGCAGGGATTATGCATGGTTTTATAAGCTAAACTCAAGAATTTAGTTCTATCCTAAAAACCACAGACATCTATTGAAGGATTAAGCAGAGGAATAACAAAAGTGAATCAAAGAATGAAATCCTCAGTGACTGCCACACTCACCACTCAGAGCTGATGGCAGAACTGAGAATCAGGAGAGACTGAGAAGGATGCTCTGATAAGTAGGGGGAGAGCAAGAACAGGCTGCGGTCTTGGAGTAAAGAGGAGAACATTTCACGAGTTCAGGGAGGCTCGGGGACTTCCCTGGTGGTCAAGTGGCTAAGACTCCATACTCCCAAGGCAGGGGGCATGGATTCAATCGAATAACAACAAATGGTGGATAAATTGACAACAGACTTCAATGACCCTGAGCAGAGGCTCAGAGGCAAAGGCACAGTAACAACAGGTGGAGGAAAAAATAACTGCTAACCCTGAACATCATATCTTGCTAAACTACCGTCAAAAGGGAGATAAAATTAAGACAAACAGAATTTACCAAATTACTGAAGTAATGATACTTTTTAGCATGCACATACCCTAAGATGTACACATACACAGGGGGTATTCAACTTGTAATTCTCTGTTTTCTGAATATTTGAAATATTTCATAGAAAAAAAGTTTCTAAATTAAATAAACCTATAAGCCTTCCCTCAATGCATTCTTCCTAATATGAGAACACAAGTAATAGGATTACTTTATAATTTTTTGTCACTCTAGTTTACATTTGTGTAGAATACAATAGTACACAACTTATTTTTTCCTATGGCCTATTTTTTTTTTTTTCATGTGATTGATTCAAGATGAGGAACGTGCATTAAAGAAGCTGAACCAGCCAGGAATGGGACAGGCTTAGGACTAGAGTCCTGTGATACTTCTTTACACGACTTACAAATATCTGCTTTTGGTTCTCAATTTATTCCCTCAAACTCCAAACCCAGAGTTCCTCCTGCTGAAAGGAATATTCATATGGTTTCTTCCATATACAAATGAGAGTCATTTCCTAAGCAGGTTGATAAAAAGTCTAGGGGTCCCCAAGGAGAGAGGGGTCTGGAATTCTCAAGGAGGAAGAAAGGACAAACTTTCTCCTCTACATTCCTTAGGATTATATATAACAACAATGTATCCTGCCTGAAGACAGTCTTTGGATTAAGCCTTCTGGCTAATCCTGTTATCTTCAGTCCAGTTCAGTTCAGTCGCTCAGTCATGTCCGACTCTTGCGACCCCATGAATTGCAGCACGCCAGGCCTCTCTGTCCATCACCAACTCCTGGAGTTCACTCAGACTCACGTCCATCGAGTCAGTGATGCCATCCAGCCATCTCATCCTCTGTTGTCCCCTTCTCCTCCTGCTCCCAATCCCTCCCAGCATCAGAGTCTTTTCCAGTGAGTCAACTCTTCGCATGAGGTGGCCAAAGTACTGGAGTTTCAGCTTTAGCATCAGTCCTTCCAATGAATACCCAGGACTGATCTCCTTTAGGATGGACTGGTTGGATCTCCTTACAGTCCAAGGGACTCTCAAGAGTCTTCTCCAACACCACAGTTCAAAAGCATCAATTCTTTGGTGCTCAGCTTTCTTCATGGTCCAACTCTCACATCCATACACGACCACAGGAAAAACCATAGCCTTGACTAGACGGACCTTTGTTGGTAAAGTAATATCTCTGCTTTTCAATATACTATCTAGGTTGGTCATAACTTTCCTTCCAAGGAGAAAGCATCTTTTAATTTCATGGCTGCAATCACTGATTTTGCAGATTGCAATCACTGCAATCTGCACTGATTTTGGAGTCCAAAAAAATAAAGTCTGACACTGTTTCCCATCTATTTCCCATGAAGTGATGGGACCGAATGCCATGATCTTCGTTTTCTGAATGTTGAGCTTTAAGCCAACTTTTTCACTCTCCTCTTTCACTTTCATCAAGAGGCTTTTTAGTTCCTCTTCACTTTCTGCCATAAGGGTGGTGTCATCTGCATATCTGAGGTTATTGATATTTCTCCCAGCAATCTTGATTCCAGCTTGTGCTTCTTCCAGCCCAGCGTTTCTCATGATGTACTCTGCATATAAGTTAAATCTTAAAATGTAAATTATGGGAGTAGGTCTGCTGAGGTCTTTACAAACTCCAGAAGTTCTTTTGATTCATTGTAATGACTAATTGGAGAGTATATAACTCCATTGCTAACACTGGCAAGGGGGTACTCTTTCTGCCCCCTCCTGATGCCTATGTCAGAAGCTTTCTCTATCTCCTTTATACTTTAATAAAACTTTATTACAGAAAAGCGCTGAGCGATCAAGCCTCGTCCCTGGCCCCAGATTGAATTCTTCTCCGGAGGCCAAGAATCCTGGCGTCTTTTCCTGGTTCAGCAACAACCTTTCACAAAGGTGTCAATCCCAGTTCACTTAAGAGTGTACTTGATATGTCCATGAATTTGTGTGAATCCATACATAATATCTTGCAACATTTTGCCATTTCTCTAACAGAAACATTACTAAATTTAAAAATTAATACCCACTCTGCTGCTGCTGCTAAGTCGCTTGAGTCGTGTCTGACTCTGTGTGACCCCACAGACGGCAGCCCACCAGGCTCCTCCATCCCTGGGATTCTCTAGGCAAGAATACTGGAGTGGGTTGCTATTTCCTTCTCCAATGCATGAAAGTGAAAAGTCAAAGTGAAGTCTCTCAGTCGTGTCTGACTCTTTGCAACCCCATGGATTGCAGCCTACCAGGCTCCTCCGTCCATGGGATTTTCCAGGCAAGAGTACTGGAGTGGGGTGCCATTGCCACTACCTAAAACCTTTCTCAATATTTGGTTAACCACCATAAAAGGCTTATATGGTTTATAATGACTCTTAAGTAACTGGGCAGCAATGAGCCTCTGGGGTTTGGGATGAAATCAGTGGCCACAGGATCCAGAGAGGCAGCTGGAATCCAATTCATGGCCCAATAAATGAATAACACACCAGAAAGTATTCTTGCCTTATGCTTCATGTTTTGGAGACCTCTGAGTACCAGTTTGGGGCATAATTAGGAATATGCTTTGTGCCATTTATTCAATGAAATTCTGCCTGTGCTGTGCTTAGTTGCTCAGTCGTGTCTGACTCTTTGTGACCCCTTGGACTGTAGCCCACCAGGCACCTCTGTCCATGGGGATTCTCCAGGCAAGAATACTGAAGTGGGTTGCCATGCCATCCTCCAGGGGATCTTGCCAACCCAGGGATTGAACCCAGGTGTCCTGCATTGTAGGCAGATTCTTTACTGTCTGAGGAAATTCTGTCTACATATACTTAAAAGCAGGCTTCCCAGGTGATGCAGTGGTAAAGAATCAGCCTGCCAATACAGGTACACACCAGAGACTTGGGTTTGATCCTTGGGTCGGGAAGATCCCCTGGAGGAGGAAATGGCGATCCACTCTAGTATTCTTGCCTGGAAAATTCCATGGACAGGAGAGCCTAGTGGGCTATAGTCCATAGTGTTGCAAGTTGCATACAACTGAGCGGCTGAGCACACAGGCATACTTAAAAGCATCACTAGACTGAAGTAATATGAGATAGTCCATCAAATTAATAAAATACATGTATTAGTTGTGACATTTTTTCTGCTAAGTTGTTATGATCTTACTTACAAATTCAAAGTTTTTTGCCCGCCTACTTGTTTTAACTATTTTAAAAAATAATTTTATTGGTTTATGTTTGGCTGTGTTGGTCTTCGTTGCCGCACAGGATTTTCTCTAGTTGAAGTGAGAGGGGGCTACTCTCCAGTTGCAATATGTTAGCTTCTCATTGCGGTAGCTTCTCTTATTGCAGAGCATGGGTTCTAAGGCACATGGACTCAGTAGTTGCGGCTCTCAGTCTCTAGAGCACAGACTCAGTAGTTGTGCAAAATTAGTTGCTCTGCGGCATATGGGATCCTCCCAGATCAGGGATAAAATCCGTGTCTCTTGCATTGGTAGGCAGATTCTTTTAACACTGAACCACAGAGAAGCCCCCATTTCAACTATTAACACCATTTTCAAAGTATTGTTGTCATTCAGCTACTAAGTTGTGTCCGACTCTTTGCAACCCCATGGACTACAGCACACCTGGCTTCCCTATCCTTCATGGAGTTTGCTCAGACTCATGTTCATTGAGTCAGTGATGCCATCCAACCATCTCGTCCTCTGTCATCCCCTTCTCCTCCTGCCTTCAATCTTTCCCAGCATCAGGGTCTTTTCCAGTGAGTCAACTCTTTGCATTCAGCTTCAGCATCAGTCCTCCCAAAGAATATTCAGCGTTGATTTCCTTTAAGATTGACTGGTTTGATCTCCTTGCAGTCCAAGGGACTCTAAAGAGTCTTCTCCAGTTCAAAAGCATCCAGTTTTCAGTGCTCAGCCTTCTTTATGGTCCACCTCTCACATCCATACGTGACTACTGAAAAAACCATAGCTTTCACTATATGGACCTTTGTCAGCAAAGTGATGTCTCAGTTTTTTAATATGCTGTCTAGGCTGGTCATAGCTTTTCTTTCAAGGAGCAAGTGTCTTTTAATTTTGTGGCTGCAGTCACCCACTGCAGTGATTTTGGAGCCCAAGAAAATAAAATCTGTCACTGTTTCCACCTTTTCCCTATCTATTTGTCATGAAGTAATGGAGAAGACTCTTGAGAGTCCCTTGGACTGCAAGGAGATCCAACTAGTCCATTCTGAAGGAGATCAGCCCTGGGATTTCTTTGGAAGGAATGATGCTAAAGCTGAAACTCCAGTACTTTGGCTACCTCATGCGAAGAGTTGACTCATTAGAAAAGACTCTGATGCTGGGAGGGATTGGGGACAGGAGGAGAAGGGGACGACCGAGGATGAGATGGCTGGATGGCATCACTGACCCGATGGACGTGAGTCTGAGTGAACTCCGGGAGTCGGTGATGGACAGGGAGGCCTGGCGTGCTGCGATTCATGGGGTCGCAAAGAGTTGGACACGACTGAGAGACGGAACTGAACTGAACTGAACTGAACTGAATGGGACCAGATGCCACAATCTTAGTTTTTTGAATGTTGAGTTTTAAGCCAGCTTTTTCACTTTCATGTTTCACCTTCAAGAGGCTCTTTAGTTCTTCTTCACTTTCTGCCATTAAAGTGGTATTATCTGCATATATGAGGTTGTTGATATTTTTCCCAGCAATCTTGATTTCAGCTTGTGAGTCATCCAGCCCAGCATTTCACATGATATATTCTGCATATAAGTTAAATAAGCAGGGTGACAATATACAGTCTTGATATAGTCCTTTCCCAATTTTGAACCAGTCCATTGTTCCATGTCCTGTTTTAAATGTTGCTTCTTGTCCTGTACACAGGTTTCTCAGGAGACAGGTAAGGTGGTCTGGTATTCCCATATCTTTCAGAATTTTCCACAGTTTGTTGTGATCCACAAAGTCAAAGGCTTGGCAGAAGTAAATTTTTTTTTTAATTCCCTTGCTTTTTCTATGATCCAGAGGATGTTGGCAGTTTGATCTCTGGTTCCTCTGCCTTTTCTAAATCCAGCTTGTACGCACGGGAGTTCTCGGGTCATGGACTGCTGAAGCCTAGCTTGAAGGATTTTGAGCATTACCTTGCTAGCATGTGAAATGAGCACAATCGTATGGTAATTTGATCATTCTTTGGCATTGCCTTTCTTTGGGACTGGAATGAAAACTGATTTTTCCAGTCCTGTGACCACTGCTGAGTTATCCAAATTTGCTGGCATACTGAGTGCAGCACTTTAACAGCATCATCTTTTAGGATTTAAGATAGCTCAGCTGAAATTCCATCACCTTCACTAGCTTCGTTTGTAGTAACGCTTCCTGAGGCCCACTTGACTTCACACTCTAGGATGTCTGGCTCTAGGTGAGTGACCACACTATCATGGTTATCCAGGTAATTAAGACCTTTTTTGTACAGTTCTTTTGTGTATTCTTGACACCCCTTCTGCTTCTGTTAGGTCCATACCATTTCTGTCCTTTATTGTGCCCACCTTTGCATGAAATGTTCCCTTGATATCTCCAATTTTCTTGAAGAGATCTCTAGACTTTCCCATTCTATTGTTTTCCTCTATTTCTTCGCATTGTTCACTTAAGAAGGCTTATCTCTTCTTGCTATTCTTTGAAACTCTACATTCAGATGGATATATCTTTCCCTTTCTTCTTTGCCTTTTGCTTTCAAAGCATGGATTATCCATTTTAATTTTTCACATGTTGCAATTCCCTATTTGATCAATTGACAAAGTTTCAGTTAGAAAGAAAACTTTGGATTTTTGCAATTAATTCTCACATCCAATTAGTCATCTTGACTCTTCCCTATGCCATTGAAAATTCCCTGTATTTGGAAAGGTATGTTAAGAGACACACTGTTAATTTGTCATTCAATATCTTAAATCTCATGCCTCAAATAGAAAGTATCAAAAAGAACAAAGGCATAAAGAGCAAGGAAAATTCCCAGGAAAAGGTAGTGAAGAGTCAGCCCAAATCTGAAAGATAAGGATGACATATATAAGCTAGAAATAGAGCATCTGAATTATAAGTAATTGGTGACAATAAGGGAAGTAGTAGAAAAGTTGGCAGCAGTGACATCATAAACATTAGTAGATACTTTAATACATTATATTTAGTAAATCAGGTTAGTCCCTTTTTAACATTTTTAATAGCCATCAGTTACATGTGAAGTGATGTTACATACCATCAGTTATGTATATTGCTTGTGTATGTATGTACATATGTAGCAATATTATAAAATATGCATTTGAATATGAATACTTTACTAAATTATATTAATTATAGCTGAAGTCTAGAAAGAATATGTAAAACAATGCTAACACTTATGCCTAAAATGCTTTCCTTTTTATCTTTTAAGTTACTTCTCTTGTGTGATTTTTAAAATTATTTTTGTGTTTAAAACAAAAACGGGGGAACTGAACTCCACTTTTGGTGCACACTACAATTACTTAAGAATGAAACACTTTTCAGGTCTAAAGTTTCAAAGGGTGAAAAGAAAGATTTTAAAAACCTATCCAATGTACTAGAATTGTTCTACCATTCTTTAAAAACCTTGAAGATAATCTCTTCCATGTTTCTTCGCTAAAAGTCTCAGAAAATTAACAATACAATGTAATCTAGGTTTAAATTTGGGTTTCTCCTGCGTTTCAGATATTTATGTTTGAGGTTTCTCTTACCGACAAGCCACTTAAAGGGTCACTGTTACTTTGAGGTTTTATCAATGAGATTCGTGTCTTTGGGGCCCATTAGGAACATTTTCGAAGATTACAATGTCAATAGCACCTAATTACTGGACTGTGAGAAAGGTCTTCTTAAGTACATAAAATCTGTGGCGGTGCACAGTACACAATGGCCTGCTCAGATCCCAAATTTTATCACAGCAAAGTAGCAAACAAATTAATAATGTTACCTGGGATCTCCTTGGATAATTACTACTGTGTAAAAAAGACTGCTTTGAAATTCTGTCAATAGTATCATACCTCATTTTTTAAAATTTCTTTATATTCATGAGGATTTCTTAATCTCTTAGATTTTCTTTGTTGCAAGAGCAACTCTCTGCTTCACACTAGAATTTTTTGGAGTAAAGCTTGCAACGTAACAAAGAGTAAAGTTCAATTTGCTTGGGAAGAATATATCCTCTGATGTGATTTTAAGTTATGTTTTATGTTTTATTTTCCCCTTTTCAAAATATCTACAGTACGATCTGATACTAATGACAAACTTTATTCTTTCTTATGCATGGTGGACATAAGAATTAAAGGAGACACCAGTTCTTTTAAATCACTAGCCTACTTCTGAGAACATTATAATTCTCATGTAATGGGTTAAAAAGCAGGTTTGCCAGACTTTATTTTCAGAACCCAGGGATTATATTATCCATAGGTCAGGAGGAAAGGTAGGGATGGGGTTAGCTAGGCAAGTCACTTCATTTAATCCTCATAACAAAGCTAGGAGTTAGAGTCACCACCTCCATTTTACACAGCAGAAGGAGCTGAGATGAAGTCACCCAGGGAGTAAGTGGCTGGAATGAGATGGGAACCAAAGCCTGTCTACCTGCAAAGCCTTTCTGCTACATCACATGTTTTCCCATTGTGTGTTGCTGAAAATGGGACCACACACATTGTCATGCATGTGTCTTGGAGTGAGTCAGTATAATTGCCTGGTGACAAACCTGGCCCCTGGGGCCACATTGTCTGAGTCTGAACCCAGCCTTTTTTGTAAAAATAATAATAATCTATTTATTTGCAGTCATAACGTTGGCAGCCTACTAGGCCCCTCTTTATCCAACTGTCTCCTTTATAGACTTGAGAAGGCAAGAGTGCTGACCTTATAGGGTTTTTGTGAGGGTTAGAGCTAAAACCTGAAAAGTATTTAGAATAGTTGGTTGTTGTTTAGTTGCTAAGTCATGTCCAACTCTTCGCTACCCCATTGACTATAGCCCATCAGGTTCCTCTGTCCATGGGATTTCCCAGGCAAGAATGCTGGAGTGGGTTGCCATTTCCTTCTCCAGGGGATCTTTCTAATCCAGGAATCAAACCTTTGTCTCCTGCATTGGCAGGTGGATTCTTTACCACTGAGCCACCAGGGAAGGTCATTAGAATAGTACCTACACCCATTAAATGTTAGTTATCCATAATTTTCAGAAGTATCTTATTGTATAAATATACAATATAAAAACCTTGATCTTTAAAGCAACACTGAGGATTCTGGTAACAGGGAGGATAAATATTCCATAGGGCGTTTAAAATATTAATATTCCATTTACATAATTTAAAATACAGACCTCAATAACATAGTGACTTTAAAGGGTTCAGTTTGGCTTCTGTCACCAGATAGGTTACAGTCACCCTCATATTATAAAGTAATGATTTGTCTATTCGTTCACATGAGTCACGTAGCTAAACACCTCCTTGAAAATGAATTTGTGAACTAGTGCTTGAAAACATTGATAATATACTGAACTATTTCCTAGGGGCCTGGAGGGGTTTCTCCACCTTCTGAAGCACCTGAGAAGCTTGGAGTGACTTGTTTTGTGAAGACGGTTTGGCTTTTTGAACATCTAGTGTGCATACTGTTCTATCCCCATAACCATGAAAGACAGCTTTCCAATGGAAAAAAAAAATCATTTACTTTTCGAATTAGTAAATTTGTAATTCAATTTCCTCCTGGCATTTATGTGTTGGCTTTTTGGGCCATTACAAGTAGAAAATTTATTTCTAGTTGATTTGGGATTAACTGGAACTCAATTAACCAGAAACTTTCGTTAACTGAATGATTTCCCCACACTGTCTTCAGAGGGGAGAATATGACACAGCAAAGTTAAATCAGAGATTTTGTAGAAAGAAATGTCAGGGTTATGCCCAGAGACTTTCTGTGTGACACTCTAACCCACTCCCTCTCTGCAGCTCAGAGTCATATTCAGTATGATGCGCTTTGTGGCATCCTGGAAAATTATGGATCATAAAATAGCACTTACTTTCAGTTTTATTAGTAAGCTGGAGAAAGGGGGCTAATGAATTTTAGGAGGGTTTTCAGTAGACAGGGTGGAAATAACTCTACACTTTGCATTTTCAGAATAGAAGGGAATGCCAGTGTTTGTTTTGGCTGAGGCTTCCTCATGGTCCAGGTAGCCATCAAAGTTGGTTTGTATGACTACAAATGGACCTTCAGAAAATGGTTTGCTTGGCTCAGAAAAATAATTTTTGGATGTAAAATTCTCAACTGGATTTTTGCTGTTAATTAAGGCTCTAATTAAAAAGTCAGGTAGAACAAAATTGCAAGTTTAACAATTTACATTTTAATGATAAATCATGAAAGTCTTTCTTCCCCAGGCTTCCCTGTCCTTCACCATCTCTTGGAGCTTGCTCAAACTCATGTCCATTGAGTTGGTAATATCATCCAACCATCTTATCCTCTGTCGTCCCATTCCCCTACTGCCTTCAATCTTTCCCAGCATCAGGATCTTTTCCAATGAGTCAGCTCTTTGCATCAGGTGGCCAAAGTATGGGAGCTTCTGCTTCAGATCAGTCTTTCCAGTGAATATTCAGGGTTGATTTCCTTTAAGATTGACTGGTTTGATCTCTTTGCAGTCCAAGGGACTCTCGAGAGTCTTCTCCAGCCCCAGTTTGTTTGAAGGCGTCAGTTCTTCCATGCTCAGCCTTTGGTGCTCAGTCCATATGATCACATGGACCTAAACCTTGCCTAACTCAATGAAACGATGAACCGTGCCATGCAGGGCCACCCAAGATGGATGGGTCATGGTGTTCTGACAAAACACGGTCCACTGGAGAAGGAAATGGCAAACCACTTCAGCATTCTTGCCTTGAGAACCCCATGAACAGTATGAAAAGGCAAAAAGATATGACACTGAAAGATGATCGCCGCCCCCCCCCCCCCCCCCCCCGCCCCGCCCCAGGTTGGTAGGTGCCCAATATGCTACTGGAGAAGAGTGGAGAAATAGCTCCAGGAGGAATGAAGAGGCTGAGCCAAAGTGGAAACAATGCCCACTTGTGGGTGTGACTGGTGATGGAAGTAAAGTCTGAATCTGTAAAGAACAACAGTGCATAAGAACCCAGAAAGTTAGGTTCATGAATCAAGGTAAATCGGAAGTGGTCAAGCAGGAGATGGCAAGAGTGAACATCAACATTTTAGAAGTCAGTGAACTAAAATGTACAGGAATGGGTGAATTTAACTCAGATGACCATTATATCTACTACTGTGGGCAAGAATTCTGTAGAAGAAATGGAGTAGTCCCATCGTCAACAAAAGAGCCTGAAATCCAGTGCTTGGGTGTAGTCTCAAAAACAATAGAATGATCTCGGTTTGTTTCCAAGGCAAACCATTCAATATCACAGTAATTCAAGTCTGCCTCAACCACTAATGCTAAAGAAGCCGAAGTTGAACAGTTCTATGAAGACCTGCAAGACCTTTTAGAACTAACACACAAAAAAAGATGTCCTTTTCATCATAGGGGACTGAAATGCAAAAGTAGGAAATCAAGAGACACCTGGAGTAACAGGCAAGTTTGGCCTTGAAGTACAAAATGAAGCAGGGCAAAGGCTAACAGAGTTTTGCCAAGAGAATGCACTGGTCATAGAAAACACCCTCTGCCAACAACACAAGAGATGACCTTACACATGGACATCACCAGATGGTCAATACCAAAATCAGATTGAGTATATTCTTTCTTCCCCTAATACATTATGATATTTTAGAAATAACTTACTGTAGGGATTGGAATTTCCAACAGTCTGCAGATCTAGCCCTTTATTTAAATGCTGACATCTTTGGGAATTCTCTGGTGGTCCAGTGGTTAGGACTCTGCGTTTCCACAGCAGGGACCTGGGTCTGATCCCTGGTGAGGGAACTAAGATCCCCAAGCCACATGGTGTGCCCCCCCCAAATGCTGATCTCTTTAAAAAGCTGCCATGCTTTAAGCTGGCAGCCACTATAGAATCCAGTCTGGGTGGTGTCATTGTTCAGTCACACAGTCATGTCCAACTCTGCAACCCCATGGACTGCAGCATGCCAGGCTTCCCTGTCCTTCACCATTTTCTGGAGTTTGCTCAAACTCATGTCCATTGAGTCAATGATGCCATCTGACCATTTCATCCTCTGTCGCCCCCTTCTCCTCCTTCCCTCAGTCTTTTCCAGTGAGTTGTAAAGAGTTTCCATCTTTACATCCGGTGGCCAAAGTATTGGAGCTTCAGCTTTAGCATCAGTCCTTCCAATGAATATTTAGGGTTGATTCCCTTTAGGATTGACTGGTTTGATCTCCTTGCTGTCCAAGGGACTCCATAGTCTTCTCCAGCATCACAGTTAGAAAGCATCAATTCTTCAGCACTCAGCCTTCTTTATGGTCCAACTCTCACATCCATACATGACTACTGGAAAATCCATAGCTTTCACTATATGGACCTTTGTCAGCAAAGTGATATCTCCATTTTTGAATAAACTGTCTAGGTCTGTCATAGCTTTTCTTCTAAGGAGCAAATGCCTTTTAATTTCATGGTTTCAGTTGCTGTCTGTAGTGATTTTGGAGCTCAAGAAAATAGAATCTATCACTGTTTTCAGTTTTCCCCCCCCCCCTATCTATTTGCCATGAAGTGATGGGACTGGATATCATGATCTTAGTTTTTGGAATGTTGAGTTTTAAGCCAGCTTTTTCACTCTCCTCTTTTACCTGCATCAAGATGCTCTTCAGGTTCTCTTTGCCTTCTGCTATTAGGGTGGTGTCATGTGCATATCTGGGTGTTACTATGACCAAAAATGTCAGTCCAGGAAGTAGAGAGGACTGTGGCTGCCAAAAGATTCCCAGCACCCAGGCAAGCACCTCTGGAAAAGATACTACCTACACCTGTAAACACTACAGAAAAAGTCTCTCCATTGCGTGGATGCCCAGGAGAGAGGTTCCTTTCTCAATCTTGTTTTCAAAAAGTAGATGATTTTAAAATTAGGGTCTAGGATTTAAACTCATTTCACACACTTCCTCCCTGTATAAATATTCATGATAAAACTTTACTTTTAAAGATTCCAAGAAATGAAAATCAGAAATTACTGACACCCTTTGATTACTATCTATAATTCAAATGAAGAATGTTGCATTTTGTTAATACAACATCTTCATTAGAGAAAAGCAAGCACGGTTGCCTCCTAAAGACATATAGAAACTTATGAACAAAATGTACCTCCACCTCCCAAACAGTCCAATTTGAGGCCCTGCAAGGACTGGTGGGAGATAAAGAATGCTAGAAATGGTCAGATTTTTCTTCTATTATTAAACTGGAAACTAGGAATTTAACAGGAGCCTCAGGTTTGTTGGCAGTTAAAGAAAAAAAAAGAAAACAGGATTTCAACCTAGACAGTTTCTAGTTTTGATGTATGACTCTCATTTTTAATTAACAGAGATACATATTCAGAAATACATATTAACATTCTTTTATTCATCGTATCAATGCACTAGTCTTATAAAGTGGCTGGAAAAAAAGCCATGCATTCACCCAGAAACCAAACATTTCAGTATGACAAAGAAAAGTGCTACTAATCTTGATTCATTACCCATCCTGTGTGTGTGCACCTTTTCTTCAACAATAAGGATTCTTACCTTGTTGTGAAAGTGGGAAGGAAATCTGATTGTTGCCTACATCTTCATACTTGATGTTTACCTGTAGGTAAAACGAGATGTTTAATTACTGACGCTGAATAATGCTGACTGATTAAATGCTAAATAGGAAAAAAGTAATCTACCTACCGAAGATGAATGATCAACACTTGTAGAAGACGTCGTCACTGTTGCCAAGTTCATTTTGGATTGCACAAATAAAGGTTTAACTCTCTGAAAGACACAAAGGGTATGTACCATTGTTACCCAGGGGAAATAAAGATCAACTCAAATGGAGATAGAATGCTCTTCAGTCCTTAGTTAACTGAGATATGAATATTATGCTTCTAACTTAATTGCTCAAATATCACTGGGGAAATAATTTCCTTTAAACCCAAGGAATGTCAGACTCTTTGTGACCCTATGGACTGATGCCTTCTAGGCTCCTCTGTCCATGGGATTTCCCAGGCAAGAATACTGGAGAGGATTGCCATTTCCTCCCCCAGGAGATCTTCCCGATCCAGGGATTGAACCTGAGTCTCCTGAAACTCCTGCATTGCAGGTGGATTCTTTCCCAACTGAGCCGCAAGGAATAGATCCTTTCCTAATTCAGGCTACTTTGTGAGAAAATTCAAGCAAAAATGTTTTCCTCAATGTCTCTTCTGACTCTTCTTCCTTTTGATTCTCCCTAAGCCATTTGGGATTCACTCCCTTTAACTGGCCAGGTCTCCAAGGTCATCCCCAGCACCACTCAGTTCCTGGAAGCTACACAGTAGTGGTCCCGGTTCCCAGGAACTGAAGAGTGAAAACACAAAAGCATCTCTTCTAGGAGTTCAGAACCAGCAGCACATAAGCAGAACAGCCACCAACATCATATATTGCACAGTCAATCACGACACTAAAAATATGCTGGTGAAAATGACCAAAAGCACACCAAGCATTATCATAAAAAAGAGGTCTGAGGTCTGTGGGTGCACCCTGGGAGTTTATGTGACGTTTTCCCTATTCAAGGCTTCTCTCTTGTTGGTTTGTATGTATGCATACTCATTTGCATGCATTTTCTATCCCTCTACAGCCTGCTGCCACTCCTTTTTTGTTCCCCTCAACAAATAAACCATTTAAACATTTATGTGAGGACTCCCTTGGTGGCCCAGTGGTTAAGACTCTGAGCTCTCGATGCAGGAGGCCTGGGTTCGATCCTTGGTCAGGGAACTAGATTCCATATGTTGCAACTAAAGAGCCTGCATGCTGCAACTAAGACCCAGCACAGCCAAATAAATAAATAAAAAGAAATATCTAAAAAATTGTAATCTCTGGTTGAGAAGAGAAAAAACTGAAGGGGAAGAGACTATTGTATATATAGACCAGTTTTGGAACACTTTGGGGGAGTCAATTATTAAAATCCTTAGCAAGTTTCTCGCATGTGCACATGCTAAGTCGCTTCAGTCATGTATGACTCTTCGTGACCCCATGGACTATAGCCCATCAGGCTCCTTTGTCCATGGGATTCTTGAGGCAAGAATACTGGAGTGGGTTGCCATGCTCTCCTCCAGCAGATTTTCCCAACCCAGGAATCAAACCTATGTCTCTTATGTCTCCTGTATTGGCAGGTAGGTTGTTTTTTTTTTTTTTACTACTAGCACTATTTGCAAAGCACAGCAAGGTTCATTTTGCTATGTAAATTTAACTAAAAATTAGAAATAATATCATCTTGCCAATGTTCTTAAGTTCTTTGATCTCTTGCAGCAACTTGGATTTAAAAAATCATCCTAAATTGAAAATTGTGGAAAAAAATTTTAAAAGAAAGTGATTTTAGGTTGTAAGCCTTTTGAAGCAAGAAACCAAAATTTATATTTCTTGTGACCTTTCTCACAAACCTTATTTGTCCCCAAAACACTTAGCACCACAGCAGTTTCTAAATGGCATTTATAGTATGTAAATTTACTCATTGTTTACAATTTACTAATTATATTTCTACACTGCGCATCACTACTTTTACAACTCCCAAGCAAAAACATTAAACAGGTTTAAAAATAGTCTATTTTATATATATGATAGTCATGCTGCTGCTGCTGCTAAGTCGCTTCAGTCGTGTCCGACTCTGTGCGACCCCATAGACGGCAGCCCACCGGGCTCCGCCATCCCTGGGATTCTCCAGGCAAGAACACTGGAGTGGGTTACCATTTCCTTCTCCAATGCACGAAAGTGAAAAGTGAAGGTGAAGTCGCACAGTCATGTCTGACTCTTAGTGACCCCATGGACTGCAGCCCACCAGGCTCCTCCATCCATGGGATTTTCCAGGCAAGAGTGGTGGAGTGGGGTGCCATTGCCTTCTCCGATATAGTATATGTCATAGATATAATATCACAGTTTATTTTGTCTATGATATCACTTATACATAAAATCTTAAAAAATGATACAAATGAACTTATTTACTAAACAGATATAGATTCAGACATAGAAAACAAAAATGATTACTAAAGGGGAGAGGCGGGGAGGGATAAATTAGAAGTTTGGGATTAAATAGATACTCACTAGGAGTTGGTGATGGACAGGGAGGCCTGGCGTGCTGCGATTCATGGGGTTGCAGAGAGTCGGACATGACTGAGCGACTGAACTGAACTGAGCGCATGTAAAATAAACAATAAGGACCTACTTATATTACAGGGAACTATACTTAATATCTTGTAATAACCTATAATGGAAAAGAACCTGAAAAAGAACAATATATATACACTGTATATATGTTCAGTTATATATGTGTGTATATATATATATACACATGTGTATATACATATACACATGTGTGTGTGCTCAGTCGCAAGTCACATCCATCTCTTTGTGACCCCATGGACTGTAGCCTGCCAGGCTCCTTTGTCCATGGGATTTGCCAGGCAAGAATACTGAAGTGGGTTGTCATGCCCTCCTCCAGGGCATCTTCCCCACCCAGGGATAGAACTTGAGTCTCCTAAGTCTCCTGCATTGACAGGTGGATTGTTTACCACTGAGTTACCTGGGAAGCCCCCCACCACCACTACATATGTATATAAATATTAACTGAATCACTTTGCTGAACACCAGAAATTAGACAACATTGTAAATCAACTATACCTCAATTTTAAAAAAGTCTACTTTGGAATTGGGCTTCTTCTATAGGTTACTTGTAGTGTAAAAATGAATGGCCTGGTACTAGGAACAGATTCTTTTACCTCCTTTTTCCATTTGGAAGTGACTAGATACTTGGATCTTTAGCTGTGATTGTTCCTATGTTCCATCCATGTGCACAGTGGTCAGGTTAATAGATTCCTCCCAGGAGGAATGAGTCACCCTCCTCTAAAATTTTCACTTGCCTCCACTGTAGCTCAACCATATCGCATGGAAGCCATTTGTTTACACATCTCTGTCTCATACTACATTGAGCTCTTTGGGTTCAAACACTGTCTTACGCTATCAGCATCTAGCACAGTGCCTCTCTGTACTATCTCCAGGGCTAAGATCAGGGATTCTAAAAAAGCTAAGTTCAAAAAGAGACATCAAAGAGACAAAGTGCATCTACCCCAATGTGTACTTACAACATAATTGAAGGATGTATCAGCCAGCACTGCAAACTGACGAAACAATGTGTGCCTAGTAAACATCTCATTCTTAAGGACATGAAAGCTGAAATAAAACATGTAATGGAATTAAAATGAGCAGAAATCATAGGAGAGAGCAAATTGGTATTATGTTCATGTGATAAGAAACTAGAATTTTCAGTATAAGCACAAAGAAATGCAAGTAAAAAATTTTAAATATTAATATAAACTTATCACTCTTTGGTTTCTAAAATTATATATTTTCCAGCCGTGAAAAGCAAATAAGGAGGAATAGCCTTAATAATACTAGATATTAACATATATCACAAAATAATAGTATAGTAATATCCTGGAAAGGAAAAATAAATGGAATAGAATAGGAATACTGAAACAGATTCAGGAATATACTAGAACATAGTATGTGACCAAAGTGGCACCACAACCCACTCCAGAAAGAACTGGAATAAAGACCTAAATATGAGAGGTAAGTCAAGAAGGCTTGTTTTAAGAAGTGGGAGAATATATTAGTGAAGATGGAGAAAGATTTTCTAAATACATCTAAGGAAAAATATTGACGGATAAAGATAAAGAATTTCTATACAATAAGGGCAACATACACAAAGTTCATAGACTGGGAAAAGGTATTTGTAACATCTAAAATTGACAAAAGCGAAGTCACTCAGTCGTGTCCGCCCCTTTGCGATCCTATGGACTGTAGTCTACCAGGCTTCTCTGTCCATGGGATTCTCCAGGCAAGAATACTGGAGTGGGTTGCCATTTCCTTCTCCAGGGGAACTTCCTGACCCAGGGATTGAACCCAGGTCTCCTGCATTGCACGCAGATGCTTTACCCTCTGAGCCACCAGGGAAGCCAGGACTTTTCTTCTTCCAGGGAAGAAGGTTCCTCTGGAGAAGGAAATGGCAATCCACTCCAGTACTCTTGCCTGGAAAATCCCATGGATGGAGGAGCCCGGTAGGCTACAGTCCGTGGGGTCGCAAAGGGTCGGACACGACTGAGCAACTTCACTCACTCACTCAAAATTGACAAGGAATTAAAAATAAGAATACACAAACAAATTTCACAAGCTGAGAAGAAAGCAAAGAAGATGAAAAGAGTTCACAAAAGAGGACATCCTTTAAAGGGAAAACATCAGATCAATACAAGCTTTTGAAAGTCAGATAACACCGAATACTAGAACTCAATCCTTGTATCTCTCCATTTTTCTCCAACACTTATTCTTAGCTAATCTCATTTAATCCCATGACTTTAAATACCATCTATACTAATGCACCCCAAATGCATGCCCCCAGCCTCAACTTTCTTCTGAGTTCCAGACTCATATATTCATCTGCCACTAGACATCTACCCTTAGGTTACTAAGAGGCATCTTGAATTTCACATATCAAAACTGATTTCCTGACAAAATGAGCTTGCTTGTTTGAAGCTGAAGGCAACTTCGTCTTTTCTGCTGTAAAAAGTCTTTGCAGTCAAACTCGACGTCTTCCCTTCCCCTCTCGCTGCAGATCTTTCAGTACCTCCTGCTTTCAAAACATGCTGCTGCTGCTGCTGAGTCACTTCTCTCGTGTCCGACTCTGTGTGACCCCACAGACGGCTTTCAAAACAGAGCCCACATTTAATCATTTCTCAACACCTCCTAAAATCCTACCGATGGAAGAGCCTGGTGGGCTGCAGCCCGTGGGGTCGCTGAGAGTCGGACACGACTGAGCGACTTCCCTTTCACGTTTCCCTTTCATGCACTAGAGAAGGCAATGGCAACCCACTCCACTGTTCTTGCCTGGAGAATCCCGGGGACGGGGGAGCCTGGTGGGCTGCCGTCTCTGGGTCGTACAGAGTCGGACACGACTGAAGCGACTTAGCAGCAGCAGCAGCAGCAACACCTCCACGTCTCCCATCCCAGTCAAATCACCATCATGTTTTGCCTAAAAGAGGCTTATTCTTTCTGGAGCTCCTAACTTTTCTCCCTGCCTTTCCTTTGGTTTCCCTATGGCCTTGTATCAATACAGAAGTCAGAATTATTCTTTCAAGACATCAGATCATTTGGGTCTTTCCTTAATTCAAGACTCTCCAATGAGGTTTCAGGGTACCAACTCATTATTCTGAATATTGATAAATAAAGAGGATCAAGCATTTATCTTGCCTCATCTCATCTGAAACTATATTTCAGGGTAACCAGTTGAGGGGAATGTTTTTCTTTGACAGAACTTAGCTAAGAAATGCAGAAAGAAAGATAAAACTGAAGTATTAACAATTTGCCAACCTAATGAAATCTTGACTCATGGTTTGTGATTATTAATAGATGTTAAGATCATTTGGAGAAAGGTCAATTGGTAAACCTTGAAATTCATGAATCAGGCTGATAACGTGATTAAAATAAAGCCAGACACTAAAGTGCCCTATGATGGGATGCGTAAGAATTACCTAGTAGTTTGCATGAAATAATCTTGCCTAAAATATTGAATCTGAATCTAATCAACTCTCTAGATTTAAGATCAGTTTGTAGGAAGTACAGACTGAAGAACATGCTAAAAGGCACCACACACACACATATACACATGCGTGTAAACAATCAGCCAAATCCAGAATTGGGGACTTTCTACATAAGAAATGAACACATTTCTCTAGCAAATCAATGGACTGGAAAGAAAGGGGCTTATGTGGGATCATTATAGGGAAAAAAAAGGTTTAAAGGATGTAACAGCCAAATGCAGTGGTCTATTTATTGCAGATCCTGATTTAAACAAACAACTATAAAAGATTCCCTTGAGATAACCAAGAAATTTGAATATGACTTGGTTAATAAGAAATATTAAAGGATTTATATTGCTAGGTTTCTTAAGTGTGGTAATGACCTGGTAGGCATGTAAAAGAGATTTTCTTACCAATTAAAAACCAGAGCTCCTGGGCTGGTGAGCGTGTGGAGGTATGAGGAGAGCAGCATTGCCCAGGGAGCAGGAGTTTTGAGAGCCTGCCCACAAACTTTGCCCTGTGCATCTCTTCCATTCAGCTGTTCCTGAGTTATATCCTTTTAAAATAAACCTGTAATATGAAGTCCCAGAGTGGACTTCCCTCAAGGCCGAAATGTTGGAGAAATTTATTCAGGGAACACGGGTTCGATCCTTGGTCCGGGAAGACTCCACATGCCATGGGGCAACTAACCCTGTGCGCCACAGCTACTGAGCCTGTGTGCTGCAACTGCTGAAGCCCGGGTACCTAGAACCCATGTTCTGCAACAAGAGAAGCTCACCGCGCGCCGCAACTAAGGAGCGGCCCCTGCTTGCCTCAACCAGAGAAAGCCGGTCCATAGCAACGAAGACCCAGCGCAGGGGAGAAAGACAAAAACGAAAAACGAAGCTTCTAGTGATTTCCCATCTCGGAGCAAAACCTCAAATGTTCTTCTCTGAGCTCTTCTACCACTCGCCCCTGCTCACGTCATTCCAGCCATCTGGTGTCCTCACTGTTGCTGAACACATGAGCCAACGCTCATCCCAGCACTTCTGCACACGAGGCTTCTTTGGGGGGAGGGGGGGAGTCTCTTCTAAGCAACCGGACAGCACACCCCCCTCACTCACTCAGATCTCTATATCTGAAGATAACTATTATCATGTGCAAATAAGCAGGAATATGTTTTAATAGGCCTATGGGGGAAGATGACTCTGTGGGTCCGATTAAACCAGTTATTAAGAGAGTCTGTCCATCCTGTTGATTATTTACATTTAAACACTGAGATCAGGAATAAAACAGAGTTCGGAATTTAGTTTTTATTTGAAGTGACTTTGACTACTCTTCTACTTTAGGTCAGTTATTTTGCATTTCTTATTAGAAGCATGTGATGGCATTTTATATCACTTAATACACATGAAAAATGCTAGGCTCCCAATTTCCTTAAAAAATGATTAGTCATGTTTTTTACAAATAGACTTTGTGTATATCACCACACTATACCTGTTCCTGAGAATTAAGAATTTCTTTTCCCAGTTTTTGTTGATATGTTCTGATTCCTTTTTAATCCTGTAATAAATTTATAGATGGTTATATATATACAGTATGTACTAGCTGCAAATGAACAATTATAAATTATTATTACCAATACCTTTCTGACTTCTTTTTCTCTTTCTCTAACTTAGACGTTAATACTTGTATTTGCTGTTCCAAAACACGTTTCTCTTCTTCAATCTTTCAGTAGAAAATACATCACAAAGTTAATGATATGAATTCTGTTTGTATTGTTTTATCCATAAATCTGAAATGTTATTTCTATTAAATAGCATACCATCAAAAATAATTTGAGAGAACAATGAGTTACATTTACTTGCAAATTCCCATGAATTGGAAGAATGTAAGATCCCATGCCTCCACTTCCCATAAATGATTCACTTCAAAGCAGCCACTGTGAGACAACATTATGAAGCAACCAAAATTCTTCTTCATCACCCCTCCCCTACTAGGTATTGCATTTTCTAAATCTCTTCATTATAGCGGCAGCTGCCCCCAGTTACTGTATTTCCTCTATCAAAACTATACTCAGGAAAGGATCTGACCAACTCAACCACATTAGAGCTATATGTTATTTCTCATTGTTGTTTATATTTTACAAGGGGATGAAGTTTTGGCAAAGGAATGAATCTATAACAGTGGAGTTATAGGCATGTCATGAGATTTCTCTGGATGTGGCAGGGAGATACCCCAGAATCTGTAGAGGCAATCACCCTATAGAGGCAATCAGGTGCTCTGTCTCTTCATTAGATTGATTCTTGGTGTAGCTTTCGAAGTCACTGCTACTTTCTCAGAATAGTCAGCATCCATATAAACAACATTTAGGTTAATAATAATGGTCACATAGTCATTACTATACCTTAGCCGCTGATTGTTTTATCTTCTCCCCTTGCATCACAGCAGGTACTTCATGTGTAGCCTGGAGAGAAAATAAACTAAGGTAAATATAACATTTCAAATCAAGGCATGAAGGTGTGGTTTTTCTGTAGTTTAGAGAAAGGCAAGTGAGAAAAATTATGCCAACACTAGTTCCATAGGGATCTTGACTGCCTCAATTAATTTACAAGACTCAGGGTTTACACACTGCATTTGCAATTGGACAGTTATAACTGATTAAAACCAATGTTCCCACTATTGCTTTTAAAAAAATTTGTTTTTTTAAATGCATTACTCTGAAATTGTATATGGGTCAACATGTATATATGTATATATTTTTAAATAAGCAGGCAGTTATCACCCAGTGAAGTCACAAGCTTAAAAAAAAATTATTTTCCTCAACTATCTTTTGAATTACATCAAATGAATCCCACTTATAGATATAAAAATGCTGCATTTCAAAATACTTAAGTAAATCACTTCTACTTTTTTGTTTTTTGGACTGTAATGCATTATTTGCTCATTTATTTACTAATAAATAAACTTTATTTTTAAATTTATTTACTTATTTGGCTATGCAAGATCTTTTGATCTATTGCCTGTCTTAAGGGGGTCAGTTCAGCCAAGCAGGGTCTGAAGCCAGGTCTGCTGAATAAAGTGAAAGGAATCCAGCACTCCCCTGAGCAATGAGAAGAGCTATAAAAGGAGAGGATGGCCAGGCAGGACCCTAAGGCAAGAGGCGCTGGTGCGTGGTGAAGGCACAAGCTGACCTGTGCCCAGGGGTGATGCCCAACATTCAATGTGAAATGGTGTCTGGGTGATGCAAACTGTCCCTGTCACTCACCTTCGGCAACCTTGTCCATCTAAAAGGTGTCCTGTGAGTGGGTGGTTTTAGTAGCAGTTGATTTGAGTTCAGAATCTGATTCAACAAAATGTGAACTGGGATGACAGAGTGCCATGAAACTCAGGAACTGACTTGTTTCAGTAGGAGAAGGAGCCTAAACCCAGCAGTAGCCATGAGAAGATGCCATGGGGATCTGTGGAAACCAGTGGACACCCTTTTGGCTCCCATAAAGCGAAGAATGTAGGCTTGAGCCAACTTTACTTACATTTGAAGGGACAGTGAGGATGCAGCTGACATTAGTTGCCACATATAAAAAATGACAAAATTTGTAATTAACAGTCATAAAAATTATTATTTTTGAGTGTCTACTATGTGCCAGGTATGTCACACATATTGCCATTTATTCTACATACTAACATTAATTTCATCATCCCTGTTACTTTAGATATTTAATAATGGAGAAAGCATGCAAATTTAAAAAATGTAAACAGCAGATAGTATATATGAACATAAACTCTCACTTCCCAGAAGCCAAAGGTTTTGTTTTTAGTTTTTCTCATTGTTATAATTATAAATAAATAGTGGCCTTTATTGCTTTGGGCTCTCCACAAATAAAGATTAAGATTTAGAGCATTTATTTACTATATAGCACAGGGAACTGTATTCACTGTCTTGAAATAACCTGCAATGGAAGAATAATCTGAAAAAATTTGGCTGAATCATTTTGCCATACACCTGAAACTAACACAATACTGTAGTGTTATACTTTAATTTTATCAATTTTACTCTACAAATTTACTTTTAATCAATTATACTTTAATTTTAAAAAGTAAATAAAAATAAAACCAGTGGAAAAAATTTTTTAATTAAAAAAAATAATTTAGAGCATTCCAATTACCTGCTACCTCCTCTCTTTCCTCACATGCTCTATTTTTTATTTGCAAATGTTTAGCTCTTACTGGGGTTGCCTTTATTACAGTTTCAATATACGAATGTCTATATTGTGGTCTATGAACCCTCTGCTGATAATTTCTGATTATCCCCTGACAGGTGACTTCTCAGCAGGACTTAATCCTGAACTTGACCATAACCCTCAGCTCTTACCTTAGTTCACTGAACTCTAACTTCTATTCCATCAGTCCCCGCATCCTGCAGAGCTTTCTGGTGGTCCTAGAACTACCCAAATTATTGTTCCCTTGGTTGTCGCCACACCTTCCTGGAGAAAACTACCACCTACCATCACCAGCATAGTGACTCAATCTCCCCAAGGCCCATGTAGCAGGAAAGGAATCAAAAACAAAACCGGAGGCACAGCAACACTAATTTCACAGAATAGTGAAAGTCTTCATTCTCATCAGCCTTCCTTGGCTTCCAATATGTGGGAATCACTCAAGCTATGGGAGGCATGCACTTTGGGGGCTCCCTCCACCTATTTGTTCTCAAAGAGCACAATCCACTTGAAATGCCTCTCTGACCAGGGCACAAGGAGTACACACTGCGAACACTGCCATTGGTTAACAGGGGACCGAAGAACCATAGGAATAACAGCCCCAAGCTTTGGAGGGGCTGTATACGAATGGATCTGCCTGCCCATGCAGGAGACACAGGCTGGATCTCTGGTCCAGGAAGATTCCACATGCCACAGGGCAATTAAGCCCTTGTGCCACAATTACTGAGCCCATGATCTTTAGAACTTGTGCTCACCAACAAGAGAAGCCACCGCAATGAGAAGCCCCAAACTATCAAGTGGCCCCACTTGCCCCAACTAGCGGAAGCCCATGCACAGTAGCAAAGACCCAGTGTGGCCAATAGTAAAAATAAGTGAATAAACAAATTAATTAAGTGAAATAAAAAGAATCCACAGAAAGTTAGGAAAACAAACTGGCAAAGCAAAATAAGTTCCCACTGAGAAGGACATTTATATTTATTTCACTCTATCTGAAGTCATATCAGTAGTTGAAAGTTTATTTTAAAAATTGATTCTGTGTTTAAATTCGTGTACCGTAAAAATTAGTTCCAATTTTCAAGGCTCCCTTTTCCTGACGCTCATATAATGATCAACTCTGTAATAACTAGAGATAAAACCCTGCTAAAGCATATCTTATGTAAAGCAAATAATTATTCGATCTCTCCCAAAGACAATACTCTTAGCATGACAAAGATAGCTTCTCTTTTCATTAAAAAAAAAAAAAGTACCGCGTGTAGACTAGAGTGTTTGCTCTCCAGTTTGAGCTGAACTTTCAACTCTGCTGTAGCACGTTATATTGAATCCTGACTCTGTCCACATTAAACTGTCATTTTGTTTTGCCAGCTGCTGGCATTCCACTTTCACTGGAATACATGTGCTGGTCTTTATATGGTTACTTCATTGACAGGTGCAAACACCGGACTGCTAAACAATAGACAGAGGTAAAAATGAGTGGTAATAGAAAGTAGATAACTTCCTAAGTAGGAAAATATACATTAAATTATTACAAGGAAAACCAAACATTGTGACTAGAAATAACTCATTAAAAATATTTCTCATACTCTCTTGAATTTACTTCAGGGAGATTCTTTACCATCTGAGTCACCAGGGCTCTCTCTCTCTCTCTCTCTCTCCCCATATATATATATATATATATATCTCTCCAGGGGATCTTCCTGACCCAGGGATCGAACCCGGGTCTCCCACATTGGAGGCAGACGCTTTAACCTCTGAGCCACAGGAAAGCTCCTTATATATATATATAGAACTAAAATCCATAAAATTAAGAAATAAGTCTTATTCATAACAGAAATCATGATTCTTAAATGTTTCCCATATTTAAGCATTTACAACAGGTTAAAAACCAACATTCAATAAATATAATATAAATCTGGAATCAGTAGCCAAGGTTTCTATTAATAATAACAGAAGCACAATTATGTTTATTAGCTGTCATAAGATCAACCATATTCCTTATCATACCCCCTTTCTTCTTTTGTTCTCAAAGACTCATTACATTCTTTAATTTCTCCCAATTTCCACAAACATCCCTCTTCTTAAACTTGGGCCATTCATTCTGGATTTAATACCGCCTTGAATCTCTCCTTTAAACCATCAAATATATTATCATCAAAACGATATTTCTAACTTAGGAAGAAAGATGATCTTCTGTCTCTAAAATTTCACTAACCTTGACTTTGATATTATCATTTCTTTCTAACTATCTTCTCAGCAAACTACTAATTTTGAACACTAGTAGTGTGCCAGTGTGTGGTGGGTAGTACAGCGGGGGAGGAGGGGCATGCAATGGAGAATGTCACAGGCATAGGAAGAGAGGAGGAACAGCCTCTGGATAGAAACAAAGTATTAAGAAACCATTAGCAAACTGACAGAAATTGCTTAAGGAAACTGTTACTTCTGTGGAGTGAAATACTGTATGTAATTGATTCTCTATATATTATATATTCAGTGGCACTGAACAGCCATGTGACTGATGGGATCTCAGTTCCCCAGTGAGGGATTGAACCTAGGCATCAGCAGTGAAAGCCAGAATCCTAGACGAAAATGGTGTGTTTCTTAATCAGAATTCACTTGTATATTCTCAGCTAGAGAGACAGATCATCAGAATGACTCCCTAGGTTGTTCAGGCTCATGTCTATCAGTTCTGGTGGCGTGAAGTCCAATGTGGGTTCACCATAATGCTTTCAGCCACTGGATTAACTGGACTCCATAACATTTCAGGGCGCTGGTTACAATAACTCCTTGTTCTACTCTGGATAGAACAAAGCACTATCTCCCACATAGAAAGTGGTGAAGGAGATCTTCAGGCTATTTTCAAATTTTTCAAAAAGCCTAAAAATCAGTGTACCTTGATTCCCTAATAAGGTTGCATAGGCTAACAAAATGAAAAAACTCTTTGGATTTGGTTGGCATAGAATCAATTCAGTGAGCAATCCTTAGTCACCTAAGGCTGATTGGAAATGCAAGTTAGCAGTCATATGCAACAGGTGAATAAGGGGAAACAGTAGCTTTCCTTTAAGTAGTTCAGGTTTTTGAGGAACAGAGACTACACTGAGGCATTCCATGTAGAGAAATCTATGAAAATACATGCCTAAAGAAAAGGAAATTGACGTCTGCTGTAATTTATAAAAACTAAACCCTAGGAGTTCAAGAGAAACCTGGGACCTAGGACTGCAGAGGTCAGGGCTGAAGACACTGACAGGGTGGAAGAGCTGGATCCAAAGAGGATGGGCAGCAGTGCACTGCTAGCGTCCGGGGTGGGGTGTAGCGGCCTCAGGCTGATGCTGGGGAGTGTTGGTACTGAAGTTGTTCTATGACGTCTGCCTGTGATTGAATTCACAGCATAACTGGTGGATGCAACGATGGCAGTTAGGTGAGTGACCGCATGTCAAATGCTCAGGGGGTGAGCCCCACGTCTGGGCAGGGTCAGGACTCTGACCAAATGATCTGGTGTTCGAGACTGGCCCCGACTTCCAGGGAGAACTGGGGAGAAGCCCACAGCTAAAACCCAGGAAAATGGAATAAAGCAACACGACGCAGTGTGGAGCCAGAACACTGCCCTGGGAGCTCCTGGGTGACATTTCCTGTTACTACCAGGTGGTATTATCAATTAATATTATTAATAGTTAATATTACTAATACATGTCAGGACCTAGTGTCTGCCCCATGGTTCAGAGTGTCTACAGAAGAATAAAACTTGATACAAATCTCTTTCTTCCCTGGTTTCCATCGCAATATCTTAGGGCTTTAAATTAAATTACACTAAGATATCATTAATTTTACAAGTAAAATGCTATCATTGTTCCCCAATGAAAATAAACAAGAAGCAAAGTGTAAAACCTTTCAAGTGATTTTTTTAACAAAAAATTTTTTCATTTGTGCAAGAGACATTGGAGATTATTTTCACCAAAATATTTTCAGTTCCAAATATACTATAAGTACTTATTTATCATCCAGCTACTTAGAATAATATAACACAAGTCAAAGCCACCTTTTGGCTGAATGATATTTCTCCAATTTTTCCATTTTGGTCTCTGACAGCAGAATCTAAAGACGCATTCACTTTAGTGGCAAATGACAACTTTGATTTAAAAACAAAAACAAGTAATTGTAGTGTATGATTTCACTTATCTCTGCATTTTATTATTATTCTTTTTTTTAATCTCTGCATTTTAAAGTTATTTCTATTTGGGACTTCCCTGGTGGTCCAGTGGTCAGGACTCAGCACTTTCACTGCCATGATCCCCAGGTTCAGTCCCTGGTGGGGGAATTAAGATCCTGCAAGCCTCTTGGCATGGTCAGAAAAATAAAAAAGAAAAGAGTCATTCCTATCAGGAAACAAAGATTCAGTATGATTAGGAAAAATGTTGTTGTGTCAACATAATCAATGGGCTTCCCAGGTGGCTCCAGTGGTAAAGAACCTGCCTGACAATGCAGGAGACATAAGAGACACTGGTTCGATGCCTGGGTTGGGAAGATTCTCTGGAGGAGGGCATGGCAACCCACTGCATTCTTGCCTGGAGAATCCCATGGGCAGAGGAGTCTTGTGGGCTACAGTCTATAGGGTTGCAAAGAGTCAAACACGACTAAAACGACTTAGCATGCAATCTATCAAAATACAGTAAATTCCCTCTGACAGCCTCTGAAGACTGTATACGTGTTCAGGACGGTCCCAGCTCTATTACTCCACCACCTTGTGGAGGGGTGGGGGTACAGATCAACAAAGAGCAAAACACTGGCTTTTTCACATAGCTCTGCAGAGCTATGAACTGCCTGCTTTATCAAGCCAAGCCCAGAGGAAAAAAATAACAAAATAATGAAATGACGAACAGATTGTATGATTTTCTTCTCTGGTGGAGTTTATTTTCCACTTCACGTGCAATTCAATTCAGTAAAAGGAATGTATAGGAGAGCTATAGGTAAAGATCTTCCTTTCATCCACCTTACCTAGAATACTCTACACCCATAATAATTCCATATCACATAATCATAATAATTTTTAAAAATTACTAGCTGGCAGGATGACTATGCTCATACTTATAAAACTATTGCAAAGTACTTCACCGTGCAGTTCTTGAATTGTTTAAAGAACAGTATTCCAGAGTTTTTATGAAAGTTCTTTTATGCTGTCCAAATTGCTTTGTATCTAGTGAAGTTTACGGATGGGAACACGACTGACAGTCCCCTGTCCCACTTCCCACACGGAAAGGTCCCGATGCTTTCTGCAGATCTAAGCACACGCCATATGTTCCATCAGCACAGACAGGTGACCCCGTGGAAGCTCAGAAGTCTTCCAGAGAAGCATTTACTGGGTGCAGCCTTAATTCACTAATTACCCTGGAGCAGGGCTGGGGGTGCGGAGGGGAGGGGAAGCTAGGAACCCAGTTTTAACCTTGTTCTGTGAAACCTCAGTATTTGAAATGTTTTACAGCTATCAAAATATAAACTTTACACAAAAACGCTGTCCAAACACAAATTTCATGTTGTGAAATCTTTCATAAACAGAAATCAGACAGCAATGTTCCTATCACACTTTTCAGACTGGCTAAATACTCCGTTTATCACCGTGTGCGCCACTGGGTGAAGCACGTGTGCTGTTCCCACAGAATGACACAGATTTCAAAAAATAAGTATGATTAATTAGATAAGGTAAATGACTGATGTAAAATGTTCCTGCAGCAAGCCCTCTGTTTGGTCATCTACACATGGTCAAGATGATAAAACCCTTTAGACACAATTTTTAAGGAGTCCAACTACCTCGGTATTGACAAAATATTCAAGAGTTCTGAGAAACAGGAAAATGATAACCAGAGTACATATATGGAGAATTCATCTACAGTGAAGAATATACTGCATGGAAGGGAACACTCACTATAATAGGATTATCATTAACAAAAGTGTATATGAAAGTAATAACAGTGTGCTAGAAAAATATATTTCACATTAAAAATCAAGTCAATTCCCATGAAAATGTTAAGTCCAGCTTACGTCATCTCTCCCCTCCCCCAGTCCAATTTTTACTTACTGTTACACATTAACTTCTGAGTCTCTGCAGCTGACAAAATGTACTGTTAAGCTTCAGAAACATTTAGATAACAATCATTTTGGTCAGAAGGAAAGCCTGGGACACTTAAGAGAAAATCCTCATGACACTTTCTCAGATATCCTTTCTCCTCATCAAATGGTGTATTTTTTTTTTGTCTCCCCTTCATGATACATTTTCCCTGGGGGAGAATGGGCAGTATTTTAGCCCCTTGTAGCTGGGACTTTGGAAGCTCAGTTTTGATCTGTAAACTGGGGACACTGGAGTGTCTAGTCTGCAATGCTAGGATTGAGTTAGAGCCCTGGGCTTGCTGCAGGGACCAGGCTGCTCTGTCTGGGTTTCTGACCCTGCTGTACGATTCTCCCACCATCATCTCAGAGCCTCAGACCACAGACCCCTGGCATGCACCCTGATTTCACGGCAGCTCAGAGGTTTCTGGAACGGGATGCCACTGTGGCCACAGGCTCCCTAAGTCTCGGGCTTGAACTAGAGCCCCTCACCCAGTAAGGCTGGGCCCCTGCACCCTGGTTAGCAGGCAGCACTGCAAACTCAAGCCCAGCACTTGCTTTTTACCTTTCTGCTTTTTTTTTTCTTGTGTGTGTGGGTTTCCCCCTGTCCTGCCTCCCTCAACCCCCACTGCCCAAAATACTTCCCAGACCTGGATTCCAAAAAATCTTATTTCTGGAACCTAGTCACTGGCCAGGCATGCGCCATAATCCCCACGTGTCATTCTCCTCATTGGGAACTTACATCGGTTTCCGGTTGTTGATACATCTTAACTCTCTGCAGAGTGGAAGTGCTTGTAGAGGAGAGTGTTTTTTCTCAGCTCCTGGGCTTTCCTTCCAAGTGGAGCAACTCCCCACTAAGCATTACACCTGCCTCCCTCCACCTCTGCTCCACTGCCCTCATTCCCCTCTGCTGGGTTCAAGTGGTGAGCCTCCTGCCTGGTGAGTGATGGAGAGAGGGTGATGCCTTTTCCTGCCCTGTCTGGAGCCAGAATGACACAGTGAGCAAGATTCTACTCTGTCCTCCTGCCCTGAGTGTTGGAGCGGTAGTCTCTGCCCTCTGTGAGAGGAGGAGGAAGAATGTGGGGACACACAGCAACAAGAGTCTGGGAAACCAAAACGTGCTCGTGGTCGGACTCTCTCCAGGAAATGCTGTACCTTGCAAGTACGTGTCACCGATCAGCATCTAAGCTTCCAAATGGTGTGGAAAAGGAGTTATGACTGGTTGCATGATTCACAGTGCCCACAGGATAGATCAGTTGCCCAGAGAAATGCAACTATTCCCATAACTAGTGGAGTACCCTGGCAGTCCAGTGGTTAGGATTCTGCACTTCTGCTGCTGAAGACATGGGTTCAATCCCTGGTCAGGAAACTAAGATCCTGCAAGCCTCTGATAGATACTGGGCAGTAATGAGTTAGAGATTTTACACCTTGAAAGTGCTTGGAAGGTTTCTCATCTTACTAATTTAACAGAGATCCACGAAGGCTTGCCGACTAAGCCAAATAAACCACCAAGCTAAGCACAGAGGTGGCATCCTCCTGGGTAAGGTAAGGGGCCTGATGAGGACACGCTGGTGTGGAAAGAGCAGCCAGAGCCTTCTGTCCAGACGCCCACAGAGGGGGCAAGGAGAGTGGAGTGTTTGACACTGGCCTTGCTGCTGGACCAGAGGAGCAACGCTGAGGTTGCAGCGGTGCTAACAGCGCCCTCTGCAGGTGAGGGTGTCACGGGTTGTGGACCAGTCTCACCGTGGGTGGCTCCTCCTTGAAAGTCTTCTTTGAGCTCTTGACCCTCTTGGTCTTAGAAGGCGATGAACCGACGGAGGAAGAACGTGGCCTCAGAGAAATTACACCTGCACTCTTGGGCTGTGAGGGCCACTGGGATGGAGGGGTCTCTTTCCCCTTGATGCTTCTGGGGCTCTGGCACAGAAGAAGAACCATTCTGTTATTACCCATAATGCCATTCTCATTACTCGTGTTTCAGAGTCACCTCCCTCACGTTTGCTCCCTTGCCCTCCTCTCTTGAGCTAGAACCACAGGTGGGAGTCTTCAGTCCCAAGGGACCTAGATCTGTCTTGCTCCCAGTGCCACCGTCCCGTATCCCCCAAGCCCAAACCCTGCCTGATTTAGTCTGCGGGTGGGGCCTGTTTTTCCACCCCTCCCACTCATGCTCAAGTACTGAGACAAACATGCCAACAGACCATTGATTTCTAAAGTTCCTGGGGAGGTGGGATTTTTGTGGGGTGGGATGAGGCGGTAGCTTGAGGAATGTTTCATATTCCTAAGAAGGCAGTAGGGGCAGGGCTGGCAGGTGGAAGCCATGGGACAGGCGTCAGAAGGGCCAGGGCACCGAGCCTGGGGGTCGGGACACCGGCGATACTTCCCAGTCTCACTCTCTAACCTCCCAGGTCCTCGTCTCCCACTCACATGCCTTGCCTCACTTTTAAGCATTTTCTCCTTCAAACTCAGACGCGAGAAAGTGAAAGGCCTCTGGATGATGTGTATAGGTTCTTCAACTCAGCTGCCCAAATATGAGATGAACAGAATAAAAGGAAAGAAGTAAAGAACTTAAATGCCAACCTTGGCAACTATGGCGTCATACTTTCTTCTCATTTCAAGGTCTTCTTTCTGCTTATTAACCTGTGAAATTAAAGACTTGTGTCATTTATCATTGGCAAAGATGAAAAAAGAGAATTTGTGGTAAATCTTCCTTAAGCAATGAAAGAGTAGCATTTTAAACCATTTCGCTGCCCAAACTATTATGGGAATATAAGTCACAATATTGAATATAAATAAATTAGGAGAGAAAATAAATTCACGCCTAGAAGAAAAAGTACTTTGTAATAGAGCTTATGGAAAACATGCAATTGTTTGCTTATGTGTTTTTATTAACATTATTGTGTACCAGGCACTGCACTGTGTTGCTATTCAGCCATACTGTATTAGGCTCTTAGAATAAATAACACAGAGGAGTCCAGGGGATTCTCAAAGAGTCAGACACAAATGAAGCGACTTAGCATACACACAAACCTTGCCTTCAAGCATTTAGGTTCTAGCAGAAAATGAGTTTCTAAAATGCTTCAATTAAAAAAAAATTATATATACCAAAAATGTATGCAGTGCAAATATAAGTTAGAAGTAAATTAATATGACCATCTGACTTGAGAAAGAGAACAACAGCCACAGTGTTAAAGCCCCCTGTGTAACTGTCACGATCCAACTCCAAACCAGGAAACCACTATTCTGAATTTTGTGCTTAGAATTCCCTTTTATTTTCTTGATTAATTTTTTGTCAGGTTTACAGACTTACCACCTCATCCCATTGGTATCCTTGAGCAATATACACATTTAGTTTCGCTTACTTTTAAACTTTTTTTAAAAATCATTATTTATGTGTTCTCCCTTAATGTGTTCACGTCATCGTTTCTGAGATTAGCCTATGTTGATACTGGAAGCAGTTCATTCATATTCGCTGCTATATACTATTCAAGAGTACAAGTACAGCATAATGTATTTGTCCATTCCCTGTCAATGAACATTTGGGAAATCCCAGGATTCTTCTTTTCTATATAATATGGTTTTAAATATTCTTGAACCTGTTCCCCCAGGCACATGTGCTAGGAGCTCCTTGGTGATGTTATATGCCTAGGAACAGAACTTTGGGGCATATTTTAAGAGAACGATCAGCTTCAGCAGATAACCCAGATTTGTTTTCCAAAGTTTCTGTAACAACATACATATTCCCCAGCAGTTTATGAGAATTCTTTACTCTACATACTTAACAACATTTGGCACTGTTATATTACTCATGAAGCCAAGCACATTTTCAGTTCATTGGTCACGGGGTTTCTTCTCTGGTGAAGGGCCTGTTACAAACTTTAGCCCAGATTTCTACTGGGTGGTCTTTTCCTTATTGATTTGAAGGAGTTACTCACATATTCTTGAAACAGCATTGTGAATACATAAACGGTGTGAATACTTTTGGATATTTGTGGCTAGATCTTTAAATTTTCTTTGAGACATCTTCTGATGAAAAGGGGCCCTTAATTTTCATGGGGTTGATTTTTTTAATTAATCAATTTATTTGGCTGCACCAGGTCTTAATAGCGGCACATGAGATCTTTAGTTGTGGCATGTAGGGTCTAGTTCCCTTATTAGGGGTTGAACTCGGGTCCCTGCATTGGAAGTGTGGAGTCCCAGCCACTGGACCACCAGGGAAATCCCTGAAACTTTTAATTTTCCATTTACACCTTGTTTATTTTGTGTCTTGTTTAGGCAATAATTTCTACTTTGAGCTTAACAATTTTCCTCTAAAATTTAAAGAAAATTTCCCTTTATATTTGAATCCTTAATTCATACAAAATGGATATGCATGGTATGAGGTGGGGAGCCAATTTTATTTTAGGCAACTGTTTAATCAATTCTCAAGCATCTTTAGTGAAAATTCAACCTATTTCCATTGATCTGTGGTACTGACAGATACTGAGTATTTAGGTATGTTTGGTTCTGCTACTGGGTTCTCAATTTCTTCCCAAAGAACCATGATGTCTCGATCACCTTAAATTTATATTAATAACTCACAGAAGTCTCCCCCTACTCCATCATGTCATTATTTCACCTTGTTTCTTAGCTATTCTTGACCCTTGTTCTTCCATATTAATTTCATTTTTAAAAATTTTATTTATTATTTATTTTTGGCTATGCTAGGTCTTCATTGCTGCTTGAGGGCTTTCTCTAGTTGCGGCAAGCAGGAGCTAGCTGCAGTGCATGGGTTTCTCTTGTGGTGGCTTCTCTTGTTGCAGAGTTCGGGCTCTAGGTGTGCAGGCTTCAGCAGTTGCAGCTCCTGGGCTCTACAGTTGTGTTGCATGGGCTTAGTTGCTACATGGAATGTGGGATCTTCCTGGACTAGAGATTGAACCTATGTCCCCTGCATTGGCAGGTGGATTCTTAATCACTGGACCATCAGGGAAGTCCCTTCCATACTAATTTCAAAATAGGCCTGTCAATTCCATGAAAAGCCTTATAGTAATTTTGGCTCGAATTTTATTGCATATAGAGATCAGTTTGGCAAAAACTATTGCTAAGATAATCCAACTCTGTAGCTCACCTTTTCTGTTTTCTTTCAATATTTGGAAGAGCAAAAGCTTTTAATTTTGATAAAATGCAGCTTACACTATTTAAAGAAATCTCTGCCAAATTTGATATCACTAAGATCCCTACTTGGCCTTGTTTTATTAATTTGTGGCTTAAACTATTACATTTATACTCATGAATCATCTCAAGTAAATTTTTATATGAGGTGTGAGGTAAGCGTTAAGGTTCATTTTTTGCCTAGAATCAATAACCTCAGATATGCAGATGGACACCACCCTTATGGCAGAAAGCGAAGAGGAACTAAAAAGCCTCTTGATGAAAGTGAAAGAGGAGAGTGAAAAAGTTGGCTTAAAGCGCAACATTCAGAAAACGAAGATCATGGCATCCGGTCCCATCACTTCATGGGAAATAGATGGGGAAACAGTAGAAACAGTGTCAGACTTTATTTTGGGGGGCTCCAAAATCACTGCAGATGGTGACTGCAGCCATGAAATTAAAAGACGCTTACTCCTTGGAAGATAAGTTATGACCAACCTAGATAGCATATTCAAAAGCAGAGACATTACTTTGCCAACAAAGGTCTGTCTAGTCAAGGCTATGGTTTTTCCAGTGGTCGTGTATGGATGTGAGAGTTGGACTGTGAAGAAAGCTGAGCACCGAAGAATTGATGCTTTTGAACTGTGGTGTTGGAGAAGACTCTTGAGAGTCCCTTGGACTGCAAGGAGATCCAACTAGTCCATTCTGAAGGAGATCAGCCCTGGGATTTCTTTGGAAGGAATGATGCTAAAGCTGAAACTCCAGTACTTTGGCCACCTCATGCGAAGAGTTGACTCATTGGAAAAGACTCTGATGCTGGGAGGGATTGGAGGCAGGAGGAGAAGGGGACAACAGAGGATGAGATGGCTGGATGGCATCACCGACTCGATGGACATGAGTCTGAGTGAACTCTGGGAGATGGTGATGGACAGGGAGGCCTGGCGTGCTGTGATTCATGGGGTCGCAAAGAGTTGGGCACGACTGAGTGACTGAACTGAACTGAACTGGTCCAATTATATCGGCATCACTGGTTGAAAAGATTATCCTTTCCTGCTTGAATTGTCTTGGTACTTTTGTTAGATATCAGTTCATCATATAGGACCCAAAGAGTCTATTTCTTGGCTTTCTATTCTATTCCATCAATCTATATGTTTATCCATATACTAGTAGTATGTTGTCTTGACTAGTGTGTCTTTACAGTAAGTCTTAAAATCAGGTTATGGGAGTTCTTTCTCTTGCTGTGCTCTTTTTCAAAATTGTTTTAGCTAACCAAGGTTCATGAATTTCCATATACATTTTACAGAAGATTGTTGATTTATAAAAAAAAAAAGGCCTACTGAGATTTTGATTAGGCTTGTATATACAAATCAATTCAGAGATAACAGTTAAACAACATGGATCTTCTGAATCATGAACATGGTATGTTTCTCCATCTATTTAAATCTTTAACTTCAGTATTTCATATGGTTTTGTACATAATCAAATTTATCCATAACTATTTCATATTTTTATGCTATTGTAAATCAAGTTTTTTAAAGTTTCAGTTTTTGATTGTTCATTGCTAGTATATAGAAACACATTATTTTGATCTTTGCATTCTTGCTAAGTTCACTTTATAATTTTAGTAGGTTTTTGTAGATTCCTTAGGACTTCCTATATAAATTACCATGGTTATCTGGGAATAAAAACCATTGTACTTTTTCCTTTCTAATCTGTATGCCATTTATTTCTTTTTCTTGAATATTGTACTAGCTAGGACCTAAATAACAATGTCTAATGGAAGTTATAAGAACAAAGTCTTGTCTCATTTCTCATCTTAGACTTAAAACATTGCCTTTCACTATGAAATATACTAACAGTTATGTTTCATAGGTATTTGTGATCAACTTTAGAATGTTTCCTTCTATTCCCAGTTTGCTGAGAGCTTTTATCATAAATGTATATTGGACTTTCTCAAATGCTTTATATATATATTTGCCCTCTGGCTCCAACATTTTCCAGTTTTACCATATGCAAAATACATTCATCTTTATTCAAGGCCTCAAAAAATCTCATCCTCTGAGAGCATCTGCTTGAGGTCAAGATCTCATTACATAAATTAGGTTCAAGTGCAGATGAAGCTCCTTGAGTAATTTTATCTTGATCGGAAGACCCAGCAATTAAAGAGACAAGTTATCTGACTCCACAGTCAACATACCATGGTGGGACATAAGATAACCACTATAGATCCTCCCCTTGGGTCAAGGACTCATCTATTTCCATTGGAAATCTGTGATGGCTCCTAGGCACAGAAAATGAGACATGTATTTTAAAAGAGTAAATGATTGGGTTACCAAAATATGACTTTTCTAGCTAAATGGCCAAACACTGGCATGTTACATGTAACAGATAGATTTGAAGCATACTTCTCAGAGGGAACTTGGGCAACAAGGAACCCAGTATGAGATCAAGGTCACTGCAGAGATAAGTCAGTGCTGTGCTCTGACATCATAATTCCTTTCTATCTGAAGTCTGGATTGTTTCCTAGAAATAAGGTGCACTGAGATGAAACAGACGGAAAATTAGTTAAGGGTAAGAGTTCAATTATGGTAGTTTTCTGATAGGGACCTTCTTTTTGTTAGCTTCAGGATAAATGAAAGTTCGATATACAAAATCTACATATAAAAATCAGTAGCATTTCTATACATGAACAACAAATTATCTGTGAGAGTAAAAAGAAAGGCATCTCATTTACAATATCACCAAAGGCAGTAAAATATTTAGGAATATATGTATCCAAGGGAGTGAAAACTACAAGACATTGATGAAAGAAATCAAAGAGCATACAAGTAAAGGGAAAAAACTTCATGTTCATGGACTGTAAGAACTAATGTTGTTAAAATGTCCATACTACTCAAAGCCATCTACATATTCAGTATAATCTCTATTAAGATTTCAATGGCACTTTTTACAGAAGTATAAAAAACAATCATAGAATTTATGTGGAACCACAAAGCCCCCCCCAAACCAAAGCAATCCTAAGGAAGAAGCGCAAATCTAGAGGAATCATACCTCCTGATTTCAAACTATATTGTAAAGCTATAGAGTCAAAACAGTATGGTAGTAGTATTAAAAACAGAGACAGAATGGAACGGAATCAAGAAGATGGCCAACTAATACTTGATGAGGCAGCCAAGAAATTCCATGGAGAAAAGACAATCTCTTCAATAAATGGTGCTGGGAAAATTGAATAGTCACTTATAACAGGATAGAACTAGACTTCTATGTTATACCAGTCACAAAATTAACCCAGAATGGATGAAGACTTAAATGTAAGACAGGAAAACATAAAACTAGAAGAAAATATGGGGGAAAAGCTTCTAATGGTGTTTTTTAAAATATGACTTCTAAAGCACAAGTGAAAAAATAAGCGCTTTGGGACTACATTGAACTAAGAAACTTCTGCGCATCAAATGAGACAACCAACAAAATGAAAAGGCAAACTACAGAATGGGAGAAAACATATCAAATCATACATGTGACAAGAGGTTAATATTCTCCATACAAAATGATCTCATACAACTCAATAGCAAAACCCCAAATAATCTAATTAAAAAATGGGCAGATGATCTGGGTAGATATTTTTCCAAAGAAGATACTGAAATGGTCACCAGATACATGAAAAGCTGCTCAGCATCACTAATCATCAAGAAAATATGAACTGAATCCACAATGAGCGATCATCTCCCTCTTGTTAGAATGATTGTCACCAAAAAGACAGAGATAACAAGGGTTGGCAAGGATGTGGAGAAAAGGGAACTCTTGTGCACTTGGTGGTGGAATGTAAATTAGTGCAGCTGCTATGTGAAACAATACAGAGGTGTTTCTCAAAAAAATTAAAAATAGAACTACCATATGATCCAGCATTTCCACTTCTGTATACTTATCCAGAGGAATCAAAACACTATCTTAAACAGATATATGCAGTCCATGTTCACTATTATTTACAACAGCCAAGATACAGAAGCAACCTAAGAGTCTATCAGCGGATGAATGGATAAAGAAGATGCGGTATATTTACATGACAGAATTATGTTGCCATAAAAAGAAAGCAGTCTTGCCATTTGAGACACTATGGATGGACCTAGAGGGCATTTTGCTGAGTGAAATAAATCAGAGTGAGAAAGACAAATACTGCATGATCTCACTTATATGTGGAACCTTAAAAAACATAGATGATAACAACAAAAAAAGCCAAACTCATAGAGAGAACAGATTGGTGGTTACCTGAGGTGGAGGACAAAATGAGTGAAGGAGCTCAAAAGGTACAAACTTCCAGTTATAAGATAAATAAGTCCTGGGGATGTAACGTACAGCACGGTGACTCTAGTTAACAATACTATGTTGTATATTTGAAAGTTGCTAAGAGAATAAATTAAGTTCTCACCACAAGAAAAAAAAATGGTGTAAGTTTATGTGATGATGGATATTAACTAACTAGATTTCTGGTGCTGATGATTTTGCAGTATATGCATATATCAAATCATTATGCTGTATTCCTGAAACCAATATTATGTTAAATGGCAATTATATCTCTATTGGAACAAAACAAGGATAAATAAAAGCCACAGAGCACAGGAATCATAGAAAGATTCAAAACTATTTCATATTCTTCTTCTAAAGCTAATCCATACTTTATTGCTTACCTATACTTACCGATCCTGCCTTTTTACTACAAGCTCCTTGACTTCTAAACTAGGCTCTTAAAAGGTCAGAACATAAACTGTATTGAAAACAGTAACAGACCAGGGAGGGTGAAAGTCTTTTAATTTTTGCAAAGTGACTCTGGTCAACTCTACCTTCTCCCACTCCTCCATCTGGCCCTCATTGCAAATCTCCATTTCTGGGGCAGGGGAAGCACTGTAGCAACAAGGTTCAGATAGCCACAAAGCCACTCTCCCTCCAAGTGAATAACAGAATCCCTTGGTGGTGGTGGGGGAGTGTCAAATAGTGACCTTGTTGGGCCCAAAGGTATGCCATGGAAACTCAACATGAGAAGTGCACTCACTCGACTGAAAAAATGACCCTCCAGACCAGTTCTGAACATGCTGGAGGTTCTTCTGCTGCCATAAGGTTTGCAATGCAAAATCTTGCTGCTTGGCAACAAGCACGGTGCTCAACTTCTCAACTTCTAAACAACAAAATAAGACAGTTGGTTCCCCCGTGGGCAATATAATAGCACCGGTTAACCACTTACAGTTCAAATAAAAAGGCAAAGTAATTGATAAACTGTGAGGTCTGTTCCTAGCATAGGCATGAACTCACTGATGAACTAGTTCAGTTTCTTCTCTACCACTGCTAACAGACTGACAGTTTAACATTTGCTTCTCATTCGATAAAAACACTTTCCATTTTAATGACAATGTACACATTTAGTTTGTTTTCAGAAGCAACTCTGGGACTTGGGGCAGGGCGAATGACAGAAGAAGAGGGTAAGGCAGAAATTGACCAAGTATATTCAATTCATGGAGATGATTTTTATATACCAGGTATTTAAAAGCAAAGAGTTCACACTTCTATATTTAAAATGGATAAGCAACAAGGACCTACTGTAGAACACATGGAACTCTGCTCAATGTTATGTGGCAGCCTGGATGGAAGGAGGTTTCGGGGGAGAATGGATACAGGTATATGTAAGGCTCAGTCCCTTTGCTGTTCTCTTGAAACTATCACCGCATTGTTTGTTAATCGGCTATACCCCAAAACAAAATAAAAATTTTAGAAAAACAGTAAAGAGTTCAAACCAACACATTTGTTAACACACAGTTTCTGTAGATTACTAGCCATAATTATTTTTTTCCTTGCCTGCATTCCCAAGTTGGTTTCATAGTAGGCTTTATTGTAATCCCAGAGCATTGTTTTGCATTAATTTCTATGACAAGGCACCCAAAACACATGGTGCTGAGAGCAACAAAACAGAGTTAGGGAAACAGTCATGACTTGGCACAAAGTGTGACAAGCTGCAGAAAAGGCAACGTTTCAATATCTGAAGTGGCGCTGATTTCCTATGAACAACCTTTTCTCTTCTAAACAGTATCATATTCTTTTCAAGCACATTTAGAACGCAAGTCAAGCTGTGTTTTATTTCTGATTATAATAAACACAGTCAGTTTACTGTAACAAAGACATAGTAGTGGTGATCAGTTTGAAAGCCAAAGTTAAGACACCATAAGCTGGGTGGGGGGTGAGGTGGGGAGCCTGGGGGTGGGGGGTGGGTAGTCAACTGATAAAATAAAAGACCAGCCGTCTGGAAAGTTCTCTTAAAAGAACATAAAAAGGCAGTGTTTTCTTATGAGACAAACACAGAATGCCAAAATATCTGGCTGGGCTGTTTTTTGTTGTCGCTTATGGCAATTTGTAACTAAAAATAGCAAATCCTTCAAAATATTGGGCTCTCATATTTGTTTTTTTAATCCCTAAAATAAAATACAAAAATTTTGTACACTGCTTTAAATTGTAATACTGTTTCTTGTATAAGACTCTTCTATATAGTAAGCATATTTATTATAATACTATTCAAATTGTTTTCTACAAAACAATCATTAAAAATGTTTATAATTATGCATGCATTTAGACTGTTGATAAAAGTGAAATAAAAAGTTCACAGCAAACAGTTAAAAATAAGTTTTATAAACTTTCATGATCAAATTCCTGGATTCAAATTTATTAAGAAATAATGTAAATCCCCTTACCATATCTTGAACTAATGATTTTTCAAGCTCAAGCTCACTTATTAATCTGTCTCTGCCATCAATTAGCTGAAAGAGAAGAATATTGCATTCTGATTAAAGATAACAAAACACCTGAGATTCCCCTTTCAAATTTAGTGAAAGATCTTGATTCCAAATGTGAGAAAAATGGATCCCAATACGATCAAAGCAAAAATTAAATGGTCACAGATTACCATGTAATAATAACATACTATTATATAATTATTTCTTAACTATATAAGCAGGCAAAACACATACAGAGAATGCCAGTTTAATTATTTACAACCTTTCTCACCCTACTCCCCCCTCAAAATGTGACATCAATATATAACAAAGTAAGTCTGTCTATCAAAAAGGACAATTTTGCTTTACCCTTTATATGAACCATTTCTCTTATTTTAGGTTTTGGTGCTGTATTTATATACATATCAAGCCATATTCATATCAATTGAAAACAACTGTCAAAGTATATACTGTAGGGCCTTTGGACCGACTTGACTTGCCTCAGTATTTTAAATGATAGTGTGTGTGTGCGGTATATAACACCGACAAAATTCAACCCTTCATTCTGACATCCATTCAATTCAATTAATTCATATATTCACTAATCTAATAAACATGTATGGAACACCTTTGAGATGCCAGACATTTTGTTCGGCTGTGGAAGTATGGAAGTGAGGTAGAAGAATTCCCTTCCCTAAAGTACCTACAGTATACTAGGAGAACACTGTGAAAAAATGACTGTAATATGTAAGAAAAAAGTTAATACATAAAGTCTTCAGAGTCAAAAAGCCTAAACATCCACATAACTTGGTAATCCTGTAATTATAAACAGCTCGGCTATCCCTGGTGTTAATGGCACAGAAGGACTATTTGACAAAGATCTTGAAGTATCTGTAGAAGTTCAACAAGTTGGAGAAAGAAAAAGGCCCAGAAAATGTAATAAACACAGAAAAGCCTGAAGTAATGTAGGAACTGGGGAAGGTTTGGTGTTTCTGGACCCAGGGTGCATATAGACAAGAATGGCAGGAAATGAAGGGAGAGAGAAATTCAGGGTGATATTACGAGGGGTCTTGCTCACCTCAGTTAGGAGGGGAGGGCAGATGGTGTAACGTACAGAATGAGAGTTGGTTCAAAAGAGAGCTCTGCAGCTTACGCTGTGTGGGTAAAGTAATTCTATGCTTCAGGTCTTTTTTCTTGCTTTTATGTAATTCTGTGCTTCAAGTCTGTTTTCTCATCTATAAAATTAGGGTAATAACACCTACTTAGAAGAGTTCTTCTGGAAAGAATTTGAGACAGCAAATGTGAAAGGGCTTAGTGGCTCCCAGCACAACAAAATCAAGCAGAACATTTTGAGACAGTCTGATGTTATGTTGAAGACAATAGGAAAGAAAGCACTGAAGGCTGTAGCATGTAAGTGAGACTGGGGTATTAGGTAACCATGGCAGCAGTGTGGAAGCTAGACTTGGAAGAGAAGAGAGTAGAGATAGGAAAATGGAGTAGGAATCTATACAGACGGGCAAATGATGGGGTCACAACCAACTCTGTGACAGTGTTGCTGTGGAGGAAAGGGACGAGAGGTAAATTTTGGAAAGAAAGTCTCCAGACCTAGTGAGCAACCAGATATAAGGTACAAAGGACAGAGTGGATGGAAATTACCCAGCAGTCCAGTGGTTAAGACTTGGCCCTCAGGTTCAAATCCTGGTCAGGAAACTAGGATCCCTCCCACAAGTTGCACAGAGCAGCCAAAAAAAAAAAGAAGAAAAAAGCAGAGAAAGACCCTTGATCTGTCAGTGGGTCCTCTGGGACAGATGTCAATGCCACCCATTTAAGTGGGAAGCACAGCTGAGTCCAGATTTGAGGAGTAAGGAGATCAAGTTTTGACACTGACTTTGATGAACATGTAAGGATTTTTTTTCCAGCAGACATTTTTGAGGGCTCGTATAAAGGTAATAAAGGATAAGACATAGTTCTTGACCTCAAGGATTGAGGGCAAGATGAATCTCACTGTGAACTTATCAACGGCGGCAGTGTGAAGAAGAGGCTAGTAGATACATAGACAAGTTTACTTTAGTTGACATTTGAAGAGTGAATGGTAATGGCGTCAGGGGTGACCAGAGTCAAGGAACACCACCCAGAATGATGGCTTGGCTAGGTATGTAGGCTAGTGGGGGATGCTTAAAGGCATGAGAGAGGGAGAAAGAGAGAGCGTTTGGCTGATGAAGAAAGATCTCAGAAGAGAAGGAAGGAGAAGATGGAGTCAGGCAAGTAAGTGGAAGGACGGGTCAGGGCAAAGAGGAAGGTCCCCTCTTCCGAAGACAGGGAAAAGAGGTTAGGCTAAGTGACAGGGTGAGCAAGAGAGTGCAGAGGTGAAAAAATCCACGTCTACCGTGTTCTCTGGGAATTAGAGAACAGCATAGATGAATGGAGCTGGGGAAAGTAGTCATGATGGGAAGAGAGGCACTGCGTGGTTAGAAAGGGTGCTGGTTACAGATATGAATGACTATATATAACATGGATAGATAACTAGGTCCTACTGAATAGCACAGGAACTATATTCCATATCCTGCAATAAACCACAATGGAAAAGAATATGAAAAAGAATATATATATATGTATAGATGAATCACTTTGCTGTAGAGCAGAAACATAACACTGCAAACCAACGGTACTTGAATAAATTAATAAAATGTGTTTTTGTCAAAGGGTGCTAATTAGATCCAAGTAAAAGGATGGGTAGAAGGAGGGAGCAGTGACTCTGAGTTAAAAGTCCCTGAACCACCGTGCAATGTCCCCTAAAGGCAGGGATCTGTTTGTCTCCAGTGGCAGGGTTGGGGAAAGTTGGGTCTGGGTACATGAGAGCCTCAGAAGGGGAGGCGGTGGTGGTGTGGAAGATGTGAAAGGCTGAACAGCAGGTTTAGAGAAAGTAAAGGAATGAGAAATGGAAGGAAAGGAAAAGATTTTTTGTTGAGTCATTATACCTTGGTCTGAAAGGAAGCGTCATTAAGTTTCCAACAGGCATCAATTACGGGCAAACACCAAAGCCACTGGCCCCAAGTCTTCCTGCCTCCTTGGGTCTCTTATCAGTGATCTCTTCTCTCTATTGTATTTTACCCGCTCATTCTTCTTTCCACTGATGTCATTTAATAATGCTCTAGCTTCATCTTTAAAAAAATTCCTTCCTCAACCCCACGTCCCCCTCCAACCACTCTCTGACCTCTCTTTGGCCATCCACAATCAAGCTTCTAGAAAGTGCCCATGCACGCTGTCTCCACGTCTGCATCCACTCCATTCCTCAGTTACTGCCATGTTCCAGTAAAACGACCTCATTAATTACCAGGGTGATTGGAAAGGACCCTGATGCTGGGAAAGATTTAAGGCAGGAGAAGGGGATGACAGAGAATGAGATGGTTGGACGGCATCACCGACTCAATGGACATGAGTTTGAGCAAACTCTGGGAGTTGGTGATGGACAGGGAGGCCTGCAGTCCGTGGGGTTGTAAAGAGTCGGACACAACTGAGTGACTGAACTGAACTGAGTTACCAGGGCCATTTTAATCGCCAAAGCTAACTGTCCAATCCTTCGTGTCTCGTCTTTTGCACACCTGGCCTCTGGGAAGTGCTGGAATGGATCCTCTCTTCTTGAGCCTTTTGCTTTGTTATTGATTGTTCAGTCGCTAAGTTGTGTCCAGCTCTTCGCAACCTCCATGGACTGCAGCAGGCCAGGCTTCCCTGTCCTTCACTATCTCCCAGGGTTTACTGAGTTTGCTCAAATTCATGTCCACTGACTCCAACCCCATCTCATCCTCTGCCACCCTCTTCTCCTCCTGCCCTCAATCTTTCCCAGCATCAGAGTCTTTTCCAGTGAGTTGGCTCTTCGCGTCAGGTGGCCAAAGTATTGGAGCTTCAACTTTAGCAAATCGGTCCTTCCAATGAATATTCAGAGTTGATTTCCTGACTCTCAAGCCTCTTGCTTGGTTTCTGCGAAATCCACTCTCTGCTGCTCCACCACTGCACTCATTTTCATCTGAGTATCAGCCTTCCACTTCTCTTCCTTTATCTCTCCCACTTTGTCTTATCAAAGACCACGGCTTTTATTGCCTAATCATCTCTTGAATTCAGCTACCCCCTTCTTCATCCCCATGTCACTGTCTTCTTCCTGTTTTGGGCCTTTCTATTAAGTTATCCCAGTTTATACAACAAATCTTTTACTTGGTGTCTCTCTGGCCCTGGATTTTCCTTTCTTCTGTTCGTTCTTTCTCTGAAACATGAATCCCATCCTGCCCCAGTGTCCAAGACACCCCATTCACTCAGGAGTCAACTCACACTCCCTCTGAAATGCATAACAATCCTCAGCCATGTCCCCTGCTTCCAGCCACCTCTGTTCCCACACATCCTCCTGCCGTAATTAGTCATGTACCTTCCCCATACACGTGTTCTGGCTCTTCCCACTTCTCTCCCTTTCGTCCTTTCCTGGCGAACTCTAACCTTTCTTCTGAGGGCCCTTCCTCTGAACTTCCCTGATCTCTTACGATCCAGGCTGGCTCTGCCCCCAACTATCCCCATAGCAACCAATGCTGCCCTATATCCTGACACTGCCATACCTGGGATATAATCTCTGACTGCTGGTCTGTCCCCTCTCAGAAGGAAATTCATCTTGTAGCCACAGCTCAAACAGATTCAGCTGTTATTTGACTACTAAAATTTAAACATGAAAGCTGCTGAATCTTAACAGTGTTTCAGTCCCATTTTCAACTCATTTTTAATTGTATCCAGGGATGAAATCTTCCCGGGTAGCTCAGTGGTAAAAGAATCTGCCTGCCAATGCAGGAGGCACAGGAGATGCCAGTTTGATCCTTGGGTTGGGAAGATCCCCTGCAGGAGGAAATGGCAATCCACTCCAGTATTCTTGCCTGGAAAACGCCATGAACATAGGAGCTTGGTGGGCTACAGTTCATGGAGTCACAAAGAGTCAGACACGCCTGCAAGCAGAGAGAGGGCTGCAAAGGGGAACAAGTAGCTTATCCAAAGGCTTCTGAGCTGCTCCTTTATACTCTTCTGGTTTCTGTTTACTCCTTCCTCACACCCCAGACACCCCCCTCTTCCTGTACTCGCACAAATCTCACCACGTGGTCTCACCAGATCCCACCTCCTGCTCTAGCCACACCAGAATTCCACGGGGGTAACTTACACTTTACACATTCATAATCTGTATGTAGCCTTCCACCATCCTACATGTATGCATGCTAAGTTACTTCAGTCGTGTCCAACTCTTTGCAACCCCATGGACTGTAGCCCATCAGGGTCCTCTGTCCATGGGATTCTCCAGGCAAGATTACTGGAGTGGGTAGCCATTCTCTTCTCCAGGGGTGACTCAGGGATCAAACCTAGGTCTCTTGTGTTGCGGGCAGATTCTTTACTGTGTGAACCACCAGGGAAACCCTAAACACCTGGAATCAGTTCAAGAGAAAGGAGTAGGAGATAGGTCTGGAACAATTTGTGAAGCATTTCTAGAACCTTCCAGGTCAATTTTCAGATCAGTCATTCAGGCATGTCCAACTCTTAGGGACCTCATGGACTGCAGCATGCCAGGCTTCCCTGTCCATCACCAACTCCCGGAGCATGCTTAAACTCATGTCCATTGAGTCAGTGATGCCATCCAACCATCTCATCCTCTGTCGTCCCATTCTCCTCCCGCTTTCAATCTTTCCCAGCATCAGGGTCTTTTCCAATGAGTCCGTTCTTCGCATCATGTGGCCAAAGCATTGGAGTTTTAGTTTTAGCATCAGTCCTTCCAATGAATATTCAGGACTGATTTCCTTTAGGATTGACTGGTTGGATCTCCTTGCAGTCCAAGGGACTCTCAAGAGTCTTCTCCAACACCACAGTTCAAAAGCATCAATTCTTCAGTGCTCAGCTTTCTTTATTGTCCAACTCTCACATTCATTCGAGACTCTTCCCTGGTGGCTCAGACGGTAAAGCATCTGCCTACAATGCGGGAAACCCAGGTTCGATCCCTGGGTCAGGAAGATCCTCTGGAGAAGGAAATGGCAACCTGCTCCAGTACCCTTGCCTGGAAAATCCCATGGATGGAGAGCCTGGTAGGCTACAGTCCATGGGGTCACAAAGAGTCGGACACAACTGAACAACTTCACTTTCTTTCTTTCTTTCACATTCATACATGACTACTGGAAAAACCACAGCTTTGACTAGATGGAACTTTGTCAGCAAAATAACATCTCTGCTTTTTAATATAAAAAAAAGTCATAGCTTTTCTTCCAAGGAGCAAGCGTCTTTTAATTTCACAGCTGCAGTCACCATCTGCAGTGATTTTGTAGTCCAAGAAAATAAAGTTTCTCACTGTTTTCATTGTTTCCCCATGTACATACGTCTATTACATCCCCATCACACTCCCCTATGGTTATTGTCTCTCTCTCTCTAGACTTGATCTCTTTCACAACAAGCCCATGTGTGTGTGTTTGTATGTATGTGTGTATAAAATTTCTGTATCTCAGCAGTGTCTGTCACTAAAAGGCATCTAATGAACATTGCTGAATCAATTGATTTAATGAAGGATATTGGAAACAAACCAGTAAATATTAGCTCTCCGTTTGGTCAACAGCTCCTGGTCTGCTTTCCAATTGACAAAGCCTTTTGACGTACATTATCTCATTCTATCCACATAGTAAATCTGTGAAACTCAGGAAGAAGGAGAATGAGAAACTGGCCCAAGTAACTATAGTGTCAGAAATGGAACAAAGACCCAAGGGTCTAGATTTTTCCTGCTCAAAACCAAATCATGTCTACATTCAACATCGGTGTGGAGGCCTAGTGCATATAAAGAAAAAAAAGAAGAGAGACAGGAAAAAAAATATGATCAAACAAACTACAGATTTGCTATATTTGTCTAGAACAAAATTGTCAAATAAAAATATGTGTCATATATATAACTGAATTTTACACAGCTTTCTTAAAAAGGTAAAAAAAGGTGATATTACCTTTAATAATATATTTTATTTATACCAATAGCTATGTAAGATAGCTTAAGTATATAATAATCAATATTAAAAATCATTAGCAAAATATTTCACACTTCTTACAGCACCTAAGTCTTTGAAATCCAGTGTGTATTTTTCACTTAGAGTAAATCTCAATTTGAAGGCTAAAATTTTATGGCAGATACTTGTTCTGCATTTAGATTTCATAAAATTTACAAATAGAAATGTACATTCACGTGCTCAAATTATTCAAAATATACATAAAAGTTTTTCAGTAACTGAAACAAATATCAGTATTTTATATTGAAATTTAAAAATTAAAAGTAAACATAATTTAAAATTCATTTTCTCAGTTGCACTAGACATAGGCTTTCAATAGACATATGTGGCTAATGCTGGGCAGTGCAGCTCTAGAGAATGAAGGCAGCATTTAATCAGAATACTTGAGCTCATACAAGGTATGACCAGCCACTCAGTGAGGATGTTTCTTTCTAATTGATGCCTTAATGGTGAGACTTTTTTTTTTAAATTTCCTTGAACTCCTTCCAGAGAAGAATAGGCTTGTCTGACTTATCTTCACCAGTGACAGCACAGACTGAGACACTGGAGAAATATTTATATAAACTGAGATGATGCCCTTGCAGGTTATTAAGTAAAACTAGAAAGCTGAGATTTCGTTTTTAGCCTTAAAGGTTGATGCCAAGAAGGTTAAACTGGTCTATTCTTATACTCTCATTATCTCTGTAAGAATGACACTTGTACCCTCACCATTGAAAAACAGGCTCAAGCACCAGAAAATGACTTCATGTTGTGAAAACCTGCAATGGATTCAGTGATCATAGGAAACATCTCCCAACTCTGACCCATCACAGTATGCATTTCTTTAGAATATAGTTCTTGGGACTTCCCTGGCAGCCCAGTGATTAAGACTCCACGCTGCCAATCCAGGGAGCTCAAATTCGAACCCTGGTAAGGGAACTAAGATATCTCACGCCGTGTGGCCAAAAAATAAAAATCAGTTCTTGGAAGTGATTTTATCTAAAACCTAAGACTAGGACTTCCCTAGTGGTTGAGTGGTTAAGACTTCACCCTTCCACTGCAGGGGTGTGAGTTTAATCCTTGGTCTGAGGACTAAGATCCTGTATGTGCCCAGCACCACCGAAAGTAAGTAAGTACATAAATAAAATTAAAAAAAACTTTTTTAAATGAAAAATAAAACCTAAGAATACCAGAAGTGAAAAATCTAGGTTGAAATCGGAATCTTAAGCTTTATGAGCTCTGGATATGAGGCCAGCATGACTGAGGAACTCAATTTTTAATTTTATCTAACTTTAATTTTTATTTAAAAATTGATACTCGATTCAGTTTGTGGAAAACTTTATTTGGAATAATTCGAGGATGTAAATTCACATTTTTATCTGTAAATTTTATGAATTCTATCTAGAGATACATTCTTATTCTATGAAATCACTCAAAGAATATTTTTAAGTGTACCCGTGCTCAGCACCGGGAAAAGATCAGAGACCAGTGCTGTCTTTGGGTTGTAGGACCTTTGGCAGTGCAAACTGACCATCACAGAAGAGGGTTTTGAGAGCTGAGAAAGCTGAAAGCAGGACTCTGACCTGGGTGTGGAGGGCAGGAATTGCCGTGGTTCTGTGACATCAGATGCCCCAGGAAATCTTGATTTTTATGATATCAAAAGCATTCCCTGCTCTAAATACAGATTTTCTGCAAAATACAAACCCAGTTCATTCACATACAGAGAAATGGAGATAAAACAACATCTGATATGAAAATAGGCTGCCCGTTCCTAATATCATTTTTCCACAGGCATATCTTTGGACTCCCTGTGTCATATGATTTTTCAATTCCTTACAGTCAACAAGGTAGACACTCAGTTATGCCAAATGAAAGAAAACATGAGTTCATTTTCAAGATGGAATCCTTTCTCATTACTAGAGAAATCATCCCAAACAACACTAAATACAGGAATCAGCTTTTCTCGACATCGCAAGACAAGGCGGGGGCATAGTGTTATTTCATTAATTATGCTGATATTTCCATTGAAACGAGTCATTCATCAATGTAAAAAAGTTACAGTACCTTTTGAATAGTTTTATGATCCTTTTCTGCTATCTCTTTCAGACTTATAATTTCATCTTCTGTAAACAAAAGGAGAGAGAGGCCAACCATGAAATTACAAGCTTATGGCCCTGTATTCAATCTGCCTGCTTCAGGGCAGGCTATACACCGCTGGCAGGCATGGTGGACGCAAGTCCTAGCAGGACTACGACCTTCACAACTGCCCTTGACATTCACAGCCTTCTTCCTGCTGTTCAGACGGCTGGTCAGATAGGGATTAAGAACTAAGTTCAAGATCCAAGTGTGGCTGAAGGCTGAAAGCTTTTCATCAAGTCTAGCAAGGGACATTTTTGCTGTTAGTCACAGCCAATACAAACTGCTTTAGCAGGTGGCACTTTATGGACTTTGTAAGAACTACCAAAACCTGAAGACGCATTATTACACATCAGGAGAGAAATGAAACTACACTGGCCTGGTGTAACTTACAGCCAAGAAACACTGCCCCATACCTGATTTTATTAATGTTTCGCTACAAACTTTATATTGCCTACTCAAACGGCAAAACTGTATAACTAACATAAATACAATGATAGCAGTGCCTGTAAATACTTTAAAGCAATCCAACTTCAATGATTTAAATGCAATGTTTACCAATGTTTATGGTATGTAAGAAGGGGGCATAGGGTCAACAGATGGAAATCTGTACTTAAAATTTGTGCCAAAAATTGAAGATAAAGTAGTAAGTAGGAGCATATTTTCCTGAAGGGCCAATTCTGTTTCTTCACAAAGCACACCTCAATATATATGTTCAGATATGAAAATGTTAGAAATTTTAGGTTTTAGATCAAGCACATGAAATTTTGTTTAATATTGATGATATTTCTAAGTGATATTGAGCACTGATGAGCACATTTTTCAAAGGCCAATGCTTGGATTTAAAAACAACCACCCTGAGTTAAAAAGGCATGGCTAGGGGAGTATGACCAATTCCCGTCCCAAGAAAAGAATGAAAATTAGAAGTGGCTAACAAGCTGGTATTTTAAATGTAAATATGGTTTGGTAACAAACACATGTTTGAAAAAGACAAGCATGGCCATGAATTTTATAAACGTGCCCAGTGTATAGAGTTTTCTCAAAAATGACTCTAAAATGTTACCTAATACTGAATTTTCTTTTACACTGAGCTGGATTTCTTCTTCGAGTTCTGAAATGACTTGAAGCAGTCTCTCATTTTCCATTTTGAACTCCAAGTTTTCCTTTTCTAGAGTTGCTCTCAGAGGGCTGCTCTCTTTGATAAAAGAATCCTAAAAGAGGGAGAATTCCATATTTCTAAGCAGGGAGCCAAGGATTTAAATATGCAAGACGAGACAATACAGATACAGAAGAGCTATCATATAATTTTCTGAATTCTATTACACACTTATAATATGAATAGTAAAAAGGGAAGGAGAGTAAAATAGAGCTTGCTGGAAGAAAGGCTGCAGTACCTTCTGTACAAAGACCACAGCACATGGGGACAGTTTATTGACAGGAATAATGCATATCATACTGTTTGTGTGCCCTCATCATTCAGGTCAATTCATCATGGAGGCTGCGTCCGGGGAGGCAGCTGGGGCCCCTCCACCCACACTTCCCTCTGTGTGCGTCTGAAGTGCTGCTGTAACCAGGCAGGCTGGGGAGCCCGCGGACCGGCAGCAGCGCCGGGGGAAGGGGGTGCGGGCGGGGGCGGGGGCAGAGTGCACGGCTAAGGAGGGGGGCTTGTTGCCTTTGTGGCATTTCCCAGTGTCAGCGCTGCCAGTGTCAAGAGGAGCACACCGCATGTCAAAGTGGTGACGTTTCCAGGCTGGGAGCCGCATGGAGCCCATCAGGCACACGGATATCCACACAGTTGGGTTTTCTGCTTGGTGGAGGAGCCACCCAGAGGCAATTCATATTCTGAACATTAACGTGGCTTTGCATGCCTGTCACACTGGGACTGTGCAGGCGTTGAATGCTATTGAAGACTTCGGTTTAAATCTCTATGCAAACAGTGATTACCTTGTAAGAAGGTTTCAGGATAACTTACAACAAAAGACTTTAAAGTTATAGTTTTGGTAAAGCAAACTCATTTACATTTTTATTATGTGCGTCTTTTGTTTAAATCTTGCCATGTCCATTACGGAGACGCTTTTTCTTACGCAATAGAAGCTTATTGGGACAGCGACTCTTCTTTTCTTCTTCTCCTCTGTTTCAAAGCTATTGAAAACATCTGACCATACTTGCTTATGGCTGTCTAGATTTTACTTGCTGCACTTCTTTTTAAAATGAAGATGTAATGAGTTGAAGAAGCTGATGCAAAACTTTATATTTCATGATGGTAAAATATTAAACTGATTATGCAATCTCAAAATAGTAAAGAACATGCTTGAAAGTCATTGTATTATTACATTAAAAGAGACAGAAGTATTTATATACCTTTGTTCAAAATCAATATGGACACTAGAAATACTTTTAAACTTTAATTTTCAGATGAATTATAAGCTATTCTTTTAGTAGCAATGCCATGATTGCAAATACATAAGGATAAAATCTCCTCTCCTCAAAAACAAAATCATTCCTCCCAAAAAGTCTTTCCTCCCAGTATAACTAGTGTCCTTTTGAAAGTATACTTTTATTTAACTTTAGAGATAACTGAAAGTAAATTATTAAAAAAAGGTTTCCTCTGTGGTCATCATAATGGTTCAGAAGAAAAATATGTAGCTATCATGTTTTATAGTACATGAATAAACTCTTGAAAAACAAGGGACCTTTTAATGAAGTCAGTTATACCAGACTTAATGTTTATAATGATGACGTTAAATTTTGCGCTAAGTCCAGTTGTGAATCTTCATGATTTTGATTCACCATTCCACTTAAATTATTTAAGCCCAATTCATTCTTAACTCATGAGAACTAACAAATTTAATAACTAATAACACTATTTTCTTAATAAGAAAGAATCCCAGTCATTATTTTCTTCTCCCACATGGTTCAACTTGAGAACATCAAACAATGAATTTCTAGACTGAAAAAGCTTTTTAAAAAGCCAACAGCGTTTGCCTTAATTGGCTTAAATGTACATTTCCTAACAGTGGCAGAAAATGAACATCCATTGTGGATTACGTGAGCAGCCATTATAATAAACTAAGTGAGAACTATTTGAATGATCAGATGAAGTGTAAAATTTACAAGAGGTGGCAGCTAGCACCTAAATGGGTTTTCTAAAAATCTCGTAGAAAAGCGAGAAACAAGGCAACACTTCCAACTCAAGGGTTTCTCCCCTCCCGCAAATCCATGGACAGCCCCAGTTCCTGAGAGGCCAACCTTTAGCTCTGTCCCCACCATCTGTCAGCTGCAGGAACTGCAAGTAATTAACTATTCAGATTCCCACAGCAATGGGGACACTCATTAGCAAAATGAACAAAGGGATAGTTCTGGGCGGCTGCGGTCATCTGTTACACTCTGAGTGGCAGGTTTTGTGGTGGTGTTTCTCCTACCATCTGCCCACACCACTAGCTTGGGCTCACTGAAACCACGAGACTTCTTTAAAACAAGCTGTGTTAATAAACCGAAGTTAAGAAGGATGGAGATCATTAAAGGGTGGTTAACTAGTTAAAGCTATTTAAAGCTACATTATTGCCCAAGACAGCCTGCAGTGCGATCCATGGTCACTCTGGGATTTAAAATTTATAAAGGACCTTGTCAATTTAGAGTTCTTCTATCATGCAGTGGACGCTAGGATTTCCAAGTGCCGGCTTACATGCTATTTCTCTTGTGAACAGCCACAGGATGTGCAGTATCCCTGTCCAAGGCCTCAGAATCCCAAACAGTAGTGAAAGAACCATTTCTGGAAATGGATGTTCTGCACAGCCTCACTACTCCAAACGTGGTCCAAGGACCAGGAGCCTCGGCATCACCTGGGAGCTTTTTGAAAATGCAGAATCTCTGGCCCCAGTTCAGACCTGTCTGAATCTATATCTTACCAGGAGCGGCAGGTGACCCATACACACAGAAAGTCAACAGAGGCTGAGAAAAAAGCACTGTTTGGGGCATCGCAGGTGCCTTCCCAGCAGTCTCCCTTTCGCCACACTGGCGTCTCACTTCTGCAGGCTCTGCGTACAGTGTTTGGACATCTCAGTTTGATGCTGGGGGTGGGGGTAGGGGCTTCCGCTGCATGCCCATGCTGTGTGGCAGTCACAGAGACGAGCAGGTGCTTTCCCAGTGAGTGACAGCCAACAGAGCGGCCCACTGGGGCAGTGCAGCCCTGCAGAGCTGCCGCTCTTGAATGACGGCTCTGTTTCAAAGCTGTCAGCAACAAACAGTCGTGTTTACGTATTGGTGGTGGCGGGGATGGGTGGGCATGATGGTTGCATAGCTCATCCATGTTGGGGTAGGAAAGAAAAATGAAGTCTTTTCAAAACAACTCTAATTGCAGTTGAAGCACACAGGCGTGTGCGTGGGTACACAGACACACAGGCACACTACCCTGACCAGCTAGCTCCTTCAGCAATTCTTGAGTGGATTTATCAGCATATAGCACGGCAAGCTGCAGACTATAGCAGAGTCCCATTAACTCATTGAGGGGGTTCACAGAGCCTGAAAAGACACTCAGCCCTTGAATGTGTGTGTGTGTTAGTCGCTCAGGCATGTCTGACTCTTTTCAACCCCGTGGACTGTAGCCCGCCAGGCTCCTCCATCCATGGTATTTTCCAGGCAAGAATACTGGAGTGGATTGCCATTTCCTTCTCCAGGGGATCTTCCCAACCCAGAGACTGAACTTGGGTTTCCCGCATTGCAGGCAGACTCTTTACCATCTGAGACACCAAGTGAAGCCCTCTCGGGGAAAATTCAACATTAAGGATGTTCTGACCTGGAGAGATGAGGCTTCTGTCACTTGACGAGATTCCTTTTTCTGATTTCCATCTTGTCATAAATATAAGCTAAGCTAGATGTTTACTAAACCTTCCTTTTCCTGTCATTCTTAGATTTTACTCTAAAACAATCTGGAGAAAGATTATGACTAGTAACGCTGAAGTAATTTATGTGATCAGACTATGAGGAAGAACAAACTAGAGTGTTCTCTTATTGTTTATTCAATTTGCTTATTTCAAGTTGTTTTTGTGAGTTATTTCAACTGCTGCTTTGAGAATTTCTAATTGTTTCTCCAAATTTGGTTTTCCAAATATAATTTCAGATACTTGCTGTATTGAGCTTTTTATACCGCTAGAGGGAGCAGTCGTATTAGATGAAATTTCAAACTTAGGGCTTCTCTGGCGGCTCAGACGGTAAAGAATCCACCTGCAAGGCGAGAGACCAGGGTCGGATCCCTGGGTCAGGAAGATCCCTTGGAGAAGGAAATGGCAACCCACTCTAGTATTCCTGTCTGGAAAATCCCATGGGTGGAGGAGCCTGGCAGTCTACAGTCTATGGGGTCGCAAAGAGTTGGCCGTGACTGAGTGACTTCACCTAGAACTTGAGAGGCATGGAGTTCTAGGGAAGCTAGCTCTTAGAAGATTTTTTAAGAGAAATTTCAGATTAAAAAAATATATATACAGCCTGCTTTTGCAGTGTTCATGTCCATCCTACCAAAAGGTACACTAGCCCTGCTCTGCATTGCCTTAGCATGGTGTTTCACTAGGGTCCTCTGGTGCTGGGGAAAATGTATACACTCAGTTAATCAGGAGTCTCACCTTCCTCAAATCTTAAGTTGTTTACAGCAATACTGATGTGGTGGCCATGGAGACAAATTACAGTGAAACAACCAAGGTCTTCTGCTGGAGAAGACTCTTGAGAGTCCCTTGGACAGCAGAGAGATCAAACCAGGCAATCTTAAAGGAAATCAACCCTGAATATTCAATGGAAGGACTGATGCTGAAGGTGAAGCTCCAATACTTTGGCCACATGATACAAAGAGCTGACTTACTGGAAAAGACCCTGATGCTGGGAAAGACTGAGGGCAGAGGAGAAGGGGGTGATGGAGGATGAGATAGTTGGATGGCATCACTGGCTCAATGAACATGTCTGAGTAAACTCTGGGAGACAGTGAAGGATAGGCATGCTGCAATCCATGGGGTCACAAAGAGTTGGGCACGACAACCACCACCAAGGTCTTCAGAATGTCACCAGATGCAGAGAACACCCTCCCGCTTCCTGTGGTCCTCACCAAGCCCCGCCCACCTCATCTTGATCTTTACCCAGGGTGTCCAGACAGACCAGTTAACAGGCTGAGGACAATCGGAGGTGTAAACACACCAAGAAAGACCTCGTGTTGGAAGCTCAATTACAGAACTGGGATATTTTCAACAGTAAACCAGATGGTAGTAAGGACTTGTGTATTTCCCCATCATAATAACTAGAATTTATATGGATGCCTTTCTTCAAAATACTCACAACGATTCAGGTTCACAACAAATCTTCCTCATAACACTGTTGGCTAGGCAGAGATCACTTTTCATTTCACAAGTGGGAAATAATTGGATCAAAATTGCCTTGCTAATCAATGCTGGATATCGTTAGTCAAGGGCAGGAGTAAAAGCCAAAACTATTACAACTTTTCTATTAAATTTTCTACTAATAATTCTATTAAATTATTTTCTCCAAAAAACTAAGAGTAAATGTAGATCTAAGATAAGAAAAGTAAATTCAAAAATTGGATGTCTCTTCCTCCAAGGCGATCAGAATATGTAAAAAGAAATAATATTCAATTATATTAGATCTATGATAAGAATGTTGCTAAGTCGATTCAGTCGTGTCCGACTCTGTGCGACCCCATAGACAGCAGCCCACCAGGCTCCCCTGTCCCTGGGATTCTCCAGGCAAGAACACTGGAGTGGGTTGCCATTTCCTTCTCCAATGCATGAAAGTGAAAAGTGAAAGTGAAAAGTGAAAGTGAAGTCGCTCAGTCGTGTCTGACCCTCAGCGACCCCATGGACTGCAGCCTTTCAGGCTCCTCTGTCCATGGTATTTTCCAGGCAAGAGTACTGGAGTGGGGTGCCATTGCCTTCTCTGATGATAAGAATACTTAATACTAAATTGCTTAGAAGATGCTGTTTTTTTTAGAACATAGAGAATTCTTTGTTTTTTGTTTTGTTGTTGTTGTTTTTGTAGAACACAGAGAATTCTAATAGATTAAACAAAGTATTCTTTCCCCAGTTAGTAAACAAAGTCCTTTAGAATGGTGCAAGTTCAATTCCTTATCTTTTCTAACTTTGAGGGTTTTAAGTAAGAATACTAGCGTGGGACTTAGATAAACCAAGGATTGCACTTAAATAGCCCAGCAACCTGGAACCTGGAAGTGTTTCTTCCTAGCATTCACATTTTGATGTATTACTTCTCAGAGTTTTCCCATATATATATATATCTATATATACACATACATATATATGTGTATATATACATGTACATACACACATACACACATGAGTCAATATTTATGTGTATCTACACTATACACTTAGTGAGGTACACTTAGGGATATACACTAAGTAATGTATACTTAGGGATATACAGTAAGTAATGTACACTTAGTGATATACACTTAGTGGTGTACACTTAGGGATATACACTAACGTACACTTAGTGATGTACACTAAATGATGTATACTTAGTGATACACACTTAGTGACCAAGGCTTCCCTGATAGCTCAGGTAAAGAATCCACCTACAATGCAGGAGACCCTGGTTCTATTCCTGGGTCAGGAAGATCCTCTGGAGAAGGGATGGGCTCCCCACTGCAGTGTTCTCGGGCTTCCCTTGTGGCTCAGCTGGTAAAAAATCCGCCTGCAGCACAGGAGACCTAGGTTCTACCCCTGGGTTGGGAAGATCCCCTGGAGAAGGGAAAGGCTACCCATTCCAGTATTCTGGCCTAGAGAATACTATGGACTGTATAGTCCAAGGGGTTGCAAAGAGTCGCACACGACTGAGTAACTTTCACTTTCCTACACAGGGATCACTATACATTTAATTATAATTATAATAATTATATATGTTATATTGATTTATATATATACTGCAATACTATAATCCATTATAATAATATAATGTACATATAAGAAATATATAAGTTATAAGAGTGTATATATTGGGTTGGCCAAAATGTTAATTTGGGTTTTCCATAACATTCTATGGAAAAACCCAAACCTTTTTGGCCAACCCTATGTGCGTGTGTGTGTGTGTGTGTGTGTGTGCGTGTGTGTGTGCACATATATATACATGTATATTGCAACCTTTAATCCTTACTCTATACAGAGGAAAGAGCTACCTCCTTACGTGGGACTTTGGGTTCGGATGGACCCTGGTTTCCATGCCACGTGAGCATTTGCCAGCTGCGTGCTCCGGGTGAGCCTCTGCCCCTCGCCGGGAGACTGAGCTGAGCTGAGGAAGTGCCCCTGCCGGCTGGCACTCAGCAGGCTGACCCTCTGGCTTCTCTGGCCACCTCTCCTACTCACACAGCCTACTTCTTGCTCTCAGCATCTAGTATGAAAACCCCGCTATGGCTCTCTGAGTTGATTGGGGATCAAAACAAACTTGTATTCAGGGTCCACAGTTTCAAGATCCTTCTCATTCATCTCCTCAGCAGGTAGCTAAGCTCTCCTTTCGGCTTTCTCTCTCTCCCCGCGTCTGTTCTCTTCAGTCCTTGGAGCAGTAAAGCAGCTCCTGGCTCCCATTACAACAGGGAGAACAGGGCGAAACTCCTCTGAGAATTTTCCTTCTTGACATTTCTGTGGAAGGTCATCCTGTTACAAGCTGGTTTCTTGAAAGCCTCTGACTTGAGATCGTTTTGTGTCTTTCAGATTAATTGGACTGAAAAAAAAAGGGTGGGACTCTTCTGTTTTAAAACAAAAATGTATTTACATGCTTTTCTAGGGTGGAAGATAGGTTATTTTATTTCCCTTACAAATAAAAATTGAGAACAATTATACTGCTCCTATTTATAATTATTATGGGTTTTCTAGACTATGTTATTGAGCAAAAAAAGGGTTGAACTGTCTTATTTTGTGAAGAAGATACCCAAGATACATCCACTGTAGTCCCTTTATTCCAAACCCGAGCTTTTTAGACAGCTGTAACTTCATTTACATATATTAACATAAATTATTCTTTGCTGTGAAACTTACAATTTTTTGAAATCCATATTCTTCATATTGATCTAGTTCTTCTCTTAATTCCTTAATGACTTCTTCTTTCTCCCTTAGTCTTTTTGACAAAATGTTCATTTTGACAGTCATTGCGTCATGCAGGGATGTCTTCTCTTCTTCCACCTCAAAGTATTGCTGGGGGGAGAAAGATACTAGTCAGATACTATGCTAGCACCAGCAGAGACCATTTCATGTTTTATTTACGCTCCTGTCTTGTCGAGTTGTTTTATTTTTGCAACTTGCATGCAAGTTTTAGTAAATTTTGATGTTTATATTGACCAATACACTAAAAGTGTCAATGGCACTACAGCACACTATTATCCTGTAACAGACGAAGCACAACGTCTTACACGGACTGTATCTGTCAATAATAATATAGTAATAATATAGTCTGCCAATAATAATAGTAGTAAAAGCCTTAGCAGTAAATCTACGTCATGACTGTGAATGTCCTACTTCACTCTTTCTCTAGAAAGGAAACTAGCAAAAAATTTGACTATGTAAAACAGAAAAGAAATATACTTCAATGGTGCAACTAATTCCCTCGATGGTTTGGAATGGAGAGGTGGGAAAAAAGTAGAACCATTTCTTGAACCTATTTTAAGCATTGAGGTGCTAGCCTATTCACAGGCAGGACTCTGAAGAACTGTGTCACAAAATCAAAGCAAGGAAAATGCTATAAAATGGATGCTGCTATTTACTTCCAACATATAAAAATCTCATTTTCAACACAGACATGCAAAAGCATTTTGTCCATTTTGGACTCTTTTGGGAATTATGGAAGAATTTTTTATTCTCATCATCTGTTTGTTGCTAATATATCGGGACACATGGACTTACAATAAACATGGTAAAACTTAATCATATCTGCCAATATACATAATATTGTATTTTAAAGAGTTAAATTTAAAAACTAAAATTGTTCTAATATTATATGATGAATCCCTGCAGACTGGGAAGAATACAGTTATATCCGGGTAGCATTTAAGAGTCAAGCTAGGGCATCCCTAGTGGCTCCGTGGTAGAGAATCTGCCTGTCAATGCAGGAGACACGGGTTCCATTTCTGGGACAATCCCACACGCTGCGGAGCAACTGAGCTGGGTCCTAGAGCGCAGGAGTCACAACTACTGAGCCCATGTGCCACAACCGATGAAGCCCACACACCCGAGAGCCCACGTAGCACAGCAGAAGGCACTGCCGTGAGAAGCCCGCACACCACAACTAGAGAGTAGCCCCTGCTCGCCGAAACTGGAGAACAGCCTGCACGGCACACCCCAAATAACTGCCAGTCTATGCCTCACTAATGAAAAAAAGCAGTGAATGAACATGCGGTAGAGTTTGAAAGAGTGAAAACAGAACAAGCACATGACAACATTCGTTTTTTAATTGGGTGATTCTAGAGAACAGCGCTGAGTATGTAGGCCTATTCTTCACATCTACTCTGTTTTATGTCTCCAGCTTAAATGCTCTGCAGAGGTTAAGACACTTACCCCGCTGGTGCCCTGAGTGTAAGTTCCTGGGCATCTCAAATTCAACAGGTCCAAACAGAGGTCCCTATCTTCACTCTCCTCCTCTCTGCCTCTCCCATTAACATCAGCCCAAGCCAGAAACCCATTTTCTGTCATTTTAAGCACCTTCTATTCCCTCACTAACTCACCAAATCTGTTCAATGGACCTCTAAGTCACTCCTGAACCTACTTCTCTCCTTTCCTGATCCACCGCCTTGTTACCACCAAAATTTGGGCCTGCCAATCTACTGACATCAGCCTTCCCTGGTGGCTCAAATGGTAAAGAATCTGCCTGCAATTCTTTAGGAGACCTGGGTCTGATCCCTGGTCAGGAAGATTCCCTGGAAGAGGGCATGGCAACCCACTCCAGTATTCTTGCCTGGAGAATCCCATGGACAGAGGAGCCTGGAGGGCTACAGTCCCAGGGGTTGCAAAGAGCTGGACACGACTGAAGCGACTTAGCACACACAATCTGCTGATACCAGGTTGTGGTAAAGGAAAGTTCAGTGTTTATTATTAAATGCCAAGCAAGGAGTCCAGCACAGTTAATGCTCAAAAGCCTGAACTCCCCAATGGGTTTCAACAGTTTTTTTTTTTTTTTTAAATGTATTTATTTGTTTTGACAATGCTGTGCACAGTTTGTGGGCTCTTAGTTCCCCAACCTGGAACTGAACCCTGGCCCCTAGCAGTGAAAGCAGAGAGCCCTAACCACTGGACTGCCAGGGAACTCCCCAGCAAGGTATTTTTAAAGGCCAGGTGAGGGAGGGGAGCCCCGGGGTGTGCGATCAGCTTGTGCAAGATTCTCAGATTGGTTGATGGTAACTGGGAGGTGTCACGGGGATTAATATTATTATTCCTTAGGATCCAGGAGGCCGGCAGGCTGTGTGCTCCTGGTCTTTAAGTAGTTAACAGCTCCCATTTGGTGAAGGTTTTAGCATCTGTTTAATAGCTCAGGAAGCGTGCATCAGATACTGTTATCCAGGTGCTTCAGAGATGAGCTGCAGCAGAGGACATGGGGGAGGGGGTCTGTTCCAGAAAGGCCCCATAGGGTCCCGTTCGGTTACAGTCAGACTCTGTGTCTTGTTCACTTGCACTGATGCATTATCTCTGAATTCACCTCCTCCTCCTTTTTTTAAAATACCTATCTAACTTTTAAAAATTAATTTTTATTGGAGTGTAGTTGCTTTACAATGTTGTGTTAGTTTCTGCTGTACAGCGAAGTGAGTTAGCTATACAAATACATTTATCCCTCTTTTTTTGGATTTCCTTCTCATTTAGGTCACCATGGCTTCCCTTGTGGCTCAGCTGGTAAAAATCCACTTGCAATGCGGGAGACCTGGGTTCGATCCCTGGGTTGTGAAGAGCCCCTGGAGAGGGGAAAGGCTACCCACTCCAGTATTCTGGCCTGGAGAATCCCCCTCACTGTATAGTCCGTGGGGTCGCAAGGAGTCAGACACGACTGAGTGACTTTCACTTAGGTTACCACAGAGCCCTGAGATGAATCGGGAGATTGGGATTGCACACATATACACTAGTGATATATGCACAAAACAGATCACTGATGAGAATCTGCTGTGCAGCACACGGACTTCCCTGACTCTTCTTTTGTCTTCTCCAGCCAATCTGCACCCTGTGACTGAACTGATCTTTCTAAAATGCAGTGCTTCTTGTCCTCACAGGCTTAAGTCTAACTCCCTTAGCACGATGGACAAAATAGCATCCCTGACTTTTGCTGGCCTTCTCTCCCCTTCCCTCACCAGACTGGGAATTTTATCAGTGCTGATACTCAGCACGCAATTTCTCAGGAGTACTGTGGGACCACAGGTCTCCATGCATTTGGAATTTCTAGGCCACCTATTAAGCTCTTACTTGTCAATCTTCTGAAAGGTATTAGAATAGGTTGGCTTGGGTCTGCAGATGAATCTGCCACTTAGCAGTAGCTTTGTTTTCTTGAACAAGTTTCTTAAGTTCTCTGGGTTCGTTTTATCATCTGTAAAATGGAAAATGTTGAATTTGATTTACTAGTAATTTGTTGAGGATTTTTGCATCTCAATCAGGCAACAATGTGCCTGTTCATCAGGCATATCCACCTGTGTGCATGTGTGTGCGCGCATGTGTGTGTGTGCGTGTGTGTGTGTCAGTGCGCATGCGTTCAGTTGCTTCAGATGTGTCCCACTCTTTGTAACCCATGGACTATAGCTCCTCTGTCCATGGGATTCTCCAGACAAGAATACTGGAATGGGTTGCCAAGCCCTCCTCCAGGGAATCTCCCAAGCCCATGGATCAAACCCTGGTCTACTGCTTTAAAGGCAGATTCTTTACCATCTGAGTCACCAGGGCGTGTGATGTGACTGTGAATTATAGTGCTTCCTCTAGCATGTGTGCATGCGTGCTCAGCCATGTCTGACTCTTTGAGACCCCATGTACCATGGCCCACCAGGCTCCTCCTCAGTCCATGGAATTTTCCAGGCAAGAATACTGGAATGGGTAGCTATTTCCCTCTCCAGGGTAAAACCCACATCTCTTGGGTCTCTTGCACTGGCAGGCAGGTTCTTTACCACTGTGCCACCTGGGAAGCCCTAACAAAGATGCTTCTGATAAACTGGCTGAGTCGTCTCCTTGATAACATGACAAAAGCCACTGGGAGCTCATTTAAAATCCTACCATGGGACTTCTCTGGTGGTCCAGTGGTTAAGAATCTGCCTTGCAATGTAGGAGATGTGGGTTCAATCCCCGGTTGGGGAACGAAGGTTCCATATGCTTTGGGGCAACTGAGCCTGCATGCTACAACTACCAAAGCCCGCGTGCTCTGCAGCCCAGGAGCAGCAAATGGAACCCATGTGCACTACAACTAAAGCTTCCAGTGTGCTGCAAAGAAAGATTCTGCAAGCCTCAATAAAAACCAGACACAGCCAAATAAATAAATATTTTTAAAAAATCCCACCAGGGGGCTTCCTTATGGCTCAGTGGTAGAGAATTTGCCTGCTGGGGTTTCCCAGTGGTTCAGTGGTAGGGAGTCCACCTGCCAATGCAGGACACGTGGGTTCAATCTCTGATCCAGGACTATCCCACGTGTCGAGCGGCAATTAAGCCCTTGCACCACAACTACCGAAGCCTGCATGCCCTGAAGCCTGTGCTCCACAGCAGGAGAAACCACCTCAATGAGAGGCTTGTGTATGACAACCAGCGAGTAGCCCCTGCTTGCCCAAACTAAAGTCTGACCAGCAACAAAGACCCAGTACAACCAAAAATAAAAATAAATAAAAACATTAAAAAGTCCCACCAGAAACTGTGCTGTGATGCTGTACACACTTGGCATCACTGGGGCCAGCCTGCCTTTAGGATGTGCTCAGCCCCTCTGGACTTCAGGGTGGGGGTGGGAGTGGGGTGAAGGGAGGAAGGGCACAGTTCTTTAAAAGAACAGAAAGTTTCACTTTTTGACATTTCATAAAGTAATTGTAAGGCCCAAACACACTGGATTCATTTCTCTTCATCTCCAGGAATGTTTCTGATGTTTTATGAGTACTAAATGAGCTGGGCTCAAGAGGAGGTAAGCAGAAAGCAGGTTTGTTTTTTTTTTCACCACCCCTTCAAATCTCCTGTCTCATGTTTCAACCTCTTAGAAGAACTCTCAGGAAAGTGCCATGGCTTTTTTTTTTTTAACTCTTAGATAGTAATAACCATGTTGAATAAAAGAAAGAAAGTAATGAAGAAAGGAAAGAAGCGCAAGCCAAAAAAAACAAAAAACAAAAAACAAATAACACCCTCAAAGTCCCAAATTCCTATTCAGCCTACTCTTTTTTTTAACTTTTTACTTTTACTTCATTTTACTTTGTAATACTGTATTGGTTTTGCCATACATTGACATGAATCCACCACAGGTGTACATGCGATCCCAAACATGAACCCCCCTCCCACCTCCCTCCCCACAACATCCCTCTGGGTCATCCCCGTGCACCAGCCCCAAGCATGCTGTATCTTTCATCGGACATAGACTTGTGATTCGATTCTTACATGATAGTATACATGTTTCAATGCCATTCTCCCAAATCATCCCACCCTCTCCCTCTCCCTCTGAGTCCAAAAGCCCGCTATACACATCTGTGTCTTTTTTGCTGTCTTGCATACAGGGTCATCATTGCCATCTTTCTAAATTCCATATATATGTGTTAGTATACTGTATTGGTGTTTTTCTTTCTGCCTATTCAGCCTACTCTTATACATCAAATCTGAACTTTCCCAGCTCTGGCCTCCCTTAGACTTGCAGCCAAAAAGGGAGGACAAGGGTTGAGCCTGGGTCCTTTTCTAGTAGCCACAGATTTAGTCAAACACCAGCCTAGATATTGCTGTGAGGGTATTTTTTATATGAGATTAACATTTACATTATTAGACTTTGAGTAAAGCAGATTCCAACTGGTCCATTCTGAAGGAGATCATCCCTGGGATTTCTTTGGAAGGAATGATGCTGAAGCTGAAACTCCAGTACTTTGACCACCTTATGTGAAGAGTTGACTCATTGGAAAAGACTCTGATGCTGGGAGGGATTGGGGGCAGGAGAAGAAGGGGACGACAGAGGATGAGATGGCTGGATGGCATCATTGACTCGATGGACTTGAGTCTGAGTGAACTCCAGGAGTTGGTGATGGACAGGGAGGCCTGGCGTGGTGTGATTCATAGGGTCGCAAAGAGTTGGACACGACTGAGCGAGTGAACTGAACTGAACTGAAAGCAGATTACCCTCCGTATGGTGGGTGGGCCTCATCCAATCAGTTGAAGACCTTGGGAGAAAGACTGAGATTCCCAGGGAAGATGGAATTCTCAGAGTGTCTTCAGACTTGAGCTGTAACATCAGTTCTTCCCTGGGTCACCAGCCTGTCAATCTCCTTTCAGATTTCAGATTTGCCAGCCTCTACAACCACAGGAGCCAATTTCTTAAATCTCCATCTCTTCTCCATACATCCTATTGGTTCTCTATCTCTTAATACAATTTCTCCTAATACAATATCTACATTTAAACAACATACATTCACACCAATACCTTCCTCTCCTGTCCGCAGCATTGACGACGGCTTGTCTCCTTTCCATAGTACAGCCCCTTCCTCTGGCAGGAGGAAAGCCTGTGGTGCCTGATGCACTGACGTCCAGTCCATCCTCCCTTCATGTCGCCCATCTCCTGACTGCAATGCACCCTGAGAACTCGGCTCTGATGCAGGGAACAGCGAGGGGGAAGGCTGCAGGGGTGTGTCTTTGATATTTTAATTCACAATGGCAAGAAAACTTTATTTTGGACTTTCATTCTTTTGGTTTTACAAGAAAATTTAATATTTTTCCTTTGGCAATTGAAAGTAAGTTGTTCATATTCAAATCTGGGATATAGCTGTTGGTTTTTTATTATTAGAATAATTTTATGATTTTATTTGACCTCACAGGTACAACCTCTTGACAGATAATATTGGTCAACACAGCTGGACATAATCTGGGGTGAGAAACAGACCAGGAGGTAAATTCTCAGTATGGGGAGCAAAGTGATCTTGGAGTTTAATGTAAATGAGGCACTTTCTAACCCAATTATGAATCTTCCAGGGCACCAGTGGTCTCAGGATGCCCAGAGGAGTGGGGGATGGTACTGGGGGATCTGCATCATGAAGGTGGGAGCAGGGCTTTCCTCTCCAGATCCTCTAAGGCTCAGACACACGCCTAGTTGGTCACAGGCTAAGTGGTTAAGTTCAATGTGTTATGAGAAGAATAAAAACCTAAATAATGTTGTTTCCTTCCACGTGGAGTGATGCCTCCATTTATCTGATTAAAACCTGAGCAGAAGGAACATGGTCACATCTTGGCAGTCTCCTGCCCCTTGCCTTTCTCTTTGGAGAGCCGATGCTCTGCCCTGGCAGATAGAGACCACTCCAGCCCAATTCTGCCTGTGAGGGGAGTTAATCTGCCAGATTCTGGGTTTCAGTACAGCATAGTCTGTTTTATCAGCGAAGCAGATGACCTCTGTCTGCTGGCTCCCTGACTTTATTTCACCAGGTCCAGAACCTGAGTGGGGAGGACAAGTATTATTTATCAAGTCCCATAAATACTCCAGTAACAGTTCCCTCTCAGGTTTGCAAACCTAAAGCAGGTCATGAAAGCTGCTTGTGGAGCAGAGCGGAGGAATAAACAAGGAGATTGGGGTTGCCATATACACACACACACACAAACATACATAATACATATAAAATAGATAATTAGTAAGAATCTACTGTATAGCACAGGGAACTCTACTCAATACTCTGGAATGGCCTGTATGAGGAAAGAATCCAAAAAGGAGTGGATACATGTGTATGTACAATATAACAGATTCACTTTGCTGTACAGCAGAAAGTAACACAACACTCTAAATCATCTATACTCCAGTAAAAATTAATTCACAAAAAAAGCTGCTTAGAATTCTATAATGATTATTTGATGTCTTCGAGATAAAATATAAGTTCCATGGACTTCTCTGGATGTCCAGTGGCTAAAATTTTGCCTTGCAATGCAGGGTCTGTGCGTTTGATCCCTGGTCGGGGAGTTGAGATCCCACATGTCTCATGGCCAGAAAACCAAAACACAAAACAAAAGCAATATTGTGTCACAAATTCAATAAAGACTTTAAAAAAAATTCCATGGGTTCCCTTTCCTATATCAGCTCTCACCACTTTCTCAGCCCTCTTATACCAAAGGACTGGCAGTTCCCTGGCTGTGCCCTGAAACTTAATTGCCTCTGTGATGTCAAGTGGGCCACTTCCCTGTCTTGTCCCCATTTTCCCTACGCTTGTCAAAATTTCATCATCCTTTGTTGGGGGACCAGTGCAACCAGCCCTAAAATGTGCCTCCATGGCATATTGAGTATTTTGAACTAAAGTTACTTAAGAAATGGTCAATGCAAGAGGGACACTCTGACCCTCCTTTCTGTCTCCCTGAAAGCAGAAAATCAACCTTGCATAAGAAGGGTGCTCTCCCAGAATCTGGAGGTAGAAGGACACCCTAATCACAAGGGTGCCCACATCCTGCTGCTCGCACTCAAGGCTGCAAGGCGGTGATCACTCAGGAGAAAGGGCAGAGTTAAGGGGGAAGATGCTTTGTACAGCTTGTGTCATAGTGAGTATGAGATGACCTATTTTGCAACTCTTTTCTTTATAGTCTTTATTTTCTTGTCATTTCATCTAAGCAGTTTTCTCTCTCGCTGTCTTTTCAACAAAAGCCTCATTCAGGCCATTGCATTACTGGCGATCCAAGAGGATGCGCCCTGCCCTTGGCAGAAGCCCGTCTTGGTTTCATAAACCAAAGTCTAGAAAATGTAATCCCCTCCAAACAACAAAATATTGGTATCTTTTTGCATCAGGAATTTTTTTTAATCTGAAATAAAAATTATTTAACACCTGGATAGTATTTGCTGCATCAAAATTCGGAATCTAAAGTTAGTGCTCTCATTAGAACGGGATCTTCTATACCTCTGCAGTCCTCCAAAAATGGAAGACAATGACAACACAGCAAGGCTTCTATTGTAAGAATACATACTATCTCCCTTCAGAGACTTTCAATTATAATTTTACTATTTTACCATTTTAACAGACTCATGTTTAACATAATAGCCTTGAAATGGATTTGGGTAATTCTTCCTTGAACCTTCATCCATATTTCAGGAAGTATGGAAGAAGACAAACCTGAAATGCTGTCCCTGAAATAAGCACTGCTACTTGCTATCCATAGAAGCGTTGTTGTCCTGAAAAATGAACTAAGAGTTGTTTGCAATGATCTCTTCAAAGTTAGCAAAAAAGATGTGATTATTTGATGAGGAAGATATCGTGGGAGAATATTTGAAGTCAACTTATAGTGATTTTCATTCCAGGAGATGGTGGCTTAGCCAGAGGGGAGAAGACATGAGATATGAGGGTCTTATGCAAGTATTTGAGTGAGGACTCGTGGAAGAAGAGGGTTAGTCCCATCCACCTTTCCTTCTGAACGCTGATCACAGTCACACCAAAAAGGAAGGCACTGGGATAAAAACTTAGGTATTAAAATTTACATCTTCCTGCAATCCATTTGAGCCTAATGAGTTTTTTTTTGTCTTTCTGCAAAAATATAAGAGCACATGAAGCACTCTGCATAGTGCCTGGGCCGTTGTAAAGAAGTCACTAAGTGATAGCTGCTTTCACTGTCATTAATTATCTGCCCTGGGAAAAGGAGGAAGTTTCCCCAAGCATTGCCACTCACAGTTCTATAACTAATGCCCCATCACCAGTGCCGCCTATGACAAATAACTGGAGCCCCAGCCATGTCAGATTCAAAGAGATCAGGTCTGTGCAGAACGACGCATGTATAGGTTACGCAGGCCTCCCTCCGCTCCTCTGTCTCTCCTCCAAAGTCCCCTCAACAGTCAGCTCCCTAAGGCTCTCTATCTAGCCTGAATTTTCCTCCAGAAGAAAAAAATACCCAATAAGGAAGTAGTGACTTCATTCCTTAGCCCTCTGCATACAACCCCATAACTTATTTATTTTTGCTCAAACTCTTAAAAATTTAATATGCCTCAGTTTATCACTTTACATGCAGAAAACATCAAAAATCAATAGAAAAGGCGGAGATATTCAATAAATGATGTTGGAAAAATTGCTTATTGATTTGAAAGCTAGTGGCAGTCTCCCAAGCTTTTATTTCTCCAGTATCTCTAAAGGGTTTTGTTTGCTTCTAAATCCCTCAGTGTCTGAGGGGCCTAAAGTAATATGTTTTCCTATCCGAATCAGAGCTGATACATTTCCAGGACCAAAAGAAGCTAAATAAAGTGCAAGTTTTAACAAAACATTTTCTTTTATCTGAAAATAAGGTACTATAATAGCACACAAGAACTTGTTTTAATAGTTGCTGCTGCTGCTAAGTCGCTCCAGTCGTGTCCGACTCTGTGCGACCCCATAGACGGCAGCCCACCAGGCTCCCCCGTCCCTGAGATTCTCCAGGCAAGAATACTGGAGTGGGTTGACATTTCCTTCTCCAATGCACAAAAGCGAAAAGCCAAAGCGAAGTCGCTCAGTCATGTCCGACTCTTCGCGATCCCATGGACTGTAGCCCACCAGGCTCCTCCGTCCATGGGACTTTCCCGGCAAGAGTACTGGAGCGGGGTGCTATTGCCTTCTTAAATAGATTTAAAACCTTGTTCCACAGCTGAAAAATCACTTGAACCTGTATCCTGAACTGGTCTCCAGAGGGCAGCAGAGAGTCATTCACATTAACAAAAGTTCCCTCTTAACCAAAAGTGTGTGTATCCAGGCTGTTTTTTCAACCCTTCTTTCTTATGACTAAGCCTTAACAAACTGGGTGGCCAGGATTTGGAAAGCTGTCTGAGGTCATGGATCAAAGTGATGCCAACAAGCCAAAGCAAAGATTCAAAGAATCACTTTCATATCTTTAAAATAATTCTTTAATTAGATAAACCAATGAACCACAATTAATACACTGTTGACTAAGCATATTTAACCAGCACATGTTTATGAAACACTGATGCATATAAAGCATCTAATCCTTTCAGGGTTTTCTACTCCTAGACATACAAAAAGTATATAGAAAAGAGTTCAATTCAGTTCAGTTCAGTCGCTCAGTCGTGTCCGACTCTTTGTGACCCCATGAATCGCAGCACGCCAGTAATAATCACTTATTCTGCCATATATGTTTTGAGCATTTGATACCCACTAAAAGTTTATTAGTGACCCAGAAACTGTTAAAGACACAAAGACGTATAAAAGCACGTTTCTGGAGAAGGAAATGGCAACCTACCCCAGTATTCTTGCCTGGGAATTCCCATGGACAGAGGACCCTGATGGGCTATAGTCCATGGGGTCACAAAGAGTCCTACACAATTTAGTGACTGAGCATGCACATATATATATATACATATATATAACTGAATCACTTTTCTGTATACCAGACCCTAACACAACACTGTAAAGCAGCTATACTTTAATAAATATAAACAAGTAAACAATCTGGAAAAAAATAGAAATGTTTCAAAAAAAGTCAGGACTTCATTGGTGGTGCTGTGAATAGGAATCCACCCGCCAACGTAGGGGACCTGGGTTCCATCCCTCATCTGGGAAGATTCCACGTGTAGAGGGGCAACTAAGCCCGTATGCCAAAACTACTAAGCCTGCACACCACAACTACTGAACCTGAGCACCCTAGAGCCCATGCGCTGGATCAAGAGAAGCCACCAAAATGAGAAGCCCGCATACTGAAAGCAGAAAGTAGTCCCCTGCAACTAGAGAAAGCCCAAGTGTATAAGGAAGACCCAGCACAGCCAAAAATAAATAACTAAGCTAAAAAGAAAAAAAAAACTTAAAAAAAAATTATGTTTTAAAAAAGCATGTTATTCTGACTTTTACTTTGTAAACAACAAAAAATCTGGATACCATAGGTAAAATGCTTCTATGAGCTGACAAAGTAAGGAATAGTTAGGCCAAAATTAGGTGAATGCAGGCATCCAGAGAAGTATGTGGAACACTGAAGGTGGCCTGGACTCCAGGGCATCACTAAACCAGGTAAAAATTTAAACTTTGGTTTACATGTCTTTAGAGGACACAGAGAAAAGGCATCCCAAAGGTCCCTTCCAAATGGGGATTCCCAATGATAGGAGACCACCTCATGAAGGCTGAGACGCCAAAGGGCGATCTGTTCAGTGTGAGAACAAATTAGAAGCAACCACCTTGAACCCTCTACAGCCTCCCACCTGAGGGAAAGTGAAATCGCCTCCTATCTGGAAACTTGGCTCAAAGTATGGAGGAGGGAAGAAAATCTCTTCTGAGTTTTATAAGTTGAGATGGCCCACATTCATACATCTGGGTGGTCTAAAATGCCTCAAGTTGAAAATTAGGTTAAGGTGGTCACAGACACAGGAGTCTCACAGAAGCAAACAGGAATCTTCTCTGTAGAGACTCACTTCTATTTCAGGCCTCAAAGAGTTTCCATAGAAATATGAGCTTGCAATCAAACACCATGAAACCCGAAAGTAAAGGACATATCATGAGTGACAGCCAGTACTTATCAGACCCTCAAAGATGGAAGACGTGGAATATTGATCACATACATTGAAATATATGCATAGAAATAGCAGGATGAGTTAAGGTATAGAGCAAGAACCATTAAAAAGTAACCAAACAAGCCAAACATAGGACCTCGTTTCATAAAAAACATAGTAAGTAATATTTTAAAACTTAATCAAGGAACTTCCTGGCGATCCAGTGGTAAAGAACCCGCCTTCCAGTGCAGCAGACCAGGGTTCAATGCATGGTTGGCAAACTAAGATTCCATCTGCCACAGGGCAACTAGATCCCCTGCAAGTCACAAGGGAAGAGCCTGAGCACCTCAATGGAGACCAGAGCAGTGCCCTCTCCACTCCAAAAAAAACCCACAAAAACTCAATCAAAACAGACAATAAGGTGATACTAATAAAAACATACAGTAGGGTTAGTGGGATTAAAATATTTGAGAGCAGTAAGATACATATTAAGACTTTATTCCAACAAAGTTTTAAGTTTAAAGGAAAGACAAATGCCCTAGACAAATAATACTTCACTGTATCTGATTCAAAAAGAATACAGAACCTAAATTGTCTCATAATCAGTTAAGGAAATTGAATGGGGACTTCAAAATATGTCAATATATCCATCAAGCAACGCCTCTAGGCCCAGGTGGCTTTCCTGCCTGTTTAAAATATTTAAGGAAGAAATAGTTCTAATTTTACACAGATGCTGCCAGGGATGCAGATAATATCCTGCAACTCATTCTGTGAAGCTACCATAATCCTGATACCAAACCCAATAAGAACAGCATCAAAAAAGAAAAGTACAGCTCACCACACTGACGAACACAGATTTAAAATATCCTAAGCAAAATATAAACACACTAAGTTCAGAAACAAATTTGAGAGACAAACAAAAGGACATCATGATCAAGCTGGGCTTATACAAAGAAAGAAAGGTTGACTTAACATTCAAATAAAAATTAAGTAATTAATTTTACCACACCAAGAGATTAAGGAAAAAAATCATATGGCCCTTCAATAGATTCATAAAACCCCACATTTTACAAAATTAAAATGCATTTGTGATCTTTTCAAGTCATATAGTAAAAGAAATGGCCTGAAAGTTCCTATAGCAAGTGTTGTGTGTAATGTTGAAATGCTATATTCATTCCCTGTAAGATTAGATAAAAATAAGGATGTAAAAATAGAAAAGAAGGATCCTTGCTGTCATTCCTTTTATTTAACATTTTACTAAGTGCTCCAACAGTGCAGTTGGCAGAGATGAATGAATAAATGAAGAAACGGCAGGAGAAAATTGTAGCCGACCAAAATTTGCGATCCCCAAAATGTGTCCCTTTGACATGAGGATTAATTGGGCTAATTATTTTTAAGAAACAAAAAACTCAGAAAGTTTCTCTTGTTACTTTCCCCTTAGCTGCCTAAGGAATTTAGATAAAGGGCCTGTTTCCATATTTTGTAAAAAAAAAAAAATATAGACAAGGTGTGGTGGGGGAAACTTGGCAGGGCCTAGAGATCAGAGTCCTCTCTGTGTCTCATTGTCTCGGTAGGCCCAGCAAACATGGGTTTACCAAACATTTGCTTTTCCATCTTCATTTCCTTCCTCCCCCAACCCCCTTTATAAAAAATTATTTATTTTTGGTTGCACTGGGTCTTCAGTGCTGGTCTCGGGCTTTCTCCAGTTGAGGCAAGTGGGACTACTCTGTCGCAATGCCCAGGTTTCTTATTGTAGTGACTTATCTTGTTGCAGAGCACAGGCTCCAGGGCCCTCAGGCTTCAGCACATCAGCACGCAGGCTTTATAGCTGCAGTGTGTGGCTTCGGAGCACGTGGGCTCCAGGAGTTGTGGCTCAGGGGCTACTTGCTCCATGGCATGTGGGATCTTCCTGATCCAGGGAACCTGTGTTCCCTGCATTGGCAGGCAGATTCCTATCTACCGTGTCACCTGGGAAGCTCCCACTTCCTCCCCTTAGAAGTCCCAAACTAGAGAATCTGTGTGCCACAACAACAGATCCTGCATGTTGCAATAAGACTGCATGCAACCAAATACATAATTAACAACGTTTCTTTACGGAAATATACCGCAATGAAAGACAAGATGATAGTTATAGAGACTAAGAGAATCTCAAGGTCCTCACTAAGAGGAAAATACAATAATGGGAAATGATGAATTTCCCCATCACGTAGGAGAGGGACGCTCAGTTTCTGACAGACAGAAGTGTCCCCGTCATTGGAGAAGTTATTCCACTGAGGATCCGAGACTGCTCCCTGGGATTTACTACAGACCTGATGAACTTTCTCTGGAGACTCCCTGACCTCCTTCTGCTGAACTGCATGCTCACCCAGCAAACTGCATCACTTGCCCAGGTGTGCTAGATACCCGACTGGAAGTTTCCAGTCTCTGGAAAGTTCTGTCACCATCAAGTGGTCAATTTAAAGTCAGCATGAACAGTCGAGGACCTGATCCCTTTCTGGTGACCTGAAGATCAAGGACTCAGATCTTGAAAGCTAAAAAATGCTGACTGACAGTCCACGATGAGCCCCATACTGGGCACTCCCAGGATATCAAGTTGCTCTCGCCCCTTGACCGCACTCAAAACTCACCTGGTACATTCCTTTGATAGTACCTATGGCATCAGCCAGCTGCTGATTATAGCATTTTCGTAAGCTCTCTTCATTCTGCAAATGAAAAATAAATACAAAGAGTACCACAATGTATTTCCAAATATAATTATCACACCTACAAGGGGCAGAGGGTTGGGGGTGGGGGGGACTAAGTATCCACCATTCAAATCATCACGTTCTCTTGAAACCTCACTATAAAATCATCTCCCTTGTGCTTCCACCTAAAACAACACATTCCATTTTCACTTACACTTAACCAAAGCAATAGAGAGTGTGTATGGATAAAAAGCCACAGTTAATGTGACCATGTTCTCTCATCTTCACATCACAGATTTTTAGTGTCTTAGTTGTTGTAGTTGTTTAGATGCTAAGTCCTTTCTTGCTCTTTTGCAACCACATGGACTATAGCCTGCCAGGCTCCTCTGTCCATGGGATTCTCCAGGCAAGGAGACTGAGTGGGTTACCATTTCCTACTCCAGGGGAATCTTTCTGACCCAGGCATGCAACCTGCATCTTCCTGCATCTCCTGAATTGGTAGGCAGATTCTTTACTACTGAGCCACCTGAGAAGCCCCCATATATACACTACTCTATATAAAATAGATCACTAATGAAAACCTACTGTATAGCACAGGCAACAAAAGTGCAGTGTTGACCTAAATGGGAAGGAAATCTGAAAAGGGGGATGTGTGTGTGTGTGTGTGTGTATACACACATAACTGACTCACTTTGCTGCACAGCAGAAACTAACACAGTATTGTTAAGCAACTCAGTTCAGTTCAGTTCAGTTCAGTCGCTCAGTTGTGTCCAACTCTTTGCAACCCCATGAATCGCAGCACTCCAGGCCTCCCTGTCCATCACCATCTCCCGGAGTTCACTCAGACTCACGTCCATCGAGTCGGTGATGCCATCCAGCCATCTCATCCTCTGTTGTCCCCTTCTCCTCCTGCTCCCAATCCCTCCCAGCATCAGAGTCTTTTCCAATGAGTCAACTCTTCGCATCAGGTGGCCAAAGTATTGGAGTTTCAGCCTCAGCATCAGTTCTTCCAATGAACACCCAGGACTGGTCTCCTTTAGGATGGACTGGTTGGATCTCCTTGCAGTCCAAGGGACTCTCAAGAGTCTTCTCCAACACCACAGTTCAAAAGCATCAATTCTTCAGCACTCAGCCTTCTTCACAGTCCAACTCTCACATCCATACATGACCACAGGAAAAACCATAGCCTTGACTAGACGGACCTTTGTTGGCAAAGTAATATCTCTGCTTTTCAATATACTATCTAGGTTGGTCATAACTTTCCTTCCAAGGAGTAAGTGTCTTAATTTCATGGCTGCAATCACCATCTGCAGTGATTCTGGAGCCCAAGAAAATAAAGTCTGATGCTGTTTCCACTGTTTCTCCATCTATTTCCCGTGAAGTGATGGGACCAGATGCCATGATCTTCGTTTTCTGAATGTTGAGGTTTAAGCCAACTTTTTCACTCTCCGCTTTCACTTTCATCAAGAGGCTCTTTAGTTCTTCTTCACTTTCTGCCATGATGGTGGTGTCATCTGCATATCTGAGGTTATTGATATTTCTCCTGGCAATCTTGATTCCAGCTTGTGCTTCTTCCAGCCCAGCATTTCTCATGATGTACTCTGCATATAAGTTAAATAAGCAGGTTGACAATATACAGCCTTGACGTACTCCTTTTCCTATTTGGAACCAGTCTGTTGTTCCATGTCCAGTTCTAACTGTTGCTTCCTGACCTGCATATAGGTTTCTCAAGAGGCAGGTCAGGTGGTCTGGTATTCCCATCTCTTTCAGAATTTTTCACAGTTTGTTGTGATCCACACAGTCAAAGGCTTTGGCATAGTCAATAAAGCAGAAATAGATTTTCTGATTAATCAAATTTTTTAGTCCTATCTGTTATGCATAAAAATGAAAGATAGAAAATATTTTAAAAATACTCTTGATTCTGTTATCAATTTTGCTTCCAGCATGGAGTGTAAACAATCAGTGGGCTTCAGAATCAGACAGAACTGGATTTCAATGTCACTGTGCAACTTACCATCTTTCTGACATTAAGCAAGAACTTAACCTGCCTGACTTTAAGCACGCTTACATTTTAAGCAAATTTCCTTATCTGTAAGGTAGGGATAACAGGATTTCCACTTGAGGATTGTTGGGGGACTTAAAGAGGAAATGCATTAAAAGTTTCTCTGGAGACTTCCCTGGTGGTCCAGTGGTTAAGACTTCACCTTAAATGTAAGGGGTGCGAGTTCGATCCCTGGTCAGAGAGCTAAGAACCCAAATGCCTTGGGGCCAACCCCCTCCCCCTCAAGAAACAGAAGCAATATTGTAACAAATTCAACAGAAACTTAAAAATGGTCCATATTTTTAAAAATACTTTAAAAAAATGGTGGGGCCAACAACACGTATTTTATTTTATTGCAGAAAAGCAACACTAATGCCCATTTTTAATGACAGATAAATATGCTAACATGATCAAAGATTTTGGGGAATTCCTCAGAACAGCAGAGTTTTCATGTCTTTGGCTTCTACAGAGCCATTAAAGCACAAATAACATCATATAAAATTACAGTTAAAGGCTGGAACTCAAGCATGAAGCTGTCTGACCTAGAACCTAAACCCCAGTGGTTTCTTAACCAGTGACACTGAGCAGGTGAATTAACCTTTCTGTGCCTTGGTTTCCTCATTTGTATCTGTATAATACAGATCTCATCTGTATAATAATTGTATGTACTTCATCAGGTTAGTTGTGAGGCTTAAATGAGTCTGCACATAGACTACACACAAATGTTCCTGCACATAGTAAAGTTATAGGTGCCACAGTTTATGTAACTACCATGTGCTGTGCTTAGTCACTCAGTTGTGTCCGACTCTTTGTGAGCCCATGGGCTGTAGCCCACCAGGCTCCTCTGTCCACGGGGATTCTCCAGGCAAGAATACTGGAGTGGGTTACCATTTCCTTCTCCAGGAGATCTTCCCAACCCAAGGATTGAACCCAGGTCTCCCACATTGCAGGCAGATTCTTAACCATCTGAGCCACTAGGGAAGCCCTGTAACTATCATTAGAGACAACATATACAAATTAAATTACCCTCATAAGTTGCCAAGCTAAAAACTGTAGTGCCTACACAACTAAACACAAAATTAATCCACAAAATTAATTACTTTTAAAACAGAGGAAATGAGAGAACTTCTACCTGTTGGTAATGTTTTTCAATGGTCATGATCCTGTCACGTAGAGAAGCGAAGAGTCTGTAAGATTCCTCTTTAAGACGGTCCTCAAATCTCAGTTGAATCAGTTGCTTGAGGAACCCAAAATCCACCTGTAGGGATTTAGTAATCTAAAAGTGGGAAAACATAGGTCATTATAGAGCTTAAGGGCACTCTGTGTAAAGATTCCAACACCTGGCCTGGTTCTGGGCAGAAAACTTGGGCACCTGGTCAGGGGCCTGTCCTGAATCTAAGATTGCATCTCCAGAGTCATGTGCGTTGGGGAACTCCAGCTAATCTGCAGAACTAACAGATGCTGATGGAGGAAGGGAAAGGAGGCTTCCAGCAGTTTCCTCCCATAGTAGTATTAGCTGTTCAGACACATCTGACTCTTTGCAACCCTATGACTATAACCCACCAGGCTCCTCTGTCCATGGAATTCTCCAGGCAAGAATACTGGAGTGGGTTGCCATTCCCTTCTCCAGGGGAATCTTCCTGACCCAGGGATCGAAAAACCCCAGTTTCCTATGTTGCAGGCAGATTCTTTACCACCAGAGAGAATAAGTTATCCCTTGGGACTTCCCTGGCGGTCCAGTGGTTAAGACTTTGCACTCCCACTTCAGGGGCCACTGGTTCTATCCCTGGTCTGGGAAATAAGAACCTCCATGCCACAGAACGCAGTAAAAAAGAAAAAAAAAATACAATACATTGGGAAGTGTGTGGGAAAAGAGACACCCTCCAAAGTGGAAGTGTAATTGGTATAATTTCTATGCAGGGCAATTTGGCAACATCCTCCAAAATGACTAATGCATGCATCCTCTGACTCAGACGTTTCACTTTTAAGAATTTACACCCCAGATTTACTGGCATGTGAGTACGTACAGAATTATTCATCGTGATAAAGAGATCTGAAATGACCAAAATGTCCATCAGGAGAGGATAGCTAAATAAATGATGCCAGTTTGTGGTATGATGTACTTGTAAAATCGATGAAGAAGCTCTTTATGCACCAATGTATATAACTGATTTCCAAGTTATGTTACTAAGTGAAAAAGCAGAAGCAAAATACTATTTACAGTAGTATACCACCCTATGTCACTGCTTTATTGGTTAGTACTTTTAATAATAACTCTTAATATCTGATGTCTATGAAATGTTCTGTTTCTTTACAATCAAAAAAAGCACCAAGGCTTTGCTGTATAGAGGAAAGAAACACAACACTGTAAATCAACTATACTTCAATAAAATTTTATTTTATTTTTTATTTACTTATTTTATTTTTAAAAAAAACTTATTTGGCTGCACTGGGTCTTTAGTTGTGGCACATGGGATCTAGTTCCCTGATCAGGGATCGAACTTGGACCTTCTGCATTGGGAGCTTGGAGTTCCAGCCACTGGACCACCACAGAGGCACCACTTCAAAAAAAGTTTTTTTAAAGTCCCAAAGGAATATGATAGAATATTAAGATTTGCGGCTTCCCAGGTGGCGCTAGTGGTAAAGCGCTGGTCTGCCAATGCAGGAGATGTTAAGAAATGAGGGTTTGATCCCTGGGTCAGGAAGTTCCCTTGGAAGAGGGCATGGCAACCCACTTTTGTATTCTTACCTGGAGAAACCCATAAACAGAGGAGTCTGGCAAGCTACAGAGTTGTTCACACATGGGATCACACAGAATGAGACATGACGGAAGCGACTTAGCACGGACATATGCATCAGATTTGACAAAGATGTATGGTGGTACAGGGGAGCAAAATGTGCCATCACAAACTGTTTCTTTGGCAAGAGTATTTATTTAGGCTGATTATTTTTAAGGACCCAAAGACTCAGGAAGAACCCATAAACTTTCCCTTAACTTCCTAAATGAATGAGATGGAGGACCTGCTTCAGGAAGGGAGTTAGCATCGTAGATACCTGTATTATAACATGAACTAGGTATGCAGGCAGAGGATGAGATGGTTGGATGGCATCACTGATTCAGTGGACATGAACTTGGGCAAACTCTGGGAGACAGTGAAGGACAGGGAAGCCTGGCGTGCTGCAGTCCATGGGGTCAAGAACAGCTGGACACAACTTTGCAACTGACAAACAACAGGTGTGTAGACAGACAGGAACCCAGCAAATTGTGCTAAAGTTTCTCTCTGTGTCTCACTGTCTCTGCAGGCCCAGCAAACATTAGTTTACAAACATTTGCTTTTCCATCTTCATGTGAATTGCCTTCCTCTCCTTGAAGTCCCATACCATTACCCTCAACATCCTCTTCTGTCTTTACCTGAAAGTGAGACCTTTGGTTATTTAGACAACTTACTCAATTTTCCTGGGTCTCCCCTATGTATATGGTACTTAAGTTTTTGTTGGATTTTCTGTTAATCTGTCTCATATCAATTCAATTTTTAGCTTAGCCAGAAGAATTTAGGGGGATTGAGGAAAATTTCTTCCTCCCTGACAATGGGTGACACAGTTATTCATTATATTATTCTCAACATTTTTCTATATGCCAAAAATACTTAATAAAATTTTTAAAGTATCCTAAACAGAAAATGTTCACAGATGGCAAAAGAATTACAGAGAGAGTAAGAAAACATTTCACTAAACAAGTTAACATAAGGACTTCCCTGGTGGCCCAGTGGTTAGGACCCTGGCTTCCACTGTCAGAACCCAGGCTTAATCTCTCTCTGGTCGGGGAACTAAGACCCTGCAAACCATGCAGTCCAGGAAGAAAAAAAAAAGTTAACATATATGACATAAATAGGATGCAAATAGAAGTAGTGGGTGCGTGCTAAGTTGCTTCAGTTGTGTCCGACTCTTTGCACCCCTATGGACTGTAGCCTGCCAGGCCCCTTTGTCCATGGGATTCTCCAGGGAAAAGTACTGGAGTGGGTTACCATTTCCTCCTCTAGGGGATCTTCTCAACCCAGGGATGGAGCACACATCTCTTATGTCTCCTGCGTAGGCAGGCAGGTTCTTCACCACTAGGGCCATCTGGGAAGCCCCACATAGGAGCAGCATGTATGCTGCATGCTCAGTCACTTCGGTTGTCTCCGACTCTTTGCGACCCAGTGGACTGTAGCCTGCTAGGCTCCTCTGTCCGTGGGATTCTCCAGACAAGAACGTTGGAGTGGGTAGCCATGCCCTGAAGTAGTTGTTTATACTATTAATTAAAACACACACACAACTGTTACCCACCTCAGTTTATAGAAGATGCTAATATTTTTAAAATGTTAATCATTCCACTTTTGTCAAGGAAAGAAACATGAAGGCACATAATACAAATTATTTCAGGAGTTTCTAAATAAATCCGGATTTACCTGCACTAGATTTTGTGTAGCTAAGCTCAACTCTTTCAATGGCAGAATCTCACTGGAATCTGTTTGAGTGGCATGGTCTGTGCTGAAAAAGCCAACCTTCAAATCATCTGAAATGGTAAATCTGAAAAATAAAAGAGGGGGGAGATTAAATGTGCTTTATATAATAGATATTACCTTAAAGATATATTTAGTGATATATATTCAGAGAAGGCAATGGCACCCCACTCCAGTACTCTTGCCTAGAAAATCCCATGGGTGGAGGAGCCTGGTAGGCTGCAGTCCATGGGGTCGCGAAGAGTCAGACATGACTGAGCGACTTCACTTTCACTTTCCACTTTCATGCATTGGAGAAGGAAAGGGCAACCCACTCCAGTGTTCTTGCCTGGAGAATCCCAGGGATGGGGGAGCCTGGTGGGCTGCCATCTCTGGGGTCGCACAGAGTCGGACACGACTGAAGCGACTTAGCAGCAGCAGCAGTGATATATATTTACACATATTTTGTGTAAATCATATTTTAAAGATTCAAAGGATTGGTGAAATGAGAAAACCACTTAATTATCTACTCATGATTTGGGGTTTTCCCTTGGTCTCTGTTGGATTTTCAGATTCTCTGAACTATCTCACATTGCTACACTGATCTGACTTCCATTTTCTGAGACATGACCAATTTATGAGCCTCCTTTTAAACTCTCATCCACTGTTTTATGTATGCTGCTGCTTGAGGTCATTGTAAATCATGAGTGGGCATAGCAAGCAAAATTCCTTTTAGGTAGAGGTTCTGAAAATGTGGTCTGAGAACTCCTGGAGTTTCCAGAACACTCAAGTAATCCACAGGTCAAAATTATTTTCATAATATTATTACGATTGGATTTATCTTTTCTCCTATCATTCTCTCCCAAGTGTTCAGTGGAGTTCGAGAAGCTACAGGTTATGTGCCTGGATGACCGATGAATGCAGAAGCAGAGAGGAGAATTCAGCTATTTTCCATTAAGCCAGGCATTGAAAAGATTTGCAAAAATGTAAACGATACTATTCTCATTAAAGATTCTGTCTTGAAAAGAGCTCAATTTTCTTTAAAATAGATTACTTATACAGAATTGGTTTATCATTATTTTAAACATTTCTCCTTTAAAATTTCTAATATGGCAACTATGAATAAGTAAAACATAAACTAAAGATCTTTGAGGGCCTCAATAATTTTTAAGACTGTAAAGAGATCCCGAAACAAAACAAAACAAAAATTTGAGAACTACTTCTTTAAGATAATCACACCACTCTATTATATTTGGTTTTAAACTCAGTTACCCCCCGCCAAATCAAAGCGAAAAGAAGTATTTTGTAAAATCCTCCTACAGACTTTTAATAACGGACATCTCAAACCATAACAAGAAGGCCAAGTTTCTAGATGTCCTTTGTCAATTTGACCAAACTTACCACAAGCATTGGTTTCTAAAATGTCAGCTAAAAAAAGAGAACCATGAACGCCTAAGGAACATTCCCAGGCTTTTCAGTGCAGCCTCTGTAGAGAGAGCATCCATGTATCTACCCTCCCTTGTCTGCTGACCAGGTGGAGCAGACCGTGATGGGGGGTACCCCACGGCAATCTCCCTCTTCTTACTGCTGGCAGAGCCTCAGACATCTCCTACAGAACTCAGGGGAGGGTTAGAAAATTCCCAGTATCAAGGGCAACAACACTTGTGTGGTCTCAGCCCACCGCAGTGATCCCAATCTTCTGGGCAGGTATTTTAGGAGCGGGAGTGGGACTCGGTTCTGAGGAGCGTGATAGGAGAAAAGGCCTGTCGGGGGAATGTAAAGCTTTTTACACAGGAGCACCAGGGGAGAGGTCCCGTCTGTGACTCTGGACACTGCCACATGTGGAAATGAGGCCAGGAACTGGCACAGTTGTCTGGTGACCACACAGGGGTCAGCCAGAGGGCAAAGCCAGTGCACAGACGATGCACTTTTAAAAAGATGGACACAGGCACTTCCCTGGCGGTCCAGTGGTTAAAACCCCGGGCTTCCAATGCAAAGGGAGTAGCCTCCGTCTCTGGTTGGGAAACTAAGATCCTGTATGCCTAGTGGTGGGAGCAAAAACAAAACAAAGCAACATGGCTGGGAGACTGAATAAATTGAACAAATATGTAAATGTACTGAAGACGACAGAAGTCAAGTTCTCCAGTTCCAGAAATGAAATTTACAAACATAAAAAAGAAGTAGAATAGGATATACCCTGAGACAATGTAACAGAACTGGAAGTTTGGGTATGAAGGCAGGGTTTTTATAATTATGTGCATAGATAAATAGTGATAGGTACAAATATGTGCATACGTATGCGTGCACATACTGATGGACATTTGTTTCTAGTTCTGTCCAGTGTGAGAACCTAGAAGCGATGACACCCCAGGAACAATGAACACACCAAAAACACAGATGTTGATTTTTAAATACCATTCTGCGTTAAAAGGAACCAGGGCTTCTTGGGAAAATGGCTGGTTTCAAAGCTGGGAGAACAAAAAGATAAAATGAGCCTGGAACATCTTGTTATTCCAAGAAGTTGGGAAAGAGTGAAAAAAAAAATGATAGAGACAGAAACTAGACTGAAGAGATTCCCACTGGCCGTATCTGGGACAATTTGAGCATCAAAATAAATGATGAAAGTATCAGATTACAGCCTATTGAATAAACCAGGAATCTAGCAGTCCAAAAGAGAATGAGACGCTCTAGTAAACACAGGAAAGAATGGTGAACACAGAGAACCACCAGTGGGCAGCCAGTACAGAGGTGATGGAGCAGGGTGCCAGTCGTCAATGGCAGCTAGGGTTAAGCTTAGCTGAAAGGCTGCAGCTCGTCAGCGGAAGCTTGCTTAGGAAAAGGAAATTTTGTTGAAAAATTGAACAACACTACTATATAATCCAGCAGTCTCACTTCTGAGCATATATCCAAAGGAAACAAAACCACTATCCCAAGGAGCTACCTGCACTCTCACGTTCACTGCGATGTTATTCACAATAGCCAGGGGTCCACTGACAGACGAATGAATAAGGAAAAGGTAGTGGACTTCCCTGGTGGTCCAGTGGGTAAGACTCCATGCTCCCAATGCAGGGGGCCAGGGTTCAATCCCTGATCAGGGAACTAGATTCCCACATGCCACAACTGAAAGATCTCATATGCCTCAACTACAGATCCCTCAGGCCTCAACGAAGATCGAAGATCCCGCGAGCCTCAGCTAAGTCCTGGTGCAACCAAACAGACAGATAAATAAAAAATAAACATCAAAAAATAGAAAATGTAGTGTGTGCATATGTGTGCACAACGAAAAGTCATGAAAAAAGAAAATGAATTCCTGTTACTTGCAATAACACAGATGAACCTTGAGGCCATTACATAAGTGAAATTAGGCAGACTGAGAAAGACAACTGATTGCATTTATATGTGGAATCTAAAAAAGTCAAACTCATAGAAACAGAGAGTATAGAGACAGTTGCCACAGGCTGAGGGTAAAGGAAATGGGGGGATATTAGCCAGAGGGTAAAAACATTCAGTTATAAGATGAATGAGCACTGGGGTATATGTACAGCATGATGATTACAGTTAATAATACTGTATTGTACACTTGAAAGTTGCTGAGAGTCAATTTGAAATGTTTTCATACACACAAAAGTAACTATGGGAGATGATGAACGTTTCAACTAACCTTATTGTGATAATTATTTACAATATAAAAATGTGCCAAATCATCACACTGTACACCTCAGACTTACAGTGTTCCGCGTCAGTTATATCTCAATAAAGTTGGAGGCAGGGGAGGAAAAGGAAATTTTGTAATTCTTAGGCCCTATCGGTGGTGCTAATGGTAAAGAACCTGCCTGCCAGTGCTGGAGATGGGAGACGCGAGTTCGATCTCTGGGTTCGGAACATCCCCTGGAAGAGGGCACGACAGCCCACTCCAGTACTCCTGCCTGGAGAATCCCATGGACGGAGGAGTGTGGCGGTCTACAGTCCACAGGGTCACTAAGAGTTGGACACAACTGAAGCAACTTACCACACACACACACTCCCTACACACAACATAGTAATTTATTACAAAGAGAAGAATGGTGAATTGATGGCAGACCTGGGAGACACCGACCCAGCAAGGTCAAGGTTAAAGCACCAAGGAGGCAATAGACTGAATGACCTCCCCTGGCTCTGCCCTGAGAATGCGCAGCTCCACTTCTGCGGCACTCCTACCAAGAACGCATGGCCGGAGTCTGGCTGTAAGGAAACAGAAGACGGACCCAGGTCGCGCTGGTCATGCTGCAGAAGGTCTGTACTTAAAAAAAAGTGTCAAGGACATGAGCAACGGGGAGAGGCTGAGGAACTCTTCCTGTTGGACGCGTCTGAGGCGACAGGGTGGCTAAAGACAACGCACACTGCTAGACAGGATCCCGGACCAGAAAGGGGAAAAAAGTCATTGCTGGTACTCTTGGCCCAGCTTGAAAGGAGGCTGCGATAGGGCCATGCAGTGTGGATCCGCTGATTTGAGGGTGTGCGCTGGCCATGCAGGAAAAAGTATCCATTTTAGGAAAAACACACTTGAATGCTTAGGAAATTCACACTTAATGGGAAACATGTCTGTAACAGGCTCTCAGAAGGTTCTAAAAAGACTGATGATAATGAATGTCTGGGTGAGTGTGAGTGTGTGTGTGTGTGTGTGTATAGAGGCGGGGGTGAGGAGGAAGAAGAGAGAAAACAAACATGGGAAAATGTTGGGAACTGAATCTAGGTGAAGAGTTCTTAGTTCTGTTCTGACAACTTTTCTGTATATTTGAAATTATTTCAAAGTAAACTATTTTTTAAAAGTTAGATGCAACCTTCAAGCAAGCTCAGATTCTGCCAATTCCACTCAGTAAGAACTGTCAGTATTTTAGGCATAAATTTCTAGAAACTCTTATCAATGGAGAAGGCATGAGCTTAAACCAGCATTACAACCATCCCCCTGTTTACTGTGCTTTTTCTGGAACTTTCCATAACTGGCTCCCAACATCTGTTTTTGTCTTTAGGTAGAGATTCTATTTAAGGTAGTGGTTTGAACCATTTCAAGGAGTTACTCCGTTTTCCTGGGTATTTCCCTTGAATACAGGAGTAATAGATGTTATTAAACTTGTTATTTTTTTCTCCAGTTACTCTGTCTTTTATTATGGGGGGAGGAGGGGCTCAGCCAAGAATGCAGAAATGGTGGGAGAGATATTCTTCTTCTCCTTCACTCAGCACATGGGACCATCTTTCCCACAGCTGTAGGTCCAAGAATCTTGGTAAAAAAGCAAGAGGCGCCTCTCACTATTATACCTAATAACCCACCCCTGAAATCATTGCTTCCTTTCCCAGAAACTTTATGACCTACTGGCTTGGAGGTCTTAGTTCCCAAAGGGAGATTGCTTGTACTGGGAAGCACAACAATGGTTCTACTGAAATAGATGAGAGTGAATTGAACTGGCGCCTGACCACCGTGTGATCCTTACACCACTAAACCAAAGGCAGAGAAAGGGGGCACACTACTGGTTGAAGTGATTAATTTTGATCATCAGGAAAGCAGGTTGTTGGTACACAGTGGAGTCAAGGACTACGTCTGGAACTTAGGCGATTCTCTGGAGTGACTCTGAGCATTTCCACATTCAATAGGAAAGATTAATGAAAAAATACAACCAACTCCCCAGAAAAGGCAGGACTTTTGAGGGCTCAGAACCTTCAGGAATGACTATTTGGATTTCCCAGCTACATAAAAAACCTTGGCCTGTCTGTATCTTTCACCAAGTTCACCATGGCCACACAACAAGTCATGCCCATGGACCAGCTCTGGCCAGCACCCTCTGGCAAGTGTCTCTACCACCAGCCACATCCTCTCCCAGGAGGTCTTAATCTCCGCGTTTGGTGGGAGTGGGGGACCTTTTAAATTCTTAGCTCTGTCCGCATTTACTCTTCTTCTGCCCTCGGGGTCACAGCTACATTTGCTATTGCAATGCTGCTTAGAGGGTTTTTTTAATTGAACTAAAAATCCTTGTTAAAATTTAATTAGAAACAAGAAACAGGACTTCCCTGGTGGCACAGGGGACATGGGTTCGATCCCTGGCCCGAGAAGATTCCACATGCGGCAGAGCAACTAAGCTCATGTGCCACGACTGCTGAGCCTGTGCTTTAGAGCCACAGCTACTGGGCCTGCATGCCTAGACCCCGCGCTCCACAACAAGAGAAGCCACTGCAATGAAAAGCCAATGGCTCTCACCAAAGAGTAGCCCCCGCCAACCGCAATTAGACAAAGCAGCGCAAAGCACCCGAGACCCAGCACAGCCAAAAACAAATAAATAACAACATTAAAGAAACAAGAAATATTTGTTCCTTGTTCAAATACTGGTGAGGTTTCTATCTCCTGTTTGAACCCGGAGTGCTGCATCAATACGATAAATACAAACACCACCTAAACTTAAAACTGTTTCTTTCTGCAATGCCTCCCACTTAACAGACCTCTGTGATTCATCCTTCCAGCTGAGAAATGCAATTCCTCCCCCTCCCTAGCACCAAGCAGCTTCTATTTATTATTCAGCTTCATCTTTCAATAAGCTTGACCATGTATGTTCTTTCCTTCCTTCCCATTTTAAGCTAAAGATCTAGGGTGGGTGGTAAGTTATGAATGTGGGCAGGTTTTATGATAAATATACAATGTTACATGTCAGTTATATCTCAAAGCTGGAAAAAGTATAGAAGTGCAAAAAAAATCACCCCCAATACATATATCTTTAGGATATGATTTAGAAACTTAGAATAATGTTTTCAGTTATTCTCTCTGGTTCCATCATATTACAGTAATACAGTCTGATATTTTAAAACCAGTTTGAAGAATTTTATAGATACCTCCTCCAGGTGTTAAAAATAAAATTAGTGCCTATTTATTGTGTGAAACAGAAAACCACAGGCTCAAAATGGCATTACTTATTCTAAGGCTCATGATATCAAATCCAGACATAATTTCTGAATAATAACTGAATTCATAATAACTGAATTTCGGTTTCAACTTTCCCCAGAAATGTTAACCTTAATTAACCAGCACCAAGAAGATCATCTGTCCTGTGGGCCCTCTCCACTCTGCCCCCAGAGAAAGAAGAGACAATCTGCATGATAAAACCCCTGCCTTGCCCTTTCCCCTGCAAGGGTAAGTGCTGGCCTAAAAACAATGCTTTTTTTCCTTCTTGCCTTTTTTCCTTTATGCTAACATCTCCCTTGTCCCACCCTTTCCCTTATAAAAACCTCCCATTTTGTACAGCCCCCTTGGAGCACCCTTATAATTGCTGGATGGGATGCTGTCCAATTCATGAATCACCTAACAAAGCCAACCAGATCTTCAAATCTACTCAGTTAAATTTTGTTTTTCAACAACTGAGTGCTTAACTTGTCCCCTGTCCTTAGTCAAGGCATCTGTCTTAATACACACAATCTCTTTTCAGGTTATCTACCTTTCTTTGTTTTGAGGATATGGAAGCTGAGGCTCAAAGATTGTAAGTAATTCATCTAAAAATCACAAGCCTGTAAATTCCCTGGCGGTTCAGGGGTTAGGACTCTACATTCTCATGGGCAAGGGTGCTGGTTCGATCCCTGGTTGGGCAACTAAGATACCACAAGCTACACAGTGCAGCCGAAAAGAAAAAATCATAAGCCTGAAGTGAGAGTCTTATCCTCCATCCTTTGTGAGAACAGGTCTATGCTCTACTATCCCTAACTGGTCCTAACCTTCTGAATGACTGATTCAGAAAGTTCTGACTCATTCAGAATCCAAGTGAAACATGAAAGTTCATTCTTCAGCTTCCCCTTAAATTCCAAATGTCTCTAATTTTAGATGACAACCCCTCTGCCTAGAATGGAAACCCACATCACAACAAACTAGCTAAGTGGTTCCTACACAGTCCTTATTTATAGCCTCAGCAATCTGATTTCTGAATAATAGCTTGGTTGATATGCATAAAATACAGTCTCGGAAAAATAGCAATTACAGGTTCTTTTTTTAAATAAATGAGATACAAAATTAACATGTTGTCTTATTACAGAAAACAGATCCATGAATATTTATTAACAGAAGGCAGTGACACTTCTCACTAAATCCTAGAATAGTCTATCTTAACAAATGCTCATTAATGAATTAGTCAAAGAAAGTGGCATTAAGTGCACTAAATTTTCACAATGGTGTATTGCTCGGTTTAAATTTTTTATTTATTTTCAGCCACACTATTAGGTATGTAGGATCTTAGTTCCTCGATCAGGGATCGAACCTGCACCCGCTGCACGGGAAGCTCAGTCTTAACCACAGGACCACTAGGGACATCCTTGCTCAATTTCAAATAAGGAAAGAAACAAACAAACAACAAAGCACTCTTGCTTCCACTTTTTTTCCTCTTGAAAGAACATATAAGTTTGAGGTGTCCCAAGGTTCACACACTTCTTTTCAGTCATTTCCTGGGTGATCTCACCAAGTCTCCCATTTCTAGGTGCATTTGTGTGCCAATTACTCCCACACTGGTATATCCAACCTGGCTGGACCTCTCTTCTGAACCTTAGGCTTGAAGGGTAGCAGAATATAGCACCCCTAAATATGATGCTTTAGCATAAGGATGGTTTCGAGTCAATTGTTTTGAGAAACTGCAGACACAGGAGAAACCCTGGAAACAGAGTAGAAGTTATCTGTTTGTAAGAGAAATTTACATTTATAAAGGAAATATAAAGGAAATCTCCGCTTATAAGTGTCTTCCTCTCCTACCAGGAAGATGATTCTAATTCACAAGAGAATCTTACTAATGGAGAAGGCACCTATTCAAATTTGCATAACAAAACTTATCCTTACTGCTTTTCTTGGTAACCTCCCATAACTGGCTTCCCTCCACTCAACATCTTTTGTCTTTAGCTGAAGATGGTATTCAAGGTGGTGGTTTGGGCCATCTTAGAGTTTTAGTCATTTTTCCTAGGTAACTCCTACGTACACATGAGATATGCATGTTAAACTTTTTAGGTGTCTTAACCAAGAATTGAGAAGAATACAGGGTAAACTATTGTTCTTGCCCTAAGGACTCATACAACCAAAAAGCCTAGATGGATGACTAAGAGTTACTTCCAAGATATTATGTCCAAAAGTAAGCTTCTGAGGGACTTCCCTTGTGGTCCAATGGTTAAGATTCTGAGTTCCCAATGCAGGGGATACAGGTTCAAGCCCTGGTCAGGGAAATAGATCCTGCATGCCACAACTAAGCCCTGGTGCAGCTAAATTAGGCAAAAAAAAAAAAAAAGTAAGCTTATGATATTCCCCACAAAGCTATTCATCTCAATCTTCTTCATCCCAGCTCATGGCACTTCCATCCTTCCAGTTAGTCAGTTCAAAAAATCGAATCTTACACACTCTGTGCCTATCAGTTCTACTTTCAACATAAATCTAGAATCTGACTAGTCTCACGATCTCCAACCACTGCTACCATCACAGTCATTTTCCACGAGGCTTATTGTCATAGTCCCCTAACTGGTTTCCCTCTTTCTGCCCCTGTCCTCACTCAGTTGTGTCTGACTTGGCCACCCCATGGGCTGCAGCACACCCACCCTGGAGCTTGCTCAAACTCATGTCCATCGAGTCGGTGATGCCATCCAACCATCTCATCCTCTGTGTCCCCTTCTCCTCCCACCTTCAATCTTTCCCAGCATCAGGGTCTTTTCCAATAAGTCAGTTCTTTGCGTCAGGTGGCCAAAGTATTGGCGTTTCAGCTTCAGCATCAGTCCTTCCAATGAGTATTCAGGACTGATTTCCTTTAGGATGGACTGGTTGGGTCTCCTTGCAGTCCAAGGGACTCTCAAGAGTCTCCTCCAACACCACAGTTTAAAAGCATCAATTCTTCAGTGTTCAGCTTTCTTTATAGTATAACTCTCACATCCATACATGACCACTGGAAAAACCATAGCTTTGACTAGATGGACCTTTGTTGGCAAAGTAATGTCTCTGCTTTTTAATATGCTGTCTAGGGTGGTCATAGCTTTTCTTCCAAGAAGCAAGCATCTTTAAATTTCATGGGTGCAGTCACCATCTGCAGTGATTTTGGAGCCCAAGAAAATAAAGTCTCTCACTGTTTCCATTGTTTCCCCTCACTAGAGTCTAATATCAAAACAATAGCCAGAATAATTTGGTTGAAAGATAAACCAGATAATGTGATTCCTCTGCTCCATTCCCCTCCTGTCTTCCCATCTCTGCAGTGTGTTTTATAATTTATAGATATAGATATGTGCATGCTCAGTTGCTCAGCCGTGTCTGACTCTCTGCGACCCTATGGACTGTAGCCTGCCAGGCTCCTCTGTTCATGGAATTTTCCAGGCAAGAATACTGGAGTCAGTTGGCATTTCTTACTCCAGAGAATCTTCCTCAGTGGATTCTTTACCAACTGCACCTCCTGGGAAGCCCTATATGTATATATATACAATATACATATATTGGTCTTCATCCATGCTTCTTGCCTCACAGCAGCCCAAACCCTTGGAATTTCCTAAGCGACAAGCACAATGAAAGAATCTTTTATTGTAATATTTGGTCTGCTGTCCTCAGTTTCTGAAATAGGGGAAAAAGGTGAACTGGGTGTCTTTGGCTATTCATGAGAAGCCCCTTTCAACCACACCTGATTTTGTGTTAATGAAGTGACTTTTGAAAAGTCCCTAAGGATGGAGGTGGTTACCAGGGGAAACCAACCAGAAGGAGAGGGTTAGAACTTCCAATCCCACCTCCCCCAACCTTACTTCCAGAGAGGGCTGGAGGTAGAATCAATCACAAAAAGTCAATGATTTGGTCAATTTTGCCTGTGTAATGAAGAGATTGTAAAAATCCCTGAATTATAGGGTTTAGAGAACTTCCAGGTTGGTAAACAAGAGTGAATTCATGTGGTGCACCCCAAATTCCACAGGGACAGAATCCCCCTTCTAGGCCTCATCCTATGTATCTCTTTCTCTGGCTGCTCATTCATGTCCTTTAATAGTCTTTGTAATAAACCAGTAGCCAAGTATGTAAACTGGTTTCTTGAGTTCTATGAGCCTCTCTAGCAAATTAACTGAACTCGAGGAATCTCTGAGTTAGCCCTGGTTGTCAAAAGCACAGGTGACAACCTGGACTTGCAATTAGCCTCTCAAGAGGGAGGACAGGGACAGTCTTGTGGGGCTGAGCCCTTAACCTGTGAATCTGACACCATCTCCAGTTAAACTGCAGGACACAAGAAAAGACTAGGGTTACCAGTGGGGAGAGGGAAAGAGGGAGGGGCAAGATAGGGGTAGGGGATTAAGCAGTATAATACAAACTATCCGGTCCCATCACTTCATGGCAAATAGATAGGGAAATAATGGAAACAGTGAGAGAGTATATTTTGGGGGGGGGGCTCCAAAATCACTGCAGATGGTGACTGCAGCCATGAAACTAAAAGATGCTTGCTCCTTGGAAGAAAAGCTCTGACCAACCTAGACAGCATATTAAAAAGCAAAGACATTACTTTACCAACAAAGATCCCTCTAGTCAAAGCTATGGTTTTTCCAGTGGTCATGTATGGATGTGAGAGTTGTACTATAAAGAAAGCTGAGCACTGAAGAATGGATGCTTTTGAACTATGGTGTTGGAGAAGACTCTTGAGAGTCCCTTGGACTGCAAGGAGATCCAACCAGTCTATCTTAAAGGAGATTAGTCCTGGATGTTCATTGGAAGGACTGATGCTGAAGCTGAAACTCCAGTACTTTGGCCACCTGATGCGAAGGACTGACTCACTGGAAAAGACCCTGATGCTGGGAAAGACTGAAGGTGGGAGGAGAAAGGACGACAGAGGATGAGATGGTTGGATGGCATCACCAACTCGATGGACATGAATTTGAGCAAGCTTTGGGAGTTAGTGATGGACAGGGAAGCCTGGTGTGCTGCAACCCATGGGGTCACAAAGTGTTGGACACAACCTAGCGACTGGACTGAACTAGGCTACAAGGATATACTGTACAACATGGGGAATATAGCCAACATTTTATAATAAGTATAAATGGAGTATAACCTTTAAAAATTAGGAATAACTCTATTGTTCACCTGTGACTTATGATACATAATATTGTACAGCAACCATACTTTAAGTAAAATAAATAAATAAGCAAACTACAAGACACACCCAATCACTGTACGCTGAGAATTAGAGAATTGCTTGGGGGTGTTGGGAAACCACATCTGACCACCTCATTCAAGGTCAGTGCTGCAGTCCTTACAATGATCTAGGTTCCACACCATGAGCACGATCCATCCCCTTACCTCTGAGCTCATTCATCACCGCTGCTCTCCCCCATCACTCTTCTCCAGCCGCACCAGCCTCATTGCTGGTCCTGTGACACCTATGCCCACTCTCCTTTACTTCTTGTCCTCTGCCTGGAACACTTGCTCCCTGATAGAGAGAAAGGTCCCCCCTCAAGTCTGCAGTTCTTCTCCCCAAAGTCTTTTCCAAGAAGTCTTTCTTGACCACAGAATCTAAAATTATAACCCTGTAAGACTTACCTGGTGGTCCTGAGGTTAAGACTCAGCACTTCCAATGCAGGAGGCTGGGTTCCATCCTTGGCAGATCCCCACACTCCACTTGGTATGACGAAAAAAATAAAATTACAACCCCCTTCCCCACTCCACACGTTATTTCTTCTGCTCTGTTTCCTCCTTAGCACTCACCACCACTTAACTGACTTTATTACTGAGTCGGCTTATTTATCGCTGGTTTCCTGCCTAGGATGTAAACTTCAGAAAGGACAGGCTTCTGTCGGTTTGTTGACTGGTGCCTCCCCAGTGTCTGATTCTCTCCTCACCACAAGACTGCAGCTTCTCCCGCGCACACCAGATACCAGAGCACCAACACCGGCCTGGGTCCTGCGGATGAGGAGAAACTCACAGGGGCGTCCGCGGCTCCTTCATTCAGACAGGCACTGACTGAGCCCCAGGCACTGTCAGTTTGGCTGCTGAGCACAGCCAGTGCATTTTGCTGGAGAAGCTCCCCACCAGGAACACCAAGGAATCCAGGGTAGGAACTCATCTCTCTTAGTCAACAACTAGAGCAGTTCAACACCGTGCCCACCATCCGCTACCGCCAATATGTGCTTTCACACCACCAGTCAACCGGGTTCTGAGTGCACCCCCATCCCTTTTCACAAAGGCACTCACTTAATACAGTTCAGCGGGGGCAGCTGGACTGGCAGCGCCATCTCACTGCGTCAATCCCTACCACGGGGCTCTGGGCCCTTCATCCTACCCTAGGGAGACGCTAGTTGCAGGGCTGGTGTCTCAGCCAGCCCACCTGGCACCACGAAGCTCCCTGTCTTAGGGCACCTAGAGCAGTTAACCTAGTGAGGGCCATTTACGGGATTTCAAAAGGTTTTTAGAAAGAAAAATACTTCCCTCCCTGTTCCCCCGCCCCAAGCATCAGGTCTACATTATCCAAATAAAACTGGGACAGAGGAGGGCAAAGGATTATAAGACGAAAAACCTGTTCAAAAGGATCAAGAACAAGATAGTTATGTTGGCAAACACTTCCACGGTACTATGTACCCTACTTGTATGTCGATCTTCGACTGACTCATTGAATGCTCGCTATGAACTGTGAAGGAGGCGCTGGGCATCACCATCTTGGCTGTTTTCCTGAAGAGATACGGAGGCACAGAGAAGTTGACTAACTCGTCCAAGTCTTGGGCCCTTAGAGTGTCATGAGGATTTGAACCCAGGCAGTCTGGCCCCAGAGTCCGTGCTTGGTACACGGTAGTATTATTTAGATATCAAAACAGCTGCCTTGGGGCTTGGAGCTAGAGAACCCGGGAGCGGTGGAGCGCCGGCAGGGGCGCGGGCCCCGGCACTGCAGGTCGCGCCGGTCACCTGGGACTGAGCCGGAACTGTTCAAGAGTGGACTCGAGATTCTTGATAATCCTCCAGCACTCCTCGGTTTCTGGCGCCCAGTCGCCATAGACCTCCATGGGAGCCGCGGAGGTGGCCGCTAGGCTGTGCGCCGCCTGCGAAATCCAGAACCCGGCGTCCGTTGCCATGGCGACTCTCGGGCAACCGGCCTTGCGCCAGAATCCCGGGGCGCTGGCGCGGCTGGAGGTCCGGGGTCTGCCGGCTGCCGCTTCCACTGCCCACCTGGTTCAGGCCTTCCTGTCCTGGACGTGTACGGGCCAGGCCACCGCTGACGTATCCCCAGGAGAGCTGGACTCCTGAAGATAACCAGGCGGCAGCCCACCACGCTCCGAACCCTCTGTGCCTTCTCCTGTGCGAAAGCTCTGAGCTCAGCCTCCTGCAAGGCCCATGCACTAGGGGGTGTGGATTCCTGAGCTGTGTTCCTGCGTCAACAACCCTCTGCAGGCGACTTTCAACGAGCCTCCACAATCCTTGTTTTAGTGACCTTCCGCCCAATGCTAAAGGTCAACCTCCAGGAGGATGAAAAATAGTGCGCCTGGCTAATAAGGATGCCCTTTACATAATGAGCCCTGGGTTCTCAGAGCAATCCCATAATATGAGGGAAACAGGCCGCTGATGAATTGCCTATACCTACCACTTGCCCATAAACGTAGGCGTTTGTGGACAAAAATTTATTTACAGAAATTAAAAGGGTTAAAATTTATATTTAACGTAAAGTGTGAGAACCAATGCGTTGTTTTAAACTATACCGTATTTATTTATTATTGCTTTGGTCTCATCTTGGGGCATGTGGGATCCATCTTGGTTCCCAACCAAGAATCCAGAGGTGTCCCTTGCACTGGCAGCGGGGAAGCTTAACCAGGTAAGGCCCACCAGGTAAGTCACTAAGTTATAAGGTGTTGTGTGGAATTCATTATTACTGTTTCTACAATAATAAGAGAAGTTCCTTAGAGGGAAATTGTTGCTTATCCTTTATTTTAAATTATGTAACACCCTGATATGATAGCAAACATATTTCTGATATCATCCACATGTCATTGCCTGGTCTTCAGTTCAGTTCAGTGGCTCAGTTGTGTCTGACTCTTCGCGACCCCATGGACCACAGCACACCAGGCTTCCCTGTCTGTCACCAACTCCCAGAGTCTGCTCAAACTCATCTCCACTGAGTCGGTGATGCCATCCAACCATCTCATATTCTGTGTTCCCTTCTCCTCCCGCCTTCAATCTTTCCCAGCATCAGGGTCTTTTCCAATGAGTCAGCTGTTCACATCAGGTGGCCAAAGTATTGGAGTTTCAGCTTCAGCATCAGTCCTTCCAATGAATATTCAGGACTGATTTCCTTTAGGATTGACTGGTTGGAAATCCTTGCATTCCAAGAGACCCTCAAGAGTCTTCTCCAACACCACTGTTCAAAAGCATCAATTCTTTGGTGCTCAGCTTTCTTTATAGTCCAACTCTTACATACATACATGACTACTGGAAAAACCATAGCCTTGACTAGACGGACCTTTGTTGGCAAAGTAATGTCTTTGCTTTTTAATACGCTATCTAGGTTGGTCATAACTTTTCTTCCAAGGAGTAAGCATCTTTTAATTTCATGGGTGCAGTCACCATCTGCAGTGATTTTGGAGCACAGAAAAATAAAGTCAGCCACTCTTTCCACTGTTTCCTCATCCATTTGCCGTGAAGTGATGGGACTCGATGCCATGATCTTAGTTTTCTGAATGTTGAGCTTTAAGCTAACTTTTTCACTCTCTTCTTTCACTATCATCAAGAGGCTCTTTAGTTCACTTTCTGCCATAAGGGTGGTGTTATCTGCATATCTGAGGTTATTGATATTTCTCCAGGCAATCTTGATTCCAGCTTGTGCTTCATCCAGCCCAGCGTTTCTCATGATGTACTCTGCACATAAGTTAAATAAGCAGAGTGACAGTATATAACCTTGATGTACTCCTTTCCCGATTTGGAACCAGTCTGTTGTTCCATGTCCAGTTCTAACTGTTGCTTCCTGACCTGCATACAGATTTCTCAGAGGCAGGTCAGGTGGTCTGGTATTCCCATCTCTTTCAGAATTTTCCACAGTTTATTGTGATCCACATAGTCAAAGGCTTTGGCATAGTCAAGAAAGCAGAAATAGATGTTTTTCTGGAACTCTCTTCTTTTTCGATGATCCAGCTGATGTTGGCAATTTGATCTCTGGTTTCTCTGCCTTTTCTAAAACCAGCTTGACCATCTGGAAGTCCATGGTTCACGTATTCTTGAAGCCTGGCTTGGAGAATTTTGAGCATTACTTTGCTAGTGTGTGAGATGAGTGCAATTGTGCGATAGTTTGAGCATTCTTTGGCATTGCCTTTCTTTGGGATTGGAATGAAAACTGACCTTTTCCAGTCCTGTGGCCACTGCTGAGTTTTCCAAATTTGCTGGCATATTGAGTGCAGCACTTTCACAGCATCATCTTTTAGAATTTGAAATAGCCCAGTTGGAATTCCATCACCTCCATTAGCTTTGTTCATAGTGATGCTTCCTAAGGCCCACTTGACTTCATATTCCAGGATGTCTGGCTCTAGGTGAGTGATCATACCATTGTGATTATCAGGGTCATGAAGATCTTTTTTGTACAGTTGTTCTGTGTATTCTTGCCACATCTTCTTAATATCTTCTGCTTCTGTTAGGTCCATACCATTTCTGTCCTTTATTGAGCCCATCTTTGCATGAAATGTTCCCTTGGTATCTCTAATTTTGTTGAAGAGATCTCTAGTCTCTAGTCTTTCCCATTCTATTGTTTTCCTCTATTTCTTTGCACTGATCACTGAAGAAGGCTTTCTTATCTTTCCTTGCTATTCTTTGGAACTCTGCATTCAAATGGGTATTTCTTTCCTTTTCTCCATTGCTTTTGGCTTCTCTTCTTTTCACAGCTATTTGTAAGCCCTCCTCAGACAGCCATTCTGCTTCTTTTCATTTATTTTTCTTGGGGATGGTCTTGGTCCCTGTCTCCTGTACAATGTCATGAACCTCCATCCATAGTTCATCAGGCATTTTGTCTATCAGATCTAGTTCCTTAAATCTGTTTCTCACTTCCACTGTATAAGGGGTTTGATTTATGTCATACCTGAATGGTCTAGTGGTTTTCCTCACTTTCTTCAATTTAAGTCTGAATTTGGCAATAAGAAGCTCCTGATCTGAGCCACAGTCAGCTCCGGTCTTGTTTTCGCTGACTGTATAGAGGTTCTCCATCTTTGGCTGCAAAGAATATAATCAGTATGATTTCAGTGTTGCCCATCTGGTTACGTCCATGTGTAGAGTCTTCTCTTGTGTTGTTTAAAGAGGGTGTTTGCTATGACCAGTGCTTTCTCTTGGCAAAACTCTATTATCCTTTGCCCTGCTTCATTCTGTACTCCAAGGCCAAATTTGCCTGTTACTCCAGGTGTTTCTTGACTTCCTACTTTTGCATTCCAGTCCCCTATAATGAAAGGGACATTTTTTGGGGGTGTTAGTTCTAAAATAACTACAAGTAGTTCTTCAAAGAACCGTTCAACTTCAGCTTCTTCAGCTTTACTGGTTGGGGAACAGACTTAGATTACTGTGATATTGGATGGTTTGCCTTAGAAATGAACAGAGATCAATCTGTCATGTTTGAGATTGCATCCAAGTACTGCATTTTAGACTCTTTTGTTGACTATGAAGGCTACTCCATTTCTTCTAAGGGATTCTTGCCCACAGTAGTCATGGTCATCTGAGTTGAATTCACCCATTCCAGTCCATTTTAGTTTGGTGATTCCAAAAATGTCGACATTCACTCTTGCCATCTCCTGTTTGACCACTTCCAATTTGCCTCAATTCATGGACCTAACATTCCAGGTTCCTATGCAATATTGCTCTTTACAGCATCAGACCTTGCCTCTATCACCAGTCACATCCACAAATGGGTATTGTTTTTGCTTTGGCTCCATCTCTTCATTCTTTCTGGAATTATTTCTCGACTGATCTCCTGTAGCATATTGGGCACCTACTGACCTGGGGAGTTCCTCTTTCAGTATCCTATCATTTTGCCTTTTCATACTGTTCATGGGGTTCTCAAGGCAAGAATACTGAAGTGGTTTGCCATTCTCTTCTCCAGCGGACCACATTTTGTCAGAACTCTCCACCAAGGCCTGTCCACCTTGGCTGGCCCTACATGGCATGGCTTAGTTTCATTGAGTTAGACAAGGCTGTGGTCCATGTGATTAGATTTCCTGGTCTTAGAACTAAATAATTTCAATTTAGAATGAAGCATGTCAAACTGTTGTCCACAGGAAAACAAAATATTTTCTTCTATCTCATAATAATTATGTAAAAAGAAGTTAGTCTGGTATTTGAAGCTCAAAATACAAATAATAAATCACTGTAAACACCATCACTACTCTTAAAGACAAAGGTGAAAAGACCCAAATGCCCGACAAAGTTCAAGTGCCAAGATAATCTTCTGTGAAGGTTCATTTTCCTTCTGGAAGCTGAAGGAAAGAGAAAAATAGCTACTTTTACTGTATAGTGGCTTTTTCAATTTTTATTAATTTGAATTTATTTCTTTGGCTGTGCCATGTCTTAGTTGTGGCATGGGATCTTTAGTTGCAGTACCTGAAGTCTTAGTTGCACCATGTGAGATCTAGTTCCCAGACCAGGGAATGAACCTAGGCCCCTGCATTGGGAGCATGGAGTCTTAGCCACTGGACCACCAGGGAAATCCCTATGGTGGTTTTTTTTTTTCAAAGTCTAACTTCTAAGTCTACTTAGGAAAACTTTACTATTAATCAAAGGAGTATTTAAAAAATATATATGTAAGTATAATGTGATATATATATATATATATATATATATATAATAGATTGTCTTGTCTTAGGTGAATTTTTATTTTACCTAAATGCAGGTGAAATGTTTTAAATGACTTAAATTCCAAGTTAAAGTAAAAAGCCTAATCTGTTCAGAACCCAGGTCAAGATAGGGGGAAAGACTGACAAGCTGCTGGCTGTTTTGCTAATGCAGTGCTGGATGAATGTTTTGAAACTGAGGAGGGAGATCTCAGGATAGATTTCATAGTCATTGGTCAGCTCTGTCCCATGTTGGTTGACCTATAGGGGCTGCATAGTTACGCTGTTCCCACAAAAACATGTACTGAACAAAACCTTTTTGTTTGAAGCCATGCTGTGTATCATATCAAGGAGCTTTCAGTTTCAGCGTCTAGGAGACCAAGTTATGATGATGATGTTTTTGAAACTATTAATTACATAACTCTTCTTACCACTTACTTATGCTGATCTCTCAGGTGTTCTGACTTGTAAAATTGTTCATTTCATATCACATTCCCACCTTCAATACCTGGGGTGGGGACTGTCAGAGTATTTGTCATACTAAATGCAGACCTTTTGTATCACATGTTGAATTAATTGATAGTTGCTAGTGGAAAGTTCATGAGCTCTGGGTTAAACATTAAGAAAAAAAAATAGTAGTTCTGAAACTGGCTTTAGTATATGGGACAAATTTTCTGTTTGTGTTTTAGCGTCTCTGAGCCTCTCTTTTTTCACCATTATAGACAAGATAATCAACCTTTCCTAGGGTGATTGGGAATAATCCATAAAGCAAGAGAAGCAGGCAGCATAGAACACACTGCAAATCCAGTGCTAACCAGGCCCAGGCTTTCAGAGAGTGTATTCTTTCCTTCTAAACCACAACTGAGGAGTGTATTCTTTAAAGTTTTCCATTTTTTAAAAAGTTGAATATTTCATTAGCTACAATGATCTTTACTTGCTAAATTAATAGGACTTGGGCTCCAACTGTAAATTTTCAAGTGCTTCTCTGAACCATATATAAATATAATGTGTCCTTATATGAAAAGATCACCTACCAATTATTAAAAGTGTTAACATCTCAGATTAAATAGCATGAGGATTTGATTAAGAGTCAAGTGCTGGCTCTAAACATAGTAATTTATATATTGCAGTTGGATATTATCAGTTCTAGAGCCTAGTAAAAGCCAAGAGGGTTTCAGTGTAGGTTTGTAATTTAAATTCTTTCTAGAGCGTCATCCTATGTAAAGTGCTTATTTTTCTTTTATCATCAGCTATAATCTATGATTATGTGGTGCAGGCTCTGTTATATAAACTTGTTTTATGTCATGCTTCATCCAAAACCAGAGTTCTTAAATAAAGAGTTGGAAAAGGAAATAGCAAGCCCCTTAGCCAGGACATGCATGCATGCTCAGTTGCTCAGTCGTGTTCGACTCTTTGTGACCCCATGGACTGCAACCTGCCAGGTTGCTCTGTCCATGACATTTCCCAGGCAAGAATCCTGACGTGGGTTGGCAATTCCTACTCCAGGGGATGTTCCTGACCCAGGACTGAACCTGAGTCTGCTGCATCTCCTGCACTGGCAGATGGATTCTTTATCACTGAGCCACCTGGGAAGCAATGACAATATTACGGTATTAAATCCTTCATGGAAAAACTCCTGAGACTTGATCATTTTAATGTGTTAAATTTTGCTGCAATGAGATAACATGTCCACTCTTGTAAAAGTGCATCAAGAAGTGTTTGTTGTCTGGCTAAAGCTGAAAACAAAGATAAGAACCTTGATAGGGAGTTTGGACAGGAGTAACTTTGATATGTGGGCTTTAGTTCTTACCGCCAAATGTTTTGACCACTGGACTAAAGGTATCATCTATTTAAAGCTAAGTTTAGATCTTTAAAAGGGAGATCAATAAAAATGTGAAGAAAATGGTAGAGTTTAGCCATCTGCAGAAGTGAATCCATCTGAGGTGGGAATTCCCTGGTGGTCCAGTGGTTAGGACTCCAAGCTTCTACTGAAGGGGGCACAGGCTTGATCACTACTCAGGGAACTAAGATTCACCCAACCTTAGGGCACAGGCCAAAAAAAAAAAAAAAAAGAAGAGTCCATCTGAGAGAAGATTTATGTACCTGGGGATGAAGGGAATTTGGGAAATCTCCAGGTCTGATCATGTGACCAGAATGGATCTTCATGGTTGGGACACAAGATATCTGTAATGTTCATTACAATATAGTGAGGTGATTCAGGAAAGGTAGAAGTCTGAATGGAGAGTAATAAAAAAGGCAGTTACTATATTTCATGCAATATATTGAAAGATGTTAAAAATGTGAATCTTAGAATCAGTGAAATAAGGTATAATAAGAATTTATCAGACCAAAATTTGTTCAGGGGGCTCCATTTCATCAGATCATAGAGGGATTTGATCTCATGAGATGTGGAACTCTCATGAGATCATTTTTATCCAAGTTAAAGTATTTTAACCAAGTTATGTTTTTTCCATAACTTGAATAAAATACTCACATATTACCATCTATTTCTGTTCTTTTTCTGGTGTCACAGGGCAGCTTGCCAATAACTGTTTAAGACTTACAGGTACGTAGATTACCAATAAAACCTGGTCTAGGCAGCAAAACTGTGATTTTGATTGGTGTGAGTATTCCCCTATAGCCTGACCTAATGAACTGATAAAATAAGGATTTAGATTCAGCTTCTCATGGACTGGATTCAGAGGCAAGGCTTTTCCCACAACAAACCTGCAAGTCAGGCTTTGCCTGGGCAGTGAGCTCAGCTCATTGACATCCTATAACTGCAACACAGGCACTCGTCATTGTGCTTCAGCTTCAAACCCTATCTTGGAAAAGTGGTAGAAAAAAATTTCAAATTTAGCAATTTTGAGAACGAGAGAAGAACGATGGACATAGGTGAATACAGTAGCATGAAACTCAGGCTGTTATTCTTCCAATGTATGTTTATTTACCTAGTGTACACTGAGAGGTATTATATTCATATAACATGGGTTATCCTATAGCATATAACCAAGGTGCTGATCAGGACACATAGTCCAGGGATGGTCCACCCACCGTCGCTTAAATCAGGAAGCCCGCATGATAGGAGGGACTACTCCAGGCTCTGTTGTTAACAGCTGAGACCAACAAGCCATGTTGTACCAGTTAATACACTAAACTTCAGCAGTGTGTTTTTATCGAATGTTATGGTTCATTGACCATCATGGTAGATGTTAGAAGTAGGCTTGAATTGGTAACTTTAAAGATCTTCAAGATACGTCAGCCAAAATCGTTCTGAAATCCTCCCATGCTTGCAGAAATAGTATGCAAGAACCTCAGGAAGGTTGTAACTTAAACCCTGAGGAATCAGGCTGGATCCTCTAATAGCCTTCTGTCTAGCCCTTGCTGTATAGTTTCCTCATCCCCACCGGAAGGGCTTAGAATATTGCTTCTGGAAAGTTACCAAAGAAACCATCCACACCTGACAGTAGTCAGAACACCTGAAAGAACAGGAAGGCGGGACTTTGTGGACCTCTCTGAACCAGGTTGCATAAACTATTTGGGCTCTGCTTACTAATGGGTGCTTTTTATTGCTCTTTTTCTCTATTTTAAATTTGTTTTAGTTTTGTTTTTATTTTTTTAGTGTTTGTTTAAATAAATGTCTGAGATGCTTTTGTTGTAAGCTGAAAGCAAGGTTGTGGGGAAATAGCTAACCTTGACTTTCATCAAACTTCTTTCAAGGATGCAGCATCTATCCAAAGAAACCTAATAATTGCATGTAACCAAAGTTTTCTGGGAGGCCAGAGGAGATCAGAAAAGCTGCTTTAATGCGACTGATTTTGATGTATAAGATCTGTATCTTATTCATCCTTGTATCCCCAGGACAATGCATGGCATCCACATAGTAGGTGTTTACTTAAGTATTTATCAAGTAAATCAATGACTAACTCTGTTTAGTCTGTTTTTAGAACAGACTGGTTCCAAATAGGAAAAGGAGTATGTCAAGGCTGTATATTGCCACCCTGCTTATTTAACTTATATGCAGAGTACATCATGAGAAACACTGGGCTGGAAGAAGCACAAGCTGGAATCAAGATTGCTGGGAGAAATATCAATAACCTCAGATATGCAGATGACACCACCTTTATGGCAGAAAGTGAAGAGGAACTAAAAAGCCTCTTGATGAAAGTGAAAGACAAGAGTGAAAAAATTGGCTTACAACTCAACATTCAGAAAATAAATATCATGGCATCCAGTCCCATCACTTCATGGCAAATAGATAGAGAAACAGTGGAAAGAGTGGCTGACTTCATTTTTTTGGGCTCCAAAACCATTGCAGATGATGGCTGCAGTCATGAAATTAAAAGATGCTTACTCCTTGGAAGGAAAGTTATGAACAACCTGGACAGCATATTAAAAAGCAGAGACATTACTTTGCCAACAAAGGTCCATCTAGTCAAAGCTATGATTTTTCCAGTAGTCATGTATGGATGTGAGAGTTGTACTATAAAGAAAGCTGAGCACTGAAGAATTGATGCTTTTGAACTATGGTGTTGGAGAAGACTCTTGAGAGTCCCTTGGACTGCAAGGAGATCCAACCAGTCCATCCTAAAGGAAATCAGTCTTGAATATTCACTGGAAGGACTGATGCTGAAGCTGGAACTCCAATACTTTGGCCACCTGATATGAAGAGCTGACTCATTTGAAAAGACCCTGATTCTGGGAAAGATTGAAAGTGGGAGGAGAAGGGGACAACAGAGGATGAGATGGTTGGATGGCATCACCAACTCAATGGACGTGAGTTTGAGTAAACTCTGGGAGTTGGTGATGGACAGGGAGGCCTGGCATGCTGCAGTCCATGGGATCACGAAGAGTTGGACACTACTGAGCAACTGAACTGACTGAACTCTGTTTAAGTTCTTTTATTTTTAATCTTTATGTATTTGACTGCACTGGATCTCAGTTGTGATGTACAGGATCATCAATCTTTGTTGTGGCATGAAGGATCTTTAGTTTGTGGCCTACAAACTCTTAGTTATGATCTAGTTCCCTGACCAAGGATCAAACCTTGGCCCCTTGCATCGGGAGCATGGAGTCTCAGCCACTGGACTACCAAGGATGTCTCTGTTATTCCTAGTTGTTGTACATCTATCTCTATCTCACAGATTATGATCATCTCCAGGAAAGGGCCGTATTTATCTTTGTATAAGTGGAACAGGCATTGCATGTGATACATAAAAGATGCTCAAAATGCTTTCATAGAGCATTCCCTGGTGGCCTAAGGGTTAGGATTCCAGGCTTTCACTGCTGGGGGCCAGTGTTCAGTCCCTGGTCAGGGAACTATCAGTAAGATCCTACAAGCCTCACTACCCACCTTTCCCCAAAAAAGGCATTCCAAGAGTCATAAGTAGTATCACCTCAAAGACAGGGAACAGATGATGACACCTTCTCAGACACAGTTGTTAGGGACCTTTCTGTTGCATTGCTAATGAAATGTTGGTTTAATGAAATTTTATCTCTGAATCCAGTTTTCTGAGACATAATCTATATTTTAATGGCTTTTAGGCAGATCAATAGAGGAAAGACTGAACAAGTAATTTACCTCCTTAATCAGGAAACCTTTCTAACTAAATAGGCTTCTTAATAAAATACCGCATCTTAGTCAGTCTTAACTTCCTCTCCTTTGGCACAAAGGAAATGTTCAGCTCTTTTATTTTCCAAAACCTCAAGGTGTCTAGGTTAACCAGCTTCCTGTATGTGGCTTTGCTGGTTTGTGGACTGCTACTGAATTATAAAAGGTAAAAAAAAAAAAAAGAGAGAGAGAGAAGTGATTATAGTATTAATAAAAAATCCAAACCACCAGCGGGTGAATTTCATCCTTGTTTAGAAACTGAGGCCACTCAACACCTACCTGATTTTTTTTTTCTTAAAAGAGAACTCCTTTGCTTTAGGAATCAAAACATTTCATTGTTTTCACCAACACTTTGTTCTGTGGATCTCTCTCAATCCATTTTCTCACAAAGATTTAGTAACAAAAGTTCTGATTAGGTATCATGTTCCCAAGACTTTCCTCTTATACAGCATTGAGTCAGGTGGTCCAAGTGCTCAACCTACCACCTGGGCATCAACAAAACATCTGAGGGAAATGCATGCATCCTTCAGTGGGTTGCCGCACCAGACATTTTAAAAAGCACATTTTCCTTGCAAAGTCACAGGATAGCAAGCATATAGGCTGATCTGGAGAGGCATAGATTATATTAGATTTCCGTGTGGTTTGGGCTTCCCTGGTGGCTCAGACAGTAAAGCATCTGCCTACAATGTGGGAGACCTGGGTTCAGTCCCTGGGTAGGGAAGATCCCCAGGAGAAGGAAATGGCATCCCACTCCAGTATTCATGCCTGGAAAATCCCATGGACAGAGGAGTCTGGTAGGCTACAGTCCATAGGGTCGCAAAGAGTTGGACACGACTGAATGACTTCACTTTGGGCTTCCGTGGTAGCTCAGCTGATAAAGAATCCACCTGCATTGTAGGAGATCCTGGTTTGATTCCTGAGTTGGGAAGTTTCCCTGGAGAAGCGATAGGCTACCCACTCCCATATTCTCAGGCTTCCCTGGTGGCTCAGACAGTGAAGAATCCACCTGCAATGTGGGAGACCTGGGTTTGATCCTTGGGTTGGGAAGATCCCCTGGAGGAGGGCATGGCAACCCACTCCAGTATTTTTGCCTGGAGAGTCCCCATGGACAGAGGAGCCTAACAGGCTGCTGTCCATGGGCTTGCAAAGAGTTGGACATAACTAAGTGACTAAGCACTGCTATTTGGTTTAATGAATCAGACATGCATTTATCTATTTATATAGTATGGGGATCTCAGTTCCCTGACCAGGGATTGAACCCATGCTTTGTGCACTGAAAGCTCGGAGTCCTAACCGCTACACCGACAGGGAATTCCCCAGAGGTGAGTTTAACTGGTGATGTTGTGTTCTTTGGTTGGCACTGCTTCCCACCTGGAGCCTGGCAGGACCAAGCAGTAGAGGGCACCCCAGTCAACCAGCCAAAGACAGAGAAGGAGTACTTCTGGACCGACTTATTTCCAATACCCTGGAATTTAGAACAACCACAGCTATGCTGGGTGAAATGACCTCCCAGGTTATTTTGCTGCTTTCTCCAGCCCTGGACTTTTAAGAAGCTTTAATAAATGTTTGCTTTGAATTTTATCTTCTCAGATCCTTTTAATGGAGCCATTTATTTCTCAGTCATCTCTATACCTTCTCTTTGACTTAAATCCTCAGATATTAGACATAGCTCTCCTAATAAAGCTTTACCTGACCACACTGGCAAAAACTTGCTTTTTTCTCTGTTTTCCTCTCCTGCTTTATTTTCTGACCAGCTGACACAGTATATCTTCATTTGTTGATTGTGTATCTCACATGCCAGCAACTCAGGTGCACACACACACACTAATATAAGCTATACGAGAAAAGCAAATTGTTTCATCTGTACCTTATTCCAAATGCCTAAAAAAAAATGGATGGATAATTTTCCACAGGATAAATAATTCAAAGAATCTGCCTCTTTATTCACTGATTCATCTATTTAAATAGCTTAGCTTGCATACAGTTTAGGATCTGGGGCTCACAACACAGATTGCTTGAATCCTGTATCCTCCACTTAGAAGCTGTGTAGCCTTGGGCAATCACATAACCTTTCTGTGCCTCAGTTGTTTTTTCTTTTTTTTTTTTGTCATTAATGTAACAAAAATAATAAAAAATATTATCTCATTTATGAGTATTAAATGAGATGTTTGACCGAAAGAACTGAGAACAATGTCTGGATCAGGCATAGCACGTGAGCCCAGTGAGTGCCTATGAAATCTCATGTACTTAACAATCACTACTCATTTTCTCAGCAAATATGTATGGGATGTTTACCACAGGTCAGGTGCTAAGCTAGATGCTGAAAATACAATGATGAACAAAACCAAAAATAGACCATTCCCTTATAGAGCTTATAATACAGTGGGAGAGACAAGTACAGTATAATACAGTGAGTGATCCAAGTAACCACACACATGAATGCAGAATTAAAACTGCCTTATATGATAAGAAGAGCTGGGGCAAGAGTATATTTATAGGGTCATTTCATCTGATCAGAGATGGAGGAGGAACAATTTTGAAAATGGATATAATATGCAAATTTCAAGTTGTTTTGTGTTCTGTGCTGTTCTTCATCCTCTCTGTCTCTTCAAAGAGTCAGCAAGATAAGAAAGAATGAATAGCCTTGAGTTAATGGTGATTCTGCCTTGACAAAGAGGCTGGTCTCTGCTCAGGGAGCTGTGCTGAGGATGGGCTTCAGCTCCAGGCAGGGGGGCAAATGGAAATGGACAGGAGAATGAAATCTCCCCTCATCGAAGCTGGGGGTTTAAAAATATCACAGGAAAATATTGGGATATATAATTAAGCCATTTTATTTAGACATAAAAGGAAAGTTGGAGTGCTGAAGTCTAGAGGGGTTTTGAACATCTGTTCATTCATAAATAAACATTTGTTTATAAAAGAATGTTCAGAGAAATTTTAGAGGAAAGATTAAGCTCATTCATAATCCCACCTCTGTAAGAAAATAATTGCTTTTCCTTTTTTGTTTTCCCTTTCATTTTTGGGCTATTATAACTGCAGGCATCCTTAAATGGTTGTACTCATGGGGCACACATAATTTCATGTCTTACAATTATGTGGTGGTGCATAGTCTTCATAATTATTCATATTAATCATTATCCTCTTTTTATAAGTGGAGAAACTGAGCCTCAGAAAGCTGCTAATGACCATCCTCAATAAATTAAAGGTTGCTGCTGCTAAGTCACTTCAGTCGTGTCCAACTCTGTGCGACCCCCTAGACAGCAGCCCACCAGGCTCCCCTGTCCCTGGAATTCTCCAGGCAAGAACACTGGAGTGGGTTGCCATTTCCTTCTCCAATGCACAAAAGTGAAAATCAAAGTGAAGTCACTCAGTCGTGTCCGACCCTCAGCGACCCCATGGACTGCAGCCTACCAGCCTTCTCCATCCGTGGGATTTTTCAGGCAAGAGTACTGGAGTGGGGTGCCATTGCCTTCTCTGAAATTAAAGGTTAGCCACCCTTTTTACGAAAGGCAAATCTTTGGACCAAAGAATTCAGTTAGTTGTATATTATCCCCTCAACTAACCCAGCACTCCAGCTGGATGACTACACAGGTGCATTAAAAGAAAATTGGCCACACCTCAAGGCATGTGGGACCTTAGTTCTCCCACCAGGGATCAAATCCACATCCCCTGTTTGGAAGGCAGAGTCTTAACCACTGATGTGCCAGGGAAAGAGATGGGGCTTAAGGAGGCTAAAGGAAAAACTCCTTAAAAGCGCCTGTGTGTCTCCTCTATTCTCAGTATTCTACTACAACACTGCTTCACTCTGATACCGCATGTGTGGGTTTTCTGCTCATCAAGTCATTCTTCAACACTAGGTGGGTGTTGTTGAGACCTACAAGTTCCTTCCGACACTATTTACCTGGAGACAGCACCAGATCCCACAGGCTGAGGGCTCAGTCACAGAAGACGGTTCCTGTCCTCCCCGCTTCAGAGGCCAAATGCAAGTCCAGGTTATCGCTTGCACTTCTGAGTGACCAGCTATAAGTCAGAAATTCCCACACTCCCCTCCTCAGTTCAGTTCATATGCTAGCGTGGCTCACAGAGCTCAGGAAAACAGTGTACTTTACTCAATTATTATAAACGGAAGAGAGGCTATGGCAAAGGTCTGGGGAAAGGAGCAAAGATGACCTCCTGAACCAGCTCCCAGTACCTCCATGTACTCCAACCGGAAAACTCTCCAAACCTTTCTTATTAGGTTCTCTCAGATATGCACATGACACCACTCTTATGGCAGAAAGAGAAGAGAAAATAAAGAGCTTCTTGATGTAGGTGAAAGAGGAGAGTGAAAACTCAACGTGCAAAAACTTAAGATCATGACAGCCGGTCCATCACTTCATGGCAAATAGGTATGAAAACAGTAACAGACTTTATTTTCTTGGGCTCCAAAATTACCCTCCATGGCTAGTCACTGTACTAGCTCTTAGGGATATTCAGAGGCCCTTGAATTCAAGGAGGTTGTGATTTAGTAAAGGACACACCAAGGAGACAATGATAATACATTAATGTTATGATAATACATTATAATAGGATAAGAGCATATAAGGAGATCAAACCAGTCAATCCTAAAGGAAATCAACCCTGAATATTTGTTGGAATGAATGATGCTGAAGCTGAAGCTCCAATACTTGGGCCACCTGGTGCAAAGAGCCAACTTATTGAAAAAGACCCTGATGGTGGGAAAAATTGAGGGCAGGAGGAGAAGAGGTGACAGAGGATGAGATGGTTGGATAGTATCACTGACTCAATGGACATGCGTTTGAGCAAACTCCAAAAGATAGTGAAGGAATGGACATGCGTTTGAGCAAACTCCAAAAGATAGGGAAGGATAGGGAAGCCTGGCATGCATGCTACAGTCCGTGGAGTTGCAAAGAGTTGGACACCACTGAACAACTGAACAACAACAGTGTGGAGCTTCATTGAAAGTGAAAGTGTTAGTTGCTTACTGGTGTCCGACTCCTTGTGATCCTGTGGACTGTAGCCCTCCAGGTTCCTCTGCCCATGGAATTCTCCAGGCAAGAATACTGGAGTGGGTTGCTATTCCCTTCTCCAGGGGAATCTTCCCAACCTAGGAATGGAACCTGGGTCTTCTGCATTTCAGGCAGATTCTTTACATCGGAGCTATCAGGGAAGCACCCTGGAGCTTCATTGCATAGCTGCTGCTGCTGCTGCTAAGTCGCTTCCGTCGTGTCCGACTCTGTGCGACCCCATAGATGGCAGCCCACCAGGCTCCCCCATCCCTGGGATTCTCCAGGCAAGAACACTGGAGTGGGTTGCCATTTCCTTCTTCAGTGCATGAAAGCGAAAAGTGAAAGTGAAGTCGCTCAGTCGTGTCTGACTCTGTGTGATCCCATGGATGGCAGCCCACCAGGCTCCCCCGTCCCTGGGATTCTCCAGACAAGAACACTGGAGTGGGCTGCCATTTCCTTCTCCAATGCATGAAAGTGAAAGTGAAGTCGCTCAGTCGCTCAGTCGTGTCTGACTGTTCGCGACCCCATGGACTGCAGCCTACCAGGCTCCCCTGTCCATGGGCTTTTCCAGGCAAGAGTACTGGAGTGGGGTGCCATTGCTTCTCCGCATTGCATAGCTATAATGAATTAAATCTCTGATCACTGGTGACTAATTTAACCTCCAGCTCCTCTCCCCTTCCAAAGTTGGTGGTTGGATGGAAAATTCTAATCTACTAATTTGATTAAATCCTGATTGGCTCTCCTGGCAACCAGCCCCCATCCTTAGGGCTTTCCAAAAGTCACTTCTTTTTTCTTTTTCTTTTTTTTGCCATGTGGAATCTTAGTTCCCCCACCAGAAAATGAACCCATGCCCCCTGCAGTGAATGAATGTCTTTACCATTGGACCCCAAAGTCACTTACTAACATAAATTCTGGTGTGTTGTCAAGGGACTTGTTATAAATAACAAAAGACATCTTTATCACTCTTACCCTTCAGGAAGTTCCAAGAGTTTTAAAGAACCATGCCAGAAATGAAGTGAAGACCAACATTTATTTCTCTTATTACAAATAACAATATGGGGTGAGGTTGGGGGTGGTCAGAGGGACACTCTGTGGCCAGAGAGAAGGTATCGCTAGCCAAGCCCATGACTTTGGACACATTAGTCTCATTAGTTTATCCATTGAGCTAAGTAGTTTGAGAAGACAAAACAAAAAATGAAACTACAAATTGTTTCAAGCTTTGGAGTCTGAAGAATTATGAATAGTGATCAAAATATAGTCATAAATAAGACAATGTTGACGTCAAGATAAGGAGGGGTACAATTAAAATTCATTATGACACAATAAGAAGCTCTGGTCTAGGCTTGTTGCAGTAAAAAGGACTTTGCCAAATGAATTATTCAAGGAGAAATGAGCTGAATGAGGGAATCCTCCCTTGACTTGGCAATAGTTCAGACTTAATTCAGACTTTCTCCCCAGGTAATAATATAGCAAGCAGTAATGAAGAAGCATGTGTCATTTGTTACTTGAGTACTTTGCACTAAGTGCAAAGCTTGGCATTAGTCCTACTTTTATAGTCTGAACCTTTCATAGTAACTGAGGGAGAGGAGCATCATGAATGTAATCTTCTGTTTTAAAATTAATCAATAATAGATTCAAGAAAAGTGTATGGAATCCATGTGAATCCTTCTCCTGCTATTCTAAGCAAAAAATTTAAGTAATTTTAGTGAATGAGTCTTTGTGTGTGAATTTGTTTTTGGCAGTGTTGTGCAGAGTCCTAACCACTGGGCTGCCAGAGAATTTCCTGAAGGTTATTTCTTAAACTCTATGGTTTGATTGGCAAAGAAGGTAACATTTAAGACTTCCCCTCTCTCAGGCTGGATTTGGTACCTGTACTGTGTAGGAGGGCACTTCCCAGGTGGCGCTAGTGGCAAAGAATCTGCCTGCCAATGCAGAAGACACAAGAGATGTGGGATTGATCCCTGGGTTGGGAAGATGCCCTGGAGAAGGAAATGGCAATGCACTCCAGTATCTTGTCTGGAAAATTCCATGGACAGAGCAACCTGGTGGGCTACAGTTCATGGGGGCCACAGAGAGCTGGACATGACTGAGAGACTGAGCACACACATTGTTTAGGAGACTTTCAGCTGGTAACTGAACATCCCAATTAAACACTACGTCAATGTACAGGCTCATGAACTGGGGAGCTGAGACATAAGATAAAAGGTTCCCCCAAGCATTGGCTCAATCCAGTAGTTCCAACTCTATGTCTCTGTGATTTCTCAGCTCATTTTCTGGCCTCTAGCAGGCTGGCTGCAACCAGTCAATTATGTCAACAAGCAGAGGGACACCTTAAACTTACACAGTGCTGTATGTCAATGATATCTCAAGAAAACTGGAAGGAAAAAATGCTGGAAGAAAGAAAGGCACAGACACACATGGAGAGGAAAGAGGGTCACACGCAGGAGTCCTCTCAAAAGAGCACAAAGAGATAACCCACAGTACATGGGGTGGAAGGTCTCCTCTCAAAAGAGCACAAAGAGATAACCCACAGTACATGGGGTGGAAGGTCTGCAAATCATATATCTGATCAAGGTCTGGTATCCAGAATATATAAAGAACTCTTACAACTCAACAGCCCAATTTAAAAATGGAAAAAGGGTTCGAATAGACATTTTTCCAAAAAAGATGTTGTTTAGTTGCTAAGTCGTATCTGACTTTTTGCGACCCCATGGACTGCAGCACACCATGCTTCCCTATCCTTCACTATCTCCAGGAGTTTGCTCAAACTCATGTCCATTGAGTTGGTGATACTATCCAACCATCTCATCTTCTGTCATCCCCTTCTCCTGCACTCAAGCTTTCCCACCATAGGGTCTTTTTCAGTAAGTCAGCTCTTTGCATCAGATGGCCAAAGTATTGGAGCTTCAGCTTCAGCATCAGTCCTTCCAACAAATATTCAGGGTTGATTTCCTTTAGGATTGACTGGTTTGATCTCCTTATATGCTCTTATCCTATTATAATGTATTATCATAATATTAATGCATTATCATTGTCTCCTTGGTGTGTCCTTTACTAAATCACAAGCTCCTTGAATTCAAGGCCTCTGAGTATCCCTAACAGTTAGTACAGTGTCTAGTCATGGAGGGTAATCACTAAGTGCTTATAGTTTGCTTTATCAGCTCCTCTCTGATCCAGGGAAGAGAACTAAGCCCAGTCTTCCCAGAAGTAGAAAAATGTGGACAGGAACTTGTGCACATGGTCTTTTAGTTTGGAACTGGCTTATGTGGCGAGATCATGACCTGTTAGTGTGTGTGTGTTTTTTTCCTGTGTGTGAGTTTAAAATATGAATTTCCGATTATTTAAGAAATACCAATGCTGAAACTTCCCTGGTTGGTACAGTGGTTAAGACTCTGAGCTTTTCCTGCATGGGTCTCGGGTTCAATCCCTGGTCAGGGAACGAAGATCCCATATGCAAAAAAGAAAAAAAAAAAAAAGAAAGAAAGAAAGAAAGAAAAAGAAATACTAATACCTTATCCAACTTGTTACATCTTTCAAACACACACACACAGAGTCACATCCTCAGAGATAACTCCAATTTCTGAACCAGAAAAAGAAGTATTAGGCATCTTGAAGCAAAGATAAAGGAGAAATCAGGCCTTAGTAATTTAAAACAGTTCTTTGAGATGGTAAATGAGTGTGGATAAAGTGGGAAAGATAGAGATAATTTCTATTTTGTTTGAATTCCAGGGGCTTCTGATAAGGAGCTTTTGATTAGACTTACAAAGATCCCTTCAGCTCTAAAGGCTTCAAGTTGTAGGATTCCTCACACTGTTGGGGGAAAACATTTAAAGAAAGGTCATAGAAAATAATCTACAGCTTCAATTCTTTACCTAAAAATTATAATAGTGTTTTAATTAATTTGGAGGAGCCAGTATAACATGAGTTCTGAGATTTGTGGCTATAGTAAACTCACTAAGGAGAAATTAAGACATCAAGGAAGGGAAGAAATTTCAAGTTCACATTAGTAGGCAGAAAAGTGACACAGGAGCTTTATCAAGGGCAAGTGACAAGTAATGCAATTAGAGAAAAGTAATTCAATATGAGTCCATAAAATTACAAATTTTGAGCTGTCAGATACAACCTGGGGAAAGGATTAAACATTATCATGGATTTGAAAACTATATTCTACAGAAACATACAAAATTGGATGTTGACCTCGATATTAAATCAATATGATTTATAACTGAAAAACTGGAATGCTAATTGTTTTAATTTTCATTGGAGTAGAGCTGCTTTACAATGTTGTGTTAGATTCTACTGTACAGCAAAGTGAATCAGCTATGCATATATATTCATCCCCTCTCTTTTGGATTTCCTTCCCATTCAACCAAACTGTTTTTAAAAGGAAGTTGTTTTAAGAAGCTATTGTCCATGTACCCATGAAATAATATAGACCTAAGAAGATACATTGTTCTAATAGCAATCTAGAAGTTGATGAATTACTTTTAGGCATGAACTATTGCCTCGTGAATCCATGATGTCTGTACAAGTGGTAGGGATTATTAAAAAAATAATAATAAATTAAAACACATCCAGTGATTGGAGGTTTTAGTGGATTATCTCAGGCCAGTTATAGTACTGCTAGGAGCCTTGTTGGGGACGCAGGAAAAGGTCTTCTGGAAAGTCACATGGGAGATGGAGGACAAGGCGGAAGAGGAGGAAAAAGCTCCTTGGTCGTTTACATCTTTTTCAGAACACATCCTTTAACACAGCAAGACAAGGCAGAGGGTTCAGGGGTGACCCTCGGAAAACTCCACAGGACCAGGGGGCCTGAGCCACCGGCAGTGCCTTCTCTTAGAATTCCAGCCCAAAGGTTTTCAAAAGACACTTTAAAAGATACAATTAAATAGACAACAACCCATTTTTAAGCAGATAGATAAAACATTTCCCCCAGAGGCCTTCCAAGAGAGCGCACTTGGATCAAAAGTTCAGTCACTTCAGTATGTTTCCTGCAGCCTCAGAAATTCAGTAGCCAATTACTTCCACAAAGAACAAAGCACAAAAGTGAAGGGAAGAATGGAAAGTCATTCAACAGCCATTTCTACTTGCTCATAAACACTCAGAATGAAGCGTAAGCTGTTCCAAGAGGCTCCAGATTGAGTGTATCTTGCTCCACTTTTATCTTGGCTGTTCAGACAACACATTTTATTTGGGATTTAACTGTCCTTTACTTTCTCATACCTTCTTATCCCAATCAATTAATAATCCGTTAGCATTTAATTAGGCATTCCTATATATAGTGTATATTGGAGAAAGATCTTTTGATAAAGCTGCTATTGAATAAAATGTAACAAGGGGAGGTACATTTCATTTGGGAACATATGTTGACTGTGACTCCTGAGTTATTCTTTTCTTCCTTTCTCTTTCTTTGCTTTAATGATTTCCTGAGTTGTTCTTATCCACTAATGTCAAAATGACCCATGAAAGGAAATGGCGCCCAACTGATAAATCTGTTCCCTGCAATGTTTCCATTCAATTCCCAAACCTTATGTACTGGAGTGGCCTTTTCTTGTGCAAAATTGTTATTGTTATCCCTGAAATCTGATCTATGCCATATTGCATAACAAATAATTGGCTACAGATGTATCCATGGCACAAATCTTGATTTCGCCAAGAAAGAAAGTACATCATACTATAATTATTAGGTTTCTCCTTGGTGATTAATCATAGAACTTTGAACTTGCCTGCCACAAAACATAGAGGAATACTCCCATGCCGTTGTAAAATATTGTGTATCTCATTGCAAGAATGGGTTGCATGTTCCTAAAATATTTTAACAGCCTCTGACTCTGCCAAATTGTTTCATACCTTATAGGCGAACACAAAAGAATTTGAATAGTGTATCAATTATAAACGCTTCAGAAGAAATCTGGTAATGTGAATATTACAAGAAACAAAATCCACGGACCATGTATTGAATCTGATGTGAAATAGGCACACTTCAAACAGTTGCTCTGATTCATGTCTCAAGCCTGTTCTACTTAAGCAAGCTCTCAAGATCCAACAAGTCACCTAGTGATTCAAGTAACTGCTGAGCAGAAAACAAGATCACTCTGTCCAACCTGTGTTTCTGAAGCATTTACTGGGTGTAGCCTTTCATGATCCAGTTGAATCCTTTTTCTGCAAGACTCGAAATAAAGAGTTGGAGCAACAAAGCAAGACAAGTCTGTAGCATCTAGAAGAATTCCCTAATCCAGATGTAAAATATGCAAGTTACAACTGATCTGCACAAATGCACATAGGGAGAACTGTGATAGACCAAGATAATGAAAAGGCTAACGTTGGCAAAGTGCATTGAATTGGGTACAGTTTCATCAGTTATTTATACTTCACAAAATCAGAACATAAAAATAAAAATTGTGGCAGTTTGGATTAACGGAATCAACTCTGTGGATAATCTGCTTAAATAAATTTTATGCACTACTAAAGTTATTTAAAAAATTATAGGCTTTGGTCCATAGTCTGACATCTTACAGAACAGGAACTCTAAGCATTTTTATAATTACTCCCTAAAACTTTATTCATCTTTTCACTATTGGATATGATCACATAGGGAAACACAGATGAGATTTCTGAAAACTCAGGAATAAAAAGAATTGTGAATTATGTGACAATGGCTCTATATTTTAATTTCTATGGTACTTATTTTCCCCCAGTTTTATTGAGATATAATTGACATAGAGCTCTGTATAAATTTATGGCATCCCACATAATGACTTAACATATATAATGACTTTATATAAATATATATTGCCAAATGACAGTACTTTTTGTATTTGTATTTAATTTCTATAGCACTTAATTTCTTCAGTTCAGTTCAGTCACTCAGTTGAGTCTGACTCTTTGTGACCCCACGGGCTGCAACACGCCAGGCCTCGCTGTCCAGCACCAACTCCCAGAGTTTACTCAAACTCACGTCCATTGAGTCAGTGATGCCATCCAACCATCTCATCCTCTGTCATCCCCTTCTCCTCCTGCCTTCAATCTTTTGCAGCATCAGGGTCTTTTCCAACAAGTCAGCTCTTCAGGTGGCCAAAATATTGGAGTTTCAGCTTGAACATCAGTCCTTCCAGAACACCCAGGACTGATCTCCTTTAGGATGGACTGGTTGGATCTCCTTGCAGTCCAAGGGACTTTCAAGAGTCTTCTCCAACACCACCGTTCAAAAGCATCAATTCTTCAGCGCTCAGCTTTCTTTATAGTCCAACTCTCACGTCCATACATGACTACTAGAAAAACCATAGCCTTGACTAGACGGACCTTTGTTGGCAAAGTAATGTCTCTGCTTTTTAGTATCTTAGCTTTGGAGACTTTTGTACTGGAAACAAATATTTCTTGAATGACAATTATTAAATTGAGAATAAGAGAGTCTGCAAGAAAATAATGACACAAAAAGAAGGTCATTTGTCTTTTTATGTCAAATACTATACAGATTCTTAACTATATGTTGGGATTTGTTAACTGCGCTGTTTTGAAGCAATTCCATGCATTCCCCACATTTTTATTTTGAAAACAAAGCTATAGAAAAGTTGAAAGAATAGTACAATGAACACGTATCTTCTTTACCTAAATTCATCACTTTCTACTTAAAACATTTTTTTATTCATCACTTTCCAATGTTTTATCACATTTGCCTCATTTATTTATCTATCTATGCACATATTCATACAAATATATATCTGAAATATTTTGACTTGATTAAATTCTTTGTTATTCATATATATACACACACATACACACATGTAGAAAGAAAGAGAGATAGAGGGAGAATTGTTTAAGAATAAAGATATATTTTCTATAACCAATCCCAGTATAATGATCATACTTTAAAAAATTCGGGACTTCCTGGGGTCCAGTGGTTAGGACTCTCTGTTTCCAAAAGATGGGGCACAGGTTTGATCCCTGGTCAGGGAACTGAGATTCCTGCATGATGTGTGGTGTAGTCAAATGAAATAAAATAAAATAATTTTTTAATGACAATTAACAGTAGTTATATACCATCATTTAATATACAGTCTCTATTTGAATTTCCTCAGTTGTTCCAAAAAATGTCTCCACTGTTCCAACAAACAGTTGTTTTTCTCCAATCTTCACTTTTTATATTGCAGTCGTTTTTCCTTCTTTGGGGCTTCCCTAGTGGCTCAGACAGTAAAGAATCTGCCTGCAATGCAGGAGACCTAGGTCCAATCCCTGGGTTGAAAACGTTCCCTGGAGAAATGAATGACAACCTGCTCCAGTATTCTTGCCTGGAGAATTCCATGGACAGAAGAGCCTGGCAGGCTACAGTCCATGGGGTCAATCACTGGGTCAGGAAGATCCCCTGGAGAAGGAATGGCAAACCACTCCAGTATTCTTGCCTGGAAAATCCGTTGAACAGAGGAACCTGGCAGGCTACAGTTCATGGGGTCACAAAGAGTCGGACATGACTGAACATGCATGCCTGTTCATTTACAGAAATAGAAATAATCCTAGAATACCGAAACTAAAAGAAATTTCAAAAGGACATTTTATACATTTCTTATCATTAGGTCAAACTCTATCTGACAGTTGAAAATCTACTATATTTGTAATAATAATTCTTTGAACATGGGTTTTCTATGGCCTTTTGGGTAAAGTACTCCATTGTCAGGATATTTCATGTTTACCTTGAATTCTTTCTACTCGGTGGCTTAGAGACAGTAGCTATCCTTAAGCTGAAAATTTTTCTCAAGTTTAGATTCACACTTGTGGCTACAGACAGAATAAGCAACATCTTGTTAGCCTTTTCTCATGGGTCTTGCTTCTCCAACCTTTAATCATTTTTTATGACTCTCCTTTAAACTTTCTCCAAGTTTTTCTGTCTCCTTTTAGAGACAAAGCTGAGAATTAAATCTAGTATTTGCAAGGATATGATTAGTACCAAATTTAGAGGCCAATAATTGCGCAGTTCTTACATTCTGTGCTCTAAGATTTGTTAATTGTTTTCAAAAATGATCAATCTTTCCACAAAAAAACAACCAAGTTTTCAAGGGGTAGTCTTGAATAATTTAATTAAAATACTGTCATAATTTTAAAACTGGTTCACTTAAGTGGAACAAGACCTCAAAGCCCACCTAAGTATCACTTTTCATGAAAAAGTTATTCAAAACTGCAGAAACACCTTAGAAAAAAAGTGTAATGATAATTCTTTTGAGGCACAATGTGTTCATGTCTTAAAGTCTAGTTATTGCAAAATTACAGGTCCAGAATAGCTGATGCAAATTTACATTATTTCTGTGTATGTGTCCTCTCTGACTTTGTGGGACCTCATGGACTGCAGCCTGCCAGGCTCCTCTGTCCATGGGATTCTCCAGGCACGAATACTGGAGTGGGTTGCCATGCCCTCCTCCATGGGATCTTCCTGACCCAGGGATCGATCCTGTGTCTCTTACATCTAACCTGAATGCTAATGCAGGTTCTTTATCACTAGCACCACCTGAGAAGTCCCACATTAGTGCTTACTCTAAGGCTTCCCTGGTGGCTCAGATGGTAAAGCGTCTGCCTGCAACGCGGGAGACCCAGGTTCAATTCCTGGGTTGGGAAGATCCTCTGGAGAAGGAAATGGCAATCCACTCTAGCACTCTTGCCTGGAAAATCCCATGGACAGAGGAGCCTGATAGGCTACAGTCCATGGGGTCCCGAAGAGTTGGACATGACTGAGTGACTGCTTACTCTAGAGTTAACCAAACAACCCACAACAAACACACTCATTCTCAAGAAAATATACCCAAAGTGTTTTATATTTAAAAGAAGGATGACCTGACATTAAAAGTCACAATGAACTCAAAACTCTGTTGACCATGACCTGATAACAAGGTAACCTCCTGGAAAATTGTGAAAATTTCAGTCATCTGCAAGTATGACTTTGCAGTGAGAGTCTTTGCATCATTGCCATGCACTTTATAGCAGGGGAAGTTCCTGATGGAAAACTGAGGTCTGTCTTTGGGAAACTCTAACAATATGTTAATTTTTTTTTCTTGCTAGTAATATTAGCCAAGCTATCATTTACTGAATGCCAGAGAGTTTATTACATCCTCTCTATATATTCTCTGCTTTGAATCATATCAACTTTGTGAGGAACATTTTATTAGCATAGTCTATTTATAGATGACCTGACTGAGGCCCAAATTCATGTGGTTAGTGAATGTCAGAATGAAGATTCACACCTAAGTGTTTCCAACCCAGTATAATTACTATTCCCATGGACAGAGGAGCCTGGCAGGCCACAGTCCATAGGGTCACATGACTGAAGTGACTTAGCACACACACAGGCGTAACTACTATTCCACTACCCAGTATAACGGTAACCTAATAGTTTACTAAAAGCAGAACTTATTTTAAAGTGGTGTTCTCTGAAAATGGATGGCATTCATGTGTAAAATCAGAAAGAAAGGACTAGCATTTTTAGATGGGTTCCTGGCCTCAGGAGAATGTTTTAAAACCAGTGCTGTATAGCACTTTATATTTTAAGTAGATAAACAAGGATTTACTGTACAGTACAGGGAAACATGGGTATATTCAGTAATTTAAACTGTGGCTTCCCTGGTGCCTCAGAGGTTAAAGTGTCTGCCTGCAATGCGGGAGACCTGGGTTCGATCCCTGGGTCGGGAAGATCCCCTGGAGAAGTAAATGGCAACCCACTCCAGTATTCTTGCCTGGAGAATCCCATGGACGTAGGAGCCTGGTGGGCTACAGTCCATGGGGTCGCAAAGAATCGGACACGACTGAGAGACTTCACTTTATAATAAACTGTAATGGAAAGAATCTGAAAAAAATTTGTGTATATAACTGAATCACTTTGCTGAATACCTGAAAGTAACACAATATTTTAAGTCAACTATACTTCAAGGTAAGTAAATAAATAAGAATTATTGCTGGGATTTCTGTACTGGATGACATTTAATGTTTTAGAACAGAAGCAAGTTTAAAAGACTGTATTTTTTTTTTTTTTTTTTGACTGTGCTGGGTCTTCCCTGTGGTACGTAGATAAGTTGCCCCACAGCATGTGGGATCTTAGTTCCCCAACCAGGGTTAGAAACTACATCCTTGGCATCGGAAGGCAGACTCTTAACCACTGGACCTCCAGGGAAGTCCCTGGAATTCATTTTAAAAGGCACTGTTGGCTGTTTGAAAGATGCTTCTTTGAAAGTGGCTCTGAGGACCACAGGCAGTACCTCCTGCACATAAACCCCAGCAGGAGGGGTCCTACACATGGGGAGCCTTAGTTCACTCTCCTCTAGCTATAGCCTCTAGGTGAGGAAATGGAGCCAAAGAGACGGGTCCACCCAACACCCATGCCTCCTTTTAGATTATGCTCCAGAGTACTCGGGACCCCATTTACGGATAGCTTCTCAGGGAGTACTTGGGACTCACTGAGAAGAGCAGTGACCCTGAGTTCACTCAAAGAACACAGAGACACACAGAGCTTGGCTCAGCCCATAGGAATTCTGCAGACGCATGGAGTCCAAGAACCAGAGCTAGTCGGACATGGGCTGACACTACATTTGGAGTGTGACTAGTACAGTTTGGAGAGAGAAAGCGCCAGGGGACTCAGATTCACTTTTCCTTTCCTCCTTCCTCTTCCAAAGAGATTACTTAATAGTGTGCTTACACATCTAGCACTTGCTTACTCTAATAATAGCCCCTGAGCCCGAATCATCCTGCGTCACTGCCTGTCATAGCATGTCCTCAGCTGTTGCCAGGACTTTTGCGGCCAGCTCCAAGTGCTATCTGGAAACCTCTAAGAATGTGCAGGGTAATCAGTTATTTTAATTTTAGCTGTACACGATGTGAGAGATCTTCTATTTATCTCCAGTGACCTGTCTTCGGCTTCCCAGGTGGTGCTAGTGGTAAAGAACCCTCCTGCCAATGCAGGAGATTCGAGAGATGTGGTTTGACCCCCGGGTTGGGAAGATCCCTTGGAGAAAGAATGGCAACCTACTCCAGTAGGAGATTCTTGCCTGGAGAATCCCATGGACAGAGGAGTGTGGCGGGCTACAGTCCTTGGGATCACAGTCTGACCTGTCTTAAAATACAGAGTGTAATGGTGAAAGAAAGTGAGGAGAAAACTTTGGTATGAATCAAAGTTCATACGTACAATAGTACATGTGGTGCATACAACGGTATTTTAAATATATTTATAAAAAGTGCATACTACTACTATTACTAAAATATGTAGTAGTATCAATTTGCTTACACAGTCGGGACAAATATCTGTATAGATTAAAACTGCTACTTGATGGGCTTTTGGGGTGCTAAGAGCGTCATTTCTTGGTCCTGTGCTACTTACATGAGTCATTTTATTTTTTAAAAAATTTTGGCTACTCTCCACAGCATATGGGAACTTAGCTCCCTAAACAGGTATTGAACCCACACCTCCTGTGTTGGAAGGCAGAGTCTTAACCTCTGGACCTCCTGCGAAATCCCCAAGAGTAATTTCAGTTTGTGAAAATCCACCGAACCAAAGACTTACAGTATTTGTGTTTTTCTGTATTACATTATATTTCAACAAACAGTTTTAAACATTTCCTATTTAACCTGCTTTTTGAGGAAAAATATGAAAAATTGCAATAGCATACCATATACACATGACAATATGTATTGAGATGTATCGTAGATCAAATAATGTTTGAAAATTTTACCAAGTCCAATAGACCCAAATCTCTCATTTAAAGCAGACTCTACTTTTAGAAATTTCTCTCCCCTCAAGCCAAAATAACATTTCTTATCTCTTCAAAATTATAGAGATGTAATGAATTAAATTTTAAAATAGCTCCTCTTTTTGGTCTTACATATTTTTGTCATTAAAAAAATCGTAAAAATTAAATTGGTACATATTCCTTGTCGGGCAATTTGGCAGTATCTATAAAAACACAAGATGTTCATAAATTTGATGAAGCAACTTTGGTTTAAGAATCATTCTAGAAATACACTGAGAAGTCTGTGGCGGTTTTGCTTTTTAATCATTCAAACACTCAACTTGCAACTAACATACATTTATTGAGTATCTAACTCTGTAGTAGGTGTGAGTTCTGGGCATACATTCATGAACAAAACAGCTGTAGGCCAGCTTTTCCCCCAAAATTTTTTAGTAATTTATTATAGAGTAAATGCTCCAAATGAAAGAAAAGGATTTTAAGGTTAGATAGCAAAAAACAAAGTAAATGTAGTACAAGATTGGTAAATTAAGGACAAGCAAGCTAATATAACTACTGATACACTTACTGATAAGCCTCAGTAAGAACTGGATGGTAAGGATCCTTGTTCCTCTTTTTCTTGCCCTTAATATGGGTAAATGTTTAGAGTCCTGCTCCATTTCAATAGTAGCTTCTCCTCACCCTTAAGAAAAGTTTGCCTTACTATCTTTAACAAGTGCCATGAATCATTTTTTCATGTTTTGTTTGTTTTGTTTGTTTTCATGTAATGTTTGAAAGTTTAATAATTACTTAGGATTTTGTAACTGGAAATATATTTACATATATAGATTTTTTTATTGCCTTCTTAAATAAATTGAGAAGGATCAAAAGTAATCATGACATGAACAAGAGTTTTATGTACTTACAGTGCTGTTATAACTGATTGACAGGTGTTATACAAATGAGGTCAAGACATGGAAGTATGACTCCGCCTATGTGCAGGTAACAGCACAGGGGGCATAAGCTGCCCTTAAAGAAACAACAAGGTGGGCACAGCAAGAAAGAAAGAAACAAACAAAACAAAACTACAAAGTAAGGTAAGGAGTGAAAGCTGGAACACCTGCCAGGTAAACATTCATTGACCAGAGGCAAATTAGCTTGAAAAGGCTGAGACCTGGGACACTGTCACATAGACTGATTTTTTAGATGGCTCTGCAGAAAGCCGTTTCACCCTGGAACCCAGGCTTGAATAATCCCACTGGTGACGGTTAATGGTATGAACCAGTAAGCATTAGGAAATGAATGTTAAATTGTTTCAAGAGAGTTTAAGAAATGTGAAGATGCGACACTATTCTGCAAACACTTTGTATGAAGACTTTCTTACTTTAAGTTTTGTTTGTGTATTTTTAATTCAACACACCCGGCTTACTGTGCCTAAAAGACACTCTATAGGGAAAGATGTCTTATTTAAAGGTTAACATCTTAAAGGTTGTTACTGATATTTGTTCATGTTTATTGGTTGCTTTTGATGGGTCAACCACGGTACTAAGCAAGTTTGTATGTACTGTCTTATGTCGCTCACAAAGCATCTGAGGTAGATGCTAATATTAAGCTCATGTCAGCTCTCCCAACAACTTTATGAAGTGATTACTATTTTTTTTTTATATTTACTTATTTGGCTGTGCTGAGTCTTAGTTGTGGCATATGGTATCTAGTTCCTCGACCAGGAATGGAACTGGAGCCCTCCGTATTGGTAGCTTGGAGTCTTAGCCACTGGACCACCAAGGAAATACTTGTTACTAGTATTATAAGATCCATTTCACAAATAAAGAAACTTCCCAAGGATGCATAGCAAGTAAGTGGGCAGAAGCAGGATTTGAACTCAGGTTTGTTTCCATTCCAAGCTTGAACTCTTAATCATGCTGCTTTATCTAAGAAGAAACACAGGGAAAACGTTCTTGAGAGGGTGGCTTCAAGAGGGAAATCCCCTGATCACAGATGCGGAGCTGGTGGGCCTTCACTGTCCAGGTGGGGAGACTGAGTCACATGGCTCTCAGTCATCTGCTTAGCAGCTGAGGCAGAGCATGCAACCAGGGTCTCCAGGCCCACAGACCAATCCTTTGACCTTTGTCTCTAGAGTTTTCTTGGTGTGTGTGTGAAATCTTAGTTCCCCAACCAGGGATCTAACTTGTGCCCCCTGCAGTGGAAGTGTGAGTCCTAACCACTGAATCACCAGGGAAGCCCCCCTTTCCTTTCTTTCTTTCCTTTTTTTAGCCATTTATCTCTATACTTGCAGACACTTGTGTGGTGGTGATGGAAAACTTATCTTCCAACAAGAGAGCGCTCATATATATTCCATTGTTGGTGAAAAACACCAGTCAGATTTGTATCTTCCACGCACCTCTCACTGAATTTTGAACTGTCTTGTCTCTCTGAACAAGAAGTCCATGACTAAAGTTACTACTGAGCTACACCCATCATATTAAGCATCATTAAAAATTTTTTCTAAATGTATAATCTAGACAAAATGCTTGACTAAGAGCAAGTGGTTGCCATGGCACTTGTTACAGCACTCAGAAAGCACAAACATCTTCCTAACATAGTTTTTCTAATAAAAACAGAAAGCTGAGAAAGCAGTGAATTTAAGGAGGGTGAGGGCACTGAAGGAAAACCATGCTTCATTATGTTTTTTAAACCATACTTCATTATGTTTTTTTAACCATGTTTGATACCATTGTTTAAGCCTCAGTGAATATCATAGCTATCTTCAGATGGAGTCAGACACCTGGAACTTGCCTCTGTGTATTTGGAGTGTCTTATGCCCATCTTACTGTTAACTATAGACAGATGATCCTCAAAACTACTTACTAATCAGGTCTGCAGGGTAATTACTCCATCACTAAATATACATGAAGTGTCTTACCAGGGGAGAATACCACAGATAGGCTGAGAGAAATGGACTTTAAAATCACCTAGCCCAGAACGTTTTACAAACACACACACACACACGCCTCTTTCTACACAAGACAAAGTGATATCTAGTTGTTTTACTGATTAATGTGTTTTCCTAGAAGCCTCTCTAAGGATTCCTCATGAAACAATTCAGGGGAAGATTATTAATAATCCCTGAACACCCCCACCCAAATATGGTTTTCTCCCCTGTGGTCAGCTGTTGCAGCCCCCCCCCCCCCCCCCCCCGCCCAATCTATTTCCCTTGAGAAAGAAAAAAACAAACAAAAATGGGAAACCATTGACCTCCTGACACTGTCCCGGCATTCACAGCCCAGCCAAATTATTCTGCTCTTAGATTATAAGCAGTCTCGAATATCAAGCTCAGACAAGGCCACTCTGAGACCAGGATCAAATGAAACAAAGCAAGGCCATTTCTTCATTCTGTCTCAGCACAGACAAAGCTAGGCCACTGTACAAGCCACAGAATAGAAAACACTCACTTCCCTACTGAATGAACGATGGCTGTGTCTGTACCAGGCAGAGAAATGCCTCTGCTTTCTGGAAACATCCAATATGGAGTGAAGCCCCACTTCCTTAGACCCTCCCAGAAGTTACCCAGCTGGGTTCTTCCAACCAGATTCTAACACCCTTTCACAGAAATGCCTCGTGACTCTAGGCAGTGTGTGTTCTCCTGGCTGTGATGAGTAATACACCAACTTGTTCAGCCACAGGTGGTCTTCCGCTGGAAGGAACTGACTCCGCACAGCATGGACCCAATGTTTTGGTTATTTTATCTGCCTACATTTTCTCTCATCTCCTCAACTAGACAGCAGGCTTCCAGAGGACAGAGACCTGTGCTACCCTCACTTAGATTCAGAGTACCTAGGCTTTCTCTGGACTTTAGTAGATGCTCAATATTTGCATATTATATTAATGAAGGTTGGAGGGTGGGGAACGGGAGTAAACTCATATTCACTGCGCTCCTCCCATCTCTCCTAGAAGAGAGGAATTCAGCAGTTAGGTAGTCATCAGCCTATGGGAAGGAAGAACTAACAACATACACTGGAAGATGTATATAAAACCACATCATAAACCATACTTACTCTTATCCTAACATTACTCTTAGCAGTAATAAAACTCATCCCCTGAATTTTGGATTTCAGCTTGTGCCTATCAACAGCTGTGAAGATGTTTTCTTAGTTCCCCACCCCCCAGCATTCTTAATTGCTTTATTGTTTTGCTCTCTAATTACAAAAGCAATACCTATCTATTTCAGTATTTGAGAACTTTGGAAAACGTAGGCTACAAAGAAGAAAGTAAATCCATGTCCTGTTCTCAAAGCAGGGTCCTTTCCTCCAAATTCAAGTTTACATCACTTTGTGGTTTGGAGATTGAGGCTCAATATTTAAGTATTTAGAGCTTTAAAGAGCAGTGCAAATTGCGTTGGGTGATTAAGAAAGGAACTGTCGAAGGTACTGAGTGAGAGGATACAGGAATGCTGGCATCCTGCCTTGCCAATCAGCCAGTCACCTTCCTGTCTCTTAGGTTTGTTCATCCCACCATGAATAATGGCCACAGGAAACAAAGTTTCTCTTTATTATTTGTGACTGCACTTTGGAGAACCTGAGTAAAGCAGGGTTCAAGTTGAAAGTTAGGCTGCAGAGCAATGGGACAGTTAGGGGTGGAGGGGACAGGAAAGGTGGTGGAGAAGTAGTGGGAGGCGGGGAATGCTTCCTATGTCAAGACCGCAGTCCAAGTCTTGTGGCCCAGTCTAACATACAGTTCAGAAACTGTTAGCCATGACCAGCAGGCTCAGAAATATATATCTATATAGATTTTTTTTCCATCTCTTTTCCATCCATGATAATTTCTTTTATTATCTTCTCCAATGGTCTGCAATCCTTTGAGAGGGTTCATCTGACCAAATCACATATATTGGGAAAGCATCAGTTGCAACTTTCTATTTCCTTTTTCCTCTTGCAAAATTGAGCCACACACTTATCAGATAAAAATCATTATCAAAGAGTTGACAGTATAAAAACTGTACAGACTAGTACTGTACTTCTAATGCTAATAAGCAAAAATGTTGATACCAACAAACAATATTTTTAAGTAATACAGACACTTTAGCACTATTCACTCTTCTTATTGCTCACTAAAATTTAGCAGTTACTCTGTACTTATGCATGATGTTAATTATGTGTTAGGCTGATAAAATTTGGGTTGTTATAACTCTAGCAGGTTGGAACACACTGGTAACCATCTGCTCCATCTAATAAATCTCAGGAATCCCTATGATGTCATCAGCAGCCAATCAGAGCTTCTGTTGACATTTAGTCATTCGACTAAATAACTGTTTGCTTCCTACCATGTGCCAGGCATGTACTGAGAACTGTCCCAAGATAGATGAATGAGACAAGCCCTTTGTGGAGAGCTCACAGTGACTTTTTGTTGTTGTTCAGTTGCCAAGTCAGGTCTGACTCTTTGAGACTGACCCCATGAACTACAGCATGCCAGGCTTCCCTCTCCTTCACTATATCCTGGAGTTTGCTTAAACTCATATCCATTCAGTCAGTGATGCCACCCAACCGTCTCATCCTCTGTCACCCCCTTCTCCTCTTGCCATTAATCTTTCCCAGCATCAGAGTCTTTTCAGCTCTTCACATCAGGTGGCCAAAGTATTGGAGCTTCATCAGTCCTTCCAATGAATATTCAGGGTTGCTTTCCATTAGGATTGACTAGTTTGATGTCCTTGTTGTCCAAGGCACTCTTAAGAGTTTCTCCAACACCACAGTTCAAAAGATCAATTCATTGGCAATCAGCCTTCTTATGGTCCAACTCTCACATCCATTTATGACTACTGGGAAAACCATAGCTTTGACTATATGGACCTTTGTTGGCAAAGTGATGCCTCTGCTTTTTAATAAGCTGTCTAGTGACTTACCAAAACAGTAACCACACTGTCAATATATTACAGTGAAAAGCAAAGAAACTGATATTTAACTAACTTGTGTAACATTATGAAATTATGATTTTTACTCATCTTTCAAAAACATTAAAAATAGCTCTAATTTCCCATTATTATGTTCCTGGACTCCTGCTGGGGACCACTGATTATGCCACAAATTTTAGCAACTAACACCAATGTCTCAATAGGTCAGAATCTCTATTCTCAGTCTTATTATTATTTGTCTATGGTTTTAAACATGTCTTAAATATGTAGAGCTCTTAGATATGTTATAAAATAAGGAGAAATATAATAAACTACTTGGAAGTTGTGAAACATATCTGAGTTAAGTGATTGCTTCCAACTGGATCCCAAGGTGTTGAAGTCATTATAGTTTTTCTTCGGATGGTCTTGGATGGAAAACTCCAGTCTTTAGTGGCATAAACTTAAAGTTACTCTTTAAAATAAGATACTTTTTAAGAACTTTATATATTTGGAGCCTCCTTTCTACTCATGTCAGAGATTATCACTCTATTTAGTTAATTGCTGATCTGATTAATTGGGGCTTGCCTGGTGACTCTTAACATTAATCAATCTGCCTGCAATGCAGGAGACCCAAGTTCAGTCCTTGGGTTGGGAAGATGCCATGGAGAAGGGAATGGCTACCCACTCCAGTATTCTTGCCTCGAAAATTCCAAAGACAGAGGAACCTGGTGGGCTACAGTCCATGGGGTTGCACAGAGCTGGACATGACTGAGCAATTAACACAGCAATTGCTGATCTGATTCAGCTGACACACTCCTTTTTCAGTTTCAATAAGGTTTTCAGATGGGTCCTGAAATTTCATTCTAAAATCACCCAAAGATCTTCAAGATCAATGCTAATTAGAGTCATCTTCATCACAAAGATCTGCTCATGAGAGTGAATGGAGTTTCCTTTCTCCTCAGGAAAACCTTGGACCTGGGAGCAATATGGCACAACATTAAAGAGTGCTTGCTCTGGAGTGGGACTGCCTAGGGTTCAAACCTCTCTCTTGCCACTTACTGTATACTCCGTACCTTAATTTTCTCATCTGTAAAGTGGTATAAATAATAGTGATTATCTCATAAAATGAAAAATTCTTATTAAACAGAGCCTGGAACACACTGAGGGTTCAATAATGTTAGTCATTAGTATGTGGTTTTGTTCAAAAGAGTTTTGTTTAAAACAGTATTTCTTGATGTGTAGGTAATCAGCAAATTTCTCAAGCAGTGGCTTGAGGAGAGGTAGGCTCCCCAGATAAGTACCTTTTTTTTAGTCTGCCCCTGAGTTTCGTGTGGGATCTTAATTCCCCTACCAGGGATCAAACCCATTGCCACTGCAGTGGAAGCATGGCATCCTAACCACTGGACCATTAGTGTAGTAGCCCCAGGTTTTTTTTTTTTTTTTTTAATTGTTTTTTAATTTAAAAAAAAGTCCTTTGATCTTGGCTTATTATTGAGTAAACAGAGATCCAGTGGGGAGTTGCTTTCTTCCTAGTTGGCTTTTCAGGAGTAATGCAAAAATTTCTATGTACTTAAAACTTTGCTTCTTGAGACTGCTGCTGCTAAGTTGCTTCCGTCGTGTCCGACTCTGTGCGACCCCATAGACGGCAGCCCATCAGGCTCCCCCGTCCCTGGGATTCTCCAGGCAAGAACACTGGAGTGGGTTGCCATGTCCGAGACTAGTGTTGTTGTTTTTTTCCCCCAAGTATCAAATAACGACTGATAGAATGATTGACAACCAAGAACATTCTGCCCATGTCCTACTATCATACTTACAAAGACTCCATTAAACAAATCAATATATATGTTCATGATAGCCAAGTTGCAAATAAATTCAATATCCTTAATGTTGTAGTGAAGGGACCACAGTTTTAGCAACACGTATTGACTCATCTTGCATCTCTCTGAGACATTTGTAACCTTCCAAACTCTTCCTAAAGTTAATCCTCTTCTGAGAAAGAGTCCAAGTAAATGGTACAGGGTGGTATTTTTGAAGCTCTGATCTCACTTACAGAGCCAGAGATAGAGGGAATTTCTCCCTGGAAAAAAGAAAGCAAAAGCAAAAGCACAAAACAAGCCCTACAGAAAAAGAAAAGTTTTTATTTTCCACAAAGTATTTAGAGATTTTTTTTCCTGTTCTCATTTTCCTGGCCCTGGAGATGCATGAGTGCCTGAAATGGGAAGGAGGACTGCATTCCAACTTTTTGAAAAAATAAACTTAGCAACCCAGAAATGTTTAACCAGAAGCTATTTCAGTGAGTGATAAATCTTTACATGAGTGAGATTTACAGAGTGACGGCAGAAGTTTTGCAGTAAATGAACAAATTTAGAATAGTGTAGGTTAGAAAGTCTCACGGGATAACAAGAATAGCTTTTTTCAACTTGGAGGATTACTCAAATATCTCGGGGGAGATTGTTTCACTTAAGCTCTCAGTTTTAGACCAGCAATCCCTGACATCAGAAAGAGGAAGATGCAGAATGCCAATTTAGTTATTTGATTTTTTTTTATAAGAAAAATGGAAAATGCTCAGACTCAATTTACTCAGGTAGAAGGGACATGCTTTTACTCAAGAATTATGGCCAACTAAGGGAATGAGACCATTTTGAGGAAGTAAAGGTTGAAAACTGTGTTGATAAAATGCCAAGTAATTCATTCTCCTTCAGCAGCTTTATTGAGATATAATTCACATGCGATGCAATTCACCAGTTTAAAGCATGCATTCAGTGTTTAAAAATATATTTACAAAGTTGTGCAACCATCACTGTAATCTAATTTTAGAACGTTGTCACCACCTCCCGAAGAAACCTTTTACCCAACATCAGGAACTCCCACTTCCCCATCTCTCTGCATCCCCACTCTGCTGCCCCCTAAGACCTAGGCAACCCTAATCTACTTTCTGTCTCTATGGATTGGTGTTTATTTTGATTAAAGATTGTTCAGTGATAAGGTTTTTTTTTAATTGTTGTTTGCTTTCACATGCAATCCTAGTTCCCCCAAAAGGGATGGAACTCATGCCACCTGCAGTTCAAATGCAGAGCCCTAACTACTGGATCACCAGGGAAGTCTCATATATAATTGTGGTTTTGATTCACACTTCCTTAAAGACAATAGTGTTGAGTATCGTTTCATGTGCTGACACTTCCTTTGGAGAAATGTTTATTAAAACCGTTAGCTTATTTTTAAAATTAGGTTGTCTTTTTTATTGTTGCATAGAGGAGGTCTTTATGGGCTTCCCTGTGTCTCAGAGGTAAGGAATCCACCTGCCAATTCAGGAGACTGGGGTTCCAACCCTGGGTCAGGAAGCTCCCCGGGAGGAGGGTATGGCAATCTACCCCAGTATTCTTGCCTGGCAAATGCCATGGACTGAGGAGCCCGGCAGGCTACAGTCCGTGGGGTCGCAAAGTCGGGCACGACTGACTGACTAAACAACAAGAGGTCTTTACAGATTATGGAGAAGCCCCTTATCAGATATGTGATTTGCAAATATTTTCTTTCATTCTGTGGGTTGTCTTTTCACTTAATATTCTTTGACCACTCCTTATTCTTGGAAACTCAGTTCAGTTCAAGGTTACCTCAACAGATCTGATTCTCCTTAAACTTGAGCATCTTTAGTTACAACCTCCCCATTTTTTTTCCCCCAATAGGCAGTCTAATAATACATTCTCACTTCATTGTATGTCTTTTCCCACCAAAAAGAAAAAAAAAAAAGTAGTTCTGGTAAAATTGTCTCCTCTAATCCTTGGTTTCCTTCAGAAAACATGATCTCAGAGCTCAATGGGAAAGCCTCAGTTTAGTTCAGTTCAGTCACTCAGTGTCCGACTTTTTGTGACCCCACGGACTGCAGCATGCCAGGCTTCCCTGTCCATCACCAACTCCCGGAGCACGCTCAAACTCATGTCCATCGAGTCAGTGAGGCCATCCAACCATCTCATCTTCTGTCATCCCCTTCTCCTCCTGCCTTCAATCTTTCCCAGCATCAGGGTTTTTTCCAATGAGTCAGTTCTTTGCATCAGGTGGCCAAAGTATTGGAGTTCCAGCTTCAGCATTGGTCCTCCCAATGAATATTCAGGATTGAGTTCCTTTAGGATTGACTGGTTTGATCTCCTTGCAGTCTACCCAATGGGAAGCCTACCCATTGTCTAAATACAGCAGCTCTCCCCTATTTGTAACAAGAAATGTTTTCAACTTTCTATTTGAGAAAAGGTTCTAGACATTTGGATCAAGAAAATATTCAGAAGGCTGAAGGCACCCTTTCTCATTTTCAGGCATTCATTTTGAATTGGGTCATTATTTAAGGTTGATCACATTGTTTTCATCAAGAATACAGAATAGTTTTTCCACTCAAGAGTAGAAACATAACTAGGTATCATGGCCTATATAAGTAAATTCAAAGAATATTCTTAATTAAATATGATGCAATTAATTACACTAGTTATTAGTATATATTTTAAGGTGTAAGATTTATCTACCTCTTTTAGTTCTAAATGTTCATATGAATTATTTATCTCTCTCTTATGGTATGATAGATGTGATTCAGGTTCCTTGAATAAAAAAATATATCAAAACCAACATTAATTAAAGACACTCTAATCATGACATTTAGGGAAGTGGTAGATTAAATATGGATCATCTGTTTAAAAAATAGTACAATTCAGTCATACCTTGCACATTTTTAATACACAAAAATGTTTGTTGATTAATAGAGAAAGGATATAAAATTTGTATAACTAGATGCATATTAACCAGGAAAAGGAACTGATCATTGCCTAAGCTTCATAAAGCTTGTAATCCAGGAAATGGGCAAGTAACTGAATGGTACACAGACCTGTGTGGAACAAGCATCATCTAAACTGAGACCTTGTGGGTGAATTCGAGTGACCCAGATGCAGTGTTCAGCAAAGAGAGCGGTATGGGCAAAAGCCTGGAAATGAAAGAGAGAAAGAATTCAATTAGGAAATTTACTGTCATTTCCTATGACTGGAGGATAAAGGGAAGACAAATCAAAAGTGCTGGGAGGTGAGGGCTGAAAAGGAACCTGAGACCTTGACCACCAAGCCATGGGGAGCCGCACAGGATCTTAAGCAGAGGAGGGTAACAGGATGAGATTTGAAGTTTTTGAGAACATAGAATTACTTGGGAAAAGTGGTTAAACTACAGAGTGCTTGTACTTAGTCGCTCAGTCATGTATGACGTTTTGACCCTGTGGACTGCAACCCACCAGGCTCCTCTGTCCATGGAATTTTCCCGGCAAGAATACTGGAGTGGGTTGCCATTTCCTTCTCCAGGGGATCTTCCCAACTCAGGGATCTAACCCAAGTCTCCTGTATTGGGGTAGTTTTTTAAAATATATTTACTTACGTGGCTGTGCTGGGTCTTAGTTGTGGCAAGCAGGATCTTCCATCTTTTGTTGCAGCAAGTGGGATCTAGTTCCCTGACCAGGGATCGAACCTGGGTCCCCTGCGTTTGGATCATGGCGTCTCAGTCACTGGACCACTAGGGAAGTCCCTACAGAATAGCTTTGAATAAGTTTGAATTATTTTTTATTTCTCTATAGTGCAGTTTTATATCAGTATAATAATTGTGTGTGTGTGTAACAAGTAAGTGGAGATTTCATGGGAAGGCCTTTGAAGAATGTTAAAAATGTGTGTCTTGGGTGGAAGTATACATAAAGATTTGAGAAGACATAAAACTGTCATGAGGGTAGCATCTTTATACTGAGATTTTTCTCAAAGACCTTTTTGAAATGAAATTACAGAAACTATTGTGAAGTTACTTTGCCAGCCATAGTCTGGACATCCTCCCAGAAGTGACATTAAAAATATTTACTAGCCAAAGAATACAAGCAAGCACCAATTAATCAAAAAAGATTCAGAGCACAGAGCTGGAGGCTCCCTGCTGGTTTCTAAGGGTGGGGGTGAGTGCTGAAGAGGAACCACTGACGCTAGAGCAGCTGGAAAACCTTGGAGGTCAGAGGTTGTTGGCTGTTTCTCAAGGAATATGGAACTATTTCAATATTTTATTACCAACCAGTATGAAGGGTTCCCTGGTGACTCAGATGGTAAAGAGTCTGCCTACAATGTGGGAGACCTGGGTTTAATCCCTGTATCAGGAAGATCCACAGGAGAAGGAAATGGCAACCCATTCTAGTACTCTTGCCTGGAAAATCCCATGGATGGAGGAGCTTGGAGGACTAGAGTCCATGGGGTCGCAAAGAGTTGGACATGACTGAGCAACTTCACTTTCACTTTCATATGACCATAGCCGTAGATATTGGCTTAATATTAGCTGTACATGTTCCTATTTTTAGTAGGAATAGGAAGAGCTACCTAAACATGGCAAGATGGTAGGCATCTGCTCAAGGTACGGGAAGAACGTGCTCAGAGAACACTGCACTTGAAAACAATCAGTAAATTTAACATCCTTCAAATAGTTTTATGTTCCAAAGAAAATGAGTCAGAACCTCAAAACAGCATAAGCAGAGCCCAACTTTTCTTTTTTTTTTTAAGTGTAACATTCATTATGATGGAGATAGATTGCATTCAACATCAGAGGAAACGTAGCTTTGGTTCTTCACTAAATAAGGACATAAAATTGTCAGAATGAACTCCACTTTTCAAATATTTATCGAGCTCTTAGGATACACAAGAACATCAAGAGCAAAAATAACAGTCTCTGTTGGTAAGGACCTTGTCAAAGTGTACGTCAGGAGATGAGACAGTGGAAGAAGTTGTAAAGCAAGTGTCTCTCAGGTCTGCCATACTGGGCTGGGTGATCTCCGCCAAGTTAATGTATTAGTTAAAATACTGGTTTAACTGCTTTCATAGAGATCAAAATACCAGTGGCTTGAATAAAATACATTACCATGTTTTTCTCTCTTACTTAAAAGCCCAGGCTGGTAGGTAGCTTCATGTGGTCATTGGAGGACTCGGGATTTGCCATGCCATAAGGTGTGGGCTTACCTGCATTGGAGAAGTTGACTCAACACTGCATCTGTGCTTCTGCCTGCTGGGAATGGGGGAAATGCAGGGCAGTGCAAGGTTTTCCTTTAAAAGGCAGGCCCTACCAGGTATACACATCAATTCTAGTTACATCCCATTGGCCATTACAGAATCATTTGGCCATACTTCGCTGCAAGGGAAGCTGAGAACTGTAGTCTTTGGTTGGTTAGTCATATCCTCACCTAAACTATGGAGGTTCTAGTATTAAAAGGAGAAAGAGGGAGTTCCCTGGTGGTCTAGTGGTTAGGACTTGGTGCTTTCACTGCTGTGTGCCTGGGTTCAATGTCTGGTCAGGGAACTATGATCCCATAAGCCATGTGGCACAGTCAAAAGTAAAAGGAGAAAGAAAAACTGGATATTGGGGAACAATTAGCAGACCCTGCCACCTTTAATCTGAGCTTCAGTTTCACCTTTGTGAAATACAGGCAACTGTATGGAATGATCAGTGTATAGAGAACACCTAGCCCAGCGCCTTGTGTATGCTCAGTAGTAACCCCAGGTCCTAAGCCTGTGAGTGTGTTTGATGTTGCAGCCTAGGTCCGATTCTGGTTTCATGGGATGGAAGAGTGTATCCAGGCTTCTAGCTAGGAAGGAAATGTCAGAAAATGGTGTTTAGGGACTTCCTTGGTGGCCCAGTGGTTAAGAATCTGTGCTTCCACTGCAGGGAGCAGGCAAACCAAGATCTTGGCTTTTGGTCAAGGAACCAGGATCCTGCATTTGTTATTGTTGTTCAGTCACCAAGTCATAGTCAACTCTTTGCACCCCCGTGGAGTGCAGCGTGGCAGGTCCCACATGCTGTGCACCAAAAGAAAAAGAAAAGAATGCTTTTGGAAAAGATGCTGGGCAGTGACAAATATGGCAAATGCTGTCTATACTGTATGTGTGCTGTAGCTCATTTGATTTATGCACGATTATGACTATTAACTTATTCAACAATTTTGATTTTAAACAGGTGTGCTTTTTAAGTTGAAGCACAGTTGAAGCACAATATTATATAACTTGCAGCTGTTCAATATAGTGATTCACAATTTTTAAACATGACACTCCATTTATAGTCAGAGAATACTGGCTCTATTCGCCATGTTGCAGAATATATTCTTGTAGTTTATTTTGTACATAATAGTTTGTACCTCTTTATCCAAAAAAGGTGTGCTCTTAACAAAACTGTGGAGTTGACAATGTGTTTAACTTTCCACTTACCCTCTTAGCATCATTTATTTCAATCACAGATTCTTTCTGCTTATTTTCCTGTGTTTCATCGAAGAAACTTAGACTCTTACCCAGTCATTCTGTGTGTGTGTGTGTGTGTGTGTGTAACTTTGGCTGGGTTGATAGAAGAAAGAACTCTCTTGAGGCCTCCAATTCTGTTATGTATTTGGTTGCTCATATTTCTAATCCAACCCAGGTATTCTTACTCAAGCATTTGTATTGAAATGTTAGAAGAAATTGTATTTTGGGGGAAGGCTAGAATTTTACATAATCCAGACACCTCATTTATGCTCTTTAATCTTTTTTTTTAAGCTGCTTTCAGATAATTTCCTATGGCATAAAATCATATAATTTTAAGATCAAAAGGAATCCCAGAGATCATTAAACCCTCATTTTATAGATGAAATAATGAAGGGCCAGAAAGAGGTAATGATTTGCTCCAAGTCATTTAGGTCTGAAGTTGAGAGTAGAATCCAGAGCTTCCAATTCTAGCTTCTATTAGTAAGTAGTAAGATACCTACACCAAGTATCAGAGATCCTAGGTCTTTATGGATATAACAGAGGAATGAGGGCTGTGGGAGACAATAGGAAAGCATATGAAAATAACTATTTTTCTCTTCGGTCAGAGTTGATAGCTGACCACACGTGTTATTTTGTCTAGGACACTTCTGATTTACCCCTAATGTCTGGAATAATTATTAAGTTGAATCCCTTTCTCTCTCAAAAGTGTACTGGTTCAGAACATAAATTATAGGTTAGCTTACTGAATGAAAAATTTCTTTGTTCTTCAATGATTCCATTTGCTCAGCAAATGTGCTGATGTAAAAGAGTTGGCTTAAACTGTGGTACAAGGGTTAATCAGAGTAAAACTAAAGCCGTAATGCAGCAGTTTTCAAATTACAAATCACAGCCACTGGTGGGCCATGAAATGAATTTTGCATTATAATTCTTTAAAAGGAGGAATAGAACAGTACATAAAATAGAGTGCATATACTTAGTAAAGGTAAGTGGGGTTTTTTTCTTTTTTTTTTTTTGGTTTGTTTTTGTGGGAAGGGCAACTGCACCACATCGGAAAAAAAGATTCTTACTCCCCCTAAGAGGGACTGAACCCTGGCCTAGCAGTGAAAGCGCTGAATCCTAACCACAGCACTGTTAGGGAACTCCTGTCAAGCTATTTTTCAAAACGTGCTTTGGTTATACATACATACAGTAGTGTCCTGGTTCTCAATGTAAAATCTATTTCTTGTTGTAGTAAAAAAAAAAAAAGTGGGAAAGACATTACTTAGAGAAATCTAGGACTTAAAGTGCTCTACAAAAGAAGATACAAGCTCATAGAAGTTCTTACCACTTTGCAGTCAGCTACTAGATGAATTGGCTGACACACTTTGAGACACAGTAAAGAATAAATATTAAAGTTTTCACTGAAATTCTAGAGTCAGAAGAAGCAACAATCACCTTAAAGTTCATATTCTTTAGTTGTTTTAGTTGTCTTCATATTCCAGGGTGTAACTAAGCAGCTAACAGAAAGCAAATCCACCTGTTGCAAATACTATTTGGCACTTACAGAGAGCCTTTATCTGAGAACGCTATAAGATTTCTAAAAGACTCAAGGATAGCTGACATCAAAATGCTATTAGAGAAAAATGTAGAAGTATATTTTTAATATGAAAGATATTTTGACATATCAAGTAAAATAGTATACTTTTTCTTCCTAGTCATCATGCCATAGATAGAGCATGGTGTCTATGGTATGACCTCATTTTTGTTGAAAATTGTGTGTGTGTGTATACTGTGTGTGTGTGTGTACGGTGAATCAGGATTTGTCAGTCTTTGTACTATGGACATTTTGGGCCAGATAATTATTTGTTACAGGGGCTGTCCTATATTATAGAGTATTTAGATGCATTCTTGGCATCTACCCACTAGATGCAAGTAGCAGCACCACCACAACACATCCCTCCCCCAATGCACACACACTGACCTTTCTAGTCGTGACAACCAAAAATATCTGCAGACCTTGTCAAGTCACCCTAGTTAAGAACCACAGATATAATTGACTAATGAGTTGTCTCTTCAGTGAATAGATTTTAAAAAATGTTTTCTCTTTTGTCTGTTTAAAGATTCTAATTTTCTATAATAAGCATGTATTATTTTCAAAATAAAACTCTCATAAAACTGTATTTATATTTTAAAAAACTTATTGGCTTCACAGCAGTTATTTTTATAACTTGGATGACTGAAACTCTTAAGCAGAAAAATGTTCCTGGAAAATCAAGTAAGAAGCTCAAATGTACAAATGCTGAGGTCAATTGTGAGTTCTTTAATTTTGTTTCTATTCATTCATCCACTCATTCAATCAAAAATGTCTACATATTAGCACCACTAATTACACTGAAAGTGTACATACGGTATAGAGCCAGGTTTTAGAAATGCAATAAGTGCTATTCCTGTGTCTCACAGGAAATTGAAGTCACAAAGTGTACTTTGTTAATACAATAATTTCCAAAACAAATCAGATTCAATGACATTCAAAACCTCCTCAGGTCGGTAAACCTTCTCATGAATTACTTTCTAAAATATTTATAAGAAATTGTCCCTCACATAAAAGTGCAAATATAAGTGCAAAGATGCTCTCTGTGACACTGCAGGAAATTGCACTTTAAATTTTATACATTTGCATCACTGTATTTTTTTCAATATACATATACAATGGAATACTCCTCAGCCATAAAAAGAATGAAATAATGCACTTTGCAGTGACATGGATGCAACTAGAGATTACCATACTAAGTGAAGTAAGTGAGAACGAGAAAGACAAATACCATATGATATCACTCATATGTAGAATCTAAAATATGGCACAAATGAACCTACCTATTAAACAGAAACAGACTCACAGATGAAGAGAACAGATTGCCAAGGAGGAGGGTAGAGGAAAAAAGGACGGAATTTGAGATTACCAGATGTAAACTATGATATATAGGATGGATAAACAAGGTCCTACTGTACAGCACAGGAAACTGTGTTCAATACCCTGTGACAAACCATAACGGAAAAGAACATTAAAAAAAAGAATGCAATAAGTTCAGTCACTCAGTTGTGTCCAACTCTTTGCGACCCCATGAACTGCAGCACACAAGGCCGCCCTGTCCATCACCAACTCCCGGAGCCTACCCAAACTCATGTCCATTGAGTCGGTGATGCTATCCAGCCATCTCATCCTCTGTCATCCCCTTCTCCTTCTGCCTTCAATCTTTCCCAGCATCAGGGTCTTTTCAAATGAGTCACGTCTTCCCATCAGGTGGCCAAAGTATGAGAGTTTCAGCTTCAACATTAGTCCTTCCAATGAATTCAGGACTGATTTCCTTTAAGATGGACTGGTTGGATCTCCTTACAGTCCAAGGGACTCTCAAGAGTCTTCTCCAACACCACAGTTCAAAAGCATCAATTCTTCGGTGCTCAACTTTCTTTATAGTCCAACTCTCACATCCTTACATGACTACTGGAAAAACAATAGCTTTGACTAGATGGACCTTTGTTGGTAAATTAATGTCTCTGCTTTTTAATATGCTGTCTAGGTTAGTCATAACTTTCCTTCCAAGGAGTAAGCATCTTTTAATTTCATGGTTGCAATCACCATCTGCAGTGATTTTGGAGCCAAAAAAAATAAAGCCAGCCACTGTTTCCCCATCTATTTGCCATGAAGTGATGGGACCGGATGCCATGATCTTAGTTTTCTGAAAGTAATAAGTTAAAGCACAATAAAACTTGATTTTGAAGTAACTTCATTTCTACTCTCCATAGTTTCCTTTTCTTAAATCTTGGCAAAATAGTTACATAACGGCTGGGCATTTTTACAACTGACCTCTTAGTCATTAAGGGTGTGTCGCTCAGCCTGGCCTTGTACCCATATAGAGGGAGAGCAGTGTAAAAAGGTACCTCCCTTCTCCCTATTCATCTCCAGAGGGGTAAGCCACACTATCATGTTCATTTGCTTATAGCTGTTTAACTACTAAGTAAACACTGAAGACTGGATATTGAAAATGTTGGCACACATCCAGCCTACTGAGTTGAAATAGAACCACCCTTGGCAACAGATTACTGCATACACTACATTGTTATTTCACGTTGGTGTGTGTGTGGTGTCTTGTTTTCCCTACTTTATGTTAAGCCCTTTATAAGCAGGGGCTGTCTTAATCCGTTGGGGCCGCTCTAAAAAAATACCACAGACTGGGTAGCTTATAAACAACAGAAATTGATTTCTCACGGTTCTGGAGGCTGGACGCCTGGGGGGCCTTTTCTGGGTGGCAGGTATCTTGTTTTGTCCTCACAAGGTGAGAGGGGTTAGGGAATTCTGGAGCTTCTTTTATAAACACTTATCCCATTCCTGGGGGCTCTACCCACGTGATTTAAGCATTTTCCAAGTCCCCACTTCCTGATACCATTGTCTTTGCAGGGATTTTCATGTGTGAATTCTGGAGGAACACAAACACTCAAATCATATCATGAGTCACAGGCTTTGTTTCTCTTTCTGCAACTAGCAGGCCTAGTTATGATTTGTAGATCTGATCATTATACTAGTTAAGGCAACCAGAAGCAGGGAACAGAGCATGGAACAAACTGCTTTGGGTCTAATCAACTGTTCCCTAACATAATGCCAAATCTGATGAAGGGAATTCAGGGAAACCTAGGGTTTTGGGCTTCTCCCCTTCATGCTGGAATGATTCAAAACTGTGTATACAAACTGATTATTCTGACTAAATGACATGATCTGAACCTCCATGAAAATGACAGCTCTTTCTTTCCCTTCTCTCAATAGTCCCCTGAATTCACAAGAAGAAAAATGCCACTGCACGGGTAGAGAGTTGAACCATATTCTAATCACCAAGCAAACTGTGGGCTATTTATCAAAATGACCTGCACCTTTTCCAAGCCTAAATTTAGGAGTCAATGATTATATATACTTGCCCATTTTCACTCCATTCTTAGTCCTAACTTTTTCTCCTTCAAAAAGCAAAAGCCTCTGATTACCTGATCTAATTATCATATATAGATTTATATTTCCTGGAGTTATAATATTTTTAGATAATAGGATTTTCAGCAACTAATAAATATTTCAGAACAGCCATAAAGTTTCAATAATTGAGACGAACTTTCACTTTCGCTTAGAAATTTCACTTCCACACTGTGACATATCAGCAGCGGGAAATGTGCTAAAGAAAGAAAATATTGTGGTGTTTGCATGAAGTTGTGTCCTTTATTTATTTATTTGCTAACTTTAAACAGCATGAATATATATCAGCCCACGCAATGCTTTCCAAGATGCTTGCCTTTTACTGCTTATGTTCCATTTTCACTTGACAATATTCAGAAAATATTTAGTGAGAGCCTGCTGTATCTCAGGCAGTTTTCAGAATCTTTTCCACAACATACTATACATTTTATGTTTGACTGGTCCTATATATGGTTAAGGGCTTCTCAGATAGTGCTAGTGGTAAAGAACATGCCTGCCAGTGCAGGAGACATAAGAGATATGGCCTCGATCCCTTGGTCGGAAAGATCCCCTGGAGGAGGGCGTGGCAACCCACTCCAGTATTATTACCTGGAGAATCCCACGGACAGAGGAGCCTGGCAGACTGCATTCTGTAGGGTCACAAAGAGTCGGACACAACTGAAGCGACTCAGCATACATATATATGGTTAAACTGGGGCATATTCCTATATGTTTTATGCAATATTAATGTTCATTAAGCATTTAATAAACAGAATGTAAAATTATTTTTTATATAATGATGACATAAAAAGCTTAAAAATCAAATTATAAATTCAAGTAGCGTTTCACTAGCCCAGCTTGTCAAATATCCCTTTCACTTGGTCATATATGATTTGGTTTCAGTAAGTTTTAACTCCTTACATCATATAACAATTACCCTTAAGTGCTATATTGAAAAGCAGAGATACTACTTTGCCAACAAAGGTCCGTCTAGTCAAGGCTGTGGTTTCTCCAGTGGTCATGTAAGGATGTGAGAGTTGGACTGTGAAGAAAGCTGAGTGCCGAAGAATTGATGCTTTTGAACTGTGGTGTTGGAGAAGTCTCTTGAGAGTCCCTTGGACTGCAAGGAGATCCAACTAGTCTATTCTGAAGATCAGCCCTGGGTGTTCTTTGGAAGGAATGATGCTAAAGCTGAAACTCCAATACTTTGGCCACCTGATGCGAAGAGTTGACTCATTGGAAAAGACTCCGATGCTGGGAGGGATTGGGAGCAGGGAGAGAAGAGGACGACAGGGGATGAGATGGCTGGATGGCATCACTGACTCGATGCACATGAGTTTGGGTGAACTCCGGGAGTTGGTGATAGACAGGGAGGCCTGGCGTGCTGTGATTCGTAGCGTCGCAGAGTCAGACACAACTGAGCGACTGAACTGGAAATGGACTGGACTGTGCATTTGCCAGAAAAATCATTAAGATATATAAAATGTCCATGATTTATGAAATAATGTAACAAAGTAAGTGTTGTTGCTGGTGAGACATTTATAAAATCTTTTTATATCAAGCACTTAGCACAGTACCTAGCTCATAGTAGGTTTGTTTTTTATTTTTTAAACAGCTTCATTTAGATGTAATTTACATGCCCTAAAATTGATCCTTTAAAAATGTTTAGTGGTTTCTAGTGCACACAGAGTTGTGCAATCACCACCATAATCTAATTTAAAACATTTTCATCACTCCAAAAAGAAATCTGTTCCTACTGGTAGTGATTCCCTGTTGCCCCTTCTCCCTAGTCTCTGGCAACCACTAATCTATTTTCTGTTTCTATAGATTTACCTATTTTGGACATTTCATTGTTGTTGTTGTTCAGTTGCTCAGTCGCATCCAACTCTTTGTGACCTTATGAACTGCAGCACGCCAGGCTTCCCTGTCCTTCACCAACTCCCGGAGCTTGCTCAAACTCATGACATCAAGGCTGTAATGCCATCCCTCCATCTTATACTCAGTTGTCCCCTTCTGCTCCTACCTTCAATCTTTCCCAGCATCAGGGTCTTTTCTAATGAGTAAGATCTTTGCATCAGGTGGCCAGAGTCTATTGAAGCTTCAGCTTCAGCATCAATCCTTTCAATGAATATTTAGGATTGACTGGTTTGATCTCCTTTCAGTCCAAGGGACTCTCAAGAGACTTCTCCAACACCACAGTTCAAAAGCATCAATTCTTCAGTGCTCAGTCTTCTTTATGGTCCAACTCTCACATCCATACATGACCACTGGAAAAACTATAGCTTTGACTAGATGGACATTTGTTGGCAAAATAATGTCTCTGCTTTTTAATATGCTGTCTAGGTTGGTCATAGCTTTTCTTCCACGGAGCAAACACCTTTTAATTTCATGGCTGCAGTCACCATCTGCAGTGATTTTGGAGCCCAGGAAAAAGAAGTATGTCACTGTTTCCATTGTTTCCCCATCTATTTGCCATGAAACCTGGGTTCAATCCCTGGGTTGGGAAGATCTCATGGAGAAGGAAATGGCTACCTACTCCAGTATTCCTGCCTGGAAAATGCCAGGGACAGAGGAGCCTGGTGGGCTGCAGTCCATGGGGTAGGAAAGAGTCGGGCACAACTGAGTGCATAACACTTCACTTCACTTCACTTCACATTTGCCATGAAGTGATGGGACTGGATGCCATGATCTTTGTTTTTTGAATGTTGAGTTTTATGCCAGTTTTTTCACTCTCCTCCTTCACTTTCATCAAGAGGTTCTTTAGTTCCTCTTTGCTTTCTGCCATAAGGATGGTGTCGTATGCATATCTGAGGTTATAGGTATTACTCCCAGAAATCTTGATTCTATTTCGTGCTTCATCCAGACTGGCATTTAGCATTATGTATTCTGCATGTAAGTTAAATAAGCAGGGCAACAAATTACAGCCTTGAAGTACTCCTCTCCCAATTTTAAACCAGTTCATTGTTCCATGTCCAGTTCTAACTGTTCCTTCTTGACCTGCATACAGGTTCCTCAGGAGGCAGGTAAAGTGGTCTGGAATTCCCACCTAAGAATTTTCCAGTTTGGTGTGATCCACACAGTCAAAGGCTTTAGTGCAGTCAATGAAGCAGAAGTAGATGTTTTTTCTGGAATTTTCTTGCTTTTTCTATGATCCAACGGATGTTGGCAATTTGACCTCTGGTTCCTCTGCCTTTTCTAAATCCAGCTTGAACATCTGGAAGTTCTCAGGTCATGTACTGTTGAAGTCTAGCTTGGAGAATTTCACACATTACTTTACTAGCTTGTAAGATGCGTGCAATTGTGCAGTAGTTTGAGCATTCTTTGGCATTGCCTTTCTTTGGGGTTGGAATGAAAACTGACCTTTTCCGGTCCTGTGGCCACCGCTGAGTTTTCCAAATTTGTTGGCAAATTGAGTGCAGCACTTTCACAGCATCATCTTTTAGGATTAGCTCAGCTGGAATTCCATCACCTCCACTAGCTTTGTTCATAGTGATGCTTCCTAAGGCCCTCTTGACTTTGCATTCCAGGATGTGTGGCTCTAGGTGAGGGATAACACCATCATGGTTATCCAGGTCATTAAGATCTTTTTTGTATAGTTCTTCTGTGAGTATTTCATACAAAAGGAATTATACAATATGTGGCCTTTCATGTCTGGTTTCTTTCATTTATAATGTTTTCAAGGTTTACCAATGTTGCAGCATGGATCAGTACTTCATTCTCTTTATGGCTGTATAGTATTTCAATGTGTGGATATACCTATACATTAGTTGATGGAAACTGGGTTGTTTCTACTTTTTGGCCATTATGAATGATGTTACTATGAACATTGACATATATGTTTTTGTGTGGATATAACATTTTTTATTTCCCGTGGTTATATACCCAACAGTGTAATTATCAGATCATATGGTAACTCTATGTGTAACGTTCTGAGGATTGCCAAGTTGCTTTTCAAAATGCTTTCAAAGTTATATTTTAAAATTCTACAAGCAGGACTTGCCTGGCAATCCAGTGGTTAAGACTCCCTGCCTCCAATGCAGAGGGCATGCGTCTAATAACCTGATCAGGGAATTAAGATCCCACATGTGGCGTGGCCAAAAAGAAAAATGTTCTACAAGCAATGGATAGGATTCTAATTTCTCCACATCTTTCACCAGTGCTTTCACCAGTCTGTCATTTTTTTCATTACAGCTGTCTTAGTGGGTATTTGGTAGACTTCACTATGGGTTTTGATTTGCATTTTCTTGATGACGAATGATATTGAGTATATTTTCATACATTATAGGCTGCTTGTATATCTTCCTTGGAGAAATATGTATACAAATTCTGTGTCCATTCAAAAGTTGAGTTGTCTTTCTACTGTTGAATTATATAAGACTTCTTAACACATTCTTTATGTATTTCAAAGTCCCTTATCAGATATACGCCTTGTAAATACAGTTTCCCATTCTTCAGTTTGTCTTTTCACTTTCTATATGGTGTCCTTTGAAGCACATAGTTTTTAGTTTTGATGAAGTTCAACTTACCATTTTCTTCTTTGGCTGTTTTTGTTGGTGTCACAACTAAGAAACCATTGCTTAATCCACAGTCACTGAGATTTCTGCCTCAAATTCCTTGAAATTGATAGTTGTAGCTTCTACTTTTGATCTGCTTTAAGTGAACTTTTGTTTATGTTAAGGGGTCCAACTTCATTCTTTTGTATGTAGATAGCCAGTTGTCCTAGCACCATTTGTTGAAAAAGCTATTCTTTCTCCCATTGAATTGTCTTGGCACCCAGTCAAAGAGAATTGATCATATACATATGGCCTTTTTAAGGGCTTCCCAGGTGGCACTATTAGTAAAAAACCAGCCTGCCAATGAAAGAGACTTAAGAGACGTGGGTTCAGTCCCTGGGTTGGGAAGATCCCTTGGAGAAGGAAATGGCAACCCACTCCAGTAATCTTGCCGAGAGAATCAAATGGACAGAGGAATCTGGCAAGCTAAAGTCCATAGGGTCACAGAGCCGGACATGATTGAAGCAACTTAACATGCACATGCATGCATATGACCTTATTTCTGCACTGCCAGTTCTTGTCCACCGATCTATATGTTTATCTTTATGCCTGTACCACATGGTTTTGATCACTGTAGCACTGTGGTAAGTTTTCAAATTGGGAAGAATGAGTCCTCCAACTTTGTTCTTTTTGAAGGGCATTTTTCATATTAGGTGTGTAAAGAAATGATAATTTAATGAGTGAATAAATGGATGAATGTTTGCATGTTTAAAAGTTTTAATTTGGTGGGAGGTGAAGAGGTTGGGAATTTTTTGTCTTTAAAGGAATCAGCTACGAGATGGGGGTATCTAAGGATATATATTTTCAAAAATCATGCTGAGATTGGGTCCTATTTATGAAAGATGCCTTTGGGGGTTAGGTTTCTGTGGCCTGTGCTGCAGGACAGAATCTGTGTCTGAAATCCCTGTAATTGGCACCATGCTGGGAGGAGAGCTTGTGCTCAATAAATATTCATCGATTAAATGCCTTGTCCTTTCGGTTTTGTTTTAACCTATTGATTGTCTTGTTGCTAACTTTTGAAGGACAGTTGCTGAAATTTCCTGCTTTTCTAGCCTGTCCAATAACTATGCAATTTTGGTTTATACTTCAGCCAGTCTTCTACACAGCACCAAAATATGCTCGACGGATGATTTTTCCAGAAGACAATCATTAGGAATTCTTTTCAGATGGCACATCAAGGAACTGAATTTGCCTACCCCCCCGAACACACACACTTTCCTACCCTAATCTCTTTGCTGTCACAGGGAAGGTCTTGCCTTTTCTTATACTCCAGGGCCAGAAACAATCCCATTCCAAGGCTGGCAATCATCCCTGCCTTGAGTTTCCTGAAGTACCATCTCTTCCAGCAAGATTTTCCAGACCTAGACACAGAGTGGACACATATTCACTGTATATGCAGTGTGGTATAGTCTACCATGGGCTTCCCATGTGGCTCAGGGTAAAGAATCCACCTGCAATGCAGGAGATGCAGGCAGATGTGGGTTCAATTGCTAGGTTGGGAAGATCCCAGAGGAGAGGAAGGCAACCCACTCTAGTATTCTTGCCTGGAGAATCCCATAGACAGAGGAGCCTGGTGGGCTACAGTCCATAGGGTCAAAAAGAGTCGAGCACTATTGAAGCAACTTTGTACGCATGCATGCACAGCCATGTTAGTCTACACTGGTGCTTACATACACCTAGTGAGTACTTCATTATATTGTCTATCATCTCCACACAAACTAAAAAACAAAAAAAGATGCTTCACATACATTGACGGTTTGAATCTCCACATCTCTGTTGATAATTTGCTCCTGTTTTCAAAAAAAGAAAAAATAGGCCCCAAATGGGCCTCACTACAACAAACCAAGACTTAATTGCAGTTTCAATGTTCTGCTGAAATGTAATCTTCATCATATATGGGGAAAGAATCTGAAAAAAATTCAGTTCATATATAACTGAGTCACTTCACTCTACACCTGAAATTAACACAACACTGTAAATCAGCCACACTACAGTATAAAATAAATAAATTTTATAAATAAAGGAAGTAGCTATGAACATTTAAAAAAAATGTAATCATAATCAACTGGTTTGGAATTATCTGATTAGTATCAGGGAGGTCACCTGTCACATAGGTCATCTCCATTCCCCAGAGGAAGAAGCAGGAGTCTGTGTGATAAAACCATGACAGGACTCTCCTGACCCCCAAAGCCCTGATCTAAAAATAATTCATTATCCTTTTTTGGCTAAGAACTCCCTTACTCTGCCCTTCTTCCTATTAAAAACAACAACAACAACAATAACAACTTTGCACTTTCTGCAACAGGTGGAAGTACGGTTCTAGCTGCTGGATGGGACATTGCTTGATGGAATAAGTCTGAATTGCTTAATAAAATCAATCAGATCATCAAATTTACTCAATTGAATTTTGTTTTTTGACATTCCTAATTAGGTACATCGGACCTAGCCTGTCCTCTGAGTACCTAGCTTTACTTTTTCCCCCTGTATTTACTCCAGTCTGTTCAAAACATATTCTTGCTTTAGGATTTACATTAATAAATAAATAAATAAAAGCTTCCTTATCTCCCTCCACGCTCCTGTTTGCTAGCTCTGCTAGGCACACTGGCTATTCAGTAAATATGATTTGGGGGATTATTTTATTGTTAATTGTTTTGTATTCTGTTTCAGAATGCCAGCTACTCAAAGGCTAAAGGTAGAATAACAAATAATCTCCAAATCAGTGATGAAATTTAGGTAACTTCCTTTTTCTAGTTAGCCAGTGGGGTCTACAAGCTTACAGTGGGGTGTCACCAGAAGCTGAAAAGACGGTTAGACTTTTATGTGGTTGTTTTTCCTTCCAGTTGACCTACCTAACAGGTTCAAGTGACCTGGGCAAAGGCAGCTGGGATCCTGTCAGTCACACCCACGACGGCAAATTGAAGCTCTGGCTAGGGGTCAGGAGACCAGGATCGTAATTCTGCCTTTTCCACTGTTTTGGGAACTCCTCTTCCATTAATTAACTCATTCAATAAATATTAATTAGTTCCATCTATGTGCCAGCCTCTGTGCTGGGTTTGTAACTATAATAGCCATCAAGACTAAGTCTTTCCATTCAGGGAACCTAAGATTCACAAAACAATACGTGGAGTGGGGAGGCTTATACCATAACATAAGCTATTTCCTCATCACTGAAACAGTGAAACAGCTTTGTAGGTTCACTCTGAACATTTAGGGTCTGTCAGTTAGCATGTGATCAAAGCCGAGAATATAGCAAGAGCTGCCCACTGCTATACAGTCAGTATACAAGTTGATCATGACCATTTTAGCTTTCCTTTACAAACAGGGACATCTAACACAATAGGGTAGAACTATGTTCAACATTCTATTCAATTTCAACATTCTCGCAATGCATCACGACCCTCTCTACCGCTGACCTACGGTGAACAGCTGCACCTATTTTCAAGAGGCCCGGTTAGGCATTTGGTATTTCACCCAAGACTTGTATTTGCTTATCAAATACGGGTTAGGACAGCAGAAAAGTTGGTTTCGGTTTAGCAGGGCGGCAAGGTGCTGGGGAGAAAGGGAGGCGTCACACTGCTACGTTAACAATATAATCTCAGGGTTGAGTGAAAAAGATGGCAGTGGTGCAACGACCATGCAGAGGCCATGCAGGTTTTAGGGCAGCTGTCTCCACGCAGAACTCGGAAGCTTGTTTTGAAACGAACTTTCAGCACTCTTGGCCGCCCCAAGCTGCCCCGAACCCTCCAAGATCCACCGCTAAAGCGTAGAAAAGCGCGGCGCCTAGAAACTAACACTGATGTGGGGCAGCGGCCACGGCTGCACAGGCCTCCGCGCCTCCGCGCTCTCCCGCCCGCGCGCCCGTCGCCCGCGCTGCGGGCCACGCCCATGACGTCACCGAATGGGCGGGGCGAGACGGAGGGGGTGGGGCGAGCCCCGGCGGTTGAATGGGACGCCGCGACGAGCCGCACATTCCAATAAGGGCACGTGACGCGGCAGCGCTGCCTGAGGTAAACAACCGTGGCCCCGCCTCCTGGCTCGTCCGCGCGCCCTGCAGTGCTGCTAGCCGGCGGGACGCGCTCCAGCAGGGCGGGCGGCTACCTCCGAGAGTCCTCAGCGGCCGCCGCGGGCCGGAGCAGCGACGGCGGGCGCACGCGTCCCGGGTCTGCGGGCCGCTAGCGCCGGCAGGGGTCGAGCGCGCGTCCCCTCCCCGCCCCCACCGCGCGCTGTGGCGCAGCAGGAATTTGGCGGGGACCCGGGCGCTATTTGCAGCTCCTGACGCGCCGGCGGCCCTTCGGTCATTTCTATTCTCAGGGCACTGGGTCACCGCGCTCGGCCGGCCCCCTCCCCCGGGCCCGGAGGGTGTGTCCCCTCACTGGGGCTCGGCGCGCCTATAAGGGGCCGAGCGGCGGGCAGGGACATGCAGCTCTACAGCAGCGTCTGCACCCACTACCCAGCCGGGGGCCCGGGTCCCACGGCCGCAACCGCCGCTCCGCCCGCCGCCGCCACCGCCGCCTCGTTCAAGGTCTCTCTGCAGCCCCCGGGACCCGCCGGTGGCGCCCCGGAGCCCGAGACCGGTGAGTGCCAGCCGGCCGCGGCCGCCGAGCCCCGCGAAGCCGCCGCCGCTCCCGCTGCCAAGATGCCCGCCTTCTCCTCCTGCTTCGAGATGGTGTCCGGGGCCGCCGCCCCCGCCTCGGCCGCCGCCGCCGCCGCCGGGCCGCCCGGCGGGTCCTGCAAGCCGCCGCTGCCGCCGCACTACACGTCCACAGCGCAGATCACCGTGCGGGCCCTGGGCGCCGACCGGCTCCTGCTGCGCGGCCCCGAGCCCGGCGCCGCGGCTTCCGCCGCCCCACGCGGCCGCTGCCTCCTGCTGGCCCCGGCACCAGGCGCTCCGATCCCGCCGCGGCGGGGCTCCTCGGCCTGGCTTCTGGAGGAGCTGCTGAGGCCCGATGGCCCGGAGCCTGCCGGTCTGGACGCGACTCGCGAGGGGCCCGACAGAAACTTCCGACTGAGCGAGCACCGCCAGGCCCTGGCCGCCGCCAAGCACCGCGGCCCCGCGCCGCCCCCGGGAAGCCCGGAGCCCGGCCCTGGCCCGTGGGCCGAGGAGCGCCCGGCAGAGAGGAACCTCCGCGGCTGGGACAGAGCTGGCGACCGCGGCGACGCTCCCGGCGCCGAAGAGCCGGGGCGGCCCGACCCGGAGGTCGAGGCGGCCCCGGCCCGGAGCGGCGAGGCGGCCCCGGGCGGCGCGGCCGAGGCGGTGATCGTGTCCAGGTCGGATCCTAGGGACGAGAAGCTGGCCCTGTACCTGGCGGAGGTGGAGAGGCAGGACAAGTACTTGCGGCAGAGGAACAAGTACCGATTTCACATCATTCCCGACGGCAACTGCCTCTACCGGGCGGTCAGCAAGGCGGTGTACGGGGACCAGAGCCTGCACCGGGAGCTACGGGAACAGACGGTGCACTATATCGCCGACCATCTCGACCACTTTAGCCCCTTGATTGAGGGCGACGTGGGGGAGTTTATCATCGCTGCTGCCCAGGACGGGGCCTGGGCCGGGTACCCTGAACTGCTGGCCATGGGGCAGATGCTGAATGTGAATATCCATCTGACTACTGGAGGGAGGCTGGAGAGCCCCACGGTGTCTACCATGATTCACTATTTGGGCCCGGAGGATTCCCTAAGGCCTAGCATTTGGCTCAGTTGGCTCAGTAACGGACATTATGACGCGGTGTTTGATCACTCATATCCGAACCCGGAGTATGACACTTGGTGCAGGCAGACTCAAGTGCAGAGAAAACGCGATGAAGAACTTGCCAAGTCCATGGCCATATCCCTGTCCAAAATGTATATTGAGCAAAATGCATGCTCTTGAAGTGTCTGAGACCCTCGCCCTGGGAAAATTGCATACCTAATTTGTGTTTGGAGAGTTATATGAACTTTAATCAGGGTAATTGCACTTTTAAACTTTCTAGTAGATTTACTGTAGGTGTAATGCCTTAATCATTTTTTTGAATGTTTTCTCCTCAGAGCTGAAGGTTGCTGGGCACCTAAATGATGTTTCATAGTAGCTTTGGGTGATCCTACTGCTATTTATGATTTGCTGTATAAAGTTGGCACTACTTAATTTGCAAGCTGATTTCTCAGTGTAAATTTGTTCATTCCTGGTAATCTATTTTCTATAAAAACGTATTTTTGCACAACATTTTTAACAATTGGTGTACCTTCATCTAGGATGTGATCCATTTTGACAAACAGCTTTCCGGCATAAATCCAGAGAAGTGCTTTATATGAAGTTTATTATTTTGAGCAGAGTTTGTGATTTCGTGTTTTATGTTGTTGGATTTGAATTTTAGAGTTCTTAGATAATTATTTCAAATGGCTATTGATGCTTTCATGTTACCCGATAATTGGCCCATTCCGTTTTGATGACAGATTAGTTGTTTGGAAAATCATTATTTTTCTAGAAATGGTCAACCTTTTAAAGAGAAAATACTTAAGGGGAGGTTGTGGGAAGATTTTTTTTTTTTTTTTAAGAATAGTACCAGCTCTTACTTGAATGAAAGTCTGATATTTGCTGATGGCAGAGTGGTGATTCTGTACTCCAGTTGATGTTTAGATTGTCTGGTGCTCTCGGTTGTTCTTATTTATATTTGTCTTTTTGTTGAAAAGAATTTTTTAACATGATAGAAAACTTTGTGACAAGATAAGCCTCCTGCTTCATATATAGTTTCTTGGATTCAACTGAGAGATTTGAAAATTAATGGCATAAATGCCTCCAATCAACCCTGGCAATTATTTTATAGCAGGAGAATACTGTCTTAATGGTCTATTCCTTTTAAATTCTTTCACAAGGCAAAATAGGATTGCCCTGCATTATGTACAGTACAAATGTCTATACAGAGCTTGTATGGTTTGCTGGGTCAAACAATGTTTTCAACCTAAAATCTATCTCATTTCCACTTTAACTACTTTTAGTGGTATTTATTAAGTAATGCAGTTTGTACTTTTTTATTTTGTAACACTTTGTGATTTTTTTTGTACAATACTGTATTTGTACAATAGAGCAATTCTCAGCTGATGGAATGAGTGAATAAAATGCATAATTTTACTTTTATGGTGTCTTTTTGCCTGAAGTAACTTTCATTTATTTTTTTATTTGGCTGCACCAGGCGGCATGCAGGGTCTTAGTTCCCTGACCATGGATCAAATCCATGCATTGGGAGCACAGAGTCCTAAGCACTGGACGGCCAGGGAATTCCCAGATTTAAATGTTTTAGAGTAACCACAGAAATGCCCTTTTATGCAGTCTGGCCTCTTGAGACTAAGAGACTCCCTTAATTTTCAGGCTTCCCTGGTGGCTCAGCCGGTAAAGCGTCTGCCTACAATGTGGGAGACCTGGGTTTGATCCCTGGGTTGGGAAGATCCTCTGGAGAAGGAAATGGCAACCCACTCCAGTACTCTTGCCTGGAAAATCCCATTGACGGAGGAGCCTGATAGGCTACAATCTATGGGGTCGCAAAGAGTCGGACACGACTGAGCGACTTCACCTTAATTTTAAGATGTGTTGTCAGATTTAGTTGAGAAGTGTGTCTGTACACATAATGCTGACATGCTTATTGCAGGATCAACCCAACTAGTTTGAATTTCTTACTTTTCAGTTGATGTCATGCTTATAGACAGTTGACTTTGAGCTCATCGCTTAACCGTGGAAAGATGGTCAAGAACCAATGGAAGGATGCCATTGGCTATCAAGGGAAGGCAATTTGTCAAAGGTCTAAAATGTTACCTAACCATGAATCTCTGGTTTTTTAAGATAAGTTTTGCTTCATAGCTTCACTAATTACATAACATGGGAAGAAAGAAATTCCTTGTTTGAATTACACAGCTAAATGTGTTATTCCCCCTTTTCTCCACTTTATTAGAGGTGGATAAAGTTTGGGGTGCTTGAAGTTTACACACGAAATGAGTAGACTTAAGTATAAGTTCCTAAAAGGCTTTCTGTAAGGTCTAAAAGTATAAGTTATATATAAAAGTTCCTAAAAGGCTTTCTATTACAGTTTTGAGGAAACAATTTCCTTCCACAGTGTTGTTCTGTTTCATTTTCAAATTGGAATCCCAAGTCCTGGATTTAGATTCCCAAGGAGGATAACACCTTTCATTAAATGGATTCTAAGATTATATTCCAAGGCAGCATGGTGTTTTGGTTGTCTTGTCTGAAAGGTTTATGTCTTTCTCATCCTTTGTCTTGGAGAAGGAAATGGCAACCCACTCCAGTGTTCTTGCCTGGAGAATCCCAGGGACGGGGGAGCCTGGTGGGCTGCCGTCTATGGGATCACACAGTGTTGGACACGACTGAAGTGACATAGCAGCAGCAGCAGCATCCTTTTTCTATGGTTTTTTGTTGCTGTTGTTTGGAAGAAATGTAATATTTGTCACTCCTTTATGCTTCATGTTTATTCTTTCTTGCCATTCCACTTATATGTTAGCAGTTAACAATCCTGGATCACTAAGGACTTGAGCAGTGGAAGAGATGGAAATGTGGTTGACTCATTTCCTTTGAGCAAACATTTATTAAACAGTTCATTCTTTCAGTTACTCAGATAGCAGCTAAGGGGCTCAAAACTATATGAAGGAATGATGTGTTCAGTTGATGCTGTGAGCTAAAGTTTCTTTAGAGCTTACTACCCTGTAAAACATGATGGGGGAGTATAGATTCTATAAGGAAATCTAATTGTGTTTTCAGGTATAGTAGTATGAAAATCATACTGTTACCTTGAAAATTGTATTAAAGTAGTACACAGATAAAAATATGATACAAATAACAGTGTGATTTTTGTCTTATTGTCTCATTTAAAAATGGCATAGTATGTCAAGATTTTGATGAAAATCAAATTAATTTGATCCTCTACTCATTTTCTTTCCTCTTTAAAAAAAGTTATTTATTTTTGGCTGTGTTAGGTCTCTGTTGTGGTGGCTTGCTGGAGAGCCACTGGCTCTAGGGTGAGGGCTCAGTACTTGTGGTACGTGGGCATATGGGATCTTCTCAGACCAGGGATTGAACCTGTGTCTCCTGCATTACAAGGCAGATTCTTAACCACTGGACCACCAGAGAAGTCCCTTTTATTCATTTGCCACTCACATTTTTTTTCTCTGAGATAAAATAGACTCGTGTTAGCATATTTAATTGGACTGAGAAGTAAACCACTATTGATGACTGGCACAAGGGCATTCAAATGTGATTCTTCAATTACATTTTTCTAAACTTGTAGTCCATATGCTTTATATAGTAACGTATTCATGAGGCACAGAGCCTTTACCCAGAAACCACATTTTATAGAGAAGAGGAAATGCCTTAGGAGCCTTTGAACATCAGAATTGGTTAGTTTCAGCTTGGGTAAATATAGTCTTAGGTTACAATCTTTTCTTCATAATTTTTGTACTGAAAAAGGATCTTGAGATAATCTCACTACTTTATGTGTTTTGTCCTCTTTCCCGAAGAGATGAGAAAGAGTTGAGAAACTTAAAATTTTAGCTTGCAGTGTGCTCATATGATGGAAAAGCATCAAGAATAAAAATAGATTTTAGACCTTTGGACATTGGATAATTTCATATGTAGGAAAATGTAGTGGAATAATTGAAGAGTTGTTCTTCAGTGGCTCAGTCGTGTCCAATTCTGCGACCCCATGGACTGTAGCAAGTCAGACCTCCCTGTCCTTCACCATTTCCTGGAGCTTGCTCAGACATGTCCATTGAGTTGGTGATGCCATCCAACCATCTTGTTCTCTATTGTCCCCTTCTTCTCCTGCCTTCAATCTTTCCCAGCATCCAGGTCTTTTCCAGTGAGTCAGTTCTTTGCATCAGGTGGCCAAAGTTTTGGAGCTTCAGCTTCAGCATCAGTCCTTCTAATGAATATTCAGGACTGATTTCTGGTAAGATTGACTTGTTTCATCTTGCATTCCAAGGGACTGTCAAGTCTTCTCCAACACCACAGTTCAAAACATTTTCAATTCAAGAGTATATCCTTCAAATGTGTATCATGTTCAAATTTATTTGTCACATGAAATTATAAATCCAGACTTTATTTATTTTGACATCCCTAGAGTGTCTATTGGAGAAGGCAATGGCACGCCACTCCAGTACTCTTGCCTGGAAAATCCCATGGATGGAGGAGCCTGGTAGGCTGCAGTCCATGGGGTCTCGGAAGAGTCAGACACGACTGAGCGACCTCACTTTCACTTTTCACTTTCATACATTGGAGAAGGAAATGGCAACCCACTCCAGTGTTCTTGCCTGGAGAATCCCAGGGACGGGGGAGCCTGGTGGGCTGCCGTCTATGGGGTCGCACAGAGTCGGACACGACGGAAGTGACTTAGCAGCAGCAGCAGCAGAGTGTCTATAACTGTCTCAAAGAGTCACAAGAAACTGGATGGCATTTAATTCAGTTTCATTCCCCAAATGTACACAATGCCATGGACATGGGTTCTCTCTCTAGCCCCCTGCCTTCCAAGCCGGTACCTGGCAGAGTACAAAATATTATGTTCAGTAAATATTTGTTGAATGAAGGAACAAACTGAAGGGAAATAGAGTTTTAGAATTTAGTTGGTAGATGTGAAACAAAAATGATTTGACTCTAAAATTACTGGGAATTATCACTGACAATTCTGAACATCTTAAACTGAAGTAGTTTTATAAAAAGAGGATTAAAGTATTGAATTCTGTAATGGAAAAAGGTAGGTTTTTGAAACCAAAATTTAGAATTTATTGATTTTTCTCTTTGTGTCATCTTCCAAACATCTTGAGACCAAGCTCAGAAAGATTATTTAAAAGGAGAACTTCACTAAAGTGATTTTAAAGGTGTTGCCATGTCCAAAGGGAGTTACTCTGACTTGCTTTGGGGTAACACCCATCCCAAGTCTAGTCTACAGCAATTCCTAGTTTTGCTGTTTTCTTTCTATGACCTAGTTGGAAGGTGGGAATGGTGGAACAGATTTCAAACATGCTCTCTAGGTTGTTGTGTTCAATAGTCCTAGCTGCATGCTTATGCCATTGGTGTAGAGCCTGGGTGAGTAGCACGCATCAGATCAAAACAGATCTATAGGGGGGAAAAATCAGTGTATTTCTTCCTGCTGTAAATTAGGTCAGTGACCATTATTCTGTGAGTCAAGTTCACAGAGTTCACTGTCATCAGATTACTCATAGTAAAACATTATCTAGCCTGGTTTCTCATAAATGAAATTTCTAAATAATTGAATAGTCCATTTACATGTAAAGTATAAAACAGAACAGCTGCCTTTTTTTTTGTTGTTTTGTTTTTTTACTGTACCTAGTGGCATGCAGGGTCTTAGTTACCCGACCAGGGGTCAAAACAAAGTCCTCTGCAGTGGAAACACAGTCTTAACCACTAGACTGCCAGAAGTCCCCAGAACAACTGCTTTTTATAAAACTCTTAAAGAGGTAACCTATGGTACACTTCTTAGCCTTTGTAGAATAACAGTACAGTTTAATCTTCCCTTAATGACTTGGAGGAGGGGGATCTCCTGATGGCCAGGGTCTCTGGCCTTGAAACCGTGGTGGTTTGCTAATGTGTGATAGTCCGTTTGTACTTTGAAGGATCTCAGAGTGCTGGGGCTTTTTTTTCATGTTTTGCACTTTCCTGTCTCCCTTACTTTCTGATTGTTCCTCTCACTACTGTCTCTCTAGCCCTAATTCTCCATTATAATTTCCCATGTTGAATTAGAGACACCATCAAGCATGTTTGTCAGAATTGATTCTAAGATAATACGAAATGAGTTTCTCATTTAGCACCAGGATGCTCGGCTATGAGTAATGTGCTTAAGCTTACTTTTTAGTCAACCAGAGACCTTTTTTTTGCCTTTGTCTTCCTTTTTACCTTCTTTGATGGTGTCCTGGAAATGCTGAATTTGTTTGATTGAGGGACTTATGAATGTGTGCAGTGGCACATTAAATCAAAATAAAACAAACAACATGTATTAGTTATCCAAAGCCTCAAAATTGGAGTTGATATCATTGCCTGGTTAATATTTTGCTCCCTCTTTGCTGTGTGCCATCCTTCATAGCATGTACCTGCCGTTGTCTTCCTTTTGCTTGTGAAATTTTATTGATAGTGTTTATGTTTCCTAATGGTGTTTTTTCCTTAATATATCAATGTTTTAACTTTTTAAATAGATCTTTTTAGTTATTGTGATTCTTTTTTCTTCTTCCAGTTTTATTGAATTATAATTGACATACGGTACACTGTAAGTCTAAGGTGTACAACATAATGATTTGACATACATACATCATGAAATGATTACCACAGCAAGTTTAGTGAACACCCATCATCTAATAGATACAGAATTAAAGAAATAGAAAAAAATAGCTTTTTTCCACTGAGATGAGAACTCTTAGGATATATTCTTTTAGCATCTTTTGTATGTAATATATAATAATGCTAATTATGTTTATCATGTTGTACTGTACATTCTTGGGGCTTCCCAGGTGACTCAATAGTAAAAAATCTGCCTGCTAATGCAGGAGACATGGGTTTGATCCCCGGGTCAGGAAGATCCCCTGGAGGAGGGCATGGCAACCCACTCCAGTATTCTTGCCTGAAAAATGGACAGAGGAGCCTGGTAGGCTAGAGTCCAGGGGTGGCAAAGAGTCGGACACAACTTGGCGACTGTAGTACTCAGTTATGACTGGAAGTTTGTTCCCTTTGCCTTCATCCAATTCCTCCCCCCATGCACCCCTGACCTCTGGTAATCACAAATCTGATCACTTTTTCTGTGAATTTGTTTTTGAAATACAGTTGACCTATATTGGTTACTGGTGCACAGCATAGTGATTTAATATTTCTATAACTTTCAAAATGATCACCACAGTAAGTCTAGTTACCATGCTATGCACTTTTAAATTTTATTATTTATTTAGTTTTGGCTGCCCTGGATCTTCATTGATGCATGTGGGCTTTCTCTAGTTGCGGCAAGTGGGGGCTACTCTCTAGTTATGGTGCTCTGGATTCTCCTTGCAGTAGCTTCTCTCCTTTTGGAGCGTGGGCTGTAGGGAGTGCAGGCTTTAGTAGCTGCTGTGCACAGTTAGTTGCCCCGCAGCATGTGGGGTCTTCCGAGTTCAGTTCAATTTAGTCGCTGAGTCATGTCTAACTCTTTGTGACTCCGTGGACTACAGAACGCCAGGCCTCCCTATCCATCACCAACTCCTGGAGTTTACCCAAACTCATGTCCATTGAGTCAGCGATGCCATCCAGCCATCTCATCCTCTGTTGTCCCCTTCTCCTCCTGCCCCCAATCCCTCCCAGTATCAGGGTCTTTTCAAATGAGTCAGCTCTTTGCATCAGGTGGCCAAAGTATTGCAGTTTCAGCTTCAACATCAGTCTCTAATGAACACTCAGGACTGATCTCCTTTAGAATGGACTGGTTGGATCTCCTTGCAGTCCAAGGGATTCTCAAGAGTCTTCTTCAACACCACAGTTTAAAAGCATCAATTCTCTGGTGCTCAGCTTTCTTCACAGTCCAACTCTCACATCCATACATGACTACTGGAAAAACCATAGCCTTGACTAGATGGACCTTTGTTGGCAAAGTAATGTCTCTGCTTTTTAATATGCTGTCTAGGTTGGTAATAAATTTCTTCCAAAGAAGTAAGTGTCTTTTAATTTCGTGGCTGCAGTCACCATCTGCAGTGATTTTGGAGCCTAAAAAAATAAAGTCTGACACTGTTTCCACTGTTTCCCCATCTATTTGCCATGAAGTGATGGGACTAGATGCCATGATCTTAGTTTTCTGAATGCTGAGCTTTAAGCCAACTTTTTCACTCTCCGCTTTCACTTTCATCAAGAGGCTCTTTAGTTCTTCATCACTTTCTGCCATAAGGGTGGTGTCATCTGCATATCTGAAGTTATTGATATTTCTCCCGGCAATCTTGATTCCACCTTGTGCTTCATACAGCCCAGCGTTTCTCATGGTGTACTCTGCATATAAGTTAAATAAGCAGGGTGACAATATATGGCCTTGACATACTCCTTTTCCTGTTAGGAACAAGTCTGTTGTTCCATGTCCAGTTCTAACTGTTGCTTCCTGACATGCATACAGATTTCTCAAGAGGCAGGTCAGGTGGTCCAGTATTCCCATCTCTTTCAGAGTTTTTCACAGTTTATTGTGATCAGAATACACAGGAGTACTGTACAAAAAAGATCTTTACGACCCGGATAATCACGATGGTGTGATCACTCATCTAGAGCCAGACATCCTGGAATGTGAAGTCAAATGGGCCTTAGAAAGCATCACTACGAACAAAGCTAGTGGAGGTGATGGAATTCCAGTGGAGCTATTTCAAATCCTGAAAGATGATGCTGTGAAAGTGCTGCACTCAATATGCCAGCAAATTTGGAAAACTCAGCAGTGGCCACAGGACTGGAAAAGGTCAGTTTTCATTCCAATCCCAAAGAAAGGCAATGCCAAAGAATGCTCAAACTCCCGCACATTGCACTCATCTCACACGCTAGTAAAGTAATGCTCAAAATTCTCCAAGTCAGGCTTCAGCAATACGTGAATCGTGAACTTCCTGATGTTCAAGCTGGTTTTACAAAAGACAGAGGAACCAGAGATCAAATTGTCAACATCTGCTGGATCATGGAAAAAGCAAGAGAGTTCCAGAAAAACATCTATTTCTGCTTTATTGACTATGCCAAAGCCTTTGACTATGTGGATCACAATAAACTGTGGAAAATTCTGAAAGAGATGGGAATGGCAGACCACCTGACCTGCCTCTTGAGAAATCTGTATGCAGGTCAGGAAGCAACAGTTAGAACTGGACATGGACAACAGACTGGTTCCAAACAGGAAAAGGAGTGCGTCAAGGCTGTATATTGTCACCCTGCTTATTTAACTTATATGCAGAGTACATCATGAGAAATGCTGGGCTGGAAGAAGCACAAGCTGGAATCAAGATTGCTGGGAGACATATCAATAACCTCAGATATGTAGATGACACCACCCTTATGGCAGAAAGTGAAGAGGAACTAAAAAGCCTCCTGATGAAAGTGAAAGCAGAGAGTGAAAAAGTTGGCTTAAAGCTCAACATTCAAAAAACGAAGATCATGGCATCTGGTCCCATCACTTCATGGCAAATAGTTGGGGAAACAGTGGAAACAGTGTCCGACTTTATTTTTTGGGCTCCAGAATCACTGCAGATGGTGACTGCAGCCATGAAATTAAAAGACGCTTACTCCTTTGAAGAAAAGTTATGACCAACCTAGGTAGCATATTCAAAAGCAGAGACATTAGTCTGCCGACTAAGGTCCTTCTAGTCAAGGGTATGGTTTTTCCTGTGGTCATGTATGGATGTGAGAATTGGACTGTGAAGAAGGCTGAGCGCCGAAGAACTGATGGGTTTGAACTGTGGTGTTGGAGAAGACTCTTGAGAGTCCCTTGGACTATAAGGAGATCCAACCAGTCCATTCTAAAGGAGATCAGTCCTGGGATTTCTTTGGAAGGAATGATGCTAAAGCTGAAACTCCAGTACTTTGGCCACCTGATGCGAAGTGTTGACTCATTGGAAAAGACTCTGATGCTAGGAGGGCTTGGAGGCAGGAGGAGAAGGGGATGACTGAGGATGAGATGGCTGGATGGCATCACGGACTCAATGGATGTGAGTCTGAGTGAACAGCGGCAGTTGGTGATGGACAGGGAGGCCTGGCGTGCTGCAATTCATGGGGTCTCAAAGAGTCAGACACGACTGAGCGACTGAACTGAACTGAACTGAACACAGTAAAAGGCTTTGGCATAGTCAAGAAGAAGTAGATGTTTTTCTGGAACTCTCTTGCTTTTTCCATGATCCAGCAGATGTTGGCAATTTGATCTCTGGTTCCTCTGCCTTTTCTAAAACCAGCTTGAACATCTGGAAGTTCATGGTTCACGTATTGCTGAAGCCTGGCTTGGAGAATTTTGAGCATTACTTTACTAGCTTGTGAGATGAGTGCAATTGTGAGGTAGTTTCAGCATTCTTTGGCATTGCCTTTCTGAGGTATTGGAATGAAAACTGACCTTTTCCAGTCCTATGGCCACTGCTGGTCTTCCCAGACCAGGGATCAATCCTGTGTCCCTTGCATTGGTAGGTCAATTCTTAACCACTGGACTACCAGGGAGTTCCCCATGCTGTGCATTTTTAAATTTATTCTACCAAGATATGCTAATGATAAAGTAATTAAAATATCAGGTCTTCATTGAAGACTCCATATCATGGTACACATAGACAGGTCTAGTACAAATATGAATTTTTAAAAAATTTTCCTCTCTTTAATGAAAGTGAAAGTCACTCAGTTGTGTCCAACTCTTTGTGACCCCATGGACTATAGTCCATGGAGTTGTCCAGACTAGAATACTGGAGTGAGTACACTTTCCCTTCTCCAAGGGATCTTCCCAACCCAGGGATGGAACCCAGGGCTCCCAAATTGCAGGCAGATTCTTTATCAACTGAGCTATCAGAGAAGACCTCTCTTTAATACTTCTTTAATAAATGTATATTATGTCTGCATTGTGTAAATAAGTTAGTCTTTCATTTCCTGGCCTTCTCTTTCCTTGAAGGTAAAAATTTTTCCCCTCATATTTGTTAGAATGGTTGAACAGATTGAGTAGGCACCTTGCATTAGTGTGTTAACAAATAGAATTTAGACAGTTTTTGAGAAAAGACAATAGAATGACAATTTTTAGTCCATATAAGGGCAGTTTTTTAAATTTAATTTTTATATTATAGTTGATTTATAGTGTTGTGTTAGTTTCAGGTGTATGGCAAAGTGTTTCAGTTTATACATATATCCATTCTTTTTCAGGTTCTTTTCCCATTTAGGTTATTACAGAGTATTGAGTAGAGTTCCCTATGCTATACAGTAGGTCTTTGTTAATTATTTCTCTTCTATATGCTGTGATGTGCTTAGTTGCTTAGTTGTGTCGGATTCTTTGCAACCCTATGGACTGTATAGCCCACGAGGGTCCTCTGTTCATGGGATTCTCCAGGCAAGAGTACTGGAGTGGGTTGCCATGCCCTACTCCAGGGGATCTTCCCAACCCAGGGATCAAACCCAGGTCTTCCGCATTGCGGGTGGATTCTTTACTGTCTGAGCCACCAGGAAAGCCCAAAACACTGGATTGGGTAGCCTATCCCTTCTCCAGGGGATATTCTTGACCCAAGAATCAAGCTAAGGTTTCCTGCAATGCATGTGGACTCTTTACCAGCTGAACTACCAGGGACATCTGTCTTATATACAGCAGTGTGTATATGTTAATTTCAAACTCCCAATTTATCCCTCGCCTACCTTTTTCTTTTGGTAACCGTAAGTTTGCTTTTGAATAGACAATGACAATTTGAAAAAACTCTGCAGTGGTAAATGTGCATTTTATATTTTAAAGCAGTTAAAGTAGAAATTTCTCCCCTTTCTCCCACTTCCTGCCCCACCGTGTCCCAGCCTTTTATACTTTGAATTGGGCTGCTTTCAGTGAGTGTTGATGTCTAGTGGATTGGGAATATGTAGAGAGGCAGCCTCAATGATGTTTGCTTGAAGTAATGACTAAGTTTAAATGAATGGTCCCTTCTCCAGGGGATTTTCTGGACCCAGGGATCGAACTCAAGTCTCCTGCATTGTAGGCAGATTCTCTCTCAAATGAATGAAATGAATGAAAGCCCTCAAATGAATGTTCCACTTAGATTAGAAATTCTCTTGAATAATTAGTAATGGTCTGTGTGGTTGTATTTCTTAGCTTATCAAGGTACAACAAAGTGGTGTGCAAATTAGGTAATTGTGGAGGGAATTTATACCGATGTGTCATAGAACACCTGTGCAGCCAATTTGTAAAATAAACTCACGTAAGGGTTTCAGTTCTAATGACAAACAGGAAACATTCACACTTTTTATTTCTTGCAATGAAATTTGAGCTATACTGGATATATAATAGGATGAAAGAAGTAGAACAGTCAGGAAATACTTAGCTGTCGTTTCACAGTCTTTGCCATGTTGTTGAAAAGTGCAGATGTGGGGGAGTAAACAATTATGCTTTTTACTTTAAACAAAACTCATGTCTAATAAACAGTAGTAGAGGAGCCTGGCAGTCCCTGGGGTTGCAAAGAGTTGGACACGACTGAGTGAGCACACCCGAGAAGACACCTCAGTAATTCCAGCTTATACAGAATTCTGGGATGAAGAGGAGAGAGATTTAAGATGTATGTTGAACTTTTCAAAGGAAAATAGCTCTCTTTTTCTTTACCTTTTCATTTTACTGATTAACTTGGCAGATGTCACTACTAAGAATTGTGGCAATCTGCAAAGAGATGGCTACACCAATTTAGAAAACAGCTTGACCCTACAGGAACAGACAGCACAGTTTAATAGTTAAGCCAAGGTGTTGTAACAAAAAGAAGTGAAGAGGAAAACTCTTCAGGAAGATTATTGAAGTATCTATGAGTAAAGTATACATTAACTTGTTTCACATTACAAAGATATAAAAGTAGAAGTAATAGTTTCCATAATTTAATGTTCCCAAATTAGATCCTCAACAATGTAATTGCCACAGATTAAATATATACATGTTGCAAAGCCTTCCATATTTTGAGAAGGCTGCTATCTTTCTATTTCTATTCTTTTTTCTCTTTTAATTGGAGTATAATTGCTTTATAATATTGTGTTAGTTTCTGGCGCAAAGCAAAGTGAATCAGCTCTATGTATACATATATCCCCTCCCTCTTGAACCTCTTTCCCACCCCCCTCTATTTCTATTCTTGTTCTTTAGTATATCAGAAATATCTTGACAACCTGGCATTCCACACAAGCCATGGTTTTCTTCAGAAAGAACAATATATAAAACTTTATCCTTTTAAAGTTTTTTTTTTCCCCACAGGTTTTACAGATCTTGCTTCATTAGGATTTTGCTGGTTTTACTTTTCCCTCTTTCTATTTTCAAATTGTTTTTCTTTTACACGGTCCTGCTTGATTTTCTTTTAGAATAGTTTTATGTGATCTATTCTGCTTAAAATTAGGTAGTCTTTCCTAATTTTTACTCATTCACTAAGTCTTTAAAAGAAAATAAGGAAACTTCACTTTACCCCTAAAAGAGAAAACAAATAAATATATCATTAGTGGGGAATTAGTGGGCTAGAGGCTCCATATAAGTGTCATATTTATAATTTAAGGATGAGACTTCTCTTCTGAAGTTAAGGTTAATAAGAATCTTTGTATACATGTGTCAGAGCAGCCAACTGCAAAGATAGCCCACCCCAAGTGATGGTCGCTAAAGTTCATTTTGAGCAGGAGGGGGTTCTCCTAGTTAAATCAGAGTGGCTATACTATAAGCATTTCTTAGCAGGAGTAAATCAAAAGTAGTTGATATAGGGGACTTGCTTGGTGATCCAGTAGTTAAGACTACACCTTCCAATGCAGGGGTTGGCTGTTTTGATTCCTGGTTGGGCAACTAAGATATCATGTGCCTCGAGACCAAAAATCATAAAACAGAAGCAATATTTTAACAAATTCAATTAAGGCTTTAAAATAGGTCCATGTCAAAAAATCTTAAAAATAAAATTGTTACAGAGAAAGTCATAGCTGACCCAAGTATCTATATCCAAATTATCTGTCTATATGTCTTTCATTTGGAGAAGGAAATGGCAACCCACTCCAGTATTCTTGCCTGGAGAATCCCAGGGACAGAGGAACCTGTGGGCTGCCGTCCATGGGGTCACACAGAGTTGGACACGACTGAAGCGACTTGGCAGCAGCAGCAGCAGCAGCCTGTCTTTCATTACCTGTCTATATATCTGTCTGTCTATCCAGCCTCTTTGAGGAATGTTTTGTGATGAGATAAGAATGATGATCTGTAGATGCCTAGAGAAAAGTCAAGGAACACAGATGACAATACATGGGTCAGTGTATCTTTGCTTTCATTGAGTGACCAGGTGCTCTGGGCAAGCCACGCTAGTACACTGAATAGAGAAGAAAAATAAAGGAAAATACTTGTTGGGAGTAGGAAATAAATATACATTCAACAAATATTGACTACCTGGAGAATAGTAGGTACTATGCTAAGTACTATGTAAACTCATAGGTTATAGTAGATCTTTAATAACTAGAAGCTATAACAATCATATCTTGCACAAATTATTTTACTCATAAGAAAGGTCTTTGGAGTCAGATTAGCTGGGGTTCAAATTGAGGGATTTTACATCCTATCTAAAGCAGAAGAGGGGCACTGACAGGTGAAAAACAACAAGTAAAAAAGGAAACAGAATGCAGTGAATGGGAGAAAAGTCAAAATAAGAAAAAAGTAAATCCATAATTGATATCTTCAGAGAGATGAGATCAAGATCCTGGAGAAGGAATTGCTATTTTTAGAAAGCACTCTTATTAATTAAAAATAGCAGAGCTGAAATTCAGTAGAAGTTTCGAAGATAAAGTGGAGAAAATCTCTCAGAAAGTGGAACAAGGAGACATGGAATGGAAAATAAGGACAAAATAAGAAAATGAGATTAATCTTAGAAGCCCAATATTTGACTAAAATAGGTTTTCCAGAGATAGGATAGAGACAATGGTTGAGAAGATTATATGAAAGATTTCCTGGAACTCTAGGATAGTGGTCTCCAGATTCTAAAGTCCCACTGAGTGTCTGCAGGGTCTTTGTGAAAAGTCATACAGGCATGTCTATGGATTGAGGTGGGACTAGTGCTCCCTAAAGTGGTGCAGTGTACAACATATACAACTGTGTGTGGCCGCCAAATGAATACGAGAAGACCCATGCCATGGCATTTCAACTAGAAATTTCAGAGTTTTAGGGATTAAAAAGAATAACATGAAAACTTTCTGAGAGGAAAAGTTAGTCACATCCAGAAGTTTAGGAACAGCATGGCATCAAACTTCTCAAGAGAAACATCATAACAGAAGACCATGGAAAAATGCTTTGCAAATTCTGAGAGAAAATGATTCCCAAGCTGTAATCCTATGACCAGCTATATCAGTTAGTAGTCTTAATTGTCAATAACACAATCTATATGGTTAGTTTAAGCAGATAAGAAATTTTTATTTTTTTTTTATTTATTTATTTATTTTTTTTTTTTTTAAGACCAAAGCAGGTGTATTTCTATTGGACTACCTGATACAGAGGATAGTGTAGTATGGATGGACAGTATGAATGACAAGTAATACAAATATATTTTATTTGAAATAAACAAAAATGCTTACACAAATCAACAGGTCACTTAAAAATAAACTCTTGCTTGACTGTATTACTCAGCAAAAACAAAGCCAAAACACAAACACCCTTCTTTTTTGACGTGTGTTTGGAGGAAGACACTACTCGGTTTTTAAAAAACTGACCTTCCCTTAAGGCCTGGTCATAGAAGTGTAAACAATGTAAATGAATCCACCATTACCAGTTGTCATATCATATCTATGTCACCTGTGTATTCTGAGATCACACCTGTACCTGCCAATAAACCTGGGAAGGGTTGCTATATCACAGTTATATTTGAGTTGGCAGGCAGGACTGAGGAAGAGTAATTTGGAATAAGTATTACATCCTATTTAGAACAAATCACTAGTATTCCCTTAAATAACAGGTTACAATAGAAAGATACTGCCTGAAACTTATCCTTTTCACTTTGGTTCATTTTTAGTTTTTTGTTTGTGATTAACATAGTTGTTTGATTCATTCACTTATAGAACAATCCTGCCACAAAGTATTAAAGCACAAGATACCTATTATTCCTTCAACATCTGCATTTCTTCAAGTTTTATACTCTACTATACCCCTAGTATGTCAGCAGTTTTCGAATATTAAAAAAACAGTAATAAAAATGGATAACACTCTTCTAAAAATGCACGTCTATAACTATAATGGTACTAGGTGGGAAGGAGACAATGAGGGAAAGGGAAAAAGCAAACATGTTGATGTAGGGAATGTGGTTCAAGTCTTTGGATTTAAAAACAACTTCCCCAGAGAAGTTGGCTATGATGGAATTTCCAGAAAACTTCCTTGGCCTCCAAAATGAACCCGAAAAGCCCCAATCCAAACATATGAAACTACAGTTAAGAGATGTTATAAATGATGATCAAAGCAACTGGAGGGAGAAGGATGAATGTGTCTTCCATTCAGCTACAGTTTGCAGCACAGCCTCTTTAGCTGTTGGTCAATCAGTAAAAACCACTGAACACCAGAAGTACTTTGAAGGATGGGGTGGAAAAGTACTGAATATATTACCTGTCTATGTCAGTAACAGGGCTTCATGGCTAGGAAAATTTTCTAAACAGTAAAATGACTCCAGGGTAGATATCTCTCTCCATCATTAAATGTGGCAGAATTAAAAAAAAAAAATTTAAAAGTAGATATAGTGAAAACAAAATTACAAGGCAGAAAACACAAAAGAATCAAGACAATGCTCTAGGTTCAACAGTATTCCATTAGGCTAGAAAACCTGTTAACTTTTGAAAGCCCTAGCAAAATATCACTCTTGTTTATAAATCACTTATTTATCATATGACCACACGCTGAATCCTTTCTTTCCATGTACTGAAGAATCCTACATTCAGCCTTTAAGCATTCTGCATTTCTTTGCCAATCTTGTAGCTGAGTATCTTGTTCCAGTCGACTTTGGTGCGGGTAACAGGAAGTTGCCGGCGCAAGGCTTTGAATGTGGTGTCTGACATTGTTTGATAGTTTTCACTAATTGCTGTCTGATACTCATTTTCTGCATGCTCTATGATTTTAATAAATTCCTTGGCAGTCTGGGCTTCATTCGAAACAGTTACTGAATCCTGTACATCTTTATGACTAACCAACTGAACATTGCCATCTTCATAATAGTGAACCTGAATCTTAAGTACTCCAACCACCTGGGCTGTAGGTGGTGTGATGGTGAACTTCCATTCTGATCTCCAGCGACCATTCCAGAAGTTTTTAGGCTGAAACTGGTGGCTTTCAATACATGCAATAATGGTCTGTTGCCCATCTATAGTTTTAGCATAAACAGTACAGAAGCCGTTGGAATAATGATCTTTCACATAGGCCCTTAAAGCACTGTCACAGGATTCTCTCCAAGACTTCAGACCTCCGTCTACTTCTTCTGGCTGGGGGTCACTTGCTTCTTTCCGTAAGTGATCAAACTTAAAGGAAATTTTGTTTCTTGGATCTAAAAATCTGCTATTACCCAGGTCACCATGTTCTGTAATTAAGACCTGATCTTCATATCCTTCTATCTTCACAGGCGTGAACTGATCCATGTTATACTGGGCAAACGCATGTGCCGCCCCTTCCCTGAGGAGATTATCATTATTAAGTAGTAGCCGGACATCGTTGAACACTTCATTGAATTCCCCTGGCGGTGCATGAGTGATAAATTTAGCAGCTATGCGTACCTTCTCCTCATCCGACACCCGATCCTCGAAGTCGGCCATCTTGGGCTGCTCTCAAGAAATTTTTAATATGTTTTATGTTAGGGTATAATTGATTAGCAATGTGTTAGTTTCAGATGTATACGAAAGTGATTCGGTTATGGTTATACTTATACATATATCTATTCTTTTCAAATTCTTTTCCCACTAAGCTGTGGCATAACATTGAGCAGAGTCCCCTTTGCTATACAGTAGGACCTTGTTGCTTATTCATTTAAAATATAGTGGTGTGTACATGTCAATGTCAGATTCTCTAATTGTCCCTCTCCCACTTCCCCTCTGATAATGATAACTTCAGTCTCTAAGTCTGTGCCTCTTGGCAGCTAAGAAATTTGTTGACCTCAGATTGCTTAGGTGGTTATGGAATTTTCTGGTGAGCCAGAGAATGGAGGCTTGTATACTATGTTGCCTCATCTATACCCAAAGACCACAGTGGGAGCCCCACTACCACACCTGGCACAGACAGCACAGCTACAGCATGAAGAAGAAGCTTGCTACACACAAAACACACAAGCCACAAGGAGTTAACCTTTTTCCTCTAAGCTATTTCAAGTTATTTTCATTATTTACAAGTTAAGAGTCTTCAGTTCAGTTCAGTCGTTCAGTCATGTCCTGACTCTTTACGACCCCATGAATCGCAGCACGCCAGGCCCCCCCTGTCCATCACCAACTCCCGGAGTTCACCCAAACTCGTGTCCATCGAGTCGGTGATGCCATCCAGCCATCTCATCCTCTGCTGTCCCCTTCTCCTCCTGCCCCCAGTCCTTCCCAGAATCAGGGTCTTTTCAAATGAGTCAACTCTTTGCATGAGGTGGCCAAAGTATTGGAGTTTCAGCTTCAGCATCAGTCCTTTGAATGAACACCCAGGACTGATCTCCTTTAGAATGGACTGGTTGGATCTCCTTGCAGTCCAAGGGACTCTCAAGAGTCTTCTCCAACACCACAGTTCAAAAGCATCAATTCTTCACTGCTCAGCTTTCTTCACAGTCCAACTCTCACAGCCATACATGACCACTGGAAAAACCATAGCCTTGACTAGACGGACCTTTGTTGGCAAAGTAATGTCTCTGCTTTTGAATATGCTGTCATAACTTTCCTTCCAAGGAGTAAGTGTCTTTTAATTTCATGGCTGCAATCACCATCTGCAGTGATTTTGGAGCCCCCAAAAATAAAGTCAGCCACTGTTTCCACTGTTTCCCCATCTATTTCCCATGAAGTGATGGGACCAGATGCCATGATCTTAGTTTTCTGAATGTTGAGCTTTAAGCCAACTTTTCCATTCTCCTCTTTCACTTTCATTAAGAGGCTTTTTAGTTCCTCTTCACTTTCTGCCATAAGGGTGGTGTCATCTGCATATCTGAGGTTATTGATATTTCTCCCAGCAATCTTGATTCCAGCTTGTGTTTCTTCCAGTCCAGTGTTTCTCATGATGAACTCTGCATAGAAGTTAAATAAGCAGGGTGACAATATACAGCCTTGACACACTCCTTTTCCTGTTTGGAATCAGTCTGTTGTTCCATGTCCAGTTCTAACTGTTGCTTCCTGACCTGTAAATAGGTTTCTCAAGAGGCAGGTCAGGTGGTCTGCCATTCCCATCTCTTTCAGAATTTTCCACAGTTTATTGTGATCCACATAGTCAAAGGCTTTGGCATAGTCAATAAAGCAGAAGTAAATGTTTTTCTGGAACTCTCTTGCTTTTTCCATGATCCAGTGGATGTTGGCAATTTGATCTCTGGTTCCTCTGCCTTTTCTAAAACCAGCTTGAACATCAGGGAGTTCACGGTTCATGTATTGCTGAAGCCTGGCTTGGAGAATTTTGAGCATTACTTTACTAGCATGTGAGATGAGTATAATTGTGCGGTAGTCTGAGCATTCTTTGGCATTGCCTTTCTTTGGGATTGGAATGAAAACTGACCTTTTCCAGTCCTGTGGCCACTGCTGAGTTTTCCAAACTTGCTGACATATTGAGTGCAGCACTTTCACAGCATCATCTTTCAGGATTTGAAATAGCTCAAATGGAATTCCATCCCTTCCACTAGCATTGTTCATAGTGATGCTTTCTAAGGCCCATTTGACTTCACATTCCAGGATGTCTGGCTCTAGGTGAGTGATCACACCATTGTGATTATCTGGGTCACTAAGATCTTTTTTGTACAGTTCTTCTGTGTATTCTTGCCACCTCTTCTTAAACCTTCTGCTTCTGTTAGGTCCATACCATTTCTGTCCTTTATCGAGCCCATCTTTGCATGAAATGTTCCCTCGGTAACTCTAATTTTGTTGAAGAGATCTCTAGTCTTCCCATTCTGTTTTTTTCCTATTTCTTTGCATTGATCTCTGAGGAAGGCTTTCTTATCTCTCCTTGCTATTCTTTGGAACTTTGTGTTCAGATGCTTATATCTTTCCTTTTCTCCTTTGCTTTTCACTTCTCTTCTTTTCACAGCTATTTGTAAGGCCTCCCCAGACAGCCATTTTGCTTTTTTGCTTATGGTCTTGATCCCTGTCTCCTGTACAATGTCACGAACCTCATTCCATAGTTCATCAGGCACTCTGTCTATCAGATCCAGTCCCTTAAATCTATTTCTCAGGTCCACTGTATAATCATAAGGGATTTGATAAGGTCATACCTGAATGGAATTCACACATAATGAAAGCTGCTGTCTGTGCAGCTTATGCAGGTCTCCATATTGCTTGACCCTACCTCCACACTTTGATTCTTGCTCTATGGATATTCCACCTATCACTTTGTCTTTTCACACCACTGGCTGCCCCTACCTACTCTGTAGTGTGGCTTCAGCATGACACCCACTACAGCCATAATTCGAGGAGCTATCGTGGTTCCAGTGATTGGATTGGAGCACCAGATATACAGCTTCTCCCACTTCTTCTGGGCTCTAAGAAAACACTGAAACATTGATCATAGGACTGGCTTCTCCAGCACCCACTTAATGGGCTAGGTAATCCAGTCTGGAAGTGTGGTACAGTCCATGAATTGGCTTTTGCTACACACCCACAAACAAGGCCTTTAAACATCTCACAATTCTAAGGATGCCTGGGCAGTTCTCTTAGTCTAAACAGGCTCATCTGGGACTGGGGGGTATAGAATGAAGTAACAGGTCTATTTGTTGGCAGGCTGGTTGTTCTTGCCAGGGAGGATCCTTGTGGGGAAGGCTTCACCCACATATCTGACAGTTGGCTCAGTGTCAGTTGAGACAACTCTATGACTGTCTCCTCACTCAGCAAATTAGCCCAGGGTCATTTTCGTGGTGGTAGAAGTTCCCAGCAGCAAGAGAAGGCAAACCCAGATGCGCAAACACTTCTCAACCTCTGTTCAGTGTCATACTTGCTAATGTTCCCTTGGCCAAAGAAAGTCACATGATCAAACCCAGATTCAAGGGTTTGGTCTTGGCTGGAGAAATATATTCCTCCTCTTGCTAGGAGTTGCTGTACATTCACATTTCAAAGGACCATGCAGTCAGGAATGGGAGGAATTACTGTGACCATTTTTGCAAACAGTCTACCACAGGGTGTTAATGCCTGCTAAGGTGAACTTTGGAGATCAGAAGGAAGAGGACAAGATCCACAGGCAAACTCTCTTCTTCCTTCCCAGTGAACCATTCTGAGGTGTACTGGTTCCACATAGTTACCTGGAGATGTCCTGGGTGACCGTGCAGCTGTCTTGATAGACTTTCCTCCTTCCTTATTCCTCATTCCCTGCCCTTGCTGCCTGGGACTGTACTCACCAACAAAGCATTGCAAAGAGGATTTTGTTCAGCTTTGTTTCATAAGTATTCAGAGTTAAAACACTTTTCTATCAGATTCTTGAGAAGATAATGTAATGTTTCTGGGAGATACTCCATAAATAGTAACTTTTGTTATCTTTTATTATTCTTATTACTAACAAAAATATTTCACAACAATAAAATCTGAACTTTAAAAGTAGAAATGATCTGGGCCACGTTCTCAAATCACACTGTAGCAAAATGAAAAATTAGTAAGTCTCAAGAAAATGTAAACTGATGGAAATAAAAAACAAGCAAACAAAAGATGAAACCCACAAAGTTTCCTAAATAGCATCTAGTCAATAATACAAACTGTTTATAAAATAGATGGAAAGATACTATTTAAGAATCTCCATGGTATGTAGCATTCACACGATTAAATTCCTTAGTGGTCTTGATAAACAAAAAAACATAAAGTGAGTATTAGATCTGTGATTTCAGGGAAAAGAACAAAAACAGACCCAAGGAGAGAGATGACCAAGATAACTGGGCTGTGCTGCAATCTGCTTTTATTGGCTCATGAGAGATGCTTGTTCAATTTTCAGGAACTTGGTAAAGTGATTGTGAAACTCAGCCATGATTAATGATTAAAAATTTCATTATATAAACTTGAATCCACTGTATAAAAGATGAAAGTAATAAATACTCAAGCCATCACTTTCTATTTTACTCCATTTCACTATTATATATGTTCTTGAGTTCACCGATGTCTTTGGATCTGTATAGTGGAAATACTACATAATGGTGTCCTACTGAGCCTCTATTCCCAATTCTGCATTCCCTGATATTCCACTGGCAGCTGGATATTAGCCACAGTGGAAGAATTTACACCATGGTATTTGGCAGTGCTGCCAGTCAGAAACATCTCCTCTTCCTCCTCCTTTTCTACATAAGTAAGTGAAAGTCACTCAGTCATGTCTGACTTTTTATTGTATAGTTCATGGAATTCTCCAGGCGAGAATACTGGAGTGGGTAGCCTTTCTCTTCTCCAGGGGATCTTCCCAACCCAGGGATCAAACCCAGGCCTCCCACATTGCAGGCAGATTCTTTACCAGCTGAGCCACAAGGGAAGTCCCTTTTTAGGGTTCAGTTCAGTTCAGTCGCACAGTTGTGTCTGACTCTTTGCGACCCCATGAATTGCTTATAGTTAGGGTTCACTTCAGTTCAGTCACTCAGTCGTATCCGACTCTTTGCTACCCCATAAATTGCAGCACGCCAGGCCTCCCTGTCCATCACCAATTCCCAGAGTTCACCCAAACTCACGTCCATTAAGTCAGTGATGCCATCCAGCCATCTCATCCTCTGTTGTCCCCTTCTCCTCCTGACCTCAATCCTTCCCAGTATTAGAGTCTTTTCCAATGAGTTAACTTTTCTCATGAGGTGGCCAAAGTATTGGAGTTTCAGCTTTAGCATCATTCCTTCCAAAGAACATCCAGGACTGATCTCCTTTAGAATGGACTGGTTGGATCTCCTTGCAGTCCAAGGGACTCTCAAGAGTTTTGTCCAACACCACAGTTCAAAAGCATCAATTCTTTGGTGCTCAGCTTTCTTCACAGTCCAACTCTCACAGCCATACATGACCACTGGAAAAACCATACCCTTGACTAGACGGACCTTTGTTGGCAAAGTAACGTCTCTGCTTTTGAATATGCTATCTAGATCGGTCATAACTTACCTTCCAAGGAGTAAGCGTCTTTTAATTTCATGGCTGCAATCACCATCTGCACTGATTTGGGAGTCCAAAAAATTAAAGTCTGACACTGTTTCCACTGTTTCCTCATCTATTTCCCATGAAGTGATGGGACCAGATGCCATGATCTTAGTTTTCTGAATGTTGAGCTTTAAGCCAACTTTTTCACTCTCCTCTTTCACTTTCATCAAGAGGCTGTTTAGTTCTTCATCACTTTCTGCCATAAGGGTGGTGTCATCTGCATATCTGAGGTTATTGATATTTCTCCTGGCAATCTTGATTCCAGCTTGTGCTTATTCCAGCCCAGCATTTCTCATGATGTACTCTGCATATAAGTTAAATAAGCAGGGTGACAATATACAGCCTTGACATACTCCTTTTCCTATTTGGAACCAGTCTGTTGTTCCATGTCCAGTTCTAACTGTTGCTTCCTGACCTGTAAATAGGTTTCTCAAGAGGCAGGTCAGGTGGTCTGGTATTCCCATCTCTTTCAGAATTTTCCACAGGGTTAAGTTATCTTTTCTACAGAGATATTGTTAAACATTTACCAGCTTGCCACTGACTGCTGCTGCTGCTGCTGCTGCTGCTGCTAAGTCACTTCAGTCATGTCTGATTCTGTGTGACCCCAGAGACGGCAGCCCACCAGGCTTCCCCGTCCCTGGGGTTCTCCAGGCAAGAACACTGGAGTGGGTTGCCATTTCCTTCTTCAATGCATGAAAGTGAAAAGTGAAAGTGAAGTCTCTCAGTCGTGTCCGACTCCTAGCAACCCCGTGGACTGCCGCCCACCAGGCTCCTCTGTCCATGGGATTTTCCAGGCAAGAGTACTGGAGTGGGTTGCCATTGCCTTCTCTGTGCCACTGACTAGTGGTACACAATCTTTTCTAAGGAACATGAATATTCCAGCTTGAGATTAGAATAAAATGCAGGTAAAGCATTAGGATGCTTATAAAGTTCACACTCATTTCAGTGCTCTAGGATGCTCTAGATCTCAGGGATACATTTCTTTGGTTTGCAGTTAAATCAATTCTAATTAATGCAAGGTGGACTTTAACACTCAAGAGTGACCCAGATCTCAAACTGTTTCTCTAGACTGATAATGAGTAAGTGCTGCTAATGAGTAAGTAACTATAGAAACTTTTGAGCTAAGTCTCTGGATGCCTCTGGGCTATCCAGAAGCTAGAAATGTGGGAAATGTACAGCTGGATAAAAATGGATTTTGATCAAATGAAACACTCTTCTAACATTTTTTTTTCTATAAAGAATGAGAAAAGTTAAACCAGGTCGATAAGTATTAGTAAAAAAAATAATGTATAGCAACACTAACTAAATCTCATTTTTACCATGGGGGCTATTTTCTTTGGATTTGGAATAATTCTCAGTAAAAATTCTTTATAGCAATTTGTGTCAAAGACATTTTAACCTATAAGCTTAGTTTGAAAGGTAAATTAATGTTCATTTAAAATAGAGAATTAGAGTAATGATGTTGACTTGAATAAATTGTGAATTGGCATACAGTTCCATTAAACACCAATAGTTTATCCCTGTTTTTTCAAATTCACTTTGAAATAAATTCAGAAAGAATCCATTGTCTTAATTCACTTTGTATATCTGATTAAGTTTTCTCTAAGTTTCACTTTGTTAACATTTAAACACAACACAGAAATGATTTTGGAGGAAGAGAAATTATAGCATTATCAAAATTAACTGACACCTTTTCTCCTTTATGCTCAAGTTGTGTTGTGATCCTGTGAAGTAAAGAAAAATACATTAGAGCAATTTACCCCTATATGAGAAGTATTGTATTTGAGCAGTCTATACCTCAGTTTTTAAGAACTACTCAATTTGTGCCCAAGTTTTTTATGACTTATAGCATATATTTCGTCTTTTAATTTCCTCACTTGATTTTTTTTAAAGTTACTATTAGACTTCAGATTTTTTTAAACCAAGACTTTTTCTTATGCTAGTGATTATTTTAACTTTAAAAAATAAAGCTCTCTTTAAGTAATGGTAAGATTTATTTTCAAAGCAGATTTTCAACTCAAAAATAATCCATTTCTAAAGATATCAATGAACCAAGTCTGACATCTGAACTTTACTTTTAATTTGTTCTTGGCGTTGTTGGCTCTTATGCATTCCCTGGGTTTATTAGAGCATGTGAAGCTCTTGTGACTCTCAGTTGATGTAATAAAACTCGTGAATGTAAATTTGTCTTATTGTTCTGCATGTTTGCTTATTCTTCACACTTGTTCAGATCTAAATTTAAAAGATTATGTTTTGAAAGTAAGAAACTAAATGATCTTGTCTAAATATGTTAAAATATTTAAGCATCTGGATTTACTTTCAGTCTAGATGAAAGATCTTGGGGAAATGGGACTCTACATATTTTTCGTTTGCCTTTGAGAGAGAAACTAGCTGACATAATATAGATTAAAGGGAGTTTCAGGCTGAATGGGATCCAGAGAGATTCAGGCTACTCTCTGAAGTAGAAATGAAGGACAGACATTGTGGATCATACCTTATCTTGGATCCTGAAAATATATCACAGACCTGATTAGGTAAAAGATCAATTTGAGCCTTTAAGCATGATTTGAAGAATCTCCTTCTAGAATCCAGACAGCTCTTTCACCTGCCTAACCCATAATAAATACATATTTGTTAAGTAAGTGGTAGGTAAGGTAATTATAATCTAGAATCCAGGAGCTAAGCAATGTTTGTTAATTATTCACAGATTATGCCTGCATTGACAATTCTCGCTTTTGTAATTTGACTAACTGCTGGCTATTGACTTCATCAAGTATTGTTAGTCGATCAGAAAAGTGGTGAGCTTAACAAAATAACAAGCAATGACTGTTTACTTAAATTCCAAAAGCATATTCCTTAAAAAAAAAACAAAACCTTTATGTGAAATTTAAAGGACGTCTAATTGATGTTATGATTAATTAGCAATCAAATCTGTCAACACCAAAACAGCTACCACTGCTTGACTGATTTTAACTGATGAATTTCACCCAACTGATGATCCTTAGTACAAATACAATGACCCTTTGGGACTTCCCTGGCAGCTCAGTGGTTAGGATTTCCCGCCTTCGCTGCAGGGACACAGGTTCCATCTCTGGCCAGGGAACTAAAATCTCACATACCCAGCTGCTCAGCCAAAAAGTAAAAACTGATGAGAATCCCATGGAAGAGAAACCTGGCGGGCTATATAGTTCATGGGGTCACAAAGAGTCGGACATGACTGAGTGACTAACAGAGTATACTATTCAGCTAGTACAGTCTGGATATTATTCCAGGATTTTGCGTTTAGTTGTCAGTCAGCCAAAAGTGGAAAAAGTAAGAGACCTTTACAAAAAACGCATCAGGGTAGGGTGGGAGTGGAGTGAACTTCCTCTGCTTGAACACATCAGAGATAAGTATTAATAATAGGCATATTTTCTCACACCAATTACCAACTAGTTGCCATTTAGATGAACACATCACAATAAATATGTTCTGGTATTATGGTTTTTATGAAGCAGGTCTATATTTGAAAATTTAAGAAACTGTTATTCATTCACTTATTTATTCAATTGATTTCACTCCTCTCCCTCTCTTCACTCGGGGCTCCTCCCACCTCGTCACTCGGGGCTCCTCCCACCTCGTCACTCGAGGCTCCTCCCACCTCCCTCAGAGGTTCTTCTTGCCCTCCTCTCTCAAAGCTCCTCACAGCATCGTCACTCAGGACTCTGAACAACTTCCTCCCTCTGGGCTTCTCTGGCTCTCCTCACTTAGGCTCCTCTCACCCTTCTCGCTCAGGGCTCTTCTCACTCTCCTACCTCAGGGCTTCTCTCGCACTCCTCACTCAAAGCTCCTCACACCCTCGTCACTCAGGACAACTGAAGCCCTCCCTCCTCCGAGCTTCTCTCACCCTCCTCCCTCTGATCTCCTCACAACGCCCTCCGAGATCCTCTCGCCCTTCTCACTCAGGTTTCCTCTCACCCCCCTCCCTCAGACCTCCTCACAAGCTCCTAGCTCAGGGCTCCCTCCAAGAATGTGAAGGATTTTAAATAGGTGAGTAAACAAATAAAACCGTTTGCTTACTGGCTAAAAATATCACTGTGCTGTTGAATAAACTGCGGTAAGGCAAGAGGAAGAGGCCATTGCACCAGTCAGGGTGAGAAGAAGAAGGGAGAGGGCAGTGGCCATGGAGAGAATCAGGCAGACTCAGATTTTATAGGTCTAGTTGAATGAATGGGGTTGCGAAGAGTCGGACACGACTGAGAGACTTCCCTTTCATTTTTCACTTTCATGCATTGGAGAAGGAAATGGCAACCCACTCCAGTGTTCTTGCCTGGAGAACCCCAGGGACGGGGGAGCCTGGTGGGCTGCCGTCTATGGGGTCGCACAGAGTCGGACACGACGGAAGCGACTTAGCAGCAGCAGCAGCAGTAGCAGTTAATAACTCAACATTTTTTCTTAGCTGAAAGGTGATGTTTTGGAAGAGATCTGTACATCACTGTTATCTCATCCATTCTATACTACAATACTGAACAGAATTTTACTGTTGGGTATATATTCTTGCCCGGAAAATTCCATGGGCAATTCCATGGGACCCTGATGCGCTACAGTAAATGGGGCCGCAAAGAGTCGAATGCAACCGAGTGAACACTGTCATGCAAAACAGACAGGAGAACATACAGACTTATTAAATATTGAAAATGATGTCCTGACTTAAGTTTTTAAAGTTCTAAGTGAGTAATTTTCAATGGGCAGTAAAGCTTTCCCTGTGTTGGATAATCCCAGATTACTGTTGGTAAGAACACAGTTCCTGTGTCACTGCAGTCACTTGTCTACTGAGTGGAGGTGCATCAAGCAAGGAGGTCACAGAGTATGAAACCCACTGGAACAAATGTAAGATTGTTTGAGGAGAGGTCCTGTATCACCCAGTGATAACACTGGGGAACATCACCCAACGATTTCTGATTTTGGTATAAGAATTCTAAACAATCAATTTGAGTCTTTTTGATTTGTAGATTTTTGGAAGGTGATTTAGTGAAGTTGGCGTTACTGAGGAGAGAAATCACTTCTTTTTTTTACGGCACTCCTGCTGCATGCTTTGTGCTCTATGTTTAAATGAACGTGTTTTCTTCTTCTTGAGGGGATAATTCATACACCTGTGAAACAATGAACGCAATAACTTGAACACTGAATATCACAATATGGTCGAAAGAGCATGGACTTCAAAATCAGACACAGTTCTCAAAGTCTGCTTCTTCCTCCTACCAAATGCATGCTTTTAGACAAATCATTAACCTCATCGAATCTTTCTCTTTCAGCTTAAAAAATTTTTTTAAAATATTTTTATTTATCTATTTATGGCTGCGCTGGGTCTTTGTTGCCGGGTCAGGCTTTCTCTAGTGGCAAGCAGTGGCTGCTTTTCGTTGCAGTGTGCAGCTTTCTCATTGTTATGGCTTCTCTTGTTGTGGAGCACTGGGCTCTAGAGTACACTCAGCAGTTGTGCCATGTGGGCTTAGTTTCCCCATAGCATGTGGAATCTTTCCAGACCAGAGATCGAACCTGTGTCCCTTGAATTGGCAGGAGGATTCTTAACCACAAGAGCACCAGGGAAGTCCTCTTTTTTAGCTTTATCTAAGGGAAAAAATGGAAATATGGATTCCTTTCTTGCCTTAGTATGCTAGGATTAAATAGAAAAATCTGAATGAGAATGAAAAGAAAACCTGCACAGTAATTGGTACTTAAAGTATGTTTTTAAGTTTCAAGAGGGTGATTTTGAATTTCAGAGCAAGGAAAGCTTCCTCACATTGAAGGAGTTAGGATAATAGTTGTTAAGGAAGCAACACACATTTGTTCTGATTGCCTCCAGGTTGGAAATGCATGGCACAAAGTTTAGAAGCATTAGCTTTTGTGTTATTGAATAATCACAGACTTTGAGAGCATAAAATGTGCAAATCAGGCAAGTATACAAGGAATAGGAAAGATGAGTATGGACTTTTAGTAAGCTGGAAACTATTAGTCTCAGAAGGCTGATTAGAATGTGAATAAGCCTGTAGAAGAAGGGGTGTGACAGGAAACTAGAAATATCTATTACCTTTTGCTTCTGCACTGAAATTCTCTTCCCCAGCCAGGATCTGAGCTAGCGGAGGCAGTCAGACCAGATGATCTTTCTGTTTTCCTTTTCCTGGTTCAATTTCTGCAGGACTCTGACTCCCAGCCAGAGGAATTCAAAAGGTCTCTGCTTTCAGCAGCAGGTTCTACTGCCAGCTTCTGTCTCCACATCTCCTAAATCAAGGTAGGCTTCTCCACTGCCAAAAGCACTGGACAAAAAGCAGAATGACCCTTTGATCTCTTATATATGGAGCTCCTATGTTATGCAAAGAAGTTTATGGTGTGTTTTATAAAGAGAACTGAATTGGTGTTTAATCTCACAGGCATTCAAGAGCTTAGAATCTAATCTAAGAAACTATGAATGTGTGAAATGAGATTTCCCTGAGATTCAAATGGTAAAAAATCCACCCTTAATGGATTTCTGAAGAGGGGCACTTACTTTGCAGAATGACACCGAGACAATACTGCACAGAGTTGTTGTTAGGAGTAAATGAGCAAATATACACAGAGCACTTAGGAATGTACCCTGTAGGCAGTGTGTGTTCAATAAATGTGAGCCACTACTGACTTCAAGTAGTGTTGCCTAATATGCCTTGTGATAAAAATCTCTTGGGGGGATTTGTTACATTTAGAGATTTCCAAACCCCTCCCAGAAAATGATTCTATTTCAATTGGTCTGAATAGGGTAGTGGGAAGTGGAATCCTTACAGTTAACAAATGTCTCAGAATTCTTTAGATTTCTCAAGTTTAGAAAACACCACCTTAGTGAAAATGTACAAACTTCCAGTTATAAAATAAATAAATCCTAGGGCTCTAATGTACAGAATAGTGACTATAGTTAATAATACTATGTTGTATATTTGAAAGTTGATTGAGAAAATTCCCTTCTGGACAAGATTCACCCTTCTGGAAGCCATTAAGAACATTTATGATTCACGGGTAGAAGATAAAATTTCAGTGTTAACAGGAGTTTGAAAGAAGTTGATTCTAACACTCATGGAATACTTTGAGGGACTCAAGCCTTCAGTCGAGGAAGTAACTGCAGGTGTGTGGAAAGTATAGAAATAGTCAAAATAATAATAATTATTAGTGATGATTACTTTTTAACATATAGAAGAACGAGAAAAATGATCCACTCTGTTCAATATGCTAGATATATCACAGTTTCCTCTTGGTTTTAACTGAAATAGAACAGGTTAATCAGAGTAGAGAGAAAATGGACTTTATAACATAAAAAATAAACCCAAACCTCAGTGAAAACAATTGAGAGGCCAGGATGGGGAGGGCCCATGTCCCCTGGCAATAGTGGAGGCCAACAAGAGGAAGAAAGACTTCCTTTTCTCACCTGGCAAGAGCTCAGCCAGTGAGAGACTGTCACAGCTCAGCCAATGAAAAGTCACTATGCTTCCAATTCTCAGTTCCTCCAATAGATTCTTTGTTTACTACAGCACTTTGACTTCCTTTTCTACTCTTTAAAAGAGTTCTCTGCTTGCTCTGTGGGGCTTACACAGTGGCTCAGCTTGGCTATAGACCGTATTTGCAATTCTTTGTTGATCTCAAGTAAGCCCATTTTTGCTGGAGAAATAACTATTGTCTGTTTCAGAGCAGTAATAACCGACTTCCTGTCTCTCTCCTCTCCCGTAATAATTCAAGAAAAGCCAAGGGACCAATTAAGACCTCCAAATATGCTTTGATTTGTGACCTAGGGCTATTCTTCACAGACCAGAGGAGCTTGTTTCTTGAGTGTTTGTCATTTCAAAATTTATGTACTCTTGTACAATGGTAATTTCAGGAGGAGTTGCATTTTAAATGTGGTAAATGTGTTGAAGGGTATGTTAAATTTGTTGATTGTCTGTCATCTTATGGCAAAAGTGTTCCTAATGATTCTTAAATAAGCATATTTTCTTGGCATTGAGTAGTACAGTCAATGCCAGGCAGAAAATACTGACACCAGGTTTAAATTGTAGTGTTTTGCATGTTCTAATGGCAACACTTAGTGAATTATGTTTCGAACTGTAATTTCTTCAGTGAACTATTTGTGAATTTGTGGATGCAGGGTGACCAGCTTCTCAGTTGCTGTTTGATCTCCTGGGCACACATCCACCTGTAATAGATCACAAGCACAATTTAAATTGTTTCCTCTTCCTCCTCCTTCTTTCTCTTCACCCCTCTGCTCCTTTGTCTTCCACTTTTGCTCCATGCCAAAGGCTTATAGTTAAATTCCCTCAGTACATTCTCATACATTAATTTGTGTCTGATGCAACTCTACAGTATTTGGCAAGTCACGGTATTTTTGCTTCTCTATTCTTTTCACTCACATTAAACCAATTCAAGAAACCCAGAATGTTTGATTTAGATAAATGCAACTAACAGCATTGGAGGTGGCTTATGTGCATGTTTTTGCAAAGTAATCTGATCTTAAAAGGTAATTGCATTAGGACCTTGCCAAAATCAGGGATAAAGTACTTCTCTTAAAACAAATCAAAACTACTTCTGATTTTCTAGAGTTAGCAAGGAGCAGGACTTTGCGGGCAACAAAAGTTAATGACTAGCCAAAGGGTTTTTCAACCCTCCTCCTTGTTTTCTACCCAAAACCATGTTAAGCCATACCTAGATAATATGCTTATTGATTTTCAGGTATCTACAAATAAGATATTCTTCATAAAACCTTGAAACAGTCTTGGACTCTTATTAACTTGGACAAAAGTGAACACAAAGGAATTTGCCTGCAGCACACAGCTGGGCCCTGTGACCCCACTGACCCAGCTTCTCTTCTAAAGTGTAGCAGGGTTCTGCCCTTTACATCTCCTCTACAATAGAAAATGTCAGTGAGAAGACACCCAGCCTTCGCTCTTATCCCATGAGGAGCATGTCCACTGGGCAGTTTTTCTCTAATAATTACTTTAACTGGCAAAAGTGCACACATTTTGAACTGAGAGAAAATTTTTATGGCATTTTGCAAACATCATGTAGTTGCAAATATTTGTCTTCTGGTTAAGAACTAGCAGAGCCTTGTGGTAAGTTGCTTAATAGTAGTCATGGTCTGTTAATTCCATTTTTTCTTTCTTCCTAAGAAAGAGTGAAAAAATAACTATCTGGTGAATATCAGGATTCCTAGGCTCATATAGGAGCACTGAACCAAAGGTCTCCCAGAACAGCAGTGTTTTATTCTCAAATATAAAAATTGACTTACCAGAGCAGGGATCTTGACTAGAGTCCATGACTCTTAGGAGAATTTTTGACAGGAATGCAGGATGCTGAAGACATCTCTAAGAAAAAAAAAAGAAAGGCTGCAAAATATATATATATATATATATATTTTATGTATATTTCATCAGTTTATCTAAAGCTCCCCGACTTTTTTTTTTTTTTTTCCCCTGACTTTCTAAAATGAACTTCTTTTGCAGCATTCCAGAAGCTAAGGTTTGCCTCTCAAAGTTATTTCTGAATTGGCATATAAAACTTACATGCCATTGCCTAATTCCATTTTTTGGAATGTTAAGTAAAACAAACACCTAGGAAACAAGGACAATATTAGAATATGACTGAGTCTTGCCCTGCTTTTTCTTGTTTTAACTTAGTGGTACTATATTGATTTCAAGAGCTTTGCACTGAAATGTGTTGTTCAGTTCAGTTCAGTTCACCTAATCAGTTGTGTCCAACTTTTTGCAACTCCATGGACTGCAATGTGCCAGGCTTCCCTGTCCATCACCAACTCCCCAGAGCTTGCTCAAACTCATGTCCATTGAGTCAGTGATGCCATCCAACCATCTTACCTTCTGTCATCCAGTTCTCCTCCTGCCTTCAATCTTTCACAGCATTAAGGGTCTTTTCCAGCAAGTCATTTCTTTGCATCAGGTGGCCTAAGTATTGGAGTTTCAGCTTTGGTATCAGTCCTTTCAATGAATATTTAGGACTGATTTCCATTAAGATTGACTGGTTTGATCTCCTTGCAGTCCATTCTCCATCATCACAGTTCAAAAGCATCAATTCTTCGACGCTCAGCTTTCTTTATAGTCCGGCTCTCACATCCATACATGACTACTGGAAGAATGATAACTTGATTAGATGGATCTTTGTCGGCAAAGTAGTGTCTCTGCTTTTTAATGTGCTGTCTAGGTTAGTCATAGCTTTTCTTCCAAGGAGCAAGCGTCTTTTAATTTCATGGTTGCAGTCACCATCTGCAGTGATTTTGGAGCCCAAGAAAATAGTCTGTCACTATTTCCATTGTTTCCCCATCTATTTGCCATGAAATGATGGGACCGGATGCCGTGATCTTTGTTTTCTGAATGTTGAGTTTTAAGCCAGTTTTTTCACTCTTCTCTTTCGCTTTCATCAAGAGGCTCTTTAGTTCCTCTTTACTTTCTTCCATAAGGGTGGTGTCATCTGCGTGTCTGAGGTTATTGATATTTCTCCCAGCAATCTTGATTCTAGCTTGCACTTCATCCAGCCTGGCATTTCACATGATGTACTCTGCACATAAGTTAAATAAGCAGGATAACAATATACAGCCTTGATATATACTCCTTTACCAATTTGGAACCAGTTGTTCCATTTCCAGTTCTAACTGTTGCTTCTTGACCTGAATACAGATTTCTCAGTAGTCAAGTAAGGTGGTCTGGTATTCCCAACTATTGAAGAATTTTCCACAGTTTGTTGTGATCCACACAGTCAAAGGCTTTGGTGTAATCAATAAATCAGAAGTAAATGTTTCTCTGGAATTTTCTTGCTTTTTCTATGACCCAATGGATGTTGGCAATTTGATTTTTGGTTCCTCTGCCTTTTCTAAATCCAGCTTGAAATGTATTGAAGTACCACTAATTGAAACAGAAAGATATTTACTTCATTTGAGTAAATGTACAGTACTTTATGGGCTTCCCAGGTGGTGCTAGTGTAAAGAAACCACCTGCCAGTGCAGGAGACACACAGGAGATGTGAGTTTGATCCCTTGAGGAGGCACAGCAACCCACTCTAGTATTCTTGCCTGGAGAATCCCATGGACAGAGGAGGCTGGCGAGCTATAGTCCATAGGGTTGTAAAGAGCTGGATATGACTGAAGCAGCTTACCAAACCATACACATGGTACTTTATGGTTAAGGTTCTTGGTTTGTCAAATACAATCAAAACTACATACAGTATTTGGTGATGTGAAAGAAAAGATAGAGTTTTTAAATGTGAAAAGCCTTTTTTTTTCTGAGTAGAGAGATTGGGATCATTTTTTCCTTTCTTTACCTCAGTTTTTCTACATTGCTTAGATAGGTTTTAAAAGGGCACTTTTCTCTATTCATATAAGGGAAACCCTGTCTTAGACACTGTTAATGAATTATAACACCACTTATAGCAACAGGACAGGCAGGCCTGTTGTGCTTGCGGTCCATGGGGTTGCAGAGAGTTGGACATGACAGAGACTGAAATGAACTGATAGCAACAGTTTGACCACAAATAGTGATGAGAAAAATCCTTAAATACTAGGTGGATCTTTAAGTAGAAATTTTTACAAAATTTGGGGAAATTGGCGCTGAAAATGTCAGTTCAATGGAAGTTTGCTAGCTAACTTTTCGGGTAAGTTTACATATACCTCTTGAATACTTTCAAGCAGGGTTTAATTTGGTGTCATCCTGTTTAAGAGCATTTATTAACCCCAAGAGATAAATGGAAAGAATTCCTATAATTAAGTACATTGGTTTGTCTTTATGTGGTTCCATAATGTAATATATTAAGCTCTTACTAGACTTTGGACCCTGTGTGTGCTATCTGGCTTATGGGAATTTTCTCATCCAGTTTGTCAACAACTTTTATGTGATAGTAATTAAAACAATCATCCTTGTTTTGCAGATAGAGAAACAGGACTGGAACCCAAATTCTAGGATTCAAGAGTCTGCACTCTCCACTGTACAAAACTTATTGTAAGTAAACTTAAATATTAATAGTAAATAAGCAAAGTGAAGAATTACATTTTTTAATTATGGAAAATTTCATGGGTTAAGGAATTGTAGGGATAAAGAACTTGCAGGTTTTCCAGTGGGTAAGAATCCACATTCGCAATACAGGGGGGATGGGTTCCATCCTTGGTCAGTGAACTAAGATCCCACATGCTTCATGGTGCTGTCAAAATAAAAGAGTTGTACAGTGAACCCTCATATACCCATCCTCCAGCTTTGACAGTCATCAACACATAGCCAATATTGCTTTGTCTGTTGCCTTGTCTTCTACCCCATCTCTGTTATAAGGCAAGTCTCAGACATCATACTGTTTCACTTAAGGGAATATTTAAATTAAATAAACATATATGTATCTAGGTGAGAATAAATATGAATAATATCTGGGAATTTTTAAAAAGTACATTCTCTTATATCATCTCATTTCATTCTCATCATAATCTTTTAATTGCTGATGTTTATTCCCATATTGGAAATGAGAAAACTTTGACTTTGAGAGAGATTGTCATCTCTACCAACTTGCAAAACAAATAATGACAGAGTTGAGACTGAAATTTAAGCCGTCAGATTCTAAGTCTAAGCCTCTTTCCTCTGCACAATTGCAGCTTTACAGACTGTTATAAATGGACTTCAGCTACATCACTTATGTGAGTGAGAAAGGGAATTTAAAATGGTTCATGCATTTTACAACTTGATCTTCCATTCTTGAGTTCATTCTCCTTACATCAGTAACTATGTTTAGTCCTGTGTTGTAAAACTGAGACTATCAGAACCTTGCAGGAAATTATTCTTAGTAAGAACAAGGCACTGGGTTTAGACTAGATTAATATGTAATTGGCACATTCTCTGTCCTGATTAAATTCACCTCTCTGTGCTTCAGTTAGAATTGATATTCTGACTCAGTTCCTGAGAGCCATGTTTATGCATTTACTTTTGTGCTTAAACTTGCTGTGTTTTCATGGGATACCAAAATGAACAGAGCAGTTTCTGGCCTCAAGAAACTTATAATCTAATGGTAGGGGGAAATACCTATTTATGGGAATAAATATAAGCAAAGAAAAACATGTCATGATCATATAAGATAGGAAGTTTAGAAGATTAACACAAATATCCACCATTTATGAATGACTTCCCTGTGAGCAACAGGGATGTGCTTTATTTTTGTAATGCTTCAATACATGTGTGTGTGTATGTGTGTGTTTTAAATGATCATATTTTGATGTCAGCTTGGAGTTTTGTTCCTTTTATGGCCGCACTCCATGCCATGTGGGACCTTAGTTTCTCAACTGGGAATCGAACCTGAAGCCTCTACATTGGAAGGCAGATTCTAAACCACTGGACCTCCAGGAAAGTCCCTCAACACACATCTTAAAAGGGAAATGCTATTAACCCAGCTACCGATGATGCAGTTGAAGCTCAGGCAGGAGGTGACAATGGAAACTGGCCTTCAGGGGTGGGTAGGGTTTTCATCCCTGGTGAGTTGGGCATCCCAGGTGAGAGAATGATAACAGAGAAGCACTGAAAGAGCAAGGGTCTGGGAAACCGAGAAACATCCCAGATTCAGGGATCAGGAAATAGCGACTTAAATGGTCAAAAGCATATTTGAGGCCTCTATCTGTGATGTAGGCTACACAAGGAAAGTGTGCTTTCAATGAAGTGTTTGCTAATTCATGAAATTCCGGTGGACGTTGGTGTGATGTGACTGTTTTGGGGAGGCCATGCCTTTAGAATTTATGAAATTTTCTGATTTGTACTTTTTTATGTTCCCCTGTGGTTCTTCGGTTTTCTGTTTTTGTTTTTTAATTCTAGACAGTCTGTAGTCAGCTCTCTGCTATAAGTAATTTGCTAGCAGCTGAACTTTCGATAAAGCCTTGTAAACCATCTACATCATTATATTACTTACAAAGAATAATTTTATATTGTCAGTGAAGACATTTTTAATTTTATATTGTTTAATCATCTTTGTTTCATTTGGTTGTATCCTAAGCACTTGTTTTTATTATTATCCAGGTGTCTCTTAATTAGATTTGATTGGTAGTTTTTTTTTTAAGTTAAGAATTATTAAAAGTTACAGACGTGAAGCTATTCTGGATGATCCTACAGTGGTGGATAGATGTCATTATACATTTGTTGAAATCTATAGAATGTACAACATCAAGAGTGAACCCTAATGTAAAAAAAATGTAAAATGAACTTTGGGTGATGATGACATGTCAACATAGATTCATTGATTGTAACCCATGTTCCGTGCAAGTGTGGAAGCTGATATTGGGGGAGGGTAGGCATATGTGGGGCAGCAGATGTATGGAAACCTCTGTAGCTACTGCTTTATTTTTCTATGACTCTAAAGCTACTCTGAGAAATGAGGTCTATTAAAAAATGTAATGGAAGTAGAGAATGAATGAAAGACCAAAGCCTTCTATCTAGGTAGTTTCATGTGTTGAGTCCAGAAATGGGTGGTAGAGATGGGAGTATTATGTCAAGTGTACCTGGAGGCAACAAGATGCTGGGATTCTTCTGGCCACAGAAGTGGTGGCAAGAAGATCTTTAGACATAATAAATCTCTTGTGGCATGAATAGAGTCAGCCAATGAGAAGATGATAGAGGAGGGATCTCAGAGTTAGAAAAGCTATTAGAAAGTTCTAGCAGTGCAGGATTCATTCTCCTGTACCATCCAGAGGTGATGCAGACTCAGCCTTGATTTCCAAAAAACCTCTTAGTGATGTCTTCCCTTTAGAACAACTCTTGATTTTTGTGATGGAATTTGGCTCTTAGGCCATTTTTCATTTTTACTTTAAAGCTTAAACAAAGAAAAACATACATATCTAATCTTATTAATCTGTCAAGTCCTGCCAAGTCTCTTTCTCTCTCAATATTTTGTTAGAAACTGGTAGCAATGAAATAAATATCCTTGGCATTTATGTGCCTTTTTGCTCTCATATGCCTGCTTGACTTAAATACCCTCTACTATCACTTATTTTTCCATCTCTGAATTTTAATGTTCAATGAATACTTTCTTTTTAAAACTTGAAGTATGATTGATGTACAATGTTATATATGTTGCAGGTATACAATGCAGTGATTAACAATTTTAAATTTTTTTATATTTATTCATTTGGCTGAATCAGGTCTTGGCATTCAGAATCTTTTGTTGCTGTGCACAGATTCTCCAGTTGTGTCATGTGGGCCCCAGAATGCATAGGCTCAGTAGTTGTAGCTTAGTTGGTCCGTGGCAGTGGGATCTTAGTTCCCCAACCAGGGATTGAACCCATGTTCCCTGCTTTGCAAAGGGTATTATTAACCACTGGATTACCAGGGAAATCCCAGTTAACAACTTTTAAAAGTTATACTCCAGGACTTTCCTGGTGGTCCAGTAGTTAAGAATCTGCCTGCCAATGCAGGGGACATGGATTCGATCCCTGGTCCAGGAAGATTCCCACTTGCCACAGGGCCACTAAGCCATGCACTGCAGCTGCTGAGCCGGTGTTCCAGAGTCTGCACTTTGAAACAAGAGAAACCACTTCAGTGAGAACCATGCACACCACAAGAAAGATTAGCCCTGGCTCACTGCAGCTAGAGAAAGTTCAGGCACAGCAACAAAGAGCCTGTGCAGCAAAATAAATAAATTATTAATAAAAAAGGCATACTCTATTTCATTTAGTTTTTATAAAACATTGGCTATATTCCCTATGTTGTACAATATATCCTTGTAGCTTATTTTATACATAATAGTTTGCACTTCTTAGTGCATAATAGTTTGCACTTACCCCTATATTGTCTTTCCCCTTGAATACTTGCTTTTGAATATTAGTATTAAAAGCTATAATATGGCCTTAAAACGGGACTTTCAACTGCGGGGGCTTCAGCATCCCTGACACTCCCCACCCCGGTTACCCCTGCCCGTGCCCTCCTGAGGAAAAAAAAAAAAAAAAAGCTATAATATGAAAAACATCTTCAGAAAAAGCAACAATGTTGTATTGGGACTTGAAACCAAGTTTTTTTTTTTTTTTTTTTGTATTTCTATATGGCTGATTTCTGAGGTTTCAATCTCTAATCTTGTATGTCTTCATTTGTTTAGGGGCCTGGGTCCTGGCCCAGTACTTTCACTGCTTTAAGGAACTGTATGACTTGTAATTACAGGAGGGGACTAACTGAGTTAGTTAGGGGACTAACTAACGGATATGAGGATTATTGATCAATCCTTTAGTCATTTTCCTGTAGTGTTATTCAGTTCAGTTGAGTCGCTCAGTCGTGTCCGACTCTTTGTGACCCCATGAACCGCAGCACACCAGGCCTCTCTGTCCATCACCAATTCCTGGAGTCCACCCAAACCCATGTCCATTGAGTCAGTGATGCCATCCAACCATCTCATCCTCTGTTGTCCCCTTCTCCTCCTGCCCTCAATCTTTCCCAGCATCAGGGTCTTTTCCAATGAGTCAGCTCTTTGCATCAGGTGGCCAAAGTATTGGAGTTTCAGCTTTGACATCAGTCCTTCCAATGAACACCCAGGACTGATCTCCTTTAGGATGGACTGGTTGGATCTCCTTGCAGTGCAAGGGACTCTCAAGAGTCTTCTCCAATACCATAGTTCAAAAGCATCAATTCTTCAGTGCTCAGCTTTCTTCACAGTCCAATTCTCACATCCATACATGACCACTGGAAAAACCATAGCCTTGCCTAGATGTACCTTTGATGGCAAAGTAATGTCTCTGCTTTTTAATATGCTGTCTAGGTTGGTCATAACTTTCCTTCCAGGTGTTTTTAGTGAAATCAATTAAGTCCTTTTGTGTAATTCTAATTATAAATCTGGTGTCATCTATATCAGTCTTATTGAAGAGTTGGGAAAAAAATTGGTATGAGCCTGAGGGAGATAAAATAATTAAGTATCTTGGATTCAACTATTGTACTTTTAGCTAAAATAACAATATTTACTGTTCTTCCCATGCATGCTCAGTTGAGTCTGACTCTTTGCAACCCTATGGACTGTAGCCCTCCAGGCTCCTCTGTCAATGGGATTTCCCAGGCAAGAATACTAGAGTGATTTGCCATTTCCTTCTCCAGGGGATCTTCCCAACTCAGGGATCAAACCAGTGTTTCCTGTGTCTGCTGCATTGCAGGTGGATTCTTTACCAACTGAGCCACCTGGGAAGCCCAGTGTTTACTATTAGAATGCTTTATTTTCTTAAAAAGAAACCCTGCATATTTTTCTATGTAAATAATGTTTTTATGTTGAAATGTATTATTTCTTAAGAGAAATATAGCTTCAGGATTTTTTCTCGCAATGCAGTCTGCCAATCAGAGAAATTGAGTGAATGCCTAAGAGTCCAGTCATGAACACCTATGTCCTTGAATTCTTTTTCTTCCAACATATTTTATTTTTTCATATTCCATAAAGTATCTATGAGTCCTGTGTCCAAAAACCTTGATTATTTTTTATGTTGCATAATTGTGTATTTTCTAACTGGTGATCTCTTGTTAATCCATTTGCAAATATTTATCTGCATTCTGCTCACATTAAATATCCTGGGATTACTTGCCACATCAAAATGTTACATAGTTCTTTGGCTGTTTAAATGTCTATTATTGATGTCTCAAGTGATTATTTATAATTTAAATTTTCAATTAATCTTACTTGTTAAGAAGGTAAAGCTACTTTCTTCAAAAGAGATTATTTGACCATATTGTTAGGAAATTAGAGATATTTCCTATGAGTACTTCAGCATTCACTACTGTTTATATACCCAAATATGTCATTGATTCCTGTCAGTTTTGCCACTTAAATATCTTTTCATCTCCCCTGTTTTAGTTCAGGTGCCTTATTAATCAGTTTTTCTTAATTTTAGTATCAACCCTCTGCAGAGCATGCAAATCCAAGAGAATATTTTTTTTCTTTTTGATATTTTTTCCTTAAAAAATTTGATTACACCCCAAATGAGTATTTATGATAAAAAGGTTAGAAGATACAGATATTTAAAAATAATAAGCATAAGCTTATTTATAAAACAGAAGTAGAGTCACAGATGTAAAAAACAAAATTTTGATTATCAGGCTATAAGGGGGAGGGGTAAATTAGAAATTGGGACTGACATATACACACTTGTTGTTCAGTTGCTAAGTTCTGTCTGGCTCTTTGTGACTGCATGGGCTGCAGCATGCCAGACTCCCCTGTTCTCCATTATTTCCTGGAGTTTCCTCAAATTCATGTCCATTGAGCTAGTGATGCTATTTAACCATCTCATCCTCTGCTTCCCTCTTCATATACACACTACTATATATAAAATAGATAGCTAATAAGAACTCTCTGTATAGCACAGGAAGCTCTGTACATTACAATACTCCGTAATGGTCAATATGGGAAAAGAATCTAAAAAGAAAGAGTGACTATATACGTAACTAATTCGCTCTGCTGTACACCTGAAACTAACACAACATTGTAAATCAACTATACTCCAATAAAATTTTTTATAAAAGAAACAAAAGATACTGTAAGCCACCAGCCAGATGAGCAACTGCTAAAAATTTGTTATACATTCTCTCAGACTCTTTTAAACAGGCAAATAGCAGAATGTTATGTAAGATTGAACATAGGTAATTTTTGAATCCTTGATGAGGAGAGATTGAAAATAAACTGAACTGAGATTTGCAGTCTGACCTGTAGTGGATAATGGATGGTGCATCCACTGTGCTAATAGACTCATCAGGCCATTGGTTGATGATTGATAATTGGTTGATTTTATTTTAAAGGACCATATGGCCAAATCCCATATCTTGTTGCAGTTATGTCTTTTCCTGAGAGAAATAGATGTCCTTATAGTCTGTCATCTTAGGACTGAGCAACCCTGGAGCCTAAAACTTGAAAGGCAAGCTGAGACAAAGTAATAGGCATTTTTCATTTTAACACCAGACGTTCCTTTACTCTAAATTCTGAGGAACAAGATTCCAAGACATTTCTAATGAAGTGACAGCTCTGGAAACATGGAGAAGGCTAGAAGCAAATCGGCCTTATTAGTGACCAAGAAAATAACCTAGGCATGAGCAGTAGAAACTCTGAGTTATTCTTGTGGTGCTTCCTTCGCAGTACTGGCAAAACTACAGTGAGACTAATGAAAGTTATAGCCTACTTCCTGCTGAACTGTGGTGAAATAAAGGAAAGGGCCCATTTGATACTTGAGACAAAAATTAAATGACTAATAAATACAACTAGAAAGAGCAGACAGAGCCAAGATAGCCGGAAAGTAAATGTCTTTGAAATAGTGTCCATCTCTGGCCAGTAACTTAAATTCAGCAGTAACATCAGGTAAGTAAATTATAGTAGACAATTGACATTACTTTTTCAGAGTTGACGGAACTTAATTTACTTGCACTATATGTTTATAATCCTTTGTGTGGTAATAACTGAATGACCTTTAAAAGGTAAAGTCTTGACCAATACAGTATACTAACGCATATACATGGAATTTAGAAAGATGGCAATGATAACCCTGTATGCGAGACAGCAAGAGACACAGATGTATAGAACAGTCTTTTGGACTCTGTGGGAGAGGGAGAGGGTGGGATGATTTTGGAGAATGGCACTGAAACATGTACAATATCGTATAAGAAACAAATCGCCAGTCCAGGTTCGATGGAGGATACAGGATGCTTGGGGCTGGTGCACTGGGATGACCCAGAGGGATGGTACGGGGAGGGAGGAAGGAGGGGGGTTCAGGATTGGGAACACGTGTACACCCGTGGCAGATTCATGTTGATGTATGGCAAAACAATACAATATTGTAAAGTATAAAAAATTAAAAAAATTAAAAAAACGGTAAAGTCTTCTCTAGGTGTTTGATTTTTAGCTAGATAATATAATCCTTTGAGAAAACAAGTCTTCATAAATAATAAATAGCCATGTTTATCTTTGATTTCTTTGTTCTGAGTCTCTTCATTGTTGACTGCCAATCACAGGGTTTTTTTTTCTTTTTTTTATGATAGACCCCCCCAACCCCAACAATATTTCCATGTTGCCTTCCATGATGATGTTGCTTTAGTGCTTTTTGTCTGATCTATTGTGAAGGAACTTGCAACTCTTCAATTTCAATCTATCTTGCTAATGCTTCCTTTCTTGTTCTATAGTGGAAAGTAGATATGAGATTTCCTGGGTCTCAAAAGGCAATTTTATGTACCAATTACTTTAACCTAATCTCTTTGAAAACAATAATTAATATAGCATATTTAAGTAGCTAAGTTTTCCCTCTGTACATCCTGGCCTCTGACTTGTCACCGATCCTGTGTATCACATTCTACTTAGACCACAGGGAGGAGGGGTTTCCAATGAACATAAAAAATAAAGTCAGCTTTTCCATTCCTAAAGCTAGTTTTATTTTATTATTGTATAACAGATTTAAGTGGGAATCTGTTCGGTAAGTTATCTTTTGTTTCTTAAAGATACTCTTCTCACAGAATTAAGCTTAGTACCTTTTCAGTCTTTTTCTAAGTATTTGTATTTGAGGATCTGAAATGAGAATATTTTGGCTTTTACAGCACCAAGATTATGTCTGAATTTTTTATAATGGAATAAAAGACAGAGGATGACTTCTGTTTTAAATTCTTTTATACTAATTGAATTAAATGCATGCTCATGTTTAAATTTTATATACACTAATATTTAAATATTTTTCTTCTCCTAAGGCCCAAGATGGCAGGTTGTTTATACCACTAGATCCTCAAGTTTTTGCTTGCATCCTGATTGCTTGGAGAAAATTGGATCCCCTCAAGTTTCAGTAGGTTTGAGGAGGGGCCAAGAATTCACCTTTCTAACAAGTTTTTAGGTGATTCTCATGCCTGACGACCCCATTTGGAGAACATACTGATGTGAACATTCAGAGGGATGGACTTCATAGGTCTTGCCTAGATACTAGAATGTTTCTGTGACTAATAGACACAGAAAGGGACCCTTAGGATGGTCCAGTCCTAAGACCTGTGGTCTTACATCTTCATTTAATTTCACGACTTTTGGGATTTAATTTAATGTCATGTCCTTTGGAATTTAACTTAATGCCATGACCTTTGGAGTTCTGGTCCAGATGATGGGAAAGAGGGCTGATGCCATTAGCTCCTACTCCTACTGGGGAGTAGGCAGGAGTACAGGAGTTTGTTACATGGGTTTATTTAAGTTGAGCTGCAAGTCCAGGTGGAGGTGTGCTAAGGGCAAGTAGAAATGATGGGGCATCACTTGGGAGAAAGAATGAGACTGCAGAGTGAAGGGAAACTAAAAACTTATTGATGACCTAGTGACAGATGCATGTATCTCCTTCTTTCATTTAATCCACACAAGTCTACTGCGGGTGGGGAAAAGTATTTTTATTTTTAATAGATGAGGCAGGCACCTGAGACTTGGAAAGGTTAAGTAACTTGTCATTGTCTAAGGCCCAAATTTGAATCCCTGTTGGTCTATTTCTAGACTCCTCTTAGAAATATTTATTTCCTATTTCTTTATTTGGCTGCACTGGGTCTTAGTTGCAGCATGAAGGCTCTTCGATCTTCTTTGTGGCATGTGAGATCTTCAGTTGTGGTGGGCAGGGTCTAGTTCCCTGACCAGGGATTGAACCTGGGCCCTCTGCATTGGGAGCATGGAGTCTTAGCCACTCACTGCACTACTAGGGAACTCCCTAGACTATATATCTGTGGATGAAGAAGCTTGAGAAGGGAAGGCAGGCGTAGTGTTCTATCCTGCAAAGGGACTCGGTGGGATGAAGGCTGAAAAAAGACCAATGAGATTTGCTGTCTGAAAAGAAAACCTTCAGTGTTTTGGTTGTGGGAATACGTCCTCCTAACAGCAGAGGGAAAAGAAAGAGAAGTAGTAAGTGAAAAAAAAAATTTGAACAACAAAAAAAAGGATTTTAAAAGGAAAAAGGCAAGAGAATGATATCTCTTTAAAGCTTTCCCTAAAATAGTCACCTGTTAATGGCCTGAATGTTTGTGTCCCATTCAGATTCATAAGCTGAAGCCTCAACTCCCAATGTGATGGTATTTGGAAATGGGGCTTTAAGGAGGTAATCAGGACCTTCATAACCTAATCTAAATAAGAAAAGAGAGAGAAACCTCTTTCCTTATGTGCATGCACCCCAAAAAGTCCTCCTGAGCACACAACGGGAAAGCTGCCATCTGTACTCTGATCTTAGACTTCCAGCTTCCAGAACTCTGAGAAAATAAGATGTCTGTTGTTTCAGACACCCAGTCTATAGTATTTTGTCATAGCAGCCTAAACTAAGACAGCACCCATGCAAATGGGTGATTTGTTTATGCAGATATAAAGGTTTTTGAGTATCTCAGACTGGCATTTCTTGGTGTTTTTCCCCATCCCTACTTCTGCTGGAACACTTGCAAACAAGCAGGGTATTCCAGTCTTGTCAGGCTTCTCCTGCCAAATATACTTAATTATGTAACTGGGTGAGGTGTGCATTGACTCTTACATAAGAACCGGTTTTTCTGTCATATATTGAGCTCGACTGGGCTGCTTCTCTTTTGCTTGTGTTCATGTGATACGTGGGGTGGTGAAGGTGATGTTAAAAGCATCAGTTTGAGTTTGAGAGCTGATGAGCTTAAATTCTTAACACTTAACCCTAAGGAAATCAACTCGATTACATTTGAGTCTTTGAAGTGCTTAGAGAAATTACAACAGAAATTAAATATTAAGCTATTGATTCACGTGGGTCAGTCCATTCCATAAAACATAGTATAAAATGTCATTTCATTTCTGCTATGAAATTATTTTATCTTTTGATTTTGAAGTTGGAACAGAGATCACTTATAAATGACCATAGATTTTTTTCTGCAGCCTGACTAAGTTGATTTATTACTGAGCTCCCAAATATTTAATAGGTAGAGCCAAGAGAATGAACAATATGTTAAACATGAAACAAGGGTGGCTCAAATTATTTTTAGGACCTAGCAGAATATTAGAAGATCCTAATTAGTGTCACAAGGAAAATGGTATGACTGATATCACCCTATTTTTATGAACTGAAAAAATTTTTTAAATGATGTGCGGATTTTTATTTTGTCTGAAGCATACCCAAGCTAAGTTTTCAAAACTGCTAGGAGTTCTTCCTGAGGGTAAATATGAAGATTGTGTGAAGCCATACTCTTATTCTTTAGCAGTAAGAGGATCCTGGAGTACACAGACCCTCAAACTTCCCCCAGAGTCAGCCCTGCATGTAAGTAAAATTTAAGAGCCATCCACACAAGATTATAGATTTTATATGTAGGCTTTTATTGGTCAGTTGTGGCACTAACCTTCTCCTCCTAAGTCTCCTGAAAGACATCCCAAATGTTAGAACATCGCTTTGAGTTACACATCAAACAGGTAAATTAGTAGTAGTAATTTATATTACCATCACCATTCTGTGTCTCAGTTTGCTCATCTGTAAAATGGGGATACTAGTAGTACTCACCTTACAGAGCTGTTATGAGGAGGAAATACGAATGTGTGTAAAGACCTTAGAATTATGACATATATGAGCAAGAAGGGGAGATAGGATGTCATTTTCCTTCAAGTTGTCAGCGATGAGTGACCAATAAGGTTGAGGGGTTTCTAACTAGATAAGTTTGCCAGTGAACAGGGAGACTGAATAGCACTGGAGCAGAAGAAGCTGCCCAGGAGGCCACACCTGAGATCCACCCTCTTTGCTCAGGGATGGGGTTGAGGGTGGGATCTTGTTGGGACAGTGTCTCCCAGTTGATGGCTAGAAGAAGCAGGGGCAGTTTGTCTGAATTCCCTTTATGGGAGCTACATTTTTACTTTCTGACTGCAGTCATCTTGGGGCACACCCTTGAGAGTTGCCACTTTCAAAGACTCAGGGACCACCTACTAGTAGAAGAGGTGCTTCTTCTTTTCCATGTTCTCATATCCATAATGGGGGGAAAGCACATTACTTGACTGTTTAAGCATGTATGGACAGATACTTTTCTTAACACTCCCCTCTGATCAAAGAATCACAAAGCCTCTTCTGGATGTATATTTAGAAATGCTGTCATGGTTGCTGTTTCCCATTTGGGCATCTGTCGTGTGGCTATTTCAGCATACAGGTGAAACTCTTCCAATAGACACATCGTACCATGTTGGGGAACAGTCGGTAATTGTCATCATCAGCCTTGCTACTTGTTTAATGATTTTACTATAACAGGGAAAGTTGCTTGGCCTTCCCAAGACTCCATTTCCTCCTTTTGTAAAATGAGGGTGCCAGGTGGACCTTGAACTCCTTTGAGGTATGATATCATATTTGAGAGATGTGATCCTAGTCACAAAGGGGACTAGCTCCAAGGCTGCTCATGTATTTCTTATGTACCAATCACAAAATCAATTAGACAGAAACCCCTCTACTCACAGCAATCTCAAAGAGACTGGATCTAGCGACTCAGAAGCCACTATGACAGCTGAGTTCCCCTTGGTCTCCATTCCTCTAGTCTGACATTCTCCTGCCCCACCCTCACATTACTTGAAGCAGGCTTTGCTATTATTATTTCCTCAAGGCTTTCAATGTTCAAACCAGTCCATTAGAAAATTTCCTGGGCTCACAAAACTTCATGGGAGTGAAAGGTTTTAATTCCAGCCTATGCTGGATTAATCTGACCAGTGTGAGACTGTTTTCAAGAAGTACTGTGTAGGATCTTTCTCTTGTTGGCAATTGCTAATGAAACAATTGTCCCATAATACTTTGAATTGGATCATTTTCCAAACAAGATCATGATAACATTGTTCTAGGCAGTTAGCAACTGTAGAAAGAAGGCATGCAAAGAAAATTACTTAATATAGAAATATGAAATTGCTGTGAGATTGCAAAATTGGATTTTTTATGTGTTTTAGGGATCGCTAAATGACCAGCAAAAAAGGTTAATGCCAATTTCATCAGTGACTAGAAAAGTCTAGGGGAAAGTAGATATTTTGTCTGACACTGATGGAATTTGCTCCCTGTGTATTGCTAGTACTTGGCTGTTTAAATGTAATGATAGTCTGTATATGGAGAACATGTACTTGTAAGATTCGGATCAAAGATTTCATAAATTATTTTGCAAGCTTCTTGTGTGTAGGGATCATCTAATTCTAATACTTATACTTTGAATTGCTCCAAGTATCTGACTTCATTTTATTTGTAATAAAGGTTTAACTGTTTCAAATGCTTTTTGAGATGAAGAGAGGAAATAACTATATACATAAATAAATTGCATAGTGTGTTCAATAAATATTTTAAGTGAAAATGTGGTTTGCCTGTTTGAGAGAGAAGCTTATAGGTACTTGAACAAATTGGTCTAAAGTGTTCCATTTCCATTTTATCATTCTGTTTTGGGGGCTGAGAGACTTAACTGCTATCAAAGTGCATAAAATAAACAATTTTCATAATGCCAGGAGAAATATCAACAACCTCAGATATGCAGATGATACCACTCTAATGGTAGAAAGTGAAGAGGAACTAAAAAGCCTCTTGATGGGAGTCAAAGAGGAAAGTGAAAAAGCTGGTTTAAAACTCAACATTCAAAAAACAAAGATCATGGCATCCAGTCCCATCACTTCATGGCAAATAGTCGGGGAAACAATGGACACAGTGACAGACTTTTTTTTCTTGGGCTCCAAAACACTGCAGATGGTAACTGTAGCCATGAAATTAAAAGATGCTTGCTCCTTGGAAGAAAAGCTATGACAAACCTAGGCAGCATATTAAGCAGAGACATTACTTTGCTGACAAAGGTCCATATAGTCAAAGCTCTGGTTTTTCCAGTGGTCATGTGAAGATGTGACAGTTGGACTGTAAAGAAGGTTGAGCACTGAAGAAGTGATGCCTTTGAACTGTGGTGCTGGAGAAGACTCTTGAATCCCTTGGACTGCAAGGAGATCAAACCAGTCAATCCTGAAGGAAGTCAACCCTGAATATTCATTGGAAGGACTGATGCTGAAGCTGAAGCACCAGTATTTTGGCCACCTGATGGGAAGAGCCGACTTACTAGAAAAGACCCTGATGCTGGGAAAGATTGAGAGCAAGAGAAGAGGTGACAAAGGATGAAATGGTTGGATAGCATCACCAACTCAATGGACATGAGTTTGAGCAAACTCCAGGACATAGTGAAGGACAGGGAAGCCTGGCGTGCTGCAGTCCATGGGGTCTCAAAGAGTCGGACATGACTTAGTGACTGAATGACAATGCAGTTAATATCCTTTCCCTGTTTTTCTTAGGCTCCGAATGATGTCAGGGAACTTTACTAGGGATATTAACATCTAAAATATTCTGTAAAACATGTAAAATGTTGTAAAGCTGGTAAAGCTTCCTTTACCACTAACCCAGGCCATGGCAGGAGTGTCTTCTTGTCCTTTTCTGAGAGCTTCACAAGGCCCAGGAATACACATCAGCCCACTTCTTAGCATGAAACAGAAATTGTTTCACAGTTTCATCTCAGAGTGCAGGAATTTGCATCTATTTTGAGTTTTTTCTTCTTCTTTTTTTTTTTTAATGTGGACCATTTTTAGAGGCTGTATTGAATTTGTTACAATATTGCTTCTGTTTTATGTTTTGGATTTTTGGTGTAAGGTATGCGGCGTCTTAGCTCCCTGACCAGGGATCAAACTCCCATTTCCTTCATTGGAAGGCAAAGTCTTAACCACTGGACTGCCAGGGAAGTCCCTATTTTTAATTATTTCTCAAAATTATGATATGTTGTAGACCTATAAGAAGTGTAGTTGTTTAGTTGCTAAGTCATGTCTGACTCTTTGCAACCCCATGGACTGTAGCCCAACAGGCTTCTCTGTTGATGGTATTTCCCAAGCAAGATGGGTTACCATCTCCTTCTTCAGGGGCTCTTCCCAACCTAGGGATTGAACCTGTGTCTCCTGCATTAGCAGGTAGATTCTTTACCACTGAGGCACCAGGGAAGCATAAGAAGCATAGATGATGGTATAATGCGCACTCCACATCCTGATCACCTGGCTTAAGAGCTCAAACACAACTGAAGTCCCTATGAAATCCTATCATCCTCCTGCACCCTCCCCAGTTTTTATCCTTTTATGATACAAATATAGTCTTAAAATTTGGGGGCATCTCTTTTTTCAAATGTAGTATTTTGTTTGTTCCAGGTTTCTGATGGGTTCATGTAAAATATTTATTTATATGGCTGTGCCGTATTTTAGTCGCCCCATGTGAACTCTTAGATGCCGCATGTAGGATCTGGTTCCCTGACCAGGGATCAGACTGGGGCCCCTTGCATTGGGAATAAGGGGTCTTAGCCACTGGACCACCAGGGAAGTTCTCCCGGCGCCCCGCCCCCCCACCACCAACATTTTTTAACCAACTCACACAATGGAGTTGCTGATTGGTTGTTGAAAGAGATCTTGCCTACATTCCCTGTCACCTAGCACCCAAAACAAAGATCTGACCAAATATTTGCTCAAAAGTATTACACCAGGGGACCTTGACCCCATATTTGTTTCAACATGCCACTTAAGAAAAATAGCATCAGAAATACCACTGATGGGGGCAGTAATAATATATCAACCTGCCAGCAGAAAGCAAGACAGCAGGTTTAGTTACAGTATAGTGATTGTAATTATAGAATTAGGATTTCTAAGAAAATAATCTTTTGTTGTTGTTGTTGTTTAGTCACTAAGTCATGTCCGACTCTTTGCAGCCCCATGGACTGTAGCCCTGGCTTCTCTGTCCATGGGATTTTCCAGGTGATAATACTGGAGTGGATTGTCATTTCCTTTTCCAAAGGCATGTCTTTAATTTTATTAGGCGAATAGACCAAATTACTTTTCCAGCTCTTTTCCCTTGAGCAGTTGTTTCAAACTCTTCTCAATGTCAATGAATTCTATATTAAACATTAAAAAAAAATTTCTCCATCTCTTATGTAAGAATCTCTTCAGGAATACACGTGAGGGAGTAGAATGACAGGGTCGTAGGGTACACACATCTTTACCATGACCAGCTCTGGCCAAATGGTTCTCTAAACTCTGTGCCAATTGACAGTTTGCCTGAACGTCATTTCTGTTGCTCCACATTCTCACTCTTATCATCAGAATTTTTCATTTTTACCAATCTGATGAGTGTAAATAGTTCTTTTGGTTGTCGTTTTAATCAGCATTTCCCTGATTGCTACTGAAGTAGAGCATCTTTTATATGTTTATCACCCATTCTGGTTTCCTGTTCTGAGAATTATGTCAGTTTATCTTTTTGCTTTTTCTTTTTTTGGCAACATGGCTCACCTTGCAGGATCTCAGTTCCCTGACCAAGGATTGAGCCCTGGGCATTCATGAAAGCCCAGAATCCTAACCACTAGGCCACCAGGGAATTCCCCTTTCGCTCATTTTTTAAGGTTGTTTGTCTTCTTAGTGATTATGAAAGTGATCTAATGGAGCTCTTTATAATATTTGGTCACTAATATTTTTTATCCCAGTCCATGGCTTTGTATTTTTAAATGTTATCCTTTAATTAGCAAATCATTTGTTAATTATTGTTTTTAAGATTCTATTTAATAACATTTTACATACCCTGGGATCATAAAGTTAGTTTCCAAATTTTTCCCCCAATGTTTTGAAGTTTTTTTCTTCCATTTAGCTTTTAATTACTCTGCAGTTGAATTTTGTAAATTATGTGTGATACAGATCTAATTTTATTAGATTTTTCCATATAAATAAGCAATTATTCCAGCATAGATTACTTTTTATTTCTGCATTGTTTATTATCATTGTTTTTATTTGCATTTCCTCAGAAAGTCGTCCTAAGTATGGTCTTCTTAAATGGTTGTATTGCATTGATGTTAGAAGCTGGAGGACATATTTTATCTCCAGGGCTATGTCTTATTCACTAACATTACAAATAATTATTAGGTGATTTTTGTGTTTGGCACTCTGGTAAGAAATAGAATATGCGTGGGTTTTTGAAGATAATATTTTTATACTCGCAGTAGTTAACAATGAAGCATTTTATCTTAAATGTGTAGATCAAAGATATTTTCAAAAACCAGGCTTACATCTATCAATTTGAAACAGAAGCAAGAAATATCAGAAAGATTAGTCAACATAACTTACTGGATGAAATTTTCTATGCTGGGAATTTTTATTAATCCCTGTATGGGGTTGTTTAGCTTCCTGAAATTAAGGGATCAGATTATTATCAATATTTGGGAAAACTAAAGACATTTTAGGCTTCCTTGGTGGCTCAGACGGTAAAGCATCTGCCTACAATGCAAGAGACCCGGGTTCAGTTCCTGGTTGGGAAGATCTCCCGGAGAAGGAAATGGCAACTCACTCCAGTATTCTTGCCTGGAAAATCCCATGGATGAAAGAGCCTGGTAGGCTACAGTCCATGGGGTCACAAAGAGTCAGACACTACTGAGCAACTTCACTTTTCACTTTCAAAGATATATCTTTGAATATTATCTTTTCTGCATTCTTTTTCTGGAACTCATAACTATGTTGGACCTTCTAATTCTGTCTTCCATATTTTTAAATTTCTTTTTCATATTTTTCACATCTTTGATTCTCTGTCTTGCTTTCTGGCAAGTCTTTATTAAACTTATGTAATGTATGCTTAGTCACTTCAGTCATGTCGGACTCTTTGTGATTCCACAGACTGTAACCCACCAGGCTCCTCTGTCCATGGCATTTCCCAGGCAAGAATACTGGAGTGGGTTTATATAATGTATATATGTCTTTATTATATGTATGCTTGTTTCTTGTCTCTGACAAATTTATTATTTGAAGTTCTTCTACCATGTGTTGAGTAACTTGATTTTCAACATGATTTCCTTGTCTATTTATAAATTTTGGATTGTCAGTTCATCTTAAGCGGAACTTTCTGGTGGGAATCTTGTACAACCTCCAGAGTAGTTCTTACTTCCTCTGCTAAGGAGATTTCCAGGCTGGCAGGACTGTTTGTTGTTGTTAGCTTTTAGGCTCAGATGTCTCCAGACAATGGGATAGGCTCATGATTATACATTTTTGAGACAGATAATTATTTTTTCCACCTGAAGTTTAGGCCAAAATTAACAGTCTTTACTTTTTTTGATGGCATTTTGTTGTTGTTACTTTTTACAGATTCTGAAATCTCTCTTAATTCAGAAGCCTCAGTTCAATCTCCCTTTCCTTGAAAAGGATCAAGGTCCTATCCATTACTTATGATTTAAGAACCTAAGCTTTTGGTTGCAAAAACCCTGAGGAGCTGTCTAATATTACCAGCTTATTGTTATCTTGCAGTTGGAGTTTCTCAGTCATTTTTGTCTACTGTGTATTTTTCTGGCCTTATTCTCTGTAGTTTTATAGAAGGAGCATTTTTAGTTTTTCCCAATTCCCAAACTGCCAGAAAGGGAAGTCTGTTTGCTTAACTCTCAAAACAGGCTATTCAGCTGAACCTCAGGCAAGAAAGAAAATAATTTAAACAGTAATAGAGCCAATCATAGAGCATAGTATACATGTGTTTACTTTAGAAGTTAGTCTTGTGCGGTTGCCTGCATTAAATTGTAATTTCAGGAAAATAACTTCCTCTTGACTGAAAATGTTTTTATTCTTTCAACAAGTTGTCACTAAGTGTCTACTATCTGCTGGACAGCATGGCGTACACTTCCAATTTCAGGATGCTGGCTACTGGCTTGTTTCTCTCTCAGCCAAAAGATAAACAAACCCATGTTTGAATTGCAAAAATGACAATCAAGGCTCTGCAGATCTCCCTTGTGAAAATGGTGTCTTTAAAACAAAAAGGAAATTTGAATGGTGCTGGAATTTTGACAGAGTTGTCACAAACTGATGCCCATTTAAAGCTATCAGCTTATTGTTCTTATTAACTGGATGTACAACTTAATGGAGCTGAAACAGCTCACATTCTAAGTCTGATTTCATCTCTTTTTTGCAAGTAATTATGACTCAAAGGGAGACTCAGTTGATATATCTACAGTTATACATATGTGCTACCTTAGAAACAGTATCCTATTATCAAGTTTCTAGAAAATGAACTTTTCCAGTTATGCAAGGGTGGTTTACTTGGCCTGAGAATACATACAGATACCTATTTATGTCTATTAATTTGGCTGAGAGATAAAACAAGATGATAATAACCTTCATCCAGTACACCTTTCCTGAAAGATCACTACCTTGGATTTCGAAGCCAAGTGTTCATTTGAGAAAAATTAATTCAGCATGCAAAAAACTAAGATCATGGCATCCAGTCTCATCATCTCATGGCAACTAGAATAGGAAAAAGTGAAAGCAGTGACAGATTTTATTTTTTTAGGAGACAGTGACTACAGTCATGAAATTAAAAGATGCTTGCTCCTTGGAAGAAAAGCTATGACCAAACTAGATAGCATGTTAAAAAGCAAGACATCACTTCACCAACAAAGGTCCGTATAGTCAAAGCTATGGTTTTTCTAATAGTCATGTATGGATGTGAGAGTTGGACCATAGAGAAGAGTGAGTGCTGAAGAATTGATGCTTTTGAACTGTGATGCTGGAGAAGGCTCTTGAGAGTCCCTTGGACAGCACGGAGATCAAACCAGTCAATCCTAAAGAAAATCAACCCTGAATATTCATTGGAAGGACTGATGCTGAAGCTGAAGCACCAATACTTTGGCCATCTGATGTGAAGAGCTGACCCTTTGGAAAAGACCCTAATGCTGGGAAAGATTAAGGGCAGGAGAAAAGGGTGACAAAGGATGAGATGGCTGGATATCATCACTGACTCAGATAGTGATGAGACATGAGTTCGAGCAAACTCCAGGAAATAGTAAAGGACAGGGAAGCCTGGTGTGCTGCAGTCCATGGGGTCACAAAGAATCGGACATGACTGAGAGACTACAATCAGAACTGAAAAATAATTCAGATGTTAATAGAAAGTTTCTGTGCCCTTAAATGGTTGAGGAACCTCTAGGTATAAGGATCAAGAGGAAGTCTGTTTCAAAGTCACTTGGACCTTAAAGAAAGCCGAAGCACAAATTTCTATATGTCTCTTCCCATGGCCCAAAAACTATTGTGAAGTGACTCAGAAACCACAAAGGATACCCTTTTTAATATTCTTTTCTAAAAAATATTCTTTTCCATTATCATTTATCATAGGATATTGATACAGTTCCCCAGCTACAGGTTAGGACCTTGTTGTTTACATTAATTCTAAATGTATCCACCAACTGCAAACTCCCAATCCATCCCTCTCCCTCCCAACCTCCCCCTTGGCAACCCCAAGTCTCCATGTCTGTGAATCTGTTTCTGTTTTGTAGATACAGAAATTTGTAGGTTCATTTGACAGGACGTCCTCTGGGTGAAGACAGAGGGGCAAATATCCATTACATTGTTGTGGCATCTCTGACATTTTTCTCACTAGTCCTTGAGATGTTCAGGGGATCACAACAGCCAAGTGTGATTTAAAAGTCTATGGGATTTATTTTGCATCTCCCATGATTGAGTTGCTTCGCAAGGCTGAGAAGCTACCACGATCTGAATTTGTGATCTCTTTGACTCTATAAACCATCAGTGAATGAGTGATTCATTTAAAAACATTTAATGAACGTTTATTAGGTGCTTGGGTTGAAGTGACAAAGGCAAATAAGAAACAGTTCTTACCTTAAAGGAGTTCACAGAGTGGTGGAGGAGGCGGGCGGCTCATAAACCATTTCAGTACAATCTGATGAGAGTCATGTGAATGGGAGAAGGGCACAGATCCAACAGTGGAAGCATGGGGGAGAGGGTTGGGAAGAAATTCCTGAAGGAAGCGACCTCTAACTTGAGTAAGAAGAGAGTTACATGTACGTTTGCCAACTGAAGTGTCCTCAAGTAGAAGAGAAAAGCAAAACTTAAGTATCCTTTGGTTAAGAACACAGCAGGTGTGGCTTTTTCTTGAGGTATGGCACCCCATTTGATTATCCTAGTTTTATTTAGATTATCTTGGTAACTGAACCTCTACTATTATGTGAAGTTATTTTCAGAAGCAAAAACATATCTCCTTTTGGATAGCTTAGCTGTTTTATGTCATAATGGACTCCTAGACAGTGCATCCTCCATCACCCACTGCTGGACTAGGGTCAACTGATTTGCCAGGAGATGCCCGGTGAGAGTGACAATGAACATTTCCTTTTTTATTTTTTTTTAAATACTTATTTATTTGGTTGAACTGGGTCTTTGCAGCATACAGGATCTCGTTCCCCAACCAGGGATCAAACCTGGGCCCCCTGCATTCAGAACATGGAGTCTTAGCCACTGGACCACCAGGGAAGTCCCAACAATGGACATTTCCTGTTCAGTCTTTCTTCTCAGGCAGCACATCAACTGGGAGAGAGAGTGGTTGCAGCCTGGGGTCACTATGAAACTAGATGCCCCTTATAAGTACAGTCAGTACTGGGTGTTCATTGGTAGGACTAATGTTGAAGCTGAAACTCCAATACTTTGGCCACCTGATGCGAAGAGCTGACTCATTTGAAAAGACCCTGATGCTGGGAAAGATTGAGGGCAGGAGGAGAAGGGGATGACAGAGGATGAGATGGTTGGATGGCATCACTGACTCAATGGACATGGGTTTGGGTGGACTCCGGGAGTTGGTGATGGACAGGGAGGCCTGGCGTGCTGCAGTTCATGGGGTCGCGAAGAGTCAGACATGACTGAGTGACTGAACCGAACTGAGAGAAATGCAAACAATGGGCTGAAATGAAGAATGGTAGCTTTAGGGTGGAGGCATGAAAAACAGATGGCAAATTCTGAGAATTTCCAGGGACAAAGGATTCACCATCTCCATTCTAGTAACTTGGTGATTTCCAAGAAGAAGTTTCCAAAATTTTGCATTTTATCATTGAAAGGAAACAATTTAATTCAATGTGAATTCATTGAGTGCTAGCTTTTGGACAGCTGTTGTAGTGAATGCTGGGTTTACAATGATGAAAAGGGTTTATTTCTGCCTCAAGTTGCTTACAATGTAGATAGACTCTTACACAGATAAACATAATGGAATGATAGAGTAGATTTAGCTAATTTGTAGAACGACTGTGTGTCCGTAATCTTATTACCACTGATGCCCTGACCAGGCATGATAAAGTACAGGGGAACAGTCAAGTCCCGATTTTCTATCCTAGATCTACCCAGCGCTACTTTTCATTCCATAATTTTGCTTGTATTTCACACACCAGATCCCACTCATAATTAACTATCTATCAATGTACCACACCACTTTTGTGGAATTGCCCAGATGCACGCAAACTCACTCCTCTAATTTATAGAATTAGGCGCTGTCTCCAAAGTACCTTTGTCCCTGGACTGCCACCTCTGCTCTGTGTCTCCCTCATCCTATCCCAACATTAACCTTGGTCCCTATTTATCCTCCATCCTTAATCTTATCCTCATCCCTGCATTCAAAAATCATTTACTCAAGTTTTGCCATTTTTTAATCCACATGGATTTCAGCAAAGTGTAATTAAAGTAAAAAACTGAACAAGGACACATAGGAGTTACATTCTCAGTGGTTTAGCCCCATCGTGGAAATTGCAAAAAAGATAGCCAGGATCTTAAAAAGAACTGAAGGTGGCAGTAGAGGAATAAACATTCTGTCTGGTCTTGGGACTGAAAGAAGCCAAATAAGGAATTGTAGCTTCACGCAATTTTCTCTCACCTTTGTATTATTTCTCTTCCTGCTTCTTCCATTTCCCTTCTTTTTATCCCTAATTCAGCCGTCTCTCTCTCCTTTCAAGTCTTTTCCTCCATGTCTTCCCATTTGTTTTCGAAGGCTCTGTGCAGCAAAGATAGCCACCTAGTTTTTCCTCCACCTCCCCATCAAGAAATATTAAATCTTCTTTGCTTTTTCCACCCCTTTAAGCCTTATTAAATAAATGGTCTCTACGAACATTATCTTTAATATAAAATGTACCAGAATAACACTGGGTGGGTAAAATTAGCAAAGAAGTGATTTTAGGCAATTGCCTGTAGGGTTTTCAGCTAGTAGCTAAACTACTTCAGTGACATTCCCCAGGAAGATCTACATCAGGGATCAACCAGCTAAATTCCCAAGGGTTAAATCTGGGCTGCTATTTGTTTTTGTAAATAAAGTTTTATTGGAACATTGTCATGCTCATTGGCTTACCTATAGTCTATGACAATGGTAGACTTAAGTAGTCCTGACAGAAACTGGATAACCTGCAAAGCCTAAAAGAAATCCTTTCTGGCTGGATGTCTATATTAACCCCCTGAAGCTAAATCACGCTGCAATAGCATATGATTGAAAACCTCACTGGTTTCCAACGAAGGGGTATTTCTCACCATATGATACAGTCTTTGAGGGTCAGTTTTGGTGTTTCATTTCAGGATACAGGCTGAAGGAACGGCCTCCACATGAAATAGTACTAAGAAAACTTTGATAATGATACAGGCTTTTCCCCCACACTGCCACTTCCAGACATTGCAGGACTGAATGGAAGCAATACTCACTCTCTCATTTACTTCTTTTAGCATCTATTTAAAAATGCCCATCTTACAGGTTGTAGTTACTGTGCAGGTTAGGTGTTGGTAGGTGTTTAAAGTACATTTTTGAGCTAGTGTGTGAGAAAACCAGAGGCCTCTGGATTTGCTAGGATTGCTGGCTTCTGCTGAAGGCCATCCCTTCTTTACTCCAGGATTCTATTGTATCTTATACACGTGCATGGTGATATGTCCCCTTAGACACCTTCAGGTTTGAACTTGCATTGCACCAGCAAACAGTTTCTAAGTAATCTAGGTCTGCTGGAAACTCAGGGGCTAAGAATCCTCAAAAGACCTAATGGAAGAGATTTGATGAATTGGGTCCCTTCTTGGCTGTCCTTTGCTCAGGACTGTGATCCCCACATTGGACTCAGACGGCCAAGGCAAAATGTAAGTGGAAGGAGCTCACTGGTTCCTTACTTCTAAGTCATGGTGAACCATAAGCCACTTAGTTCAACCCTGAAAATACTTAGTGAAGCTTCAACAGAAACTCAGAGATAGTGCCTGTTTTTCAAGAAACTGTCTCTTCTTGACAAGTTCTATTCTAGGTGCTAGGGACAGGTGAAGTGGCCACCATTACATGGAGCAGTTGGGACTCAACTCGTGGATGGACTCATTCATTATCTTTTGCCTCTGGTTTGCTGAGAGCCCATCAGCAATTTACTTCTCACCATGGACCTCTCCTCTCATCTGTAAAATAAAGGGATTGGCTGAAGAAGACCTAATGGTCTTTTCCAGCTTGGTCACTCCTGCAATGCTGTAGACTTTTTCTTTTTCCAGTACTGGTTGTTCTTCCAGCTCTAAGTGAGCCCAGCCCAGCTGCTCCCTTCTCTTGAGATAACATTTTCATTGTAATCGTCCTCAGTCTCCACCCTAGTCCTGTGGTTTTCTCTTTTATATCATTGTTTTCTTATTCTTATCTAATCTGGGTTGGTTTACAGACTTTCTGGAAAAATTGAAATCAACTCAGCATACATTATTTGAGGTATTAATCTGAACCACACACTGGCAATACAGACAGGAAAAGACGGCCCTGTCCTCTACTCCCCACACAGCTGGGAAGAAACGCCAGAGAGCTCCTTTCCTGCAGGTTCCATCTTAGAGACCCTGCTGCTGCTGCTGCTGCTAAGTCACTTCAGTCGTGTCCAACTCTGTGTGACCCCATAGACGGAAGCCCACCAGGCTCCCCCGTCCCTGGGATTCTCCAGGCAAGAACGCTGGAGTGGGTTGCCATTTCCTTCTCCAATGCATGAAAGTAAAAAGTGAAAGTGAAGTCGCTCAGTCGTATCCAACTCTTAGCGACCCCATGGACTGCAGCCTACCAGGCTTTTCTGTCCATGGGATTTTCCAGGCAAGAGTACTATCAGCTATCAACATTCCCTCTCTTTGCCACCCTGAGGATTTTATTTACGCATTTCCAAAGGATATAAGGAAGTTACCAGTAGCTATATGTGCCAATAGTGATGAACATTTTTCTCTGTTTCTTCGATGCAAAGATAATATATGCTTTTTGTCCAGGATTAATGTGGTTGTGCTACTTACATTTTGAAGAATTGTTGTCTTACTGTGACAAAAAATTTTTAAACAATGGCAAAAATGCTAAGTAAAAAGTAGGATGCTCAAAATTCTGAGGACTCAGAGTTGGAAGGGAGGAGTGCCCAGGGACCAGTGGACCAGCAGTGCTCTCTGAGATGAAGGGAGAAGTGAACTTGTGTGACTTAAAAGGCACCATAGCTCCCTCTAGGGGTGGTAGTTACTGAATTACTTCGCTGACCTGCTGCACTTCTGCTTTGAGAATAAACTCTTACTTTAGAACAAGGGAAGTCTATCTATTCTTCACTTTAAGAAGAAGCTAGGTGCCCACAGTGAGGTTTGTTTTGTGACCTGGTAATAGGTTCAGAATATCCAGTTTCACATACTTCACTGAAAGCACATAATTACTTCCAAGGGAGAAAATACCACTGATTTTTTTTTAATGGACCTCGGAGAAGGCAATGGCACCCCACTCCAGTACTCTTGCCTGGAAAATCCCATGGACGGAGGAACCTGGTGGGCTGCAGTCCATGGGGTTGCTAAGAGTCGGACATGACTGAGTGACTTCACTTTCACTCACCTCCATGCATCTCCATTTTTTTAAACATTAAAAAATTAAGAATGTTATAGTTTATACACTTTATAGTTGCAGTTTGGTTGGTTACTCTTTTTTTCTGGTAGTTTTATTGACTGATTATTTGTGATTGTTGACATTTATTATTAATAAATGACCATACAGAAAATTTATATTGACTTCATATAGGATATAGGAGAAGGCAATGGCACTCCACTCTAGTACTCTTGCCTGTAAAATCCCATGGACAGAGGAACCTGGTAGGCTGCAGTTCATGGGATCGCCAAGAGTCGGACACGACTGAGCGACTTCACTTTGACTTTTTACTTTCATGCATTGGAGAAGGAAATGGCAACCCACTCCAGTATTCTTGCCTAGAGAATCCCAGGGATGGGGGAGCCTGGTGGGCTGCCGTCTATGGGGTTGCACAGAGTTGGACACGACTGAAGCGACTTAGCAGCAGCAGCAGCAGCATATAGGATCTGAAAAACACTAGAAAATATGGTTGTTATTAAAGAATATTTAATTAGGAAAAAAATCCACTTTAGAAAATACATCTTTTCTGTGTAACTTATCCTATTTGTCTTTCACTACCAACTCTGAGCTCTTGTTTCCTCCCCTGAATTGCTGGCTCTTTGAAAGCAGAATATCATTTTGCTCCTTTTTGTGTTCTTCCCAATTCCACATGCCTTGCACAAAGAAGAGTAATAAATGCTTGGTTTACTGCCACAGATTTTTATTTATTTATTTATTTATTTGCCTGTGGCGGATCTTGGTTGCAGAATGAGTGATCTTTAGTTATAGCATGCAGACTCTTAGTTGTGGTATGTGGGATTTAGTTTCCCAACCAGGGATCGAACCTGGGCCCCTTGCATTGGAAATGTGGAGTCTTAGCTATTGGATCTCTAGGGAATTCCCTGCCATAGATTTTAAAATTTTTTTTTATTTTTTAAAGTTAAATTTTTATAAGATGTTTTCTTTCTTTTTCTTTTTTAAAAATTTAATTTATTTATTTTAATTGGAGGCTAACTACTTTATAATATTGTAGTGGTTTTTGCCATACATTGACATGAATCAGCCATGGGTGTACATGTGTTCCCCATCCTGAACCCCCCTCCCACCTCCTTCTCCATCTCATCCCTCTGGGTCATCCCGGTGCACCAGCCCTGAGCACCCTGTCTCATGCATCAAACCTGGACTGGTGATCTGTTTCACATATGATAATATGCATGTTTCAATGCTATTCTCTCAGATCATCCCACCCTCGCCTTCTCGCACAAAGTCCGATAGACTGTTCTATACATCTGTATCTCTTTTGCTGTCTCGCATATAGGGTTATCATTACCACCTTTCTAAATTCTATATATATGCACTAGTATACTGTATTGGTGTTTTTCTTTCTGACTTACTTCAGAAATAGGCTCCAGTTTCATCCCCCTCATTAGAACTGATTCACATGTATTCTTTTTAATGGCTGAGTAATCGAGTCAGTGATGCCATCCAGCCATCTCATCCTCTGTCGTCCCCTTCTCCTCCTGCCCCCAATCCCTCCCAGCATCAGAGTCTTTTCCAATGAGTCAACTCTTCGCATGAGGTGGCCAAAGTACTGGAGTTTCAGCTTTAACATCATTCCTTCCAAAGAAATCCCAGGGCTGATCTCCTTCAGAATGGATTGGTTGGATCTCCTTGCAGTCCAAGAGACTCTCAAGAGTCTTCTTCAACACCACAGTTCAAAAGCATTAATTCTTCGCTGCTCAGCCTTCTTCACAGTCCAACTCTCATGTCCATACATGACCACAGGAAAAACCATAGCCTTGACTAGACGGACCTTAGTCAGCAAAGTAATGACTGAACTGAACTGAATATTCCATTGTGTATATGTACCACAGCTTTCTTAGCTATTTGTCTGCCGATGGAGATCTAGGTTGCTTCCATGTCCTGGCTATTATAAACAGTGCTGCAGTAATCATTAGGGTACACGTGTCTCTTTCAATTCTGGTTTCCTCGGTGTGTATGCCCAGCAGTGGGATTGCTGGGTCATATGGCAGTTCTATTTCCAGTTTTTTAAGGAATCTCCATACTGTTCTCCATAGTGGCTGTACTAGTTTGCATTTCCACCAATAGTGTAAGAGGGTTCCCTTTTCTCCACACCCTCTCCAGCATTTATTGTTTGTAGATTTTTGCATAGCAGCCATTCTGACTGGCATGAGATGGTACCTCATTGTGGTTTTGATTTGCATTTCTCTGATAATGAGTGATGCTGACCATCTTTTCATGTGTTTGTTAGCCATCTCAATGTCTTCTTTGGAGAAATGTCTGTTTAGTTCTTTGGCCCTATTTTTGTTTGGGTAGTTTATTTTTCTGGAATTGAGCTGCAGGAGTTGCTTGTATATTTTGAGATGAATTTAATTCTTTGTCAGTTTCTTCATTTGCTATTATTTTCTCCCATTCTGACGGCTGTCTTTTCACCTTGCTTATAGTTTCCTTTGTTGTGCAAAAGCTTTTAAGTTTAATTAGGTCCCATTTGTTTATTTTTGCTTTTATTTCCATTACTCTGGGAGGTGGGTCATACAGGATCCTGCTGTGATTTATGTTGGAGAGTGTTTTGCCTATGTTTTCCTCTGGGAGTTTTATAGTTTCTGGTCTTACATTTAGATCTTTAATCCATTTTCAGTATATTTTTGTGTATGATGTTAGAAAGTGTTCTAGTTTCATTCTTTTACAAGTGGTTGACCAGTTTTCCCAGCACCACTTGTTAAAGAGATTGTCTTTTCTCCATTGTATATTCTTGCCTCCTTTGTCAAAGATAAGGTGTCCATAGGTACATGGATTTATCTCTGGGTTTTCTATTTTGTTCCATTGATCTATATTTCTGTCTTTGTGCCAGTACCATACTGTCTTCATAACTGTAGCTTTGTAGTATAGCCTGAAGTCAGGCAGGTTGATTCCTCCAGTTCCATTCTTCTTTCTCAAGATTACTTTGGCTATTTGGGTTTTTTTTTTTGTATTTCCATACAGATTGTGAAATTATTTGTTCTAGTTCTGTGAAAAATACTGTTGGTAGCTTGATAGGGATTGCACTGAATCTATAGATTGCTTTGAGTAGTATATTCATTTTCACTATATTGATTCTTCCAATCCATGAACAGGGTATATTTTTCCATCTATTTGTGTCCTCTTTGATTTCTTTCATCAGTGTTTTAAAGTTTTCTGTATATAAGTCTTTTGTTTCTTTATGTAGATATATTCCTAAGTATTTTATTTTTTTGTTGCATTGGTGAATGGAATTGTTTCCTTAATTTCTCTTTCTGTTTTCTCATTGTGACAGGAATGCAAGGGATTTCTGTGTGTTAATTTTATATCCTGCAACTTTACTATATTCATTGATTAGCTCTAGTAATTTCCTGGTGGAGTCTTTAGGGTTTTCTATGTAGAGGATCATGTCATCTGCAAACAGTGAGAGTTTTACTTCTTCTTTTCCAATCAGGATTCCTTTTATTTATTTTTCTGCTCTGATTGCTGTAGCCAAAACTTCCAAAACTATGTTGAATAGTAGTGGTGAGAGTGGGCACCCTTGTCTTGTTCCTGACTTTAGGGGAAATGCTTTCAATTTTTCACTATTGAGGATAATGTTTGCTGTGGGTTTGTCATATATAGCTTTTATTATGTTGAGGTATGTTCCTTCTATTCCTGCTTTCTGGAGGGTTTTTTTTTTTTTATCATAAATGGATGTTGAATTTTGTCAAAAGCTTTCTCTGCATCTAATGAGATAATCATATGGCTTTTATTTTTCAGTTTGTTAACGTGGTGTATTACATTGATTGAATTGTGGATATTGAAGAATCCTTGCATCCCTGGGATAAAGCCCACTTGGTCATGATGTATGATCTTTTTAATATGTTGTTGGATTCTGTTTGCTAGAATTTTGTTAAGAATTTTTGCATTTATATTCATCAGTGATATTGGCCTGTAGTTTTCTTTTTCTGTGGCATCTTTGTCTGGTTTTGGTATTAGGGTGATGGTGGCCTCATAGATGGAGTTTGGAAGTGTACCTTCCTCTGCAATTTTCCAGAAGAGTTTGGGTAAGATAGGTTAGCTCTTCTCTAAATTTTTGGTAGAATTCAGCTGTGAAGCCGTCTGGTCCTGGGCTTTTTTTTGCTGGAAGATTTCTGATTATAGTTTTGATTTCTGTGCTTGTGATGGGTCTGTTGAAATTTTCTGTTTCTTCCTGGTTCAGTTTTGGAAAGTTACACTTTTCTAAGAATTTGTCCATTTCTTCCAAGTTGTCCATTTTATTGGCATATAATTGCTGATAGTAGTCTCTTATGATCCTTTGTATTTCTGTGTTGTCATGATCTCTGCGTTTTCATTTCTAATTTTGTTGATTTGATTCTTCTCCCTTTGTTTCTTGATGAATCTGCTTGCCATGGATTTTAGAAAAAGCCCCATGATATAAGGAAATAAGCAAATCATTGAGCTGCCTGCCACTTGACAAGAGAGGTCAAGTGACTTTCCCATGGTCATACAGCCAACAAGTAGTAGGGCCTGGATTCAAACTCAGTTTGGTTCAAGTTTCCCCTACAGAGTCAGTATTTACCCCTCACTTGCCTCTCCCTCCTCCCCGACTGACATTGTCTCCCTTTCCTGTGACAGCTCTGATTTTTGCTCTGATATCTATATCTCCTGAATGTAGCCCATTACTGAGAGGAGCAGATTTTATTGCTGGCTACTGACTGAGGGCACGTCACTTTGGCTGACACTAATTTGGGCTCCCATTCCCTGGCCAGAGTTATTGCATCTCAGGAGGGTAGTAAACCTGCAGGCTATACTTGGTAAAGAATTTCTGGGAGCAAAGTGTCCTCTCTCTTCTGGAAAAACTGAGTAACCACCTTCCTTGTCAGTCCTTGGATATGAATGAAAACATAGCTCAGGCAGTTGTGAACAGACAACCAAGAGAACCGAAAGTGAAACTGACATTTCCAAGAGCAGACTGATGCAGAAGTAAACTTGGTCTTGGATGACACTCAGGAGCAACTGAGTCAAATCAACCTTGAAAACAACTCCAGCTTTAGTGTTCAGTCATGTAAGCCATTATATCTCTTTTTGATTGTTTAAGCCGCTTTGAGTTGTTTTGATTTTATTTTTTAATCATTCAATGGAAACTCTTCATGGCCATAATTTGGGAAGATAAGATTCTATATCTTTCTCAAAAGCTAACTGGTTAGAATTTTGACCAGCTCTAAGTTGTTAAACTTTAAGAGAATTAATTAGATCTCAGTATTTAAGAGCTATGTGATAACTAATTCATATTATATTTACAACTCTAAATTCAAACAAAACCTAAATGTCAGGTGCCTGAACACAAATATAAAAATACTGGGACCTGCTGTTGCTGCAGTTGAACCTAAATTATGACTCCCTTAGGGAGAATCAATACTTTTCTTTTAAGCCAAACTCAAATTCTTACATGTACCTCCAAATAATGAATAATAAATAGAAGGAATTTTTTTTTTTTAATTAGGGGGAAAAAATGTTACTTGCCTGTTACATGAGTTGGAAAAATCATCCCTTAAGCTCATCCTGTAGAGGGTCTTGCTTCTTCCCTAACATAAAGTCAATTAAATAACTTTAATTGAAATAGCATGCAGGATTCGATAGTTGGTGATTGCAAAGACAAATAATTCAAGGGTGAAGACAAATAACCCAAAGATAAAACCAACATCTTGAAAGAGAATTTCTTTAGGATTTCAGTGATCCCAAACTTTAAACTTAGAGCAGAGCTTCTGTTAGTACTAAGAGAGCCTAGAAGACCAGGTGTCTCCAGAATAATGGGAGGACTCATTGATTCTTCTTGGTTAGGAAACACATAATGCCCCCTTATTCCAAAGTCCCTGCTGTGTTTTCTTTTCTCTGACAGAGTCAAAAGGTTTAATACTTTTCTTTCCAGCTTGGAAAGAACCTCTTTTTCCTTCACCTCTTGGTACTCTATCCTGAATAGTCCAATAGAATTATAAGATGCTCATAAAGTTGGCAAGAAATAATTATTTCCTGCATTTGTTTCTTTGAATCAGAAGGAGTAGAGGGTCCCAAGATATCTAATGTAATGGACACATCCTGAGCATCTTGCATTTCAATAACTTGCTATAAGGAAGAAGGGCTTGATTTTCAAGGTCCCTGGACTACAGAGAGCTTGAATTCTGACTGTGAGTCACTCACTTGCCTCTAAAAGACATAAATAACCATAATTTCCAGGAAGTATAGCAGGTAATCTCTACAAATGCCCGGATAAATTTAAATGAAATACAGCTCAAGACTCTGACACTTTAGACTCCATTGAAGTCAGTGTTCTCTGTCAGCTGGTAAGATTTTAGTTTATTTTATTATTACATTTTTATGACCAAATGTAACTATAATTCATTCATTTTGTCCATTAATCTTCTCTCCTTCATAAAAATGGCATACATGATGATGACCTAATAATTAAAGTAATTGTCTCCCATGTGTAGTATTATAGTCATAATGTATAGATGGTATATAAGTTTACAGAAAATTAATATATAAAGCCTGCTGCTGCTGCTGCTCCTAAGTCACTTCAGTCGTGTCCAACTCTGTGTGACCCCATAGACGGCAGCCCACCAGGCTCCCCCGTCCCTGGGATTCTCCAGGCAAGAACACTGGAGTGGGTTGCCATTTCCTTCTCCAATGCATGAAAGTGAAAAGTGAAAGTGAAGTCGCTCAGTCGTGTCTGACCCTCAGAGACCCCATGGACTGCAGCCTACCAGGCTCCTCCATCCATGGGATTTTCCAGGCAGGAGTACTGGAGTGGGTTGCCATTGCCTTCTCTGATATAAAGCCTACAATTACAGAAAAAATATATATCTTTGAAGTTTTTTCTGCTTATATATTGAATTAGTGTTTCAGCCATTTGAGCCACCTAGTGGTAATATCCATGAAATATGGTTTCTTATCCTGAAAAATGAGGTAAAAGCTTTCAACTTACTAGGAATGAAGTAAGTAAAGTGAATCATAACCATTTATATATACTCAGATTTTTGAATTAATATTTATTCATTTGGAGGAGATTGAATATTTTAAAATAGATAATAAAGCATGACTTTTTGCTTATTTTTTCCTTCTACTAGAAGCCACATAGCCAAGAAAATAAAAATTTTAAGAAATAGTAATTGATGAGGGGAAACTTTCAATATGTATAACAAAGAAGTAGCTGTCAAACATTTAAATGACTAATACATTTTAGAACTGATTGTATTCAAATATGCTGTGTGTGTGTGCTCAGTCACTTGACTGTGTCTGACTCTTGCAAGCCAATATACCGTAGCCCGCCAGTCTCCTCTGTCCATGGAATTTTCCAGGCAATAATGCTGGAGCAGGTTGCCATTTCCTTCTGCAGGGGGATCTTCTCCACCCAGGGCTCAAACCTCCATCTCTTGCGTCTCCTGCATAGATAAACAGTATTAGATGTGGTCATGTTTTCCAAATCTGTCTTCGACTCAGTCTTACTTTTTCTTATTTTCAAAGAACAAAAAGGTAATCACCAATCTGCTCAGTGACCCATTAGAAACATTCCACACACAGATTACACTGAGGTTAATTTTCGATTTCTTTCACTGGAACTGTAGATCAAACTAAGTTCTATGTTGATTCTGTTCTGGTATAATAACTTCCAGGAGAGCAAAATCACTAAATACCACTGACTTCACATGTTAGAATCTATAGTTATCTTTGTCTTGTTGACTTTTAAGGAGCTTTTGATTTTATTTATTGATCCAAGAATGTCATGTTCTTTGGTTTCTGGCTTTCTTAAATTGCCATATGTCTCTGAAGAGGTTTTCTTGAAATCAGAATTAGCACAAAGGAATGATAGATTTGTCATCTTTGAATTCACCAAGCTTCCTACCTGGTAGTCCTGCAAAGCTGAAGCATGAACCCAGGAGCGAAAATATCCTCTCTTTTGGGCCATCCTGCTTGTCTGACCTCTTTCCATCTCATCTGTGTTTTCATTAGGTGAGCAGAAGACAGGTAGTTTTTACAAGTGATTCCCAGAGGGAAAGGTGTCTACGGAAGTTTCCAGAAGTGAAGAGTGTCAGCCTGGGAGTAGATGAGACCTTTAAGGAGTAATAAAGCAGAACAAAAGAAGAAAAGTTTCCCTGATCTATAAGGCACACAGGCTTACCTGTGGAGGAGAGAAGAATCTGAGGGAAGATTCCACAGTGAGCATATGGAAGATGTCTATTATTTTGCCTTTTTAAAATTTTTCCTGAAAATGCCATCTTTCTGGACAAATTGTGGTCTTGGGATAGAAGCACTTCTTGGGCTGGGTCAATCAGAGAAATTCCTTAGGCATTTTGAACTTAGGATCAGTAGAACAAGTCTAAGAGCGTCTCTGGAGTGGAACCTGGGAGATGAGAATTGTGGTGCTGCTTCCTGCTCTGTGGAAAAAGTCAGTCCAGGAGATGAGAGGTAGAAGCCAAGATGAAGAGAGGGGGAGAGACACAGGACTGAGAGCATGTTTGAGCCAAGCTTCTTGGAACCAATACACTTTTCCTTTTGCCTCAACTCGTTTGACTTGGGTTTCTGTCACTTGCAACCCAGAAAATTCTGATTAATACTGAGCAGATGCCCCCTGCACACTGCTAACTAACTTGTTCAAGTGTCTTGGTGAATAGAATGTGTCAAAAGGTGAAGGAGGAAAGAGTAGAATCAAGTAGATAATGATTAGGAGAGCCCACCAAGACCTCCTGTTGAACAAGGCAGGATGAGTGACGTCATGTAATAGCTGTAAGGCACCCAGAGGAAGTGTACCCGTGTGGGTGTTTTAAGAAGTACAGAAAGAAATGGAATTTTTATAGACTACATGTTTCCTTAATATGCTTTTTCATCATTAAAATGTTCAGCAATACATTGTGGTGACTCACATTTACTGTTGGGAAGTACCAAGATACCTAATAAAATTTTCTGGATCTGATGCTAGCTATATCAGTATTGGTCCCTGTTATGCCCTCAGCCCTGTTTGAGTAAAACTATCAAATGTAGACTTCCTAAAACCTCAGTCTCATCAGGTGACTCACTGATCCTCATCCTCATTCCCATTCTCACTCTTAGTTCATTCAGTTCAGTTCAGCCACTCAGTCGTGTCTGACCCCATCAACTGCAGCATGCCAGGCCTCCCTGTCCATCACCAACTCCAAGTTTACCCAAACTCATGTCCATTGAGTTGGTGATGCCATCTAACCATCTAATTCTCTGTTGTCCCCTTCTCCTGCCTTCAGTCTTTCCCAACATCAGGGTCTTTTCCAATGAGTCAGCTCTTTGCATCAGGTGGCCAAAATATTGGAGTTTCAGCTTCAACATTAGTCCTTCCAATGAACACCCAGGACTGATTTCCTTTAGGATGGACTGGTTGGATCTCCTTACAGTCCAAGGGACTCTCAAGAGTCTTCTCCAACACCACAATTCAAAAGCATCAATTCTTCTGTGCTCAGCTTTCTTTATAGTCCAACTCTCACATCCATACATGACTACTGGAAAAACCATAGCCTTGACTAGACAGACCTTAGACCAATTCAAACTTGAAAAATAGAGTCTTCAGGAAATTACACAAATTCCAAAATGACCTTCAGAAACCCACGGAAGACTATAGAGCAGTAAATAAAGCCATCCAGAGAACGGATGGATTTTCCTTTGTTCGGGTGCAGTTTTTTTTTGACCTAGCCACAGCTTGTGAGATCTTAGTTCTTCGACCAGGGGTTGACCCCTGCAGTGGAAGCACAGAATCCTAACCATTGGACTGCCAGGTAACTCCCTCTGGGTGCAGTTATTTTTTTTTTTTTAATTTTAAAAATTGAAGTATAGTTGATTTACAGTGTTGTGTTAATTACTGCTATACAGCAAAATGATTCAGTTATACACATATTTGGGAGTTCCCTGATAGCTCAGTTGGTAAAAATCTGCCTACAATACAGGAGACCCCAGTTTAATTCCTGGGTCAGGAAGATGCGCTGGAGAGGGGATTAGCTACTCACTCCAGTATTCTTGAACTTTCCTTGTGGCTCAGTCGGTAAAGAAGCCGCTTGCAATGCAGGAGACCTGGGTTTGTTCCCTGGGTTGGGAAGATCCCCTGGAGAAGGGAAAGGCTACCCATTCCAGTATTCTGGCCTAGAGAATTCCATGGACTGCATAGTCCTTGGGGTTGCAAACAGTCAGACACAACTAAGTGACTTTCACTTTCATACACATACTTATATAATTTTTTAAAATATTCTTTTCCATTGTGGTTTATCATAGGATATTGAATATAGTTTTCTGTCTGATACTGTCGGACTTTGTTGTTTATCCATTCTATGTATAAAAGCTTATATCTACTAACCCTAACCTCCCACTTCATTCTTCTCCCAACCCCTTACCCCCTTGACAACCACAAGTCTGTTTTCTGTCCGTGATTCTGTTTCTTTTTCATAGATATGTTCATTTGTGCCATATATTAGATTTTACATGTAAGTGATATCATATGATATTTGTCTTTGGGTGCAGTTTTAATGTGGAGTGATGGACATCTGCCAAGGCTAGGATCTGCTCATGATCAATTTGGGCTTGATTCTCCACCTTCTCCTCATTCTTCAGAGGCTGTTTGTCATTTTAAAAGTTTACTTTTAATTGGAAGATAATTGCTTTATAATTTTGTGTCAGTTTCTGACATACATCAACATGAATCAGCCATAGGTCTACATATGTTGCTTCCCTCCTGAACCTTCCTTCCACCTCCCACCCTATTCCATCCCTCTAGGTTGTCACAGAGTACCAGACTTGAGTTTCCTGTGTTATACGCAAATTCCTACTGGCTAGCTATTTTACATATGGTAATTTGTATATTTCAATGCTACTCTCTCAATTTGCCCTAGTCTCTCATTCGCCTACTGTATCCACAAGTCTGTTCTCTATGTCTCTATTGACAGTGAAAGTGAAGTTGCTTAGTTGCATCTGACTCTTTGCGACCCCATGGACTGTAGCCTACCATGCACCTCCGTCCATGGGATTTTCCAGGCAGGAGTACTGGAGTCGGTTGCTATTTTCTTCTCCAGAGGATCTTCCCGATCCAGTGATCAAATCTGGGTCTCCCGCATTGTAGGCAGATGCTTTACGGTCTGAGCCACCAGGGAAGTCCTCTATGTCTCTATTGCTGCCCTACAAATAGGTTCATCAGTACCATTTTTCTAGATTCCGTATATTTGTGTTAATATATTATATTTGTTTTTTTCTTTCTGACATGCTTCACTCTGTATAACAGGCTCTAGGTTCATCTACCTCACTAGAACTGATTCAAATTCTTTCCTTTTTATGGCTGAGTAATATTCCATTGTAAATATGTACCACAATTTCTTTATCCATTCTTCTGTTGATGGACATCTAGGTTGCTTCTATGTCCTGGGTATTGTAAATAGTGCTGCAGTGAACACTGGGGTACATGTGTGTTTTTCAATTCTGGTTTCCTCAGTAGTGGGATTGCTGGGTCATATGGTAGTTTTATTCCTAGCTTTTAAAGAAATCTCCATACTGTTCTCCATAGTGGCTATATCAGTTTACATTCCCAACAGCACAAGAGGGTTCTCTTTTCTCCACATCCTCTCCAGCATTTATCATTTGTAGATTTGTTGATGATGGCCATTCTGATCCATGTGAGGTGATACCTTATTGTAGTTTTGATTTGCATTTCTCTAATAATAAGCAATGTTGAACATTTTTTTCATGTGTTTGTTAGCTATCTGTATGTCTTCTTTAGAGAAATGTCTGTTTAGCTCTTCTGCCCATTTTTGATTGGGTTATTTGTTTTCTTTAGAGGCTCTTTGAATGAATTTATCTTCCCCTTATAATTTGAGCCCCTACCATTGTATTACTGAATTCTTTCTTGAACTTAGTGTCTAATTGTATATTGAGATTTATTCTTAAAAGTCCTGTGAAAACCTCAGTGTCAATGCAATGTCAACTAAACTCTTCCTGAGTTCTTCATATTCCCTGGGTCAGAGAGTGGTCTCACAACCTACCTGGTTGCTCAAGCCACAAACCCATGAATCATCACCCCTTCATTTTCTGACCCCCTCACATCTTATCAGGCATTATGATTTTTCCATGTTACCTATTTATTATTTCTCAAATGCATCTCTTTCTTTCCATCCTTACCAAGACCTCCTCAGTCAAAATCTTTATCATTTTTCATATGGCCTATTTTAACACCTCTTAACTTTTCTCCCAAACTTGAGTTATCCAGCACTGGATATCAGTCCTCCTTTCTGGAGCTAGCTTTCTAAATCAAACATCTCATAACGTTCAAAAAATCTTTCATTACCTCCCTTGCCAAAGAACTGAAAGTTCAAGGGCTTCCTTTCCCTCTTTAGCCAGTCCCCTGCTAACTACCTTTCTACTTTCCAGCCACTTATTGCTCCCTGAATGAGCTGTGCTCCCTTTTGCCTCCATGCAAAAGGGAGGGCAGCTCCTTCTGTGAAAGCCGTCCTCATCATTCTTGCCTACACATTTTCACAATTCAGCTGAATCTTAGTTCCAAAACCAGGGATTGAACCCATGCCCCTTGCAGTGGAAATGTGGAGTCTTAACCACTGGATTGCCAGGAAAGTCCCAGGTGCTCCTTGAGAAAGCCTTTCCTAACCTTTCTACTCTAGGCTTACTTCTTTTTCTTTTTTAAAAAATTTATTTGTTTGGCTGTGCTGGGTCTTAGTTGCTGCACGCAGTTATCTTTGATCTTAGTTGCGGCATGCAGGATCTAATTTCCTGAGCAGGGATGAAACCCAGGCCCCCCTGCAATGGGAGCATGGAGTCTTAGCCACTGGACTACCAGGGAAATCCCTGCACTCACTTCTATGTCTCCCCAAATGCACTGTCAACTCCTTAAAGCTAAAAGCAGCACCTGGATACTGAACGAATAAACAAAGTCTTTTAGTCAATCGATCCATTCAGAGATGAATAAAACCATGCACCATTTACTCATTAGCCTGTTTGGAGTTTACACCCAGTGCAGCATCAATTCTGCGACAATCAATAAGAAAAACAAAGATGGCAGTGGTATATTAGTGTCGATAAAAGACACTGCCAAGGAGGAGTAATTATCCACCCACTTGTAGCAGAACAGATTGGTGGGTGAGAGAAATGAAAGATGGTAACCTAAACTGACATAAGCTAGGGTGGGAGGGAGGCAATCATTTCATTCTGATAGAGTGATTCCTGGGTGGAGACTGCTCCATTGTGAACTTTGAAGCATCTGTAACAAACCCTGGCAGATGTCTGAATGGGCAACTTTGAAAGCCTTTGATTGTCCAAAAAAGACTGGAAAAGACTTTTTCAGATGCAAGAGAGAAGAGTTGCTGTGTGGGATCTTGTGAAGGCTCAAATGGAAGACTGGGTACAATTTGGATTTTTATGCTGTCAGTTCCAGGAATTGGCCAAGTACCTGTTTTCAGCCTGTTTCCTTTTTCCCCCCTCTATTTGAGCTGTTTCTCTCTCAATGAAGTGTGCGGACTCAGTTGTGTCTGACTCTTTGGGACCCCATGGACTGTAGCCTGCCAGGTTCCTCTGTCCATGGGATTCTCCAGGCAAGAATACTGGAGTGGGTTGCCATTTCCTCCTCCAGAGGATGTTCTTGACTCAGGGATTGAACCTAAGTCATTTGCATCTCCTGCATTGGCAGGCAGATTCTTTGCCACTGTGCTACCTGGGAAGCCCTCTCTCTTGATAATGTTTAGCAATTAGCTATCAAAACAGCAATTGGTAGCTCGTGTACACCCGTGGTGGATTCATGTCAATGTATGGCAGAACCAGTACAGTATTGTAAAGTAAAATAAAGTAAAAATAAAATTTAGAAAAACAAAACAAAATGAAAAAACAGCATTTGCCTCTACTTGTATGTCAACTAAATTAGTCTCAGGATCTCTGTCTCTTTCCTCTTGGGACCCTGACTCAGCTGAATTAGCTGCTGGAGAGCTAAATCTCCACAGAGGAGACCTAGCAATGCACTTGAGGGACACAAAAAGGCATCCAGCATACTGGTCAAATCAGAAAATTTCAGCAACATTTATTTAGTACCAATGCAGAAGTTACTCCAGAATTTCTACGAGAAAGGGAATTAGAGGCAAAATCTGTTTGAAAGTGGGAATGGGTAGAGGTTGATGGAGGTATGGAGATGATGGAATGGTAGGGTGAGGCTAAATCCCTTGTAAGCTCCATGAGCCTTCTTCTTGTGTTGCTATGGTAACTATTTTCTTTACAACATTACGCTGGACACAGTAGGAGACTGGGGAGAGAAAAAGCACAACTTGATTAAAATGAACCCTGCCCTCAAGAAAATCAGAATTTGGCCAGGGCAAAGAGAAAATCTAACAGGTTTAAAAGGCTATTAATCAATTTAGAAGAATTTTCTGAAGACAACTGAAGTATAGGAAAACCCTACTGTAAGTTGATAAATGAAGGTATCGAAGTTCTAATAGTGTAAATATGGAGTCAACATGGTTGCAAAATAAATCAAGTCAGGAGGTGAGCCTGTGCAGCTGGTTGATCACACCATTTAAATCCTTCTTGGTTCCACATGCAGTTTGGTGCCATTCTGGCTAAATATCAGTAGGAGATAGTAGGAAGCTGATATCAAGCAGCACAGGAAGCTCAGCATGGTGCTCTGTGATGACCTAGAGGGGTGGGATGGGATTGGGGTGGCAGGGAGGTCCAAGAGGGAGGGCATATATGTATGCATATGGCTGATTCACTTTGTTGTACAGCAGAGACTAATGCAATATTGTAAAGCAAGTATGTTCCAATAAAAAAGAATAGTGAATCTGCTATGGGCTTTGGGAGATAATGATGTACATGCAGGTTCATAGATAGTTATAAATGTACCACTGAGGTTCTGGACAGTGTGTGGGGGAGGCTGTGTATATGTGGAAGCAGAGGGGTATATAGGAACTCTTTGTATTTTGCTGTGAACCTAAAACTCTTCCAAAAAAATAAATGTATTAAATTTATAATGTATTGTGGACAGTATGCCATTTTCATTTAATAATACTGTATATTGCATAATATTCTGTTTTACTGATATGTTTTTTCAGTTAAGTTTTAAAATCTTTTACATTTCAATTGAATGTCCATATATAGGCATAATTCTGGGTCTTGAGTCTAGCTAGACTGGACTTTTTAAGTCAGCAGTAGGAATTCCAGACCTCACTGGGTCACCTGATGCCCATTTATTCAGCCCACTATGGGGGAAATGGGGCTGAGATTACTGTGGATGTGGTGACGCTAATTTTATACTCCTGTGTTCTGTGACAGAGTTGCCTACAGTTTCTCCACCCAGTCTTATTGCCTCCAGAAGGTGAGAACTCTGCCTGCCCTGCCCCACTGCAAAATATAAAGACACTTGCCAATGTCCAACTGCATTACATCTAAATTTACATTATCCTGGGGCATGGTTATCAAGGGATTTTTTATTAATGTTCTCTTTGAGTTACAATTAATCAGAGTACGGCCCTGAGGAGAAAGAATTGATATATGATTATTGTACAGGGTGAATGTGTGTGAATAACAATAACTAAGGATTATTGAATCTTTACTATATCCCAGGCATTGTTCTTAACATTTAATTTGCATTATCTCGTTTATTCCTCAGAGTGGCCCAATGAAGCCCATACTATTATTATATCCATTTTAGAAATATGGAAATTTGGGTAGAGAAAGAGAAAGTAATTTGCCCCAAAGCATATAGCTACCAAGTGACAAATGTGAGAATATAAACCCAGCCGGTCTTACTCTAAAAACCATATTTTTAACCACATGTTATTTTGTAATGAAAGGGTATAGGTTGCCATTTTTTGGTTTCATTTTAAAATTGCTCAGATTCACACCCAGACCAAAATAATTAAAATCTCAGTAGTTAGCTTTGATATAAGTGAAAAAATTGCATTAGGGTGGGAAAACCCTGCAAATACTTAGAATTTTGATTTCTCTCTCCCAGAGAAATTCTGATTTGATTTCTATTCTTAGCTTCTTATCTTTTCACAGAAGCATTTTGCAATCTCACTTGTTCTTTTTTTCCCTAGAATTTTTGCTTTCTCTCTTTCTTTTAATTTCTTCCTCTTTCTATTTAAATATGTGCTTGTCTGGGACTTCTATGGTGATCCAGTGGCTAAGATTTTATGCTAAGGCAGGGGACCTGAGGTTCAATCCCTGGTTGGGGAACTAAATCCCATATGTGGCAACTAAGACCTGGCACTGCCAAATAAATTTTAAAAAATACGTGAATGTCTGTTGTGGCCCGGGGAAAAAACCACAGAGTGATCTACTGTTCAGTTCAGTTCAGTCACACAGTCGTGTCTGACTCTTTGTGACCCCGTGGACTGCAGCAAGCCAGGCTTCCTTGTCCATCACCAACTCCCGGAGCTTACTCAAACTCATGTCCACTGAGTCGGTGATGACATCCAACCATCCTATCCTCTGTTGTCCCCTTCTCCCGCCTTCAATCTTTCCCAGCATCAGGGTCTTTTCCAATGAGTCAGTTCTTCGCATCAGGTGACCAAAGTATTGGAGTTTCAGCTTTACCATCAGTCCTTCCAGTGAATATTCAGGACTGATTTCCTTTAGGATGGACTGGTTGGATCTCCTTGCAGTCCAAGGGACTCTCAAGAGTCTTCTCCAACATTACAGTTCAAAAGCATCAATTCATCGGTGCTCAGCTTTCCTTATAGTCCAACTCTCACATCCATACATGACTACTAGAAAAACCATAGCTTTGACTAGACATACTTCTGTTGGCAAAGTAATGTCTCTGCTTTTTAATGTGCTGTCTAGCTTGGCCATAGCTTTTCTACCAAGGAGCAAGTGTCTTTTAATTTCATGGCTGCAGTCACCATCTGCAGTGGTTTTGGAGCCCCCGAAAATAAACTCTCTCATTGTTTCCATTATTTCTGCATCTATTTGTTATGAAGTGATGGGACCAGACGCCATGATCTTAGTTTTCTGAATGTTGAGTTTTAAGCCAACCCTTTCACTCTCCTCTTTCACTTTCATCAAAAGGCTCTTTAGTGAAAAGGCTTTCTTCACTTTCTACCATTAGAGTGGTGTCATCTGCATATCTGAGGTTTTTGATATTTCTCACAGCTATCTTGATTCCAGCTTGTGCTTCATCCAGCCTGGCATTTCACATGATGTACTCTGCATATAAGTTAAATAAGCAGAGTGACAGTATACAGCCTTGATGTACTCTTTTCCCTATTTGGAACCAGTCTGTTGTTCTATGTCCAGTTCTAACTGTTGCTTCTTGACCTGCATACAGATTTCTCAGGAGGCAGATCAGGTGGTCTGGTATTCCCATCTCTTTAAGAATTTTCCACAGTTTGTTGTGATGCACACAGTCAAAGGCTTTGGCATAGTCAATAAAGCAGAAGAGGTATTTTTCTGGAACTCTCTTGCTTTTTTGATGATCCAACAGATGTTGGCAATTTGATCTCTGGTTCCTCTGGCTTTTCTAAATCCAGCTTGAACATCTGGAAGTTCACAGGCCATGTACTGTTGAAGCCTGCCTTGGAGAATTTTGAGCATTACATTGCTAGCATGTGAGATGAGTGCAATTGTGTGATAGTTTGAACATTCTTTGGCATTGCCTTTCTTTGGGATCTACTGTTGACTGTACCTATTTGCTCTATTATTTTTTTTTAAATAAAATACCTGAGTCTCCCTCCCCCAGTTCTACTCCATTCCCTCAAGTTCATCTCTTGAAGACCCAGGTAATCTGTTTGCCAAGTTAGAAGGCACTTGTCATTTTCACTGCCTCTGTTTCTTTTGGGCTTCCCTGGTGGCTCAGCTGGTAAAGAATCCGTCTGCAATGTGGGAGACCTGGGTTCGATTGCTGGGTTGGGAAGATTCCTTGGAGAAGAAAACAGCTACCTACTCCAGTATTCTGGCCTGGAGAATTCCATGGACTGTATAGTCTGTGGGGTTGCAAAAAGTCAGACACAACTGAGTGACTTTCCCTTCACTTCACTTCACTGGCTCTTTTATCTTCCCTAATACCACTTCTTCTGCTTCTTTTTCCCTTCTTCTCTTTTTCATCTCTCATCATCTTTCTACCTACTCACTCTATATTTCTCCAGAGCTTATTTTTCAGAACTCAGCTGTTCTTTTGATGTGTTCTTTCCTTTGAAAAGGTCATCTATTTTCATAGTTTATCTGTCTATACCTTAGTAATTTGCTCTTACCCAAATGTAGTATTTATTTCCAAGTGCTCTCTGGAAATTTCCATTTAAGTATTCTGTTGTCACCATTAAGCTCAAAGTGTATAAGATTTAGTTCATAATAATCCCCATGTGAATTCCTGTAAATGGAAAATGTTTAAACATCATGTACATGAAATCTGGAACCATGCTAAGCACTTTCTATGTATTCACTCATTTAGTCCTTAAAACAGTAATAATCCTTATTTTACAGATGAAGGAACTCGGGCCTAGAGGTGTGAAACCATATACCCCCCAACTGACATCATACAGCTACAAAGTGGGGGAACCCAGGTCCTAAGAGTTTTGATTCCTAAGCACTGCTTTATATTTTTATGCTATGTTTTCTGAGTCATTGTGCTCAAAAGTATATTCATCAGCCTTCTTTTTCTTCCAGTCCAACTCATGACTTCTCTACTTTTCTTTCCAAATGTTTTGGTATTTATATTTGTCAGAGTCTGCAGAGATGTAAATGGCCCATTCGGAAAAAAAATACACAGCGATAAAATTAAAGAAACCATAAAGTGATGGGGAAGCTCCCAGGTGCTAACACACTGGTATGCAGTTACCACTCCTAGTCTTGAAAAGGAGTAAGCAATGTTGTGAGGGTCTAGAGAGAGCTGAATTTAATAAAGTAGGACCACTCACCAGTTCCTAGAGGAATGTAGGCATTGCTGAAATCTCATGAGGCGTGGGATGGGGTGAGGTGGTGTGGGGAGAATAAATACCCCAACTTTTTCCTCCTTGTAGCTTGCAATTTCCAGTTTGTGCTTGGTTATCTCATGCCTGGATCATTATTGCTGTCCCCTGAGTGATTTGTCTTCATTCCCCTCAGCTCTATCTTGCAGTTCTATTACCAGACCACTCTCTCTAAGATGCTCCTTCATTTTTCTTTTCATCACCTTTAAAGGCTTGTCACTGCTCTTCAATCTGTTGTTGATAGTATTCCAAATCCTGAGTCCAAACCCTTTTTCAGATGTTATGTAATGCAACTCTCCTAGCCCTGGTCTCCAGTTGGCCTCCTCCTGCTGTCCCTCCTTCTGCAAACATGACATTCTCATGTGTGCATGTACTTAGTCTCTCAGCTGTGTCTGACTTTGCGACCCCATGGACTTCAGCCCACCAGGCTCCTCTGTCCATGGGGATTCTTCAGGTAAGGATACTGTAGTAGTTTGCCATGCCCTCCTCTAGGGGATCTTCCCAACGCAGGGATCAAATCCAGGTCTCCTGCATTGCAGGTGGATTCTTTACTGACTGAGCCACCAGGAAATCCCAAGAATACTGGAGTGGGGATCTATCCCTTCTCCAAGGGATCTTCCTGACCCAGGAATCAAACTGGAGTCTCCGGCATTGCAGGAGGATTCTTTACCAGCTGAGCTACCAGGGAAGCTACCAAGGAAGAGAATGCAGACATTCTCACACCTGCATCAAATGCTGTAGCTCATATCTCCCCCTTGCTGGAAATATCTTCAATTTTCTATTCAAATGCTGTGTATCCTTCAAGGTTCATGCCTTCTGGAAAAACTTCTCTGGCCACTCCTACATATGTGGGACCCTCTTTCTTTTCAAGTTTCATTCTTTCTTCTTCTTTTTAAAAAAAAAATTATATATTTGTCTCACTGGATCTTAGTTGTAGCATGTGGGATCTTCCATCTTCATTGCAATATGTGGGATTTAACACCCTGATCAGGGGTTGAACCCAGGCCCCTTGCATTGGGAGCACAGAGTCTTAGTCCCTGGACTACCAGGAAAGCCCCTCTTCTGAAGTTTCTGATGAATTGTGATTAACATCTTACCAATCAGATCTTAATTTTTTCAGTTGGTTTTATAAGTACAAGGTTTCATAAAGCCTTGTTTCCTCTAACTGAGGATGCTACGTGTGTGCTCAGTCACTCAGTTGTGTCCAGCTCTTTGCAACCCCATAGACTGTAGTCTGTCAGGCTCCTCTGTCCATGGAATTTCCCAGGCAAGAATACTGGAGTGGGTTGCCATTTCTTCCTCCAGGGGATTTTCCCAACCCAGGGATCGAGCCCATGTCTCCTGCATCTCCTGCATTGTCGGGCAGATTCTTTACCAATGAGTCCCCAGGGGAGCCCAACTGAGGATGCGAATTCCAAAATCAAGGGTATGGTTGATAATTTGTTGGTGTGACTCTGATGTTCTAAGCTGTAATAGTTTGAAAGAGTACAATTAAAGCAGTGTGAGGGATAGTTAACATGCCAATGAAAAGTGATCTATGGTCTTACTGTAAAATCAAGGCAACCCAGCCTTTAAGTTCCTCCCTCTCCTGGTCAAGTCCCAGGTGCTCTTCTTTACTGCTAGAAGCACTTCCGAACAGGGGTCTAAGGTCATCTCCAATGTGCTCCACCTTTGGTACTGTAGGCTGTGGATTGAGATTGATCAGTGTTTTGTAAGCATCTTTCAACTTTCATTCCTGTGTGGGGTTTGTTCACTTCTATTTGGTGTTCTCTCTTTCTGCTGTGTAAGCCATCCTATTTGCCAAGAGTTGCCGGTTGGAATGAGATTATTTGATATACATTCCTAGAGAATTCTTTAGCTAATGCTTCTGGCTTAAGTTGGTCCATGTCAACTCTTCCCTCATGTAGGGCAAGGCCTGGGAGATGACCTTCTTTTCTCTCTTTGCTCAAGAATCTCAGTGCTGGAGGTTCTGTGAGCTCTACCCAGCTGAGAACCCTTTATGCCATAAAATTTAGGAACCTTCTGTGACATGTTTGGACAGACCTGAGTACCCTTAATCAGCATAACAACTTGTTCTCACAGGACCCTTCTCATCTGTCGCCTGCTCTGATATCTGCATGTTAATTTTTTTCCTCCTTCCTTTTTCCAATTTTATGCTTTAAGACTTTTTAGAATCTCCTTTACTGCTACCAAGAAGACTAGAAAGTTGACTTTCTGACAGTTAAGTAGAGGCAGGAGGAGTTACTGGACATTAATGGACTTACTCCATTGATAATTTGGGTGGTTTCTCTGGCCTTACGTTTAGAAGCCTTTTTCATCTTTGTATTTTTCTACCCTGCCATTTTCAATGAATGTTTCTTAAGATGACAGGTTCTCCAAGAGCTTAATCTGAGCTGGAGGAATTTAAAAAACTGATCCTAAGAAAGGCCAAAGGATTTCAGAGAAAGGAAGAATTTGCAAAGTGAGATCTATAATAATGTCTATCTTGGGGTCTCCTGAATTAAGTATGCACTGTTTAAAAAATAATAACTCTATGTATCTATTAATTTTGGAGCAAACAAATGCAACACTCATCTTTTCTAGGCTATTGAAGTTTGTAATTAAGTGATGAGATGTACTCTTTCCAAATCAGCAGTAGTTAGCCGTCTAGATGTTTCTTTTATCAAGTAAAAACTATATTGCTTTTTTAGAGATGATCACAGAAATGAAGAAACATCACTAGACTAGCTAAATCAAGACAGTGAATGGAAGGGAAAAAGAATCATTTAAAAAAACAACTGAGTCCATACAGAAACATTCCTTCCAAAGATTTTGACATGGTGAAGGAAGTTATTTATGTATTTCAACTGTTATAAGGTTGTATAATGTGAAAGAAGAAGGCAGATCTAGAGGAGTACAGAAAAGGGGACTGGGGAAATGTCCTTTTACAGACACAAAGACTTTCTTTTGTTGAAATGGGAAAAAAAAAAAAAAAAAAAAAAAAAAACCCAGAAGCTGAACTTGGTGGGTTTGAGGGCTTGCAAATGCAACCAGCTGAAACTTCGTAAACATTTAGCATAAAACTCATTTTTAATCTCATAAACTTAATTTTTTCCCCTAGCATATGGGATGCATAAAAAGGAAATAAAACTTTAGTAAATTGAGCCTTACTTGTGCTTTATAAAAAAGAAATTGAATTGCTCTAATGGCAGCTGCAGCTGGCTTTCAGCTCTGAACAACCAGTGTAAATCTAGTTTTTAGTGCTTGATTTAGTAAACACTCAGCTGCGAACAGGCTTCGAAAACAACTCTGAATGCAGGGTTTTCCGTAAAGGCAGTTATGTAACCTCTGTGTGTTATGCCTTTAAAATATGTGAAGAACAGCAGAATCCCTGATATCTTATAATTATCCTTTGCTCTATGTTTAAATCTGCATGGACTTTGCTACTCAGTGTACACAGAGCTGGCACAAATGGGTTCTAATAGGCTATAAATCTAACTGTATGTATAATACTCATTAAACATTTTTAGGGACTTCCCTGGTGGTCCAGTGGTTAAGACTCCATGTTCCCAATGCAGGGGGCCTGGGTTCAATCCCTGGGCATGGAACTAGTTCCTGCATGCCACAACTAAGATAAAATATCCCAACTGCTTCAGCTAAGACCCAGCACAGCTAAGTAAATATTAAAAAAAAAAATTTTTTTTAAGGTACAGCACTCTGGCTTGAAAACCAGAGTTGAGCTGAACTTTTATCTCCAAGTGATAATCACAGCTCATTTTAGGTTCTGCTCTTCGCTGAGTCTTGACACATTCCCCATACACTGGGCAATATCCAGCTGCTTCTAAATTGACGCACAAATAATGATTCTAATGCCAGTTTATCCTAAATATTTCTCAGTGACGCGAATTGTGTGGGGGATTTTTTGCGTTTTGCTTGTTGTTGTTTTTTTTTCCTCAATCACTCTATATAATCACAAAATGAGAGTTGGCCCCTTACAATGTTACTACTAAAGGAATCTTGTAAAATAATTCTGGCTAAGATGGCCGAGGTTAACCCCAGGAACAACATGGAATTAGGATAAATCCGTGCCTCTTTCTTCCTCCCTTAATCATCTTCCAGTATTTCAGGCTTATTTTCAGCTGGCTGTCAACCCATCCTGACTAGTCAGGATAAGTGGTAAGGTACTTAGTCTCTTTTTCAGGGACATTTCCAATTTTAGAAGAGAAACTTGAATGTGTAAAAGTCCTAATACCTGAAATTTGTGCTATTTTCAGGACAGGTTCTGGGGTTGGTATTCTGAGCAGAGGGCCATTTGTTCTAAGGCTGAGTCTGGACACAGTGGCTGGACTTTAGAGAAATAAATTCACACACATGCTTCTTCCCACCATCTGGTCATTCAGCAGCCAGCAGTCAGAGCTTAGTAAACTTTATGAAATGTGAAAACAGGATTGCTGTATAGCGTGATAGGTGAAGTGAGTCCCAAGTGGATGAATCTACTCATGGCTGTGCTGTGACCAGCTGAGTGACCTTAGGGAAGTCACTTAACCTCTCTGAGCTTCTGTCTGGCCCTTCAGAGCTGTTGCAGGATCAATTAAAACATGAGAAAGTACTTTGAAAACTGTAAAGTATTATACAATGCCAATGGGCTTAGATTATTCAAGGCAGTGCAGGTTATATACACAGTGAAGAGTGTCTTCTTTCTTCAAAGAGGGTAATGGTCTCCTGTACCACTGAGTTTCAGACAAATAATGTGAGCAATAACAGATCCTGTTCTGTCTGTGGATGAAATTCTGCATCCTGGAGAAGACTGGATCACTGACTATGCAAACAGTGAAAAAAAATGAAAGCACCACAGAAATACAAGTGAAAATATTTATCGTGAAAAGTGCTGGTTATTTCAGGTGTAATCTGTAATTATACCCTACCCAGTCAGGGGTCAAATAACATCATGTCTCTTTTTAATACTCAGTAACTTGAGAGCCTACTTGTTTATATTGGAAGTTCAACATTTTTCTTTTCGATATTTTCATTTTAAATTTTAAATTAAAGCTTTGTATGTATGTATTGTTTAGTAGTTTAAACTCACAATAGTTTAAAATGGCCAATATTAGTCAAAGATCTATTTCAAAGTTTAACTGTTTCCTGACTTACCCCATCTCAGTTCCCCTGGTCCCAGTCCTCAAAGGTAGTGACTTTCAATTCATTTAAAGCTCTTCTGGCCTTAACATGTCTCCAGAGCTCTAAAAGCTATGCATTACATTGTTACCTTTTGATATGTTTATTTTAGACATTATTTATTTAAATTCTTTTGTTTTCTTTTACTTTTTAAATTTTTTGGCCGAACTGCGGCAGGCAGGATCGTATTTCCTCAACCAGAGGAAACCTGCATCCCTCACAGTGGAAGCACAGATCCTTAACCGCTGGACTGCCAGGGAATTCCCTTTAAATTCTTGTTATGAAAGATATATCTACCTCTTTATTCTGCCGTCATTTTGTTCCTCCTTTCTTATTTTCCCAATGTAGTTCTACTGTAATTTTGATTAAATTAGTATGATGATTATTCTAATATTCTTTATAATTGAGCATCTCTGTATATATGGTTATCTTTCCTTCCTTACTCTCTATTTTTGATAAAATTAAGAATGCCTGTTTTTTCATTTGCTAATTTTTCTTTGTATTTATTTTTAGTAATTTCCATTTCTTCTAATAGCCTTTTGCTAAAACTTTCCACAAAACTTATCACAACAGCTAATCTATCAGTTCTTATATATACATTTTGAGACATTGCTGCCTAGAGATCTTTCTAGGCTGGCTGGACAATGATCATTTTTGGATAACTTTTGGCCTCATTCCAAGACTCAGTGGGCTTTCTGAACTTGTAACTTGCTTTTTGCTTCTCTTCAGTTCAGCTAAGTTCAGTCGCTCAGTCGGGTCCGACTCTTTGCGACCCCATGAACTGCAGCACGCCAGGCCTCCCTGTCCATCACCAACTCCCAGAGTTTACCCAAACTCATGTCCATCGAGTCGGTGATGCCATCCAGCCATCTCATCCTCTGTCGTCCCCTTCTCCTCCTGCCCCCAATCCCTCCCAGCATCAGGGTCTTTTCCAATGAGTCAACTCTTCACATGAGGTGGCCAAAGTATTGGAGTTTCAGCTTCGACATCAGTCCTTCCAATGAACACCCAGGACTGATCTCCTTTAGAATGGACTGGTTGGATCTCCTTATAGTCCAAGGGACTCTCAAGAGTCTTCTCCAACACCACAGTTCAAAAGCATCAATTCTTCAGCGCTCAGCTTTCTTTATAGTCCAACTCCCACATCCATACATGACCACTGGAAAAACCATAGCCTTGACTAGACAGACCTTTGTTGGCAAAGTAATGTCTCTGCTTTTTAGTATGCTGTCTAGGTTGGTCATAACTTTCATTCCAAGGAGTGTCTTTCAATTTCATGGCTGCAGTCACCATCTGCAGTGATTCTGGAGCCCCCAAAAATAAAGTCTGACACTGTTTCCACTGTTTCCCCATCTGTTTCCCATGAAGTGATGGGACCAGATGCCATGATCTTAGCTTTAAGAATGTTGAGCTTTAAGCCAACTTTTTCACTCTCCTCTTTCACTTTCATCAAGAGGCCCTTTAGTTCTTCTTCACTTTCTGCCATAAGGATGGTGTCATCTGCATATCTGAGGTTATTGACATTTTCCCCAGCTATCTTGATTCCAGCTTGTGCTTCATCCAGCCCAGTGTTTCTCATGATGTACTCTGCATAGAAGTTAAATAAGCAGGGTGACAATATACAGCCTTGACGTACTCCTTTTCCTATTTGGAACCAGTCTGTTGTCCGTGTCCAGTTCTAACTGTTGCTTCCTGATCTGCATATAGGTTTCTCAAGAGGCAGGTCAGGTGGTCTGGTATTCCCATCTCTTTCAGAATTTTCCACAGTTTATTGTGATCCACATAGTCAAAGGCTTTGGCATAGTCAATAAAGCAGAAGTAGATGTTTTTCTGGAACTCTCTTGCTTTTTCCATGATCCAGCGGATGTTGGCAATTTGATCTCTCATTCCTCTGCCTTTTCTAAAACCAGCTTGAACATCTGAAAAGTTCACGGTTCATGTATTGCTGAAGCCTGGCTTGGAGAATTTTGAGCATTACTTTACTAGCGTGTGAGATGAGTGCAATTGTGTGGTAGTTTGAGCATTCTTTGGCATTGCCTTTCTTTTGTTTCTCTTAGCAGATAGTATAGCAGAGGGAATCAGGATGGCAGCCATTGCCACACCAGTCCCTTGAATCGGATTATTTCATTCATCTGTATACTTGTTGCCCTGTTATCACTAGGACTTTTGCTTCACTATCATCTTGAAAATTCCCCTTTTTCTCACTCTTGTTTTGATTCACCTCTTCGTTGATTCCTATATATTCCTTCTCCTTTTACCCCCTTACATAGTTGAAGGCATCTTTAATAGCTTCCTGAAAAGTATAGAAAAGAAAGTTTTTGAGATTTTACATTTATAAAAGTGTTTTAATTTTACCCTATCTATAATTTATGGCTGAGTATTTAATTCTAAGTTGGAAGTAAATTTCCTTCAGAATTTTAAAGGCATTATTTTACTGTCTTCTGGATTCCAATGTTGGTCTTGGGAAGTACAAAGCCATTCTGAATCTTAACAGTTTGAATGTGACCATTTTCCCTCTCTCTCTAACTTGAAGGAGATTTTCTTGGTCCACAGTACAGGCAGACCTTGTTTTATTGTGCTTCGTAGATACATAAGGAAGGTTTCTGACAACCTATGTAGAGCAAGTCTCTTGGTGGCATTTTTCCAAAAGCATTTTATTCACTTCTTGTCTCTGTGTCATATTTTGGTAATTCTTGTGATATTTCAGTTTTTCCATTATCAACATCAGCTGTTGTACTGTACTCCTGTACTTTTCAAGGTCCTGTACTGTTAGATTGAAAATATTATTTTTGCATTTGTTTTTTATGTATTATTTGTGTGAAGTTTTATAAATCTATTACAGTATAACACTATATAGCTGATGGTGTTAGTTGGATATCCAGGCTAACTTGTTGGACTTAGGAGCAAATTGGACTTACAAACACACACTCAGAATGGAATTCATTCATATGTAGGAGACTTACTGTATTTGCTATGTTGAGCTGTGATTAGTGATCTTTAATGTTACTATTGCGAAAAGTTTATAACTCATTGAAGCCTCAGATAATGGTTGACATTTTAAATTATTTCATATTAAAATTTTCATTTGTTACATGTTTAAAAATTTCAACAACACTTTTTGTTTTCTGAATGCTCCTTTTTGGAGGATTCTATTCTTGCTTCTGGAATGCAATTTTTGCCCCTGAAGATACTAGTTACAGTTTTTTAAAAGCATTCCTCTCTTTGTATTATTTGTTTCCTTGAAGTTTTTTTTTCTGGTTTGCCCTGATATTTATCTTTCACATTGAAAGTGAAAGTCACTCAGTTGTGTCCGACTCTTTGCAACCCCATGGACTTCGCCAGGCCAGAATACTGAAGTGGGTAGCCTCCCCTTCTCCAGGGTAATCTTCCCAACTCAGGGATTGAACCCAGGTTTCCTGCATTGCAGGCGGATTCTTTACCAGCTGAGCCACAAGGGAAACCCAAGAATAATGGAGTGGGTAGCCTATCCCTTCTCCAGGCGATCTTCCTGATCCAGGAATCAAACTTGGATCTCTTGCATTGTAAGTGGATTCTTTACTAACTGAGCTATCAGCGAAGCCCATCTTTCACATTAGAGTTTTCTCATGTGTCTGGCAGCCCTTGTTTGTCTGCTCATAATCAAGATTAGGGAACTTAAACTCTGATTAAAATCTCTGCAAATGCGGTTGAGGTTTGTTAATTTTGAGTTTCAAGGTGGGGTTATCTTCACTTGAGTCACTTGGAGGGAAGAGGTCCATGTTAATATTTTGAAAACTTTCTCTTTTTCTCTGTTACAGTTTTGCTAGTCTTAACAATTTTTGCTAAAATTTCAAGATCAACATAGTAGCATACACTACAGTATCCTATTATAATTCTGTGCCTTTGAATAACTTTTGTGTTGAATAAGACATTTGTGAATCTTGTTTCTTTTGTCTTTTACTGACCTTGTAAGCTACATAACTATAAAATGTGGCTTATTTCATAGTGCCTTTTGGTATTATTCTCTCTGAAAAAGAGATTTTTCTATTGCAAATATGACAAGCAATGTCTTTAAAACAAAAGAAGTATGTCCCAGTCTCCTTACTTTGAAATACATGATTTTCATCAGCTGCTTTTCTCTTCTTGGCAGCAACCATTTAGAAAATGACAGACTCTACTTACACCATCATCATCCATTCTTCCCACCATCTGCTTTCCCTCCAAGCCAACAGACTATACCTCTTCTTGCAAGGCAAATCCAATCAATGCTTATACTCCAAGTGTCAGACCCTACTAGTGGCACGTCTATCAGCAGCACAAGAGTTGCAGATGTCATAGGACGGAACCAAGCTGAAATAGGTGCCTTGTCTCCTTAGCTGTTAGGTAGGAGGATTTCTGATATTAGATGTTGGGCTGTTCTGCCACCCTGAACTTTCCTTTTCCTCATCTCTAAGTTGGGAATAATAACGCTAATTTTCACAGTGGTCATGAGCATGGATAGCCTGGATAGCATCACTGACTCAATGAACATGAGTCTGAACAAACTCCAGGAGATAGTGAAGGACAGGGAAGCCTGACATGCTGTAGTCCATGGGGTTGCAAAGAGTTGGACATGACTTAGCGACTTAACACCAACATGAGCATTGAATGAATTGATTAGGCTGGAGGCTTCTCAGAACTGCTTTAGAGCAATTTTAGCATCTGGGCCTTTTAAAGGAGGTTTGAGGGGGTGGGGGTGCCTGAAGCATGCTCACTCTGCCAGAGGATGCAGGTGCTGCCCAGTGCCCTAATATGTGGATTCTAGGGCATATATTGTTTCAATAATTACTCACTTCAAGTTATTTCTTTGTGAGGTTATTTTTGTTACTCATGAAAATTTCATTGCAGGAATGAAAGCCAGGTAATGAGAAATAACTGCATAATTCCTACCGGTGTCATAAGAGACAAATAGGACCAGACTACCATGTTCATTCTCTTCCCTCTTTTCAACCAAAGATTCTGTCCGATGAACCCCAATGACTGGTTTTATATTAGTTCATAGACTGATATACATAAACTATGTATATTCAGTGGGAAATTCTGGCCCAGGTAGTGTTCTTATAGGTAGTGTTGTCATGGCATGAAAAGACTGTGAATTCTAGGGCCAATTTGCCCTGGGTTGGATTTCTGTTTCTGTCCCTGCCTTTTTAACTTGTGTGAGTCACTTATCTGGACTACAATTTCCTTGACAGTAAGATAGGGTTGATGACACTTGGCAGTGTTGATGACACTTGGCAGTGTTGATATGAAACTATGGTCATACAGTATCTGGTACATAGTACATAGCAGTGAAAGCATGGCATCCTAACCTCTGGACTGCCAGGGAATTCCCCACAATTTGAATTTTTAAATAAACTCCCAAATATATTCTTCTTAATGTCTGCTACAGTCTTATGCCACACATTTTTTCTTTAATAGCCATAGGGTATTTGAGAGAGAGTATCTAGTCCAGCTTTATTTTTTTTTTAAGAAGTTATGGATTCTCAAAAGGTAGAAAGAGGGAGGTCACAAAATATCATACAAAAGGCAGTGTGTGTCTTTGTATATTGTGTGTCCAGTACCATATGGGCTGCATTTCCAAGCATAGGGTTAGACTCTCCCCTGGCCTTGGTGGGAACAGGGTCTGCCAGGAGAAAGAGAAGGACAATGCCTGATCTTTAGTCTACTTCTTTCTAGTCTTCATGACCATCCCTGGGTACAGTTCTCAGTAACTTTAGTGTTTGGTAACCATGAAGCTTAGAAACACAATAACCATTGATCCATAAAGTACTTATTAAATACATGTAAGAAAATACATGAAGTACAGTAGTAAAATAGCTAGTGATTAGAAGCATGAGCTTCAGAGTTAGAAAGACAGATTTCAGCCCCATCCCTTACAGCTGGAGGGTCTTACATAAATTTTTTATCCTCAATTTCAAGAGTTAAAAAAATGGAGATAATAATAGTTCTTGATTTACAGGATAATGAGATCAAATGAAATAATGAGTATATGTTACATAAATAGTCTCAATACATATTACATTTTTAACAAAAAGTTTAATGATTTTTATCATTTTAATTTACCATATCAGTATCTCATTAAATATCTCTCAAGGTACTTCTCTATGTATGTAAGTTCACAAGGCTATGGAAACTGTTTCTTTACACAAGTGGGATCAAACTGTACATTATATTATCTGATTTATTCACTTGAGTGTATGTTGAAAGACATTTTCCAAGTCAAAAAAAAAAAAAAACTACAACATCTTTTCAAATGGCTATAGTGAATTTTATTTGAGGAACCCATCTTAACTTATATAGCCATCCCCTCACATGTGAACTTTTAATTTGTGTCCATTTTTTTTTTTCTAACTAAAAAATTTTGTAATGGATATCTATAGGTACTTTTAGGGGAGAGCACACATGTGCATTTTCATTCTCAAGGTAAATTTTAAGACGTGGGATCACAGGATCCTTAAACACTCTTATTTTAACTAAATTAGTCCATTTTAATATCTCTGCTGGAGACCAATGCAAAGTCTGGTTTGGATATTTTTCTCAAAATATTCCCCACTAATATATCACACATTATTATCTTCATTTATTTTTAACCATCCTAGTTACATAATTTGCTGGTTTTTAAAAAGAACTACACATATAGCAAGATATGAACATCAATTTTCTCAAAAACAACCAACCAACCATTGTTATTAGTTTCTGTATCAGTAAATATAAACCTATCACATCCTTTGCCTTCCCAGGTGGCGCTAGTAGTAAAGAACCCACCTACCAATGCAGGAGACATAAGAGAGGTAGATTTGATCCCTGGGTAGGAAAGATCCTCTGGAGGAGGGCATGGCAATTCACTCCAGAATTCTTGCCTGGAGAATCCCATGGACAAAGGAGTCTGGCAGACAAAGAGTTGGACACGACTAAAGTGACTTTGAACAACATATTCCATCCTTTGAAGCTCCTGCATATAGGCATATCTTGATTTAACCACATTAAAAAATATGGGCATTTAAAATGTTTCCAAATTTTTACTTCTACAAATGATACTCCAAATAAAATCCTTATACATGCTTGTTATATACATGTAGGAATATATCTCCAGAACAAATAACTAGAGGGAAATTGTTAGACCACATGGTCGTTACAAATAAAGTTTTAATAAATTACCACACAATTTCCCTCCAGCAAGATTGACAAACTCTTACTCCTAACAACAATTTGTGAAAATACTCATTTCCCAACAACTGTGCCAATAGGAGTATATCAGCCTAAAATAATTTTTGTCAATTTGATGGATCAAAAAAAATGCTGATTTAAAAAAAATATTGGAGTATAGTTGATTTGCAGTGTTGTGTACAGCAAAGTGAATAAGTTATACATATACATATATCTACTCGTTTTTAGATTTTTTCCCATATGGGCCATTACATTATTGAGTAGCATTCCTTGTACCATACAGTAGGTCCTTGTTATTTATCTGTTTTGTATATCGTGGTGTGTATTTGTCAATCCCATCTCCCAGTTTATCCTCCTCTCTTTCCCTCCCCGGTAACCATAAGTTTGTTTTTTGTATCTGTGACTCTATTTCCATTTTGTGAATAAGTCCATTTGTATTACTTTCTTTTTAGATTCCACATGTAAGTGATATCATATGCTATTTTTCTTCCTCTGTCTGACTTCTCTCAGTATGACAGTTTCTAAGTCCATCCATGTTGCTGCAAATGGAATTATTTCATTCTTTTTTATGGCCAGGTAATGCTTATCAAAAGTGACAGAGTGATCTCAGTTTGTTTTGAAGGCAAACCATTCATCATCACAGTAATCCAAGTCTATGCCCCAACCACGGATGACAAAAAAGCTGAAACTGGACATTTCTATGATGATCTATAGCATTTTCTAGAGCGAACACCGATAAAAGATGTCCATCTCATCATAGGGGATTGGAAGTCAAGACATACCCAGAATAACAGGCTAGTTTGGCCTTGGAGTACAAAGTGAAGCAGGGCAAAGGCTAACAGAATTTTGTTAGGAGAACCCATTGGTCATAGGAAATACTCTTATTCAACAACACAAGAGATGACTCTACACCTGGACGTCACCAGATTGTCAATACTTAAATCAGATTGATTATATTCCTTGCAGTCAAAGATGGAAAAGGTCTATACAGTCAGCAGAAACAAGACCTGGAACTTACTGTGGCTCAGATCATGAGCTCCTTATTGTAAAGTTCAGGCTTAATTTGAAGAACGTAGAGAAAACTACTAGGCCATTCAGTTACGACCTAAATCAAATAACCCCTTACAATGATACAATGGAGGCAACAAGTAGATTCAAGGCACTAGGTCTAGTAGCCAGTGCCTGAAGAACTGTGGATGGAGGTTTGTAACATTGTACAGGAGGCAGTGATCAAAACCACCCCAAAGGAAGAAATGCAAGAAAGCTAAGTGGTTGTCTGAGGAGGCTTTACAAATAGTTAAGGAAAGAGAAGCAAAAGGCAAGAGTGAAAGGGAAGGATATTTCTATCTGAATGCAGAGTTCCAGAGAATAGCAAGGAGAGAAAAGAAAGACTTCCTAAGTGAACAATGCAAAGAAATAGAGAAAAACAATAAAATGGGAAAGGCTAGAGAAAATTTGAGATATCAAGGGAACGTTTCATACAAGGATGGGCACAATATAGGACAGAAATGTTAAGGACCTAACAGAAGCAGAAGTGATTAAGAAGAGACGGCAGGCATACACAGAACTATACAAGAAAGGTCTTAATGACCTGGATAACCATGATGGTGTGGTAACTCACCTAGAACTGGACATCCTGGAGTGTGAAGTGAAACAAAGCTAGTGAAGGTGACAGAATTCTAGCTGAGATATTTCAAACCCTGAAGGATAATGCTGTTCAAGTGCTTCACTCAACATGCCAGCAAATTTGGAAAACTCAGCAGTGGCCATAAGACTGGAAAAGGTCAGTTTTCATTCCAATCCAAAAGAAAGGCAATGCCAAAGAGTGTTCAAACTACTGTACAATTGTGCTCATTTTACATGCTAGGAAGTTAATGCTCAAAATCCTTTAGGCTTTAGCAGTACATGAACCAAGAGCTTCCAGATGTACAAACTGGATTTCAGAGAGGCAAAGGAACCAGAGATCAAATTGCCAACATTCATTGGCTCATGGAGAAAGCAAAGGAGTTCCAGAAAAACATCTGCTCTGCTTCATTGACTATGCTAAAGTCTTTGACTGTGTGGATCACATCATGCTGTGGAAAATTCTTGAAGAGATGGGAGTACCAGGCCTCACATTATCTGTCTCCTGAGAAATCTGTATGCAGGTCAAGAAGAACATTCAGAACCTGACATGGAACAACAAACTGTTCAAAGCTGGGGAAGGTGTATGACAGGGCTGTATATTGTCACCCTGCTTATTTAACTTATACGCAGGGTACATCACATGAAATGCCAGGCTGGATGAATCACAAGCTGGAATCAAGATTGCTGAGAGAAATATCAACAACCTCAGATATGCAGATAATACCACCCTAATGGCATAAAGTGAAGAGAAACTAAAGAGCCTCTTGATGAGAGTGAAAGAGCAAAGTGAAAAAGCTGGCTTAAAACTCAGCATTCGGAAAATGAAGATTGTGGCATCTGGTTCCATCACTTCATGGCAAATAGAAGAAGAAAAAATAGAAGCAGTGACAGATTTTATTTTCTTGGGCTCCAAAATCACTGCTGATGGTGACTAAAGCCATGAAATTAAAAGGCTCTTGCTCCTTGGAAGGAAAGCTATGGCAAACCTAGATAGTGTATTATAAAGCAGAGACATCACTTTGCTGACTAAGGTCTGTATAGTCAAAGCTATGGTTTTTCCAGTAGTCACATATGAATATGAGAGTTGGACCATAAAGAAGGCTGAGCGCCAAAGAATTGATACTTTCCAATTATAGAGAAGATGCTTACAGTCCCTTGGACAGTAAGGAGATCAAACCAGTCAATCCTAAAGGAAACCAACACTGAATATTTATTGCAAGGACTAATGCTGAAGCTCCAGTACTTTGGCCACCTGGGGGGAGGAATCTACTTATTGGAAAAGGCCCCAATGCTTAGAAAGTTGAAGGCAAAATGAGAAGAAGGCTGCAGAGGATAGGATGGTTAGATAGCATCATTGACTCAATGGTCATAAGTCTGAGCAAACTCTGGGAGACAGTGGAGAATAGAGGAAGCTGTCATGCTGCAGTCCATGAGGTCACAAAGAGTTGGACAAGACTTAGCGACTGAACAACACAATATTCCATTGTATGTATGCACCATATCTTCTTTATCCATTATTTTTTCAGTAGACATTTAGGTTGCTTCCATGTTCTGATTATTGTAAATCATACTGCAATGAGCATTGGGGTGCATGTATCTTTTCAAATTATGGTTTTCTCAGGATATATGCCCAGGAGTGGGATTGCTGGATCATAGGATAGCTCTATTTTTAGTTTTTTAAGGTACCTCCTTACAGCACCCCCGTAGTGGTTGTACCAGTTTACATTCCCACCAAGAGTGTAGGAGGGTTTCCTTTTCTCCAAACCCTCTCCAGGATTTATTGTTTGTAGTCTTTGATGACGGCCATTCTGACCAGTGTCCGGTGATACCTCATTGAGGTTTTGATTTGCGTTTCTGTAATAATTAGTGATGTTGAGCATCTTTTAATACTCTTTGGTCATCTGTATGTCTTCTTTGGAGAAATGTTTATTTAGATTTTTCTGCTGATTTTTTTGATTGGGTTGTTTACTTTTTTATATGTTGAGCTGCACGAGCTGTTTGTATATTTTGGAGATTAAGCCCTTTAATAGGTTGCTTTGTTTGCAAATATTTTCTCCCATTCAGAGGGTTGTCTTTTTGTTTGGTTTATGGTTTCCTTTGTTGTGCAAAAATTTGCTGATTTAAATAGTATTTGACATTAATAATGAGATTGAATGATTTTCAAACTTTAATGTCCATTTATAGCTATTATTAATTTTCTATTTGATTGTCTTTTCCTTCTAGGTGTGCATGTATGTATGTGTGTGAAGGTGTGTGTTCCTATATCAATTATTTTTCTTTTATATATGTTGCAGATATTTTTTCTGGTTATTGCTTGATTTTTAACTTTGTTAATAAGGTCTCTTCTTGTATGATCTCCAAGTTTTTATGTCATATAATTTATTTAAAAATAACTTTATTAAGGTATATATCACATATCATACCATTCTCCTGTTTTAAGTAGTTCTTAGTTCTCCTATTCAATAGTTCTTAGTATATTTATAAAATTGTGCAACCTTCACCACAATTAATTTTAGAACATATTGATCAGTGCCCCAAAAACCTCTATACTCATTTGTAGTCACTTTCCATTTCCCCTAAAGATGTTCCTACTTCCCCATCCTAAGCAACCGGTTTTTGTTTCTATAGTTTTTGCTTATTCTGGACATGTATAAATGAGGTTATATAATATGTGATGTTTTGTGACTGCCTTCTTTCACTTACCGTAACATTTTCAAGTTTCATCCATGTTATAACTTTATGTTTTAAAATCATCTGGAATTGACTTGTGTAAACTGCATAAATAATTAGATATAAATTATTGATCTTTTAAAAAAAGCTTAGTCAGTTGTATCAGTACTATTTCCTTGAGATTCAGCCCGTCCTTTTCCCACTAATCTGTCTCCTTCATCTGTGTGAATGGACCTGTTTCTGAGCATCATTTGTTTATTCTTGTGCTGCCATCGCGTAACTGTGAGGACTGCAGCCTGATAGTATAGTTTTGGCATATTATAAGGCAAGTCTTCCCTTATTTTTCTTTTCCTAAAATTTTCTTGGTGATTCTTCTGCATTTTTCCTTCTCTTTGAATTTTAGAATTGGGTTCTCGAGTTTCATCAAAATAGTGTTTAAATTTTGATTGGAACTTTGTTGAAATTGTAGATTAATTTTTGAAGAAATTTTATCTTTGCAATACTGGGTTTTCCAATATTTTAATTGAATTTATGGCTGTAATTTTAATTCATAAGAGGGAGGCTAGATATTCCATCTGGAATTAGCTTTTTAATTGGATATTGATGCATAGGAAGGTCACTTACTGAGATTGAAACTGCAGAGGGAGGAATAGAGTTTGATAAAAAGATAATGAGATCTGCTTCTATGCATTGTACCTGAGATGCTTATGAAAATTGAAGACAGAGATGTATATATCAAATATTGCATCACTAATTTTGGTGATTTTTTAAAATAGCAATGGGAAGAAGAAATGGTTCAGAAGGTCTTTTGAGTGAGAATATGATATTTAAACCATAAATGAAATTATTAGACTTGAAAGCAAATCCAATAGCTTCTCACATGTAGTTGCAAATTTCTTTTTTAATAAAGAGGAAACAAAACACCACTAATTGTTTTATTTGACTTACCTCATGTTGAGAAACTACTGCAATAAATAATTCTTGAACTCATAGCTGGCCATGTTCCCTACAGCCTTCCCCTTTCTCCAAGTTCCTGGTTGCATTGTATTTTTCCATTATCCCAGATTTCAGCATACCAGGTTGTAATCTGGGTTTCCTAGGCAACCTAAGTGGTTATGATGAAGGTGATGATAATGGTAACCAGTGATTTTCTTCTTCCCTGTATATGGCTACTCTTATATAGGGAAGAGTAAGGGAATAAGGGAGTAAGGGAATAAGATCCCTAATTTCTCAGTCTGAAGTCCTCAAATATCTCAAGAAACCTTCCAGGGCATTCTGGTGAGTTTCTAAGCATGGTTCCCTTAGATTCCTCTCAGACCTTGACTTCTCCCCCTCTGCTCCTGTGTCTCCTCCACAGTGACTTGATGCCTGCTCTCTGATGTCCACCAAAATACTAGGGGTTTGACTCATAGCCATGTCCAGCACAGGGTCATGCTGCCTTTCAGCTGGGCCACAACTGACGTTCTAACACATGCTGTATCAAAGATGGGTAGCAGATGTACAAAAGCCTTGCTATAGTCTCTTATTAGTGGGGAGACTCTGGTCTCTGAACCTCATGTAACTTTCTTCCCTGGACAGAGAAGAGCCAGCGTGGGCTCTCAGCAAACACCTGTCTGCATGGGAAGGATTCACTGGATATGCTGTGTAACTCCACTGAGTTCAACATCTCATTCTTCTCTAGTTGTCCACCTGGGTGTGGGGCCCTAACCAAACTTTTGTGCCTGATTATCAGTCTCTTCAGTCATGGTCTCATAGATATTTGGTGTCCCATCACTGGGCATGTCTAGAAATGACGAGAAAGTCTGAAGCCTAGGATGACGACAGTGTAGATTCAAGCTGAAACCCCTTCTGCTCATCAAGGGAAATGAATCAGAATCATGTATTAAGTTTGAGTCATCCTAATAGGCTTGTAGCCATCTGCTCTTACTTGTAAGAAAAGAGACAAATTGTGGTTTCAGGCATATGGCTTTTGCTATTAAACCTTATTGTATTCTTTTATTGGTGAAAGCAAGACATTATTTAAAACTAAGAAAATGTTATGAAAGTGTTAGTAGCTCAGTTGTGTCTGACTCTTTGTGACCCCATGAACTGTAGCCCACCAGGCTCCTCTGTCCATGGGATTCCTAAGAAAATGTTATAGCATGAGACTAAACCTATAATGAAATATTATATATTATATTTATGATTTGATACTCAAACTAAAGGAATGCATATGAAGGCAGAAATAGATGGAACATGGGGAAAATTGTGGCCATGGACAAAAACACCAGCTTCTATGTTACTCATCTCTCTCTTTTTTTTTTTTTTTTGGATTGGGAGTGCCTGTAAGTTGAGAGAGAGACTGCCTCGATGGCCATTCTTTGACCTAGTGGTGAGTTAGGAACTATCTCCTCTGTATTTGTCCTTCTCTTCACTTCAAAGGGATGAAGAGGTTTGGTGACCTCAACTTAACCTAGTCTTTAAGACCTGCTGTGGACACTCATTATGACTTCTCTGTTTTGATTGATTTGAGCTATTGGAAACACAGAATTTAATATTAGAGAGTTCCACCTTGACGATGTCTTCCAAAGTCAGTAGAGATAGAAGGGTGGGTGAATCTGAAATGTGAACTTTAGAAGCTTGCTGTTCTAACTCAACCTCTGCTTTCAGACAGGACTTCCATTCCATCGTTCAGTCTATTCTAATAATATCTCAAAGACAGCCTGTGGTTACGTAGTGCCATGGCTCACAAGCATTATTATTTAGAAAAACGTTTGCAACTTTTGAAACATAAGGCATGTATTCCCATTCTATCTTCAGTGAAAGTGACAAATCATTATTTAGTCCTTTTGCCTCCAAACTGCATGTGGAATGGGATGTAAAGGAAAAATTTTTTAAACAGAAAAAATTTATTCTTTCACAAGTCTGAAGCACAGACATGAAAAATTAAGATGGTGGCATGGTTGGTACCTTCTGGAAACGCTGAGACAGCATCCATGCCGTGTTTCTCTCCTAGTTGGTGGTGGTGGTTGGCAATACTTGGTGTTCCTTGGCTTGTCGTTGCATAGCTTCAAGTTTTGTCTGCATCTTTACCTGGACACTACGTCTCCATGTCTTCTCCTTTCTTGTCTCTTATATGGAAACTTGTCATTGGATTTAGGGCCCAGTCTAAGTTCAGGATGATCTCATCTTGAGATCCTTAATGGAATTTCATCTGCAAAGACTATTTCCAAATAAGATTGCATTCACAAGTACTGGGGGTTAGTACCCGTCATGAGAAATATATAAGCTTTAATGTCAGACAGACCTGAATTTAAATCCTGGCTTCACCACTTCCTATCTGTGTGACCTTGGAAAAGTCATTCAACCTCTTGGAATTTCTCTTTCTGCTACTCTAAAGTGGAACTCCAGTTCCATCTCAGCAGGTAGTTAATATGGATTAAATAAAATGATAGATGTGAACAGGGCTGGCATACATTATGTATTCAAGAAATTCACTTAACCTATGTGTTATTTTCAGATGTGTCCAACATCTAAGTCACTATTTCGTATTGATCTTGCTGCTTATGTAGCAAGTGACGTCAATAAGGAAAGAGTTCATTACAACCAAGGAAGTCTTTAGAAATCTAGTTACAGCCTGAAGATTGGACTGATACCCAGGAGATGGAATTATTTTGCAACCTAAGATTAGTTCAGCGAAAAAGATTAATGAGTCACATTATACAATCAGCTCAAGCTAATGACAAATGAATATGTTCTGGTTTTTAGCTAGAGTTGATTTAATAATATTTGTGCAACAACAGCATTAAATTCAAAAGCTGTTTTAGTGAGTTGACCCTCACCCAGAACTTTCCTTTCAGAGATGAGATCATTTGGGGACAGCCCCTTGTATTCTGGAGGTTCTAGTGTTGTCAAGAACACCTCCAATCCTCAAAGACCTTGTTCTTTCTCCTTTTTCCCTGTGAAGTGTAAACTAATTAAAGCTTTTATCTACCTATTCCCACAAATTACATTATCTGGAAGAATTATAGGCTAACCCAGAATCAGGCATTGATACCTTCATTGACATTAATTTATCTGGTAACCATAGCAAATAGTAGAGTCTTGAGGTCATTTGTATTGGAGAAAAGTAAGCCAGGACAGGATACTCAGACTCTTGGGAAGACATGGGTCATCTACAGGGGCTGAGCAACCACTGGTGGGGGGAGGTATTTATTACCCTGACCTATTGGAACTCTGATTATGTTTCAATTCATATTTGGGTCAATTATGCCTTGTTTGGCATTCCTGTCTTTGGATTCCTGTCCTTCCCACTAGGTTGTATCTTCAAGGGAAGAGAGCTTCCCTTTCATATTTGTGACTTGTCCTCAGAGAGCCTTCCTCGTGTGTAGTAGGTATTCAGTAAATTAATAAGTCAGTCAGTGGAAGTAAAGGAGATATGCAAAGTGGAATGAAAAGGCATTGAAGGAAATTTGTGGGTTTTTTTGACTAAGATTGAACTTCATAAGTCTATTTCCATTTGATGCTTCATGTAAACTACCCTTCTTGAGAAGGCTTCTGTATTTTCTGCCCACTTTTGGGTCTGTCTACCCTTTCTGTGATCTTTATAGCCATTACCTCCAGTACATCTGGGTAGGCTCATCTCCTGTGTGAGACTTGTGATTATCTCTGCTCTTTCCATCTCACTGAATACCTGGCATCCCTCTGACAATGCTTCGAGTGACCAGGAAGATATCCTCCACTTCACTGTAATGTCTAAGAATTCTGCCTTAGATCCCAAGGAATTTCTCCTATTTTTTTCTAAAAGTTTTATAACTTTACACTGAAGTTTGTGATACATTTTGAGTTAATTTTTATGTAAATTATAAGACAGATTGAAGTTTTTCTTTTATATATTTTTTTGCCTGTGGATATTCAGTTGCTCCAGTACCGTTTGTTGAAAAAATTCTTTTTCCATTGAATTGTTTTTGTACCTTTGTCAAAGATCAGCTGGGTGTTATTTGTGAGAGTCTATTTCTGGGTTTTCTATTCTGTTCTGTTGATCTATGTGTTGATTCCTTCACCAATATCATGGTTTTGATTACTGTACCTGTACACTACATCCTGTAGGCTGAACACATAGATACCTAAATGAAAAATACAATACCATTCACAGTCACTCAGAAAAAACCCCCAAAACTTAGGTGTGTAAAGCTAACAAAACATGTATGGGACTATATGAAAAAGACTACATAACGCTGATGAAAGAAATCAAAGATGTAAATAAGGAGAGAGAGATACTGTGTTCATGGATTAGAAGACTCAACAAAGTAAAGATGTCAGTTCTTCCCAAACTGAAATCAGATTTAATATATATCCTATCAAAATTCCAGTGAATTTTTGCAAACATACATAAGACTATGCCAAAATTTATGTGGAAAGGCAAAGGAGTTCATAGTGAGGCAGGAGGCTGTAAATTCCTCAACTGGAGCCCACCTATCTCTTATCTCAAGAAGTACAAATAGAAGGGTGACTGATTGTAAATTTCCAACCTGGAGCCCATCTATCTCCTACCTCAGGATTTGATGATATAAATATTAAATATTTTCTTAGAGTTCTACAGGTCCCTGAGTCTTTTAATTTTCTCTGTTGTTCAGATTGAATAATTTCTACTGTTCTATCTTCCAATTCACTAATTCTTTCCTCTCTCCTCTCCATTCTGATAGTGAATCCATGCACTGGGCTTTTAATTTCAGTTACTGTGTCTTTCAGTTCTAAAATTTCCATTTGGCTTTTCCTTATTATCTGCTAATTCTTCTCTGAGACAGTTTTTCTCACTGAACAATTTTTCTGTTTTTCATTTGTTCCAAGTGTGTTCATAATTGGTCTTGGAAGCATTTTCATCATGGCTGCTTTGAAATATTTGTTAGATAGTCCTGAAATCTCTGTCACTTGAGATTAGTACCCACTGATTTTTTTAAATGAAAAATTGGACATTTTCGTATTATGTTAGGACAATCTAGGTCTTATGTAAATCTTCTCTTTTAGCTGACAGTTTCTGACAGTGCTCTGTCAGGGAAAAGAGACCCTATTACTGCCACGGGGTGGTCCAGGGGAGTCTGGGTTGTCCATATTCTCCACTTGGTCTCTGTTGACACCAGAGCAGGGACCATCCCTTAATCTTACCTGGGCAAGGACGGGAGTTCCAGCTCTCTAGAGATACTGCAGTGCAGCTGACCTCCTTCCCACTGGACCATAGTGAATTTTTTGACTGTTCACTAAACCTTCTCTCAATGGTGTTTTCACATGTTTTTAAAAATATCTTATATTCACGTTTTTTTTTTAATCTTCCTTATATCTAGGAAATGAATGTGACTAAATTTCCTTAATGAATTATTTAGTTTTCCATTTCTATCAATTCTCTGTGGCTTAATTCTTTTATTTTCAATAAATATCTTCTCCTTGTCTGAGTCTGGCAACTGCAAAGATGTTTTTTTTCCTCATCCATGATATATTTTCTTATATGCAGCTACTATTTTCTCCCATCTTTATTTTTGCTTCTTTTACTGTTTATCACAAGTCACCTTATTCCTTTTGAAGGTGTGTTTGCATTGTGTGTGCTCTTTTTGAGCGTTTCACTTTTGAAATAAAGGAGTGAAGTTAAAGTGCTGAGAATGCTGGTTCATGCATCCTGAGCTGAGATTTCTCCTGGTGAGTGAGGTGGGTGCACCTGAAGTTGACTGAAGAAGGGTCAATAGGAGAGATGAGACAGGGATCTGATTTTGAAGACTAAAACCTATTTCCTCTAAGGAAAGGAAAGAGTACAAAACTATTTTGGATCCTATTTCCTTGTCTCTTGGGTGGTATAATGGCAATCAGAAACTAGATAAGCTTTGCTAGAAGCATCTTAAAGCACCATCAGGAAATGACTGGCCTTAGTCATGATATTTTAAAAAGTAGCATGTTCCCAATTGATACCTTTATCTCCAATTTCACTTCTGCAAACATTATTCATGGATATTGTCACCGCTTTGTCAATCTCTGGGATTCTCAGAGGTGTCCTTTTAATTAATGCCCCATCCTCCCTGCTGTACGGATTTTTAGGCTTCTAGATGGCCAAATATGATTTGAGTGATTGATTAGCAAGTTCTGCTAATGATTTTGATTAGCTTTATTTGTTTTGCATGTAATTATCTTTTCTTGGTAATTAGAGTTTAGTCACACTATTTATACTTGATGTAATTTTGGATAGAAGATATCCTAGCTAAACCCAGACATATTTATAATTTCCAAGCAATTATAGAACAATCTATCCAAATTTACAATAGTTGTATCTTCTGAGGGAAATAGTGTTCCATTGTGTCTTAAAATGTAAAATAGTTTTTGCTTATGAAAAATGACTGATAACATGAATTGATTGTGTTTTTAAAAGTGATGTTTCCTGGAACCTCCCTGGCAGAACAGTGGTTAAGACTCTGTACTTCTGATGCAAGGAATGTGGGTTCAATCCCTGGTAGGGGAACTAAGATTCCACTTGCTGCATAGTAAAGCCAAGAAAAAAATAACTCCCGACAAACTATTTGCTAGATGAAATTGATATTAATCTAGGACATAGTAACCTTTTCTTCAGAGAGGGATTTGAGTGAGTTCGCCTTTTGGATCCATTTGTTAGATTAATCTTTTTTTCAGATCCCAATTATGCCGTATCTGGTATCTGGAAAAGAAACAGCACAGTGTCCTGTCCACTTGTGTTCACAGACCCCAAGAAAACATTCTATTTGTGGACTTAGCATTCAGCTAGTATCTGAGCAGGTCTCCCTTTATCCCCTTAGGGAAAATGAAGTGGTTATCTGGATTTATCCAGGTCAACTGCAGAGCAGGACTGAGCAGAGCTTTAGCTGATCCTTCTCTTAGTCCGTGGGCAGCTGTGTGGCTCCCTGAGCCCTGGCTGAAAAGAGCAGAAGTACCAGGGCACCCAGATGGGGTGCAGCAGCCCTGATTCCTTCCTGGACAATCAGTAAGGCCAATGGGAAGGGAACATTCCTGCATTTCTGACAGTGTACATTCCTTCAGCCACGTTCTTCTGTAAGTTTTCTTCTGGAGGCACTAATGATGAGTGTGAACCGCTTCCCATGGCTACTTTAAGGTCATCTTAATTGGCTACTTTTGATTATAAAGCTTTTTGAAGAGACTATATATACTTTGGCGCAGATGCATATTAATGATATTTCTTTTGGAATTTGATGAAAGCAGCTTCAAGTCCAATTTTTATATGATTTGATAGTGGTTACAGAGTAATCTAAAGTAACGCTCCCAGCATGTCACAATTCCTGCAGTGATCCAAGGGAATGTTGGCATAGAATAACTCCCATGCCTATGCTTTGCCGGCCACCTGGCTGTTGTGAATGGCAGCTCACAAAGCCATGTCAGGGGACTCATGAACATTGTTGGCAATGACACTGCCGCCTAAACAATTCAACTCCCTTTAGCTTGGTTTTCCCACAGACACTGCTGACTGTGACTGCTGATAAGCCAAATAAGGCTGGAGGTCAACAATTCCCAGACTGCTCTTAATGATTAAAAGATCAACACGTTTTAATGCTCAAGTCCTCTGAACCCAGGGCCAATCAACTGGGTTTCAAAGAGAGTTTTCCCTTCTCTCTCTCTCTCTGTTTTTTTTTTTAAGATTTTTTTATGTGGACCATTTTTTAAAGTCTTTATTGAATTTGTTACAATATCATTTCTGTTTTAGGTTTTGATTTTTTGGCACAAGGCCTGTAGGATCTCAGCTCCCCAACCAGGCATCAAACCAGCACCCCCTGCATTGGAAGCCAGAAGCCCTAACCACCTGATGGTCAAGGAATTCCCTTTTCCTCTTTAAATTAGCAAAAACAGACAAAGCAATTGTTAAGGGGGGCCAAAGGATTTTCCCTGGTATTCTGATTGTAAATTTAGCACTTAAAACATTGAACAGGGAGCAGCTATTAATTACTCTCCAAACTGAAGCTGCTGTCTTTTTGCCACCTTGATCTACACACTTGGTTAATGGAACCCTGACTTGGTCCCACACCATGGAGCGATGGGACTAAACAGCACACTGGAGCCTTGTGTGACTGCTGTGAATTAGTGGCTTCTCTTATCCTAAATTAAGCTCCTCGACATGTAATTATCCATCCCACACATTGAACCTATCTTCAAGGTATATGTTTCTGCAAGGCTAATGGCTGATTATAGCACAAAACAGGTGCAAAAAACAAGTCCTACTCTCTCCACCAGCTCCCTGTCACCACTGCCAGGCAAATTGTGCATCCTCCCTCTGTTCTTCAGGCTGGGTTGCTGTAACATTTTTAAAATATTGAAATATAGTTGATTTACAATATTATGTTAGTTTCAGATGGGCTGTAACATTTTGGTGATTACACAAAGAAAAAGATAGCCTAAGGAAGTGTTGTTGGTTCTTCCCCCAACCCCTGCCTTTTTCTTTCTCTTCAGAATTTGAGCAAAAGGTGTCAAATTTGTTAGAAACAATAAAGCTGGATTTCATTAAAAACTTAGGAAACCACTCAAATCAAAACAGTTTACAGTGCTGCCAAAGGAGTTAACTGGGTGTGTTATTTCTAAATGGGTATTACAAGATGATCAGAACTATCCTAAATTTGGCTGCAGTGAGTGATCCAAAGTGTCTATTCCAATTCTTAGTAAGATGAGGTTTCAGGGAGTCTGCCTGAGTATTCTGAGTATGTAGCAGCTTCAATATTTAGTGTCTTAGAGTTTACACACCAATAGCAGAAAAGACAACAGAGATAGGCAGTTCACTCTGAAGAAAAGGAATACAGAAAAATGGCCAAAACATAGAAAAAGGGAAGTTCAGAGTAACTAATGGGCTTCCATGGTGGCTCAGATGGTAAAGAATCTGTCTGTAATGCAGGAAACCCAGGTTTGATCCCGAGTCCAGAAGATCCTCTGGAGAAGGAAATGGCAACCCACTCCAGTATTCTTGCCTGGAGAATCCCATGGACAGAAGAACTGGTGGGCTACAGTCTATGGTGTCACAAAGAATTGGACATGACTGAGTAACTAAGCACACACAAACTAATTAATAAGCCTACAAATGCAAGTTAAAAATCTTTTTTTTTTTTTTTTGCCTATCAAATTTGCAAAGATATAAGAAATCATAATACTAAGGATTGGTGAAGGATACGGGAATTTTCGCCAATCAGATAGACTGAGTTTGCTTCCTAGCTCTTCCTCTTACTAATGAAGGGAACTTGGGCTATTTTTGTCATTTATAAAATGAAGATAATATTAGTAACCACTTCACAGAGTTTTTGAGAGAATTAGTGAAATAAAGTGTTTAATATATTGTTTGGCACATGGTAAACGCCCAATTAATATTAGAATAATTATTATTATTAGAAGCTAAATTCCTGATACACTAAAAGGGGAGTGTAAACTGGTAAAACCTTTAAGAATGAACATTTGACATATATGTTAAAGCTTTAATGATATGTATACTTTTGACTTAACTGTTCCACTTCTATAAATTTGTCCTTGGGAAACAAGGCACAATGATATATTTATGAGGATATCTTTCATGGTATTTTTATAATGATAAAGACGGAAACAATGAAAATAACTAAAAGCAAGGGAATAGTTAAAAATTATGGTTTGTCCAAAAACACTAAATTGAAAAGATACATGTGCCCCAATATTCATAGCAGAATTATTTTTATTTTCAATCTTTAAACTTTTTAGTTTGTGGTGTATAGCTGATTAACCATGTTGTGATTGTTTCAGATGAACAGGAAAGGGACTCAGCCAACATATATGTGCATCCATTCCTACCCAAACACCTTTTCTATCCAGACTGGCAGATAACATTGAGTAGAGTTCCATGTACTATACAGTAGACCCTTGTTATTACCCATTTTGAATATAGCAGTGTGTACATGACCTTTCCAAACTCCCTAACTATTCATTCCCCCTGGCAACCATGAGTTCATTTTCTGAGTCTGTGAGTCTCTTTCTGTTTTGTAAGTAAGTTCATTTGTACCATTTCTTATTCGATTCCACATATAAGAAATGTCATATGATATTTCTCCTTCTCTGTCTGGCTTACTTCACTCAGTATGACCATTTTTAGGTCTGTCCATTGTTACAAATAGTTTATTTTATTCTTTTTAATGGCTGGTAATATTCCATTGTATATAGGTACCACATCATCTTTATCCATTCCTCTGTCGATGGACATTTAGGTTGCCTCCATGTTTTGGCTACTGTAAGTAGTGCCTAACAGCATTATTTATAATTTCCAAGGTTTGGAAGCAACCTAAATGTCCATCAATAGATGAATGGGTACTTGATAAAACCAAGTACCATAAATTGAGTGGATTAAACAACATAAATTTTTTTTTCACTTCAGAAATATTTATGATCATTTTCAATTTCATTAATCTTTCATGTCTTCTGTCTCCTAATCTTTGGCATTCCGCTGCCCTTGGAATAGGCCACTCCGTAACAAATATTTTCCTACACAGATAATCTTTAACTGTGTATTTATCTTTTTTAAATATAAATTTATTTATTTTAATTGGAGGCTAATTACTTTACAATATTGTAGTGGTTTTGCCATACGTTGACATGGATCCACCACGGGTGTACATGTGTTCCCCATCCTGAACCCCCCTCCCACCTCCTCCCCATCCCATCCCTCTGGGTCATCCCAGTGCACCAGCCTCGAGCACCCTGTCTCATGTATTGAACCTGGACTGTCAATCCATTTCACATATGATAATATACATGTTTCAATGCCATTCTTCCAAATCATCCCATCCTTGCCCTCTCCCACAGAGTCCAAAAGACTGTTTCATACATCTATGTCTCTTTTGCTGTCTTGCATATAGAGTTACCATCTTTCTAAATTCCATATATTTGCATTAGTATACTGTATTGGTGTTTTTCTTTCTGGCTTACTTCTCTGTATAATAGGCTCCAGTTTCATCCACCTCATTAGAGCCGATTCAAATGTATTCATTTTAATGGCTGAGTAATACTCCATTGTGTATATGTACCACAGCTTTCTTAGCCATTCATCTGCTGATGGACCTCTAGGTTGCTTCCATGTCCTGGCTGTTATAAACAGTGCTGTGATGAACACTGAGGTACACGTGTCTCTTTCAGTTCTGGTTTCCTCAGTGTGTATGCCCAGCAGTGGGATTGTTGGGTCATATGACAGTTCTATTTCCAGTTTTTTAAGGAATCTCCACACTGTTCTTCGTAGTGGCTGTACTAGTTTGCATTCCCACCAGCAGTGTAAGAGGGTTCCCTTTTCTCCACACACTCTCCAGCATTTATTGCTTGTAGACTTTTGGATCGCAGCCATTCTGATTGGCGTGAAATGGTACCTCATTGTGGTTTTGATTTGCATTTCTCTGATAATGAGTGATGCTGAACATCTTTTCATGTAAACAATGGAAATTTATTTTCTGTCTGTCCTGGAGGCTAGATGGCCAAGATCAAGGTTTCATTCAGGGCTGGTTTCACTCTGAGGTCTCTCTCTTTGTATACAGGTGACTTCTTCTCTTATGTCTTCACATGGTCTTCCCTTTGCAATTGTGTCCAAACTTCCTCTTCTAATAAGGACACCAAGTTGTACTAGATTAGAGCCCTCTCTAGTGAACGCATTTAATTTAATTATATTTTAAATATCCTATCTCCAAACATAGCCACATTCTGAGGTACTAGAGCTTTAGGGCTTCAACATATGAATGGGGGGGCATAATTCAGTCCAATAATAGACATTATTTGACAGTATTTCTCATCTGAGATTACTCTTCTGAGCCATATGATAAAGAAACTAGGTGTCCCTTCCTTTTCCCTTCAATGGAATATTTTCAGCCCCTTTAAAGAGCCCCTTGAGGAAGACTAAAAATGTGTATCTCTCTTTGAAAGTCTGCTCATTGGCCCCAGTGTGGACAGTGGTGGAGTTTCATTTTGGGTAAAGGGGACCATAGATTGGTAGTCCAAACACTTCTGGAAAGCAGTGATGTTCAAGGGTTTTCCCGGCACTTTGAGTCTGCTCCAGTGTTTAGTCCCCAGTCCCTATCTCAGCCCAGAACCAAGCATTCCAGGTAGACCTCCCAGGGAGGACTTCCTGAGGGAGAAGGTGGTGTCCCGGCATCTCACCAGTTTCAGAGACACAGTCTGAAGATGAAATCTTTTTCTAGGCATGTCAGGGGCCACCCAAGGAGAATGAGCCACTGGTGAAAAGCAGTAGTAAAAAAGGTTCTATAATTCTATCAATCAGAAGCTCCCTTCATTATATAAATCCAACTTACTTTCATTAAAACAGGTTTTAAAGAAGAAAGGATATAGACAACTTTTGTCAACTGGATAGTTACTACAGTTTAAGATTAAGTTAAGATTAAGCTAGACACATCAAGTTCAACCCTGTGTTTGAAAGGTTGGGAAACTGTTCCTCCAAGACTTTCAGGATTTGCTTCCAATCACACATCCGACGGGGCTTCCCTGATGGCTCAGATGGTTAAGAATCTGCTTGCAATGCAGGAGACCTGGGTTTGATCCCTGGATTGGGAAGATCCCCTGGAGAGGGAAATGGCAACTCACTCCAGTCTTCTTGCCTGGAGAATCCCATGGACAGAGGAGCCTGGCAGGCCACAGGACATGGTTTTTAAATGTACCCCAAACTTTGATTGCCCATGACCTTTATATTGCCTGTGGTCACTTTCAAATAAATTGCTTTGAAATTTTTTCATTTTTGTGTGCTCTTAGTCAGTATAATTTAGAAATTACTCAGGTTGGTGAGGAAATTTTAAAGATAACTCAGTCCATATACCAGAGAACAAACTTTACAAAAACTGCCTGCTTCTGAGCTGTGGTTCCTTGGCAAAGAAACCTGGCTGTAAAGAACTGACAGTTATAGCGTTTGACCCCTCCCTCTCGTCTAACTCCTTCCACTCTCTGTTGTGGGCTTCCTGGGACTTGCCCCTGCCACCATTGGCCACTGAACCTGAGAAGTGAAGTAAGAGCCACTGAAATGTCCACAGAGCAAAGAGTAGATAGGACCCCATTCTGGTCACCTCATGATGCACGCACGTCACAATCCAAAGGCAGGTCATTAATTTACAGTGAGAAATCACTGTGACAGAGACCTGAAATACTTAGAATCTGCATGTCATTCTCCATGTAAATGGACTTACATGAGAAGCCACATAGTAATTATAAAATTTTATGTGAGTATAGAATTAGAAAATGGGGAGTTAATAGCAACTGGCTAAAAGAGCTAGAGGCATCCTTTTCCTAAAAGGGATGTTCTTACTAATGGGACTACATTATTTGAAGTCCATTAGCTAATACTCCTTCATCCCTAGATGTGCTTGGATAGGCATTCTAGCATCTACCTCAGTGACTCACCTTGTTCTGTGTTTCCTAACTGACCATCTCCTTTTAATGATTGATGCATTCTTCATTTAGACATGTCAATACACTTAATCATATCATGGTGGAATTAGCCCTACTTAGGAGCCATTCTGTCTCTTTAAAATGATGGCCATTCATCCGTCAAATATTTATGGAGAGTTTCCTATGCACCAGGCTCTGTGCCCTGAATTAGGCCTACAGCAGTAAGCGAAACAAACAAGTGATACAGTCTGGTGGGGGAAATAACAATTTAACAAGCAATCACAGTAATGTGTGATAACAGAATGAAAATAGCAAGGAGCCATAAATCACATCACCCCTAGTCTAGGGGGCTTCTGGGAGAAAGTGATGCCAAATCTGAGAACTGAAGGGTGGAGTTGGAAAAGGCAGAAATGAGAAAAATATTATTTTTTTAAAAAAATTAATTTTTATTGGAGTTTAGTTGCTTTACAATGTTGTGTTAGTTTCTACTGTATAGCAAAGTGAATCAGCTATATTTATACATATATCCCTTCTTTTTTTGGATTTCCTTCCCATTTAGGTCACCACAGAGCACTGAGTAGAGTTTCTTGAGCTATACAGTAGGTTCTCATTGGTTATCTATTTTAAACATATCAATAGTATATATGTATATGTCAATCCCAGTTTCCCAATTCATCCCATTTCTCCCTTCCCTTTTTGTGTCCATATGCTTGTTCTCTACATCTGTGTCTCTATTTCTGTTTTGCAAATAAGAACATCTATACCATTCTTCTAGATTCCACATACATGTGCTAATATATAATATTTGTTTTTCTCTTTCTGATTTATTCACTCTGTATGACAGTCTCTAAGGTCCATCCCAGAGAAGGCACTGACAACCCACTCCAGTACTCTAGCCTGGAAACTCCCATGGACGGAGGAGCCTGGTGGGCTGCAGTCCGAGGGTTTGCTAAGAGTCGGACTCGACTGAGCGACTTCCCTTTCACTTTTCACTTTCCTGCATTGGAGAAGGAAATGGCAACCCACTCCAGTGTTCTTGCCTGGAGAATCCCAGGGATGGAGGAGCCTGATGGGGTGCCGTCTATGGGGTCACATAGAGTCAGACACGACTGAAGCGACTTAGCAGCAGTAGCAGCAGCAAGGTCCATCCACATCTCTACAATTTCATTCCTTTTTATGAAAGAGTAATACTCCATTGTATCATGTACTATATCTTTTTTATTCATTCCTCTGTTGATTCCATGTCCTGACTTTTATAAATAGTGCTGCAATGAACATTGGGGTGCACGTGTCTTTTTGAATTATGGATTTCTTTGGGTATATGCCCAGTAGTGAGATTGCTGTGTCATATGGTAGTTCTACATTTAATTTTTTAAGGAACTGTTCTCCATAGTGGCGGTAACAATTTACATACCAGACAACAGTACAAGAGGTTTCGCTGCTCTCCATATCCTCTTCAGCATTTATTATTTGTAGATTTTTTAATGATGGCCGCTCTGACAGGTGTGAGGTGATACCTCATTATAGTTTTGGTTTGCATTTCTCTAATATTTAGTGATGTTGAACAAGTTTTTATGAGTTTGTTGGCCATCTATGTGTCTTCTTTGGAGAAATGTCTATTTAGGTCTTCAGCCCATTTTTTGATTGAGTTGTTTGTTTTTTGATACTGAGCTGCATGAGAAGAAAAGTATTATTGGTAAGGGGGACTTCCTATGTGAAGGCTTTGAGGAGAAAGAGTACAAGCTACCTACCTGTAAGGCACTGAAATACTATCATTAGGGCTAAGATATAAGGTGAAGATGATAAGGCTGGTGGTTTTGGTAGGGAACTTCATGAAGTATCTTAGTAGACCTCTTATGGAGACTGAACTGTATCCTGAAAACAATGGGGAAGACTCTGATGATTAAGTTTGCAGTTTGGAGAGATCACTCTGGCTGTAGCATAGAGAAGGGATTTCCAGGGAGAAAGATTAGAAAGTGTGAAGCCGAAGAGAAGATCATGGCATGACTGCAGGCAAGAATGGGTGGGTTAATAGCCTGAATCATGGTAGTGACAGTGAGAGAATGGAGAAAATAGTGTTTTGAGATGTATTTATGGGGAAGATGGACTTCCCTGGTGGCTCAGTAAAGCATCTGCCTACAATGCGGGAGACCCAGGTTTGATCCCTGGGTCGGGAAGATCCCCTGGAGAAGGAAATAGCAACCCACTCCAGTACTCTTGCCTAGAAAATCCCATGGACAGAGGAGTCTGGTAGGCTGCAGTCCATGCGGTAACAAAGAGTTGGACATGACTGAGTGACTCCACTTTGTCACTTGTTTGTCTTTTATGGGGAAGATTAGATAAGACTTGATGCCTGGATCAAGTATGTGGATGATGAATTCAGGCCAGAACATATTGAGTCTGAAGTGTTCATGAGTCTGTAAGGTGGTTAGATATGTAAATCTGTAGTCTAGGAGAAATGTCAGAGCTGGAGATAAGATTTTAGAATCATCACACCAGTATGGTCTTTGAAGCTATGAGAAGAGGTGAGCTCATTTATGGAAAGTATGGAGAATACAGGAAGAGATGACCATTAAATTTCAGCTGGAAAAAAAAAAGGGCAGCATGAAAGTTAGAGGAGGTAGTTTAGATGAATGGGCAATTTGAACCTCAAATCCTGTCCTGTGTGTCTGCTTTCCAGAACCATTTTTCTATTCTGATTCTCTTAACATGGGTTTCTCTGGAAAATCTTCTAAGGCAGTGGTTAATGTTCATGCTTCATATAGTATGTTCAAACCCAGGGTAGCAAGGATGAAGAAAAAGGAAGAGAAGAAAGGAAAATGAGAATCAAAGGAAAATGATGTCAGTGGGGACCAGGTCATGGAGATTATTAGACGTGTTAAAGAAACTGGACTCTATCCATGTGTGTTAGTTGCTCAGTCGTGTCTGACTCTTTGTGACCCCATGGACTGTAGCCTGCCAGGCTCCTCTGTCCACAGAATTCTCCAGGCAAGCATACTGGAGTGGGTTGCCATGCTTCCTACCATTTCACAATAAACATACCTCCCAAATTGGTGAGTTCCAGCAACATATCAGATGACCAGTCCAGCCAGGTCTCCAGCAGAGTGAACACAGTAACAGTGGGACTGTGGTGCACACCTGGGAAGGAGATGAAGGAAAAGAGCTGGCAAAGGAAGAAAAAGTGAAGAAATCCATAGATGGTTACTGGAGGTTTGGGGACGTGCCCCTTTGTGCTCATTGCATGACAATGTAGCTTGATAATACTAAACTCCCATTTGAGGAGAACAGATCAGGTTATAAAATTTATAACAGCTTTCTGCACCTTCTGCCATTTGGCCTTTGGGCTCATTTAATATGTAGTGGTCACAACGCTCTTTGTGCCCATAGGTCAGCAGAAGAATTATCTTCCTAGGCAGATATTAAGAGGGGGCTCTTCTAATCTTTTCATGCTGCTCTCCCATCTGTCCCTTCAGTTTGCACTTTTGCCCAAATTCAAGCTCAGAGTCACAGCCAACCCTGTAATGTAAGATGTCTGTATTGCTCAGTGTTAACTCGCTGAATTGAAAGGATCAAACAGGCTAAACTTTTCTAAACAAGAAAAGCCTCTTAGGTTGAAGGCTTCCTGAAAATTTGCGTATTTTCATTTCACTGCTTTATAAATTATCATCAGGAAGTTGAATCTCTGTTGTCTATAAACAGTATGATGAAATGCAATTTCTTACCTCTAACGGATTTGTTTTTAAAGAAAGGAAAGCTTGGATTCAAATATTTCAAAGATGTTTTCTATGATCCCTTGTTATTTAAAACTCATTCATTAAACATCTGATGAATAGGTCTATTACATTTTTTCAAGCTGATGAAATGCTCGTTTTGGAAAGATAGAATGAATGATCTCAAGGTGACTTCACTGCAATACATCTTTGTCAATGTCCAGTGTTATATGGAATTGAGTCACAATTTGCTCTACAAATTGACAGGCTAGCAGTTACTATTTTTCATGTATAAGCAGGAGTCTGTCTTTGACTTTAATCATATTTTCAGTAGTAGAGGAGATGGAGGTGGTGCAGCATTATTATTTTCCCTGCATAGAAAATTATACCACAAAATAAATCATGTGCAGGGCTATCATAATGGCCACAGTGGTTATGACAGGAAAAAAGGATAGTTACAGCTACCCTTCAGTATACAGTGAAATAGTGAACAATTTGTTAAATATCCCTGGAGTCCATTAAAATGGCATATGATCAGTTTGATGGCTACCCAGCCTCAGTGGGAACCAATTAGAATTCACCAAAAATGAAAATGGATGCATCTGGAAAATCAGTGTTAGATTTGCAAGGGAAAGCAAACACATAACATCATTGAGCTAAGAATAATCTTAGAAGACATTCTCTGAAGGCTGTTGGGTCAGAGAGGATTGTATAGTGCCATGTTCATAGTTTTTTGACTGTTTCTTCTGCAATATTTTAAGCCATCACTACAAGGGAATTAAATTAGTCAGATTTAGCCTCCACAACATGAGAGAATCATTCTGCAAATTGCAGCCATTATTAATTTTGTTCCAGAAGCAGCCTTGAATGAAACATTCGTGTGATTTTTCTTTTCTTTTTGCAATAAACTACAGATAAAGGCTACCAATTGCTCCAGATAAATGCTATGAAAATGCTGGAGACTTTATGGCATTCCTTTTAAAGTCAGATATTCAATTGTGAAAGATGTTCGAACAATCTCATGACGGATGTTCATTAGTTCACTGCTCTCAAGACAAGTTACTACTCCACATCTCTGATACTGATCATGTTTTTGCAGTCATGATTGAGCTATTGAAGAAAAAGCACTCTACAGAGCTCTCTCAACTGTGTCCAAACCAGCACCAACTTGAAATATCATTGGCTTACTCAGCAGCATCAAAACCCACAAAAGCAAATAGGTTAGATCCATCCCAGAGACTTTTCTGCAGCAGTAAATGGATTTGCCCTTTTTAGAGCAGGGAGCACTGTTCCGATACAATTATTCTTATTGGACTAGATGAAGGAATTTACTTCAAATGAGGTTGCTAGTTGTCCTGTGGAAGCTATGTCAGAATAAATATCCAGCTACTCTTCAGAGGCATAATTTGTTCATTCTCCCATGAAACATGTGCACCTCATGAACTGTAGATAGCTGACTTTGTTTAGATGGCGGAAAAATTCTTTTATTCTATTAACACTTGCATTGCTCAGGTAAGGTACCATTTTAATGAAAACACCTTGACATCCAGTTCTTTGCAAAGGGGCTATTTTCACATGCCAGATGTCCTGAAACAATCTTTCTTTGTTACTTGTTCACAATCAATTATTAAGGGAAAAATTCCAAGTGACAGATGTCACCAGTGAATGTCCACATCAGTTTAAGGAAGAAGTGCTTTGAAATGTATCATTGTCGGGTAACTATTTAAATGCAAAGCCTATACTGCTACAGTTTGACAAGATGTAAAGCTTTTCAGTTGCAAGAAGACAGACACTGCCAGTTACTCCTGTGACAGAGTACATACTTCATCCTTCTCCGAAATCTGAACCTCTCTGAACAGAAGATAGTGCTGGACATAATGGGCACCTCTGTAATAGGAGATGCTTGACAATGAAAGAGATGATGACTGTGGCCCAGTGCTTTGTATGGGGGTGTTTGATTGACTGAAAGCAAAGACGAGAGTGATTGGTATATGCCATGACCAGTAGGAATAGGCTGGGATGTGTTTTCAAGAACAAACAAAACTTTTTATGAACGTGTGAAAATGTATTATTTCTAAAAATATTGCATTCCTACTAGGTATAAAATGTTAGTTTGAAATTCTAAGAGATACAAAATCACTGTGGGGTAACTTGGATTTCTTGGCATGGCTTGGACTGTGAATGGTGACATCTCATTTTTCTACCTTTTTAAAAAAAATTTATTTATTTATTTGACTGCACCGAATCCTAGTTGCAGCACACCAAATCTTTAGTTGCAGCATGTGAACTCTTAATTGTGGCATGTGGGATCTATTTCCCTGACCAGATTTCGAAGAACTCAGGCCCTGTGCGCTGGGAGTGCAGAGACCTAGCCACTGGACCACTAGGGAAATCCTCATTTTTCTGTCATGAAATTTAAGGATTGCCAACATTGGGCCTCCAGTTAATAGAAGATTGGTTTACAATGATCTTGAAATGAGATGGTGAGAACTGTCCCTGAAGTGGAACCCTTTGGGAGAGCTTCTTACACTGGACTGAGAATTAGGCAATAGGAGACCCAGGAATACAGCAAATAACCTTGGGTGTGTTTACATAGGTCATTCCTAACACCAAGACCCCTATGCATGTTTAAAGTAGCCATTGAGTATATTAAGACATATCTTATTCCTTCATCCATTGACTCTGGAAACATCAACACTATTTAACCAAGTCCCAGGTAGCCTCCATTTATATATGTCAAGGTGGGACATCCCTCTTCTGTTGGCCCCTTAAATGGAATGCTCCTTGTCCTCTAATATCCTGGATGTGACAGATTCCATGTCCTCACTGTAAAGGTGTCATTTAGAAACTGGACTCTTTATCTATTCATATGTCCTGCCCAACTGACAAAGGTATTCTTATTTTTTCTTTGACAGGGATTACTTTCCCTCCTTAGACTTTTCTTTTAAATATTTAACATATTAAATCGAGTATTACAGCTGAGGCTGCTCTTTCACTGGTATAAGGGATAATACTGGAGCAGATAGTGTTGGAAATATCCCCTTTTCAAAGAGTTTTTTTTTTTTTTTCATTTGGCCTCTGATTAAATCAGTGCTTCCAATTTATCATAGCATGTTAGTAACAAAACCAGTCAATTTTTGCCAGGGCCATTCCATCTTCTAGCAAAATCTCCAGGATACAAAGAGTACATTTATCATGAGGGGATTATAAAGGTTCACTTCGACATTTCAAGGAAGACTGATTATATGTATTCTTTTCATGGGATGTTGAAAATCTATTTGTATATCAGTTATGCCCAAGAAACTACAGCTCTTGACAGCTTTCCTACCTCCAAAGTTAGGCTATTGGATCCCACAATTAGGGAAAATTTAGCTTACTATGGATTGAATATTTGTGCTCCCCACCCCCTAAATTCATATATTAAAATCTAACTCCCAAGATGATGGTGTTAAGAGGCGGGACTTTTGGGAGGTGCTTAGGTCATGAAGGTGAGATTAGTGCCCTCATAAAAAGAGATCCCAGAGAAATTTTTTAAAAATTAAAAGATAAGAAAAACAATGAAAGAGATCCCAGAGAGATATCTCTTCCCAGAGGTCACAACAAAAAGGCACATCTATATACCAGGAAGTAGGCTCTTAACACACACCAAATCTGCCAGTACTGTGGTCTTGGATTTCCCACCCTCCAGAACAGTGAGAAATACGTTTTTGTTTATAAGTCAGCTAGTTTATAGTAGGAGAAGGCAATGGCACCCCACTCCAGTGTTCTTGCCTGGAGAATCCCATGGGCGGAGGAACCTGGTGGGCTGCAGTCCATGGGGTTGCTAAGAGTCGGAGATGACTGAGCAACTTAACTTTTACTTTTCACTTTCCTGCATTGGAGAAGGAAATGGCAACCCACTCCAGTGTTCTTGCCTGGAGAATCCCAGGGACTGGGGGGCCTGGTGGGCTGCCGTCTCTGGGGTTGCACAGAGTTGGACACAACTGAAGTGACTTAGCAGCAGCAGCAGCAGCAGCAATTTATAGTATTTTTGTTATAGCAGCCCAAACTAAGATGTAGCTTAAATATGGTTCCTAGTACGTTGTAAATAAATAGAATTTTTAAACTTTAAGTATATTTATAACATGCAGATAATTGGGAAAGTAAAAAGTTTTTACAGTTTTTGTTATGGAAATTCTCAGATACTCAAAAGTAGAAAGTATAGGATAATAAACCCACATGTACCCAACTTTAGCAATTATCAGCATTTTGCTAATTATGCTTCCTTCCTTCCACCCATTGTTTTTTGTTGCAGGATTTTAAAACAAATCCGAGACATCATGTTATTTCATACCAAAAACTTTCATATGCATTTTTAACTCTTTTCCTTGAGCACCATTTTAAAACAAGAAACATAACTACTATGCCATTGTCATAGATACTAAAACCAACAATAATTTCTTTAATTTCACTTAAACCCAAGACAATATTCAAATTTCCTTGATTGTCTCAAATGTCTTTCTATGGTTGATTTATTTATTTTTAGATTTCATACAAGGGTCATATGCTGCATTTAATGAACATTAGGAGAAGGCAATGGCACCCCACTCCAGTACTCTTGCCTGGAAAATCCCATGGACAGAGGAGCCTGGAGGCTGCAGTCCATGGGGTCACTAAGAGTCAAACACTACTGAGCGACTTCACTTTCACTTTTTCATTGGAGAAGGCAATGGCAACCGACTCCAGTGTTCTTGCCTGGAGAATCTCAGGGACAGCGGAGCCTGGTGGGCTGCCGTCTATGGGATCGCACAGATTCGGACACGACTGAAGCGACTTAGCAGCAGCAGCAGGTCTTTTAAATCTTATAACCACATACCCCGCCCCCCCCCCCCTTTATTTACACCATTAGTTTGTTAGAGAAACAGTCATTTGTCCTGTAGAAATGTCCTGCATTGTGAACTCGATAATGCTGTATCATGTAGTTCTTCTCTCGTCCGTGTTTTCTGTAACTGAAATTTTGTTGTGGTTGTTCAGTCACCAAGCTGTGTCTGACTCTTCATAGCTCCGTGGACTGCAGTACGCCAGGCTTCCCTCCATGGATCTCTGTCTTGGCGAAGGGGCTGGCTAACTTAATGAAGCTATGAGCCATGCTGTATGGGGCCACCCAAGATGGATGGGGTCACAGTGGAGAGTTCTGACAAATCATGATCCACTGGAGGAGGGAATGGCAAACCACCCTAGTATATTTGCCGTGAGTACCTCATGAACTATATAAAAAGGCAACTGAAATTTATGTTCAGAAAATTGATCAGATTCAGGGTGAATTTTTTTAAGTGTAAATAGAATTTTTAATAAAAAATGAAGTACATTTTGAACACACCAAAATGGTTAGTTACTTTATAAAAATAAGTATAATGTTTTCTGCAAAGAAACTTTTTCTGTGCAAGGAGACAACTCATTGGAAAAGAACTAGATACTGGAAAAGATTGAAGGCAAAAGGAGAAGAGGGCAGCAGAGAATGAGATGGTCAGATAACATCACTGACTCAGTGGACATGAGTTTGAGCAAACTCTGGAAAATAATGGAGGACAGAGGAGCCTGGCATGCTATGTTTCCTGGGGTCTCAAAGAGTTGGACAAGACTTAGGGACAGGACAACAACTTGTGAGTAATTGGAACTATGCTACCCCATCATGATAAAGAGAAAATGAACGGGTTATAGAAAAATAATATTAGAAGGCACAGTGTCCAATAGAAGAATGTGCCATGAATTAGGCAGAATGGCAGGGGAAAAGAGGCAGAAACATTACACAGTGAGACAGGCTGAACTTTTAGATGCGATTCGTTCTCAGGGGCAAGGGGTGCATGGTACTTCGAAAGGCATCATGTCACAAGGTGCTGGTCATACCAGTTATTTTAGTCACTCTGAGGCAGGGCGGGGTGGGCAAGTGGTATCAAGTTAATATCTTCATTATAAAATTTGCCATCGACCTTCCTCCAAATGAACACCTTGTAATTACATGTTCATTAACAATGGATTTAGTGTTAATAAGTCAGGTACTTGAGACTTCGTGACCCAGGCTTTCTTCAATCGAGTCCCTGGTTCCTATGCCACTCCTTATTCCTTGTTTTGACACCAATTTTATGCTTCAAAAAAGGCACTTTAACAGCCAGCATTCTTTACCCTCCTTTTCCCCCAAAGTGCTTATACAACCGTCTTTATTATTGGCAGGCACTTTTCTTTACCCTCCTATCCACTTTGCTCTCCCCCGCTCCGCCGCCATCATTTTTTTTAACCAAACAGATTCATCTGTGTTTTTTTGTGTTTGTGTTTTTTTTTTAAAGAGGAATGTTCACTCGGGACTGTTCAGTAGTCAACTCTGGAGAAACCATACAGCTTCATTTCCTGTTTACAAACAGAGCTGCTGGCTACTGATACAGACAAAACCCAACCAGGAGAGAGTGAGGCCTCTCTGTTCCTCCTAGTGTTTCTGTAGTTAGTGTTCTTTTTAAAAAATTTTTATTTTATCTTGGAATATAGTTGATTTACAATATTATGTTTCAAGTGTACAGCAAAGTGATTTTTCAGATTTTTTTTTTTCCCATAGAGGTTATTACAGAGTATTGAGTAGAGTCCCCTGTGCCATACAGTAGGTCCTTGTTGATTATCTATTTTATGTATAGTGTGATGTATATGTTAATGCCAACCTCCTAATTTATCCCCGCCCCCAGCTTTCCCCTTTGGTAACCATAAGTTTGTTTTCTAAGTCTGTGGATCTGTTTCTGTTTTGTATGTAAGTTCATTTGTATCATATTTTAGGTTCCACATATAAGAGATATTATATAATATTTTCTTAGACTTAATTTACTTAGTATAATAATCTTTAAGTCTATCCACATTGCTGCAAATGACATTATTTCATTCTTTTTATATATATGTACCACATTGTCTTTATCCATTTATTTGTCCATGGACATTTAGGCTACTTCCAATCTTGGCCATCAATGTTTTAGAAACAGATCTTTTAGAAAGTAAGGTCCAGGATGTACTTTAACTTGCACAGTTGCAACTATGGCGTCATCTATATGATGGGGCTGCTGGTCCTTCAGTAAGTTCCAGTGGTTTCAAGTAGGCTACTTGGAGTAACTGCTGCAATTTGACAGTGACCTTTGCAACACGGAACTATCTAGAACCTTTCAAGTAGTGAATGCCATTGAATAAAATCTTGAATTTTAAAATTCCCACTGTTCATGTGATACAGAAATAGTAAATAATATATATTCTTATATATCCTACAGAATCTGAGTCTTGGGAACAAATAATTCCTTTGCATGGGAAGAGTGGGTACAGAAGATATTTAGAGTGGATTCAGGAAATGGATTAGGGTAGTAAGAAAGATTCTTTAGGCAAGAATTCAACTGGACAATATTTATTTTTCAGTTTTTCAACTAAACTTTTACATTTCCATGAACCTGTTCCCACCTCTCCATGTAGGGAAATTCTGAAGAAATAATAGGAACAACTACCATTCTGTGAGTGCTTTACCAGGTGCCAATCATGGAAACAGACTTCACATTCCTGAGGCTCTGAGAGATTATATACCTTGTGCAAAATCACACCGAGAGTAATTGTCAAAATTCTTCCGAAACTGAGGTCTCTTAAATGTGACACTGCATTGCTTTTTTGCTGAAAAGGTCTGAGAAAAGCCACATCTTCTGCAGTTTCTACACTGTGGAGATTTGTGCAGTATTCATTAGCAACAGCAAGAACTCTCAAGACAAAAGACTGTATTCTCAGGGCTAAACTTTGGGCAATTGGAGATAATGAGCTAGAACTCTGCAATGACACATTAATGACAATCCCAGAAAGCCACCAAGTCAGTGCTCCCCAGTGAGAAGCACATGATTAAAGAATGAAAATTGAGGATGGAGAGGCAGGAATAGAAAATAAAATAGGGACAGTGAAATGTTGACTCTGTTTGTACTGCTCTCGGCCAAAGTCTTCACCAAGAGAGAATTGATGGGTAGATAATCCCATACCCAGGCTGGACTTGGACTTGCATTATTTGTAACTTGCTGCCTCTGTTAGTGATTAAAATCATTAAGTTGAATTATTCTCAACCAAAGCTTACTTGTTTTCAATACAGTTTATTTTAAGAGGCAGCATCTGGACCAGGTGGACTGGACCCATAGATGTAGTCATCCTCAGTTCAGTTCAGTTCAGCTCAGTCACTCAGTCATGTCCAACTCTTTGTGACCCCATGAACTGCAGTGCGCCAAGCCTTCCTGTCTATCACCAGCTCCTGGAGTTTACTCAAACTCATGTCCCTTGAGTTCATGATGCCATCCAACCTCTCATCCTCTGTCGTCCCCTTCTCTTCCCACCTTCAATCTTTCCCAGCATCAGGGTCTTTTCCAATGAGTCAGTTCTTCGCATCAGGTGGCCAAAGTATTGGAGTTTCAGTTTCAGCATCAGTCCTTCCAATGACTATTCAGGGCTGATTTCCTTTAGGATTGACTGGTTGGATCTCCTTGCTGTCCAAGGGACTCTCAAGAGTCTTCTCTAACACCACAGTTCAAAAGCATCAGTTCTTCAGTGCTCAACTTTCTTCATAGTCCAACTCTCACATCCATACATGACTCCTGGAAAAACCATAGCTTTGGCTAGATGGACCTTTGTTGGCCTAATAATGTCTCTGCTTTTTAATATGCTAAGTTGGTCATAACTTTTCTTTCAAGGAACAAGCGTCTTTTTATTTCATGGCTGCAGTCACTATCTGCAGTGATTTTGGAGCCCCCCAAAATAAAGTCTGACACTTTTCTACTGTTTCCCCATCTATTTCCCATAAACTGATGGGACCGGATGCCATGATCTTAGTTTTCTGAATGTTGAGCTTTAAGCCAACCTTTTCACTCTCCCCTTTCACTTTCATCAAGAGACTTTTTAGTTCTTCACTTCCTGCCATAAGGGTGGTGTCATCTGCATATCTAAGGTTATTGATATTTCTCCCAGCAATCTTGATTCCAGCTTGTGCTTCATCCAGCCCAGCGTTTCTCATGATGTACTCTGCATATAAGTTAAATAAGCAGGGTGACAGTATACAGCCTTGATGTACTCCTTTCCCAATTTGGAAATAGTCTGTTGTTCCATGTCCAGTTCTAACTGTTGCTTCCTGACCTGTATACAGATTTCTCAGGAGGCAGCTCAAGTGGTCTGGTATTCCCATCTCTTTCAGAATTTTCCACAGGTTGTTGTGATCCACACAGTCAAAGGCTTTGGCATAGTCAATAAAGCAGAAATAGATGTTTTTCTAGAGCTCTTTTGCTTTCTTGATGATCCAGCGGATGTTGGTAATTTGATCTCTGGTTCCTCTGGCTTTTATAAATCCAGCTTGAACATCTGGAAGTTCACAGTTTACATACTGTTAAGCCTAGCTTGGAGAGAATTTTGAGCATTACTTTACTAGCCCTATATTAGTGATTCAAATCATTAAGTTGAATTATTCTCAACCAAAGCTTACTTGTTTTTAATACATTTTCAAATTTGAAGACTCTCTTCTGTTATTTTAAGGGACAGCGTCTGGACCTTGAACTTGAGGTGAACTTGAGCCATAGATGTAGTCCTCCTCAGTTCAGTCATCCTCTGGGTGCTATAATAAAGTAGATTGAGAACCACGCTTATAAAATAGCTCCCCAAAAGGGATAATGTTGGAAAGAACCAACTGTTGCACCTGCATTAGAGAAACACACATAGACTTACTGGATTGCTTAGTCTTCATAATATAACCAGTAATCAGTAACTAATATAACTGTAAAATATGTGATTTTATAATCATAAAACCATTTTATATTAATAAAATAGGTGATTCCTATGAAACTTCCTTACTTGACTACTGCAAAGATTATTCTACCTACATAACTCCTTCCATTATAAAACCAAGGTTTAATTATATCTCTGATCCATGAAGATGTTTTCTCTCCAAAAAACCAAATCACTACTGACAAAGCAAAAATTCAATGTTTATTCTGGAGTTATAAAGTAATTCCTTTTGAAAAGACCTCCATGAGTAAAGGAAAGCAATGAATTCAAATGAGCTTTCTTTTTGCAGCCACTGAAGGTGAAGTGTTGAGGATGAATCCTCAGCAGTTTGCCCAGTTTTCTATTTGCTTCCATGGAGGAGCTTGGCCATGTGTTGGGTTAGTTAACAACTCGTGTCTAAGGCTCACTAAAAGGAATTTCAGGGATCACGTAGTTTATTGCCTGTCTGGAAGCAAGACCAGCAGGGAATCCATTTCTCAGGGGAATTTGGCAATGGCATATGTTTAAAAAAAGACCAAAGAGATATTTTCTGTGGTTTTTTTTTTTCCTCTAAGATTATGTCTCTCTGCAGATTCTATACCCTGAATAGTAATCATTCGACTATTTAAAAACCAGTAAAAATTTCTGTGTCATGATTCTAGAAAACTTTTTTTACCTTTGTTATCTTTTCCTGTAGGGCTGTCAAAAGTATGAAAATGAGAAGAAAAACAAAATTAAAAGCTGTGCTGAGAAATTAAATTTCTTTTTTCTTAGGAATGTTTTTTCAGGAGTAAGAGAAATCGGGGATTTGAGGTTGCTTTCATTATCGCTCTTCAAAAATCACAAATAGCTTTTACCTTTTTCTCTTTCTTCTTTTTAAGCAGTTCAGACATTTTTATTTTAAAATAACCTTCAGTTTAGAAAAAAGGCAATGTAAAACTTCAGTAGGGCAGAGGAATCTGAATCATGTTTTAGGGCAGTTTTTCCCCAGGGATTTGGAGGACTAGGGTTAGATCTTATATCAGAATTACCAATGGCTTTTTTCAAATTGTGTTTGCTTAATAAGGGCAAGACAGAATTTGAAGGGACTGAAGGTGGTACAGGGAGGGTGGTGGTCCATTTCCTATGGAAACTGGTTATGTTGCATTCTATCAGAATTGTTTAGAGGTTCTCAAATGAATGAACATTTGTCCAGATAACCCCCTCTCTCAGGTGGCACAGTTGGTGAAGAATCCACCTGCTAATGCAGGAGACACAAGACACACGGGTTCAAGCAGGAAAGATCCCCTGGAGTAGGCAATGGCTACCCATTCCAGTATTCTTGCCTGGAGAATGCCATGGACAGAGGAGTCTGGTGGGACTACAGTCCGTGGGGTCGCAGAGAGTTGGAATCAACTGAGCATGCACTGGCTGGCTGGTGGGTCAGAGGTGGGGAGATTCTGTTAAGCATCATTGAGTAAATGAGTTTTAAGCATCCAAACTCATTTACTTCCCACCGACAAAGCTGAAATAGGCTAGGTATAGTTGCTTTTGAACTGTGGTGTTGGAGAAAACTCTTGAGAGTTCTTGGACAGCAAGGAGAGTAAACCAGTCAATCCTAAAGGAAATCAGTCCTGAATATTCATTGGAAGGACTGATGCTGACGCTGAAGCTTCAATACTTTGGTCGCCTGATGCGAAGAACTAACTCATTAGAAAGGACCCTGATGTTGGGAAAGATTGTGTTGTAGCCACGCATTCCGGGAAACAAACTCACTCAGAAGGACAATGCAGATAGTGGAGTGCAGTTTATTACACCGGCGGGCCCAAGGCAGAGTCTCCTCTTAGCCAAGGACCCTGACCAGCATTTGTGAAAATCTTTTATACCCCATGAGTACGTGTCTGAACCCACCACTCCAAATTCCTTAAGACTTACATAAACCAAGGAAAACACAATCCCAATAACCCCATCATTCACATGCTATGTGCTCATGTGCTCAAACAGTCAAACAATTAGCCAATAATCAATAAACCCGAGGTTACACTCCGAGTGATACAGAAAAATTTATGGCCTGTCTGGAGGAAGGGGTGATTAGTGTATGTTTTCTCTTAGGCGATGAGTAACCTAGATACGATCTTCAAGGTTCCCCTGTCTGGAGGGGGTCTTATCCTTCTGTTGTTGTCTTCATAGGCACTAAACACAGAGTTCAGAGTCCATTGGAAAGGTGGCTGAGCATGATCAGCATGAACAGGCCTAAGGTGGAGTCCAGGCCCTATGAATTCCTTTTTTAATTGAAGGCAGGAGGAGGGGACAACAGAGGATGAGATGGTGGGATGGCATCACCGACTCGATGGACATGAGTTTGAGCAAGCTCCGAGAGTTGGTGATGACAGGGAAGCCTGGCGTGCAGCAGTCCATGGGGTCACAAAGAGTTGGACAGAACTGAGTGACTGAACTGAACTGAGCTGATTTGTCCCCACCCCACCTCACCAGCAAAGTGTGAGAATATGAAGGAGGAAACAGAACAGGCTTTATTTTGAAAGCAGGACTCCATCTTGGGCTGGACTGTGGAGCTATATGCCCAGTATTTATGGAAACAACATACCAACTGGAAAACCAGGCCCCCGGAAGGAAGAGCCCCAGGGCTGTCCATCGCCTAAAAGAATACCCTAATTATCTGTGTAACCGAATAGAATCATACATTCTATTATGCTTATTGGGGTATGACCACAAGCCTATTGATAATTGTCCACTGTTAACAACCTAGGCTTAAGGCTTATGAATCACAAGTTAACTTTGATTGTATCTTTCTTTTTCCTTTGTTCAAACTAGTTTCAGGGAATTTTGGGGAGGAGGGTTTGGACAGGTACACTTAGGGTATATAAGGTTTTCACAAAAACTAGTCGGGGTCCTTGACTAAGAGAAGACTCTGCCTTGGGCCCACCTGTGTAATAAACTGCACTCCACTATCTTCATTGTCCTTCTGAGTGAGTTAGTTTCCTGAAACACGTGGCTACAACAAACAAGCCTCAGCTTAACCAATCGCAGGCTCTCATTGGAACTTTGAATGAGGAGCAAGTGACATGGAAGGAGGACAGCTCCAGTTCCCAAGGGCAGCAGAACTAGTGTCCAGTGCTGGGGATAGAGGACAGCAGCAATAAAGGAACCCACCCATATCTCTGGTCCTTGTTCCCTTGTCTTGCTGACCAGTTTTGGGAACTATTCAGTGTGCTTCCAGTTCTTTTTCTGCTGTAGTCATTCAGAGTGAGTTTCTATCACTGGTGATAAGATCCTCATAGACAGAGGCTCTTTCTGAGATTTGAACCTGGAGATATAGAGGTTAATGGGAGCTTCTGTCACACAGCACAGAAGCACTGTCCTGTGTGGGTGGCCTTGCTAAAACCCAACCTGCTCTGTCTCAACCTGCTTTCGCTCCGGACACTTTTCTTGCCCAAGTCAAAGCCCAGAGGAGAATGATGTAATCACCAACAGCTCAGAGAACAGAGTCAAAGAGCATAGTTTCAAGAAAAAGATTAATGTCACCCTTTCCAGCCCTTTTAACACTAGTTTAATTCCTGTTTTTTCATAGAGAGCAGCAGTTCTGGAAAAGGCACTGGTGTCTTGAGGCTTGATGCTGGGGTTCACTTAGCTAAGCCTTGTTGAAGACAAACTTGCCAGCAGCTGACAGTTACCTTTTCCTTTTTCCTTCCCCCTCCTACACTGAATCCATTCAGGGTGCTGAAAAGTACCAACCCAGAGCTAAGGCCGGCTCTTACCTGCTAGATGTTCTGAGACGGAGCCTCTGAAAATGAGAATATAATTTATCAAGCAGTGTGTGTTCAGTGATTCAGAAAGATCCATATGTGCTTTTGTTTTAGCTGCTCTAATGAGAATGTGTCAACTTCAGTTAGATTCTTGTATTATCAGGCTTGTTTGTGACTAAAGCAGAGTGACTGCTCTCCAGAGAGGCACGGTCTTCCTGTTGGGGTGTGCTAGGTTTGCAGAAGGTATTCTTCATCACTTGGAACCTATGGCTTAGGGGGCCCAAGCCCCCTGAGAACTGTCAAAAATCGATCTATTCTTTCCATGAGGAATTTGACAACATTCCAGCATCATTATCCACCTCCAGCACTTAGCAAGCAAAATAAAAGATCTAAGGCAAGAACTTCAAGAGTGACCAGTTTAGATGGATGCAGGGTGGGCTGGAGCCAGAGGCCGATGCAGAACAAGAGGTCACATTGTTTAACATATCACAAGGAAATGACATTCCTTTCCGGTCTCTGCTGAAATGAAGGTCATGTCTTCCTGTTTGGAGACAACTGGTGTCTGCAGGGGACAGACTATTTTGCAGTCAGAGAAATGTGCTGTCCAGCAAATAGATGCTGAAACACATGGATGGCCATGGATTAGTATAAATGTGCCCCTGAAAGAAAATGATCCCCACCCTGTTCTAGCAAAACCTTGAGCTTTTGTATAGAAAGAGAAACCCTGGGGGTGAAAATGGGAATTAAGTGTGAAGCAAGTAATCTTTTTCTCTTGCAGTTCAATATTCCATCTGTCTCAAGGGTGAAGGAGGCATAATAAGCTTCATGGCCAGGGAGACTAAGCAGGGTTTTTTCCATAGCAGTCAAACATTCTCTGTGGGGGCAGTCTAATGACTTACTTGTGCGGATGGTCAAGTAAGAGTAGGGGTATAGAGAAAACAGAAGGCAAGGGAACCAGGCAGAGCTCCTTTGAATGTATTTCTATGTCATCACTCTTGGGGTATCTGAAACCAAGATTCCTTACCTTTTACTTTGGGTTGAGGTTTTCATTCTGATTCCTTCACAGGCAATTTGCATTAGAAAAACATGAAATTCATGGATGAAAATTCACAAATTTGCTCTGTTTCACAATTTGGTGGATGTCTCTGAATCATATCATCAGCTTCTTGGGAAACTTAGCAATTGTCAGCCCTCATGAAGATATTGCAAGTGACAGACAAAACTGAGAGTCCCCTGGGGAAAAAATAATCTCAATGATTCTAGTAAAATCTGTAATTTACCTCCTTTGTTCCTCTACTTTGAATGATATCTGTATTTTTATTGACTGCTTCCTAGGGTTGGCTGTTTAATAATATCCTGAGGGAGTCTGAGATGGTTGACAGTTTTAGCAGATGACTAGAATTTTAACACTATTTCTCTCACTCACCTTTTTATGTTCCATTAATAATAATATTTTTTGAGTGCCTAATATGTGTTAAGCACTATATAAGTTTTATAACAAGCCTACTTAATGTTGGTGCTATAGCTAGTTTTTTTAAACTTTTTATTTTGTATTGGGGTATAGCCAATTAACAATGTTGCCGTAGTTTCAGGTGAACAGCAAAGGGACTCAGCCATACATATACATGTATTCATCTCCCCCAGGGGCTTCCCGGATGGCTCAGACGTAGAGAATCTGCCTGCACTGCAGGAGATGCTGATACCATCCCTGGGTCTGGAAGATTCCCTGGAGGAGGATATGACAACCCACTCCAGTATTCCTGCCTGGAAAATCCTATGGACAAAGGAGCCTCGCAGGCTACAGTCCATAGGGTTGCAAAGAGTCAGACATGACAGAACACATGTGGCATATCATGTCATTCTCCCCCAGACCTTCTTCCTATCCAGGCTGCCATGGTGCTATAGCTCATTTTAAGGACTGAGACTTCCCTGGCGATCCAGTGATTAAGATTTTGCCTTCCAATGCAGAGGGTGCAGGTTTGATCCCTGGTTAGGGAGCTAAGATTCCACGTCTTGGGACCAAAAATCAAAATATAAAATAGAGGCAATATTATAACAAATTCAATGAAGACTTTAAAAATGGTCTAATTGAAAAAAAAAATTAAAATAAAAAAGGATTGCACAACTATAGCACAAACATTATCTAAGTGATTTCTGCACACTAGCTATTTTCTTGTTTGCTATGGTTCTGTTTTTCTTGTGGGTTTTCTTTTTTTCTTTTTTTTTTTTGCATGTATTCAGGGAGAGTCTTGCTGGCTTTGTGGATTGATGAATGCACAATCCTGATATTTTGCTTTTTCAACCTCTTCCTGCCATGTCAGGAGCACCTCATTCGATTTTGTAATTGTTTCTGATCCTTTTCAAGTTAAAGCTGCTTAACTTGCCCTTCAGCGGCGTATCAAAGTTGGCTGCTGGCGGCTGATAGGTATTATCAGCGGCTGCAGATCAGAAAGTGCTTCATCAAATCAATGCTCTGTGGCTCTGGACGGGCAAGCACATGGGTATTTCCTTCTATCACAGTGATGGAATGTTAGTAAGAATTAACTAATTTGCTGTCTGAATGGGTGTCTTTGATTTGAGGCCTTAAAAAACTATGCTAATACTGCCTTTCATCTGTTTGAAATCTTGTATTGAAATTTCCCCAAAACTCTAAAAGAGTTGAGCACACAATGTTAGACTTTCTCTAAATGCTGAATGAGTTGAGTCAGAATACACAGTATGTTAATTTGATTTCTTTAATATTTACTAACATGCTGTCCAATAAATACAGATATGACATGTGGGAACAAAACATTTAAAAATATGGATACAAAATGAGAAACTTGGGAAACAACTACAAGATTTTTTAAAATATGATTTCCCCCAAATTATTATAAAATTTCCCCAAGTAGATTCCCTGGGGCACAAATGGGTTCCTGAAAAAAAAAAAAAAACAAAGACGTTAAACTGTTTAGTACATTTGGGAGACAGTGCATACTTTGTTTCTTACTTGGAGAGATGTGATGAGTATTAGCATGTAGTGAAATCTATAGCCCTCTGCAGCAGGAGATCTGGGTTTTCCTCAAGGCCCTTCTTTCTCAAATGTACTTGACGCTTGAAGATTTTATTGGGTGATACCTTTTAACATCTCACAAAAACCACCATTTGGGAAATGCAGGCAGTGAAAATGGAAAGAAAGACAAGCTTCAGCTTTCAGATATGGATTCTTCTACTAGAGAAATTTTGAGAATGTCATTCTCTGCAGTCAGGATTAGTGAAGTTCAAGCCTATGAAAGAAATTCGGGGGCAGTGTGGAAGAATAGCGGGGGGACGTCTGTACTGATATGCAGCCATCCAACAGCCTGGTATGTAGTTTGGCCAGACCCATGCCTCCCCCTTGGTGGCACTCTCTGTAATTGGAGAAAAGATCCTGTGTTCACTCCCCTCCCTAAACCAAATGTAAAAGAGGGGAAGAGAGACTTGTGAAAACTGAATTGTTGTTGTTGCTGTTTAGTCACTAAGTCGTGTCCAACTCTGTGTGTCCCCATGGACTGTAGCCCTCCAGGCTCCTCCATCCATAGGATTTCTCAGGTAAGGATACTGCAGTGGGTTGCCATTTCCTTCTTCGGGGGATCCTCCTGACCCAGGGATTGAATCTGTGTCTCCTGCATTGACAGATGGACTCTTTACCACTAAACCACAGGGAAGTTACTTACCCTCTTATTTATATTTATAAGAATTTTGATGTAGCAGAGTTTTTTCTTCCAAAGTAAATTACATTTTTGTTGTTGTTTAGTTACTTAGTCATGTCTGACTCTTTGTAACCCCATGAATTGCAGCACATCAGGCTTCCCTGTCCTTCACCATCTCCTGGAGTTTGCTCATACTCATGTCCATTGAATCAATGATGCCATCCAACCATCTCATCCTCTGTTGCTCCCTTCTTCTCTTGCCATTAATCTTTCCAAGCATTGGGCTCTTTTCCAGTGAGTTGGCTCTTCACATCAGGTGGCCAAAGTACTGAAGCTTCAACTTCAGCACCAGTCCTTCCAATAAATATTTAGAGTTGATTTCCTTTAGGATTGACTGGTTTGATCTCCTTGCTGTCCAAGGGACTCTCCAGAGTCTTCTCCAGCTCTCAGTGTCATATCTTTTTGCCTTTTCAAGCTATTCATGGCGTTCTCAAGGCAAGAATACTGAAGTGGTTTGCCATTCCTTTCTCCAAGTAAATCACGTACATAGATTTTTTTTCCTTAATGGGAAAATACTACTTTTGAGTATTCTGTTGTTAATGCAAGTCCGAATGCCCAATGCACCGGGAGGCCAAACAAAATGAAATGTCAAGAGTTGGGGGCAGCAAAAGGTTTATTGCTGGCCCATGCAAGGAAACAGGGTGGCTCATGACCTAAAAAGCTTGGAGCTCCCAGGAAGTGTTTGGGCACCACTTTTAAAGAAAGCTGGGTGAGGGAGGAGGGTCACAGAGTCTGGGATCAGCTTGTGCACTGTTCTCTGATGATGACGGGGAGCAAAGTGGTGTCACAGGGTTAACTTTATCAGTCCTTGGACTCCAGGAGGCCGGGGCTATGTGCTTAGGGTGGTCAAGTAATTAAGATCTTCCATCTGGGGGGAGATGAGGGTTTTGCAGATCAGGAAATTTTGCATTGAATACTATTTTCCAGGTACTTCAGAGAGGAACTAAAGCAGAGGATGTAGGGGAAGGCCCCTCAGGGTCCTGCTCAGTTACATTATAATCCATCAGTTTCCACAGGCCAATTTCTTTAGACCTATAGAACAAGAGAGGAATTTATATATGTCACAATCTATTGCCTTATATTTGTTTTGAATGTGATATTGCATTTCATGGCTTATATGCTTTTCCCAACCCCTGTGGTTATGTCATTCGCAGGGACTGTTCCAATTAGATTGTGGTCCTTCGACGCTGGCCAAGCCAAGCTGGAAGCAAGGTGTGGGTGTCAGTTTTTATTAGCACCTTTGCTTAGATAACAGGCTTCCAAAAGGAAAAGGTGACAGGGCAGAGTTGAGGAAAGCTCAACTATATGTCAGTAGATCAGCATCTTGAGTTTTCAAAGAGGTTGTCTGTCTTTCAGCTCTCTTTAGAGGAGGGAAATGGATCCGGATTTCTTAATCTTGAATTCTTGGTCCATGGCCCCTTGCCAGCTTCCTCCCAAGACCCTGCCCAGCTTTTAGTCTTACCAGCAGGCTTGTGATGTGCATCCTCTGAAGGGGCTTTTTAATCGGGAAGAGGACACTGTCCCCCTTGTTGAGAGGGAGTTGGGAAGGATATTCCTGGGCCTCTTGGAATCTCATTCAGCCTAATGTACTTGGAAATGAACTCACTTGTCAGAGAACAATTGACAAAAGAAAGAAAATTCTCGATTAAATTTTGAGTCTAAAAAAAGCTGCTCTTAATCACTTCTTAAAATAGCAGTACTCTTTCATCACTAAGCCCACAAAAATGTGCAGGCCTGAAATTTGGTCAGCCTTGTTTCAAAGATATGCTTATAATGTCTGTGTAGCCATTCACCACCTAAAATAAAACAAATCAAACACACACACACATACACACACACACACCAATTAACTAGGGAAAAAAAGATGTTTCTTCATAAGCCCATTCCTACAATTCCTGGTATTGTTCAGGAATAATACTAGCTTTCTTTTCAGTGGAAATATTTTACTAAGAATTTTTTAGCATTCAGGCAAATCTCCAGACCAGAGATAGTCTCGGACTGTGGTATCATGTCTGTGCCCTCAAGTGAACAGTATTCTGAGATACCCATTGTAATTTTCTTTATTTATTTTTGGCTGTGCTGGGTCTTTGTTGCTGCTGTGGCTACTCTAGTTGCAGTGCACAGGCTTCTCATTGTGGTGGTTTCTCTTGTCGTGGAGCGTGGGCTGTAGGGTGCAGGCTTAATAGTCGTGTCGCTTTGCTCTGTGGCATGTGGGATCTTCCCGGATCAGGGATCAAACCTGTGTCCCCTTCATTGGCAGGCAGATTCTTTACCACTGAGCCACCAGGGAAGCCCTGAGATACCCATTAAATAGTTCTATCAGTGGGGATTGTCAAGGATGACCCAAGCTTGAGATGCTTCTACTGTCATTTCTCTATGGCCAAATTAATCTGCCACTTCAAGGGCATCCAGCCTGTGTAGAAGGGATAGACCAGAACTCTGCCAAAGTTAAGGTTACTGGAACTGGGAATTACCAAACAAGTATGGATGGATAGATAGATAAACAGATAGCCCCCGTAGATGGGGCTTCCCAGGTGGCTCAGTGATAAAGAATGCTAAGGGAAATGAACTCAAACCATGAACCTAGAGAAACAGCTCTGTTGGGACAGAGGTTTTATTTTAAAGAAATCTTCAAAAAAAAAAAAAAAGAAATCTTCATGGCTCAAGCAAGGGTAGCAGTGATGGCTGTGCCCAGTGGAAGTGGTGCTGTTTTCTACAAGTCAGGGACAAGCTCTGTCATAACCACAAGTCTCTACCCACTTAGATGGTGGGAAAGTACTGTTTTAGAAGCGATGACTTTGGTAAAGTCTTCCCAATCTCCATGATGCTCTCTCTTCTTATCCCCATGCTTCACTTTCTCCCTTTGCCCCATAGATCCCTTAAGGCAAAATATCTGGAGGGCATATTTAGTATTATTTTATTTTTAATAATGTTTTTGTGTATGACCATTCCTTTGATATTTCTATATCATATTTTACCCTTGATAAAGAAATTCTGACCACAAAGAATGCTACTGAACGGTTTCATTTGTTTTGGGGGGAGATAGAGTGTGTGGGATTTAAGTGCAAACCTGATGGCCAAGGATTTAAGGTGACCCCACAACTTCCCTGCTGGGTACACTGGACAAGTTGTTAACTCTCTGTGCCTCAATTTCTTCATCTGTAGAAGAGAGAGAATAATAGCACTTTTCACAGGTTGTTACCAGAATTAATATTTTTAAAGTGTTTAAGATAGACCCTGGTACATAGTAAACATTGCATAAATATTTTCCTATTACTTAAGATACTCTGCACATGTTTCTATATTTCTTTATCTGAAAAGGGAGGGTGTTGGGGATTAACATTGTTAAGCACCTACTATGTGTCAGAAACTGAGCTAAAAGCATTTAGATTGCTTTACTTAATCTGCATGATAACCTACAATTCAGATATTACTCTTCCTTTACAGATTAAGAAATTAAGATTTGCAGAGTTTAAATTGGTCACCAGCATGTAGTTAGTGAGAGGTGAGCTAGAACTCAAACCCAAGACTACCTTGTCCAATTTTTATGTGTTCCCTTTCATCTCATTTCCAATTCTTTTTTATGATACCCCCTTGAGATGATTTTCCATTTTCCAGTGAAGAAAACCTGAGGTACTCAGAACGTCCAAACCAGAATTTCTAACTCCCGTGAGAACTGCCTCTAAAACTATTAGCTTCATTTTTTTTTCTGCTACAACATAAAACAAAGACTAATGGCATGAAAAATATGACTTGACAACATCATTTATATTATAATTCCCCCATATTATGAACTTTATCCCTAAAACAATACCCTTTATGGCAAAATTTAGCTTACTTTTGTTCTATCATCAACTGCAAAAATTCCATTTTAGTTTTTTGGGTTTCTTTGTGTTCAGAGAGCTTGCAAGCAAATATTTCTACACAGAAGAAACCCCCAAACTAAGAAGATTAATTCATAGTAAGTCAAATCTGATGCTAAAATAGTTTGATCTGAGATTACCATTGACTACAAATTGCCATCTGTGCTTATTTGTTAAAGATGTCAAGTGTAATTAATTCAGTGGACCCACTATTTGACAACCTCTATTAACAGGATTTGCAGAATACATACTGGTATGTTAATTTTCAAATTAGAGCTGCTAAGTGTTTGTTGGTTTTGCAAAAATAGCTGCTTCCCTCCTCTGACCAAACTTTGAAAGGCCCAAAAGGGAAAAAGAAGTGATCATTTATTAAAGATGTTCTATGTGCTAAGCACTGTGCTGAGTACTTTGACCCATGTAACCTTAATTCATCCTCCATACTTTCCTGTACGGGGGCAGTTATTAGCTTCTTCAGTGAAAAAAGGTCCCAGAAAGCTTTTGTTTCAGACCCCATGAGATGGGATAACTCTGACTTGAACCTTTATGTTCAAGACTCATCATTAACATGTAGGGACTTTCCTGCTGGTCCAGTGGTTAAGACTCCACGTTTTCACTGCAGGGGGTACAGGTCTGATCTCTGGTCACACAACAAGGATCCTGCGTGCTGTGCAGGCAGCCAAAAATAAATAAATAAATAAATAGAAGTCAAAGACTCATTATTAACATGTTTTTACAGGCCTGATACTCCTTTTCATGTTCTAGGGGGAAATAGAGGACAGAAAGAAGGAATCACCTTGTCACTAATGTGTTTCCCAGCCACTGCCAATGGTCAAAACCCTTAAGTCCTTCTCAGAAGACTCATGTCCTTGGACAAAGGCTAAAGGAAGAAAGCCAGCAGACTGATCTTGTTCATATTTCGGTCAGGGAGGAATACTGTCTTGGGTAGAGACAACAGAAAGTGGAAAGGAAAAGAGAGACTGGCGCGCCACTCTTTGTGAACAGGATCAGAAACCGAACACTGACAGTAGAAGGCAAAACCTGGACTCGATCAGAATACTAAAAGAAAGCCTCGACCCTGAACCTGTTCCTCGTCCCCTAAACTGTCACCCAAGGCCTACTTCATTTTGCATATTTCCCAGCACCCCACCGTTAGTCCTGTGGCTGGAGCCCCTACACTAGTTTATAGAAGCCCCCCACCCTGAGTGTCTAGGTCAGAGAGGGTCTCCCCATTGTCAGGCCTCAGAAGTTAGAAGGGACAGCTGAAGAGGAAGTCCAAGTCCCACTGCAGTAGGGAAATAAAGTGCTTTTCTGATATCTCAGCTTCAGAGGAATTTATTTCCCATGGTATAATTGTAAGAAATGGTGTACAGACTCTGAAGCATTATTGGAGTTAAGCTCCAGCAACAATTTGCAAGAAATGGTTTTGTTTTGTTTTTATGAACTGGCCTGGGAACCTAACAACCGCAAACAACATAATTTTCTAGGGAAGTGTCTTCCCAATTTCCTATTTAAAATTTTTTTTAAATATATCATAAGTTGGGTCTAGCTTAAAGTTGATAAACTATGGGAAAGACAATCAAAAGAATCTTTAAAAATTCCCCGAATAAGGGAAATAGGAATGTAATAATGAATACAATAAGTGAAATTAGAAATGGTTCACAAAAGGAAATGCTAAAATTGGGGCAAAATGGAGGAAAAAAACTTAATGTACTTTGAAATGATGAAGTAATTTACAAAAACATTAATCTTCAAATTTCTGACATTATGAAATCAACCCTGAATATTCGTTGGAAGGACTGATGCTGAAGATGAAGCTCCAGTACTTTGGCCACCTGATGTGAAGAGCTGACTCATTAGAAAAGACCCTGACACTGGGGAAGATTGAAGGCAGGAGGAGAATGTGATGATAGAGGACGAGATGATTGGATGGCATCACTGACTCAATGGCATGAGTTTGAGCAAACTCTGCGAGACAGTGAACTACAGGGAAGCCTGGAAGTACAGGGAAGTCCATGGAAATCCATGGGGTCACAAAAAGTCAGACTTGACTGAGTGACTGACAACAATTAGCATTTATCTCAGATAACATACATCTACCTTGACATAAAATACACATCAAATCTATGAATCTCTTTATTCATTTACTCATTTACTTTTATATAAAATTTTATGGATTTATACTAGACACATGTACAAATGTGTACTATAGTTTTTTCAGAAACAAATTTGTAGCATTAAATATGCATCAAAGTTCTTAAATCATGCCTCTTACTTTTTATAATCTTTCCATATCCCCATTTTACTTTTGTAATTTTCAGGATTGTCTGAACTTTTGCTAAGTGAAGGTTTTCTTCTATATTTTTATTTCTGGGTTTCTACATTTTACTGGACCTTAAATTTATGTACAATCATAAGCTAAAAGAAAAAAAAAATCCTTGCTTACTTTCTAGGCAAGGTATGGTAACTGAGGAAATACTTGCTGTTCCTTTAATATTTTTCTACATAATTGAATCTATTTTAGCAGTCTGAGCTATTGCAGCTATTATGAACTGAACAATGGAGGAAGGCCAATTATTCCAAAGCTGCATTTAACTGTGGCTCACCTTATACAGCTATCTCTCTTCAAAATCAACTGCAATCCAACATGCATTTTCTGAAGAATTCAAAAGGCAGGCAGATCAACACCATGAAACAGTGTCATTTTAAACTGTAGCATTAGACATTAAGAATCTTGGACCATCTGTGCTGCAATTCTGCTTCTTAGAATTCCTGGCCAGTGGTACTCTTAACTACATTTTAAAAATGCAGATTGATGGTTAGGATCTATATCAAAGAATTTTTGTTCATAAAAATATTCTATATGAGAGACATCTTCTCATATATCCTGTGTATTCAATATAGATGAGTCCTCCCAAAATTAGCCTTAAAATTGGCCTGAGCAAACAGCTGTAAGAATTAGGGGAAGTGCATATGCTAAGATGAAAATCCAAATGAAAGGTACCAGTTGAAAGAGACTGGAAAATTAGGTAATAAAATTCAGTTTAAAAATAGCAAGTGGGTAACAGACTGCTGATATGGCCTCTGTGTGTCCAGGGTTGATGCCACTGAAGCAAACCTGATACCCAGGAGCTCCTAAGCTAACTGATTGACTTCTCTTTGCCATTAGAAAAATGGCAGCTTGAGTGATGCTTGTCTTCAGCACCTCCTTACTTTATGTGACTCCCATCATTGCTCATCTCAACATCTTATTTCACTTGGGATCCTTCCGCTTCTTCCATCCTCTGGTAAGTATCCCAGGTCCTTGATCTTTCTTACCCATCAAAGCGTATCTTAAATACATTCAGTTCCCTTAGGGTATGTCTCCCACTGAGGTAGCAGCATAGCATGACTTGGGAATCAGACAAGCCTTCCAAATTCTGGCTTGGATACTTACTAACTGTGAGACCTTGAGTGATATATTTATAACCCTTTTGAGCATCATGTTCAAAAGTAAAATTAGCATAATAGTAGGAGGTGCTAACAGGACTGTATTACAACACATAGTATATTTGAAGTGCTTGGTATTATATCTGAAAAACAGTAAAGGTCTAGTAAATAAAAGATACTATAAATGATTTGATAACATACAGTAAAAAGAACACAGACTTTTACATTAGTGAAAAATCTAGCAAAAAATGTATCAGTTCAGTTTAGTTAAGTCATTCAGTCATGTCTGACTCTTTGCAACCCCATGAATCACAGCACGCCAGGCCTCCCTGTCCATCACCAACTTCCAGACTTTACTCAGACTCATGTCCATCGAGTCGGTGATGCCATCCAGCCATCTCATCCTTGGTCGTCCCCTTCTCCCCCTACCCCAAATCCCTCCCAGCATCAGAGTCTTTTCCAATGAGTCAACTCTTTGCATGAGGTGGCCAAAGTATTAGAGTTTCAGCTTCAGCATCAGTCCTTCCAATGAACACCCAGGGTTGATCTCCTTCAGAATGGACTGGTTGGATCTCCTTGCAGTCCAAGGGACTCTCAAGAGTCTTCTCCAACACCACAGTTCAAAAGCATCAATTCTTCAGCGCTCAGCTTTCTTCACAGTCCAACTCTCACATCCATACATGACCACTGGAAAAAACCATAGCCTTGACTAGACAGACCTTTGTTGGCAAAGTAATGTCTCTGCTTTTGAATATGCTATCTAAGTTGGTCATAACTTTCCTTCCAAGGAGTGTCTTTTAATTTCATGGCTGCAGTCACCATCTACGGTGATTTTGGAGCACAAAAAAATAAAGTCTGACACTGTTTCCACTATTTCCCCATCTATTTCCCATGAAGTGATGGGACCAGATGCCATGATCTTCATTTTCTGAATGTTGAGCTTTAGGCCAACTTTTCCACTCTCTTCTTTCACTTTCATCAAGAAGCTTTTTAATTCCTCTTCACTTTCTGCCATAAGGGTGGTGTCATCTGCATATCTGAGGTTATTGATATTTCTCCCGGCAATCTTGATTCCAGCTTGTGCTTCTTCCAGCCCAGCGTTTCTCCATGTCCAGTTCTAACTGTTGCTTCCTGACCTGCATATAGGTTTCTTAAGAGGCAGGTCAGGTGGCCTGGTATTCCCATCTCTTTCAGAATTTTCCACAGTTTATTGTGATCCACACAGTCAAAGGTTTTGGCAAAGTCAATAAAGCAGAAATAGATGTTTTTCTGGAACTCTCTTGCTTTTTTGATGATCCAGCGAATGTTGGCAATTTGATCTCTGGTTCCTCTGCCTTTTCTAAAACCAGCTTGAACATCTGGAAGTTCACAGTTCACGTATTGCTGAAGCCTGGCTTGGAGAATTTTGAGCATTACTTTACTAGCATGTGATATGAGTGTAATTGTGCAGTAGTTTGAGCATTCTTTGGCATTGCCTTTCTTTGGTATAAGTACTCTATAAGAAAAATTACAAAACTTTATTAGGAGAAAGGAAGGAAGATAAAAATAAATGGGGTGATATGCCATCTACATAGATTGAAAGAGTTGACATAGTAAGGATTTAAATTTTTCCCATATCAGTCTCAATATTCAATGGAATCCCAATTAAAACCCCAAGAGACTGATTTTCATTTTAGCCAGCTGATATTAAACTTTTAAAGAAATAAAAAATTCCCAAGAATATTCAAGACACACTGGAAAAGAATTATGAGGAAAGAGGTTTTCTTCTGCCAAACATCAGTCATGACTGTGTGGAATTGTTGCAGATAAAGAGATTCCTGAAAAAGAATAAGGATACCCAAAACAGACTCAGGCATAAACTGATATGATTTGTGACAAAGGAGGTAGTCCAGAACAATTGGGGAAATGATGGCCTTCTTGATAAATAATGCTGGTATAACAGTATCTAAATGTGAAAAGAAGGCTTCTATAATGGCTCAGTGGGTAAAGAATCTGACTGCAGTGAAGGAGACACAGGAGATATGGGTTCAATCCCTGGGTCATGAAGATCTCCTGGAAGAAGAAATGGCAACCACTCCAGTATTCTTGCCTGGAGAATCTCATGGACAGAAGAACCTGGCTGGCTACAGTCTATGGGGTCACAAAGAGTCAGACACAGCTGAGCGGCTGAGCACAGCACAAATGTGAAAAGAATCAAACTGGACCCCTTCCTCATACCACACACAAAAATCAGCTTCATGTGGATTATAAACTTAAATATGAGAACAAACATTTTAAAGTGCTTACTTAAACTCATGAAAAGGCGCTACAAATAGTGTGAAGTTATAAGCCACAGAAGGAAATGATATCTGCAACATACAATCAACATAGATTTGTATCCACAAATCAATTAGAAAAAGGCAGACAACCCAATGAAAAAAGGAGCAAAAGTCTTGAATAAGCACTTCACAAAAAAAGGAAATCTAAACAATGAATAAGAATATGCCAAGATGCTCAAGTTCATTAATAATTGGAAAGTATAAGCTGAGATCCTAGGGCACACACAGGAGTGGCAAAATTAAAACTCTGATAATAACAAATGTTGGCTGGGATGTGGGGAGATGTCATACACTGTTGGTAGTAGTAGAAATTAGTACAATTACTTTGGAAAACAGTTTACATTTTCCAGTAAAATCGGAGCTACACATACTTTGCAACATGGCAGTCCTACACCTGGATATATTCCTAGAGAAATGCACACTACTGTGTCTCAGGAGATGTATAAGAGTGTTCCAAGCAGAATTTTGGTAATGATCTTCAACTGTAAATGAACCAAATGTCCATTAACAGTAAAATGGCCATAAACATTAAGTGAATGACTAAATCATGGTACACCCATTAGCACATTGCAGTTCTACAATAATGTAAAAGGAGAAAATAGAGGGCTTTTGGTGGGGAGGAAGAATCTTACAAACACAATACTGATCAAAAGAGCAAGGCATATAAGAATGCATACAGTTTATTTTTAATTGATATAAAATTGAAAAATAAGAGAAGGCACATTTCATAGGGAATAAAGCTATAAGGAAGCTAGGAGAGTTAGGGCTACCCTAGGAGAGCTAGGACAAGGCCTCCCACCAGAATAATCAGGGCAGTGGTCATTTCTTTGAATAGGAAGTGTCACAGTGGGGACTTCAGAGGAGCAACCAATATTTCATTTTAAATCTTGGACATTGGCTACAAGCATATTTACTACATAATTATACATTCCAATAAATGTTTGTGTCCTTTTTCATTCTTCTTTGTGTATGTAATATGTCAAAATAAAAAAGAAATTAAAACAAAAATATGCCCACCAGAAAGAGAATCATGGTGGTACCACCATTTTAGAATTAAAATAAAGTGCTGTTATTATCCAGCCTCTGTGCTTTGAACATAAAACCAATGTCATGCTGACATATTAAGCAACTTTACAAGTGTCATTGACAAACTATATTTCATGTTAAATAGCAAGATAACTTATATAAATAAAGCACTTACTAGGTCCCAGGCAATGTGCTAATATATGAGCTTATTTAATCCTCTCCATAATGCTGGGAGGTAAGTGTTATGATTGTTTTATAAATGAAGGTAATGTATGTCAGAAAAGTGTTTGTGTTAAGTCTCACTCAGATTGAGGAAATGGCAGAGGTGAACTCCAACCCAGGTCAGTTTGACTGTCCAGCTGGCTTGCTGAGCCATTGTCCTGTTTTCCTCCTTTGTGAACATTTAGACTTGGTCATTAATAACAAAATCTTGAGCATAACCAGGTGACTGCTATAAAGAGATGGCTCCAAATGGCTCCAGCCTGGCATTCGTTCATCCCATAGACATCTACATGGCAAACTCCATGTTGGACTTTGTGGCTACAAAGAGGGAAGTGACACCAGCCCTGCCCTCGGAGCTCCTGATCCGGAAAGAGTCTAGTAAGTAAACAGATAAACAAACAGTAGTCTATGGGTTTCTAAAGTGGAGTGAGGACACTCAAGGCTGGAAGAAGGAAATAGATAAAGGTAAGAGAAGATGCTTTAAATCATATCCCTTTTAACCAACCAACCAACCTTCTTTATTACCTATCCTTCTTTATTATTTACTTCTATACTTGTCTCCCAGAGATGGCAATGGCACCCCACTCCAGTACTCTTGCCTGGAAAACCCCATGGGCGGAGGAGCCTGGTAGGCTGCAGTCCATGGAGTCACTAAGAGTCAGACACAACTGAGCAACTTCACTTTCACTTTTCACTTTCATGCATTGGAGAAGGAAATGGCAACCCACTCCAGTGTTCTTGCCTGGAGAATCCCAGGGACAGGGGAGCCTGGTGGGCTGCCGTCTATGTGGTTGCACAGAGTCAGACACGACTGAAGCGACTTAGCAGCAGTAGCAGCATACTTGTCTCCAATTACTTTGGAGCTAACTTTATCCCATAACTTGCTTTTTAACTGGACTGCAAGTTTTTCCATTCTTTGTTTTAGAAAGTGTGATTTTTTTGGTTCCTCTTCTTTCTACCCTCACGCCCCCACCCCAGCTCCCACACCTCTACTCCCCTCCTGCTTCCTCTCCTCTGCTTCCTCCTCATTTCAGCTTAAGTCATACCTTGTCCCTTAATGCCTGGATCAAGTACACCTTTCTCTGTAAATCTCATGACACCCCTCCCCCGTACTCTGGAAGTGAGTGCTATCTTTCTGACATTCTTCCACTTTTTATGTATGTTATTTTTATAGTCTTATCACATATTTACTCTTGTATCATAATTATTTATGTGCAGGTTTTGTCCCCGCTGCTAGCGTGCAAGTTCCTTTAGCCCAGAGACCATGATTAATTTCTCTTTGTGTTCATCTGCCTTGCTAGATAGAAATGGACACATAACCAGAGCTGAGAGGTATTTTGGCAGCAACATGACTGAACTTTTTGGTAGTTGAATGGTTCTTCTGGAGCAAAGGTATCATAAATACTGTAATAACAACTTATAGTATGTTAACATTTTAAGACATTTTTAGATGGGACAAATGGAATCTACAAGGAGGGATGGTATTCATAGGTAAAAGACTTGAAATTATTTATGAAAATATTTTCTCCTTTTGCAAGAAACATCATTTATGAAGTAACAGCCAAGTTTTCACAAGTATAGAATATGGAAAGGATGGCTAATCACCATTGATCTATGTTACCCTGCTCATGAATTCAACCATTAGCATCAATAATTATGGAATTTAGAACATATTATAATAAAATACCACATTACTTTATATTTGTGATTGTTTTAATTTTGCTTGTGATATGGGATAAAGTCACTAAAGTCCTTCCTATATTTGGCATTGGCAATTGCTTCTAATTCTGTTTCTTAAGTGGATTTCTCTTCATTTGTTTATTACAGCTTTTTCTGTGTTTTTCTCCATTGGAAAAGTTTTCCAGCTACTAGACCTACAGGGTAGGTAGAAAATTTGGTGAAAATTTATGAAAGCTTGATGACCTTTAGAGATCTTGCCTTGAAATTTTCTTTTGTTTTTTAAATGTCTGATGTTAAATGGTTCTGAGGGAGCTGCACTGTGTAGCTACCTAAAAGTTCAATGTAACACACTGAAGTTAACTGCTTCAGAGGTGTACATCCTAAAGAGAATGATTGATAGGAAAGATGCAACTTTTAATGAAGGCCAATAGGAAGCTAGCTGCAACTCCAAATTTCTCATTTCCCTGATGGTGTCCAGGGCCACCTCACACCTTCTGCCTGGAACCATTTTAATTCCTTCTGTGGTTGAAGCTCTGATCTCCCCTAGCCTCAGCCTTGTATATGGCTGTTGCCCTCATGAAACCATAGACCAGAACTGGATACTGTCTCTTGGTTGGGCTCTTCCAGAGATCCCTTGTGATTATCAGTGGGTCTTTAAGGAAGTACAGGGAGAGAGGTAGGTGCAGACAGCAGTCCTAGGTCTGGGCCTCATGGCAAATAGGAACATTTTCCATATATGACATCATTCTGGTGGCTCACCCAGAAGAAGCACATCTAATGCTTTTTGCAGTGGCTTCCAACCACTTTTAATCCTTCAGTGGTCAAAAAAATAGAGCATGTCCCCAATATATGTATTTTTAATGTATGCAAAAATAGAAATGAAGAAGAGATAAACAAATAAGTGCAAATAAGAAGAAATAAACAATAAATATGAAGAGATAATAAATATGTGAGATAATAAATGTAAGAGATAATAAATATCTCCTCAATAAATATGAAGAGATAGATAAGTGCAAATAAGAGCTCTACTATTTTCTTCTAATGTCACAATGGATCATCTTGCAGACCCCACCTTGGGCATCACTGCTTGCATGGTGATCCACTGTTCCATGGTGAAGGGTGTCTCAGCCACCATCTGTCTCTTCTGCTGCTCCTGGGCTAAGAGCTAATATCTCTCCACGTCATGGTTCTTCCTACCATAGCTGTGTGTCTCTCCACTTTGCCTCCTGTAGTGCCGATTCACTCTGGGTGCATCATACGAACTCTGTTAAGTAAGACTTTAGCTTTCAATGCAGGGGGCCCAGGTTCAATCCTCGGTTGGGGAGCTAAGATCCCACATGTCTTGCAACCAAAAAAAAAAACAAAACACAAAAAACCATAAAACAGAAGCAGTATTGTAACAAATTCAATAAAAGCTTAAAAAAAAGAAACAGGTTCACTACTCTGTGTGGAACTCTTCTCTGGACAGAGCTTTCTTGCCAGGCCCCAAGAGGACCGCTGACCAGCTTAGATAGCTTTGTGGAATTGGGAGTTTGGCCATGATGAAGCCATCTATAGCCTGGGTTATAGATCTATGATTATAAATCCTGATGCAATTCTTCTTTTCTTGTTTGGTCTGCAGCTTCAAACAACCCCCAACCCATCAACTGCAGAGCCACAATTTGTGTATGAAGCCCACTAAGGGGAGGCCCCCCTACTTCTCCCAATGTCCCCAGTAAAGAAACGCTCATTCAATCCACTTTTTGTTAATAGAAGTCCCTTCCCCTGGGAAGGAAATACAAGTTTTCAGGATAATCTGGCACATCTCAGGGTGAATTCTCTTGGCATACTTAACCCTTCTCCAGGAGGTATAAGGGTGAACTTTTGCCTACCTTTCCCTCCTCATTGAGAATTTTAGATCTAGAAGCACCTGATAGCAAGAATTTTTCTGGGTCTTCTTTCTTCCCAGAGCATCCATGGCACAGGGCTCAAGGTGTATAAATGTGCTGTGTGTCCTGGAGAAGATGAGGCTGCTTCCGGCTCTGCTCCATCTGTGTGATGCAGGGAGCATGGGGCTAAGAGCCTGGGCTCTGCAGCTGGCCTGCCAGGGTCCATGATCCAGGGTCAGCCACACATTTGTGCCGTGATGTTAACACTTCACTTGTCTCTTTGTGCCTTGGTTTCCCTCTCTGTGAAATGGCCATAATAATAGAACTTGCCTCATAGGATTATTGTGAATTAAGGTACAAATGCTGAGACTTCCCTGGTGGTCCTGCAGTGAAGATTCTGCCCTTCCAATGTAGGGGCGCAAATTCTATCTCTGGCTGGGTAACTAAGATCCCACATGTCCCATGGCCAAAAAATTTTTTTAAAAAGCCCAAATCAAAAAAACACAAACAAACAAAACTTCTATGCCTGTGGTGATAGTTGCACAACTGTGTAAATATACCAAAAATCACTGAATTGTGCAAGTCAAGCAAGTGAATTGTATGGTATTTAAATTATAACTCAATAAAAAATTTAAAACAGATACAAATGCTTATTACAGTTAGCATTCAATAAATTCCTAAGAGGAATAATAGCTTTTGTGTGAGTTTTTTTCCAGACTAGGAGGGTTTATTAGACTTCTCGCTGAAACCAACAAAGATGAAGAAAGCAGATGGATGGACTTAGTTACCTGTAAAACGCAGGAACAGCAAGCTGGGGTAGGCCCTGTTCACTGCTCTGTCTTTAGTACCGAACCCCATCCCTGGTACGACGTAGACATTCAATAAATATTAGTTATTGGTCTAGAAAATGTTAGGAGGTACAGTTACATAAAAGTAAGTATTCTTTAATGGATTTAAATAAATTTTTCTCTGCTGAAAGAAAATGCAGTGATGCTAATAGACTCTGGGAATGTGCAATAAGGATCATTTCCATTTATTGACTGCCTCCCTCTCCCCCAGCCAGATAAGTTAGTGATCACATTTCGCCTATGGGAAACTGAACTTTACATAGTTTGTGACCTTCATGAAGGTGACAGGGCTGTAGGTGACAGAAAAGGGATGTGAACCCAGGCTACACAGATGGCTCTGAGTCAGAGACTTTTCTGTTGATTTATTTCCCAGTGGTGAGGACAGCTCAGAGGAAGAGCTGCTCTCTAGTGCCTCAGGCATCCAGAACCTTGAGATGAAGAGCCAGTCACTGTGGGATGTAGGGTCCTCACGCTTCCTAGATATGTCATGTAATCCACCCAAATCACTGAGTTCCTAAACTGGTCATCAGAAACTGGTGTTTATCCAATCAGAATTAAGAGACAGACAAATTGCTACACTAAATTCAAGTGCTTGATGAACTTTTCACCATAGGCTTGTCTTGTTTGATATTTCTTATCTTTAAAAATGCAGAATTTAGTTGATACATCACACAAGAAGGATCAAAACTCAGAGATGTAAAATATATATTGGGGAGTCAGGAGAAAACTGCAGAGCGTAGAATGGGGTGGTTAATTTCCGGCTTTCATTAGCATCTGCAAAAAAATTAATGCCTACTTACCTTCAAACCAAAGGGGAGTTTGCAGGAAGCATTATTTAATGTTTTTAAAAAATAGGGTTTTAAATAATTAAGATAAATGCTAAAAATAGCTAAGCAATAAACCCCTTTTAAATATTTTACCAAAGTATATTGCTTACATGCCTTATCTTCAGACTGTGTCCTGATTTGGATATTTCATGTTTCTACAATTTACTTTGTATATCACTAATCAAAATTAAATAGTGTCTATGCCTAATTACAATGATAATTTTTCACACACTGCAAAGAGAATGGAAATCTTGGAAATAAATGCTTTTGCTTGGAATGAATTCTCTCTGAAATAGTACACTGATGAGTGATTTGTTGAGATAATATGATATAAGTGGTTGCCACTGGAATTAATTAGGCTTCCCTGATAGCTCAGTTGGTAAAGAATCTGCCGGCAATATGAGAGACCTGGGTACAGTCCCTGGGTTGGGAAGATCCCCTGAAGGGAATGGCTACCCATTACATTATTCTGGCCTAGAGAATTCTTTGGACTGTATAGCCCATGGGGTCACAAAGAGTCAGACACAACTGAGCAACTTCACTTCACTTTACTGGAATTAACGGGATGAAATGAAACTGGAAGATTTGGGATGAATATCCAGAAAATAGAAGGTTTTAAACTTTTAGACTGTGTGAACTTCTTGGGGAATAGGTAAAAGTCCTGGGTATTTATATTAAGCCCTAACACCAATATGAGACTATTCAGCAGGAAAGATTTCAGCCTTTCTAAATACCATTCAAGAGTATTATGAAGCATACTTCTAATCTCCCTTAGATCCTAAGCAGGTAAGACTTTGATATCTCTGATAAAAAAAAAACATTGAATTTTAATGCACCACAAGTAATTATTCTCCCAAGTAATTTCCTTGAGAATATAAGTTGTCTGACTGTATCTACTTTGAGGGAAGTGGAAAGTATTAGTCCCTCAGCCACGTCTGATTCTTTGCAACCCCATGGGCTGTAGCCTACCAGGCACCTCTGTCCATGGGATTCTTCAGGCAAGAATACTTGAGTGGGTTCCCATTTCCTTCTCCAGAGGATCTTACCAACCCAGGGATCAAACCTGGATCTCTTGCATTGCAAGCAGATTCTTTACCGCCTGAGCCACCAGGGAAGGAGATTTTTTTTCTTGAGAAACTATGATCTGATCTGTGTGGTGCTGTAGAACTAAAGGCAAGAACTTGACCTCTCTGGGTGAATTTGCTCAAGGATCTCTTGAGAATCCTTAGGTCACAGAAACACAAACACATCCAACCTGGATTCAGTGTGGTCTTATTCAACTCATAGGGCATCTCTCTGGACTTCTCTAAGTTCCCAGTGGTCCTAATGAGCAATCAAGATTGAGAACCACTGCCAGAAGAAGAAGTGAAGTCGCTCAGCGTGTCCAGCTTTTTGCGACCCTATGAAATATAGCCTGCCAGGCTCTTCTGTACATGGGATTTTCCAGGCAAGAATACTGGAGTGGGTTGCCATTTCCTTCTCCTGTTTCTTGCCTGCAGTACAAAACCTACTCTCCTGGTTTTCTTGAGCCTTGGATTACTGCTTCTGCACTTTTGCCTGAACTCAAAAAACATGATGTCTACAATACCTCTACCAAGGTTCTTAACTGTGATGGTTAATTTTATGTGTCAACATGACTGGACCATGGGTGCCCAGGTTAGTCATTGTCTGTGGGTATGTCTGTGAGGGTATTTCTGGATGAGCTTAACGTTTGAATCAGTGGACTGCCCTCCCCAAGTGGTTGGGGATCATCCAATCTGTTGAGAACAAAAGGCAGAGGAAGGAGAAATTTGTTGCTCCCCCATATTTTCCTGCTGCCTCAGATTGAGCTGGGACAGGACATTTCATCCTCTCCTGCCCTCAGACTAGGATTAATAGTGTTGACTCACCTGATTCTTGGGCCTTTCTATTTGGACTGAATTATACCTCTGGCTTTCCCGGATCGCCAGCTTGTGGACATCAGACATGTGGAATTTATTAGCCTAAATAATTGCATGAGCCAATTCCTCTATCTTCTATCTATCTATCTATCTATCTATCTATCTATCTATCTATCTATCTCCTATTGGTTCTGTATCTCTGAACAACCCTCACTAATACACTAACACTTTTTAATTCATAGACTCCTTGGAGAATACAGTAAAAGCAATAAACCTTCTCCCAAGAAAACACACTTTATCTTGGAAGCAACTGAAACATGTTTTAGAACCCCATAACCCCACCTCTAAAAACCTAGATTAAAGTCCCTATCTTATCTAGATAATGCCTGAAACCAGATGCCCCTATTCTTATCTATCTGGAGTTGCTGCCTCTGAAGCCTGTGCTTGAGCCAGGTAGGGACTAGGAAATCATCCTGTCCTTTCCCAAAGAAGCAAAAGACACCTCTAGTAAAGCCCAATGCTGAACTCTGCTGGTGGGGCTGTTCAAAAATTATTTAGAACCCTAGAGGTACACACACAGGAATATAATTCAAAACCTGAGCAGAGGTCCAGCAATGCAAACCTGTAAAAGTTACATACATATGCCCTGGGATGATTTACTTTGCTTTCATGCATTGGAGAAGGAAATGGCAGCCCACTCCTGTGTTCTTGCCTGGCGAATCCCAGGGACAGGGAATTTGGACATGACTGAAGCGACTTAGCAGCAGGAGCAGCAGTCCAGTATTAACAGCAGAGCAGATGGGATGGGCTTGAGTGATCTCGGCCCTGCAGCTGAAAGTGGATGGACACTATAGAGACCACTGTATGAACAATCATGACATCAACACTTGTTCTTTCTGGTTGTCCTGCAGCAGCTCTGGGGCAGGCCACATCAACTGCAGGACCACCCACCGTGTACTCTTGGGGTTCATGACCCCACTGCGATGTCCACATCTCTAAAGCAGTGGTCATCATTTATCAGGAAGCTCAACATCTGCACCTATTTTCAAGCATTTTTCATTGTTTCTCCATTATTAAAGGGTTTAATTTTTAATCTAAAATTTAAGAAACTACATAATTCGCATATACAGATTTGTCTCGTAAACACAGATTAGTATTGAGCAAGACACATTTGAAAGTGGATTATTTTGCTTTATAAATTGCTTAATACAGAAATGTGGTTTAAATCATAGCTCTTCCAAGTATTATCTAAAAATTTTTTTCCCACTGAAAGGGGAAAAGAGAAAGAAGCAATGTCATCTTTAGTCCAAGTAAGGAAATGCTCAGCAGTCCATTTATTTAAAGCATTTTGTTTTGTTGTTTTTTGGTCTACCTTTCTACTTGGCCGACTGAGCGACTTCACTCTCACTTTCTACTTGGCAAGGCTTCCCTAGTGGCTCAGATGGTAAAGTGTCTGTCTGCAACACAGGAGACCTGGGTTCGATCCCTGGGTTGGGAAGATCCCCTGGAGAAGGAAATGGCAGCCCACTCCAGTATTCTTGCCTGGAAAATCCCATGGATTGCGGAGCCTGGTAGGCTACTGTCCATGGTGTCGCAAAGAGTTGGACATGACTGAGTGACTTCACTCACTTCTACTTGGCAACACTCAAGTTAGAAAATCCAGGTGAAATAAATGATAATCTAAAAAAAAATACTGTCTCAAAAAGATAAAGTTTGTTTAGATCATGAACTATAGTAGATAGTGTAAAGCAGGTAAATATCAACACTTTCCAAAAGGCAATAGGTTACTTTATGAATGATTCTGCAAAACCTGTAAGTAATAGATAATGACTATTTTAAACTGTTGTAAAGTATTAAGAAAGAAAAGCTCTCTCATTTACTCTGTATACCTAGCATAATTCTGCTGTAAAAATTGAACATGAATAGTGAATGGAGTAGGACACTATGATCCTTTTGCTTCCCCATGTCCTCAGCCTGCCTTTTGTCTGTGGAAAAACTTTAGCCAAAGAATAAGTTTAATTAGAGCAGTGAGAAAATGCAAAAATAAAAGAAACAGTTCAACAAGACTAAATAATATTAATTTATAGTTATTAAGCATAGTCAAGGACCTTTAGGAGCAGGCAATGGCAACCCACTCCAGTACTCTTGCCTGGAGAATCCCATGGACAGAGGAGCCTGGTGGGCTGCAGTCCATGGGGTCGCTGGGAGTCGGATAGCACTGAGCGACTTCACTTTCACTTTTCACTTTCATGCCTTGGAGAAGGAAATGGCAACCCACTCCAGTGTTCTTGCCTGGAGAATCCCAGGGATGGGGGAGCCTGGTGGGCTGCCGTCTATGGGGTCGCACAGAGTCGAACATGACTGAAGTGACTTAGCAGCAGCAGCAGCAAGGGTTTAGACAACATTCTGAGCCATGCCCTATGAGCTGTCTTGTAGATACTGAAACCCCCACGTGGTGACCAAACTGTAGCTATGACATAAGCTGCCACAATTCTGAAACCTGGCCTCAGAGAAATGGGAACAAACTGACTCTGGAACTGAAGATTAACTGTACCTAATCCAATCAAGGTGACACTGACCAGACTATTGCAGCACCAGTTTCAAGATGACTGCCAGAGCCAACTGTGCTATTTCTGCATGTAGCCCCATCCCTCCCTCCCTCCATAAACGGTCTTGCCCACTGATTGTCAGTGTGAACGAGTTGGCCTTTGTCAGGAGCCTCCTGCCCCCAGGCTGCTGTCCTCTGAAATAAAGCAAACTTTCCTTTCCACCAGCTCGCCTCTTCTTTGGCTTTAGAGTGGCAAGCAGGTGGACCCCACTCTCAGTTTTTGGCTCCTTCCTTGGGACTCCTGTGCTCTCGCGATACCTGGCTTCTGGGGTTTTCCTAGAGTAGAGCCACCAGGACGACGCTCAGGGATGGCTGTGAGGAACCGCTGCTGGAGGCTACCTGGTCCTGAGAGGAACATTTTGGAGCGGCGGGTGTTTCTAGCAGCTGCTGAAACCATTTGTTTCTGGGAATCCTCCCTGTTTCTCCTCTGCTCGGCACTGCCTGTCAACATACGCTTTTCCTCGGTGGAATGGAAACACGCGCCTGGACGAACAGACGAACTCCAAGACCCTGTAAGTCCCACTGGTGTGCACCCAGGCTAACATCTCCTTTGAGCACAAAGTGCTATTTGGGCATTTTGCCAATTGGTTCTGACGTGCCTGATGTTGAGGACCATTTGTGTTGGGGGCGTCTTTGTTTGGGACTCTGTATCGGTCATTATCTTGTTGGATTTGTGATGATTCTGTTTTCTGGTGTGTGGGTATATATTCCATTTGTGTGATTGGTATTATCTTTTATAAATTAATTTTTATTGGAGTACAGTTGCTTTACAGTGCTGTAAAGTTTCTGCCTATACATATACATATATCCCCTCCCTTTTGGATTTCTTTCCCATTGAGGTCACCACAGAGCATCGAGTATCCTGTGCTACAAGGTAAGTTCTCATTAATTATCTATTTTATACATAGTATCAATAGTGTATATGTGTCAGTTCCAATCTCCCAGTTCCCTCCTCCCCGCCCTTGGTGTCCATATATTTGTGCTCTACCTCCTGGGTGTCCATTTCTGCTTCTCTAATATGGTCATCTGTACTGTTTTTCTGTGCATTAAAATATGACATTAGCTTCTCTCTCTCCCCCCAAAACAATGCTTTATTCATTTTCTCTAAAAGTAAGGATTTTTCCTGTAATTTTGGCAACCTACTTCTTGATCACCTGTCCATATGAAAATGATTTTCTAATTACTTTTTTAAAACTGGAGGATTATTTTTTTATAATGTGTTGGTTTCTGCTGTACAACAACACAAAGCGATCATAACTATATACATCTCCTCCCTCTTGAGCCTCCCTTCCATTCCCCCTATCCAACACCTCTTGGTTGTCACAGAGTGCCAGGCTGAGCTCCTTGTGCTATCCAGTAGCTTCCCACTAGCTGTCTATTTATACATGGTCATATATATGTGTCAATGCTACTATCTCTGCTCCTACCTGCTGTCATCTCAAGTCCCTTCTCTATGTCTGTGTCTCCATTCCTTTCCTGCAAATAGGTTCATCAATACTATCTTTCTAGATTCCATATATATGCATTAATATACAATATTTGTTTTTCTCTTTCTGACTTACTTCACTGTATGACACTCTCTAGTTCCATGTGATTAGTATCTTTATTGTCTTTCGTAAAATGGGAAATTCAGATTCAATTCATTAGAAAAATTTTAGTTATGCAATTATGACTGAAGAAAGAAAGGTAATTAAAAAAAAACTTTTTACTTTGTATTGAGGTTTAGTCGATTAACAATGTTGTAACAGTTTCAGGTGAACAATGAAGGGACTCAGCCATACATATACATGTGTTTAGTCTCCCCTAAAGTCTTGTCCCATCCAGGCTGCCACATAACATTGAGCAGAGTTCCCTGTGCTGTACAGTAGGTCCTTCCTGGTTATCTATTTAAAATATAGCAGTGATTTTTAAAACATTATATAACAATGGTATTCTTTAGACTCCAGAAAAAAATGGTTAAGATGAAACTCTTTTGGAATTCCAAAGCTAGTTCTTTTTGCATATGCAGTTAGAGGAAGCTAGCTTGATAAAATACTGTTTTAAGAATGCTGAGGCTTAGAGAACAAAAACATGTCTAGGAGAAAGTTTGAAGTTAACTGTTATCATGTCCTTGAATATACTTTGCCTGAGACTTCAGCTTTGGGTTAATTAGTAGAATTGCAAAAGATGCTTGGGTTTATTGTACCATATTAAAGAGTAAGTATAGTATGAGAAAAATGCAAGTTTTTAGAGGTTATGAAATATGTGCTTAAGTTTACCAATCAGTAAATGCTGGTATAGCAGTTTAGTTACTTGCTTCCTGGTTTTGTTAAGGCTTTTAAGGGTTAAAAATTGTGATCTGTAATTAAAGCTACTAAAAATGATAAGGGAAACATTCCAGTGTTTAAAGCAAGTAGGGCATGTGTTGTCGGCGAGAGAAGATATAAAGAATGGAGATATTTTTGTTGAGGAAAAATGATGATAATAATTTTGTCCTGGAGCTGGTTATTTCTAGGTGGGGAAAAATAAGGGACAAATTATATGGATACAAAAAGTAATAAAACATTTGTGGAAAAAGGGAACTTTGAGAAAAGAATTTTGTACACTGTCAGGAGTGATTAAGATTAGGTTGGATTTACTTTGGTAAATGAATCATGTTATTAATAGTAAGCTGATTGAAAACTGGAATTTGGTTTTCTTTCTCTCTGTTAAGAGAACAAAACTTTCCTGGAATAAAGAGCTGCATTTGATAACAGATTGTAAGTTTCTTTCTCTAGCTAACTTTGAATATTCCAAATGGCCCTTCGCTGTCTCAAAAGAAATATTTTTATGGTTTAGAATTTTTATTTAATGTTTTTACTATGATAATATATACATACAATTTACTATTTTAACCATTTTCAAATGTACAGTTCAGTGGCTTTAGGTACATTTACATTATTGTGCAGCTGTCACCACAATCTATCCATCTCCAAAACACTTTTGTCAGCCCAAAGTGAGACTCTCACCCATTAAACAATAACCTTCCATTCCCTCCCCTTAGCCTGTGACACCCACCATTCTATTTTCCATCTCAGAAGAAATATTAAAGTAACTAGAATTATTTGATATGTTAAACTATATAGAAAATATTTGATAACTTTCAGGTCACACTGCTGAAGTGGGTAAGAAATTTAAAGAATGCTAATGGAAATCTGTTGTTTTGCCTCAAGTCATATTTTTGACCCCAGTGTTCAGGATTGATGTGTATCACTGCTGGCTTTACGTTTACTGCTAAAAGTATGTACAATGCATGTGTGACAGTTGGGTATAAGTGATAAAATGTATGGCCTATAAAACGTTTCTCCATAAGCATACCTCTGTATTTGTTTGCTGTGTCTTAGTTTTAGTTTTACCCCAACGTGGATGACTAGGTCAATATATAAGCAAAGAATAAGCCTAGCACTGAGGGACATGAATGGACCTAGAAAAGGCAACTGAACCACTCTGAGAATGCCAGGAAAATATAATGATTATTGATGCTTTCTATGAAAAGATCTGCCATTAAAAGGGGGAAATTATGCAAGAAATTTTCACATATTGTGTTATGAGGAAGTCATTCTGGCTTATTCATGATTTAATTTGAACTTTAGGTTAACCAAAAACATCCTGTTTATGGCCTAATAAACATGCATTGTGCACGTGTGCTCAGTCACTCAGTTGTATCTGACTCTGTGGCCCCATGTACTGCAGCCTGCCAGGCTGCCCATGGAATTTCCCAGGTAAGAATACTGGGGTGGGTTGCCATTTCCTACTCCAGGGGATCTTCCTTACTCAGGGATCAAACTTACATCTCCTGCATCTTGTGCATTGGCAGGCAGATTCTTTACCACGGAGCCAGCTTTAACACGTTTAAAGAATAATATAAAGATGCATTTGATTATTATATTCACTGTAATATCTCTGTTGTCCAATTGCTAAGTCCTGACTCTTTGCAACCCTGTGGACTTCAGTATACCAGGCTCCTTTGTCCTTCCCTGTGTCCTGGAGTTTGCTCAGATTCATGTCCATTGAGTTGGTGATGCCATCCAGCCATCTCATCCTCTGCTTCCCCCTTCTCCAGTTGCCTTCAATCTTTCCCAGCATCAGGGTCTTTTCAAATGAGTCACCTTTGGCCTCAGGTGGTTAAAGTTTTGGAGCTTCAGCATCAGTCCTTCCAATGAATATTCAGGGTTGATTACCTTTAGGATTGACTAGTTTGATCCCTTTGCAGTACAGTATGTCCAGGTACTATGACAAAGTACCTGGTAAAAGAGGTAATATTTTCAAAATACAAAATATTGATGCTAAGCTTGGAACTTGAGGTTATTTCTAATTCTGTATCCATTCCCCAAATTAGGCAGGAATATACCCCACTTCACCAGGAAGTTGCTAAAGTGATTGTCACCCCATTCCCTCCAAGAGCTGGAGATAATTTGAACAGAAATGGAACTAAAACTGGGTTCCTCTGCCAAGTTTATGACTACCCTCTCTATCTAAAACTTTGCTCCCTTTCTTTTTCTGTACCTGTTCTTCCTCAAGACTGAGAAGTACCAGAGAAAAGGGGGGACTGAAACGGAGCAGAGCTCTGTAGTCCTCTATGTCCTCAGCCTACCTTTTGTCTGTGGAAAAACTGGAACCATAGAATAAGTTTAATCAAAGCAGTGAAAATGCAGAAACAGGAAAACAGTCCAAAAAGACTAAATAATACTTCAGTCATTAAGCACAGTCAAGGACCTTGAGTCCATCTCCAAGAGCTATAGATAATATTCTGTGCCACATCCTTTGAACTGTCTTATAGAGACTAAAACCCCGACCAGGTGGAAGAAGTTAACTACGTGATGACCAGGCTGCAGCCATGACATAAGCTGCCACGATTCCCAGAGCTAATTTCAAAGAAAGGGAATGAACTGACCCTGGGCCTGCAGATTAACTGTACTTAAAACCATCAAGATGACACTGATCAGAGAGTAGCTTAGCTGGTAAAGAATCCACCTGCAATGCCCGAGACCCCAGTTCAATTTCTGGATCAGGAAGATACCCTGGAGAAGGAATAGGCTACCCACTCCAGTATTCTTGGGTTTCTTTTGTGTCTTAGATGGTAAAGAATCTGCCTGCCATGTGGGAGACCTGGGTTCGATCCCTGGGTTGGGGAGATCCCCTGGAGGAGGGCATGGCAACCCACTCCAGTATTCTTGCCTGGAGAATCCCCACAGACAGAGGAGCCTGGCAGGCTATGGTCCATGGGGTCGCACAGTCGGACTGAGCAACTAAGCACAAAACAAGATTACACTGATCAGATCACTGTAGAACCAATTTCAAGATGACTATCAGAGCTGACTGTGCTGTTTCTGCATGTAGCCCCCTCCCTTCACCTATAAAAGCTCACTGATCTTCAGTGGGAGGAAGTCAGCATTTGGACAGGAGTCCATGTACCCCTCCCCTCCCTTGGGCAACAGTCCACCAAACTTTCCTTTCCACCAAGCTTGCCTTATTATTGGCTTTCAAGTGACAGGTGTCTGGACCCCAATTTACAGTAAAAACAGCACTCAAATAAAGGGAAAGTGAAAGTCACTCAGTCGTGTCCGACTCTTTGTGACCCCATGAATTCTCCAGGACAGAATACTGGAGTGGGTAGCCTTTCCTTTCTCCCGGGGATCTTCCCAACCCAGGGATTGAACCCAAGTCTCCCACACTGCAAACAGATTCTTTACCAGTTGAGCCACAAGGGAAGTTCAAGAATATTGAAGTGGATAGCCTGTCCCTTCTCCAGTGGATCTTCCCAACCCAGGAATTGAACTGGGGTCTCCTGCATTGCAGGCGGATTCTTTACCAACTGAGCTATCAGGGAAGCCCTAAATAAAGGGAAAATATAGTCCAATATGAATATATAGATGCAAGTACATAAATAAAATATTGAGAAATCAAATCTAATGATATTTGAGAAATACTTGATGCCCAAGTAGATTTCATCTCACGAATAGAGAGGTGGTTAACATCAGGGTACCTGTTAGTCTAATTCACAATATTAACAAATGAAAGAGAAACCAAATTCAATCCTCAATCATGATAATGATTATTAAAAACACTTGTTATGAAAAGAATAGAAAGGGACTTTCTTATGTCCCTCAAATAAACCTGATGATGAAACATTAAAAGCTATTTCCACTATAACTGGCAAATTGACAAGGATAACTACTGTGACTATTCAACAGTTTATGGAAGTTCTAATTATTGAAATAAATCAAGAAAAAATCAAGTAATGATCTGGAAAACTATTAGGAATTATATGAGAATTAACGAGTGACGGAAACAACATGCAAAATTGATAGCATCTACCATTGCCACTTAGAAAATGTAATAACTAATACAGTGCCATTTATAATTTGCAACTCATTTATAAAATACCTAATATGAAATGTCAGAATTATATAAATAAACAGACAAAAAAGTTATAAGATATAAATCAAGACATATACGTATCTCCTGGATGCGAATGTCCAACATTACAAAGATATCAAATCTACCTATCACAAATTCATTGATTAATTAAATGTAACACCAATCAAAATGCCATAAGAATGTCTGTTAGAAATCTGAAGCTTATTCTAAATATCACATGAAATAGAAAAGGCACAAGAACAGCAAAGACATTTATAAAAAAGAAGAGCAAGGAAAGGGATGGAAAAACTACCATAAAGCTATAATAAACAGTGAGACAGTGGCATGGATATAGACATAGCAATCAGTGAAACACAGGAGTCCCAAGACAGACTCCTGGAAATATGAGAATTTCATTTTGATACAGTAGCATTTCAAATATGAGATAAAGAGTGGAAAATATAATGAACAATTACTGGATAATTTTCCACACTTTTGGAAAAACATAAAGCTAGATTCATTATGAAGCTTATAAATTTACAAGTGATGCATTTAAGGACAAAAAAAATTCTTGGAGGGTAAATTGTCATTCTCTATAAACATGAGAAAACAAAAAATAAATCAAGATTATTAAATTATTAGAAGGAAATACAGAAAAGTATTTGTATAATATTGAGTTAAGATTGACCTACCTAAACAAGATAAGAATTTGAGAAACCCAAAGTTAAATCTACAGGAGACCCCGATTTGATTCTTGGGTTGGGAAGATCCCCTGCAGAAGGGATAGGCTGCCCAATCCAGTGTTCTGGCCTGGAGAATTCCGTGAGCTATACAGTTCATGGGGTCACAAAGAGTCAGACACAACTGAGTGACTTTCACTTTCACTTTCAAAGTTAAATCAGACAATCTCCTTTTAAAAAATGAATATAAAAAGGATCATATAAGTAAAATTAAAATATGAGCCACAGAGTTGAGGAAATATTTACAATATGTTTTATAGACAAAGGTTACTATTCAGAATATGTAAAGAGAAAATAGAAATCAATAAGAAGAAAGTTAAAATGTTAATAGTTGAAAGATAAGAATAAACAATTCATGGAAGTGAAGATAAAAAGGGACCAATGAAAAGATTCTCAGTGTTACAGGTAATCAAATACAGACTAAAATCTTAAAATATATTTTAACCATTTATCTAACTGACAAAATTAGAAAAAATACTTATTTTCACTATTTGCTGAGAAATGTGTGTAAACATGCATTTTTATTAACTATAGGTGAACATATCTTGATGCACATTGAAGAAGTCAAGCTGCTACTCTTTGTAAATGAAAGAAAGTTTCCATCATTTGGTTCAGGCATTCTATTTTGGGGATTCAATTCTTTAGAAGTATTTAGATTTAAAAATAGAAATATACATAAAATGACATCCCAGTATTGTTTCTTGGCATGAAAAACTGGGAACAATCTAACCCTCCAGCAAAACATAATATTTCTGCTACTATTGAATGCTATATAGCCTTTAAAAATAACAATAATAGGAAACCATCATCACAAAACAGAGTTAGTATGACCTTATTTATAAATTTTTTACCACCTAAACATGTGTGTGGATGTGTGATTATGTTTATTTTTTTTTTTAATTTTAAAATCTTTAATTCTTACATGTGTTCCCAAACATGAACCCCCCACCCACCTCCCTCCCCATAACATCTCTGTGGGTCATCCCCATGCACCAGCCCCAAGCATGCTGTATCCTGCGTCAGACATAGACTAGCGATTCAATTCTTACATGATAGTATACATGATAGAATGCCATTCTCCCATATCATCCCACCCTCTCCCTCTCCCTCTGAGTCCAAAAGTCCGTTATAGACAGCTGCGTCTTTTTTCCTGTCTTGCATACAGGGTCGTCATTGCCATCTTTCTAAATTCCATATATATGTGTTAGTATACTGTATTGGTGTTTTTCTTTCTGGCTTACTTCACTCTGTATAATCGGCTCCAGTTTCGTCCATCTCATCAGAACTGATTCAAATGAATTCTTTTTAACGGCTGAGTAATACTCCATTGTGTATATGTACCACAGCTTTCTTATCCATTCATCTGCTGATGGACATCTAGGTTGTTTCCATGTCCTGGCTATTATAATCAGTGCTGCGATGAACATTGGGGTACATGTGTCTCTTTCAATTCTGGTTTCCTCGGTGTGTATGCCCAGCAGTGGGATTGCTGGGTCATAAGGGAGTTCTATTTGCAATTTTTTAAGGAATCTCCACACTGTTCTTCGTAGTGGCTGTACTAGTTTGCATTCCCACCAACAGTGTAGGAGGGTTCCCTTTTCTCCACACCCTCTCCAGCATTTATTGCTTGCAGATTTTTGGATTGCAGCCATTCTGACTGGTGTGAAGTGGTACCTCATTGTGGTTTTGATTTGCATTTCTCTGATAATGAGTGATGTTGAGCATCTTTTCATGTGTTTGTTAGCCTTAAATTCATAAGAAAAGGTTAGGAAGGACCCACCAAATACTGACAACCAAGGTTAAGTCATGAGTAGAAGAGACGGAAGAGGAAAATTTTTATTTCTCCATTTATTTCTGTTTTATTTCAGTTTTTAATAATTGAATAATAAAAATATAAGAGAATGTGGTGTGAATAATTTTAATCATATTATATAGCACAATGACTTGAATTTCCACCTCCCACCAATTTCTGTTTGAGCCAGTCGATACTGTTGACTACCTGGCAGGTGAACCAAAGTGTTCACTCCTCCTCTACATGACAAACTCATTCAGGTGAGCATCAAGGCACGAGATTAGATCCACAGATCCAAAAGGCAAGACACCAACTCAGACAAGATATCCACAGGGCATATACTCGACCAAAGATTTATTGATTTTACCCAGGGATTGAATCCACATCTCTTGCATCTCCTGCATTGGCAGGCAAGTTCTTTACCACTAGTGCCACCTGGGAAGATAAAGATTTATATCCAGAATCAATTAAAAAGTTAAATGGAAAACTTCTATAAATCAGTAAGGTAAGATGCCAAATTAAAAATAAATGACAGAGCATACTGGCTTCTTAAGAAATGATAAAATAAGGATATAAAGGAAAAAAACCACTCCTTCATAAAGGCAGTTAGAATACTGATGAAAAAAAAATAATCAAAAATAAACTTTTTCAGAACTCTGGAAAATAACCAAAAGTTTACAACAATCCAAGGAACATCAAATTGAGAAAAACAGCTGAATCTCAGTAAGAGCGTTGAGTTTGGTGGCATTGTAACCTGCTCTCTACCCTTCTGCATAGCTCCAAAGTAGCCTTGAAAACTAAAGGCCTTGTAACCATGGTAACTGTGAAAGTTAGCAGCCTAGCAGCCACTGGAGGCCACAGACAAGTTTGGAGTTGTCCCAAAAGCTCTCTCCCCAGAGAATCGTTTCTATTTGATCTGTCTGGCTGCTCCAGCCCTTTTCTCAAGGTTTGTCTCTATTTGACTGGACTCAGAACTTGTTCTACATGGACAGCCTATCACCAGTGTGTTTGTCAAAACGATCAGAGGAATCATTTAACATCAGAGCTCTCTGAAATGGGAATACAAGCTAAATGAGAATACAAAGTGGGATATGCAAGAGGCTGACCAAAAGACTCAAAAAAAAAAAAAAAAAAAAAAAGCATGGGAAAGAGATATCCACAGAGCACCAAGAAAAACTTTTACTTATTTCTGGCAATCTAGAAGGCCACACAATGCAGGGCTGTGCGCAGGGGAAAGAGCAGAGAAGGCCCTAATCTCACATCTATGCCTACTTTGAGACTGTGAAAGAGGAAGTTAAGATTAAAGCAGAGTATATTATAAACTGCTAGAGTATTGAAGATAGGCTACAATGTACTTGGACCCTTTGGCAAAGGTTGAGAGGCTTATTGGCATTTACAAAAATCTCTGTCCAATCATTAGCAAGCTGAGCAGAGACTTCAGTGGAGAACTTTACAAGTTAGATCATCCTTCACCCCTATGGGAGTGTCATCATTGCTGCTGGTTATAGTTGCGGCTCTTATGCTTTATTTGCTTAGCAGCTTTCCTGGACTAATTCTATAAAGTCTGTATTCCTTGTTGCAGGTACAAAAGAAGAAAAAAAGTCTTGAGAAAATAAAAAAGCAAAATGACATACATAAATCCTACTTTATCAATAGTTACAATGAATGTACGTAAAACGTTCCAATCAAAAGGCTTGGATTTTAAAAATATGCTTCAAGGAGGTTATATTATATGACAGATGCAAGGCAGACATGAACAAAATGGAAGTACAATTATATCCATAAAATATTGAGAATTATTTTCCAGCTTGAAGAGATTTTCAGAATCATCTATCCAAAGCCTTCATTTTCCATATGAAAGAAAGTGCAGGAGAGAAATGGAGTCACTATTGTTTGTTTACTATATAGGATATTTTAATTTGTAAATAGTCTAAGTGTTCATTCTTTTCTTTTCTCCTTTACTGTGTCTAACAAGGTATATCCCAGCCCCCAAATATAATATTATGAATCAATATTGCTTTATGATTTTATTTTTTGCACTGAAACTTTTGTGTAAATCCTAATACAGACTGTTAATAAATGCTTTTTTTCATTATCACTATTGTTCAACTAAATTGTTATTTCTGTCCTGACTATAAATACTACAATATTCTTCTATCTGTTTTCTTTAATCTCTATTTTTTTCATAAATGTTTATTCCTGATTCAGAATCTTAACTATTTCAATTTTTTTGTTTTATAATATGTTACAATAAATGGTTAAGTAAATCCTTTCAATCTTTTTTTTTCAAACATATCTTGACTCATCTCAAGTTGCTGTTTAAGTAAAATTTTAACATCATTTTTTAAAGTTCTAAATAAATTTCATTTGGAATTATGGTTTGGATTGTATTAAATTTATAGAGTCCTTCCATGGGGTGTCTGAGTCACAGGAGGGTAAAAAGGATGCCCATATACAGAGAAAGTCTGGAGTGGGATTCAGAGGGCAAGTAGGGTGAAGAGGGAAACATGCAGAGCTGTTGCTTGGTATTGTGTGTCAAAGCCTGAGTAGGACCTGGAGGGCATCCACAAAGCAGGGACAAAGGGACAAAGCCTAGTCAGGGGATCAGCAGAGCATGGTTTACATCTGCAGTACCCTTGCCAGGGATGAGTAAGTTGAACTCGATTTTAAGGAAATGTGAGACAAGTCCAAATTGAAGAACATTCTACAAAACAACTGACCTATAGTCTTTTAAAGTATCAAGGTCATAAAAGTCAAAGGAAGAACTATTAAAGAATGAAGGAGGTATAACTAAAGGCCATGCATGATTGAGAACTGGATGTTTTTGCTATAAAAGATTACTTAAGGGTTGCTCCTAATGCAGGAGGCCTGGGTTTGATCTCAGGTCAGGGAACTAGATCCCACAAGTGAGTGAAGTGAAAGTCGCTCCATCATGTCCAGTTCTTTGCAATCCCATGGACTATGCAGTAGTCCATGGAATTCTCCAGGCCAGAATACTGTAGTAGTCTATCCCTTCTCCAGGGGATCTTCCTGACCCAAGAATCGAACCAGGGTCTCCTGCATTGCAGGCAGATTCTTTACCAACTGAGCTATCAGGGAAGCCAGATCCCACATGCCACAACTAAAGATTACTAAGGTAATTGATGAAGCTTGATTATGGGGATTAATGATTAGAAGATAATAATACATCAATAATATATCAATAAACTTATTTTTAAGGCTGTATCAACATCATGTAGAACATGTTTGTTCATACAAAAAACACTGAAGTTTTAGATGATAGGAAAATGGAAAAGTAATTTACTCTCAAATAGATCAGAAAAAAGTGGGCCTTTGTATTGCACTCACCTTTTCTGTAACTGTGTGATTGCTTCAAAAATAATTTTTTGAACAAGAAGCAATTTATGCTGAAAATAAATGTATAGACTAAATTGAGAGAATTGAATGATTCCAAGATTGAATCTTTCCATTCAGGCTAATGTATTTCCATTAATTCAAAAATTTTAAATACACTCCAGAAAAGTGTTGTTACTTTTGTATGTCTTGAATATTTCATCTTAAGCATTTTATAATTTTTTGCTATTGTGAATGGAATATATTTCTATTTCAATTCTTCTTCCTCTTCTCCTCCTGCTTTTCTAATTCTATTGAGATTTATGTGTTTAATTTATATCTTTGGCATTCTGACCTTTTGGCATAACTGACATTTGGACCTTTTATTAGTTTTATTATACTTATAGTTGTTTCCCTTAATTTTCTTAGAACTAAATTATATATCTGCAAATTACTCTCATTTTATCCCTTCAATTTGTGAATCTGTACCTTATTTCTTTCCTGATCTTTTTGTTAATAATTCCAGAATGATGCAAATAGTTTTAAAAACTGATATTCTTGTTTTAATCCTAACTTCTGTGGGAATGCCACTAATGTTTTTTATTAGTTATGATATTTGTTTTTAATAGATACTCTTTATTACTATAAGAGAATATACTTTTATTCCTTAGTTTGGTAATATTTTCCCCTAAGGATTGGATATTGAATTTTATCAAGTATCCTTATGGCAATTTGAAAATATTCATGATTTTTCTCAATTAACTTGAGTTATGAATTATGCAAACAGATTTCCTAAAGTTGATCCATTCATAAATTCTCAGAAGTAATTCATTTCAAATTAATATAACATTGGATTTAATATTATAACGTTCCAGAGAGGATTTTTACAATTATATTTATGAATGATTTTGGTCTTTATTTGTTCATGTTTATTATGCTATTCTTGTTAGTTTTTTTTTTCTGCTTTTAACTTTATAGCAATGTAAACCCCTAAAATTGACTGGGAAATATTCCAATTTTTCTATCTTCTGTAATTGAACAAATAATATAGGGACTTGATTAAACTTTCAATGAATAGAGAGAACTTGTCCTTAAACCATATGGGTCTATTGCCTTTTCTTTTCCTCATTACATCACTTCATGGGAAATAGATAGGCAAACAGTGGAAACAGTGTCAGACTTTATTTTTGGGGGCTCCAAAATCACTGCAGCCATGAAATTAAAAGACGCTTACTCCTTGGAAAGAAAGTTATGACCAACCTAGATAGCATATTCAAAAGCAGAGACATTACTTTGCTGACTAAGGTCTGTCTAGTCAAGGCTATGGTTTTTCCAGTGGTCATGTATGGATGTGAGAGTTGGACTGTGAAGAAGGCTGAGTGCCGAAGAATTGATGCTTTTGAACTGTGGTGTTGGAGAAGACTCTTGAGAGTCCCTTGGACTGCAAGGAGATCCAACCAGTCCATTCTGAAGGAGATCAACCCTGGGATTTCTTTGGAAGGAATGATGCTAAAGCTGAAACTCCAGTACTTTGGCCACCTCATGCGAAGAGTTGACTTACTGGAAAAGAGTCTGATGCTGGGAGGGATTGGGGGCAGGAGGAGAAGGGGACGACCGAGGATGAGATGGCTGGATGGCATCACTGACTCGATGGACGTGAGTCTGAGTGAACTCCGGGAGTTGGTGATGGACAGGGAGGCCTGGTGTGCTGCGAATCATGGGGTTGCAAAGAGTCGGACACAGCTGAGCGACTGAACTGAACTGAACTATTTTTAACCTTTTAAGTTTCTCCCCTGGATAATACACTATGCAGATTTGGTATGCTCTTGTGTCAATTTTGGTGTTCTGTGTTTTTCCATAGAATCATCTCCTTACTACATGTTCTAGCTTCTTTTGTTCCATTGCTGTCTTTTGTTGTATTGTTTCCCTTGATCCCTTTCTCAGATGATTTGAAAGTTAGATGTCCAATTGTTATTCTATTACGCTTACTCTTACTTTAAAAATATATTTGAACTTATATTTCCCTGTCATTCTCAAGAACAAAGTAATATCTGTGTATTCTCACCCATTCTATGGCCCTCTCTTTCCCAAAGGATGTTAGCTTATTTTATATCCCTCTTTCTCCAACTCTCTCCAATATTTTGTTCAAGTAGCTCCAGGTAGTTTAAAAATGCTATATTTTATATTAAAAATGCTCATAATTGCTTTACTGGTCAGGAAGCAACAGATACAACTGGACATGGAACAACAGACTAGTTCCAAATAGGGAAAGGAGTACATCAAGGCTATATATTGTCACCCTGCTTATTTAACTTATAAGCAAAGTACATCATGAGAAACACTGGGCTGGATGAAGCACAAGCTGGAATCAAGATTGCTGGGAGAAATATCAATAACCTCAGATATGCAGATGACACCACCCTTATGGCAGAAAGTGAAGAGGAACTAAAAAGCCTCTTGATGAAAGTGAAAGAGGAGAGTGAAAAAGTTGGCTGAAAGCTCAACATTCAGAAAACTAAGATCATGGCATCTGGTCCCATCACTTCATGGCAAATAGATGCAGAAACAATGGAAACAGTGGCAGACTATTTTTTTGGGCTCCAAAATCACTGCAGATGGTAATTGCAGCCATGAAATTAAAAGACGCTTGCTCATTGGAAGAAAACTTATGACCAACCTAGATAGCACATTAAAAAGCAGAGAAATTACTTTGCCAACAAAGGTCCATCTAGTCAAAGCTATGATTTTTCCAGTAGTCATGTATGGATGTGAGAGTTGGACTATAAAGAAAGCTGAGCAGTGAAGAATTGATGCTTTTGAACTGTGGTGTGGGAGAAGACTCTTGAGAATCCCTTGGACTGCAAAGAGATCCAACCAGTCCATCCTAAAGGAAATCAGTCCTGAATATTCATTGGAAAGACTGATGCTGAAGCTGAAACTCCAATACTTTGGTCACTTGATAGGAAGAACTGACTCACTGGAAAAGACCCTGATGCTGGGAAAGATTGAAGGCAGGAGGAGAAGGGAACGACAGAAGATGAGATGGTTGGATGGCATTACCGACTCAATGGACATGGGTTTGAGTAGGTTCTGGGAGTTGGTGATGGACAGATAAACCTGGCCTGTTGCAGTCCATGTAGTTGCAAAGAGTTGGACATGACTGAGCAAATGAACTGAACTGTATTTTTAATTTATTTTTAATCAGCAAGTAATCCAGGGCTATATTCTGATTCTAAAAATTCAATCAATCATCCTATTTATTTGGTTGGCCAAATGGTTTGTTTGGATTTTTCATCAACAACGTACAGAAAAACATGAACGAACTTTTTGGCCAACCCAATAAAAATGACCCACTGTCAATGCTAGTACTTTCCAAAGAAGTTATTGCTATTATGAATCTGGTGTATTTTCTTTCAAAAAGTATCTAGTAATGCATGGCATATATACTCAAACCACATATTATACATGTAGTATTTAGAATATATATGTTTAGTGTGTTTAATATAGCACAACCATCATGTAATTTCCTTATTTTCTTGGAACTGTTTTCGTGTTCAGAGGTAGAGAGGCACTTCATTCTTTTAAACTGATGCATCTCATAGGAGATACGTGCCCTAATTTATTCACCCATTCTGCTGTGATTAGACATGTAGGTCATTGTTTTGGAGTTGTTAACAAACAATGTTGAAGTGAACATCCTTTACTTGCCTCTTTTTGAACAGGTACAAGTGTAACTATAGGGTTTTCTATCAATTGGGCTTTAATTCAGGAAAGATAAAACGAGAGGTTTTTTGAATATGAAAGGATTTAAATAGAAATAAGTTTTCTATAAAATAATTGTAAGCGCTGGAGGTATGGAATTCGGGGTATTTCACTGAAACTTTGAATTGAGTGTTGACCACTCTTGATGCAATCCCAGGATTCAGTGATTGCTGCAGCCACAGCTCCAAGAGCTGCCACCATCACCTCCACTTCCACTCATGGAGCTCGTGACTAGAGTGTGGATTATGACATCTGGCCACTCCAAGCCCCCACCCTTCAGAGCTTGCTTGTCTGTCCATACTGTTACAGAAAGATGGTATAGAAAGAAAGTGAAGTTGCTCAGCCATGTCCGACTCTTTGCGAGCCCATGGACTGTAGCCTACCAGGCTCCTCAGTCCATGGAATTTTCCAGGCAAGAGTACTGGAGTGGGTTGCCATTTCCTTCTCCAGGGGATCTTCCCAACCCAGGGATTGAACCCGGGTTTCCCGCACTGCAGGCAGATGCTTTACTGTCTGAGCCACCAGGGAAGCCCTGAAAGATGGTATAACTCTTTCCAAAAAAAGCTCATACAAATGTGTTTAATTGGCAGAACTAAATTTACATCAAGAATCCTAGCAGCAAAAGTCTGAAGAATGTAGTTTTTAGCCTTCTCAGCTCAGTCAGTCATGTTCGCTCAATTGTGTCTTACTCTTTGCAGCCGCATGGAAATGGCAACCCACTCCAGTATTCTTGCCTGGAGAATCCCATGGATGGAGGAGCCTGGTATGCTACAGTCCACGGGGTTGCAAAGAGTCAGACATGACTGAGTGATTTCACTTTCTTTCTTTCTTTCTTTGCAGCCCCATTGACTGTAGCCCACCAGGCTCCTCTGTTCTTGGGTTTTCCAAAGCAAGGACACTGGAGTGGGTTGCCATGTCCTCCTCCAGGGGATCTTCCTGACACAGGGATCGAAGCTGCATCTCTTGTGCCTCCTGCACTGCAGGTGGATTCCTTACCACTGCACCATATCACCAAATAGAAAAATTGTTTGACATCTGAGTTGAGAGTCAAAGCATTCTGTCACAGTCTACATTTTTTGCCTGCAGAATAACCATAAACAAATTTTTATGCACACAGAGTCTTCCAAATAGCTGCAAGGGCAACAACTTACTCCCATTATGCAACCGTCCCCCATGCAAATAAAACATACCATTTTCCTATAGAAAAGACCCAAACTCCTATTAAACACTGCATGGATCCTTGAAGATGTTTGTTCCTTTCTAATTCAGCCACAAACCTATCTTGGTAACCAATAGCCTCAAAAGTAAATTATAGTTAACCATCACCTCATAGAAATAAAAGTGAGAAAATAAATAGAAAATTGGTCAGTTATATACAAATATACATATAAAACAAAGAAAGGAATAAAAATATATAGAACTATTACATTCTTCAGTTCTGCAGTAAGTCAGAAGAATACAGTTGGTATTTATAACTTCCTTTGCCCACTACCAATTTTCTGTATCAATTTGCCCTCAGCCAGCAATTCTGTGGTCAGTGTTCTATATCTGGTGGGGTGATCCAAACCTTCGCTCCCTAAGTGCCTGAGTTCTTCCTGGTTTTACATGTATTGTGTTGCTGTGGTCTTCCATTAATCTTTACTATTGGATACAGAAATTCTAGGAGACACCCTAGGGGATTCTCAGGGTTATAAATACTCCTTCATGCCCTTGATATATACCAGTAACTCTATTTCTGCTTGATAATGAAGGTCGATTACTTAAGTTAGAGCAGTGAATCTCTTCTTTGTCTATTATTCAAAGTTCAGTGAAATCACCGGTCATAGGTGGAAAGAGTCCTCCACTGGGAAATAAGACATGTAAGCCAGAAGAGTTCAAAATCATGGTAGTGGGATGCAAAAATTTACAAGTGAGTAATTAGGCATAATAGTGAAAGGAACCACTGGCATTTTATCTTCTCAATTCCCAGATGCTCTTATTTTATCAGCAGGAGAATCAACACTTGATTAAATGTAGAATGTCCATTTTATAGGACATTTAATATTTATTCTGATTACAAAAGTAATTTATGGTCATTAAAAATGTTGTCATCCAAAAAGATATAGAAGGTGAGATTCTCCCTTATTCTCTCTCCTGTCTCCCAGCGATAACCATTGGCATCATTTGTATTATAAACACACACACAAATATACATGTGCTATACTATAATTTATTACTAAATTAGTAAGTATTATTACAGGGATATGAATATACACTTCTACATTTAAAACATTTAAAAATATTTATTCATTTATCCTTGACACATCATCTTATTCCTTTGAGCAGTAGGTATAGTATTCCATGGCTGGTTACATTGTAATTTATTTATTCAATGTAATAGGAATAGACATTTAGTAGCTTCTAAGTTTTGCTTTTTTTTTTAATCTTTGTGCACATATGGAAAATAATTCTAAAAAGTAGAAATTTTACCTTTCCTCTTCATCAAAGTTAGGAAAATATGGAGGCCACCTAACCTTATGATTTCACCAATCAATTTGGAAAGTTAGACTTACTTTTGGGTGTTAATTCAGAATCATTTCAGAGCAAAATGAGCTCCTTTATTTTTGTTTGGAGAGGAGAGCACTGGAGGATGTGTGACTACTAAGTGCAATTTGTGTGTAATTATTCCTTAAATAATTGTGTGACATAAGATGCTTTGTAAGAATATATGTACCTATAAGGTAGGTTAAAAATAACCTTTATTGGGACTTCAGTGGCAATCCAGTGGTTAAGGCTTTGCCTTCCAATACAGGGGCTGAAGTTTCAATTCCTGGTTGGGAAGCTAATATTCCACATGCTTTGTGGTCACAAAATGAAAAAAAAAAAAAACAAATCAGAGACAATATTGTAACAAATTCAATAAAGACTTTAAAAATGGTCCACATGAAAAAAATTCTTTAAAAATAAACTTTGTGTCTTCAAAGAAAATAAAAACAATCTATATAACGATATTTTAACCGAACACAAACACAAATACACACACACCCCAGAAGCAGCAACTGCTTAGGTTAGACAGGTTTTCATACTCCATTTATAATAACTTTAAATTTTTAAATCACTGAACCATTGTATCATCAATTTTCATTTCTTTTTATTTTCCTGTGAGGTGGACTGGTTCCAAGTTGACTAAGTCACACATTTAAAATAATTAAAAGTTTTATATTGCAGAAGAAAAATATACTCTTTCCTCCACCTTGGTGTGTGTCCTTTTCTCCACTCATTTATCACCATAATACTGCAAAATAGTAAACCAGAGCAGCATTTCATGTTAACCTTCTTGCCTCAGATATTTAAGATGAAACATGAGTTTATACAAGCTCCAAGACATTGAAACAACTAAATGGTTTTGAAATGACATTTACAGATAGTGTTTGTGCATTTGTATAATACTTTTTAAAGAGTATTTCATGCTGGAAACATGCCTATACACAAATGAAAAACCAAGGTGAATAAATATGTACTGCAAAGGCAAATGTATCCCAATTGAAGACAGAAAGCATCGCCCACTGGCCTTTTTCTTTTTTGGCCAAATCACTCAATCTGCAGAATCTTAGTTCCCAGACCAGGGATCCAATCCAGGCCCCCCGCAGTGGAAGCTCAAGAGTTCAAACTACTGGACTGCCAGGGAATTCTCCATGCCTGCTGGTCTTTTTTCTATTATTTTATTTTTAATTTTTCTTCTCTGTCTTTATTTTTACTGCTCTGGGTCTTCGTTGCTTCTTGTGGGCTTTCTCTTGTTGTGGTGAGCAGGGGCTAGTCTTCATTGCGGCACACGGGCTTCTCACTGCAGTGGCTTCTCTTGTTGCAAAGCACAGACTCTAGGAGCACTGGCTTCAGTAATTGGAGCACAGAGGCTCAGTAGTTGTGGCACATCAGCTTAGCTGGTCTGTAGCATATGGAATCTTCCTGGGCCAGGGATTGAAACTGTGTCCCCTGCATTGGTAGGCATATTCTTGTCCACTGTGCCACCAGGGAAGGCCTACCTACTGGTCTTCATGACATAACACCAGCCTGTGAATTCTCTTCTCTTGCCATCTCCTCCTGCTACACCCTTCCACTTCCTGTCTCCATAAATTGCTCTTGTAGATGCACTGCACTCATATTTATTTCTCTAACTTTAGGTGATGGAGACACCAGAATGTCTATGCAAAAGAATTCAGTTCAGTTCAGTTCAGTTGCTCAGTCGTGTCTGACTCTTGCGACCCTATGAACCGCAGCACGCCAGGTCTCCCTGTCCATCACCAACTGCCGGAGTCTACCCAAACCCATGTCCATTGAGTCAGTGATGCTATCCAAAGAATTAAGTGGTAGCAATTTCGTAGGAAAAGGAACTTGAAGGTGGAATTACATTGCTCTTTACATAAAATTGAGAACATATTGATTCTAGTAAAGAATGTCCTTCCTACCCCACAACCCAGAAATACCATTGCTTTTAGAGTGGAAAAGGAAGAGAATCTACTCTGATTCTGTTACTTTATACATGAGATTGAGGCCCATGAGCCGAAGCTAACTGCCTAGCTGATGGCAGACCTAGGCTCCCTTCTCACTCCAGGCCTGATATCTGGAAAGCATATTCAAAATGATAAGTAGTTACAAACATTGCAATTCCTGGTCTTTACTTACTAGTGAATTCAGGAATTCATTTTAAATGAAAAATAATCAAGTCATCCAGCAGCAAAGGCTTAATTTAGTGAGAGGTGAGAAAAAGTATAGGAAAGGCACACAAGCAGGGTGTTTTATATTGTAACAAATTTGCTAGTATTATATATAGTCATTTTTGCTGACTTTGGAAATGGTTTAAGGAAAAAAAATGAATTTGGACCCTATCACCAGATAGATATGGGGCAAACGGCCTTCATTCACCACAGGTGGTAGATGACTAGGTCTAGAACTTTACCTTTTCACATTCAGATCACAGCTGTGCATTCAGGGAGGGAAGGTAATGGATGAGATTTGTTGATCTGCTTATCTGACCGCCTTTAGAAATAAGATAAATTCTCATTAGCCTGGGGTGACTCAGGTGTGACTGCCTACCTGAAAGAGAAGGATAAATTACACTACCTTACCAGTGCTTTTACATTCCAGTGATTTTGTAAGTCTAAGGTAAATTAGCTCAGATTTCTGAGTATTATAAATATGGTGGAATACCACTATAACATTTTTTGAGGGTTCGTGTTAACATTATTTTATAAACTTTTATTGGAACACGTGGTCTAGCAATAGATGTTTTCTAATCTCTAAAATGAGTAATAGGAAACCACACTTAGACACTGAAGGCACTACCTTTATAGAAAAGAATAAATTTATACTGGAATTGTCCCAGAAAAGTCTAAGATATATGACCACTATACTTTAAATGAGAATAATTTATCAGGTGGATATTTCAGTAACTATGCCTTTTTGGATATACCTTAACAAATTCTGATCTAGGGCACAGAATGTCCCAGTGAGTTTCCAGTGAAGTTCAAATCCAAGAAATAGAATTCTTACTGAATAATTTAGACTTCCCTTCTTTAAGGCACTCTAGTCTTACTTTTCTCCCATTTTCCTCAATATTCATGCCTTACACAGGCTCCTTGTTTTACTCAGCTACTCAGAAACACATTATCTCACTTAAAATGAGAAAGCCAATGAGAAAGAGTTAGCTCTCAATGAGGAGTTTTCAGTGTTGTAATTCATGGGAAATTCCTTCTTCTGCAAATGATAAAGAATTCCCAGCATGTTTAGCCACAGTTAATCCTACTCCTTTGGGTGCAATTTGGTGCTATATTTCAGAACGTTTTAAGAGCATTACCTGGCTAGGCAATAAACATGCTTTTAAGGGCTTATTGGTAGCAAGCTGACTCAAAGCAAAAATAACATTATTTCCAGTCGCCATGTCCTCATTCATTCTTTCTAAAGACCCTTGTAGGCTTTTCAAGGTCTCTTGCCCCCTGTGACAGTTTGATTTTGTAAGAGAACAGTCTTAGAATTCAGTTTGTTGTACAATCTTAAAACAGAGCAAAACAGAACAAACAAAAATCTCCATATTTGTTTGAAATTTCATGAGGTGAAGACTTCCTGTCAAGAGACCAAGTTCACCCTCTTCTTACTGTTAGGGGGCATAACTGTAGTCACCTGTGATCTGTGGTTCTGGAACCACAGAAATCACTTTTGGAGAAAACCATTTTAGTTGGGGTTATGGAACTGGAAAAGAGGAAAACTAAAGGAAAGAAGGGACTGAGAGAAGATAAACCCCTTTAAAGCCAAAGGTGGGCAAAGGAGGATAGGACCAGAGCTGGACAAGGGGGTTCTGAGAATAGGCCTATGGGAACTTCTAGTGATTTCTCATTACATCCAGACTCTGAGGAAGAGGGACGCTTGAAATACTTATTCTTGGAAATTTAGATGCTATTTTTCTGAAGTTCTTGGTCATTAAGAATAGGAGTTAGGGGGTATAGACCAGAGATCCTGACTATGAAGACACTGTAAGATTCCCTGAACTCATACAACTGCCCAACGTTATAGTTGTTGTTGTTGTTGTTGTTTTCAAATCTCCGTTTCCCCACAGAGACACTGGTAAGCCCTCTTAAGTGTGAATGGTCCATTCAATTTCAGGAAACAAGTCTCTTCTGTTGTCACATTTGGAGAATGAGGGAACATGGGATATAAGGGAAGGCAGACAGCTTTAGCTGAATAGACAGCAGGGTTTTTAGGTGACCCTGGAGGGACACATCACAAGAAATCAGCCAAGAACTCCCTCAGGAGTCAGGCTGTGTCTTGAGCAGGGGGTGTCTGGAGGCCCACTGGATGACAGGGATCTTTCATTTGCTGCAGAACTGGAGCCACAGTGAGCTGTTCTGGGGTTGAAGAGCTTATGGGAAGTGGATGTTTAGACATCCTCTCTATTATCTTTCACTTCAAATTAATCCTCTACACTCCTGTCTTGATAACATTGTTGTTATTGTTGTTGAGTTGTTCGGTCATGTTCCACTCTTTGCAACCCCATGGACCATAGCCTGCCAGGCTCTTCTGTCCATAGAATTTTCTAGGCAAGAATATTGGAGTGGGGTGCCATTTTCTACTCCTGATCTTCCTGCTTGAGAGATGGAACCCATGTCTCCTGCATTGGCAGGCGGATTCATTACAGCTTCACCATCTGGGAAGCCAAACAGAACGTGTGTTGATGACTTTTGTGATCAATTACCCCTCTTAGTGGCTCTCTGTTACCCACCAAGCTTGGCCCAAATTCCTTGATAATTTATGTCCAATTTCAACCAACTATGATTTGGAATTCTGTTTCCTCCTCTAAACATCACAAGTAGCCAGGAATTCCTTTTTAGTTCTGCCTCTTCTGGACACTAGCTTCATGGTTTTCCGCTTCATGGTTCTGTTTCCCTGGGTCAGCTAGGCCATAAGAGTTCTTACTGTTTTACAGAAAGTCACCAAGTTTAGCTCTTTTTGGCTATCTTATTTTTTCCATTTCCAATAAAATCTTAAGGAAAATTTTCTGATGCTCTGTGCTTGTATGGGGGTGGAAGGAGAGGGAAGTGGAACAGTGTGGGAGGCAGTCAGTAACTCCTTCTACTGCCAGTTGTCATCACGATTCTAATGCATCCTTTTTGCTTTTTATCCTTTGACTAGACAACATATCCCCTCCCTTTTGGACTCCCACAGTGATCTCTCTGTTCTCCAGTCTTCAAAAATTCTTGTAGAATAGTTTAGTTGCAGTTTTGACTGTTTATGTCCATCCCCTCTCCTTATTAGTGAGCTCCATGAAGGCAGGGATTGAATCCTACTTCAATTTGCAGCTCCAGAATCTAGCATTGTACCCAGAACTCAATAAATATTTACCCAGTGAATGAACTGGAATTAGAATCACCTTCCTTCCTTGTGATATTCTCCACTGAGCCGCCATTTGAGGCTTACATTTTGGCAATGACCACCTGTCAAATGCTGAGTCAGAGGCAGCTTTGATCTAATCCTGGAGGGTTTTACTTTAGAGGAAAAGGACCTGATGAGACATAAAGAGGATACAGAAGCAGCTACCTGCTTAAGATGGACCTAGTACACCCTTCTCTCTCGTCTCCTTGTGCTTTCCATCTACCCAGAGGGTGTAAAATCACCATGTGACACAGGCACCAGAGGCTTCTGGATAAAATGGGTGGAATGCTGTAATGCCAGGAAAATTCCTTCTTCTACAAATGATAAAGAATTCTAGGCATGGGAGAAATATACTTAAAAAGTCATATCCATGGAAAGTCAAGAAAATCACTGAGGTCAGACAAAGAAGGTCAGTCAAAGGTGGAAATTACTGAAACTGCTGTCATTTCTGAGACTATCTGAACAACTTCACACTTAGAGTTTTCCCAAAAAGGGTTTTAAGAAGTGTTAATATAAAAGAAGGCTTCCCAGGTGGCTCAGCGGTAAAGAATCCTCCTGCCAAGGCAGGAGACACAAATTCATTCCCTGAGTTGGGAAGATCTCCTAGAGAAGGAAATGGCAACCAACTGCAGTATTCTTGCCTGAGAAATCCCATGGACAGAGGAGCCTGGAGGGCTACAGTACATGGGGTTGCAAAGAGTCGTACCTTACTTACTGACTAAACAACAACAGCAATGTAAAAGAAAAATAGCAAAGAAGAAGAAAAGCCCAGATGACTCAGGTGGCAGGGAAAGCTGTCTCACCCTTTCTCCTTTTTGGCTACATTGTGCGGCATGAGGGATCTTAGCTTCCCAACCAGGGATTGAACCCCTGGCAATGAAAGCATAGGGTCCTAACCATTGAAACTAAGACTTCCCTGGTCTCAATTTTGAGTGGGAGTGACAAAGAATCTTCTCTGAAGATTTCAAGGTCACCAGCCATGACAAAGATTTCAGCACTATTTGTGTGATGTATAAAATTCTAACATAAAAGGGACCCTGGTTAAACAATGCTTATTGACCTCAGAAGGAAAGTCAGATTTTTCTTAGGGTCTAGGCACCCTCTACCTAGACCTCCGGCAAAAGAGAGTACCCACAACTACAAAACACTTAAACACGCACACACACACACACACACACAACAGGCACACACACGCAAACACCAGTATGATGAGAATTGGCAGAAATAACAAAGCTGGATCTATAAGAATTATTGGAGGTGGTAAAACAATGAGGTTTCAGTTCAGTTCAGTCGCTCAGTCGTGTCTGACTCTTTGCGACCCCATGAATCGCAGCATGCCAGGCCTCCCTGTTCATCACCATCTCCCAGAGTTCACTCAGACTCATGTCCATCGAGTCGGTGATGCCATCCAGCCATCTCATCCTCTGTTGTCCCCTTCTCCTCCTGCCCCCAATCCCTCCCAGCATCAGAGTCTTTTCCAATGAGTCAACTCTTCGCATGAGGTGGCCAAAGTACTGGAGTTTCAGCTTTAGCATCATTCCTTCCAAAGAACACCTAAGGCTGATCTCCTTCAGAATGGACTGGTTGGATCTCCTTGCAGTCCAGGGGACTCTCAAGAGTCTTCTCCAACATCACAGTTCAAAAGCATCAATTCTTCAGTGCTCAGCTTTCTTCACAGTCCAACCCTCCCATCCATACATGCCCATTGGAAAAACCATAGCCTTGACTAGACGGACATTTGTTGGCAAAGTAACGTCTCTGCTTTTGAATATGCTATCTAGGTTGGTTATAACTTTCCTTCCAAGGAGTAAGCATCTTTTAATTTCATGGCTGCAATCACCATCTGCAGTGATTTTGGAGCCCCCAAAAAATGAAGTCTGACACTGTTTCCACTGTTTCCCCATCTATTTCCCATGAAGTGATGGGACCAGATGCCATGATCTTCGTTTTCTGAATGTTGAGCTTTAAGCCAACTTTTTCACTTTCCTCTTTCACTTTGATCAAGAGGCTTTTTAGTTCCTCTTCATTTTCTGCCATAAGGGTGGTGTCATCTGCATATCTGAGGTTATTGATATTTCTCCCAGCAATCTTGATTCCAGCTTGTGCTTCTTCCAGCCCAGCATTTCTCGAAATGCAAAAAAGCAAAATGGCTGTCTGGGGAGGCCTTACAAATAGCTGTGAAAAGAAGAGAAGCGAAAAGCAAAGGAGAAATGGAAAGATATAAGCATCTGAATGCAGAGTTCCAAAGAACAGCAAGAAGAGATAAGAAACCTTTCCTCAGCGATCAATTAGGTTTAATATGTTTAAATAAATAAAAGTGAATTTAAAAGAGTAAGGAAAGAGAGGCTATGAAATGAAAAAAGTGAGAGGAATGAAAAAAAAAATTATGATTTAGAAGAATGAAATGGGATGGCTGAAGAGCCAAATAGACAAGCTGAAGAATTATGAGGAATGCTGATTAGAGAAACAAATGAAAGTAGAAAAGGGAGGTCAAATGCCAGAGAATTTTCCAAGATTGTTGAGACACATATCTCTAATCCAGAAGACTAACACATCTCTAGTCTAGATTTAAAAAAAAAAAAAACAAACCACACCCAGTGGAAATACAGAACACAGAAAATACAGAGAAATCATTAAGGGCAGCCAGAGAAAAAAAGGCAGTTTACCCAAGATGGAATAATGATTAGATTGAATACCAAGTCATCAACAGCAATGAAGACTGAAGAAAGCAGAATATTAAACTATTCAAAGTACTTATTGCAAAACAAAAATTGTGTTCCTTGCAAAATTCTCTTTCACAAACAAGAGGAAAATATTTTCTGTATAGTAAAATTAAAAGAATTTAATAGCAACAAATACTCACTTATGGAATTTCCAAAGGATGTTTTTCAAGTAGAAGGAAGAAATCTCCAAAAAAAGATCTGAGCTTTGGGGAAAAATGGCATATAAATAAAAGCATAAATATATCACCAAATCTACTCACTATTGAGAGTATAAAACAACAATGCTAAATTGTGAGCCAGTCATCATAAATAATGTAGAGCTAAAAGACTGGACAAATATTGAATGTAAACAGGTGAATGGGTCAGAAGTGATTGAAAATAAAACAATAGACTTCTGTCTATTATTTAGAGAGTGGGAAAATATATGGATTAAAGCATCCTAAACTTTTATGTTATACAGTAGGCAGGTAAAGATATTGATTACTGTAAACTTTAAATGTAACCATGTTAAAATTTCAAGGACAACAGCTTGAAGACTAATATAAAATATGTATTTTCTTTACTATATGGTATCACTTATATGTGAAATCTAAAAAATAATACCAGTGAATGTAACAAAAAAGAAACAGATGCACAGATATAGAGAACACACTAGTGGTTACCAGAAGGGAGGGGGCAGGGGCAGGGGCATGATAGGAGTAGGGGATTAAGAGGTACAAACTACTAAGTATAAAATAAATAAGATACAAGGATATATTGCACAGCACAGGGAATACAGTGCATTTTTATAATAACTATAAATGAAGTACAATATGTAAACATTTTTGAATCACTACATTGTAAGCCTGAAACTAATATAGTATTTAAATCAACTATACCTCAACAAAAAAGGGGGAAAATTTGTATTTTCCAAATCAGGATAGGAAAGAAAAAGTGAAATGAAAAAAAAAAATCATTTCAGAAGACCAGGAAGAAAAAAGGTGAAATTCAGAAAAAAAAGTTCAGCAATACATAAGATGGAAGAAGTAAGGCCAAATTTGTGACAAAATCACAATGAATGTTAAATGCATAGATTGATAGTCTGGTTTTTTAAAAGTCCATTTCTATACCATTTACAAGTAAACATTGATGGATATTTTCTTCACCTGGTTTACCTGTCCTAAATTAACCTAATTATGTCCATTGTTTCTGGGTAGTAAGGTACTTGATACAATAGAAAGTTCACAGACATCTGAGTCAACAAATGTCATACAAGTCAGAATTAATTTGCCTCTAAGTTTCTTGCAGACCTTCACAGATATATTTTTATTTCATTAGTCACTGTCCTGAGGGTATGAGGTATTTTAGCCAGCCCTGGAGTTTCTTGAGCAGTATCTCTGGTTCCCATAAAATTGACCACTCAACCAAACATTTATACAAAGCTCTTTACTACTGAAGCATCATGGGCTTTGACATAGGACTTCAACCTCAGGATGTCGTTCTAGGACCTTTTCTGAGGGATGAGTTCTTTTCTGGAGAGACGAAGGGCTGACTTTACTAAAATCTGATTCCACATTTTCCTATCTATCATGACATTTAGTTATGCCAATTTCATAATGTCAGGGCCAATCTTATTATATAGGCTGGTGGTCAGCTGTCTAGGGCAGCAAAATATTATTGGTGACTGTGTTGGCAGAAAAAAATTCTATTGTAAGAGACTACAAAAAAAGAAAAGAGTTAAAAAGAAAACTTTAAAATGTAAAGTTTGCATCCTTTAAAGAAACAATGCTATAAGAAAAAGGTCTGAAACTTAAGATTCATGCTGAGCTTCTTTCCTTCTAGACTAACTAACAGAGCTAGGTCTATGTCTAGGTAGATTTGAAAAATAGAAAACAGCTTTCCCTTTTCTCCAAAAATATTACCCTGCAGCCTTCCACACGGACTTGACATTCTCACAACAGCAATTTCAGTTAAAAATGTTTAAATTCTATTTTTATAAAAGTAAAACACACATGGAACTTAAAAAAACTGAACACATCTAATAAAAACAGTACTTCCTTGCTCTAATACCTGAGTTGGGTTTCTCAGAAACACCCTCTTCACTTTTTTTCTTTTTTAGCTATTTCTTCTGACAATTACTTATATAATTTTAAATGCTGTTCTCACTTCGATTTTTCAGTTTTAGGCATTGATCGCTGATTTCTTGGTATGAAACATGAGCATTGGAACTCTTATGAGACCACCCTACCCCTCAGCTTCTTCCATCTTGTATAACTTTTAAATAAAATCAATAATCAGTGTTATATTTTCATCACCATGAAAATATCATTCACACCTGAGCAAAATCTTATTCTACAACTACATCTTCTTTTTTATGAAATTTTCTATTTCCCTTAGATTTGACATTTGATTCCTTTTTACTTGCTTTTTTTTTCATGTTCTCATCACAAATTCTGCTCAGACTCTTCACAAGAACTAGAAAACCCAGGATGCTATTTATTTACTGGCTGCACTAGAATTCATTGCTGTGCTCGGGCTTTCTCTAGTCGCAGTGTGCTGGGTTTATTGTTGTGGTGGTTTCTATTGTCATGGGGCTCAGGATCAGTAGTTGTGGCAGCAGCCTGAATTACCCCAGGACATGTGGAATCTTCCTAGAGCAGGAATGGAACCCCTGTCCCTTGCATTGACAGGCAGATTCTTAACCACTTCACCACCCAGAAAGTCCCCATGATGCTATTTTAACTACTTTTCTAGAAGGGAATACATAACAGATAACCTATCAAGTCTAGTGTGTTTTGCCCTGGGGACATAATTCTTCAATTCTTCTACCCTCTCTCCTATTCTACAAGGTTCTCTGGTAACTCAGCTGGTGAAAATCCACCTGCAATGCAGGAGACCCCAGTTTTAATCCTGGGTTGGGAAGAACTGCTGGAAAAGGGATAGACTACCCACTCCAGGATTCTTCGGCTTCCCTGGTGGCTCAGTTGGTAAAGAATCCACCTGCAATACAAGAGACCTGGGTCAATCCCTGGGTTGGGAAGATCCCCTGAAGAAGGGAATGGCCAGCCACTTCCGTATTCTGGCCTGGAGAATTCCATGGACTGTATAGTCCATGGGGTCACAAAGAGCTGGACACAACTGAGCAACTTTCACTTTCGCTTCACTCCTATTCTGGCTGATATGACCTGGCCTATTGGAGACAAAGCATCCTGGGACTCCTCTCTGCTTCACTTTTCTCTTAGATTCCCTGTTCCTTACATTTGCTCTCTTTGTTTTCCTTGTTTACTTGCTTATTTTGTTGCATTGTATTATCCAGTAGCTTCCTGAGAAATAGTGACTGGGAATTGGCAAGTAATGAAAGGTTGTGGCTATGAGCCATGTGCTACATCGGGATTCGTGACCTCTGGAGGAGAGGAATTTGGTCGAAGGCCAGAGATGAGCCTCAACAACTTGAAGCTTTTTGTGTAGCCAAATTTTATTAAAATATAAAAGAGATAGCGAAAGCTTCTGACATAGACATCAGAAGAGGACAGAAAAGAGTGCCCTCTTGCTAGTTTTTCAGTTCAGTTCAGTTCACTTGCTCAGTTGTGTCCAATTCTTTGTGACTCCATGGACTGAAGCATGCTAGGCTTCCCTGTCCATCACCAACTCCCGGAGTTTACCCAAACTCATGTCCATTGAGTTGGTGATGCCATCCAACCATCTCATCCTCTGTCATCCCCTTCTCCTCCTGCCTTCAATCTTTCCCAGCATCAGGATCTTTCCCAGTGAGTCAGTTCTTCCCATCAAGTGGCCAAAGTATTGGAGTTTCAACTTCAGCATTAGTCCTTCCAATGATTATTCAGGACTGATTTCCTTTAGGATGGACTGATTGGATCTCCCTGGAGTCCAAGGGACTCTCAAGAGTCTTCTCCCACACCACAGTTCAAAAGCATCAATTCTTCAGTGCTCAGCTTTCTTTATAGTCCAGCTGTCACATCCATACATGACTACTGGAAAACTCTAGCTTTGACTAGACAGATCTTTGTTGCTAAATTAATGTCTCTGCTTTTTAATATGGTGTCTAGGTTGGTAATAGCTTTTCTTTCAAGGAGCAAGTATCTTTTAGTTTCATGGCTGCAGTCACTGTCTGCAGTGATTTTGGAGCCCCAAAAATAAAGTCACTATTTCCATTGTTTCCACATCTATTTGCCATGAAGTGATGGGACCAGATGCCATGATCTTCGTTTTCTGAATATTGAGTTTTAAGCCAACTTTTTCACTCTTTTCTTTCACTTTCTTCAAGAGGCTCTTTAGTTCTTCTTCACTTTCTGCCATAAGGGTGGTGTCATCTGCATGTCTGAGGTTATTGATATTTCTCCCAGCAATTTTGATTCCAGCTTGTGCTTCATCCAGCCCAGCATTTCTCATGATGTACTCTGCATAGAAGTTAAACCAGCAGGGTGACAATATACAGCCTTGACGTACTCCTTTCCCCATTTTGAACCAGTCTGTTGTTCCATGTCCAGTTGTAACTGTTGCTTCCTGACCTACAGATTTCTCAGGAGGCAGGTCAGGTGGTCTGGTATTCCCATCTGCAATTTCTGTAGGTATTGCAGAATGATTTATTCTTGTGGGAATACAGATTTCTCAGGAGGCAATTTATTTCTCCTCTCTGGAGAAATAAATTTATTTATTTATTTATTATTTATTCTTGTGGGAATACAGATTTCTCAGGAGGCAGGTCAGGTGGTCTGGTATTCCCATCTCTTTAAGAATTATCCACAGTTTGTTGTGATCCACACACTCAAAGGCTTGGACGTAGTCAATAAAACAGATGTTTTTCTGAAACTCTTTTGCTTTTTTGATGATCCAGCGGATGTTGGTGATTTGATCTCTGGTTCCTCTGGCTTTTCTAAATCCAGCTTGAACATCTGGAAGTTCAAGGTTCACATACTATTGAAGCCTGGCATTTTTTTTCTGTTTTCAAAACAGAATTTTGAGCATTACTTTCCCAGTGTGTGCTGCTGCTACTGCTGCTAGGTTGCTTCAGTCATGTCTGACTCTGTGCGACCCCATGTGTCCCTGGGCCTGGAGAATCCCAGGGACGTTGAGTGGAATTGTGCAGTAGTTTGAACATTTTTTGGCATTGCCTTTCTTTGGGATTGAAATGAAAACTGACCTTTTCCAGTCCTGTGGCCACTGCTGGTTTTTAACAAGGTGTTTTATGTCTGTTAGGGAGCTGCTAATCAGATAAGGGAAACACCAATTGACATGAATACTGGTTTGTTGAGCCATTATTAACCCAAGGTTTGAGAAAAGAGAAAAAGGTTAGTCTTAGGCTGAAAGGATTTGAAGAGATGCAGATTTCAAAGCAAATACATAGTTTCGTTAGCATAGCTTAAGAAAAACATTTCCATAAGAAAAAGGCAGTGGTCAGCTCAAGGTTTGAGAAAGTTAAGTTCAGGTGGAACCAGGTATTGTCAACAGAGAAGGGAAAAATAAGTCCGCTATTTGCAGTGTATTTCCTCCTGCTGCTTGGGGGACCTCTGATTTTCCTACCTATTAACCCTCTCAATAACATTTCTGTGACCTTGAATGTTTGAAAATGTGTTTTTTTTATTACCGTTATACTTCTGGTAGATTGCCTGGATATGAATCATAATTCCCCCCTCCCACCACAATTTTGAAGGTATTGCTCCATTGTCTTCTGGCTTCCAATGTCTCTGATACAAAGTCTAATGTTCTAATTCTTTATCCTTTGAATTAGCAAGTCTTTTTTCCCTAAAAGCTTTCTGGACTTCAAAAAAAAAACCAAAAAAAACCCTCTGGTGTTTAAACTATTATGACATGCTTTGCTTGAACCCTTTCTTGTTCATTTTGCTTGGTTTATCATTTCAACCCTATGAAATTATTTTGTAATTTTTATTGCCCAAATCGCCTCACCTGTGTTTCCTTTGTTCTCCTTTTCCATATTACCTATTATTTGGATGTGGAGATTTGAATTAATCATACACTTTTCCAGAAGTTTTCTTTACTGTCTCTTTATCTCAAATTCTGCTTTCTGGGAGCTATTCCTCAATTTATCTTCCAGCTCTTCTGATATTTTTTATTTTGTCTACTCTGTTTTTTAAAAAATATTTTATTTATAATTATTTATTTGGCTGCATCAGGTCTTCATTGCAGCTCAGAGGATCTTTGATCTTCAGTGGGGCTTGTGTGATAGTTAGTGGCAGCATGTGGGATCCAGTTCCCTGACCAGGGATCAAACCTGGGCCTCCCTCATTATGAGCATGAAGTCTCAGCCATGAACCATCAGAGAAGTCTCCACTACCCTGTTTTTAATATCTAATGATTCATTATTGTTTCAATGTCTTTCATTATTTTTTATGGAGTCAATATTTTCTCTTAGCTCTTGGAGGAAATTAAATGCAGGCTTAAATTTTTAAAAAAACTTTCTACATTGTCTTAGTTCCCCTGATAGCCTATGGATTCTTTATAGTAAGAAGCTGTTTGGAATATGTGTGTGTAAAGTCAAGCCGTATTGACTAGGGCTCCATGTGAGTTTCCTAGCAGAGGCCCAGCTGTTTCAGTATTATCAAATGTCAGTATATGCAAATATTCCCTTCGTCCTCCACTCAGTCTTTTTATATCTCAAGGGAAAAGAATTCTCTAGTCTCCAGTCTTGGGAAATAGGCCTACTTGCTTGTATTCTTGGAGTTGAGTCATGGAAAAGTGGTAGGTGTCTCAGTATTCAGTATGTAGGTTTTTAAATTTTATTTTTTAATTTACATAAGGTAGTATTCACTCTTTTGGGTCTACTGTTCTGTGAGTTGTGACAAATGCAAGTTGTGACGAATGCACCACCACAACTGAGAAACTGAACAGTTCCACCTTCCAAAATACCTTTCTGCTTGTCCTTCACAGTAAATCTCTCTTCCAGGCCCTATCCAACAACCACTGATATCGTTACCATTCCTAAGGTTTTACTTTTCTAGAATAGCATATAAATGGAATTGCTCTTTTTCATGTCCAGTTACTTCATTTGGCACAATGCATTTGAGAATCATCCATATTGTTCCATACACCAACAGTTTATTCCTTTGTTTGCTGATTAATATTCCATTATATGTATCAGAAATGTACAAACATTTTCATATGGGCCCTTGTATGAAAATAGATTTTCATGTCAATCCTACCTGCTAGGAGTGAGATTGCTATGCCATATGGTAAATGTATATTTAACTTTGTAAGAAATTGACAAACTGTTTTCAAAGTTGTATTTTCATTAGCAACATATGAGAGTTCCAGTTGCTCTACAATCTCACCAGGATAATATTAGGATTTGTTTGCTTGTTTTTAAGTCATTCTATTAGATGAATAGTGGTATCACATGGTGGTTTCAGTTTGCATTTCTCCAGTAGCTAATAATGCTAAGTATCTTTTCACACATTTATTTGCCATCTATGTATCTTATTTGGCAGAGTATCTTTTGAAATATTTTGTGCATTTTTATAAAGCTGTTTTTTTTTTTCTTATTGCTGAATTTCAAGAATTCTTTATATATTCTGGATATGTCAGTGCTTTTGTAGACGTCTGACTTGCAAATATTTTCTCCTAGTCTGTGGCTTGGCTTTTGATTTCTTTAATAGTGGCTTTCACAGAGTAGAAGTTCTTAATTTTAAGGAGGTGCAATTTATCGATTCATTCTTATAGAGATGTTAGGTATAGATCAATGTTTTTTATCTTTAATATATATATGTCTAATTTTCCCAGGAACATTTGTTGAAGACCCTAAAAATGATATATTATACAGTGCCTTTCAAGAGAGTGAACAACAGTTAATGAAGAATGGTTTTCTCTGAGAAATGGGAAACAAATGAGATAGCCTTATGCATGACAGTGTAGGGAATCTGGGGGTGCAAAGTCTGCTCAAGTCTGCAGAAAGAAAACCAAAGAGGAGAAGGCTGCACAGAAAGGAACTCCAGAGATGTCTAAATGGTCCTTTTGAATATTCTGCAGAGTACTGATAAACACAAGCATATGAAAAACCTCCCAAAGACAGAGGAAAGAACACTCTTAAAAAGACTGGATTTATCTCTGGGCTTTCTGTTCTGTTCCATTGATCTATATTTCTGTCTTTGTGCCAGTACCATACTGTCTTGATGACCGTGGCTTTGTAGTAGAGCCTGAAGTCAGGCAGATTGGTTCTTCCAGTTCCATTCTTCTTTCTCAAGGTTGCTTTGGCTATTTGAGGTTTTTTGTATTTCCATACAAATTGTGAAATTATTTGTTCTAGTTCTGTGAAAAATACCATTGGTAGCTTGATAGGGATTGCATTGTATCTATAGATTGCTTTGGGTAGTATACTCATTTTCACTATATTGATTCTTCTGATCCATGAACATGATATATTTATCCATCTATTAGTGTCCTCTTTGATTTCTTTCACCAGTGTTTTATAGTTTTCTATATATAAGTCTTTAGTTTCTTTAGGTATATATATTCCTAAGTATTTTATTCCTTTCGTTGCAATGGTGAATGGAATTGTTTCCTTAATTTCTCTTTCTACTTTCTCATTATTAGTGTATAGGAATGCAAGGGATTTCTGTGTGTTGATTTTATATCCTGCAACTTTACTATATTCATTGATTAGCTCTAGTAATTTTCTGGTGGAGTCTTTAGGGTTTTCTATGTAGAGGGTCATGTCATCTGCAAACAGTGAGAGTTTTGCTTCTTCTTTTCCAATCTGGATTCCTTTTATTTCTTTTTCTGCTCTGATTGCTGTGGCCAAAACTTCCAAAACTATGTTGAATAGTAGTGGTGAGAGTGGGCACCCTTGTCTTATTCCTGACTTTAGGGGAAATGCTTTCAATTTTTCACCATTGAGGATAATGTTGCTGTGGGTTTGTCATATATAGCTTTTATTATGTTGAGGTGTGTTCTTCTATTCCTGCTTTCTGGAGAGTTTTTATCATAAATGGATGTTGAATTTTGTCAAAGGCTTTCTTTGCATCTATTGAGATAATCATATGGCTTTTATTTTTCAATTTGTTAATGTGGTGTATTACATTGATTGATTTGTGGATATTGAAGAATCCTTGCATCCCTGGGATAAAGCCCACTTGGTCATGGTGTATGATCTTTTTAATGTATTGTTGGATTCTGATTGCTAGAATTTTGTTAAGGATTTTTGCATCTATGTTCATCAGTGATATTGGCCTGTAGTTTTCTTTTTTTGTGGTGTCTTTGTCAGGTCTGTTAAGATTTTCTACTTCTTCCTGGTTCAGTTTTGGAAAGTTGTACTTTTCTAAGAATTTGTCCATTTCTTCCACATTGTCCATTTTATTGGCATATAATTGCTGATAGAAGTCTCTTATGATCCTCTGTATTTCTGTGTTGTCTGTTGTGATCTCTCCATTTTCATTTATAATTTTATTGATTTGATTTTTCTCCCTTTGTTTCTTGATGAGTCTGACTAATGGTTCGTCAATTTTATTTATCCTTTCAAAGAACCAGCTTTTGGCTTTGTTGATTTTTGGTATGGTCTCTTTTGTTTCTTTTGCATTTATTTCTGCCCTAATTTTTAGATTTCTTTCCTTCTGCTAACCCTGGGGTTCTTCATTTCTTCCTTTTCTAGTTGCTTTAGGTGTACAGTTAGGTTATTTATTTGACTTTTTTCTTGTTTCTTGAGGTATGCCTGTATTGCTATGAACTTTCCCATTAGCACTGCTTTTACAGTATCTATGGACACCTTATCTTTGACAAAGGAGGCAAGAATATACAATGGAGAAAAGACAATCTCTTTAACAAGTGGTGCTGGGAAAACTGGTCAACCATTTGTAAAAGAATGAAACTAGAACACTTTCTAACGCCATACACAAAAATAAACTCAAAATGGATGAAAGATCTACACGTAAGACCAGAAACTATAAAACTCCTAGAGGAGAACATAGGCAACACTCTCTGCCATAAATCACAGCAGGATCCTCTATGACCCACCTCCCAGAATACTGGAAATAAAAGCAAAAATAAACAAATGGGATCTAATTAAAATTAAAAGCTTCTGCACAACAAAGGAAACTATAAGCAAGGTGAAAAGACAGCCTTCAGAATGGGAGAAAATAATAGCAAATGAAACAACTGACAAACAACTAATCTCAAAAATATACAAGCAACTCCTGCAGCTCAATTCCAGAAAAATAAATGACCCAATCAAAAAATGGGCCAAAGAACTAAATAGACATTTCTCCAAAGAAGACATAGAGATGGCTAACAAACACATGAAAAGATGCTCAACATCACTCATTATCAGAGAAATGCAAATCAAAACCACAATGAGGTACCGTTTCATGCCAGTCAGAATGGCTGCGATCCAAAAGTCTACAAGCAATAAATGCTGGAGAGGCTGTGGAGAAAAGGGAACCCTCTTACATTGTTGGTGGGAATGCAAACTAGTACAGCCACTATGAAGAACAGTGTGGAGATTCCTTAAAATACTGGAAATAGAACTGCCTTATAACCCAGCAATCCCACTGCTGGGCATACACACCGAAGAAACCAGAATTGAAAGAGACATGTGTACCCCAATGTTCATCACAGCACTGTTTATAATAGCCAGGACATGGAAGCAACCTAGATGTCCATCAGCAGATGAATGGCTAAGAAAGCTGTGGTACATATACACAATGGAGTATTACTCAGCCATTAACAAGAATACATTTGAATCAGTTCTAATGAGGTGGATGAAACTGAAGCCTGTTATACAGAGAAGTAAGCCAGAAAGAAAAACACCAATACAATATACTAACACATATATATGGAATTTAGAAAGATGGTAACAATAACCCTGTATGCGAGACAGCAAAAGAGACACAGATGTATAGAACAGTCTTTTGGACTCTGTGGGAGAGGGAGAGGGTGGGATGATTTGGGAGAATGGCATTGAAACATGTATAATATCATATAAGAAATGAATTGCCAGTCCAGGTTCAATGCAGGATACAGGATGCTTGGGGCTGGTGCACTGGGATGACCCAGAGGGATGGTATGGGGAGGGATGTGGGAGGGGGTTCATGTAGGATTGGGAACACATGCACACTCGTGGTGGATTCATGTTGATGTATGGCAAAACCAATAAAATATTGTAATTAGCCTCCAATTAAAATAAATAAATTTAAATTAAAAAAAAAAGATTGGAGTGACCATACATGGTGTTCACATGGGGCCTGAAATAGTTCCTATTGCCATCAGCCAAAATGAAAATGCTCGTAATTCTGGGTGCACTGGGTAGAACACTTGGGAAGATCTTGCCTAAGAAATAGGGAATGATTAGCCTTGGACAGGACAGGTCTCTGTTTAAGAAATTAGAAAAGTGAAGTCGCTCAGTTGCGTCCGACTCTTTGCGACCCCATGGACTGTAACCTATCAGGCTCCTCTGTCCATGGGATTTTCCAGGCAACAGTACTGGAGTGGATTGCCATTTCCTTCTCTAGTGGATCTTCCCAACCCAGGTCGAACCCAGGTCTCCCGCATTGTAGACAGACGCTCTACCGTCTGAGCCAGCAGGGAAGCCCTAAGAAATTAGAAAAGCTAGATCAAGAAAAGCTAGATCCAAACAAATCAGTTTTATAATAATTTAACTGCATACAGTTAGAACTGGACATGGAACTGGTTCCAAATAGGAAAAGGAGTATGTCAAGGCTGTATATTGTCACTCTGCTTATTTAACTTCTATGCAGAATACATCATGAGAAACACTGGGCTGGATGAAGCACAGGCTGGAATCAAGATTGCTGGGAGAAATATCAATAACCTCAGATATGCAGATGACACCACCCTTATGGCAGAAAGTGAAGAAGAACTAAAGAGCCTCTTGATGAAAGTGAAAGAGGAGAGTGAAAAAGTAGGCTTAAAACTCAATATTCAGAAAACGAAGATCATGGCATCTGGTCCCATCACTTTATGGCAAATAGATGGGGGTAACAGTGGAAACAGTGGGTGACTTATGTTTCTGTGCTCCAAAATCACTGCAGATGGAGATTTCAGCCAGGAAATTAAACGATGCTTACTCCTTGGAAGGAAAGTTATGACCAATCTAGACAGCATATTGAAAAGCAGAGACATTACTTTGTCAACAAGGTCTGTCTAGTCAAGGCTGTGGTTTTACCAGCGGTCATGTATGGATGTGAGAGTTAGACTATAAAGAAAGCTGAGCACCAAAGAATTGATGCTTCTGAACTGTGGTGTTGGAGAAGACTCTTGAGAGTCCCTTGGACTGCAAGGGGATCCAACCAGTCCATCCTAAAAGAGATCAGTCCTGGGTGTTTATTGGTACAACTGATGTTGAAGCTGAAACTCCAATACTTTGGCCACCTGATGCGAAGAGCTGACTCATTTGAAAAGACCCTGATGCTGGGAAAGATTGAGGGCAGGAGGAGAAGGGGATGACAGAGGATGAGATGGCTGGATGGCATCACTGACTCAATGGACATCGGTTTGGGTGGACTCCGGGAGTTGGTGATGGACAGGGAGGCCTGGCGTGCTGCAGATCATGGGGTTGCAAAGAGTCAGACATGACTGAGTGACTGAACTGAACTGAACTGCATCCAAGTATGAAGCTTAAGAAGATTTATAGGAATACAAAAATAACCAGAACACAGCATGGTTAAATTCTTAATGCCTGCCACTCAATCAAAAATTATTAGGCATGCAAAGAAGCAAAAGAATATGTTCCACAATGAGGATAAAAATTAAATCAATCAAAGTTGACCCAGAACTGAAACAGATGCTAGATTTAGCAGACAAGGACATTAACACAGTTGTTATAATTATATTCCAGATGTTCAAAAAGCTGGAGTAAGATTGAACAAGTAGAGTTATGCTATAAATAAAAAAGCTCAAGTCATTTTTCTAAAAATCATAAATCACAGAGATGAAAAGTTCATTGATAGGATTATTGGTAGATTAAATATTGCAGAAGAAATGATTATTAAACTTTAAAAAGAAAATCTTTTGGCTGTGCCACATGGCATCTGGGATCTTAGTTCCCTGACCAGGGATCGAACCTGAGCCATTTCCATTGGCAGCATGGGGTGTTAACCACTGGATCACCAGGGATGTCTCGTTTTTTTTAGTTAAAAAAAGCTTTTTAGAAATGATTATTAAACTTGATGACATACCAATAGAAACTATGCATAATGAAAAACAGAAAAAGACAAGACAATAATAGCAAAAACCAAATGCGAAGGCAAGGAGAATTACCAATATGTAGGACCACTGCAATGGCTTATCACGTGTGAACTTGAAATCAACAGAAAAAAGAATAGAGAGGCTGAGATAAAAATATTTAAAGAAATGATTGAAATTTTTTCAAATCTAAAAATCTATATAGCCAAGATGGTTAATGAAGCAAGCAGAACAAAAAACAAAATGAAACCAAGCCCAAACCAAAAAACTAGGAAGAAAACTACATCAAAGCACATCATAGTCAAATTCTCCAAACTATGATCAGGAGAAAAATCTGAAAAGGAGCCGGGGCAGGGGAAATGTTAAGTAAATGGGAACAACAATAAGAATTACAGCAGAATTTTCAACAGAAGCAATACAAGTTATAAGGTTCTTTTACCATATGTGACATGGTATAACACCACTTGGAATTAAAGGTAAGTTAAAGATATTTAGATGGTACTAAAAACCCTGAAACAACTGCTAAAATCAAACAGAAACAGAGCCATGTCTAATAAGCCAACAAAGGAGATAAAATGGAACTATTACAATTTTTCATTAATTCAAAAGAAGGGAGGAAATGAAGAAAAGGCAAACAGATTAGACAAATAGCAAGATGGTCAATTTAAGTCTAAACATATAATTAATCACATCAAATTAAAGGATTTAAATACGCTAATTAAAAGACAGAGATTTTTAAGACTGGCTTAAAGAGTAAGATCAACTATTGGTTTCCTACAGGAAACCAACACAAATAGGTTAAAAGTAAAAGACAGTCATTAAAAAGAACGCATTTGAATCAGTTCTAATTGCATGTATAGTTAAAATTATCCCTAAAAAGAAAATTCCATTTTCATTGGTAAATTTTACTAAACACGAAAGGGGAAAATAACACCAATTCTATATGAATTCTTCTAGAATACTGAAACATAGAGCATGCTTTTCAGCTCAATCCATGTGAATAACACTATTCGTACACCAAAACCAGACAAATATACCACAGAAAAGAAAACTACAGAGCATTACATCTGGTAAACGTAGATGGAAAATTCTTAACCAAACTAGAAGTCAAATTTGCCAATATATATTAAAAAAGATAATATATTATGACCAAGTGAGACTTATTCTAAGAATGCAGAATTGGTTTAACATTTGAATGTATATGAACATAATTAATCATATTAACAAGTGAAAAAGAAATATGATATGAATAGCTCAAAACACAGAGAAAAAGTATTTGAAAAAAATTCCATTTCTGATTAAAAATTTCTGATTTCTCAACTTGATAAAGGATGGAGATATATATATATATAAAGAAACTTTGGCTGACATCACAGCGATGGTACAAGACTGAGTACTTCCCCTCTAAGACAAGAAACAAGGCAAGGATGTCTCACCACTTCTATTCATCATCATGTGGACCTGTAGCCAGTGTGGCCAGGCAAGGAAAAGAAATAAAATGCATCAAGATCAGAAAGGAAGAAATGAAACTGGTTTTATTCACACATGACATAATTACCTATGGGAAAAATATGATGAAAATGTATAAAAAGAAGTTGCTAGAACTAAAAACTGAATTTAGAAAAGTTACCGGATACAACAACAACATACAAAAGTCAATGTGTTTCTATATATTAGCAGTGAGCTGTCTGAAATTGAAAACTGAAAAATAGTATCATTTACAGCAGCACCAAAATGATACAATATTTGGGATAAATCTGACAAACAATGTGCAAAATCTATACACTGAAAACTATAATCCACGCAGAGAGAAATTTTAAGAGATCTAAACAGAAGGAGAAATATGTCATATTTCTGGGTTGGAAGACTTCACATTGTTAAAATACCAATTGTTTCCAAATTGTTCTATAGATTCAACATAATCCCAATATAGAAAAACAAGCTCAGGGCTAACATTCTACTAAAATTTCTAAACCACACCACAGAATTGGTTTTAGAAGAAATTATGGCCACAGTTGCCACTGCATTAGATATACCTGGCTTTGCAAAGGCTGCCAGCAATTCAACTTGGCTTCATCTGCTCCCACTGCCAAAAGGGATTCCACTTATAAAGACATTACTTTGCAATCACAGCTTCTGCTAAAAGCTGAAAAGTCTTCTCCATCAGTCTCTCCAGCAAAATGGATACTTCACCTAGAGGTTATTTCTCATACAGTTCCCTTCTGAACTGAAGTCTCCTGTGGGTGTAACAGACCACTGACACCATGTGGTCACCTGCCTGTGCTCTAGCTGCAGGGGAGGTTGAGGAAGAGAGACATTCACTTTTTTAATCTTGAAAAGGTGGAATTTACAAAGTGGAACATTTCCCAAAATTAGAAGGGTTTTCAAAAGTGTTGGGCAGCCAGAGACATATGTCCCATATATAGGGCAAATACTAAAAATATTCAACATAAAATAATTGGACTTCAGCTGTATTTTAAAAGAGACTCCCTAAATTAGATGTATAAGAGTCCTTTTGTTAGTCCTTAAGACAAGAAAGGCCTGTGTTTTAAACCAGGTTGTACATCCATCTCCATGTCCCTCTGAGTCACTTCAGTTTCAAAAACGCGTATATAGGTGGCATTCAGGAAGACAAGATACAAAAACAAAAAGTAGCTTAAGGGATGCATAAAGTCTCTATCAAAAGTCTGAGAAAAAGTGACCTATTTCCCTTTGTCCAATTTGCATCGTTTTCCAGGGAGTCATAGAATGGAGAAAGGGGGCCATGTGTGATCAGCATGTGAGCAAGACATGGACCACCTCCTTGGAAGTGTTTCAAGAATTAGTGCTTGGATATTGGGACTTGTCCCTCACTTGGTTTCCTGTTGTTGTTTTCCAAATATCCAGAAGTTCCTGGAAAAAAAAAATCCAGACACCAGGGTCATTGTCAATGTTGCTGTTATAGTTTAAGGTATTCCTGGCATCCTGGAGAACAGATCAGCAAGTAAACTGTGAAAGAATAGTATCTTTCTTCATGGTGTTTTGGATCTTTGGTTTTTTTTTTTTAATCTTTTTCCATAGCTTTATGTGGATGTAGTCTGAAAATATCTAATCTATTTCTCCAGGCCACCACAAGTGCAGGGACTTAATAGACATACACACAAACACATACATATACGTATCGTATTTATATAATTCTTCCCTGACCCACACTCTCTTAAAGGGCTTTAATCCTCCACCTACAGAGCGTTCCTTACATGTCCTTGAGGACTCCAGCTCTGGACCAAAATCCTACATGGGATTGTTCAGGGTCAGATAATTACAAGGGCTTTACCTGGCCAGTCCCATGGAGGCAATCTGCCCTCATCACACCAGCCTTGGTAAACGACCACGACACTGTAGTTTTCTAGAGGGAGTTACAGTCAAGAACTCAGGCCCCCAAGGCCAGCCACCCTCACCCATATATCTGCTTTCCTATAGTCCAGGAATCTTCATTCAGAGACCTCTTTCTGAATGCCCAGAAACAGCTTGCAGCAGTACAATAAAAGGACATATTTTGAACTCACAGCCATAATCACAGCCTCAGAGGTAGGTCATGGCTTGCTTGAGAATTCAGTTCTATATATTTTTTGCATATCATTTCTAGAGTCTCATGTCTGCCGTCAGAACTTTTTCCAATGGATCTTGCAACGATTTTGTGGCAACCAAATTCTGGACCTTGAATCACTGCTTCCTTAAAATATCTAGAATTTCTGTTCCCTATCTTGAACCCTGACCAATACACTTCTCTTGCCAATAGATCTCTAGGTGGGGGACAGTGATATACGCTTACACACAAGCCAGAAATGTCCTTTCTCACCTTAATCTCACCCATCCCCCCTGCTATAAATACTTCTCTTTTGATATATACATTCTTTCCTGCCAAAGACTGAGAAGTATGTATCTTCTGATGGTGTTTTAACTAAGATGTACAGTTTCAAACTTCAGAAGAGGTTGCTAGAGAACAGGTACCATGCATTTCTCGTTTTATCATTTTAATGGGAATGTCCGGGAGACATTTTGACCTGCATTTCTCATTTGCCATGGTATTTTACACACAAATCTGAAGAGTAGATTGTCATTTTTTTTAAGCAGTTGTTGAAGACACACAAACTTAATGATTATTATTGTGGACTGGGTAATGTTTTAAATGATAACATCCTCCCAAGTCAGCTCTATGTACTGTACAAATCGATGGGGTTTTGCTCTGTTGGAGAGGATGGAAGGAGCCAGGATTGTGCAGACTCAGTGCCTTTGCCGTGTTTCTACTCTGTGGCCAGCCAGTGAGCGGTTCTTTCTGGGAACTTTGCCTTAGGTATTTCTGCAGTGGTGTCAAAGGGATTTCTTACTATATGGTGCTATATCCAATTAATTCAGAAGACTAAAAATATAGCTGGAGACACTGAAATTTGTGACTGCAGAAGTCTCTGGCCGAGGTTTCCATCCTGACACATTAAAATAACATTACTGCATCAGAAGGAAAGCCCCAGGCAAAAAGCAAGAAAGGCGGGGAGCTCCCTTTTCTTAGGCAGTAAAATGATGTGAGATTTTCAATTTTATGTAGTACAGCTCTTTCTACACTGTATATTTTCAAATGTCATAGGTGTTTTGGACATGTGACCTGTCTACTTAATGATTTACGCTACAGTTCTAGCTTAATTACCTCAACCTGGTAACTCTGTTGCAGGAAAAGATCAGCAGCTCTGCATATTACAAACTGGGAGATATTTTTGACAATGTTTCCAGCAATTTCTTTGCTCTTTCCTTGAGTTTGATGATGAGAGGATGTTTCCTGATTTCTACAGTGAACTCAAGGCTAATGTTTGGATTGCTGTTTAATCAAACAATGAAAGTTCAGGCAGTTTGCAGTTGTGGCCATGGGCAGTTACCAGTGGTTAACTCATAAATCTTGAGTGCTAGGTTTCAGCATTATGTGAACCAAGAACTTCCAGATGTCCAAGCTGGGCTTAGAAAAGGAAAAGGAACGAGAGATCAAATTGCCAACATTCACTGGATCATAGAGAAAGCAAAGGAATTCCAGAAAAACATCTACCATTTCATTGACTACACCAAAGCCTTTGACTGTGTGGATCATAATAAACTGTGGAAAGTTCTTAAAGAGATAGGAATACCAGACCATCTTACCTGTCTCTTGAGAAACCTGTATGCAGGTCAGAAAAGCAACAGTTAGAACTCTGTATGGAACAATTGATTGGTTCAATATTGAGAAAGGAGTATGACAGGGCTGTCTGCTGTCACCTTTTTTGTTTAATTTAGACACTAAGCACATCATAAGAAATGCCAGGCTGGATGAGTTACAAGCTGAAATCAAGATATGCTGGAGAAACAGCAACCTCAGATATGTGGATGTTACCACTCTAATGGCAGAAGCGAAGAACTAAAGAACTTCTTGATGAGGGTGAAGGAGGAAAGTGAAAGAGCTGGCTTAAAACTAAATATTAAAAAAATTAAGATCATGGCATCTGGCCCCATTACTTCATGGCAAATAGTGGGGAGAAAGGTGGAAGTAGTGACAGATTTCCTCTTCTTGGGCTCTAAAATCACTGCAGATGGTGACTGAAGCCATCAAATCAGAAGATATTTGCTTCTTGGCAGGGAAGCTATGACAAACCTAGACTGTGTGTTGAAAAGCAGACATTACTCTGTGAACAAAGATCTGTATAGTCAAGGCTATGGTCTTCCTAGTAGTTATGTATGGTTGTGAGAGCTGGACCATAAAGAAGGAAGAGTGCTGAAGAATTGATGCCTTGGAACTGTGGTGCTAGAGAAGACTCCTGAGAGTCCCTTGGACCACAAGGAGATAAAACCAGTCAATCTTAAGGGAAATCAACCCTAAATACTTGTTGGAAGGACTGATGCTGAAGCTGAAACTCTAGTATTTGGGTCATCAGATGTGAACAGCTGACTCATTGGGAAAGACCCTGATGCTGGGAAAGATTGAGGGCAGAAGGAGAAGAGGGCATCAGAGGATGAGTTGGCTGGATGGCATCACCGATGCAAAGGACATGACCTTGGGCAAACTTTGGGAAATGGTGAGGGACAGGGAAGCCTGGTGTGCTGCAGTCCATGGGGTCACAAGAAGTTGGACATGACTAGGTGACTGAACAACAACAGTGCACATAAATGCCCCCAGGCCCTGTGTTTCCTGCAATAAGTGTGTGGCAATCTATAATTCTCATGTCCTTTATGTGGGACCAATTATACACTCCCATCTTCTTATTTAACTTACTCCTTCTGGACAAATACATCTTAACCATACTTAATGCTGCCTGGCTTTTTGGGTGGAAAAGGCTTAAAAGGAGATTACTTTGAATACTTTGCAACACGAATACCACTTAAGTATCACCCTGCCATTTCTGTAGCCTAGAGGCGGGTGGAGAAAAACTGCAGGTGCGTCTCCCTGCCAGAATATATAGTAACATATTTTTGGAAGATTGTATAATGTAGTGCCCATTATACCATTGGTTTCATGAGATAATTAGGATGCACTAAAGCAAATCAGCATACTAGACTGGATGAATATGCTCACATTCTAATTTTGTATAGAGGGTGATTACTGTTATTATTATTTATAGAGTGCAGTAAGTGTATGTAATGCTTGATAAACACGTAGGCAGACAAGGGCTTGGTCCAGAGGTGCTTCAGTTCTAATTTCCTGACTTAGACAATGTAAATGAAAAAAGGCTACACTATGCAAAAATGGAAGGGGACCAGGCAGAAAATGGGGTTAATGAAGTAAGTGTTCCCAATGGACTACAGGATAAAAGCACGTGTCCTTTTAGACTTGGGCTGAAGTTTCTCTTAACAGTTCAGGAAGAATCACATATTGTAACCAAACCCACTTACAAATAATTTCTGAAACCTTTCAATGAGATCCAACTAGTCCATTCTAAAGGAGATCAGTCCTGGGTGTTCTTTGGAAGGAATGATGCTAAAGCTGAAACTCCAGTACTTTGGCCACCTCATGCGAAGAGTTGACTCATTGGAAAAGACTCTGATGCTGGGAGGGATTGGGGGCAGGAGGAGAAGGGGACGACAGAGGATGAGATGGTTGGATGGCATCACCGACTTGATGGATGTGGGTTTGGGTGAACTCCAGGAGTTGGTGATGGACAGGGAGGCCTGGCATGCTGCAATTCATGGGGTTGCAAAGAGTCGGACAAGACTGAGCAACTGAACTCAACTGAACTGAATTCATTTCTGTAAATTTAGCTCTTCCCTACTTGCCCAGGTCTAGCTCTATGGACTCTTAGATCCCAAAGCACCACTCCTAGGGACTTTACAAAGAAGGTAGGAAAATAGAATGATACCAGATTGCAGATTCTTTGAAGGCAGGAATGAAGTCTAATAGGTACTTGACCTTCTACATCCACTCCCTTCGTTAGGATTTTTCTTGCCTTGACACCTGTAATGGGAAAAAGGAAGACTTTGTAACTAGCAGTATTGTTTTCACTTTCAAGCAAACCCACATATAGGAGTTGCTCTTGTTATTGCTCTGTAGCTAAGGTGTGTCCTACTCTCTGCAAACGCCATGGACTGCAGCACACCAGGCTTCCCTGTCCTTTACTATCTCCCAGAGTTTGCTCAAACTCATGTCCATTGAGTCAGTGATGTTATGTCAAAGAATGTTCAAACTGTCGTACAGTTGCACTTTCACATGCTAACAAAGTAATATTCAAAATCCTTCAAGCTAGGCTTCAACAGTACACATGCATGAACTGAGAACTTCCAGATGTAGTAGATGGATGAGAAAAGGCAGAGGAACCAGAGATCAAATTGTCAACATCCTTTGGATCATAGAAAAAGCAAGATAATTCCAAAACAAAAATCTGCTTCACTGACTACGCTTAAAGCCTTTGACTGTGGATCACAACAAACTGTGGAAAATTCTGAAAGATATGGGAATACCAGACCACCTTACTGGTCTCCTGAGAAATCTGTATGCAGGTCAAGAAACAAGAGTTAGAACTGGTCATGGAACAACAGACTATTTCCAAATTGGGAAAGAAGTACATCAAGGCTGCATTTTGTCACTCTGCTTATTTAATGCTTAACTTACATGAATGCCCCTTATATAAAAACCCACCCTATAAAAAACCTACCAGCCATGAAAGTCTTCCCTCAAGTGTTAACTGAAAACAATAACAAATTGTCTCTTTACTATTACTCTTCAGGGTTTATAATGTGTCCAAAATGTTCTTTGGTGCCAAAACAGTCCATTTTGGGTGAGTACTCCATAATTCATGAGAACGTATCTCCAGGGAATGCTCTAAGTCCTATTTGGAAATCTATGGAGAAGTATAATTACAGTGAACACATATATAAGTAAAATGTTGTCATTATTTTTTTAATATAATAACACTAGCCAAAAATTCAACTTTCGTTACAAACTTATTGCTAACCTGTAATAGTATTTCAGGAATATTATCTACAAATCAATATAATTACATGTCAACTACTTGTCTCAGTTGTGACAGTTTTAAAATTTGAATTCATCAAATTATCAAGTTGAATTTAGGATTTCAATGTTTTAAAAGAAATCAGCCACTTAGATTTTGTCTTTGGGGTTAACTCTACCAAGAGTAGATGGCGCAACATAAGAAGTTGAAATACTAAGCTATTAATATATCATGAAGCAGGAATATTAAGAGCAAATCCAAGTCTTGAGAGAAGTTGCAGGAAAACTCCAGTGATTTATTCCAAATTTGTTACATTCTAAAGACAGTGTTTGAAAATTGTGATGTTTTCTTCATCATGAGCTCTACTAGGCTCTTTTAAAATGCTTCTCTAGAAAATGTATTACATAATTGGGCAGATTTATGAAAATTGTAATCTATAACTGAAATATATAGATAATACACATATATATGAGATATATGTATTAACTGTTTTTTAGGTAAGTCCTATATGAAATGAATTTTATCCCTATTCTTGCCTCTTTTCTTTGGCAAAAAATGAGAAGCTGTATTAAGGAGCTTGTTTTGCTCAGGAGATAACTTCTGGAAGGACAGAATTATGAGTCTCCATAGTTTTGCCAACATGTATTTGCTAGAGGGTTTGATTTAGAGACTTTAATGTTACAGAGTATATTATGAAAAGCCACTGCCATATTGAAATAGTGTGCCCCTGCCCACAACACTGCCATCTCTACTCCCAATAGAGCCATTCCTTCTTTGTAAACTTGATGTTTTGGCTCTCTGGTAGCTATGGACTGGTGTGCACGTGTGTGTGTGTGTGTGTGTGTGTGTGTGTGTGTGTGTAGCTAATTTTCCATTTGGACTCTAAAGTGTGCATGAGCTGAACTTCCTGGTCAACTATCATGCCTTTATTTGGGGCACCTCATTTTGGAGAAAGCAATGGCACCCACTCCAGTACTCTTGCCTGGAAAATCCCATGGATGGAGGAGCCTGGTAGGCTGCAACCCATGGGGTCTCAAAGAGTTGGACAGGACTGAGCGACTTCACTTTCACTTTTTCCTTTCATGCAATGGAGAAGGAAATGGCAACCCACTCCAGTGTTCTTGCCTGGAGAATCCTGGGGACGGCGGAGCCTGGTGGGCTGCCGTTTATGGGGCCGCACAGAGTCGGACACGACTGAAGCAACTTAGCAGCAGCAGTACACAAGCTTTGGTCCTCAACCTACTTGGCCATATGGCAGTGTGCAGACCCTTGTGAATGTCCACATGTTGATTAGGGCAAAGGCCAGGGTGAGTTCAGCTAACAGTGTTTTCTACCTTATCATATATGCATGCACCCAGCTTAAATGACATGCTGCCTTCTGACCGATAGGAATATATTTGTAAGGCACTTTGGAATTCTGAGTGATTCTGAGTTCCAAATACTAAACTTTTAAAACACGTACATGTCAATAGACAAACATAAAAGAATTCTTATATAATAAGAGCAGCAGGTGATGTTTCTATGGATAATTTAACATGATCAGTTATGAAGGATTATTCTTTTGAGAACTGATTTTTCTTCTCCTTTCCATTTCATACATAAATATATTTGTTTTACATCAGATATATAGTTTTTTCACATAGATGGCATACGAGTTCATTTAAAACAGATTTTAAAATGTAGTTATTTCATACTCTTTAAAAAAACAACTAATTAAATCAATATGTATTTATTAAGTGCCTACCATTTATCAGACATTGCACTGTTTCACGTAGAAAGGAAGACAGAATTACTGCCTTGGAGATTATAAATTTAGAAGCAAGACAGATATGCAAACAACCAATCAGTTCAGAATGTGAAAAAAGTTATCCTGCAGCTGTGAACCAAATAACAACAGGAAACCAAGGAAGGATGCTTAGGCTTGCCACATCAAATAGCCATTACTTACTGTGGCTGTGTCAGCCAGGTTGTCATACGTGCTAATATAGCATCACTAATTAGCTGTTGACATGGAGCACTCAGAATTGTGTCCCAGCTTAGAAGGCTCATATGTACCAGCATAGCTGCCACTTCACCATCTTGTTTTCAGACCTTTTTATATTTTTGGCCAATGACTTGCTTATTCCCACACTATTAACCTGAATTAACATTATTAGGAACAGTGATTCCTGCTGAGGAATTGCTGTTTCTGAAACAAGCATCACTAGGACTTCGTTATGTAATTCCTTCATGATGACAGGGTGTTTTTAAATTTATATATTAAAAAATAGGTCGGTTGAAGAGGGCCTGGAGGCTGGTACCCAGTGTCCTCTGAAATTCCCTTGTTCTCTGTTCTAATTAGGAACATGCTGTATCTTTACTAATTTCAAGTATTCTATTTATTTGTTAACTCGAACCCCTAGTTAAGGATATCCATGACATTGCCTAATTAGCTAGAATTCTCTTTTTTCAAATGTGGGGATTCCTAAGATTATTAAACGTAAGACAGTAGACCAAGATTCCACACTTCCTTCTATTTTGTTCAGCTTCCTCGGAGATTGAAGATTGCAGGGAAACTTTCTGCTCCTCCTGGATCATATTTTGAATAACTTTGAGAAGTTGAAGTTAAAAGCGTGTTTGTGGACAAGGGATCGTTTTCCTCGCATTCTGTTTCTTTCCCGCTCTCTACCATCACCTTTTCCATTTTAAGCAAGTATTTTCACGAAAGAGGCATCACGGCGATCAGTGTTCTGGATTCAGGAAGAATGACGCTTGCATTTAAAAAGCACTGCCCCTCGACCGGGGCAAAATTGCTGGCTACTCGCTTGGTCACTGCAGTGCGAGTCTGACGCCTCGCTGCTGACCGCGGATCCAGCCTGGGCAGGAGGCGCTCCTGCACATTTTGCTCAGACCCCGAGGCTGCGGCCGTCCCCGAGCTGGGCACAGCCGCAGGGTACAGAGCGCCGCGGGCGCACAGAGCCGCGCACTCTGCCCCACTGACGGCGGGGTCGCAGCAGAGGAACAAACCTTAAGTCATTCTAGAACCTCCTAAGACCCTTCCTTTGGCGCCGCCTCAGGAGGTTACTTCCCTGTTGGTTCCCCAGCATAACTTCAGAGAACTGGGCAAGTGAGGTGACGACTCAGGCCTCCTCCGAGAATAAGTTCCTGGTGGGTGGCAGAGATGCACTACGATGGTCAACGATCTCCAGGGACTCGGTGCGGAGTTCTAACCACCATGGCCTCAGACCCCACGGCAGGGTATGGGGCATCCGGAGGCCGGCCTTGGCCTCTTTTCACTGGTTCCGGGAGTGTTTACCCAGCTTCTGTGGAAAACTCCCCCAGGGTCGCGCGGGGCGGGGAATTAGGTGCGGAAGGCCCGGCCTCGTTGCATCAACTTCTCAGTGCGCAGCGGCGGCGGGCTGGAGGTGAGCTCGGAGCAGGCTACAGCTGCCTTTGGCGCACCCAAGAGGGCTCCTTGCTGGGACCTGCGGCGGCCGTGGAGGCCCGGAGGACTCTCAGAGCTCCTCCTCCCGCCTGCTTCCTACAGGAGTGTGAAAATCCGCCCGCCTCCTCGGTCCACTCCCCTTCCTACTGTACCTCTAGTGCAGCTTTTTAAAGGCGTCTCGTGCTTCCTCCAACTTTGGGGGAAGATAGTGCCCAACTCCAAGGACACTCCCAACTCCTGCTTTCCCAACCCTCCTATCGCATTAATCCAGCCTCTTTGGTCGCATCCAAACTCGGTGTGCGTAGCATCGCCGCCCCAACTTGGAACCGAGCGCCCCCGGCTGTTCACGGCCGCCCCTCGGCTCCTTGCAGGGAGCTCGTCGCAGGATCCAGCTGCGGTTCCGACAGGTCCCCGGGCTGGCGAGGCCCACGCGCGCGTGCACAGACACGCGCTCACAGTCCCGCTCACACTCCCGCGTCCTCGCTCCCCGCACCCCACCCTCCGCGCGGCTCCTCTGCCGGGTGGGGGGGTGGGGTGACGTCAGGACTGCAGTCCCGAGGAGAGCGGCTGGAGAGGGCCGCGCGCTCCTCGCCCAGCTGGAAAGCTGGAGGCGCACTGGGGCGGCCGCGCTCCGCCCTCTCCTCTGCACCCGCTGTGGCGCTGCCAGCCCGCGGGGGAGCCTCGCGAGCCGCCAGGTGGGTTGAAAGTCGTTTCCTGGGAAGGACGGAGAGGGTGCTGCAGACCTGGCAGGCACTGAAACAGCAACTCGGACAGAAACGACCCAGCGGAGGAGCTGGGCGCGGGGCGCCGTGCGCAGCATCCCTGGGCGGCTGGGGGCGGTCGCAGCCCAGCGCGGCGGCCCGACCTCGGCCCCTGGACTCGGGCCCCGGGCGCGCTCGTCCGGTAGAGACCTCCCAGCCCTACGCATTTCGCGGCGGCTCTGGTGCGGGGAATGCGAGCGCGCCGGCTCCAGGTCACCGCCGCGGAGCAGCTGCCTGTAGGAAAGCGAGGAGAGGAGAGGGGGCGGCAGCCTCAGCCCGAAGTAAGTGCGGCAGAAGTTTGCGTCGGTTTCCCCGTCGCTCCCCTGGAGCGAGTGGGAGGCTTATCCCCTGCCCTCGCTCTCTGAGGATAGCAGACTTGCCGGCGACCCTCGCCGGGAGAGAAGGGGAGCGTCACGGGAGGGTCGAGGACGCGGGGCGCTAAGGCACGGAGCCAGGGGAGTAGATCCTCCACCTGCGCGGAGGAACGCGCAAGGAACAGGCCGTGGGGGTCTCGGAAAGGGAGGGGTTTGGGGAGAGAGAAGGTGGAGGTTGGTTGTCACACCTACTCTGGTGACCTTGGCGCGCCATCCTGGAGTGGCGAGCCGGGAGGGTCTCAGAGGTTGAAAACCGGTGAGTCTAGGAAACGGCGTGGCTTCTCATTCGGGGCTGCCTGGGGTGGAGGATCGCTGCCGCTGGCGGACCATGGAAGACCCGGGCAAGGGGAGACAGAAGAACCCGGCACCGGGCAGCGACGGTGAAGGGTGGGGATTCAGGGCAGTCCAGATCCAGGGGCTCGGAGTGGGAAGTTGAGGGGCGTCCTCTGAGATGCTCCAGTCTCGACGGGGGAAACAGCGGTCTAGGAAGAGGGCGGGTGTGATGCTCCGGGACGTTACAGTTGCAGTTGGGCGCCTTGGGAGCTTCAGTGGCTAATTCTCCCATGCAGAGAGCACCCGGGCTGCGCCCGTCCCCCGGACCCTCCGGCTCCCGGTCTCTGCGACCCTCCCCGCGCGGCCGCGGGTGCCCGCAGTCGTCAGGCTGTTCCCCGTGGCGGGTAGGGCGGGGGAGACCCGGTGAACTCAAGAGACCCTCGGCGCTCTGCTCACTTGTTCCCGGGGCACTCAGGTCGTTTTAGGTTCCGTCCTCTCTAACCCGCCTCCGGAAGGAGCTTTTATTCTTTATCAATTGACCAAACTTCGAACCTGGAGAAAAGTTCATAGAAGCTGCGCTCCTACTTGGAGCTGAGCACCGCAGAGGGCAAGGGAGGGTGGCACGGGCAGCTCGCTCATCCTTTTCTCAACTGGAGAAGGTTCTCAGGGAATTTGATTATTAAATGAGATGCGATTATTCTAGGAAGTCAACGAAGCATCATTTTTCCAGAGTAGGACCGTCTGTGCTTAGGAAACCAGTATTCCACTCAGCTTCTGGTACCAAGGGTGCACTTTGTGGGTACAGGGAGATTGTTAACTAAATTCCATTTTTTTGGTAAGTTATTCATGATGCATAGTGATTACCTAATTTCATTTACTCAGATTTATTCATGCAAAACAATTTATGAGGCCCAGTATGTGTCAGGCATTGTGTTAGATGCTGGGTTGATAGAAATGACTCATGTGTGGTCCTAGTGTTCAGGGAGCTTACAGTCAGTCTGTAAGAGATGTGGTCTGGAAAGAAGGTGGAAAAAATACATGCCCTGCAGCAAAGGGCAGGTAATACCTGTTCTTTAGGAAAATGACTCACTCCAACTCCTTAACTAAGGGGTCCAGCATCTACTAGATTTCATCTTCCCTGAAATCAGGGATATTATTATTCATATTTGATGGCCAGAAGACAATCTTGTGCCAGGCACATAGTAGGTCAATAATAAGTTCAGTTAAATGGATGGATGAATGAGTGAATTATTCTTGGTGAAAATATTAGAGGAAGGTATCATGCTGTATTGGGGAAGCATGTAAAGAATAAAAAGTGAATTGGAAGGAGAAGGAATAAATGGAGTTCTGGAGGGCAAGAAAGAAAAGAGGCTAGGGTTTGTAAACATTTGAAAATTATGTAACAGCAGAGCTTGTTTCCCATTTTCACACAATGGAAATCAGTAAAGTTCTTTATCTGTGAAATACACACATCTCTTTGTGTATTTACATTTTAACTTTCTTTTTTTTTTTTTAACAGCAGATTCTCTGTTACTTTCCCATGTTGCTGGTGGTGGTGGTTTAGTTAAGTGAGTCTGACCCTTGTGATGCCATGGACTGTAGTCTGCCAGGCTCCTCTGTCCATGGGATTTCCTAGACAAGAATACTGGAGTAGGTTGCCATTTCGTTTTCCTGGGGATCTTCCCCACCCAGGGATCCAACCTGCTTCTCCTGCATTGCAGCCAGATTCTTTACCAGACAGCCACGAAGGAAGCCCTAATTTACCATGTGGAGGTCATCATGCCATGCTCATGTGAATATGTTGATAATGTGTTGATTCAGATGTGTCTAGGTTAGTGGGACAGGTTGGTGAAAAAATTCTTTAGAATTACCGAAATCATGCATTCAGATATCTTATGATATTTTGCTACTTCATGTGTACATTTCTACTCCTATGTGTTAGCCATATTTAATTTAAACATGATTAAAATATTTATACATAGATTCTGCCAATGAAAATTAAATATATATATACATATATATGTATATAAGCAAGACTGTTCTTGGTTTAATTATCTGAACCAAGGTTACCATTGCACTCTGGTAGAAGGTGGTAAGTCACTCAGGTTCCAGAATGAATGATACTTTTTCCCCCATAGTTTAATTTTATTATATTTACTAGGTCCATATATTTTTCTTGTACAACAGAGCTACTTACTTTTAAAAAATTAGTATTCATTAATGGTAATAATAATTCAGTGATCTGAGTCATGAGTTTATAAGCAATAATTTTGGATTTAGAACTTCTTAGTGACATGTGATTTGGAGCCATCCTAGAAATTTTGTAAAACTCATTTTTTTCTACTTACAAAATGAGATAATTTTACTTGAATGATTTAATTAGACATTTAAAACAATATGTCAGTATACAGTACTGTTTTATTTGGGGCATTGTTTTCTCTAGTCAGTGCCATTAATTTAGTATACCAACACTGACAAGTAATTTGTAATTAACAGGAAAAAAAGTCCATATTTTCCATTAATGGGTATTTTGTAGGTGTTTTAGGACATTAATGGAGTTTTAGAAAAAGTACTGTGATTGTGGACAATGCATGGTGATTAAAACAATGTTTTAGAAGTAAATGTAAATACTTTAAACAGTAGCTAAAATTTGGAATTCTTTAACCAGACCGTTTGTTGTGGTTATTTGATTTGGATTATTACCATAATCATGCTGTTGGATTGAATGACCATTTGCAAGGATCTTGCAGGTGTAGAAGCAGTACATTCTAGAGGGCAGACTCTTTGTTTTAGAAATGGAGTTAGAGTGCAGAAATACTGAGATTTTAGGAATGTGGTGTCACAGTTACTGAGCTTGAAAATGATCTAGCCCAGTTTTTGGACATGAGAAAAGGAAGGTCTAAAAAGATGAAGGGTATAAATTTCCCAGGATAGCATTTGGACATACAGAAGATTCCCACATACTGTCCATTCCAGGGGCAACTTAAAAGGTCTGCTATCCTTGGATGTCCTCTTTCCTAATTAGCTGTGTATATACACATATACCCTCCCTCGTGGACCTCCCTCCCTCCCCACCCACATCTTACCATCTTGGTCACCACAAACCACCTAGCTGCGCTCCCTGTGCCACACAGTGGGTTGGAGGAAGAAAACTTGTGTTTATATTACAACCCTGTCTCTTCCCAGCTACATGGGCAGGTTGCTTTTTATTTATTAGTAGGTTTTTGTTTTGTTTATAGGTAATTACCATATATGCGGATAGATGTAGTTGCACAATTGTTTATTTCCCCTCTGTATTGTAAGTTTTATAAGAAAAAGAACTGAGTATTTCTTGCTCACTGCATGTCTGAGACTTAGCAGCTGTTGGGCACACAATGGATATCCAATAAACATTTGTTGAATAAAAGAATGAATGAATGAGTGAGTATAAAATAATGATTGAGTGAAGGACACATCTCTTCGGTAGAACTGAATCCTTAATGTGAGAGCCATAACCTTATAAAGATTCTTTATCTAAAATACTGTTCCCTTTGCCAACATCCCTTTCTGGATAGATGAGCTCCTGATGCACCCCTTCCCCAAACCTGCCTCTCCCATTTACTCCTCTCAGGAAGGGGTAGCTCCATTTTTCTGGTTACTGGGGTCAAAAACCTTAGGAGTCATCCTTCATGCTTATTCTTCACAGCCGGCAGTGAATTCATTTACAAATCTTGCAGCTGTGCCTTCCTGATGCACTGACATTTCGAATCTGACCAGTTCTCACCATCTCCCTTGCTACCAGCCTGGACGGAGCCTCCATTATTTCCCAGCTGGTTTACTGCTGCTGCTGCTGCTGCTGCTAAGTCGTTTCAGTCGTGTCGGACTCTGTGTGACCCCATAGACGGCAGCCCACCAGGCTCTGCCGTCCCCGGGATTCTCCAGGCAAGAACACTGGAGTGGGTTGCCATTTCCTTCTCCAATGCATGAAAGTGAAAAGTGAAAGGGAAGTCACTCAGTCATGTCCGACTCCTAGCGACCCCATGGACTGCAGCCTACCAGGCTCCTCCGTCCATGGGATTTTCCAGGCAAGAGTACTGGAGTGGGGTGCCATTGCCTTCCCCGTGGTTTACTGCAGTGGCCTTCTAACTTCTCTCTAGGCTTCCATCTTGGGCCCACCCCACAGTCCAGGTTCAGCACCCAGCCAGAGCCATACTATGAGCACATAAGGCTCTTCATATGACTCCTCTGCTTATATTTTCCAGTGTCTTCCCACCTCTTCTCAGAGAAAAAGAAAAAGGCCTTCCAGTACATCAGATGAATAAGGCTCTACACTGTCTCACCCCTTGTAGCTCTCTGGCTTCTTATACCCCCCCAACCACCCATAACTGTGCTTCCGCTGCACTGACCCCCTTTCTATTCCTACAACATATCACATTGGCTCTCTCCTAAGCAGTTTTGGACTAAGCAGTTTGAACCTTTTTCTGGAATGTTCTTTCCCAGACACCTGCTTGACTCACTTCTTTCTTTACTCCCTCTTTTCTCAAATTCCCCTTCTCAGTGAAGCCTCTCTTGGCTACCCTGTTGAAGATGACACTCTAGGTTTTTATCCCCACCTTTCCTACACTCATTTCCTTTTAGCCTTTGTGACTATTATAACCATAAATTCTGTCTTTATCTTGTGTTTCTCCCATTCGAAGGCAAGCTCCATGAAGGTAGAGATTTTTACCTTCGTTTACTTCTGTACTTCTAGTGCCTAGAACAACATGTGGCACATAGTAGGTGTTCAGTAAATACCTGTTGAATAAGTACATGGAGATGAAATAGTGTCTGTAACCTAAATAGGGTCTTACTAAAATTAAATGAAAATGCATGTGCAGTGATCATCACAGTGCCTGGCACACAGTATGTGCTTAGTATCAGACACAATTACTGTGGTGTCTTCTCTGGTCTCCTGGACTTTTTGTCCCTCCTTTGACCAGGACTGTGGTCAGAGGCCCTGCTCTCCCAGGATCCTTAGCTGTTATTTTTGGAAATGACTTTGAAGAAGCCCCAAGGGTTGTTTATATGTGCTGCTGGAAATAATTAGGAAATAAATACAGTTAACTCTCTAAGATACAGTGTAATTCTTTTCATTAAATACCTTCTGGCCTGGGGCTTCTGGAAAGTGGCTGCTGTAAGTTTCATCTTCAGGGTGAGATCGAAGGCTATCCTGATCTCTGGGTGGGACCTCCTGTAGTAGAGCAGGGGTCTGCTTCCCTTCTTGGGTCACACTGCAGTTCTTAAATGGCAGTGGCAGTGGAATGCTGGGGAGAGTGATATCCTGGGGGTGGGGGTAAAAGTGGAGATCAGAGCTAAGCTGGGCAACAGAACTGTTTCTGGAACGTTATTTCTTAATCAAGTCATCTAATCAAGTCAGGACTGAGAGCAGAAACATGAGAAGGGACAGAGAGAAACTTTATGGGTCACTAGTTGGCCACCCAGGTTGGGTTTTAACTACTTTTCCTGTCTCTTAATGCTGGATTTACTTCTTGCTTGACTTAACATGTCTGTTCTCATTGGTTGCCTCCTGGTCCAATGGATTCTAGCCGAGGAGGAGTTATAAGGCCATATCAATTAACCAATGATGTACTGCATTAAGAAAATCATAATATAAGTGGAGCCTTGTAAAGCTATCTCCAGGGCTTAGATTAGCCTATGTGGTAAATACTACTCCTTAATTCTAAAAATCCAGCTTAAGAATAGGCTGTACCTGTTTAAATGCACAGTTGGCTGAGCTGTTAGGATGTTTTTTATGGTTCTACCAGGATGTTGTGAGCAGATATTGTGCTTATGTGTTAAAGTTGGGTACATTGTTGCATTTCTATAAAATTACATACTAAGCCCTACAGCTCCTAATTCCTGCTAGCTAAGAGCAGTCACACTTTATGAGTTTACTCAGTGGATAGTATTTGCCATCCTGAGTGTTCATAATGGTTTTGCCTTAACAGAAAAAATGCTACGTTGTGCCAAATTTTGCTCTAGAAATAGAAGGAGAGTCTTGGGTTTAGTACTTGTAGGTTATCAGATCTGTTCTTAGCATGCTCTGTGACCTTGTCCGATTTGCATTATTTTAGAGTAGCTTTTCTGGAGCCAGGAAAAGTTACCAAAGCAGCAAAAATGGGGCCAACAACCTTGAAATATAGCCATTTGAAATCCGTTTTCTTATAACTGTAAGAGATGCAGCTGGAGCAACTTTTCAACAGAAACTGTGTGTGTATGTATATATGTGTTGTGTGTAGGGGAAGATAACAGACTCTAGGACAGAGGCTCAAAATATCACAACACAACACTGTAAAGGAAGAGGGAGTGGCTTAGCTTTCCAAACAACTGTGTACACAGTTTTTTGTGTTCTTTTTTTTTTTTTTTTTTTGGTGCCTGGTTTGAACTTTTAGAACAAACACACTTTGTTCTAAATGTTTTTAATAAGTAGGTTGTTGGGAAACTTCTTCCTCCTAGAAACAATGTTACATGTGGAATTCAGGTTCCCAGCTGCCTTGGGAGAAATCTGTTTAATTCATTGCTGACCATTAAAAAATGATACTGTAGGTTTCTTCTTCATATGAGAAAATCAGTATTAATTTCTAATTAAGAAGATTCTAATTTCCATTTTGTTATAACCAAAAGATCTAGGCTGGCACTGTTGTAAGTAATCTCTCTCTTGACTCTTACTGGTATATTCAGCAGACCAACAGATTATATTACATATCATGTATAGTATACATCTGTAGTATAGAAAATAAGTAAGTGGACATATCCTTCTTTTAAATATATAGATAATATTGGATCTCCTGCATTTACAAATTTTTAAAAATCAATTTATAAAATCATGTTACCTTAATAAAACATAAATAAATAAACCACATAACCAATGTTAACTACATAGATATCCTTGAGAGTTCATGGTTTACGTATTGCTGAAGCCTGGCTTGGAGAATTTTGAGCATTACTTTACTAGCGTGAGATGAGTGCAATTGTGCAGTAGTTTGAGCATTCTTTGGCATTGCCTTTCTTTGGGATTGGAATGAAACTGACCTTTTCCAGTCCTGTGGTCACTCACTGCTGAGTTTTCCAAATTTGCAGACACATTGAGTGCAGCACTTTCACAGCATCATCTTTTAGAATTTGAAATAGCTTTACTGGAATTCCATCACCTCCACTAGCTTTGTTTGTAGTGATACTTCCTAAGGCCCACTTGACTTCACATTCCAGGATGTCTGGCTCCAGGTGAGTGATCACACCATCGTGATTATCTGGGTCGTGAATATCTTTTTTGTGTAGTTCTTCTGTGTATTCTTACCACCTCTTCTTAATAACTTCTGCTTCTATTAGGTCCATACCTTTTCTGTCCTTTATTGAGCCCATCTTTGCATGAAATGTTCCCTTGGTATCTCTAATTTTCTTGAAGAGATCTCTAGTCTTTCCCATTCTGTTCTTTCCCTCTATTTCTTTGCATTGATCACTGAGGAAGGCTTTCTTATCTCTCCTTGCTATTCTTTGGAACTCTGCATTCAAATGGGTATATCTTTCCCTTTCTCCTTTGGTTTTTGCTTCTCTTGTTTTCACAGCTATTTGTAAGGCCTCCCCAGGCAGCCATTTTTCTTTTTTGCATTTCTTTTCCATGGGGATGGTCTTGATCCCTGTCTCCTGTACCATGTCATGAACCTCCATCCATAGTTCATCAGACACTCTGTCTATCAGATCTAGTCCCTTAAATGTATTTCTTACTTCCACTGTATAATCATAAGGGATTTGATTTAGGTCATACCCGAATGGTCTAGTGGTTTTTCTCACTTTCTTCAATTTAAGTCTGAATTTGGCAATAAGGAGTTCATGATCTGAACCACAGTCAGCTCCAGGTCTTATTTTTGCTGACTGTATAGAGCTTCTCCATCTTTGGCTGCAAAGAATATAATCAATCTGATTTTGGTGTTGACCATCTGGTGATGTCCATGTGTAGAATCTTCTCTTGTGTTGTTGGAAGAGGGTGTTTGCTATGACCAGTACGTTCTCTTAGCAAAGCTCTATTATCCTTTGCCCTGCTTCATTCCGCATTCCAAGGCCAAATTTGCCTGTTACTCCAGGTGATTCTTGACTTCCTACTTTTGCATTCCAGTCCCCTATAATGAAAAGGACATCTTTTTTGGGTGTTAGTTGTAAAAGGTCTTGTAGGTTTTCATAGAACCATTCAACTTCAGCTTCTTCAGCATTACTGCTCAGGGCATAGACTTGGATTACCATGTTATTGAATGGTTTACTGTGAACTTCCAGATGTTCAAGCTGGTTTTAGAAAAGGCAGAGGAACCAGAGATCAAATTGCCAACATTTGCTGGATCATCAAAAACGCAAGAGAGTTCCAGAAAAACATATATTTCTGCTTTATTGACTATGCCAAAGCCTTTGACTGTGTGGATCACAACAAACTCTGGAAAATTCTGGACGAGATGGGAATACCAGACCACCTGACCTGCCTCTTGAGAAACCTATATGCAGGTCAGGAAGCAACAGTTAGAACTGGACATGGAACAACAGACTAGTTCCAAATAGGGAAAGGAGTACATCAAGGCTGTATATTGTTACCCTGCTTATTTAACTTCTATGCAGGGTACATCATGAGAAACGCTGGGCTGGATGAAGCACAAGCTGGAATCAAGATTGCTGGGAGAAATATCAATAACCTCAGATATGCAGATGACACCACCCTTATGGCAGAAAGTGAAGAACTAAAGAGCATCTTGATGAAAGTGAAAGAGGAGAGTGAAAAAGTTGGCTGAAAACTCAACATTCAGAAAACTAAGATCATGGCATCTGGTCTCATCACTTCATGGCAAATAGATGGGGAAACAGTGGAAACAGTGGCTGACTTTATTTTTGGCTCCAAAATCACTGCAGATGGTGACTGCAGCTATGAAATTAAAAGATGCTTCCTCCTTGGAAGGAAAGATATGACCAACCTAGATAGCATATTAAAAAGCGGAGATATTACTTTGTCAACAAAGGTCCGTCTAGTCAAGGCTATGGTTTTTCCAGGAGTCATGTATGGATGTAAGAGTTGGATTATAAAGAAAGCTGAGTGCCAAAGAATTGATGCTTTTGAACTGTGGTGTTGGAGAAGACTCTTGAGAGTCCCTTGGACTGCTAGGAGATCCAATCAGTCCATCCTAAAGGAGATCAGTCCTGGGTGTTCATTGGAAGTACTGATGTTGAAGCTGAAACTTCAATATTTTGGCCTCCTGATGTGAAAAGCTGACTTATTGGAAAAGACCCTCATATTGGGAAAGAGTGAAGGCAAGAGTAGAAGGGGACGACAGAGGATGCGATGGTTAGATGGCATCACCGATTCAATGGACATGAGTTTGGGTGGACTCCAGGAGCTGGTGATGGACAGGGAGGCCTGGCGTCCTGTGGTTCATGGGGTTGCAAGGAGTCAGACACAACTGAGTGACTGAATTGAACTCACTGATCCTTGAGAGTTAAGTCTCGTACAAGGCAAATCTTAGAGTCTTGCTGGGTCCACCCATCAGTGTCATTCATGGCTTTGGGAGGAATAAGCAGCTCTCTAGCCACCTGCCCTGAGGCCTCTGCTGTGGCCACATCTGCACAGAAGGGTACTCGGCTACCTAGAAACTCACTGAGAGTTCTGATCCCACATTTCTCAAGTGTATCTGTGTCCTTTGTTTATCAGATCCCTGAGATTGGATGCTGCCATCTTGTACCCCTTCCATAGAAGTCACAAAACAATGATCCTTTTCCTTCTGCTTTGTCCTCCTGTCCTTCCTACAGTCTTCACCCTCTCTCCTTCCTTTGGTCTCATTTCCCATTAAACCCCAGCGTTCAGGTCCCTCAAATGCCTTTACACAAAATGTAACCCGCCCTCCCTCTAGTGGCGATCAGGAAATCTCTTCTGTTACCTTTCCCCCCAACTTTATTGAGATATAATTGCCGTATAAATTTGATTCATTTAAGGTGTACAATGTGTTGATTCGATACACTTATATGTTGAAAAATGATTACCATTAGTTAATACCTCATCACATCACATAACTGTCTTTTTTTCTTTCCTTTTTTTTTTTTTAGTGGTGAGAACATTTAAGCTCTATTCTATTTCCAATCCATTGATACACACATATCGAAAAATGATCACCACCATATGATTAGCTAACGCCTCCATCCTGTGTTGTATTTACCTTTTGTGTGTGTGTGTGTGGTGAGAACATTTAAGTTCTACTCTCTTGGCAATCCATGACCTTGGTTAATATCAGGAGCTTGTTTTACCTACAGTCTTGGCAGTGGGCTGGCCCTTCCCCTCACAACCATCTCCAGAGACCTGGGAGTGGAGACTGTCTTGGTCACTCGTGCAGAGAATGGGTGTCCCGGCACTGGGGGGAGAGGGAGAAGGGGGATAAGAGACAGTTACTGTGAGAGTCTGTGGTTTCTTTTCTTTGGAGGACCTTGTACATTGCCCTGAGAACTTCCCTATCCAGTTCTAGCTTAGTTCCATGGGGTCCCATCTATGCATTCCCTATAGACACAAAGACAGATTCAAAGCTTCTTTGATACCCTCTGGTTTCTGAAAAGTAGGACTTCTCAGGTGGTTCTAGTGGTAAAGTAGTCACCTGTCAATGTAGGAGACACAAGAAATGGGGGTTTGATCCTGGGGTTGGGAAGATCCCCTAGAGTGGGAAATGGGAACCCACTCCAGTATTCTTGCCTGAAAAAGAGTTGAATATGACTGAGCATAGCATAAAAGAAAGTGAAGGGAAAGAAAGCAAACAAAAACAAAAACAAAAACAAAAACCCACCAAGAGAGGTGAGATTTCAGGTTTCATTTAGAGGTGTATTGGATCCCTGGTGGAGCGAAAAAGCTCTGATTTGTTGCATTTGTTGATTTCTGTGTTGTAAATACTTCTATCATAGCTGATTTCAGCATGATGTCAACTGATTCTCAAAACTCTTCAAAATGTAACAATTAACACTCATGAATCTGTACAAAAATGCCTTCCTTATTCTACTGTTCATGTTGCAAGCAATAAGGTAAGAGGAAAGATACAAGTTTTCCTCTTGTTCTTTCTCCTAGCCACTCCCTTGCCTTTTTAACTCTGTGAATAGTAGGGGGGGAAATGTTTAGATCCTAGAGTCAGCAAATTTGTTTTATAAGGACCCAGATACTAAATTAATAAATTAGACTTTGCAGTCCACATTAGATTTTTGTCACAGATTATTCTTTTTTTTTATTTTCAAACAACTGTTCCTAGTTTTTTTTTTCAAAGAACTATTCCTAACTAACGGGCAGTACAAAAAACAAAACATAGGCTATTGGTTGGATCGGGCCTCTGGGTCTGTTGACCCCTGGAATAGATGATCAGATGATTAGAAATTTAAACTTCAGAAATTTGAAATTTATAATTTAAAATTTCTATATATACATAAAATGTGATACAAATTGCTGCTGCTGCTGCTGCTAAGTCGCTTCAGTCATGTCCGACTCTGTGCGACCCCATAGACGGCAGCCCACCAGGCTCCCCCGTCCCTGGGATTGTCCAGGCAAGAACACTGGAGTGGGGTGCCATTGCCTTCTCCGTGATACAAATTATATATACATATATATGTATGTGTGTGTTCAGTTCTGTTGCTCAGTCGTGTCTGACCCTTTGCTACCCCATGAACTGCAGCACGCCAGGCTTTGCTGTCCATCACCAACTCCCGGAGTTTACCCAAACTCATGTCCATCGAGTCGGTAATGCCATCCAGCCATCTCATCCTCTGTTGTCCCCTTCTCCTCCTGCCCCCAATCCCTCCCAGCATCAGAGTCTTTTCCAATGAGTCAACTCTTCGCATGAGGTGGCCAAAGTATTGGAGTTTCAGCTTCAGCATCAGTCCTTCCAATGAACACCCAGGACTGATCTCCTTTAGGATGGACTGCTTGGACCTCTTTGCAGTCCAAGGAACTCTCAAGAGTCTTCTCCAACGCCACAGTTGAAAAGCATCAATTCTTCAGTGCTCAGCTTTCTTCACAGTCCAAGTCTCACATCCATACATGACCGCTGGAAAAACCATAGCCTTGACTAGATGGACCTTTGTTGGCAAAGTAATGTCTCTGCTTTTTAATATGCTATCTAGGTTGGTCATAACTTTTCTGTGTATATATATGTATAAATGGGCTTCCCTGGTGGCTCAGATGGTAAAGAATCCACCTGCAATGCGGGAGACCTGGGTTCAACCCCTAGGTTGGGAGGATCCCCTGGAGGAGGGCATGGAACCCACTCCAGTATTCTTGCCTGGAGAATCCCTACGGACAGAGGAGCCTGGTGGGCTACAGTCCATGGGGCCCCAAAGAGTCAGACACGATTGAGTGACTAAGCACACTATATGTATATATATATATTTCAAAGGTAAAGCCCAGACTGAGTGAGGTTATCCTGAGCATCTCACCATAGGACCCAAGCTTCGGTCTCTGTTAGAAGAATAAGGCCTCTCAGGGTTGGGGGTGGAGGAGGTGAGGACACCAAGGATGATCTCAGGGTTGACTAAGGAGAAGCCTAATCTTAGGGCATCCTTTTCTTCCCTTCTTTCTTTTATAAAAAAATTTTATTGAGATATAATTTATATATTATAAAATACATCCATTTAAAGTACACAGTTCAATTTTTTTTTTAGTGTATTCATAGGATTGTGCAACAATTGCCACATTCTAATTTTAGAACATTTCAGTCTCCTCGAAAATATATTCCCATACCATTACCAGTCAATAACCATTCCCTCTGTACCTTCCAGCCCTTGGCAGCCACCAAGCTACTCTCTGTCTCTATGGATTTGCTTGTTCTGGACATTTCATATAAATGCAATGTTTGTCCTTTGTGAGTGGCTCCTTTCCTTTAGAACAATGTTTTCAAGGTTCATCCACATTGTAGCATGTATCAGTACTTCGTTTCTTTTTACTGTCAAGTAAGTATCTTGTATGGATATACCACATTTTGTTTACCCATTTATCAGTTGATAGATATCTGGGTTGTTTCTTATTTTTGGCTAATATGAGTAATACTGTTATGAAAAGTCATGTACACCTCTGTATATGGATTTATGTTTTCATTTCTCTTGGGTAGATATCTAGGAGTGGCATTATCATGTGATATGATAACTCTTATGTTTAGCATTTTGCAGAACTGCCACACTGGTTTTCAAAGAGGCTGCATCATTTTACATTGCCACCAGCATCATTTTACATTCCCACCAGCAGTATATGAGGGCTCTATATTTTCCACATTCTTACCAACACTTGTCTCTTTTTTTGATTATAGTCATTCTAATGATGTGAAGTGGTATCTTCTCATCATCATTTTGATTTACATTTCCTTATTGACTAATGATGTTGGGCATCTTTTCATGTGCTTATTGGGCATTTATATATTTCTTTGGAAAAATACATGTCTGTGCAAATATATTGTCCATTTTTTTTGTTTTCTTACTATATGTATTTTATTGAACTATAGTTGAGTTACAGTGTTTCAGGTGCAGAGCAAGGTGACTTAGTTATACATAGATGCATAGATTATTTTTTAGATTATTTTCCATTGTCACTTCTCGGCCTTTTGGCTAAGATTGAGTGTAGTATCAAGTATGACTTCCCTGGTGGCTCATACAATAAAGCGTCTGCCTACTATGTGGGAGAACTGGGTTCGATCCCTGAGTCAGAAAGATCCTCTGGAGAAGGAAATGGCAACCCACTCCAGTACTCTTGGCTGGAAAATCCCATGGACAGAGGAGCCTGGTAGGCTACAGTCCTTGGGGTCACAAAGAGCCGGACAGGACTGAGCAACTTTAGTTCAGTTTACAGTGTTTCTGGTGCAGAGCAAGGTGACTTAGTTATACATATATGCATAGATTATTTTTCAGATTATTTTCCACTATAGGTTATTACAAGATATTGTATACCACAGGGAACTATTAAATGGAGTTCTTTTTCTTTTTATTATTGGTTCGTAAGTTGTCTAAATACAAGCCCCTTGTCAGATATATGACTTGCAAATATTTTCTCCGCTTATGTGGGTTTTCTTTTCACTTTTCTGATGGTTTCGCTTGCAGCACAGAAGTTTCGATATTTAGAAGAAGTACAATTTATCTATTTTTTTCTTTTATCACTTAGGTAACAAATTCAAGTTCAGTAAGATTTATTCTTATGTTTTCTGCTAAGTATTTTGTAATTGTAGCTCTTGCTTAGTTTAGGTCTAATCCATTATGAGTTAACTTTTGTGTACAGTGTGAGGAAGCTGTCCAGTTTTTTCTTTTGCATGTGGTTGTTCAGTTGTTCCAGCATCATTTGTTGGAAAGGGTTGACTTGTTTTGGCATGCTTGCTGACGTTAATTGACTATAATGTGGGATTTATTCCTTGACTCTCAATTTTACTCCGTTGATCTATCCTAATGTCTTTTCTCATGCCAGTAGCGCATAGTCTTGATTCTGTGACTTTGCACTGAGTCTTTAAATTAGAAGACTCCAGCTTGCTGAGTCCTCCAGCTTGCTTCTTATTTTTCAAGACTGTTTTGGATATCTGGCCCTCCCAAATTTCCATATTAACTTTAGGATTTGTTTGTTAAATTCTGCTAAAAAAAAAAAAAAAAGCCAGCTGGTATTTTGGTAAGGAATTGTTTTAAGTCTGTGGATCAGTTTGGAGAGTAATGCTATCTTAACAATATTAATGCTTCTGATATTCTTCTGATACATGAACATGGAATGGCTTTTTATTTATTGAGGTCTTCCTTTATATTTTTAATAATGTTTTATAATTTTAAGAGTGTAAGTATTACACATTTAAAAAAAATTATTCTTTAGCATTTCTTCCTTTCCCTCCTTCCTAAACGCTCTGTCTAGAACCTGTAGGACAAGGTCAAATTGAAGGGACGAGAGTGAGCATCCTTGTCTTGTCCTTGATCTTGGGGGGAAAGAATTCAGTCTTTAACCATCAGGTATAATGTTAGCTGTGAGTTTTATCAAAGGTGCCTTTTATCAGGTTGAGGAAGTTCCCATTTTCCTCTTGGTTGTTGAGTGTTTTTATCACAAAATGGTATTGGATTTTGTGAAACTCTTTTTCTGTGTCTATTGTGCTATCACTCATTATTTCTGCTCTTTCCATTTTAGTGTTTTACTTTTATGAAACTCAAAAGTGGAGAAATGGAATAGAGTGTGGGTAGACAAAAATGATTTTAGGCTGCTTATGGAGAGAAGGAAGGGAGGAAGAGGGCAACAAGATGAATTTTAACAGTAGAAAAAAAGAAGGTTGGGGTTGGAAGGAACATGACCACACTTTTGGTCCCTACCCCTAGTTTTCTAGGTGGACACACAGACTTGGAAACACTGGGTGACTTCCTTCTCACATAGCCTGGAATGGCAGTGCCAGTACGCAGGCAGACCTTTCCACTTCCCTTTTGGGGGCTCTTTCCACTGGTCAGCGCCATTCCTCAAGCTGAGCTCTGAAGGATAAGGAGTAGTCTATCAGATTAAAAAAAAATAGAGGAAGGAGGTTTCTGGTAGAAGATGCCTGATATATAGAGGCCTTAGGGCAGGAGAGAGCTAGTATGGAGACTTCCAAGATGGTGGCTCTGGTTGAAGCTCTGAGTGAGAAGAAGGTGAAAACTGAGAGGGAACAGTTGGGTGAGGGCTTCATCCCAGAGTCCTGTGGCCTGTACTGAGTGTGGATTTATTCCAAGTACAATGTGGACAGTTTTAAGGTGGGAAAAGCAACTTGAAAAGATTTATGTATTGTGAAGATGACTTGCTGCATTGTGGAGAGATTAAATGTGGCCAGTGCTGAGGTGGAGAGTCCAGGTGTGACCCTGCGGAAGGTGAGATGGGTGAGGGGAAGTGGGCAGACTAGAGATTTGGTTTGGAGTTAGAATCCACAGGACTTTAAAGCATTGCTAGGCATTCCAAGAGGAAGTTGGGTGTGTTTAGACTCAAGAAAGAGGGCTATGTGGATCCCCTCCTAGGAAGCTGGGTTACTCTGGAACCAGATGTATTAAGAGGTGCAAGGTTTTAGTTAAGGTGTTCCTGACTTGCTCTCTAGGTATTTTGACCAGATGCTGCCTCACCCACCAGTAGCGGGTGAAAATTTGTGGAGAAAAAGAAACTTCCTTTTACCTGAAATGCCCTTTCTTCTTTCCTGATGGACATTGTTGCTATTGTTGCTCAGTTGTGTCTGACTCTTTGTGAACCCATGGACTGCAGCACGCCAGGCTTCCCTCTCCATCACCAACTCCTGGAGCTTGCTCAAACTCATGTCCATCGAGTCAGTGATGCCATCCAATCATCTCATCCTCTGTCATCCCCTTTCCCTCCTGCCTTCAGTCTTCCCCAGCATCAGGATCTTTTCCAATGAGTGGGCTCTTCTCATCAGGTGGCCACAGTACTGGAGTTTCAGCTTCAGCATCAGTCCTTCCAATGAATATTCAGGACTGATTTCCTTTAAGATTGACTGGTTAGATCTCCTCGCAGTCCAAGGCACTCTCAAGAGTCTTCTTCAACACCACAGTTCAAAAGCATCAATTCTCTGGTGCTCAGCTTTCTTTATAGTCCAGCTCTCACATCCATATATGACTACTGGAAAAACCATAGCTTTAACTAGATGGACCTTTGTTGGCAAAGTAATATCTCTGCTTTTTAATACACTGTCCGGGTTTGTCATAGCTTTTCTTCCAACGAGCAAGTATCTTTTAATTTCATGGCTGCAGTCACCATCTGCAGTGATTTGGGAGCCCTGCCCAAAATAAAGTCTGTCACTGTTTCCATTGTTTCTCCATCTATTTGCCATGAAGTGATGGGACCGTGCCATGATCTTAGTTTTTTGAATATTGTGTTTTAAGCCAGCTTTTTTAGTCTCCTCTTCCCTTTCATCAAGAGGCTCTTTAGTTCCTCTTTGCTTTATATTTACATGTTCTTCAAAGCCGGTCTCAAATATTACCTCTTTTGTGAAACTTTCAAGTTCTTTATTTCAGACACTGACATAACATTTATTATGTCTCTCTAGCCTTTGTTACTAGGTAACCCTTATTCGGCCTCAAATCTGTGTTGAGCACATGATGATAGGAAGCACAGAGAAGTTAAGTCACAAAGGGTTCCAGGGTTCCGGTGTCCCTGCTTGGCCACTATGCTATGCTGCCTCTTGCTGGGAGCTCTCTAAACAGAATGCCTGACCCCTTCTCTTGCTTCCCATGACCTTTGTTGTAGCTCTTTTTATATTGCGCAAAGAGTGAAATGAATGTTTCTCTTCTCTGACAAAGAGGGAGCATATTGAAGGCAGGAACCGCATGTTGTTCATTTTCATAGCTCCGGTGCTGGGTGCATGATAGATGCAGAATAAGTGAGTGAAAGAAAGAATGAACATGAATGAATGACTGGCTGAGGAACTAAGAAAATGAACTGGTAGAAGTGGGATGGAGCTTTCTGTCACCTTTTGCAGGCAGCGCTTTCTCTAGGCCAGAGTCCCTGAACTGCATTATAATTTAGGCCAGTGAAATTTATAGCTTTGCCATCATATGATTTAAATTTTTCCATTAATCTTTCAGTGTGTTCTAATCAAATAATACTTTTCTCCGTTAAACAGATGATTAAGCTCTTGCACTGGCAGGTATTATGCTCTTTAAACACGGTTGCTTAGTTGTCACCAAGGACATTTCTGCATCTGATATTGATTTAAATATTCAATTATGAATGTGATGAAGACAGCTTTATTTATAGATAATGAGGATTGTATTGGCTGAAGAAACCAGCTCTGAGAACAATATGGTGTATTCTTGTTAATTTGATGTGGGTAAACTAGCTTCCTTGATCAGCATTCACAAGGCTTTTCGTTCTGCACCGATATGAAATTGAAAAATATTGGGTGCTATGATTTTACTGTATTTTAGTGTCAAGTAGTGAGGGTATTTGTGAAAAATTCATTATGTTTTGCAGATGATTCAAGTCATGTTGAACTTTTACTCAAATATATATTTACACAGCTATGCCTTGATTTTTGAAAAATTTGTTGTATAAGATTCAAATTGCAGAATATATATAATATGAAGCCCGTTACAAAAGAACCATCACGTAGTTCATCTGATGTCTGTGGAATGGGTGTAATGAGTCTAGGGGACTGGGTCACCATCCACCCTTCTCATTCTCAAAGGTTCTGATCAATAAAGCAAACCAACCAAGCAAGATTGCTAGCCAGATGGAGAATACAGTGATTTTGCTTTTCTACAGAATCTTCCGTGCAGAGTTTTGTGAAATCTATATTAAAATATATGCTTTAGGCTTATCCAAAGTGGAACTTTTTACTCCTACTCTTTATCTAGGATTGGGCCCCACAAACTCAGGTATGCTTGAATATGGATGAGGCTGGAGGCAGCTTCCAGAAAGTGTCATAAGCAGAATAATGGCCACCGTCTCCCAAACTATCTGCATCCTAATTCCCCTAAACGGTGACTGTTTTAATGTTGTGTTGCTTTAAGCCACTCCATCTGTGGTATTTGTTACAGCAGCAGTAGGAAACAAATACTGAGAGTTTGGGGACCTGCTCAGATGTGTTTGCCAATAGGAAACAAGAAACAAAGGAGAGCCCTCTGGGTCCCAACCAGAAAATGAAAGATGAAGTAGTCCTATCTGCTAGTAAACCATTGTCCAGTTAGTGGCAAATGTCAGCAGACCAACCAACCACCCCTTCTCTTCTAGAAAAGAGTGAGTGAGGGAAAAGAGAGGCTGATTACGGTGTCTCGGTGGGGAGAAGTTTAACGCCAAGGATCAGAGACCTACACAGCCCTGGGGAGGCAAGAGAGCCAAGCACAGGGTGACCAGCCTTAGGAACTCCAGAAGCAGGAGTCTCAGAAAGGCGCTATGTCTATAGGACATTCCTTACTTCTGCTGTCTGCCTGATACCTGTGAGCCTGCCTGCAGCCACCATCAAACCTAAACAAAACAAACTTTCTGCACATTTCCTGACTTATTATATAAAATGTTAAAGCCCCCTACCAAATGGAAGATATTAACTACTTAATGACCATGAGCACACAGCACCCCAGGGCTCCTGGAGTCTAAGGACTGATAATGTTAACCTCTGCGATAATGCCCTATTCCCTCACCATCAGCCAGTCAGAGAATGGTGCATGAGCTGAGCACATACCCTTCAATCCCCTTCCTTACCTGGCTTTTCAATATGCTCTACTTTGGGGAGCTTGAGTTTTTTGGGCCATGAGCCTCCCAGGCTTCTCTCATGGCCCTACAATAAACCTTTCTCTGCTCGAAAACAAGCAGATGGAAAACTCACTTCCAAATCTCACAGGAGGCCCTTTCACTGCTGAACTCTCAGAGGAGCTCTGCAGGCCAGGGAGAAATGTAGTTTCAGGACCTTACATGGGGTGAAGTATACAGGGTATCGAAGAGGAAACAGTGGCACAAATTTTGCTTCTCACTAGTTTGAGGGAAGAACATGCAAAGACGAGCATGCACGTTTTTCCCTATGACCCCCGGTCCCTTTGTTCTCTTGACCTTGGGACTGTAGCCTCCCTTATGGGCCCAGTCAGTGAACACACTGGCAAACTCTTTAAGAGACTGCATAGGGGTGCAGTGAAGTTGGTGCTCAAGAGATCAGAGATGGATGTGGAACTGCATATTAATGGATAAGTTTGAAATGATTGTGTTATTATTTAACTACAATTTACCAGATATCTATTTTGAACCTACATTATTTCAAGGACATTTTTCTTTGAAGCTTTTAACAAATAATTTAAGCCAAATTAATATTCATCGCAAATGTCAGAAACAGTTGAATTTTATTTTCATAGGGCCTTTGAACTTCTGTGTTTACTGAGAGAGATAAAATGTTATCACGTTGTGATTTCTACTTTTTAAAATTTGATAAAGTTGTGCAGGTAATTGTTATCTAATTATTAATAGTTATAAATACCATTTAATTAAATAATGCAGGAATAAACTCAGCATGCCTCATTTCTTCTTGCTCTCAATCAAGAGTTTGCAGAAGATTTTCATGTTACCTGTTAGTTCAGTCTTTAATTGCCTTTTAGGAGTACAAAATTGCTTCAGTTCTGCCAAAAGCAGCAAAGAGGTTGGAGTGGTTAGGGTGGCATGTGGTAGCCAGGTATTTGGCTCTGTATGTAATCTCAGAGTATGAAGGTAGGGAACAGCCAAAGTTAACAACACGGGGTCAGTAGGGTATCTCTGAAAATTTAGTGAAGAGGGAGTCAGGAAAAGCCAAAGTTTCTAACCATGAGCTAAGGGTTTGAAAAATAGTGAGAGAGGGATGTGTCATGGATTAATTGAGGCAGCATGGAAGTTGGGAGCAAGTTGCTAGAGCATCACTGAATGTTTGAACAGTTTGAACAGCTTTGGGCTGTTCTAGTACCTGGGAAGACTTTTTTTGTTGTTGTTGGCTGCACCATGGGGCATGTGGGAGCCTAGTTCCCCAACCAGGGATCAAACCTGCACCCCCTGCATTGGAAGTGCAGAGTCTCAACCACTGGACAACCAAAGAAGTCCCCGGAGGTGGCTTTTGTGAGCCCATCCATGACATGTTCTGGTTCATAAACCTGTGTTCATTTGTCTCTTTGCCTCTAGGTTGTCATGCCGAGTATTTCTCAGTTTCTAAGACCTCAAGGTCAATATCAGCAGCTGTTGGTTTCTGTTTATAGTCACCAATCATTTCAGCATTATTTTATCATTTGCAATTTTGTTTTTGTACTTTCAGCAGATTAGTCTGACTCCTGTCCAGGCAGATTACCATGCAACAGAACATATGTTTAAATACTTGTTGTTTTTCAGTCGCTAAGTCATGTCCAACTCTTTGCGACCCCATGAACTGCAGGGCTAAATACTGTTCTTCTGTAAAAATGCATCAGTCAGCAAGCATTTTAAAGTCCTTTGCATGTTTGCCAGCCTCATAGGAATGACAGTTTCAATGGTAGTGACCATTGTGTAGATCATATTTTCAGTTAATATTTTGCACTTATGTAGTCCCCTTGCTCTTTTTTTTTCTCTCTTTCTTTTTTGGCTGGACTATCCGGCTTGCTGGGATCTTAGTTCCTGGACCAGGGATTGAGCCTGGACCCAGCAGTGAAAGCACTGAGTCTAACCCACTGGACCACTGGGGAAGTCCCTGTACATTCCCATTTTTAAGGTTCTGTCTGATTTCTTTCTAGTAATCTGTGTTGATTTGCATGGTGATATTATTATCATTGTTATTATTAGTAGTTATTCTTTCACAAGACACCCACTAAAACTCTTTAGTATTTTTCATAAAGTTTGGCTTTAATCCCTACTAGAATATGAGATATGTGACGTGATTCTGGAGTTGAAGACAGTCTAAAAACTAGTCAATTTAGTTTACTCTATTCCTCAGCAAAATTAGTGCTTCATGGTCTCCTATTTCTGGGTACCTCTAGGCAATTTTATTTATATCCTTGACTTCAAACTCACTCTCAAGTCTGTTCAGCTCAGAACTGTCTTCTGGAGTTCAGCTTGGTGCTCTGTGATGATCTCGAGGGGTGGGATGGGGTATGAGGTGGCAGGAGGTTCAAGACGGAGGGGATATATGTATTCTAGTTGATTCATGTTGTTCTGCAGCAGAAACTAACATAACTTTGTAAAGCAATTATCCTTCAATCTAAAAACTGTCCTATGAAAAATCATTATAAAGAAGAATATTAAGAAAAGAATGTATATATATATGTGTGTAATAAAATCACTTTGCTGTACAATAGGAATTAAGAACACTGTAAATCAACTATACTTCAATTAAAAAAAAGGAAGAATTCCTTCTGAATGCAGACGTGCATCTATGCTGATTTTTAGGTAGCTGGCCGGCCCTGCTGTTTCACAGGCTTCCCATGTGGCACTAGTGGTAAAGAACCTGCTTACCAATGCAGGAGACCTAAGAGATGGAGGTTCGATTCCTGGGTCAGGGAAAATCCCCTGGAGGGGCAACCTATTCCAGTGTTCTTGCCTGGAGAATCCCATGGACAGAGGAGCCCGGCAGCTACAGTCCATTGGATTGCAAAGAGTTGGACATGACTGAATCGACTTAGCACAGCACAGCACAGCACCAGCTGTTTCATAGGCACCTCAAGCTTAATCCGTACAGTCAGAAATCATCGCTTCTCTAGATCTGCTCCTCTTTCTATATTTCCTGACTCAGAGATTGTCCCAAGCTGTCTGAACTTATCTTCGATTTCTTCTTTAACTTCACCTCCATATGCAGGACCGTTGCTAAGACCTGTCAATTCAGGATTGGGTGGTCCCCTTAGCCAATAGCTTTTATTGCCTATGTTCCCCAGCACTAGGTACCCACTTTGATTATAACAGTTATTTTTTGTATTACAACTGCTCTTTGCGTTACTGTCTCTCCCTTTTGCTGGTGGAGGAGAGAGACTTTTCATTTTATCCCTTTGGTTGTTGGTTTTTGTTTAGTCTCTTAAGTCATGCCTGGCTCTTCATGTCCATGTCCATGGACTGTAGCCTGCCAGGCTTTTTGTCCATGGGATTTCCCAGGCAAGAATACTGGAGTAGGTGCCATTTCCTTCTCCAGGGGACCTTTCCAATGCAGGGATGGAACCCTCGTCTCCTTCATTGGCAGGTGGGTTCTTTACCACTGAGTCGCCAGTGAAGCCCCATCCCTTTCGTGGCTCGCCTCAGATTTGTTAAGTCAATGAAGTGAGTGAAAGAGAAACTAAATTGGATGAAAGTTCTGTGACCAGAGTTTGTCCATATTACTTCCTAAATAATTTATTTTGTTGAGACTGCCACTCCCATTTTATCTTTTCTTTTTTGGTTGGAGGAGGTGAGTGCCGTGTCTTCTTACTCTGCCATCTTGATTCCCTTCCTATAGGTCCCCAAATTTCTTGATACAATCACTGTTAAAGGATCTGTTTTTAAAAAACAATTACTTTTCCAAAATAATTAACCATTGTTTCAAAATGTTCATTTGAAAAATAGGAGGCTTAGATTCTTATTTTGTTCATTTTAAATTCTATGACTCAGTAGCTTTTAAATTTTTATTATTTTTATAAAAAGACAGTGATTTCATAACAAAGAGATTCCTATTTTATCTTCTTTACACTTGAGTGTTATGTGACTGAATGATAAAAGTTGTATCAACTTTAGAGTTTCTTCATTGTAGCTGTAAGAGTTTACATTTATTTTCTGACTCACAACATGGAGTTTGAAATATATACCAGGGAGATTTAAAATGAGCATTAAACAGATGACTAACATGTAACTTTGGGAGTTTCAATGTCAAAACATATATTCACTTTGTCTCATCTACAAGTATTATCTTCTTAAAAATAAGGTAGAACTGATTCCAAAGAAGTAGTCACATTACCCAAATTTCAACAATTAAACTTGCCTGTGGAAGAAAAAGGCAAAGCTTATATGACACCTTAACTTTTACAACACTTCATTTAAAGGATTAATGTCATTACTCAGTCTACTGAAATGACCTTTGAAAGTCAGGATCTTTACCAAAGAAAGGGCTTTGTTTTGAACGGGAGCCCTTTGCCCCAATTTGCAAGTTAATGTTTGTATTTTGGCCTTATTAATGGTGATAAGAAAGCAGAAACTGTGACACAAAAGATACAAATGTGTTTCAATTTTGAAAGACATTATTGTTCTTTTTATGCCTTAAATAAGTTAATATGGAAGCATTCTGACTAATGCTGAATATAGAAACTTATGCTCATATTTCCATTAGTATATGAACATAGTAGACTCTGTGCACACAAAATGAAACAGAATATGCTCAGGGCAATTTGGAAAGCTTCTCCTTATGGAATGGATGAGCAATACCTTTCTTTAAATCCATCCAAAATAAAACTCTGATTTACAATATAGAGCTTAGTTTGGGATCATTGAATCCCCTTGGTTTGGATTCTTATGCACACATTTAGTAGTAGTTCCAAATAGGTAGGGTCATTTTGTGCTAAGTGCTCCTTGTGCTAAATCAATGCAATATGGAAACACTTCAGATTATAAATTAAAGATTCACTCAGTATATACAGTCAGGCTTTCTTGCCATTACAGGGTGAACCTGCTTTGTCTTTCCCTGAATACAATGAAAGTGGTTGGACCTTCCCAAGTCTTACATGTACAACAACTTCTCCATCTGCAGATGCTCCCCACTCACCCCTCCAGTCTGGTCCAGTATTGAACACACAGAAGACTGTGATTTGATGCTGTAAGTCAATGTGGAAAGCTGGTCTAGTTTACTAAGAGCAGCTTTTTAAGTCTGCATCTATAGTATAAAATTTATTTATATGCACATAACAACAAAGGAACATTTATTTGACTAAACTTATAAAGTGAAGTGAAGTGAAAGTCGCTCAGGCATGTCTGACTCTTTGCGACCCCATGGACTTATCCAGTCCATGATACTCTCCAGGAGTGAGTAGCCTTTCCCTTCTCTAGTGAATCTTCCCGACCCAGGGAAGAACAGGGGTCTCCTGCATTGAAGTCAGATTCTTTATCAACTAAGTTACCAGGGAAACCCAAGTTTTCTTTATTTTTTAAAAAATTTTGGCCACACCATGTGGCACATGGGATCTTAGTTTCTGAGTGGGGATTGAACCTGAAACCCCTGTCCCCTGCATTGGAAAGCAGAACCTTAACCACTGGACTGCCAGGGAAGCCCCTAAAAGTCTTTTTTTTAAAGACAAGCAGATTGTGAATGATAAATTTATAAAGTAGATCCCAGTTTACTACAAAATATTTTTACCTTTGACATCATCCATAATTCTTTTAGGTCTTAATATTTCATTTTTCTCACATTTTTAGCTTCTTATATGTGAGAAGTATGTACACATTTGTGTGTATTTATTTGTCATCATGCACATCTCTGTCATAGTGTATGTTCATGTTTTACTAATCTTAAAGCAACCATATTCACAAACATACATTGTTGTTATTGTTCAGTAGCTAAGTCATGTCTGACTCTTTGTGAACCCAGGGACTGCAGCACGCCAGGCTTCTCTGTCCTTCACTATCTCCCAGAGTTTGCTCAAACTCGTGTCCATTGAGTCGGTGATGCCATCAAACCATCTCATCCTCCGTCACCCCTTCTCCTTCTGCCTTCAATCTTTCCCAGCATCAGGGTCTTTTCCAATGAGTCGACTCTTCACATCAGGTGGCCAAAGTATTGGAGCTTCACCTTTAGCATCAATCCTTCCAATGAATATTCAGGGTTGATTTCCTTTAGGATTGACTGGTTTGATCTCCTTGCTGTCCAAGCGACTCTCAAGAGCCTTTCCAGCACCACAGTTCAAAAGCACCAATTCTTTGGTGCTCAGCCTTCATGACGAACGTACATTAAACAACCAAATAAACAAAACCATACACAGGACCTAAATTCTCCTTCGATACTAAACTTCCTATCTAGTTTGCCCCTTGTCCTCACAACCTGTCTTTTTAGAAGCATTGCCTGCACTGGTTATCTTTACTTTTTCACCTCATCTTCACTGCTAGGTTGGTAAACTTAAAATGTGTGTTAGTGTTAACAAATACTTGGTTACCTCTGCTGGTTCATTATAAAATAAAGTCGCCTGACCTATTCATATGTAAATATTTGTTCTAAATTAAGCTCATGGGAGGACACAATAGCTAAAAAGAGTTGATTTTAATTGGGCACTTACTATGGTCCAGGAAGTGTACTAAACTCTTTACATGAATTATGTAAGTTATGCTCCACAACCACATGAGGAGGTAAGAAGTTTGTCCAATGATAACTAAGGAAAATGAAGTATGTAAGTTGTGCCCATGGTCTCAAGCATGATAATACAGGTCACCCTCAGATCACCCCAACTTTTTGAAAAATTATGGATTTCGGCAAATGTGCCAACTAAGACTAGAGTCCTAGAAACAGAGGTCCACTTGGGAGTGGGATGGCTAAAGAGGCCGATTTCTTTATTCTCACATGATTCCTAATAGATTTTAAGTCAGAGGAAAGATAGGGATAAGAGAAAAAGAGCCTATGATGAAATTAGTATATAAAACATATGCTATGAACTCCTCTACCCTTGGAGATGTGGATCAGAAAATCAGATCGGGTTCTGAGCTCACTTGCAGCCAATGCAGAGATAAATAAGTCATCAGTGATGTCATTCACTCTGTCTACAATCTGAAAACAAAACAGCTCTTCAGGAAAAGTGCAGCTTATGCTGATAATGAGATCCAGACCATCATAACAGTGATCACAGAGAATTACATATAAATCCCCTTAAAATATGTGTTTCTTCTCAAAAAACTTTTCACATGGGTTTTCTGGCTTTCTGGAGCTGTGTTTTAGTGTCTAAAGCCGTTATGACCAGGCTTTTTTATTGGTTATCCTAAATCTCCAAGCCAGGCTTCAGCAATATGTGAACTGTGAACTTCCAGATGTTCAAGCTGGTTTTAGAAAAGGCAGAGGAACCAGAGATCAAATTGCCAACATCCGCTGGATCATCAAGAAAGCGAGAGAGTTCCAGAAAAACATCTATTTCTGCTTTATTGACTATGCCAAAGCCTTTGACTGTGTGGATCACAATAAACTGTGGAAAATTCTGAAAGAGATGGGAATACCAGACCACCCCTCTTGAGAAACCTATATGCAGGTCAGGAAGCAACAGTTAGAACTGGACATGGAACAACAGACTGGTTCCAAATCAGGAAAGGAGTACATCAAGGGTGTATATTGTCACCCTGCTTATTTAACTTCTATGCAGAGTACATCATGAGAAATGATGGGCTGGAAGAAGCACAAGCTGGAATCAAGATTGCCGGGAGAAATATCAATAACCTCATATATGCTGATGACACCATTCTTATGACAGAAAGTGAAGAGGAACTAAAAAGCCTCTTGATGAAAGTGAAAGAGGAGAGTGAAAAAGTTGACTTAAAGCTCAACATTCAGAAAACTATGATCATGGCATCTGGTCCCATCACTTCATGGGAAATAGATGAGGAAACAGTGGAAACAGTGTCAGACTTTATTTTTTGGGGCTCCAAAATCACTGCAGATGGTGATTGCAGCCATGAAATTAAAAGACGCTTACTCCTTGGAAGGAAAGTTATGACCAACCTAGATAGCATATTGAAAAGCAGAGACATTACTTTGCCAACAAAGGTCCATCTAGTCAAGGGTATGGTTTTTCCAGTGGTCATGTATGGATATGAAAGTTGGACTGTGAAGAAAGCTGAGCACCGAAGAATTGATGCTTTTGAACTGTGGTGTTGGAGAAGACTCTTGAGAGTCCCTTGGACTGCGAGGAGATCCAACCAGTCCATTCTAAAGGAGATCAGCCCTGGGTGTTCTTTGGAAGGAATGATGCTAAAGCTGAAACTCCAATACTTCGGCCACCTCATGTGAAGAGTTGACTCATTGGAAAAAACTCTGATGCTGGGAGGGATTGGGGGCAGTAGGAGAAGGGGACGACAGAGGATGAGATGGCTGGATGGCATCACTGACTCAATGGACGTGAGTTTGGGTGAACTCCGGGAGTTGGCGATGGACAGGGAGTCCTGACGTGCTACAATTTATGGGGTCTCAAAGAGTCGGACACGGCTGAGTGACTGAACTGAACTGAACTGAAATCTCGTTTCTTTCCATGTTAGCCTACCATCGAATGATTCAGTAGGGGCAAAATAAATGAGTTTCTTCTCTGTTCCCACCTTATATACCCAATACAAAGTGCCGTGCCAGGAGTTAAAATCAGTGAGTGCCTCTGGTATGGCCCTTCATCTGTTAAATATCTTAGGCCTCTTAAGAACAGTTTTATTTCTCATTTTTCTTTTTCAAACCATTTAAATGTGGTTTGCAGTATAGGAGAAATATTCCTAAGAGTCACTTGTTTTTTGTGTCACAGGGAAATGTTTTATGATTCAGGATTTGTCACAACTCTTTTTTCCATGTTTAAATAATTTTTTAGTTGCTTTGTTATTCATCATTAGCTAAAAACAGTTTTTAAATTGCATTATTTTAGTTACTGATAAACCCTTTATCTGGAGAGAAGAGTATGTGGGTGGAAAAGCATCAAGACTGGTCTCATCGGAAATAAATTTATAGAGATGGAAAGTTCCTGTCTATACTTTTTTTCTTTTAACCAAAATCTGTTTAGTGAAAGAAGATAAATGATAGGGTTTCTTTTTGTTAAAAAGAACTTTATTTTTTACAGTATTTTCCTATAGCAATCTCAAGGTCTGCCTAGATGAGGTAATTATTTAATAAATAGTTTTGGAGCATAGAGAGAAATATATCAGTAGCCATATAACTTGGAGAGATACAGACAGAGAGAGGGGGAAGGAAGGAAAGAAAGAAAGACAAGGATTTCCTTCCCTTTCAGAAGCTTATTTAGTTAAATAGAATATGCATGCAAAATGATGCTGTGTTTGTTGGTTCCTCAAAAAACTGAACAAAAAATTATGACCCCACTCCTAGGTATATACCCAAAAGAATTGAAAACAGATATTCCAACAAATACATGTACACACATTCATAGCAGTATTATTCACAATAGGCAAAAGGTAGAAACAGCCCAAATGTCTATCAGTGGATGCATGGATACACAATCATGGGGTATATGTACCATAGAATGTTCAGTTCAGTTCAGTCACTCAGTCGTGTCTGACTCTTTGTGACCCTACGGACTGCAGCATGCCAGGCCTCCCTGTCCATCACCAATTCCGGAGCTTACTCAAATTCATGTGCATTGAGTTGGTGATGCCGTCCAACCATCTCATCCTCCATCACCCCTTCTCCTCCCTCTTTCAGTTTTTCCCAGCATTAGGGTGTTTCCCATTGAGTTGGTTCTTCCCATCAGGTGGCCAAAATATTGGAGTTTCAGCTTCAGCACCAGTCCTTCCAATGAATATTCAGGACTGATTTCCTTTAGGATAGACTGGTTGGATCTCCTCGCAGTCCAAGGGACTCTCAAGAGTCTTCTCCAACACCACAGTTCAAAAGCATCAATCCTTCAGCGCTCAGCTTTCTTTATAGTCCAACTCTCACATCTGTACATGACTACTGGAAAAACCATAGCTTTGACTAGACGGACCTTTATTGGCAATGTCTCTGCTTTTTAATAGGCTGCTTAGGTTGGTCATAGCTTTTCTTCCAAGGAGCAACCGTCTTTTAATTTCATGGCTGCAGTCACCATCTGCAGTGATTTTAGAGCCCCCCTCAAAATAGAGTCTGTCACTGTTTCCATTGCTTCCGCATCTATTTGTCATGAAGTGATGGGACCAGATGCCATGATCTTAGTTTTTTGAATGCTGCATTTTAAACCAACTTCCTCACTCTCCTCTTTCACTTGTATCAAAAGGCTGTTTAGTTCTTCACTTTCTGCCATAAGGTGGGGTGTCATCTGGGTATCTAAGGTTATTGATATTTCTCCCAGTGATCTTGCTTCCAGCTTGTGCTTCTTCCAGTCCAGCATTTCTCATGATGTACTCTGCATAGAAGTTAAATAAGCAGGGTGACAATATACAACCTTGACATACTCCTTTCCCAATTTTGAGCCAGTCTGTTGTTCCATGTCCAGTTCTAACTGTTGCTTCCTGACCTGCATACAGATTTCTCAGAAGGCAGGTCAGGTGGTCTGGTATTCCCATCTCTTTAAGATTTTCCAGAGTTTGTTGTGGTCCACACAGTCAAAGGCTTTGGCATAGTCAATAAAGCAGAAATAGATGTTTTTCTGGAACTCTGTTGCTTTTTTGATGATCCAACAGATGTTGGCAATTTCATCTCTGGTTCCTCTGCCTTTTCTAAACCATAAGTCCATGCCATTTCTGTCCTTCATTGTGCCCATTTTGCATGAAATGTTCCCTTGATATCTCTAATTTTCTTGAAGAGATCTCTAGTCTTTCCCATTCTATTGTTTTCCTCTATTTCTTTGCATTGATCACTGAGGAAGTCTTTCTTATCTCTCCCTGCTATAGAATGTTATTCAGCCATAATAAGGAGTGCAGTGGTGATGTCTGCTACAGTATGGATAAACCTCCAAAATGTAATGGTCAGTGAAAGAAGCCAGACCCCAAAGGTTGTGTATTGTATGATTCCATTTAAGTGAAATAGTCATACTAGGTACATCCACAGAGACCAAATGCAGGCTCGTGGTTGCTAGGGACGGGGGAAGGATAAATGAGGAGCCACTGTGTAATGGGTGGTAGTGATGGGATGATAGAAGTGCTTTGCAACTAGATAGAGGTGGTGGTGGTACTCCATTTTAAATATACTGATGCCTAAATTATTCACTTTAAAATGGTTAACCTATGCTATCTGAATTTTACCTCAATAAATTAAGAAATAGCCCTATTTACATATGATGGAGAAATAAATACGTACATGCCAGATTAAACATTCAAAAAATTCAAAAGGCTTTGGCTCCATGGGGCTTGTGGAGAGATGGGACAGTGTCAGCATTTTTGTTTTAAACTTTGCAATAGCATTTAACCTGCTAAACTATGTGTTTTTTTCTTAATGAAATTAATTAAAAAAATTTTTAAAGTGTTTGCTTACCAAGATTTTATAATAGTATCAGTAAATAATAATGAAATAACTAAATCCTGGAGAAATAAAAAAATGTTTAATTGAAGTATAGTTGATTTGCAATGTTGTGTTAGTTTAAACCCTGGAGCAATGTTGACTAAAAACCTTTAGAATATTGAGGGTTATTTAAAGTAATATCTTTTTGGAAATGAGTTTGGAGCTGGATTTCAAGGCTAAGTTGACTAGATTAATGAAATGAATGCGGAGGGGGGAAACAACAATCTGAGTAGTGCAGAGGGACGGGACCGAAGCTTCATAGAAAGAACTTCCCCAAAGATACAGTAGAAGGTATTTGGAATCCAAAAATTGGTTACTTCTTCTCCATTTTGCTTTCCACTTGTGTTGAATACTCCCTTTGCTTTCAGTTTTCTGTTTGATTAAACAAACAAACAAAAAAGAATATTAGAGTTTATCTTGAAACTACTCTAAGAATGCTCTGTTCTCGGATAGGAAAATCCCTCCTAAATTTTATAGATAAAAATTCAATGAATTTTAATTATATATACTATAATATAAATATATTAACTACTTTAAGCCTAGAATTATTCCATGAACATGCACAGGACATCTATATGGAAATGGCTCATGTTCTCTAAGGAAGAAAAAAAAAATGGCTCATGTTCTCTAAGGAAGAAAAAAAAAATCTATGAGTCTAGGTTTTGCCTAGAAAATTAAAATGAAAAGGTAGAAATCCTACTGATACCTTTTTAACTTATTGAAGACCCTAAGAATACTTTTGGATTCAGGGCATTAATAATAGCTTCTATGCACCCAATTTTGTATAGGCTTTTGTCTTCTTTAGGTACTATTTTTTCTAGGCCCATTAAAAAAACCATTTTTAGAATGAAATATTTGAGAACTTCGTAAAACATCTGGGAAATTAGCCAGTTTCCCTGAGAGTGCCCTTGAAAAGTCAGATGGAACTTCCAAAGTGTCTTTGGGAATTCCAAATTGCCATCATCCCATTCTGATCACTCTGTGCAAAAAGTACTACCAGTAGCCACATTGGAAAGTGGGTTAGAGCTTCCTCTCCCCAGGATTATTTTAATTTAATGTCTTAGAGTTATCACCTTTCACCTGCCAGGTTTTGACAAACCCCATGCTTTGCACAGCGTGTGGGTAAAAGAATAGGTAAAGCATTATCATCTGTGGGAGTCAGGGTTACTGTTATAAATAACATCTTTTATTCCTTTAAAAAATATGGTTAACTGCTGCTATTGCTTTAACTGTTGATATAGGCTATTCTTTTTCAATGTGTACAAAAGTATAAATAAATAAATAATCCATGTTCTTGGTTACCTAAACCAATTCAGACTAAAAGGGGGTATAAAAATGTTCTCTGAGTATGTTTACCTTCAGTATAAATACGTTGCTCAGATTTTCCAGAAAAATATTCCTCATTTAGGAATCAGACTGTTTGCCTTCTGATAGAAGAAATTAGCATAAACCCACCAGTTCAAGAGTTGAAAAGAAATAAGCCCTTAACACATGTAGTGGGTACTTTTAATAACATTTTGAAATTTTGCTTTTCCATGAAATCAGGCACAGAGGTTTCCCATATTTTATCTTCTTTTAATATACTTGTTTCTATTCAGATTTACCTTTTATGCTTAAAAAATATTTTTCTGTTACAACCCAAGTATTGATAAACAGATGAATGGATAAATAAAAAGGGGATCTATCTATCTATCTACCTATATGCAATTAAATATTACTCAGTTTTTGAAAAGAAGGAAATTCTGATACATGCTGCAACACGCATGAACCTTGAGGACATTGTTCTAAGTGAAAGATGCCAGCTACAAAAAAAACCCCAAATACTGTGTGATTCCACTCATATGAGGTACTTAACAGTAGTCAGATTCATACAGACAGAAGTAGAATGGTGGTTGCTGGGAGCTGGGGAGTAAGGGGAGTATGGAGTTAGTGTTTAGTGGGCACAGAGTTTCAGTCGAGGAAGATAAAAATATTCTGGAGCTGCATGGTGGTGATGGATGCATAACAGTGTGAATGTACTTAATGCCACAGAACTGTACACTTAAAAATGGCTAAACTCACAAATTTTATGTGAACTTTACCATAATTAAAATTGTCTGTATATATATATGCATATATGTATATGTCATATGTAAATAATGTTAGCACTTTTCCATGAAGCCTACTGTTAGCTCTTGGATTAGGATAAATATTGTCATGCTAAAGTAAAACATTTTGCCAGTATTTTTTAATTAATTATTTTAAAAAATCAAATAATTCTGGGAAAAATCTTTTCTGAATGTATCTAGGTTCTTAAATATGGTCTATGTACAGTCCTAGTTTTCAGGATGAGCCATCCTTTGGAGTAACAGACCACGGTGATGCAGTATGCTTTACCTCTGTTTTCTCAGTAGATCCCTACAGTGAGGAAATGGAGGCTCCAAGAAACGAAGTGCCTTATTCCAAGTTACCCCATACCAAACCCAGGAGTTGAGCTTAGTCTGTGTAATAATAAGCTTTGGACTGACTGCCTGTAACAGAAATCCCAATGGAAACTGGCATCCCCAGGAGATAATATAATTCATATATTCCAGTTCCTGACGGGCAGGTTTGGGCTCATGAATCTTGGGTCTAGCTGTTGCTCCGTTCCCCCCTTAATTCAGCCCTACTCAGTGTTGGCCCCATTCTCGTACTGGTGACAAATGGTGAAAAGAATTGTTGAGTGTCACCAGACAGCCTTTGCATTGACTTGAGCACACACCTCATTGGCCTGAATTAGTTCATGTGCCCATTCCTAGGCTGGCCAGTAGAAAATGATGAACTTAAATCATAATTTGGAGTCAAGTGGCTATTTTAGTCTATCTGATTCTCGTGTCCCATGCCACTTTCATAGGACTTTTAATGTTTTCAATCTGTTTCTGAATAGCCATATGCTTCTGTGCTTCCTGCATGATAGTATCTGGCTTATTACAGTTTCTAATGTTTGCTGTCCCTGTAAACTGCTATTTCCAGTTTCTATTAGCATGTTTGCTACTGATAGTATGCCCATTCCTCCTCAGATTATTTGATTATCTGCTTCCTAGCTGCTATGACCTGGGAAGATGAAAACATATTACTTTATTAGGCTTTTATATAAAAATCTAAAGAGAGACTAATAGTAATGGCATGGTTGTCTCTCCTAAGGGGGGAAAAAACAAATGTACAAGCTTTAATGCGTGCAACTTGTATCATCCCTTTTCATTGTTCAGATTTGTTTTTGTACATTTACTGGTTCTCAAGTGTCTTGATTACTGAGACTGGCTTATGAGTAACTGCTAATTGTGAATATTTGAAGTTATACGGAAGACTATATAGTATGTCTATGTTTTTTAAGTTAATGAAATTAATAGAATTAGAATTTTAGCATTCTTAAGATGCTATCCAAGCTATTTTTCACTGTGATTTTTTGACTTATCAGTAGTGGAAGGGAAGGTTGAAAGGTGGACAAGGAGCTGAGTGTGGAAGATTTTGATTGCCAGGCTGGATAACATAGCAGATTCTCTCAAGTTTTATCCCTAAGTAACCCTAAAGGTGGAAGAGAATGAAGGCATAATCTCATAATTTGGGTATGTTCAGTCGCTCAGTCGTGTACGACTCTTTGCAACCCTAAGGACTGTAGCCCACCAGGCTTCTCCTTCCGTGGCATTTTCTGAGCAAGAATATTGAAGTGGGTTGCCATTTCCTTCTCCAGGGATCTTCCCAACCCAGGGATCGAACCAGCATCTCTTGCATCTCCTACATTGCAGGCGGATTCTTTTACCTCTGAGCCACCAGCTTCCCTTCATAACTTGGGTGGTGAGCCCTAAATAGTTTCAAAAAGCCCACCGAAATGTATCTCAGCTTTTGTGTTGTGATTTAAAACTTCATGTAAATTTTGCATTCCCCACCATAATGTATGTAATTATTTTAATATGAGTTATGCTTTGATTACTTGTCATGAAGTTAATTGATGCGCCAGGAGATATTCCATGTTTATCTGATGACTTTTGCCTTCAGTCTGTCCCACACCCAGGAGGACTTGCATATCTAATCATAACCTTGTGCATATGAAGCTCTCCAAGTTCATACTTCCAAGTACTTGAAGCCATTGGGTCTGCCTCAGTCCTACACCAGAGAGCCTCCCAATACACAATATTTTGCAAAACTCTTTTCTTCCAAAGTGCTGTTGACCTCACAGTTTCCTTTCCCTCGTATATCTTCAACTATAAAATGTTTCTGGTATTTTTTTCCCCTTTGAAACCAAATTTGGATCTTGCTACCCATTGTCAGCACCCTGGTTCAGCCCATTCCATGGAGTGAGACTGAAATCTGAAGTTTTTTTTTTTAATTTCATTTTTAATATTTATTTTATTGAAATACAGTTGATTTACAATGTTGTGTTAGTTTCTGGTGTACAGCCAAATAATTCAGTTTTTCTGCAATGTATATAATAGTTTGCATCTGCTAATCTCAAACTCCCAATCCATCCCTCCTCCACCCACACTCTCCCTTGGCAACCACAAGTCTGTTCTGTATGTCTATGAGTCTGTTTCTGTTTCATAAATGAGTTCATTTGTGTCATATGTTAGATTACACATAGAGATGATATCATATGCTATTTGTCTTTCTGTTTCTGACTTATGGCACTTAGTAGGATAATCTCTAGTTCCATCCATGTTGCTGCAAGTGGCATGATTTCACTCCTTTTTATGGCTAAGTAGTATTCCATTGTAGATATGTACCATGTTGGTTATCCATTCTTCCGTCCACGGACATTTAGGTTGTTTCCGTGTCTTGGCTATTATAGTGTGGCTATGCAAATAGCAGGGGCATGTATGTTTTTCAGGTTATAGTTTTGTCTGAATATACACCGAGGAGTGAGATTGTTGGATCATATGGCAATTCTGTTTTTAGTTTTTTGAGGAGCCTCTGTTGTAAAAACTGAAGGTTTTTATACCCTAGTGTGACTGATACACTAGTCTTTGTGGAAACTTGCCCTGAGAGTGGTCTGTGTAAATGGTTTAAATGGAGAACTGCAGTGTTAGGGAACACCCATTAAAGGCACATAGAAAGCCATTTCGGCAGGAAGGCTGGCATGATTTGATGTTCAATGTAAAGACTACAGAAAGGTCTTGAATTCTATCTTTGTCTCTCTTTAAAGATTGTTGTTTGGGGGAAATGTTGATTCATGTGACATGTTTAGGTATTTTCCTAGGTTTAACTTTATGATTGTAATCATGTTTGGAATCTATGAGAATAAGCATAATTAAATGTCACACAGCAAATGAGCTAGTTGGCCTGGTCCTCTTTCTTCCAAGTGGGATAAAATCAGAGCACTGCAGTTAATGGAATAATTAATGTCCACCACTGATTAGAGTGAATTCTTTGGTTTGGAACAATAAATGTCATTCTGCTGACATACAGGACTTGTTTATTCATTGAACTTTTGACTTATGGAAACTAGCATTTTACTGTAATAAACACTTGGTTACATCTGTTATAAATTGAACACAATTGGTTTTTCCAAGAATAGTGTTCCAACTCTAAACCAAAATTATAAGCAGCTGTCTGCTAATAGATAAGCACACCAACTCCCCACCTTTGTGTCCTGTTGTTTTAAAATGTCTGTGCCCCCCAAATCAAGTTTAAATGGATGTAGTTCCTCATTTGAAAAATGTGCTTTAGGATTTGGTGTTCTTTGCTCACTCAAAAAAAAAAAAAAACCCAATCTGGAGAAAAAAATGTTTTTACAGTTTTTTTTTGTTCACATTATCCTTTTATTTGAATTCAGGCAAATGTTTCTATATTAATTTAATCCAAAGTTTCAGCTAAATTTAGCTTTCTCTCTCTTTTAAAAATTCTTATAGGGTTTAAATTCATTTTATGTTTTCAAATTGCTTGCTTTCTTTTGTACCAACCTGGTAATGTTCCTAGGATATGGGGGAAGGGAAAACTAATTCGTTTTGAAAAGCTAAGCTTAATATTTGAGCATTAGTTGTTCATTTTCTTGTTGAGTTTCTCAAGTTACAAAAGAAATGTAATTTACATGGGAAAATGTTGGCATAGAGAGAAAAGAGTTACTTGTGGTCTTAGTGTTTGGGCTTCCCTGGTGGCTCAGATGGTAAGAAATCTGCCTGGGTTGGAGACCTGGGTCAATGAGACTTGTAGTGTAGTCTTATCAACACCACAGGACCACTATTATAATTCTGTATTACAGCAATCCTCTTCGGGGTTGGTTCCAAGACACCTCAGCTCTCCTGTGCTCATACCAGACTCCGCAGATGCTCTCATCTCTAAAATGGGTAATTCTATTGGTCCTCTGAATTCTCAGGCTGCCCTGGTGGCTCAGAGGTTAAAGCGTCTGCCTGCAATGCGGGAGACCTGGGTTCAATCCCTGGGTCGGGAAGATCCCCTGGAGAAGGAAATGGCAATCCACTCAAGTAAGGAAATGGCAATCCACTCCAGTATTCTTGCCTGGAGAATCCTATGGATGGAGAGGCCTAGTAGGTTACAGTCCACGGGGTCACAAAGAGTTGGACACGACTGAGTGACTTCACCTTCACCTTCTGAATTCTCAGTTCCATATCCATGAATTCAGCCAACCAGATCAAAAAAATTTGATCCTTGGTCATGGAGGGCCAGCTGTATTTAATTCTATTCCTTTTCATAGGCATTAAACAACTATAGTTGTCATTATGATGTACATGCAACTTTGTATTCTTTTTCATCTAATGTTTATTAACATTTTGTTGTGGTTTTTATATAATCTCTACAACTATCCACTTTAATGCCTATAAATATCCCTTTGAGGTGACATATGATGATTTACAATATTTTTTATATTGTTGAACATTACTTTTCACAGTTATAAGTAAAGTACAAAAACAAGGATTTTTCACAATAGGATATCTGGATTAAATACAGTTGACCCTTGAATCTATTGTTTCTTTGAGGAAAACAATAGAATTGGAATGACTAGAGATCTCTTCAAGAAAACTACAGATACCAGGGGAACATTTCATGCAAGTTCAGTTCAGTTCAGTCGCTCAGTCGTGTCCGACTCTGTGACCCCATGAATCACAGCACGCCAGTCCTCCCTGTCCATCACCAACTCCCGGAGTTCACTCAGACCCACGTCCATTGAGTCAGTGATGCCATCCAGCCATCTCATCCTCTGTCGTCCCCTCCTCCTCCTGCCCCCAATCCCTCCCAGCATCAGAGTCTTTTCCAATGAGTCAACTCTTTGCATGAGGTGGCCAAAGTACTGGAGTTTCAGCTTTAGCATCATTCCTTCCAAAGAACACCCAGGGCTGATCTCCTTCAGAATGGATTGGTTGGATCTCCTTGTGGTCCAAGGGACTCTCAAGAGTCTTCTCCAACACCACAGTTCAAAAGCATCAATTCTTCGGCGCTCAGCCTTCTTCACAGTCCAACTCTCACATCCATACATGACCACAGGAAAAACCATAGCCTTGACTAGATGGAACTTAGTCGGCAAAGTAATGTCTCTGGTTTTGGATATGCTATCTAGGTTGGTCATAACTTTCCTTCCAAGGAGTAAGCGTCTTTTAATTCCATGGCTGCAGTCACCATCTGCAGTGATTTTGAAGCCCCAAAAATAAAGTCTGACACTGTTTCCACTGTTTCCTCATCTATTTCCCATGAAGTGATGGGACCAGATGCCATGATCTTTGTTTTCTGAATGTTGAGCTTTAAGTCAACTTTTTCACTCTCTACTTTCACTTTCATCAAGAGGCTTTTTAGTTCCTCTTCACTTTCTGCCATAAGGGGGGTGTCATCTGCATATCTGAGGTTATTGATATTTCTCCTGGCAATCTTGATTCCAGCTTGTGTTTCTTCCAGTCCAGCATTTCTCATGATGTACTCTGCATAGAAGTTAAATAAGCAGGGTGACAATATACAGCCTTGACGTACTCCTTTTCCTATTTGGAACCACTCTGTTGTTCCATGTCCAGTTCTAACTGTTGCTTCCTGACTTGCATATAGGTTTCTCAAGAGGCAGGTCAAGTGGTCTGGTATTCCCATCTCTTTCAGAATTTTCCACAGTTTCTTGTGATCCATGCAGTCAAAGGCTGTGGCATAGTCAATAAAGCAGAAATAGATGTTTTTCTGGCACTCTCTTGCTTTTTCCATGATCCAGTGGATGTTGGCAATTTGATCTCTGGTTCCTCTGCCTTTTCTAAAACCAGCTTGAACATCAGGAAGTTCACCGTTCACGTATTGCTGAAGCCTAGCTTGGAGAATTTTGAGCATTACTTTACTAGCATGTGAGATGAGTGCAATTGTGCGGTAGTTTGAGCATTGTTTGGTATTGCCTTTCTTTGGAATTGGAATGAAAACTTACCTTTTCCAGTCCTGTGGCCACCGCTGAGTTTTCCAAATTTGCTGGCATATTGAGTGCAGCCCTTTCACAGCATCGTCTTTCAGGATTTCATGCAAAGATGGGCACAATAAAGGACAGAAATGGTATGAACCTAACAAAAGCAGAAGATATTAAGAAGAGGTAGCAAGAATACCCAGAAGAACTGTACAAAAGAGAGCTTCACGACCCAGATAATCATGATGATGTGATCACTCATCTAGAGCCAGACATCCTGGAATGCAAAGTCAAGTGGGCCTTAGGAAGCATCACTATGAACAAAGCTGGTAAAGGTGATGGAATTCCAGTTGAGCTATTTCAAATCCTAAAAGATGATGCTGTGAAAGTGCTGCACTCAATATGCCAGCAAATTTGGAAAAATCAGCAGTGGCCGCAGGACTGGAAAAGGTCAGTTTTCATTCCAACCCCAAAGAAAGGCAATGCCAAAGAATGCTCAAACTACCGCACAATTGCACTCATCTCACATGCTAGTAAACTAATGCTCAAAATTCTCCAAGCCAGGCTTCAACAGTACGTGAACTGTGAACTTCCAGATGTTCAACCTGGATTTAGAAAAGACAGAGGAACCAGAGATCAAATTGCCAACATCTGTTGGATCATCGAAAAAGCAAGACAGTTCCAGAAAAACATCTATTCTGCTTTATTGACTATGCCAAAGCCTTTGACTGTGTGGATCACAACAAACTGTGGAAAATTCTGAAAGAGATGGGAATACCAGACCACCTGACCTGCCTTCTGAGAAATCTGTATTCAGGTCAGGAAGCACAGTTAGAACTGGACATGAAACAACAGACTCTTTCCAAATTGGGAAAGGAGTACGTTTAGGCTGTATATTGTCACCCTGCTTATTTAACTTATATGCAGAGTACATCATACGAAATGCCAGGCTGGATGAAGCACAAGCTGGAAACAAGATCACTGGGAGAAATATCAATAACCTTAGATACTCAGATGATACCCCCCCTTGTGGCAGAAAGTAAAGAACTACAGAGCCTCTTGATGATAGTGAAAGAGGAGAGTGAAGAAGTTGGTTTAAAATTCAGCATTCAGAAAACTAAGATCATGGCATCTGGTCCCATCACTTCATGGCTAATAGATGGGGAAGCAATGGAAACAATGACAGACTTTATTTTTATGGGGGGGGTGCTCTAAAATCACTGCAGATGGTGACTGCAGCCAAGAAATTAAAAGACGGTTGCTCCTTGGAAGAAAAGCTATGACCAACCTAAGCAGCATATTAAAAAGCAAGAGACATTACTTTGTCAATAAAGATCCAAGCTATGGTTTTTCCAGTAGTCATGTATGGACGTGAGAGTTGGACTATAAAGAAAGCTGAGTGCTGAAGAATTGATGCTTTTGAACTGTGGTATTGGAGAAGACTCTTGAGAGTCCCTTGGACTGCAAGGAGATCCAACCAGTCCATTCTGAAGGAGATCAACCCTGGGTGTTCTTTGGAAGGACTGATGCTAAAGCTGAAACTCCAATACTTTGACCACCTCATGCGAAGAGTTGACTCATTGGAAAAGACTCTGATGCTGGGAGCAATTGGGGGCAGGAGGAGAAAGGGACGACCGAGGATGAGATGGCTGGATGGCATCACTGACTCGATGGATGTGAGTTTGAGTGAACTCCGGGAGATGGTGATGGACAGGGAGACCTGGCGTGCTGCAATTCATGGGGTTGCAAAGAGTCGGACACGACTGAGCGACTGAACTGAGCTGAAGTGAACTGAAAATGTTTTGACAGTTCAGTTTCCAAAAGTATCCCAACATGTGCTACTTCCAGGATTTTAAAGTGATACAAATTTAACTACACAAGAGCTGATATTGTATCTAATTTACTTTAACTGACAATAATTTGATTGTTAGTTAAGATCGAGTATTTTTCCATGTTTATTTTCCAGTTGTGTCTTGTCCTTTGTAAATTATCTAACAATTTATCTGCTGCATTTCAAATATTTTCCTTATATATTTGTATATTACTTACTACTCTCTGGGCTCCACTGAGGGCTCAGATGGTAAAGAATCCACCTGCAGTGTGGGAGACCTGGGTTCGATCCTTGGGTTGGGAAGATCCCCTGGAGAAGGGAAGGGCTACCCACTTTAGTATTATTGCCTGGGGAATCCCCACAGACAGAGAGCCTGATGGACTGAATTACTAAGCACATATCCTACTAAGAAGTAGCATTTTTGTCTTATAATACATGGTAAAATGTTTTTTAATCATGTAGCACTTGTAGTGAAGCAGACATGTAAATTATAACAATAAACCTATATTCTTATATTACCTCCTTAACTAGAACCAGGCAAATTAACTGGAATCCAGCTTAACCAGAACATTAGCACCTAACTTAATATTAGACTCTAACCCAACCAACCCCTTCACTTTTGTGCTCTTCCTAGCTCTCCTTTCTTTGGTAAGCACTAGTCTAATTTTGGGATTTATTATTCTCTTTGAAGTTATTTTAAAATTTTTACATATGTTTGTATTCCTGAGCAACATTTTGATTAACTTTAGTTTAAAATAGTTTTTAAATACTGTGTCCTACTCTCGGCAAATTGCTACTTCTGTAGCATGGTATGTCTATGAATCATCTGTGTTGTTGCATTTAGATATAATCCATATTTACCCAGATAAATATTCTGTTGAGAGAAAATACCACAATATATTCATCTTGTCCCTCCTTAATGAGCATTCGAAGTTTTTCCAGTTTGTTGTTATTATAAATAATGCTGTTATGAACGTTGCTGTTGGTGTCTAGTAAGGTACACAGGGATTCTTCAATGTGTGTTCCCAAGAACAGAATTATGGGGTTCAATTTTAATATATATGGCTGCATTGTGTTTTGAAGTGGCATGGCATACCACTTTTTTAACTTTCTCCAGTGTTGTGTAAGAGTTCCTACTGACCTGCAACATTGCCTACACTTTATACTGTGAGGCTCTAAAATTTTTAGAAATCTACGGTGTACTAGTATTTTTTCCATGCTATCTTTGTGTGAAAGGAAGTTCTTAATTTTAAGGAAGTTAAACATTAATCATTTATTTCATTGCCTCTTTTTTTAATGGTATTTCAGTTCTTCCCTACATGATTCCATAATGATGTTCTCCTATATGTTTAAGTATTTTAGGTTTTGACTTTTACTTTCAAATTCTTAATTCATTGTAGTGGTGAGTGTGGCATGATGTGGAACCTAATTTTATTTTTTCCATGTGAACAATTGTCTAAATGCTGCATATCAAACATCTATCCTTTCTCTTCTGACCTTCAGTGCTGCCCTGCTACCCATCACATTTCCATATATGAAAGGCTTCAGGTGATACCTCTCTTCTGTTTTGTTCATGTTTCTTCTGAGTCATTGCCACACTATGGTAATTAATCGCTGCAGTTTTATAATAAGTCTTAAGATCTGGCTGTGTAAATATCTTCACTTTTTTCCTGCAGGTTTCTTAGCTATTCTTGCCCTTTGTTCTTTCATATACATTTTAGAATCAATGTGCCAAGTTCCATAAAAAACCATTTCTAGGATTTTGATTGAACTGCATTTAATTCAAAGATCACTTTGAAAAGAATTGAAATCTTTACAAAATTGAGTATTCTGATCCATGAACATGGCATTTCTTTCTATTAATTTTTCTTTAATGTTTTTCAAGAGTTCTTATAAATGTTTCCATGAGTGCCTTACATATCACTTGTTAGATTTATTCTGATTTCATATACTGAAGGGAGACAGTCTCTTAAATTCCACTAGAACTTACTTTAGTGCTTTAAGAGTTTAGTCTCTTGCTTTTCCAATTTTCCTTCCATCACCCCTCCCCTCACTGTGCACAAATTTATCACTCTTGCATCAGTTTCCTCTGATTTAATGAACAAATCTTTTGAGCAAAATGTCCTCTTCTTCAATAAATGTATGTTTTGTATTCTGTCCTAGGTACTGTAATTGTAATAACTAAAATTATATTTGTTAGAGTACATTATTTTTTAAGTAAAAACCAATATACTTATTGAATTATGTCCAAGCAGTTAACCAATTTCGATGCCTACTGGTGGTTATTTTCTATTACATGTCTCCATTTTTTTGAAATTATAGTTTCATTAACCTGTTGGTGGTCTGGAATCTATTCGGTCAATTTTTATAGAAAACTCATTGGGTGGTAAATTCATCAGACTTTTTCATCTCCGAGCTGATATTCCTTATAGCATTCTTCATTTGCAGGTGTCATTATTTAACATATGTTGTCGTGGCATATGAATAGCACATGGATATTTATAAAATCTTTGACTCACAAGCTTTTCTGCTCTGTGTGCTATAAACTGCCTTGTTTTCTGGCGTCTGTTATAGAGGCGATATTGGAAAAGACGCTGTAGTTTTTTTCCCCTCAGTTGATTTTAGGACTCTTGAAAAATTCTTTCAGTTGAAACTTTGTGTGAAACTGTCAGAATATTTATTTCTGCCATTAAGTTTCTCTGAAAGATATTCAAGTATTAATTTCTAATCTAAAATTTGCTTTTTCAGGTCTGGAATGTTTTATTTTTCTCCCGCTTCCAATTATTGCTTCTCATCTGGATACTTGTTCTTTTACTGGAGGGTTTTCTTCAGATTTGCTCTTCCAGTTTGCCATTTGCTTTGTGCACATTTTCACAGCTTTATCCATTTGGCCTTTCTTCTCAAGTTTATTCTCTATAATTATGAATGGGTTTTCTGTATTACTTACTGATTTTATTCCAGTCATAATTTCATTTTTCTACACTTGTATCTTATTTCACTGAGTTCTTGTTTAATACATTCTTTTAGCATATTGGGCTGAAAAAGTAGATAACAATGTTCTTCTGTTTCTTAAAATCTGTGGGAGGGGGAGGATGGTGAGAAGGCAATAAGATTTACCTTTAAGCCATTATACTTTCTTTTCTTGGCCGGAGAAATTTATGAAGAGATAGTTGATTTATTAATTCAACATGTGTTTACTGAAAAACCTACCAGGTGCCAGATACAATTCCAGGCAGTGGGGAGGTAGTCGTAAACAAAACAGCCCTTCCCCCAAATCCCGACTCCAGCGATTATAGTCTGCTGGGGAGACACAGGGGATAAACAAATAAATAAAGAAGGCAGTTGTACATCAGGTGGAGAGATGTGCTCTAGAGAAAAATGAAATCTGGAAAGAAGAGAGGAAACGTTGCATGGGGTTGTGTGGACTGCTTTTAATCTGAGAAGGTAAAGATACCCGAGGAAGGGGATTCCAGGTAGAAGAAACTGTTAGCCCAATAACAGTTAATAGGAGCACGCCTCGTGTGCACAAGGAAGCACAAGACGATAGCATACCAAGTAGCAGAAGGGACATCAGAGGGACATGGGTTCCACAGGCTCAGTGCTTATCTTTGACTTTTTACTGCTTGAGGTGGGAACGCAAAAGAGGATTGGGAACATAGGCGTGACTTTTTTTCAAATAGGATTGCCAGGGCTGCTGTGAGTTCAGAGTAGAGTTGGGAGGCTGCTCCAGTGACCCAGGTGGTCGCAGTGGAGAAATTGCCCACGGGTATATTTTGAAGCAGAGCTAATGTGATTGGCTGAAGCATTGGTTACCAGGTGAGAGAACAATTAGGGATCAGTTCAAGGCTGTTTACCTAGAAGTGAAATGGAGTAGACTTCTCCTCTGAGCAGAAGACTGACAGGGAATCAGATCTGGGGAAGGGTGAGGGTTTCCACTTTGTACATCCTAGGATTGAGATGTCTTTTGGATATTGAGTGCCAGGCAGACTGGAGAGGAAATGCCACTCAATGGAGGTGAACTTTGAATGATGCGAGAACAGAGTAAGTGCCTGAATGGATGACGGTCTGGCGGAATGAAGTCCAGGCAGAGGAGGCAGTAAAGACCCAGTGGAGGAATGAGCCTGTGTGTTTGAGTAACTGTTGGAAAACTGAGATGGGGGAACGAGTGAAGGATGGAAAGAGTGGCAGTCAGCGTTGTACCAGAACCAGGTCTTGTGCAGCCTTGGGGCCTGAGGGCAAAGAATTGGAATGTTCTGTGTGTTGGGCAGGGCTAGGGAGGTGGAAATCCTCCTGCTGTGGGGGTTGGGGGGTGGCAGGACCACAAATGACAGCCTGGTCTCTTCCCTCCGCATCCAAGCCTCTTTCTGCCATTCTCCAGCCTGGGCGAGTGGACCAGGGTCTGCAGGCCCATCCAGGATTTTGGTGTTTTTTCAAGAGCAGTGAGGAGCCATAGGAGGGTGCCGTATGACTGTCACAAGCTGCCGTATGACTTAGTTGGATCTTCATTTCAGTATGGTTCTTGGAGCCAGAATAGTGGAGTATTATTATTATTTTTAACCTGACGCAAACCCATTATGCTCAGTCAGTGATTTTTTTAAAAATGAAGTATAGCTGATTTACAATGTTGTGCTTGTTTCAGGTGTATAGCAGAGTGATTTAGTTATACATACATACCTGTTATTTTGCAGATTTTTTTCCCTAACTGGAAAATGTTGAGTATAGGTCCCTGTGGTATCCAGTAGGTCCTTGCTGGTTATGTATTCTATCTATGGTAGCTTGTGTATGTTAATCCCAAACACCTAATGTATCCCGCCCTCCACCTTTTTCCTTTGATAACCATGTTGTTTTCTATGTCTTTGGGAAGGCAGGGTGAAATAGTAGAAATCTCTTTGTTATTTTTCCCCCTGAAAATACATTTAAGATTGTCAATAGCAGAAACAAAACTCTAACTCGCTGCCCCTCCCCCATCCAAAAGGAAAGATGGCTTCTTAGTTGTCACAAGGGGCTTTTGAGTAGCTCTGAGCAGGGAAGTGATGTGGTTTGATTTATGTTTTAAGACCATGGTTAATGTTCTGTGGATCACTGACTGTAGGAGCACCTTGGAGACCAGTAAGGGGCTGATGTCATGGTCCAGGTGAGAATATAGGGTGACTTGGACCAGAGTGGTGGTAACAGGGTAGACAGAAATTGGAAGATAAAGGTGATGGGATTTGCTGATGGAGTAGCTGTGAGAACATGATACAACGTGTATGGCACAAACAGTAATAACAGACATCAAGCATTGTGTGTAAGGTTTTGACCTGAATAAATGCGTCACTGTGCTGTTAGTATACTAGTATTCATTGGAAGGACTGATGTTGAAACTGAAACTCCATCTGATGTGAATAACTGACTCATTTGAAAAAAACCTGATGCTGGGAAAGATTGAAGGCAGGAGGAGAAGGGGACGACGGAGGATGCGATGGTTGGATGGCATCACCAACTCAATGGACATGAATTTAGGTAAACTCCGGGAGTTGGTGATGGACAGGGAGGCCTGGCGTGCTGCAGTCCATGGGGTCGCAAAGAGGCAGACATGACTGAGTGACTGAATTGAACTGATGGCGAAGTGTGAGGGGTGGATTTTGGAAGAGGACTAAAAGAGTTCTATTGGAGAGCTGTTGTGTTTTGATGCCAGTATCCATGCAGGAGGAGATGTCTGCTCTGTGGGTTTATCTGAGAAGAGGCCAGGGATGGAATACACATGAGGATGTCAGTGACAGGTAGATGGGTTTACGGCCACCAGATGGGATGAGAGGTCCTGGGGTGTGTGTTTGTGGAGAGCAAGGAAGAGAAGTTAGAGGCCTGAGCTATGAGAAGATCTAGAAGAAGTTTCTAGGAGAGCTGGACTTGGGAGTTGTTGTTCAGTCACTCAGTCATGTCTGACTCTTTGCAACCCCGTGGACTGCAGCACTCCAGGCTTCCTTGTCCTTCACTGTCTCCCAAAGCTTACTCAAACTCATGACCATTGAGTCAGAGATGCCGTGCAGCCATCTCATCCTCTGTTGTCCCCTTCTGCTCCTGCCTTCAATTTTTCTCAGAATCAGGGCCTTTACTGATGAGTTGGCTCTTTGCATGAGGTGGCCAAGGGAGCTTCAGCATCAGTCCTTCCAATGAATATTCAGAACCGATTTCCTTTAGAACTGACTGGTTTGATCTCCTTGCAGTCCAAGGGACTCTCAAGAGTCTTCTTCAGCACCACAGTTCAAAAGTATTGATTCTTTGATGCTCAGCCTTCTTTATGGTCCAACTCTCACATACATATATGACTACTGGAAAAACCATAGCTTTGACTATACGGACCTTTGTTGGCAAAGCAATGTCTCTGCTTTTTAATATGCTGTCTAGGTTTGTCATAGTTTTCTTCCAAGGAGCAAGCATCTCTTAATTTCATGGCTGCAGTTACCATCCACAGTGATTCTGGAGCCCAAGAAAATAAAGTCTGTCACTGTTTCCATTGTTTCCCCATCTATTTGCCATGAAGTGATGGACTGGGGTGGGGGCACTCCCTCAAAGCAGAAGGTAGAAGTGGGGACCACAGGAAGAGGGGTGTTGACTGTATAAAACACTGCTGAGCATCCAGGTACAACTGAGAGTGAGAGATGATTGTTGACTTTGCCATCGTCTTTGTACATCAAGGCCAGGGTTAGGAGAGATGGAGGAGGCTCTAGTTAGGAATTAATTCTTGACCAAGTGTGGGAGGGGCAGTTATTTTGATGTACTAGCCACTAAAAGAAAGCAGAATGCACAAAAGTTGCCCAAATCCAGTCCTGCCTCTGCAGAAATATCAAGTGATGAGTTGGGTACTTGGAACAAAAGCCAAAATGGCACCATTAACACGTGGTGGAGGAAAACACAGATTGCCAGGAGTTTCAGTAAGTTTAAGATTATTTAATCACCTTTATGATATATTGGAACGTGACCTGCACAGAAAACCTGAAAGTTAAAAATATGTCCAAAACTGAAACTGTCCCCTGGGGGCTCCAGGCAACAGATGAGCTTTACAAAAATCAGTGTTTATGGTAGTTCTTACCACAACCTATTGGTAATCCCATCGGGCATCTCTTTCCAGAATGAGCTCAGTTTTATGATTTCTTGTGCAAATCACCTCTAAGTTGAGCACATGATATGTGCTAAAAGCAGCCTGAGGGAGAACAACTTCTCTGGCATTTAAATGGATCTGACCTGTGTTAGTTTTGAAAATTCCCAGAAAGAGGGGACATTTTATTCAGACATTCCACTGGAATAAAGTGATAGCTGCTTGAACTGGTTTCAAGACAGTACAATTACACTCACTTTCAGGGATGAAGGATCTAAAGCAGAGAAGTAATTAAGTTGATAATAACATCAGTTCAGTTCAGTTCAGTTCAGTCGCTCAGTCGTGTCCGACTCTTTGCGACCCTATGAATCGCAGCACGCCAGGCCTCCCTGTCTATCACCATCTCCCGGAGTTCACTCAGACTCATGTCCATCGAGTCCGTGATGCCATCCAGCCATCTCATCCTCGGTCGTCCCCTCTCCTCATGCCCCCAATCCCTCCCAGGATCAGAGTCTTTTCCAATGAGTCAGCTCTTTGCATGAGGTGTCCAAAGTACTGGAGCTTCAGCTTTAGCATCATTCCTTCCAAAGAAATCCCAGGGTTGATCTCCTTCAGAATGGACTGGTTGGATCTCCTTGCAGTCCAAAGGACTCTCAAGAGTCTTCTCCAACACCACAGTTCAAAAGCATCAATTCTTTGACGCTCAGCCTTCTTCACAGTCCAACTCTCACATCCATACATGACCACAGGAAAAACCATAGCCTTGACTAGATGGACCTTAGTCAGCAAAGTAATGTCACTGCTTTTGAATATGCTATCTAGGTTGGTCATAACTTTTCTTCCAAGGAGTAAGCATCTTTTAATTTCATGGCTGCAGTCACCATCTGCAGTGATTTTGGAGCCCCCCAAAATAAAGCCTGACACTGTTTCTACTGTTTCCCCATCTATTTCCCATGAAGTGATGGGACCGGATGCCATGATCTTCGTTTTCTGAATGTTGCGCTTTAAGCCAACTTTTTCACTCTCCTCTTTCACTTTCATCAAGAGGCTTTTTAGTTCCTCTTCACTTTCTGCCATAAGGGTGGTGTCATCTGTACATCTGAGATTATTGATATTTCTCCCGGCAATCTTGATTCCAGCTTGTGTTTCTTCCAGTCCAGCATTTCTCATGATGTACTCTGCATATAAGTTAAATAAGCAAGGTGACGGTATTCAGCCTTGACGTACTCCTTTTCCTATTTGGAACCACTCTGTTGTTCCATGTCCAGTTCTAACTGTTGTTTCCTGACCTGCATATAGGTTTCTCAAGAGGCAGGTCAGGTGGTCTGGTATTCCCATCTCTTTCAGAATTTTCCACAGTTTATTGTGGTCCACACAGTCAAAGGCTTTGGCATAGTAGATAAAGCAGAAATAGATGTTTTTCTGGAACTCTCTTGCTTTTTCCATGATCCAGTGGATGTTGGCAATTTGATCTCTGGTTCCTCTGCCTTTTCTAAAACCAGCTTGAACATCAGGGATTTCATGGTTCATGTATTGCTGAAGCCTGACTTGGAGAATTTTGAGCATTACTTTACTAGCATGTGAGATGAGTGCAAATGTGCAGTAGTTTGAGCATTGTTTGGCATTGCCTTTCTTTGGAATTGGAATGAAAACTGACCTTTTCCTGTCCTGTGGCCACTGCTGATTTTTCCAAATTTGCTGGCATGTTGAGTGCAGCACTTTCACAGCATCATCCTTCAAGATTTGAAACAGCTCAACTGGAATTCCATCACCTCCACTAGCTTTGTTTGTAGTGATGCTTTCTAAGGCCCACTTGACTTCACATTCCAAGATGTCTGGCTCTAGATGAGTGATCACATCATCATGATTATCTGGGTCGTGAAGATCTTTTTTGTACAGTTCTTCCGTGTATTCTTGCCACCTCTTCTTAATATCTTCTGCTTCTGTTAGGTCCATACCATTTCTGTCCTTTATCGAGCCCATCTTTGCATGCAATGTTCCCTTGGTATCTCTAATTTTCTTGAAGAGATCTCTAGTCTTTCTCATTCTGTTCTTTTCCTCTATTTCTTTGCATTGATCACTGAAGAAGGCTTTCTTATCTCTTCTTGCTATTCTTTGGAACTCTGCATTCAGATGCTTATATCTTTCCTTTTCTCCTTTGCTTTTTGCCTCTCTTCTTTTCACAGCTATTTGTAAGGCCTCCCCAGACAGCCATTTTGCTTTTTTGCATTTCTTTTCCATGGGGATGGTCTTGATCCCTGTCTCCTGTACAATGTCACGAACCTCATTCCATAGTTCATCAGGCACTCTATCTATCAGATATAGGCCCTTAAATCTATTTCTCACTTCCACTGTATAATCATAAGGGATTTGATTTAGGTCATACCTGAATGGTCTAGTAGTCTTCCCTACTTTCTTCAGTTTGAGTCTGAATTTGGCAATAAGGAGTTCATGATCTGAGCCACAGTCAGCTCCTGGTCTTGTTTTTGCTGACTGTATAGAGCTTCTCCATCTTTGGCTGCAAAGAATATAATCATTCTGATTTCAGTGTTGACCATCTGGTGATGTCCATGTGTAGAATCTTCTCTTGTGTTGTTGAAAGAGGGTGTTTGCTATGACCAGTGCATTTTCTTGGCAAAACTCTATTAGTCTTTGCCCTGCTTCATTCCACATTCCAAGGCCAAATTTGCCTGTTACTCTAGGTGTTTCTTGACTTCCTACTTTTGCATTCCAGTCCCCTATAATGAAAAGGACATCCTTTTAGGGTGTTAGTTCTAAAAGGTCTTGTAGGTCTTCGTAAAACCGTTCAACTTCAGTTTCTTCAGCGTTACTGGTTGGGGCATAGACTTGGATAACTGTGATATTGAATGGTTTGCCTTGGAGACGAACAGAGATCATTCTGTCATTTTTGAGGTTGCATCCAAGTACTGCATTTCGGACTCTTTTGTTGACCATGATGGCTACTCCATTTCTTCTGAGGAATTCCTGCCCGCAGTAGTAGATATAATGGTCATCTGAGTTAAATTCACCCATTTGAGTCCATTTTAGTTTGCTGATTCCTAGAATGTCCTCTTGCCATCTCTTGTTTGACCACTTCCAATTTGCCTTGACTCATGGAGCTGACATTCCAGGTTCCTATGCAATATTGCTCTTTATAGCATCGGATTTTGCTTCTATCACCAGTCACATCCACAACTGGGTATTGTTTTTGCTTTGGCTCCATCCCTTCATTCTTTCTGGAGTTATTTCTCCACTGATCTCCAGTAGCACATTGGGCACCTAATGACCTGGGAAGTTCATCTTTCAGTATCCTATCATTTTGCCTTTTCATACTGTTCATGGGGTTCTCGAGGCAAGAATACTGAAGTGGCTTGCCATTCCCTTCTCCAGTGGACCACATTCTGTCAGACCTCTCCACCATGACCCGCCCATCTTGGGTTGCCCCGCAGGCATGGCTTGGTTTCATTGAGTTAGACAAGGCTGTGGTCCTAGTGTGATTAGATTGACTAGTTTTCTGTGAATATGGTTTCAGTGTGTCTGCCCTCTGATGGCCTCTTGCAACACCTACCATCTTACTTGGGTTTCTCTTGGAGCGCATACCCTCCTCTCTTGAGAAGAATGGCCAGCACCCATAGCACCCACCTCACCAACACTGCACCAATAAGTTTTTCTAACTGGAAGTTCTTGTATTTGAGAATTATGTCTGATTTATGAGTTAAATAATCTCTGAAAAGCATCCTATTGTTTGGAGTTACTCAGTGCTGTGAAGCTCTGTTTACAGATTGCATTTGTAAAGCATGGAAATGAAAGCAGAAGAAAACTAGTAAAACTTGTACCATCTCATATTTAGACTAGTTTTCTAGAACAGTTTTCATTGAGCTGGTATTTGAATGTTTGGCTAATATAACCGTGTTTCTGTGTGTCCTTTTTAATCTTCAGAAGTCATACAGATGTTTCTGGGAACACTGTTAAAAGAGTAATTAATTTTTTTCTAGCTGGCATCAGGAAATGCCAGAAAAAATGTAACTACTTTTAAGGCAAGGCTGGGAGGATGAACAGTTTTGTGGTAGAAGAAGGGAAGTAAGCATTCCATGCAGAGGGAAAGCATGAGCAAAGGCAAGACCAATTGGAACTGCCTGATGTGCTTGCGTCCACGTTGAATCCAGTGAGAAGAGGATGACCTTTGAATTAAGGACTTTAAAGACAAGAGTAGAACTTTTCCGTGTATAAAGTTTCCAGTTAGCAAGTGCATGAGCCACTAGGTGGCCTGTTGTCCCTGGGGCAGTTTGACTGCCACTTAAAAAACGTTTTTTTGAAGTTTAGTTGATTTACAGTGTTGTGTTAATTTCTCTGTACAGCAAAGTGGTTCAGTTAAACATATATATACACACACACACACACATTCTTTTCCATTATAGTTCATTACAGGATATTGAATACAGTTCCCTGTGCTATGTAGAAGGACCTTGTCATTTATCCATCAGAAATGTTATAGTTTGCATCTGCTAACCTCAAACTCCCAAACTATTCCTACCTCCTCCAATCCCTTCCCCCTTGGCAACCTCAAGTCTTTTCCCTATGTTGTGAGTCTGTTTCTATTTATAATAAGTTCATTTGTGCCATATTTTAGATTCCACATATAAGTGATATCATATGGTATTTGTCTTTCTCTTTCTGACGTACTTCACTTAGTGTGGTGGTCTCAGTTGTATCCATGTTGGTGCAGATGGCATTATTTCATTCGTTTTTATGGCTGAGTAGTATTCCATTGTATATACAAACCACATTTTCTTTATCCATGAACATTTAGGTTTTTTCCATGTCTTGGCTATTGTGAATAATTCTGCTGTGAACACAGGGGTTTATGCATCTTTTTGAATTATAGTTTTTTAAATTTATTTATTTTAATTGGAGGCTGATTACTTTACAATATTGTAGTGGTTTTTGCCATACATTGACATAAATCAGCCAAGGGTGTACATGTGTTCCCCATTCTGAACCCTCTCCCACCTCCCTCCCCATCCCATCCCTCTGGGTCATATGCCCAGGAGTGGGATTGCTTGATCATATGTTTTTTTGCTCTTTGAGGAACCTCCATACTGTTTTTCATAGTGGCTACACCTATTTACATTCCCACTGGTTGACTGCCATTTCTTACCTGGTACTTTCTTTCTGCTTTTGACATGGGCATGATGCCAGCAGAAGATCCAAAGTGGTGTTGCTACAATCTGAAAATTGACTAAAGCCAGCTGAACTGGGTGATTTCTCAGAGAACATACTAGAACAAGTGAAGTTGAGGGTATGCCTGTGGAAGGTGCCAAAGGGAGGGCTTTCCTTGATATTGTTAACCCAGTTGGGGCCGTACCCAGAGTCCATCATGTGACTCACTCCCCCATATAGATAGATAGATAGAAATATAGATGCACATGCACATACAGGGTGGGATATCAGGCTGGAGACCCAGGGGAGAGCCTGTAGTAAGGTTCAGTTCAAGTCTAAAGGCTAATCACAGGCAGAATTTTTTCTTGCCCAGGGGAGATAAGTCTTTGTTCTGTTAAGACCTTCAACTGATTAGATAAGGCCCACCCACATCGTGAAGCATAATCTGCTTTCCTCAAAGCCCAGCAATTTAAATATTAGTATTATTGGAAGATACACCCTCACAAAAACGTCCAGAATAATATTTGACTCAATGTGTATAAGCACTGTTACCCAGCTAATTTGGCACATAAAATTAACCATCACAACCTACCAAAGACTGAGGTAGAAGAAAGATTCTCTAATTAGATTTCTATATCTGTTTATTGTCTTTTTGCCAACAAAGCATCAAAGGTTTTTGATTATTTTATCCATGTTGCTGTATTCTCAGCACCAGTACTATTAACTGGCATGTAGTAGTTGCTCAAGAAGTGTTATATAAATGAATGAAAAGAGAATAAATATTTGATTTTAATTATTTGGAAACATATCTGACACTCCAGTTATTTCCATCCTGGCCAAAATGCTTGCTAACAGAACATGTTTACATTGAGTCACTCAGTATATCTGGCTGGAGCTTCTGAGCCTTCCCAGACAGAAATTAGGTATCTTTGGAAATTGGTTGTTAAATTTTTCATATTGCCAATTACTGCGGAGATGTTAGGAATAGACTTCAGTGCATCACAGTTCAGCAAGTCCTGAAGAGCACCTCTCGGCCTAGTGAGAACCTCTAATAAATGGTCTGAATAATTTTAGCTGCTTTGGAGATATATAATATTTGTATTATATATATAATATTTGTATTATATATATAATTTTATATTATATATAATACATGTAATATATTTACATACATATTATATATATATATTTACATATATTATGTATCTCCAAAACAGCTAAAACGGACTTCCCATGTGACTCAGTGGGTAAAGAATCTGCCTCCAGTGCAGGAGACGCAGGAGATGCAGATTCAATTCCTGAGTCAGGACAGTTCCCTAGAGAAGGAAATGGCAACCCACTCCAGTATTCTTGCCTGAGAAATCCCATGGACAGAGGAGCCTGGGGGCAACAGTCCATGGGGTCGCAAAGAGTCAGACACGACTGAAGTGACTGAGCACAGGCATATATATATAAATAAACACAAGTGCTTTGAGACACGAATAGAGCTGATCTATCTTCTTTACAAGCAAAACTTGGGAAGGCTATTTGTTACTGTACTTGGCCCACAGATAATATGTAGCCTTGGAAAACAGGAGAGGCAAGTGTGGAGAAAGCTCACCCAGAGCCCACAGAAAAATGAACGATAAGATGCAGCCCAGTGAATGAATGGTTCACCACTGGGAGACAGAACTGGCGTAAGGAGGTTCATCAGACAGTGTGTGCAAATGAGGAGACGAATCCATGCTTCTGTCTCTCTGATAGTTCAGGTTTTTCTGATAATTTTGCACCCTTTTTAAACATTGACTTTTTAAAAATTATTCTGTGGATTGCAATGAACATTCATTCAGCAGATTCCTTGCTCTCTATTAACCTACATCCCAGATAGATGTTTGGGGCAGAGGCATGTTCATCCTTTTTACCTAGTCTGCAAAATCGTTTGCGTGAGTTAGAATGTGAGCAAGAACTTACATGAGGAAACAGAGGGGCCATGGTGATGGGTGATAGGAGTCAGTCTTTGCTAGCTGTGGTGGGGAAGGGGATATGGAGATGAGAAGAGAAGGATTAAATAAAGTTCCAAGTGCCAAGGTAGAAACACACAAAACAAGATTGTACTGTATAATAACGAGGGCATTTCAAATTCATTGCCAAAAAAATGTACTCAATAAAAACTGTTGCTGTAACTGGCTATATTTGGAGAAAAACAAAACTGGTTTCCTCTGTTACCCTTCCAGATGAATCAAAATTAAAACATTTAAAGAAAAGAATGAGTAAAGAATACTGTAACCTTAGGGTGGGAAAGATTTCTAAAGACAGTGCAAAAACCATAATCATTAGGGGAAATAATAATAAATGTGAACATATCAAAATTTTAATTAACTCTATAGGAACATTGTTAGTCAACCAGTCATGTCTAACTCTTTGTGACCCCATGGACTGTAGCCCATCAGGCTCCTCTGTCCATGGGGATTTCCCAAGCAAGAATACTGGAGTGGGTTGCCACTTCCTCCTCCAAGGGATTTTCATGACCCAAGGTGGAACCCAGGTCTCCCCCACTGCAGGCAGATTCTTTACCATCTGAGCCCCCAGGGAAGCCCTATGGGAACAAATCCACACCAAAAAAAGTAAATCATGGGCAGGTAGGGGGAAATATTATAAGATGTTTTACAAACTTCTGGTTCCCAAAGTTTAAAAAAAAAAAAACTTAAGACTTACAGGGGGGAAAAAAAAGGGAGGGGTGCAAAAGAATATTTGTTTTGGTTGGAGTGAGGGAACATGAAAAATTTCAGGAGGTAAAGACAGAATCAAGAAGCCTGGCAGAAGGCCTTGAAACCACCAGGAAGGAAGCTAAGACTGAGACCCAGAGGACCATCCTGACTCATGAGACTGTCTCATCTGAAAAGCACTTTGTATTGTGTGTAGCACTTAGCTCACAGGAACACAACATGACGCAAATATCTGGCAAGGAAAAAATACCTCTTTGAGTCTCTGGAGAGGAAATTACTAGAACCAAGAAGTCTGATGAGGAGACGGCAAAGCCAGAGGTCTGTCGTAAGGAGTAAGAGGTAAATGAAGGTAATGAAGATGTTGGAGGAAGCATGGCATTTTATTTCTTCTAGAATTTGGATCAAGAAGGTGATGTGCCTTTTATTTCTTGGTGTTCTGACCTTGGGTGACTAACGGGGTTCTCAGAGTCTTTGTGAAGATGAGTATGGTGGTAGGTTTCAAAAGATAAAGACTGGTCTTTAGTGTATGTTCAGGCAAAAAAAAAAAAAAAGTTCAAAAAAATACATTGCCAACACAACGGCAAGTGAGCATCTTGGATTGGGCCAAAACACATGTGGATGGAGTGACTATCAGAACCATGTGTGTGTTGTCACTCAGTCGTGTCTGACTCTTTGTGACCCCATGGGCTGTAGCCTGCCAGGCTCCTCTGTCCATGGGATTCTTCAGGCAAGAATACTCGAGTGGGTTACCATTTCCTTCTCCAGAAGATCTTCCCAACCCAGGGATCGAACCCAGGTCTCCCGCATTGCAGGCAGATTCTTTACCATTTGAGCCACCAGGGAAGCCCATCAGGGCTATGGTAATCAAGATAGTTAAGGCAGAAATTATCTTATTTCTCACTGGGGAGGAATGGGGACTAGATTTCAGAGGAAGATGCACATGTGGTGAGGGAAATGATGAAGATGAGCATTCAAAGAAAATACAAAGGTTAGAAAGATACAGATGACCTAGATCAGAAGTGAATTCCTTCCAAAGCATGGTCTAGAACTGACAGGCTCCTTTGCAAAAGGTTCAGCTTTCTCCCTGAGCATCAGGGGCTGCTTCTGTAACTGACATCGGAAAGTACATTCTCAGGCGTCCCATGGTCCTGCTTTTAGATTCCCTGGGTCCGCAGTCTAACCAGGCTTAAGCTGGTTTCATACTGAGAGGTAGGTCCCAGAACCTTCTGCTGTGTCCTACGCTTGGATTCCCTGAGAAGCCCAATTAATGATGACCTGCCTGTTTGGGAGTGATACCCCTGGAGACCTCAAGGCCTGTTAATTAGTTAGCTCCTCCAGGCTTCACACCCCTGACATTCCCAGTCGCTTCTCACAATGAGTCTTTCCAGGGTGAATTCCCTCTTCTGTGGGCCCGGCCTGCTCTGTCCTTCCTCATCTGACCCTGCCTCCGCCACGCCCTTTCTCCAAAACCTGTGCTCTGTGGCTTATGGTTTCTTCCTGGACAAAACTCCCTTCCCCTGTCCTCCCCTTCAGTGGAAGCTTTCTTCCCCCCTAAATCTCCAGTGACACCTCCTCCATCTCAAGGCTTCCACATTTCCAACAGCCTCCCTACTGTAGGTTCTGTGAGAGCAGGAAGCACACAAGAATCTTCCAAGTACCTAGCACAGCCCTCAGGTACCCAAGAAATACTTGAATCAATGACGAGATGAGTGAGTGAAGGATTTTCTCATTGCCACAGCCTGTGTTGTCGGTCAGGAGTTGGGGTTGAGACCCCTTTGTTCCCCTGAGTATCTTACAGATAATGACTCTTCCTCCACTTGTCAGTGCCTGTCATTTTGAGGCCCGTGCTATCTGGTTAAAACCCACTACCCCGTTACTTCAGCAGCTGTCCTCACTTCTATCTCCTTGTCCTTAAGGCTTTGCTCTCTGGCTCCTGCCTCTCTGCCATGCCAAGTCTGGAGTGACTTCAGTGTCCACAAAGATGATGCACCCAGCACTCTAGCTTTTTGGTTCCTTGACCTCTTCAATACCAGTGACCCTCCTCTTCAATTCTCTGCATTTGTCTGTGCTCCTGGATTCATCCTGAAACTCATTGCCATTTGGAGTGATGTCATGTCCAGCATTTTTTTCCCCATGGATGTAAATTTCCAGAAGCGGACTTTCAGAGTTCATGAAAATGTTCTTTACACTTTTATCTCCAACTCCTCATCTCCTAGGTGTACCCTAACTCAGTCCAGTCAAGCATTTGTACAACCAGGAATCCCGCTTATCTATTATCCATCTCTCTTTAAAAAAAAAAAAAATCCACTGCATTTCCCTATCTTTATTTCAGTTAACGGCTTGGCAGCATTTGCGAATTGTGAAGACAACTGCCTTCTTGAAATATTTGTCCTTGGCTTCCTGGTACTCTCTTAGTTTCTTCCTGCCTCTCCTTGGTCATCTTTCTTTATGCTCCTCCACTGATGCCCATTTCTAGAATGTTGGTGTTCTTAGTGTTTTGTCTTCTGCTCTTCTTCCTCTTAATTCTGTGCATTCTACCTGTGCTGTGCACTGGAGATTCTTCCAACTTTAGACCTTCCTTAGACCAGCTTTGGCATCCAGGTAGATACCTCACTGCTGTGCAGTGATTAATTGTACATAAAGAACTAATGTTGACCTCAAATACAGCCTGTTATAAATTGAAAATGTAGTTTCCAAACCATCTCTCCAAATTTTCTTTGTCCCCTGAATTTCTTTTATTTTGTTCTGTAACCTTCCACATGTATCTTGATGCTCTTTCATACTCTCCAACTTCACTCCCACAGCTTTATTCTGGCCATTGTCATTTATTGCCTGGGTTACTGCAGTCCTTTCTTTAAACGGCTTTCCAGCTGTCCACTCCTAACTCCATCCAATGTCAGATTCAAATTGTCATCTTTCTAACATAAAAATCTGCTCATGTCATTTTATCTCTCAAAAGTCTTCAATTTTTCCACACTGCCCTTAAGGAAAGTCTATAAACTTTTTTGGCATGACATCTACAACCCTTCAAAAGCCCAACCCAAGCTGACCGCTTCTGCTTGGTTTCTAGCTACTCCTTTCCCAACTCAGCCCTAACTTACAGCCCTGCTGGGTGGTTGGCAGCCTGAGGATGTGAGAATGGGTCTTTGTTTCATTCATGTCTGTTTCAGTTGCCTGATAACAGCCTTCCTCTTGCTTCTCTTCCAACCTCCTCTTGGTTCCGCTTACCTACTCTCCCCAGCTTGGTGGCCCTGGTGCATCTCCTGCTTTCACTGCACTGCCCCTGTGTGTCATATTTGCCGTTTACTTTTCTTGTCTCCATCACTACATGGAATGCTCTTTGACTGCAGCCTCTCAAATCATGTTCATGCTTCTCTTCTCCCCTGCCCAGGACAGTGTCTATCTCAGAATATACTGTTGAGTTAATAAATGACTAAGAGTTTGAATGAGAGTCTGTGACTAAAGCTGACATAAATGAAGGAGAATTGCAGTAGCAGCATCTTGGCAGAATGAAGTTGTTGGTCCTGTCTTGATTGTCATCAATATATTCAAGTCCTTTCTTAGTTTAGAAAGAGGTGAAGTTTAATAGTCTATTGGCAGGCATGCATCTTGTCATTCCTACTCATAATAGTCTGAATGCTGTCTCTGATTTTGTGTGAGACATCCTGGACCCAAGAACAGATGTGTTTGGGAGGCTTACTCATTCTCAGATTTTAATAATTGAAACCAATGAGAGTTATGTGTGCTGAAGTGTTTTGAAATCTATCCTGAAAATGGGTCTCCTGGTTTTCATGTCTCCATTATGAATCATGAAGTCCTTACAGAAGCTAAAATGTCCTTTGGGTATCGTTGTTGGTTAGTTGCTAAATCATGTCTGGCTCTTCGTGACCTCATGGACTGTAGCCCACCAGGCTCCTCTGTCTGTGGGATTTTGCAGGCAGGAATACTGAAGTGGGTTGCTTTTTCCTTCTCTGGGGGCATCTTCCTGACCCAGAGATTGAACCTGTGTCTCCTGCTTGGCAGGCAGATTCTTTACCACTGAGCCCCCAGGGAAGCCCCCTTCAGATGCTAGGACCCCATTTCTCCATCTCTTCCTTTGTGCCCTGGAATTTACTCTCAGTATGAAAAAATATTCAATTTCGTCTCATTTTACCATGATGGATGAACTTAATTTGTTTGTGTGGCTAATGGTCTTGCAAATCAAAATAGTTTCTGTGGTTTAGCAAAGCTGGTGGAAGAAAAATGTGAAGAGAAAATTTTAACTTCATGGCTTCCTTTCCTGTATTCCGAGACATCTTCGGGGGCTCTTTGTCAGATTATGTGTCTTGAAAATATTTGTAACTATTTATCGGCAACTGAACCTAGAAGGGAGGCAGTTCAGGTATAGGTTTTGAGAAACACTGGAATGAGGACACATCAGCAGGCATCTTTCATGATGTCTACTTTTAAAATAAATTTCTTGGAAAATTGTTTTTAGAGGCACAGAGTGGGTCTGGTGTGTTGTTATTTGTTTTACTTCCGACAGCAGATTCCGTATTTCACATCCTTTGAAATTCACCCTTAGGTTGCAGGGAAGACAGGTAGGTGGTTTTGGATAGAGCCAGTTGGACACCAGTGTCTGTCTTTGCTCAATTATCCTGTGCTGCACGTGAAGCCCAAAATAGTTTTCATAAGGAAACAGATTGAATTCCACTGTGAACATTTTCATCAGTTCCTATAATCTCAGAATGTCATTAAATTTTCAGGTAGAGGTGTTGTGTTACGTGTCAGGAGCAAGTTAATGAACTGAAATAGTAGTAACTTTGCCTTTCTTTGGGTTCCTAAGGCATTTACAGTGGGCTTAAGCAAACATTTTTTTAGAGTGGAAGTCAGTGAACAAAAATATTTATTTGATCCTAAGATAGGTTGATTTTATTGCCATGAGTTGCATGGGAAAAAATTGTACTTTGATCCAAATGTTAATTGAATGCAGAAGAATTGTTTCTGAAAATTTGACTGTTTTTAACGACCTTGATATAGGCTCCCATATCATTAAAATAGCCACCTGTGACATTCACTTTTATTTTCATTAACTCAGAATTAAGAAGCATGTTGTAAATATAATTTTCCACTATTCACACAATCTTGTACTTTCTCTATTTCCCTTAGGTATTTTACATTTGATTATATTTATTTAGAAATGACTTTTCTCTCTTGTATCAAAAGCATTAGTTGTGATTTGCTGCTAATGAATGTAAGCATAAAGGAAAGACATTTTTATTAAATCCTAGCATTATTTTATTCCATGTCTTTAGATGGTTGGCTTTTTTGAAAGTTCTTTCATGAGCCAAAGTAAATAGGCATTTACTGAGTGTCTCCTATGGGTCAGGTTTGCAATAAGCTATGTGTTAGAGACTCCCCAGGTGGCACAGTGGTAAAGGATCCACCTGCCAGTGCAGGAGATGCAAGAGACCCAAATTCTATCCCTGCGTTGAGAAGATCCCCTGGAGGAGAGCATGGCAACTCACTCCAACATTCTCGCCTGGAGGATCCCATGGACAGAGGAGCCTGATGGCTACAGTCCATGGGGTTGCAAAGAGTCGGACACGACTGAGGGACTGAGCACAGCAGCACCATGTTACATATGTTCTTGAATTAAACTATACAAGAGTCCTACGAAGGATTAATATCTCCAGCTTTTAAAAAAATTATTTATTCTTTTGGCTGCATGGGGAGTCTTAGTTTCAGCACGGGTGATCTTCACTGCATTATGTGGAATCTTTTGATGCATCCCACAGACCCTCTAGTTGCGGCATGCGGGCTTAGTTGCTCTGTGGCATTTGGGATCTTAGTTCCCTGATCAGGGATCAAACTCAGGTCCCCCGCATTCCAAGGTAGATTCTTTACCACTGAAAAGTGGAAAAGGGAAGAGAAGACCCCTAATCTCTCCAGTTTTACATAGAAGGAAGCTAAGGCACAAATTTGAATCCTTAACCCAGGTCCACATACACAACAGTTGGTGGGTATTTGTAGATCTTTGAAATTAGATGCTCTGCACAATGATTCTGCAGTCTAATGCCTCTTATTTTCTTTTTTTTAATGAGAGCTCCAGTCTTTACATAGAAAATATTCTGTGCTTAGTTGAAAAAAGATTCCAGATTTGATAGACAGTAGAGCCAATGAAGTATTAATAGACGTCTAACAATGACAGAGGAAAAACTGGCTAACACCAGCAGCTTGGGTTAGAGTTAGAGTGTTCCTGAGGACACTCTGGAAGCCTTATAGAATGAAAAGATAAAGATAACATTCTCAGTACAAGGATTAGGAGACCATTTGCACCCCAGGAAGCTTGCCTGCTAAGCTCACAATTGTTAATAGAAATAATTTGAGAGTTCTGTACTGTAACATGCTATTTCTGTTATGCCTGCTTCATCTCTATGTTCTGATTGTGAACATAATCAAAAGTCAATAGCCACCCACCTTTTTCTTGGTTGAAGTAGCTATAATAATTTTAGAAAATTTAGGATTCAAGCTAGGACTTGGATTTGGAGCTTGGCAGCTTTCATGTGATTGGGTTGACCCCACTCTCTGAGAACATTTGGGAACAGGAATCTTCTGATTGAAGCAAACATTATCTGGACTTCCAGATTCTGGAAGAATTTTAGAGAACAGAATGGGAGTATATTCCATAATAAGCCAACTAATCTTTTTTAACGATTTAAAATAACATTGGTTCAAAATCCATACTAATCTCAACAGTTAATCAGTGAAAAATCATTAGGGCTTTTGATGTACCAACCCGAGTTTTAAAGCATCTACTTTTTTTTTTTTTTTTTACAACAGAAAGGAAATCATAGATCTAAAACTTTCAGACTTTCCATCTCAACTCCACCTTTGCAGCTTAATTTTTCTAACCCTTCTTGTCTCTCTGACAAACTTGTTTTTTACTTGCAAGACCCAGCTCAAAAGTGCCCTGATCTATAAATTCTCTCCTAACTGCTTGCTCACTGTTCCTTCTTCCCTGCCCCTATCAGAGTTAAACCCTCCCCCGTGTCTCCTGTACACCGTTTAATGGCTGACCTTACTGGCCCTCCTCTCAGTGGCTGTCCTCTGAGCTGCAAGAGCGTAGGGAGGAGTGGACTGATTCATCCTGTGAGTGCATGCTAAGTCACTTCAGTCCTGTCCAGCTCTTTGTGACCCCATGGACTGTAGCCCACCAGGCTCCTCTGTCCATAGAATTCTCCAGAGAAGAATACTGGAGTGGGTTGCCATGCCCTCCTCCAGGGGATCTTCTCGACTGGAAGAACCCACTTCTCTTATGTCTCCTGCATTGGCAGGTGGGTTCTTAACCACTAGGGCCACCTGGGAAGCAATGTTTGCTTAAAAACAAAACCAAAAAAACACTAACAAAACTGTCATAGCTGCTGCCTTCATATCATTTTCCACTGCTCTCTGCCCCTTTCATCCTTAATGTCCCCTGATCTCAAGCAGAAAGTGTCCCCTCTTCTGGTTCTGCCCTCCAGCTTCTCTTTGGGGCCCTGGAATCTTGACATTCACCTTGTGAAATTCCCAAATGTGCCTGTTTTTTTTTTTTTTTTTTTGGTTTCTCATGTCTCATTCATCTCTGGGCATCTTCTGAGAGAAGGAGCAGTTACATCCATTGTACCATTTTCTACAATGTAATTTTTTTTATAAGCATTGCTAATTTTTTCCATTTGTGAGCCTTAATCAGTGGTATTTAATAGCTACATTAAGAGGAAAGATAAAATCAGAAGAAAAGGAATTTTAAAATACCATTGGCAAATGATTTAAAACCACCAAATTATCAAAACAATAATTAAATACAAACTGAATTTTATCCTCATTATAGAAATATGTAGGCAAATCACAGACTGTGTAGCCATCAGGGCTGGCACTCCTGATCCAGAGTTCTGCAGCTGTACCACCCCGGCTGACTCTTCTGGGCTCAGCTGCATCTGGCTGTGGCCCAGATTCTTTCCTGAGCTGTAGATCAAACAGAGGAAAAGGTTTGGTAGAGAAGATAGCTCAGACCCTTGGAGCTTACTAGGGGAAGTTAAAATCTTGATAAAATCCTAGGAACCCAAAGGAAAAAAGAAATTAGTATATACTGTTATTCCAGATCTTTTGCCGAGATCCAGAGAATCTTGGGTTAGGCCCATTTCAGGCTTCCCCTATGACTCAGCAGTAAAGAATCTCCCTGCAATGCAGGAGACTCAGGTTCAATCCCTGTGTTGAAAAGATCCCCTGGAGAAGAAAATGACAACTCACTCCAGTAATCTTCCCTGGGAAATCCCATGGACAGAGGAGCCTGGGGGCTACCGTCCATGGGGTTGCAAGAGTTGGACACAACTTAGCAGCTCAACCACCACCACCACTAAGTACCTCATATAAGTGGAATCATACAGTATTTGTCTAAAAAAAAAAAATTGGCTTATTTCGCTAAACATAATGACCTAAAGCTTCATTGATATTGTGGCATTTAGCAGAATTTCCTTCTTTTTAAAGGCTGAATAGAATTTTTTTGTATGCATATATACATTTTGGTTATCCATTGATCCATCAGTGGACACTTGAGTTGCTTCCACATTTTTGCTATTGTGAAGAATGCAACAATGAACATGGATGCAAAACCCTGCTTTCCACTTTTTGGTATATATCCAGAAGTGGAATTGCTGGATCATATGGTAATTCAGCTTTAAATAGAATTATTCAATAGTGCATAAGGATTCCAATTTCTTCACGTTTGCCAAAACTTGTTTTCTGGTTTTTTTCACTTGTTTGGTTTTTTTTTTTAATAATATCCATTCTACTGGGTGTAAGGTGGTTTCTCATTGTGGGTTTGTTTGCATTTCCCTAGTCATTAGTAATGTTGAGCATCTTTTTTATGTGCTTATTTCCCACTTGTGTTTTTTGAGAAATGTCTTTTCAAATTCTTTGGTAATTTTTGAATCAGGTTATTTGTTTTGTTGTTGTTGAATTTTAGGAGTTCTCCAAACTAATTTTGTAGTAACTTTTAAAATCAGAAAGTGTGTGAACTCTGGTTTTGTTCTTCTTTCAGAATTGTTTTGACTTTTTAGGGTTCCTCAAGATTCCATATGATGTTTAGGGTGGATTTTCCCATTTCTATAAAAAAGTGTCATTGAGATTTTGATAAGGATTATACTGAATATATGGATTGCTTTGGATAGTGTTGATGTCTTAACAGTACTAAGTCTTCTAATACATGTACATGGGACAATTTTCCATTGATTTATGTTTTCATTACTTTCTTTAAGAAATGTTTTATAGTTTTTATTGAATCAAGTCTTTCACCTCCTTTGCCAAGTTAATTCCTAAGTGTTTTATTCTTTTTGATGCTATTGTAAATGGAAATTGTTTACTTAATTTTTCTTTTGGATTGTTCATTGTTGGTGACTAGAAATTCAGTTGATTTTTGTGTGTTGACTTTGTATCCTGCTACTTTGCTGAATTATAAGTTATAACAGATTTTTTGTGTGGAATTTTTAGGTCTTCCCAGGTGGGGCTGCTGCTGCTGCTAAGTCGCTTCAGTCGGGTCCGACTCTGTGCTACCCCACAGAAGGCAGCCTAGTGGTAAAGAGTCCACCTGCCAATGCAGGAGATGTAAGAGATGTGAGTTCAATCCCTTGTTTGGGAAGACCCCCTGGAGGAAGGCATGGCAACCCACTCCAGTATTCTTGCCTGGAGAATCCCACGGACAGAGAAGCTTGGAGGGCTACAGTCCATGGGGTCACAAAGAATCGGACGTGGCTGAAGTGACTTAGCACGCACATGTAATGTCACGTCATCTGTGAGTGGAGGTTTTTTCACTGCTTTCTTTCTAATTTGGATACCTTTTATTTCCTTTTCTTGCCTAATTTGTCTGATAGGACTTCTAGTACTATGTTTTATTCCTTTTACTCCCAGTTTTATTGAGAAATAAATGATGTATCACTAAGCTGTGTCCTACTGTTTGCAACCCCATGAACTATAGACCACCAGGCTCCTCTGTCCATGGGATTTCCCAGGCAAGAATACTGGAGTAGGCTGCCATTTCCTTTTCCAGGGGATCTTCCCCACCCAGGAATCAAACCCATGTCTCCTGCATTAGCAGCCAGGTTCTTTACCACTGAGCCACCAGAGAAGCCCCCATGCCACTGTATATTTAAGGTGTAAACATGATGGTTTGATTTACATACATTGTGAAATGATGACCGCAATAGGTTTAGTTAATATTTATTATCTCATACAAACACAATAAAAAGAAAAGAAAAAAGTCTTCCTGTGATGAGAATTCTTAGGCTCTCCTCTCTTAACAACTTTCTTGTATATCATAGTTATTTATAGTCATTGTGTTATACATTATATACCTTGTAGTTATTTATAACTGGAGTTTTGTACCTTTTCCACTCACAGAAATTAACTCAAAATGGATTAAAGACTGAAATTTAAGACCTGAACCCATGAAACTCCTGGAGGAAAACATAGGAAAAAAAGCTCCTTGACATGCGAACTTATACCAAAAGCACAAACAACAAAGTTAAAAATAAACAAGTGGGGCTACAACGAACTAAGAAAGCTTCTGCACAGCAAAAGAAACAATCAACAGAGTGAAAAGAGTACCTAAGGAATGGGGAAAATATTTGCAAACCATATATCTGATAAGGGGTTAATAGTCAAATAAAGAATTTATACAAATTTGATGTCAGTAACAAAACATCAATACTATATTGAATAGAAGTGGCAACAGTGGGCATCCTTGTCTTATTCTTGATCTTAGAGGAAAGTTTTCTGTCTGTCCCCATTAGTGTGATGCATGCTGTGGCTTTTTCATATATGTCTTTTATTTTATTGAGGTATATCAGTGTTTAATTTAGAAACTATAGTTTTTCTAAAGGCCTGATTTCAGGATAGGTAGTTTTATTGTGTAAAAGGCAATGACGGGAACAACAGCCATGCTCATAATGATTAGGTGATGGTGTAGAGAGAAAATCATTATATCTAAAAGATCTTGGGCTGATTCACAACTCTTCAGTTTTATGGTTATTGGATTTGAACAAGGTGCTTCACTTGTATGAGTCGCCAGTTTCCTGTCTGTGGAATTGCCCTCAGAAAGTTGTATGCATGCTTTAAAAATTTCAGGTGCTTTTGTGTCCATACCTGCATTGTGCGTATGAAGAGTACACTACTTTTCTGTATTCTTTGTGGTAGAGAGAGTGAGAAATGATTTCCTTAATACTGTATCCCCACTTAGCTCACTTCTTCCATTCACCTCGAATTATACACGCACATAGGAAACGGTCATTTATTCTTCAACCCCAGTGTTAAGTTCATTCAACCAGCATTTAAGTTCTCAGAGCTGGAGGTGCACCCCACCATTTGGATGTGAGGACAATTGGGCTGCGACATCTGTCACCCATTGGTCTCCAGGGTCAATTTGGCTGACCCGGGTGTCCCCTTCTTCCCTTACCACTATGTGCGCCCTTCCCATCATGTACTTGCTAAGCCCTGTCAGCTCCCTTTCGCACCAGCATGGAGTGTGTGAGGACGAGTCACTGGTTACAGTGATGTGCTTACTACAGTGCATGACCAGGGCAGATGAAAGTAACTCTTTTCACTGGGCTGCTGATTGGCTAGTCCTTGATGTTACCACTCCGTCTGAATACGACTGAAAGTGAAGTTAGTAAATTATTTGCATTATAAAATGGCATCAGGGGACTTCCCTGGTGGCCCAGTGGTTAAGAATCCTCCTTCTAATGCAGGGGACATGGTTTGATCCCTAGTTGGGAACTAAGATCCCACATGTTGCCAGTAGCTTGCACACTGCAACTAAGACACAATGTAGCCAAATAAATAAATATATTAAAAAAAAAATAAGGTTGCATCAGTATACACTGAGATGGAAACATTTAGGAATAAGCAAAGCAGAAGGGTCTGGAATGGACAATGGGACAGAAGTTGAATTCTAGCAGTCACAATGGGGCATCTCTATTAGCACCCTAAACTTTTTTTTAACCTTTTACCAATAACAAGGAGAATAACAGTAAAGGCAAAAGGAGGTAGCAACATGGGAGGATGAAAAAACGTCAAAAGGTTAATAAGACCAAGGTTCTGCAAATGCTTATGTTGAGACAGTTTCAATTCAGTTCAGTTCAGTCGCTCAGTCATGTCTGACTCTGCGACCCCATGAACTGCAGCACGCCAGGCCTCCCTGTCCATCACCAACTCCCGGAGTTCACTCAAACTCACGTCCATCAAGTTGGTGATGCCATCCACCCATCTCATCCTCTGTCGTCCCCTTCCCCTCCTGCCCCCAATCCCTCCCAGCATCAGGGTCTTTTCCAATGAGTCAACTCTTCGCATGAGGTGGCACAGTTTACCAGCTGTTAAAAAAAGACTTCAGAGAGTTGAACAAGTATCCACTAAAAGGCTCGTCTAGTCCCAAATTCAGTCACTAAATCTTAAATATTGATTTTAAAAAAATTAATTGGGCATTTAAGTGAAACGCAGTGTTAGTTACGATAAAGACTGTAGGACAGTTGGACAGGCAACTCTTTCCTTTGTCTTCCCTTTGCTTTCCCTTCTTTACCACCCTTTTCCTACCCCAGCAACACGTATGAAACATCAGGGAAAAGTGTTCATTCGCTACCCTGCCTAATACTTGCTGCTTTCCAATTTCCAAGTCTTGTCAGGTTTGCTTGGTAATTTTAATTTTTTTGTATTATCACAGTAAGGAGTAATTTGAAGGTGACTTGCGGAGGAAAATGTGGCTGATAAGAAGGTAGACAGTGGTTAAGTTTCTTTAATTAGCAATGATTTCAGTATTCTTCTACTCTGTAGGAGTTTGAGTCAGATGACAAATTGAAAATCATGTATTCTAAAAGAAAACTGGGTCCTTCCTGAAAAGATTTTTCTGGCTTTTAAATCAAGTGTGGTTTCATGCCTGGTAGTTGTAACTAGTGGTGTGAAAGAGTGAATGTAGCAAATATTGATTTTGCTTTTGTGATATTTAAATGGTAGCTTTTATTCTTGGGAATGATCTTAACGTGTAAATAAACAGCTAATAGTTTGATCAAGTTTATCACCATATAGTTTCCTCTAGGCACCACTTAACAGCAAAGAACAATCATTTATTCTTCAACCCCAGTGTTAACTGGAAGTTCATTCAACCAACATTTAGATTCATAGAAGCCATTTGACTCCAGAGCTGTGGTTATCACTATATGCTCAAATTGCCTCTTTGGGAACATGGCATTCTTACTCTGGCCTCTGTTTAGTTATTCATTCAGTAAATATTCATCTCTTGCACTAAGCCCAAGAGAAACAGAGATAGGAACACAGAGCCCTCCCTCCTGGGGGCCCCATGGATTAGCTGGGAGACACAGGAGCTTTCAGGGTGCTATGGAAACATAGGAACCAGTGAATAATTAGGTAAGTAGTTGGAGAGGGTGGTCAGAAATGGTTTCCACAAAGATGCACAATGAAGGGAATGAGTATGATGATGTAGAGAGATGAACGGTGTGTAGTACACACCGAGAAGTACGCTTGAGGGTGGGAGGAGCTGAGACTGCAGAGGTGTGTGTCGTGGAGGAGCTGGGCTTTGCTCTGGAAGCTTTGCGGAGACAGAATTTCAAGCAGGAGAGTAGTGTAATAAAGTTTTCACTTAGAGATCAGTGTGGACTGAGGACTGGAGGTGGGCTGGGCTGGAGGAAGGGCGGCGGCTGGAGCTTCTAACACTCCGGGTGAGAGGTGCTGGAGCTCCTGCTGAGGGAACAGACATGAGAAGGACAATTTTCCTGCTCGAATCTTTTTTTAGAGTAAGAACAGCCTGGAGTAATTAGCAATAATTTGAACCTGGAGATCCTACATTGGTCTGAGCGAGCCTGTGATGAATGCCAGCTCTCATGTAGACAAAGATTCTAATGGGATGGAAATAAACCAAAAAAAGAACTGGAAAGTCAAAGTAACTGACCATGGATAAGGGAGAAGGAAGACGCTAGGACCACTCAGCTTGGGCAGTTGCTGTTCAGTTGGGAGATGCCACTCAGCAAGAAAACAAAGGGCAGGGATAGAAAAAAAAAAAAAAACACGACTTTTTTTTGGCCACATCCCATGGCATGTGAGAGCTTATTTCCCTGACTAGGGATCAACCAAACTTGCATCTTCTACATTGGAAGGGAGCGTCTTAACCCCTGAACCACGAGGGAAGTCCTGGGTAGGCAGAATTTTAATATCCCTTTCCTCTCCATAGTTCCCTAGCACAGAAGTGTGTATGTAAGAAAAACTAATGAGACAGAAAGCACTGCTTTAGTGATAATCAGGCAAGCACCCTGCCCCACAAAGCAAGCCCAGAGAGGCTTAAATCCAGGAATCCAAGCATGCTTTCTCCTTTGCTCCTGGGAGGCAGATGCCAGGATCTCTAACTCAGGAGGCCAGAAGGAGGGGGTTTGTTGCCCCCTTCCCCATCCAGAGCTGGTTCCTGCTCCAGAGTTCTTCCTTTGGAAAAACAAGACTGTGGAGAAAAGTAACCTCTGAATTAGCAAAAGACAACAAAGAGGGTGAAATCCCATTCTGTCGCCAAAGAACAGTCACCTCATCCGTTCTTAACATGGGGCCCCATGAATGTTTCAAGAGCTGACCAATAAGATTTGTAGCTTTTCCTTTGGAGAAGAAACAGTGAGGCTGTGGAACAGTGGGGGCAGGGACATCATTTCTTTATTACAAGAGACGAGGCGCTCTCAAGTGCCTGGAGATGGTTCTTTACTGTTTAGTGCAGCCCAGGAATGGGTTAATTCAAGGATCTTGGACTTAACTTGCCTCAGGAGGGTGCTTGGAGCTAAGCAGCTAAGGGTGGTGTAGGTTGCCAGGGTCTTGTGGAGCCTCACGGATCTCCAGCAGACATCCTTCCAGAACCACACCAGACACATAAGTCAGCACAGACCCCTATATTGTGCTCTTCCCACTGTTGGGGGTTCAGGAGTCCTCAGCTGTATGGTGCACAGCCCTCACTCCCACAGAATTTCAGGTCTAGTGAGGACTTCTTGTAATGCAAAAGGAGGTGAGACAGCAAATGTGCTTTATCGAAGAAGTGGGATGGATTGAGGCTACATCATTCTTTCATCCCCTCAGCTCTCATAGGCTTTGCTGTAATGACCTTAGCATCTAAGAAGCTCTGTTCCAAACACTGGAGCACATTTGGCTTCGACATGTGCAATCAGTGCCTGCCATGGGAACTGGCTCCCTTTAAACTCAAAATTAATTATAGGCATTTATATTTCCAGCAACCAAATGGGTAATCAGACCTAATTAACTGGTAATCAATCAATGCTGCTTTTCTTTGCCTATCCTTCCCCATGTACAGTAGTAAGATAGTTTGGATCTGAGAAACTTAGAAGCCCTTGGGAGGCTGGAGTGAACCATTCTGACATCATGCCTGGGGATGTGATGTTTCTCTTCTTGGTAATGCTGTATGGTGGGCATGTGCCCATATCTCTCACTGTGCTTCCAGCCCTCTTCTGTTTGGCTTAGTGGTTTTCATGTCTTCTGTGCCAGAGGCTGTACTAAAAAATGCAAATCCTATTTCTCAAGTGGCTACACGCTGGATGAATCTTGATTCTTGCTGTATGTCTTGTTTAGGTTTCAGTAGAGTTGCATTTATGTAGTTTAGTTACACATTATCTATTATTGGTTAAAAGATAATTTCAACCTAACCTCACTTTTCAGGAACCCCTCACTGGTAGATAAAGTTCACTGTGTTTAGTGGTGACAGAGAAGTAAAACAGGAATTTGTGCCCTACTACTTCAAAAGCAAAAGCAAAATGTTGCTACCTTGGCCCCCAAGGATGGAGAAGACTCTGTGATGCAACTTATTATATTAGAGCCAATGGTACCCATTATATTAGTTCCCATTTTATTTTTGAGGAGTGATATTAGTGTTGCTCTTATTCACCCCTGAGTCAGTCTGGTCCTCTGGTGTCTTTGTGATGTACCAGATCTTCCCAGTGTCTCCAAAGTAAGCAGGACCCAGGGGTAGCTCCTGTGTACACGTTGACCACTGTGTATCTCCAGTGGCTCCCAAGAGCCCATCTGTTTTTCCAGTATCAGGGAACTCTATGAAGTGGGAAGCTTGATGGGGTGAAGTAATATATTACATACAGAATACAAGTCACCTTTTTATGATGGGTAATAGTAGTGCCATACATTCAAGGTACATCTGGTCAGGTGTGAGGCACCCCTCAATGTGGCAATGTAATGTAGCATGTTTTTAACCTGGCACTCTTTCTGTAATCAACTCTTCTCTCCTTTTGTCACCTTGATAGAAGTCCTCAAGTGCTAGGAAATTCTAAAGAAATGTCCTTTGTAAGATCAGAACTAGCATTGAAACAATGCCACCAGGTTTGGTTATGGTATTTCTTGTGGTGGTGTTGGAGCTACTGCAGAGATGGTTTCCAAAGACATAGCTTTGTTTCCTACGTGGTTCAGGTTGAATAAAGCTCTGTCTCCCAATATAAATTGCCCAGCTTGGAGTTTCTGCAGTGACTATTGGTTTTTTTCCTCCTCATACAGTACACTTTTGAATCACTTCCTTGTGCCATAGGTTTTGATGTAGAAAATGCAGGCTAATTTTTAATATTAGCATGAGTAAGATAGAAATGAAAAAGTATGTTTTTTGCCACCAAATCCCCACAAACATATTACTCCAATCCAATCAAGATACTGGTGCTTCTTGATTATATTTTATGGAATTTATATTGTATATGATAACCCTGGCCTCTGTACAACAGATACACTTGAAAATCTCAAGGGCTCAACACAAGAGAAGTTTATTTCTTGGTCGCATTATGTGTGTTCCTAATTAGTGAGTGGCATTCTTCCAGGAATGATTTGAAACTGGCTTTCTTTCATTCTGTGGCTTTGGCATTTCTGATACAAAGTTTCCAAGTAACCATGAAAGGAGAAAGGGCATGAAGGATTGATTATGTTTAAGGACCATGGCACACATTGCTCTGACTCACGTTTTGTTAGGCAGAATTCAGTCCCATGAGAGAAAATTGAGACGGGTTCAACTTAGTGCCCAGCGGGAAGAGGACACCGCTGTGGTCTGCAGCTAGCCCAGCTCCGTCGCAGTTGTGTTCTCTCTTTTCCTTCATACCCTCTCCATTCTTTTGCCATTTGTCTCTTTTTCACTTCTGCAACATAAAGTTCAGAGCTTCCCAGGTGGCTCAGTGGTAAAGAACCTGCCTGCCCATGCAGAAGACCCGGGTTCAATCCCTGGGTTGGGAAGATAGATCCCCTAGAAAAGAAAATGGCAACCCATTCCAGAGTATTCTTGCCTGGAAAATTCCATGGGCAGAGGACCCTGGCAGGCTATAGTCCCTGGGGTCACAAAGAGTCAGACATGACTTAGTGACTAAACAACAATGACAGCAAACATGAAGTTTGGCGACATGGCCCACATAGTGACAATTTTTATGAAAGCATCTAAAAATACACCACACTGTCAAATTTTATGAATTTTAAACTATGTGAATTTAAAATTCATATACTTTTTAAAAGTATGATTCAAATGTTAGTGTATATTAGAATCTCACTTTATATGTAAAATTTGAAAAAATCAAATATACCAAATTTTAAAATCATTTGAATTATATAATTTCTAAGCTGGCTGGTCAAGCAGATTATAATGTATTTATGTCATTGACAGTTGGAGGTTCCACAATATTTGAATGCAGTAGGTATAATGTGAACCATAAATTCTTCATATGCATTAGAATCTCTGAGGATGGTTTTATATGACTGATATATTGTCATCTTAATGGCACTGAAGGCATTCTGTGTTGCCGGCATATAAGGTGTGCTGGCCTTAAACTTGGGGTACAGGTGTCTTGTTCTGGCTCCTGAACCTTAGGGAGTATCACTCTGGTAAGAGGTCCCTACAGCCCAGGGGTCCTGCCAATCTGGAGTCCATCCCCGCTGTGCTCCAGGTCCCAGGGATTTGGGCATGCCTGCTCAGATGACTCCCAAGTTCACATCCAAGGTCGGTGCAGACCTCTTGCACTGGCACTTCCCTTGGAGGTCAGGAAGCATAATGGATTTAGGCATCGCTAAGCCTGAGGTTGGCCCAAGGGTTGGTTGTTCTCAGAGGGATGTGGTTGAGCTCTTGACCTCAGCCAGGGCTGTCTACAGCCTGCCCCTCATATTGCTCATGAGCAGAACCCATGAATGGAAGAAAAGGAGGGGGGATGTAGGCTGGGGACCCAGAGTTTTCCTTTGCTGCTGTTTCCCATGTGAGTCTCTGAGGAACCCAAGAATTCTAAATTCACCACCAGTCTCCAAGTCTGTTAAGCAATTACATTTGTTAAGATAGGAGGCTCGAGTGTATTTAACAGTTTATGAGCTTGATTTATTTATATGTTTTAATGTTCATTCATATGGATATGGGCCTTCATTTCTATTCTTGTCTGGGCCTCATGCATGTAAAGGGTTGACGACTTGCAGAACATGAAGCAGATGAGAGAGGTTGCAGTCAAATGCTGAAGATCTTGACACATTGTGCCAAGTAGCAATGGGGAGCTGACAGACATATTCAAAAGTCACACGATGAGATTAGTTTTTATAAAAGACAACTGAGGGCAAAGTGAGGCATGAGCTGGGCCGGCCTTCAGACAATGAGTGGGTTAGAGGCTGTTGTGGATGCTTAACTCGTAGAGGATGAGGCAGTGAACATGCAGGTGGGTGATGAGGAGGATCTGGATTTGAGAGACAGTTATGAGGTAGAATCAATGAACTTTGCTGATGAAGATGGGGAGTTAGAACTCAGAGGAGGGATTGAGAAGGACTTCCTCTGTTGTCTGGGAGACTGTAAGGATGGTGATGCCGCTGGCGGAGACTGGAAGGCAGACAGGGTTTTTGCGGAGAGACAAGTTCAGTTTCAGGCACCCTATGTTGCAGGGGTGGGTGTGCAGCAGGCAGTGGGTGTCTGGAACCACACTGGGCAGACAGGTCAGAGAGTTGCACCTTGACCTCTGTCCTGTCTCAGCACACCCTGCAATTCATACACAGGCTGTCTCATATAAGAGTGACCAACATTAATGACTGTTTTGACTAAATAGACTAAATGTTCAATTTAAAATTTTAAGCTTAATTTATGACAAACGCACCATTTTAGGTCATTCATATCATTCCATATCTCATGGAACTTCAGGGTGATTAAATTACCTGTCTAGACATATTGTGGGGGCTTCCCAGGTGGTGCTAGTGATAAAGAACCTGCCTTCCAATTCAGGAAACACAAGAGACATGGGTTCGATTCCTGGGTCAGGAAGATCCTCTGGAGGAGGGCATGGAAACTCACTCCAGTATTCTTGCCTGGAGAATCCCATGGACAGAGGAGTCTGGTAGGCAACATTCCATAGGGTCACAAAGAGTTGGACATGACTGAAGCGACTTAGCATGCATGCACAGATGTATTGCATTAAAATGGGATAAATCTGCATTTTCTTCCTTTGATATGACTTTGTAGAATAAGACCTTTTCATCACCATTTTTTCCCCAATGGTCAGTGGCTTCTCTGGGTATTTTATTTATTCTTAGTTTAAATCATATTGTGTTGTAATCCTGTTAGCTTCTATAACCTGTATAACTATAAAATGTAATTGTCCCTCAGACATAACAGATAATGTTATGAAAGTAACATGGAATCAAAATGACTTTCATTGAGTCAGATAAAGAACACTAATGATTTCTTTTAAAATTATAGGGCAGGTGATGTTCAGAGAGAATCAAGTATTAAGTAGAGGAATGACATTGGATCAGTGCCCAGTTTCTTGAGAGACCATCAGTGATAACCTGGTTTTCTCTGGGCTTGAATCCACATCATGTCTTCTCAGTATAGCATCCCTCACAGTAAGCTTCCCTGGTGACTCAGAGGATAAAGCATCTGCCTGCAATGCAGGGAGACCTGAGTTTGATCCCTGGATTGGGAAGATCCCCTGGAGAAGGGAATGGCAACCCACTTGGGTACTCTTGCCTGTAAAATCCCATAGATGGAGAAGGGGTAGGCCATGGGGTCACAAAGAGTCAGACACAACTGAGCGACTTCAATTTCAGTTTCTTTCACAGTAAACTTAATTGTTCAGATGCCTCCTGAAGGGACATTGTAGTTTATAAATTGATTCTTTAAGGATTTTAATCTGCATTAACCATGTAAACTTTGGGGAACTATTTGAAATTACATACATATTTAAATGTTTTCATCGGTGAAGATATAGATGATGATACTCTTATGCCTAACTTATTACTTTATTCACACATTTATTTATAATATTCTCCTACATCAGCCTCTTCTCCCAGGTTACAGTTGTTTACACCATTAGGGGTATTTTTGGCTATAGGCATTACAAGAGGTTAGTATCTCAATTAGAAATTAATATTAATAAAAATCTAAATGTCTTTTATTATTTTAAGACACACAGACAAGATTACTAGAAAAAATACATGGAAATTACTAGTATGTGTACTGAATGTTAGGACTATGGATACTTTTTCTTTCATTATACATATCCTGTAATTTCCAAAATTTCTGCAGTGAACACACAATTCTTAAATGTGAAACAAGGAAATATGTTGTTGTGTAGCCTCCTGGACTGACACTCAAGAAAGCTGTCCAGCTTCCTGCAGATATGACTTAAAGCAGGTTGGCTTCCTGGGCTGTTAATTGAGAGAAGGGGTGTTTCCTGGGCAGGTGGCTGCAGGTTGGGGGTCAGAGCTCTATTTTTCTATGTCACCTGTCTGTATATTCAGTCTTTCATGATACTTGAACCTCAGATTTATTCATGTTTACCTGATGAGTGGTATTTCATTGTATAACTATGCAACAGTTTATTCATCCATTCTCTGGCTGATTTGAATTCCAGCTTTTTACCATCATGAACAACGCTGCAATTAACATTCATGTCTGCTTGTAGAAGAAATACTTTTATTTGGTGATTCATACCATGATTTTCTTGCTGTATGTCTGCTTTCTGTTTGGGGGCCAGAAAGAAATAATGGCTTTTTATAACTTGTGTCTTTCCTGTTAATCAAATTTGAAAAGTCATCGTTTCTTTCTGGCCCCCAAACAGAAAGCAGACATACAGAAGGAAAGTCAGTATATGAAGCATTGAATAAAATATTTCTTCTACAAGCTACTTTCCCTGGTGGTCCAGTGGTTAAGAATCTGCCTTCCAATGCAGGGATATGGGTTCAAACCCTGATTGAAGAACCAAAATCCCACATGTAGCAGAGCAGCTGAGTCAACATGCCACAGCGAGAGAGAAACCTGACTGCTGCAACTAAGATCTGACACAGCCAAAAATAAGAAACAAATAAATAATAATTTTTTAGAAAAAGAGCTGAATTAATGATTGCCAGAATAAGTAAACACTGTCTAGGATTTCCAGGGCTACAAAAGTAGGCCAGTGAATTACATTTGCCTGGTATGTAAATGTTTATGATTTTTAAAAAAAATCATTTTTGCTCCTCCTGCAAAAATACAAATTCTACCACCTCTTCTTCCTCTGTGTCTCTCCTCTTCAGCTGTAATTAGTTCGTGGCAACTTCATGACTTCCCCAAGATGGAATCTCTTGAAGCTAGCCATTATAAATTGCCTCCAATGTTGCTTATTCAGGACATTATATCACATAAAGCTCACTCACTGTGAATGTTTATGATCAAGGCCAGGTGACTAATAGATACTTAACTAGAAGTTAAATTGACCACAAGTTCTAAGATGAACCCCTGCTATTGAATACTTGTCAACATTGTTATTTTATGTTTACCTTCTCCTTTAAAAGTGCTACTATGTATTGAATATTAATATTGTAATGCAGCCTTTTATGTGTATATGCTTTCTAGGATGTTTATAGCTTTTCTCTTCACTCCAGATAATCACTTAATGGGCATTCATCTGAATAGTATTTATTTCAAAGAAATAGTAAAAAAAAAAAAAAAAATTAAAAACATACCTGATGGAAAAAATATGAAGTTGTGCTCTGTCCTTTGTGACCAAGTTTAAAATCCCAAACACTTAATTCACAAGCTTGTTCCCTTTGGTGTGTCCCACTGCCTTCAATATTTCTTGCCTGGATTTGAAAACAAAAAGGCACTTTTTGACAGATCTTGCTGTCTCTGGGCTTACCTGCTTCAGCTTATTTTTCCAACCATGAGCAGAGTGATCTGATATAATGAATCTAAAGACTTCCCTGATGGTCCACTGGTTAAGCCTCCAGCTTGCATTACAGGGGATATGGGATTGATACAGCTTCCATGGTGGCTCAGGCGAGAACAATCTGCCTGCAATGCAGGAGACCCGGGTTCGATCCCTGGGTCAGGACGATCCCCTGGAGAAGGGAATGGCAACCCACTCCTGTATTGTTGCCTTAGGAATTTCATGGATAGAGTAGTCTGGAGGGGTCCATGGGGTTGCAAAGAGTCGGACATGACTGAGAGACTAGCACTTCTTGGGGAAACAAGATTCTGCATGCCAAGTGCTGAGGTCAAAATATAAAAAAAAAAGAAGAAGAAGAAGAAGAAGAAACTCTAATTACCCCCATGCTTAAAATCCATTAAGGACTTAGTGTTGAGTTTAAGTCAACTTTTTCACTCTCCTCTTTCACTTTCATCATGAGGTTCTTTCGTTCTTCTTCGCTTTCTGCTTTAAGGGTGGTGTCATCTGTGTATCTGAGGTTATTGATATTTCTCCCAGCAATCTTGATTCCAGCTTGTGCTTCATCCAGCTCAGCATTTCACATGATGTCAGTTCAACTCAGTCATGTCCAACTCTTTGCCACCCCATGGACTGCAGCATGCCAGGCTTCCCTGTCCATCACCAACTCCTGGAGCTTGCTCAAACTCATGTCCACCAAGTCAGCGATGCCATCCAACCATGTCATCCTCTGTTGTTCCCTTCTTCTCCTGCCTTTAATCATTCCCAGCATCAGGGTCTTTTTCAATGAGTCGGTTCTTCACATCAGGTGGCCAAAGTATTGGAGTTTCAGCTTCAGCATCAGTCCTTCCAATGAATATTCAGGATTGATTTCTTTTAGGATTGACTGGTTTGATCTCCTTGCAGTCCAAGGGACTCTCAAGATTCTTTTCCAACACCACAGTTCAAAAGCATCAATTCTTCGGCACTCAGCTTTCTTTATAGTCCAACTGTCACATCCATACATGACTACTGAAAAATCCATAGCTTTGACTAAATGGACCTTTGTTGGCAGAGTAATGTCTCTGCTTTTTAATATGCTGTCTAGGTTGATCATAGCTTTTCTTCCAAGGACCAAGCATCTTTTAATGTCATGGCTGCAGTCACCATCTGTGGTGATTTTGGAGCCCCCCAAAATAAAGTCTCTCACTGTTTCAATGGTTACCTCATCTATTTGCCATGAAGTGATGGGACCAGATGCCATGATCTTAGTTTTCTGAATGTTGAGTTTAAAGCGAACTTTTTCACTCTCTTTTACTTTCATCAAGAGGCTCTTTAGTTCCTCTTCACTTTCTGCCATAAGGGTGGTATCATCTGCATATCTGAGGTTATGATATTTCTCCCAGCAATCTTGATTCCAGTTTGTGCTTTATCCATCATTTCACATGATGTACTCTGCATATAAGTTAAATAAGCAGGGTAACTATATACAGCCTTGACTTACTCCATTCCCGATTTGGAACCAGTCTGTTGTTCCATATCCAGTTCTAACTGTTGCTTCTTGACCTGCATACAGATTTCTCAGGAGGCAGGTCAGGTGGTTTGATATTCCCATTTCTTGAAGAATTTTCCACAGTCTGTTGTGGTCCACATAGTCAAAGGCTTTGGCCTAGTCAGTAAAGCAGAAATAGATGTTTCTGGAACTCTCTTGCTTTTTTGATGGTCCAATGGATGTTGACAATTTGATCTCTGGTTCCTCTGCCTTTTCTAAATCCAGCTTGAACATCTAGAAGTTCATGGTTCACATACTGTTGAAGCTGGGCTTGGAGAATTTTGAACATTACTTTGCTAGTGTGTGAGATGAGTGCAACTGTGTGGTAGTCTGAACATTTTTTAACATCGCCTTTCTTTGGGATTGAAAGGAAAACTGACCTTTTCTAGTCCTGTGGCCACTGCTGAGTTTTCCAAATTTGCTGGCATATTGAGTGCAGCACTTTCACAGCATCATCTTTCAGGATTTGAAATACCTCCACTGGAATTCCATCACCTCCACTAGTTTTGTTCATAGTGATGCTTCCTAAGGCCCACTTGACTTCACATTCCAGGATGTCTGGCTCTAGGTAAGTGATCACACCATCATGGTTATCTGGAAATAAGTCATGAAGCTCTTTTTTGTACAGTTCTTCCGTGTATTCTTGCCTCCTCTTCTTAATATCTTCTGCTTCTGTTAGGTCCGTACCATTTCTGTCCTTTATTGTGCCCACCTTTGCATGAAATGTTCCCTTGGTATCTCTAATCTTGAAGAGATCTCTAGTCTTTCCCATTCTATTGTTTTCCTCATTTCTTTGTACTGATCACTCAAGAAGGCTTTCTTATCTCTCCTTGCTATTCTTTGGAACTCTGCATTCAAATGGGTTTATCTTTCCTTTTCTCCTTTGTGTTTAGCTTCTCTTCTTTTCTCAGCTATTTATAAGGCCTCCTCGGACAACCATTTTGCCATTTTGCATTTCTTTTCCGTGGGGATGGTCTTGATCCCTGCCTCCTGTACCTCGTGACAAACCTCTGTCCATAGTTCTTCAGGCACTCTATCAGATCTAATCCCTTGAATCTGTTTGTCACTTCCACAGTGTAATCATGAGGGATTTGATTTAGATCATACCTGAATGGTCTAGTGGTTTCCCCTACTTTCTTCAATTGAACTCTGATTTTTCCAATAAGAAGTTCATGATCTGAACCACAGTCCTCTCCCTGTTTTGTTTTTGTTGACTGTATAGAGCTTCTCCTTCTTTGGCTGCAAAGAATATAATCAATCTGATTTCGGTGTTGACCATCTGGTGATGTCCATGTGTACTCTTCTCTTGTGTTGTTGGAAGAGCGTGTTTGCTATGACCAGTGCATTCTGTTGGCAAAACTCTGTTAGCCTTTGCCCTTCTTCATTTTGTACTCCAGGGCCAAACTTGCCTGTTACTTAAGGTATCTTTTGACTTCCTACTTTTGCATCCCAGTCCCCTGTGATGAAAAGGACATCTTTTTTGGATGTTAGTTCTATCTTCAGAGAACCATTCAGCTTCAGCTTCTTCAGCATTACTGGTTAGGACATAGAGTTGGATTGCTGTGATATTGAATGGTTTGCCAGGGAAACAAACAGAGATTATTCTGTCATTTTTGAGATTGCACCCAAGTACTGCATTTCAGACTCTCTTGTTGACTATGAGGGTTATTCCATTTCTTTTAAGGGATTCTTGACCACAGTAATAGATATAGTGGTCACCTGAATTAAATTCTCCCATTTTATTTCACTGATTCCTAAAATGTTGATGCTCACTTTTGCCTCTCCTGTTTGACCGCTTCCAATTTACCTTGATCCATGGGCCTAACATTCCAGGTTCTTATGCAATATTGTTCTTTACAGCATCAAACTTTACTTCCACCACCAGTCACATCCACAACTGGGCATTGTTTTCTCTCTGACTCTGTCTTTTCATTCTTTCTGGAGTTATTTCTCCACTCTTCTCCAGGAGTGTATTGGGCACTACTGACCTGAGGAATTCATCTTTCAGTGTCATATCTTTTAGCCTTTTCATACTGTTCATAACAGCTGTTTAGTCTGATATGAAAGCTCCTGAGGGCATCTTCTCTAAGCTCCTTCCAGGTATTTCCAGCACAGCTACCCAACAGGCAGGCATGTTCTTTACCTACACCCTGGGGTTCCCAGAGATGCCAAAGGGCCCTAGCCCCTTTAGCTTGGATATTCCCCCTTTTCCTGTTTATCTGACTAGCTCACCCTTTAGGACTCAGCTCCAGAGTGTCTTGTTCTGTGAAGCTGCCCCCTTGCCCAGAGAAGCAGGAGTCCCTCCCCTCTTTTTTGTAATTAAGAACATGTTTGCCTCCCCTATTAGACAATGGGCTTTTCGAGGGCAGGAGCTATCTCGAAATGCTGATCTATTTGCCTTTTCAGTTGTGAATTAAGAAAAAATGTGTACATATGCATACACACACACACATATATGCATGCAGACATATACCTGACTCCTCACTGCCAGTTGCTTTCTGAACTTGGACATGTTTTTAAACCTCAAGCCTTCAGTTTCCTCTTGAGGAAGTTGAGCCTAGTTAGGTTTGGGATTTTTGGAGGAGTCATTAGAAATCTTAACCAAAGATTCACTTAAAAAAGCACCATTTCTCTTAACTCGCTTTTCTATCCTTGCTGCATGTTTAGTCACTCAGCCACGTCTGACTCTGCGACCCCGTGGACTATGCCCGCCAGGCTTCTCTGTCCATGGAATTTTCCAGGCAAGAATACTGGAGTGGATTGCCATTTCCTTCTCCACAGAATCTTCCCAACCCAGGGATCGAACTTGCATTGGCAAGTGGATTCTTTACCTACTGAGCCATCAGGGACTGTTGGATAACTGGAGGGAAGAAAGGAATGAAAGAGGAAGAACAGAGGGGAGGTATGCACGGAGGAAGAAAAGTGAATGAAGGAAAGCAGCATGTGATGATGTCAGATGTTTCTTGAGATCTGCATCAGTGAGAAGACTGCCTAGATGGCATAAAATTCTATTGGAAAAGAGGAAACAGGAGGATGCTGATACTGGGTAGGCAGCAAATAGTGTCCACACCAAAAATTGCTTGTGGGATACAAATAAATCAGACTTGCAGCCTGTCTCCAAGGCACTTTCTGTCTAGTAACAGATTCTGAAACGTGTGTCTGCACAGAATTACAAAGCAAGTGGTGAGGTTTGTTATAGACAATGGGCCTTCTGTTAAAGTCAATTGAGTGAATACATAAATTAATAAACTGAAGTACAGATAAAGCTCTTATAGGACTTCCAAGGAGGAATAAATTCCATCTAGCCAAAAGGCTCTTGGAAGGGAGGAACAATACTTAACCTTGAACTTGAGGACTGGGAGTATAACAGGAGTAAGTTGCAAGGGTCTAGGGTGATGGAAGGATGGGAAGGGGGCACATACTTGATGACTGAAGAGGAATGAATGGTAACTGAGATTGATCCAGTTCAGCCAATGACTCATTCTCGATGGCTCGCAATGAAGGTGGCTATGCTTGCAGCATTACAAATTCTAACAAATGTAGACACACATTATTTACTCATGTTGGCTTTTCTACTTCATTGCCATCCAACACCATTGCTACCTCTCCAAAAGCTTAAAAGTATATTAAGAGGTAAGCAAAAGAACATTAGTCAAAATAGTGACAGATAATTATTATAACTCCAACCTTGTTACATGTGACACAGGGACCAGGAGGTGAGGTTCCTAGTGTGGCAGGGTTGTCATAGCCTTTTCCCCTAATTATTAGGGAAGAGTTCCTCAACCAGAGTAAACCAAAGGCTAAAGGAAGTCCTAAGAGCAGTAGGCACAACAAACCCAGAAATGTGATTGCACGTGATCCCGTGGAATTGCACCTTCTGCTTGTGTTCCTAAGGAGAAAGAAAAAAAAAAAATTCCAGTCATCAAAGTTTAACCTTTAACCACCATGACAGCAATGTTTGTGCACTGCTTACAGGTCCTCGACTGAGGAGATTGAGTATGACAGTGAGAATGGGAAAAAAATGTTTTCTGTTTTATAGACATTTAAAATATGTTAAGGTGTAATAGCATCACCTTTTTCCTCTCTAGTAATGTTTTAAAATTTAAAGAGATCTTCGAGTCATTTTTTTGGTATATTATGAGCAATCATATAAAAGAGAGTAAAAGGGGGAGTTCAATATATTTTTCAAATAATATGAAAAAAACAATTTCCTGATCTTTATGAATTCTCTCCTGTTTCCAAATGTTCCCCATTTGCATGGATTCTCTGGGGTAATTTAAATATGGAAAGTTTGCTAATGGAAAATCCTCTTGTTAGACAATTGAATGAGAATATATGAGATTCTAAGAGATTTATATTGTTGAGCTTTCCATAAATACAGGATACCTGCTGCTACATCTGTTACTCGGCTGGGTATTGAAGAAATAATAACAGATACTTCCCTGACAGTGTCATTCAAGGGTCAGGAGAAGCAAACAGGGTCTCACAATTCTGGGCCATGTAGGTAAAGAGAGTAGTAAATACATGTTTCTTCAGGAGTTTGCAGTAAGGCATTTGACTTAATTTTGAAGGTCAAGGAAAGAGCCTAGGAGACCTCGAGTATATCAAAGAGAAGGGTTGCAGATAATGGTCTGGGACAGAAGGCACAGCATATGCAGAGGCTCAGAGGACAGAGAAGGCAACATTGCAAGGGAGAGGGCCAGGAGTTGGGAGAAAACCAAAGCAGGCCAAACCAAAATCCATCATGCTTCCCAGCTTCCATATTCAGCGTGCCATACACATATTGTATTTCTGAAATAGGACTAGCCTTCCTTAACTAATATTTCTTTTCTAAACCAATAACTGAAGTCGCTCAGTCATGTCCAACTCTTTGCGACCCCATAGACTGTAGCCTATCAGGCTCCTCCGTCCATGGGATTTTCCAGGCAAGAGTGCTGGAGTGGATTGCCATTTCCTTCTCTAGGGGATCTTCCCCACCCAGGAATTGAACCTGGGTCTCCCGCATTGCAGGCAGACGCTTTACCGTCTGAGCCACCAGGGAAGCCAATAGGTGAAATCAGTAATAGTATTTATTGTTTTGTTTTCATCCTTTTAAAAATTGTGGACCCTGTTATGATGAGCATCCCTGTTATATGTATCTCAGTGCCTTTGGGTCATCATTTCTTTACAGTAAATTCTTAGAAGCAGAATTACCAGGTGAAACCCAAGCGCACTGTAACACTTTTGATGAATTTTCCCTACAGTTTTATTTATACTCCTGCTAGGATGATGGAGTATCCCTTTATCTGGATCTTGATTGCTCAGATTTTTAGCAGCTCTATCTGCTCACTCAGTTTTTAAAATGTTAATCTACTGGAACTCCTTTTGGAGTATATTCTTGAGGACAGAGATTTGTGAGAAGTCTCTTGTGTTTAGGGTTTTGTCATTGGCAAATCCTTTTTTAATTTATTGTTTATTATTTTGATGTGGACCATTTTTAAAGTCTTTATCGAATTTGTTACAGTATTGCTTCTGTTTTAGATTTTGGATTTTTGGCTGTGAGGCACGTGGGGTCTTAGCTCCCTGACTAGGGATTGAACTCACACCCTTTCTGCATCTGAAGGTGAAGTCTTAACCACTGGAATGCCAGGGAAGTCCTGGCAAATCCTTTTTTAAACAAAATTGGTTATTGGAGAGTTAAGATCCCTCTCCATGCCATTTGGAGGTAGCCTGATGGGGGAAACATGGAATACCTGAGCCGGAATTTCTCACGGAGTTCACAAGCCTCGGTCCACCAGGGAGGCCCCCAAGTGCAGGATGGAGGGTGCACCTTGCCCAGGGTCATTCAGCTTCCGGGGCAAGAGTGAGGTCTCTGTACAGTCCAGGTTTCTAAATCATCACACAGTGTGGTTCCCCTACCACCTGAAGTTTAGTCCTAAAATTTCCAGCAATGGCTTTATAGGGAATGTGCTGGCTCTTCTGTAGAGTGTCTACTGTGACATTATCCTTTGCTTTGCCCCCCCTCCTTCCCATGTGGAGCTTTCAGTTAATTAATGAAAGATCGGATGACAACTGATTCGCTTTCTGACGGGATTTTGCTGTGAATTGTTGAGCGTGATTATGTGTGCATATTTTGGGGACAGCAGTGTCCTTACAGCTCTCATTTCCATGGTTAATTACTGCGTGTGGCTCTTGTGAGCCAGTTCTGTCGGGTAGGAGCAGGACAGGGACAGGCAGACGCCACCAAGGACATAACACAAAACACCCAAATTAGGCTCTTTCATGACTAAGCAATTAGAGACTCATTTTAGATAAAGCCAAGTGACTTGTTGCAATTCTCAAGGTCTTTTTGCTTGAAGCTTTGGATGGCCATAGGACTCAGTGACATTAAAGAGATGAGCTGCAGGTCACAGGGGACTATTTTTGATAAATTTCTTTACAGTGTAAGAGGGTAAATGAACTCTTAATTACGAATAAAATGCAAAGCTCTTTTTGCATCTAATTCTTAATAAAGCTCTTACTGAGGAAAAAAGAGAGAACTTTTTTTTTCTGTTTCCCTTTCTTTGATTGCCTAATAAGTTTATATGAGAAAAAAGGAATAACTTCAGTTTTATTGAAGGTTTTTTTTTTTTTTGTATTTTTATTAAACTGGACCTTGTTAAGTCATCAATACTAGAAACTTGTGATTCTTCCCTTGTTTTTAATCTGTGGTGATTCAACCTCTGTGTCTTGATTTCTGAAACAGACCACTGTGTAAGTAATCTGGGATTATATAGTTCACTCTAACCTATAATCAAAAATGGCCATTTTTAAGCTTCTTTTTTTTCTGAAGAAATATGGTTCATAACTTCCTATGAGGTAGGTTCTGGAATCTGACATTTTTTGGATTTTTATCCCCGCTTGGCCTCTTAACATCTAAAAGACACTGGGTAAGTTTACATAAACTTCCTAGGGCTCAGTTTGCTCACCTGTACAATTGCATTAAAAAAAAAAAAAAAAAAAGATTCTCTGGCATCTTTGCCAAGCTGTCACATGAACACTTGCATGTTGTTGTTAGGAACACATATTTTAAATGAATGTTAGTATATTTCTTCATGAGAAATATATATATTAAGTGCTGGGCTTTTCTTTAATGTGAGAGAACCACATTGTGCTTAAAAATTTACTACTTGAATCACTATAGCATAAAATTGCTGACAGAATTAGAGTTTTCTTTCTAATTAACTGCCAAAGAAATAAAATAGAACCTTTTCTTTTTCCGATAAAAGAGCATGTCTGCATCACAGGGTTTTGGTGAGGATTCACTGAGATAAAATGGATAAAGCTTTTAGTGAGGTAGCAAGCCTATCATAAGAGTTCAGTAAATAATATCAAAATATAATGTGACTGGTTAGGTAAAATGTTTACAGTTTTCTGGATTGTATTTGCCATTTTCCACGTTTATACCTGGCTGAGTTCCATTGCTGAGAAATAGCCAGCTTCAGTCATAGATGTTGAAGCATGTATTTCTTTGTTGTCGCTGTTGTTCAGTCACCCAGCCACGTTCAACGCTTTGTGACCCCATGGACTACAGCACGCCAGGCCTCTCTGTCCCTCGCCATCTGCTAAAATTTTCCTAAGCTCATGTCAATTGCATCGATGATGCCATCCAGCCATCTCATCTTCTGATGCCCTCTTCTCCTTCTGCCCTCAATCTTTCCCAGCATCAGGGACTTTTCCAATGAGGCAGCTATTCGCATCAGATGACCAAAATACTGGCATTTCAGCTTTAGCATGAGTCCTTCCAGCGAGCATTCAGGGTTGATTTGCCTTAAGATCGACTGGTTTGATCTCCTTGCTGTCCAAGGGACTCTCAAGAATCTTCTCCAGCACCACAGTTCTAAGGCATCAATTTTTTGGCACTCCTCCATCTTTACGGTTTAGCTTTCACAACCATACACGACCACTGGGAAGACCATAGCTTTGACTATATGCACATTTGTCAACAGAGTAATGTCTCTGTTTTTCAACACACTGTCTAGGTTTGTCAGAGATTTCCTGCCAAGAAACAAAGGTCTTCTGATTTCATGGCTGCAGTCCCATCTGCAGTGATTTTAGAGCCCAAGAAGAGGAAATCTGTCACTACTTCCACCTTTTCCCCCTCTATTTGCCTTGAAATAATTGGGCAATATATTTCTTTAATACTAAATTGTCAACAAACGATCTTACTGGTGATATTTGTGGTAAGTGCCATGCAGTGATTTTATTTTGGTGAAAAGAGCTCATTTTTAAAGAATAATTGATGTTTCCTCATTGTACAGTCAAGTAAAATGAGGGAGAAAGGACTTTTTGTGAGATCTCAAATCTTAAATGTATAGCTTTCTTTCAAAGGTCCTTTAATTTGGTGTATTGATTGATGTAGATATTCTTAAGCTAATAGTAATATGACTTCTGATCATATTAATAGTTGAATGCTGTCTTTAAAAGCTTAGCATCATGAAAAATTTCAAGCATGTACAAAAATAGGATAGTATAAGAAGCCTCTATATGCATATCACATAACTTCCACAATCAGAAATACATTGCCTGTCCTTTTAAATGTTTTATTCTTCCTTTGCTAGATTTATTGAGATGTAATTAACATATAACATTGTGTAAGTTTAGGGTGTAGTGTCATGATTTGATACATGTATATATTGTGAATGATTACAAGAACGAGTTTAGTTATTCCTTTGTGATATGGATGCCTTTAATTTCTCTTTCTTGCCTAATAGCTCTGGCTAGGACTTCTAGTACTATGTTGAATCGAAGAGCCAAGAGTGAGCATCCTTGTTTTGTTCTTAATCTTAGAGGAAAAGGTTCTCACTGCTAGGTATGATGTTAGCTGGGGGCATGCCATGTATGGCCTTTATTATGTTAAGGTATGTCCCTTCTCTGTCTAATTTGTTAAGAGTTTTTATCATGAACAGATGTTGAATTTTGTCAAATGCTCTTCTGTCTCTGATGATCATTTGAGATGATCAGATGATTTATTCTGTCATTCTGTTAATGTGATGTGTTGCATTTATTGATTTGCTTATGTTGAACTGTCCTTGCATCTCAGAGGTAAATCCCACTTGATTATGATAAATAGTCTTTTAAATTTGCTATGAAGCTTTGATAACTAGTATTTTATTGGGATTTATCAGGGATATAAGTTTTCTTTCTTTTAGTGTGGTTATCTAGTTTTGGTATTGGAGTAATGTTGGGAATAAAATGAGTTTGGGACTGTTTGCTCCTTTCCATTTTTTTTTTTTTTTAAGAGTTGGAGAAGAATTTGTGTTAATTCTTTAAATGGTTGCTAGAATTAACCATAAAGCCACTTGGTGGAGATTTTCTTCGCTGAGAAGTTTTTGATTACTGACTCAATCCCCTTACTCATTATTGCTCTGTTCAGATTTTTTATTTCTTCTTAATTAATAGTGGTTCATTTCTTCATTGATTCATGTTTCTAGGAATTTTCCATTTTTCCTAAGTCATCCAGCTTGTTGGCACCTGGTTGTTCACAGTAGTCTTTTATGATCCTTTGTATTTCTGTGGCATCAATTACAATGTCTCTTCTTTCATTTCCAATTTTATTTATTTGAGTCTTTTCTTTTTCAAATCAGAAGTAACATTTTAAAAAACCTCTGTCCTATGGATTAATCCAAAATGCTTTGGTGAATTTTATTTAAAAAATAAGGTCCCCTGGTGGCTCAGATGGTAAAGTATCTGCCTGCAATGCAGGAGACCTGGGTTTGATTCATGGGTCAGGAAGATGCCCTGTAGAAGGGAATGGCAACCCACTCAAGTATTCTTGCCTGGAGAATTCCAGGGACAGAGGAGCCTGGCGGGCTACAGTTCATGGAGTCACAAAGAGTTGGACATGACTGAGCAACCAATGCTTTCCCATTTTTTTTCCTTAGTCTAGCTGCAGGTTTGTCAATTTTGTTTATTGAAAAAAAAAAAACACCAGCTTTTACATTCACTGATCTTTTTGATTGTTTTTCTGGTCTTTGTTTCTTTTATTTTTTTCTAGGTGATTAAGGTGTGAAGTTAGGCTGCCTATTTGAGATCTTTCTATTTTTTTTCTTAATCTAGGCATTAGTAACTATAAACTTTCCTCTTAGAATTACATTTACTGCATCTTGTAAGTTTTGGTGTGATGTTTTCATCTTCATTTGTTTCAAGATAATTTTTGATTTCTTCTTTGACCTATTGATTGTCCATTAGTGTTTTGTTTAATTTCCACATATTTGTCACATTTCCAGTTTTCCTACTTTACTGATTTCTAGTTTTATTCTTGGAAAATATACTTGGTATGATTTTTTATCTTTTTAAATTTGTTAAGACTTGTTTTATGGCCTACCATATTATCTACCCTGAAGGATGTTCTTTGTGTGTTTGAGAAGAATGTGTATTCTGCTGTTGTTGGATGGAATGTTCTGTAGATGTGTGTTAGGTCTCTTTGGTCTAAAATTTCCAATTTATAATCTGGAAGCCTATTGCAAACTTTTCCTGTGTTTTGCAGTTTGAGCTCCGTCTGTACCACATTCCATCTGGAAAAATATTAGTGTCTATGGAAGGTATCATGATCTTCATACCTAAAAGCAAAGAGCACCTTAGAAATGAATTAAATAGGAGCTCTTCCATTTGGTGATCATTTTTATGATGGTTATATAAAATGTTTAAAATTTTACATAAAATCTTTGTAAACTAGGACACTAGAGGGCAAAAGAAAGATTTAGCCTGTCCAGCAGAGTTAGGAGAAGGGCACACCTTTTTTACTTTCTGCCATAGCTGTTCCAGAATGATTGCTGGTAAGTCATAATTTCAGAGCCCAGTAATGCTGTTGATGCTTATTGAAGCTGGCTATTTAAGGAGAGTTACAGAAGAGAATCCTTTTGCAAAGTGAAAAATATATTATTCTGAACCTTGAATAAATAGTGTCAATTTAGTTCTCTTATAGTAAACTTTCCTATATTAGCCTTTTTCAAATGGATCATATTTGAATGTAATTACTATTAAAATATTACCCTATTCTTACTCTTTTTGTCTCAAAGTGAGAATGGATGTCGGTAAAAATTCTAAACCTCTATAGCTTCACAAGTGTTCTCTTTTACAGAATTGCTTTTCCCTGAGACTTGTTTGCTTTCCTTCTCTGAGCTGAGTTAGACTAAAATGGAGACGGTGGTAATCTTTAGCCTTGTTGCATGGTGGTTTACAGACTGTTAGAGCCAGTGGCTTGAATGGTTATCCAGAAATCATTACTGCACTAAGTCTGCTAGATCACTGAAACTCCAAGTCATGTCATGGAAGAAATGAGTTAAATGTTATGTATAGTTCTCTTCTATTTATTAGTAATTGGGGGCATTTTATTTTCATTGCTCTGCACATTCTACCATCAGGATGAGAGCCCTAACTCTATTCAGTTGTTCCACTGCAGTCACAAGCAAGGCAGCCTAGAGAACCCCATTTCTGCTCATGGAAAAGCAGCTCACAAGGTGTCCTAATCAGGCATTGGCATCACTTGGAGCCTCTTCCTGTGCCACGTCAGAGAACATGTGTCCATTATCTGCTTGGTGCTCTGCTCACTTGGTTATCTCATGGGATTGACTACCCAGGGTAAGGACTAGTTGTGTGTGTGAAGAAACTACATTCCTGTTCATGCCTTCCTCCACTTTTCCTACCTCTTCTTCCAACTGTAGTACTCTTTTCTTCCTAGACCATTTGTACTGCATCCAGCAGAATATTCATGCATTCAGTGAATATTTAGCACTATTAAGTGATGCTTGCTCCTTGGAAGAAAAGTTATGACCAACCTAGACAGCATATTAAAAAGCAGAGACACTACTTTGCCAACAAAGGTCCATCTACTCAAAGCTATGGTTCTTCCAGTGGTCATGTATGGATGTGAGAGTTGGACTATAAAGAAAACTGAGTGCCAAAGAATTGATGCTTTTGAACTGTGGTGTTGGAGAAGACTCTTGAGAGTCCCTTGGACTGCAAGGAGATCCAACCAGTCCGTCCTAAAGGAAATCAGCCCTGACTATTCATTGAAAGGACTGACGCTGAAGCTGAAACTCCAATACTTTGGCCACCTGATGCGAAGAACTGATTCATTTAAAAAGACCCTGATGCTGGGAAAGACTGATGGCAGGAGGAGAAGGGGATGACAGAGGATGAGATGGTTGGATGGCATCACCGACTCAATGGACATGAGTTTGAGTAAACTCCAGGAATTGGTGATGGACAGGGAGGCCTGGCATGCTGCAGTCCATGGGGTTGCAAAGAGTCAGACATGACTGACTGACTGAACTGAACTGAATATACTTCTACAGAGCACATCGTTGAAAAGGGAAACAATGCCTTGGCCGGCAATTAGTTGCCCAAAACATGCTGATAGTTACTAACCATAGACAATTTTCCCCAGAAAGTGTCTACTGAGAAAGCATCTGCTCCTTAGGCCTGGGTTCTTTGCTATCCCTGGTGCTGGTGCTGGAGCCTCTGCCTCCTCCCTCCGACCTGTGGCACAGGCTGGCCATGGACAAATCTGAAGGAACTGTGAGCTCACAGAGGTAATTTAGGCTTCTATCTGTAAAAGCACTTAAAAGCAAAAGGAGATGATTTCATTTTGACCTTTTCTTGCCATGTTTCAAATAAGGTGAACTTAATTTTAATAGTCATTCCTCAGAGGCATTTTGGCTACTATTATGAAATCATCATTTTTAAAAGTAAGCAAATGCTTATTAAAAGGAAATTATGGGGCTTTAAAAGAGTCTTCAATTTTAAAAACACCCTTTAGCAATCCTAGATTTTCTAAAGCTTCTTAAACTTTGCTTCCCAACTTATTTATAAGTTATTCATTTATAGACCAAAGTGCAGAGAGAAATACATCATTTATACCCACGTGTTTGGAGGTTGCTTTTTTAAGTGGATGTTTGTTTAATGTTCAGTTCTTCTGAGATACTCATTTCTCACTAATGTCCACTATTGCTGATTGGAAAATACTTAAATATTGTGGGGAATAGTCTAACACATATTCAGTGGATGTTTTGGGGGATAAAAATTTTCATACAATAACTTGACTTGGGGGTAAGCTAGTAGGAAGGAAGCTGCTCCATCTAATTCTCCTTTATCTCTCCTTCTAATTATAAGGGACCAAGCAAAGCTCAACTTTTCTCTAAAGAAGAACACATTTTTTCATCACACCTTTGCTTACAAAAGCAGTAAAAAGCTGTTGTTCCTATTTTCATTTAGCTGACAAAAATTGCAGCTATCTATTTTAAGGGAGGATTTGATTTTTGTTAACAACTGTGAGTCATTTCATATATAATACACGCTTTGGTTTTCATTCCAGCAAATTTCAGAACAAAATTTTAAATATTTTGAAATTAACATGGAATACTGACTTTCTCCAATGTGAAATAAATCTGCCCCATAAATTAATTTACACAAGATATTCAAAACAAAAGCATAATTAATTATTTTAATCTGGGAACCTGGGATCCCTAGAAGACCTGAAGATATCCTGGAAAATGTGTGATGATTTTAATGGATGTGTGCAAGTCTCTTTTGCTTTTTAAATATTTTTATTGGAGTATAAGAACACAGTATTGTGTTAGTTTCTGCTGTACAGCAAAATGAATCTTTTATACGTATGCACATATCCACTCTTTTTTCTTTTTTGGCTGTGTTGCATGGCATGTGGGATCTTAGTTCCTTGACCAGTGATTGAACCCACACCCTCTGCATTGGAAGTATGAAGTCTTTCACCACTAGGCTGCCAGGGAGGTCCTACACATCTCTTTTGATGAGAAAAATATAAAGATACGTTCTTTCACCTGATTGTCAGAGGTCACTGGTCAATCAAGTGGTTTTACTTCTTGTAACACAGGTGTCAGGAGAGTCTCCTACTCTGTGAAGCGCTGCTTACTCCTGGCCTGACCAGTTTCCCAGCGAGTGACACCCCAGAGTCCTTTGTGGGAGGGCCAGGAGCCCTGGGCTTTCTTCCCCAGGGGACCTTGGTCTCAGTGCCCCTGGGTCTGTGCAGGTCATTTGCTTCACATGGCCCAAGCTGGCCACCAAACCCAGCCTCTTCTGTAGTCAGTTTTCACAAGAAGAGCCACACTGGTAACATTTCCGGATTTTAGGAACCTCTGTGGACAATTCTGGGGCTGTGGGGAGGGGCCCCTCAAGAAGTAAGCCCTCTCTGATGCTTCCCTGGCTGGACATCACTCTCCCCTGATCCCTCCCAAGCCTTTACTGAAAATATAACCCTTCCTCCCACTAATCCTGTTAGAAGTCTCAGCTTCTACCCCTGCTGCTTCTCTAGATATTTCCCAAAGGAAGCAACCACCATCTTGTTAAATGCTGTGCAAAGATTTTAGCTTAGGTTCCCAGGAGGCACCTTGTGTGTTAGGGAAGAGCACCCACCAGGAAAACCAGGACATGTGCGTTCTGTTAGGCCTGCCTCTTACTCGTTGTGTGAGCTTGTCTAAGTCATGTAACTTCTCTGATCCTCAGGTTCCCCTTCTGCACAGTAGAGACAATAATCCCTGCATCCCCTTTCTTGGAGGCTGCTATGTTTGTCTCCCAACGACCCTGTGACATCCTGGAGGGCTCAATGGCTCCAGACTCCCTGCCTTCAGTAAAATACCCATGAGATTACAAATCAGCTGCACCCAGGAGTGTCTTATACAGGAGCCCTTCAGAGAAGCAGAGTACTTTTGCTGCAATGACTTAAGAACATTGTCAAATGTATATTTTAATACAAATACTGGACATGCTATTATGTATGTCTGGAATATTCCAGCCATGTCCTCCTTCCCCATAATATAAGGGTATTCTTATGTCATAAGACGTAAGGGTATTCTCAGGCCTGAGGGCTTGTGAGAGGGGACCTCTGGCCCCCTGGATGATGCTAGATGTGTCTTCATTGAGCACTCACTTGCCTGGTACCACCAGGCCCTTTATATAAACTCATCCCTTTACTGGACTTCCCAGATGGCTCAGTGGTAAAGAACCTGCCTGCAGAGCAGGAGATGCGGGTTCAATCCCTGGGTCAGAAAGATCCCCTGGAGAAGGACATGGCTACCCACCCCAGTATTCTTGACTGGAAAAACCCATGGACAGAGGAGCCTGGCGGGCTGCAGTTCATGGGGTTGCAAAGAGTTGAACATGACATAACAGCTAAACAACAACAATCCCTTTAATGCTCACAGCCATCCTGAAAATATTTTTTTCTTTAGTTCAGAAAGAAGGGGGCTTCCCTGGTGGCTCAGATGGTAAAGAATCCACCTGCAATGTGGGAGACCTGGGTTTGATCCCTAGGTTAGGAAGATCCCCTGAACAAGGGAGCGGCTGCCCACTCCAGTATTCTTGCCTGGAGAATTCCATGGAGAGAGGAGTCTGGAGGACTGCAGTCCATAGGGTCGCAGAGTCGGACACGACTGAGTGACTTTCACTTTCACAGAAAGAAGGGAATCGAATTTCTGAGAGATAAAGCAACTTGCTCAAGGCCCAAGTTAGTATGTCTGACTCTAAAACACATGATTCTGTTATTCCAAGTGAGGGCAGAGGTGGTCGTTCATCTTAGCAGAGGAACAGCATCTGTATTTTCTGCTCCCATCCTGTTCTCTAGAAGCACAGCAGGAGGTATAAACTGGGAGGAGTGATATATTAAAAGACCTTCAGGGTCACTGCCCACATTTTGAGAGCTTGTGAATCCAGTTCTTCAGCCACAGGTTAAACTGCATGCTCACGAGAGGAATTTCTTTATTCCTTGCTTTGCCTCTTTCTTTATTGATAACAGCGGTCTCTGGAATGTGACATCTAAGACAATCCATCCAATGTGGGAACAAAATGCTGGGCAAGTAGATGTTGCCAGTGTCTTAAGGTCTGGCTGGGAAACCTGTATTTTGGATTCTGTAGGTCAGGTGGTCACAGTGCCCATCCAGACTCAAGAGGAGGACAAACACCCTGCTCCCAGATGGAAGCAGTGCTGTGAAATGTCTGGCAGAGAATGTTCCTAGGAGCTCCATGTTCTCCACCAGCTCCATCCACAGGCTGGAGTGACTGATCCTCTGAATACTCCATACACTCTAGGGTGTTTTAAAAAATATGCCAGATTGTTAGAGCTAAAGACATAGGCAAGAACTTGAGTTTAGTTTTTTTTTTTTTCCTGCTATGAACCAAGCTGAAAACTTGATAATGGAATGAGTGTAGGCTCCCAAAGTTTGGTGTCTGTTAATATCTCATGAAATTAGAAAGGGTAGATTATGTCTTCCCATGTATTTTGAAATGTGTAGTGAGCCCTGCCAGGCAAGTTTTCTACTTCTATCAATTAATATAGGACTTTCCTGGTGGCTCAGACTGTAAAGCATCAGCCTACAATGCATCAATTAATATTGTAACAAGGACTTCCCTAGTGGTCAGTGGCTAAGACTCTGCACTCCCAATGCAGGTTTAATCCCTGGTCAGGTAACTAGACCCCACATGCTGCAACTGAGTTCATATATGTACTGTGCTTACTCAGTCATGTCCAACATTTTGTGACCCTATGGACTGTAACCTGCCAGTCTCCTCTGTCCATGGGGATTCTCCAGGCAAGAATACTGGAGTGGGTTGCCATGTCCTTCTCCAGGGGATCTTCCCAACTCAGGGATCGAATCCAGGTCTCCCACACTGCAAGTGGAAACTTTACCATCTGAGCCACTGGGGAAACCCAAGAATTCTGGAGTGGGTAATCTATCCCTTCTCCAGGAGATCTTCCCAACCCAGGAGTCAAACCTGTTTCCTGCATTGCAGGTGGATTCTTTACCAGCTGAGCAACAAGGGAAGCCCTAAGAGTTCTCATGCTGCAACTAAAGACCTGGCACAGCCAAATAAATAAGTACATAAAAATAATTATTAAAAAATCATAACAATAGCTGGCAGCTTCTCTGCACAAAGGGTCCTGACGAGGATGCTCAGGGTAAAGTGTAGAATCCTTGGAAGGAGGGATGGGAGGAGATGCCAGAGAGAAAAGAGGGTCAGACTGAGGAGCCTTTGTATTAGTTTCCTTGGGCTGCCCTAACAAAGTACACACATGGAGCAACTTAAACAGGAGAAATCTGTTGTTTCACAGTTCTGGAGGCTTGAAGTCCAAGAGTAACGTGGCGGCAGGGCCGGTTCCTTCTGAGGACTCTGAGGGCAAGTCTGTCCCCTGCCTCCTGCCAGGCTTCTGGCCATCTGCTGGCAGTCTTCAGTGTTCCTTGGCTTGCAGGAGCATCACCGTGGTCTCTGCCTTCATCTTCATCTCCGCATTCTCCTTGTGTACATGTCTGTGTGCAGATTTCTTCTTTTGTAAGAATACCAGTCATACTGACCGAGACCCCACCCTGAGGACCTCATTGTAACTACATTCCCTCTGTACAGACTCTCCTTCCAAATAAGGTCACATTCTGAGGTCCTGGGGGTCAGGATTTCAACATAAGAATTTTGCAGGAAACAGTTTGGCTTCTAACAGCCTTGTAAAGCAGCAAAGGAAAGTTTAGACTTTGTCACCAGAGTTTTTATTAAGATCATGTAAGATATGTTTATGAAAGCACTTCACAAACTGTGAAGTTCAACACAGATGTGAGTTATTGCTGTTTTAATTGCTGTGTATTTTACTGTTTTTCACCCTATTTCTTCCCATTTTCCTCAGATGTTTGGACATTGCATAGCAGGCTGTGTAGACAGTATGAAGAAGGCAAAATGCTTCTGCTGCTATAGGATTGTTAAGCAAGAGATAATAAAGCTGCCCTTAGCATAATTCTTCTAAAGAATTAGGATCCACTAATTAATTTCTGGTTTTCTGAGGGAATTCAAGAAACTTTCTCCAGAATTTTTATTGGTCTTCTTAAGACTCGCTCTTGTACTCAAGGTCACTGGACTTCTGTATGAAATTGAAATGTTCTGTTAAAGGAAACCTAGCAGCTTCCATGCTACACTGGAATGAAAAGCCCAAGGACCACTCTCTTTGGAATGTCAGGCTTAAAATATTAAAAAAAAAAAAAAGGATTTATATTCAGAGCAGCAGAAAACAGGGTAGAGTTCTATTAGACTAAGAATTAAGAATGTATTAGCCCTATGAGAAATGCCTTTCTAAGATGGAAACAGGATTGATTTTCAAGTGATTTCTTTTTCTTTGCCTGTATGATATTTTTCTGAGAGCAATTTTGTTTGCTTTGAAAACTGTCACCATCGGGTGTCTTAGAAATCCCTTGGTTGTTTTTCATTTCCTTGCAACCTACCAATCCCCCTTCTTTCCCAGCCTCTTACATTTTCACAAGAGTAGAAGATCAAAATTCATTTAAACAGGATGGACAACACCCATAAAACAGACCAAATAGTGTAACAAGGCACTCATTCATTCTGCGTGAATTTGTCGCTCTGCTTAGGTATGTGCTGTGCTGTGCTCGGTCATGTCTGACGCTTTGCGACCCCCATGGACTATAAGCCTGCCAGGCTCCTCGGTCCATGGTATTTACCAGGCAAGAATACTGGAGCAGGTTCCATTTCCTACTCCAGAAGATCTTCCCAACTCAGGGAGCAAACTAATGTCTCTTGCATCTCCTATATTGGCAGGCGAATTCTTTACCACTGGGCCACCCAGGAATCCCTCGAATGTATTTATTCCTCAGTGGATTTGATGTGGTTCTTAAAACCACATAAATTACAATAGGATTAAGTATCAATGAAGGGAATGGGGGTACAGGAGTGAACATGGATGACAAAATTAGAAAACTAGGTTTAACCAGTGACACGGATACCACCTGGACCCATGTCCTTGCTGGAGGTAGGCCTCAGACAGATGGTACCCACCTTGTCTGTGGCCAAGGCACTCATCCAGGGTGTCTGGGCTCCCTAAGGTTATACAGCTAATGAGCTCCTCCCCGGAGTCTTGTCTGCAAAATTTCTTCCTTGGCGCCTATAAAAAGGATACCGTGACAAGGGCCAGGGCCAGTAGATGAATAATAGGTACCATGTGGTTGGCCTCTTATGTCATCCCTCAGTGAGGCCAGTTGTGCAACACTAGGGACTAATTTTTAAAAAGCCAAGTCTAAAAACCATGGTCCAAGTCAAACTTTCTAATGGTCTCTCTCCATCTCAGGGTTTAACTGAGAGTATCCAGAGCAGCATTTCTTGAGTCTTGTAGGGGCTATGGACTATTTTAATAAGAAGAATAATGGCAAAAATGTAAATTGAGCACCTTCTGTGGAGGTGTGTTGTTCAAAGTGCTTTACCTGGATACCTGAGATGATCTGATTTACTCTGCACAGCAGTAGCTGGTATAGGTACTACTATTATCTTCTGGTTATAGGTTATTATCCATCTATAGGTACTATTATTATCTCCTCACAGTATCCTTTTTATGAGACTCCAAGGAAGAAATTTTGCAGACAAGACTCAGGGGAGCTGCTCAGGTGAGGAACTCATTAGCTGTATAATCTTAGGGAGCCCAGACACCCTGGATGAGTGCCTTGGCCACAGACAAGGTGGGTACCATCCATCTGAGGTCCACCTCCAGCAAGGACACAGGACCAGGTGGTATCCGTGTCACTGTGTTAAACTAAGTTTTCTAATTTTGTCATCCATGTTCACTCCTGTACCCCCATTCCCTTCATTGATACTTAATCCTATTGTAATTTATGTGATTTTAAGAACCACATCAAATCAACTGAGGAATAAATACATTTGATAGGCTGCAGTCCATGGGGTCGCGAAGAGTCGGACATGACTGAGCAACTTCACTTTGACTTTTCACTTTCATGCATTGGAGAAGGAAATGGCAACCCACTCCAGTGTTCTTGCCTAGAGAATCCCAGGGATGGGGGAGCCTGGTGGGCTGCCATCTATGGGGTCGCACAGAGTTGGACACGACTGAAGTGACTTAGCAGCAGCAAGATGTGGGTAAGGTGAGAGATCTCTCATGAAAGCTGAAGACAGTTACTGAGTGGGTGATTGTCTCCCTGCACAAGCAGGGAATTTGGCCAGGTAATCCCTGCAGAAAACTGCTCAGCACTGTTCAACACATGGATTAATGAGTGATTGAGGCCCCAAAGGTTTCTGCCTACAATACCATTTTAGCCAAGAAATATTGTTTCAGTAACATAACATTGGCCATATGAAAATTTCAGTAAAGCAGCTACAGTGTACAGTGTCTCTTCCTTTTAAATGGTGTGGCTCCTGGGTAACCTCCCTAGATGAACTCTCTGCAGCTCTACCCCCAGGTGTCTGATTGACTTAACCTCTTCCATAGACTTAGTGCATCTGAACAATTAAAGGTTGGAGGACCTCTGACATGGATGATGGGTTTTTGATTTTAGAATAGTTGACCTAACACTGTTCTTTCTACTATTCTCAATTATCTTTTGAAGCTCCATCTCCTGACAATAAAACCAAGAACAGAGGAGAAACTTAAATTGTTTTCTTATCACTCATGTGGAAGTCAGCCAAAGGTAGGGTGAAGTCTGCTACCCGAAAAGACGTTCCTGGCACTGACTCCTTGAAGTGGTTTATGAAGCAGTTCTGAGCATGTCCTTATAACCACAGAGAGACATTGAGTTCATAGAGTTTTCCAAAAATAATAATGCTCATTATAGCTAATGGTGTGACAGTACTCTTCTAAGACCTTTGCATGGATAATTTAATTTATTCTCTACACCCCATGAGGTTGTTACTATTATTACCGTCCTTATTGTGCAGATGAAGGAACTGGAGCCCTTTCCAGTGGGCAAGCATTTTGTCCGTCAGATTTCTCTACAAGGTGATTAAAGGTGTTTTTCCACATGAAGAACCTGCACTACAGTTGACTCAGTGATCTAAAAAGGCAGAATATCAGGAGAAACAAGCATCAAGTTCAGAAGGAATCTCTGATAGAGCAGGGGACTCCTAATTTGGAGTAACAAATAATTTGTTGTTGCTGTTTAGTCGCTAAGTTGTGTCTGACTCTTTGCAACCCCATGGACTGTAGCCTGCCAGGCCCCTCTATCCATGGGATTTTTCCTGACAAGAATACTGGAGTGGGTTGCCATTTCCTTCTCCAGGTGTTCTTCGTGACCCAGGGATTGAACCTGCGTCTCTTGCCTTGGCAGGTGGATTCTAATAGCTCTCATTTAAAAAAATATTATGAATGAGGAATTCCCTGGTGGTCTAGTGGTTAGAACTCGGTGCTTTCACTGCAATGGCCTGGGGTTCAATTCCTGGTTGGGAAACTAAGATCCCACAAGCCTCATGGTGTGGCCAAAAAAAAAAACGTTATGGACTCGCAAGAATTTTGCAATGATGCTGGGGGCACCACCCAGGCCCCCTACCATTTCCCCAGCTGCTGGCAGTGTCACTGCTGAGGGCTCATAGTTGAGTTCATCCCCAGGCATTGTCTTCCCTTGTCAAGGTTTTTACTCCTTCACCAGGGGCAGCCAACATCCTATGGCTGATCAAGGCAGGGGTGTAAAGACCCAGTGTCCTGTCATCACTCTGGGATGTCTCTGAAAGACCACCAAGCTCCAGAACTTCCCCTGGAGTTAACTGAGGCTCCTTTGGATCCTGAGGAGCAGTGCAATTCCTCCCTCTCCCCATCCTACTCCTGCACACCCAAGAACAGTGGTCCCTAAGGGCACCTTTTAATAAACATCATGAAGACACATTTTGATCTCAGAATCTGTTTTGTGGGGAACCCTGACCTAAGATAGCTGTCCAAATTTATGATTTTCCTTTCTTCAATTTTATTAAAATTTTTTATTGAAATATAGTTGATTTATAATGTCATGTTAGTTTGTGTTATACAGCCAAGTGATTGAGATATATATATATATATATATATATATATATATATATATGTTCTCTTTTTTAAATATTCCTTTCCTATTGATGTTTATCATAAAGTACTGAATATGGTTCTCAGTGCTATACAGTTCAGTTCAGTTCAGTCGCTCAGTCATGTCCAACTCTTTGAGACCCCATGGACTGCAGCACGCCAGGCCTCCCTGTCTATCACCAACTTCCGGAGTTTACCCAAACTCATGTCCATTGAGTCGGTAATGCCATCCAATTATCTCATCCTCTGTCGTCCCCTTCTCCTTCTGCCCTCAATCTTTCCCAGCATCAGGGTCTTTTCAGATGAGTCAGCTCTTTGCAACAGGTGACCAAAGTATTGGAGTTTCAGCTTCAACATTAGTCCTTCTGCTGAACACCCAGGACTGATCTCCTTTCAGATGGACTGGTTGGATCTCCTTTCAGTCCAAGGGACTCTCAAGAGTCTTCTCCAACACCACAGTTCAAAAGCATCAGTTCTTCAGCACTCAGCTTTCTTCACAGTCCAACTCTCACATCCATACATGACCACTGGAAAAACCATAGCCTTGACTAGATGGAACTTTGTTGACAGAGTAATGTCTCTGCTTTTTAATATGCTGTCTAGGTTGGTCATAACTTTCCTTCCAAGGAGTAAACATCTTTTAATTTCATAGCTGCAGTCACCATCTGCAGTGATTTTGGAGCCCCCAGAAATAAAGTCAGCCACTGTTTCCACTGTTTCCCATCTATTTGCCATGAAGTGATGGGGCCAGATACTATGATTTTAGTTTTCTGAATGTTGAGCTTTAAGTCAACTTTTTCACTCTCCTCTTTCACTTTCATCAAGAGGCTCTTTAGTTCTTCTTTACTTTCTGCCATAAGGGTGGTGTCATCTGTATATCTGAGGTTATTGATATTTCTCCCAGCAATCTTGATTCCAGCCTGTGTTTCATCCAGCCCAGCATTTCTCATGATGTACTCTGCATATAAGTTAAATAAGCAGGGTGACAATATACAGCCTTGACGTACTCCTTTTCCTATTTGGAAACAGTCCGTTGTTCCATGTCCAGTTCTAACTGTTGCTTCCTGACCTGCATACAGATTTCTCAAGAGGCAGGTCAGGTGGTCTGGTATTCCCATCTCTTTCATAATTTTCCACAGTTTGTTGTGATGCACACAGTTAAAGGCTTTGGCATTGTCAATAAAGGAGAAGTAGATGTTTTTCTGGAACTTTCTTGCTTTTTCGATGATACAGTGGATGTTGGCAATTTGATCTCTGGTTCCTCTGCCTTTTCTAAATCCAGCTTGAACATCTGGAAGTTCACAGTTCATGTATTGTTGAAGCCTGGCTTGGAGAATTTTGAGCATTACTTTACTAGCCTGTGAGATGAGTGTAATTGTGCGGTAGTTTGAGCATTGTTTGGCAGTGCTATACAGTAGGGCCTTATTTTGTATCCATTCTATACATAAAAGATTACATCTGCCAACCCCAACCTTCCACTCCATCCCTCCCCAATACCCCCACCTTGGGAACCACCAGTCTGTTCTCTGTGTCCTTGATTCTGTTTGTGTTTCAAAGATAGGCTCATTTGTGTCCTGTATTAGATTCTACAAATAAGTGATATCATATGGGTATTTGCCTTTCTCTTTCTGACTTACTTCACTTAGTATGATAATCACTAGTTGCATCGCTAGATAATTGCTAGTTGCCATCTTGCTTCAAATGGCATTACGTCATTCTTTTTAAGGCTGAGAAGTATTCCATTGTGTATGTGTATTGTACCACATTTTCTTTATCCATTCATCTGCTGATGGACATTTAGGTTCTTTCAGTGTCTTGGCTATTGTGAATAGTGCTGCTGTGAACATTGGGCTGCATATATCCTTTTGAGTTATACTTTTTTTCCTGGATATATGCCCAGGAGTAGGACTGCTGGATCATATGGCAACTCTAGTTTTAGTTTTTGAGGAACTTCTATACATTTTCCATAGTGACTGCATCGACTTACATCCCCACCAGCGGTGTAGGAGAGTTCCCTTTCTCCACGCCCTCTCCAACATTTGCTAACTGTAGATTTCTTAGTGATGGCCATTCTGACCAGTGTGAGGTAGTACCTCATTGAAGTTTTGATTTGCATTTCCCTAATAATTAGTGATGTTGGGCATCTTTGGCCATTTATATCTCTTCTGTGGAGAAATACTTTTTTATGTCTTCTGCCCGTTTTTTGAGAGGGTTGCTTATTTTTTGTTCTTGAGTTTTATGAGCTGTTTGTGTATTTTGGGTGTTAAGCCCTGTCAGTCACATTGTTTGCAAATATTTTCTCCCATTCTATAGGTTTTGTTTGTTTTGTTTATGGTTTCCTTTGCTATACAAAAGCTGATAGGTTTGATTAGATCACATTTATTTTTGTTTTCATTTCTGTTATCTTGGGAGACCGACCTAAGAAAACTGGTATGATTTTTGTCATAGAGTGTTTTGATTATGATCTCTTTTAGGAGTTTTATGATGTCATACCTTATGTTTAAGTCTTTAAGCCATTTTGAGTTTATTTTTATGTATGTTGAGAGTTGTGTTCTAACTTCATTGATTTATATGTGGCTATCCACCTTTCTTCAATTTTAAATCAACGAAAGATTGCATTCTCATTTCACACCAGGTATCTACTAAATTAGTTTTATATGTACAGATCTATTTTTCTTATACCCCGCTGCTTTAATAAAGAAATACATCTATAATTGCATCTTGATAAAACTACCATGAGAATGCCATGATTTTGGTTTGTGGCTTTCTACACACATACAACACACACACACAATGGCCAAGAAATTGATGCAGTTTCATACTAATATATGTGAGTTTATATTAATATAAAATTAAAATCATTATATGTGTGTATATTAACATCATGAAATATTGATATAAAGATGAATAAAAATGTAGCCATAAAGATAAAAATGTTTTACATGCATAAAATCATTGTGTGTAACTCTGTAGACATATAGATTAAATATAAACAAAATTATAGACACATAGAGAAGAATATAGCTGTGGGCATATATATATGCAATTTTGTTATTGGATCGTGTTTTAAGTTTAACACTCCTTTTTTTCTTCACTGTTGGCACTTCACCTTTCACAGGAGGATAAGTGAAGTGAAACTGTTCAGATGTGGTTTAAATTAGTTGCTGGGATAGTTCAGGGAAGATTGTAATTATAGGCTGAAGATAAGCTACAGAGTCCTGCAGGGCGCTGAGTACATCTTTCTTTCTGAGCCTGTGGTCAGTGGCTTGCTTCCTGTAGAGGTGATCATGCTCCAGAGTTGGATGAGAGGTTCCTTTGAATGTTCTGAATTCCTTCTCTTTGTGTGAGTGCAAGCCAGAGGAGCCACTCACACAAGATGCTTTGTATTAGTTATCATGAGACAAAACCAGATTTTTTGAAATATATGAATAAATGTTGGACTCCTCCTGGGCAAATTGTTTTTCCATTTTTTTAAACAGAGATCATATGCATGGGCGATATGAACATGAATCTTGTACGTGGTACTTTTATCAGTCTGATTTGCCCTGAGTTACTTTATCAGTGTGGTGTTAGAGATATATACATACCCTTGCCCATGTCCCATGCACTGGTGGTGTGGACTGATGAGAGAGCTGGCAGAATGAAGGTGTGTAGTCTGAGACATAATCATTTCCTAGTAGTCCTCGAGTCAACTAACCCCATCCTCATGTGTTGAATGAAAACTAATTTGAATTCAAGACCAGGACTCTGGAAGAGATGCTGTAAGGCAAATTCTTTAAGTTAAGATCTGTGGTCATCTGATCAGATGGAATTCTCATCTTGGGAATTCCCATTAGATTCACCCTAAAGATGTCTGACAGTTGATTGAGAGGTGTGTATGTGCATGTCTGTGTGTGTATGAAGGAAGAGTGAAAAAGTGTAGAATGGGAAAGAGGTGCTGAAAAGATTGTTGTCATTGATGAGCCATGTGACAGTATTTCCACAGGTAAAAAAGTATGAATATCTAAATGCAAATTAAAAGTGCAGCTCAATACTAGAAAAACAAACAACCCAATCAAAAAGTGGGCAAAATACCTAAACATTTTTCTGAAGAAGACATACAGATGACTATAACACATGAAAAGATGTCGACGACACTGCTTATTATTAGAGAAATGCAAATCAGAACCACAATGAGGTATCACCTCACACCAGTCAGAATGGCCATCATCAAAAAGTCTGCAAACAATAATTCCTGGACAGGGTGTGGAGAAAAGGGAACCCACTTACACTGTTTGTAGGAAAACAAACTGATTCAACCACTATGGAGAACAATATGGAGATTCCTTCAAAAACCAGCAATAAACTATCATATGACCAAGCAGACCCACCACTGAGCATATACCCTGAGGAAACCGGAATTGAAAAAGACACATGCACCCCAGTGTTCATTGCAGCACTATTTACAATAGCTAGGACATGGCAGCAACCTATATATATCCATCAGCAGATGAATGGATAAAGAAGTTGTGGTACATATGCACAATAGAATATTACTCAGCTATAAAAGGAACACATCTGAGTCAGTTCTAGTGAGGTGGATGAACCTAGAGCCTATTATACAGAGTGAAATTAAATCAGAAAGAGAAAGACAAAAATCACCTATATATGGAATCTAGAAGGATGGTACCGATGATCCTACATGCAAGGCAGCAAAGGAGACATAGACGTAAAGAACATTTTGGACACGTAGGAGGAGCGGGTGGGATGATTTGAGAGAATAGCATTGAAACATATATATTACCATATATAAAATAGATAGCCAGTGGGACTTTGATGTATGACACAGGGAACCCAAAGCTGGTGCTCTGTGACAACCTGGAGGGAGGGGGTTGGAGGGAGGGGGTTGGAGGGAGGGAGCACATGTATCCCTGTGGCCTATTCATGCTGATGTATGGCAAAAACCACAACAATATTATAAAGTAATTATCTTCCAATTAAAATAAATATTTTTAAGAAGTGGATTAAAAAGTCCAAGTTTAAAAATAAACACGAAGTGAATGATAAAATGTGAATGATTTTTTTTACATTGGCTGTACTTTTGAATAGCATAAACTGGAAGATCAGATGGTCATTTTTTACTTCTTCAGATCCTACCCTAATCAGTAAAAATCTTATTTACCCTGATGATGACCTTCTAATTTTATATTCATGAGCCTTCCTAAGGATACCATTTTACATTCTCATGAATTATTCTATGAGAAAAAAATTCTTGAAACCAACATCTGGGTGGAGTTTTCATGGTATTCACATTTCATATTCTATTACTTTCCTCTGTCATCTCTTCTAGGAATAATGATTTTTTGCTAACCTAGTTGAATCTTCTTAGGTTTGAACCAACCATCTACTCTTTTGAATGAGTTTAATTTGCACTGCTACTTTTTCTTTTTGCCGACTCTTTGAAGATTGCAATCAACTCCTTTTTGGCCTTCACTGTACATTTTCAAGTTATTGATTCACTTGCTATGTGGTATATAAATGAAGCTTACAAATGCAATTTCTTTGGTTCTTTAAGTTTTTTTTTTCCCCTTCAGCTCTCTGATGTCCCAGCAATTCTGACTCAACATTCACAATATCTCAGCCCATTAGCAGCTAGAATTTGTTGAAGCACAGTGAACTATATTTCCTTGCTCTAATGAAGCACACAAAATATAACTGCTGTCTCCTCAGCAGGCTACCCTTTCTAAAGAGGGCAGAGCAAATGTTCTCTGAGAGCAGAGAGCACTCTTAATGAACTCAGAGGGACTTTCTACACTGGCCAGCTTGCATCAGTATGAAATTCAACAGATTACGTGTACTGGGTCAGCTGCTTCTGTCTGCATACTCCCCTTTTGGTCTTTTGAATGGACAGGGATAATACATCAGCTATGTTTTCAAACCCCATTTGGCATTTTCTGAAATGGAAAATGCAGAGATTTTGAAGAATTCATAGCCTGAATGAAGGACACAACATATCATGATTATGAATATATAATGGAATATTACTCAGCTATTAAGAAGAATGAAATAATGCTGTTTACAGCAACATGCATGAACCTAGAGACTGTCATACTGAGTGAAGTCAGACAAAGACAAATATTGTATGACATTGCTTATATGCAAAATGGTTTTTTAAAAATGATACAAATGAACTTATTTACAAAACAGAAACAGACTCACAGACTTAGAGAATCAAACATATGCTTACAAGTAGGGAAGGGCAGTGGGGAGGGATATTTTGAGAGTTTGGGATTGACATGTACACACTGCTATACTTAAAATGGGTAACCAGCAAGAACCTGCTGTATATCAAAGAGAACTCTGCTCAATATTCTGTAACAACGTAACTGGGAAAAGACTTTGAAGAATTGTCATCTTAGTTGCTCAGTAGTGTCTGACTCTTTGCTACCCCATGGACTATAGCCTGCCAGGCTCCTCTGTCCATGGGATTCTCCAGGCAAGAATACTGGAGTGGATTGCCATTTCCTTCTCCAGGGGCTCTTCCTGACCCAGGGATTGAACCCAGGTCTCCTGCACTGCAGGCAGACTTTGTACCATCTGAGCCCCCAGGGCCTTTTAAAGAAGAATAGATACGTGTATCTCTATAACTGAACATGTATATGAGTCACTTTGCTGCACACCTGAAACTAGCATAACACTGTTAATCAACTACACTCCAATATAAAATAACAAGCTTTTAGAACAGAGATAGAAATTAGATGTAAAAACCGTCTCTAAGTGAAGTTTTTTAGAGATGTGCTGTTACATGGAATGTTGGGAAATGGAGCCTGGGTAGCTATTGCTGGAGCATGGGGTAGGAGAATGGATTAGAGATATGATTGCAGGTGAAATCAGGGAGCTAGGATCTTGTCTGGATGTGTAGTTTTATAAATAGCCAGATAAAGAGATTGACATGATCCTTAGGTGCCCATTCAATATGCAATCATATTTGTATTTGGAGGCATCAGATGAATATGTGTAAGCTGATGTGAAAGAGCTTGATTGCCTTTCAGTTCAATACCCAGGAATGTCATAAAATTAGGAAAATGTAAAAACCATAGTCAAGGCTATGGTTTTTCCAGTGGTCATGTATGGATGTGAGAGTTGGACTGTGAAAGAAGGCTGAGCGCTGAAGAATTGATGGTTTTGAACTGTGGTGTTGGAGAAGACTCTTGAGAGTCCCTTGGACTGCAAGGAGATCCAACAAGTCCATCCCAAAGGAGATCAGCCCTGGGATTTCTTTGGAAGGAATGATGCTAAAGCTGAAACTCCAGTACTTTGGCCACCTCATGCGAAGAGTTGACTCATTGGAAAAGACTCTGATGCTGGGAGGGATTGAGGGCAGGAGGAGAAGGGGATGACAGAGGATGAGATGGCTGGATGGCATCACTCACTCGAACTCCGGGAGTTGGTGATGGACAGGGACGCCTGGCGTGCTGCGATTCATGGGGTCGCAAAAAGTCGGACACGACTGAGCGACTGAACTGACTGAACTGAACTGAACTGAACTGAAATACCTGGGCCAGGTTCAAAATCCAGAAATGGAACCCCTCAGCTGTCAGAAATGAAGAAGAACTCAAAGCCAAATCAGTGAGCAGGAACTGAAACTTAAATGGACCGTGAGAGAAGGCAATAAAGATGCAGGGTTTAACTACTGGCAACTGAAGTTTTACGTTCCGTGGAGATTTCAGCCTTCCCTAGTGGCTCAGACGGTAAAGAATCCACTTGCAATGCAGGAGTCACAGAAAACACAGGTTTGATCTCTGGGTCAGGAAGACCCCCTGGAGAAGGAAATGGCAACCCAATCCAGTATTCTCACCTAGAAAATTCCGTGGACAGAGGAGCCTGGCGAGCTACAATCTATGGTATCACAAAGAGTCAGACACGACTTGAGTGAATAACACACATGGTGACTGTTACTAATGGCATATATTAGTGTTAGTTCATGTGAACTCCTGGAAAACAAGGGGTTCTCTTTGTTTGTGTGTCTTCCACTGTGCTTAACACAAGCCACAGTAGGAGCTTGGTGTAAGGTTGGTGAATGAAATAATAAGAATAATTATCCTTTTTTCTGGTTTAAAAAAAAAAAACCAGCCTTATTGGGATATAGTTCACTTACCATGCTATTCACTCATTTAAAGTGCACAATTCAGTGGCTTTTAGTATATTCACAGAATTGTGCAGCCATCATCACAATCTTAGAACTTTTTCATTATCTCCAGAAGAAACCCCCTGCCTAGCAGCTGTCCCCCTCAACACCCTTCTCCCCATCCACTTCCCACCTTAACCTTAGTTTACCACTAGTCTATATCCTATCTCTCTAGATTTGCCTGTTCTGGATATCTCATACAGCTGGAATCAGTATGTGGGTCTTTATGACTGACCGCTTTTACTTTGAAGGTTCACCCATGTTGCAACACAGATCAGTACTTAGTTTATTTTTATTGCTGAGTAATAGTCCATTGTATATAGTCTGTTTTATTTATCCATTTATTGTTTGATGGATAATTGGGTTGTTTTCACTTTGGCTATTATGAATAATGTTTTATGAACATTCATATGCAGATTTTTGCATGGACATATGTTTTCATTTCTCTTTAGTATGTGCCTAGGAGTGGAATAGCTGGGCCATAGAGAGAAGGGAATGGCAACCCACTCCAGTATTCTTGCCTGAAAAATCCCATGGACAGAGGAGCCTGGTGGGCTACAGTCCATGGGGTTGCCAAAGTTGGACACGACTGAGCAACTTCTCAGCAAAATGGTGACTTACTAGATCTTCCCTGGTGACTCAGTGGTAAAGAATCCTCCTGCAGTGCGACTTGGATTCGAGCCCTGAGTTGGAAAGATCTTCTGGAGAAGCAGTGCCAACCCACTCCAGTATTCTTGCCTAGAAAACCCCATGGACAGAGGAAGCTGGTGGGCTACGGTCCACGGAGTCACAAAAGAGTCAGACACAACTGAGCGACTAAACACCACCACCAAAAATGGTAACCTACTACTTGATCATTTGAAGACCTACTAGATTGTTTTCCAGAGTGGCTGCAGCACTTTGCGTTCCCCTCAGCAGTGTATGAGGATTCCAGTGTCGCTGCATGCTCCCCAATACTTGCTATTATTTGAGATTTTGGCTAGAGCAATTCTGGTAAGTGTGACGTGGTATCTCACTGTGGTTTGGGTTTGCATTTCTTTGATGGCTAATTATGTGAGCATCTTTTCATGTGCCTTCTCTGGACAACAATATCAGTTCCTTTGACCATTTTTCAAAATAGGTTACTTATCTTTTATTAATGAGTTGTAGTAGCTCTTTGTATGTTCTAGATGCAATTTCCCTAGAAGATGTGGTTCGCAACAATGTCTTCCAATTCTGTGAGCTGTCCTTTCATTTTCCTGATGGTGTCCCCTTGAAGCACAAAATTTTGATGATGTTCAGTTTATTTTTTTGTTTGCTGCTGGTGATTTGATATAATATCTAAGAAACCATTGCTTAATCCTAAGTGACTCTCCCTTAGTTTTTAAAAAATAACTTTTATTACTGTTTGATTGCCTTGAGAATTTTTTTGTTTTGTTTCATTATAGCTCTTTTTAATGCTTATATATCTGGTCCAGTTTTTCCTTCTCTTTCTCTCTGTAATTATCTATTTTTTAAAAAAGATCTTCATGTATGTAATCGTTTGATCCTGTTTTTCTCACTTAAAATTTTATGGTGAATATTTTCCAGTATCATTCAAAATATTTGGAAAAGATCACATAAAATGAGTGTAAATCCCAGTGTATAATGTATGTATTCTAATTTATTTACTCATTTTCATATTCTTATGCACTTATAACTTGCTTTCAATGTTGTAGTATTACTATGAAGGGCTAGTCAACATGAGTATAAATATAATATTGTGGTATTGCTATTAAGAGCTGGTGAGCATGCATATAAATATGCTGTGGTCCAAGTACCAAGTCCATTCCCTAGGATAGATTCTAGCTAAGAGGTGGAGTTAGTCAAAAGGCATGAACATCTTTCTAGAATGAATGCAAATTGCTTTTCAGAAAGTTGTACCAATTCACACTTTCCTAGTTAGTGACTGTTTCATTGTATCCTTATCAATATGAGCATTATTTTTTTACAAAAATCGAGTAGTAACTGTAGGATCCTCCTCTTCGATGCCCCAACCGCTCATTTACTTAAAACTTGAGAATGTAGCTGCTAATTTCAGTATGAAGCAGTCCCCAAGGAAAAATCATAAATTCTACCAAAATTTTCACAATATTTCAGTGACTTCACACTTCATTTAAAAAGACAATAAACAATTACCAAGTAATTAACAAATGCGTATTTAAGGAACTGAAAAAAGTTCTCTCGTAGAGATAACTTCTGAGCTTGTGTTGTTTTATTTTGGGGGGAGTGGGGGGAGAGGAAACGTTGACACAAATGAACAATTTAGAGGCAAGTATCAATTTATGGTAATAATTAGCAGATGACCCTACTCACTAGATTTTGGGAATCCCCTTGACAGCTTGAACTCTGGCTTACTCTTAAAATGAGAGGCACTTAACAGCATCGAGTCTAGGCAAGCAGATCAGTGTTAGAACCCAGGTGCTACCATTTCCTGGCAGTGCAGCTCAAGGTTGGCTTAAACTGCACATGAAGCACTTACCATAGCTAAGCACACGCTAGATACTCAGTAAATGTTAGCTATTTCCCCTTATTATTCATCTTTATATTCCCCAAAAGACAGCAAACACTGAGGAGAGCTGGTAACAAGTACTCAATACAATTATTAAGTGAGTATATAAATAAATTATGGAAAAACTAAAAGGAACGTATACGGAAGAAACCTCCCAGATTTTTGTGTTATCAGCCACTCATAATCCTCCATTCCAAAATTAAGCCATCTCACATTTGAAATTTCTCTAAGCGATTATCCGCTTATGCTTCCTTGGTGAGATATTACTCTGAAATAAAACATTGTTTGTAGCCTGTCATGTTTCTCTTCTTGCAGGGATGTGCATTGTGTTTTAGTTTAGTTTGCCATTTTAAATCATTTAGCAGATTTTTAAAAAAATAGGAAGAAAAAAGTAATCACTTAGGGTCTAATTTAATCAAGAGACACAGGATGAAGTGTGAAAAACTCAGTGTTGTTCTGATCCTTGGCTTCACTGAAGGCTGCAAAAAGGTATAAATTAAGTGACCTTTTCAGGTCAGGATTTTATGGCTTTGATAAATTCCCCAAGCTTAGCAGTTATCAGAGAAAAACATGTGAGCAAGAATAGGAAGATCTTTTCTCCCCAACTACATCTTTCCATGAGTAGATGAGATAATGGGTTTGAAAGTGCCTCAAGAAAAGTTAAGTTCTTTAAATCTACAGCATTATTATTATAATGTAAGGGATATAAGCACAGCTAAAATCTGGAAAGGTTCAAACTGAGCCAAAGTTTCTTTTTTATCACTTCATAAGCTCTTACAGCCAGAGGGATTATTAGCGATTTTATGGTCTAAACATCTTACGTTTATATATGAAAGAAAAGTAAGGTGACTTTATCAAGATTATATTGTTTAAAACCAAACTCCCTTTGCTCTCTATAAAAATAATGAATAGTAAAATTTAAATTTAAATTGTTCATAAAAGACTGTATTCTTTAATCTTCATGGTGCAACAAAAACATAAACTTATGTAGTTCATTCATAAAGAGTTTGAATGCTTTACTTTTGTACTGAAAACTTTTGTTTTAGAATTAGCCAGCTGGACTCAGTTTATTTATTTAGAGTTTTTGTTTATTTATTTATTTGGCTGTGCTGTGTCTTAGTTGCGGCATGTAAGACCTTTTGTTGCACCATGCAATCTCTCAGTTGCAGCATGTGGGATCTTGTTCCCTGACCAGGGATCCAACCCAGGCCCCCTGCATTGGGACTGCAGAGTCTTAGCCAGTGGACCAGCCGGGAAGTCCCTGGACTCAGTTTAGATAATCCCAGTTTTGTTGTCAACATCCTAAGCGTCATAGTCAGGAGTCAGTTGAACACATGCCTTCTCTCCATCAGGCCTGATTAGGGTGTTGACTTTAGCCACGTCAAAGTCACAGAGCTTCTTCACAGCTTGTTTAACTTGGCTCTTGTTGGCTTTGACATCCACAGTGAATACCAGTGTTGCTGTCTTCTGTTTTCTTCATGGCTGACTTGGTGGTGAGGGGGAATTTGATGATGGCAATAGTGGTCAAGTTTGTTTCTCCTAGGGGCGTTCTTCCCAGGATATTTGGACCACCTTGAATATTAGCCACAGTGTGGGCTGCCAGAAGGTGGGTGATGTCCGGGTCTTCTGTTTTTGTGGCTGTGGACCCCTTTCAACACTGCCTTCTTGGCCCTCAAAGCCTTTGCTTTGGCTTTAGCTTTGGGAGGGACAGGGGCTTCCTTCTTCACCTTCAGCGCCGTCTTCATGAAAAGCCGAATGCATTTTAAATGTTATTGTCCTAAGGTGAATTAAAAAATCTAAATGAGAAATTTCAATTATGGAAGCTTCATTGGAATTGATTAGTGTTTTAAAATGTTTTTGCTGCATAAGCAGTGCAGAGTTTAAATTCCCAGTCTCCACCCTTAGTATAAGTTAACCAAACAGCCTTGTCCTTTGGAGAACTGTTAGCCAGGAGGGTCCAATCTTCTCTGGAGGATAATATATGCTGAAATGAGTAAAGGTTAATTAAGGCTTTTAGGAACTTCCCTTTTTTTCCTGTGGAACGCCATATTTAATGTTAAGCCCTTCCCTCAAGCAAAGTTTAAGAAGGTTGTTTCATGGTAGCCAGCATTCATCTTAACTTGGAGCTAAAAGTCTTGCATGCAAAGTATTGAGTGACATTTTGAATATACAAAACCAAATACTAGGTTGCAAAAAATGTTTTGCAAATATTACTCTGATTCTTAGGAAGTACCCTTCCCTACACTCACTTTTGGATGATATTGTGTTTAAAATACAATTCTCCTTTAGCCAGTCCTATTTAGAAGGACTGAAGAGTGGAAGGATGAAAACTCTAAACCACTTGAAACTGAAAATACTAGATCTTACATTGTAATTTGAAGGGCAAATGGATGAGTGGTTGGAAGTTAAAGCTTTTGTATCATTTATCACCAACTAGAGAGATGTCGTCAGAAAGTGAGCATCAGAAATCGTCCATAGGGAACTATTCTTTATGTGACAGAGTAGGGCACACAGAAATCCTGGAAAAGAAGCAAAGGCAAAGGAGGGAAATGGGAAAAAAGATGATGCTGCTCTTCTTGGGCTGCAGCATGTACTTCGGTCCCTGCTGCTTTGAGCTTGAAATTACAGTGAGTGCTGTAGAATATATACTGCACAAGTCCTTGTCAAATACTCCTGCAGAGTTGGAAAGCGAGATGATTCCGTTCCCCTTGCAGAAAAGACAAAGTCCTAGTTCTTCCAAAAAGCAGTGACTGTGACATAATGCTCTTTTTAAATGATTTGAAATCATTTTAATTGGTACTTACCTGGCAGGCTCTATCACTTTTCATTTCACCAACCTTCTCAAAATGGCACAGTGTATTACCACTCATCAGCAGCTGTGAAAGTTTGATAAGACAGGATGATGTATACAAACAATTTCTTCTTCAGAAGAATTCATCCAGAAGAATTGTCAAATTATTTTTAAATGGCTGTAATTCTTAATGAAATATTGCAAGAGAAATTTAAAGCTTCCTTTCTGTGATATGGCTTGCTATTCTGTAGTTGCTGCTGCTGCTGCTAAGTCGCTTCAGTTGTGTCCGACTCTGTGTGACCCCATAGATGGCAGCCCACCAGGTTCCCCGTCCCTGGGATTCTCCAGGCAAGAACACTGGAGTGGGTTGCCACTTCCTTCTCCAGTGCATGAAAGTGAAAAGTGAAAGTGAAGTCGCTCAGTCGTGTCCGACTCTTCACGACCCCATGGATTGCAGTCTACCAGGCTCCTCCACCCATGGGATTTTCCAGGCAAGAGTACTGGAGTGGGGTGCCATTGCCTTCTCCAATTCAGTAGTTATGTTGTAGCATTGTGAGATGGGTCTGAGCTGCGACATGCTTTAGGGACTGTCTTTTCTAAAGCACTGATTTTTCTAATGAGATAAGGGAAATCCAGAGAGGTTAGGTAACTTGAAGGCTCTAAAGTAAATTTGAGGGTCAAAGGAACCTTTAGAAGTCCAGAAGATCACAGTCAGTCATATTATGAAGGAGGCGTCTAGTCAAGGCTATGGTTTTTCCTGTGGTCATGTATGGATGAGAGTTGGACTGTGAAGAAGGCTGAGCACTGAAGAATTGATGCTTTTGAACTGTGGTGTTGGAGAAGACTCCTGAGGGTCCCTTGGACTGCAAGGAGATCCAATTAGTCCATTCTGAAAGAGATCAACCCTGGGATTTCTTTGGAAGGAATGATGCTAAAGCTGAAGCTCCAGTACTTTGGCCACCTCATGTGAAGAGTTGACTCATTGGAAAAGACTCTGATGCTGGGAGGGATTGGGGGCATGAGGAGAAGGGGACGACCGAAGATGAGATGGCTGGATGGCATCATGGACTCGATGGACATGAGTCTGAGTGAACTCCGGGAGATAGTGATGGACAGGGAGGCCTGGCGTGCTGCGGTTCATGGGTCGCAAGGAGTCGGACACGACTGAGCGACTGAACTGAACTGATCATGACACTAGTGACCAGGATCAGCCAGGGAGAGCAAAGAGCCCTGGTTGCCTTGGCGATGATTTGTCCTTTGGCAGGGCCTAAGAAACTAGGAAAGTGGCAGGTGAGGTGGATGGAAAAAGCTGAGCAGACACTTGAAGAAATCACCCATTCTTATGAGCTCTCTTGACAAATGTCATGATCCGGTGACTAATTTCTTGCCCTATGAGGATTATCTAATAGCCCTGGGATTATTCCGCTACTCTTAGTATCAATAAGGCAAAGATGTGAGCTTATAATAATTGCATTCTACTAAAATATTCCTTCTATACCAAATGGGTTTAAAACTATTGTCATTATTCATATTACTTTATCTATGTAAATAATAGCATGCTATTTAATATTCTGATTTAATATTGTTTGTATAATATTAAAGTATCATTTGAATTTATTAAGAAAGGGATTATTGAGCAGAAATTCTGTGGAAAAGGATACCAGTAGCTCCTTATATTTCCCCCTTCTTCTTGCCTCGTAGCAGAACACTGATAGTAAAGCCAACATGGTCTAAGGTCCCTTGGAGCCAAGTCTGGCCACATGACTAGGATCTATTTAAGATGATACAGACAGAACTGTTGTTTGGGGCCTTCACGAGGTTATCTGAAAGAGAGGAGTGTGCCCTTTCTCTGCCCCTTCTCCTTTTTTTGGCTGAATTTAAAGGAAATGGATGGAGCTCAAGGAGAACCTTGAACTCAAAAGTAATATGGGAAAGATACGTAGCAGAAGACATATGAACCCACAGCAGCTTTGAATCCCCTGCTGCTGGACTTCTTTGCTAAGTTGTTTCAATAGTGTCCGACTCTTTGTGACCCCATGGACTGTAGCCTGCTAGGCTCCTCTGTCCATGGGATTTTCCAGGCAAAAATACTGGAGTGGGTTGCCATGTCATCCTCCAAGGGATCTTCCTGACCCAGAGATTGAACCCAAATCTCTTACATCTCCTGCACTGGTGACAGAAAAATTCATGTCATTCTCATTTAAGCCTTCACTACTTGGGGGATCTCTGGATATATTCAGCCACATGTAATCCTAAGCAATACAGGTCTTATTTTAAAATATTATGAAAAACATTTAGTCCATATAGAAAAATCATTGAGCAAAACATCTTGCCAGTAGACACACAAAAGTATATTATCACTGTAAATGGCCTTAGGAGTTGAAAAGTTTTCATGTCATAACATTGAGGTTTTGAAGCAGTTCAGTTCAGTTGCTCAGTCGTGTCCAACTCTTTGCGACCCCATGGACTGAAGCACGCCAGGCTTCCCTGTCTATCACCAACTCCCAGAGCTTACTCAAACTCATGTCCATCGAGTTGGTGATGCCATCCAACCATCTCATCCTCTGTTGTCCTCTTCTCCTGCCTTCAATCTTTCCCAGCATCAGGGTCTTTTCAAATGAGTCAGCTCTTCGCATCAGGCAGCCTAAGTATCAGAGTTTCAGCTTCAGCATCAGTCCTTCCAATGAATATTCAAGGCTGATTTCCTTTAGGATTGACTGATTTGATCACCTTGCAGCCCAAGAGACTCTCAAGAATCTTCTCCAACACCACAGTTCAAAAGCATCAATTCTTCAGTGCTCAGCTTTTTTTTATAGTCCAACTCTCTCATCCATACATGACCACTGGAAAAACCATAGCTTTGACTAGATGGACCTTTGCTGGCAAAGTAATGTCTCTGCTTTTTAATATACTGTATAGGTTGGTCATAGCTTTTCTTCCAAGGTCATAGCTTTTCTTGCAAGTGTCTTTTAATTTCATGGCTGCAGTCACCATCTGCTGTGATTTTGGAGCCCCCCAAAATAAAATCTGTCACTGTTTCTACTGTTTCCCCATCTATTCGCCATGAAGTGATGGGACCAGATGCCATGATCTTAGTTTTCTAAGTGCTGAATCTTAAGCCAAGTTTTTCTCTTTCCTCTTTCACTTTCATCAAGACACTCTTAGTTCTTCTTCCCTTTCTGCCATAAGTGTGGTGTCATCTGCACATCCGAGGTTATTGATATTTCTCCTGGCAATCTTGATTCCAGCTTGTGTTTCATCCAGCCTGGCATTTCACCTGATGTACTCTGCATATAAGTTAAATAAGCAGGGTGACACTATATAGCCTTGAGGTACTCCTTTCCCAATTCGGAACCAGTCTGTTGTTCTGTGTCCAGTTCTAACTGGTGCTTCTTGACCTGCATACAGATTTCTCAGAAGGCATGTCAGGTGGTCTGGTATTCCCATCTCTTGAAGAATTTTCCAGTTTGTTGTAATCCACACAGTGTTGTCCATAAAGCAGAAATAGATGTTTTCCTGGAACTCTCTTGCTTTTTCCATGATCCAGCAGATGTTGGCAATTTGATCTCTGGTTCTTCTGCCTTTTCTAAATCCAGCTCAAACATCTGGAAGTTCATGTACTGTTGAAGCCTGGGTTGGAAAATTTTGAGCATTACTTTGTTAGCCTGTTAGATGAGTGCAATTATGCAGTAATCTAAACATTCTTTGGCATTGCCTTTCTTTGGGATTTGAAGCAGATTTTCCCTTTAATGTTTTAATGCTGGCCTTGAGAGGGTTGCTGATCCAGTAGTTCAGGAAACTCAGTACTGTACCACGTGTGTCACTTACTGGTGCTGTGCTCTTGAATAAGGCCTTGTGACCTTGGATTGTCCCTCTGTAAAAATACCTATTCTGGACTAAGTCATCTCCATTCTTCTAAGCTCTGTGGGCCGTAAATTTATAAAATTGCCTATATCCTTGTAAAACCACCAGAACTCTTTCTGGCCCTAGCTACATACGTAAATATAGATTAACAGATACTTACAGAGTGCCTGGTATATGTAGATGCTTCCGCAGTTTTGCACTATAGGGGATATGTGTGTCAGGGAAAAGAGGCGCACACAGCTCATTTGCAAATAATTTACATTCTAATGGTGTAGCACATGAGGCAAATAGCAAGTCATAAGATTTTGAATGACCCATGTCTCCTGACTCCTAGTTCAATGCTGGCTCCTCTCTTCTCTTACAGAGCTCCACCTGTTAAAGTGACAGAGGTCTCCTGGCTATGTGGTCTATAGAGCTCTTACTAAATTCCAAAAATTTTATTTAATACCATGAACTACAATTCTACTCTCTTATGACTCATCTAAGTCTAATCTGCTTGCTATGATAATGATCGTTCAACTTCTCTCTAACATTAGCTGTGCTTTATCTCACTTGTAAAGCTACATGTCAGCGAGGGCAGAATATTCTCTTGATAACTGAATGCCACCATGTTGAAAGAATTGGTGAAACAATTAAATCAGATAAGACTTTCTGCAAGAATTGAGCTTTGATCTCAGGCTCTAAGAAGGTGACAAATGGAGGTTGTCAAAGATGTCAGGAAGTTGTCCTCTTTTATGTATAATTTTTAGATGTATTTATTTACTTATTTGGCTGCACCGAGCCTTAGTTGTGGCACACAGGATCTTAGTTGTGTCTTGGGGGATGTAGTTCCCTGACCAGGGATCCAACCCTGGCCCCCTGCATTGGGAGCTTGGAGTCTTAGCCACTGGACCACCAGAGAAATCCCAGGAAGTCATCGGAAAGGGGGTAAGTGGTGTTTGCAAAAGGAGTGGATTGGGAATGATGAAGGGCCTGCATGCATGTGGCTGATGGTGGCCAAGCTGGCTGTGGGGAATAGGACCTGAGACCTTTCCTGCCATTCTTTGTTGGCCTTGACTCTCTTATTAGCTTGAAATATACCTTTTAAGCCTAGTGCTTGTCTTGAGTATGGCAGGAGCTCAGGTGAAAGAGAGATGGGTAAGAAGCTGACTCTGGTTGAAGTCATTTTAAAGATACAAAGCAAGGAATGACAAAGTCATCACTGCAAGACTGTGTCCCCTTTGTGCAAAGATATTCTGCTTGCATATTTAGGTTTCATGCTTCACTGTGTGTTTGTATGGTAGAGATGAGATAAAGTTGCAGAAGGAACTTTGAATTGCTTGACTTTTGAAAGTTAAGTCAGCTGTGACTTTCCACTATCTTCGTGGGCTAAATTTTCTTGCAGGTGCGTGTGTGTGTGTCTGTGTGATGTATGTAGCTTGTATGTGTAGTGTGTGTGAGAGAGAGGGAGAGTTAATGCAAAGAGAATAAGTAGGCAACTGATTTATTGCAAGCAGTATATTTACCTGAGTGTATCATCACTGAAATTAACATAGATTTTAGAAGTGGAAAAATGCCCTGATGTTTAGTGTCAGCTCCCTTCTCCTCCTTTTGCAGCACAAATCTGCCCTACAGAGTCGTGATAGTTCCTGAGCACTGATTTGGACTTTGTCAAGGAAATAAAGCACAAAGTCACATGCTCAGATATCACACTAAATGGCTGCCTGCAGCAAGCTAGGTTGGCCAACCCAAAAGGAATGCATGTACATTACAGACCAATGGGACACTGGACTGTGTTTTCAGTCACAGGCATGGAAGCACTTCCTCCTCCTGCGTCCTCTTCTAAGCTTCTCTGCCATCTTGCTTGTGCCTGGGAAATCCCTGTCCTCATCAGCAAACACAAATGATCAAGAAATCCTTTTGAAGAAAAGAGCATGGCCCTTTCCAGTTTCCTTCCTTTTATAGCTATTTAAGCTATAGCTATTTATAGATTCTGACAGAATGTGGTCCACTGGAGAAGGGAATGGCAAACCACTTCAGTATTCTTGCCTTGAGAACCCCATGAACAGTATGAAAAGGCAAAATGATAAGATACTAAAAGGGGAACTCCCCAAGTCAGTAGGTGCCCAAAATGCTACTGGAGATCAGTGGAGAAATAACTGCAGAAAGAATGAAGGGATGGAACCAAAGCAAAAACAACACCCAGTTGTGGATGTGACTGGTGATAGAAGCAAGGTCTGATCCTGTAAAGAGCAATATTGCATAGGAACCTGGAATGTCAGGTCTATGAATCAAGGCAAATTAGAAGTGGTCAAACAGGAGATGGCAAGAGTGAACATTGACATTCTAGGAATCAGCAAACTAAAATGGACTCAAATGGGTAAGTTTAACTCAGATGACCATTATATCTACTACTGTGGGCAGGAATTCCTCAGAAGAAATGGAGTAGCCATCATGGTCAACAGAAGAGTCCAAAATGCAGTACTTGGATGCAATCTCAAAAATGACAGAATGATCTCTGTTCGTTTCCAAGGCAAACCGTTCAATATCGTAGTAATCCAAGTCTATGCCCTAACCAGTAACATGGAAGAAGCTGACGTTGAACAGTTCTATGAAGACCTACAAGACCTTTTAGAACTAACACCCAAAAAAGATGTCCTTTTCATTACAGAGGACTGGAATGCAAAAGTAGGAAGTCAAGAAACACCTGGGGTAACAGGCAAATTTGGCCTTGGAATACGGAATGAAGCAGGACAAAGGCTAACAGAGTTTTGCCAAGAAAATGCACTGGTCATAGCAAACACCCTCTTCCAACAACACAAGAGAAGTCTCTACACATGGACATCACCAGATGATCAACACCGAAATCAGATTGATTATATTCTTTGCAGCCAAAGATGGAGAAGCTCTATACAGTCAGCAAAAACAAGACCGGGAGCTGACTGTGGCTCAGATCATGAACTCCTTATTGCCAAATTCAGACTTAAATTGAAGAAAGTAGGGAAGACTACTAGACCATTCAGGTATGACCTAAATCAAATCCCTTATGATTATACAGTGGAAATGAGAAATAGATTTAAGGGCCTAGATCTGATAGATAGAGTGCCTGATGACCTATGGACTGAGGTTTGTGACATTGTACAGGAGACAGGGATCAACACTATTCCCATGGAAAAGAAATGCAAAAAAGCAAAATGGCTGTCTGGGGAGGCCTTACAAATAGCTGTGAAAAGAAGAGAGGCGAAAAGCAAAGGAGAAAAGGAAAGACTTAAGCATCTGAATGCAGAGTTCCAAAGAATAGCAAAGAGAGATAAGAAAGCCTTCCTCAGTGATCAATGCCAAGAAATAGAGGAAAAGAACAGAATGAGAAAGACTAGAGATCTCTTCAAGAAAATTAGAGATACCAAGGGAACATTTCATGCAAAGATGGGCTCGACAAAGGACAGAAATGATATGGACCTAACAGAAGCAGAAGATATTAAGAAGAGGTGGCAAGAATACACAGAAGAACTGAACAAAAAAGGTCTTCACGACCCAGATAATCACGATGATATGATCATTTGTACCTAGAGCCAGACATCCTGGAATGTGAAGTCAAGTGGGCCTTAGAAAGCATCACTATGAACAAAGCTAGTGGAGGTGATGGAATTCCAGTGGAGCTATTTCAAATCCTGAAAGATGATGCTGTGAAAGTGCTGCACTCAACATGCCAGCAAATTTGGAAAACTCAGCAGTGGCCACAGGACCGGAAAAGGTCAGTTTTCATTCCAATCCCAAAGAAAGGCAATGCCAAAGAATGCTCAAACTCCTGCACAATTGCACTCATCTCACACGCTAGTAAAGTAATGCTCAAAATTCTCCAAGCCAGGCTTCAGCAGTACATGAACCGTGAACTTCCAGATGTTCAAGCTGTTTTTAGAAAAGGCAGAGGAACCAGAGATCAAATTGCCAACATCTGCTGAATCATCGAAAAAGCAAGAGAGTTCCAGAAAAACATCTATTTCTGCTTTATTGACTATGCCAAAGTGTTTGACTGTGCAGATCACAATAAACTGTAGAAGATTCTGAAAGAGATGGGAATACCAGACCACCTGACCTGCCTCTTGAGAAACCTATATGCAGGTCAGGAAACAACAGTTAGAACTGGACATGGAACAACAGACTGGTTCCAAATAGGAAAAGGGGTATGTCAAGGCTGTATATTGTCACCCTGCTTATTTAACTTCTATGCAGAGTACATCATGAGAAACGCTGGGTTGGAAGAAGCACAAGCCTGAATCAAGATTGCCGGGAGAAATATCAATAACTTCAGATATGCAGATGACACCATTCTTATGGCAGAAAGTGAAGAGGAACTAAAAAGCTTGATGAAAGTAAAAGAGGAGAGCAAAAAAGTTGGCTTAAGGTTCAACATTCAGAAAACTAAGATCATGGCCCCATGATGGTACCATCACTTTATGGCAAATAGATGGGGAAACAGTGGAAACGGTGTCAGACTTTATTTTCTTAGGCTCCAAAATCACTGCAGATGATGATTGCAGCCATGAAATTAAAAGACGCTTACTCCTTGGAAGGAAAGTTTTGACCAAGCTAGATAGCATATTGAAAAGGAGAGCCATTACTTTGCCAACAAAGGTCCATCTAGTCAAGGCTATGGTTTTTCCTGTGGTCATGTATGGATGAGAGTTGGACTGTGAAGAAAGCTGAGTGCTGAAGAATTGATGCTTTCTTTAACTTTGAGTTGGAGAAGACTTTTGAGAGTCCCTTGGAATGCAAGGGAATCCAACCAGTCCATCCTAAAGGAGATCAGTCCTGAGTGTTCATTGGAAGGACTGATGCTGAAGCTAAAACTCCAATACTTTGGCCACCTCATGCGAAGAGTTGACTCATTGGAAAAGACCCTGATGCTGGCAGGAATTGAAGGCAGGAGTAGAAGGGAACGACAGAGGATGAGGTGGCTGGATGACATCACTGACTCAATAGACATAAGTTTAGGTGAACTCTGGGAGTTGGTGATGGACTGGGAGGCCTGGCATGCTGTGATTCATGGGGTGCAAAGTGTCAGACACAACTGAGCGGCTGAGCTGAACTGAGCTGATATATAGATTAAGGGAATTTCTTGGATGCACTTAATCTACTCTCTCCATGTGCCAATCCACACATAAACATAGCTGTATGAATTTGCTCCACAATTGTGTACAAAAACACCACATTGCTATATGTTTCTATATCTTGTTCAGTCTCTGTTTTAAGCCTTGTTGACTAGTGTAGCCGGCTACCCAGTTTCAGTCATTACTGAAGGCGTCTGTCCCTGATAGTGGCTCAAGCGTCCCATGGGATTCTGTGACTTAGAGAATTTGGGGAAAGACTTCCAGTTCTGTAGGCCATTGTGGTCACTGCTGTGTGTTGTGGTCTGTTGCAAGGGAGGAGGCCCATCTCCCATCTACTGGATGTGGGAGTAGGCATCATTCTTCACGTCAGTCAATCTCCTTGTTATCTCCAGTGCCCTTGGCCTACAGCGGCTCAAAGCAGGCTTTCCCTTCTGAGCCAGAGATTGAGGTTGGGCCTCAGCAGTGAGAGCGCTAAATCCTAGTCACTAGAGCCGTTGTCAGTGACATGGTTCTGGCCCTTTGGCTTTGCAGAAAAGAATTCCCGCAAAGACAGGAAGTAGTGAAATGAGTAAAGTATTTATTAGGAAAAAATAAAATGCAGTATGTGTGGATAGACATAGAGGGGTACTCAGAGAGTCACACCCTCGTGGTAGTTTAAATCACTTATCGGGACATTTCTTCTAGGTTTCCTTTGGCCAATCCTTTTGATTTGTCTGGTTCTGAATCTGTGTTTGGTACATCTCAGGATCCTCCTATGTTGTTGTTGTTCAGCCGTGAAGTTGTGTCCGACTGTTTGCAACCCCGTGGACTGCAGCACAGCAGGCTTCCCTATCTTTCACTAGCTCTCAGAGCTTGCTCAAACTCAAGTCCATTGAGTCAGTGATGCTATCCAACCATCTCATCCTCTGCCACCCCTTTCTCCTCCTGCCCTCAATCTTTCCCAGCATCAGGGTCTTTTCCAAAGAGTCAGTTCTTGGCCAAAGTATTGGAGCTTCAGTTTCAGCATCAGTCCTTCCAATGAATATTCAGGACTGATTTCCTTTAGGATTGACTGATTTGATCTCCTTGCTGTCCAGGGGACCCTCCAGAGTCTTCTCCAACACCAAATGTGTGCATGCAAATCTCTCAGCCAGGGTGGATTCCAGCAACAAGGCCTATGGGTAGACTTAGCATCACTCTTCTTTTGACCTGCAAGGAATTTACTAGTCAAGAAAGGCTCCTTGACTTTGAGAATGACAAATACATAGTCTCTTATCTGGGCACAGCCCAGCCTCCTTTCTCGATTACCCTGCTATTGATTTTTTGGAGTTTCTGTCCATAAGGAATCAACTCCTAATGCTAACCTTGTTGGGGGAGGGGGCATCTACCCCCTGCCTCACTTGTACTCAGGCTCCAGCCTTCCTGACCATCCCACCAGACATCATGGACAATCAGGAGAATAGGGGAGGGCAGAGGCAGGCTCTGTAGCACCTCTCCAGTCTCTTTTAATTTCCAGGTCATTTTAACCATCTATACTCAAAGCCACATCCATCTCTTTGGCTAGTAACAAACTCCAAAGCCTGGATAGTGGTTTTGCTTTTTTCCCCCCCAAGTTTCTGGCAATTTCTGTTTTCGATTCCTAAATCTAATATTTCTGGGTGCCCTAAATGTAAAACTCAAGACTTTGTCTTATCTACAAGAAAAGGAGCTAAATTTGCCTTATTTTTCCTAGATCTTATTGCAGTAGCAGGAACAAGATATAAAGTCATATCTTAATAGATTATCTGCCACATACATACCAGAGGAACTTGTGGCAGGGGAAGGAAAACAGGAATTTTTGATCAGTGGAAAATGGGCAAACTTTTTTCTTTGTTTTTATTATTGGTGTTGTTTAGTGTTATGAAGTACAGGAGTTTTCTAAAGATTGATGTGACTGATACATTGAGTCACCATCCAGAATTGACTGCTCATTTCTCTATCAAAGATCTGCCAAACTTGTTCCATTTAGGAATTCAGGTTAATTATTCCTCCATTCTGTTGGTGTCGTGCAGGATCATGTCTCTTGAATGCTTAAAGACACAAAATCATGATCTGATTGCCTAAGCCTCTTAACAAGGATGGAGAGGTATTTATAAAAAGCCAAACGAGGAAGTTTTTCCCAGAGAGTTTTGTGAGAATGAAAATGAAGTGAGTATTTATAGTAATGATGTGTGTTTTGTGAATGAGTCCCTCTAGATTGCTAAGTTTATCCTTTGATCTGAAAACATGACAGTGATTGAAAAATCAATTAGCACATATACCATATGTCCAAACAGCCTAAAATAAAGATGAGGAGGGTGATTTTTAAATGTATTAGGAGCCACCAATCCATGAACGACTCCTCCCCAAATTAAGCAGGGTTAATTATAAGGTATGTATACTGTATTCACTTTCTATTGCTGCTGTAACAAATTACTGCAAATTTAATGGCTTACAACATTCATTCATTATCTTCAGTTCCATAGAGCAGGAGTCATGGTACAGCATGCCTCAGCTGGGTCCTCCACTTTAAGTCTCGCAGAGACAAAATCAAGGTTGGGAGGGTTGTGTTCCTTTCTGCTTTCAAGCACATTCTGTTGTTGATCAAATCCAGTTCTTTGTGGTTGTAGGACTGTGCTTCCTTATTGGCTGTCAGCTGGGGGCCATCCTAGGCTTTTTCTGCTCCTTCCATCCTGTTACCCTCTGCATCCTGGTGCCAGTCAAAGCCTTCACTTCTTCTCACACTTAGAATCCCTCTGACCTGGTCGTTTAGTGTGTCTCTTGTCTCTATCTAGAGGAAGTTCTCTACTTTTAAGGGCTCATGTAAATGAATTGGCCTGCCCAGAAAATTCACATAATTTTCCTTGTAATGCATAGTTTAAGATGTAATCTTATGCTTTTTACAGAGAGGAAAATGAAAACTTATTTTGTAGATATATTTTCATATTTATTTCACTGTTTCAGGTCTTGGTTCTCTAGTTGTGGCCTGCAGGCTCTAGAGCTTGGATTCAGTTGCACGTGGGATCTTAGTTCCCTGACCAGGGATTGAACCTTTGTCCCCTGCATTGGGAGGTGGATTCTTAATCACTGGACCACCAAGGAAGTCTCCACTCATTATGTTTTAGATATTAAATCAAAATACGTTTTCTAGGAATTTCCCTGGTGGCCCAGTGGCTAAAACTCCATGCTCCTAAGGAGGTGGCCTAGCTTTGATCCCTGGTCAAGGAACTAGATCCCATATGCCACAACTAAGGACCCTGCATGCTGCAATGAAGATCAAAGATCCTGTGAGCCACAGCTAAGACCCAGCATGGTCAAATAATCTTTTAAATTAAATAATGTTTTCCAGTATTGTAGTTTTTTCACATTAAAATCTCAGCTTTTCTTTATCATTTGGGGCCTCTTTAAGTAGTTTTAAGTTCTTAGAAGCCATACTCATATTTGCGTGTTAATTAATCTGTATCGGTGAGAATATGTATAAAAAACATATAACGTGTATAATAAAAGAGCAAGAGACCAATAGGAAAACTAACTCTGGCTTTAATAAAGCTGTATTTCAGGCTGCTTGTGGTTATTAAACCACATATAAAGTGGTTGTCTTAGTTATTATACTCAGCAGGTACAGTTATTTTATTATGAGATAGTTTCAATTTTGGTTTAAATAAAATTGATTTTCATGGACTACAGTTTAGTTCTGAATATCTGTGTATTATTCTACCCAGGTCTGGGTAGCACACACCTGAGTAGCTTAAAAAAAAAAAAAAAAAAAGGAAGCAAACTTCAGAGTTAGGCAGAAGACCAAATGCTGACTTTGTTCCTTAGCAGCTGTGTGACCTCAGACAACTTGCTCATCCTCTCTGATACTTCCTATCTGCATGTGCATAATGGGGATATCAGTATAAAGCTGCAGGAAGAGGGCATTGATGAGGATTAAATGAGATTAATGAGAAATCCCTCACCACTTCTGGTATGCAGGCAGAGTTAAAAAATTATGGATTTCCTTTGGTTTGTCTCTCAGGGTCTCTAATATGCTGATATGTGAATCTCATCCTTGATAACTGATCTGAACCTAAGCCCTAATTTTGTGATGGAGGAGTCCATTTAGATTTAATATTCTTTAATATTCTTTCATATCCGGAGAAGGCAATGGCAACCCACTCCAGTATTCTTGCCTGGAAAGTCCCATGGACGGAGGAGCCTGGTGGGCTGCAGTCCATGGGGTTGCAAAGAGTCGGACACAACTGAGTGACTTACCGAGTTGGACACGACTGAGTGACTTCCCTTTCACTTTTCACTTTCATGCATTGGAGAAGGAAATGGCAACCCACTCCAGTGTTCTTGCCTGGAGAATCCCAGGGATGGTGGAGCCTGGTGGGCTGCCGACTATGGGGTCGCACAGAGTCCGACACGACTGAAGTGACTTAGCAGCAGCAGCAGCAGCATTCTTTCATATTGTCTTATTATGTTTAAAAAAAATTCAGTTTCATCTTTCAGTTCAGTTCAGTTCAGTTCAGTTGCTCAGTTGTGTCTGACTCTTTGCAACCCTATGAATCGCAGCACACCAGGCCTCCCTGTCCATCACCAACTCCCGGAGTTCACTCAGACTCACGTCCGTTGAGTCAGTGATGCCATCCAGCCATCTCATCCTCTGTCGTCCCCTTCTCCTCCTGCCTCCAATCCCTCCCAGCATCAGAGTCTTTTCCAATGAGTCAACTCTTCGCATGAGATGGCCAAAGTACTGGAGTTTCAGCTTTAGCATCAGTCCTTCCAAAGAAATCCCAGGGTTGATCTCCTTCAGAATGGACTGGTTGGATCTCCTTGCAGTCCAAGGGACTCTCAAGAGTCTTCTCCAACACCACAGTTCAAAAGCATCAATTCTTCAGGGTCTACTAAAAGAAGTATTTTATGATCATTTGCTAATGCAATAATAAAAATGCTTTTTAAAAGGATTAGAAACTTGAAGTTTCATTAGGGGGCCAGAAACAATAGAATTTTATTTTTTACATTAGATTTGTCATTTCAATAAAATAGCAAATGCTCCTAGTTGAAAGGTCTTACTTACCACAAGAGCTTAAAGTTAATCATTCTTCTCAAGAGTAGCTAGAATATCCTTTGTGTTGCATGTTTTTTTCTGGGATAAAAGAAAGTAGCTTTGATTGGTAATTTGAAGGCAGGGTCGCAGTCCCCTTGTGGTTCCTTTGGTTCCTTCTTTATTGAGCCGTCCAGATACCTCTGTCCATGGTGCTGACCTCCAGACTCGCTCCCCTTCAAGTATTTGATGGCCCAGGTTTGTTGTTTTTCATGCTAGGTGCCTAAGGAGCTCCCTTTGGTTTGTAGCTGCTGTTCTTCTCTGTTGAGTCTGTGTCATTTTATGCTCTTCTGCAACTTCCCCAGTGCTTAAAGGGCCAGCTTGTTCCTGGTTACTATTTTTTAAATGCGCTTATTCAGTGTTTCCATGCTGTGAGTTAGAGTTTTTTGAGATGTTTCTTGGTCCAATTCACTCATGGTTGCTGAGATTTAAATCCATGCCAGTGGTATCCTCATTCCACAGATTTTTACTGCTCTCTTTCTATTTAAGAAAATCTCAGTCTTCCTTCTGTGTTTCTCCTTTACTCTCACATTACAACCATACTTACAACACTTTGGGGGTCAACCACAAGTCCAGGTTGTCACCTGCACCTCTGATTGATAGGCTGTAGATCCTGGGTTCTACAAACCTTGGATTTCTTGCAAACTCCCTCCTTGGATTCTATTAATTTTCTAGAGGAACTCAGAGAATCAGTGTACTCAAGAGATTCTGAGTAACTCAGAAACAGCCAGATGAAAGAGATGTCATATAGCAAGTTATTGGGGGAGGGCACATAGCTTCCACACACTCTCCCAGCACTTGTTCACCATCCCAGAAGCTCTCCTAACCTTGTCCTTTTGGAGTTTATTGAGACTTCTTTACAAAGTCATGATTAATTAAATCACTGGCTGTTGGCAGTTGATTCGACCTCCAGCCCCTCTCCCCTCTCCAGAGGCTAGGGAGTGGGACTACAAATTCCAACCCTGAAATCACGTGATTGGGCCCACTGGCAATCAGTCCCCAACCTTAGATGATCTAGGGGCTTTCCAAAGCCACCTCATTAACATAACACAAGACACCTTTATCACTCCCCTCACTTAGGAAATTCCAAGAGTTTTAGGAGTCTGTACTAGACACAAGAGATGTTCTACACAAGGAACAGGGATAAAGACTAGCTATATATTTCTTGTTATAAATCACAATACTGCACCTCCTAAGTATAGACTCTTGTCATGGGCACTCTAGAAAAATAAAAGGGGAATATGATTTGGCACCTGACTTCAAGAAGCTTTGAATCTGGTGAAAGGTGAGAGGAGGAGAGCAGTAAACAGATGTGGGAAAGCGAGGCAGACATAAACTAGGTGTCACTGGAGAGGTGCCAGTAGTGCTGTGTGAGCTTGCAGCAGTGACTCAACTCTGGCCACACAGAAGAAGCACCTGGGGAGCTTTTAGACATCTTGGTGCACACTGTCAGTCCCAGACATATTCAGAAGCTCTGGGGATGCAGGTCAAACATCAGCATTTTAAAGTCCCAAGGGGATTCCAGTGTGTGGATACAGTTGAGAACCACCAGCCTGAAAATGACCCTGATACATTCTGGCTCTGTGACAGGGTAACAGCAAAGTCTTGCTTTCCTCTATTTTTATTTGATTTAATGCACCTCATGCTCCATATTGGATTTTGACAAGTACCTGCTTCAATGTTGATAAGACCTTGTATACTTAGTATATACTCAATAAACACTTGCCTGTTGATAGATGAATACCCACTTGTTTTAACGCTCCCCACTCCCTTAAACAACATTTATTGAGCACCTAATATATTTGGAGATTGTCATTTAGTTGCTCAGTCATGTCCAACTCTTTGTGATCCCATGGACTGTAGCCCGCCAGGCTTCTCTGTCCATGGGATTTCCCAGGCAAGAATGCTGGAGCGGGTGGTCATTTCCCACTCCAATATTTGGGGATAGAGCAGTACTCACTGGTGGGGAGAGAACAGTAAGTGCAACCATCTCTGCCTGGATGCGCTGTTTCCCACATGAGGCCATCTTCTCCATCAGAACCATTCTGGGAGCTTGTAACAGAACAGGCTCTTGGATGCTTCCTCAGCTTGTGACAGAGTTTCTGGTCATGAAGTCCAGGGAGACTTTTTGTTCACAAAGTGCCCAGATGATTCTGTATACATGAGAGTTTGAAAGGCCCTGCAAAGACAATGCAGGACAGGTCAGGGCAAGGTGTGCTACGGTGCCCCCTACAGAGAGACTGACGTTCAGGGAGCCCGGAAAGGGTGTTGGGAGAGGGTGGCCTCTGAGCTGGGTCTTAGGGATGATTATTGACTTATTCACAGGAAAGGGGAAGGAGAGCATTTCAGGAAAAGGCAAGCTCCTGGTCATGTCTCAGAGACGAGAATGAACACGGCACATGGCAGAGACTGGAGGCCAACTGTGAGGAGCCATTTATAATTTTGAGTTAATTAACCTCTATCGATCCCCACAATGTTCTGAGCAGTGCATGCGAGGAGGATAAAACTGCTCAAGGAACACGGTGTCCCTGAGTCTGGCTCTGAGCTCTTATTTGGTTCAGCAGAGCGATGCCTGATCACTGCCAAGCTCTGGAAGTCTCCCAAGAACCCAGATTCACGAGGTTGTAAAGCCACACCTGGGGTGACTGAGTATCTGCAGGAAGGGCACAGAGCTCTGGCTGGTGTCACCAGGGCCACCACTTCCTGATGCGTCTCTTCTGGAGGCTCTGAAAGAGGCAGAGTCTGGTCTGGGAAGTTGGCTGACAAAATGAGGTCAAGGCTGGTGATCCGGTGAAATTGGTGGTTTGGTTTTATTACACTGTGAATGCCAGGCTATAAACATTATCAGTAAAATAGGCTTTGGAAACCTAACATGGAATTCTAACCACTGTTTATAACTTCTCCTCTAAGAGAAAGAATAAACCATGGTCCAAAAACTAAATTATTTTTGAGTAACAATAGCTATTTACTGGGCTTCCCGGGTGGTGCTAGTGGTAAAGAACCTGCCTGCCAGTGTAGGAGACATAAGAGACATGTTTGATCCCTGGGTTGGGAAGGTCCCCTGGAGAAGGAAATGGCAACCAACTCCAGTATTCTTGCTTGGAGAATCCTTTGGACAGAGGAGCCTGGCAGGCTACAGTCCATGGGGTTGTAAAGAGTCAGACATACCTGGAGCAACTCAGCACACACTCCCAGCTATTTATTGATGACTTAGTAGGCACCAGGCCTCCAATGGCCTAAGCTTTACACTTTCTTTTTACTACTGCTTGTCTGTGTCTCTCCCTAGCCGTCTCAGAGATGTGGTATTATTCCATTTGCTTTACCGATCATGGAGCTTGTGAGCGACAGAGTTGGGATTTGAATCCAGATATGTGTAGCTATTAGAAACTGAGTGTGTGACAACTGTGCCAGGCTACTTTTGGAATATGATTTTGTATAAATTGGTGGTTTCCTTTACCTTCTTATTTTACATACACATCCCACAGTGTCTGTTGAGACCTTGACGAATAGTTAACCAGAAAGCAGCATGAAAAGAAATAAAATGCCCCAGAATTAGCAGGAAGAAAAATACTGCTTTATTTCTTTGATCCTTCTATTGGGTTGGCCATAAAGTTCGTTAAGGTGTTATGGACAAACCTGAACGAACTATTTGGCCAACCTGACACATTTCTCACAGTTTGAAACCAAAATCCTTCCTCCAAAGTGCTTTTGCTAAGGAATGCCTGATAAAGGGGTTAGAAATGTAGCTTCACTCAATTTGGCAGGAATCGCAGATAAAATGGAATGTCAGATCCTCTGTTTCAAGGGCTGTTTTCAGATACAGTGGCTCTAAGATGGTTCTCATTCTATGAAACAGAATTTAGAAGAGCAGGATGAATTCAACTGAATCATGAAAACGAGTGCTGTGATCTGCGAAGTATAGCCCTTGATCATCCTTTCCCCCCAATACCTAGATAATTAGCTGGAGCTTGAGTCATGGTTTACACGTAGCCATCTGATTATTTGCAACACCTGCAGGGGAAAGTACATTGTCACTTCTGTCAGTTCTGTTTGTAGGGATCATCTCTACAGGTGAAAAAAAGAGGCCACTTTGGTGAGGATGTATACCTGAAATATATTAATACAAAAGGGGAAAATTGCAGAAACAAAATTTCTTCACAGTGATCTGAAGTTTCAGTAATATTCAGTTATTAAATATTTGCTCTTGTTTATTCAAAACTTTAATTATTGGCACATTTACAGTTTTCTGCTTAGTTTGACATTTAATCTAATGGTTTTATGTTTATTTATTGCATGGTCTAAATATGGTTTCACTTTCTAAACTGTGACTAATCTTTATAGTCATTTGATATGATTTAATTGTATCATGCTATTTAAATAATGAGTGCCTTCTCTGTACTAAGTATTTGTAATCTTTTTGTACATGTGGTAACTTCAGGTACCAAAGAGTTAACCAAGTTTTCCATAGTTATTAGACATTTCAAAATATTTATAGTGAAGATATGAATTTACATGACCTCTGAGTAAAAAGAAATTAATTGAGCTCATGCTGTGAAACTAAATAAATCAGTGGGAAGAAAAATTGTAGGCTTTAGTAGCGGAAGTAATTAGATCAAAGGCTTCTTCTGCATTGTACTAAGTTGCCTCTGTTTGTTTCTGAATGGCTGCTAATGTTTAAATTTCTGAGCTGCCAGGTTTTTACTATTTTGCCAACAACATTTTCTCTACTTCAAGGATTACTGGAAAACTAATCAGATGCAGTAATTGATTTAACAACAGAATGATTCAGTAGTTGCTGTCTTCTGTAAAATCTTCCTTCTTCAGTTTTAAGGTAAATTATCAATTTATGGGTCTTCACAGAAAAGCATTTATTTCTCTTTGCTCCGTTAAAAAGGAGAGTTCTCTGCACTCAAATTTGTTTGGGGGTAAAATGTTCCACCTGTGAATCCTTTTCGGGGACGTGAATACGTGTTTGACAATCAAGTCTCAGATGACAGTCCTGTATGAGAATCACAGGGCAGTTTAAAATTGTGTGTAATCAAATGATGCGGTCTTGACAGAAGATGGCCTTGTCCAGAGCTGACTGAGAAGTCAGTTGCAGATGTTGTGTGCTTGTCTGTCACTGTAATAAAGGGTCCAGGGTTTTGCTTTCTAGAACTGTTGTTCTGCCTGACCTACTCAGCGAAAGTCCCCAGTCTTCTGATGGGCATGACATGCAGATTTACCCTACAGGAACGAGTAATATCCCTAAATACATGTATGTAGTTACAAATATATATATCTGTATGCTTAATGACAGAGGAAGTACCAGACATGAAAACTGCAGATTAGTTGAGGTCTATCCCGATGGGGCTTTTCCAATAAACCTACATCGTTGGAAATGCCTCGTAGAGTAAGTATGTGGTTTCCTTTACTCACAGAACTGCCTGTTCGATCTGTGGGAAAGAACTACAAGACACAGTTGCCAAGAAAACTATGAAAAACCTAACAAACTTTTTTTTTTGAATCTTAGGTATTGACATATCCCAACAATCTGTACTGTTCTAGGATGTGATAGCTTAGGGGTGAATATGATTTGCACTTAATACATTTTTAGAGGGTGTCAAATTCAGAACCAGGCAGTTCTGTCTGCAGACCCTAAACATGGTCCTAAAGTAAATTGCTTGAGGAAATTGAATCCCAAAGATTACAGATGGGGAATGTCAAAGTGTGTCTGTATTCCATTGGAGAGCAAAGAAGCCTGACTGACTGACTGACACAGCAGCTGTGGATTGTGCAAAATGTCTTTTGGAAAGGGCTGTTGTATGTGTCTTGAATATTATGACTTTGTAGGAACTGAGGTAATTGGCAGTGGAAAGAATGAGATCATGTGAAATCCCTTTAAAATGTATTGACTTAAATCATGCCTGTGTTACACATTTGAAAAACAAACAAACAAAAAACGAAACTCTTTGTGCAGAAAAAAATCCTCTGCAGATTTCATGTGAAGGCTGGACAGCTCCTCAAGTGCTCAGAGGTATTGAGTATGGCACAGGGTTTCAGTGGCCGAGTGGAATGGGATGGGCAGGAGACACCAGTCTGTAGAGCCCTGAGCTGGTTGCTCCCTACTTCCAGAACTTGTCTTCTCTGCTGATTCTTGGATAACTGGCTGCTTCCCTCCAAACAGCTGGGGACGCTCTTGATTTCTGCACGCCACCACTGTTGCCCAGCTGTCTGCCCAGCTGCTTTTCCAAATTCTCACTTGTGCTCTTAAGGGATTTTTATTATAATTTATTATTATTTTTGGCTGTTCTGGGTTTTCACTGTGGCGTGCAGGCTTAGTTGCCCCATATGTGGAATCTTGGTTCCCCAGCCAGGGATCAAGCCTGTATCCCCTGCACTGGAAAGCAGATTCTTAACCCCTGGACCACCGGGAAAGTCTTGAATTTTTATTACAAATGCAATATGTGTATTGATAATAAAATCTGCATTGGAGATGATCATATAGAAAATAAATGTCTCCTCCCCTAACCAGATTCTCAGTGTCCAATTTTCTTTTTAGTTCTTCTTGTGGTTACCTCTGTAATCATCCCAGACTATGTGCTGATGCTTGCCCCTCTTGAATTATCATTGTATACTAGACTGTTTGAGCAATATATAGTCATTCCCTGCCATGAAAGATTAAGGACTTTAGCATGCTTGTGCTATTTCTAAAGACTTTACTCTTATTAATGATCCATTTATTAATTGCTTTTGTAACTCTAAATAATAATGTAAATCTTTTCCTTAACACATCACCTTAGGCACTATATCTAGACTCCTCAGTACATCTATAAAATGGGGATAACTATAATACCTACATTATAAGGCTGTTATAAGAATTAAGTGACAGGATCCTTTTAAACTGTTTAGGAAGGGCTTCCCAGGTGGCTCAGTGGGTAAAGAGTCCACCTGCAATGCAGGAAAGGAGATGCAGGAGATGTGGGTTCAATCCCTGGGTTGGGAAGATGCCCTGGAGGAGGGCATGGCAACCCACTCCTGCATTCTTGCCTGGAGAATCGCCATGGACAGAGGAGCCTGTTGGGTTACAGTTCATGAGGTCACAAAGAGCTGGACACAGCTAAAGCAACTAAGCACACACAAGGTCCTGGTACTTAGCGAATTCCCAATGTATTTGGCCAATATTCCATGTGGGAATCCCCAGCCTTCAACTCCGCTCACTGCTGTCACTAAACAGCCACCTCAGTTAGCTGGAGTGTGACTTGTACATTATCAGTGTTGCTTTACGTTCTCAGCTGCAGCTTTAAAGATTGGTATAAAAACAATTGCGTGCTTTCACCTGATGGTTAGGGTCATCAGCTCCTTAATAGCCCAGTTTGTTACATTTGAAGATATTCTCTAGGGACCCTTTGCTTTTCTCTTCAAGTTTGGACCGATTACTTTCTAGGTCTGTGGCATAGTCATCATCCTGGTTATCGTATATAAAATGATCAGGTAAGGACTGCTGGGAAAGTGATATTCAAGTAAAAACCTGAAGTAAGGAGAGGAGAATTCTAAACAGAGGAAAGAAGTGCAAAGGTCCTGAGGCAGAACAACCCTACTGTGCTTACTTGGGGCACAGGAAGGGGGCCAGTGTGGCTGGATTGAGTGGAATGAATAATCTGGGCGAAAGTGATGGAGGTTATAAGTATTTTGAAGATTCAACTAAATGGATTAGATGTGTAACAAGATAGAGAGCAATGAAGAACCACTCCAATATTTGTGTTATAGTCAGTTGGAAGGATTGGGTTGCTGTTCAGTAAGATGAATGAAGAATGGGGAAGAATGTGGGAGGAGCAGGGGACTTCCCTGGTGATCCTGTGCTTAAGAATCTGCCTTGCAATGCAGGGGACTCGGGTTCCATCCCTGGTTGGGAGACTAAGATCCCACATGCTGCGTGGCTCAACTCAGCCCACAGGCTGCAACTAAACAGTCTGCGTTACATGGAAAGATGCTGCGTGCCACAACTAAGACCCAACACAGCCAAATAAGTATTTTTTAAAAAGAATTTGGAAGAACAGATTTGACCCATGTGGGATGGGAGATGGGTGGCAGGAAAGGGCAGAGAGCAAGAGTTCAGTTTTGGAAGCATTTATTTAGAATGCCTGCCAAAGGGACTTCTCTGGTGGCCCACTGGTTTTAAAGTTTCACCTTCCAGTGCAGGAGTGAGGATTTGATTACTGATTGGGAACCTAGGATCCTACATGCCTCACAGCAAAAAAACTCAAAACAATGTTTGTAAAGCAAACAATGTAACAAATTCAATAAAAACTTTGAAAATGGTACACATAAAAAGAAATCTTTAGAAATAATAGAATGCCTATAAGATATCCAAGTGGAGATGTGAATGGGAAGTTGGGAATATACTTTGGGGTTTGGGACAGACATCTAATCTGGGAGTCGTATATGTGATCAGTAGGCCATGAGATGAATGAAGTCATGAAGGGAGAGTGTGTGAGCAGAGAAGAGAATTAATAGGGCCAAGGGTCATGGTCTTGGTAATGCCCATGTTTGGAGGGGAGAGAGGTTAAGAGGAGCCAGTAAAGAAGATGAGAAAAAGACCATTGAAGGATGGAGTTTGTGAAGCTAACAAAGCATTTCAAGAGGAAAGAGTTAAAGAGTTGCAAAGAGAATTAAGGAAAAAGAAGAGAGTGGTAAAACAAATGGATGTTAACAACAGGAGAAAAGAATATGAGGGTTGAGAGTTCACTTCTGGATTTAGTGTAGTGGAGCTCACTGTTAAACTTCATAAAAGCAAAGTGATTTTATTTTAGCTACTCTGAGAAAGGAGGGACCATCCCCAGTCCTTGGGGTGTTTTTATTCCCAGAGATGATGAGCAACCCACCTCCTGCTGGCATCTGCATTAGCGCCCAGCAGGACTGTGCTTTAGCCATAGATGTTTCTGCTCTGTTCCTGGTCTAGGGTGATACTTACTTCTTTAAAAGCCTGGCTATGTTGCTTTTGTTTGCTCTTTTTGTATTTGGTCACATTCGCATGTGTTTAGAGACGCGGGGGGAGTGTGCTAAAGTGTGCATCTATTTTAACTGAATGTTTTTTCTGCTAAATCTTTACCTTCTTTACTAAATGTTCCTTTTATTTTCTGGCCTTACCTGCCTCACTGTTAAGGATGTGATATTTGTGATCACTTTCTCAAATAGAGAGGTTTTTTTTTTTTCTTCTTCCTGCATGTATGGCTGGGTTGCTGAAGTTGGTGTCATATTAAAACTCACTGCCACTAAAAGTCATTTCTCCCTTATTATGTTCATCTAATTTGATATATTCCCCTGTGTTCCTTCTGGTTTTTGTCACTTAACAACCTCCTGGCCAATCCCTGTTACGGGCTGAACTGTGTCTCCCTATCCACATTCATATGTTGAAGTCTTATCCCCCTGGGGGCTTAGAATGTGACTTTATTTGGAATAAGGTCTTTGTCTTCTAAATTCTATTGGAGTATATTTGATTTACAATGTTGTGTTAGTTGCTGCTGTATAGCAGAGTGAATTAGTTTTACATATACATGTGTGCTGTCCTGTGTTTTGTTACTCTGCTGCTGCTGCTGCTAAGTCGCTTCAGTCGTGTCTGACTCTGCGACCCCATAGACAGCAGCCCACCAGGCTCCCCTGTCCCTGGGATTCTCCAGGTAAGAACACTGGAGTGGGTTGCCATTGCCTTCTCCGGCTTAGTCACTCAGTTGTGTCCAACTCTTTTTGACCTCATGGACTGTAGCTTGCCAGGCTTCTCTGTTCATGGGGATTCTCCAGACAAGAATACTGGAGTGGGTTACTATGCCTTTCCCCAGGGGATCTTCCCAACTCAGTGATCAAACCCAGGGCTACCTCATTGCAGGAGGATTCTCTACTGTCTGAGCCAGCAGGGAAGCCTAAGAATACTGGAGCAGGTAGCTTATCCCTTCTCCAGGGGATCTTCCCCACCCAGAAATCAAACTGGGGTCTCCTGCATTGCAGGCGCATTCTTTACCAGCTGAGCTACCAGGGAAGCCCCATGTATACATATACCTGTTCTTTTTTAGATTCTTTCCCCATATAGGTCATTACTGAGTATTGAGTAGAGTTTCCTGTGCTCCACGGTAGGTCCTTATTAATTATCTATTTTACATATAGTAGTGTGTATATGTCAGTCCCAATCTCCCAACTTATGCTTCCCTCCCTCTTCCCCAGTAACCATACGTTTGTTTTCTATATCTGTGATTCTGTTTTTGTTTTGTAGATAAGCTCGTTTGTACCATTTCTTAAAATTGCTCACATAACCAATATCATATGATATTTATCTTTCTCTGTCTGACTTAACTTCATATGATACTCTCTAGTTCTACCCATATTGCTGCAAAAGGCATTATTTCATTTTTCCATGAGTAATATTCCACTGTATTCTGTACCATATCTTCTGCATCCATTCCTTGGTCGATGGACATTTATTTAGGTTGCTTCTATGTCTTGGCTATTGTAGACAGTGCTGCAATGATTTGGGGCACATATATCCTTTAGATTATAGTTTTCTCAGGATATATGCCCAGGAGTGATATTGCTGGATCATATGGTAGTTCTATTTTTAGTATTTTAAGGAACTTCCATACTGTTTTCCATAGTGATTATACCAATTCACATTCCCACCAACAGTGTAGGAGAGATCCCTTTGGCTAATGTCTTTAAAGAGGTGACTAAGGTCAAATGAGGTCATTCAGATGGGCCTTAGTCCAATATGATTGGTGTCCCTATAAGAAAAGGAAATTAAGACACAGACATACAAGGGAAGATCTTGTGAAGACACAAGGAGTAACCAGCCACCTGCCCTGCCAACACCTTGATCTTGAACTTCTAGGCTCCAGAACTGTGAGCCTAGAACAAATTCCTCTTTTTTAAGCCACCCAGTGTATGGTACTTCATTATGGCAGCCCTAGCAGACTAATAGGCCCCCTCATAAAAGATTTTGGCACTTGGTTCACAGACCTTCTTTCCATCCACTGCCCTGCCTTCCTCCTGGCCAAGCTCAATGTCAGTAAAGACATGGTCCTCTGACCTCCAAGATCGTCTTTCACGGCTCAAGCCAAGCACTCCCAGGACCATTCATTCTCTGGTTTTCACTCGGAAGAGTTTTGCCTTTGAAGTGACGCATCCCCCTTTCCAGCAACCTCACGCGGTTATTTTCGGTACACTGATCCTTCAGCTCCTTTGTCTCATAGGCTGCTATCGCCTAGATTTGCTCCCTGATTGTCAGGCAGCTCTTCCTGACTTCCTCCTCCCCCAGCTTAGACTTCATGAACCCTTCCTCCTACCAAATGCTGCCAGCACACTGAGCCATCTTGTTCTATTGTCTTCTTGTTACAAATGCCCGGCAAACCCCAGACTCAGATGGACCTGAATGCCAGTCTTCTCCATGTCCGCAACTAGGACACACTGTAATTTGTTTAATAATGGTTGGACATAAGGACATTGTTTCCCCTTTTACTATTAAATATGACTATGGTGAATATCGTTCATTATACATATATCTTTGTGTGTTTCTCTGTGTCTGTCTTAAGCTAAATTCCTAGCAGTGTAGTTATAGGACCAAAAGCTTTAAGACTTTTAAATAGAATGATTCAATCAAAGGTACTGTTATTTCACTTTCTTTGGCTTTTGTTTCCTTATATATATAAAAGATGGTACACCATTCATTTTTTCCAGCTCCATTAGAAAACAAACCTGTAATTGCTAGGTGTCTAACAGGTTGTGAATTACATTTTTCATTATTATTAAATCAATTTGTAAGAAAAGTTATCCATTTAATCTTTATTTTCTGCCATGAATTATCACTTTTTCTGAAGATATGTGATTATAAATTTGCTGTTCATCTGAATGCTCAAAAATGCAAAAATTTGAGTTAAATTCATTTACATTAGTGATTTTGCTCTTATAGCCTTTGTTTTTCTCTCCACCTCTTCATTCTGTGTTTAATTATTATCAATTGAAAGTTACTTTGATTGCATGGTGAAATATATTGTAAGTGACCTAAGATAGTTTTAGGCATGAATATATTTAATTTTTAAAGTGTTGGTTTCCTTGTGGCATTTCCAAAGTCTTGTTTGGCACTGACATTCTACATATTTCATTTTTTTCTTATAAATAAAATTGATAAGCAGACTATATAATAAAAATAATAAATTAAATAAAATACAACATCAGGTTACCTTTCAATAAGCTCAGAATGATTTTTCATCACTGATGTATGAGAATACATCAGTTCAGTCCAGTTCAGTTGCTCAGTCGTGTCCGACTCTTTGCGACATCCTGAACTGGAGCATGCCAGGCCTCCCTGTCCATCACCAACTCCTGGAGTTCACTCAAACTCACGTCCATCGAGTCAGTGATGCCATCCAGCCATCTCATCCTCTGTCATCCCCTTCTCCTCCTGCCCCCAATCCCTCCCAACATCAGAGTCTTTTCCAATGAGTCAGCTCTTCGCATGAGGTGGCCAAAGTACTGGAGTTCCAGCTTTAGCACCAGTCCTTCCAATGAATACCCAGGACTGATCTCCTTTAGGATGGACTGGTTGGACCTCCTTGCAGTCCAAGGGACTCTCAAGAGTCTTCTCCAACACCACAGTTCAAAAGCATCGATTCTTCAGCTCTCAGGTTTCTTCACAGTCCAACTCTTACATCCATACATGACCACTGAAAAAACCATAGCCATGACTAGACAGACCTTTGTTGGCAAAGTAATGTCTCTGCTTTTTAATATGCTATCTTAAAAAGCAGGTTGGTCATAACTTTCCTTCCAAGGAGTAAGCATCTTTTAATTTCATGGCTGCAGTCACCATCTGTAGTGATTTTGGAGCCCAAAAAAATAAAGTCTGACACTGTTTCCACTGTTTCCACATCTATTTCCCATGAAGTGTTGGGACCATCATGGGGCCATGATCTTCGTTTTCTGAATGTTGAGCTTTAAGCCAACTTTTTCACTCTCCTCTTTCACTTTCATCAAGAGGCTTTTTAGTTCCTCCTCACTTTCTACCATAAGAATGGTGTCATCTGCATATCTGAGGTTATTGATATTTCTCCCAGCAATCTTGATTCCAGCTTGTGCTTCTTCCAGCCCAGCATTTCTCATGATGTACTCTGCATAGAAGTTAAATAAGCAGGGTGACAATATACAGCCTTGACGTACTCCTTTTCCTATTTGGAACCAGTCTGTTGTTCCATGTCCAGTTCTAACTGTTGCTTCCTTATCTGCATATAGGTTTCTCAAGAGGCAGGTCAGGTGGTCTGGTATTCCCATCTCTTTCAGAATTTTCCACAGTTTATTGTGATCTGCACAGTCAAAGGCTTTGGCATAGTCAATAAAGCAGAAGTAGATGTTTTTCTGGAACTCTCTTGCTTTTTCCATGATCCAGCGGATGTTGGCAATTTGATCTCTCATTCCTCTGCCTTTTCTAAATCCAGCTTGAACATCTGGAAGTTCGCAGTTCATGTACTGCTAAAGCCTGGCTTGGAGAATTTTGAGCATTACTTTACTAGTGTGTGAGATGAGTGCAATTGTGCGGTAGTTTGAGCATTCTTTGTCACTGTCTTTCTTTGGGATTGGAATGAAAACTGACCTTTTCCGGTCCTGTGGCCACTGCTGAGTTTTCCAAATTTGCTGGCATATTGAGTATAGCACTTTCACAGCATCATCTTTCAGGATTTGAAATAGCTCCACTGGAATTCCATCACCTCCACTAGCTTTGTTCATAGTGATGCTTTCTAAGGCCCACTTGACTTCACATTCCAGGATGTCTGGCTCTAGGTGAGTGATCACACCACTGTGATTATCTGGGTGGTGAAGCTCTTTTTTGTACAGTTCTTCTGTGTATTCTTGCCACCTCTTCTTAATATCTTCTGCTTCTGTTAGGTCCATACCATTTCTGTCCTTTATTGAGCCCATCTTTGCATGACATATTCCCTTGGTATCTCTAATTTTCTTGAAGTGATCTCTAGTCTTTCCCATTCTGTTGTTTTCCTCTATTTCTTTGCATTGATGGCTGAGGAAGGCTTTCTTATCTCTCCTTGCTATTCTTTGGAACTCTGCATTCAAATGGGAATGCATATTTTGCTACACATTTCCTAGAGTTGGGACTAATGAGTTCAGAATGTTCAAATCAATTAAACAAATGAAAAATGACACTTTTAAGATATTATATTCTTTCATTGCTAGGAGGAGAATAGATTTAAATGTTTATTGACAACTTGTTTTCTTGATTTTGTTTCTTTTATTTCAGTGTTTGAGTTTTTTTCCATTGATTTTGTAAGAGATCTTTTTTTCTCATTACTTATTTGATACATTGTTAACTCAGGACTGTCTTAAACTCATAAAAATGTTCTACTCTATTATGAGTTTGATTATTGTCTCAGTAGTCTATTATTTGCTCTTATTGTGTCTTAGCACTATCAATTATACATACACAATGGATTTTGTTTTCTGTTTTATATTTGTCATGCTGTTTATCATTATGTTTATTTCCATCCTCTTCCTCTGTCTTCTGGAAGATAATCTCAAATTTCTTTGATTTTTTTTGTATTTTTAATTAACTTGAAAAATAATTTTACAGGCAAATTTTAAAATCTCCCAGTACATTTATAGGTTTTTTTGTAATAACTTCTTATTTTAACTAGTTCCCTTATCTTTTCTTCCTCTGCCTAAAGAATCTTCTTATTAATTTCCTGCTGTCTTACTACTTTCTTTTCTTGTTTCACAGCCTTCTTACATTTTGGAAGCATGAAGCTATATTGCTGACAGTCTCGTGACTCTTGTAGTAGACCTTTTCTTAAGTAGGAAGTTCCTCTCATCTTAAATATGACATTTCCCTCCTTTTTGGTTGCAGAATTTTTTCCATTGGTTTTGTCTTTTTCTTGTTTGCTTATCTTTAATGAGAAGGTCACTCTTTGGTCTGATTTTATAAAGATACAGGGTGAGTGAATTCTCTTTGGAGTCTTGTACTGTTTGCTCAGTTGCAGTTAGAATTTCTCTCTCACATAATAAGGGCCTGGATTATTTTAGACAGATCCTTTTTTAATCCCGAGTGTGGTGGTTATTTGCATACAGTATGACTGGGCTGCTCACTCTACATATACAATTCATCTCCATTTTCTCTTGCCTTTACCTCCCATATATATTAATTTTGAACCTTTAAATCTAATTTATTATTCTGAACCATCAAGCTTGTAACCTTAGGCAGCCAATGAGTTACCCTAATGGAAACTATCTGTTCTTGTGATCAAAATGGTTTCTACAGGTTTCATCAAGCCACACTGGATAGCAATGTAGCTAATGGTTGGAAAATGCACGGCAATGCTTTCTTTAATTGTACAGGAACCCTTCACGTGTACGTGCAAGCTAAGTCGCTTCAGTTGGTCCGACTCTTTGCCATCCTATGGACTGTAGCCTGCTAGGCTCCTCTGTCTCTGGGATTCTCCAGACAAGAACGCTTCACAAATGCTGCTAAACTTTTGTTGAATTTCCCTTATGAGAAATTTGAAAGATATGCAAAGATATGCAATATGTATATTGCATTCCCACCTGGAGGACAGTTTTCATCTGCCCCATAGAATTGCATGGTTCTAGAGTAGATGTTTTTGTGAACAAGAAATATACCTTTGTATTTGTTGCAAGCTTTGAGAAGCTGAGATTATTTGTGACCATTGTGTAATTTAGCTCATCCTGATTAATATAATACGTATCAGCTTGTAATTACACATTCCTTTTAGTTATTAATGTAATGTCACCCTTTCAATGGTTAGGTTGAAGAGTAGATAAATTGGGTCTATATTTTTATCCCTAGAACTTGGTACAGTCCCAGCATGTGGAAGGTACTTAAAAGTATGTATGGGACAAATGGGAGCTTCCTTTGAGATCCATTGGTTGAGACTCCAGGCTTCCATTGCAGGGGGGCTCAGGTTCAATTCTTGGTCAGGGAACTAGGATTCCATATGCCACTGGGTGTGCAGCACCAGCACCCCGCCCCCCCAAAAAATGTATGAGACAAATGCCTAAATAAAAGGACAACAGAAAGCTCAATGTTATTGTTGATACAGTTCCTCAAATATCTTGCCATGAGTATTGTTAGAACAAATGAATAAATAAGTTGATTTTTGGCTATAAACTATGACATTTTACCCAGGGAAGGCTTGAAATATTAATACACAAATCTTCAATTGAGAAATAGGGACTAATGAAATTAAGCTGGAATTTGAAATTCCAGCTAATTGAAATTAAGCTGGAAGCTTGCATGGGGTTATCTTTTCTAGATGTCATTTACACATGCAGTCACCATCCATCCAAATTCTGACGTATCAGTTCAGTCACTCAGTCGTGTCTGCCTCTTTGTGACCCCATGGACTGCAGCACGCCAGGCCTCCCTATCACCAGCTCCCGGAATTTATCCAAACTCATGTCCATTGAGTCGGTGATGCCATCCAACCATTTCATCCTCTGTTGTCCCCTTCTCCTCCTGCCTTCAATCTTTCAAATGAGTCTTTTCAAATTAGTCAGCTCTTCGCATCAGGTGGCCAAAGTATTGGAGTTTCAGCTTCAACATCAGTCCTTCCAATGAACACTCAGGACTGATCTCCTATAGGATGGACTGGTTGGATCTCCTTGCAGTCCAGGGGACTCTGAAGAGTCTTTTCCAACACTACAGTTCAAAAGCATCAATTCTTCAGTGTTCAGCTTTCTTTATAGTCCAACTCTTACATCCATACGCAACTACTGGAAAAACCATAGCCTTGACCAGATGGAACTTTGTTGACAGAGTAATGTCTCTACTTTTTAATATGCTGTCTAGGTTGGTCATAACTTTCCTTCCAAGGAGCCAGTGTCTTTTAATTTCATGACTGCAGTTACCATCTGCAGTGATTTTGGAGCCCCCCCCCCAAAATAAAGTCTCTCACTGTTTCAATTGTTACCCCATCTATTTGCCATGAAGTGATGGGACCAGATGCCATGATCTTAGTCTTCTGAATGTTGAGCTTTAAGCCAACTTTTTCACTCTCCTCTTTCACTTTCATCAAGAGGCTGTTTAGTTCTTCTTCACTTTATGCCATATAGGGAGCTTTAATAGAAGTTAGTTACTATGAAGCATTCTTCACTCACCTTCTCCTCAGGGCCAAGATCCTAGATCTGTGTTGAAATAATGGGAAGTGAGGCACTTGCTCCCAAAAGACAGACTGTTACTCCACTGATCCTTCCTAAGAAACATTCTGAAAGTTCATATCAGGATAGCATTCTCCATACAGCAGAGCTTCACACTTCACTAACTGCTTAACAGTTGCATCTCACTGGATTTTTTTTATCCTTCCAGCTCTCTGGCTAACTCAACTCTTATTTTGTAGATTGATCAGAAGACTTTCTGTTCAAACCCTGTCTGAGTTGTAATGGCCCAAGGTCTCCCAATGTGACAGTCTCTTTGTTGACCTTCTCTGTTTTCTCAGGAGTCCTCTGCCAGTTTCCAGGCACTTACAAACATCCACCCATACAACAGACACTTTTCAATCTTACTTGCTTTCTAATCTGAATAGCCTGTAAGTCCATCCTTCAGGTTCTGCTATGGATTTTTTATTGTGTGCTCAAACCAGGAGGCTATTTTTAAACACAATTTACAAACTGAATTTTGCAAAATGAGGTGGACCAAATTCTAGCATTTACCACAAGTAAATGCCTGAAAGTCCATCCCATTAAAGAGTTTTTAATTAAAAAGAACAACCCACAGGTGCCTCATTGTCCTAGCTTCCTGGATCATCCAGCAGCTTTTACAAGAAACAGAAGAGTTTGCCCCATTGTTAATGTCCTCTAGACAAAATTAACCCTAGCACAGAGCGAGGCTGCCCATTAGAGGCTAAGGTAATTTCATCTGAAGTGCTACTAACTCCTTACTTTATTTCTTTAAGTCTCTGCAAATAGCAAAGAAAAGAGTAATCGTGTCCTCAATTCTCTCATTTCTTCCCAACACTATTTTAATATGAATTTCAAAGAAGGCCAGCTGACAGTATCACATTAGGGGAAAAACCAGATGCAGAAGTGTAAAGAGGGATGGGATAATTTGCCTCTTCTACCACTAAGCTGTGATCTTCATGAAGGGAGGAAGGTACAATGAATAAGATACCTTCATAGGCCTTGTTCCTGACAGAGCACATCTAATGTAGTAGTCCTTCAGTGAATGTTTTTGAAAGAAATTCACATAAGATTTTGCAGTGCTTTCAACTGATAAATTACGATCTCAGAAGGAGAAAGTCCCCACGCTTTGTTAACTTATGATGGACTGCATGGAGTAAACTCCAGTTTACTGCAGTAAACTCCATTTCTCAGACTACAAGAGTTTCCTCTTGCCTCTAGTGAGCATATGTTGTCCAGTAGAGTTGATCAGTTATTTATTAGAGTGAAAAGGACAGGACTGAGTAGGAGGCCAGAGATAGAATGGAGTGAGAATCAAAGGTCCATTAAAGAAAGAATTTGCTAGAAGCAAAGCTCTGTCATTGATACTGATGATCTTCCGCTGTAATTAAAATTACTTTATAGATTTGTTCATGCCTGTGTATTGAAGGATATAGAGGTCCCCGAGTGTCTGCATCAGAATCACCTGGAGAGTGCTGGGTGCAGGTAGAAGGGATCGAATCAATAGTTGTAGGGACTGAGACTTCCCTGATAGTCCAGTGGTTCGGACTCTGCGTTTCCACTGCAAGGGGCACGAGTTTGATCCCGGGTCAGAGGACTAGGCGGCACTAGTGGTAAAGAACCCGTCTGCCGATGCAGGCGACATAAGAGACATGGGTTCGATCTCTGGGTTGGGAAGATGTTCTGGAGGAGGAAATGGTAACCCACTCCAGTACTCTTGCCTGGAGAATCCCATGGACAGAGGAGCCCAGGAGACTACAGTCCATAGCATTGTATAGAGATCAAACCAGGGATCAAACCCTTGCCCCCTGCATTGGCAGTGCAGAGTCTTAACTACTGGACCACCAAGGAAGTCCCACTTAGGACTTATTTTAATCAAACTTCATTTTCTTTCTCACAACATCTGTGTACATTTTCAGAGTAGTCTTGTGTACATGTTTATAGCACACCAGTACTATGCACTAAGTTCTGGTATGTACAAAATGTCACTTTAAAAACACTCCTTAATCTGACTTTGCATATCACAAAGATGATTTTGTCAGTCTAGTAATTTATCTAATTTCATTCATGGCTCATCGGGAAAAGGTTTTGCCTGCAGTGTAGAAGATACACACAAAATGCAGGTCCAATCCCTAGGTCAGGAAGAGCTCCTGGAGGAGGAAATGGCAACCCCCCCGCCCCCCCAGTATTCTTGCCTGAAAAATCCCATGGACAGAGGAGCCCTGGCAGTCCATGGATCACATAGAGTTAGACACGACTGAGCACACACACACACACACACACACACACACACACGCACACACACACAGAGTCATTACTGGGGCTCCCCCTGCCACCCAAAAATCCCTCCCATCTTCAACTCACGCTGATTAGCCCTGAAATACTCATTGTCTGAAACCACTTGCTTCTTTTACAGTTGCCTCCTTTTGTTCGTTTTCTGCATGTGATAATTTTTGCTGAGTCTAAAAGTTCTGGTTGTTGAATGATATATCTTCCCAGATGTACCAGATGTCCTAGGAGACTAAAGAATTCCTTACCCCACTGATTCTATTGTTCCTTCCAGTCTTCTGGACAATCTCAAAAGACTTTCGTATCTTTTACAGGATGGAAAACCTTCCTTCCTTTGACTTAAACCTTGCACTTCTCTTCTCCACTCTTAATTCCCCCAAGGAACTCAGGGCTTTAGAAAATAAAACCCAGGGAGAAATTAAAACTTATTGTGAGCCAGTGTTGTACAAAGAACTTGACTACTATCTTGGAAGGGCTTCCCAGGTGGCGCTAGTGTTAAATAACCCACCTGCCAATGCAGGAAACATAAGAAAAAAGTGAAAAAGTCGCTCAGTCATGTCCGACTCTTTGCGACTCCATGGACTATCCAGTCCATGGAGTTCTCCAGACCAAAATACTGGAGTGGGTTGCCTTTCCCTTCTCCAGGGGATCTTCCCAACCCAGGGATCGAACCCAGGTCTCCCGCATTGCCAGAGGATTCTTTACCAACTGAGTCACAAGGAAAGCCCATGAATACTGGAGTGAGTAGCTTATCCCTTCACCAGGGGATCCTCCTGACCCAGGAATTGAACCGGGGTCTCCCACATTGCAGGCAGATTCTTTACCAACTGAGCTATCAGGGAAGCCCAGGAAAGGTAAGAGATGCAGGTTTAATCTCTGGGTCAGGAAGATCCCCTGGAGGAGCACAACCCACTCCAGTATTCTTGCCCAAAGAATCCCATGGACAGTGGAGCCTGGCAGGCTACAGTCCATAGGGTCACAAAGAGTCGGACACAACACGCTATCTTGGAAAGGGAACACAACTGATTTAAATATATTATTGTTTAAAATGTAGCAACTTGGTGTGAATGTGTTTGTGCGTATGTGTGTGTGCTATATATGAGGCTTGTGACATCTATAAATTTATTGTTCCTTTGTTATGATAGCAGCCCGAAGCCCATGAATTGAGAACCTTTGGATTAGAGGATCTCTAAACTTCCTTCCAGCTCTATTGTTTAGCGCTTTCTGGATCTTTCTGCCCTTTGGTGTTGCCCTTGACGGATAGCTGCTGCTCCCTACAGCTTTCCAACAATATGCACTAAACTCTCTGTGTCATGACGTGAGTAAGCTTGGATGGAGTTGTCATTGTTGGTTAGTTGATTGGTTTTCTAACCTGGGGTGAAATACAAATATATTTAGAGTCATATTTGGAAAAACAATGCCACAACCTTCCACTAACCACATGCCTTGAGCCATTCTTTCTCTGGTGCCAAAGGCGTAACCACAGCCAGCAGTAGTCAGGCTGTAGCTGTAGTGATACATGAGGCTCTTCCATAGAAGCAGCTGTTTTTCAATACTTCACTTTTAAATCTCAACTTTAGTCCTTCCAGCCATGGCATGTGGCAATGCTTTCATTCCAAAAAACATGTACAGTGTGTACTTCAAAAAAGGTTATATGCTTTCAGAAGAATTTTGAAATATACGAATTTACAACATAGTAGAGATGGGTTTATTAGCCTCATAAAAGCTACCCTGTGTTTAGACTGAAGTGTCTGAAATGACTTTACTGTGATTTTTTTGGCAGCTAGTACAAAAACAATTACTCAGGGTCACAGACATCTAAGACTTTCACTTCTGAATTAGAATATCATGTAGACTTTCAAAGGCATATTCGCTCACTGCCATTTGCTCATTTGCCTAATGGCATTTGCAACCACGCAGCTGAATGTCACTTGTCTAAGTATAAGAGGGGGGAGGGTTAGAATCTCTGCCTCTCCCATCACTGACATCCTAAGCTTCCTCTTCAGTATGGGGAACAGCTGTAGCCTGGACCTCGCAGCCCAGGGCAGGGATTTTCTGGCTTCTTGCTCTGTTCTTTCTGAGCTTCTGCTCCTTCATATAGCTTAGGTATATGCATATATGTATATGTGTGTATATATATATATGTATGTATGTATTTTTTATCTTGACACTAAACTCTAACTGACCTTAATGGTGAGATCTTAAAAATTTTCTAGCTCTGGTTTCCTGGGTGATAATTTAATATTCTTCTTTGCTTCCAGCCTACTTGGAAACTATTCTGTTTCACTTTTCCATATTCTTTTTAGTGTGATTTCCAGTATATAACCTCCATCAAAGCTGACATGATTCCCTTGCCACCTGTAAAAAGGGTATCACTTAAGGACATTAATATTACACATGGTAGTGGAATATCTATATACAGGACCAGCCATGTTTAAAAATAGGGTAAACAGAGAATTTTGGAGTTAAGAATTATTATTCTAAGTACTTCCTCTGTTTCTTTATTTATAAGCAATTTAAGCATCCAGTTTTAAAAAAATTATTTAAGTATATTACTTCTATAGCAATAATAAGGGAATTTTTATAATGCTAACCATGCAGACCATAACTATCCTCAGGGCTTGCTTTCACCTTGCTGTGGGCATAACTGAAGTCAAGAAACATTACATTTTTAAAAATGTTCCTTCTTTTTTTTTATTCTTGCACATTCTACAGTGACATCTTTTATTTTGCTATATAGAATCATCCATCTTTAAAGTATCTACTTAGTGTTCCTGATTCTTTTATGGAATATAATTCTCCAGGCTATCTTCTTCCCTGTCTCCATTTAGTCTTCTCATAAAGCCTCTCTCATGATCCTGTCAGGAACCCTTTGCATTTCCCTTACTGTTCATCGCCTTTCCACCTTATTACCTGATCCATCTCATCCCTTCTCTTTCTTTTTTTTCTTTTTTTTTTTTTTTTGCTCTTTATTTTTTATTTTTATTTTTTTACTTTACAATACCGTAATGGCTTTGCCATACATTGACATGAATCCGCCACAGGTGTGCATGAGTTCCCAATCCTGAACCCCCCTCCCACCACTCTCCCCATATCATCTCTCTGGGTCATCCCAGTGCACCAGCCCCAAGCATCCTGTATCCTGTATCGAACCTAGACTGGTGATTTGTTTCTTACATGATAGTATACATGTTTCAATACCATTCTCCCAACTCATCCCACCCTCTCCCTCTCCCACAGAGTCCAAAAGTCTGTTCTATACATCTGTGTCTCTTTTGCTGTCTCGCATACAGGGTTATCATTACCATCTTTCTAAATTCCATATATATGTGTTAGTATACTGTATTGGTGTTTTTCTTTTGTATCTTTTTTTTTTTTGGAGGGGAGAAAAACTCATTATTCTGTTTTATACAAGGAATATGACTCTTCAAGGATTTTGGTAGGGGTTATAGTCTGAAAGTTTGTGTCCCCTTAAAATTCATCTGTTGAAACCTAATCCCCGCTGTGATGGTGTTAGCAACTGGGGCCTTTGGGAGGTGATATGGCAAGTGTGGTGCCCTCATGAATGGGATTAGTTTCCTTATAACAAAGGTTCCAGGGGACACCCTTGTCCTTTTGGCCATGTAAGAACATAGCAAACAGGTAGTTGTCTATAAACAAGGACATGAGCTCTTACTAGACACTAAGTGTGCCAGCACCTTGATCTTGGATTTCCCAGCCTCTGGGAGTGTGAGACATAAACATCTGTTGTTTATCCACCCAGTCTGTATTATTTTTGTTTATAGAAGCCCCAGCAGATTAGCAGTGAAATGTCTCTTAATCTAATAACACAGGCATGAAACGTGCATGAAGAAAGATACACTTTGTAAAATTTCATGTTAACTTGGATTGAGTGATGAAATACACAGATGCAAGAGGTTTATGGTGGTCATTTTATGGGCTATAAGCAGTGAGGTGAACAGAATGGACTCCAAAGACCTCCCTGCTCTGATGCCTGGAACCAGAATATGTCGCATTACATGCTTTACAGATATAATTAAGGTTACAGACCTTAAAATAGGGATATTATCCTGGATTATCTGAGTGGGCCCAGTCTGATTGAGCGAAGCTTTAAAAGCAGAGAACTTTCTCCAGTTAGAGTCAGAAAGATGTGGCAGAAGGAGAAGTCAGAGAGGTTCAAGGTTTGAGAGGACTCAACCTTCCATTGCTGGCTTTCCAAGAAAGTGGACTTTATGAAAGGGGAGACCATGAAAGTTGGGACACAGGCCAGAACTGTAACAGATCCATGACTGGCCCCTTAATGTAGAAGATCTCCATTTCAGCAATGCTGAGCCCAAAGCATATTCATAAAGCCTACTTTATACCCATCACTGTGCCTTATAAAATTGGAGGTGTGTTTCAATGGAGGGAACTTACTAAAGCAAGTTTAAACATTGATAAAAGATGGTAACCAACCACTGGTTTTTTTTTTAGTTTTTAACTTTATTTTTAATATATATATTGTTATAGTATAATTGCTTTACAATGTTGTGTTAATTTCTGCCGAACAACCAAGTGAATCAGATATATACATCCATACATAGATCTCCTTCCTCCTGTGCCTCCCTCCCAGCCCACCCCCACCCTGCCCCTCTAGGTTGTCACAGAGCACCAAACTGAGCTCTCTGTGCTTTACAGCAGGTTCCCACTAGCTAGCTATTTTACCCATGGTGGGGGAGAGCCCCTGAAAAAGGGAATAACAACCGACTCCAGGATTCTTGCCTAGGAAATCTTATGGACAGAGGAACCTGGTGGGCTACAGTCTATGGGGTCGCAAAAGAGCCGGACACAACGCACGACTGACTAGCCACTAAAGCAACAACAGCAGCAAGTGTGTATATGTCAGTGTTACTCTCTCAGCTCATCCCACCCTCTCCTTCCTGCTGTGTTCACACGTCTGTTCTCTGTGTCTGCATCTCTCTTCCTGCCCTGCTGACAGGTTCATCTGTACCATTGAAAACCAACCACTCTTTTTCTAGGTTATCCTGGAACTCCACCACCCAAGCCTTTGAAGGATTGTATTCTGCAGTTAGAAAAAATGGTTCCTTCACAATACTTTCCAAAGCCATGACGTTTCCCCTGCTGTTGGCCACTTTCCTCATCAGTTGTCTCGCCCCTTGCTTGTTTAAAGATGGATCTGAGAACATGTCTCTCTTTTCCTCCTATCTGATTATTTGTAATAGTGGCCAGTGGAGACACCAAAGATAAAATCAAAATGCTTTAGTGAAAACTAGTAATGTACTGAAGAGAGAAAAGTAAGCATAGAGCTGAAAGAGCAGCAGTGCCTACTGACCTAAGAGTCCCATAATTAACTCCAGCACAAAAGAAATGGGCTGTCTGTATTTGCAGAACAATTTACCAAGCATTTCCACATCCATTAAGGGATGGAATCTTTGTAACAACATAATGAGTCTTCATCTCATTTTATGGAAAGAAACTGAGAGGTTTCTGAGAGGCTAAGGGAATTGCCAAAAGCCACACAGCTAATAAGTGACAGAACTGGGGTCTTTGGACTCCAAGCCCAGTGTTCTTGCCAATACCCTGCTGTTACTATAGACAGTCCCTCAAATTTGCTACATGTTATAGACATGTCCTCAAATAATCATGAACATTTCAAGAAGCAAATGTATTATCAACACATTTATTTATTTTTCAATATTCTTATTTATTAATTTTATTTGGCTGCTCAAGGTATTAGTTGCAGGACTTCCCTGGTGGTCCAGTGGTTAAGACTATGCACTCCCAATGCAGGGGGCCTGGGTTCAATCCCTGGTCAGGGAACTAGATCTCACTTGCCACAACAAAAGTTCTCACATGCTGCAACACATTTATTGATGCTTACATAATAAGCTTTTCTTTCCTCTAGGGACGCTAACTCTGAAAAATATCTGATTTGTCCTTCCCAAAGCAACAGAATGTGGTAGAGGAGGATGGAGGGGGGTGCTCAGTGCTCAGTCACTCAGTTGTGTCTAACTCTTTTTGACCCCATGAACTGTAGCCTGCCACAGTTCCAAAATCCTCTGTCTGTGGGATTTTCCAGGCAACAACAGTGGAGTGGGTTGCCATTGCCTTCTCCAAGGAGAATATGTGGGGAGTATTGAATATCCTGGTTCATTCTTCTCTAGATAACACCTTGTTTTGATTCAGAGTCTCCTTGTACACAACTGTCCTGAGAAGCTTCCAATTTGATGAGCATTTTAGTATAAAGTTTTAACTGATGTGTTACTTTGAACACTGTTTTCTGAACAACAAAGTCTATATCCCTGAAAGAGTAGATCCATTTAGAACAAATTAATCATGTAAGCTATAACCAGGCTGATGAGGATGGAGGAGGTCGTCTCTGTTAGTAAAAGGTCACAGAAGGAGTCTTGTAGTAATAGAGCCGCTCAGTTTCTTGAGTGTGGTGGTGGACACTTGTGTGATAAAATCATAGAGAACTTAATGCAGCCAGACCCACAAATGAGTACAGTGTGCAGATCTGAATAAAATCTATGGATTTTATTGAGGTAACAAAAGATGTTATTTTGAGCCCTCCAGAGAATCAGTGACTTCCACATGACTTTCTCTTTCAATCTTTCCTCACCTCCTGTCTTCAGATTAAACATTACTCATCTCTCACTTATACTTCCCTTCTTATAAATCCAAGCTCCTGTCCTTTTCCTCAAAATCTCACTTGAAGCTCTTCGCTTGTGCAAAGTGTTTTCTGGTTGACCTCAGCCCACTGTCTATGTTATGAGGCTTGTGTGCTGTTTTTGCCCTCCACAAACTTGTGTGAATATTGTGTATGTGTGTGTGCACATTATCTATACACAATTAAATTATGAGCTTCGTGGGAAGTACAGTTCCTTCCAACTTTATTTCTTAATTCCTTTAACAAAGCTTTATTGAACTCCTAGCATGTAACAACAACTGTTCCAGTTGCTGGAGGTACTGTAAGAAACAAAAACAAAGTCTCTCTTCTCAGGGAGCTCATGTTTGGTATTGGAAGGCAAATGCTAAACAAGTAAATATACGGTTGTGGTAATGAGGGCTGGGAAAAAAAACTAAAGAAAAAAGAGTGGCTGAAGATGACAGGGGTGGAAGGAATGCTGTTTAGGGTAAGTTGATTAGGGAAGACCTCTGAGCAGGAGACTTGATAGAAACCTAGATAAATAAAGAGATGCACATACGGGGGGGTAGGGTTCTAGGTCAAGGGCACAGTGGAGTCTGACACTCCCCAGGCAGGAGGCTGTCTCTGCTGGGGACAGAAAGCAGGCTGATGATGCCGGAGCACAGTTGGTCAGGAGGAGATGAGTGGTGTGTGCATGTTCAGTCATGTCTGACTCTTCACAACCCCAGGGACTGCAGCCTACCAGGATCCTCAGTCCGTGGGATTTTCCAGACAAGAATACTGGTGTGGGGTGCCATTTCCTCCTCCAGGGGATCTTCCCAACCCAGGGACTTAATCTGAGTCTCCTCTGTCTCCTGCATTGCAGTTGAACTCTTTACCGCTTGAGCCAAGGTACGTAGGAGGAGATTGGCAAATGATATTACCAAAATGGTAGATGGAGGGCAGATCAGATAGAACCTTGTAGGCAAACATACAGAGAAGGCAATGGCACCCCACTCCAGTACTCTTGCCTGGAAAATCTCATGGATGGAGGAGCCTGGTAGGCTGCAGTCCATTGGGTCGCGAAGAGTCAGACATGACTGAGTGACTTCACTTTGACTTTTCACTTTCCTGCACTGGAGAAGGAAATGGCAACCCACTCCAGTGTTCTAGCCTAGAGAATCTCAGGGACAGGGGAGCCTGGTGGGCTGCCGTCTGTGGGGTCGCACAGAGTCGAACACGACTGAAATGACTTAGCAGCAGCAGCAGCAGCAGGCAACCATAAGGATGTCATTTTATTCTAAGAAAATTAAGAAGCCTTGGTAGAGTTTCAAGCAGAGGCAAGTCATTAAAACCATCTTCCTGTCTCCTGCTACTGGCTGTTGCATTGCTTGAAAAAATAGTCATTGTTTACTCTTTGCTGTTGCGGTTGTTGTTCAGTCACTAGGTCAGGTCCGATTCTGTGAGACCCCACGAACTCATGCATGCCAGGCTTCCCTGTCCTTCACTGTCTCCCAGAGTTTGCTCAAACTCAGTGTCCATTGAGTCAGAGATTCCATCCAACCATCTCATCCTCTGTCGCCTTTTCCTTTTGCTCTCTTGCCCTCAATCTTTCCCAGCATCAGGGTCTTTTCCAATGAAACGGCTCTTCCCATCAGGTGGTCCAAGTACTGGAACTTCAGCTTCATTGTCAGTCCTTCCAATGAATATTCAGGGTTGATTTCCTTTGAGACTGACTGGTTTGATCTCCTTGCTGTCCAAGGTACTTCTCCAGCACCTCAGTTCAAAAGCATCGGTTCTTTGGCTCTCAGTCTTTATGGCCCAGCTCTCACATCCATACATGACTCTTTGGTGCGCTCTTCTCCTAAAGCCATTGAACTCAGACCCTATCTAGGATAAGGTGGCCTCTTAATTACCGAGTTCAGTGTCCTTTTTCAGTATTTATCCTTCCAGACTCTTGACAACCCTTAATAACTTTGACTGTGTCCTCCATTTTGAAATGCTCTTCATTGACCTGTAACCCAGGTCCAGCAATGTTTAGCTCTGTGACCTGGGGCAAGTTGATTACCATCTATGTTTCCACATCTGTGAAATGGGAAAAGTAATTGTAACAACCCCAAAGGCAGACCTAACTCATTCTTCTTAATAACTATGTAACACTTCATATTTTACATATTTTTAATACTATGATGTTCCATAATTTGTTTACCAATGGCATTTGGTATTCAGGTTATTTTGGAGGCTTCTTTGTGGGGAGAGGTTACTACAAATAATGCTACATGTAACAATTATTTTGGGGCATTTCCCAGGTGTCTCAGGTGGTAAAGAATCCACCTGCCAATCCAGGAGATTCGGGTTCAATCCCTGGGTCAGGAAGATCCCCTGGAGGAGGAAAAGGCAACCCACTCCAGTATTCTTTCTGGGATAATCCCATAGACAGAGGAACCTGGTGGGCTACAGTCCATGGGGTCACAAAGTGTTGGACGTGACTGGGCATGCATGCACAATTATTTTACTAGATGTTATGGATTACTTTCTTCAACTTAGTATTCATGTTTTCACCAATAATGTGTGAGAGAGATTTTCCGTTTGCCTAGCCAGCACTGGGGATTAGTGTTCATTGTAATTAGTGCCAGCCTGATAGATAAAATATGGCATCTCATGTACATTGAATTTGCATTTTCTAGACTGTTGATGAAGTTGAGCATCATTTTCATTTATTAATTAACCATTTGGACTCTCTTTTGTGGATTATATTTTGAGGTTTAAGTCAGATACTTTGTTCCTTTTTGTACTGATTTCTATGCTCTTTCCTTATCCATTTATGTATTATAGAATTTAACTCTCAATCTCTCAAGTGATTTGCAAATAATTTTTACATTCTCTTACTTGTCTTTTGACATCATGGAATCATTTATCATTTCAAATGTTTTTCTTGAATTTCTTTTCCAATCAAAATTGCCTTTTTCTTTATAGTTTTGGAAATTTCTTGTTGCTTGAGAATTCTGTTTCATTTTGTTATTAACATTTTAAACAGCTAAACCTTTATTTCACCTAATACTTATTTTTGTACATGGTGTGGGATGAGGTCCAAATTTGCTTTCTCACAATGGTTAGTCAATGATGCCTGCAAAGCCTACTAAACCTTATTACATTTTAATTTAGTGGAGAAAGAACCAAACAAGCCATCCTTTCTTTTCTAAATTAAATACCATTTTGGTCACATGTCAATTTCCCATGAAAAGTAGGATCTTTTTCTGGATACTGTATTGATCTATCTGTCTGCTCCTGTTGGTTCGACTAAAGAAACTTTAAAATAAGTTTTATAGCTGGTAAGACAAATCAATGACCTTCTCAGCCTCAAAGACAAGATGCTCTATTCCTCTTTATTATAATTCAAAATTTTCTTGGAGACTAATTCTTCCATGTGAACATCAAATTATTTCACCCAATTCCAAAAATTAAAAAAAAAAGATATAATAATCCTTACTCTACCAAACCAAACACACAACTCTCTAGGAGTCTATCTACACGTTCAGTATATTGTATATTATTTGAGGGAGAAACATTGCTGTCTTTATGATAGTCAGTCTCCCATCTCAATGAAATTTGCTCATTTGCTGAACTAATATCATAATGGTTACTTCAAGTTGATCAAGCTTCTGGGAAAACTTCTCCATTGGGCCTGGATGGGTTCTAGTTTATTGATTGAAAAGCACTAAAATGAAAGTAGGTAAACATTTAATAGAATAAATTTTATATTTTAGCCAGTTTCTATCTTTGCTAGATAAGGACCTAATATTTCCTGTCGCTATACCCACCTGTTATTATTCCAAAGAGGAAGAAATCCCCTTCCTAATGTGAGCTCTGGTGGTCAAGGGGGTTGGTTTCATCTTGCTGGTTTCCTAGCGGCCACTGTCCTCTTAGCCCCAAGTGTATCCCCCTGGGAACCCCACCCAGTCTTAGGAGGCAGGATGCCATGAGAGCTTCCCTGCTTTTCTCTCAATTCAGATCACTCTGTTTCCAGACCTTTGTGCTCTGAGAACTGTGAGCCCTCATGCCACAGCTCAGAGGCAGCTCGGGCAAGCCTGGCAGGATGGAATGCTTGTTCTGCAGTCACGGTATGCCCTTCTGCATGTTCCCTTATGCCCCTCTGGCTCAGGCTGTTTGTTTTCTTATTGCTTTTTACCCTTTCTCAATCCCCAAAATGCCTCCAGACCACATGGCTTTCTTTGTTGCTGGGAAAGCAGCCCAGATGGCTGGCTGTTCAGTTAATCCAGTCTTCGTATAAAGGATGCAAAGATAGACCAGCAGACAGGCTGAACAAAGCCTGGGCAGAGACTGCCTTGACATCAGGGCACAGGGACACCCAGTCTACTGCTCAAGTTGTGCCTGGGACTCTAGGAAGAGCAGGCAAGTGTATTTGCCCACGTCTCTGTCCTTGTCTGTAAATCTCTTTGTATGGGATTTAAAAAAACCAATCCATCTGTCACCAAGCCATGACTCTCCTAGCAATCTGATCAGGTCAAGATGCAGTGGTTGATTCATTGGTCTTTCTGAAGGTCAACATTTTTCAACATCTGCAGCCTAGATCTTGAGCAAATACGTGGCTTTCAATTCACTCAGGAGGGGAGGATATTTCATTTCTCTGTGCCCTATGCCTAGCACACATGGCAGGGCCTGAGCTATCTGTCCTCTTTATCAGCAAAGTTCCAGCTCTCAGTCTGTGGCATTCTCAGATGTTTGCAAAAGCATTTTATTGGCTGCAGTTGCTAATATTAATACAAAGTTATCACTTGATATCACAATTTAGGGCTACATTTTCCATGCCTATATTTGAATAATATTTGAAAAAGTGTCTTCCTTTTGGAAGAACTAGAGTTATTTTATAAGAATAGACCTGTCCTGATGTCAATTTTCTGCCTGAATAAAAGTGAATGAATATTAAACATTGCTGCAGGCCACCTTGTCATCGGAATTAAAGACTCTGCTACAATAAATAATTCTGTAAAGACACAAAGTTTTGTCTAAGCAATACTCAGCCCAGAGTTTTTGTAAATACATTTTCAGCCCAAAGTACATCTATTTGCAGCTTAAGGTATGACCATGAAATGTCAGATTTAGCATAAGTAGCATATATTTTGAAAGAGCGGTATAGTTCCCACCTGGTAAAAGGTGGTCCAGTGGCTAAATGGGAAATAGATGATTTTCCTAGTGAGAAGGTAGTATAAGTCTTAGAGGAAAAGTGAGTCACATCCAGCACTACTGAATAGATGTGCACTTGAATTACACTTTGGGCCTCGGCTGAAGGAAATGTGATGTGTTGTGTAGAAAGAACATTGGCCTCAGATCAGCGGACTTGGTTTCCAGTCAGTGGCAGTTTTGCTACTCAATAACTGTGTGACCTCAAGCAATTTATTTATGCTTTCTGAGCATCACTTTTATTGACTCCAAAAGGGAAGTATAAGGCTAGGTTGGAGTTCTCAGCCACGTTATTTTACACAGTGGTCTGTCTCCGTCAGTTCTGAGGTAAGAAATTTATTGCTGCTAGGAATGAAGTCCTGACGTTTGCAAACAGTTTATTTGTGGAGTGCAGATAAGTTTAGCCCAGTGATGTCATTCTCACCAACTCACTTCTGAAATGGTTTCTTGAGACTGTGAATTGTGGCCACCACACTGGTAAGATCAGTGCCAAGAACTTTACACGTGACCAGTTTCATTATTTATGTACCTATAAAACATTTCCATGGATACCACTTGGCCCAAAGTTTCTGGATATCTGCTTTTCATAAAAACATTTTTTGTCAATATTTTTCCAACATTCTGTCAATATTTTGTCAATTGGGAAAAAATATTGTCTGTCAAAATACTGTCCTCTGGGCACAGGCTGAAGAAGACAGTATTTCTGAAATATAGCCCACCCTGAGTGAACTGCTGGGCTGGATTTCCCCTAGCACTCCTTCTGGTTACTACCTTCTTTGCAAAGGTAGTTACAGGCGAGGATATTCTCACACTGCGAGTGGGGTGGCCGAGGGAACAGATGCTGACTCCATGCATTGGCGGGAGTGATTCTGGAGGCAGAAGCATCTCTGGAATGTTTCTGTTGCTCTTTGATGCTGCCTTTGCTACTGGCACATGGAGAGTGCTTTCCTGGGGTTTGAGTACTTCGACTTTCAAATTCCATATTTTCATATTCTGAATTTTCTTTGCCCCAAGGCATTTAAAAACAATTATGTACATATTTATTTATGGCTGCGCTGGGTCTTCGTCGCTGCTCACAGGCTTCCCCTAGCTGCAGTGAGTGGGGGCTGCTCTTCCGCTGCAGGGTGCAGGCTTCCTACCGAGGTGGTTTCTTTGGTTGTGGAGCGCGGGCTCACAGGCTCATGGTCTCACGGGCTCACGGGCTCCGTAGCTGTGCGCATGGACTTAGTTTCCCCATGGCATGTGGGATCTTCCCAGACCAGGGATTGGACCTATGTCCCCTCCATCGGCAGGTAAATTCCTAACCAATGGGCCACGGGGAAAGTCCCCCAAGGCATCTTAACAAAGGTGTATGATATGAATCCAGCTATAATGAATAGCTCTGTTTTCCCCCCACTCCTACCTCCCTCCTCCTACCAAACATAGGTACTTAAGGAAACACCAGGAAATGGATGCGGTGACGCCAAGGAATGGTGGTTATAGCCAGTGAGGACACAACCCAACTCTGTCAGGGCTTTCTAAAAAACACTTGCTTTCCATCTTATTATGCCAGTTTTAAATTTGAAGAAGCCAAGGATCAGTGGATAAAGTGACTAAGTTCCCATCACTGGAAATATTAACAGGTGGTGAAGGAACTGGGTGTTTTATTTAAATTGAGGTATAGTTGATGTACAACATTACACAAGTTATGGGTGTTCAGTATAATGCTTCACAATTTTTAAAGGTTATATTCCATTTATAGTTATTATAAAATACTACCTATATTTCTTGTTTTGTACAATATATACTTGTAGCTTATTTATTTTATAATACTGGTTTGTACTTCTTAATCCCCTACCCTTATCTTGCCTCTCTCTTTCCACTTGTAACAGCTAGTTTGTTCTCTGTATCTATAGTCTGTTCCTTGTTTTGGTTCTTGTTATATTCACAAATTTGTTTTATTTTTTAGATTCTACTTATAAGTGATATCATGCAGTATTTATCTTTCTCTGACTTACTTATTTCCCTTAGAATAATGCCCTTCAAGTCCATCTATATTGCTGCAAATGGCAAAATTTCATTTTTTATGGCTGAGTAAAATTCCATTGAATATATAAACCACATCTTCTTTATCCATTCATCTGGATAAAATTGATGAACATTTCAGTTCAGTTTAGTTCAGTTCAGTCATGTCCAACTCTTTGCGACCCCATGGACTACAAAATGTCAGGCCTCGTCGTCCATCGCCAACTCCCAGAGTTTACTCAAACTCATATCCATTGAGTTGGTGATGCCATCCAGCCATCTCATCCTCTGTTGTCTCCTTCTCCTCCTGCCTTCAATCTTTCCCAGCATCAGGGTTTTTTCAAATGAATCAGGTGGTCAAAGTATTGGAGTTTCAGCTTCGATGTCAGTCCTTCCAATGAATATTCAGGACTGATTTCCTTTAGGATGGACTGGTTGGATCTCCTTGCACTTCAAGGGACTCTCAAGAGTCTTCTCCAACACCACAGTTCAAAAGCATCAATTCTTCGGCACTCAGCTTTCTTTATAGTCCAACTCTCACATCCATACATGACTACTGGAAAACCCGTAGCTTTGACTAGGCGGACCTTTGTTGGCAAAGTAATGTCTCTGCTTTTTAATATGCTGTCTAGATTGGTCATAAGTTACCTTCCAAGGAGTAAGCATCTTTTAATTTCATGGCTGCAATCACCATCGGCAGTGATTTTGGAGCCCCCCAAAATAAAGTCAGCTACTATTTCCACTGTTTCCCCGTCTATTTGCCATGAAGTGATAGGACCAGATGCCATGATCTTAGTTTTCTGAATGTTGAGCTTTCAGCCAACTTTTTCACTCTCCTCTTTCACTTTCATCAAGAGGCTCTTTAGTTCTTTTTTGCTTTCTGCCATCAGGGTGGTGTCATCTGCGTATCTGATGTTATTGATATTTCTCCTGGCAATCTTGATTCCAGCTTGTGCTTCATCCAGCCCAGCGTTTCTCATGATGTACTCTGCATATAAGTTAAATAAGCAGGGTGACAATATACAACCTTGACATACTCCTTTTCCTATTTGGAACCAGTCTGTTGTTCCATATACAGTTCTAACTGTTGCTTCTTGAACTGAATACAAATTTCTGAAGAGGCAGGTCAGGTGATCTGGTATTCCCATCTCTTTCAGAATTTTCCAGTGTTTGTTGTGGTCCACACAAAGCCTTTGGCATAGCAGATATTTTGGCATAGTAGTAGATATTTTTCTGGTGATATACATTTAGGTTGCTCCGTACCTTGGCAATCATATATAATGCTGCTGTGAATACTGGGGTGCATGCATCTTTTCAACTTAGTGTTTTTAATTGCTCATCATATTTTTATTTTTAAATTAAAAAAAAATAGCTAAGGAGAAACATTGGAGAAACCAAGGACCTGGGATTTGAATGTAGGCTTCTTTTTATATAAAGCTACAATCTTGACTATTTTACATTGATTTCTGAATAATAATGTCACCTAATGGAAATGAATATGAAATACTTATAAGAATTTTTTCTGAAAACATAGTTTGTCCTAACTGTTTGAACTTTTCATCTGTAGTAGAGCATCATTTTCCAGTCAATGATTATTATCATTATAATTTTTTCAAGTACCAGGTTTTGAATATCTGTTGACGAGTCATTTTCACTACTGCTTGAAACATGTCAATACATTCCACTTAGAAGGGACTGAGGGTCTCTACCTTTAAGAGCTGCTCTCAGGTGCTGATAACATTTCATCCTCAGACTCAGCCCCTTCAGTCCTAATCCAAACAGAATGGGGTAAACCCTAAACCTGACTTTCTGGTGGGTGGGAAGACCTAGTAGGGCTGTCAGCTTGATAGCCAATCAGAACCAAGCTTGAAAATATAGCAGATATTCCCACCTACCAGCGCTGGTGGTGCTAGCTAGCTTTGGCCTTGCTTTCCTAAAACAGCTCTGTGAGTTGCAGATTCCTTCCCAACCACCACAGGGGACCCACTGAAAGATGGAAGTTCAGTTCAATCGCTCAGTCGTGTCTGACTCTGCGACTCCACGGACTGCAGCACGGAAGGCTTCTCTGTCCATCACCAACTCCTGGAGCTTGCTCAAACTCATGTCCTTTGAGTTGGTGATGCCATCCAACCACTGTGTCTTTATTCTTGCTTTTTCAGTCAAGTTCTTTGATTGGAACTTTAACCACTGAAAAACCATCGGTACAATTCAGCTCCCCTGCTCAGAGCACAGACTCTATCACTTATCCTCAATCACTGACTACGATTAACCCAAGCATCTCCCCCTTCTATTCCTATCCCCCAAGTTGATCAGTTACAAGTTTGCCAACCTTTCTAAGAAAGGGAGGTTTGAATGACATGTTAGTTACCACTTCTTTAGTGCAAGGTCTTTTGAAGGCTCCAACCCTAACCTCAGGTTGTTAGCAGAATTCAATAACTGCTAATGAAAACTCAGCAATCAATCACCATTTGCTAATAACAGCAAGAGTGATGGTGAGCAGCAACATCAATATGTCATTTTCAATTTCCCACTTGAAATAACATGCATTGAGTGTTTCCATGGCAGGCACTGTGCTAGGCCCCAGGGATCAGTGACAGGTAAGCTGGATCATGTCCACAACCTCTGGCAGACCCATTTATGCCAGCAGCATGGTCTTCCTCTCCAATTTAATTCAGCTTTTCTGAGAAGGTCAAATGATCACTTTGTTGCAGGATCTTTGTAAGGTTACATTTGCCTATCTGGAGAGGAATTTTTTAAAAACAATTCCCAAAATTTAATTCGGAAGAGACACTGCAAGTAGTATTTATTCAGATTTTTCCATAAGATATTATGGAAAAACCTGAGCTAACATTTTGGCCAACCCAATATGTGGTCAGAAATTGTAGGCACCCCAGCCTGAGACTGTGTGATCTGGAAACACAAGAGGAGCCTGGGAAAGTGATCAGCAGTGCCTTCAAAGGTCAAGGCTTCATGGAGCAGATACAGAAAGAAGGCACTCACAGAATAAACTTGGAAAGAATAAATGGATTTTCAAATATTGAGGAGAAATGGATAGGAAGTGAAAGAGGTGTAAACATTACCGCAAAGCCTCCTTCTCAGCTTGGAGGAGAGCAAGCTTGTCATTTTCTCGAGAGCAGAAGCTGCAGGGCTGACTGCACTGTCTGCCTCGCGGAGACAGTTCCCCCAAAGACCGCCCTGCACCAGCCTTGCCAAGACTGCAAAGGGCTTCATTTGCCACCGCTGAAATATCTCCACCAGCTAGTGTTCACGTTAAGGGAAACAATTAGCAAGTTAATTATTTGGATTTTTCCCCCCTTGCTTTTGTTTTCAACACTACTTTGCCTTGATTAGAAGCCTTAAACACTTCTACGTGCTCACCGAGCTTCCTTCCTCTGTTCTTGAGGCAAGGTTTGTGAAAATAGAGCATTTCAGAAAAGTCAGCCAACTAAAGTGAGCATTTAATTTCTAATGACTGTACTCAGTGGACACACTTTATATGTTTATATATATAATTAATTTTAGAATAGAAATAGATATGGAGATAGATTTCCAGTTGTTCTTCCTAGAGTTTTTCGTTGACTTTTAGTATTTTGAAGTCAGATTTCCAGCATTTTCAGAATGAAACAAACCCAGCATAAACAACTAAACAGCCTTCACTTACTCCAGTAAATGACAAAAGACTGCTCCAAGCCCATGGACCTCACTCTACTAAAAATTATGTAAAAAATAAAAACCACATGAGCAGTAGGATGTTATACTAGAGGAGATTGAGGTCAGAACAACACAGCATAAGGAAAATAGTCTGGGGCCATTAAATGTAGGGAGAAATAACCTGCCACACCATAGCATCTTTTCAGAGCACCACAGCTGTTAAGCGAAATAACTGCAGTTCCTACTGCAAGAATAATATCAGATTATGTTTAACAAACACTGGAAAAAAAACCAGGGTCATGATTAATGTTCTTTATAAATAATTCCTTAAAAATAAGACCATTTTTCTGAGAGATGACTCTTAAAAGCATGTAATTTATCTTTTAAAATGAATTTATGTGGGATACCTCTTCTGTGAAGATGTTCTGTGATGTGTTAGAATATATCATTGAGCATGCTGCATCCTCTCTTACTTGAAAGTTAGTTCTTATACTTCCAATTCTAAGATGGGACGAGGAGTCACAGGAAGCTGAATGAATTGAAGAAATGTTTGCATAGTCCAGGTCTGATCCAAGACACTATCACCTCTTCCCAACTTACTGATCTTGTCCTAGACAAGCTTGGCCTGGAAGGGTGGAGGGAGAACATGCAGAGTCCCATTGCTGGTCTCTTTTGGTCCTCCAACCCATCTCTCTTTCTCACTGCTCAGAATTAAATTGAAAGTTAAAACATTCTTTGCCCTAGGTAAATGCAGATTACAAAATGCCAAACTTACACCATTGTAAGGCAAGAAAACATGAGTACACATGCAATACGCTAGTCAAGTATTCCAGTTTTATGAACTAGCACAGTCCAGTTCATTTGGACTTTGCATGCTGACAGCAGTGAAAGGAAATAACTCCAGTCATTAAGTAAGCACTTACTGTATACCAAGCACTGGACTTTATATGGTAAGAACAATCAAATACGTACTTTACTTACATGGTAAGAAAATATGCAGTATTTATAGAATCATTTCTGTAATTCACCCAGACCTCTTTCCTATTTGATATTAATTAAGTCCCGTTTGGTTTTTACCCTGATTTTCATGGTTAGTTATCATAGCTCAGACTCCCAGCTTCTCCTACAAGTCTGCCATGAGCCATCACGAATTTATCTATTAATCCCTCCTTGATGGTGTTAGGACATTTGCCTCTTGATATGCCATATGTTTTGTATTTTCTCAGTAAAGTTGTCGCTTCTTTTTACTCTGAATTCTCTCAGATGTCAGATGTCCCTTCATGACTCAGCTCATGAATCATGTGACCAGAGTTCTGGCTCTTTCTCTAGTTAATTTTGAGATCTTGATTTATTCACTTAACATCCCTTGACTTCAGTTTCCTCACCACTATGACAAAGTGGTCCTTAAGCTTCTACTGTCTCTACATGCCTAAAATTCTGTTATTTTATCATCCAGTTAATACCCTTTATGATTCCTAATATCTGCTCACATTTCTTTATCTAGAACAGTGTTGTAGTAAATATATACCAGTATTTGGAGATCTTTTTAAAAATATTTGATGCTTGGCTTCCACTCCAGACCAATTAAATCTGGGGGTGGAGTCCAACAACATATTTTCAACTTTGTTTCCAGTTAATTCAAACCTGTAGCCAGAATCAAGAACTCCTAGTCTTAAGTAAAGCATCCTGAGTTTATCTTTGTTGTCTCCATTGGTCAATACTACAAATAATCAGAAAGAAAAGGGACACGTGTTCCAGGATCTCTGTTTACAGAAGCAGGGAGCCAGGCATCTGATAGGAGGAAAGCAGGCAGTAATAGAGGAGAGGTCATGCCTTTGAAAAATAGGAAGGAACCATTATTTTCTAGGTGCAGAATATAATCCTTCAAAGGTTTGGCCGGTGGAGTTCCAGGATAACCAAGAAAAGGAGTGGTTGATCTCCATTTTGACTTTTTCCACTTTTGAAATTAAGAAAATTCTATTTATAATAGCATCAAAAAGAATAAAATTATCAGGATCGAATTTAGCAATGTAAATGTAAGGTTTGTACACTGAAAAATATAAATAATATTGAAAGACAGAAGACACAGTTTCCCAATACATCCCTGGAAGATGTAACATTTTTTAAATGACAATACTGCCTAAGTTGATCTGCAGATTCAATGCAATCTCTATAACAATTCCAGCTAGGTTTTTGTAGAAACTGAAGAGCTGATGCTAAAATTCATGCAAAAATTCAAGGTTCCCAGAACAGCAAAAACAATCTCGAAAAAGAGCAAAATCTGAGGACTCACATATCCCAATTTCAGGACTTCTACAGCCTGGCGTGCTGCGATTCATGGGGTTGCAAAGAGTCGGACATGACTGAGCAACTGAACTGACAAACTATAATAATCAACATAGTAAGGTTAGACAGTAGATCAGTGTAATAGAATTAAGAATCTAGAAATAAATCCTTACATTTACAGCACTTTAACTTGTTCCAGTGTTCCCCCCATGAAAACACACCTCCAGCTTTATAAGGCTCAGTGGTGGGTATGGAGCATATTCTGTGGATATGCTTTGGGGTCATTGTGGAATGGAGCTTTTCCACAAACAAGGGCACTCACACACTTGTTATAATTCAGGCCTGTGTCCCATCTCTATGGCCTCTCCTTTCATAAATTCCACTTCCTTGGAAAGCCACCTTGCAGTGATCGAATTGGGGTCTACCATTCAGTGCTTTTTTATTTCTTGGCTTTGAAACATTTACCCTTCTTCCAATGGAAAAGAAATAGATTTAAAGCAATATGTACTGATATCTGAGACCAACATGAAATTCTACAACTATATTTGATGACAACAATGAAGGATGAGTTAGGAAGAGTTAGGTTTGGGGTAAGCGGCAGAGCAGTACAATAGAGACACTGATTTATGTGTCCCTTGTGTGGAAATTATTTTTTTAGTATTTATTTTACTTATTTGGCTGCATCAGGTGTTAGTTGTAGCATGGGGGATCTTCACTGAGGCATACTGGATCTTTTCACTGTGGCACGCAGGCTTTTCTCTAGTTGCAACACGCAGGCTTAGTTGCCCTGCAGCATGTGGGATCTTAGTTCATGGACCAGGGATTTGAACTTGCATCCCCTGCACTGAAAGGTGGATTCTTGTTTTGGTGTTTTTTGGTTTTTTTTTTGGAAGGAGTATTCTTAACCACTGGACCACCAGGGAAGTCCCCAGAATGGAAATTATACCCTGCCGCTAAGTGATTTGATCACGCCAACTTCTTTTTAGCTTTTCAACGTTGTCCATTCCCGGAACTGTGCAATGGGACAGGGTCAAATCTAAGGTTCCTTTTAGCATCAGGTGCCATAGTTTTAAGCTTATGTGTCACCAGCTGTACTTTCTTTAGCTAACAAATGGATCAGCTGTCTAATTTTCCTCTTTGAGTGAGTGAAAGTCACTCAGTCGTGTCCAGCTCTTTGCAATCCCATGGACTGTAGTCCACCAGGTTCCTCTGTCCATGGAATCTTCTAGGCAAGAATACTGGAATGGGTTGTCATTTGCTTCTCCAGGGGATCTTCCTGCCCCAAGGATCGAACCTGGGTATCCTGCATTGCAGGCAGATTCTTTATCATCTGAGTCCCTGGGGAAGCCCCAGTCTTCCTCTTTAAGTGATACTGAAGTTTCTAAGACTTTTATTAGGTGTGATCATATGTAGGGCAGAGAGCCCAGGGGCCATCTCCTCCGTAGCAGGCATTGGACCAAATGATGTAGAAAGCCTCAGCTGTATCACTACAGCCTTGATTCTTCACTTTACTTTTATATAAACTTTTATATCTATGGGAGAATATTTGTTTTTTTAATGTGTCCTGTTGTGTGAAATGATATTTATTATTTTTAACATTTCTAGGACAGTTCCCTTGAACCCTCAGCCTAATGTTTTTCATTCATCAGCAAAACTCTTTCTATAGCTAGAAATAATAAATATTGGAAAAGTGAGACAACTCCATAATTGACATGTTTATATTAACAGTGTGTATGCTTCAGTATCTCGAGAAGTTAATATATTTTTGCCTAAAGTAATTACAGTTTTTCTAGAAGTATATGGATAGCTTTTAGTGAGCCATAGATCTTCTACCCCATCAGATATGCACAACGGTCTTTAAAAATTAGGAAGCTAATTCTCTTTGATAGCTTCTGAATAAATGTTCACTCTCAAAGGCTTTAACATTAGATATAAATTGACACTTGAATATCAAATAGGCTTTAAGAATCTCTCTTCTTGCTTCACTAGCATCATTTTGTCAGAAGCCAGAAAAACACAGGTGTATAAAAAATTCATATTGTGATGCAATATTCCTGATAGAGAGGTTCGCAGACACAGTGAAATCTTGATTTGTGGTGACATAAAGGCATCCGGTTTCCACTGTTTCTTGTCAAGCTCCTGCAGAGGCACCATGGCAGCCAGATTGCCGGGGCACTGGTTCAACGGCATCTACAGAGAGTGCAGAGAAGTTACTGCTAACAAAGATGCGAACCGTCTCAGCAAAGAGGGGCAAGTGCCCTCTGCTTTCTTCCTGGCAGGAAAGCTCTAAAACAAGAAGACTGACTAATGAGACAGCTTGGCTCCAAGCAGCGTGAGACACTGAGTCAGATCACAGCAAGAAAAACCCAGACATGATTTATATTGAACTGACATACTCTTCACATTCGGCTCTTTGCGGGGGCAGGCACACTTATGTGCCAGAATGTTTTATCGGTGTCACCAAACTCAGTGGATAGCATCCAGAGGTGAGATTCCAGGTGCAGCTGGGATCAGCACTTCCATCTTGCTTAAAACGATTGCACTATATTTCTTTTGATTCATTTATATAATTTTTTTTCCAGAGGAGTTTGTTTGCTATGATATAAAAGATTCAGACGTTCATTCAACAAATATTTACGTTTGTGTTTGAGGCTCTGTGTCAGAAACTGGGCTTTCTTGAGTCTGTATGCTAAGGGAAAGACAGAATTAATAATAATAAACAAATAAGTGAAAGATGTGATGTGCCAGGTTGTGGTAAATTCAGTGAAGTTAAGTAAAGCAGAGTTCGGATAGGGCTTGTGGTGTGACAAAAGGTGTGATCAGGGAAGCAAAGGAGGTAAGGAGCAAGTTCTGTGCCTGTCTGGGGAAAAGTGATGGGGAGAGGAGTGGTTAGAGGCTTGAGCAGAGAGCAGAGTATGAAATATACATAAGGAAAATGAGTAAGCCAGTGGGCGAGGGAACTGCAGAGTTGACTGGCAGTTGAAGGATTATAGGTTTGGGGGGGAGATAAGCAACATGGTGATGTATGTGTTTTCCAGCCACATTCAGCTGCTTGTGAATTCAACCAGGGTGGAATCTGCCAGGTGAACAAGGTGGAGGAAGGAGCCACAGAGCTGAAGCTACAAGGTATGCATGGGGCAGAGTGGGAACACCGCAGGAGGCTTGGGTGGTGCCATATATGAGAAGGTAGTAAGAATAATGGACTGATGATCTATCTAGGGTCAAATATTGCTAAAAACATGGAGCCAGTAGTTCATTATGACATGAAACTATTGTCTCTTTTGATGAAAGATAAGCACATTCATCACTGAAATCTGATTTCACTTTGAATCTATTTAATTAAGTTTTCAACCATTAAAGTTCATTAAACGATGCAAAAAGGACTACAGCTTTCAGCATTAGTATGCATCCTTTCACTTACAATTATGAAATGAATATATTAATGCGTAATCTAAAAACAATTAGTGATTGCTAGAATACATCTCAGTAATCTGCCTCTTGTAAAGTAATAAATTGCCAAAGACAGAATTTAACTATCCTGAGAACTTTTAAAATATTTATGCTTTAATTTTAAAATCTTTAATTCTTAAAATTAAAAAAAAAATAATAATAATAAAAAAAAAATAATAATAAAAGAACCCAATCTCCAGACTCAAAAAAAAAAAACAAAAAAAAAAAAAAATAAAAATAAAAAAAAATAAAATATTTATGCTTCCTTGTAACCCCAATGGTTTGGGAAAATGATGACAAACAACATAAATCTCTCCTCCTATTCTGCAAATCATTTTAATTTGTCTAAATTGCTGAAAAGGGATTTACTGTGGTTAAGAAACACTTTTCAAAAATCTAATTGATGAAAGTACCTTATATAAGACTGAAGCTAGAGCTATAGAATGCTTGACTTTGATAAGATTATGTCCATTACACTTCAGAATTGATCTGTGTGAATGCAAGTTTAGCCACCCTACAGTCTAATCCAGTGATCTTTCCCTCCACTGATTGTAGGGGGCATCTAGGATACCTTGCCCCATGCCCACTTCTGTGGATGAGAAGTATCATTTTCTTCTCACATGAGGACCTGGCCTAGTGGGCTCATGTGCAGCTATCTCCTCTCACTCAGCCTTGCAGCCAGGTCACTTCCCACCATTTCTGTTTTGACAGCCCAGCCTTCTGTTCTGATGTCTGATGCTGTATGTAGCCTTCCCAATCCACTAACCAAGATAAAATCACATCCCAGATGTGATGGGCAACATAAACTTGTATGGTTTATACAAGTTGTGTGTGTGCATGTCCTTAGTCGTGTCTGATTCTTTGTGACCCCATGGACTGTAACCTGCCAGGTTCCTCTGTCCATGGGATTCTCCAGGTAAGAATACTGGAGCGGTTGCCACTTCCTTCTCCAGGGGATCTTCCCGATCCAGGGATCAAACTCAAGTCTCTCGCATCTCCTGCACTGGCAGACAAGTGCTTGACCAGCTGAGCCAACAGGGAATCCTGTTATTTGGGATAAAATACAGATTCCAATTCTGCAAAATGGAACACCTTTTTCTGTTCTCTTAAAGTCTTATTACTTTCACCAGCTTCAAAGTCAGACAAAAATTTCAAATACATTTAAAATCCACCAAAGCACATACCAAAAATCCCAGTGTTGAGGTTTACCAAATTCCTGGTTAGGGTGAGATGACTCAATACTGACTTCTATTTCTCAATTTGGGAAATCTGTGGTCTCAGTCTTTTCTCATACTCAGTCTCTTGGTCCTTACCAGTGACAGGCATTCAAGGTCAGATTCAAAGTATTCATTGTTGTTCTCATGGTTCTCAAGTCTAGATCCACCAGCCACTGTCTCACCTTTATTTGAGTCTGGAGCCTGAGTGAACCTAGTAAGGTGGCTCTGTGCAGCATGCTAAGTCGCTTAAGTCATGTCTGACTCTGTGCAACCCTATGGACTATATATAGCCCACCAGGCTCCTCTGTCCATGGGATTCTCCAGGCAAGAATACTGGTGTGGGTTGCCATGCCTGGCTCCAGGGGATCTTCCCAACCCAGGGATCAAACCCATGTCTCATACATCTCCTGCATTGGCAGGTGGGTTTTTACCACTAGCACCACCTGGAAAGCCCAAGGTGGCTCTGGGTTCACCTATAGGTCAGCCCTGTACTTGAACTTCTACCTTGAACTACTATCATATCTTTGACAAAAGTAGTATATTATTTGCACACAGCATATAATGCTATAAGAGTTGGATGTCTAGAGCTTTTCTATTTGAATCACCTTAGAAGAAAACCGTAGCAAGTCCTCTGTTTTCACATATAATGTGTTCCTGAAGATGCCAAATGTAAGAAAATTGAAAAATAGACTTATACATTAAAAGGAATTTCTATTCATATAGAGATTTTAAAAAATTAAGTCCCTAATTATATTTTTCCTATAATCTTCAATGATATGGTTTTAACCTTTCAGGAATTATTCTTAAATTTTTTCTTTCTTCATAATTAAACATACATTTTCTTAGTTCTAATAAGCATTCAGTTGAGGCTAGAGATTTTCTATTTTGTTAAAGAATCTATATTCCTTAACAGTAGTATCAGAGCTTTCGTTCTGTCTTCCCTTCATTCCTATAAGATAATCAGGATAAAATGTAATATCACCTTCACATTCTCAAATAAACTTCACTGGGGACTTGCCTGATGGTCCAGTGGTTTAGACACTGAGTTTCCACTGCAGGGAGCACAGATTTGATCCCTAGTTGGGGAACTTAGGTCCTCAGTGCTGGGCAGCTCAGCCAAAAAAGTAAAAAAATAAATAAATCAGGTAAACGTCACTAAGCAGATGAAGATAGCAATGTCTCGAACCAGAGTCATTGTACAGCAGAGATTGCCATTAGGCAATGTTTCAGGAGGCTTATCCATCCATAGATATCAAAGTAGTGCTGGTTAGATGACCTATGATATGTAATCCATAGTTCCGTGAAAACCAGACATATCACTGTCAAAGAGGAACTACTTACTACATTCGCAAAGCAGGTGCCATGAAAGAGGAAGAAGAAAGCATTGAAAGGGAGCTAGGACACATTGGCTGATGGGGGTGGAGAAAGAGGGTGCAGGGTGCCCCAAATTCACCTTGCCTGTCCATTGAATGGTGGTTAAGAAACATCATTCAACACTCCCTTGCATTTGATGTATGTTCTGTTTTGTTTTGCATGGAATAGCATCTGGGAATAATTTATTCTCATCTTATTGATTTACCTTGATTGATTGATTTGTGATTGGGAAAACAACTGTCACCTTCATTAAAAAGAAACAAAACCTGAACTTAAGTCTATGTTCACCACTGAAGGCAGCAAATGGTTTCACTGGGAGTTACTCCCAACAATGATTCTTGTGTTAAGTATTAAGGACTGGAATGTCTTCTAATTCACTTTGGTTTTAAATGTGTTTATAAATTCTTTCTTTGTGAGGCATCGTATAGACTGGAAAATGCATGTGTGATTCCTCATGAAAATAGGTTAAGAAAGAAAAACTGTAGCTAATGCCACAATTAATGGATTAATTAGAAAATAATTCAAAGGGCTTGGGCAGAGATAATGAGACTGAGTGACTTTAAATTGTGGTGGGAGAGTTTTCAGTTTTACAGTGGACTCGGCCAGAGGGATAAGCCATCTGACACTTGAACCTAGAGTGTTTTAGTTAGAGTAATACCTGCTTTCAGCTCATGCTCCATTTACAAATCAAAGGATCAAAAGCAAGGGAAGATACATTTCTTGAGGTGTTACGGTCGCTGCAGTCAGCCAGCCAAGGACTTCCCTGGTGGTCCAGTAAGACCACAGTAAGACACAGTAAGACTCTGTGCTTCTAATGCAGGGAGCCTGGGTTCAACCCCTGGTCAGGGAACTAAATCCCGCCTGCCGCAACTGAGAGTTCACATGCTGAGACTAAAGATCCTATATGCCACAGTGAAGATCGAAGATCCCGAATGCTGCAACCAAGACCTGGCGCAGTCAAATAAATAAATATATTTTTTAAAGAGTCACCCAATTAATATTATGCTTTATTGAAATCATAATTTCTTGAGCTGAGTGAAATTGTGATGAAACATTGGCTAGATCTAGCCAATACCTTAACTTACTCTTGACTTTAAGCAAATCATCTACAGGAAAGGCTTGAACCTAGGCAACATTTCGGATCCTAGTTTTCAAAATTTAAATTGTGAAGAATAAAAAGTAGTATGTAAACAAGATATTTTTGCTCTAAAAATAAAATTTAAAAACATAGTGTTATTTTTTAAATTTTATTATACCTGAGTGTTGGTTGCTGTATACAAAAAATATATATATCAGTATCCTTTTCTTACCCATCGTTGATTACAAGCATGAAAGTGAAAGTGTTAGTCACTCAGTTGTGTCTGACTCTTTGTGACCCCATGGACTGTGGCCTGCCAGGCTCCTCAGTCCATGGAATTCTCCAGGCAAGATTACTGGAGTGGGTTGCCATTCCCTTCAGCAGGCATACCTAGCACTTCCCTTTATTGCACTCTGCACATACTGCGTTTTTTTTACAAGTTGAAGATTTGTGGCAATCCTACATCCAGCAAGCCCATCAGGACCATTTTCCAACAGCATTTTCTCACTTCCTGTCTTTTGTGTCCCATTTTGGTAATTCTCAAAATATTTCAAACTTTTTCATTATTATTACATTTGTTATGATGATCTGTCATCAGTGATCTTTGATGTTACTATTATGAAAAACATTACTACTCACTGAAAGCTCAGATGATGCCTAGGATTCTTTAGCAATGAAGTATTTTAAAATTAAGGTATGAACCTTATTTTTTTAGACATAATCACACACTTAATAGTATAGTGTAAACCCTAGCTTTTATGTGCAAAAATTCATGTGACCAGCTTTCTTTATTAGTATTTATTTTTCTTTTATTTATTTGGCTGTGCTGCGTCTTAGTTGTGGCATGTGAACTGTTAGTTGCAGCTTGAGAGATCTAGTCCCTGACCAGGGATTGAACCCAGGCCCCTTGCATTAGGAGCACAGATTCTTAGACTCTGGACCACCAAGGAAGTCCTGAGACCAGCTTTATTGTGACATGTGTTTTATTGCCATGGTTTACAATATCTTCGAAGGTACGCTGTAAGCTGAAAGTATGCTCTGTGGATGCCCAGAGACGTCTGAGCCGTAGGAACATGCCAACAGCAGAAAAGGGAGCTGTGCTGTCGGTCTGGTGACCTCCCTCTTTTCCCTTCTTGGAGCTGCAAGCAGGCAAGCCACAGCCTGAACTCTTGTCATCTTTGACACCAGTTTAACCTGGCAATTCTCTGTCAGTGCAATAGTCTCAGAGACAAATGATTTTTCAAGATGGTGAGGCCTCTTTTTCACCAGTTCAGTTCAGTTCAGTTGCTCAGTCGTGTCCGACTCTGCGACCCCATGAATCACAGCATGCCAGGCCTCCCTGTCCATCACCAACTCCCAGAGTTCACTCAAACTCATGTCCAGTGAGTCGGTGATGCCATCCAGTCATCTCATCCTCTGTCGTCCCCTACTCCTCCTGCCCCCAATCCCTCCCAGCATCAGGGTCTTTTCCAATAAGTCATCTCTTCGCATGAGGTAGCCAAAGCATTGGAGTTTCAGCTTCAGCATCAGTCCTTCCAATGAACACCCAGGACTGATCTCCTTTAGGATGGACTGGTTGGCTCTCCTTGCAGTCCAAGGGACTCTCAAGTAGCAGACTGTAATCCAGGGGAAAGTGAAAGTCAGTCACTGTAATACATAATCTCTTGCTTTTCCAGTTGCCTCTCTCATTATCTATCACAGGCACTGATAGGTGGTGGAATTAGAGGAATTATTCCAGCAGATTGGCCCTTGGCTGCAGGCTTCAGGATTGTTCCAAGGAACTCACGCGTTGCATCCTGTTCTTGGGATTCGGGTCTGGCACCTGCTGGCTTCCCCAGGATGCTAGTGATCATAGGGCTCTACAGTCACTAATTCCCCAGTGGCTCAGCCGTTAAGTATCTACCTGCAATTCAGAAGACGCAGGAGATCCCGGTTCGATCCCTGGGTCAGGAAGATCCCCTGGAGGAGGGCATGGCAACCCACTCCAGTATTCTCGCCTGGAGAATCCCATGGACAGAGGAGCCTGGCGGATCGCAAAGAGTCGGACACGACTGAAGCAACTGAGCACACACACACAGCTCCCGGCAGATCAGCTGGAAACAGCACTGCTTGGGATGGGCCACGTGTGCCCCCTCTTCTTCTCTTCTCCGTCTCTTGTCACCCCCCGCTGTCCTCTCCTGGCTGCTTAAATGGCTGCATTTGGAAGGAAGCATTTCTACTTCTTCCAGCCGAAAAAATTGGATGTTGTTTGAGTTTTATACTTCACAGTGCATTATTATAAAGTACCTAAGCTGAAATCTCCAGATGGGAATAGTGATGCAGAATATATTTAAACTTTTTTAAAAATAAATATTTATTTGATTTTGGCTGTGCTGGTCTTCATTGCTACATTCAGACTTTTCTGTAGTTGCAGCAAGCCAGGGCTACTCTCTGATTTCTGTGTGCAGGCTTCTCGTTGTGGTGGCTTCTCTTGTTGCAGAGCCTAGGTACTAGGATGGGTGGGCTTCAGTAGTTGTGGCATGTGGGCTTTGTTGCCCTATGTCATGTGGGATCTTCTTGGATCAGGGATCAAACCAGCGTCCCCTGCAATGCAAGGCAGACTCCTAACCACTGGACCACCAGGGAAGTCCGATGGAGAGTGGTAGACTTGAAGCTGAGGGCCTTCACCAAGGGCGCGAGGCTTTGGAAACAATATAGGGGACAAATTTGGAAAGATAAATGCATCTCTCACATTTCTCAGCTCATTTGTAGACTTGACCTCCACACATTCAGGAAGAATGTCTTGTTGATCTTTGTATCTTCAGCACATAGTCCTGTGTTTGGCACTTAGGAGGTACTTGGTAAGCATTTGATGCACTGAAGAAAACAGACACACAGTTGAACCAGGGATGGTGATCAGGTGGTGACTGAGTACATTTGATGAAGGTGCAACAGGAAGAGGAAGGACATAGATTTTTCTTCTTACCTTTGGTTTCATACCCAAATCTCGCTCCTCTGTACCCCTGTTTGAAGCTGTGTGCTTATATAAGTCATTTGTGCAGTCAGCTCTAAATGGAGCTGCTTCCAAGTCACTGAAATACTAACAATTGCAGTACCCACAGGCAGTGTATCATTTGCAGAATTTGGGTGCCCAGACGAGATAGTTTTTTCCCATAGTCTCTTCAACAACTGTGGAGCGTTTTCTTGCTATTTGAAATGTAGTGGTGTGTATTTCTGACTCCACTCTGATTATGATAGTGTTGATCGTGCCTTTAGTGGTGAGGGTGGCTGCAGGGTCTGAACTTGTTACTAGATAAATCATTATCCTGAGGTTGGCCTCTGTTATCATCTACCTAACCTTTACAAAGAGTGAAAAAAAAAAGAAAATCTGACTCTCCAGAAGGAAGCTTCTCTGATTTCCAGCAGCCCTGAGTACCAAGTATCACTCTTATTGCTAACTTTGTGGATGTCAACATGGATGTCTTCCTATTTCAATCAGAAAACAAGGTTTTCCTAAAACACATTTCTTTGAAACTCTGATGTCATGTTCATTCATTCAAAAGGATTGGCACCAGTGGACATGTGGATATATTTGCCTGACCCTACCAGTCAGTTGCTTTTTCCTCAAAGCCCTTTCTAAACACACAGCTCTGTGTTGAGCCTGCCTCAGGAGAGCGATTATGGAAGCAGCCAGATCAGTCAGAGGCCAACATGTGCTTCCAGTTTAGAGGTTCAGAATGAGAAATCTGCTGGGCTTTGGTCAATTCATTTGTAACACGTTCACTAGGGGGCAGCAGTGAGCAGCCTTGTGTGTTCCCTGAGGTTGAAGCTATCAGTCTGATTTAAACCGAGGAGAGCTGAATGAACAGTAGAGACACAAAGTTTAGATTCAGTTTCATTTTCTGTATTCATTTCTGAAAAGACAGGCCTTCTGTTGCTAATGTAACTTCTTCGAGGTTAGGTTTATTATAGTTTAAATTTTTTCTTCTTCCCCCCAAATGTGATTTAATAATAGATTGCTAATACTAGGAGCTAGGAACCTTTTTAACTTTAAAAAAATTTTAAAGGAATAACTGAAATGTTACGAAATTTTGAATTTTGGACTCAAATTCCTCAACTGGTGTACCTTCAGAGAAGACATTTCCCCATGTCTTATCTTGTAAATTTACTAAGAAATTTGAAGCCCTTCCTAATTTCACTTTTATAGTTAAAATACTTTGGGCTATGTTTATTTGTTAGAGAAACAGACTGAGACAGGAATTCAAGATTTTAGATTTGGTATTGACATTGTCTTACTTTCTTTTCCTGTGGATATCATTTAAACCCTTTGAGTTTATTTCCCCAGTTGTAAAAAATAAAAGGATAAAAATAATTTATACCGTTATTTGATAATCATATCTAGTAAACTATGTCAGAGTATTTCAAAAAAATGTAAAGTGTTATGTAAGTGCTTCTGTTTAGACAAGATATAGATGCAGAAAATAGACTGTGTATTTGCTAGGGGGTGGTATTCATTTTTAATCTCAAAATAAGATTCCTTTGAAATTTTTCCATTAGTGATGGTCTTAGGGTTGTTTTTTTTTTTTTTTTTTTTTAAAGTAAAGAAAGAAACAGCTACAGGCAACCATTAGAATGAGTTAGAATCAGTGTCTGAAAAATGTTAATCTTTTCACATCTGTCCTGAGGGATCAGTATCTGCAGTCACAAAGAGAAACAAAATTATATCTGTGAATACAAGCCAGTCCTGAAATCAGGCTGTAAAAGTACTCATTTTTAGTTATCTTTTTATATCATATTTTCTGGGTTTCTTTTAAATGAAAATCTATCATATTGGGTTTCTATGAAGATCCAGATGTGACTGACCTCTAGCATCCTGAAATGGGGACTTTCCAGTGGTTAAGACTCCATGATGACAATGCAGGGGATGGGAGTTCAGTTGCTGGTTGGGGAACTAAGATCCCACATGCTGGGCAGCATGGCCAGAAGATTAAAAAAGAAGAAAAGAACCTGAAATGTAAAAATGACTGAGAAATTTTTCCTATGACTTGGATTCCCTTGATTTTGGGGAAACCCAAAGTAAACAGTGTCCGGTGAACATCTCTTATCTGTCTCCCTTGTGAAGTAGTTCTCTTTGAAATGTCATGTAACTTAACATTAATTCTCCTAAAATTTTGGTGCCTTTTTAAGGATTTCTTCGTAGGCAAGATTGTTCTCTGTAATAGGGAAATATTTGCAATATCTCTTTACCAGAATTTTACATCTGCAAAACAGAATACAATAAAATTTGAAGCTACTTTTGTGTAGCTTTCCAGACATTTCCACCTCTCACATAGAATGTCCAAGACATGTTCAGGAAACAGGTTACTAAACATCTGTTACTTGTTTTACCAGGCTCCCAACTTTGGGCGTTAAACCTGGGGACCAAATTGCAGAACTTTAACGCTAATGTGACCTTATTCAGTAACCATCATAAAAGCATACCAAGATTGAAGGTAGGGAGACATTTGCCTGCCCTGCTTCCCTGCCCTCCAACCCCCAGTCCCTCCCTGCTCTAATTCATTGTCTCCAGCTACCCATCCCTGCCCGCCCCCCCCCCCCCCCCCGCCGCCACAGGCTATTTCTAGGCAGAAATAAGTGGGATGTTGAATAGATAGTTATACATGTGATTATGCATATGAAATCATCTGTCTGAATTATGGACATTAGAGTGATTTGCAGTTTGGAGCTATTGAGTCTAAAGCTACTCTGAATTTTCAGCAGAAGCTATGGCGTTGACGTATATCTTAAATCTCTTTCTTGAATTCTCTTGTTCATAGAGTACGTGCATGTATAACTTTACAGGAAATTACTGAATTATTTCTAAGTGATGGGACCATTTTATACTCCCACCTGTAATGTGTGAGAGTTCAGTTGTTCTACGTTCTTGTCAATACTTGGTACTGTCAGGTTTTTTGATTATAGACATTCTAATGAGTGTGTAATTAGTATGTAATTGTGGCTTTTGCCTTGCATTTCCTGATGACTAATGTTGATGAGCACCTTTCAGGGATCATTTCCCATTTACATACCTTCTTTTGTGCAATGTCTGTTATCTTTTTCTATTTACCAGATTGTCTTCAAGAGTTTATGCCAGATTTATATTACTTTTTTCATTAAATGTTCGACAGAATCCACCAAGGAAGTTATCTGGGCATAAAGTTGTCTTTGTGAAAGTTTTTTGATTATGGATTCACATTCTTCAATAGATAAGGAGTCATTCAGATTTTTTTGTTACCTCTTGAGGTAATATTTTGGTAATTATGATATCAGTAATTTATGTTTTCCCTCATTTTTCCATAATTAGTCTTGCTAAAAGTTTATCATTTTTGATAATCTTTTCAAAGATGAAATGTTTGTCAATATTCTGTTTTCTTTGTGTTGATCTGTGCTCTTGTATTTATTATTTTTTTCTTTCTATTCACTTTGGGATTAATTTGATTTTCCTTACCTAAATTCTTAAGGTTGACACTTAGATAACAGATTTTAAATCTTTCTCTTTTTAAAATTTTGCCTGAGTTGTAAACTTTTCTCTAAGCACTATACTGGCATCACCGACTCAATGGGCATGGGTTTGGGTGGACTCCAGGAGTTGGTGATGGACAGGGAGGACTGGCATGCTGTGTTTCATGGGGTCGCAAAGAGTTGGACACGACTGAGCAACTGAACTGAAGCATTATACCTATCTTTTGCATATTCTGATATGTTGTGTTTCATTATCATTAATTTTGAAAGGTTTTCTGATTTATATTTAACTCCTTTAACATGTAGATTATTTTAAATTGTATTGTTTAATTTTCAAACAGTTGAGAATTTAAAAATATCTTAGTGTTACTGATATCTAATATAACTCTTTTATGATCAGAACACACATTTTGTCAGTTTCCAAATTATTACAGTTTATTGAACTTATTTTATGGTTCAGCATTATGGCCATATCTTGATTTCTTCTGCTATTAAAACAAATATGTATAATACAATTGAATAAAATGATCTTTCAGTTCGGTGAAGTTGATGGGTAGAATTTTTCAGATCTTCTATATCCTTACTGATTTATTGCCTACTTAATCTATTTCCTGATAAAGCAGTAATAAAAAATAAAATCCAACTTTGTTTGCTAATTCCAACATACAGATGGCCTCAGGATCTGTTTGTATTAACTATTTTTTCTCTTGACAACATTTTTGTTTCTTCACATGTACAGTAATGTCTGACTGATATTGGAAATTGTAGATAACATGTTGTAGAAACTAGATTCTGTTTTCTTTCTCTAAAATATATTGATGTTTGGTTTCTAAATGATCATATAAAATATGTATTAAGCCTTTGCACGCTTTGTTAGATGGGATTTGTGGACGGTCCAAGGTGTTTCCTAAGCTGTTCAAGTAGATCTGTCTTCCCTGTGGATCTTGATGAGACGTAGTTTTACAGTTGATACAGGCAGGTCTAATGGAAGTCTTACTGCAAGTCGGAGTCCTTTCTCCTAGGACATACCCCTTCTGGTGTTTCAGTCGTGTCAGTGTTGTATACTGCAATATTACCACGGTTTCTCTTCTCTAACTGAGCCAGAAATCCAAAATTAGCCAGCACTGCTTGATCTCAGTATCTCTGGTGCTCGGCCTGGTAACAGCAGCCTTCTGGTAAGCCTTATGTATTACTTTGTGCATACACCACCCAACCCTGAGCAAAGGATTTGTGGGGGAAACACACTTAGACTTCTGGGTCCGTTTCTCCCACACCGTGGCAGCTGTCTACCTTGAGGACTCAGCCACTCAGGCTTCAGCAGCTTCAACCATCTCAAACTCTTGATCTTTGCCTCCTTGGACAACAGAGCAGCTGTACTTTGCGTGGGCTCCAACCCTTCATGTGAGTCAGAAAATTATCTTCAGACACAGTTCCAAGGTATTTATGGTGCTGACCTCATGGATTTCTCTTCTCTCAGAGATTGCTTTCTTGTATTCTGTTGTCCATTCTCTAGAAATAATTGCCTTATATATTTCGGCTGGTTGTCTATGGAAGAAGTCCTGGTCCTGATGATGTTAGAAGTTGAGGTCCCTAAATTCTTTCTAGAGAGATTTGTCTGTTTTTCTCCTTACCCTCCAAGTGTTAATTTTCTCTCAGTCATTACAATTTCAGATATTATCTTAATTCCAAGAACTATTTATTTTTATATTTTTAATTAAGAAATTATTTTTGCTTCTGAATTCTTATGTGCTTGATTTAAAAAATGAAAACCACAGGAATATACATATAAATGGAAAAAAATGCCATTCATTTCAACAAACTCTCAATCAAAACATAAAGAAAAGACATTATTAAAGGTTTTAATGTCTGTTCAATTTGAAAATCCCCTTTTAAATATTGCTTGTCAGGTAGTAATATATGTGGAGGTTTCTTTTATGAGAACATGGGTAACTTTTAAGCAAACAGTACTTTTATGAGATTTTCCCTTTAGTCTGGTTTCTTCTAACTAATGGAAATAAAATTATCATTACAGTAAGCTGGAAGGCTGTTTCCAGTCCCCAGAGGCATGCTTCAGAAGCCTTGTTGAGTTTTATACATTTGGTATAGCCAAGTGAGTCATCTGTAATATGTTCAGTGTCTGCTGGCCTGGGGACTCAGAGTCTGCTGACGAACCTTGGCCTCTTGTTAACAGAAATCAGCCCTTAAATTCAGAGTTATTAATGACACACATTAAGCATCAGTTTCCATTTCCTTCAGGGAAAAGAAATCTCCTGGACAATTTGGACAGTGTACCTCATTTATTGTGTTAAATGTCTTTTTAATAATGATGGCTTACTTGTTCATTTTATTCAAGGTTCACAAGTTTGAGAGAGTCATATGTTCTATGTTATAAAGAAAAGAAAAGATACCACAGTTAAGAATTTTGATAGAACTTGGGTGAAAAATAAACCCACAATTTAAGTCATGCCTTCATCAACTAACCAGAATTTGATGGTAAAAGAAATAGGTCTGTAATTCCTCCTGTCTGATTTATGCTATAGAAAACACAGCTTGGCATTAAACTCTCTTTTAAAAGCAGAACAATGATCAAAGGCAAATAGTTCCATATTTCCTTACTCTATTTGTAGGATCATTTTTGTCCATTTTCCCATTTATTTTTCTTTGTTTTTGTTAATTCTGTCATCATCATCATGCCATCCAATTTATATTAGATGCATCTTTAGATTTTATTTCAACAAATGAAAAAATTCTTCATTAACACTCACACTCCACATACTGCAAGGAGTTCTTGCTGTACATTTCTATCCACTTCTTTCTCTCACCCCAGTCTCACCTCAAGGAAGTTCAGTTCAGTTCTGTTCAGTTGCTCAGTCGTGTCTGACTCTTTGCGACTCCGTGGACTGTAGCACACCAGGCTTCCCTGTCTATCACCAACTCTTGAAGCTTGCTCAAACTCATGTCCATTGAGTCAGGGATGCCATCCGACCATCTCATCCTCTGTCGTCCCCTTCTACTCCTGCCTCCAGTCTTTCCCAACATCAGGGTCTTTTCCAGTGAGTCAGTTCTTCGCATCAGGTGGCCAAAGTATTGGAATTTCAGCTTCAGCATCAGTCCTTCCAATGAATGTTCAGGACTGATCTCCTTTAGGATGGACTGGTTGGATCTCCTTGCAGTCCAAGGGACTCTCAAGAGTATTCTCCTACACCACTGTTCAAAAGCATCAATTCTTCAGTGCTCAGCTTTCTTTATAGTCCAACTCTCACATCCATACATGATTACTAAAAAAGTTCCATCACCTCCACTAGCTTTGTTTGTAGTGATGCTTCCTAAGGTCCACTTGATTTCGCATTCCAGATGTCTGGCCCTAGGTGAGTGATCACACCATTGTGGTTTTCTGGGTCATGAAGATCTTTTTTGTATAGTTCTTCTGTGTATTCTAGCCACCGCTTCTTAATATCTTCTGCTTCTGTTAGGTGCATACCACTTCTGTCCTTTATTGTGCCCATCTTTGCATGAAATGTTCCCTTGGTATCTCTAATTTTCTTGAACAGATCTCTAGTCATTTCCATTCTATTGTCTTCCTCTATTTCTTTGCATTGATCATGGAGGAAGGCTTCTTATCTCTCCTTGCTATTCCTTGGGACTGTGCATTCAAAAGGGTATATCTTTCCTTTTCTCCTTTGCCTTTCACTTCTCTTCTTTTCTCAGCTATTTGTAAGGCCTCATCAGACAACCATTTTGCCTTTTTTCATTTCTTCTTGGGAATGATCTTGTTCACTGCCTCCTGTACAATGTCATGAACCTCCATCCATAGTTCTTCAGGCACTCTGTATCAGAATCTGTCACTTCCACTGATTAGGTCATACCTGAGTGATCCGGTCCCATCACTTCATGGGAAATAGATGGGGAAACAGTGGACACAGTGTCAGACTTTATTTTGGGGGGCTCAAAAATCACTGCAGATGGTGACTGCAGCCATGAAATTAAAAGATGCTTACTCCTTGGAAGAAAAGTTATGACCAACCTAGATAGCATATTGAAAAGCAGAGACTTTACTTTGCCGACTAAGGTCCATCTAGTCAAGGCTATGGTTTTTCCTGTGGTCATGTATGGATGTGAGAGTTGGACTGTGAAGAAGGCTGAGCACCAAAGAATTGATGCTTTTGAACTGTGGTGTTGGAGAAGACTCTTGAGAGTCCCTTGGACTGCAAGGAGATCCAAGCAGTCCATTCTGAAGGAGATCAGCCCTGGGATTTCTTTGGAAGGAATGATGCTAAAGCTGAAGCTACAGTACTTTGGCCACCTCATGCAAAGAGTTGACTCATTGGAAAAGACTCTGATGCTGGGAGGGATTGGGGGCAGGAGGAGAAGGGGACGACAGAGGATGAGATGGCTGGATGGCATCACTGACTCGATGGACGTGAGTCTGAGTGAACTCCAGGAGTTGGTGATGGACACAGAGGCCTGGTGTGCTGCGATTCATGGGGTCGCAAAGAGTCGGACATGACTGAGCGACTGAACTGAACTGAACTGAACTGAACTGAGTGGTCTAGTGGTTTTCCCTACTTTCTTCAATTAAAGTCTGATTTTTGCAATAAGCTTCATGATCTGAACCACAGTCATCTCCCAGTTTTGTTTTTGCTGACTGTATAGAGCTTCTCCATCTTCAGCTGCAAAGACTATAATCAATCTGATTTTGGTATTGACCATCTGGTGATATTCATGTGTAGAGTCTTCTCTTGTGCTGTTGGAAGAGGGTGTTTGTTATGACCAGTGCATTCTCTTGGCAAAATTCTATTAGCCTTTGCCCTGCTTCATTTTGTACTCCAAGGCCAAATATGCCTGTTACTCCAGGTATCTCTTGATTTCTTACTTTTGCATTTCAAAAGTATGATGAAAAGGACATCTTTGTTGGGTGTTAGTTCTAGAAGGTATTATAGGTCTTCATAGAACTGTTCAATTTCAGCTTCTTCAGCATTACTGGTTGAGGCATAGACTTGGATTACTGTGGTATTGAATGGTTTGCTTTGGAATTGAACAGAGATCATTCTGTCATTTTTGAGACTGCACCCAAGTACTGCATTTCAGATTCTTTGTTGACTGTGAGGGCTACTTCATTTCTTCTAAGGGATTCTTGCCCACAATAGTAGATATAATGGTCATTTGAATTAAATTCACCTATTCCAGTCCATTCCTAAAATGTCAGTGTTCACTCTTGCCATCTCCTGTTTGACCACTTCCAACTTTCCTTGATTCATGGACCCAGTATTCCCGGTTCCCATGCAGTATTGCTCTTTATAACATCAGACTTTACTTCCATCACCAGTCACATCCACAACTGGGCACTGTGTTCACTCTGGCTCTGCCTCTTCATTCTTTCTGGAGTTATTTCTCTACTCTTCTCCAGTAGCATCTTGGGCACCTACTGATCTGAGGAGTTCATCTTTCAGTGTCCTATCTTTCTGCCTTTTCATACTGTTCATGGGGTTCTGAAGGCAAGAATACTGAAGTGGTTTGCCATTCCCTTCTCCAGTGGGCCATGTTTTGTCAGAACTCTCCACCATGACCCATCCAACTTGGGTGGCCCTACATGGCATGGCTCATAGTTTCATTGAGTTAAACAAGGTTGTGGTCCATGTGATCAGTTTGATTAGCTTTCTGTGATGGTGGTTTTCATTCTGTCAGCCCTCTGAAGGATAAGGACAAGAGGCTTATGGAAGCTTCCTGATGGGAGAGACTGACTGTGGGGGAATCTGGGTCTTGTTCTGATGAGCGGGGCCATGCTCAGTAAATCTTTAATTCAATTTTCTATTGATGGATGGGGCTCCATTCCCTCCTTGTTGTTTGACCTGAGACAAAACTACAGTGGAGGTAATGAAGATAATGGCGACCTCTTTCCAAAGGTCCCGTGCACGCACTGTTGTCCTCAGTGCCCCAACCCTGCAGCAGGCCGCTGCTGACCCGCACCTCCACCAGAGACTCCTGGACACTCACAGGCAAGCCTGGGCCAGTCTCTTGTGGAGTCATTGCTCCTATCTCCTGGGTCCTGGTGCTCACAAGGTTTTGTTTATGCCCTCCAGGAGTTTGTTTCCCCAGTCCTGTGTAAGTTCTGTAATCAAATCCCACTTGCCTCCAAAGTCAAATTCTCTGGGAGTTCTCAGAGCACCATAGAGCCACCGAGCAGATGACCCCAAGGAAGCCATCATCTAATTATAATGTCTGTGGATAGAGATCTTGCTGGTGACCTCTACAATGCTATTTCATGCTTAGGTAAATCATGTCCTATTTCATTTTAACTTCTTGAAATCTCTAGCCAGTCATATAGTTGGATAATGTGTGATGATCAGGCCTTATTAAAAATAATTTTTATTAAAAAAATTATTCACTTGGCTGCACCAGGTCTTAGTTGCAGCACATGGGATCTTCAACCTTCATTTCAACACATGGGATCTTTAATTGCAGCCTGCAAACTCTTAGTGGCAGCGTGTGGGATCCAGTTCCCTGACTGGGGATTGAACCTGGGCCTCTGCATTGGGAGCACAGAGTCCCAGCCACTGGACTGAAAACTAATTTTAAAAAGAAACTCATGTTTCAGTAGGTTCTTTTAGGAGCAGCATCCCAAGGATTGTGTTAATCTCTTGCAGAAAGTCTTGAATGCCATAATCTGGATGACCCTTGCTTTCTCTACAAAAACATCCTTAGATTTGAGATATTTTCCATTATCAGTTATATTTTTGAATTCTAGATGTTTCCTGTTACCTGGATTTTTAAACAAGGTTGAATCAAGTGAAAGCAGACTCCATTCATTGAACCTTTGATTGAGGATGGGTGGTGATTCATACATTCTAAAGGTTAGAAACTCTTAGGACACTTAGGACTTTGCTTCTTTGAGATGTTGGCTGGCCTCTCTCCATTTCAGTGGAAACAATTGTGGTCAGTCTAATACTGTAAAGAGACATTCCTACATTTCCTTAGTAACATTTTTTTGGGGGGAATAAGTGGTGAATTTTTGGAAGGCGGGAATATAAATCTCCCTCGATGTTCATGTAGTTAAATTTGTACATCAGAATCAGTTTTAATCACTTCATAGGTAGAAATAAAGTTTTGGTGTAAGCAGTGCTACATATAGACAGATACCATAGACTGAAAATGACCTTGTAAGCTCACCAAATCTGACATGTGATCTTGGGGTCCTCATCAACTTTTTTATTCTCATTTTACTTATAAATCAAAATAGCTGTTGTTTTTTTTTTCTTTTTGCCCCTTCATATGCAATGGTGGCCCAGGTAGTTTGACATGACTAAAATTTTCTCGGTGGCACCCTCTTGGTTTGTTTTTTCCCTTCACATATTCATTGCCCATCATTCTGCTCTTGGTTTCAGTCTGAACCATCTCCATGCTTTGCGGCACTCACTGATGCAAGAGGAAGGGTGGACTCAGGGCTTCAGCTGGCGAATTTCTCTGATGGTGGCCAGGGTGGGAGGTGGGAGCTATAAACACCCACAGATGTGACCAGCTATGGACCCAGGGTGCATGGGTGAACCACATCCTTCCCATGTTGAAGACATTTCTATTTAGTCCCCCAGGAGATGTGTGAACCTGGGAGGAAAAAAAAACTAACTGGCAGCTTGGAACCCATTTACTATCTTCAATCTTTGCTGAACTCAGGATGATAATAGAATAACAATGTTTAGTTTTACTTGACACAAAGACAAATCATTGCTCCATGTAAAACTAAAAAGGTCATTCTTTTCTTGAATGTACCCAAAAAACTCTTCTACAACCTACTATAAAAATGTGATATCTTAGTCTGACTTGAGATGCCATTTTGTTTAATGGTAAATGATTTTTAAATTGTTTTCTTAAAAATTTCTTTCCCAGATCCTCAATTTCCCCTCTTTTGTAAGTAGAATTATATTTTGAGTGAGACTAATAAAGCTTTTTTTTTTTTGAGACTAATAAAGTTTAGAGAGACACTGCCAGAGCATCTGTGGTATGACTGGCTTCTCCTATGCCAATGCCTAGCTGTTGCTAGGGGAGTATAAGAAAACAGTGGCTACTCATATTTTATTGAACAGACTGTACATAAATTCTGACTCTAACCAGAAAATCGGGTTCTTTATAATACCAGAATGACTTTCTCACCTGGAACTTGGTTCCATATATACTCCATCATGCTGATCTCAGTTCTGACATTCAGACCGCAACTGTTGGCATGAAAAAAAAGAAGTTTATATATTTATTAGATGTGTACATTATATATGTACAATCATCAGACTGTATTGAAAACCTAGTTTAAGGGTTAGAACATAACTGTCATCATTGAGGACCCCTGCGTATTCTGTCCCATTTCATGGCATCACCTTATTCTCTATTATGCTTTACCATAAATGCTTGTATCTCTAAGAATTATACAGCAAGTTTGCAGGTGTTTGAGATCTATAAAAGTTGAATTATACCCTGTATTCTTCTGCAAATTAAAAGAAAAATTTTTAAAAGTTAGAATGGTAGTAAAATATACTTGACTTTAAATTTAATATTTTGACTCTTTTCAGAGAGTACAGATCAGCATTATTAAATTGTTGTTTTGTCGCTAAGTCGTCTTCAACTCCTTGCAACCCCATGGACTGCAGCTCACCAGGCCTCCCTGTCCTCCACTGTCTCCTGGCTGCTGCTGCTACTGCTAAGTCGCTTCAGTTGTGTCCGACTTTGTGTGACCCCATAGACGGCAGCCCACCAGGCTCCCCCGTCCCTGGGATTCGCCAGGCAAGAATACTGGAGTGGGTTGCCATTTCCTTCCCCAATGCATGAAAGTGAAAAGTGAAGATGAAGTTGCTCAGTCATGTCTGACTCTTAGCAACCTCATGAACTGCAGCCTACCAGGCTCCTCCGTCCATGGGATTTTCCAGGCAAGAGTACTAGAGTGGGTTGCCATTGCCTTCTCCGCTATCTCCTGGAGTTTGCAAAAGTTCATGTCCATTAAGTCAGTGAAGTTATCCAACCATCTCATCCTCTGCTGCCCTCTTCTCCTTTTGCCTTCAGTCTTTCCCAGAATCAGGGTCTTATCCAGTGACTCAGTTCTTCCCATCAGGTGGCCAAAGTATTGGAGTTTCAGCTTCAGCATGAGCTTCAACATGAACATTTGCCTTTTTGTGTCTGGCTTTGTTCACTTAGCATAATATCCTCAGCGTTCATCCATGCTGTAGCATGTGTTAGAGTTTCCTTCTCTTTGAAGGCTTAATGCAACTTTCTTTGGATCTACTCAGCACTAAACTGTGGGCTAACCCATGTTGATATATATAGCTATTGTTTGTTTAATTTTTACTGCAGTACATTATCCATTATATAACCATTCCATAACTTAGTTACCCACTCTGGTTTTCCTGGACTTCTTGTTTCCAGGATTGGTTGGCTTGTTTATTTTAGAACTGGTTCCTCTGGAGCAACTTTGCTTGCAGCATCTTGCTTATTTGTATGTACCTGTGCAAGCATTTTTCTAGAGTATAAACCCAGGCAAGTGCTGAGTTATGGAGTACACACATGCTAACTTCACTCATTAAGGCCAAATTGATGTCTAAAATACTTATAAATCAATTTACATTTCTACATGAGAGTTCTTGCTACTTCATAGCATTGCCAATGCTTGATATGGTCAGAATTTTTAATGTCTACCAATCTAGTGGATATGAAGTGATAGCTCACTGTGGTTTTATTTTGCATTTCCCTAATGGCTAGTGAAATTGAAGCACATTTTTGTATGTGTGACTTGCCTATTCAATTTTGGAATGAAGAGAGAAGAAATAGAAGTCTAGAGAGAAAGAGAGCAGGCATTGTATATCTAAACCTTAACTCTGTAATTGACTGTAACTCTGGCAACTTCCCTTGCCCCAGTGTGAACACTGCCCTTAAATCACTTGTTGACTGACTTATGTCCTTCTGATGCTCACAACATTTGAACGAAAGAAGTCACATAGTCTACTCAGCAGGCCATGAGAAAGCTCATAGAACCAGAGTCTAACTTGTTTGGCTGAGAGATGCCTGTGAATATTTATGCATGTGCATGTGTGTGTGTGTGTGTGTGAGAAACATTCTTTTTTTTTTTTTTAACAAAAGAACAAACAGACACCTTTATTTACTTACTTTTCAATAAGCTGAAATCCTTGAAGGGTATGGATCACATGAATTCTGTTTAATGGTCTGAAAGTGAAAGTCACTCCATCCTGTGTGACTCTTTCCAACCCCATGGACTATACACCCTATGGAATTCTCCAGGCCAGAATACTGGAGTGGGTAGCCTTTCCCTTCTCCAGGGGATCTTCCCAACCCAGGGATCGAACCCAGGTCTCCCACACTGCAGGTGGATTCTTTACCAACTCAGCCACAAGGGAAGTCCAAGAATACTGAAATAGGTAGCCTATCCCTTCTCCAGAGGATCTTCCTGTCCCAGGAATTGAACCAGAATCTCCTGCATTGCAGGCGGATTCTTTACCAACTGAGCTATCAGGGAAGCCCAATGAGCTCATCAGGACAGTTGCTTCAGACTTTGACACAAGCCATGTCATTGTTTCCATGAACACGAATTGCCTTTCCTCAGATTACTCTGGTTTTGGCTGGTTTGCTGCTAGGACGTGTATTGTAAAATACACACATGCACCTAACCAGAAAAATACCGCATATCACAGTAAAACAAAAATTAAATTTACTAAGTTCACAATATGGTTTGATTTTTTTTGCTCTAGTTTTTTTCTAGTCTTCTTTCTTTCTGTCTTCTCTTCCTTCCTTTGTTCCTTCCTTCCTTCCTTACTGGCTCCAGCTAAACAGATTTCACAATATACAAGTGTAGTGGTTCTCAGTGTGGACAGGGAATATTTTGGACCTTTAAAAAAATATTTATGTATCCATTTGGCTGCACGGGGTCTTAGTCGTGGCACTCAGAATCTTCAGTCATTGTTGGGGCATGTGGGATTTTTAGTTGCGGCATGCAAACTCTTGGTTGCGGCAAGTGGGGTCTAGTTCCTTGACCAGGGATTGAGCCTGGGCCCCCTGCATTGGGAGCATGGAGTCTTAGCCATTGGACCACCATGGAAGTCCCTGTTTCGGATATATGTGAGGATGTTCAGGGCATTTACTGGCCAGGAATCAGAGATGTGATGTATGGCTTATTCCCAAACAACGAAGCATTTTTCCTGGTCTCTCAGAACTTTTGATATTGCTACAGATGATCATTGGATATTCATTAAATTTTAAAAGATTGTTAACCTGAGAAAGATCTTCCTTTCACCAAGTACATTTTGCATAGGTAGAGTCTATAATATGCACTTCTATTAAAAGGCTAATGTCAGTCTGTCCTATAAAATAGTGATCAGTCACTTGCTGAAATGGAAGATCCCTGAAGGAAGGAGTGATGTAGCACTCATCAGGGTAATGTCTACAAGGGGTCAGCAGAGGGTCTTGTGTCTAGGAGTTAGGGTGGAAACGTAGAGAGGGATGAGTGTGAAGGCCGTACTTAGAGAAAGACTTGATTTAAATTCCAGTCATATCCTGTCTGTTTGTTGTGAACAAGGGTAAATTATGAAGCTTCTCTAACCATCCATCAATCACTTGCAGAATTGATAAGACAAAAACAAAATTTCTGTGGAGATTAAGTAAAATCATGTTTGTAAAAGTGCGTATAGTAGGTGCTCAAACTATCATAGCTATTATGACTTTAATAAGTGTTTTTCCTTTAATTGTTTTCCCTTAATAAGTGTTTGTTCCATTGATGTTGATGTTGTTTGAATATTTTTATTTAACCCTAATAATAAGCTCTAACATTTATTGAGTGCTTGTTTTGTGTTCAACTTGAAAGCTTCACAGGGTTGCTTTCCTGAGGTTAATATTTGCTACAGTCCTCCTGTAAGGTAATTATAATTTAAGAAAATTTACATGAAATCCAAAAAAGAGGGGATATGTGTGTACAAATAGCTGGTTCACTGTGCTGCACAGCAGAAAATAACACAACATTGTAAAGCAACTATACTCCAATAAAAAAAGAAAATTTATATGAAAAGAGGCTAGGTAACCTGTTCAAGATAGCAGTGTAGGAAGGAAGGAAGCCAGGGTATAAACTAAGGGAGTCTCATGTCAACATCTGTGTCTTAGCCATTTTGCTGTTGTTTGCTAATATAAAAAACTTCTAAAAATATCCCATAAGACGGTATTTGCCTTAACAGGTTTCAAGTTGACAAATCATTGATACTGTCCTTCAGAAAATAAAGTTTATTGGTATAAAGCAGGAAGTAAGGCCTGGGTACCACAAACGTAAGAAAGTATATAAAAATGCCACAAAACTTATGTTGAAAATCAAACATTTAGCTCCAAAATTTAATGACTTAGAGAGCTGTATCTGTTATGGAGTCTTGTTTCTCTTGTTGTGCTTTTTCATTACTTAACTAAAACCTGAAATATTAAAGAGCTAGCTCACTTAGGCGTGAATGCAGACTCGACCATGAAGGTAAACTTTCAGCAAGCGTATGGAACTTCTGTACTGAGTCTAGCATGAGGTGCATTGCTGGTCAGCCCAACATTTATCTCAGCCCTCTGTGTGTTGGTCAGCAGTTGTCTGACACGCAGCCATGAAGGAGCTATATTTTTAACCACAGCTCATTATCAAATGGGCTTCCCTCATAGCTCAGTTGGTAAAGAATCTGCCTGCAATGCAGGAGACGCCAGTTCAATTCCTGGGTCAGGAAGATCCAGCGGAGAAGGGATAGGCTGCCCACTACAGTATTCTCAGGCTTCCTTTGTGGCTCAGCTTGTAAAGAATCTGCCTGCAATGCGGGAGACCTGGGTTTGATCCCTGGGTTGGGAAGATCCCCTGGAGAAGGGAAAGGCTACCCACTCCAGTATTCTGGCCTGGAGAATTCCATGGGCTGTATAGTCCATGGGGTCACAAAGAGTCAGAAACGACTGAGCAACTTTCACTTCACTTCAGTATCAAATACAAACCTTTCATCTCATGGAGATGTAATGAGAAGTCTGGATGGATAGACACGAACACATGAGCACTAGACTGGAAACATAGTTCAAAGTGCCTTGTCCTCCTGAGGTGAAGCCAGACGAAACTTCTTGTTTACCACATACTCTTTATATATGATGAATCATGCAAGAGTTTGAGAAGGAGCCATGCTGAGCTGCTGAAACAGTTCATAGCAGTACTTCAAAGGCAGCATCAAATAGCAGGCAATTTGATGCATTACACAATCCTGTATAAGTCAGAGCATCAATATGACAGAAGTGCTGTGGCAATATAATTGTGCTAAGAATGACACATGAGTGGCCACAGGAGCACAGGAAGGTTAAGACAGGAGAAGTACTCAACAGAGCTGAGGTCTGGATGTGGCTGCAGGACTGCCCCATTGATCTGACAAAAGGGTCTTTGAGCTCATTTCATCAGAGGGCACAAGTGGTTCATTGTTGTTGTTGAGTTGCTAAGCCGTGTCCCGACTCTTTGTGACCTCATGAACTGCAGCACTCCAGTCTTCCCTGTTCTTAATCTCCCAGAGTTTGCTCAAACTCACGTCCATTGAGTTGGTGATGCCATCCAACCATCCCATCCTCTGTCGCCCCTTCTCCTCCTGCCCTCAATCTTTCCCAGCATCGGGGTTTTTTCCAATCAGTCGGCTCTTCGCATCAGGTGGCCAAACTGTTAGAGCTGAGTGGTCAGTAGGTTGGAGGATATTGTGGAGAGAAAATGGCAGCAGGACAGCCAAGGCAAAGACTGAAGTGGTGCAAGAAATAAAAAGCCATGAGGGGCAGGAAAGCGGGCAGGGCAGAGTGTTAATGACAGAAGAGTTCTTAAAGAGAGGAGGAACAGTTGAGATTGGAGTTAGTTTCAATGAAAACTTTTAAACTCCTTTGTACCATTGTGAAAGAATATACCGCTTGGAAAGAATGTTCCCCCTTTATCCTCAGGGAGTATTTTCCCCAACCCCCAGTGATGAACCTGATCTCGGAGCCTGCAGTGGCTTGAAGCAGGGGTTCCAGTCCCAGCCAGAGATTGAGGTGGACTGTGGCAGGGAGAGCACTGAACTGCAGCCACTAGATCAGTGGTCAGTGACAAGGCCCTGGCCTTTTGTCTTTGCAGAAAAGAATCCCCATGAAGACAGGAAGTAGTGAAACAAGTGAAGTATTTATTAGGAGGAAAAAGAATGCCATATGTGTGGACAGACACATGGGCTGGCTCAGAGACAGAATCATGCCCTGGTGGCAGTTTAAATCACTTTTACAGGGCATTTCTTCCAGGTTTTCCTTCAATTATTTTGATTTGCCTGGTTCAGAGTTCAAATTTGGTGTATCTCAGGATCCTCCCATGCTTGCACACACATCTCTCAGCCCAGATGGATTCCAGTGAAGAGGCCTGTGGGTAGACTTAGCATCACTCCCCTTTTGATCTCCTAGGAGACTTTCTGTGCATGTGTAGTCAGGGAGGTCTCCTGACTTCAAGAATGAGAAGTTTGTGGTCTCTTATCTTCTATCTGGGCAGGGCCCAGCCTCCTCTCTCAATTGTCCTGCTATTCTCATCTTGGAGTGTTGGTCCACAGGGAACAAAATCTCCAACTGCTTACCCTGGGGCAGTGTGAGGCCCATCTACCTCCTGCCAGAAAACCATGGATAGTACCAAACCCTATATATACTATGTTTTTTTCTTAGTTATACCTTTGATAAAGTTTAATTTATAAATTAGACACAGAAGAGATTAATAATAGTAAATAATAATAAAATAGTACAGTTATAGCCACATACTATAATAAAAGTTATGTGGATGTGAGCTCTCAAAATATCTTATTGTACACTTGCAATGCCTTTTCTGTCTTAACTAAGCCCTTATCACTTAGCATGGCCATGTCTTCTGCAGTATGAGGTGTCACAGCAAAACGAACACAAATTTCCTTTTTTGTTCATAATTTCACAGTTAGAAGATTCGTTCTTCCTGTAGATGTTAGCAAGCTCAGCATACAAAAGGGTCTTTGAGCTCATTTCACCCTTTCACTTAGAAGCACTTCACAGCTTCTCTTTGGCATCATCCACGTTGTCAGCATCTCTGCTCTGGTGCTTTGGGGCCATTATTAAGTGAAGTGAGGGTCAGTTAAACCCAAGCACTGCAGTTCCACGACAGTGAACCCGATAACTGAGGTGGCTACGGGATATGCAGGACAAAGGGATGATTCAAGTCCTGGGCTGGACGGAGCCAGAAGGAGGAGGTTTCATCACCTTATTCAGAACAGTGCATAGCTTAAAGTTTATGAACCGTTTATTTCTGGAATTTTTTCTTTAATATTTTTGGACCATGGTTGACTCGGGTATCTGAAACCACAGAAAGCAAAATCATGGATGAGGGAGGAATAATACAGTATGTGGGTAGGGAAATGCAAATTAGCTTCCTCCCATTTAGTGTCCCAAAGCACTATGTCCAGTATCCTCTTTTATCTTTAGCTAAAGATGGTATTTAAAATGAGGGTTTCAGCCATTTGAGGGAGTTACTCAGCTCTCCTTCGTCATGTTATTAAATTTTTGTTTGATTTTCTCCTCTTAATCTACCTTATGTCAATTTAATTCTTAGACCAGCCAGAAGAACTTGGAAGGATAGAGGAAGATTTCTTCCTCCCCAGCACTATATATGGGCTTCCCTTGTGACTCAGCTGGTAAAGAATCTGCCTGCAATGTGGGAGACCTGGGTTTGATCCCTGGGTTGGGAAGATCCCCTGGAGAAGGGAAAGACTACCCACTCCAGTATTCTGGCCTGGAGAATTCCGTGGACTGTATAGTCCATGGGGTCACAAAGAGTTGGACACAACTGAGCGACTTCCACTTCACTTCAGCACTGTATATACTGAAATATTTTTGTTCAGCCCCTCTCTATCCATAACTAACAGTAGCCTTGAGAGTTCTACAAAGTGGAAGATTTACTTGTATTAGTTTTTGGTGTGATGATGAGGCATCATTGTGCTTTGAAAGGGTATGCCAAGTGTAAATGCAATTCGTTTTTAAAAGATTTTAATATCAGAAAGAAAGTATTGCATATGTATCGCCTGGAATGATATCAGAAACATAATGGGTGCTCTGAGACATTTGATGACTGCAATGAAATAAGAATGGGTTACCTCAGCAGTAGTCCAGATATTTCATAGTGCTACCATGTTAGATATTAATCACATGATCTCAACAGATACCTGAAATAGCCATAATATTTAAATAGCCATAGTATTTATAGAGCGTGTTATATTTGGCAAAGCTTTTCTTATACACATTTGTCAGGATAGGCTAGGTTTTATCATACTTATGACAGTGTACAAAACTTTCTTAGCATAACACAGCAAAAGCTCAGGCCTCATACTTGCAAAGTCAGCTGCAGGGGAAGTGTTTCTCTCCTGGGTCAGGAGTGCTTTTGCTTGGGGAACTTTTGTGTCAATGGGCTGCTGAAACTAGATAACTAGAACCGGTGGACTGGGACTCGAGCCCAGCCAAAATCCAGGTTGGAATTCGAACCTATGGTCTTTTAATTGAGATCACACACCTGGTCTTAGGACTTAATGAAGTTCGGGTTCTTCATCTGTCTTTATAGAGAGAATTCAGTGAGAAACGAAGTGCTAGGTAAGAAGTGGGCTTATTTAGAAAGATACACATTCCATAGACAGAATGCATGTTTGGTCTGTCTTAAAAGTGGCCCAAAGGGTCATTTTGGAAAGTGAGAGTGACCTTGGGAGAAACACACCTCACAGACAGTTTGGGCCATCTCAGAAGTGAGAGACCCTGAAGTGTGAGGTGGTTAATTTTTATAGGCTGGGTAATTTCATATGATAATGAATAGGAGGATTATTCCAACTATTTGGAGGAAAGGCCAGGGATTTCCAGAAATTGGGTCACTGCCCACTTTTTGTCATTTTATGGTCCGCCTCAGAATTGTCATGGAGCCTGTGGGTATGTCATTTAGAAGCTAGTATAGTACAGTGAGCTCGTGATGAGGCTTCAGGTCCACTGGAAGTTGAATCTTTCCACCATTTGGGACCCAGTTGGTTTTAACCAATTTTTGCTATATCCTCAACAGCTGTCATTTTTTTAAAGACTGTACCTTGCTCCTTTCCCTGCTTCACTGACAAAGTCATCACAGCAAGGAAAGGGAATATGGAAAAAAATCATGTATTGGCTCTTAACTGCTCTCCTGGAAATGATATATGTCCCTTCTGCTCAAATTGCACTGGTCTGAACAAGTCATATGACCAAGTCCAATCCCATGGGAGTGGGAGCGGGCATGTGCAATCCTGTCGTTACTGAACCAAACTTGGGTCCTGTCGCTGGATACCTGGCAAAGCCAGTCTCCTGATACCTGATTGTGGTGAAGGGAATTACAGCATTCATTTCAGGGCACCAAACAAGGGGAACGGGCAGCTGGTGCTCAAAAGACCCAAACTCCCCAGTGGCTCTCAGGCAAGGCTTTTTAAAGGCAACATTGGGGTGAGGGTTGCAGGGTATGTGATCAGCTCCTGAATGTTTTTCTAATTGGTTGGTGGTGAGGTAACAGGGTGGTGTTTTGGGAATCTTAATCATCAGTTTTCTGGTTCCAACCAATCTGTAGTCTGTGTGCTTGTGGTCAGCAGGTGGTCACCATCCTCTGCCTGGGTGGAAGTCTCAGTTCCTGTGGAAGAACTTGAAGATGTGCGTCAGATTGTTATGTGTATCTGTGGAGGAGGAATGAGGAGTCCTATGACTTGTTTTATTACTGAACTCTTGTTTAAGCTATCAGTACTTTTCTTGCTTGGCTGTTTTCCCTTTATTTTGCATTCCCTCAATTCTCAAATCATGAAGTGTTTGACTCTGCTTTTAAATCTGTTCTTTGGAACTCAGGGAAGACCAAACAAGAAGCTGGGGACATGAAAGGGCCCTGCAGAGTCCTGCTTAGTTCCTGTCCCCTGTATCTGTCGAGGAGGAATGGGGAGTCCTATGACTTGTTTTATTACTGAACTCTTGTTTAAGCTATCAGTACTTTTCTTGCTTGGCTGCTTTCCCTTTATTTTGCATTCCCTCAATTCTCAAATCATGAAGTGTTTGACTCTGCTTTTAAATCTGCTCTTTGGAACTCAGGGAAGACCAAACAAGAAGCTGGGGACATGAAAGGGCCCTGCAGAGTCCTGCTTAGTTCCTGTCCCCTATTTTCTTTGATATTCCTTAGTCCTGAAGGGAACAGGTGTGGGACAAGAAAATAAAGTTTTGGAGAGAGGTTAATCATAAACTCATCAGAGGAACTCAGTTTTAGGGGGACTCAGTTTTACTGTGACCCAGAAGGAAATGAGAGTATGAAATATTGGTGAGCAGAGTCAAGTTACTACACCTACATTATCTTATTTATCATTGAGTCTGTCAAAGAACTCTCTGAGGGTCAAAATTTTAGTTTTGTTTTGCAGGTGAAAGAAGAAAGGACCAGGAAGGTTAAATAACTTGCCCACAGTCACTCAACTAGTCAGAGATGGGCCAGCCTTTGACCCTGGCCCGGGAACTTGAAATCTCTTACTCTTTCCATCCATCTCAGGGATGAGTGCGTCGCTGAGAGTATGTGTTTAGGAACAGATTTCACATCAACTTGGATATCTTGCGGAGTAGTCTCTCTATTGCCAAGCAGGTACCTAAAGTACCAGTGTGCAGCCTGCCGTCTGATCGTCAGACCAGGAGGGGGCTGCTTGTTATGTTGCTGCTGAGAAAGTTATGACCTGCGTGGGGAGATGTCTGCTCAGGACCCTGGAGCTCATGTGCTGTCTGCTGAGTGAGCCAAGAGGGGCTGAGCAGCGTGAGTCATGGGAGCTTGTCTCTACAGGCCTCTCCATGCAGGGACTGGCTTTCTGTGTGTCTTGGGCCATGACCTGCCCCACCCACAGCCAACAGCCTGGAGATGGGGTTCAGCCATCAGCTGGCCTTCCGCAGGGCACCTAAAGTGTGTCTTCCACTATATAAAGGATGGCAGTAGGACCTCGGAAAGGTTCAATCACCTGCCCAAGGTCATGGAGATAAGAGAACGCTGGAGGGGAGCCCCAGACTCCAGGATCCTCAGGGAGACCCCTATTAAATATATATATATATATATATATATATATATATATATATATATATATATATTTGACTGTGCTGGGTCTTCATTGCTGCATGCAGGCTTTCTCTAGTTTCAGTGAGCAGGGGCTACTCTCTTATTGTGATGCACAGGCTTCTTATTGCAGTGGCTTCTCTTGTTGTGGAGCACAGAATCAGTAGTTGTGGCACTTGGGCTTAGTTGCTGAGAGGCATGTGGAATCTTCCCAGACCAGGGATTGAATCTGTGTCCCCTGCACTGGCAGGCGGATTCTCAACCACTGGACCCCCAGGGAAGTCCAGGGAGATTCCTTTGATTGTTTCAGATGGCCTAAAAGTGACCCCACAAAATGCTTTGCCTGGACTTCTGAGAGCAGAAACAAGAAGGGAGAGGGGGTCTCACTTGTACCCATTAGCTGGGAAAAGCCCATTCTTTAATAAAAAGGAAAAATATTTCATGACTGTCTCATGAATCAGACAGTGTATTGTTATCATGCCCCCAAAATTTGAAACTTTGAACAATGAGTATGAAACTTTCCCCCCAATTCCAAGACTGAGACAGTCATGCAGAGAAGTATGAACATACTGGATAGGCCAGAAGGTTCATTTGGATTTCTCTGTAATGTCTCATAGAAAAACCTGAATGAACCTTTTGGCCAACCCCATATATAAACACTTGCACACACACCCCAAACGTATAACCAAGGCTTTTCTCATGATCTTAGGCTCCTAACCACTTCATTACTTGCTGCTTTCTTAGAATAACCAGATGTAAAATGGAATATACTTAAATAACAAATAAGAAGTGGAGAAATAAACTATTTTTTGTAGATGTTAGGGGTTTGGGGTTATGAGTGATTTTAGTTTTTAAAATAAATCTGGAGTTCTTTCCTGGAGAACCCCATGAAGAGTATGCAAAGGCAAAAAGATAGGACACCGTAAGATGAGCCTCTCCAGGCCGGAAGGTGTCCAATATGCTACTGGGGAAGAGTGGAGGGCAATTGCTAATAGCTCCAGAAAGAATGAAGCGACAGGGCTAAAGTGGAAATGACGCTCAGTTGTGGATGTCTCTGGTGGTGAAAATAAAGTCTGATGCTGTAAAGAAAGGGAGAAGGAAATGGCAACCCACTCCAGTATTCTTGCCTGGAGAATCCCAGGGACAGAGGAGCCTGGTGGGCTGCCATCTATGGGGTCGCACAGAGTCGGACATGACTGAAGCAACTTGGCAGCAGCATCAGCTATAAAGAAAAATATTACATAGGAACCTGGAATGTTAGGTCCGTGAACCAAGGTAAATTGGATGTGGTCAAGCAGAAGATTGTAAGATTGAATATTGACATCTCAGGATTGAAGGCAAAAGAAGAAGAGGGCAGCAGAGGATGAGATGGTCAGATAGCATCCCTGACTCAATGGACATGAATTTGAGCAAACTCTTGGAGATAGTGGAGGACAGAGGAGCCTGTTGGGTTGCAAACAGTCAGACACAACTTGGCAACTGAACAATAATAACAAAAACTTATAATTACGGTCAATTTTTATTTTGATTTATATAAAGTATTCTTAGTACTAAAAGTATTTCACAAGCTCCCAATTTGCACTTTCTTGTAGAACTGTGTCTGGGAATATAGTTTTCCGTGGACTGCTAAAGAAAGCTGGTCAGGGAATTCCCTGGTATGACTCCACGCTGTCATTGCTGACAGCGTGAATTCAGTCCCTGGTTGTGGAACTAAGATCCCGCAGACTGCATGGTACAGTTAAAAAAAGAAAAAGAAAGAAAGAAACAGAAAGAAAGAAAAAATAATAAAAGAAAACTGATTGTCTCTAGGACTAAATCCCCAATGTGCATTAGTTTCATGATTACTGCAAGGTGGTCTGGAATGTATGAGACAGTCCATAGTGTAAGACAAGCAAAGCTGTGGTTCTTATTCCTGAAGCCCAGCAGGTGCGTGGACATCAGAAAACAGAGAAGTATTACTGTAGAGCTGATGTAAAATCTGCCCTGCCCCCAATCCTGGCTCAGTTTCTTTGTAATTAATGATCAGACAAGACCACTGCCACCCACCACGACTGAGTTCCTTTACACTTTATGAATGCCTTTTTTGAGAACATGTGCAATTTAATGGGCCAAATTATATCTCAGGAAGAATGTTTATGGGAAAAATAACTGCCTTCCTCAATGACTCAAATATTTATACACTGAAGTACTTAGAACACCAGTGTATATGAATCGGTCTGAGGCAGCTTAAAGCCCTTGATGGATTTCTACACATAAATAATTGACATGAAAACTGCACACTGTTCTCCCCCGTGTGTTGAAGCAAATGGCCTAATGATCAGTATTGGGCTGCTGCTTTGCTTGAGTTCTCAGCAGACAGACTTCATGTATTTTTTTTCTCCCTCATTTCTTTCTTTTCTTTTTTTTTTTTTACTGTCTTCCTTGTCTTTTTCTTCAACAAATAATTATTGAGTGGTAACTGTATGTCCGCCCCTTTTCTAGGCTCTGGGAAGACGGCCGTGAACAAGGCATCTCTCTCTTCTCACAGTCGACATTTGAGAGTAATGGGGAAACCTGGCCGCAAAGGGAGGAAGACCATTTTAGGGAGGTGTGGACTCTGTGGGGCTAACGGGATGGGCTTGGCGATGATATAGGATCGGGTAGTCCGGGAAAGAATTTGCATTTGGAACATGAGCAGTTGACCCTGGGAAGATGTGGGGGTGAGAATCCCAGGTGGAGGGAAGAGCTGAAGGCAGACGCAGAAGGCAGGGGCCACGTTTGGTTTCAAGAGCTTTAATGTGTGGCTGGAGCAAAGACAGCAGGTGATGACACACACGTAGGATGAGAAGATGGGCAGGACCTGGATGGTAGACGGGTGTCTGCTGCTAAGGAATTCGGACTTAAGAAGTGATTGGTGTCACACAATATTTGTCCTGCTCTGACTTAACTTCATGCAGTGTGACAATCTCTAGGTCCATCCATGTTGCTGCAAATGACATTATTTCATTCTTTTTTATGGCTAAGTGATATTCCCTTGTACATATGTACCATGTCTTCTTTATCCATTCCTGTTTTGGTGGACATTAAGGTTGCTTCCATTCCTGGCTATTGTAAATAGTGTTGCAGTGAACATTGTATTGCTTTGTTTTATAAATTTTCCACAGTTTGGATTTCATCTGCTCCACTATACTTTCTCCAGTTCCAAGGCTAATGCCTCCCCTTTGTAACCGGTGCCCCTGTTTCCCCTGATGGTGGTGAGAAGCTCTCTTCTCACTTCCTCCGACCCCCGACTGCTCTGTCTCTGTTCCTCCACTAAGTCTTCCTTGGCAAACCAGGAAGAATTGGTTTGCCAAGGAATCAGCTTGGCAAATCAGCTGTTGCTCTGCCCAGGTGTCACCCTTGACTTTCCTTTCTCTAGACACCCTCTCTGGGTGACCACTTTGGAGCACAGTTTCTATTTTGACTCATTCTCCGACCCAGCCCTGGGTTCTCAGTTGAACTTATGGGCCAGCTGGACATGCAGTGGCAGATATCCAATCTTTTCAGTGTCAGCCTTTCTAATGTCTCCTTCTCCCTGAAGGATGGAGCCCAAGTTCCTGAGTGACCCTATGCTCTGACTCTGCTCCATCTTCAGCCCCAGGATGTCTTCCTCCAAAGTCTGTGAGACACCAATAGGGCAGCTTGTAGGTTACTGTCAGCACCCAACTGTTTTGCCAAGTGCACTTCACTGTAAAGCTTGTTCCATGTACCTCTGGCCATCAGATGAGGGTCAGGTGGTGCCCTAGGGGCCCAGCACATGGAGGTGAACAGGACTGCCTAAATTCATAGATGAGACAGAAGGTCAAAGGTGAAGATGATGGAGTTCAAGGCAACCAATAAGCACTCAGATGTAATGACTAAAAGTAAGGAATGTGCTTAAATTTTTTAAAAGGCCCATAAAAAAATAAGTTTTAAAGAAAATTGAGCCAAAGCATGAGTTGGGAAAAAGGAAGGAGGGATAGAAAAATGGTTATAAAATGGAAGTTATTGTAGAAAAGAAAAGCTGAGGGAGACGTGGACAACATTTCTGCACCTTAAGTGAAAATGTCTTCTGAAGAAGCAGGGAAAAGTGGGGATTTCTATATAGGAAGAGGAGAGCAGGCAGGCTCCCAGGGAAATAGCTAAACTTCTGGGATTAGATCATGGGCAATAAATCCGTCTGCACCCCTGGCTGCTGCAGCAGTCTTTACAGTCCTCACCAGGGAAAGAAAAGTGAGAGTCCCTAAGCGAGGGGAGACCTCCTATAGGCAGGCCCTAGGCTAAGTAAAAGAGAATGAAATACTGCACAAAAGTAGATTAAATCCTGGGTAAAAGAAACCTTCCCAGAGATCAAATTGCCAACATCCGCTGGATCATGGAAAAAGCAAGAGAGTTCCAGAAAAACATCTATTTCTGCCTTATTGACTATGCCAAAGCCTTTGACTGTGTGGATCACAAGAAACTGTGGAAAATTCTGAAAGAGATGGGAATACCAGACCACCTGGCCTGCCTCTTGAGAAACCTATATGCAGGTTAGGAAGCAACAGTTAGAACTGGACATGGAACAACAGAGTGGTTCCAAATCAGGAAAGGAGTACATCAAGGCTGTATATTGTCACCCTGCTTATTTAACTTCTATGCAGAGTACATCATGAGAAACGCTGGGCTGGAAGAAGCACAGGCTGGAATCAAGGTTGCTGGGAGAAATATCAATAACCTCAGATACACAGATGACACCCCCCTTATGGCAGAAAGTGAAGAGGAACTAAAAAGCCTTTTGATGAAAGTGAAAGAGGAGAGTGAAAAAGTTGGCTTCAAGCTCAACATTCCGAAAACTAAGACCATGGCATCTGGTCCCATCATTTCATGGGAAATAGATGGGGAAACAGTGGAAACAGTGTCAGACTTTATTTTTTTGGGCTCCAAAATCACTGCAGATGGTGATTGCAGCCATGAAATTAAAAGACACTTACTCCTTGGAAGGAAAGTTATGACCAACCTAGATAGCATATTCAAAAGCAGAGACACTACTTTGCCAACAAAGGTCTGTCTAGTCAAGGCTATGGTTTTTCCTGTGGTCATGTATGGATGTGAGAGTTGGACTGTGAAGAAGGCTGAGCACCGAAGAATTGATGCTTTTGAACTGTGGTGTTGGAGAAGACTCTTGAGAGTCCCTTGGACTTCAAGGAGATCCAGCCAGTCCATTCTAAGGGAGATCAGTCCTGGGTGTTCTTTGGAAGGAATGATGCTAAAGCTGAAACTCTAGTACTTTGGCTACCTCATGCGAAGAGCTGACTCATTGGAAAAGACTCTGATGCTGGGAGGGATTGAGGGCAGGAGGAGAAGGGGACGACAGAGGATGAGATGGCTGGATGGCATCACCAACTCGATGGACAAGAGTTTGGGTGAACTCCGGGAGTTGGTGATGGACAGGGAGGCCTGGTGTACTGCAATTCGTGGGGTCGCAAAGAGTTGGACATTACTGAGCAACTGAACTGAATGAGCTAAAAAGAAACCTTCAGTGTGTAAAATGACAAGACAGATAAAGACAACCTGAAGCTGTTGAATTCAGTAGGACATTAGGTGTAAGCTGGTCCCTCTGCATCGTGAACAGCCACAAGCCTGAGGGCTGGTCCACAGTGGTGATGTCTGGCTCCAAGCAGCATGAAGGGCGCTGGTGGAGAGAGAAATCAAACCCCTGGTCCAGGCCTCATTAGCAAGATGCTCAAACCTGATGGGTCCACCGGCATCTCCATACAGAGTTGCAAACGGTGGACTTCAGGGCTTTTCCAAGGATCTACTGATTTTTTACTACTCAGGATTGGAGTCAGTGATGCACACACTAAAGAAAATTTGGGCTTCCCATGTGGCTCAGATGGTAAAGAATCCACCTGCAATGCAGCAGACCGAGGTTCAATCCCTGGGTTGGGAAGACCCCCTGAAGAAGGGAATGGTAACCCATTTCAGTAGTATTGCCTGGGAAATCCTATGGACAGAGGAGCCTGGAAGGCTACAGTCCTTGGGATCGAAAAAGAGTTGGACACAACTTAGTGATTAAACCACCATATAATATGGTGTTTATATATATATGTGTGTGTGTGTGTGTGTGTGTGTGTGTGTGTGTTAAGTATATCTATAAGTAAAATCTTAAGTAAGTAAAAATTATACCGTGTGAGGATTTTTTTCTTGTGCTAGGGAGAGGGTGGCAGCAAATGCCTCCGAAAGGGTTTATCGAGGTTTGACAACCACAACAGATACAGTCCTTCCAGCTTCCTTTCCTTGTATTTACTTTCTTGGTTAGGAGACCGTTGAGGGTGGAGACGTCTCTGCCTGCGATGGAATCCCAGATTCCAATCCATGTATTATTTATGTCTTCCGTTCAAGTATGCTGTGATGTAGGTACCAGTAACCCAGTTTTAAAGGTGAGAATGTTGAAAGTAGAGTAAGGGACCCACCAGTGGCACATCTCTGATAAGTGAGAAGTCGGGACTCAAGTCATCTGGCTCTGAGTTCAGAGGTATTTCCACAACTGGGCAAACTGTCCACAAGGTTCTAGACCGACGTTATTCTCTACCTGCCTCGGACCCTTTATCACTTTGAAACGGTAAGAAGGCACCCAAAACAATCCCAGTTTTCCACATGTGGCCTGTGGGTGTTTCCAGTTAGAGATATTATCATCACTGGCAACTTTATAGCCTTTACCATTGAAGTGAAAACGTGTTCACCCTTTTCATTTTACCATCACATATAAGAAGGGTTTCCCTGGTGGCTTAGATGGTAAAGCATCTGCCTGCAATGCAGGAGACCTGGGTTCAATCCCTGGGTTGAGAAGATTCCCTGTAGAAGGGCATGGCAACCCACTCCAGTGTTCTTGCCTGGAGAATCCCCATGGACAGGCTAGCCTGGTGGGCTATGGTCCATGGGGTCTCGAAGAGTTGGACATGATTGAGTAACTAACACGCACATCACATATAAGAACAAATGCTGTAAGAAGCAATGTTTTTTTAAGATGTATTTGTGTGTGTGTGTGTCTGTTTAGGGGTTCTGCTTTTCTGACTCACCATTCACTTCCCCACCTAACTTCCAAATTAAAAACACATAAATAATAGATTTGAGAAGGAAATTGCATTGTTTATGAGTGTGGGAAAACTGGACCAGCATCACCCAGTGTTTTAGTGAAGCATTGGATGGTCTTGACTTCCCTGCTGAGGTTGATGGTCCAGGCGTGACATTGATGGTGATCTGCTTAAAACAGCAGGGGCTGTGCACTGCCTTCAGCTCTTCCTTGTACGTGGATCCACACTTTGAGTTGGTAAGCAGCTGAGATGAGACTCCCCTGTCAACCATCACCTTGCTCTGTGCAGTCTAAGCTGAGTTGTGACCACATCAACTGCCTGAGTGATGAACAATAGGCAGGATGGACACTAATGAAACCCTCCCCTCTGCCACTTCTTGCCACTAGGGGGCATGGTTCCTTGACCTGCATCCCTTCCCTCCTCTCCCATTTACCTGCTCACTGATGCTGTGATCCATTAATGATAAAGCCACCTCACTTCTCAGTTTTAAGTGCAGATACTCTCAAGGAAGGTAACACACTGACCTAAACTAACAGGGAGGTGATGGTTCCCAGTGGGTCAGGCCTCAGGTTCTGAGCCTTTGGGAGCTGTTGTCCACCTTTCTGCACTCAGATTCTTTTTTTTTTTTGGCATTCTATCTTTTTTTAAAATTAAATGCTTATTTTTGGCTGCGCTGGGTCTTTGCTGCAACGAGCGGGGGCTGTTCTCTAGTTTTGGTGCAGCTCCTCATTGCAGTGGCTTCTCTTGTTGCTGAGTATGGGCTCCAGGGCACATGGGCTTCAGTATCTGTGGCATGTGGGCTCAGTAGTTGCGGTTGGCAGGACACAGGCTCAGTAATTATGGCACATGGGTTTAGTTCACCCGTAGCATGTGGAATCTTCCCAGACCAGGGATCGAACTGGTGTCCTTTGCATTGCAAGGCAGATTCTTAACCACTGGACCACCAAGGAAACCCCCTGCACCCAGATTTAAATGAGCATTTAAGATCGTCTTTTAGAGAAGGTCTGGGAGCACCAGTATGACCTGTTGGGATTGCAGGTAAAATTCAAGACATTTCTTAATACAATAAAGAAGTCACTTGCTTTTTCATGTGATTGAAATAATGTAATCTATGTTCCCTGGAAAGAATTTGAGGAGCAGGGTCAGAGCAGCAGAAATACAGAGCAGGCATTTAGGCTTGGGTAGTAAGAGAGGGCATGGGTTGCTAACAGCCTAGTGTCACTTCACCGTTCTGTGTAAACACAGTGACACAGACACGCCTGCTTCAGCCAGTCTGTCGGTGCTGTTTTCCTTAGAATGGCACTCTCTCTCCTGAGCTGTCTGAACGGTACCCACCATGGCGTGGCCAGCTATAGAGCAAACCACAGCAATGTGATTGTCACTCATTTATTCTTAGGAACAGAGGTCAGCCCCGGGAACTGTCCTTTCCTGGGATGGCCTTTGAGTTCACAATGACTTGTGACAGCCAGCCTCAGTCTTAATGGAGACTTCTTTTTACTGAGAAGAACTCCCCCAGAAGGCTCTGCATTTGGCTTCTTTACTGTGGGGCAGATAAAGGAGCTGTCAGACCAAATCATGCCCACGAAGAGACATCCTCCCAAGTACATGAATTTATGCTGTCAGAGAAGACGCGCCGAGCTCCGGTACTGGCTTTCCACCCAGTGCTTTTCTGTTCCTAAAAAAGGAAGAAGAGGCTTTCCCTTGCTCCTGTATTAGCCCTGCCCCCACATATGCCTTATAAACTTTTATGGGGGGCTGGAGTGCTTTTTAGATGGAAGTTGTGGGGGTGAGGAGAGTGGGAAGATGATTTAATTAGAGGATCGGGGGCTGGTATGGAGAGATAAGTGAGGGGATTGCTCAGGGGCCCTTGGAAAGTCCAGGGATGGTGGAGTGAGAGGCAGGCTACCAGGGAAATTCCTGCTTCCAGAAGAGTGTTGGCATTCTTCATTGGTGTACACTCCAAGAGAGGACAAATCAGCCAGATTCTTTAAATAGACTAATAAAAATATTACTTCTCCTGTTCCTTTTCTAATTCCGTCTTTACATACTAGGGAGGCAGATAGTCAAATGGAGAAGCATCCAGGGGAGGGTGCGGGGGTGGAAGTAACTGCTTCCTCCTCCTTCCATCTGTGGTCCTCACATGTGCAAGGCAAGGCAGCCAGTTTGTACTCATGCTTTCAACCCTTCATTCACCCAACCGACGTTCACCAAAGCTCCCTGGAGCCGCCACTTCCTAGATGCTGGGGGAGCAGCAGTCCACACCGATGGCATTTCCTGCACCAGTGGAGGGCTGGACACAACGCTGAAGCAGGTGTGCCGAATCAGGAGGGAGATCCCAAACCGCCTGAGGGCTCAAGCAAGACAGCCCTAGGAAGGGGACACTGGGGCCAAGGTTTGAAGGATGGGTAGATCTTGGTGGAAGAAAACGTCTTCTTAGTGGCAGCATGCAGCTTACAAAGGGTCCTACGTGAGATGTGAAGGGGCAAAGGGGTACCTCTGAGGCCAGTCATCAGTGCACACATTTCCCTCTTTCTTCTCCACCTTGGCGCATAATCCTGATGACAGCTCTTACTCAGCCATTATGGTTCTGTGGGCATCATCGATGCCACGGCAAGTCCTCCTCCCTCACCCTGTGTCACCCCAGCCTGGGCTTGGGGACAGCGTGACTGCCCGTCAGCCTCAGTGTCTAGATCCAGGACGATTCTCCTTTGCAGTCAAACCCATTCAAAATGAAGAGAAAATGAAGGCGAGATGCCTGCTTTGTGATGTTTGACAGCACTCTGTATCCAGCTTCGGTGCAATCCATATCCCCAGCCCAGTGCCAGGGCAGGGCAGAGCTGGGCTCAGCTGCCAGGGAGCTGGCCTGGGGGGTGGGACATCTGTAGTTATGCTCTGATGCTGTCTTGCTCCAGGGAGGTTTGGAGTATAGCTGTAAGTGTGAGTCGTTTGATCTATTTATTAATTGAAGAATTGAGCAGGATATCTCAGTGAGAATGCCTTGAGGGAAAAGTAAAGAAATTATAGATCAGACCTGAAATAGCCAACGCTGGATGATGTACAGGAAAGGGAGAATCTCGCCAGAGAAAAGAGAAGGGGAGGGGAGGGGAGGAGGGAGGAAGAAAGAGAAATACCTGGCAGGGGGGAATGGAAAGTAGGAAAGCAAAATTGCACAGAAAGAAACTAGGGGCAGTGATCAATGCAGCGGGGAAGTCATATAGCTAAAGAAAAAGAAGTGCTCCTTGGACTTGGAAATAGATAGGTCATAAACAACCTGGGCACAGACTGCTAGTGATTGCCATGGATTGAGGTGCAAACAGTTTATCTGTGAGGAAGAAGGGAGAGAGAGGGTGGTAACTGTAGGAAGTCGTGGATTTATAACAGAGGCTTTTTGTTATTTGGCTTTAATATTATAGAGATGTGGATATGTTAAAATGCTATTAGGAACAGAAAAAAAAAGAGATGAGGGGAGAACTGGTGTAGTCCAAGTGCATCCAAGCTGGTCCTTAATTTTGGCACATGTACCATGGCAATTAATGAAAGATGATAATATTAGGGGATGCTGGGTGTAGGGTAGGTGGAAATTCTCTGTACTCTTTTTTACAACTCTTCTGGAAATCTACAACTATTCCAAAACAAAAGGTTTATTTTCACTTGAGCTATTGGAAAGATGACTCTAAGGAGAGAGAAAAGAGTAGGACTGGGAGGAAGCCAGGGCCAGTGACCAGACCTAGGAGGGAGATTTGAGCAGAGAGAGAAGTACATTTGTAGATGTGATGGTGGTAAGTTCAAGGCCATTTCCTGGAAGGGATATATCAGAGAGAAGCATTGATCATTGGCTAATTCGAGGGGGAAAGAAATGGAAGATAAAGGGAGTGGAGATTTTTTTAAAAAGCCGCACTGTATAACGGGACAGAAAGAATCAGAGGGCTATGTGGAATATCTGATCACTGTGGGTGTATTACAGACATTTACCATATGCCGGTTTTCCATATTCTGTTGGATCACTTACTAATAGTCAGCCTCTGATTGAATATACCCCAGTCCAGGTTATGGACTCAGAACGTCTGCTTGCTCCATTCTAATGAAAATGTTCATGTGAAGATAGCTTTACAGATTAAGTAATGTCCAGTGAGAGTGGCTGACACAGGATGCCTCTGTTCAACTTCACGTCAGCTATGGGTCTTCGGGAAGTTAAATGAATGCTTGTTCATCCTTGGCCTCCATCCTTGGCTCTGAGCATTTCTGACTCAACCACGGTCTGATGATCTCTCCTCCGAACTAGCCAACATCCCTATTGTTGTTGTTTAGTCGCTCAGTCATGTCCAACTCTTTTGCGACCCCATGGACTGTAGCCTGCCAGGTTCCTTTGTCCATGGGATTCTTCAGGCAAGAATAGTGGAATCAGTTGCCATGCTCTCCTCCAGGGGATCTTCCTGACCCAGGGACAGAACCTGAGTTTCCTGCATTGCAGACAGATTCTTTGCTGCTGAGCCACTGGAGAAGTCCTTTGCGTGCTAGCACCACTTCAGCAGAAGGTAGATTTATCTCACTATATTGCAATCCCTTATATAATGAGATTGATTTACTGCTGTAAATTTATCTATTTGTTCATTTAATGCTGTAGGGCTAGATTAAAATAAGCTCATTGTATCTTTCAAATGTTCAGTATAAAAGCACTTCCATATAAAGGTTATTAGAAGGAATAAGTGACCAGAGGGTTTCTTACCAATGTAGCTTAGGAACAGATTCTTATACCCTGGTAAACTGGAATTGAAAATGTTTCGTTCATTGTTTCTTTTCTTTCTCTCACACACGTGCACTTTTTATGCAATAGAATATAGGCACCCTTATGGGGCCCCCCACATTTTAATGTTATAATTTTAGACCATACTTCATAGTTCATTTTAACATGTTGACAACCCTGTAGTGGCTATTATGCTCCAATTTAACAGGAAATAGTAGAGGAAAACTCAGAGAAGGATAGCATTCCACAGAGACCCTCAATTGATTCAACATGCAGAATGGAAGATCTACTGAATTTCAGTTTCCAAAGCCACTCTCATTCACCAAAAAGGACCCACTATGACTTTGGTCCATCCAGTCGCCAGGGCAGTCAGGCTTCCTACTCCAGGGGACATGGGGACTCAGGGTCAGATTCTCCCAGTGCTGGTCCTGTGAGTCCCCGACAGCAAGCCTCCAATCTGGTCAAAAGAGGCGGGTGGATGAAAGAGGAGATTCTCGACTGCCGTAGGAGGCAACAGGGAACAGGTGTGTTGGGGCAGAGAGACAGACAGACAGACAAGACAGCAGGACTAAGGAACAGATCAGAGATCTGGAGTCCAGGACTCTGGCCATGTGAGTAGAAAGTGACTTGCCTTTGAGCTGGGAAATTCCATTTCCCAGAACTTGTCTGTCACAGTCAGTATGGAAAGAAAGGTCAGAGAAGTGGAGCTGGCCAGAGAGCTCCAAGGAGGTAACACAAGCCTTACCCCTGGCACTTCACCCACAGCCAGCTGTCCCAACAGCTGTCACTGACAAATGACACTTGCTTCCCACCCCCACTGCTCATCCCAAGGCTGATCATTCAGGGAGGACAGGGAGAGTGATTCCATCTCCCTGGAGCTAGGAGTGGCCTCTGTCTCCAGGTTGCCTTTGGTGAGATTTGATCACCTGGTTACTCTGTTTTGAGGTTCACACTGCGTATCATTTTTATCTGTACAGACATATGTGTGTATATAATGAGTTAGACCAGTTTTAGCTTAAAAGTTTAAAAATAGGATTCGTTTCTTCAATTGAGAGGTAACACATGTTTTACCCCACTATTCTTAGAGGGGAAAAAAAAAACCCAAGATGCAAAGGAAAAATTGGCTTATCTCATCCACCATGTGAAAAGCAAATGGAAAAACAAGCAGCCAAATGGCACTTGTCATGATAATGTAGCATAACTGACCCTCCGCCAGTCCTTTTGGGCAGCTGTTTTTAGCTGGGATAACCTTTGCATGAGGCCTTTGCAGGGTCACAGCTGAGACCGCTTGGGAATGTCACCATTCCCACGGCTGCTTTATCAGGAAGGTATCCATGAGCCCTTGCGCCTTGGCAGAGCTGCCCCCAGCAGATCCTGCTCAGGACAAAATAGCCGAGTCCAGAGTATTCCCAGCCTTGGATGGAACATGAGTGATTTCACATTTCATATATCATAATTGTTTTGTGATATTTAAGAATTTAAAGAAGAATGTGCTGTTCATTGTTTTTCAGTTTCTCAGTCGTGTCTAATCTTTGCACCCCATGGACTGCACCGTGCGAGGCTTCCCCATCCTTCACCCTCTCCCAGAGTTTTCTCAAACTCATGTCCATTGACTCAGTGATGCCATCCAACCATCTCATCCTCGGTTGCCCCCTTCTCCTCCTGTCTTCAATCTTTCCCAGCATCAGGGTCTTTTCCAGTGAGTTGGCTCAGGTGCCCAGTGTGTTGGAGATTCAGCTTCAGCTTCAGCTTCCAATGCACTGTCAATACACCAGCAAAAAAAAAAAAATGCCCCCAGAGAGCAAGTCTACTGTGAGCGTATGTTCAGATGGTGGTCTTTGCATGAGTGTGGGTGCTCCAGAGTCAGAGCTGGGTGTCCCTGACCCAGGCATGCACTCAATCATTTCAGCAGCTGGCATGCAGTGGGACTCTTACACCAACTGGGAAAGGATGATTTCTCTGCAAGACTGGACCAGAGAGATAGAACTCCACTTCCCTGTAGCTGGATCCCAAAACAGACAACTGCAGGCTCCTCTGAAACAGCCCTGGTTTCTGATTCAGTGAAGAGGCTCCATTAAAAGAGCCCTTTGGGTTCTCCTGGCTCAATATGATTGAAAGATTAGTTTGAGATTCAAGCACATTGTCATCACTTCCTTCTCTTATGGTGTTATCATGTACTGCTGAAGCCTGGCTTGGAAAATTTTGAACATTACTTTGCTAACGTGTGAGATGAGTGCAATTGTGCGGTAGGTTGAGCATTCTTTGGCATTGTCTTTCTTTGGGATTGGAATGAAAACTGACCTTTTCCAATCTGTGGCCACTGCTGAGTTTTCCAAATTTGTTGGCATATTGAGTGCAGCACTTTCACAGCATCATCTTTTAGGATTTGAAATAGCTCAACTGGAATTCCATCACCTCCACTAGCTTTGTTCGTAGTGATTCTTCCTAATGCCCCCTTGACTTCGCATTCCAGGATGTCTGGCTCTAGGTGAGTGATCACACCATTGTAGTTTTCTCAGTCATGACGATCTTTTTTGTATAGTTCTTCTGTGTGTCCTTACCACCTCTTAATATCTTCTGCTTCTATTAGGTGCATACCACTTCTGTCCTTTATTGTGCCCATCTTTGCATGAAATGTTCCCTTGGTATCTCTAATTTTCTTGAGGAGATCTCTAGTCTTTCCCATTGTATTGTTTTTCTCTGTTTCTTTGCACTGATCACTGAGGAAGGCTTTCTTATCTCTCCTTGCTATTCTTCAGAACTCTGCATTCAATGGGTATATCTTTCCTTTTTCATTTGCCTTTTGCTTGTCTTCTTTTCTCAGCTATTTGTAGCCTCATCAGACAACCAATTTGCCTTTTTGCATTTCTTTTTCTTGGGGATGGTCTTGATCACTGCCTCCTGTACAGTGTCATGAACCTCCATCTACAGTTCTTCAGGCACTCTGTCTATCAGATCCAACTCTTGAATCTGTTTGTCCCTTCCACTGTATAATTTGTAAGGGATTTGATTTAGGTCATACCTGAATGGTCTAGTGGTTTCCCCTACTTTCTTCAATTGAAGTCTGATTTTTGCAATAAGGAGTTCATAATCTGAGCCACAGTCCGCTCCCAGTCTTGTTTTTCTGACTGTATAGAACTTCTCCATCTTCAGCTGCAAAGACTATAATCAATCTGATTTCAGTATTGACCATCTGTTGATGTCCATGTGTGGAGTCGTCGCTTGTGTTATTGGAAGAGGGTGTTTGCTATGATCAGTGCATTCTCTTGGCAAAACACTGTTAGCCTTTGCCCTGCTTCATTTTGTACTTCAAGGCCAAATATACCTGTTACTTCAGGTATCTCTTGACTTCCTACTTTTGATTCCATTCCCCTATAATGAAAAGAACAACTTTTTTGGGTGTTAGTTCTGGAAGGTCTTGTAGGTCTTCACAGAAAGAAAGGGGAGGCTTTCTCTGAAAGGGGAGAGGCTCTCAGTGAAAGGGGAGGCTTCAACAGTACGTGAACGTCCCGATGTTCAAGCTGGATTTAGAAAAGGCAGAGGAACCAGAGATCAAATTGCCAACATCTGCTGGATCATCAAAAAAGCAAGAGAGTTCCAGAAAAACATCTACTTCTGCTTTATTGACTATACCAAAGCCTTTGACTGTGTGGATAACAACAAACTGTGGAAAATTCTTAAAGAGATAGGAATACCAGACTACCTGACCTGCCTCCTGAGAAATCTGTATGCAGGTCAAGAAACAACAGTTAGAACTGGACATGAAGCAACAGACTGGTTCAAAGTTTAGAAAGGAGTACATCAAGGCTGTATATTGTTACCCTGCTTATTTAACTTAATGCAGAGTACATTATATGAAATACCAGACTGGATGAAGCACAAGCTGGAATCAAGATTGCCGGGAGAAATATCAATAACATCAGATATGCAGATGACACCACCCTTATGGCAGAAAGAAAAAAGAACTAAAGAGCCTCTTGATGAAAGTGAAAGAGGAGAGTGAAAGAGTTGGCTTAAAACTCAACATTCAGAAAACTAAGATCATGGCATCTGGTCCTATTACTTCATGGCAAATAGATGGGGTAACAATCGAAACAGTGAGAGACTTTATTTTTGGTGGCTCCAAAATCACTGCAGATGGTGACTGCAGCCATGAAGTTAAAAGATGCTTTCTCCTTGGAAGAAAAACTATGACCAACCTAGACAGCATATTAAAAAGCAGAGACATTACTTTGCCAACAAAGGTTCATCTAGTCAAAGCTATGGTTTTTCCAGTGGTCATGTATGGATGTGAGAGTTGGACTATAAAGAAAGCGAGCACCAGAGAATTGATGCTTTTGAACTGTGATGTTGGAGAAGACTCTTCAGAGTCCCTTGGACTGCAAGGAGATTAAATCAGTCAATCCTAAAGGAAATCCGTCCTGAATATTCATTGGAAGGACTGATGCTGAAGCTGAAACCTCAGTACTTTGGCCACCTGATGGGAAGAGCTGACTCATTGGAAAAGACCCTGATGCTGGGAAAGATTGAGGGCAGGAGGAGAAGGGGATGATGGAGGATGAGGTGATGGTTGGTTGGCATCACCAACTCAATGGACATGAGTTTGAGTAAGCTCTGGGAATTGGTGACGGACAGGAAAGCCTGGCGTGCTGCAGTCCGTGGGGTCGCAAAGAGTTGGACATGACTGAGTGACTGAACTGAAATGAACAGATGGTGTTATCAAATCAGGGGTCCTGCTGCTTGCCACTTATGCATCAATCCTCATAAATGTTGGTAACAAAAGAAAGACCTTTTAATAATCTGGGAAGATTTTGGGCTAAACATTCCCCAAAGGCCACCATTGGAGATTCTGCTTGGCTATGAAACTTTTAAAAGGAAGGAAGGAAGGAATCTCAGTCAGTCATTGAAATGGGGGTACAGAGTCATCAACTTCTTCTTATCTTCCTGTACACTTCATTTTGTCCACACAGTTTGGTTACACAGTGTGCTCATGAGATTACTGAAAGGAGAAGCTAAGGAAGAGATCTGGTCATCTCTTAATTACATATTCTTCATTTCCACTTCTTTGATCTGTGGCAAGGACCGACAAGTTAGGCAAGGTACTGTGTGATTAAAAGATCTGAAAGATGTGCATGGACTGGAGAAGAGTAGAGCATGGGGGTGCCTGGTTTAAAATTAGTTACAATGTGTTAGTCACTCAGTTGTGTCTGACTCTTTGTGACCCCACAGACTGTAGCCTGCCAGATCCTCTGTCCATGGAATTCTTCAGGCAAGAATACTGGAGTGTCTTCTCCAGGGATCAAACCCAAGTCTCCTGCATTGCAGGCAGATTCTTTGCCACCTGAGCCACTAGGGAAGCCCACTTACAATATAGCTTTGCTAAAAGGGGCCTCCTGCTGAGGGCAGTCTCCTGAAAAGTGCTGCTTACAATGGTAGATACATTAATGCCTGTCTGCCCTTACACAGATACCTCATGTATGGTGCAAGGATCCCACTTAAACTTTGCAGGGAAGTCAGAATCTAGTCACCAGAAGACTCCAACATTGCCAATTTAAAATGTGTGTTGTTTCAAGACGGATGCTCAGCATAGTTTCTGCAGAGTTCAGTCATAGTCTTTTGCAGAGTCTAGTGATTTTCTTTCTTCACTCCAGCCTAAGTGATTTGGCTGGAGGTAATTGCCTATTCTTTTTCAGAACAGATGTCAATGTACTTGGTTCATAACCCTGCTTCTAACTTATTATTAGCAAAACATTATTATTTGCCAGGCTGTGACTATGTGTATCCTTGACTCAGGAATTGAGAGCATCAGAATTCCACAGATATTAAAGGCTATGAGGGGGTTATGTTAATGACAGAATATGCTACTAAGGATTATGTCAGCCTGAGACAAAGTAAAGGAAAACCTAGCCAGAACTGAGGGCATTAACCATTAAAAGGAAGGTGTCTTATTCCATCTGGGCAGCTATGAGAGAAATATAGGGAATTCCCTGGCAGTCCCGTGGTTAAGTCTACATGCTTCCACTGCAGAGGGCACAGGTTCAGTCCCTGGTCAGGGAACTAAGATCCCACATGCTAAAAAGTGAAGTCAAATAAATAAATATATATATTTATAAATAAATAAGGAAGAAAAGTATCATAAGCTAGGAGGTGTGTAAAGAGCAGACATCTATTGCTTACTGTTCTGAGACCCCTCTTCCAGTTGCAGAGTGCTGATTTCTGATTGTGTCCTCACATGGCGGGAGGGGCAAAGGTGCTTTCTCAGGCCTCTTTCGGCAGAGCACTGGTCCTATTTATGAACACTGTGCCTTCATGAGTTCATCGCATCCCAAAGGGCCCCACCTCTTGATACCATCGCCTTGGAGGTGAGATTCCAACATATGAATTTTAGGCGGACACAAACATTTAGACCATAGCAGAAAGGGTAACATGATACTTCAAAAGTACAGTAAAGACTTAGCTTTGATGCAGATTATAAGGGAAACCAAGTAGGACTTTTAAAAATAATAATTCTGTGCTCAGAATGTTGAGAGACATACTGAATGATAGACCCTAAAGATATCTACATCTTAATCCTGGAAGCTGTGAATGTTACTTTTTATGGCAAAAGGGACTTTGCAGCTGTGTTTAAATAAGGAATTTGAGATAGGGAGATTATCTGGGTGAGCTCTACATGTAATCTCAAGGGCCTTAAAATAGGGAGTCAGATGGAGAGCTCACTACACAAATCAGAGGGTATAATGATAGAGAAAGAGATAGGGTGATGTGCTCTGAAGCTAGAAGAGAGGGTTCCAAGCCAAAGAATACAGGTGACCACTAAAAGCAAAAAAAGGCCAAGAAACAATTTCTTTTCCCAGGAAGAAACCAAGCCGCTGACACCTTGACTTAAGCCCAGTGAAACTGATTTCAGACTTCTGACCTCCATAACTATAAGGGAATAAGTTTGTGTCATTTTAAGCCACTGGGTTTGCGGTAACTGTTTTACAACACCAGCAGGAAACTAGTACACCTATCTTGATGTACCTTCTCAAGTGATTAAAGTTTGAAAATCCTGGAGACTGATCAAAGGAAACTACAATTACCGCAATCCCCAAAGAACAAGTGGAAAATTCTAATCATGAACATAAGGTATGCAAGTGAATTAAGAGGCTTCTGCCTGAAAAGAAAATGTAAGATTGTTTAATACCTGGAAGAGGAAGACATAAAGGTTATACAAATTTTGTGACAAAAGGAGAACAGAGAAACAGCAGTAGAATCAGACTATTTCAGAAGGAAAGTCACCTTAAAGGCCATCCTATCCATCCTCCCATATTGCGGTGGAATGAATTTGGGCTGGAAGAGCTTCAGGAAATAATCCGGAGTCACAGAGCAGGGCCCCAGCAAACTGGGACGATACCTTTGCCTCTCGACCCCAGATTCCTCCAGGGGTTTTTCTCCCACCCCATTGTATTTAAAACTTCTGAAATAATCTGTAATGAAAAGAGAAATGAAATGCTGTAGATAAGATCAGGTGCATAAGGCCTCAGTAATAGGTGCTCAGCTCATTCTTCATTATGACCTTATCATCAGGGCTGAAAGACAGAGTAGAGGGCATTATTGCTATTTGCAAATGCTAGTGAATCCAGGTACAGAGTTTACTGTTATGGAAAAAAAGATAACGGTTTCAATTTGAAAGTGAAAGTGAAGTTGCTCAGTCGTGTCCGACTCTTTGTGACCCCATGGACTGTAGCCTACCAGGCTCCTTGGTCCATGGGATTTTCCAGGCAAGAATACTGGAGTGGGTTGCCATTTCCTTCTCCAGGGGATCTTTCCGACCCAGGGATCGTACCTGGGTCTCCCTCATTGTAGGCAGATGCTTTACTGTCTGAGCTACCAGGAAAGCCCGGTTTCAATTTAGACATTTTAAAATGTAGGCTTACTGAGCGAACACATTTTGGCTACTCTGGTAGGCATAATCTGAGCTCTTCTCAGGTGCAAACTGACATGCTGTTCCCTCTCTCCTGACCTGAAAATGTCCTTGAGGTGAAATTTCTCATTTTGAGGGGGTTCCCCAAAGTGTTAAAAATAACTTAGAAATGTAGAAGAGGAGAGGAAGAGGGAGGGGCAGAGCAGGAAGAGGAGGAAAGAGGGGGAGGGGAGACGGCAGCTCTGGCAGCAGAAGGAGAAAGAAAAGAAGGGGAAGGAGTGGGACTTCCCTGGCAGGTCAGCGGTTAAGACTCTGCACTTCCCTTGCATGGGGCACGGGTTCAATCCCTGGTCAGGGAACTAAGATCCTGCATGTTGCGGTGGCCAAGAAAAAAGAGGCAGGGAGAAGCTGTGAAGGATGGGGATTACCTACGTTCCTCTCCAGCATGTCTAGACCCACACTCTGGGAGACATCCAGGAAGAAGACCCTTGGGGCTTCTCTCCAGTGGGGAGATGGGCAGTAAATTAGAGGCCTGTTGGAGAAGGTCCACACTAAGTGCCCTCTCCTCTCCCACCCACCTGCATGCTGCATTGTACCAGGATCAGCATCTTCCAGCTGTCTCGGCCTTTTCCAGTTGGCTCAATAATGTTCCAAGTTTTTGAAAGAATTTCTTGACTTGAGCAAATTGCTGCTACACAGTTAGCTTTGACGCTGTCTCGTGTTTCACAGGCACAAGCCTCCGCTTCTCACGAATCCTCAACTGTTTCAGCATTTGCCACCTCTGACTGAGGTGTTGCCCTTTCTTCTTCCTTGAGTGGAAAAAGCAGATGGAACTCCAGGCAAGTATAGGCAAGCTGGGTTAATCTCTGATACATGTCTCTTTCTAGCTCTGTGACAAGTTACTGAGCATCCCCAAACTTGGGATTTGGGATTCAAGGAGGACCCCAATAAAAATAACACTTCTCTTTTCTGTTTGAGTTTTGATCCACTGAGAATTGAAACCAAGTGGGAAGCAGATGGATGTCAACAAGGCACCTATGTTCTGGACAAAGATTATGTGGGAGAATCCGGCTTATATCTGCTGGCCAGTAGATTTCCTCTCATTGACTTGCAGGATGTGTATATTTACCCATCCTCCATCACAGTGGTGCTGGGTCCAGGGTGACCTCCTCCCGCTGGGGCAGAGCCTGGTCTTGGAGATGCAGGATAAAAACTCTGCTCGGGCACATTGATCCTCAGGAAAGAGAAGGAAGAGGGGCTGACCTAGACAGACCTGGCATCTCCTCCCTGCTTCTCAAATAGACTGACTCACTTCCTCTCCCCAGGGGAAGATTGAGAGGGGAGAGGGGCTTAACAAACCAGGATTGTATCCATTGGTGCTTCCTGTACGTAAAAGGAAGTATCAGAAGTCAAATTCTTGAGCTTATCAAAGTCTGTGTGTGTGTGTGTGTGTGTATGTGTGTGTGTGTGTGTGTGTGTGTGTGTGTGTGTGTGTGTGTGTGTGGTTGGGTGGGTGCTCAGTCACGTCTGACTCTTTGCACCCCTATGGACTGTAGTCCGCCAGGCTCCTCTGTCCATGGTGTTTTACTGGTGAGAAGACTCGAGTGGGTTGCCATGCCCTCCTCCAGGGGATCTTCCCCAGCCAGGGACTGAACCCAGGGATTTGTCTCTTGTATTGTCTGCACTGGCAGGCAGGTTCTTCACCACTAGTGCCGCCTGGGAGGCCCTTTTTTCATTTTTAAGGTGGGGTTAGTACTCATCTCATGTTAACCTGATGACAATGATGAGGGGTCTAGGGAAGACTGTACATCCAAGTGCCTGGAAAACTGTGATCTGCCTATCTCCCTCCCCTTATCCTCTCCTCTTGTCTTCCTTCAATCCCTGTCTCCCTCTTGGAGGAAATTATTTGAGAAACAAATCTGTCCTATTTGTTTTAACTGCTTGAAAATGTTTCCTACAAGTGGATTTCTGCTCTGGCAACAGTACCATTTTCTCTCACCTGTCTTTCCCTTAGCAAGTCACAAGAAAGGGAGAAAGGGGCATGTGTGTCTATAGTCAGATGTTATCTGTAAGTTGAGATACTCCTCTTGCAATACTACTGATAATTACTCTATTCAAAGTGTAACATGAAAGTAATATGAGAATTAGGGCTACATAAAACTTCCAGTAAATTTAAGATAGTGTTTGGAGGCACCAAAATCGCATTTTATTTTACTATACAAGAAGGCTGGTTTCCTGCAGTGAGAAGCTCATATAGGATTCAAGGTGAGGATGTGTGTTCATGAAAGTAGAATCTTGAGGCAGATAAAATGGTTATGTATTCGCCTTTTGGGCAAATATTTTGGAGATGAGATTTATCAGCCCTCTGTCATTTCCCAGAATAAGTTCCTCTGGATGTTTTCTTGCTTTGTGCCCCCTGAACGGCACCTGTTTTTGGTGTGTGAGTTTTGTAGCACAGATGCAGGTATAAACAGATGTGCTGTTCCAGCCTCCAGAGGTGGTTCTTTTCCCAGCTTAGTGCTGCAACTATCATGTGATACACAGATGTGACCCTGAATGCAAGACAGAGAATTCACATATAAACATAAATATCATGATAATCACTAATGAAATGTTGAAAAATATCGCCGTAAGCCTGCATCATCCGTCCAGTCACTGAGGACCCGTGCTGCCAGATTTTAGGTTAGATGCAGCAGCTGGTCCTCAGCAAATCAGCCAGCACGTGTTCCTGCAAGGTATCTTGCTTCCTGCTTAACAATGTATTGACCAGAGATGTGTTAGTACATCCTCAGTTACCTGAACGTTATTTTGACTAGACGTTTCAATACTCACTTACCTAACAAATTGCTGGCCACAGGCATTAGTTTCTGCAAAAATCCCCTGGTCAATAATGTGTTAAATGCGTAACTTCAAAGAACAATCTGCGACACTATATACCTATGTGGGTTTAGCTGGCTTTGGCATAATCATCAACAATTCAGTCCCCTTCTGAGACACTATGCTCTCGCATTTCACAAGCAAACTGCATCTGGAAGCTCTTGCTGAGTGGCACAACACCCCCCCCCCCACTGCCACCCCGCTGACCCTGGCCACCTCTCCCAGCAGGTTCCACTTGGTAGGGCCCTGATCTAGATCTGCATGGCTTCCAGCTCTTCATTTCTGAAGCAGATAACACATTCTAGTTGAGAACACTCCCTTAAAACCAACTCTCTGAGAAGGTAGCTGCCCAGAAATAGCAGTACAGACATTTTCTTTTTCAGTATCACTATAGGCCTAATCTTTGCTAATGATTGTGGTATTTACCTGTCAACTTGTACATTTATTTATTTATATAAGTATCATTATTTAAATAAGTGGCTACTGCATGCAATAGGCATTATTCTGGGCCCTGGGCATAGAGAATTGAAAAGGGAATAAGAAAGATTTATGTTCTTATACAACTTGGAGCCTTCGGATGTGGAAAAGAGTCAGTGAGCCAGAAATTATATGCACACGTGCTTAAATATGTGTCCTGTTCCCAGCAATCCTGTGATGCACATGCGGTGATCATCTGAGTTTTAGGTGAGGAAATTGAGGTCCTTGCAGATCAAGCGTTCACAGAAGTCATTAATTATAGGTGGTGTGGCTCCATAGTATTTTATTCACTTCCACATGGAAAACTAAAATACAGTGAAGCCATAGCTGCAGAGTGGCTACTTTCAATAGAGAGGTCTCAGCAGGCCTCTCTGTCTAAAGAGATGACTATAAACTGAGGTCTGAATAAAAAGAAGTCAATGGAGGCAAAGATGGGCCCAAAGAACAGTGTGTTCTAAGGCTCTAAGGCACAAGTAAGTATGGCATGAGGGAGCATCCCCAAGAAGACCAGTGTGGCTGGCAAGTCAGAGGAAGAAGCTGTGCGAGGGGATAGCGATGCAGAAGCTGAATCAGGTGGGGCTGTCAGCCAAGAAGAGAAGTGAGTGTGACTGTGGATGACTCTGTAAAAGACTGCGACGTCAGAGTGCAAATCAACTTTAAAACACAAAAACCTTTCATCTCCTGTTGATTATTCTTTCAGTTTTTCTTCTTTGGCTAATGACCATGAAGTCAGCACCAGTTAGAAAGAAAAGGAAATATGGGCACATCAAAATGAGGGATTTTTCAAACTGGCCCCTAGATTGATACAGAAAAATGTCAAGGTTCAATAATGTCTGCTTCTGTGTCCTCTTATGTACAGAGAAGTTAGTTATCTAAATAATCAAATTAGAAAATGGTTGGAACTTCCAGGGAACGGTGGTAGAGCCTCCACAAGAGCGGTGTCCACATTTGCTTTGTATCATCCACTTTTTATGCTCAATTCTACAGCACATATTTTTCTCACATCTGGATGTTTTCAGAATTGGTTTGCATCTTACAGTCAAGATACCAAAATAACTGTCAGGGTCTTTCAGAAGTTGCAGTTTCTGCATTTTGCTGGAAAAGGACAATATGGAAATTGAGCTGCTTATCATTTCAACAGAAGCCAGGATCAGTGAAATAGACCTTTCCAGTGTATCCACGACTCCTGAGGAAGAAGTCAGACATTTAAGGACATTCTGCCTGTTTCTTTCCTATGCTCTAGTTCCATCTGATTCACAGAAGTTAACTCAGTGTGAAGACGGTATTCCTCAAGTTAAGTCCTTGGACTCCATGCCTTCAATAGCCACTTGACCTTATATGTTTCAGAACCATAGATGGCCCCTCGGTGCTGGCCATGCCCTTCCTCTGATGTGTTCCTTACATTGGTCTCCTGAAATGCCTTGATGTCAATTACATGGAACTTTAGTTCAAATGCCTCATTGTCTTTTTCAAAATTAAAAGATGCATAGCATGTCACAAGTCTGCTGGGAGTATGGTCGTGGTATAGAATGTAGGAACAGAATATTATGTTATATGCTTTTCTGTAGTTCTCTGCAGTTCCTATTTCTAAACTGTGAACTAACTCACCCTGTCTGTCTCTATCAGGTATCACTTACAACAGCACTAGCATTTTCTCCGTGCTTCCTAAGAGTCAAACACTACATTAAGTTCTTCATGTGGATGTCTTGAGTAAATCCCACAACACCCCTGGATGACAGGTATTGACATTAGCATCTCCATTTTATAGATAAACAAACTGAATCCCAGAGAGAATGAGAAACGGCAAAGCTAGGATTTGAATCTAGACAATCCTACTCATACCTGTGCCCTTGTCTTTTGCTCCTATACTTAGAGATACTGAGAGAAAGAAGATTCACTGTGTCCAGGTCACTTCATCTAACGCTTACCAAGACTGCAGCATAAGCTCCCGGAGGCAGGAATTATCTCTTATGATTTTTCTGTACCCAGCCCAGCCCCTGACTCAAAGTCTCTGCATGATAATTATTGGTGGATGGATTATCCTTGTTCAAGTATAGGAAACCTCATCAGACTGACCTGAAAGTATTAGCTCGCCTACAACAAATTAGTATCATTTTCCTTTCTCTTTGGTGATGGTGGATTTGTCTTCTACTGTTTTAATAGATGACGTGTGATGTCTTAGAACTCTTGTATATCAGAGTCCTGGCAGGAAACAGATGATTCATTCAAGCAATCAAGGAGTGTGGTAAAGAGGCTGTTTGGAGTGTGGGGACACAGCAGACACCAGTGCAGTCACGCAGGCTGGTGGCTTCAGAAATGTCGTCACCCCTCCAGTTGAAAAGGCAAAGGTGATGGGAGGTCCTAAACTACAGGAAGAAAGCTGGATGGTGAAGACCATCTGGCAAGAGCTGGTAGAAAACCCCCACAACAGCCAGCAGGAGGGGCAGGAAAGTAAACCTTGGCTTTTCCCTTCTCCCACGTCCATCTCCTGCCATCCCTCTCTCCTATTGACTGAAGGTAACTGGACACAGATAAAGTGCAGAAGGATGAGGGTGTGCCTGGGGGAGTCGGCGGACGATATTCATCATAACTTGCGAGAAAAGCCAAGAGCATAGTGATGGAAAAAGTTTTCACATATTGAGACCTGGGGAAGTCATTCTGGCTTCTGCATGATTTGGCTTGAACTTTGTGCTAACTAGAACAGCCTGTCTTATGCCCTATCAGGCGTGCATTTTATATCTGCTTTAACCATTAAAGGAAAGAATGCATTTGAAAATCAAAGTGAAGTAACTGCAATTCAGGCATTCGGATGGAGCCAGTGGCCATTGTGGATGTGATCTCAGACAAGTTCCTGCATCGCTGAGAACTCGAATTTTCTGAACTGTATCAAACTCAAAGACGCCACCAGTCGTTCTCAAAACAGTGTTTGCTAGCAGCTGTTGGCTGCAGCTTTATGGTCTTAAGGTCTCCCCTTGTGTTAATAACCATGCAGCCGTTTCAGACCCCAACCAGCTCTTGCTTAACAAGCACCCTTTTTTCTTGCCAGCTTCAATCTTAATTCTTGGCAAGCAACTTGTCTAATTTTGTGGGTTTTGTCTTTATAAGCCTTTCCTATTTCGTAGTCCAGCAGAACACAATTCAAGTGCTCTTTGAATCTGTGTCTCCCAGACTATCATCCTCAGTTTGGATCAAGTAAAGTTCTTTTCTTATTGTAGATCATTTATTGATTATTTGCACCAACAGTAGCCTGTGCAGTTCAAACAGTATTGATTACCTAGCATAGTTCTTACTTGCTCCACACGATATTCGTTCACTCAACATCTGGTTGTTGATGGTCACATATGTGCTAGGCCAAGTATATAAATTGAGCCAGATTCTTTCAGTCTTTAAAGTGCAACTTTAGAGAATCTTGGAAATTCTCTATCTTGGAATGTTCACTCTTCAAAGATGCTTAAGCAATAATAGAATGTATCATCAACTCCAGGAACCTAATACACAACCATGAGGAAATTTATACATGGGGAGTGTGGAATAACTGTAAAATTTTTCACACACAATTTCCTCAGAGATTGCTGAATCCTGTCCTCTTGGAAATTTTTCTTTATAGTTTTTAGATAGTAATATTTAATATCATCTTTACCTCATACTGTTGGAAATATTTAACATCATCTTTACTTCATACTGTTGGAATAACATTTGTTTTTACTCTAATAAGTATGAGTTCTGAAGTCATTAGGTCTTATCTCTTTTCACAGTAGTCAAATAGACGGTGTTAATCGCTACTGCCTGGTTTTCAGATTGTAGAACTGTCTGCACACTGAAATTACTCATTATGATAATGAGGAAGCAGAAATAAATAAGTGAATACATTTGCTTAGAAAAAGCAGCAAATATTAAGCAAAATTAGGACCATTTACAAGCAATGTCCCCCTTTTTTGGTTGTTACTTTGACAGGTAATTTGAATATCCTAAGAAACTGTTATGAACAATTAGTTAGCCGATTAGCTAGAACTACAAGCAGTTTATAATGTAAGTGCCATCGAGGCATTCTACTAGCATTGTAGCACGGCTTACGATCACAGTTATTTTGCCCATTTCACTTCCTGTATAATAAAATCAGCATACTCTTTGCTGAGCCTGTTAGATACAAAAAAATGTATCCCGTTTTTACATCTTCTCTGCAAGCTGTGTAATGACACATCTTGAAGGGAGGGGCGATCGCAGAAGTTGATAGAGATACAGACTAAAGGCCATTTCTTGAAAAGCCTCAGAGGGCCGCACTCTTCACACAAAGGCTGAATTGGCTTCTGGGATGAGGGTTGTGCTTTGGATGAGGGTTCCAGGAGCCCAGGACATGTTCTTTGCTAGGCCACCAACCCTTGTGCCTGGAGCAAGACTCTTGCTTTTCTGAACCTTCATCTATTTGGTTGTGAAATCATTGTGCTCATTTTCAACAGTCACCAAGTCACTTTCCAGTAAGTCTCATAATTTTTTGCTCACCAAAATTACAAAGTGGTCTTAGAGTACGTTTTTAAAGTTCTCTAAATAAGGCACATTTAAAACAATGCTTTAATTTTCCCAGCCTTCAATGATAAATACCATGAATATTGACCAGAGTGTGGAATTGCTGACTCCTGAGAGTCCCTTGGACTGCAAAGAGATACAACCAGTCCATCCTAAAGGAGGTCAGTCCTGGGTGTTCATTGGACAGACTGATGCTAAAGCTGAAACTCCAATACTTTGGCCACCTCATGCAAAGAATTGACTCATTGGAGAAGACCCTGATGCTGGGAGGGATTGGAGGCAGGAGGAGAAGGGGACGACAGAGGATGAGATGGCTGGATGGCATCACCGACTCGATGGACGTGAGTTTGAGTGAACTCCGGGAGTTGGTGATGGACAGGGAGGCCTGGCGTGCTGCGATTCATGGGGTCGCAAAGAGTCGGATACAACTGAGCGACTGAACTGAACTGAACTGACTGAAAAATTCATGGGCTGTTCATATGTTCCTCTGTTATGTTGGTGGCATTTCTCATTAGGATAAGTGAGGCCTGTGTTCTATATGGAAATGAGTGACAGTGGAGGGAAAGTGATGGAAACCCCTGAATGTTAAATTCCTGCTCTGTTTCAAAGCCATGAAAGTTAAAGAATGAATAGGAGGCAATCAAAGACCATAGGTTGATTGCTAATTATTAAACTGACTTAAGTCAGTATAAATGGACATGATTATCCAAATATCAGACTTCTGTGAACCCCAGACCACTAACAGAGATATATCTGAACATTCACAATAGTTGCTAGAAAATACTTGCATTAAAGGGGCCTCACAGATGGCTCAGTGGTAAAGAAATCACCTGTAATGCAGGAGCCACAGGAAATGCAGATTTGATTCCTGGGTTGGGAAGATCCACTGGTGGACGGCATGGCAACCCACTCCAGTATTCTTGCCTGGAGAATCCCATGGACAGAGGAGCCTGGTGGGCTGCAGTCCATAGAGTCACAGAGCCGGACACAACATGCACGCACTTGCATTAAAGGAATGCACTTTTGTCTGTCCTTACTCAGCATTCATTGGCTCTAATTTAGCCTGGTATTCTCAATGTAACCTGCACTTTTACCTGAAATTGTATAGACTAGGTTATATGATTCTCAGACCAAGACATAAATAAACTAGGAGTGAGGCAAAGGGAGACACTTAGAAACTCACATAATAAAGGCAAGGGAAATGAGGTTTCAGAGCTGGATCTGAGGAACAGATAAATAGAAAGTAGACAAAAGATTGTATCATTGAAACTAAGACTAATATTCATAATAAAGTAATTGTATCTTTAGTGATATATTGAGTTATTTGCACCAGCATTTATTTAAGAAAGAGTGGATAACATTATCTCTAAAGGTCATCAAAATGGTTAATTTTTCTTTTAAGTTTTGGTACTGAAAGAGATTATATATTTATATATGTAATTTATTTGAAAGAATAGAAGTCCAGCTAATGGTGGATAAACATCAGGATCCCAATAGGAAACAGATGGCACACACAAACTAGGATAATTTTCAGTGGCTTATTAATAAAGGGACTACAGGAGATCAGTCCTGGGTGTTCATTGGAAGGACTGATGCTAAAGCTGAAACTCCAGTACTTTGGCCACCTCATGCAAAGAGTTGACTCATTGGAAAAGACTCTGATGCTGGGAGGGATTGGGGGCAGGAGGAGAAGGGGACAACAGAGGATGAGATGGCTGGATGGCATCACCGACTCGATGGACGTGAGTTTGAGTGAACTCTGGGAGTTTGTGATAGACAGGGAGGCCTGGCGTGCTGAGATTCATGGGGTCGCAAAGACTCGGACATGACTGAACGACTGAACTGAACTGAACTGAACTGAACTGACAAAAGAGGTTGCACGATAGATATGCAAGAGCTAACAGAAGCCAAGCTATCCCTACTCCTTGTTTCAGAGAGCAGAAAGAAATGCTCAGTGGAACCAGGAATGAGACAGAGTTGATTAGAGCAGGTGGCCTGGTGACCTTCTGTCAAGACACATGGCAAGACTAGGGTCACCTCCCAGAGATAAACCTGGTAAATACATTCTCAGGCCCCTCTCTTCTCAGTTCCTCTAGTCTCCTCCTGGGACTTCCCATCTGCTGAATCCAACCGGAAACCAGAGGCCATGGGGGTCCATTGATGTAGTCCATTTAGGTCAGCTTCCAGAGACTGAGAAAAGGGTAGAGAAGGACGGAGTATAGGTGGAGGGTCAAAGGTAGATATCTGTGGTGGGTTGAATGTGTTCCCTCCAAAAGATATGTTCAAGTTCTAACCCTGGTCCCTGTGACTGTGACCTCAATTGGAAAAAGGGTCTTTGCAGATGTAATCAGATTAAGATGAGGTCATATGAGATCAGGGTGGGCCCTAAATTCAGTGGCTGGTGTCTTAATACAAGAAAGCAGAGGGGTGTTTGGACATGGAGACACAGACAGGCAAACAGACAGGACTATATAACAATGTAGACAAAGATGACAGTGATGAAGCTACAGCCAAAAAACAGCAAGGATTGCCAGCAAACCCCAGAGCCCAGGAAGAGGAGAGAAAGGATCTTCCCTAGAGCCTTCAGTGGGAGCACAGCTCTCCTAACACCTGGATTTTGGCCTTCTGTGCTCCAGAGTATCAATTTCTGTAGTCCAGTTAATGGCGATTGGTTTAGGCAGCCCTAGGAAGCTGACACACACAAAGCTGTGGCAAAGCTAGGTGACATAAAATGTAATCATAGGGCTGGGAACGTTTGGAAATGAGGGAGGGCTGTGCCTGTTAGGACTAAAGAATGGTGTTCTTAGACTCCTGACTGGATAATATTTGTTACTTGCTCAGTTGTGTCTGCTCTCTGCGACCCCATGCCAGGCTCCTCTGTCCATGAAGTTCTCTAGACAAGAATACTGGAGTGGGTTGCCATTTCCTTCTCCAGGACATCTTCCCGACCCAGGGATCGAAGCTGGGTCTCCTGCATTGCAGGCAGATTCTTTACCATCTGAGCCACAAAGATAATACTGTGTTCACACAAACAAATACTCCCCTGCCTGGCTACTCTGTGACTCATTGAGCAACCAGCCTTCTCAGACTCATTCCTGGTACCTGGCCTCCCAACTCCCTGAGGCTGACCTGCTGGTACTCACTCTCCTTCCAGATTCCACCCTCTTTACTTACACGTCAGGCCGTGCTGCCTCAATTCTGTTCACCAGAACCTATGCCTCTTCCAGCCCCAGTAACCAAGGTTTCCTATGCTGCTTTCCAAAAAAAAAAGAGAAAGAGAGAAAAGCCAGGTTATAAAAGATAGCTAACAGGAAGATCCATACACCAGCCAATTATCCCTTCTTTGCTTCCCTCCAGCATCCTACTTAATTTGGTATCATCATAAATAAGTAGGAACATGTGCTTCAGGCCAGATTGGAGCAATAGGTCCCTTGCTTCCCCTTCCTTGTTCCTGACCCAATGAATAAACTGGGGGAAGTATAAGAAACAATGGTTTTCAGACATTAGCTGAAGGCAGTGTAGGATGGTGATTCCTGAGAGAGGAGAAGCAAATGAGATGAGCCCTATCATTGCCCCAGTTATTTTCCTGGAGTGAATCTCCAGACTCCAATACTGTGAAAGGAAGCCCAGGCAAAGCCCAGAAAAATCCTGGAGTTGGGAAGATAGAGTTGGGAGTTCAGGGCCGCCACGGTGGGTGGTGTTCACAGGGCAAGGTATCAGAGAGAAAACTACTCCTTGGAGGGACAGAGAGCACTGGAGACCTGAAGAAGGTCCCTCTCAGGCCTTTTGCTGAGTATATTCAGCACATGTATGTGAAGAAACTTCCTAAGGTTGGAGAATGAATGAATCACTCAAAAAGAACAAACAGAAATTTCTTTAGAGCTCACGTAAGACTTGGAATAGTTGCTGTTTTCACGAACCAGAGTAAGAGGGGTTTGGTAAACATTAAAAAAAAAAAAAAATTCCCCTGAAATTACAGAACAGCCAAGCCTTAGGAGTCAAGTATATATCCCAAGACTAAGGATTCATCCTAAGATTAGAAATAAAAATTGAAATTGACCTGTCCTAACAAAATAAAAAAACAGTGCCCCACAGTGTCAAAACAGTCACCTGTCCTAACAAAATGAAAAAGCAGTGCTTCACAAAGTCAAAATAATCAACCAGTAATTGAACTGCCTGCTAGAACAAAGATCTACACTCTTCAGAGGAAGAAAGCAAAATTCAATGCCTCTATAACATGTTATTGACAGTGTTCAGTATGTAATAAAAATATGTGAAGAAAAAAGGAAGTGTGACTGGAAAAAAACAAAAAGTGGCAAATAGAAACAGTCACTGAGAAGCCAAGGATTTGAGGATTAGCAAAAAAAAATGATGTAAGCAGCTTTTATAAATGTATTTAAGAAAATAAAGATAATGAGTAGACAAATGAAGAATATCAGGTGAGAAATGGAAATTTTAAAAATAATCTAATGAAAATTCTAGAACTGAAAAGTAAAACAGCGTAAATGAAAAAAGTCACTGATATACTTAACAGTAGATTGGAGACATGGTCTATTACCTTGATTTCAGATTTTAAAAAATGGTACATCATAAAGAGCAGAGAGGAAAAAATGAACAAAAGTTAAGTCAGAGAAACAATGAAGCAGAAAAAGTATTTAAAGAAATAATGACCTTTGGTAATCCTGGCATTGACTCTAATACAAATAAAGGTATGTTTTCAAGGCATGAAGGAAAAAAATAGCCAAAACATCTCTAAATTTGTGAATAATATTAATTTACAGATCAACATGTCTCAAGAAAATAAATTCTGATAATTCAAGCACATGCTCACACTTAAGTGCATCATAGCAGCACTGCTAAATAAATATAAAATCCTGAAATCACCTAAAGGAAGATGATACATTACATACAAGGAACAAGGATAGGCAAGAATGCTTACTCTCCCCACTTCTATTCTTTGTATTGGAGACCCTGGCCAATGCAACATACCAAAAATAAAAATATATATAAATATATATATACGCACACAACTGACCCTTGAACAATGTCAATGTTGGGGTGCCAGTTGAAAATACATGTATAAAATTTGACTCCCCCAAAACTTAACTACTAATAACATAAATCAGTAACATAAACCACTGGGGAACACATACTTTGTATGCTGTATGTATTATATACTATATTCTTATAATAAAGTAAGCTAGATAAAGAAAAATGTTAAGAAAGTCAGTAGAAGGAGAAAATACATTTACAGTACTGTATTGTATTTATTGATACCATTAGTTTACATCATCTATCATCTATTTATAAGATAAATTGTCTATCAGTTGTTGTTGTTGTTGTTCAGTCCCTAAGCGTGTCCGATTCTTTGCAACCCCATGGACTGCAACAGGCCAGGCTTCCCTGTCCTTCACTATTTCCCACAGTTTGCTCAAACTCATGTCTATTGTGTCAGTGATGCCATCCAACCATCTTATTCTCTGATGCCCTTTTCTCCTTCTGCCCTCAATCTTTCCCAGCATCAGGATCTTTTCCAGTGAGTTGGCATTTTGCATCAGGTGTCCAGAGTATTGGGGCTTCAGCCTCAGCATCAGTCCTTCCGATAAATATTCAGGCTTGATTTCCTTTAGGATTGGCTGGTTTGATCTCCTTGCAGTCCAAGGGACCCTCAAGAGTCTTCTCCAGCACCACAATTTGAAAGCATCACTTCTTAGGTGCTCAGCCTTTCTCTCAGTGTATCAGTACCTACATCAATATTGTCTTATATGATAAAAACAATGTAGATGTTATGTGTGTTACTAACACTAGACATCAACAATGAAAAGATAATGTAAAAAAGAAATTCACATTTACTTACATATGTATTAATAGCAATTCACACACTGAAGAAGAAGCAGCAGCATTATGATTGTTTTATGCCGACTCTTGTCATTGATAGAATTGCTTCACGGTAGCCTAACCCATACAATAAAGAATGAGCCATTATAAAATGTGTATGGCATACAGTATTACAGTCATATTCATAATATAATTTGGGGAAAATTGTTACATTTTAAAAAACCAGCTATCTAAAATGATAGGCTGATATGCAATTTCTCCAGTTATAAGAGAGCCATACTGTATAGTAATGTAATTCTTTGAAAGGAAAGTTATAAAACAGAAAGAAAACTTATGTATTATTAATTTCTAAAAATATCATTCACCTTATGCCTATGTAAGTATGAGCTAACCACTTCAGTACAAGTCTTACACATGATGTCCTACATGTATATTTTTGTATATTTATTGAAAAAAAATCCACATGACTTTACAATTTAAACCCACATTGTTTAAGGGTCAACTATATATGTATATATGTCTATGTATAAAGTACAAGACACTTCCAGAAGGAGAAAAGGAGAAATTGACTGCAGAAGGAGATGAGGAAGCTTTCTGGGGTGATGGAAATATTCTGTATTTCAGTTGAGGAGGTGGTTATAGAAGTGTGTATGGTCTTCCCTGGGGATCTCTGGGGGGATTGGTTCCAGGACCCAACCAAGATACCAAAATCTGTGATGCTCAATTCCCTTATATAAAATGGTGAGCGTTTGTATATGACCTCCCCACACCCTTCTGTGTACTTTAAATCATCTCTAGATTACTCACAGTACTAGTGCAAGGTAAACGCCATGCTGTTGTGTTGTTTAGTCATTCAGCTGTGTCCTGCTGTTTTGCACCCCATGGACTGTAGCCCATCAGGCTCCTGTGTCTGTAGGATTTCCCAGGCAAGAATACTGGATTGCCATTTCCTCCTCCAGGAGATCTTCCCAACCCAGGGATGGAACCTTATCTCCTGCATTGTCAGGGAGTTCTTTACCACCAAGCCACTAGGGAAGCCCCTAAATGTCATATAAACAATTGTTATTGTAATTGTAAACAATTGTAATATAAATACCGTGTAAATAGTTGTTGGCATGAGGCAAATTCGTTTTTTGGTTTTTTTTGCAATTTTCTGCAATTTTCAAAAATTTATTTTTATTTTTTATTGAAGCATAGTTGATTTAAAACGTTTCAGTTGTATAGCAAAGTGATTCAGTTATATATGTATATATATATATACTTTTTCAGTTCTTTTTCATTATAAGTTATTACAGGTACTGAATATAGTTTCCTGTGCTATACTGTAGGTTCTTATTGGTTATCTATTTTATATGTAGAAGTCTGTATCTGTTCATTCAAAATTTTTCCCTCCCCCTTCCATCCTCTTTGGTAACCATAAGTGTGTTTTCTACATCTGTGAGTCTGTTTCTGTTTTTATAAAATAAGTGCATTTGTATTATTTTTTTAAGATTCCACATATAAATGATATTGTATGATAGTTGTTGCTTTCTATCTGACTTATTTCGCTTAGTATGGTAATCTCTAGGTCTATCCATGTTGGTGCAAAGGCATTATTTCACTCTTTCTATGGCTGAGTAGTATTCTGTTGTCTATATATACCATGTCTTCTTTCTCCATCCATCTGTTGATGGACACTTAGGTTGCTTCCATGACTTGGCAATTGTGCATAGTGCTGCTATGAACATTTGTTGTTGTTGTTTAGTCACTAAGTTGTGTTCGACTCTTTGTGACTTCATGGACTGTAGCCCACCGGGCTCTTCTGTCCATAGGATTTCCCAGACAAGAATACTAGAGTGGGTTGCCCTTTTCTTCTCCAGGGGATCTTCCTGACCCAGGGATTAAACTCACGTCTTCTGCATTGGCAGACAGATTCTTATCGCTGAGCCACCAGGGAAGCCCTCTATGAACGTTGGGCTGCATTTATCTTTTTTAAGAATATTTATTTATTTATATTTATTTTTGTTTGCACTGGGTCTTGCTGCGTGGGCTTTTCTCTAGTTGCAGAGAGAGGGGATCACTCTCTAGTTGTGGTGCCCAGGCTTCTTCTTGCAATGACTCCTCTCGCTGCAGAGCACTGAGCTCTATGGCCTCCAGGCTTCAGTATTTGCGGCATGTGGGCTTCAGAGCACTGACTCACTAGTTGTGGTAAATGGGCCTGTTCCCCGCAGATGTGGGATCTTCCTGGACCAGGGAAGACGCAGGGTGTCCCCTGCATTGCGAGGCAGATTGTTAACCACTGGACCACCAAAGTGCATCTATCTTTTCAAGTTAGGGTTTTCTCCAGATATATGCCCAGGAGTGAGATTGCTGGATCATATGGTAACTCTATGTGTAGTTTTTTAAGGAACCTCCATACTGTTCTCCATAGTGGCTGCACCAATTTATAAATTTATATTCCCACCAACAGTGTAGGAGGGTTCCCTTTTCTCTACACCCTCTTCAGATATTTTTGATCTCTGGTTGGTTGAATCCATGGATGCAGAACACCCTGATAGGGAGGGCCAACTGCACATTTATCAAAACACAAAAAGATTATATTGAAAATCTGTGTAAAATAAACTTTATCTAAAATAAAAAAGCAGAACACTAAGGGGCTCTCACAATTCTTTTATTATGTTGGAGGGATTTTTTTAAATCAAGAAATGATGCTTTTGCACTGTGGTGCTGGAAAAGACCCTTGAGAGTACCTTGGAGAGCAAAGAGATCAAACCAGTCAATCTTAAAGGAAATTAATCCTGAATATTCATTGGAAGGACTGATGCTAAAGTGGAAGCTCCAGTACTTTGGCGACCTGATGCAAAGAACTGACTCATTGGAAAAGACCCTAATACTGGTAAAGATTGAGGGCTGGAGTAGAAAGGGGCGACAGAGGATGAGATGGTTGGATGGAATCATCGACTCAATGGACATGAGTTTGAGCAGACTGTGGGAGATAATAAAACACAGGGAAGCCTGGTGTGCTGCAGTCCATAAGGTCACAAAGAGTTGGACATGACTTAGCAACTGAACAATAACAAATACCCACTTTATGAAACACAGGTAGCCATTTTTGTGGGCAGTTTCCCACCCTTCTCTACAGGTGTCTGTCTGAAGAAAACACACATAGACTGTGTGCCTCCAATGTCTGTTCTTTTAAAAAGAGAGAGAGAAAAGGGAAAAAAAAAACACTAAGGGAGCTACTTGGCAGGTAGAAGAAAATTTCATGTAGAAAAACAACCTAAAATCCCATTAAGGCTTCCTGATTTATTTCAGGGACTCAGATTGTGTAAGTGTTTCTTTAATTATGTATGTATTTGTTTTAAATCCATATTTTACCCATACACACAGCCATGGTGGAGTTTTAATTCACGCTGCCCATTATAACAAATTTTTAAACAAATGCAATTGATGTCTTCACCTTCCAAAGAAATTAAAAAGCAGTAATACAGAACAGCTTTATGCAGAAATTATCCACTGCTAAATGTTGTTTTCCTCTTTCTTTTCCTTCTTTATTATTCTAACACTTACCTGACAGGACTTTATCATCACATAACAGTCTACATATAGACTCTTCAAGAGTCCATAAAAATCCATCTTCATATGGTTACAAGGTTTGGATAATATTCTGATTTCTAAGGGTGGGGTCTGGGAGAGACTTTGGAACATCACTCTATTTAATTCTAGAAGAATTAAAATATAAAGGACAAATGTATATACATGAATAATGAAGCATTTGTGTCTTGAAAAAATGTAGTTAAAAATATTTCAAAAGAGTCTTTGTTTAGCTGCCAAAAGTCTGAATTATGACTTTTAAGCAGTGAATATTGATCCATTAGCTAATTCCCTATTTCTACTTGTAATTAGAGTAATCACATTATGTGCAATCCATAGATAAACATTCCAACCTTTCCTTTGAGCCAGTCCTTTACATTTCATCGAATACCAAAGCTTTTTACCTAATTGCACAAAGCAGTAAAAGTAACATTTTTGCATCCCATAATCTTTCCTCTCTCTTTTTTCAACAAGAGAGTAATAGGTGGTGACTACAGTTGCATTAAAAATGTAAAATTACCACTAAATTCCTTCATTCTTTCCATAAGTTTTTGTTGAGTGCCTTACCATGTGACTGTTAACTCTTCTTGGGAAGGTGATGTAGCAGGAAACTAAACAAAGGTTCTGCCTTCATGGAGCTTAAACTCTCGTGTAAGGATACAAACAGTAAATAAGGTAAGTATGTATGTGACATCTTAAATGGTGATGACTAATAAGGGGAAAGTTAAGAAGAAACATCTACATAAGGGGAAATGTACCCAATCCAATTTTGGATAATAGAGGATTTATTGCCTTCCCACCAATACCCAGCCCTGACAGAGCAGAGGATCTTTTTCCTTAACTCATCAACTTGGATCTTTCCAAGGCTGGTCATTTACTCAGTTACCTTTCACCCATGGCATCATGGAACAGAGACTTTCCAACATGTCTGTGACCTAATCTGATAAGCTTTTCTGAGTTCTTATATCCAAAATTATATTAAACTTTGTCAGTTTGTTTGCCTTCATGATGTTGGTTGAACTGTTTACTGCTGGTATCAGTAGAAACATGAGCAGTTAGTCTGTTAGCAGATAAGGACTCAGATTCTAGGGAAAACTGCCTTGGTTCAAATTCCAGCTGTCACCAGCTGTGTGACCACAGGCAAGATGCTGAACTTCTCTGTGTTTCAGTATCTTCAGCTATAGAGTAAGGATGATAATACCTCATAGGGTTGTCGTGTTAATGCGTACACAGTGCACTTAGAATAGTGCTTGACATATTGTTTATTAAACTATACAGAGAAGACCACTTATGGTATTTGTTCAGCAGAGTTTCAAATTAGGGTTGGGTTGAATGTTATAGTTCAATACCATAACCAAATGCTATTTTGTTTAGTATTTTGAAGTGATACTGGATTAAGTGAAGTTTCGTTTTAAATTTAAAGAAATGAGAGATGGCATATCTCTTAGTTATGCTGAGGTTTTGAAAAGAAAGCTGAGTCCCTATATATCAGAAAAGTTTCATTTGTTCTTTACTCTTGACTATCATTTTCCATCCACTAGAAGTTAAGCTTCATGAGGGCAAGGATTTTATTTTGTTCTGTCTCTGTTTTTGCTATGTTCTTGTTTTGTTTTGTTTGTAGAAGTATACCAAATGGCTAAAATAGTGTTTGGCACATGGTAAGCATTCAATAAATTGGATAAATAAATGAACAAAAGAATGAATGAATGAACAAATGATGAATGAATGAGCAAATAATGAATGAATGAAATGCCTGTAAACAGAAGTCTGAGGAGCCAGGTTTAATTCTGGCTTAGTCAGTGATTCTGGTAGGATTTTATTATTTATCTATCTGTAAACTTTACTCATTCTTGGAACTTTGATTGAATGCCAATCTATTATAAAGCAATCTGCTAGACTGTGAGCCCTCAACAGGCTCACAGGTTGGGAGCATAGGTATTAAAGGGACGTTTAAAAAAATAACCAAAGGTAGAAAGAGCTAGATGTTTTGAAAAGAAAAGAAGAAAAAGTGAATGAAGTAAAGTGGGAGAGAGAACTGGAAGAGTCAGAGAAGATTCTTTATTGGCCTTTTGTCTTTTAGGGATAGTTGGGCTGATTCCCGGGATCCTCCCTTGAAGTCTTCTTAAATAAATCTTTGGAAAGTTAAGGCGTTTGTCAAGTTCACAGACCCTGTGAAAGCCTGACAGAAAATACATGGCCGTGCTAGTAAAACACAGTACCCTCGTGCAAAAGCAAATAAGCAGTGAGAGGACAGTTGTTTTCTAAGGGACTCTGATGTGATTTTGTAAGTCTGATTATTTTCAGTTGATTCATCTATATTTACACCTCCAGTTGTTTTGTTGCTTCTCAGAGTTATTTATGTTATTTAATTTGTAAAAGTACGCCGGATTGTATGACATATGCAGAGTGAGAATGTGATTCTCTGACAATGATTACTTGTATTCTCCTGGAATAACATTACAAATGCATTAAATCCAGATACCCACAAAGAAATTGCAGCTATAAATTTCATTTACCAGAAAAGTAGACATCGACATTTCTTTATTTTTTACTTTTCTTAGATTTAATCTTTATAAAATTGAAGAAAAGATTGTCTCTTTTTTTCAAAGCAGCTCAGCTGAAAGTCAGTTATGCTCTTGACAATGCAAATCCTGTGAATGAGATTTTATTTTAAACAGTTGAAGAGTGTTCAGTGTTGTGCAGATAAAGCAATGGAGAAATATCAAATGACAAAACTGTAACTTCTCGATAATTAAAATTCTCTGGTTTGTTTGCTAAGCCATTTTCAGCTGCACAGGAAGTCAGTTCAATGGGAGAGCATTATGGTCTAGAATCAGAATGACAACAGCTGATGTTTACTGAACACCTTCTGTATGTGAGACACTCTTCCAAGACTCTAAATTGTTAAACTCATTGGATCTTTATAATAACCATGGCAGGCTGATGATTTTCTTATCTCAATCATATAGATTAATAAATCAGATGAGAGGCATTAGGGGAACTGCAGTCTTCCAGGACTAGTAAGTATCAGAGCAGAAATTTGAAACAAGATCCCTCCCTCTTTAACTGTTTAACCCCAGAAGACTTAATACCAAAGGTATCGACCCACCAGGCAAATAGTAGTCATGTAGTAGTTGTAACTATGGCAACTATCCAGCTTCTGTCTACGAAGTTTTAGGGCTTTTTTCCTCCGTAAGATTATTAGGATATTTTGGTAATTCCTGCATTGAAGTGCTGTGAGGATTCTTTGATTGCCTTATGAGTAGATAGCAGTTACGATTAAGTTCAAAGGCTGTATGGTGGAGTTCTTCAACATTTCTTCTTGTATGTTTTCATAGTGTTATCTTTACATTTCATCACTTCTGATCCACAGAAGTTTTAAAGACATAAATGATAAGACTCAATTGCAGGCAGGAGGACATGGGGAAAGAAATATTTATTGAGCAAGTAATTAGGCCGTGCCCATGCCAGGGCCTTTACTGGGATTATTTCAAACAAAACACAAAGTAATACTATTATTCATTAATTTATTCACTGGGGATGGTGATGGAAATGAATTTCAAGTTGGGGAAAGACAGATGAAAATAGGGTAGAATTAGAGACTGGGATGGGGCTGAGGTTGGGTCCAAGGATACAGAAAAGGAAGGGATGGGGTGGTTTTGTGTTGGGGATGGGAAGAGGTTGGAGACAACACATCACCATCTGGCATATAACATGTATTATTTACTTGCTTATTGTCTCTTTCCCCCTACTGGAATATTTACTTGCTTTTGTCTCTTTCGCCTTACTGGAATGTAAGCTCCATGAGAACTCAGATTTTTTTTTTCTTTTCTTTACTATTGCATTTCCACAGTCTAAAATAAGTCCTGAGATACAGTAGGCATAAATACTTATTGAATGAGTGAATGAATCATTTACAAATATTCATATTGCTGTGCCATTAATGGAGTGTCCATGATAAAAGAAACTGCCTTGGCTCTTAACAAACTTCTGGTTGAGAAATGAACACACAAACGGGATATTACCATTGATGTGAAAGGTACAAGTGAAATCCGGGACAAGAAGAACCTGTGTGATCCTGTGAACCTAATCCAGCCCTAGGAAGGCAGGATGGCCTTCCTAGAAGAGGCAAGAGCATCTGAGCTGACACCTAAAGCAAGAGAGCAGTACCAGGAAAGCTGGAGGGAAGGATATTTCAGTCAAAGGAAACAGTAAGAAAAAGACTGGCAAGAGGAAGCAAGGCACGTTCAGGCAACTCTAAGAGTCCCTAAATGTCTTCATTTTAGTTTTGAGAAAACTTAAGCTCAGAAAATAAAATAATTGGCTCTAGGTCACACTAAATCAAGATTCCAACTCAGTTCTGTCTGCATTCAAATGCCATAGCTTTCACAGTCTGCTGTACGCAAAGGACTTCACAGACCCAAATCTTTTAGTGTCTCAAATGCCCTCTTCCTGTTGATGTAGCTATAGCTTTCCAAATGGAAAACATTAGTCTCATTTCTTATCATTTAAAATATTCCCCAGAGAACCTCAGAGCTAACGTCTCTGGTTTTTTTCCCCATGCAATTCAGACTTGGACCAAGCTGAGTATATAGGAAGCTGTGTTCACTTACTTAGGACACCAGAGATTCATTTTATGGACTGAAATGTACATTCAATCAATGTGGCTTAAAAGGCTGGAAGAATTCATGTGCCATCCGAAAAGGGATGGCTATTTTCTCCGGGGAAATAGCTTGCACACAGGGATTATCCTCCTTGTTCCAAGAGAATAATTGCTCAGCAATTGTTGGGCCAAATTCTGTAATAAGCAGAGACTAAGTGGCGGAACATTGGCTTGCATGCAGCCGATACCATGTGGATATGCAAACTCATTCTATCTACATCACCTGTCGGCCAGCTTTGCCTTCTTCTGGGGACTTCATTTGTCATCACCCATAGAACCATGGGTTTTTTGAGTAGAAACTATTCTGTCCTCTTATTTTACATTTCTGCTATGCACTCTAGAGCAATGTCTGCCCATCATTTCTGTGTCCTCAGCAGGTGTTTTCCAAAGGTAGGAACATAGTGAAATTCCAGCTTGTAAAAGGCAGTCCTGTTGTGATCTGTTCCTAAAACCATGGGGGCTCTAACAGTGTCCACTGCTGAGAGAAAGTGCCCCCAGCTGAATGCTGTAAGCAGGGCAGTTCTAAAGACCTGGCGTCAGCTGGGGATTTAGGAGTTGTTCTATCATGGCAGGATGAACAAGACTCTTCTTCATACTCTTCCTGGACACTGTCTTCCATCTAGGAGCAAGGTACTAGGATCTGGAAAATCTGAGTCTCAGCTTTAGCTCTGCCATTTAGTCTTTGTGACTGTTAGTTAGTCTTTGTGAGCCTCAGTCTCCTAATCTGTGAAATGGGGATAGTAACACTGGACTTGCCTACTTCCTAGTGTTGTCATGAGGAACAAATGAGTTGATGTGTATGAATGTAACCTGTAAACCTTAAACCATTTCCTAAATGTAAGCTGTTAATGTTATTATTATTATCTGTGGATTGAGACTCAATTGGTGTCTTTACTCAGCTCTCTGACTGTGACCACCCATCATTTCAGGCGGGAGGATTTGACTCAATGGTAGAAATGTATGACTGCATGTCAGCAGCACCTCTGTATCACTTGGACTGCCTGTGCGCACAAAGTGGTGAAGGGCAACAGCAGATACCGGGGATTTCACACAAGGGGTTCTATTAATGTCACTTCTTGTCTGCTTTCTGGGAGAAGACATTTTAGAAATTCTATTTGATAATATTACAAATATTTTTAAAAAGCTAACTTTAGGATGGGGATCTTAGCGAAAGTGAGGTACACGGTTTAGAACTGGGGTCCCCAACCTCTGGGATCTAATGCCTGATGATCTGAGGTGAAGTTGATATAATAATAGAAATAAGGTCCATAATGACTGTAATGTGCTTTAATCACCCCCAAAACGTCTCCCACCCCTCCCCTGGTCTGAGGAAAAATTGTCTTCCATAAAACCGGCTCCTGGTGCCAAAAAGGCTGGGGACCCTGGTCTAGAAGGTATCACATCATGGCTAAGAGTTTGGGCTCTGAAATCTGCCCAATGCTCTAACATGGTATTAAAGTTGGGGTTGTATTTGCATATGCTTCAGGAGCAAATTAATCTTGAAATATCTATGGGTGAACATACTGTAAGTATATCTATCTTTTATGTAAAATCTGATCCAGGTTAATAACGGCTCTCTTCCATCTCCAGTGTCTCAAGAATTCAGGCTCCTCCAAAATTGAGACATTGCTGTCTCAACATGCAGCTTCCAAATTTGCAAAGAAAAGGGAAAAAGTTAGTATAAAATTGACACATTGGCTCTTGAATGCCTTGGCCTCTATGTGTCACCCATCATTTCTTTAAAACAAAACAATTTATTTGGCTGTGCCGGGTCTTATTGCAGCTCTCAGGATCTTCGACCTTCATTGAAACTTGCGAACTTGTAGTGGCGGCCTGGGGGATCTAGTTCCCTGACAAGTGCAGAATCTTGGCCGCTGGACCACCAGGGAAGTCTTGTCACTCATCATTCCTATTCATGTTTCATTGGCTAGAAAAGTCTTACGGTTTTGACTAACTACCAGAGTCTGAGTAGCACAGTTCTCCTGTGTTGCCGAAAAGTAGGAGAGAACTCCTATGGAGAAGAATTAAGGGTCTTTACTGTACCCGGCTTCACCCCCTTCTTAGCCAAGTGGGTTTTGGCAAGTTAGGTTTCTTTATGTATAATATAGAAGTAATAATAACCTGCCTTATGTGGCTATTACTCTGATAGATCAAATGAAATGATGAATCTGAAACACTTAGCATAATACCTGCACAGAATAAACTTTTAGGTATTATTATTGTTATTGGTGAACTGATTGACCTAATAGTCAATTGTATACAGAGCTGACTTCTGAATTAATTGGTGGAGAATCTTCTGCAGAAGAATCAGTTCATTTCCAGGAGGTTTTGAGTGTTTTCCCAACAAAAATAAAAAAATTATGGGTTTCAAAATGTATAAATGAAGCTCTTCTCTTGCTATGAAACCAATACTTTCTTGATTTAGGTCAGTTTTATCCAAAGGCCAGATGAAAATGTATTTGTGTGATAAGATGTCAGCTCTTTGAAGAGTTTGTCGTTTTCTGCATCCATTGAACAAGGCTTCAGTGTGATTTTTTTTTTTCAACTGGCTCTTTGGTTTGTCTTTAAAACCATCTGGGGCTTTCGTCCTCTAGTAATTCAATTGCAGAAAGATTAGAGCAGATGTGCTCAGCAAGCAGGAATATTCTTATGCAACCAGGCTATTGGTTCACTCCTCAATGAAAAAGGAGGGAAAATGAACATATACTGATTACCTCCTCTGCACTGAGCACCTGATGTATCATTTCATTTAATCATCACAGCACATTGGTGAGGTTGGTACCATCCTTCCATTTATAGATGAGAAAATTGGGTCTCAAGAGGGTCCAGACACTGGCTCAAGGTCTCAAAGCTAAATAGCAGGGCTTGGATTTGAGCCATGCTTTGTGGGGAGAAAACAATAGAAAGAATATACACTTTGCAGTGAAGAAGAGCTGCATTTGAACTCTGGCTTTGCACTTACCAATACTGGATCTAGATGAAGTCACTTAATCCAATCTATCCATCTCTGTATAATGAAGATGATAATACCACCAACAGTAACAGCTAACACGTGGAGGGCTTATTGGAAGGGTTTTCACATAGGGCTTACAATTCCAAGTTCTTTTAATGTGCGGTTTGGATATTAACCCAGTTAGTCTACGTAACTATCTCATTGAGATGGGCAACGTCAGAACCCCTATTTTACAGAAGACAAAACTGAAACACTCAAGGATTAAGCATCTTGCCAGGGTCACATGGCTAATAAGCAGCAGAGTATGAATTCAAACCCATGCATTCTGGCTCCCCCAGTGTGAGTCCTCAGCTCCAACCTGTCCTCCACTCAGGTTAATGCATTCATTCTGAACAGATTAGAGAATGCTCGATGTGCAGTGCCCACTCATGGGAGGGCCTCAGCAGATACACCTCATTATCACCATTACCTCCCCACGCTACAATACTGAGGTGATAGTTCCAGTGGGGTCTCTTCCCTCTGAGAAGGTGATCTGGGGACCACTGACCAATGATGAATGAGTTTTCACTGCATTTATCCATCAAAAGGCTTCTCTCCCACCCTTTATAGTGTCTTGGATGCTGTCCCCATGGACCAGGCATTTGTAATCACTCTCATCATAAGGCACTAGTGTTTGGGATGGGATTGCCCGGCCTCCATTAGTCTGCATCGGGCAGCTTGTCTGCCCCATGGAAAGGCTGTGGGTGATGAAATACAAGGAGCTTGAGGAAGCAAATCCTGGCATTTGAGACCATCCAACAAATGGTGACATGTCTGGAGAGTATAATCACTTGAAGATTTTATCATATATTTGGTTTTTGCTAATGGAGAGCTTAACTGTAAACCTCTTAAGTTGATTTGCCTGATTCCTGTAGTTAGCCCAAGTTGTTAAGGATGGTTTCTCATTTTCTTTCAGTCCATTTCATCACAGAAATCTAAGAGATGAAGAGAGATTCTCTTTTCAGATGAGCAGTTAAACGGACAAGAACAGTAAGAGAAAATGTGGAAGGCCCAAGATCTTTAGATTAGACATGGCATCTGATAAATTTGGAGGAAACACTGAAAGAGGGAACTACGTGCTAGCTGAACAGAAAGAAAATAAGCTTTATTGACTGTGTAGATCAGTATAGTAAGTTACTACAGAAATACTCAGGCAAAAGTCCAGACTCAGTGAAGACAAAGAACTCTCAGAGTCATTTTGTTTGGTGAATCCATAGGAGAGCTACAACTTGTGAACACCGTTAATGGTCCCACTTTATTTTTTTAAAGAGTTGTGGCCAGGCCACAAGGCATGTAGGATCTAATTCCCTGACCCCAAGGATTGAACCCTCGCCCCTTGCATTGGAAGCATGAAGTTTAACCACTGGACCACCAGATAAGTCTCTAACGATCCCATTTTAATCTTCCTCTCTAAAACTGAATTTAAAAAGTAAAAGCTGGGGTTCAGTGAGAATGTGATCTTTCTTGGTACTTTTGTGCTCCTAGATCTTTGACAGATTTTTACCCCACATTTAAGCATCTGAGGCCTAAAAAATATACAGTACATACACACACACACACACACACACATCTTAGCATTACTGTATGTCACATGAGTGGCCGCATGTCCTTGGTAACTTAGGGGAACCATTTGTGGTTGTTGTCAGTCACCCAGTCGTGTCCAGCTCTTTGCAACCCCCATGGACTTCAACATGCCAGGCCTCCCTGTCCCTCACCATCTCCTGGAGTTTCCCCAAGTTCATGTTCATTGCATTGGTGATGCCATCCAGCCATCTCATTCTCTGATGCCCTCTTCTCCTTCTGCCCTCAATCTTTCCCAGCATCAGGGACTTTTCCAATGAGTTGACTGTTCACATCAGATGGCCAAAATACTGGAGCTTCAGCTTGAGCATAAGTCCTTCCAGTGAATATTCAGGGTTGCTCTCGCTTAAGATTGACTGGTTTTATCTCCTTGCTGTCCAAGGGACTTTCAGGAGTCTCCTCCAGCACCACAGTTTGAAGGCATCAATTCTTTGGCACTCTGTCTAACCTTTTTTTTTTTTTTTTTGGAAGTCACAGTCGTGTCTGACTCTTTGTGACCCCCATGGACTGTAGCCTACCAGGCTCCTCCGTCCATGGGATTCTCCAGGCAAGAATACTGGAGTGGGTTGCCATTTTCTTCTCCAGGGGATCTTCCCAACCCAGGGATCGAACCCCGGTCTCCCGCGTTGGAGGCAGATGCTTTAACCTCTGAGCCACCAGGGAAGCCGTGTCTAACCTTACAGTAGTTCAATTTAATATGCATCCTTGAAGACATATTATATTCAAGACAGTAGGCTAATTGCCTCACTGCATTAGCCTCGATGCACCTCCTTATCAGTTACCAGATCCTGTGGAGTCTACCCTGAGGACCCTCCCCACCTCTCCCCCTCCCTGCCTTCCCTTTACCCTCAGGTCCTATTTCTAAGCCCGTCCCCTTGCCTCTTCCCTTCCTTTGAACAGGCGTCTTGCCATGCTCCTCCCCCATTAAGGACTCTGCCTGTGGGGAAGCTGCTCTCAGCATCATGACATTATTCCCCTTGACCTCACGGGGCCTGCCAAGCACTGCCGAGAACAAACTGGCCAGCACTTTGTTCTCCAGTCTCACTTGCTCTTGGTCCTTTCCTCAAATGAGCCCTGTTCTCTCCTGCCAGATCTCCTGCCCACACGGATTTCCACCTCCATGTCTTCTAGCTCTTACACTTCTTTTGAGCACTCTGTACTCTCCACTGGGCTGATGTCTCCATCCTTACAGTGGAGGACTTCAAGTTCCACAAAAACATACTCATAGACCTTCATGAGGAGGTGACTGATTGCTGTATCCCCAGCATCTAAAACGTGGCCCCACACAGAGAGATGCTAAATATTTGTTCAGTGAGTAAGTGAAATAACTTACTGTTCTTGGAGAGAAAACAAATATTTGCAACTAAGCTAACAGAAAGCAGGAAAGAAAAGCCATCCTGGGGAGCCCCTGAGCTGGGACTGAGGAGCTCTCCATGGGTTAATGGGGACTTGTAAAGGATGAGCATGCTTCCCCTGGAGGCTCAGTGGTAAAGAATCCACCTGTCAATGCAGGAGACGAAGGAGATGCAGATTTGATTCTTGGATCGGGAAGATCCCCTGGAGGAGGAAATGACAACCCATTCCAGTATTCTTGCTGGGAAAATCCCATGGACAGAGGAGCCACAAAGAGTCGGGCACAATTGAGCACATGCACGCACATGAGGATGAGCAGAATTTGGACCTGCCAAATAGAGGGAAACTTCATCCCATTCAAAGAAAATTTCCTGGAATTTCCTTGGCAGTCCCTTGGTTTAGACTTCACCTTCCAGTGCAGGGGGTGAGGATTTGATCCCTGGTCCGGGAGCTAAGATCCCCCATACCTCAGGGCCAAGAAACTAAAACATAAAACAGAAGCAACGTTATAAGTCAATAAAGACTTAAAAAATCATTGCTGTTCAGTCACTAAGTTGTGTCTGACTCTGCAACTCCATCTATAGCACACCAGGCTCATCTGTCCTTCACTATCTTCCAGAGTTTGCTCAAATTCATGTCCATTGAGTCAGTGATGCTATTTTAAAAAATGTTTTTAAAAACATTAAAAAGATCTTTGAAAAAGAGAGAGAAAAGGCTGGTGACCAAAGGCAGTCAAGTATGTGGCACTTTGAGGAATGAGAATTCTAGTAGAACTCAAATATCTTAAGGGTCTGTATAGAGGCTAGTGGCTGGAAGGCCATGTGCCATAGGAGGTTGTGTTGAATGCCACACCAAGCCTATAAATATTAATAAAAGACAGGCTTTACCATCCTTGTGAAGGAGCATAGCATGACCCCAGATGATTTTAGCAATACTTTCTAAATGGAAAAAAAAAAAAGAAAAGAAATCTTGAACTCAGCTAACAGTGAGAATAAAGCAGGGAACAGATTCAAGAGAGAGTGCAAAAGTGAGATTTCTTCTCACATTGAAATCAAATGCAGGTTTCATGTGAGAATTTCTTGAGAATAACTGTGACTTTTCCCCTGTGAATGATTCATTCATTTGAAACAACTCTTTGTAACTTTTCTAGGAAGTGAGAGAAAGAGGGAGATAGAGAAAGACTGGTTGACTGTTCTGGTTGCAAGAGAGTTGAACTTAACCCCATCAGTTTAGGCAAAATGGAGACTGTGTTGGCAGCCTGCTGTGCCATAGAAAGACCAACTTGGTGCTGGAGGCTCTTACTGCTTGTCATCTTTCATCTTTGTTTTACATTGGGTATCAGTTTCACTCTCTCAGGCACTTTCTGGGCTTTTTCTTACAAAGGTTGTCACCATACTTTCTTTTCTTATTTTTGGCCATACGGCATGTGGGATTTTATTTCCCCAACCAAGGATCCAACCCAGGCCCTTGGCAGTGAAAGCACAGAGTCCCAACCTCTGGACCACCAGGGAATTCCCCATTATGCTTTCTTTCGATGTTGCTTGAAAATTCTTAGAAAAGGGCTCTCAGTGACCTAGTTGAGCTGTGCATCTATTCCTGGAGCCCAGAAGAGGTGTTCTATGACAGCCTCTCTCTAGAACCAGGAGCTTAACAAAGAGAGGTGCAATCAAGGAAAGACGTAAAAGGTCTGGTAAGACAAAACAATAAATGTCTCCTACATACACTGTGGCATATAGCATCAGTGCTGAAAACGTTCATATGTTGGGAGGCCATTGATCAGGGTAGCTATTCACATGTCTCTTCCTGACATTCATTCACTTGTCTTACAATAATCTAAAATACCTTCCCCAGCGCCTGCTTGCAATTTGAAAAAAAAATGGAAAAGCTTCCCCCCACCCCAACCCTTGCTTATGGATCGTGGATTTGATTAACTAAATGACTATGCTTTTCTTTTAATGAAGCTGGAGAGCAGTCTTTTCATTCCAGAAAGAAAACAATATTTGTGAAGAAAAGGAAATAGCTGAACACAGTATTTCTGCTTCTTCCGATTCTACTTTGTTCTATGGTTGAATAATGTCCTAGAGAGACAAGGGGAAATAAATAACTGGAACGAATATTTCACTTAAGAAATTTAAGCAAAGCAAAACAAATACCTATTAAAGTTCCAGGAATCTAACCCAGTTTGACCCACTCTAATTGGTTCATTAAGGCTTTCTTCCTTTATATATGTTCAAAATAATTCATTTTAAAAGGAACAGATGAATATGTGCTAATTGCTCAATAGCTCATCTTATATTTCATGTAATCACTTTTATGTTATTTATTTTATAATAGCAAGATAAGATTTGACAGCTGTAGATTTGAACAACTGTATCTGAGGGCAGATAATTTAAAGCACATTATATTTAAAAGAGATATCTTGATATTCTTAGGAAACCAAAACCACTAAAATATGATATTACAATGCATTAAGAATGTTTGAGCTATTTTTATGGATTATAAATTGCAGGATTTTTAAAATAAAGCCTCCAGGGAATTTTAGAATTTGCGCTGGAAGCCGTTCTAACACTTTAAAGATAGGAGTGTTCATGGGTCACTAAGGACTTCTGTAGGGCCCCATAAAAGTGCAATTTCCATAAAATATCATATTAATACATTTTAATTTATTTATCTTTGTGCCTTTCCTCCAGCTGTAACCTAACAATCATTCTCTCTTTTACTTTTAATGTTATGCTTCCTCATGGTTATATTCAGATGTTAATCTATACATTCATTATATTTCATGTGACCTTTTCCAGACCGTGTTATCCAAAAATAATATTTGAAACAGCGCTGAAAAACATTTTTGTGATGCTATCAGCCATCAGTGCCGTGAGCTGGAAGCAGGTTGAGATGAAGACTTTTAAAACATTTCTTAATGTTATACAAGCAACAAATTTTGTGCCAGTTCCTATAAATTAGAAAGGAAAAAAATCATTCAGCGAGAATTGCATTCAAAGTTGTTCCTGATTCTCTCTGTGTGTACCATGGGTTGGGTGGTAAAAGTGCACTTTCTCATGTGCTATCACACCTAGAAACTATCCTAAAAATAATCCATGCACTTTTTTTTTAATGTGGCAAATCTAATTAAACAGACCTAATGAAGTCTAGGAAAACTGTTCTTTTGAGAAACAGCACCAATTGATGGTGTATGACTTTGCTAAGGCTACTGAAACAAAGTATTGTTGACTGGATGGCTTCTACAACCGAAATGTAATGTCTCACAGCTCTGGAGGCAGAAATGCAAAATTATGGTGTCCACGGGGCTTCATCTTTCCGAGGGCTCTGACTGAAGGATTGGTTTTAAGACTCTCTCCTTGGATCACAGATGGCTTTCTTCCTCTGTCTCTTCACACTGTCTTTCCTCTATGATATTGTACTTCCTCTATGAGTATCTATCTCTGTGTCCAGATTTCCCCTCCTTGTAATAACATCCTTGTAGTAACCCCTGTGTCAGGTAGATCCCCTGGAAAAGGAAATAGCAACCCACTCCAGTATTCTTGCCTGGAGAACTCCATGGACAGAGGAGCCTGGTGGGCTACAGTCTGTGGGGTCACAAAGAGTTGGACATGACTGAGCGCTGACACTATAATAACATCAGTCATATTGAATTAAGATCCACCCTGGTGGCCTCATTTTAAGTTGAGATGTACATCACGGAGGCTTCCCCTGCGGCTCAGCGGTAAAGAATCCATCTGCAGTGCAGGAGATGCAGGTTGGACCCCTGGGTCAGGAAGATCCCCTGGAGGAGGCCATCGTAACCCACTCTAGTATTCTTGCCTGGAGAATCCCTGGACAGAGGAGCCTGGTGGGTACAGTCCATGGGGTTGCAAAGAGTCAGACACGTCTGAAACGCCTTAGCACACACACATGTTCAGGAAGGAACTCTGAATGAAGGTACTATGTACCATGCCTGAAATCTGATTATATTTAGAAAACTTGTGGCAAACTGAATGAACCCCTCCTTCCATTCCAGGTAGTACCATTTGTGAAAAAACAAAGACTATTCTTCACCTCAATGAATTGTCTTGCCAGCGTCACCCTCTGAATATTCTAGAATTAAATATTGATTGATGGTCGATGAATTTTTATGATTATTTTGTTAAACAAGAATTTCCTTTCTTGTGAGAGAATTTACATAGAATTTACATTACACTTCATGAGAAAATTACCACATTCGGCTTTCATACACATTTTGTCAAGATAAATATTTTGCTTGAACTGAAAAGGCTCAATTTGAAAGGCTATGTATATGTCTGATTTTTCTCTGTCATCAGAAAATTGAGATCACTTTGTCAGCTGATGCTGATGAGTTGAGAGTTTTTATGTCCTTGTTCTTTAGGTGCAAAGAGAGTTAAGTACAGGAGAAAAAAATAGCTCTAAAGTGGGGAAAGGGAGTTATCAAAGAATTTTATCCTGATCATGATAATCATGAAAGTGAAAGTATTAGTCCCTCAGTCTTGTCTAACTCTTTTTGACCCCATGGTCTATAGCCCCGCAGGCTCCTTTCTGTCCAAGGAATTCTCCAGGCAAGAATACTGGAGTGGGTTTCCATTCCCTTCTCCAGGGGATCTTCCCTACCCAGGGATCAAACCCGGGTCTCCTGCATTGCAGACAGATTCTTTACCATCTGAGCCACCAGAAAGAATTAGGTATGGGAGGGAAAAATAGCTCTAAAGTGGAAAAAAAGAATTATTAAAGAATTCTATCCTGATCATGATAATCATACCTACCACTTACTGAGCACTTGCTCTGCACTACAAATATTGTCTGATCTAATCCTTGAAGCAGCCTGTTTTACAGATTATGAATCTAAGACTGGACAGATTAAGTGATATCTCCAAAGTCATGCCATTTATAAACGATAGAGTTGGGACTCAAAGCTAGGGCTGCCTGAATTTAAAGTTTAGGGACAGCTTACTGCCTGTTCCTGAAATGGTTCCCAGCCTCACAGAGGCTCATGCTGAAATCACATAAAATGGCATCTTACATTCGGGCAACAAATTTATGTGTTTGTTGAGATAAAAGACAGTTATTTTGCCCAGATTGAGAAATACCAGCTAGCAAATTCGTAACTTGCTGAACATACTTCAAACAAGCACGCTGCTCCCTCCTGCAAAAGTTCTGCTTTATCACAGGCAATCCAGAGAAGGCAATGGCACCCCACTCCAGTACTCTTGCCTGGAAAATCCCATGGATAGAGGAGCCTGGTAGGCTGCAGTCCATGGGGTCGCTAAGAGTCAGACGCGACTGAGCGACTTCACTTTCACTTTTCACTTTCATGCATTGGAGAAGGAAATGGCAACCCACTCCAGTGTTCTTGTCTGGAGAATCCCAGGGATGGAGAAGCCGGGTGGGCTGCCATCTATGCGGTTGCACAGAGTTGGACCTGACTGAAGCGACTTAACAGTAGCAGCAGCAGCAGTATCACAGGCAATCAGGGTAATGTTAAGAAACGGATTCTTGTTGTGAGTCTGTTTGCTTCTCCCAAGTCATAGATTTCACATTGATCTTGTTCAGCAATCCCCCCCTCCCCACCCCATGGAACCAGATTCTGATCAGGAAAGAATGACTCAACAAAAAATTCTCATTTCAGCTCAGGAAGGAAAGGTGACCACGTTCCCCATGGGCTTACATGTGTAGCTCTCTGGAATCTTCTAGAATCAGATGTCAACAGAGTAACCTCCAAACCCATAACCAAGTTTTTCTTTTCATTTTTTTAAAAGAATTTTTAACGTGAACCATTTTCAGCCTTTATTGAATTTCTTACAGTGTTGCTTCTGCTTTGGTCTTTTGGCCAAGAGGCATGTGGGATCTTCGCTCCCTGATCAGAGATCTGACCTGTATCCCCTGCACTGGAAGGTGAAGTCCCAACCACTGGAGCACCAGGGAAGTCCCCATAACCAACTTTTTCAAAGTTGAAAATGAAAAAGGATGTGACTGCTGGAAAAAGCAATTAGGATTAATTCATCAACCAAAAGAAAGAAGCATTCCTTTCTACTCAGTATACACCCCAGATTGAAAAATGCAAAGTAAAAGGCTTAGCCCCAGCTTTCTGGGGCTCATTATTAACAAGCTACATAATGAAGGCTTCATACTGGGCAGAGGAATAAGAGCATGTGTTGTGAAGGACTGGCTTTAAAGTCTATGTCCAGCGATTCCTAAGATGCTAACCTTGGAGAAATCAGAGCCTCAAATTTGTTTCCTTGTCCATAAAATGACGATGCTATGAACTGTTAAGTATGTGATCCTGATGCAGAAATCAGGGACCTGGGCTTTATACTCATTTACATCAGGGCTCAAATCTTAGTTCCTCCTTTTATCAACTGTGTGACGTTGGGTAAATAGCTAACCTGTCTGAACTGCAGTCTTTTCTTCTACAAATGGGTTATTAATACAGAGGGCTTGTGGAGATTAAGTAAGATAACGTGGATAAAGCACTTAAAGTTGAACATGGATCATATTACATGGTGAAAAATACACATACCATCTGTTGTTTATTATCATCACTACTGCTACAGTTTCTGCTACTTGAAACACCTAGTACAACCCCTACCGTGAAGAGGAACTCAGGAACTTCTTTCTCCCCATTTTATAATAATTGGAAAATATATGCCTAAGTTTATTGATTATCCTTCCCTCCTATGGACAGACATTTCCTCCTTGGCCATCATGCAGGTGCAGAAAACTTCTGGCTCCTTTTCAAGAGTTCTGGGTGTAGCTGTGTTTTTTCTTTCTCCTTAGCAATTAACTTCAGCAGTTTCATTCAATTCCTCAAAGCACACTGCAGAAAGCATGTCTTCCCTGGGTCAGTGATGCACACAGCTGATACACACGGAAGTAGAAGGGCAGGGGCGATGGCTTGCCAGTGTCCCTCCCCTTACACAGAAAATACGCATTTTCAATTAAGAATCTCCATGGAAGCCGCTGGCCTCAGAGACTATTTTTATCAGGAGAAGTTGGCCCCTAAAACCTCCTTTGCCAACCGATTTTACGGCACCCTTGCTCCTCTCTTCTGGCTCCCCTCGTTCCTTTCAAGCTGGAAGTGAGATCGAGTTTCAGGGAAATGTTTGGCAGGCAGGCAGAACACATTTTATAAAAAGCAAGTATCTGAAGTTAAGATTTCAACCTGCTGTCCCCACAGCAACATCATCCAGCTTTTCCTTTCCACTCCAAAACAAAATTAGAAATGCCCAAAGTTACTTTGAAAATAAAAGGTAAAACCCCAAGCACTTCCTTGGTTCTGATGAAAGTGCACAGGTCAGTGCCTCCCTAACTTTGACGTGTGAGTCACAAGAAATTTACCTAGAGGGACTCAGAGCATTTACCAGGTAGATGTGACGTGCGGTAGTGATGCCTTCTAAGACCCACTTGACTTCACATTCCAAGATGTCTGGCTCTAGATGAGTGATCACATCATCATGATTATCTGGGTCATGAAGATCTTTTTTGTACAGTTCTTCCGTGTATTCTTGCCACCTCTTCTTAATATCTTCTGCTTCTGTCAGGTCCATACCATTTCTGTCCTTTATCGAGCCCATCTTTACATGCAATGTTCCCTTGGTATCTCTAATTTTCTTGAAGAGATCTCTAGTCTTTCCCATTCTGTTGTTTTTCTCTATTTCTTTTTTTTTTTTTTTTTCTCTATTTCTTTGCACTGATCGCTGAAGAAAGCTTTCTTATCTCTTCTTGCTATTCTTTGGAACTCTGCACTCAGATGCTTATATCTTTCCTTTTCTCCTTTGCTTTTCACCTCTCTTCTTTTCACAGCTATTTGTAAGGCCTCTCCAAACAGCCATTTTGCTTTTTTGCATTTCTTTTCCATGGGGATGGTCTTGATCCCTGTCTCCTGTACAATGTCACAAACCTCATTCCATAGTTCATCAGGCTCTCTATCTATCAGATCTAGGCCCTTAAATCTATTTCTCACTTCCACTGTATAATCATAAGGGATTTGATTTAGGTCATACCTGAATGGTCTAGTGGTTTTCCCTACTTTCTTCAATTTAAGTCTGTATTTGGCAATAAGGAGTTCATGATCTGAGCCACAGTCAGCTCGTGGTCTTGTTTTTGTTGACTGTATAGAGCTTCTCCATCTTTGGCTGCAAAGAATATAATCATTCTGATTTCAGTGTTGACCATCTGGTGGTGTCCATGTGTAGAGTCTTCTCTTGTGTTGTTGGAAGAGGGTGTTTGCTATGACCAGTGCATTTTCTTGGCAAAACTCTATTAGTCTTTGCCCTGCTTCATTCCACATTCCAAGGCCAAATTTGCCTGTTACTCCAGGTGTTTTTTGACTTCCTACTTTTGCATTCCAGTCCCCTCTAAGGACATCTTTTTTGGGTGTTAGTTCTAAAAGGTCTTGTAGGTCTTCATAAAACCATTCAACTTCAGTTTCTTCAGTGTTACTGGTTGGGGCATAGACTTGGATAACTGTGATATTGAATGGTTTGCCTTGGAAACGAACAGAGATCATTCTGTCATTTTTGAGATTGCATCCAAGTACTGCATTTCGGACTCTTTTGTTGACCATGATGGCTACTCCATTTCTTCTGAGGGATTCCTGCCCGCAGTAGTAGATGTAATGGTCATCTGAGTTAAATTCACCCATTCCAGTCCATTTTAGTTCGCTGATTCCTAGAATGTCGACATTCACTCTTGCCATCTCTTGTTTGACCACTTCCAATTTGCCTTGATTCATGGACCTGACATTCCAGGTTCCTATGCAATATTGCTCTTTACAGCATCGGATCTTGCTTCTATCACCAGTCACATCCACAACTGGGTATTGTTTTTGCTTTGGCTCTATGCCTTCATTCTTTCTGCAGTTATTTCTCCACTGATCTCCAGTAGCATATTGGGCACCTAATGACCTGGGGAGTTCCTCTTTTGGTATCCTATCATTTTGCCTTTTCCTACTGTTCATGGGGTTCTCGAGGCAAGAATACTGAAGTGGCTTGGCATTCCCTTCTCCATTGGACCACATTCTGTCAGACCTCTCCACCATGACCCGCCTGTCTTGGGTTGCCCTGTGGGCATGGCTTGGTTTCATTGAGGTAGACAAGGCTGTGGTCCTAGTGTGACTAGATTGACTAGTTTTCTGTGAGTATGGTGTCAGTGTGTCTGCCCTCTGATGGCCTCTTGCAACACTTACTATCTTACTTGGGTTTCTCTTTCATTCCAATTCCAAAGAAAGGCAATGCAAAAGAATGCTCAAACTACTGCACAATTGCACTTATCTCACATGCTAGTAAAGTAATGTTCAAAATTCTCCAAGCCAGGCTTCAGCAATACGTGAACCATGAACTCCCTGATGTTCATGCTGGTTTTCGAAAAGGCAGAGGAACCAGAGATCAAATTGCCAACATCTGCTGGATCATGGAAAAAGCAAGAAAGTTCCAGAAAAACATCTATTTCTGCTTTATTGACTATGCCAAAGCCTTTGACTGTGTGGATCACAATAAACTGGAAAATTCTGAAAGAGATGGGAATACCAGACCACCTAACCTGCCTCTTGAGAAATCTGTATGCAGGTCAGGAAGCAACAGTTAGAACTGGACATGGAACAACAGACTGGTTCCAAATAGGAAAAGGAGTACGTCAAGGCTGTATATTGTCACCATGCTTATTTAACTTCTATGCAGAGTACATCATGAGAAATGCTGGACTGGAAGAAACACAAGCTGGAATCAAGATTGCCGGGAGAAATATCAATAACCTCAGATATGCAGATGACACCCGCCTTATGGCAGAAAGTGAAGAGGAGCTAAAGAGCCTCTTGATGAAAGTGAAAGAGGAGAGTGAAAAAGTTGGCTTAAAGCGCAACATTCAGAAAACGAAGATCATGGCATCTAGTCCCATCACTTCATGGGAAATAGATGGGGAAACAGTAGAAACAGTGTCAGACTTTATTTTTTTGGGCTCCAAAATCACTGTAGATGGTGACTGCAGCCATGAAAATAAAAGACGCTTACTCCTTGGAAGAAAAGTTATGACCAACCTAGATAGCATATTCAAAAGCAGAGACATTACTTTGTCGACTAAGGTCCGTCTAGTCAAGGCTATGGTTTTTCCTGTGGTCATGTATGGATGTGAGAGTTGGACTGTGAAGAATGCTGAGCGCCGAAGAATTGATGCTTTTGAACTGTGGTGTTGGAGAAGACTCTTGAGAGTCCCTTGGACTGCAAGGAGATCCAGCCAGTCCATTCTGCAGGAGATCAACCCTGGGATTTCTTTGGAAGGAATGATGCTAAAGCTGAAGGCCCATAACTTTGGCCACCTCATGCAAAGAGTTGACTCATCGGAAAAGACTCTGATGCTGGGAGGGATTGGGGGCAGGAGGATAGGGGACGACCGAGGATGAGATGGCTGGATGGCATCACTGACTCGATGGACGTGAGTCTGAGTGAACTCCGGGAGATGGTGATGGACAGGGAGGCCTGGCGTGCTGCGATTCATGAGGTTGCAAAGAATTGGACACGACTGAGTGACTGACCTGAACTGAACTGTGACTTGCCGTGAAAAATGCTATTCGTGGGAAGAAATGAGACCCAGCAGTTAACACTCAGAGCCTCTTAGGGATGAAGACCCCACCCTACCACCCAGCCTCACACTGCCATATTGTATTGAGTTCCTGGAAGTTTCTAATCCTCTTGTTTCCCTTCTGAAAATATCACAATTGATCCCTGTAATGGGGCTTATCCATCTGAAAACAGAGTTGGTTCCTTGTGTTACAATCCCATGCCCCATTCCCCTCTTGACCTCGTGAACCCATTTTCCAGACAACTTCTCTGGGTTCCCCATGCAAATGAGAGGAACTTACTTGTTTCTGTGGGAGTAGAGATTGCTCCAGCAGCACTTTATCCCTTTGTTTGGATTCATCCTCCACAGATCTGGAATGAACTCAGAGACTCCCAGCTCAGTATCGGACCTAACTTGATCAGCCAATCACATCTACTCATTTTTAGATAAAGGATTGAACTGGGTCTTCAGGAGATAAAGTAATTAATCCACAACCACCCAAGCAGCTTGTGGCAAAAGTGGAACTAGAAATCAAGACCTTTCTTTTTATTAGTATTTATTTATTTGGACCTTTGTTGTATCATGCAGGATCTTTCATTGTGGCACTCGGATTCTCTAGTTGCGGCACGTGGGCTCAGTAGCTGTGGTGTGCGAGTAGTTGCCCTGAGGCATGTGGAGTCTTAGTTCCCTGACCAGGGATCGAACCTGCATCACCCCCTGCATTGCAAGGCAGATTCCACCAGGGAAGTCCTTCAAGGTCTTTCTTTATCAGTCCAGACTGCCCCTTTTCCTATTACTGAGAAGTGGGAGTTAACTGGGTAACAAGTTAGCTGGACACATTCTTCCTCTACAAGATTATTTTGATAAATAGTTTGTTCTCAAATGAACTGCAACTGGTAAATTGTTAATAACAATTTAGGCATATTAAAATATGATAATTTGTGCCCAAAGGCACAACTTCTATATCTAGGCAGATGACACATACATCTTTGTCAAAATTCTCCCTCTTGACTCAGGCTCACACACTATTTTGTACACAAGAAAATATTCCTTAATACTCCATCAGCGCATAATTAATCAGTATCCCCTGGTAGGTTCAGTACTCTTCTAGGTGCTAAAGAGATTAGAGGAAAGGAAAAAATTGTCTATATAGATTTAGAAGAATGAAGTTTCTGTGGAGGAAATTTAGAAGGAAAAATTCCAAAGGCTTTGGTTCCCAAAGACATGCTGGATCTTGAAATGTCAGTAGCTGCTCATGGGCAAGTAGGGGTCAGAGATTTTGTATGAAGTCCAACTGAGGAAGATGTTGGATCGCACTGACGAGGTCAAGGGAAAACTCTTGATCTTACAAGATGAAATAAACTTTGCTTAAATCAAGACTCTTTTTTTCTAATGAAGAACAGGGGCAAAGTCATTTGCAGTCAGAGAGCTAATAAAACCCCCACGAGACACCATTCTCTTTCTCAGCAGAATAATAGCTAAAAGTTAAAGATGATTATGACTTTTAGTCTGTAAGCCTTTCTGCTGACAGAGGTCTCTTTCATGTATGTTTTCTATCTAAAGGGAACGACAAGTACCCTTGAAAAAAATGTTGTCTCTTGTATTACGTCCTTCTTAACTCCATAAGAATGATTAGCAACCCAAGGCTTGAAAAGAATTTTGATTTAGTTGTAGGAAGAGAAGCACATCTTGAAATGGTTTCAGAGGCTGTCAAATTTCTTTTATTTTTTAACCAATTTTGTGCCATCTTCCAGCCCTAGTTTTCAGAATGTACATAACTCTGAAGCTTATAGAGCACTTTCATTTCCCTGCTTAGAGAGGGAGGGAGGGCAAGCATTATTACCTTGATGTTACAGATGAAGAAACTAAGCTTCAGAGAGTTTAGAACACTTACCCAAAGTTATACAACTAGTAAGTAGCAGAGTTAGAGGAGGAGAGAGGTCTTTCCTGATTTCATCCGGTGGTCCTTGGATCACACTCCAATGAAAGGAAGGGAAGGAGGGAGTGAGGAAGAGAGGGAGTAGAGGTGAAAGGAAAGAAAGGAGGGAGGGAGATGGGAGGAAAGAAGGAAAGGTGAAGAAAGTCAAGGGTTAGGACTGATGGATACTTACTAAGGTAACCCAGCTTCCCAAAAAGCAAAACAGTTGGGAAAGAAAATCCTCTCCATTTTTCTAGGTTTAAAAGCCCTTACCAGTGTCCTATAGAATGAAAAATTAATGAACACCTGTAAAAGATTTCATTGCCCAGCTCCCTGGGGCCACAGTTTAAAGTTAATGTTATTTTCTATATTAATAGCTGCTCCCAGTGTTGTTTCCTTTTACATTAGTGCAGATGCCAGGTAATTTGGAAGAAACCAAATAGACCAAGAGGAACAAGCCAGATTGCTCACTCAGCAGCCCTCTAATTTGAAAAGAGAGCTTCAGAAGCAGTTACTACCATGGGGACTACATCTGGGGTCATTAGATGCACACAAGCCACTGCTGAAGAATAACATCCCTTATTTCTTATCCTTCGGAAAAACTTGTGGGCTCCTAGCAATTGTAGACTAGAATCCCATTACTGCATACTCCCACTGAGTTTCTCCTCCACTGCTCGTTTCTCAGACGTTTCCTTAAACATGCTCACTCCAGCACCGATAGGGGAGTAGCGCGACACATTGTGCTCATAAAATAGCAATGATCATCATCATGGTGATTTTAGATGAAGAATGGAAACGTCCTGAGTCTGAGATCCAAGCTGAGTATTCAGAGACATTCCCAAGATTCTGCGAACTCTCAACTCATGTCTTTATTCTGCAGGAGTTGAGACTGCAATACCTTCCTTTAACCTTCAGCCTGACCTTTCTCAAGGAAAGAGAACTTTCTGAATGTTCCTCTGTTCTTTGCTCCACCTCTTCTAATCAGAAACATATTTCTCTGAACAGAAAACAAAGGAAATGTGTGGGTGTCTTTTCTGACACTAGGTTGAATTACTCTGATCAATTAATCTAAATTAGGGCAGAATTTCTCAAGGGCAGTGAATATCTCATGTGGAATTCATGTTGGGCTTTTGTATAAGTGTTTGGCCTTTGAAGCACAGTGCTATGGAGAATTAAGGAAGTAGGTGTAGAAATAACAGACTCCAAATACTTCCAGTAATACATGCTCCTCCATCTATGTAGAATGTATACACGTTACTCTGCAAACACATACTAATACACAAAATGCCTTTATACACATACGGAGAAAATGCAAACTAACAGATAATGTGTTTATAAATAGGAGTTGTATTTTTTTCTTTACTTTAAAGAATCACGTTAAGTTCTTCCTTAAGCAAAGTTTTAAAGTCCTCTTAGGAGGTCACTGGCCTAGCCATTTTTCTCATATGGTCCCGTGAGGATATGAAAGGAGAGCAATCTTAATGTATTGTACTTGAGTTATTTCTTCTTGCCTGTTACGTGGGTAGCAAAATGAGAATGACACATGGATGGTGGCAGAGCTTCATGTTCCTAAATACTGGGAACCAAGAACAGACCAAGAAGAGTATCTTTCCCTCAAAGTCATATCTCCAATGAATGACTATATGTCTTGATTAAAATGCTCCTGTATAAATGACACAAAGAACTTACTTACAAAATAGAGACTCAGAGAATGAACTTAGGGTTGCCAGGGGGAAGGAAAAGGGGAAGGGATAATCAGAGAGCTTGCGGTCGACATGTACACACTGCTATATTTAAAATGGATAACCAACAGGACCTACTGTATAGCACGTGGAACTCTGCTCAGTGTTATGTGGCAGCCCGGATGGGATGGGAATTTGTGGGAGAATGGATACATGCGTATGTATGGCTGAGTCCTTCAGTGCTCACCTGAGGCTAGCACAGCATTGTTAACCACCTATACCTCAATACAAAATAAGGTTTTTAGAAAGAAACTTTAAAATGCTCCCGTATAAAATAACTTTGGGACTATTCCCTGGCAGTCCAGTGATTAGGACTCCATGTTTCCAATGCAGGGGGCACAGGTTTGATCCCTGGTTTGGGAGCTAAGATTCCACATTCCAGGCAAGGGGCCAATAAGTAAATAGAGTCACTTTGAACCATACAAAATGGAAGAGAAAAATATTACTCTTCCCAACGTTCATTAGATTTGTAGACCTGAGATTTTAAGTGACTTTGCTGATGTTCTCGCTGGGACTCAGAGAAGCTGACTTACGTGCCCAAGTTTTCACATCCCGTCCCAGGGGGTGGCAGAGCCGATGGGCTCTCTCAAATCCTTCTCTGCTCATTCTCACTCTAGTAGAATTTATATTTTAAGATAAAAAAATGTTGAATTCCCAAGGCATGAACAATCCCACATTTTATGCTCCCTTAAAAATTTTTCTCTTCATGCTTCTCCTAAGGGAAAATCTATTGTAATAAAGTCTCCTGTGGGCCCTTTGTTTTTTCTGATTAAGATAGTTTTTTTCCCCTTTATTGTAAAATAAAACATAGATACAGAAAACATATTTTTTGCTTTCCCTGGGGGATGTGAGGGCACTCTTGCCTGGCCCTCAGCAGGCAGCTGTCCTTGCCTTTCTCAGCCCTGCCTCCCTCCCCACACTTCTGTCCTCTCCCATCCGGGGCTTTCATGGGGAAGCCAGCTTACAGCATCACGGTCAGCCCCCTTCCTCCAGGAGAGCAGGGTTGATGCTCTCACCTACCCGCATGACTCTGGATGGGCTGCTTCAGAGCTCTCAACCCGGGATGTCCCTTTTCTGATATTTACTGGTTGTCTATCTACCTGAGATGGTTAGCATCACCGACTCAGTGGACATGAACTTGAACGAACTCCAGGAGACAGTGAAGGATGGGGAAGCCTGGCGTGCTGCAGTCCATGGCGTAGCAAAGAGTCAGGCACAACTTAGTAACTGAACAACAGCAACAACTGATTTTCTCTTTTAAAATAAACCATTTGTTTCTTGTTCTCATCTCTTTGCTCTGCTTTCTGGAGGATCTCTTTAACTTTATTTCTCAGCTTGATTATGAGTGTTTTAGTTTTTAATGTTTAAGCTTTTTAAATGTTGGTGATTTTATTTATCAAGAATTATGATTATTATTTTTTACTCACGGATGATTTCTCTTTTATGGCCTCCTGGGTTTATTTTATGGTGACAGTATTTTCTCTGTCTGATGATAGGGTTTAATATATTTCAAGTTTTCCTCTGTTCTTTGCAGTTTCTCATCTTCTGACATTCTTTCTTCTTATTGTCTGTCTCGGTGTCTCTGTCTCAGGAGGAGGCTTTGCTCAGGGCATGATGACTTTGGCTGTCTGTCCTGTTTGACAAATGAGGGGCTCTGAAAGCCAAACAGAGAACTCATGTGGGGAGGGCTGACAGGTGAGCAACTCAGATGATCGGGGGACTGTTCAAACAGGTGACAGATGGCATTATCTGGAGATTGTCTCTCTGAGGTCTTAAGTTTCCACAGAGCAGAATCAAATCTACCAGTAACAGTTGCAGCTGGTGTTGACTTGGGATAATTCGAGCCCCAAATCAGTAGGACAAGTATATATTCAGTGTGCTTTACTGTAGTGCAAAATCACAGGAGAAAATGAAGAATTGAGACAAGTTATCCAGTCAACCACAGCCTTCTCTCTTGACCATGATTATTCACCCCCATGTGAGACTCCATGCTGAGACTCCTCAAAGTCTCACCTCATCCCAACATCAGGCTCAAAGTCCTGAATCGTATGAGTGACATCATGGCCAGAAGAGACTTCTTTAGTTTTGGAGACTTACAAACTAAAAAGGCAAGCTACCTGCCCACCTCTATGCTCATACATACATCTCTATGTACCTAACATCTAATGATGGAAGAGGAAGAGGTTTAATGCCAAACACATTTGACAGATCCAGGATGGGAGGCACATAGTAGTTGTTAACCAACTATAATTCTGAAATTGCCCTGTGAAAATGTTGCTTGGTCATCAACAAGAGAATGTTCCTTGATTGGCCCGTTCTGCTCCGTGGGTTCTCCGTGGTCCTACTCCATGGTTCTCCATTGCTCTTGGCGCTATCTGCCAGGAGGCCCTTCCTTTTAGACCATCTGAAGAAGGTTGGTTGCTTTGAATGTATCCTTCCCAGTAGCTGAGAAGCTGTCTCGGTCACATCTCTGCCTGTGAACTGTTGGTTGCCCTTAGGTCTTTTTATAGCCAGTCACAGGTTCTTTTAATTAAAGCTGGTGGTAGTCCTGCCAATATAATTATCTCAAAACTGTTGCAAATTTTCCATGTATTTGATTCCTGTCAATTCCTTGTGCTCAAGCCATACTCACCATTCGATTCCAAAGGCCATGTCGTACTGGCTTCATCTTTGACTTGATAAGAAACGGTTTTATTTCCCAACCCTACAAGTCCCCAAATTCCTGGGCTTTCTATTCTGTTTGCAAACTGGCCTTTTCTAAATTCGTCTCTTTCTAATAGTGCTTTACCAAAGGAACCAGTTCATTCTATTGACATTTTACCTCAAAACTTTCTCACCCACAAAGTTGTCATGAATATTCTCTGTCCTCTGAATTACCATAGAGCACAGTCTTATCAATTAGTTCATCAGTTACATCACATAAGTCACAATTTTTCCCTTCTCCTATACTGATTTCCTTCCTTGTTTGCTGTCAGCTGATCTCATAGCCAGTGCTGGGGAGATATCTATTACTAACATTCTACTTCTGGGTATCAATTTCTGTTTTAGTCAACATTTGCTAGGTACTGAGACCAACCAAAATCAAAATCTTAAGGAGCAAAACAGCAAGTATATGTTTGTCTTGCTCATAGTTCTTCAGATTTGTTTGGCATGGCTCCAGGCTTTAGGTTGGGTTGAAGTCAGCTCCACAGGTCTCCTCATTCACTTTGGACCAGACTACCTGAAGCAGGTTCTCAGGTGGATCACAAGAAGGGTGACCAGAAATGCATGATGTCTCATAGAGTCTTGGGTCAGAAGAAGAACATTGTCATTTCTGCCCCCATTCTCTTGTCTAAAGCATGTCACATGGCTAAGCACCAAACCATTGCCTTCTTTACTGCTCTGCAAGTCACACAGCAGAAAGAGGGGCAGAATTAAGACAACACTTCAATTTATGATGCATTTCATAATGTACCTTTGTTTTGATATAATTGTTTAAGGATTGTTACCCTGGAGACTTTAAATAAAATTGACATTCCAGGATTATTCCATGGCTTTGAATACTTCTGACACTACCAACCACCCCCTGCCTCCACTAGTTTGTCCAATTCGGGAAACAGAGCTTCGTAAAACTGTGCCTCAAGCACTGGGAGGAATGATGATCTTGCAGGTCCCTCTGAAAAGGATATTCTAATTCTATGACAAGGGGTGAGGGAGGCACTGAACATTTCATCTGGTTTACAGTTTTACCTTAGGCTGGTTTGAATCCAGTTCTGTCAGTTCTGAAACCTGGCCTCTCATGCTCCTTGTTTTCTAGCAACAGAATTTTGAGGTGTGAGAATGAATGCAAGAGGAAGGCTTCCTTTAAAACATGTACAGATTGTGGCACATACAACATGTACAAACACTGGAAAGGGAACCGTGCAGGAATGTGATGGCCTTTTACTCGTTAATTCTTTCATCAGGTAGCTTTTACACATCTGTCACGTCAGGTGATGAGGCTAGTGGCTAAGGATGTGATTCTCTAATTTTGATTATGTATTTATGGCTGTGCTGGGTCTTCGCTGCTGTTTGCCAGTTTTCTCTGGTTGTGTCGAGCAGGGGCTACTCTCTAGTGGCAGTGCAGTATGTGGGATTTTCCTTGTGGTGGGTTCCGTTTTTGAGGAGCGTGGGCTCTAGGGTATGCAGACTTCAGTAGCTGTGGTGCACAGGCTTAGTTGCCCTGAGGCATATGCGGTCTTAGTTCCTGGACCAAGGATCAAACCTGTGTCCCCTGAATTGGCAGGTGGATTCTTAACCACTGGTCCTAAGGATGTGATTTTGCAGTGATTAATAAAGTGGTCTAGGGAAGCTGAGTGTTCCTGAGAAATTTCAAGTGGTCGTCAAAGGCCAAATTACTTCCATGACAATCCTAAAGTGTTACTTGCATTTTCACTCCTGTTCTTACTATCTTAATAGAAGATAGAGAAGCTACTGTTATTATACCAGACATTTAAAAGATTTACAAAAACATAAAATATTGCCATTCTTCTCACTACTTTAATTTTGGAAAATTACAGCCATTTTTCATAAGAAGCATTAAATTTATGTTACTATGTAAAGATTTCATTATTATTTTAAATGAATTGGTATATGAACACTGTGGTGTGCTTAGTCGCTCAGTCATGTCCAACTCTTTGCGACCCCTTGGACTGTAGCTCACCAGGCTCCTCTGTTCATGGGGATTCTCCAAGCAAGAATACTGGAGCGGGTTGCTGTTACCTCCTCCAGGGGATCTTCCCAACCCAGGGATCGAACCCAGGTCTCCCAAATTGCAGGAGGATTCTTTACCATCTGAGCTACCAGAGAAGTCAATTAACACTGTTAAATATTCACAATTTTGTCTTCTATTATGGTAAATATTGTTACATATAAGCCATGTAAGCAAAAACCCTCATAGGTATCCTCAAAGAGTTTTAAGAATGTAAAGGATCCTGAGACTCAAAAGTTTATGAACTCTCTCAGTAGAGAGAGAACATGAAAGCAGATTGGATCCTTCTCATTTGGAGCTTGTATAGAGTTATCTGTAGGCAGCCGGAAACACTCCTTTCTACGCACCACCCACTGTCATGGGGGCTGGAAGCCTAAGAACTCATTTCCCAGAATGCCTTGCCAGGAGGGCTTCAGATTAGATTCTGGCAATGATACATTCTCACTAGATGTGGAAAGTAACTGAAGCCAAATGCTGCTCTCCAGGCAGGTGTCTGGGCTCCAGCAGATATGAGATTTTCCAGCAGCTCTTGGTATTGCTATCATCACTAGTTTCGGTGATTCAGGCAGCTATGATTATCACCAGTCTTTCCTATGCCTTCAGAAAGTTCCCAACTTTCTTTCCCCCCTCGCCCCTTTTTGTTGCTTTTATTATTAACCATTGTTTTTTAAATTAATTTTTATTGGAGTCTAATTTCTTTACAATGCTGTGTTAGTTTCTGCTGCTGCTGCTAAGTCGCTTCAGTCGGGTCCGACTCTGTGCGACCCCATAGACAGCAGCCCACCAGGCTCCCCTGTCCCTGGGATTCTCCAGGCAAGAACACTGGAGTGGGTTGCCATTTCCTTCTCCACTGCATGAAAGTGAAAAGTGAAAGTGAAGTTGCTCAGTCGTGTCCGACCCTCAGCGACCCCATGGACTGCAGCCCACCAGGCTCCTCCGTCTGTGGGATTTTCCAGGCAAGAGTGCTGGAGTGGGTGCCATTGCCGTCTCTGGTGTTAGTTTCTATTGTACAGCGAAGTGAATCCGCTAAGTGTACACATGCCTCCCCTCTCTTTTGGACCCCCTTCCCATTTAGTCACCACAGAGCACTAAGCAGAGCTCCCCGTGCTGTGCGGCAGCTTCTCATTAGTTGTGTATTTTATACATTCAGGCTAATGGCAAACTTTCATTGTCCTCCTCCCACCGTCTCAACATTTTGGTAACCCTCTAATTCTCTTATTAATGTTACTATCTCTTTCTGGTTGGATGCCTAGAGAAGTTTCGTTTTCCTGAACCAGCTTACTTGTACTTGGAGAGTCAAACACCAAATGAACAAATAAATTACAAAATGTAGCTGACTATAAGTAACACAAGAGAAATAGAATGAATGCTGTAATATAGACTAAGAATGGACACTTTAGGTTAAAAATTATATACATGAGAACTATGTAATCTGTTCATTTATGGTGCTGATTCTGTATCTGTTTTTGGTTTTCTAAGAAACCATTTGGGTGTTGTTTTTTTTTTTTTTAAGTTTCAAAGCAAAAGGAAATAAAATCACAAAATTATATCAGAAAAAAAGACATTGACTTTAAGAAATTAATACCAGTGTTCCTTGTCACAATGATTTGTGAATGTGTTATAAAATTTTATAGACTCTTACCATATGGAAATGTTTTACACAGAAATTCTTGGGAACATAATTTAGAATCTTGTTACAGAATAGCTTGATCTAAAACATTGATTTGGTGATGTGATTAATGAAAAGCAAACTTTCCATTAATTTTTATTTTCATTTTTGAGAAAGCTTCTACTTCATTAACTCTTATGGAAGTATCAGCACACGCTAAGTCCTGTGAAACAAAACTTCTGGTGATTGGAGAGAAACCTTAGGTTGTAGCAATGAACGGTATCATACCTCAGCTTGGCAGTGATGTTCACCGTCAGTAATTTACTTAAATATTTTGCCAAAGTTGGAAGGATGACAGATGTTGCACTTACAGCCATCAGATAAAATGGATGCAGAGTGTATGTGTATGTCTATTTAAAACTAGGTTTTCCTGAAAGTTAGAGCTGTCTTCTTAGGTCTGGAAGGCAAAAAAAGGATGCAGCATGGAGGTGCACAAATTTGTCATTCTAAACAGTCTTAGTGAAACACCAAACCAGCTTATTTTCCAGATTTCAGAACTCAACAGGGCTAGTGACCATTCCAAGGTCACACCCAGAATGCAGCCATTGCCTCAGTTCTACAGCAATTAGCAGAGCCCAACATCCACTAGAATTTTCAGAGCTCAACTCTCTGGAATTTATATAATGAAAACAATAGGCCTTTAAACCTTTTTCTGAATATAAAATTTACTATAATGTGTTAAAGTCTTTCGAGTGGTTCTGTCACCCTTCTCATTTAGTTATGCATAATGAAGTTAGCGATATTAAGGAGCTGAGTGTGTTGCAGATACATTTATTGGGATGAATTCATTGCTGATGAGCAGGACAAAAGGAGAGAGGAACTATTGGATTAACTGTACTGTCTCCTGACTTCAAAAGTCAGTCATGGCATGTATGTCCCAACTAAGCAGGTGCTATCAAAAGCCCTGTGCAAGTCAAGGGATCAGATTTTCATCTTTTTGTGTGTGTTGTTGTTGTTTAGTCGCTGAGTTGTGTCTGACTCTTTTGCTGCCCCTTGGACTTTAGCCCTCCAGGTATCTCTGTCCATGGGATTTCTCAGGCAAGAATACTGCAGTGGGTTGCCATTTCCTTCTCCGGGGGATCTTCCTGACCCAAGGATTGAACATGTGTCTCCTGCACTGGCAGGCAGATTCTTTACCACTGAGCCACCAGGATGCCCCTTTTATTTGTGAATTCTTAAACCTTTCCCTTTTCTGCTTCTTTTCATTAAAGCCTTTAAAAGTCATTTTTTATCTCATTCCAATAAATATCAATGTAAGTCCCTCATTATTATTAATATCCTTTGAAAATGAGGTGGTCTTTTTGTTTCTGTTTAATCACAAGAATCTATATTCTTTTCCGAATTTGGTTTCTATGGGTATTTTTCTCTCCTAATGAGTCATATTTGTGGGTGCTTAAAAAAGGAGACTATCTAAAATATATTTAAGAAAAGCACACACTTTTTTTTGGTGTTTTTTTCCAAAGCAGGTGTATCTATTTAAAGTAACACTTGCTTTGTAAAATCTAAATTACTATAGGAAGACCAACAGAGTGATGACCCACTGAAAACCAAGGAATTGTGTTTTAATTATTTTTAAATTGCTACTCTATATCATTTTTACAAGTCTTGGTGAACAGATAAAATGCCTTTTTCACCTGGTAGCAATGGGTGTTATGGGTAATAAATTGATGAATGAGGTGAAAGTCAGAGAAGAAGAGCTGAAGAAAAAGAAAGTAGATTATAAGGGTATAGGGAATAGAGATATAAAGAATCCTGCAGAACAATTTAATATTCCAGATCCCTCATTTTATAAATGAGGAAGTTGTAGGCAAGTGAGATAAAGTGACAATAAAACTTAGAACCTGTACCTGGAGAATCAAGAGTCATCTGCCTTTGACTGGACATGAAAAGCAAAATGAGAAACAGAGGCCCTTCTCTGCTTGAATTGCATTTTGAACCAGAATCATCAAGTTATGCTGTCTTAGTGGATTGAGTCATCAAACTCTTCGAGTATTTTCCTGATTTCTACTAAAAGTTATGCTTTGCAAACCCAGCCTGTGTCTGTATGGGAAAGGAAGGGTCAGATCCTGCTACCCTGAGGCTGCTCGGCCAGCATTTAGCATCACTTACAGCTCACTTTTCTATGTGATGCTAAACAGTCTTCCCACAATCCTGTTTGCATTGGCTTCTCTGCTGTTTCCCAGGAACTCCATCATCTAGTTACTCAGCACCTGAGATAGGCATGTCCCTGGGTTCAGCGCTTAATGGGAACATAAAAGTACAAGGAGCTTGCAGTCTAATTAGAAAACAAATCGCTGGGTGCAGAGGCGAAGTGACAGGTCAGTGCCTTGTGTGTGTTTGAGAGGTCAGAGCTGGGTTGAGCAAAGAGAGTGAGTTCTGCACACTGCCCTGGATTTGAGCTGGACCAGGAAACATAGGTACGTTCTAGATGTATGAAAGAGGTGGAAATTATATTCTAGGGGAGGAACAGCATGTGTACACACTTTGTGCTAGTGATAAACACCATATAAATGAGGATCCAAAAGGAAAATTACCTCTAGGGGCATCAGGGGTCCATGGTGAGGAATAGTTAGGTAGATAGGTTTTACAGGGACTTGAACACCAGGCTGAAACACTTTATCTCATTAAATACAACAATCTTACCACCTCTGAATAAATAACGTCTTCCAGTTGGAAAGTGGGGAAGATAAACTGCTTTGTGATCCATTAAAATAATGACATGAAGCCAAGTTGTATGATTTCCCAAAAACCCATCATTTCACAAGCTACTCCTTGGGTAAAATTACTTTTCTGACTCTGTAGCAATATAAAAGAATACTCTCCAAACCACAACACTGAAACAAGCTGGAGTACTTTGGGTTGTGCTCCCCTTGTGGATTTATAAGTCTTTATTGCTTTTTCATTGTGAAAATTGTTTTGGCAAATATATATTCAGAAGTGCATTCAAAAAGCAAAAGCTGACAAAGTGGAGAGACTATAAAACGTAATGGCTCTGACAAAGCAACAGAGAAATAGAAGCCACAGGGCTTGAATTTCCAGTAACTGTCTCAGTATATTGTGTGACTGACCCAAAAGAAGATGAAACACCCTGCCTACCCCACAGTGACCTCTTATATGTCAGAATGAGACCTGAGAGAAGCAGGAAAGTGGTGAGGGCAGGTGTCGGGAACCTCCAGAGGAAATCACCTGGCCTGATGCAAGGGAGAGGATCTGCCAAGATAAGGGATGGTCCCCATAAGATACATTTATCTGGCAGATAACAGAGGCCAAGAGAACTAAGTTCTATCATTTTTTCTTGGCAGCCCTCAGGCTGGGGTGTCCCAGCCAATGGTCTGGAAGCCCTGAGTTCATGATATGAGCTGGCACTGAGTCCCATTGTTCCTCATCACTGTCCAGCTCAGCATCCCTGCTGGTTCCGACATGTGAACCAGAAGAGGCAGTTTGGGGTCATGGTCAGGTCACATAGCTTGTCCACTCCACTGAGCCTGCAAATTCAGAAAGGACACATAGGGAGGGCCGGGTCGGGGAGGGGAGTCTGGGAGGGAGGGAGAAAGGGCCGACCCACTTAACCAGTCAGATCAACTGAGTCATCACTGTAGGACAAGGGAATCGGGAATGTCACTGCCAGCTTCAGTCCACCCTTCCTTGTACAGACGTGTCGTTTAAGAGCCTTGCCGTCCCTTCTTCCCATGGACTCTGAAAGCCTTCTTTTCATCCCCAGCTGCACACGTTGATAGACTAGCAAAGCCTCAGGGTTCCTGCTCTTCTTTCCTGTGCTGTCCTATTTGCCCAGCCTCTAATCCCAGCTAGGATCAGGACCTCCATGTGAAGCTCCGGAGACCAGGTTGTTGTCCAGCCAATGTCTGAAATGTCTACGAGTCAGGAGCTTGGTTGGGAGTAGGCAGCCTTTTCTAAGGAGATGCTGGAGGAAGGCAGGTCTGAGTCTTCTGGGACTTGGCCCAGGTTCCCAAGCATTCAGGAGAACAAAGAAATGCTCCTGAGGTTTAAAGCCATCCTTCTTCTCCCTGGTCGATGGGGAAGTACTCCCAGTTTAATGACTGCTTCAGCTTATGAGGAGATCTGGGTATCCCTAGAGGAGGAGGGAGAGAGATGGTGACAGAGCAGCTCTCTTTGGACTAACCTGGTAATGACAGATAATGTTGTGCTCCTTACCCATCTTGGCACAGAGAAACCTTGGGTGCAAAAGGCTTTCTTGTTTTCTAAACCACAAGTTCATGACTGCTGAAGCCAAACGGGAGCTCAGTGGTCCTTTGGCCACCCTGTCATACTTGGGGTGGGGGTGTGGGAGTTTGAGGAATGGGGATTTAGGAATGCGGACGATAGGAAACTTCCTCTGTGCTGATTTTAGGACCTGGGATAGTCCCACTGCTCAACACCATCCTATACACGGGCTGTCTCTGGGGGTTGCTGGGTTTGTTGAAATCCTAAATGCCCCCCACAAGGAGTTTGCCTTCCTGCTACCCAGGGAAAGCTTTGGAGAAGTGGAATACAGGAGATGTATGAAAATTGAGGAAGGCCTGAAACTAAATGCTTGTAAGTCTAAAGCCAGAAGCCTTTCTTGAAGGTTGCTTCAAGAAAGCAACCTTCCTTGCTAAGGAAGTCAGAGATCTTATTTGTTTTACCCCTACCTTGAGGACGTTTCTGAGCGTCATTGAGCATGACACCACCAGGGGGCAATATGAAGCTGCATCCATTACTCATCATTTTGGTCTTGACCAAAGTCAAATCCAGACCACACAACATTTTCTGTCCCCATACAGCAGCTTTCTGAAAGCCCTTAGGTGGCATTTAAACTTTAAAGCTTTGGCAATGCTTAGCAAATCTGACAGGATCATTAAGAGTACATTGGATTTTTTCCCCCTTAAAACCAATACCAAATTCAGTTTTACTGGGAATATGTTGCTTTTCAAATTCTCATCCGAAATGGCCATTTTTCTCTGACTTCACTGTCTGAAATAAGAATGCATTATGGAATGCCCCAAACCTAAGTTGTAAAGAAGAAAAAATTTGTAAAGATTTGCTTCCAATCCATGTTATTAAAATTTAAAAGTCTCCAAGGGCAGCACAGTCCACCAGAGATGGATTCACACTAGGTTGAGTGTTTTGTTCAGTCCTTGCTTCATGTCTCCCTTGTGGCTCAGCTGGTAAAGAATTCGCCTGCAATACAGGAGAGCTGGGTTCTATCTGGATTGGGAAGGTTCCCTGGAGAAGGGAAAGGCTACCCACTCCCAGTATTCTGGCCTGGAGAATTCCATGGACTGGATAGTCCAGGGGGTCGCAAAGAGTTAGACGTGACCAAGCGATTTTCACTTTCACTTGCCTCGTGTTAGGATTGCCCTGGGACTGGCATTACTCCTGCCTTTGGAGAACTTTTAGTCTCCAGGGAATCTGATGAAATAACAAAAGTCCATTCCTTGGCACTCTGTTAGCTTTTACGGAATAACTGGTCAGTTTGGAAAATGAAAAAAGAAATTATTTCTGGAACCATCACAGTTTAGGGAACCTGACATGTTCATAATCTTAGATTTTGGAATACTACTACTCTAGTGGATTTTCTAGCTGATCAATTCTATCCCAGCCAAATTAGGGTAAATGGCTTTCTCATTATTAAGAGAGTATTTCCCCTTTTCCTAAAAGTTTCATTATTCCCTCAGTCAGTTCAGTCACTCAGTCGTGTCCAACTCTTTGTGACTCTTTCCTCAGTAGTATTTAGCATTTTCTTAGGGCCCTGGTGGCTCAGACAATAAAGAATCTGCCTGCAATGCAGGAGACCTGGGTTTGATCCTTGTGGCAAAGATCCCCTGGAGAAGGGAATGGCTATCCACTCCAGTATTAGAATTCCATGAACAGAGGAGCCTGGTGGGCTACAGTTCATGTGGGTCACCAAGAGTCAGACATGACTGAGCAACTAACACTTTCACTTGTTTTAGGGCAGTTTTGCTAATATATGATATTTGGGAATAAACACAGGTTGAGGTGGTAATCCAGGGACTGTCTCCTGAAAACTTTGAGAAGTTGGAAGAACACTGAGTTCTTCAACTGAAACAGCAGTAAAATAATGTCACTGCGCTATGAATCAAGTGCTGTCTTCTTGCCTAATGCGTCTTAATTCTAATTAAACAGCAAAACTGAGCCCTGATTTTTTTTGGGGGGAGGGGGCAAGGTTAAGCATTTTGTTGAGTGCTCTCAGTACAGGATAGCGATTTATAAACTCCAAATCCAGGTCCCAAGTCTATTATGGACTTTGGGAAAGTCATTTAACCTTTTGTCTCATTTCTGTGGAGGGAAATGAAAGTCATAAAATGGCCCATCTCACTGGGAGGCTGTGATTAATGTCACAAATGACAGAAATATACTTTGCAAGTTCAAATTGGTATTGCAGTACTGTAGTGAACCCCTAGCAAAGGGGTAAGGGTCCTGTTTCATAGACAAGGAGGCCATCTGCCTCCCTCTTTTTCCCACCTCCATCCTCTGACAATGTCCAGATGCTTCCAAAACTTTACTCAGCTCTTCTCGACTTTATATGAAGCAAGCAGGTGCTCAGGTGCTCAGTTGTGTCCAACTCTTTGACCCCCATGGACTGTAACCTGCCAGGCTTCTCTGTCCGTGGGATGTTCCAGGCAAGAATACTGGGGTGGGTTGCCATTTCCTCCTTCAGGGAATCTTCCAACCCAGGGATGGAACCCATGTCTCCTGTGTCTCCTGCATTGCAGGCGGATTCTTTACTGCTGAGTCACTGGGGAGGCCCAGGTGAAGCAGACACACAATCATTTCGGAGACATTTAGTAAGCATCTTATCTTTACATTCTTCAGGAAGCAAGGACTGTGAGAGTCAAGTTACCATAGTTGTGTGTGCTCCCCTTCTTGCTTCATTGTGATGGAGAAGCAGTGGGGTTTGGGGAAAGGGGGCTCAAAGTAGCTTGATGACATAGGAAGGAGATAGTTTCTCTGTAAGAAGAGAACATTGGACCAGCACCCCTTGCAAAGGGCTTTTCCTCGCTAGACAATGAGCATAAAAGCTGGACCTGGTGATTTCCTTTTTTACTATGTATCCAAGAATGGGCACAGTGCTTGAGCCAAAATAGCCACATGATAAATGTCTGTTGGAAGAAAGATCGGAGGGGGGGGGGGGGGGGGGGGGGGTGGTGGTGCGGGGAATCAGCTGGTTCATTTGTAGGCTAATAGCCACACCAAAGTGCTTAGAAGCTGCATTTTCCATGAAGATCTAAATAATGAAATTCTAATGAAATAACAGAAAGTTATACCAACCAATTTTATCTCCATGTATAAGTTTGGCTTTCCTGGTGGCTCAGATGGTGAAGAACCTGCCAGCAGTGTAGGAGACCCAGGTTTGATCCCTGGATTGAGATGATCCCCTGGAGAAAGAAATGGCAACCCATTCCAGTATTCTTGGCCTGGAGAATCCCATGGACAGAGAAGCCTGGTGGGGTCCATGGGGTCCTAGCGGTCATAGGTCATAGTGTCTAACACGGCCGAGCAATTAACACACACAAACACACACACACACACACACACAATAAAAATTTAATAATTCAATAAATGAATTTTATTTCTATTTTTTTCTTTAATGTTTTAATATCCACACCAGAAACATTTCAGAAGAACTGTAATTAAAAAAAAAAATTTATTGACGTATAGTTACTCCACAATGTTGTGCCTGCTTCTGCCATGTACATATACATACCAAGGCTTCCCTGGTAGCTCAGCTGGTAAAGAATCTGTCTGCAATGCAGGAGACCCCAGTTTGATCACTGGGTCGGGAATATACTCTGGAAAAGGGATAGGCTACCCACTCCAGTATTCTTAGGCTTCCCGGGTGACTCAGCTGAAAAAGAATCCATGGGTTTCCACTCTAGTACTCTGGTCTGGAGAATTCCATGAACTATATAGTCCATGGGGTCCCAAAGAATTGGACACGACTGCACAACTTTCACTTTTCTGCCATATAGCAAAGTAAATCAGCCGTGCACACACATACAACCCCCCCTGTTTTTTTCATTTCCTTCCTATTTAGGTTAACTATAGAGCATGGAATAGACCTCCCTGAGCTATACAGCAAACCCTCATTAGCCATCCATTCTATAGCCATCCACTCTATATACAGAGTAGTGCATATATTGTCAACCCCAACCTCCCAATCTACCCTACCCACTCCTTCCCTGCTTGGTATCTATACATTTGTTCTCTACAAATGTGTCTCTATCGTTGCTTTGCAAATAGGTTTATCTGTACTATTTTTCTAGATTCTACGTATATGTGTTAATATGCAGTATTTGTTTTTCTCTTTCTGACTTTCTTCACTCTGCATGCCACTGTAGGTCCATCCACATCTGTGCAAACGGCACAATTTTGTTCCTTGTATGGTGGAGTAATATTCCGCTGTATACATGCACCACATCTTCTTACCCATTTCTCTGTTGATAGACATTCAGGCTGTTCCGATGTCCTGGCTTTTGTAAACACTGCTGCAATAAATATTGGGGTGCAGTCATCTTTTGGAATTATGGTTTTCACTGGGCGTATGCCCAGGAGTGGGACTACTGGGTTGTATGGTGGTCCTGTCTTTAGTTTTTTAAGGCACCTCCAGACCATTCTGCATAGTGGCTGTATCAATTTACATTCCCACCAACAGTGCAAGACAAGAAATGAACTTTAACTTCCATCTTTATTACTTTTTAGAGGATTTTTTAGTAGTCAAATTCTTCTACAAGCCTAAGTGCCAAGATTGCAAAAAAAAAAAAAATTTTTTTTAAGGAAAAAAAAGAGAAATGCTAAACTTATATTGTGGATTTTCCAACTAAACCTAAGTAACTCACATGGGAAAATGCAGTTTCAGTCAGACGGGTTTTATCCTTGCTTACTCCTAAATATCCGAAATATTTTAAAAAGTAAAGGTATAAAGAGGAGATACAAATGCCTTCAAAACCGACCATTACTTCTCAGAAGCCCAGCGTTACTTGAGAATTGAAAAACAGCGTACATAGCCTGGTGGTCTCATCTTTTTCAAAAGTAGAAGTAATTCCCAGGTCTCACTTCAGATGATTTATTTGCACTGCGATTTCAGCAGTTTGTTCTTTCAGTGGTCTCTTGCAAAAAAGCAGCCACCTTCCTACCGACTTTCTACCCACTTAGAGAGTGTTCTCTCGTGAAAGGCAAAAGGAGCTTGGTATTATTTCAGGATAAGGGTTACAGTCTCTTAGATTGCCGCATGTCCCCAAAAAGCTATTGTTGAAGGAAAAATAGACGGTCGCTTGGGACAAAATATAGATTTAAAGCCATTTTCAAAAGAAATGCTCTAGTTTTTTAATGACTTGGATCCATATTCAATAAAGAGCTTTGCTAATCATTTTGCGTAATTACTTTGGCTAACTCACATTTGATGAAAAAAAAAATATTGAGAAGACTGCAGTAAAGTGTAAGTTGCTCTCCCATGTAATTAGTTTGTTCTGGGAGCTCATTTTTATTACGAAAATAATTTGCAGTAGGTAGTTATGAGGGAGGGGGCTCAAGCTCCAAGGCTTCGGGATAGCATTTCCTGTATGAAATCTTCTCTACCATGACAATTCATTTTATTTCTTGGAAGTCAAACATCTCCTTTGCATCTAATTTCAGATAAACAGACTCAACAAACTCAGGCCCTCGACTGTCTGACAGCGTTTCTGTGGCATTTCATTCATGAAGGGAATTAAAGGCTTCAGGCATCAGTGGCCATGTATTTCCTTCCACAGTGCCTATTTCTGAGGTCCTGTTTCTCTTTCTTGTCTCTCTCTCCCTCCCGGTGCCAAATTGATTTTAAGGGAGAAACAAGGACTAATGGAGGATGGATGGAGGGGAAAGCCACGCCCAGACCTAAGCGACTGCCCTTTGGGAACAATGAGTTCTTTTGTTCATGGTTCCCTGAAGCCAGGAGGAAAGAGGGAGGTGCTTTCATTTTCTTTTCTACACCAGTCTCTCAGCCAGAGCTTGGGATCCTATCAAACCAACCCCCAGGAACTTTCTCAACTATTTTCAATTTTATCCTCCACTTGACTCTTTCTCCTTTGCCTTCAAACATGAGTAAGTTCATTTGTACTTTAAAAAAAAAAAAAAAAAAAGACTTAATCTTACCAGTCTTCAAACAAATGTTCTTTCCTGGGCACTTCTTTCTTTCTTTGTGATCCACATCCTGACTTTTAAGTACTTTGCAGTCTTGGCCCTAACCAGAAATACCTTTATTTCTAACATGTTGACTCAATAAAATGAAACTTCAATACAGAGGACACGATGTGATCTCAATCCTTAACTTCAGGCAGTGGTGGCAGTGCATTTTTACCCCCAGAGAATCTATTTCTAGGGCCTTATTTCTCTTTTCTACGTCTCTCTAACTCCCATTCCAGTGCCAATTTGACTACTTGGGAGATAGATGGAGGGAGAAGGATGCTATGCCTGTATCTAGAGAGATTCCCCATTTAGACAAGGCACTGGGAAGGCTGTGTCTTTGGGCAAATTTTAAAGTGTTGACTCGTGCTTTTCAATCTTCCAACTATGTTGGATATATTTGAAAGGCTAGTTGGGTTTCCATGACACTGTGTTTTGAATTTAAGTTTGAATAATAGGGGAGAATTGGTCAGGGACCTGGACACTTATAAAAGGTGATCCTGTGGATCGATAAAGAACTATCATAAATAGAGAGGCTTCTATGAGCAAAGTCACAGACATGATTCTAATAGAGAAAGACGGCTGACTCAAAAGTGATTCAGAGCTGAGTCATTGTTTGATTGGGGTTCTTTATTTAGACTCTGGAAATAGTTCCAAGAGAAAAAGGAGGCATTGACTAAGTTACAGTATAAGAGACAGCATGTTTTGCTATATATTCGGATATGCACAATTGAATGTCTTTCACCGGGATGGTTTTATAGTCATATTTCTGAGAATAGTTCTATCACTAAAATAGTCATGTATGTATATATATATTTTAAACTTTTCTTCTGGCCATTAATATTAAACAGTTGGTAAGAAAACTCTTGGGTTAGATTTCATCACCAATTCAATGGACATGAATTTGAGCAAACTCTGGGAGATCATGGAGGACAGAGGAGCCAAGCAAGCTGCAGTCCAGGGGTTGCAAAGCGCCGGGCATGACTTAGCAGCTAAACAGCAACCGCAGAAACAAAAGAAAACTCTGCATTGCATCTTAAAATGAAAATGCAAATAAGTTAGATTGCCTTGTTGTATGTGTATTTGGTGGTATTTGTTTGGGTTAGTCTTTGGGTGATTTGAACAGAAGATTCAGAAGAACAAGATAAAGGTTAAGTATTTGCTCTGGGAAGAGTTCCTAATTGCTGAAAATTGCAGGAAGCTGACCTGAACTAGGAAACTGAGGGTTCACAGACTGTGAGCTGCTGAGACCAGGACTGGTCCCTGGGCAAAGCCAGCTGGGTTCTGACAATCAAGCAGCAGGAGCAATGTGATGAGGGCGAGGCCACTGCCATCCTTGCCACCATCACTGCATCTAACCATCCCGTTGTCTTTGAGTCATTTCCTTGGGGTTTAGAGAGGGGCTTAGGGCACCTGTCTGGGCCCTGGCTTCCAGGACTGCTGAAAAGTGATGAGGGGAAAGGCAAGGAGAAGATCTGAGGAGGATCTGACTCTTCCAGCTTCCTTAGGTTGGGGGATGAGGAGACAGATACTCTGAACAAGTGTGTACAGTGGAGAGAATTTCCCTAAAACACAAAGTGGGCCTTGGGTTTTGGACAGCTCCCTCTGCTGGCCTCCCCCCATACTCCATTTTCAGAGAGAAAATGTGTTAGAAAGTGAAAGTGAAGGCTAATAAAAATTCCATATGCCCTCTGTTGATTTATTAAATTACTGTAGAACTCATAACACTGTTCTAAGCAGGGTTAATATATTATAATAATTTCTAGCATTGTATTCTTTTGTAATCCAACTCAGTTAAAAGTATATACCTTTATACAGTTAGCATCAGGCATTGAGAAATAAAATGTGTCTTTTAGAGGGTGACGTGGCTATAGTTTTTCCAGTAGTCATGTATGGATGTGAGAGTTGGACTGTGAAGAAAGCTGAGCGCCAAGGAAATGATGCTTTTGAACTGTGGTGTTGGAGAAGACTCTTGAGAGTCCTTTGGACTGCAGGGAGATCCAACCAGTCCATTCTAAAGGAGATCAGTCCCGGGTGTTCTTTGGAAGGACTGATGCTAAAGCTGAAACTCCAGTACTTTGGCCACCTCATATGAAGAGTTGACTCATTGGAAAAGACTCTGATGCTGGGAGGGACTGGGGGCAGGAGGAGAAGGGGACGACAGAGGATGAGATGGCTGGATGGCATCACCGACTCGATAGACGTGAGTTTGAAGGAATTCTGGGAGTTGGTGATGGACAGGGAGGCCTGGCGTGCTGCAGTTCATGGGGTCCCAAAGAGTTGGACACGACTGAGCGACTGAACTGAACTGAAGTGAACTGTCATTTCTTCAGCTTCAGATATCATCTGTTTTACATTGAACCAGCAATAGCTAGCAAAGAGTTTCAGTGCTTTATTTAATAGGAACTTTTCTCCACATCCTCTCCAGCATTTATTGTTTGTAGATTTTTAAGTGATGGCCACTCTGACAGGTGCGAGGTGATACCTCATTGCAGTTTTGATTTGCATTTCTCTAACAATTAGTGATGTTGAGCATCTTTTCATGTTGGTCATCTGTATGTCTTCTTTGGAGAAATGTCTATTTAGGTCCTCCGCGCATTGTTTTGATTGGGTTGTTTGTTTTTTGTTATTGAGGAGCATGAGCTGTTGGTATATTTTGGAGATCAATCCCTTGCCAGTTGTTTCTTTTGCAAATATTTTCTCCCAAATAAACAAGAACCCCTGACCTTTGTACACTTCATACAGTATTTCTTTTTTTTTTTCTTGACTGTTCATAAAACTTTTATTTTTTTAACTTGATTTTATTAAAGTCTAGTTGCTTCACAATGTTGTGTTAGTTTCTAGTGGTAGCAGTCATTCAGTCATGTCTGACTCTTTGTGACCCCACAGACTGCAGCCGGCCAGGCTCCTCTGTCCATGGGATTTTCCAGGCAAGAATGCTGCAGTGGGTTGCCATTTCCTTCTCCAGAGGATCAAACCCAGAGATCAAACCCAGGTCTCCTGCACTGCAGGCAGATTCTTTACCATCTGAGCTATGGGAAAGTTTCTACTATACAGCAAAATGAATCAGCCATACTTATACATATATGAAGTGAAGTGAAGTGAAAGTTGTTCAGTCGTGTCTGACTCTTTGTGTGTGACCCCATGGAGTACAGCACACCAGGCTCCTCTTCCCTTGGAATTTTCCAGGCAAGAATACTGGAGTGGGTAGCCGTTCCCTTCTCTATGCGATCTTCCTTATCCAAGAATCGAACCAGGGTCTCCTGCATTGCAGGCAAAATCTTTACTGGCTGAGCTATCAGGGAAGCCCCACTTTTATGTATATCCTCTCCCTTTTGGACTTCTGTACCATTCAGATTACCACAGCACTTTAAGTTGAGTTCCCATAATGCAGTATGTTCTGTTTAGTTATCCAAGTTATACATAGTATTACTAGTGTGTATATGCGTCAATCCCAATCTCACAATTCCTCTCACCACCACCCTTCCCCCCTTGGTATCATGTATCAAACAGCATTTCTTTAACTGTGAATGCCATCAGCTATTTCACATTTAGGAGAAATCTCATTTTATATTCTTGCATTCTATCTAGTGCAACCATTTGGATTTCATAAATGAGAAAATTTAATTGGTAGCCAGTGGACCAGAGAGAAATTCTGTTGCAAAAAGGGGCAAGTTTCACAGTTGCTTTCCTCACAAAGATTATGCTGGCACAGGATAACCTTCGGATTGATTAAAATGTTGCTCTGAATCATATAATGTTTTCCATAAATCTGCTACCAATAGTAGTTTGCAGTAGTCAAACAATAACACTTCAATCATTCAGACTCAGTGGTTTCATATTTCTCTTATCCTGACATCTCTAAATTTTGAATTACTTTGGAGTTCTGCTGATTTGAAATTAAAATTTACTAAATAAACGCTCTCTTCCAAAATGTGACAAATTGGGTGGCAGTATTCAAATTATGAAGGTGAAGGACAGGGAAGCCTGGTGCGTTGTAGTCCATGGGGTGGAAAAGTTCTAGAGACCTCTTTATTTTATTCAAAGATGAGATTTTCAGGTATTACCAAGTAATTTTTATTTTTTAACCACCAAATGTTTGCAAATGGCTATTTTAGGTCAAAACTCAGGAATGTGTTTTGACACATTTTAATTGTGTTCGAGGATTCTTTTTCTCCATAGTTTCATTCATGATTTTCTTTCCAATTAGCAACCTGTTTCTCTGGATACTAGGAAGAATTGAAGTGAACAGATTTCCATTTGGAGAAATGTTGTCCTAAAGGTTGTCCTGTTCTGTGCTCACTCAGTTTACTGACATCAACTAAACTACTAGAGCTCCTGAGAGCATAGAAATCTGCTGACTGTAGGGAAAGATGGCAAAATCAAGTTCTGTTTCCTGGAGTTCCTCAATGATCCTGGACTCCTGCTCTGCAGACGAGGTCCTCTTGATTTAATCCACAATTTCAGAATCTTTTTGTTGGGCACTTCATGTTCTTTGGTGGCCCAGCCTCCCGCTATGGGTCCTCAGTCCCATGGATACTTCCCATTGGCATGGCTGATGGAATCCAGACTTCTCTGTGCATCAGGCTCTTGAAATGATCCAGCAATCCCTGCTGCCCATCACTCCCAACAGAGGGAGCAGAGAGTTGAATCAGAGACAACTCAGCCTTTCATTCAGTCTCTGATGCTCAGTTGGCCTTTCCTGATTTCCTTCTGCCTCCAACGACACAAGTGTGAAAGTCGCTCAGTCGTTTCTGACTCTTTGTGACCCTACGGACTGTAGCCTGCCGGGCTCCTCTGTCCATGGAATTCTCCAGGCAAAAAAACTGGAGTGGGTTGCCACTCCCTTCTCTAGGGTGTCTTCCCAACCCAGGGATCAAACCCAGGTCTCCCACACTGCAGGAGGATTCTTTACCATCTGAGCCACCAGGGAAGCCCAGACTACACAAGGCTGCTCTTCTTTTCATGGTTGATCAGTTTACTGTGTTTACATTCCTTGGTAGTGTCTGACTAAGGCTTTGTGAAAAACTGGAAGTTAAAAACTTCTGACTCGGGTAACTCGTACAGAAGTGTAAATAGGATTACAACTCATTGTGCTCTTCACATCATGCATACATTGTATTCTATATCCTTCCTGTGTGTTTTAATCAGCTTAAATTTCTAATTACTCAGCAGTTACTTGGTGGAAACCATGACACTATTATTTGCATTTTTCAGATGGAGAGACTGAGGTCCTGAATTTGTACTGATTGTGCTGTGCACTGTGTGTCCGTCCAGGTGACGGGGTTGGAGCCCCAATCCAGAGCCCCTGGGTGTCACCCTAAAAGGCTGTGCCACTTATCAGTGGAGGACGCCTCCTCTTCATTTTTTGCTAGGTAAGTCTCTCTTTTTATGAAATCATAAAGTGAGCATTCATCATCTTGACAGTGAACGAATTATAAAACTATAAAGCTTGGCTTCTGTTAATTCCTCCTTGAGCCCCGTGGAACAAAATGTCTGAGTCCAACCATGCACTCTTCCTCCAATGTGTATTCATTCTGATATCCAGCTGTTTTATTTTTTTAGCCATTCTTCCTTTGAGCTTTCAGGCAGCTCTGTCGATATAGGTGTTACCTTTCAGGCTATGTTTTATGTACACTTTTGTGCCTGTCTTTGTGTTTAGACTCTGGCTTGAAGCCATCATGATGACTAAAGCCTAAGAGAATGTTCAAAGATCATGAACCTTTGGCAGACAGTATGTGAATCCCTATAGGCATCTGATGACTTTGTATCTAAGGAGTAAATAGAATGAATCAAAAGTAAGATCCTTTTAAAGGCCTACCCAGTAATAATGACTTTGATCTATGTCAAGGTCCCACGAAAATAGCAAAATTAGTTTGCCAGTTTCATTGAGGTTCTTTTGCTTTGCCCAGATCAGCCTATGGAGGTGGATTTGGGTATCTGGAATGGTGGGATAACCAAATCAACACCCCCCCCCAGCTTTAATTGTACTCATTTGGCCCAAATTCTGATCATAAATCTACTGCATGACGGGGGACCCCTTCCAGGGCCTGAGAGTAGGCTCTTGCCTCACATTCAGAGATGAACTGTCTGATAGGGCACACACACTGACAGAGCAAGAGATCGTGGGGGGCAGAGGCACCTGGATGGAGAGCAGGAGCGTAAGAGAACCCAAGAGGACTGCTTTGCCACGTGGCTCACAGTCTCAGGTTTTGTGGGGATGGGCTTAGTTTCCAGATGGTCCCTGGCCAATCGTTTTGACTCAGGGTCCTTCCTGGTGAACTCTGGTGGCGTGTGTCGCTCAGCCAAGATGGATTCCAGCGAGGATTCTAGGAGATTGATAAGACATATATAGCGGCGTCTCCTCTCTCCTTTTGGCCTTTCGCAAATTTTTCCCATTGGTGGTAACTTTTTAGTTCTGTGCTCCTTACCATGACCTTCTGTTCTAAGATGATTCATGCAAGTGGCAACTATCTTGCCTGGCTGGGGGGGGTTGGGAGTGGGGATGGGGAGTGATTTCAGTCAGTGTGCCCCTTAACAAATCCACTAGTTCAGTACTTTAATAAAAGCAATTTTCGTTTTGAGTTTCCTCCAATTATAGATGGAGAAGGAAATGGCAACCCACTCCAGTATTCTTGCCTGAAAAATCCCATGGACGGAGGAGCCTGGCAGGCTCTCATAGGGTCAGGCAGCCTAAACTAACAGTTCAGTCCCCAGTTCAGTCATTATTACTGGGTAGGCCTTTAAAAGGATCTTACTTTTGACTCATTCTATTTACTCCTTAGATACAAAGTCATCAGATACCTACAGGGGTTCACATACTGTCTGCCAAAGGTTCGTGATCTTTGAACATTCTCTTAGGCTTTAGTCATCATGATGGCTTCCAGCCAGAGTCTGAACACAAAGACAGGCACGAAAGTGTACATGAAACATAGCCTGAAAGGTAACGCCTACAGTTCATGGGGTCATGTTACAGAAGTCTTCATATAGCCCTTACCATTTCACACCATATCGTAGAATTTTGGTATTTGATCCACAGGAAGCTAAGATAGAGAAGAGAGAGCTCCTATCCCACTACAGTGGTTATCACCTTGGATTTGCTTTGGTGAGCAACGTGAATCGACACACAGCTAAACTGCATTGTTACCCCAAAACATCATAACTCTAGAGTCACTGGCAAGAGGTCATTGAGCTTAGTTTCAACAACTTCAGAATCAAGGATCCATGGCTTCCATGTTTATACCAGTTCTGATGCAGGAAATTCACTAATACAAGAGTCAGACTTGCGAAACAGCTTCTGAATTCAAGGAGCTAAAGAGAGTGTTTCCTTCTGTAAAGTGACAACATTGGTGGAGCACCTTCAGGTAAGAGAGGACATGTGGAGACTGGACTTTGTGCTGCTGGAGAGCTGGCTAGTAGGTCCTGTTTACCCTTGCCCAGAAGCTGAACCTCGGAAAGGGAATTCAGGAGTCCTTTAAAGCTCCTGGTGATTGACTCTGATTTCCTTTCCTAGGCATATGGAGTTGATTTTCTACTGTCTCTATAAATACTGTTGTGTCTGTCTCTCTGCCAAACCAGCTACCTTTCTCACCCCAAGGAGAAGCCAGAGATCAGACATTCCTACTCTCCAGCCCCATTAGACACCATGAGGGGAGGGAGCAGATTTGGCAGTCAAAATGATGTGTGTATTTGAATCTTGAAAGAGCCAGGCTACACTCAAAGTCAGTGGGCTCCCATAAATAACCTGTGTTCCTTCTCTCTTTGTGTGGTTTGGACTGGAATGCCTTTCTCTTTAGAGCTGTACAAGCGGCCAGAGATCAAAGAGTCAACCGTTTATGGATGCGTAGTTCATTACAAAGTCATCATGCTCAGCGGGAGGACTCTGGCCCAAGCACTCATAATTTTCTCCTATTACTATTTTGTTGCCTGGGTTGGGGTTTGGAGGGCACTCAAAGAACTTGCCACTACTTTAAATAACTTTTTTAAAAAAAGAGTAGAGATGAAAATTCACTTTCAAAGGAGGGTTAAAGCTTAACTGGCATCTTTTTAGGCTATGGAATGTGGTAAGAGGGAACAGGAAGTAAAGAAATTGACCCAGTACCACAAGGAATGTGGTTTAAAAGGAATAATAGGCAGAACAGTATCCTGTGTAATTGACTTACCCTTGGGTCAACATTACGGAGAGCCTTTGATAAGCAGAGCAGAACATATACAGGGATTTTTTTTTTTTTAAGCTCAAACTAGATAATGTATTTGAAAAACAGGCTTTGAAATAGTTTGTTAGAATATAAGGAATAAATGTGTTTCAAATTATAGCATTGGGTGATGTTAACAATCCCTGGATTGTGGATAATCACAATGATATGAAATAATGACACTTTGTTGAATGTCTACTGTGTGCGCATGCTGTGCAGCATAGGTGATATCTTTTAATCCTCCCAGCCACACACAGGGAGGTGTCTTTTCCTCACTTACATACAGGGAAACAGGACTCTGCAAAGTTTAAGTGCTTTGCTCAAGGTCTCTCAGTCATGAAGTGGTGAGCCCAGGATTTGAACCAAACTCTGGAATGAATCAGAATGACGACCACTTAGCCTGTAGCTGGTGTTTCTGGTTCCTGACTCTTGCTCTGGCCTCTGTTGCAGGAGTTTTTGGAGTGCCTTTGCTTTCTGAGCTGGGGAAGCTTTGCAGTCTGTGCTTGCCACTGTTCAGGCTGGGGTCCACCCTCTCCAAGTCCCACTTCCCTGCATTTCCCCATCCCTCACCCACAGGTCCTACTCTGACTTCTAGGGCTGCCACTGACCACCACCCACAGGCCTTCTGCAGTCTCTAGAGCACATTATGAGGAAAATGCTTAAAAGAAATACTTTGTCAAATCTGTAAGGGACCCTCATTGGACTTCATATTTAATTTGTATGGTTGTTATTGTTGTTCATTTGCTAAATCGTGTCTGACTCTTTGCGACCCCGTGGACTCCCCACCAGGCTCCTCTGTCCTCCATTGTCTCCTGGAGTTTGCTCAGATTCATATCCATTGAGTTAGTGATGCTATCTAACCATCTTATCCTTTGCCACCCCTTTTTCCTTTTGCCTTCAGTCTTTCCCATCATTAGGGTGTTTAATTTGTATACAACACATAAAATACTTTGAAAGACAACTCATGACACTGAATGAATCTGTATGTTTGTCCACAGGCTATCAGACTTGATCCCTGAACCTTTTACAACAGGTCATGTAGCTAAGGTCCTTGGTCTGTTGTTTTTGCATGGATCTCAGGGACCGCATATCTAGTAAAATAACTTCCATCAGACACTTGATCAATTACAGGGATAGCCAAAGAACATTTCCCCAAATGTATTCTTTTAACAAGAATCATGTTCTAGTTTTTCATCCTTTTCATTACTTTAATTATAATCAAAGCTGAACTATGTGAATCCAAAAAAAAAAAAAATAGTGTGTAGTGCAAAGAACTCAGTGAATAGAGTCCATATAAAGTCTCAGTGGCTATGGAATCTCAGAGAGCCTTTGTCCTTGTCACAGGTCAAACCTGCATCACAGGGTTTCCCCAAGATCAGATAATTCAGATGATGGAAAAACTAAAACCCTTTGCAAGTGTGACCTTCTTTCCATATTACTGCCTTTTGTTCATCCCATCTCATTTTACTGCTTTAAAAAATAGTTTTAAAGGGTCAGAAATAGAAGCAAATAATCGATCTATTCTTTTCTACCAATTTAATTGAAAGGCAATGGAGAACATCATCTAAAAATCCCCTGGCTCTTCCCGGCTCCAAGTTTTCCTGAAAGATTTCACACGTGCCATGGAAGAAATTGTGAGTCAGCCTTCCCCAGTCCCAACTTTAAGAGTTGCAGAAATCATCTGCCAGGCAGCACATATGTTCTTAGTTCCATGAGAGGAAGAAAACATATTTGTTGAAAAGAAATGGAAATTTTAAAAACCAGTTGAGTTGTAATAAAGACACTTCAAATTTTGCTAACTTCTTTCCCCCTCTGGTGCCTGACTGCTTTCCCGGCCCTGGACAGTGTCCCCTGCTTATGAGATAGCTGTCACCCCAAACACTGTATCCCTGGGGTGTGGGCTCCACTTGGCTGTGGAAGGCAGGCACAGGAAGTGTAGAATAATCAAAAGATGAAATTATGATGCCGAAATAATATATCTGTGGTGACTCCTTGAATGCAGAGCACTCAAAAGCTGTAAATCCATTCTCTTATTAAGATCTTGTACAATTCAGTGTGATAATAAACTTGGTAATAAACTACAGTCTACAGTTGAGGGAACATGGCCACAATGAAATAACTTGGCCAAGGTCACACAGCTAATGAGCCAGGCAGAGGCGAATAATGCAACTCCTCAGTGTCGTGTTGCATAAGGGACCTCCAGACATAGGAGAGGTATTCTCTTATTTTCTTCTGTTGTCTTCAAGGAAGCATACTCACGACCCCCTAACATGCTTATAAACAGACTGCTGGCAGTACTGTTGCCTCTATGTTATTAATGACATTGCAGGAATCAGATTCCAACAAGTTGTGGGTTTCTCTTGAAGCAAAAGAAACCAGTTACAGGGGAAATGAAACGGTCAACTCAGTGCTCTCCCTAAAAAAAATTTAAACTCATTTGAGTTCACTGTTTGTCCTTCTTCACCTCTCACTGAAGCTGTTCTGTTCCTTGGTAATTGCTGTTTGACGATTCTGGTGGATTGTCAGTCTTCATGCTTTTATTCATTAAAATGTATAAGTAAAACTTGATGCAATGGAAGAACTGTGGCAGCCTCCACCACAGAACAAAGGCTTTTCTGAACCAGGCTTTTGCCCATAGCGTCTGAGTATACGTTTCATGTGGGGTTTTTTCCCCCCCCCAGGAATCCAATGGCATGATTTTACATTTAGAATCGATACCGACATTTTCTTTGACCAAAACTAAGTAAAGAGAAAAAGGAAGAAACATTTCTACATTTAACTAAAAAACCTAAAGGCAATCTGAATAAGACTTTGAAAAAAATTTAATTTTAATTGAAGGAAAATTGCTTTCCAATATTGTGTTGGTTTCTGCCATACATTGACATGAATCAGTCATAGGTATACATATGTCCCCTCCCTCTTGAACCTCCTGCCCACCTTCCGCTCCATCGCACCCCTCTACGTTGTTCCAGAGCACTGGTTTGAGCTCCCTGAGTCATACAGCAAATTCCCACTGGCTATACTGGCTATGTGTATGTTTCCATGCTACTTTCTCCATTCACCTTGAAGCTTTATTTCCATTTTGTGATCTAAAGCAGACCTAAGGTGTTTGTGCAGACAGGTGGTGAGTCCTTGGGCAAAGGATCATGTTTACATTCTGAGAATATTTCAGGATTCACATCAGAAAGGATTTTGAAACATGGTTTTAAACTCCCATTGAAACATGTTGCAGGGTGAACCTTAAAGAGAAAACCAAGCCAGATAAACCCAAGATCTTGGCTTCCTGTCAAATCTCACTTTTTGGAACCTCAGGTCAGGGACTTCCTTGGTGGTCCAGTGGTTGAGACTCCACCCTTCAAATGCAAGAGGCACAGGTTCAATCCCTGGTGGGGAAATTAAGATCCCACATGCCATAAAGTGTGGCAAAAAAAAAATTTTTTTAATTAAAAAAAAAAAGAAATAGAAACCCCAGTTCATCCTTCCAGAAGTCTTCCAAGGCAGCCTTCCCTAAACCCATCCCTGCCACAGACACCAGCCCTGTGACTTCCTTGATCCTGCTAAAAAAAAAAAAAAAAAAAAAAAAAGCTCAGTGCATTTTGCATAAAACTAGCAGAAAGGAGCACAGCAAGACAGGAATTCTTAGCAGTAGAAAACTGAGCGGTTTGGTGGTGAGACAGTAGTCTCTTTCTTTGGGATGAGTGGGGAGAGTTCTCCCCTTGCCTTTGAGTGAGGGGTTTCCCTAAAGACAATACTGAACTCTGTTTAGTTGCCGAAACCATGCAGGCTTGGGATTTTTTAGAAAGTCGGAACATTCAGAGGATTGAAACACCCATTACGATGAACTGTAACTTAGGAGTACCCAGTAGAGGCAAGAGAATGGAAGACTTTTTAAAAATACAGTTTTATCAAAAAAATTGAACTTCAGCTGGATTAAGTTGACACCAATTTCCACATGTGTCAGTCAGTAGAAAATGTGCCTTTAAAAACTGGAACCTTTTTTGGCCACTGATAGCATCTTAGTCTGGGCTTCCCAGATGGTACTAGTGGTAAAGAACCCACCTGCCATTGCAGAAGACATAAAGAGATATGGGTTCGATCTTAGTCCGTAACATTTTTTTTTATGATTGAAATGCAGTTTTCATCATTCACAGAGCCCATATTTGTAAATTCGCCTGCTCACTAAAATTTAATAAATCAATACGTAAGTGTTTTCACAGTCATTCAGGGACAAGTTGCTGAAAACATAGGCATTTTGCTAGCTGAAGTTGGACAAGGCCACCCTCTGCCTCCCCGTTTGGCTCATACTGTAAACAAGTGTCATTTTCACGGTTTATTTTAGTGTCCCATTTTTGCTCTGTGTGTTGATGATGTCACCATTTAAAATCGCCCCCAAGCAAAGAGCAGATGGTCTCCTCAGTGATCCAGTACCGTAAGGCTGTGATGCGCCCTACTGCAAAGTATGTGCTCAGTAAACTTTGTTCAGGCGTGAGTGTGAGTCATATTATTGAATCAACCATATATGTTACATAAGATGTCAGACCAAAACACATTAATAAAGGTTATGTATTAATCGTTTCACAGAAAATGTGATCAGAGGCTCTCCTGAGCTGTACCCTCTTTTCTCCCCTAGGAACAGTGCTTTAGTGTCTGCTCATTCCATTGGATACTACAGAACACGAATACTGTACTGCAACAAAAAATGAGAATTGATCACATCTGACTGAAAGCTCTGTACCATCTACAAACTTGAGGGACTCTATGGTGTGGAGATAGCCTTCAGTTATCATCTCAGAAATATAGGACTCAGAAATGTCCTGCTGTTTGGGGGGGCCAGGTTTCGGGTGAATCAGGAGTTATGGAGATTGGATGAAAACACAGTGAATTTTATATGTGAGGCAAAGAAAGGGAAGCTAGTACTGGAATGTAGAGAGAGAAGGGAAATTTGGCTGTAAGTCATGGCCAGGGTCTGCCTTAAAGGGAAGGAGATGGAGATGGAGGAAGAAACTAAAGATGAACATCTGAAAGTGAAGGACAAATTGATGCATTCATAGTGAAACTCAGAGTCGGTAGGAGAAGGCAATGGCACCCCACTCCAGTACTCTTGCCTGGAAAATCCCGTGGGTGGAGGAGCTTGGTAGGCTGCTCCATGGGGTCAGGAAGAGTCGGACACGACTGAGCAACTTCACTTTCACTTTTCACTTTCATGCATTGGAGAAGGAAATGGCAACCCACTCCAGTGTTCTTGCCTGGAGAATCCCAGGGACGGGGGAGCCTGGTAGGCTGCCGTCTATGGGGTCGCACAGAGTTGGACACGACTGAAGTGACTTAGCAGCAGAGTTGGTACCCAAGATAATGTCATTAACCATGGGATGTGTCACTGAAAGCGTTCAACATACTGCTACTGAATCATAGAATGGGAACATTAATGTGTGTAAAATGTCATTGGTTATATTTTCTTGAGAAGCAGTAGGTGAGATACCAAGACATTCAGCAGAGCTTAATGACATCATTTTTACATAAATTGAGCTTTATTTGTTTTTTGTTTTCTTTTTGCCTCATGTAAGATCATGAATCTTTCTCTCATAGCTACCCAGAAAAGACAGTTTTGATTTTGGATAAATAGCATCTGCAGAAATGTTTCTCTTAAGCCAGGGGCACTTGCATGCACTTAAGGTAATGGAATTTAATAACCCTATTTAATTTGTGATAGTGGGAGAGAGATTTTTTTTTACTAGCTAACTTAGAGAAACAATGTGTTCTCATATTCATGCAAAAAGTAATTTGTTTTATATGCAGAAAGTAGAGTTTACAGTGTGAAATAAACAAATCATTGCTTTAAACAGTGTAGGAGAATGCATGCTACAGAAATAATTGCTTGTTTACATGCATTTGCTTGTTGGAAACAAAAGACTGAAATGATAGCTCCTCTACCATTAGTCTGCTATGTGAAGAAATGAGAAAGGAGAGAGAATTTCCCATAATCCCATGTGGTCATGATTAATTGTACCATTTGGCCACTTAATGGTATATTAGATCAATATGGCATCTAACTCTTGAGCTTCAGTTAGAAATCTCAAGTTTGGTGGAAAAGTATTTTTTAGTGTTTCAGGAAAGATTGTCAAAACTTTAGGAAAATCAGTGCTGATGAAATATGACCAAGTTATATCTTGACATACGTAAAAGTTACTTTTTGTTTTTTCTAGGAGTTCAAAAATCATTCTGAGCACTAAGAATTTTTTTTAAGTAGTGTTAAAATCACATTTAACTGCTGCTAACAAGTAATACTCATACTCAAATTTTTCTAAAAACTAAACACAATAAGACACATAAAATACATAAGACAAAAATTAATACAAATTTTCAGTAAGTATTGGTTATTATAATAGTATTGTTTTTTTGGTTATCATACAAGTGACCTTCTCTTTCTTGAAAATGCCTAGAACTCAGAATGTAAAAGATAGGAAATAACTAAGCAAAAGGAAATTTTGAGGACTGCAAAGAGATTTTCTGTATCCCCCAAGACATTTCCTTTAAAAGACTGTGAATGGGAGAACATAATAACAAACAAAGCAACTGACAAAGAATTAATCTCAAAAATATACAAGCAGCTCCTGCAGCTCAATTTCAGAAAAATAAATGACCCAATCAAAAAATGGGCCAAAGAACTAAACAGACATTTCTCCAAAGAAGACATAGAGATGGCTAACAAACACATGAAAAGATGCTCAACATCACTCATTATCCGAGAAATGCAAATCAAAACCACAATGAGGTACCACTTCACGCCAGTCAGAATGGCTGCAATCCAAAAGTGTACAAACAATAAATGCTGGAGAGGGTGTGGAGAAAAGGGAACCCTCTTACACTGTTGGTGGGAACGCAAACTAGTACAGCCACTATGGAGAACAGTGTGGAGATTCCTTAAAAAACTGGAAATAGAACTTCCATATGACCCAGCAATCCCACTGCTGGGCATACACACTGAGGAAACCAGAACTGAAAGACACGTGTACCCCAGTGTTCATCACAGCACTGTTTATAATAGCCAGGACATGGAAGCAACCTAGATGTCCATCAGCAGACGAATGGATAAGAAAGCTGTGGTACATATACACAATGGAATATTACTCGGCCGTTAAAAAGAATGCATTTGAATCAGTTCTAATGAGGTGGATGAAACTGGAGCCTATTATACAGAGTGAAGTAAGTCAGAAAGAAAAACACCAATACAGTATACTAACGCATGTATATGGAATTTAGAAAGATGGTAACGATAACTCTGTATGCGAAATAGCAAAAGAGACACAGATGTAAAGAACAGTCTTTCAGACTCTGGGAGAAGGCGAGGGTGGGATGATTTAAGAGAATAGCATTGAAACATGTATACTATCATATGTGAAACAGATTGCCAGTCAAGGTTTGATGCATGAAACAGGGTGCTCAGGGCTGGTGCACTGGGATGACCCAGAGGGATGGGATGGGGAGGGAGGTGGGAGGAGGGGTTCAGGATGGGGAACACATGTACACCCATGGCAGATTCATGTCAATGTATGGCAAAAACCACTACAGTATTGTAAATAATTAGCCTCCAATTAAAATTTTTTTAAGAAAAGACTGTGAAGGGACTTCCCTGGTGGTGCAGTGGCTAAGACTCTGCACTCCCAGTGCAGCGGACCTGGGTTCCACCCTTGGTTGGGGAAGTAGATCCCACAGGCAGCAACTAACAGTTTCCCCGCTGAAACTGAAAGATCCCACATGCTGCAATGAAGATTAAAGATCCTGTGTGCCACAACCAAGACCTGGCGCAGCCAAATAAGTAAATAAATATTTTTTTTAAAGGAGTATGCAATGATTTTGTTTGTCTGCATCCATATTAGTTTCGTTAGGGTGATTAAAACTCTCTGCTATTACAAGCAGACTCAAAATCTCAGTAGTTTAAAACAAGATTTATTTATTGTGCATGTCATAGTTCCTCTGAGATTACTCCTCTAAATAGTTTCTTCCACCTTATAGCTTTCCTAGTCTTAGAGGGAGGGAAACACCTTCAAAGTTGTTTGGATGGTTTAGGGCCAGGCCTGGAAACAGCAACATGATTTCCACTCACATTCTTTAGACCAGAATCTTGTCCTAGTTCAGTTCAGTCTCTCAGTTGTGCCCGACTCTTTGCGACCCCATGGACTGGAGCCCCCCAGGCTTCCCTGTCCAACACCAATTCCCAGAGCTTGCTCAAACTCATGTCCATTGAGTTGGTGATGCCATCCAACCATGTCCTAAGGCCACAACGTAACTGCACAGTATTCTGGGAAGGGCTTTCTTACCGGTTGCATGCTGCTGCTAAGTTGCTTCAGTCGTGTCCGACTCTGCGACCCCGTAGACGACAGCCCACCAGGCTCCCTCGTCCCTGGGATTCTCCAGGCAAGAACACTGGAGTGGGTTGCCATTTCCTTCTCCAATGCATGAAACTGAAAAGTGAAAGTGAAGTCGCTCGGTCATGTCTGACTCTTAGCGACCCCGTGGACTGTAGCCCACCAGGCTCCTCCATCCATGGGATTTTCCAGGCAAGAGTACTGGAGTGGGGTGCCATTGCCTTCTCCATACTGGTTGCATGGAGAAAAGAAACACATAGGCTTTCTTGATTCTTGAGAGATACTAAAGGTTTAAATTTTCCAGTGTGCTCTGTTTATTTCTTAGCATGCCATTAACATGGGGTTAACAATTTATTATAAGGGCACCATTTGATACCATCATTTTTGTATCTCAGCATGCACAGTCAAGGTTGGTCCAAGTCTTCCCTGAAGCTTCCCTGATCATTTTACCACACCCTATAGTGATCCTCATGTGAAGAGCTGACTCATTGGAAAAGACTTTGATGCTGGGAGGGATTGGGGGCAGGAGGAGAAGGGGACGACAGAGGATGAGATGGCTGGATGGCATCACTGACTCAATGGACGTGAGTCTAAGTGAACTCCGGGAGTTGGTGATGGACAGGGAGGCCTGGCATGCTGCGATTCATGGGGTCACAAAGAGTCGGACACGACTGAGCGACTGAACTGAATGACAGTGATCCTCTAATCTATGCTGTTATGGTGACATTTGGCACATAATCTCTGTAGTCTTTATTCTTTCTACTTGTAGTATCTATTACCTTCCTGTTAAACTCTACATATCTTACATCTGATAGCGCAGAATGGTATCGTATAGCATAGTGTGGTCTGGTATCACACAGTACCATATCATATAGTGTTGTATAGTAGTTAATGACATAGTCTCTGTAGTCGGTCTGCAAGGGTTTGAATTCTGGTTTTATTACTTACTAGCAATTTGCCTTACCTAATTATCCAACTTCTTTGTACCCTACTTTCCTCAGTTAAAAATAAGCATAATCACTAAAGTACATACTTCATATATCTGTTAATGAAGTTGCACGTGATAAAGTACGTGAAGCACTGAGAGCAGTAAGCATTTATAACACTCGTAGTGATGTAATTACTTGTACAATACAGAGCTATCACTTCTTATTCTTGAATGCTCTACTGCAATTTTCATATAGGCCTACCCAGACTAGGTCACAAGAAAGGTTTACCAAGACAAATTAATGAAGATTTCTGATTGATAAAGTAGAGAATCTTCTACATCCAGATAAGAACCCTTCCTCAGTGTATCTCCTCCAGTTCCACACAGATGCCAATATTAAGATATAATCTTTTTCTTTAGAATTAGGAATTAACATTAAAATGGCTAATTTTTTTTTTCATTTAAGCAATACAGTGCACTAAACTGTAAGTGCAATGCTTACTGACATAGCATGTCTAAAATCCTGGGTGAAATAAAACATTTAATTTTCATGTACACCTGAGCTGTTATGAAAGTGAAAGATTACCTGCAAAGGCCACATATCATGTGAAAGTACAGTTCCACGGAAGTACAGAAATTTATTCTGGGTTGTTTGCCAATTCTTTGTGACCTGGCACCTGAGTTTTAGTAGTTATACACAAAGGTTGGTGGCTCAGTGGTAGAGAATCTGCCTGGCAATACAGGAGACACAGGTTCCATCCCTGATCCAGGAAGATCCCACATGCTAAAGAGTGACTAAGCCCATGGGCCACAACTATTGAGCCTGTGCTGTAGAGCCCAAGCCCCACAACAAGAGAAGCCACCACAATGAGAAGCCCACACACTCCAATGAGAGAGTAGCCCCTTCCTGCCACAACCTGAGGAAAGCCCACACAGCAACAAAGACCCAACGAAGCCAGAAACAAGTATATAAATAGATTTAAAAAAGAAAGAAGGGACCCGGGCAGATTGTGCAAATAGATTGGAGACGTAGATAAAAAGCAAGAAAGGGGATTGTATTTAAAAATCCCACATCTCATAGACAGTTAATAGAGAAAATTGCTTGCCTCAGCCTTCACTCTGTGAGGAGCAGGAGAAAGAAAATATCTGTTTTTAAAATGCATTAAGCTCAGTCCTACCAGGTAACCATTTTAACCACCCAAAAAAAGGGCAAAATTTGAGTTTAAAGCAGCATCAAGTTGATAGTCTCCCAGGTGTTTGACAGGAGAAATGCAAATCCCTGAAAGAATGCATCTTAAACCTAAGCCTCACATTTAGGAAAAAGGTTTCCAAGGAGCATGAGCTCACAAAAAGATTTACTAAACACAAGGGAGTAGAACACTATTAGCAAAAAACAAAGTGAAGAATTTCAGAATTTTTACCCCAGGAGTATGTAAGTTTTATATCTTTAATACACTCAAGAAGCTAAAAGCATATAGCAAGTATCATAAAGTTGTGTGTTTTGTGTGTTAGTCACTCAGTCATGTCTGACTCTTTGTGACCCCATGGACTGTAGCCCACCAGGCTTCTCTGTCCATGGGGTTCTTCAGTCAAGAATACTGGAGTGGTAGCCATCTTCTTCTCTAGGAGATCTTCCTGATCCAGGGATTGAACCTGGGTCTCCTGCATTGCAGGCAGATTCTTTATCAGCTGAGCCACCAAGGAGGCCCATCATAAAGTTATGGAATTTGAAAAGAAATTAGCATTCTGGAAATGAGAAACATGATAATTGAACTTAGGAATTGCTTTAAACATAAGATTAGGCTAATTGGAGAAAGAATGTGTAAATCAGAAGATAGGTTAATAATTAAGAATGCCACACAGGCAAAGAGGAGGTAGGAATGAGAGCTTAAAGATGAAGAACATGTAGCGGGGGAGGGTAGGACACATGTCAGACTGGGAGGTCTAGGACAGGAGGGGGCAACTTGTTCCTGTAAAAATATCAGATAGCAAATATTTTAGGGTTCATGGGCCAGAAGGGCTCTATCAACCCTGTCACTGTCATGCAAAATGATGCTCTGAAAAATACTCCAAGAAATACTCAACTCTGCCATTGTAGTGCAGAGCCGCTGTACATAATCATGTAAACAAATGAGGCTGGATGTTTTCCAATAAAACTTTACTTACAAAAAGACAGCATACTTTGTTTGGTGCATGGATCGTTATTTGTCAACTTCTAGTCTTGGAAATAATAGAAAATCAGGGTAGAAGAAAATTTGAGAAGATAGTGAATTACATCTCAATCAAGATGCCCAAAACAATTAAATCTCAAACCAAAAGGAAAAGGTACAATAATGGCTGGGAATTTTCCAGAAATAATAGAACACAATAATTCTCAGATTCACAAGACAAAAATTCCAAAGTAGGAAAAAGTAAAAATAAAATGCAGTTCATACAGCATGCTTGGGGCTGGTGCATGGGGATGACCCACAGAGATGTTATGGGGAGGGAGGTGGGAGGGGGGTTCATGTTTGGGAACACATGTAAGAATTAAAGATTTTAAAATTAAAAAAAAATAAAAATAAAATAAAAATAAAAATAAAAAAATAAAATGCAGTTCAATTCAGTTCAGTCACTCAGTCGTGTCCAACTCTTTGCAACCTCATGAACTGCAGCACACCAGGCCTCCCTGTCCATCACCAACTCTCGGAGTTCACCCAAACTCATGTCCATCGAGTCGGTGATGCCATCCAGCCATCTCATCCTCTGTCGTCCCCTTCTCTTCCTGTCCCCAATCCCTCCCAGCATCAGAGTCTTTTCCAATGAGTCAACTCTTCACATGAGGTGGCCAAAGTACTGGAGTTTCAGCTTTAGCATCAGTCCTTCCAATGAACACCCAGTACTAATCTCCTTTAGGATGGACTGGTTGGATCTCCTTGCAGTCCAAGGGACTCTCAAGAGTCTTCTCCAACACCACAGTTCAAAAGCATCAATTTTTTGGTGCTCAGTTTTCTTCACAGTCCAACTTTCACATCCATACATGACCACTGGAAAAACCATAGCCTTGACTAGACGGACCTTTGTTGGCAAAGTAATGTCTCTGCTTTTGAATATGCTATCTAGGTTGGTCATAACTCCTTCCAAGGAGCAAGTGTCTTTTAATTTAGTGGCTGCAGTCACCATCTGCAGTGATTTTGGAGCCCCAAAAAATAAAGTCTGGCACTGTTTCTACTAGTTATTGTGAAACTGCAGGACAAGAATGATAACGAAAAAAAATCTAAAGTTATTTTAAAAAATCATTAAATTCATTCTCCTAAAAATATGTAGAGACTGGACAAAATTTCAAAAATATATCAGGCTCCTGGAAATTGACCCAAGACAAACAATGCTTATGAAGCATCTTTTCGTGAAAAACCTCTAGAACTTTGAGTGGGAATGGTAGAAATCTGTGATCTTCATACTTGGAGTTAGTCCAGACACCCCACTACAAGCAGCACCTTGGCAGATGCCATCTGTAGCTTTACATGAGTGGGGTTGGATGTGAAAACTAGCAGTTTAACTGTCAGAGAGGGATGACTTGAAATGAAAGGTGAAAATCCACACCCAAGAATTTTGTCAGTAAAGTAGCAAACTTGCTAGGATATCAATAAGAGAAATCCGGTGCTCTTCACCTTAAACTTGTACTCCCATTTCAGTGAGCAGGGGACACCAAGAAATTTAATAAGATCTTTTAAAAATAATTTTATTATCTTTTTAGTTTTGGCCATTCTGGTCTTCATTGCACAGCTTTTTCTCTAGCTGCGGCAAGGGGGAGCGGGCTACTCTAGTTGCGGTGCCATGGCTTCTCGTTGCGGGTCACCGGCTCTAGGGTGCACGAGCCTCAAAAGTTGCAGTTCTGGGGCTCTGCAGTGCAGGCTCAGGAACTGTAGCGCACACATTTACTTGCTCTGCAGCATGTGGGATCTTCCCGGATCAGGGATCGAACCCATGTCTCCTGCATTGGCAGGCAGATTCTTTACCAAAGAAACCCCTTAGTGAGATCTTGGGAGTGAGAAAATCCCAAAGAGATTACAGTTATTGGAACTAATAAGCAATTGTAGCAAGGTAGGAGGATGCAATATATTAATATCAAATCATATTAATATTAATATAATTATACAAATATAATTATATATTGATAGTATAGTGATTATATAATATGTAGGCATTAATTGATGTGTTAAGAATTAATCAATACAATTACTATTTGTGTTAATCTTGATATAATTAGTAGTATATTGTGTTATATAAATTTGTATTATTATAAATTCATAAATTGATACTAAATTTATAGATTATAAATTAATACTTAAAAAGTCAATTCCTTTCCTATATACCAGCATTGAACAATTCAAATTTGTAATTAAGAACATAATACTATTTTTGCATTAATACCAAAAAAGTGAAATACTTTAGGTATAAATCTGATAGACTATGTGCAGGATCTATATGAGAAAAAAAGCTGCAAACTTTAATGGAAGAAGTCAAATATCTAACTAAATGAGGAGAGAGTTCATATTCATGAATAGGAAGATTCAATATTGTCAAGACATCAGTTTTCTCCAACTTGATCTTTGGATCTGTTTCTCCTTTAACTCATGAGTTATTTAACATTTGGAGATTTTTCAAATAGCTTTCTGCCACTGATTTCTAATTCTGTTGTGATCAAAGGAAATATCCCATGCATTTCCATATCTCTGTGTAGTACCCTCCTGTGATATGTTTCCCTAAAATCTGTGTTTTTGCCTCCCTGAACTTTGAACTCTGTCTCCTCCACTCAGAGAGATAGCTGACCTCTGTTTGGGTGTCCTTTCCTTTCACTGTGGTCTGGAAACTCCCAGACAGTAACCAGAGACATTCACTGGGCACACCTCATTTGTTTTTATCTCTCAGCAATCACTTTCTTGTGCTGTGCATTGTACAATGTCTGAGAACCATTGTTTCATATATTTTGTCTATTTTCCTAGCTATTTGAAGAGGAAGGGTAAATCTGGTCTCTTTTATTCCGTCATTGCCAGAAGCAAGCCAAAAACTGTTTCAAGGCAATTGTGTTTCCTCTAAACAACAACAAACAGAAAATGTAACTTTAAAATGGCACCCTCTTCAGTAGCATAAACAAGATAAGGTTCGCAGGAATATGTTTAACAAAAGATGTGCGATTTTTGGAATATTATAAAATCTGCTAAAAATAAACTATTAATGCCTAAATAAATGGACAGAAATGTAATGTTAATGGTTAGGAAGACTCAATCACATAAATTTAGATTCAGTGCAATACTAATGAAATAATTTTCCCACTATATTGAGATATAATTGACATATAACATTCATTGTGTAAGTTTAAGCATGCCTTTGATATATTGAAAAAATGATTACTGTCATCATTGAAAAAATGATTACTGTCATCAGTTCAGTTCGGTCGCTCAGTCTTGTCTGACTTTTTGCGACCCCATGGACTGCGTCATAGCATTCCCTTTGTTGTGCAGAGGGTTTTTTTTAGTTTGATGTGCTCCCCCACACACACCTTTTTATTTTGCTTTTGTTGCCTTTGCTTTGATTTCAAATCCAAGACTTATGTCAAAGAGCTTACTGTGTTTTCTTTTAAGAGGTTTATGGCTGTAGGCATTTTATTCAAGTCTTTAACCCATTTTGAGTTGATTCCTGTGTATGGTGTACAATAGGGGTCTAGTTTCATTCTCTTCCAGTTTTCCCACTACCATTTGTTGAAGAATTTATCCTTTCACCATTGTATATTCTTGGCTCCTCTGTCATGAATTAGTTGACTATCTATGCATGTCTTTATTTCTGGGCTCTGTATTCTGTTTCATTGATCTATGTGTCTGTTTTAATGCCGATATGATTCTCTTTTGATTACTGTGGCTTTGTAATATAGTTTGAAATCAAGAAGTGTGGTGCCTCCAGCTTTGTTCTCCTTCTCAAGATTGCTTTGGCTGTGCATGGATTTTTGTGGTTCTGTACAAACTTCAGCATTCTATTTCTGTGAAAAATGCTACTGCAATTTTGATAGAGATTGTGTTGAATCTGTAGATAGTTTTGAAGAGTGTGGACGTCTTAACAATATTAATTCTTCCAATCTATGAACACAGAATATCTTTCATTTATTTCTGTCTCCTTCAGTTTCATTCATCAATGTCTTACAGTTTTCTATTTCTGATAGCTTTATTATGCAGAAAAGTAACTGCTTTTTATATATTGATTTTATATACTGCAACTTCACTGGATTTTCAAATTTGTTCTAGCAGCTTTTTGGTGGAATCTTCAGAGTTTTCTATACATAATATCTGGAGAAGGAAATAGCAACCCACTCCAGTATTCTTGCCTGGAGAATACCGTGGACAGAGGAACATGGTGGACTACAGTCCTTGGACGTGCACAGAGCTGGACATGACTGAAGCGACTAAGCAGCGTACACAATATCGTACCATCTAAAACAGAGACAGTTATAATTTCTCCTTTCCAATTTGGATGCCTTTTATTTTTGTTGCAGAATTGCTCTGGCTGCAGCTTCCAATACTAGGTTGAATAAAAGTGGAGAGAGTGGACATTCTTGCTTTTGACCTCAGAAGAGAAGCTCACAGCTTTTCACTGTTGTGTATGATTTTAGTTGTGGGATTGTCAGATATCGCCTTTATTATTTTGAAGTATATTCTCTATGTACCCAGTGTGTTGAGTATGTTTATCATGAAAAGATGTTGAATTTTGTCAAAACTTTTTTTCTGCTCTTATTGAGATGATCTTATGATTTTTATTCTTTATTTTGTTAAAATGATGTATCACAATGATTGACTTGTAGATGTTGAACCATTGTTACTTCCCTAGAATAAATCCCACTTGGTGGTAGTGTGTGATACTTAATGTACTGCTGAATTCAATTTGCTAATATTTAATCAGGATTTTTCATCAGGGATACTGGCCTGCAATTTTCTCTTCTTATAGTGCCCTCATCTGGTTTGGGTATCAAGGTAATTTTGGCAAGAAGAGTTTGGGAAAGTTCCCTCTTTTTCTGTTTTTTTTTTGGAAGAGTTTGAGAAGGGTTGGTATTAATTCTTCTTTAAATGTTTGGTAGAACATTTAAAGTGAAATCATCTGGCCTGGATTTTTTTGTTAGAACCAGGGAAAACGTTAATAGCTTTACTTTTATGTGTAATTTAGCAAGATGTTTATAAAATTGCATGGAACAGCAAAGTACTAGGAATACCCAAGACACCCCTTAAGAAAAGCCATTGCCCAGCCTAATATCGTGGTTGATAACATGAGTCAGGAGACTTCTTTGATGGTCCGATGGTTAAGAATCTGCCAATGCAGGGGACAAGGGTTCAATGCCTGATCAGGGAACTAAGATCCATAAGCCGTGGGGCAACTAAGCCCGCTCACTGCTGCAACTATTCAGCCTGCATGCTTCAACTAAGACCTGAAGCAACCAATTAAATATATCTTTATCTATATCTCTACACAGTGTAAGTGAGAAATAGATTTAAGGGACTAGATCTGAGAGATAGAGTGCCTGATGAACTATGGACAGAGGTTCGTGACACTGTACAGGAGACAGGGATCAAGACATCCCCATGGAAAAGAAATGCAAAAAGCAAAATGGCTGTCTGGGGAGCTGTGATATAGCTGTGAAAAGAAGAGAAGCGAAAAGGAAAGATAAAAGCATCTGAATGCAGAGTTCCAAAGAATAGAAAGAAGAGATAAGAAAACCTTCTTCAGCGATCAATGCAAAGAAATAGAAGAAAAGAAAAGAATGGGAAAAAACTACAGATCTCTTCAAGAAAATTAGAGATACCAAGGGAACATTTCATGCAAAGATGGGCTCGATAAAGGACAGAAATGGTATGGACCTAACAGAAGCAGAAGACATTAAGAAGAGGTGGCAAGAATACACGGAAGAACTGTACAAAAAAGATCTTCACAACCCAGATAATCATGATGCTGTGATCACTCATCTAGAGCCAGACATCCTGGAATGTGAAGTCAAGTGGGCCTTAGAAAGCATCACTACGAACAAAGCTAGTGGAGGTGATGGAATTCCAGTTGAGCTATTTCAAATCCTGGAAGATAATGCTGTGAAAGTGCTGCACTCGCTATGCCAGCAAATATGGAAAACTCAGCAGTGGCCACAGGACTGGAAAAGGTCAGTTTTCATTCCAATCCCAGAGAAAGATAATGCCAAAGAATGTTCAAACAACCCATACAATTGCACTCATCTCACATGCTAGTAAAGTAGTGCTCAAAATTCTCCAAGCCAGGCTTCAGCAATCCGTGAACCGTGAACTTCCAGATGTTCAAGCTGGTTTTAGAAAAGGCAGAGGAACCAGAGATCAAATTGCCAACATCCACTGGATCATGGAAAAAGCAAGAGAGTTCCAGAAAAACATCTATTTGTGCTTTATTGACTATGCCAAAGCCTTTGACTGTGTGGATCACAATAAACTGTGGAAAATTCTGAAAGAGATGGGAATACCAGACCACCTGACCTGCCTCTTGAGAAACGTATATGCAGGTCAGGAAGCAATAGTTAGAACTGGACATGGAACAACAGACTGGTTCCAAATAGGAAAAGGAGTACATCAAAGCTGTAGATTGTCACCCTGCTTATTTAACTTCTATGCAGAGTACACCATGAGAAACACTGGGCTGGAAGAAGTACAAGCTTTCCGGGAGAAGAAAGAATCAAGATATCTGGGAGAAATATCAATAACCTCAGATATGCAGAAGACACCCCCCTTATGGCAGAAAGTGAAGAAGAGCTAAAGAGCCTCTTGATGAAAGTGAAGGAGGAGAGTGAAAAAGTTGACTTAAAGCTTAACATTCAGAAAATGAAGATCATGGCATCTGGTCCCATTACTTCACGGGAAGTAGATGGAGAAACAGTGGAAACAGTGTCAGACTTTATTTTTAGGGGGCTTCAAAATCACTGCAGATGGTGATTGCAGCCATGAAGTTAAAAGACGCTTATGCCTTGGAAGGAAAGTTATAACCAACCTAGATAGCATATTGAAAAGCAGAGACGTTACTTTGCCAACAAAGGTCCGTCTAGTCAAGGCAATGGTTTTTCCTGTGGTCACGTATGGATGTGAGAGTTGGACTGTGAAGAAAACTGAGCGCCAAAGAATTGATGCTTTTGAACTGTGGTGTTGGAGAAGACTCTTGAGAGTCCCTTGGACTGCAAGGAGATCCAACCAGTGCATCCCAAAGGAGATTAGCACTGGGTGTTCTTTGGAAGGACTGATGCTAAAGCTGAAACTCTAGTACTTTGGCCACCTCATGTGAAGAGTTGACTCATTGGAAAAGACTTTGATGCTGGGAGGGATTGGGGGCAGGAGGAGAAGGGGACGACAGAGGATGAGATGGCTGGATGGCATCACGGACTCGATGGACGTGGGTTTGGGTGAACTCCAGGAGTTGGTGATGGACAGGGAGGCCTGGCGTGCTGCGATTCATGGGGTTGCAAAGAGTCGGACACGACTGAGTGACTGAACTGAACTGATATCTCTATCTCTATCTATCTATATATATATACACATACATAGTAAAAAAAAATATGAGTCAGATTTACACAATATGCTTGTACATTTTGGGTTTTAATTCTGCCTAGATACCTACAGTTTATTTCTCTGAGCCTCAGTATCCTCATCCATGTGATAAGCGTTTCAACTTTACAGGGTAATAATGAGGAATAAATGAGTTACCACGTAATAAGTAGTTACATATTTACAGTATCTGACATATCATAAATATCAACCCACGTTAGCTTTTTTTAAATTATTATTTGGCTCTAACTATTAAGACAGCACAACACAGGAGGGACAGACAAATAGATAAACCAAACATATCCAAGAATTCAGAAAAGGCTCACTCAGAAATGGAAATGAATAAACAACAAAGCTGCCCCTTCAGATCTACAGGAAAGGATGTATTGTGATGCGGTGTAATTGATTGTTTGATTATTTATGTGGAAAAAAAATGAAAAAGGATATTTTCCTCTCACTAAAAACAAATCAAATGTTCAGCAACTGAAGAATGTAATATGCTCCTGTCATGGGCCACTATACAAGGTGAAAATGAATGAATTAGTTTGTCGTGTAGATACATATAGGAATCTCAAGAAACAATGCTAAGCTAAAATAAATGGTTGTTATTTAGTCACTAAGTCATGTCTGACTCTTTTGCAACCCCGTAGACTATAGCCCACCAGGCTCTTCTGTCCATACAGTTTCCCAGACAAGAATACTGGAGTGGATTGCCATTTCCTTCTCCAGGGGATCTTCCTGACTCAGGGATCGAACCTGCATCTCCTGCACTGGAAGATGGTTTCTTTGCCACTGAGTCACCAGGGAAGCCCAAAAGTAAATTATAGGAGCACAAACACTATTTAAGGTCATTTCTATAAAATGGAAAAAGCAAAGTCAAACTATATATCTATAGATAGATCCACACTTGGAAAACTATGAAGAAAAACAAGAGAATCATTAAAGCTTAATCCAGTGAAGCTGGAAGCACTTAGAGGATTTCACATTCTCCAAAGGCAGTATTTTATATCTAAAGCTAGGCAATGGGTCTGTATGTGTTCTTTGTATTTTTTATCATTACATTTTAGTTTAGAGCCTTTTTATAGTTGCTGTATCTCAAAATCTTTACAGATTATCTGCTGCTGCTAAGTCACTTCAGTCGCGTCCGACTCTATGACCCCATAGACGGCAGCCTACTAGACGGCAGCCTACCAGGCTCCCCCGTCTCTGGGATTCTCCAGGCAAAAACACTGGAGTGGGTTGCCATTTCCTTCTCCAATGCATGAAAGTGAAAAGTGAAAGGGAAGTCACTCAGTCGGATTATCTGAGGAGTGCCTAAAAACCTAAATATCATTTATGTGGTATATCAGTAGTTTACTGCTTCCATCCTCTTGTCCTGGTTAGATAGCATCACCAATTCATTGGACATGAACTTGAGCAAACTCTGGGAGATGGTGAAGGACAAGGAAGCATGGTGTGCTGCAGTCCATGGGATCGCCAAGAGTCAGACACGACTTACCGACTGAACAATAACACTGCTTTCATGAATGTGTTATATTTGATATTTTAAAATTTTAATACTGCGTAATAAACTTTTGCATAATCTAAAAAAAAGTTCTACATTATAAATATCCCATGAAGAGCTTTTCCCAAAAGCAAATTTTCCACGGGTTAGAATTAGGGGTCTCCTGAGGACATAAAAATAGTTGTCAAAGAAGAAACAGGAATGAAGGAAGCCAAGGGCTGTGAAATGACATTAAACTATGATGGAAAATGAACCCTGTTTCACAGTTTTCTTAACTGCCCATAAGTGGGTACATTTTTTTGTCTATGATTCTTTTTTAGAGCTGAAAAGAATCATCTGAATAATCCTACCATGGATTGGGGTTGCAAAACAATTCAAAAAGAGACTTTAGAGCCTCATCTGCTTTTGGAAATTAGATGTATCTAAAAACAGAGGAACACCAAATCACTCTTGAAGATGCACGCTGCTCTGTTTCTCTGCATAAATATCTGCATTGCCTTGTTTGCGAACAAGAGTCTGCAGAGATACGAGGGTTATGGACTGTTCTTGCACAGCGTGGTATAAATTCTTCCTTTCATCCACTCTAAAGAGTATTCAGGGACTAAGGCAAGCACATAAAAACAAATGCAGACTTCTCAGTGGATCTTTATTTATTCACTCAGAAAAAAATGGGACACTCTGGTACAGGAGCTTCTATAGTGTAATTCAGGACAAATTTTGAAAAGTCAGGGCCAAAAAATTTGCTAGCAAAAATTTGAAAGTCACGAGGGGAAATCTCTCCCTCACTTTGAGGAGGATGTGCTATTCCTTTCAAGAAAAGAGATGCTCTCCAAAGAGAAGAAAAGACAGTGGCAGGGAAGAAGAGACAGGAGACAAGTTCTGAAAAGGTGGTTTCAGAGTCTTTAAGGCAAATCCATCTCTAGTCTTGCTCATTACCTTGGGAGAAGATGTTTGCATTTGTCTTTGTAAAGTAAGAAAGAAAATGGAATTCAATTCCCATTCCAAGGGCTTTGCATCCTCTGCTTGCGCAGCCGTGTGACAATGCAAGGGGACTTGTTCGGTCTGGGGGCAGCTGAAGTTTGGCCTCAAAGGAAAAAAAAAAAAAATCACTTCTCTTTTCTGGCAGCAGAATAACTCTGCCGATCTCCTTTAAAAAAAAAAAAAAAACAACAACATTTATTTGGCTACACCAGGTCTTTTAGTTTTGACATGCAGAATCTTCATTCACGGCATGCGAACACCTTAGCCTGTGGAGTCTAGTTCCCTGACCAGGGATCAAACCCAGGTCCCCTACATTGGGAGCGTGGAGTCTTAGCCACTGGACCACGAGGGAAGTCCCTGCCTATCTCCTTAAATTCATCTTGTGAAAATAGAATTGCATCTAGGCCTTTTCTAGAGGCTACAGAAAATTGTAGTGAGGGAGAAGATGGACCATTGTCTAGCCCTAGTTTCACAGGAGAAATTACAGTGCCACCCGTGTGCAAATGTGAATCTGAAGAACTTTCACTGTGATGCAGGATACCAATTTGACTATTTTAAAGTGCACGGTTCTGTGGTGTTAAGTGCATCCACATTGTTGTGCAACCATCACCACCATCCACCTCCAGAACTTTTTTATCTTCCTTAATTGTATCTCTATGCTTTAAACGGTAAGTCCCCACTCAGCCCCTGGTAACCATGGTTCTGTTTTCCTTATGTATTGACTACTCTAGGTATCTTATATCGGAGAAGGTGATGTCACCCCACTCCAGTACTCTTGCCTGGAAAATCCCATGGACGGAGGAGCCTGGTAGGCTGCAGTCCATGGGGTCACTAAGAGTCGGACACGACTGAGCGACTTCACTTTCACTTTTCACTTTCATGCATTGGAGAAGGAAATGGCAACCCACTCCAATGTTCTTGCCTGGAGAATCCCAGGGACGGGGGAGCCTGGTAGGCTGCCATCTATGGGGTCGCACGGAGTCGGACACGACAGGTACCTTATTATAAGTGGAATCATACAATATTTGTGCTTTTATGATTGTCTTATTTCATTTAGCATAATGTCTTCAAGGTTCATTATGTTATAGCTTATGTCCGAATTTCCTTCCTTTTTAAGGCTGAATAATATTCCATTGTGGGCTTCCCTGGTAGCTCAGCTGGTAAAGAATCCACCTGCAATGCAGGAGACCCTGGTTCAATTCCTGGGTCAGGAAGATTCCCTGGAAAAGGGATAGGCTACCCAAGCCAGTATTCTTGGCATTCCCTGGTGTCTCCGATGGTAAAGAATCTGCCTGCAGTACGGGAGACCTGGCTTCAATCCCTGGGTTGGGAAGATCCCCTGCAGGAAGGCATGGCAACCCACTCTAGTATTCTTGCCTGAAGAATCCCCATGGACAGAGAAGCCTGGTGGGCTACAGTTCATGAGGTCACATAGAGTCAGACACGACTGAGCGACTAAGCATAGCACAGCACAATACTCCCTTCTATGCATATACCACGTTTTGTTTATCCATTCATCTATAGATGGACAGTTGGGTTACTTGCATCTTTGGACTACTGTGAATAATGCTGCTATGAACATGTACAAATAACTGTTCAAGTTCCTGTTTTTATTTATTTTGGGTATGTATCGAGAAAGAATTGTCAGATCACATAGTGATTCTACATTTAATTCTTTGAGGAACCACCAATACTGTTTTACTCAGCGGCTACACCATTTTATATTCCCACCAAAAGTGCACAAGGATTCCAGTCCCTCCCCATCGTCCCTAATTCTTGTTATTTTCTGATTTGGATGGATTTTTGTCTGTTTATTTGTAACATTCTTCCAGATGGGCTTGAGGTGATTTTTCATTGTGATTTTGATTTGCATTTCCATAATGATTAATGATGATGAGCATCTTTTCATGTGCCTATAGGCCTTGAATAATGTTGAAAGCTGTGCTATCTTATATTCAAAGAGCCATTTTTTAATTTCACTATTCTTTTGGCATCTCATTTCTGTATTACTTCTGTGTAAAATTTACTGTGGTTTGAATAAAGAGAAAAGGGAACTGTAGTCTTTAAATGTTTAGAAACAACACTTGGGTTGACTTGGGTGGTGGATCAGATCTCAAGATGTTTTCATGTTTAATGGATGCGCTTTCCCCTGATCGTGCATTAAAAGTTAATTGAATACATAGCACATTTTTAATTTGTTCCATTTTCTTATTTACATCATGATTTCTTGAACCCCTCACCACCATTAAATCAGAGCATTTAAAAGCTTGTGAAAACCAGAGAGAATTTCTCTGGTATTTAAAAAAAGTAGCTGGTGTCTGTTGAACGAAATGTCATTCCATATTTCCACAAGTGCCTGGAAGTTCTGAAATAACCTCTTCTTAATTTTTCCTTTTTTAAGATTTGACTTTTGCTGACCTGAAATATTCAACATGTGGGATGTTTTATAACTGAGAACTTGAGCAAGATAATTTTAAATCATACACATGGAGCCACATCATCTTTTTAAAAAATACACATAAGCTTCACTAATAAATCTCAACCTCATTTATAATGAAAATCATGTAAAGATAATGAAATACTTTTTCTTACAACCAAGAGACTAACAAAGGTTAAAATTTTGGTAGTAAATTACTTTGGTCAAAGTGTGTGGTTTCACAGACATTCCCATTTCTTCTTTATAGAAACCTAATTGTTAAGACCTCACTGAAACATTATTTTGGTAGTATCAATCATAATATGAAATGATGAGGTGATATCTCATAGTTTTCATTTGCATTTCTCTAATAATTAGTGATGCTGAACATCTTTTCATATGCCTCTTGGCCATCTGTATGTCATCTTTGGAGGAATGTCTACTTAGGTCTTCTGCCCATTTTTTGATTAGGTTGTTTATTTTTTGGATATTGAGCTGCATGAGCTGTTTGTAAATTTTGGAAACTAATTCACTGTTGGTCCCATCGTTTGCAAACATTTTCTCCCACTCTGTGGGTTGTTTTTTCATTTGTTTCTGGTTTCCTTTGCTGTGCAAAAGCTTTTGAGTTTAATTAGGTTCCATTTGTTTATTATTGTTTTTATTTCTGTTACTCTGGGAGATGGATCGAAAAGTTACAGCAAGAATTAACAAGCTCATGTACTCACCAAATAATCACTGTGTGTTGCTTGCCTCCTTCAAGTGTTCACTGGATTTATCTCTTTGTTTTTTCTTCTTCTTCTCAGAACTGTGTAAATCTACTTAAAAAAAATTTTTTTAATGAGGTGGGAGGTATCCTCCATCACCATTGTCTCATTTGCATTTTAGAATAAGTAAAAGGTACTGCCCATTAAAATTACAAGTACTTTAAAACTTCATGGATAAATCTGAAGACACTATTATTACCAGTAAGTCATAAGAATACCTTTTAGGTTACTCAGTGTTTTCAAGGATTATATTTTATTTATTTTTGGTTGCACTGGGTCTTCACTGCTGTGCATAAGCTTTCTCTAGTTGTGATGTGGGGGTTTCAGTAGTTGTGGTGCATGAGTTTAGTTGCTCCTCGGTATGTGGAATCTTCCCGGACGAGGGATTGAAGCCCTGTCCCCTACTGGCAGGCAGATTCTTAACCTCTGGACCATCAGAGAAGTCCAAGCTGTTATATTTTATGTTATTCTTTCAATAATATCACTGAAGTCCAGCCTAATAAAAAAATAGCTGATCTTTACTTCAGGATTCCACTTTTAAATACACAATTTTAACTTGCACTTAGAGAAGATATAATTCTTAAAATGGCACATGGAAAACCAACCGTCTGTAACTACTAAATTCCAGCCTCCCTCACAACCTGGCTGTCTAACACATTTTTGGACTACTTTTTCAGACTGCTTCCAAATCTGTGGTTGGTTCCGATAAAGTTGTTCTGCCTTCTATGTATGGGAGTGTTTTGCAATAAAAACCAAAAAAGTTCTTCTTGGCAGTGACAATTTTATAACATACCGAAGCATGTCCTAAATAATTTTAAGGTTCTTTTACAATGTAGAAGTGCAGATGGGTGACATCATGGTGTAAAGCAACTTTTATTGAACTCATAAAAAAATGCTTTTTAAAGGATTCTTGGAAATTAGAGTTGTTAAATCAAGAAACCTCTCTGTCATATTTAACTAGGAAATTGAAGAATCTGAACATACAAGTCTTTGTCTTGAACCTCCGAAGCATGAAAATTTTTACAGGGTAAGTTTAGACCACAGATTCAGTTACCCAGGCACTCAGACTATGACTCCTTACATCTTGCAACCTATGTAGATTAATTACTGGTACAAAATGGCAAAGCATGGTAGGATCCAGCCAGCCAGAGTGGTGGGGGGTATTCCTGGCCCTGCTGTGTTTTGTTATTGTTTGAATTAATATTGGCTGTTCTTGGAGACCACTGAGAGACTTACCTCTAGTCACTGAATGTGATGCAATATCCAACTACAGGAAGGTAGTTTGAGAAATTGTTCACATCTCGATCTGGACCCAGAGCAAAGAGTGTGCTCAGTTACACATATAATAAGACAAGGAATCCATAAAGCAGGTTTTAGTCAAGGAGACAGGAATTAGATTGGTATTGTTATTCATAGATGGTTAATTGGTTGCTATAGAACAGAGATCAACAAACAATGAGTAACTTGGTCATATTAGTTTTTATAAATAAAGTTTTATTGAAACACAGCCTTGCCCCATCACTCATGTTTGGTCTGTGGCTGCTTTCTAAAGTTGAATAGTTCCAAAAAGGATCATACAGTTCTCAAAGCTGAAAATATTTACTGTCTGGTCCCTTACAGAAAAACTTTGCTGACCATTCATTTTATAAAAGACTCTGCTAGGATACCTAAGCAGTCTTCAAGCAGGACAAATAGGAAAATTGGTCATTTATATCCACAAAAATTATTACCTTTAATTCATGTGTTATTTTACAATTGTTAAAATGCTTTCATATTTCTTTAATGTCACTTGATTGTTGCAACAACCCTGGGACTGAAACAGAGAAGACACTAGGGCACCTTTTTCAAGGTCATGAGAGGTGAAACGACTTCTCTGTAGTGATGTAACAAATCAGGGTGTTTCTATGGGCAGAGTGAGCACCAAAGGCAGACCAGTTTTTTTTTTTAATTTTTATTGGTGTAGAGTTGCTTTACAATGTCATGTTTCTACTATACAGCAAAGTGAATCAGCCATATGTTTACATATATCCCCCTTTTTGGATTTCCTTTCCATTTGGGTCAGCACAGAGCACTGAATAGAGTTCCCTGTGCTATACAGTAGGTTCTCATTAACTATCTGTATTATACCTAGTATCAGTAGTATATTTATGTCAATCCCAATCTCCTGTTTAATCCCCCCTTTTCCCCCCTTGGTGTCCATAGGTTTGTTCTCGACATCTGTTTCTCTATTTCTGCAAATAGGTTCATCTATACCCCTTTGCTAGATTCCACATATATGTATTAATATATAATATTTGTTTTTCTCTTTCTGACTTCACTCTAAATGACAGTCTCTGGGTCCATCCATGCCTCTGCAAATGGCACAATTTTGTTCCATTTTATGGCTGAGTAATATTCCATTGTATATATGTACCCTATCTTCTTTATCCATTCCTCTGTTGGTAGACCAAGCCAATCTCACCAAGTTGTTTTGCTTGACACATGGTCAGAAAGCAAGATCAGGAGGCAGTGATGTGAAAGGGCAAGACACCCAGGAGATGCTGGTACTTGGGTACCTATCCTCCTCGGGAGAGTGTGGCTCCCACCCTCAGGCTCCTTCTCCCCCAGCCTTCTCTGCAGATTTGTTGGCTTCACTTTTCCTAGGTCACCGCTGTGACTGAACAGTCCCTGAATGCTCACACTCAGTGTGCAGTGTAAATTACAATAAAACTTTATTTCTAGAGCCAACGACAGTCTCTGGAGCCAGACTGATTTCACATCTCAGCTTCAATACCTTCACTCTGAAATTTGAGGTGAGTTTCTAGGTTTCTGAGTGCCATACTTGACTCATCTGTAAGATGGGAATGATAGCACACACCAAACTGGCCGTGAACTCAGTGGTCCAGAGACCAGTGCTGTGCATGTTTACCCAAACATCTATCATCAGTTTTCTCGATGTTCTTCCTGTTAGGGTACTGTGAAGAATAAAATGACTTAGAATGGTGTGTATATAAAAATGCACAACACGCTGAATTGCTTAGTTGTGTCTGACTCTTTTGTGACCCCATGGACGTTAGCCTGCTAGATTCCTCTGTCCATGGAATTTTCCAGGGAAGAATAGTGGAGTGGGTTGCCATTCCCTATTCCAAAAATGCTCTAAGTGTTGACAATGGCTGTTCATGATCATTACTCTCTCGAGGAGAGACAGGGTCCTGTGGAAACCTGCAGTACTTCTATTATGAGAGGCATCTCTATTGCCTTGGGGAACCTTTACATCCTCAATTGGACATGGATTGTCACCTCCATCTTCTCACCAACCCAGAGGACATCCTGCAGTTTGGGATAACCAAGTCCCTATCTGCAGCTTAGCCTCCACACTGTGATGGGAGGACACTCATCATTCCACCTTCTGACCTGGGAAGGTGGCCAGGGCCAATGCAAGTATCCAGATCTCGGAGAAAACCCCACTTAGTACACAGAACTCTCTCCGTGCAAAACTTCTCTTTTGAAAACATTTTATTTATTTATTTTTGGCTGTGCTGGGTCTTCATTGCTATGCGCGTATTTTCTCTAGTTGTGGCGAGTGGGGGCTGCTCTTCGTTGCAATGTGCAGGCTTCTCATTGCAGTGGCTTCTCTTGTTGAGAGTACAGACATAGTGGAATCTTCGTGGACCAGGGATCAAACCCATGCCCTCTGCTTTGGCAAGCAAATTCTTAAGCACTGGACCACCAGGGAGGTACCCATGCAAGTCTTCTCTAATGGATCATGAGGAAATGAGGGAAGAGACACCCTTATGAATGATCTCAATTTTCAGGTCAAAACAAGAGAAGGTCTGTTCAAAACCTATAGGAGGGATTTGGGTGGTTCCAAAAGCAGAATTCAGGAGCTATAGCAGAGGGTCAGAGCCAGGAGGAAGAGGGTTCCTGGGAAGAGCTAGCTGGTTTATCCAAGCCCCGTCCTCCAAACATCAGAATGTTGCCTCTCCAATGAGGAATTATGCCTGCAGAATGTGAATTTCCAGGGAGGTGGGCAGAGCTAGAGGGATCTAGATGTGAAGCTAAATAAAGAGATATGTGGGGAGGAGGTCTGGGAAGATCAAAAGTACAATGAACATTAGTGAGGGACTTTTAGTGATAACACTTAAAGTGGTTCAGTAAGATGTTCTCATCCTGAAAGAGTGGTTTAGAATAGACTGTGTAAGTACTTGGAATTTTAGAGAAAGAAGAAAACTTCTATTTGAAAAGGATGATCAGCCAATTCCAGAGGTACTGACAGTGAGATCATGAGACTCGGGGAGAAAATCCAGATTCCCCAGGGAGTCAAGGTCATCACCAGTACATGTAACAGGCTTGTTACAAAAAGTCTAAAGGAGAAGCTAACATCAAGGTCCAGAGTGTTGAGCAATGCTGTAGTTAGGTCATTGTGGAGTAACCAAGAAAGGATAAAAAGTGGGAAGAAAGCCCAAGAATTCAAACTAAGCCTGAGTCCAAAAGCTCAGCTAGGGAACAATCCTACTCTGGGAATGTTCTTAAGATCTGGAGTAGATAGGCAAGTTGCCAGTTGATCAGAGGAGAAAAGTTGTCTACTGTAGATTAAAGGAGCTTTCTTGGAACAAGCCAATAGATGTGTACTATATCCTAGAGAAAATGAGGGTTTGTTCTGTAAGGTACTTGTCTTTGCTCTGAAAAAGGAAAGTGTTAATTGCATAGTTGTGTCCAACTCTTTGTGACCCCATGGACTGTAGCCCACCAGGCTCCTCTGTCCATGGGATTCTCCAAGCAAGAATACTGGAGTGGGTTGCCATTCCCTTCTCCAGGGGATCTTCCGACTCAGGGACTGAACCTGGATCCTCCTGCATTGCAGGCAGATTCTTTACCATCTGAACCACCAGGGAAGCCCAGTCACTCACAATTCAAACAAGATACTTGTGGTACAATGGCAGCTCCCTAACTTTGGAATCAAACAATGATGAAATAACATAGACCACAAATTTTCCTCTTTCCCTTTCCCCTTTTGTGCCAGGAGCTTAGAGTCAAATTGCTACCTGCCTTAAGTGTGGAAATACATTTCCATGTTCTGACTTTTTCTCTAGCCTCTGTTATTATTTATTTCTTATTTTAACTGTACATTAAGTTCATTCTGGGCTTCCCTGGTGACTCAGCAGTAAAGAATCCACCTGCCCTGTAGGAGATGCGGGTTCAATCCCAGCGTCCCTTGGAGAAGGAAATGATAACCCACTCCAGGATTCTTGTCTGGGAAATCCTATGGACAGAGGAAACTGGCAGGCTACAGCCCATGGGGTCGAAAAAGAGTCAGACCCCACTGAGCAACTAAACAAAATTTATTTTAGTAATGTATATATTTTGCAAGTCAACTAAGATTCTTTTTTGAAATTAGGCAAAGATAGAAAAAAATTATAAAGCTTCTCTCTTTAATGTCCATCTTTCATTTCTTTAAAGGTTTTGTTGGGGTACATGGCCAGGCAAATGTTTCTGTGTCAGCTTTCAATTATTTTCTTGGCTTAAAGTAAAAATAAACCACCATTGTTGACCAACTTTATGATGGCTTGAGGGTTTGATAACCACTAAGTAACAAAGCATCCCAGGACACTTTCAGTGAGCATAGAGGAAAGACACTGAACCATGTAGTGTTCCTCAACATGCTTTAAAATGTTAGCCTTGTGGATGAACTAATGCTGTTTAAATGGATGCGTTTTTGGTGCAGACATGAAGTCTGTTTTCTGAGTGACGAGGTAAGACAAATATTACTGAATTACTCAAATATATTACTGAAACCAGGTTCACTTACTGAAACTCTGATTACTTGACAAGTAAAATGGGTTTGGTGTTCTCAGACAGTTTCCCTGGAGCCCCCATAAAGGACACACCACATAAACTGCTCTCTGGCAGGTGGGCTCTGAAAAATGGAAGGAGCAAAAGAGCAAACAGCTTTGCTGGTAGCCCTACCCCTGAGGTGCAGCAGCACCTGGAGGGCAGCCAAGAAAAACCTGATCCAGTAGCCGCTAGTCTAGGCACAGAGAAGGGAGATGGCCTAGTGTGGCTCCAAAGCCCACTGAGCATCAGAGTCACCTGAGAATGATGTTTGTAAATTTCTGAGAGTCCCTCCTGTGCTGTTCCCACCATTTGAATCCACTGGGCCTGACGTGGAGCCTCATGGATGTACTTGTGTATATATGTGTGTATTTGTGTGTGTGTACATGTATTCTCAGGGGTCTCCAGAGAAACAGAGCCAACAGAAAATAGATAGGTAGGTAGATAGAGAGCTAGAAAGAAATATATCCATAAATATATGTATGCTGCTATGTATATACATATTTATGTGTGTGTGTATATATATAACCAGATAGATAGGTAGATACATATATATGTATATATATAGGTTGTATATAAATAGGATGTATGTTTTATACACACATATATATAAAACATAGATCCTATTTATATACAACCAATTGTGTGTGTATATATGTGTGTGTGTGTGTGTATATATGTTTAACAGGATAGATAGGTGGACAGATGGGTTCTATTAATTCTGTTTCTCAGGAGAACCTGACTAAGCAGTCTCAACCTGTACAGGTAGTCTGCTCCATAGGTGATCTTGTGTTTTCTCCCTCCATCATAAAATGGGTCTAGTTATATTAGATTCTCCCAGAGAATGAGTGCACACTGGGATGAGCTGCAATTCCATTCTTCAGAAATACTTCCGTCCATTTTGCACAGGTAAACCACCTGCTTCCAGTGGTATTAGGATGACATTATGCTTCGTTCCTCGGCCTGATCCTTCCGGCTGGCTGTGCAGGCTGCCAGCACAGATGTGTGCCAGGGGTCTTCAGCAGCTACCTGCTTTGGACACCTCATAGCTGCACAATATGTCATTGTTGGTCATGGTTCTGAGGCATGATTTAAAATGGGGGCCTGGCCTTAAGAGTGGTAACTTGGCTGGTGAGTGAACTTTTCTGACTGCCAGACCCTAGGTTCCAACACAACTCTGATGTTCTCCACTTGACTGTCTACGATGTGGTCAAAGTCAGTTTCGTTGTGAAACGTGTTCTTGAAAATAAAGCTGACTGATGAAGTAAATGAAGAAACGCACAGAGATCTAAGAAAGCCATGGTCCTCAGGCAGAAGTAAAAGATAAAAAGTGGATTAATTAAAGCATCAATTATCCCATTTGGACAGAATTATAATGAGTAAAGGGGTCACTTAAATTTGGTAGTTATGCTTTCAGATATTTATAGGGGTGGATTTTATGGTAGCATGGTATTTGCAAATGTAGTGAGTTAGTTCGTTTCGTTGGCAGGACACATTTCTCATACCATCAAGGGTCTGGTCTCACATGGCTTTCTCCCAAATCAGCAGGTGGGAAATCAGGAATGTAATCTTACTGTGCTCTCTCTGGTCTGGGTCAAGGATTTGATTTTGTAGCTCTCTCATCTTTTATAAGGCTGCGTAGACCTGTTGGGAATCATTAAAACTGTAAACTTTTGGAAGGACAGGGCAAGGAAGTTCACATTTATTGAGTGCTATCATGTGCCAGACAGACAAGGTACAGGTCTGTCACTTCAGTTGAATTGCTATTCCAATTTTATTGATGAAAAAAAAAAAGGGCTGGACCCATATTTAGAATTTAAAGGTAACTTCAGGTCCAATTGATTCCAGAATTTATACTCTTTCCAACTCGTAATTCTGCCTCTGATAAAGTGCTAAGTAGCTGCACATTAATCAGCTATAAACGGGGAATAGCATGGTGTTTACACTTGGAGGGGAGACGTATGATCACACATTCCCAGAATCTTTTTATAGCTCACAGGGAGTTTGTGTAGATTCCCCCTGAGGGAAAACAGAATAATTGAGGTTGGAAGCAGCTTAACCCCAGTCATAAAAATCGCTGACATGGGAAACTGAGAGGGAAATGGTTGCCCCTCGTGGGGAAGGGGTTGTGTGCCCCTGGTGCGGGCTATGTGTTCAGTTGGTGGAAGGAATGTCTTCAGCCTCAAAAAATATGACCCCTTGAACACACTTTATTTTTATATTGCTACTATTGGTCTTTCAGAAAGCATGGTAATTACAAGTATTCATTTGTTCATTAGAATGAAGTCTAAACCCTTTAAAAGGTGAAATAATTTATCTCTTCCTCAGAGCCCCCCAACCTCACACACACACACACGCAGACACACACACACACAGACACACACACATACACACCCCGCCCCACATCTCGCAGACACACAACTCCCCTTCTCATTAATTAGTAGGCACCCTATGGCAGCCCAAACATGTGTGGAAATTACACTCTTCTGTTTTACCCCTTTTCCACGGTACTATTCGTGTTCTGTAACCAGCAGGAGAAGTAATTATGCAGGTGGGCATTCGTTATATGGTCAGACCTTGGAATATACTATAGAAATGTGCTAAGCAAGAAAGTACTGATTTGACTTGCTTGAACTAATGCCTGGAAACTGAGCATGGTATGCACTTCATAGTATTATCAACCACACATCTGGATTATTTTCATATATCGTACCTCCGTGGGTGGGGCGATATTTACATTCTTTTCCCACTTCGGAGTTGTCCAGTGTCATCTAGTCTGCACGCTAGGGAGTGTTTGTGTGTGTGTGTGTGTCTATGTTACATTCCCTTTTCCAGCATCTGCTGTTCACTCTGAGTTGGAGCATGTACCATTGCAAAACTGTCACCCGCGTCTTTGAAACACATGTACATTCCACAGGTCAAGCAAGTGGGCTCTGTGACTGCATGATGCCTTTTGTTTAAAAGAAACCCGAGTGGCAGCCAGCACTTTCCATCCAGAGGCACTTTATACTGTTAACTGTAGCAGCTGAAAAGTGAAGCTCAAAGGATTTTTTAGAAGCTGCTGCCCCAGCAGGTAACATTCTGGAGTTGGTTCTTTTTATTGTTTTGTTTGGGTTTTTTTCTGCTGTTTAAAATGTCCAAACCTTCTCGCTTGGCTAGACCTTTCTTTGCTAATGCAGCTTCTAAGCTGCCATCGTCTAGAAGGGATGATTTAAACAGCAAACAGAAAAAAAGCAGCTTAGGGGAGAAGATTTTAAAAACTGGGAATGAAGGAAATTTGGTCAAACAGCAGCAGGTGCAAACGGCAGTCACTCCTGCCCAGCGGAAGACTTCGCCACACAAAGGTAATGTTTTAAATCAGCTGCTTTTTTCAGCTTGGGCTTAGAAACTTCTTTCTTGATAATACTGCTGTGTAACTTGAAAAAGACTCTTCATGGTTTCAGAAATGTACCCATTTGTGTGAGTGTGACATTTTCTAAAATCCTAGAGTGCATTGCTAAAATAGACAATAATTAGGAAGATACAGGTAATACAACTTTTTCATCAATTAAGAAATGATCAAAGAAAAACTGATTATCTTCACTTCTTTTTGAGAAAGAGATTTTACTCTTGGTTGTGTTTCACACACTTTCTTAATCCAGTTATATTCATGTGAAGTTTCTTTTTTATTGCTTAGCTATATGAAAAGAAACAAGCAAATAATATCTCCCAGAAGCACATCATTAACTGCAAAAGAATTTGTGCATGCTTAGTTTTTTGCAGTCTCTTTAAAAAGTCAGTTTGTATCTGAAATGATAATCTAACGATATGGTTCCTGGCCAAGCATGACAAAAATCTCTGCTAATATTGTTACCTGGAGCGTTTAAATGAGTCTCCTCAGGTGATTATTAGAATGTTTTCCTGAGCAAGAATATTGTTGAATATTTGACCTGGAATTGAGAAATGAAGTAACCAAATAAAGACATCTATTATTTTTGTGTATATAATAGAGGGCAATGAAATCTAGCTTAAAATATTATAATAATTTCCTCCATTATACCAAGAACTACATATTAGGTCACTAAGAAACATTCATAATAGTTATTTTAATACATTTTGAGCTCTCTACCAAAACTGTAATATTTGGCCTGTGATATTATGCTAAAATAAAAAATTGTTTTAATATTCTCAATCTTACAAATGGAGGTTTTTATTTTCTAGAAAAACTAAGTTAATTGTTTAATTTTAATCCTGACCTCTTCTCTATTAAAAACTGTTGCCAATGAATATGCAGTTATACATTTTTGTGTTATTTCAAGGATACAAATTTCTTTCTGGAAATTTTTAATTTTTTATTAATCTGCATTATTGTTATTTTATCCACTATGATCAATGACATGTTTGTACAAAAACTATTTTGTTAATCAAAATACTTTATAAAAGATGCATATCGTGAACAATGAAGGATTTTTAAAGTGCTGTTGAAAGTTGCTTAATAGGCTAAATTTTGGCTGCTTCAAAAGAAAGTTCTCTTTGACAGTATAATAGTCTAAGAAATTCTTCTAAAAAGAGAGGTAAATTACCTCAATCTGAAGAGTGTCCAAACATTTATATGGTGTGTGTGTGTGTGTGCATATATATATATATATATATATGCACACACCTTACACAGATATAGATATATATATATATCTATATCTGTGTAAGGTATTCTGGGGAAGAAATTTTTAAACCAATGATCTAAGGCAAAATACTTATTCTGAAGATTATTCAAAATACTGACTTTTTTTTAGCAGCCTGTGGGGTTTGAATGGACTTAGTGGATGAAAATAGTTTTTCTTTGATAACAGATTTGATTTAGGGGTTAGTTAAAAGTTATTTAAAACCAGGAATGATTATCAAGGTACAAGGTCAACATAGATAATGCAAGTTTTTGTAAAAAATAAACTAGGGACAGATAATAAAGCAATGTGGTGGTATTTCCTTTGAGTCTGCCTAGAAGGATCTGGGCTATCTAAAAGGGAAAATTCCACTGCAAGAATTTTGAAATTGGCATCAGGACTGGATTATTTGATGAAGACAGTCATCAGAATGTATATTTGTGTTTCTTTTTAATCAGAATCCTTTTCTCATTGCCACGCATCATATCATATAGAACCAATAGAAACCTTTAATTATTGCAGAACATGGCTAAGGTTCTCTTTATAGGATGGTTAAGTTGTGTTAAGCTTGTACTTAAAGTGGTTTTTATAATATCAAGAAATCCAAATAATAGTCATGCCATCTTAGGTTGTATTGAAGTTGGTGTATGTTCCTGCCCACGGCTATAGGCTCTTAGTGTTCGTTAGTTCTTTAGAATGTTTATCTTGTTTGATCCACAAGATTTGGTTTAGTCTCTTTATGTAGGTTCTCATGGACCTGACTTCCGCTTTTTCCCTTGTGTAATTTGTCTGGTAATGTGAGTGTATTCTTGTACCTTTTTAACTTTAAAAAAAAGTCTCTCATATAGTTGGTTTCTTAAATTAGTGCAGTGAGCTTTCGTTTACCTCTTTTCCATGGCTCCCTCTCTATACCTTAAATTTTGTCTTCTGTACTTTTGTTTTCTTATTTAAAAGGCTGATAAGTTATTTTTCATTTTCATAATTCATGGTTTGTCTATAGGCTAATTCTAAAAGTTGAAAATCAATAAAGTGTGTAAGTAATAGGCCTCATAAATATTTTCATTGCTAAACCAAAAAGTGTGCTATCATCATGTCCTCTGATAGCCTTAAAACTGTTTCCAGTCTTCTCTCTTCAGCACTTTTGATTCTCCTAAGGACAAATGTATCTTATCCTATTTATAAAACTCCTTTCCTTCCAGATATTTATCTCTGTATCCCTCAATCCTTCTGCCCAACTCTTTCCTGACTAATTTCTAGAACCTCTGGACAGGTCTCTCTCTTCTGGAGCACATTCCTGAAAACTTCATAAGAAGGACTAAATGGGACGTAAACTTCCTGAGTTTTTATAATACATATTTGGAAAATATCTTTATTTTCTCTTCCCATTTCAACAGTTAGTTGGGACAGGTTTTAGACCCAAAATAATTTTTCCTTCATAATATTAAAGGCTTTTCTCCATAACCTTTTAGGATCAAGAAGTGTTGATGAGAAGTCCCGTGTCGTTCACACCTTCATGTATTCCTTTGTAGGTGATTTTTTTCTCTCTCTCTCTTGAAGCTTTGAGGATTTCCTCTTTAGTCTTGATGTTCTGAAATGTCTCTGAAGTATTTGAAAGTGTGGGATTCTTCCCATTCACTTTCACAGGATACTTGATGAACCCTTTCAATTTGAAGAGTAATAGTCTTCAGTTCTGGAAATCCTTTTTTTTATTAATTCTTTTATAATGTCTTCCTCTGTATTTGCTCTAATTTTCTTTTTATGCATCTCCTATGAATTGGCTATCAAATCTATTGCATCAATTTTCCCATACTTATCTTTCTGTTATACTTTTATGTCTTTTTATGTTTTCCAGATTTTTGACCTTATCTTCTAGCTATTCTAATTTTGATCATCATCATAGTTTTAATTTCCAAGAAACTTTTTTGTGATTATGTTTAGCCCCAAAATACATGGAGTTATTTTTTTTATATAAGCAGTAGATCTGTGTGCTCTGTTCCCCAGTGGAAGTTGTCTTTGTCTATTCCAGCTTGAGGGTACCATTCCTTCATGTTAATGATGTGAGTAACTACCTCACTATGATGCTGGCATCTTTTCATTCTGAGCCAATAGTCCAGTTGGCCTCTGGAAGAGAAGAGCTTGGCAATCAACAAACTTTAGGACGATAGCATTAATATCTAGTTTTCACCCATGGAGAACATTTTTCATGATGAAAACTCACCACATGGAAGATAAATGTTGAAATATATGTTGATAATATGTGCCAACAGCTTTATTCAGAAATAGAGTATGAGTCAACATCTGAGAATGTGACATTTCTTCCTGGGTTTTCTGTACTCTCCAGAATTCTTTTTAAGTATATTTCCTCAAATTATTTTGTTCTGATTTTATTCATTTATATAGCCTCTTAACTCTTCTAAATAAAGGAAAACAGTTTTTTTTTTTAGACCACTAGCTTGGTTTGAAAAAAGAGTAGCTCTGTCTCCTGCACACTTGTAGTAATGATAATGATAGACTTTAAGCTTTATTGAGGTCATCCTATGTGCCCAGCAACAGTTCTTTTAAAATATATATATATATATATATATATATTTTTTTTTTTTTTTTTTTTTTTTTTTTTTTTTTTGGGCTGCACTGGGTCTTTAGCTGGAGCATGCCAGCTCCTTAATTGTGGCATACATTCCTTTGTAGTTCCCTGAGCAGGTATGAAATCTGGCCCCTGCATTGGGAGCATGGAGTCTTAACCACTGGACAACCAGGGAAGTCCCCCCAGCACAGTTCTAAGTACATTATAATATATTCTCTCATGTAATCCTTGCAACAATTTTCTGACATCCCTAGTTTGCAAATGAAAAAACTGAGAAAAGTGTTTCAGTTATTTTCCCAAGATTGTAAGGCAGACGGAGATTTCTACCTCCATTGATTTTGACTCATGAACCTACACACTTCACCACTATGCCAAGACACCTTTCAAGACAGAAAAACAATTCTTCCATCAAAGAAGTTATTAAAAATTAATCAAAACCTTGAGATTGGATGGACTGGTCCCTGAAAATAACTGGCTGGTGACATTCTATATTTCAGAATATGCTCTTCTGTTTTCAGCCTTTTTATTTGTTGCCCAGAGTTGCTATTTCTCAGACAAAACAAAGAAATGAAAAGGGAAGAGAACAGATTTCTAAGTTAATAAATATATCACAATTCTGTAAGTTTTTTTCTAATATTGAGTCTCAAAAGGATGCATTGAATACAGGACCTTGTGATCCCAACATGTACACTCTTGCCTGCAGACTTGAGTATGTATGGACACGCACACACAGAAACACAAATATTCTGTGTACAATTCAAGAGAGATTCTTCCATCACATATGACCTGGTGGTCCAAGTACAAGCCTCAAGTCTAATTCTTTTTCTAACACAGGCTCCTTCTGTGGCCTTGAGCAAGGCAATTATCTTCCCTGAGTTTCTCAACCATTAAAGAATAATAATATGTGGTTATGGGGAGAAGCTGTGGTGAAGATTAATGACTTAGCAAATGTGTGTACAGAGCTTTCAAAAGCACATGCAGCCTGAATATTCTAAGTCAAGCACGATGGGATCTCTGTTTACCATGAGTTGCTGTGAAAGGTAGAAACATGTTTTTTCACAGATATCACACATGTACCCACACCAGGAAAAGTCCATAATCCACCCCTGATTGCATGCCCTATGCTGTTCGGCGTGCACACGGGGTAGCCTCACATGTGTCTTATTTGCCAGCAGCACGTTTGGGCTGAGACCATCTCTGGATACATGGAGTTCAATATTATCCACCTGTGTGAATCAGGAAGATTAGGAGTTCCCTGGTGGTCCAGTGGCTAAGATTCTGTGCTCCCTTCCCAAAAGAAGCCCGGGTTCCATCCCTGGTAGGGAACTGGATCCCACATGCCTCAACTAAGAGCTCACACACAGCAACTAAGACCTGGCACAGCCAAATAAATAAGTATTTAAAAAAAAAAAAAAAAAAGACTGAAAAAGGTCAGTTTTCATTCCAGTCCTAAAGAACGGCAATGCCATAGAATGTTCAAACTACCACACACAATTATGCTTATTTCACATGCTAGCAAAGTAATGCTCAAAATCCTTCAAGCTAGGCTTCAACAGTACATGAAACAAGAACTTCCACATGCACAGGCTGGATTTAGAAAAGGCAGGGGAAATAGAGATCAAGTTCCCAACCACCATTGGATCATAGAAAAAGCAAGAGAATTCCAGAAAAAAAATCTACTTCTGCTTCTTTAACTATGCTAAAGCTCTCAACTGTGTGGATCACAACAAACTGTGGAAAATTCTTCAAGAGATGGGAATATCAGACAACCTTACCTGCCTCCTGAGAAGGCTGTTTACAGGTCAAGAAGCAACCATTCGAACCAGGCATGAAACAACAGACGGATTCCAAATTGGGAAAGGAGTATGTCAAGGCTGTATATTGTCCCCCAGCTTATTTAACTTATATGCTGAGTACATCTGGCGAAATGGTGGGCTGGATGACTCACAAGCTGGAATCAAGATTGCCAGGAGAAATAACAACCTCAGATACACAAATGATGCCACTGTTATAGCAGAAGGCCAAGCAGAACTAAAAAGCCTCTTGAAAGTGAAAGAGGAGAGTGAAAAGGCTGACTTGAAACTAAACATTCAAAAACCTAAGATCCTGGTCCCATCACTTCATGGCAAATAGATATGGAAACAGTGACAGACTTTATTTTCTTGGGCTCCAAAAATCACTGTGGATAGTGCCTGCAGCCATGAAATTAAAAGATACTTGCTCCTTGGAAGAAAAGCTATGACCAACCTAGACAGTGTATTAAAAAGCAGAGATATTACTTTGCCAACAAAGGTCTGTCTAGTCAAAGCTATGGTTTTTCCAGTAGTCATGTATGGATCTGAGGGTTGGATCATAAAGAAGGCTGAGTGCTAAAGAATTGATTGTTTTGAACTGCAGTGCTGGAAAAGACTCTTGAGAGTCCCTTGGACAGCAAGGAAATCAAACCAGTCAGTCCTAAAGGAAATCAACCCTAAATATTCATTTGAAGGACTGATGCTGAAGCCGAAGATCCAATACTTTGGCCACCTGATTCGAAGAACTGACTCATTGGAAAAAACCCTGATGCTGGGAAAGACTGAAGGCAGGAGGAGAAGGAGACGACAATGGATGAGATGGTTGGATGGCATCACTGACTTGACGGACATGAGTTTGAACAAACTCCAGGAGATGGTGAAGGACAGGGAAGCCTGGCGTGCTGCAGTCCATGGGGTTGAAAAGAGTCAGACACGACTGAGTAACTGAACAACAGCAATAGCAACAGCAAAAGATTAATATCTGGAGCACAACAAGTGTGTTTTCTCTCTAGTAGGGTTCAGATTCATTCTGGATTCTGTTTATGACTGCAGTGACATTAGGCCCTTGTACATTAGACTTTTGCACAGGGAAGTAGCTGAGAGGTAATCACATCTATTAGTAGGCAGTGATACTAAAAGATGTCATCTGTGGAGAGCTTTTACTTGTAAGAAACTGATAATATCAGTAAGTAGTTATCACCCACTGATAGGGCCTGCACTTTGTCTAGAGGGATAGGCTACCCACACCCGTATTCTTGTGCTCCCCTTGTGGCTCAGCTGGTAAAGAATGTGCCTGCAATGCAGAAGACCTGGGTTCGATCCCTGGGTTGTGAAGTTACCCTGGAGAAGGGAATGGCTACCCACTCCAGTATTCTGGCCTGGAGAATTCCATGGACTATACAGTCCTTGGGGTCGCAAAGAGTTGGACAAACTGAGCAACTTTCGCTTCCAGAAGCAGCAGTGGTTTTGTACTTATTATATAGGTTCCTTTGTCTGATTGCCTTTGTGACCAATGCCACTCACTTTTTTGGAGAGCTGAAGTCAAGGACACAGTATTTCTTTAAGAGGGCAGAAGTAACATGCTCACACAGTTACAGAAATCATAATTTTGACTCCTTATTGGTACCAATTAGTCCAGAATCATGCACTTCACTACTATATAGGTCCATAAGTCTCTCTCGAACCTGTTACTGAAGCTCTCTACCTAGGACAGTTGTTTTACAAATAAAATCTAAACACTTTTTAATGTTGTTTACCAGTGTTTAATGGCAATTTTTCTCTAACAAGGCATAGTGTGAACTATGACTGTGTAAATATTAAAAATGAACAATTACTTTGAGTTCTCTTTACTTTCCTTGACTAATCTTATCTGCATTTTTCTTCCACCTAGTAACAGATGAAAAGTAAGAAACAGCACCTATGTTCTGATAGTTCGTTTGCTTATTTGATGCTGTGAACATGTAATATGTCAGAAAAAAAGTATGAAACCACCTCTTAAAATTAAATTGGGGTTTCCTTTGAGTTAATCTGCATATTATTAGTTACTTTGGCATATTGCATTTATCCCAGAAAGGTCAGTAACTCTCAAATCTGATAAAAAATGCAATGCACCTGTACTGAAGTAGCATAGGCCATTGAAGGAAAAAGAGAAGTAATAGTCTCAGAATTTTAGAGTGTGATAAAAACTTTAAAATCATTTAATTTATCTCTTTTGATACATATAGAAAAAGCCTAGAGTTACTTCTTTTGATCAAGACCGAAGGTGCACTCTTTAAGTCAATGCCTTTTTTTAAAATAAGTTTATTTTTAATTGATTGATTGATTTGGCTGCTCTGGGTCTTAGTTGCAGCACTCAGGATCTTCAGTCTGCTTTGCAGCACGTGGGATCTTTACTTGTAGCGTATGAATTCTTAGTTGCAGCATGTGGGATCCAGTTCCCTGACCGGGGATCAAACCTAGGCCCCCTGCATTGGGAGTGTGGAGTCTTAGCCACTGGACCATCAGGGAAGACCTGTATCTTCTCATCAGTGGGTTTGTTTTTTTTCCCCTTTCCTTTAACCTACGAGGAAAAGGCAAAAACTACTAGTGAAAAAGAGAGTGTTCGTCGCTCAGTCATGTCTGACTTTTTGCAACCCTATGAACTGTAGCCTGCAAGGCTCCTTTGGTCCATTGGATTCTCCAGGCAAGAATGCTGGAGTGGGTAGCCATTCCCTTCTCCAGGAGATCTTCCCCACCAAGGGATTGAACCTACATCTCCTGCTTTGCAGGCAGATTTTTTACCACCTGAGCCACCATGGAACCCCTCAACCCAACTCCACCTCCCCCACAAAAAACTACTAATTTCCCTTCAAATGTTTGCTTCCTTGACATGGACTCCTTTTGACCTCTGATATATAATACCTCTTGTACTACGCAACCTATACTCCTAGTTGTCTGTTGCTAACTTGCTTCTTCCGACTTCAAGATGACTAGACAGTTGTTGTGCTAATTCTTTTTGGATATTATTAATATATATGTAATTAAGTTATAATTAGGTTCATTTAATGCTGGAAAGTTGCAAGCACTCTTATTATGTTTATGTTTAGCTGCTTATCTCTAATGCACCTGATAAAGAAAGGTATTTCTTTGCTTGATAAAGTTAGAAAATCACAAAATGATTTTCTGTTTCTCCTTTAACTAGAGTTGAAACCTAAAGTGGCAAACTCTATTTTTGCAAATCTTTCTCTAAAATCTGTGTTATTCAGTACCTTCCAAAATTTAGATCTGTATCCCAGTGAAGTTTTTCTTCTATGAAAGCTTAGGCGATTGTATACAATCACAAATGAGACATTTTGCCAAGCTCAGTAGAATATTTTACTACCTGAGCTACTTTTTCACTTCCATTCCCTGTACTTTGGGTTTTCCTTTGTTGTTTATATTGCTTCTAACTTTATGTTGTCAGATCTAATGAGCCAGCCTATCTTCAAAATCCTTCTATTTCACTGGGCTTGTTTAAGCAATCAGAACTGGCCATTTAAAAAAAATCAGAATTGGAAAAATCAAAAAAAACAGATGAAAGAGTGTGTGGTTACCTTGTTATTGGGGGATATAGTTATAAAAATCCTCCCAAGCTAATAAATCGTCTCTGTTTATCATTATATGCTGTATATGTTCTTAAGAATAATTTTGTTAATAGTGGACACTTATGAGAAAACGACCATGAGTCTCTACTTGTCTGTCTGCTTATAAGGCATTTATCTCCTCTAGAATCACATAATACCACGTATCTTAGCTCATGGCCAGATATGGGTAGGATAAGTGTCTGGGAATTTGAAACTCTTCATAGAAGAAAGGCCTTCTTAATGATGCTGCTATACTTGGTTAACTATTACGGTTTCTTGAGTTAATGATTTCCAGGGCCTTAAATCAAATACGAAACTCTACCTGTGTGGTTTTCTCACCCTTTTTTGCAACAGAAAAAAACATCTCAAATGAGTTCAGATTAATCTTATTTTCCATATTTCCAAAATGTAAATTTATATTACCAAAATAAATTAGAGAAAACCACAAGCAAGTAAACAATCCTTTCTTAAACAAGAAATTTCAGCTGAATGTATCCATTAAGAATATGATTTTTATTATATTTTGTATTTCTTGATAATTCTTCTTTACAAACACGTAAGTTAGGCTTTAAAGGAAATTCTTTTTTTTTTTTTCCTTGAGTGTGCTGGATCTTGCCGCTGTGCAGGCTTTTCTCTAGTTGTGGCGAGCAGGGGCTGCTCCCTACTGGTGGTGTCCAAGCTTTCATTGTGGTGGCTTTTCTTGTTGCAGAGCAAGGGCTCTAGAGTGTGCAGGCTTCAGTAGTTGCATGACATGGGTTCAGCACTTGCTGCTCCCCGGCTCTAGAGCACAGGCTTAATAGTTACGGCACTGGGCATAGTTGCCCTGCAGCATGTGGAATCTTCCCGGATCCGGGATTGAACCTGTGGCTCCAGCATTGGCAAGTGATTCTTTACCACTGAGTCAGCAGGGGAGCCCCAAAAGAAATTCATTTTTTAAACAATTATTTACTCAGACCACAGAATATACATTTTGAATATATAACCTTATGCTGGTATGTTAGTGGCTTAGACAGTAAACAATCTGCCCACAATTCAAGAGACCCAGGTTCAATCCCTGGGTTGGGAAGATCCCCTCAAAAAGGGAATGGAAACCCACTCCAGTATTCTTGGCTGGAGAATTTCAGGCACAGAGGAGCCTGGGGGGCTACAGTCCGTGGGGTGGCAAATAGTTGGACATGACTGAGTGACTAACACTTTGACTTTCAGTTATGTTATTTTATATTATGTATTTTCATTACTTTGGAATTAATAAATTTAAAATGCTCCATTTGAATATATGTTAAAGCCATTAGATAGATTTTTTTTGAGCCAGTGTTTTAATATTTGATCTTAGTGATGAGGTTGTTTTCTGATAATATAATTGCTATAATGCCTTTACTCATTTAAAAAAGAAAAATCTCACTGACCATCTACTCTATGTCTGACATTGTGCTAAACACTAGAACATTTTTTTAAAAACATCCTAAAACATGGTCCTTGACTTTGAGAAAGATCATGCAATGACCGAGATAGGTTATCTGATCTAAATAGAATTCTCTGAATAAAGAATTTATGTACAAAATTGAAATGCGTGCATGGAGAAAGCAGAGCAGGCTATTTCCCCCAGGTAATAGGAGGGAAGAAAGTGTTACAAAAGACCACGTTGCATTTAGAAAATGGCAAAGCACTCATCTCACGCGCTAGCAAAGTAGTGTGCAAAATTCTCCAAGCCAGGCTTCAACAGTACGTGAACGATGAACTTCCAGATGTTCAAGCCGGATTTAGAAAAGGCAGAGGAACCAGAGATCAAATTGCCAACATCCGTCAGATCATTGAAAAAGCAACAGAGTTCCAGAAATACATCTACTTCTGCTTTATTGATTATGCCAAAGCCTTTAACTGTGTGGATCACAACAAACTATGGAAAAATATTCAAGAGGTGGGAATACCAGACCACCTTACCTGCCTCCTGAGAAACCTATTTGCAGGTCAAGAAGCAACAGTTAGAACTGGACATGGAACAACAGACTGGTTCCAAACTGGGGAAGTTCAGTTCAGTTCACTTCAGTTGCTCAGTCGTGTCCAACTCTTTGTGACCCCATGAATCACAGCACGCCAGGCCTCCCTGTCCATCACCAACACCTGGAGCTCACTCAGACTCACGTCCATCAAGTCAGTGATGCCATCCAGCCATCTCATCCTCTGTCGTCCCCTTCTCTTCCTGCCCCCAATCCCTCCCAGCATCAGAGCCTTTTCCAATGAGTCAACTCTTCGCATGAGGTGGCCAAAGTACTGGAGTTTCAGCTTTAGCATCATTCCTTCCAGAGAAATCCCAGGGCTGATCTCCTTCAGAATGGACTGGTTGGATCTCCTTGCAGTCCAAGGGACTCTCAAGAGTCTTCTCCAACACCACAGTTCAAAAGCATCAATTCTTCGGCGCTCAGCCTTCTTTGCAGTCCAACTCTCACATCCATACATGACTACTGGAAAAACCACAGCCTTGACTAGACAGACCGTAGTTGGCAAAGTACTCTGGGAAAAGAGTACGTCAAAACTGTATATTGTCACCCTGCTTATTTAACTTATATGTAAAGTACATCATGCTAAATGCTGGGCTGGATGAAGCAAAATTGGAATCATGATTGCTGGGAGAAATATCAATAACCTCAGATATGCAGATGACACCACCTTTATTGCAGAAAGCAAAGAACTAAAGAGCCTCTTGAAACTGAAAGAGGAGAATTTAAAGCTGGCTTAAAGCTCAACATTCAGAAAACTAAGATCATGGCATCTGGTCCCATCACTTCATGGCAAATAGATGGGAAAACAATGGTAACAATGACAGACTTTATTTTCTTGGGCTCCAAAATCACTGCAGATGGTGACTGCAGCCATGAAATTAAAAGACGCTTGCTCCTTGGAAGAAGAGCTATGACCAACCTAGACAGCATATTAAAAAGCAGAGACATTACTTTGCCAACAAAGGTCTGTCTAGTGAAAGCTATGGTTTTTTCAGTAGTCACGTATGGATGTGAGAGTTGGACTATAAAGAAGGCTGAGCACCAAAGAATTGATGCTTTTGAACTGTTGTGTTGGAGAAGACTCTTGAGAGTCTCTTGGACTGCAAGGAGATCCAACCAGTCCATCCTAAAGGAAATCAGTCCTGAATATTCACTGGAAGGACTGATGCTGAAGCTGAAACTCCAATATTTATGTTACCTGATATAAAGAACTGACTCATTGGAAAAGACCCTGATGCTGGGAAAGATTGAAAGCAGGAGGAGAAGGGGACAACAGAGTATGAGATGGTTGGATGGCATCACAACTCAATGGACATGAGTTTGAGTAAGCTCCAGGAATTGGTGATGGACAGAGAAACCTGGCGTGCTGCAGTCCATGGGGTGGCAAAGAGTCAGACATGACTGAGCGACAGAACTGAGAAGTAGACCAGTGTTGATGGAGTAAAAGAGAACTGAGGGAAAAGATTTGGAGGGAGGGAGGGGGCTGTTGGAATTTCAAAAGAGAAATGGATGTTCATTTTTCCAATCCTTCCATGAACAATTACTGGGCCCCTACTATTTTTCAGGTGTTCGTCTAGATTTTAACCAAGTTGAAGGTCATGATAGATGAAGGCTGTGGTTCCACAGGGCTTGCTTTATAACGTGGGTTCTGGTACAAACAGAACACAAGGCAAAGTCACAGAGAGTAATGAGAGCAAAGCAAGGAATTGAGAAAGTCAAAAGTTCTGTTCGTGATATGAGTGTGGGCCGGCTAGTCAGTATTCAAGAGACAGTGCCAGAAAGGAAATTAGAAACACAGATCTAGAAATCAGAAAAGGGCAGGAACTGCTGATACCGATAAGTGGATCATCAATATATGAAAACTATTTGAAGCATGAGACTGGATTAAATCATCTATGTAAGGTATAGGAAAGACAGTGTAGCCCATGTCTGAGAAGAGAAGGTGGCCCAGGACTCCAGAGCATCCCAGCATTCGAGGATCAGTGCAGGGGCAGAGATAGGACCAAAGTCTTAAGGCCTGTGTACATCAACTTGAGAACATTCTTTTAAAACTCCAAGTCAGAATATTCTAAACAATCTTTCCCAACGGAAACAAATATGTTCATGCCCCCAAATAGAATTTGCTTTGAAATGTTTATATTTCAAATTATGCAAGCCTTGAACTCTAGCCCATGCTATAGTGCTTACTTAATATAACATCATATTTAACTGAATTACTATCAGAATCAAAATGTTTTTGATTGTTTGCAGTTTTGGGTATCCACAAAGCCTATCACATGGGAGAGGGTACCCCTACTCCACTTTAGGAGCAAAGACTCAGTGATGGGAAAACATTAAGAGACTTTCAACATAATTTCATTCTTATTTGCAAATTAATATTTGTTGTGAAAGAATTATTTTATGGGATTTATGGGATTTGTCCTAATATAACCCTGAAAGTGGGATTTTCTATTTTTCAATTATGAACTTCTTTCTCAGAAGGTGAGGGTTCATTTGTTACCTCAATTTCTAGCACAACGTAATGTGAATTTTTTTATAGTGAAATGTCTATTTTCATTCTTTGAGATTTGTGAAGAAGCATCTTGAATATATGAAGATAATACACTGGTAAAGTCTCAAATCTATTCTATTTTTGCCCTTCAAAGTTATTCCACAAAGATTTTTAAATAACTGTACCTAAACAAATCAACAAAAAATAATAATGAAAATAGTATATAAGAAATGTTCAGAGAATGCCCTCCCAGGAGAACAAAGCTAAAAACACTGGATTTTAAAGATACTATATATATATATATACCTTTTGAAATGCCTGGTTCATCTGACAGGGATACAGAGAAATTTCTCAGAGGCAAAAAAAAAAAAAAAAAAAAAAGACCAAAACCAAGAAATCTTCAATCCAGATGATTATCTGAAAGCCAAAGCCATCATTTGCTTTAATGATCTCTGTCCATCCCTTGTGACCCAAGGGATTTTAATAGACACTTTCAATGGCAAAATAAATCCTGAATGCCAAAGGAGATCAGTCCTGGGTGTTCTTTGGAAGGAATGATGCTAAAGCTGAAACTCCAGTACTTTGGGCACCTCATGAGAAGAGTTGACTCATTGGAAAGGACTCTGATGCTGGGAGGGATTGGGGGCAGGAGGAGAAGGGGACGACAGAGGATGAGATGGCTGGATGGCATCACCAACTCAATGGACGTGAGTTTGAGTGAACTCCAGGAGTTGATAATGGACAGGGAGGCCTGGCGTGCTGCAATTCATGGGGTCACAAAGAGTCGAACACGACTGAGCAACTGAACTGAACTGAACTGAAGAAGAGTTGTAGTCATATTAGAGCCCTCTACAAAATCAGGTTGACACCATCAGTGGATGAGCAAGGAAAATACCAGAGAGGATCCTTGGATAAAGCTCTCAACTCAGCCTCAGCCTCTGTGTGAAGCAGAATAAAAGAAAAGAATGTCCTGAGTATGCCTGCCCTTGTGTCTTCACTCACATAGTTTTGGGGCCTAAAGTTATATTATTCTAGAGTAGAGAAAGTTCCAAGTACTCTTCCCCCTGCCAGAAAAGCCCAAAGTTTTATGTAATGGTACAAGACTGGTTGTGTCTCCAGTTGCCTATTGTCAGAAGACAAAAGTTATCTCAGAAAAAATATACCTTATATCCAGATCTCTAAGAGTTCCCACAGGTAAAAGTCCAAAAATTTGAGCTCACAATAAAAACTCACAAAATATGTAAATAAACAAGTGACCATAAATAAGGGTCAGAAAGGGAAAAGAATTGCAGAATTTTTAAATCTACTTAAATTTGCCAATATTAGAATTATCAGATATAGATGAAATAAGTACATTATATATAGTTAAAGTATGTATTCTAACAATATTGACCTGTAATATGTAAACAAAAGATTTTGTAGGAATGAAAAATACAGTAACTAAAGAAAAACTCAGTGGATTTGTTAAATGTCTCACTAGCATGGGAGACTTTTAAAATCCCTAATAATACAGCATTAAGAGACAAAATGATGAAAAATATGAAATAAGGGTTAAAAATACAAACAATGAAGTCAGGAGGTCCAACATAAGTCTAATTGGATGTCCCAAAGGAGACCATGTGGAATCTGAGAAGCTTTACTCAAAAAGACCATGGCTGAGAATATTCTAGAGTTGATCAAAAGACTTTAATATCTGAACTCAAGAAACCCAACAATTCCTAAAAAAGATCAACTGACAGGAAACACCACACCTAGATATGTAAATATGATAATTATTTAATTTTTAAATCTGTAGAGGGTTATGATTAGACAGCAGTTGATAGATACAGCAGTTCATTAATTTTAATAAAATGTGTACTCTGTAGACATGAATACCTTAACATGTAAATTAGTTACTAGATCTTATTATAATTGGGCCCAATACATTTGAGAGATGTGTGTTTTGTATCTACATCTTGCTTCTTAACCCAAGCAGGGCTCAGTAGTGAAAACTCTCAAAGCTTGTAAGAGCTACAGCCTGTTTTCCCATGGGGGCAGGGGAGGGACATCAGTGCTTATTTGTTCAATTTTGCTGCAAGTGTTTTCCATGCAGATCTATTTGCATATTATCAGATGATAGAAAGGTTGAAAAGGGGGAAACTATTTAGAGAACAATATGCAAATGAGCTTTAGAAAATGGAATTCTAGAATGAATATAAATTGTTTTCTACTCAGGGCATGTATATGCATCACTGAAAGCATGTCTATGGAATTCAACAAGTAGTCATGTTGGTTGCATGACATTGTAGCCTTGTTATTATTTATAAGGATATTGCTACAATCATCATGTCTGGAATATTTGAGAAAGTAGATACTATATCTACTAAATAAATCCCTTTATGTGTCAGCATACCTACTGAGTCTGATTAAAGGGAACATTGTGTCATTGTTGAAGGAATTAGAACTTCCCTTAATGGATGATCCCCAATTACTAAAGATATTGTTTCTTTTCCAGTTATCCATCTAAGCAGCTGGAAAATATAAAAACTGTGCAGATAATTATCTAATCCTCTTCTCTGTGAGTAAATCAGCAGTGTACAAAATATTCCAAGTTTTGGTTGTAAACCCTTCATTGTAGAAAAGATGGTTTGATAAGTACTTTTGTTCTCACTGGTTCATTTATACATTTAAAACTTTAACCAGGACTTCTTTAGTAGGTAAATGGCTAAGACTTTCTGCTTCCAAAAAAAAAGACTTTCTGCTTCCACCGTAGGAGGCATGGGTTCAATACCTGGTCAGAGAACTAATATACCATCTGCCACATAGCACAACCAAAAAAAAAAAAAAAATCAGTACTTAAAAAAATAGAGAAATAAAGGGAGGATGTTTAATGAGCATAAGAAAATAATCTTAAAAAAAAAAAACAAACAAAAACCTTACCTAGCTGAACTTCATACACTTAACATTGGCCATCCTAAGGCTAGCTTTCCTCTTTCCACTTGCACTCAGATATTTCTCCAGATCTGAGCCTTAATTCTGACCCTATGAACAGTATGAAAAGGCAAAATGATAGGATACTGAAAGAGGAACTCCCCAGGTCGGTAGATGCCCAATATGCTACTGGAGATCAGTGGAGAAATAACTCCAGAAAGAATGAAGGGATGAAGCCAAAGCATAAACTATACCCACCTGTGGATGTGACGAATGATAGAAGCAAGGTCCAATGCTGTAAAGAGCAATATTGCATAGGAACCTGGAATGTTAGGTCCATGAATCAAGGCAAATTGGAAGTAGTCAAACAGGAGATGGCAAGAGTGAACATTGACCCTCTAGGAATCAGCGAACTAACATGGACTGGAATGGGTGAATTTAACTCAGATGACCATTATATCTACTACTGTGGGCAGGAATCCCTCAGAAGAAATGGAGTAGCCATCATGGTCAACAAGAGTCTGAAATGCAGTACTTGGATGCAATCTCAAAAACGACAGAATGATCTCTCTTCGTTTCCAAGGCAAACCATTCAATATCACATTAATCCAAGTCTATGCCCCAACCAGTAGTGCTGAAGAAGCTGAAGTTGAACGGTTCTATGAAGACCTACAAGACCTACCTTTTAGAACTAACACCCAAAAAAAGATGTCCTTTTCATTATAGGGGATTGGAATGTAAAAGTAGGAAGTCAAGAAACACCTGGGGTAACAGGTAAATTTGGCCTTGGAATGCGGAATGAAGCAGGACAAAGGCTAATAGAGTTCTGCCAAGAGAACGTACTGGTCATAGCAAACACCCTCTTCCAACAACACAAGAGAAGAGTCTACACATGGACATCACCAGATGGTCAACACCAAAATCAGATTGATTATATTCTTTGCTGCCAAAGATGGAGAAGCTCTATACAGTCAGCAAAAACAAAACCGGGAACTGACTGTGGCTCAGATCATGAGCTCCTCATTGCCAAATTCAGACTTAAATTGAAGAAAGTAGGGAAAACCACTAGACCATTCAGGTATGACCTAAATCAAATCCCTTATGATTATACAGTGGAAGTGAGAAATAGATTTAAGGGACTAGATCTGATAGATAGTGTGTCTGATGAACTATGGAATGAGGTTCGTGACATTGTACAGGAGACAGGGATCAAGACCATCCCCATGGAAAAGAAATGCAAAAAAGCAAAATGGCTGTCTGGGGAGGCCTTACAAATAGCTATGAAAAGAAGAGAAGTGAAAAGCAAAGGAGAAAAGGAAAGATATAAGCATCTGAATGTAGAGTTCCAAAGACTAGCAAGAAGAGATAAGAAAGCCTTCTTCAGTGATCAATGCAAAGAAATAGAGAAAAACAACAGAATGGGAAAGACTAGAGATCTCTTCAAGAAAATTAGAGATACCAAGGGAACATTTCATGCAAAGATGGGCTCGTTAAAGGACAGAAATGGTATGGACCTAACAGAAGCAGAAGATATTAAGAAGAGGTGGCAAGAATACACAGAACTTACAAAAAAGATCTTCACCACCCAGATAATCACGATGGTGTGATCACTCATCTAGAGCCAGACATCCTGGAATGTGAAGTCAAGTGGGCCTTAGGAAGCATCACTACGAACAAAGCTAGTGGAGGTGATGGAATTCCAGTTGAGCTGTTTCAAATCCTGGAAGATGATGCTGTGAAAGTGCTGCACTCAATATGCTAGCAAATTTGGAAAACTCAGCAGTGGCCACAGGACTGGAAAAGGTCAATTTTCATTCCAATCCCAAAGAAAGGCAATGCCAAAGAATGCTCAAACTACTGCACAATTGCACTCATCTCACATGCTAGTAAAGTAGTGCTCAAAATTCTCCAAGCCAGGCTTCAGCAATGTGTGAACCGTGGACTTCCAGATATTCAAGCTGGTTTTAGAAAAGGCAGAGGAAGCAGAGATCAAATTGCCAGCATCTGCTGGATCATGGAAAAAGGAAAAGAGTTCCAGAGAAGCATCTACGTCTACTTTATTGACTATGCTAAAGCCTTTGACTGTGTGGATCACAATAAACTGTGGAAAATTCTGAAAGAGATGGGAATACCAGACCACCTGACCTGCCTCTTGAAAAACCTATATGCAGGTCAGGAAGCAATAGTTAGAACTGGACATGGAACAACAGAGTGGTTCCAAATAGGAAAAGGAGTACATCAAGGCTGTATATTGTCACCCTGCTTATTTAACTTATACACAGAGTACATCATGAGAAATGCAGGGCTGGAATAAGCACAAGCTGGAATCAAGATTGCCGGGAGAAATATCAATAACCTCAGATATGCAGATGATACCACCCTTATGGCAGAAAGTGAAGAGGAACTAAACAGCCTCTTGATGAAAGTGAAAGAGGAGAGTGGAAAAGTTGGCTTAAAGCTCAACATTCAGAAAACGAAGATCATGGCATCTGGTCCCATCACTTCATGGGAAATAGATGGGGAAACAGTGGAAACAGTGTCAGACTTTATTTTTCTGGGCTCCATCTGAAGATGGTGATTGCAGCCATGAAATTAAAAGACGCTTACTCCTTGGAAGGAAAGTTATGATCAACCTAGATAGCATATTGAAAAGCAGAGACATTACTTTGCCAACAAAGGTCCGTCTAGTCAAGGCTATGGTTTTTCCAGTGGTCATGTATGGATGTGAGAGTTGGACTGTGAAGAAAGCTGAGTACCGAAAAACTGATGGGTTTGAACTGTGGTGTTGGAGAAGACTCTTGAGAGTCCCTTGGACTGCAAGGAGATCCAGCCGGTCCATCCTAAAGGAGATCAGTCCTGGGTGTTCTTTGGAAGGACTGATGCTAAAGCTGAAACTCCAATACTTCGGCCACCTGATGCGAAGAGCTGACTCATTGGAAAAGACTCTGATGCTGGGAGGGATTGGGGGCAGGAGGAGAAGGGGACGACCGAGGATGAGATGGCTGGGTGGCATCACCGACGTGAGTTTGGGTGAACTCTGGGAGCTGGTGATGGACAGGGAGGCCTGCCGTGCTGCAATTCATGGGGCCGCAGAGAGTCGGACACGACTGAGCGACTGAAATGAACTGAACTGAACTGAGCCTTAATTGCTTAGTAAATCATAGATAATGAAACTAGAGATAGCAAAAATAGAGAAGAGTGGGTGTTTCAAAATCTTCTTCATAACTTAATATTTTATTAAATACATGCCTTGCTTGATGATTTCTGATATTGAAGCACATGTTTCGGAAAGTCACATTTCTGCTTTGTTGATCTTCTAATACCAAGAAGTGAATAAAAGATCAAGTACACACAGCCTGGTGCAGATTTACATGAGATGAAGAGCACATTTACACCATGCTGAACCCTCAGCTAAATGCCATCAGTTACCAGCTGACTCTAAACATGAACCATGAGGGCAGCAATGACCCCGGAAATGCATTATTGGCCATCATGGTCAGAATGGAGGAGAAAAATGTAATGAGTGTTTTTTCCTTGAGAGAGGAATAAGGAAGTCTGTCACAAGAGAGAAAGAAGAGAGATGAGGAAAATATATTTGGAAAGTAACAAAAATATTAGAATATTATTTTGCTTATTATTCACCGTCTTTTAACTCAGCAGACAGAATCTTTGATTAGAAGTACTTCCTCAGCATTTATTCTTATTGTTCAGTTGCTGTCATTATTCAGTTGTTATTCGACTCATTTTGACCTCATGGAGAGCAGCATGCCAGGCTTCCCTGCCCTTCGCTATTTCCTGGACTTTGCTCAAACGTATGTCCACTGAGTCAGTAATGCCATCCAACCATCTCATCCTCTGTTGCCCTCTTTTCCTCTTGCCTTCAGTCTTTCCAGAGCATCAGGGTCTTTTCCAATGAGTTGGCTCTTCATATCAAGTGGGCAAAGTATTAGAGCTTCAACTTTAGCATCAGTCCTTCTATGAATATTCAGAGTTGATTTCCTTTATGATTGACTGGTTTGATCTCCTTGTAGTCCAAGGGACTCTCAAGAGTCTTCTCCAGCACCACAGTTCAAAAGCATCAAATTCTTTGGTGCTCAGCCTTCTTTATGGTACAACTCTCACATCCATACATGGTTACTGGAAAAACTGTAGTTTTGACTATATGTACCTTTGTGCTACTGAAAAGTAAAAAGGGAAAATGCCGACTCTGTTTTAATAATAAAAGCCCAATTTCAGAGGATGGATCTCTTGAGAAGCAGTAGTTTAGTGCAGACATGCTAAATGGAAGATTGATCAGTTCATCAGGAAAGAAGAAATAAACATTGCTTTTTCCTAAACATATGGGGTAAACATAAATAAATGATCATTTGTGTGCTGCTATTGAGATGTTTAATCTCAGATTCTCAGTAACATATTACCCTTGTAAGATTCATTGAGGGGCAGAGTGTACTGCCTGACAAATGCAGTCAAATAGTTTAAGGATCATTAAGACATGTGAAGGTCAAATGACAAAGGTCATTATTAAGTAGCCACCACCACAGAAACCTTAGCTGTGCTTCAAACACTAATTCAGCAGGACTTCGAAGAATGTTGAGAAGAGGGTGAGTGACATGATCGAATTTATGGTATCAAGGTAACTTTGGAAGCAGTTTGGAGGATAGGGAGATGGAGACTAAGAACATAGACAGAACTAAAAGTAGAATTACTGTATGGTCCTGCAACCCCACCCCTGGGCGTCTATCCAGACAAAACCATAATTCAAAAAGATACATGTATTCCTACGTTCATAGCACTATTCACATTAGCCAAGGCGTGGAAACAACCTAAATGTCCATCCACAGATGAATGGATAGAGACGATGTGATGTATATGGGCTTCCCAGGTCCCAGGTGGTTCCAGTGGTAAAGAACTTGCCTGCCAACGCAGGACACATAAGAGACGCGGGTTCATTCTCTTGGTCAGGAAGATCCCCTGGAAGAGGGCATGGCAACCCACTCCAGTATTCTTGCCTGAAGAATCCCCATGGACAGAGGAACTTGGCGGGCTACAGTCCATGGGGTCCAAAAGAGTCAGACACGACTTAGAGACTGTGTATATATATACACATACATGTGAGCATGCACGACTGAGCCAACCGCGTATGTACATATGCATGTGTCATGCTCAGTTGTGTGTGTGTGTGTGTGTGTGTATAGATATAGATACAGATATGTAATGGAAGTTAAAAGAAGAATGAAATAATGCCATTTACAGCAACATGGATGCAGCTAGAGATTACTATACTAAGTGAAGTAAGTCAGAAAGAGGAAGACAAATGCATACAAATCACTTATATGTGGAATCTAAAATATGATCCAAATGAACCTATCTATGAAACAGAAACAAAATCATGGACATAGAGAAGAGACTGGTGATTGCCAGGGGGAAAGGTTTGAGAGAGGAATGGAGTGGGAAGCTTTTATGCACAGAATGGATAAAATAACAGGGTCCTACTGTAGAGCACAGTGAACTGTATTTGATATCCTATGATGAAGCATAATGGAAAAGAATATTTTTTAAAAAGAATGCAAAAGAAAAAAAGAACACAGCAAGTAAATGCATCAAAGAGGGACAGGATCGGGCCAGGTAACTTTTCTTTCACTCTCTTGGGGAACATCTTCTGCCTCTGGAAATTAAATTTGCTTCCAGCAATACAGAGCAGCTCTTTCAACCTCCCGATAGCCCCCCTTTACAATGAGGAAGCTGAAGCTTAGAAAAGTTAAGCGCATTATTAAGAAGGTTAAGTGGATTATTAAAAATTGGGGAGTTGTAACCCAAACTTAGGGTCCTCTCCCGCCTGCTCTCCTGTCCTGACCAATGACAGAAAAGCCTATTCTCCTTATTATGCAAAGAGAATACTGGAAGAAGAGGTAGACAGACTGGCAATCTTGTGAGTTCAGACATTTTTAAAAGGATGCTGTTATACCCTCAGGTCTAAAAAGCTGAAATTACTCTTTAAAAATCTATAGTAAAAATGCTCTTTAAAGGAGATACAGATGCAGGACTATGAGGGTCAAAAGAAGAAACATTATTTAGGGAAGAATTTGGCCCAAGAAATTGAACTGGGCCTTGGGGTTTAGGGACTGGCCACGATCACAGAGAGGAAACCCAGACAGAGCGGTGCTCTGGGGACTCTGAGAAGTCAGGCCGCCTGTAGAAGGGACAGTGTTACTATGCAGCTTTAACTTGTTAGACTCAACACAACTTTCTAGGGTTTCTCCCCAGCAAAAGCCAAATCAAATTACTTTAGAATGAACTCTCTCTCCCGTGAGACTTCTCACACTGGACAGTGGCCAGCAAGGCTAATGTGTGAGCAGGTCACTGGGCTTTAACATTGGGGTTTCCTCCAACTGGCTGAGTGAGCCTCTCTGAACCCGTTTTCTTGTGTAGGATCCAGGGCCACAGTAGATAGTGGTTTCAATTAATTTTTATTGGAGTAGAGTTGCTTTACAGTGTTGTGTTAGTTTCTGCTGTACAGCAAACGAACCAGCTATCCTTACACATAGTAATATAGCCCCTTTGCGGGGGTGGGTTTTCCTTCCCTTTTAGTCACCACAGAGCACTGAATTGAGTTCCCTGTGCCGTACAGTAGGTTCTCATTAGTTGTCTATTTTTATATATACATTAATACTGTATGTATGTCAATCCCAATCTTCCAATTCTTCTTTCCCCCTTTCACCCTCGGTGCTCATGACGTTTGTTCTCTACGTCTGTGTCTCTGTTTCCACTTTGCAAATAAGTCCATCTGGATCATTTTTCTAGATCCCACGTGTAAGCAGTGTTATAGGATATTTGACAGTTGGTTTCACGGTTTTCTTGTTTCATGAGAGTGGGTTCGGTGCCGTGGCCCTTGGGGTCCTCTTGCGTGTAGAACACACAGGAGAGCTCTGTGAACTCCCTTCAGCCCTCCATTAGTGGACTGACTCAGGAAAGGATTTGTCAAGTGTCTATAATGTGCAGGGATTATGGGAAAAGAGAACGATGAAAGAGACGTGAATAAAGTTAACAGATACTGAAATGCAGAGAAGGGGAGGTGTTCTGTGATGGATAACTGGCATCTGAAGTACAGGCGCAGTGTAGGCACTATGGAAGAGCAGCAGCCACCTGCACCCTCGAGGAGGGCAGATGAATTTATTGTAGGGCCATGAGGCAACTCTGAGTGCCAGAGCTGGGATTAGGAACTTTCTGTCCACATCATTAAACTCTCCTGATTCACTGTTTATCAGATGACCACTCCTTCTCATTTTCTCTCTGTATAAACAGGACAACCATCTCCTTTTCCCTAAAGAAAATAAATGGAATAATATCACTTACCACTTCATGGTATCATGTTATCATTAAAAGGAAATTAGTCTACTTAAATATAAATAACGTGTCTGATTATTCCTTTTCCTTTGAGATACTGCAACATGCTTCCAGTAGATCTGTATAGTTGATCTTGGATAAGAAATTACCCATTCCATGAAAGAACATTTTCTTGCACCCAAATTGATTTTTTGCAAAGGGGAGTGCCACCTCTGATGCTGGCTGTAGGTAACTTTGGGGATGGTGGTACAGCTTACGTCTATCTAACATCCTTATCACTCACAGGTACGGTTTCAATGTCCGTAGCAATATTCACATCCCCAACGCCAGACTGACTTCCCTGGTGGCTCAGATGGTAAAGCGTCTGTCTACAATGTGAGAGACCTGGATTCGATCCCTGGGTTGGGAAGATTCCCTGGAGAAGGAAATGACAACCCACTCCAGTATTCTTGCCTTGAAAATCCCATGGACAGAGGAGCTTGGGGCAGGCTACTATCCATGGGGTCACAAAGAGTCGGGCACGACTGAGCGACTTCACTAATGCCAGACTATAGGTGACACTACTGATATGACATCTCTTCTGAAAATTTAAAATTGGACCTGAGAGGTGATAGGAAGTTTACATGAGTACTTTAACCAGAATATCCTGGCACATCCAAGTTTAGCCCAGTGCATACAGGATCAGAGGAAAAAATGAAGAGACCTGCAGAGAGAGAGATGAGAGAGACTGATAAGACTGCTAAATCCAGGCTCATGTGGCCCTTCTGTGCATCTGTGTGTCTTGTATGCAATGATCCCACATCTTTTAAACCTTCTTTTAAGGTTTAAACCTGTAAATCTTGTTTAAGCTAGAGTCAGTAAGCTTCTGTTACACGCAACCAAAGGGTTCCTAATTAAATACTCAGATTTCTAAGAGCTTCTCTTCCTTTCTTATTTTTATTGAAGACTTCTTGTAGGTGTCCCGGGTCTGGTAAAATGTTAGCAGAGTGAGAGATGAAAACAGGCTCATTGCATTGGTATTGACTCTTGGCCGTGCAGTCCTTTTCAAACCCTGACAGTACTTTAAGCTATGTGGTTGTTTATCCAGAGCTCCTGGGTCAATGTTTGACTTTGGTTTTATTTAAAAGGATGGAGGAAGAAGCAGGGACACGCTGTTCTTGGCATGACTAGCACTGCTGAGTGGCAGATCTGTTTTCCTAAGTCATTAACGGGTCCTTCCGGAAACAGCCAATCCTTCCTCAAGCATCAGGTCAGCAGTCCTGATTAGACTTGGCATCATCCACCCATGAAACTAAAAACTTCCCTGTGATTTACTGTTATAATAAAACCTCACTAATTAACCATAATTAGAAGGAAAAGCCAGTCTCAATTTTAAGGTCCTAAAAGAAGCAACATTTTAATTTCTTCCAACTTTACATAGTGATTTAAATTAGGTTGAGTATATTTGACTTACCATATAAATAAAAATTATTTCTAGTAGCACATTGACTTCATATGTGCATTTTTGGTATGTAAATGGTCTTTAAGGAACAACTTTTTTTTCCAGGCAGTGTAAGCATTCTACTTATACTTTTGGAGTATTCATGGCTTAGTAAATGCTTTTTCCCACTGAAAAATACGATGACTAACTTAATCTTAACACTTGTCAAAATTATTTTTAAACAAGTAGAGCCTGAACTGTAGAGGTCGTTGTTATTTTTGGAGCAACATGACAATGAATAGGGGAGCAACTCGGTTGAGTTAGCGTGTCATGAAAACCTATTTGAAAGCTTTTCTGTATTTTTAACAAGGGTTTGTCACAGTTGAAAATGAGTTGCTGATTTCCTTAAGTCTGGTGGGATGATCACATTGTGGATGTGCTGAAAATCATTTCTCCTGCACATCTGATAACACTGTGATCTTTACACTGTGGTTCCAAACTCCAAAGAGCCCCGGGTACATCCAAGGCTTACTGAGTGTTTGGTGTCCTGTGTCATTTCTCCTGATTGTTCATTTGCTTTTATGAAGTCTAAAGAAAATGAGCTGGGTGGCCAAAACTGATGCTGTAAATAGAGATATCTTAAAAGCTACGTTGATTTCATGGCTGCAGAAATGTCTCTGTAGGATTCCTAAAGCGTGCTGTGTTGGGTTATGAAAGCCCAGGGTTTGTATTTTCTTTTCTTTTCTTTTTTTCTTACATTTAAAAATTTTTGTTTATTTATTTGCTTGGCTAAATTGGGTCTTAGTTGTGGCACTTGGGATCTTCATCACGGCAAGTGGGTTTCTCTAGTTTTGGTGCATGCACTCTAGAGCTCCTAGACTCAGTAGCTGTAGCACATGGACTCAGATGCCCAGAGGTATGTGGGATCCTAGTTCCCCAACCAGGGAATGAACCCGTGTCCCCCACACTGGAAGGCAGATTCTTCACTAGTGAACCACCAGGGAAGTCCTTCTATTTTCTTAAAAAAAAAAAAAAAAATATATATATATATATATATACACACACACACACACACACACACACACACACACACATACACATGCATTTATATATATGTATATTTGGTTGCACCTGGTCTTAGTTGCGGCATGCAGAATCTTTAGTTGGGGCATGCAAACTCTTAGATGTGGCATGTGGGACCTAGATCTAGTTCCCTGACCAGAGATTGAACCCACATGCCTTGCATGAGGAGCTCAGAGTCTCATCCTCACCCACTTTACCATTAGGGAAGTCCCTGGGCAGAGCCTTTGCATTGGCGTTGAGACCACAACTGCTGAGGAATCCAGAGAGTCTGACTTGTGCCAGCCGTTTATCTCCTGCTGCTGCCCCCTCCACACCTCCTCTCCCTACTTGTTACATTGCATGCTTTCAGCTTCCTGCCTCATTTTTCACCTGAGCCCATGAAATTATGTGCAGGGTCTAATATGTTGAAGCACACCTGAAAGCTAATGCAGGTTTTTAGAACTCCTTGGAAACCGCCTACTTTCTGACGTTCCTTCCCATAGGAGTAGAAGCTATAGCCTTGCTCTGTTGGGTCCAGGAGAGCATCTTTAACGTCACAGAGTTAGATCACAGGGTTAGATCTCCCCTTGGCAGATCTCCCAGGCAACTAAGACAGGACTAATCACAGACAGGAAGAAGATCAAACCAGTCCATCCTAAAGGAAATCAGTCCTGACTATTCGTTGGAAGGACTGATGCTAAAGCTGAAGCCCCAATACTTTGGCAACCCAATATGAAGAGCCAACTCATTGGAAGAGACCGTGAGGCTGGGAAAGATTGAGGGCGGGAGAGGGATGAGGTGACAGAGGAAGAGATGGTTGGATGGCATCACTGACTCAATGGATATGAGTTTGAGAAAGCTGTGGGAGATAGTGAAGGACAGGGAAGCTTGGCTTGCTGAATCCACAGGGTGGCAAAGAGTTGACATGACTTAGTGTCTGACAATAACAACAAAACGTGGCATTAATGTTGCCAGAGTTGGTACAGGAAGATGGAAAGAAGCTTTCTGTTGTTGAAAGCCATGGAGCATTGTCCTCACTTGCCATTCAGTCTCTGGACAGAAATGACTGGTAGACTGTGGGTAACTTCTCCTCCAAGGAATTCTCTGTGCTCACCCAGGGTACCTGCCTTTGTCCTGATTCTTTGGGGCTTCCGCATTTTTGAGGATGTCTGTTATTTGTTTAGCACCTTTGCTTTCTTTTTTTTTTTTAAGATTTTTTTTTTTAATGTGGACCATTTTTTAAAAGCCTTTATTGAGTTTGTTACAACATTGCTTCTATTTTGTTTTGGTTTTTGTCTGTGAGGCACTTGGGATCTTAGCTGCCCAACCAGGGACCAAACTCACACCCTCTGCATTGGAAGGCAAAGTCTTAACCACTGGACCACCAGGGAAGTCTCTTACTTCCTTCCTATAATTTTTTACTTTATGTAAAAATAAAGCGTGTGTGAGATACCACAGTCAAGTTTTCCTAAAGAGGGACAGGAGAGAAGCAGAGCCTGTGGCATGAGCATAGCCTTCCTCCCACCCTGCTGCCACTGCTCCAGACACCATGGTCTGTCTCCCTGCCCCCATCCAGACATGGTTTCCTGATCACAGTGGGCACATGACCTAGAGGACGTTGCTGATACAGAGCATCTGGGCATCACCTTGCCTGGGCTCTAACCCAGACCCTACTAGTCGTTATTCAGACTGCTTCATCTCTCCAGGTCTTGGTTTTATGCAAAATACAGGTAAATAGTAAGACAGAGTATGCTCAATAGATACTCGTTAGCTTCATGACATGAGAGTTTGGATGCTAGGGGGGCCTTTGCATAACCTGGGGGAGAGCTGGTCTCCACATCTTACCCCGCACCTTGACACAGAAGAGGAATAGCACTTTCCATCCCCAAGCACTTGGGCACACATCTCAATATTTTGCTCATCGAATGTTAATTAATTATGTTTGCTTAATTGGCAAGGTGATAATGCAAAATTAAAACCAAATGCAAGTCTAAAATGACTACATTAAGAAAATGCATCTAGTTCCACAGAGGGGAGAGGGGACGAGGGAGCAGAGGCTGCCCTGGGTTTCTGCTTCAGGCACTGAATGATGAGGGTTCTGTTCACCCAGTCAGCGATCGCAGGGGAGGGCGCATCAAACAGGCAGATGATTATCAGTCTAAGATGATCTCTTGAGATCAGTGCAGACCTGTTGAGTATCAGGTGCCCCTGGGACATCTAGAGGAGATGTCTAATTAAAGGCTGAACCTTGGGAGAGAAACCTAAAAGTTAACATGTTATAGTTGCTTGTTGCTCAGTCTTTACATTTTCCCCACTGCAGTCTGGAACATTCTTTCTCCAGAAATTGGCACAGTTTGTTCCCTGTCTTCTTTAGACCTGTGCTCAACCTACCATTCTTATAGTAAGACCCCCTGAGCACCTAATTTTAATGGGCAAATATTTTCGACCCAAGCATTACATATCCACCCTCTCTGAATCATATTTTCCCTATAATATGTAACATTTTCTTAATATTATCTATTTTCTACTATTTATTTTGACTTATTTATCTTGCTTATGATGTTCTACCTGTTAGAATGGAGGCTTCATGTGGGCATGGATTTTTGTCCATTTTGCTTACTTCTGTATCTACAGTGGCTAGAATGAGGCCTGGGACATATATGCTCTCAATAAATAGTTGAGAAAGAGAATAAGCCCTTCCTGTGTGCTGACACTAAATGCTTTATATGTACTCTCTCCATCTCAGTGAGAAATAAATTTAGGAGCTACAGCTTTATAGTTAGTAATGGGTGCCATGAAAATAAATGAAATCTGCAGAGAGGAGAAAACCTAAGACAGACATAAAGAACATCATCCTTTCAGAGACAGGTAAATGTGGAAATGGCCCACACATAGGAACTCAAGAAAAGTCACTCAGCAGGAGGAAAGCCAGGCTGCTGTTTTGCTGTCTGACCAACTGGGGGATGGTTTCAAGAGGGAAGAAATACCTGCAAGGTGTCAGATGCTGCAGAAGGGTTGGCTCAGCTAAGGAACAAAAGGTGATGAAGAGATGAATCTGCAGAGGCTCTTAGGCTCATCTGGTGCATCTGATTCGGATGCTAACCTACAAACCTCTGACCAAATGGGTGGAGTTGTTTTCACTGCCATCTCCTCTGACAAAACATATTGCAGGGATATAAATGGTAGAGTTTTTATTTTTAAGCAAAATGTAGGTCACAGTGGTTCCTAGATTTTGCAATATCAAGAACTACAATCATTTGAGGAAATAAATCGGTCATGGAAGTACTAGACTGCCTTGTCACTCATCTTATTATTCTGCTCAATTCATGTAGGGCAGTCTGACCACAGGGAAGGAATAAATTCAGAGTCATTTAGGAGACATGAAACCTAGACAATAAGAGCACTTCTGTTGGCCTGGCTTCTGGCACAGGGAGCTTGATGTGGTGCTCTGTGGTGAGCACCCCTATAGGGGTGGGATGGGGCAGGGAGAAGGGAAGCCCAGGAGGAAGGGGATATATGTATACATATAGCTAATTCACATTGTTGTACAGCAGAAGCAAACACAACTTTATAAAGCTATTGTTGTGCAGTCATTGTTGTTATTGCTGCTATTGTTGAAGTCATATCCAACTCTTTGTGAACCCATGGACTGTAGCACACCAGGCTTCCCTGTCGTTCACCATCTCCCGGAGTTTGCTGAAACTCATGTCCATTGAGTCCACGATGCCATCCAGCTGTCTCATCCTCTGTTGTCCCCTTCTTCTCCTGTCCTCAATCTTTCCCAGCATCAGGATCTCTTCCAATGAGTTGGCTTTTTGCATCAGGTGGCCAAAGTATTGGAGCTTCATTTTCAGGATCAGTCCTTTCAATGAATATTCAGTGTTGATTTCCTTTAGCATTGACTAGTTTTATCTCCTTGCTGTCCAAGGGACTCTCAAGAGTCTTCTTCCAGCATCATAGTTCAAAACCATCAATTCTTCAGTGCTCAGCCTTATTTATGGTCCAACTCTCACATCTGTACACGACTACTGGAAAAACCATAGCTTTGACTAGATGGACCTTTGTTGGCAAAGTAATGCGTCTGCTTTAGAATACGCTGTCTAGGTTTGTCATAGATTTTTTTCCAAAGAGCAAGCATCTTTTAATTTCATGGCTGCTGTCACCATCCACAGTGATTTTGGAGCCCAAGAGAATAAAGTCTGTCACTGTTTTCATTTTTTTCCCCATCTATTTGCCATGAAGTGATGGGACCAGACACCGTGATCTTAATTTTTTGAATGTTGAGTTTTAAGCCAGCTGTTCCACTCTTCTCTTTCACCTTCATCAAGAGATTCTTTAGTTCACTTTCTTCCATTAGGGTGGTATCATCTGCACATTTGAGGTTGTTGATATTTCTCTGGTCAGTCTTGGAAAGCAACTATCAGTTCAGTTTAGTTCAGTCGCTCAGTCGTGTCCGACTCTTTGCGACCCCATGAATCGCAGCATGCCAGGCCTCCCTGTCCATCACCATCTCCCAGAGTTCACTCAGACTCACGTCCATCGAGTCTGATGCCATCCAGCCATCTCATCCTCTGTCGTCCCATCCTCCTCCTGCACCCAATCCCTCCCAGCATCAAAGTCTTTTCCAATGAGTCAACTCTTTGCACGAGGTGGCCAAAGTACTGGAGCTTCAGCTTCAGCATCATTCCTTCCAAAGAAATCCCAGGGCTGATCTCCTTCAGAATGGACTGGTTGGATCTCCTTGCAGTCCAAGGGACTCTCAAGAGTCTTCTCCAACACCGCAGTTCAAAAGCATCAATTCTTTGGCGCTCAGCCTTCTTCACAGTCCAACTCTCACATCCATGCACGACTACTGGAAAAACCATAGCCTTGACTAGATGGACCTTAGTCGGCAAAGTAATGTCTCTGCTTTTCAATATGCTATCTAGGTTGGTCATAACTTTTCTTCCAAGCAGTAAGTGTCTTTTAATTTCATGGCTGCAATCACCATCTGCAGTGATTTTGGAGCCCCCCAAAATAAAGTCTGGCACTGTTTCCACTGTTTCCCCATCTATTTCCCATGAAGTGATGGGACCAGATGCCATGATCTTCGTTTTCTGAATGTTGAGCTTTAAGCCAACTTTTTTGCTCTCCTCTTTCACTTTCATCAAGAGGCTGTTTAGTTCCTCTTCACTTTCTGCCATAAGGGTGGTATCATCTGCATATCTGAGGTTATTGATATTTTTCCTGGCAATTTGATTCCAGCTTGTGTTTCTTCCAGCCCAGCGTTTCTCATGATGTACTCTGCATAGAAGTTAAATAAGCACGGTGACAATATACAGCCTTGACGTACTCCTTGTCCTATTTGGAACCAGTCGGTTGTTCCATGTCCAGTTCTAACTATTGCTTCCTGAAATGCATACAGGTTTCTCAAGAGGCAGGTCAGGTGGTCTGGTATTCCCATCTCTTTCAGAATTTTCCACAGTTTATTGTGATCCACACAGTCAAAGGCTTTGGCATAGTCAGTAAAGCACAAATAGATGTTTTTCTGGAACTCTCTTGCTTTTTCCATGATCCAGTGGATGTTGGCAATTTGATCTCTGGTTCCTCTGCCTTTTCTAAAACCAGCTTGAACATCAGGAAGTCCACGGTTCACGTATTGCTGAAGCCTGGCTTGGAGAATTTTGAGTCTTACTTTACTAGCATGTGAGATGAGTGCAACTGTGAGGTAGTTTGAGCATTCTTTGGCATTGCCTTTCTTTGGAATTGGAATGAAAACTGACCTTTTCCAGTCCTGTGGCCACTGCTGAGTTTTCCAAATTTGCTGGCATATTGAGTGCAGCACTTTCACAGCATCATCTTCCAGGATTTGAAACAGCTCAACTGGAATTCCATCACCTCCACTAGCTTTGTTCGTAGTGATGCTTTCTAAGGCCCACTTGACTTCACATTCCAAGATGTCTGGCTCTAGATTAGTGATCACATCATCATGATTATCTGGGTAGTGAAGATCTTTTTTGTATAGTTCTTCCATGTATTCTTGCCACCTCTTCTTAATATCTTCTGCTTCTGTTAGGTCCATACCATTTCTGTCCTTTAACGAGCCCATCTTTGCATGAAATGTTCCCTTGGTATCTCTAATTTTCTTGAAGAGATCTCTAGCTTTTCCCATTCTGTTGTTTTTCTCTATTTCTTTGCATTGATCTCTGAAGAAGGCTTTCTTATCTCTTCTTGCTAGTCTTTGGAACTCTGCATTCAGATGCTTATATCTTTCCTTTTCTCCTTTGCTTTTCTCCTCTCTTCTTTTCACAGCTATTTGTAAGGCCTCCCCAGACAGCCATTTTGCTTTTTTGCATTTCTTTTCCATGGGGATGTCTTGATCCCTGTCTCCTGTACAATGTCACGAACCTCATTCCATAGTTCATCAGGCACTCTATCTATCAGATATAGGCCCTTAAATCTATTTCTCACTTCCACTGTATAATCATAAGGGATTTGATTTAGGTCATACCTGAATGGTCTAGTGGTTTTCCCTACTTTCTTCAATTTAAGTCTGAATTTGGCAATAAGGAGTTCATGATCTGAGCCACAGTCAGCTCCCGGTCTTGTTTTTGTTAACTGTATAGAGCTTCTCCATCTTTGGCTGCATAGATTATCATCAATCTGATTTTGGTGTTGGCCATCTGGTGATGTCCATGTGTAGAGTCTTCTCTTGTGTTGTTGGAAGAGGGTGTTTGCTATGACCAGTGCATTTTCTTGGTAAAACTCTATTAGTCTTTGCCCTGCTTCATTCCGCATTCCAAGGCCAAATTTGCCTGTTACTCCAGGTGTTTCTTGACTTCCTACTTTTGCATTCCAGTCCCGTATAATGAAAAGGACATCTTTTTTGGGTGTTACTTCTAAAAGATGTTGTAGGTCTTCATAAAACCATTCAACTTCAGTTTCTTCAGCGTTACTGGTTGGGGCATAGACTTGGATTACTGTGATATTGAATGGTTTGCCTTGGAGACGAACAGAGATCATTCTGTCGTTTTTGAGATTGCATCCAAGTACTGCATTTTGGACTCTTTTGTTGACCATGATGGCTACTCCATTTCTTCTAAGGGATTCCTGCCCACAGTAGTAGATATAATGGTCATCTGAGTTAAATTCACCCATTCCAGTCCATTTTAGTTCGCTGATTCCTAGAATGTCGACATTCACCCTTGCCACCTATACTGCAATAAAAAATAAATTTAAAAATTTATCTTTCAATAAAAAAAAGAAATCCTTTTGGGAAAGGATATGACTTCCAGTCCTTTGCCACCAACAACCTATCCTATTTCAGGCGCTCTCCACTGCTTCCTTTGCCCTAACTCACATTCTGGATTGAGTCAAAGAAGCCAGTGGTTGCCAGAGGTACCAAGGAGTCACCAGCAGTGTCTTTAGCACCTTTGACCAGTAATCTCCGTCAGCCTCCCCAGCCCATCTCACAAATACACAGCCATATATAATCTCAGTTTTTAAATGTATTTGTTATATCACTTGAAGGCAAGTCCCCTGGCTGCCCTCGCTGTCACCCTACACACACACACACACACACGAGTGTTCATGTACACCTCGCACTGGGCAAGTGAGATTGTATGTGATGTGGTGTCTGGTGCTGGTTGTTAATGAAAGTGAAAGTGAAAGTCGCTGAGGTGTGTCTGACTCTTTGTGAGCCTATGGACTCTGCAGTCCATGGAATTCTCCAGGCCAGAATACTGGAATGGGTAGCCTTTTCTCTCTCCAGGGGATCTTCCCAACCCAGGGATTGAACCCAGGTCTCCCACATTGCAGGCCGATTCTTTACCAGCTGAGCTGCCAGGGAAGCCCAAGAATACTGGAGTGGGTAACCTATCCGTTCTCTAGGGGATCTTCCCGACCCCGGAATTGAACCAGGGTCTCCTGCATTGCAGGCGGATTCTTTATCAACTGAGCTATCAGGGAAGTATGGTTGTTATTTGAACAAGGCGCAATACTAAAAATAGGGTGGAAGTAACTCTGAAAAGGAGCCTTGACAAAGGGGGCTTTTTTCTAGAGCCAGCTTTGCCTTTGGAACTTGAGCAAATTAGGCATTCATTCCTCTTGCTTCAGACAGTATTTCTAATAGTATAGTCTCCCTCAGTTTTGGAGAGTACAGATACTCATTCATTATCAGAATGACATTAGCCAGGATATTTTAATGTCAGCAAAGACATGTGAATGATTGTTTGCCTAATTATTTCTTGTATCTGCTTTAGAAGTTTCCATGTGTACAAGATTTCAAATAAGGAGTATGTCCAGATTGATTTTTTTTTTTTCTTGGTTCTTATAAGAATCCTGAATTTTATCAAGGATGCAATTTAAGTGAACTTGGAATAAAGCTTTAGTTTCCTATTTTCTGGCTAATGTTCCTTAAATGTCATAACTTTGCTGTTTAATGAGGAATGTATCTTTTTCTGTAATAGATACATTAATGAAGGATAGAGAGGGAATGACTGAGAAATGCCATCTCAAGCTCAAAAATATCAAAATTAGCAATAAAAATAGAAGTTGCTTATCACCAGGAATGGGAGGGAGATAGTCACAGACACAGAAACAGACAGCCTGGTCCTTGCTCCCGGTTTCCCATGAACCCCTCATGGGGTGACCTTGAGCCAGCAGTTCAACTGCCTCATGCTGTGTTTCCTTCCTCTGTTCATCTGAGACTAATTGGCTAAATGACACTGAGGTTTCCAGCTGGTGCAGGGATGTTGTAACACTGCTCCCATGACGTGGTCCTCGGTCACCCCACTGTCCTCTAAGGCAGTGGTCCCCAACCTCTCTGGCACCAGGGACGTGTTTCATGGAAGACAGTTTTTCCACAGACAGGGTAGGGGGTGATTTCAGGATGATTCAAGAGCATTACATTTATTGTGCACTTTATTTCTATTATTATTATATCCACTTCACCTCAGATCACCAGGCATTAGATCCTGGAGGTTGGGGACCCCTTCTCTGAATAGGAGCATTCATCTAATATGGAGATTCATGCATGATATATGTGGTCTCCAAACTCAGAAAATCTATTAATCCTTAAGTGAAACCCACACTGCAGGAAAAGTTTTAAAACCAACCATGACTAAGCAGTGGGGGTGGGGACAGGGGTGGGGGTAGGGGTAGGGGGCAGAAAAAATGGCTGTCTGATCTAGTTGGAAGTATGAATCCCAGAAAAACTTTAAGAAAGGTAGTTTTATTACTTTGACAGATTGATAGTATGTATGATCAGGTTAAATCCTGGCCTAATGGCAATTCTTTAAGAAACACAGACAACTTTTATATTAGAGGGATCTCTTTTTAATTTGTCTTCGTTGTATGCTTCTAAAGGTGCTTCTAAAGTGAAGATTTTTGAAAACCACAGTCCTGCATAATTTGAGGATTCTTCTAAGACTATATTTATGTCCCTCATTGTTTTACTCTTTATTTCAGTGTTAAATTTTACATACTTTCCAAATGAGTCTCATATTATTAACTAAAGGGATCCAAATATCAATGTATGAAGTTTTATTGTGGTAGTTATCTTTTAGCCCAGGTTTTCTCTATACAGGCAGTGCTTGGCAAACATAATAAACATTTGGATAAATGAATTAGAGAATAAATGGGTGGCAAAAGGCCATAGATTTAAACTATATCTTTCGGTTGTCTTAACTTTATTCCATTCTGCGGAGATAGAATCCCTAATTCTGACCATCTATTTAATGCCATCGGTATTAAATAGGCCATTTGTACAGTCTAGGCTTAGTTCAGGCTGCTATAAGAAAGCACCATAGACTGAACAACAGAAATTAATTTCTCACAGTTCTGGAGGGTGGAAGTTCTCAATCAGAGTACCAGCATGGTCAGGTTCTGGTGAGAACCTGCTTCCTGGTTCACAGATGGCCATCTTCTGACTCTGTTCTCACATAGTAGAAGAGGTGAGGGAGCTCTCTGGGGTCTCTTTTATAAAGTAACCTTGTACAGATGTGAGAGTTGGACCCTAACGAAGGTTGAGCACCGAAGAATGGATGCTTTTGAACTGCAGTGCTAGAGAAGACTCTTCAGAGAGCCTTGGACAGCAAGGAGATCAAATCAGTCAATCCTAAAGAAAATCAACCCTGACTATTCATTGGAAGGACTGATGCTGAAGCTGAAACTTCAATACTTTAGCCACCTCATTGGAAAAGACCCTGATGCTGGAAAAGATTGAGGGCAGGAGGAGAAAGGGGTGACAGAAGATGAGACGGTTGGATGGCATTGCCAACTCAATGGACATGAGTTTGAGCAAACTCCGGGAGATGGTGAAGGACAGGGAAGCCTGCAGTATTGTAGCCCATGGGGTCACAAAGAGTCAGACATGACTGAGCGACTGAACAGCAACAAATCCTGTTCTTGGAGGCTCCACCCACACGACCTAATCACCTCCCAAAGGCACCACCTCCTACAGTCATTATCTTGGGGATTAGGATTTCTTTTTTAAGCAAATTAATTCATTAATTTTTTTGGGTGGCACTGGACCTTTGTCGCTGTGGACTTTCTCTAGCCGCATCGAGTGGCGGCTTCTCTCTAGTTGCACTGCACGAGCTTCTCAATGTGGCGGCTTCTGTTATTGCAGAACATGGGCTCTAGGCCACTCCAGCTTCGATAGCTGCAGCATGTGGACTCAGAAGTTATGGCTCTTGGGCTCCGGACCACAGGCTCAATAGTTGCGGTGCATGAGCTCAGTTGCCCTGGGGCATGTGGGGTCTTCCCAGACCAAGGACAGACCCTGACTCCCCTGCACTGGCAGGCAGATTTTTAACCATTGGACCAGCAGGGAACCCCAGGGATTAGGATTTCAACGTGTGCATTTGGGGGGACCTGAGCATTCAGTCTGTAGCAGCCATGAAGGAGAGCCTGTTATAGCCATGTGCTGTGAGCTTTGAATGTGTGATGTGTACTCCATCACATCAGTCTTGCTCACAGTGACACATCCCAGCGTACTTAACATTTACATGTTTGCTTCACATTTACATGTTTGCTTCACATTTACATGTTTAAGAGTAGGAGGGATTAGAAGGTGTGTGCACTTCCTGGCTGCACAGGAGTTAGAAAGAGCATGTTGTGAGTTGTTCCCTCTTTATACCAGGAGTGGAGGTGCACAGTGGAGAAGTGGGGAGAGGGAACTGTGAGCATTCTGAGGGGAGGGTCTCTTTCTCTAACCCACACCAGATCCCCATCTCCCAGCATCAAGTGCTTGCTCTGGAGATTCTGGGGTGATTCAAAATCCAGCAACAACTTACAATGACAGAGCTACTTCCTAACATTCTTAGCTTTAGCTTTAATGGTGCTAAGTATTCTGGAAGGAATTTCTCAAACATATAAGCAAATGTATTTATAGTATGACAGGCTTGCAATATGTAACAGTGCAGCTGAGAAAATCAAAACAACAACCGAAAGTCATTAAAACACTAGTCACCTGTGTAAATTATTTCTGGATTCGCAGCCCAAGTTGCCATCTGTAGCATTCTTCCCTAATTATATTAGACTTATGATTGTATCCAAGCCTCTTCCCCAAAAATCAGAGATTATGTTTCCTGACGTTAAACCCCTCGCTTTTTCAGGTACATTAAAATGAGATTACCGCAGCAAGTTCTTTTGTGCAGAACTATTCCCCAAAAGGTTTATTCATTCCTGTGAGTTTTGAAAGTATTAAATCTGATATCAACAACTAACTCTGTTATTATCGGTCCTGGCTCACAAACTGCTCTGCTGCATATTAAGGTGAGCGGTATGCAGTTTGAATGATTGGCTGGAGTCATCCAAATGTTCCCTGAAGGTCTTCAATCCATCACTTCCTCCCCAGTCTGCCCAACAACTTGCACCATCATCATTCTGGATGATAGAATGCTCTCGTTCTTATTGGGTCTCATTCATGTGACACTATTTTCTTTTTAAGGGTGGACACAGAGGAGGAAAAAATACAGCCTGCTTTACTCATTAATGAGTCAGAGGAAGAGTCACCACCGCTTGGAATTATCAGGGGTCAATGTCTGGGTCTCTAACAAGGAAATTTGTTTATATTCTCAAGAAGGCTGTCTAAGATGCCGAAACTGTACAAAGTTAGGGGACTTTCCATGACCGTAACACCTGCCTACAAGTCCTGTACATACCCAGATCCTGTGATCTGGGGGCTGTTTGGTGATTGGGTGGTTATTTGTGACATTGAGCTCACACTCTGAGAATCATTTGAATATTTTGTAGAAAATAAGGCCAAACATACCTCTGGGGATAAATATTAACAATCAGTTGAATCTATAGCTTTTCTTCTTTTCCTTGGCACCTGCTCCATCACTGCTGGACAAGCAAAGGTGATGGACTGTGTCTTCCAGAAACATTCATTGGCTCTTAGAGAAGCATGGAAGCATGATGTAATCATGAGATAGTCTGGTTGGGGTCAAGGGTGAGGTTGGGTCATTTGAAAGGTCTGACATTGTCTTCTGCTGCCTCCTATGAAAGGTCAGACTGGGGCTTTGAAAGGCTGGTGGCTTTCCTGCTTTCCCAGTAAGATGGAGGGGGTAACACCCTCAAATCAAAAACCGGTCCCTCCCAACCTTTCAGCGATCCTGCTCTCTCTTTCTCCCTACACCCTCCTCTTTCCCTTATCTTCAGCTTCTCCCTGTCTGCTTTCTCCTTTTCACCATCATTAAACATGGGCAAGTCTTTTTTATCTTTGCCAGGCCCTCCCTTCCGTAACCCTACAGCCACCTCCAACCACAGCCCTGTTCACTGTCTATGTGTCAGCCAGAACTCTCTAGAGCCTTGCTTTTACTTACTGTAACCACTTCATCCCTTCTCTCTTCTTTGGTTTTTTTATTTTATGAGTTTTAGAAAATTAAAAAATTTTATTTTTGGCTGCACTGGGTCTTCATTGCTGTGTGTGGGCTCTCTCTCGTTGCAGCGAGCAGGGCCTCTCTGGTTGCAGAGCACAGGCTGTAGGGCACTCGGGCTTCGGTGGCTGCAGTGTGCAGGCTCTAGAGCTCAGTCTCAGTAGTTGTGATGCATGGGCTTAGTTGCTCCGAGGCACGTGGGACCTCCCCAGACCAGGGATCAGACACATGTCCCCTGCATTGGCAGATGGATTCTTAACCACTAGACCATGAGGGAAGTCCCTCTCTCTTACTTCTTAACTCTCTCCAACCCTGTTGTGACCTTACTACCTCTGCAAAAGTCTTCACGATACTCATGATCATCAAGTTAAACATAGCTTTACCATAAAACTCAGCAATCACACACCCATGAAAAATAGAAACGTATACTCGGGCCAAACCTGCTCGCAGATGTTTACAATGGTTCTATTCATAATCAACAAAACTGAAAACTGCCAACATTTCCTTCAGCCTATGGATAGACAATTTGCAACACGTGTATCTGCAAGATGGAATACTACTCAGCATTGTAAAGGAACAAGCTGCTGAGTCATGTAATAACATAAATGATTCTTAAATATGTGTTGCTATATAGCAAGGCCAGGCTCAAAGGCACATAATGTGTGATTCTATGTAATATTTTTTTTCTTTAATATTATTTATTTATTGTTGACTGTACTGGGTCTCAGTTGCAGCACATGGGATTTTTGATCTTCATTGTGTCATGTGGGATCTTTAGTTGCAGCATATAAACTCAGGTTCGACACATGGGATCTAGTTCCCTGACCCGGGATCGAACCCAGGCCCCTTTCATTGGGAGCATGGAGTATTAGCCACTGGACCAGCAGAGAAGTAAGTCCCCCTGTGACATTTTCAAAAAGACAAAACTTTAGAAATGGAAAACAAATCAGTGGTTTTCAGGAGTGGCTGAGAAAGGTTGAACTGCAAAGGGACAGCATGTAGAAATTTGAGGGCAAGGGAAAACTGCTGTCTGATGATTCGAGTGGTGAATATTTGATTCTCTGCGTTTGTCAAAACCCAGAGAACCCTACAGCACAGAGTAGATTCTACTGTACATTGTTTAAAATATCAGCTGGGTTAAGGGGGACCACCCCAAATGGAGTTCAAGCTAACAGATGAAAGAGCAAATGATACTAACGACCACTGTGGCTCCATGGGGACCACTGCGCCGTGGCAGAGTGCATTCGACGCCTTGGCAGACGTCCTGCCCTTCGCCGTCTGGGTGCCGCATCTTCCTGCAGTACTGTTCCCCTGCTGGATCGGCTTCTCCTTCTGGGCCTCGTTTGCAAGCTTCTTGTCATCTCCTCAGTCTTTTCACGTGGCTGTTGCTTGAGCCTCAGGATGAGGCCACTCTTTTCTCACCCTACAATCTCTTCCTGAACAGCTTCATCCACCCCCACGGTCTCAATCACCAAATATGCCCATGAGTTCCTCACACTGGGATCTCTCTTCTGAGCTCCAGATGGACATATACTATTAATACTACATACTAGATATATCTGCTTTGGACTAAACTATCCCAGACTCTGCTTGGCACCTAAGCTTTCCCACAACTCACACCTGCTTCTTCTCCCAGGTCCCCAGTTCGTTCAAGACTAAGAGCTCGGTTTTCCTCCTTCATGTCCCCGTCTGTCTCTTCCTTCTCCCTCACTTCTGATCCCTATGTTTCATTCTCTCTTTCTTTCTAAAGTAATTTTTATTGGAGTATAGTTGCTTTTGGAGAAGGGAATGGCCACCTACTCCAGTAGTCTTGCCTGCAGAATTCCATGGACGGAAGAACCTGGTGGGCCACAGTTAATGGGATCGCAAAGAGTCGGACACGACTGAGTGACTAACACATTCATAGTTGCTTTACGAAGTTGTGTTAATTTCTGCTGTACGGCAAAATGAATCAGTTATACATGTACATATATCCTTCTCTTTTGGATTTTCCTTCCCATTTAGGTCACCACAAGACACTGAGTAGAGTTCCCTGAGATATACAGTAGTTTCTCATTAGTTTTCTATTTTATATATAGTCTCCATAGTGTTGGAGAAGGGAGTGGCTACCCACTCCAGTATTCTTGCCTGGAAACCCCATGAACAGAGGAGCCTGGTAGGCTATAGTCCATGGGATCAGAAAGAGTCAGACTCAACTGAGCAACTAACACTTTACTTAAAAAAAAGTTTTTACCCGTAGTGTATCTGTGTCAATCCCAATCTTCCAATTCCTTCCCCTTGCCAACACACCCAGGCGCGTCAGAGCGTTCTCTCTTGAATCCATGTGTTTTTCGTTTCCACTGGCGGCCGTGGCACCAAACCCCCCCCCCCCCACCCCCCATCTGTTGTCTCTACTACCACCCCCTGATTTGGGCACCCGGCAGCCTCTTCTTCAAACCTTCTCCACTTTGTAGTTGTGATCTTTTAAAAACACAATAAATTGTTACTTCCTCTGCTTCAAACCCGCCTGCGGTTTCCCATTGCTTTTATAATAAAGCTCGAATTCCTCAACCCATCCTCCAGCCACTGTATGGCCCGGCCCCCAGTGAACTTTGGCCTTTCTCCCTCAAGGCGCTGCCCCAGAATCCCTGCCTCCAGTCACGCCAGCCAGCCAGCCTTCTTCCCACAGATATGTCGTACTCTTTCCCGAGTCGGGCCCTTTGCGTGTACTCCTCCTCTCCACCTGCCCTCAGCTTAAATGTCTCTTCTGGGGAAGCCTCCCGTCATCCTGGAGACTCGCTTGGCTTCCCTCACTACATGCTTTCACGGTTTCTCTCTGAGCATTTATCTTAAATATCAACCCCCATTCTCTAAAAGACAGGAAAGAAATGGGTTTGGCCTGTTGGTTTCTCTAGAGCTAAGGATCATGTGGAAGTCACTGCAGCTACCCAACAGATACCCGCTGAAAGGAAATAAAAATTAAGTTAGTGAGTTTAGTAATGTACCCTGTACAGGAAGAGGCGAGCTGCCCAACACATCCATGCCTGCAAAGAGAAGTCGAGAGTGTCATGTGCTCTTAATTTGGTCATTCTGTGCAGGAGTGATTGGGGAAAACTAAAACACTACTGGGCTTCCCTGGTGGCTCAGACTGTAAAGAATCCACCTGCACTGCAGGAGACCCGGATTCAGTTCCTAAGTGAGGAAGATCTCCTGGAAGAGGGAATGAGCTACCCACCCCAGTATTCTTGCTTGGAGAGTTCCATGGACAGAGCAGTCTGGCGGACTGCAAAGAGTCAGACACGACTGAGCAACTAACACACACACCACAGAACCTTATTCCAGACTTCCCTGGTGGCTCAGTGGTAGAGAATCCACCTGTCAATGCAGGAACTGCGGGTTTGATCCCTGGGTCGGAAAGATCCCCTGTGAGGAGGAAATGGCAACCCACTCCAGTATTCTTGCCTGGAGAATCCCAGGGACAGAGGAGCTTGGACACGAGTTAGTGACTGAACAACAACCACAAAACATGACGATGCCCACGTGATAGGCGGAGCATGGGGTCATAAGGGCCTGGGTTAGCATGGTGAAAATACGAATGGAGAGAAAAACAGTATAGGATTTGATAACTCATTGTGTTCGGAAGTGAGAATGGAAAACATAGAATCAGAAATTAGGCTCTGATGATTTTTTTTTTAAATAATAAGACATTAAGAAAAGAAAACAAAGTTTCAGGGGAAGTTAATGATGTCAGGTCACTAAATTGGCGGGGGGTTGATGCGGGTTACAAAGAAGAATTCCAAGTGGCCTGAAAAACAGAAGTCAGATTTCAAAGACAGTCTGCATGCCTTCTCCAAATCAGGACCATCTGCAGGGAAAGCTGGAGTGACATCGTTGTTTATGCAGGCCATTTTCTCCCCAGGTGGTCCCCTTTTTTGGCGGGGTGGGGGCGGGGGTGGGGGTTGGAGGATTCTGGGAGGCCAGATCGCATTCTGTACAAAGCCACGGCCAGGGCAGCTTTGAGATGTGCCTGCGTTCTCTTCCAGGGAGACTGCCTGGGACTGGAAGCCGCAGTCCTCATAATGCAGGGCATCCTACCCTCCCTTCCTCTTACCTTCCACCAGCCCTTGGAGAGGTGACGTAGAGGAGAGGCCAGAGAGCTCCAGATGATAACGCAGCGACCTGTGAGCCTGTGGACTGTAGACCTGATACACCATGGTTTTCCAAGGCAAAGGCAGAGGAGTAGCTCTCACCGTGGCACGTGGGATTCTGTGGAAATAGGGGAGCACAGGGGGCTCTTGGAGGGGTGGGACTGGAGAAGAAAGTGCAGAGCCCTGGCTCAGTGTAGGCGCTGAGACCTGACCCAAGTGTGGGAGGATGGAACTGTTTTGCCTAAGGGTATGGGGGAGGATATAGGAGGTTTTAGGCTACACAGCCCAGAGCAAAGGGGACTCCCTGGTGACTCAGAAGGTAAAGAATCTGCTTGCGGGAGACCTGAGTTCGATCCCTGGGTCAGGAAGATCCCCTGGAAAAGGGGATGGCAACCCACTCCAGTATTCTGGCCTGGAGAATCCCATGGACAGAGGAACCTGGTGGGCTATAGTCCATGTGGTCGAAAAGAGTCGGACATGACTGAGCGACTAACATTTTTACACTTTAGGGCCCAGAGAAAGGTGATGTCTGAAATACCGAACTGAGGCTTGCAAAAACCCAACAGGGAGGGAGCCAGAACCACTCAGTCGAGGCTCTGAAGGGCTTGCTTTTGGCTGGGGAGTGGAGAAGGTTTTGCCCAGCCCTATCCACAAAGACCAGAGGTCCAAGTTAAGGGCTCACATACTCTAGTGAAGCAAAATCCATGCCAGTCACCTCCTGGCAGCTCTGGTACCAGCGGGATTTCTCTGAGCTCTGTAGGGAGATGGGAAGTGGGTTTAAGTTGGGCTCCGTAGTGTCACTCTGTGCTAAGATTTCAGACTGTTTTTGTAGTTTTCATCTGTTTGAGAGAGAGAGAGAGAGAGTGTGTGTGTGTGAGAGAGAGAGAGAGAGACAGACAGACAGACAGATAAGGTCACTGAGAGAGAGAGAACACTTCCATTTGAATTTGCCAGTGTCTGTCTTGGCAGGGGTTCGAGACTACACTCATTTTATTGATTTAATTTAAAAAATATATATGTATTTTTTTTTTATTAGGATGCACCAGGTTTTAGTTGTGGCACATGAGATCTTTAGTTGTGGCATGTAGGATCTAGTTCCCTGAGGAGGGATTGAACCTGGGCCTCTTGCATTGGGAGTACAGAATCTTAGCCACTGGACCAGGGAAGTCCTTACATCTACTTCAGTCCAACCACACAGTGTTAAAAAAAAACAGCAAAAGCTTTAAAGCTCCCTCTTTGGTCCCGCTCGCGAATCCTACTTTTGTATGGGCAAATCATTCTCCAGCTCTTAGAAGGCAGAAAGGAAGGCCCTTTTATTATTTGCTACAAAGGTCGTCGAGTTTCCTAGTTCTCCCCTGGGGAGGTTATTCCCCCCTGCAACACTGCCAAGCTTTCCCTGCCTGAAAAGAAAGCCTTGATTTGATTTACTTGTGTTTTGCTTGCCTGCCAATAATATCCTACCTGATAAGAGGGTGTTGGTAGGCTATTCATGACCCATTAGGACAATCCTCCTCTTTAGTTGGCCTCCTGTTCTCTTTGGCTCTCCCTCTAGCAATCTCTCTGCAAGATCCCTGTGTCTTATTTCAGTGGTCTCCAGATCTTGGAGGGTTTTTTCATCACTCCTCCAGGAAAGAAGGGTGTGAGGCGGCTGTTAGGATAGTTATGTTGGTAACGAGCCCCAGTCGTTACTCTACTTGGCCAGCAACTTGTGAGCACGCCAGGATGCACAGCTGTTTCACGGACTAAGAATAAAAGGTGTCTTTGCTGGTGGCAGCCTTGTGGATGTCTGTTCTAGAGTTCTCCAGAGAGAACTCTCTGTAATGCCTGATGTCTGGGAAGCAACAGTAGTACATTCAGAATCTGGAGAGATTTATCCTCCCCCAAATAACTGCATGTTCCATACTTTGGGCCCAAACATTATTAAAAAAAAAAAAAGGGATGACAACAAAATAAACATAACTAAAAGCTATCAGATTATACCATACTCTTTGTCAAGTCTATCCACTGATCCTCAGCTTCTACTGTAACCAGGATGCATTTTCACTGTTACATAAGACTAGCACTTAATACATAAAGTGAATGTGGCTTTTAGCAAGACTGTCATTTAGGTTGTGTCCTGGACCAGTTTAGAGAGTTGCCTTAAAGGCAAGAAATACATTAACTCTTCACTTTCCAAATGATTCTGAAAGGATATCAATTCTTATAATGAAGGATGTATTTCTAGTAGGATGCAATTTGCATTATAAATCATCTAAATTATCCCAGATATTTTGCTTCTCCATTTTCTTCCTTTTAGTTTTAGGAAAATTGTTTTGTTGACATTTTTCTTATAAAATAGGTTAGGAAAAAAAGATCTAAGAAAACACATACAAAGAATATGTCCAAGGGACCTAAGCAGGATGTTCAGTAATAGGAACTTCTTGCTCATTTTGCTGGAAAAGGTAGCCCAGTTAACAAGCATTTTTTAAAAGTCTTTATGATTTTTCTTTTTCTTAAATAAAAAGCTCCACATATGACTATTGTTCAAAAGAACTAAAACAACAAATGGCAGTTTGCTCACTCAAACCACAATAACAGTCAAGGTCAAAATATAGTCACAGCTTGGGGAAAGCAGCACCCCTTGTGTTAATAGCAGATATTCCTGCAGGAACCCAGCAGATAAGACATCTCGGAGATGTTAGCAGAGGACACAGTATTGGCACGAGATCCATGGGTTTTTTTCTCAAATGGGTGTTAGTGGAGCTTTGTAATATGCCTATAAATTATTCATGAAATCCCCTAACAAGTTTAAATACTATTTTTTAAAAAGTTTCATTAAAACTAGTTTTTAAGTTTTTAATAGTTAATGGCAACCGCCCAGGGCATCCATTCTTATGGAAATGGTGACTGCACTGGAGAATGCTAAATCTAGGATTCGAATGTGATTTGAAAACGTTTGCAATTTTTATTGATTCCTGTTTTGGTTACATAATATTGTTGCTATGCCTGGGAGCTGATTCTCAGTTAAATTGAAAGGCTAGAGTCATCAAGGTTTTCTGCAACAGTTCGGTGATCCAAATATCCGATGTATGTACTAGATTGAATCATATGAAATTGCTACCATTAGGTCATTTTACCTATAAAAATGACGGTTGCATAGTGTTTAACCTAACATTTTTCACTTGGAAATCTGTCATAATGTGCTTTTTCCCTTCCAGTTTTACTGAGATATAATTGATGCACAGCTCTGTAAGTTTGAGGTGTACAGCATAATGATTTGACTTAGATACATCATGAGATGGTTATCATAATAAGTTTAGTGAACATGCATCATCCCATATAGGTGCAAAAGAAAAGAAAAAGAAAAAACAATTTCCCTTGTGATGGGAACTCTTAGGATTTACTGCCTTAGCAATTTTCATATATAATATATAGCAGTGTTAATTATATTAATCATGTTATAAATTATAACCCTAACACTTATTTATAACTGGAAATTTGTACCTATTGATCATCTTCATTAAATTCCCCCTCCCCCCACCTATGGTAACCACAACTCTGATCTCTTTTTCTGTGACTGTGTTTGTTTTTGGAAGTATAATTGATCTACAACAATAGTAGTTCCCGGTGCACAACATAGTGACTGGATATTTCTACACATTTCAAAATGATCACCACAATAAGGCTAGTTACCATCTGTCACCGTAAAAAGACATTATACGGTTATTAACCGTATTCCCCATACTGTACCTTTCATCACCATGACTCGTTCATTTTGTGACCGGAAGGTTAGACCTCCTTATTTCCCTCACCTATTTTACTCTTTCCCCTACACCCCTCTCTTCTGGCAACCACCTGCTTGTTCTCAGTATCTATTCTGTTTCTGTTTAGTTTTGTTTGTTCATTTGTTGTTTAGATTCAACCTAACAGTGAAATCTTATGGTGTTTGTCTTTTCCTGTCTGACTTATTTCACTTGGGCTTCCCTTGTGGCTCAGCTGGTAAAGAAGCTACCTACAATGTGGGAGACCTGGGTTTGATCCCTGGGTTGGGAAGATCTCCTGGAGAAGGGACAGGCTACCCACTCCAGTATTCTGGCCTAGAGAATTCCGTGGACTGTACAGTCCATGGGGTTGCAAAGAGTCAGACATGACTGAGCGACTTTCACTTTGACTTTGTTTCACTTAGCATAAAAATCTCCTAAGTCCATCCATGTTGCTGTAAGGCAGGAGCACATTCCCTTTTTAGGGCTGAATAATATTCTGCTATATATATATATATATATATATATATGTAGTTCTATATCTGACATCTTATTTATCCATTCATGTATCAGTGAGCTTCATATTTGAGTTATTGTGAATAACGCTGCAATGAACATAGAGATGTGTGTATATTTTCAAATTAGTATTTTTGTTTTCTGTGGAAAAATACCCAGAAGTGGAACTGTTGGATATAACTGTAGTCCAGACAATGAGATTGAAGTGGTCTGTTGTACAGGACTTCAGAAAAATGTCTTCAAAGAGAGGGGCCAATAATGTGCAACAATTTGGGAATAAGTCAGACAGAAAAGGACAAATACTATATGTTTTCACTTATATGTAGAATCTAAAAAGCAAAAAAAAAAAAAGAGAGAGAGAAGAAAAATATAACAAATATAGCAAAGAAAAACAGACTCACAGATATAGAAAACAAACCAGTGCTTACCAGAAGGAAGAGGAATGGGAGAGGGGCAAAATAGATGTAGGAAATTAAGAGTTTCATACAAACTACCAGTTATAAAATAAATAAGTTACAGGGATACAGCACAATGAACATAGTCAATATTTTATAATAACTTTGTATGATGTGTGATCTATAAAACTATCAATTCACTAAGTTGAACATCTGAGACTAATATAATATAGCAGGTCAACTATAACTCAAATTAAAAAGTAATAATTAATTTATTAATTAAAAGAGGACACACAAACATCTTCCATTTCTCCAGGCTCCATCCCAGAATGCAGATTTAGTGGATGGTACTCCAGTGGCCGTTTTGTTCCATGAGGTTACTTGGAGTCTGAAAACCAGCTCTTGGATTCTAAATTATAAAGATAAAAGAGAACTGGGTCCCAGAGTATGTATCTCTCCCATTCAAGCCCTGAAATGCCTATGAGTTGACTTCTTTTACATGACAGAATAAAACCCCTGTGTGTTTCCTCTTAAATTACAAGGACAGGGAAATCTCACTTACCTTCAGCTGAATAATAAGCCAGTCTCATAAGCCAATCTCATTGAATATTCCAGCTTGTCTTGCCTTTCTGTTATTAAAATTCTGTGCCAGATGAACAACAAAATACATCTCAATGTGCTCTGACCAGTTTACATGTTTTTCTGCCTAAATACACAGGATAGAACCAAATCCTCATACAAAGTCCCCATCAACCATTTCATCACCTGTATAAATATATACAGTATATCTTGAAATGTTTTGCCACACCAAATCTCCTAGCAATCAAATCTCTTTCCTTTGAAAAGACTCTTGTTCTCATACAAGGGATGAAGAATATTACTTAGTGTTCCAAAGGGGCAGGATAGTTCCGGCAAGTTGCTGGCTGTGATATCATCGATAAGTTATTTCCTCTTGGTCATGAAACTAATAAAGTGAAAGAGGAAAAATATAAATGAAAAATTAGTGGTTTAACAGCATTTCTCTATGACATGGTAGGTGATGCAATGGAGTTGTCTGCACAAAAGCAGGTCTGGGGGCGCATCAAGGAGGGTGTTCAAAGCCCCTAGCAGGCATCTCATGTCAGAGCCGGATAGAAGGGGGAGGAGAGAGATGCTGTCGGAATTAGCAGCCAGGAAGGTTCTGGAAGCCTAGAGGTGTCAGATCTGACCCCCGGTCCTACAGCAGGCTTTTTTAATTTATTTGTTAGTTGTGAGGAACTGTGTAACCATAGGGATTGTCTATAACAGAAGGAAATCATACATCTTTAGAAAAATACTGAGCTTGATTGAGGCAAGGACAGAAATTATAAAATTACCTCAGTGCCAAAATTATTTAGGTGGCAAAAATCAGATAAAGCCCTCTAATAATCATGTTATTAACTAGAATTCAATGACTGAAGGGTTCTTAAGCTTAAAAAGACATCGTAGGTTGGAGTGTAAATAAGAGGTGAAAGAAAAGAAAAAAAAATGTGGTGCTTCACGTTTTAAAAGATGTTAACACAATACATCTTAGAATTTACTGCCCAGAAAGCCTAGCTTAAATCCACTGTGAAAGAGTTCAACAAACATTAGGAGAAAAGAACCCTTTAAGCCAACTAAAGGTTAAACAAATGAGAAATCCTGTTTTTTTTTACTAACTCAGTTGCTTTTTTATGGAAAGATAAAGTAAATGGGCAAAGAGAATGCAATAGGCAGAATATATTTAAACTTTCAAAAAGAAGTTATTGACATTTACTAATTTGTCCTGGATACGTCAGCTTAAATTGCCAAGATCTAAACATGTCCCCTAGGTTAAAAAGTAGATAGAAATCCAGGTAACATCTACCAGTGAATGATGGGGGAGATTTGAAAAAGGAAAGAGCTCACAACATTGGCTATAGCTTATTTTTTACTATATTCATCACTCTTTTCCTTAAACATCAGAGAAATGGCTTTGTTGAATAGCAGAAAGTAACACAGTATTATAAAGCAATTAAACTCCAATTAAAAAATATAGTAAATGGAATAAAGAAAAAGAGATCAGAGAAACAGAATCAGCATTATGAATAAAACAAAATAAATAAATAAAACACAAATGTCTCTACGGATGTTTAAATTATGTAATGTCACAATGGAAAGAAAGGTACCAACTCTTTTGCCTGCCTTTCCAGTTGCCTTTTTAATTTTTCATTGTGACAACTGCTTTGTGTAGCTAGTTGAGTTCATTAACTTTTCAGTTGAACTGCAGTCTTTATTTTGAAACACACTTGAGTTCACTGGGTATAGTACTGAGCAGTATTTACATTGATCCGCAGCTTTCTGGTCTCTGGATTCCCATTTTCTGTCAATAATTCTCTATGTGCTGAGGAAACCAGCCAAAAAGCAAATAGATGGAAATTGGGTGCTGGAGTGGAAAGTAAGCTAAAGGGGATCTGAAATGAACAGAACTCCAAATGGATGTTCAGGGGTAGATGAAGAATGTTGAAAAGGAGAGGGAAAAAGGCTTAAAAGTTAAAGGATGAATGGAATGCTTGTTCCAGGAATAAAGAGAAAATGATAAAAGATCAAGCAATGATAAGAGAGTTTAGAGCAATAGAAGGTTTGCTTTAAGAATGATTTGGAATTGGGGGTAATTGAAATAAAAAGTCCATTTGATTGTAGCTGACAATTCATGTGTTTTTTTCAGTCATCATTTTTTCCATGCCCATCAAGTACATTTGACTGTGGTTGAGAACAGAGCTTTCAGATAGTCTTACAGACTTGAGTTTTTACTAGAGAATTGTGGTTTATTATTTTCCTTCTCAAAACTGGTAAATCAATTAATCTCTGTCTTCATATGAAGATGGACTAGTTGTGGATTTGTATCCATCATAGGAAAGTCAACCATCAGCACAGATTTTCAGAGTTCTCCTTTCTTCACATGTAAAGTAGGATAATCTGTGATTTTATTCATTGCCCTCAGGGAACAAAAAAAAAAAAAAAAACAGGGAGATTCATTTTCCAAAAGAGTTTGTGTTCATTATTAATGATTGCTATGATTGGGCAATAAAAACATGCAAATTTAAGTTTGGCATCAGTGAAATGAAAGTATGTAATTATGCGTCTGAAGAAGAAAAATACATATAGATTGGGGCATATTTATGTAAAGTCCTGACCAATAGCTTTTTTCCTGTCTTCCTGTGGCTCCACCTAAAGCAAATAGATGATAAACCTTTGTTGAAAAAGTATTATGAGAAATCATTCAAAATAAATGTGAAATGTTACCTACCAAATGGCAAAATGGCATAGGTTTTAAGTGCCTATTACACCAGTAATGTTTCTGCATTTTAAATTTGAATTTTAAATTATTGGGGGACAAATAGGTTAGAACAGTGCAATGTTTAGTTTCCTCAAAGTGCATACCAAAACATATTTTCAAATTTTTTTCAGATGTATTTTTAATACTTTTATCTTTATGCATTATTTAAACTTAAATATTCAGATTTTTGTAGCTACAATGGGCATTGTATTAACATTTTTAGTGACCCATTAATGTATGCCAAGAATGATTGTATTGTGGTTTGTTTATACCCGTAGTTATTTTTGATGTTAGCTATTTGGTGCAGAATACAGTCCTTACATGTTATGGGAACATAAACTTTATTGCTGTCTTATTACCATGCAGAGGCCAAATATGAGCAAAAGAATAGCATCCTATATTAATCTTCCAAATATTGGTTATGGGTAACTCAAGTGATTGTATCATAGTTTAATTAATGGAATAAGAAGGGAATAAATAGCTTCAGTGCTGCCTGATAAATGTAATTCTTTCATGCCAAGATGTGTACAGTGGAAAACAATAAAGGCGTGCTGATGGAATAGCTTTTTGTCTAGTTCAGTAATGCAATCTTCTCTGCTGTGCCCTTTAAAAAAAAAATCTCCATCCTAAGGCAATATTTTGTAGTGTCATTTTAGGTATTCATTTTGGGGGAAAATACTTGCTTCCTCAACTTTAGAGAATTAGATCTCATTGAAGTAGGGAAAGAAAGCATCTAAAATAGCTTAAATTGTTTTTTGATTTGGAAATGCAAAGTGTCATCACACTGTTCATGGGTGAGGTGACATTAGTTTCAATGACTGTGCCTAACATTTTTCTCTTCTGCACATATGTTACCCAAAGGTGGGGGTCCAGCTGCTCACTGCTCAAAAAGCCAATAAAGAGGTCAGGTTGGTGAAAAGGAAAGTTTGTTACATTTTGGATGCTGCAACTGGTGTAAAAGGGGTGGGGGAGGAGAAACAGCTGTCCAAAAGCCGACTGCCTCCCACAGACAATCAGTGGGGAACAGATTTTATAGACAGACAGAGGGGCTACATGCAAAAACAGCACAGTCATCTCTGACAGTCATCTGGAATTGGTCTTCAGTGGTCTGCCTAGGGTCGTCTTGGCTGTTTTAGGTACAGTTAATCTTCAGTTCCACAGTCAGTTTCCATTTCTTTGAGGCCAGTTCTTGGAACTGTGGCAGCTTATGTCATGAGTACAATCTACTCATCATGTAGTTAACTTCATCCACCTGGTGGGGGTTTCAGTATCTACAAACCAGCTCATGGGATATGACTCAGAATATTATTCATAGCCCTTAGAAGGAACTGAAGGTCCTTGACTATGCTTATTGGTGGTGGTAGTTTAGTTGCTAAGTCATGTCCAACTCTTGTGACCCCATGGACTGTAGCCTGCCAGGCTCCTCTGTCTGTGGGATTTCCCAGGCAAGAATACTGGAGTGGGTTGCCCTTTCCTTCTCCAGATCTTCCCGACCCAAAGAGCGAACCCAAGTCTCCCGCGTTGGAAGCAGTCTCCTGCACTGCAAGCGTATTCTTTACTGACTGAGCCACCAGAGGAGCCCGTCGTCCTTAATGAGTACCTTTTTATTATCTGGTCTCCTTTGACTGTTTTCCTTTGTTTCCAAGTGTTGTCATGTCTCTGATTAAACTTATCATTTGGCTAACAGTTTTCCACAGACAAAAAGCAGGCTGAGGATGTGGGAGGCAAGGACCACAGGAGCCCTGCTCTGTTTCACAAACACTGGTATTTTGCTGATGGTCCTGCAAAAATTTCCCCCATGCAGAACAAAGTTGAAGGGGTACATTTGTAGAGAAAAAAAATTTAGACAAGGGACATAATAGTTCTGAGGGTTTCTTTGGGGTCAATTGTGGACATTTCCCTGTAACTTTAAGATTTTCTGACAATAAATGCATTGGAAGGAAGCAAGGTATTACTATGTAAGCAGAGTGGTAGGTACCTCTTCTGTGAGTGGTAGGATATGTCTGAAGGCAAAACAAACTATATATCTTTCCCTTCCTGCCACACCAGTGTGCTCACCTGTGAGTCTTTCCTACCTCATGTGTCTGTAGCTGTTTGGTTCAGTTGGCCAGGAACAGTCATGAGGGCAAGATGGTTGACTCCTGTGTAGTGATCCCCTTATTTTGTTCCTTAGGCTGCAATCTGAACCCTGGTGGAGTGAGTCGATTAGAGACCCCACAAAATACACGTTCTCCCAGAACCTCAGAATGTGACCTTGCTTGGAAATAGGTCATCCCAGTGAGACTAGACAGGTGTGCTTCCAGGTCCCCCAGAGGGAATCAGCAGTCTGCTGCTGCTGCTAAGTCACTTCAGTCGTGTCCAACTCTGCGACCCCATAGACGGCAGCCCACCAGGCTCCCCTGTCCCTGGGATTCTCAAGGCAAGAACACTGGAGTGGGTTGCCATTTCCTTCTCCAATGCATGAAAGTGAAAAGTGAAAGTGAAGTCGCTCAGTTGTGTCCAACTCTTAGTGACCCCATGGACTGCAGCCCTACCAATCAGGAAGAAAATGCATCTTCACAATTAAGGGGCTTCCCTGGTAGCTCAGCTGGTAAAGAATCCGCCTGCAATGCAGGAGACCTTGGTTTGATTCCTGGGTTGGGAAGATCCCCTGGAAAAGGGATAGGCTACCCACTCCAGTATTCTGGCCTGGAGAATTCCATGGACTGTATAGTCCATGGGGTCACAAAGAGTTGGACACGATTGAGCGACTTTCACTCACAATTAAAGGGATGTGTCCACATCCATCCCTACCAAACAGCAACTCAGGTTCTCTGCCTGAGAAACAGCACTAGGGTCTTCCCTAGTGCTGGGAACTAAGATCTCACATGCTGCAGGGCAGCTAAGCTTTCATGCCACAACAAAGCCCAAACAAAGCCCTTTCTTCTTTCTAAAGAAAGAAAGAAAGAAAGAAAGAAAAAGAAAGAAATGGCACATCCAGAACATGGACTCTCAGTGTAATCACTAAATTCAACCACCTCGACAGTGCAAAGTCTGATAAAATATTGAGAAAGCCTTTTCAGAAGCCAGGCTTTTCCTCCAAGTGTGTCCATGAGAGATGTGCACGACGGAAGATAATGGAATCCACTCTATTTTAAACAGACAAGGAATTTTGCTCATAAAATCGTTGGAGGGCCAAAGGATCAGGACCAAAGCTTGGCCTCAAAAAATGGTTCCTGCAACTTAGAGGGGTGGTATGGTGTGGGAGGTGAGAGGAAGGTTCAAGAGGGAGGGAACACATGTATACCTATGGCTGATTTATGTTGATGAGTGGCAGAAACCAGCACAATGTGGTAAAGCAATTATCCTCCAATTAAAAATAAATAAAATTTTGAAACTGGATTCTGAAACAAGCTCCTGTAGCAGACCTGGCCTCCCTCAATCACAACGAGAAAGATGAGGACCCCGGAACTGCTATCCCAGTCAGTAACTCCTGGACTGTGGCCCCAGGGGGAAGCTTCCAGACTGCTGTAGCCTGTCACCACACCTAGAGCTCTGGGAACACAGGGTCCCGGCTCCCTCCAGAATGGAAGAAGCTGACCCCAGAACTGTTGGTGGGACCAGCTTCGTGATTTGTATGGCTCAGTGCAAAATGCAAATGCAGGCCCCTAGTTCAGAATTATCAAGAATCAAGACAGTGACCAAGTTAGACCAAGTAAGGGACCATCTAGACGTGGGTCTGTGTGACAGCTCCAGTCACAGCGCTGGCCCCAGCTGTCGCCATACTGGCCTGCTAATCACACCTGCAGAGCGGATGCATCCTGGACGGTTGCTCGTCCTCTCTTACATCAGGACCAAATCCACGTCTGTGAGAGCGTGGAAGCCCACAGAACCCTGCCTGCAAGAGCATCTGAGCAAAGTGTCCTTTCCAGTGATGCGGGCTTTTCTCTGAAGCAACACTCTAGAAGGAGCTAGGAAAGATTCTGAGAGCACTCTGCTTATCTGACCAAATGTGCAAACTCCGGAAGCAAAAATGCCTTTTGCAGAGCAGTGTCTTCACCCTGTGTTATTTTGAGGCCCGCCCTGCTCTGTTGTAGCTTTTCACTCACAACACCTGACACACAGCTGACAGAATGACACACGTTGGGTCCTGGGAGGTGCCAGGGTGACGAAGGAAGATGAGGTTCCCGCTCACTCCCAAGTGGGTGGAAATGAAGAGTTAACACCTGAACAACCAAATGAGATGATTTTTTCAGGTGACCATTTCTGGGGGCAGAGTTGCCATATTCCAAAATACACCTCAAAGCCATTCTCTTCCCTTGAAAACTGCCACTGGTACCATTTTATCCCAGCCAACACCATCTCTCAGCTGATCTCACTTTCACTCTTAACTCCCTCCAGTCCCTCCACCACAGCAGGGTTAGGGAAATCCTTTTGAAAACATAAATCAATTGTAGACATTCCCCTGCTTCAATCCTCCCCGTAGGTTTTGGCCTGCCCTTGGAAAAAGTCCAAACCTCCTTATCATCCCTACAAGACCACACACCGTCTGATCATTGCCTGTCTCTAACTCACCCCTACTTGGCCACTATGCTGCCCTGGTGTCTTTTTGGGGGGACAGGCCAAGTTCCTTCTGACCTCTGTCTTTGAACTTACAGCTCTTATAGTTACCTGGACCCCACAATCCTTCTCAGCTTCTGGCATTCGGCTAACACGTCACCTTCTCAGAAAGATTATCTCGGGACCACCCTACCTAGGACAGAGTCCCCACCCGCCTCACCGTTACTCTGAAGGCTGTGCTTCTCCCTAAACACGTCACAATCTGAAGTTATCCTGTTTATATGCTCTGGGCTTCCCTTTCCTCTCCATGAAGCCGGAGACTCTGCCTCTCTGATTCCGTCCTTCACCCCAAGCTCAGCGCAGTGTCTGTCACATAGTTACAGCTCCAGAAATATTTGTTACTGGGCTGACTTACTGACTGATGAATGAGGGAAAAAAATAGCTACATTCACAGGGTCTACAAAGGTGGATCTGTGTTCCTTATTTAGGGAGAGGGCACTATACCTAAAACCTGAGCAAGAGGACTTCCCTGGTGGTCCAGTGGCCAAGACTCCACACTCCCAACGCAGGGCACCTGGGTTCAGTCCCTCGTCAGAGGACTAGATCCCATGTGCTGCAACTAAGACCTGGACAGCCAAGTAAATATATATATAAACAAAACAAAACCTGAGCAAAATTTGGGATCACTGGAGGGTTTGGGAAAAGTGAAGCAGAGTTCAGAGTGACAGGCAATAATCAAATCATGCAAGTCAGCTGTTCTGGAAAAAATGCAGACTGGCTTCAGGGTGAAAAGGCCAGGCTGACAACTGTCCAGTAGCACGGATGACCTCACACTAGTTTACGGGTTGTGTTGAGGTTATTCTCTTCCTGTTCACAAGGTGAGCATTCTCACAGTAAAATCACTTGCTCCCTGGGAACAGAGGCCCTGTCCTTCTCTGGTGACTCCGGGTGGCCTCAGTAGCACCAGAATGGTTCCCTGCTTCTTATCCAAGCTCCCCAAATACATGGGTACTAAGTGCTGAAACAGCTCAGCTACTGTCCTTGAGGATTTTCCTCTCAGGTGGATTTCCCAGCTTCCTGCCCAGCCCCAGATCAGGGCAGACAACTCTGGATTCCTTGGGGCTGAGGAGGTTCCCGGATGCAGGTTCCCATTTTAACACTGGTAAGGTCCATACTGGGACAACTGAGTCACCCTTCCACCAGGCCACAGGAAAGAAGGTATCCAACGTCCTTATTTTCCTCAAGGTCTTAGTCCTGACAGCTTGCTCCAGCCACTTCCTATCACACATCCTGACTTGTGATTAATCTTCATTATCCCCCACCCCCAACTTATGGATTTATGGTGCTTCTCAAAGCCCTGCTCCTCTGGCTTCCCTTCTTGATGACGTCCGGATTCTGCCTCTGACTCTGTCATCCTATACCCCCATATATGGTCTGATCTATTTTGTTCCCCAGAAGCACGGGGTTCCACCTCTACCCCAGACCCCTGAGAAACCCTCCTGCCACATCTACTCTGGGAGGAGTGGGCGAACATTTAAGGACACTCCTTAATTACAATTATAATGATACCTCTGACTACACAACTCAGGAAAAAAAAGCCTAAATATTCATAGTTATGTAGTGCAGGGGTCCCCAACCTCTGGGATTAATGCCTGATGATCTGAGCTGGAGCTGATGTAATAATAATAGAAATAAAGTGCACAATAAATGTAATGGTCTTGAATCATCCTGAAACCATCTCCCCACTGTCAGTGGAAAAACCGTCTTCAACAAAACCAGTCTCTGGTGCCTAAAAGGTTAGGGACCACTGAAGGTTAGAGACCCTTTATCATAAGGAAGATGGATCTTCAAATGTTTTCTGTAAAGGGCCAGACATTAATCTTTTAGGTTTTGTGGACTGCATGGTCTCTGTCATAACTACTGAGCTCTGCCACTGTAGCAGGGAAGTAGCCATAGACTGCATGGGAACAAATGTTCCAATAAAACTTTATTTATAAACACTGGCAGAGGGCCTGATTCAGCCCCTGAGCCCTAGTTTGTGGATCCCTTATATAGAATATACTTCCAGATAATTTTAAAAATTTCTCTCTTAAGTCCACAAAGGTTTTCTTTGTCCCAACACACAGATAGCCCATAGCTTTGCATACAACTTGCACACCTCATTCTGTCCTCCCAGCTTCACCTCCTTTAATCATTCATGCTGTCACTCAGCCAGTCTTGTGGAAACATTTGCTTCCACAAAATAAGTTCTTCCGCAAACACATTGACACGGAAAGATCATGTGGAACTTATTTTTAGAGAAGGTTTAACACCAGTTTGTAACATAAAAGCTGGATATGGAGTTCGAGTGAATAATTAGGATAATCGAGATTAATACCTAGTTGATGCTTTGTCAAGGAACTGCTAGATTAATAGGGTAAAACTCCTCTGACGGCCACTAGTGACCTCACTGTCACCCGCAAATAGTGGTTTTAGAGGGCAGTTTTGAAATATTCGCTGTTTCTGGTTTTGTTTTTCAAACTAAAGAGTATTAATCTGTGGGGTGAATGGGCAGGGCTCTGTAATGATGAGTGGCTTACTGGACCGCTACATTCATCAAATGTGCAATTTAATATTCCTGAACCAACCGGGTATCTTCAGAACTTATTCTGAGATGTGCTGTCCTTAGAAGTATACTTTCTTTTTTTAATTGAAATATAGTTGAATTACCATGTATTAATTACTGTTGCACAGCAAAGTGACTCAGATATATATATATATATATACACACATTCTTTTTCATTATAGTTTATAGTATTTCATATAGTTTAGCTATATTGAATTATAGTTCCTTATGCTATAAGAAGTATACTTGCAAATGAAGACGGGTGGAAGGGGAAAGGAAGCATTGGTAACATTTTAAATTAATTTCAGGAATGTGATCACAAAGTACAGGGGCTTGTAAACTGTTTATCTCAGATAAGAAATCAGGAGGTGAGGAACTTGCCCTAAAACTGGTGGTTAAGATTCGGAACTCCCAATGCAGGGGGCCTGGGTTCGATCCCTGGTTAAGGCGCTAGATCCCACATGCTGCAACTAAGACCCAGAGCAGCCAAATCAATTATTTTAAAAAGGAAGAAAGAAATCAGGAGGTGAAGATGAAGGGGCGGGAGGGGAAAAAAGGGTGGGGTGGGGGAAGAAGCCTGTGTTCCAATGGAACGTCCAGCAGAATGTCCTCGTGTGCATTTACCTGTCCTGGAGGTCAGATGTGGTTGAAACAGGGACTGACAAGTGGGGCACTAGCATTCTCTTGACCCTCTTCCTCCAGGTCCTCTCGGTGGCGGGGGGGAGTTATTGCAGAATCAGAGAGTTCTCTGCAGAGCAGCAGCAGCAGCCCATGTGGGCTCATTGCTGAGCAGATACTGCTGAGTCTAGAAAACAGAGAGCCTTAACAAGTAAATTCCACACCCCCTCGAATTTGTGCCTCGGTAGGGAAGCCTCAGCAGGAAATCCTCCATATGTTTTCCTTTACTACAAGGAGCTTCAGAGAATGAGTTCATTTCTCTACAAACATCCTCGCATTGCTGTAAAACAGCACTGGCTGGATGATGAGAAATGCTAACAGGAACACAAGAGGACGCCCACAGACGGAGATAGGAGAGCAGTTACTCTTCTGAATTAGATATTAGTTTGGGAGAAGTTTTATTTCTCCTTTGCTGCTTACATTCTCGACTTCGTGGCCTTTTCTCATTTCATTTTATTTTGTAAGGACAGTCTTTTGCTTTTGACTGCTTCCTAGTACAGCTTGGATACAGGGAGAAATAAATATCAAAAGAAGATTTCTCAAAGATTTGTCCTATGGAGGAATGGAGTTTACCCTGAGGACCGAAGGATTATAGCTCAGGTTAGTCTTTGCTCTTAAACAAAAAAAGACGTTTGAAATTCGGGATTATTTTTAAAATATCACAGGCAAGTAAGTACTTTGTCTTTATTGTTTTCTTCTCTTCCTTTTTAATCCCCTAATAAGCATCTTCTTTGCATATTGTAATCTCAATGAAGTGAACAGTTGGATTCTAAATATAAATAAAATGATCTGCTAGCTCATAAATTAATTACAAGATGAGATATGAAATGTTCTGCTCTTAACACTGTTTAGCAGGTAGCAGGTAATATTTATAGCAATGTTTATGTTTTTATGCCAAGAATCACTTAATTTCATTAGTGTCTCAAGTGAGTATCTTTTGCCTCATTTCCTCTAGTAATGTAGATTCTATTTTAGATTGAAAAAGAAGCCAGTAAGAAATGTCCTCTGAAAAGAGCATGGTTGCCCTGACAGGCAAATCAGCTTTTGTGGACTCTCTAGAATATTTAGAGAGATTTGCTGCAGGTCCTGTAAATCTCCAGGGTGAAAATCATTACAGCTCTGACTCTTGTGAACTTTCTTTTGAAAATATGATGAAATCATGTAGCAAATGTGGGGAAAAAAAATCTTAATGGCAAAAGGGCATTGAAACATTAAAATATTTCAGCAGATATTATCTTTTCTTGATTACACTATTAGACTGAGCTCCAGCTGCGCCCGTGTTGTTGCCTCCTCCGGATTCCAGGAGTCAAGAGCTGTCAAGCTGATCTAGCAGGGTCAGGTTGTCACTGGGGAGGAAACTAAACGTGGTCAAGATGTCCTGTTTCCCTCCCGATTCCTAATCCCCTTCACCTCCCCACCCCTGCCCTCCCCTCCTGATGTGGAATCTGCCATCAGTTTATGGGAGGATGGCTACCTCCCCAGCAATAGTAAACAAAGAACTGGCTGCTTTCAAAGTCAGGCCATGTCTGGTTGATCTTTGGACGATAATGAACAATCAGAATGAGCTGGGCTTTCTCTGCACCCTAGTTCCCCCACTGCCACCCCTAAAGCCATCATCCAGGCCACAGTTCTCTGTACACCAGCTGGTCTGAAATGATGTTTTCAAAAGAAAGATAAAAGTGAAAGCCCCTTCCACGAATGAAGGGTGTTGCATTCCTTCCTCCCTCCAGCTTCCCCTCGTCTGTAGAGACGGTCTGCCTTGTCCTCTAAGAAGCATGATTCCAGTTCATCACTCGTTTCCAAAGCCAAGTGCTCCTGGCACTGGCCTCGTTACTGAGTAGCCTGTCAGTTAAAGATCATTATCTGCCAAGCCATCTGTTATTTCCCTTAGGAGAAGATGTTATTTCAGTTCCATAGATAGCTTTTAAACTTTTCCCTACATGTTGTGTAGCAGTTAAATGTAGTCCAAGGGTTAAGTCCTGTTGAGAGCAACAGGAATCTGTGGCCCACTTTTGAGAGTGTTAGTGGTAATGGTGTAATCTTGGATGGCCCAAAAGTGTGGGGTGAGCTGGGACCTGAGAAAGATGCAGCCACGTGAGAGTCTGGTCTTTGCTTTCCTGGAAAACTGTTACTTTTAGAGGAATTACTTGCTTCCTGATTTAATTGTGCCTAAAGATTTGTGCTTCTTTTATGGGGCATAGTGTTGCCCTAATTGCCCTGGTTATAGAGGCTGGCTACCCATCAGTGAGGGCAGTTTGGGGACTTAACCCTTACAAAAGGGAGCCATGAAGAATATGAGCTTTCCTACTTGTCACACTCGTCCTTCACCAGTTAAGAAAAAGATTTTGCCTTATTTAAGCATGCTATTATCTACCTGCTAAGTGAGAGTGGACCTCTATAATTTCTCTCCCTCAATAATGGAAATTACATTTGTTGTCGTTATTGCTTTAGTCACTAAGTCATGTCCGACTCTTGGCGACCCCATAGACTGTAGCCCACCAGGTTCCTCTCGGTTTATGGGATTTCCTAGGAAAGAATTCTGGGGTGGATTGCCATTTCCTCCCCCAAGCGATCTTCCCCACCCAGAGATGGAACCTGTGTCTCCTGCATTGGCAGGCAGATTCTTTACTGCTGAGCCACCAGGGAAGCCTGGAAATGCCACTGCTGCGTTTCAGAAGCCATCAGGTCATCAGGTCATCAGGTCATCTCTGCAAGCGTGGAGATTTTCCTCTGTAGAAAGAAAGTTTCCTTTGCCTTGGGCTGCTCTTTATAAACTCATAGTTGGACGAATCTGAAGTGCTTTGCCCTGTGGTACTAGCAGGTGATGACGATGATGACATCTAACACGTATTGAGTGCCTTCTTTTGCCAGGTGTGATGCTAAATATTCTGTGTCACATAGGACATTAAATTTTCGCTGCCTTACCTGTAATGCATGTAGTGCAGAGAGCCTCCTTCACAATGGGGGAGAAACAAAAAAGTTCAGTAGAGGAGGTTCATTGGAGGACGAACAACAAAGATTCAAGAAAAGTTCCCATCAACTAGTGTCCTGTCTTCTTTCTCTTTGTTGTCTTTGTTTCTTTCATTCACCTAATGACCAAGGTTACGGGTTGTCCAGGCTCCTTTCTGTATGACTGCATTTGTGGATAACATTTCTGAGAGAGCATAGGCAGTGGCCCGAGTTGGAGTGGGGGAGAAATTGGGACTCCAGCAGTGAGCGTTAGGACTTGTATTGGAAATGGGTTTTGTTTCTCTGTGCTCTGCCTTAGCCTGACTGTAAAGTGTGACTGCACCTCACACCATGCTTTTCTGTCCTTCACTTTCTGCAGGGTTATGGGGATAATTAAACTGTTGGCTAAAGGCATCAAATTCCTGGGGAGAAAATAGCACATTCATGAGCAAGTGTGTTTAACTGTTCATGTCGGGCTGGATTTTCACTGAGAGCAAATCAGACGCTTAGAACCGTCTTTCAAACTACCAGAAGGTAGAGAGTATGGAGGAGAAGGCTCAGGTTTTTTTTTTTTCAATCATAAAGCATATATTTTCAGTAAATTTGCTATTGATGCCTACTGTTATAAAAATTTTATTAATATACAACAAATTGGAAGAAGCTGGTTTATAGGTGATGATTCAGGACAAATGACATATGAAAGAATCAAGAATAAATGAATGAAGAAATAATGCATTTATAAATTAGGAAATGGAAGTCTATGGGCACTTAATAACACTGTTTTTTTTCTTTTTGTATTGTTTCTGGGTCATGGAAACATTTTAAGCTAATTTGCTGCCTTGATTACATCTTTGATTATTGACTAACACTTAGGGCATTGCTTTCTGGGATAATCCATGACTGCATTTGGGAACAAATGTATTGCTATAAGGTGAGTGTGTATATTTGATAAGGAGAGAGAAGAATTGAATTCAGAAATACTACCCTTTCACAACTTGAGAATTGCTGAAATTTGAAACTAGGGTAGATTTTGAATCATCTTATCCAACTCCTTCACAGTATGTATGAGGAAACTGAAATCAAAAAATGATTTACAGGTCACTAATTAGCTAACAGTTAGAACTGGACATGAAAAAACAGACTGGTTCCAAATAGGAAAAGGAGTACGTCAAGGCTGTTTACTGTCACCCTGCCTAACTTATATGCAGAGTACATCATGAGAAACGCTGGGCTGGAAGAAGCACAAGCTGGAATCAAGATTGCCAGGAGAAATATCAATAACCTCAGATATGCAGATGACACCACCCTTATGGCAGAAAGTGAAGAGGAACTCAAAAGCCTCTTGATGAAAGTGAAAGAGGAGAGTGAAAAAATTGGCTTAAAGCTCAACATTCAGAAAACTAAGACCATGGCATCTGGTCCCATCACTTCATGGGAAATAGATGGGGAAACAGTGGAAACAGTGTCAGGCTTTATTTTTCTGGGCTCCAAAATCACTGCAGATGGTGATTGCAGCCATGAAATTAAAAGACGCTTACTCCTTGGAAGGAAAGTTATGACCAACCTAGATAGCATATTGAAAAGCAGAGACATTACTTTGCCAACAAAGGTCTGTCTAGTCAAGGCTATGGTTTTTCCAGTAGTCATGTGTGGATGTGAGAGTTGGACTGTGAAGGAAGCTGAGCACCGAAGAATTGATGCTTTTGAACTGTGGTGTTGGAGAAGACTCTTGAGAGTCCCTTGGACTGCAAGGAGATCCAACCAGTCCATTCTAAAGGAGATCAGTCCTGGGTGTTCTTTGGAAGGACTGATACTAAAGCTGAAACTCCAATACTTTGGCCACCTGATGCGAAGAGTTGACTCATTGGAAAAGACTCTGATGCTGGGAGGGATTGGGGGCAGGAGGAGAAGGGGATGACAGAGGATGAGATGGCTGGATGGCATCACCGACTCGATGGACGTGAGTCTGAGTGAACTCCAGGAGTTGGTGATAGACAGGGAGGCCTGGCGTGCTGTGATTCATGGGGTCACAAAGAGTCAGACACGACTGAGTGACTGAACTGAACTGAACTGATACTTTAGTATTGTTATGTATGTGTGTGTTAGTATATGTGTGTGGAGGGTGGGCTTTCAGTTCCAGACATGGATGTATATATATTTGAGGTCATATCTAATATCTATTTGTGGTTATACTGTTATTTTGTGTTCAAAATTTTAAATATATAAAGCATTGTCTTTTATATTTATATATTCTTTATTTTTATTCAGAGTGGTTTTGGAGATATATCCATGTTGATATATAGATATCTAGTTGATTTTGTTATAGCTGCAGGATACTATCACATTACATAAATAATCCAAAGTTGATTTATCTATTTTCTTACTGAGGCATATTTGTACTCTCTCGGAAGTTTTGATATCTAAACAGTACAGCTATGGTCTTTATGCATATCTTCCTACACTTCAGCTAGAATTTCTCAAATAAGAGTTCAACCTCGAAGTTGAATTGTCAGGTCATAGGGAGACACATCTTCCTAGAGATTGTTAAACTGTTCTCCAAACTCTGCTTGTTTATTTGACCACCAATAGTGTTGAGCAGTAGTTCTGAACTCTGGCCACAGAAAGAATCACCTAACCAGTATTTTAAAATCACCAATGCCTAAGTTCCACTTCAGACCCATTAAATCAGAATCTCTGGGGATAAGAGACAAGACTGATATTTTTTTCCAAGTTCTCTCAGTGATTCTAATGTATAACTAGGGTTAAGAACCACTGACTTAGCATTTCTGTTTCCCCGTGTCTTTTCCAACCCTGGGTATTATCAGACATTTTGTTTTGTTAATCTCTTGGGTGCAAGAACTTTCTAATTACTGGTGAAGCTGAGTATGTTTATATAATGTTATTGAGCATTCTAGTGCCTTCCATTGAGAACTATGTGTGGTATATTTTACCTAGTTTTTCTCTTTAATTATCTTTTATTATTGATTTGTAGGCACTTTCTTTACTTTCTGGACAGTAGTTGTGAGAGGGGACATATAACTGGCAAATAGCTGCCCTGGTCAATAACTTGTCTTTTCACTTATTTGTGTTATTATCATATGTAGTAATTTAAAAATTTAAGTATGGTTCAATCTGTCAATATTTTCCTTTATGGGTTGTATGGTGAGAAATTGTAAATATTTTTACATGATTTTGTAAAGCTATTTTTCTATCTTCAAAAAGTTTTATGGTTATATTTTTCCCCAATGAGGTCGTGAATCTGTCTAGAATTTATATTTCTGTATGATATGATGTATGAACAAATTTTATCTTTTTTTGGTTTTCCTTGGTATAACTTATATTTCCTCACCGGTTGCTCTTAAGATCTCTATTGACTTTGTAGTTTGGCTGTTTCACTACAATACAGCTCATGAATTTATCTTTTCTTTATCTTGATTTCTTCCTAACCCATAGGAATCATACATTTTGTCAATTCTGGGACATATACAGGCATATATCTTGGAATCTTGATGCTTCAGTATTTCTGTTCACTGTCTGAAATTCATATTAGACATGTTGAATTTTTTTGTTCAATTTATGCTGTCTCAACTTTATATTTATCCCTTTATGTCAGTTTGTGACATTCTGAGTTGCTTCTTTAAACCTATCTTTCATACCCAGGGATTGAACCTGGGCCCTCAGCAGTGAAAGCACCAGCTCCTAACCACTGGACCATCAGGAAATTCCTTCACTTGTGTCTAAAGAGCTATTTTACCTCTAAAACTTATCCAAAAGTTTTAGAATTCAGGGTCTTCTATTTGTTGTGCCTGATGGTTTGATCTTCTGATGGATCGTCTCTGCATGTGATGTGTGATTTAGGACAATGAATTCATTATTAGTATGGAATACTGTATAAAGATGTGTAACCAGAGTGTCTCTTTCAGGGACATTTTTATTTGGTGTCCTAGGATTAATCCTTAGGCTAATTTCTTGACTCAGATATTCCTGGACCACACATACAACCCTGATTATAAATTCTGACACTATCTTTTCCCATTTGCTTGGTAGAGATCAGACAGGCATTATTGTGTCCAGTTGCTGGGACTGCATCACCTGTCCATACCCTTACACAGGAATTTAAACCCAACCTTCTGGGTTACTATTGTTCAGTCGCTCAGTCGTGTCTGACTCTTTATGACCCCATGGACTGCAGCCCGCCAGTCTTCCTTTCCTTCACTATCTTAGGGAGTTGCTCAAACTCATGTCCATTGAGTCAGTGATGCCATCCAACCATCTCATCCTCTGTTGCCTCCTTCTCCTGCTTTCCATCTTTCCCAGAATCATGGTCTTTTCCAATGAGTTGGCTCTTTGCATCAGGTGACCAAAGTATTGGAATTTCAGCTTCAAAATCAGTCCTTCCAGTGAATATTCAGGGTTGATTTCTTTTAGGACTGACTAGGTTACTGGGCTCTGTAAATTTCACTGATGCAGACCACTATCTGTGCCCTTACCACACTGCTTTTCAGATCCACAGATCTTACACCTGGCATTCTCTTTCTTTTTGCTTGCTTTTTCTCTCTCTCTTGCTCTCTCTCTCTCTCTTTTTTTTTTGCAAGCTCAGTAATGCATTTACTGAGAAAAGAATGATGTCTGTTTATCTGTTATTTCTGAGTATTTGTAGTGGGAAGGTTTTCAAATTTTATTGAGAAAAAAATTCCAGAACAAGGAGTCCTACTTTGACCTTTTGACATTAAAAAAAAAAGCCTAAGAATTTCACAAATCATATGCTCCATGCAAAATTTTCTTGCCAGCTTTTGTAGAAATATAGTCTATCCAAAAACCAACTTGAAAATCGTTAATGTGCCCTTGAATGTTTTGCTGTATAACTGCTGAGGAGTTGCATTCTTTTGAACTAACACAATAAACTCAACCACAGCCTGGTGTGTGGAGGATAATGTGATGGGGAGGGGCTACATCCTAGTTTGAAAAATTTGTGGGGAGTGTGCTGCAGAGGAACAAATAATATTTTCTGAAATAGTGGGAAGTCTTTAAAGGTTATAATGAAAATCCCAAAGCCCTTTCTGACCATAGAATTCTGTGATTTTTCTACTACCTTGAGAAATTTTCCCAACAAATCTCATAGCCTCTGAGCAGCTTTGTGACAAATCATAAAAATCAAAGTTGCTTAATTCTCAGGATGCTTGCCTGTTCTCCTTCCTTCACTGTAGCATCTGAGCAAGTCCACAGACGTGAAAGGAACTGTATTCAACTTTATTGCTGTAACTATTCCTCAGTCTGCTTTGTCCACACGTGATTCTTATGACATGCCAAAGAACACATCGCCAAGCAAAATAATTAGTGGACTAAAGAGAATCTTAACTTCTGAATCCTATCTAGATATGACATATTTCGAAACATACACTGTTGGAAGTTTTTATAGTTTCTGTTTAACATGTAATAATTTTGTGATATTTTACTCCAAAACTCTCTTTGGAAGCAACAACTTAGTAATAAGACACAGTTGAAATAAAAACAAAGGATTCATATAAAAAAAGGAATGAATATTCTTTCAACACTCGATACCCAAAGTTATTTCTGAGGCCTCACCATGTTATTTTAGATTAAATATTAAAACAAATTATTACAAAAATAAACCCATCCCTTCACTGGGTTTCATTCTGTGGTTAGGCTGAGGTGGAGTCTGTTGTTAGCTGCATGATCAGAGCACAGACGCTGAGTCTTTTTATTTTCTTAATTATGAATTACCGTTTCAAACCCTCATCAGCGGTTTACAATGGCTGTAATCCTTACCAAAACAGTTGCTCCTCTGGATTGTAAGTGGTTTGCCAGAACATTAACCTCTACTTGACCCCGGATGATCACAGGAGGGATATACAAGGGTCAATGATAATCATTTATAGAAAAATTATCAAATATGGACTGTACACTAGATAATGTTACTTGCCTTTAGAAATAATTATAATATGTTTGTCATTTAGAAGGACTGGGATCAGCAAGGCTAATGAACATGTTTAAATCCTTATCAGCTGGAATGAAAAGGGCTGGCTCCAGAAAATGCTGACCTCAGAATTTTTCTGCAGCTTGTGTCAATCCAGTGTGCTGATGCACATGAGCTACTGATGTGAGGCTTGGCAGGCCATAGAGGCTTATTCACCCATGCGGGATGTGAAAGGGGCTTCCGGGCCTGTCCCTGTGCCGTGCATTCCTCTAGTTCTCCAACAAAGCTTTTAATTGGCGTCTGTGACTAAGGCGCATACAGTCCCAGGAGGAACAGAACACAGTTTTCCATCACCAGTTAAGACAAGCTCTAAGCCCCAAGATTATCAAGCCTGAACCAGGAGTAGCTAGGGCCAAAGGCTGGAGATGAAGAGTCACTAGTAGTTTTATAAACCACATTAATAATTCTGCATTAATGATAAATACTGCATGTTTAGTGTTATTACCTAAACTCTCATAGCCAAGACCCTCACTGGGCCTGGTCGTTAAAAACAACAGAGCTCTTTTAAGCAGAATCTGAATTAAACCTACTTTACCTAAAATTTCGTCCAAAGACACTTCTCCAGGTAATCTTTCCCTCTGTGTAGGGAAGCCATCTCCTTCTGCCTGGGTCACGTGGGATGAATACTAGAGGTGGGCCATCCTGAGCTGGTGAGAAATGTACAGAAAATCCCAGGGCAGATGGTTCTGCCTTAGGATTTTGGTTATTTTTCTTTTTCAGTTTAAGTTATCAATTATGTGCCTTGCTGCAATGTAACTAGGGAATAACTAGATTAGAGGAGAAGCAGGATGAAGACCTCATATTCATTACTTATTATTTAGTTAGTTTTTAAAATTAATTTTATTGGAGTATAGTTGCTTTACAATGTTGTATTAGTTTCTACTGTACAATAAAGTAAATCAGCTATATATATATATTTTTTTTTTTTTTCAATCCCTTCCCCTTTGGACTTCCTTCTTATTCAGGTCACCACAGTGCATTAAGTAGAGTTCTCTGTGCTATACACTGTGTTCTCATTAGTTATCAGTTTCACCCATTATTTATCATATTTGGCCAAGGGTGTCAGAAATAGAAGGTCATTAGAAAGCAGAAAGTTCCTGGATGTACGGGGAGGTGTATGGGGAGGCAGAGTCACACCCCTTCCCTAAGACTTTAGCAGGCATGTTTGAAAGGACACTTGAAGGTCCCATTTGACCATTGTTATGTTGTAGACTTCATACTTCTAAATTTCATATGTGAATATGGAGATAAACAATAAAGATATGTTAAATGTCCTTTAAGTATATAGCCATTCATTTTTAATTCTAAAGCTGTTCTTCCTCATTGATGACTTGATTTTACATAGCCATCCCTCTGCTATGAGACTCTACGATTTCTTGTGTTCTATGCTTGCATCCTACCATTTCTACTTCTGTCTCAATCCTTTTGGCCCATCCCTGGAGACCTGGGTTAAACTTCCTTTCATCCTGCGTAGACTGGCCACTTCATTCCAGTTGTTCACTGAGCTCCTTTTAAAAACTCGTATGTATGTAGTTACTTACGGTTGTGCTGGGTCTTTGTTCCTGTGCGTAAGCTTTCTCTAGTTGAGGGAAGCGGGGGCTGCTCTCCGTTGTGCTGCACGGGCTCATCGTTGTGGTGGCTTCGTTTGTGATGGAGCACGGGCTCTAGGCACGTGGGCTTCAGTAGCTGTGACGTGTGGGCTCAGTGGCTCTGGCTCACAGGCTCTAGAGCACAGGCTCAGTAGTTGTGGTGCACAAGCTTTGTTCCTCCTCAGCAAGTGGGATCTTCCCGGAGGAGGGATTGAACCGGAGTCTCCTGCATTGGCAGGCAAATTCTTTACCACCAAGCCACAGGGAAGCCCCTGAGTTCTTCTTCTTTCCTCTTTGGTGGCATTCCACTGACCCATTGTTGCTCTTCATCTGGTCCAGATTCGTGGGTCTCTTGGGTCTCTGCCCATATAACCTGTCCCACATTACCTCTGACACCTGCTGCCTCCTTCTTTTTTTCTAATAGGACTTGCATCTCCCTGCTAGTTGAGAAACTTGTTGATCGTTCCCTCCTGCCATCTTTCACACAAAATATTTCTTTGCACACTCCCTTAGCCCTCAGTATATAAATTATATCTCAACTGTCAATGCAAACTTACTTGATTTGGAACTATTGGGTATTTGAAGTGTGACTTGAGCAACACTCCTTTCCTATGTTAAAATATGTGTGATTGACATGAATTGAGAAGGCTGGATTTTGCGAGATACCGGATTATAGGCTGTTGTAAGGCAGTTATCAGGTTTTATGTTCTGTAGCATTTCCTGTGAATCCATTAACTTTTAATTTGCACAATCAGTATCACAGCAGCTGATGGTGGTACTGACTCCCTAAATGAACTTCTTAGCAAATACAGTTGGAAGAATACCCATGGGGTTCCAGCGTTATACTTTAAGAACTGAAAATTATAAAGAAATAAGGATTCAGGAACCACCCCCAAACTGATACATCATCCAGATGCTCATAAAAAAATTAAAATAATATCCTTTTCATGCACCTAGTGACTGGCATATAAAAGTTCTCAATAAATATTAAATCTATCATCATTGGAATATGTTTTCAATACTGTGTGGTTGATCACCATCATCAACTTTTCCAGCAATTTTTCTATAAAATCTGTAGCTAGTTGATAGTTATGTCAAGAATCCCAAAGCCATTGTGAAATCAATGCAGCAGTTGGTAACAACTCCTTAAACTGAAGATCTTTAACCTAAGAGTGCGAGCTTCCATCTTCCTTTGGTATGCTTAAAAGATAAAAAGCTAACATTTTTCAAAATTGATGAAACAGTGATAACAGTTCTTCCTTGTGAAAGAATGAAAATATACATCTTTAGATGACTACATGAATGATTTAATTCAAACATAAAGAATTAGTACAGTTCAGTGTTATTAAATATTGAAACAGATAGTAATAGAAAATATACAATCACTGCACTCACTTTTCTTATATTTTATTAAAAATAGGATAACACACTGCTGTCCAAGATGGATTTTGAGACTAATTTAAGCTCTACAAATGTAGGATTTTATACTCATCGATAATAGTTCCCCTGTTCTTTGATTACATGGTGTTTCATTCAAGGTACTTTTAACTTTAGAATACTGAAGCAAAGATATTCAAAATCAGCCTTGGAATTTAATACATCATCTCTTTCACTAGAGACATTTCACTGATACTGTGTTATTTAAAGGCCAAATGGAACTGTTATGGTGAAAATCTGAAAAGAATGTCAGAACTAACACAGTATGGAGATCACATTTTCACAGAAATAATGATTCCAACTCTTGTAATTTAATTTGCATGGTTGAATGAACTTGTTTCTCTCCTCCTCCAAAAATACAGCCTACCACATCCTGAACTGCAGTCCTTCAAAACAAGAGGCCAAGTCCCAAAGTTAGCATTCCACAATCATGCCCATTCTACAACTTCATACCCAATAAACATTTTTTCTTAAAAATGAATTCTAAACCTACAAGCGTGTTGTTTCTGAGGAAATTATGGGAGAAGAAAAGACTTCCTCTATATTTCTTTTAACTAAAAAGGAAGTCACTTAACCTAAAAAGAGTTACGAAATTTATATATCAGGTGGGATCATGTAAACTGTCACAGAAAGAAATAGATCATGTTACCTGGAACCCAAGGAAATACACTGTTGATACTTTCTCTGGAGAGCTGACAAAATTCTTCCTAGGAGAATTTCCCTAGGTTGCTTTTATGAGTATATTATGAGAATCTAGACCTCTGTGTTAGTTAATGGGCATATGTGCTTACTGAGTTACTTCAGTCATGCCCAACTCTGTGTGACCCTGTGACTGTAGCCCTCCAGGCTCCTCTGTCCATGGGATTCTCCACGCAAGAATACTGGAGTGGATTGCCATTCCCTTCTCCAGGGGACCTTCCCAGCCCAGGGATCGAACTCTCATCTCTTACATCTCCTGCATTGGCAGGCAGGTTCTTTACCACTAGTGCCACCTGGGAAGCCCCAGATAATGGGCATAGTTCTATAATAAACAATATCCACATTTCAGTGGCTTATCACTAAAAGGTGTGTCTGTTACTCACATAGTCCAGTGGTGTGAGGATGAGGAAGGTGGGAGGGTTCTGCTCCAAGAAGTCACTCAAGGACCCAAGCTACTTGCAACATGTGGCTTTGCTATTTCCAGGGCCCCTACCTTCTCTGCATTCACCCCACCAAAGGGAGCCAATCACAGAGGACTTCCTGGGAGGTTACCTCGGGCTACACCTGCAAGTGGTTGTATGGCCCTTCTGCCTTCATTCCGTTCGCTAGAACTCCATCATAAGACCTCATTTAACTGCAAAGGACACTGGAAAATGAAGCCTTAAATGGCTGCCAAGAGAAAAAAGAAATAGGATCAGATGAACACCAAGTGGTCTCTCTCACATATTTAAAAGTTTTGAATTGGGGATCATTAACAGGGTATGCAAAAATAGCCCCATTGTTGATCTTGAATGCTAGTAGCTATAAGAAAACATTCGACCAAGGATGCCCATCCCAGGAAGCAATAGCTTTATATTCCCTACTAGGGAGGATGTTCAATTTTAGATGTGAGAAAAGTAAGATGAATCAGATATTGTCTCTGCCCTCAGGCAGTGTATAGTCTCCTATAGGAGTAGGCTATCCGTATAACTAGCTGGGTTCTAGCTGGCATCACAGGATGTTAAATTGGAAGTGTCTAGGAGATCATGCCTGGGTGTTCATTGGAAGGACTGATGCTGAGGCTGAAACTCCAATACTTTGGCCACCTCATGCGAAGAGTTGGCTCATTGGAAAAGACCCTGATGCTGGGAGGGATTGGGGGCAGGAGGAGAAGGGGACAACAGAGGGTGAGATGGCTGGATGGCATCACCAACTCGATGCACATGAGTTTGGGTGAAGTCCAGGATTTGCTGATGGACAGGGAGGCCTGGCGTGCTGTGGTTCATGGGGTCGCAAAGAGTCAGACACGACTGAGCGACTGAACTGAACTGAACTGAGACAGGTCTAATAGAGGTGAAATTCCAAAGTTAAATACAAGATCAAGGTGGAGGTTTACAAAGAATTATTTAAAATATGTTTAGTTCAGTTCAGTCACTCACTCATGTCTGACTTTTTGCGACCCCATGGACTGCAGCACACCAGGCTTCCCTGTCCATCACCAACTCCCAGAGCCTACTCAAACTCATGTCCATCGAGTTGGTGATGCCATCCAACCATCTCATCCTCTGTCGTCCCCTTCTCCTCCTGCCTGCAATCTTTCCCAGCATCAGAGTCTTTTCCAATGAGTCAGTTCTTTGCATCAGGTGGCCAAAGTATTGGAGTTTCAGTTTCAGCATCAGTCCTTCCAAGGAATATTCAGGACTGATTGCCTTTAAGATTGACTGGTTGGATTTCCTTGCAGTCCAAGGGACTCTCAAGAGTCTTCTCTGACACTACAGTTCAAAAGCATCAATTCTTCAGCACTCAGCTTCCTTTATAGTCCAACTCACATCCATACATGACTACTGGAAAAACCATAGCTTTGACTGGACAGACCTTTGTTGGCAAAGTAATGTCTTCTGCTGTTTAATATGCTGTCTAGGTTGGTCATAGCTTTTCTTCCAAGGAGCAAGTGTCTTTTAATTTCATGGCTGCAGTCACCATCTGTAGTGATTTTGGAGCCCTAAAAAATAGTCTGTTACTATTTCCATTGTCTCCCCATCCATTTGCCATGAAGTGATGGGACCAGATGCCATGGTCTTAGTTTTTTGAATGTTGAGTTTTAAGCCAACATTTTCACTCTCCTCTTTCACTTTCATCTTAAGGCTCTTTAGTTCTTCTTTGCTTTCTGCCATATGGGTGGTGTCATCGGCATATCTGAGGTTATTGGTATTTCTCCTGGCAATCTTGATTCCGGCTTGTGCTTCATCCTGGCATTTCACATGATGAACTCTGCATATAAGTGAATTAAGCAGAGTGAGAATATACAACCTTGACATACTCCTTTCCCAATTTGGATCCAGTCCATTGTTCCATATCTGGTTCTAACTGTTGCTTCTTGACTTGCATACAGATTTCTCAGGAGTCAGGTCAGGTGGTCTGGTATTCCCATCTCTTTAAGAATTTTCCTGTTTGTTGTGATCCACACAGTCAAAGGCTTTGGTGTAGTAGATGTTTTTCTGGAACTCTCATGCTTTTTTGATGATCCAACAGATGTTGCCAATTTCATCTCTGGTTCCTCTGCCTTTTCTAAATCCAGCTTGAACATCTGAAAGTTCACGGTTCACATACTGTTGAAGCCTGACTTGGAGAATTTTGAGCATTACTTTGCTAGTGTGTGAGATGAGTACAATTGTGCAGTAGTTTGAACATTCTTTGGCATTGCCTTTCTTTGGGATTGGAATGAAAACTGACCTTTTCCAGTCCTGTGGCCACTACTGAGTTTTCCAAATTTGCTGGCATATTGAGTGCTGCACTTTCACAGCATCATTTTTAGGATTTGAAACAGCTCAACTGGAATTCCATCACCTCCACTAGCTTTGTTCTCAGTGAGGCTTCTTAAGGCCCCCTTGACTTCACATTCCAGGATGTCTGGCTCTAAGTGAGTGATCACACCATCGTGGTTATCTGGTCATGAAGATCCTTTTTGTATAGTTCTGTGTATTCTTGCCACCTCTTCTTAATATCTTCTGCTTTGTTCAGCCCATACCACTTCTGTCCTTTATTGTGCCCATCTTGGCATGAAATATTCCCTTGAGATCTCTAGTCTTTTCCATTCTATTGTCTTCCTCTATTTCTTTGCATTGATCACTGGGGAAGGCTTTCTTATCTCTCCTTGCTGTTCTTTGGAACTCTGCATTCAAATGGATATATCTTTCCTTTTCTCCTTTGTGTTTAGCTTCTCTTCTTTTCTCAGCTATTTGTAAGGCCTCGTCGGACAACCATTTTGCCTTTTTGCATTTCTTTTTCGGGGAGATTGTCTTGATCACTGCCTCCTGTACAATTTTACGAATCTCCGTCCATAGTTCTTCAGGCACTCTATCAGATCTAATCCCTTGAATCTATTTGTCACTTCCACTGTATAATTGTAAGGGATTTGATTTAGGTCATACCTGAATGGTCTAGTGGTTTTCCCTACTTTCTTCAATTTCAGTCTGAAGTTGGCAATAAGGAGTTCATGATCTGAGCCACAATCAGCTCCCAGTCTTGTTTTTGCTGACTGTATAGAGCTTCAAAAAATATGTTCTATATCCTAAAATCTTCTTAGCTACAAAGAGGATATAAAAGGTCTCAAAGTGAAAATCAAGAGAGAATTACCTTAGGAGGATTTCTTCTTTAAAAATTAATTAAAATTTTTCAAACCATGCTTTGTTTTCACCAGTATCCCTAAGGATAAAGGCTACAGTCTGTCTGCCACTTCACCTAAATTCTAGTAAGACTGACTTGTACAAGACAACCTGGAGAACTTGATCTTTACCTTCTGAGTTTGTGAGGGGGGCACAACAGACTGATGTCTCCCTCAATTCTGAGAAATTTGGAGGGGGATATAGCATAACTAGTTAGCTGTTCGGAAGGTAGGAGCAAAGGGAAGTTACTGTTGTAGTGAAATCAACCTGCTTCTTGGCTTCTTAGATTCTGTTCCAAGATGGTGTCCCCAGAGCGATGTGGCGTCCGCAGAGAAGTGCTGGAGGTGGACTGTTAAATGCCCAGGGGCTAAAAAGGAGTGGCAGGTTGGAATAGAGCTGCATCAGGGGGTCAGGAGAAGACTTCAGAGTGGGAGTGTCTCTGAAGAACCTACAAAAGTGATCTTAGAGAAAAAGAGTCAGCTTTCAATGTTGGCCACAGTCTCTTTTGATTCAGTCAAAGAGATCTTTCCTTTGAAAGATCTATCTTTCATACTTTAACTGTGGGGATGGAGGTTGGTCGGAAACAGCAATTAGTGGGTGAAGGAAGATGGGAATGAGAAAGATACAGGAAGCCAAACTCTCTATCTTGAAGACAGCACATTGCCTGCAGGCAGCCTTGGATGGAAAGTGATAGTGATGGTGGTTTGGCTTCCCCGGTGGCTCAGATGGTAAAGAATCCACCTGCAGTGTGGGAGACCTGGGTTCCACCCCAGAGTTGGAAGATCACCTGGAGGAGGGCATGGCAACCCACTTCAGTATTCTCATCTGGAGAATCCCCATGGACAGAGAAGCCTGGCAGGCTACAGTCCATGAGGTCACAGAGAGTCGGACAGGACTCAGCCACAAAGCACAGCACAGATGGTTCAACTGCTGGTGAATCCTGAGCTGGCATTCTCATCCAAATTGAGACTCTGTTTTGTTACTGGCAGAAAACGTAGAACTTTTTCTTCACTAGGAATGATCAGAAAAGTCAAAGTTTTGCAGGAGTTTTCATTAGGAGCAGGGAAGAGCTAATTTATTTGATCAGGCTTAAAGGGACAATGACAGGCAAAAACAGTATTATTTTATGACTACAGCCGACATAACTGATTTGTTCAGTGTCCTGTTCATGTTTGAATTCTGGTGAGATGCCCCAGGAGAAATACAAGTAAAGTGCTCTGGGAGGCCATGTATAATGGCACTTGCTTCTAGCTGGAGTGCAAGTGTGCCTGAGGAGAGGATGCGTGGAGAAGGCGCATGCAGCAGACTGCTGAAAGACAAAGAGGTTTAAACGTGCAGAGATTCAGGATGGGCTAGGGAGGGTGGGGCTGCTGGAGCTTCTTTAAAGACATTTCTAGCAGAGCAAACAAACAACAACAACAAAAAAGCAAAGGATGTGTCGATGTACATTCAGCCTTGGCCAAAAAAAAAGAAAATAACCTTTCTCATGAGAAAGATTGATAACGGAGAGAAGGCTATGCATGGGTGAGGACAGGGGGTATATGGGTAATCTCTTTGCCTCCCCCTTAATTGACTGTAAACTGCTCTTGTAATTGTCCTTTAGAGAAAATAAATGCAAGGATAGGACTTCCCTGGGCATCCAGTGGTTAAGACTCCGCACTTCCACTGCAGGGGGTGTGGTTCGAATCCTGGTAGGGAACCTAAGATCATACATGCTGTGCAGCATGGCCAAAAAAAAGAGACAGAACAGCATAGCAGATGCTTATAGGCTCGCAATTAGTTCCACTTGGCTGAAGCCAGGCATGGGGCAGTAATGGAAAATAAGCTAGAAAGTGTTGACCTCCAGCTTGGGTAAAAGCCTAAGGTGTAGAATCAGGGATGAGGCAGGGACCAGGGCAAAAGGAGAAGCCCTGTGGTTGAGCTGACCTTCATGTTAGGCAGCCCAGTGTCTACCTGACAGCGTCCAGCAAGGTATGAGGGCATCAGTCTGTTTCTAGATAGATCAGGGTGATAACCAAGGAAAGTCAATGTGATAAGTAGGACGTGAAAACAAGAAAGTGTAGGCAGTAGGGATGATAAATTCAGTAAGTTATACCTGAAGGTATTAATTTCATCTTGGAGGAGATTTGGGAGTTATATCTGTATAGATAAGAACAGCTTCTTTTCAGACAGGCAGCTCCAACACTCCAGTTCTATGACCTCTGACTAAGTAATATCATTCCTCTAAGCCTCAGACCTCATTTATGAAGTGGTAATAATAATAATGTATGATCACCCAGCATGGTGCCAGGCACATTTTTGGTGACCAGGAAAACCAACTCTCTTCTTGGTTCCTTTAAGACAAGGAGGAGGATGGATATTTTCTAAGAAGCAGGCTGCAAATCAGGTTATGGTCCCCGTCTTGGCAAAAGAACTAGAGAAAAAAATCGATAAACCACAGCAGATGCTCTGTTTCATGGACCAAGGCATCGATGGCAGGTTTGAGGTGGGGAGGCTTTAGGACTATCAGTCCTGAGATTCCCTCCACACTGAGTGAGGACAAGAGACCCCCCATATGGCAGTTCTCAGTCTGGTGGCCTTAAGTGGGGTTGGCTGAGGGGTTGGGTGGGACTGAGTTTGCAGGTCACACGTCCTCAGTGCTTTTTTAGGTTGTCTGGGAGGCAGAAGAAAAATGGAGAGTGGGGAGCAGGTTTGCAAGACAGAGAGTTTGAACCTTATTCCAATGCAATCTCAGACTTTGAAGGGGGGCAGAGCTGGAAGAAGGGAGAGATGTGAGACTTCACCTGTCCATGCAGCCAGGGAGCTGTAAGGGTGAGCTTGTGGAGAGGCCCAGAGAGTACAAAGAGCATGGATCACAGCCGGGAGGCAGAAAAATGTTAGAGTGAAGAGACAGAGTCTAGACATAGCTCAGTTGCTAAGCTTTCTGAGCATCAGGTTCTCCAGGCTTATGTCAAAGGGGCTTATGTTGACATTTCACCTCCCCATAGACTGGGATCTGAAACCTGATCTGTGCAAAATTCAGCCAAAACAGAAAGCCTAATTTAAGTGGTCTTTAGGCAGTAAATGTAGGCATGATTACAACCTTCACGCTGAAAAGATGAGACAGCACCCCTCTCCAGTTTATTCATCAAGGACTATATACTTAATTCTGACACAATTTAAAAAGTTCGACATACTAGTTACTCTCCCCAGGAAACTGAAGATGCAGACAAAAATGGTGTTAGACTAGGAGATGACTATAGGAACAAGCAAGTCTGGCGAGCTCACTACAAAGAAGAAATAAAAGGAAGTAAAAGAATTATTTTATTTATTTTGCTTATTTTTTGCATTAATTTTTATTGGAGTACTGTTACTTTACAATGTTGTGTTAGTTTCTGCCGTACAGCAAAATGAAAATGTGATACATGAATCTCCTCCCTTTTGGACTTCCTTGCCAGTCAGGTTACCACAGAGCATTGAGTTGCCTGTGCTATACAATAGGTTCTCATTAAAGTGAAAGTTGCTCAGTCATGTCCCACTCTTTGCATCCCCATCGACCAAACGGTCCATGGAATTATCCAGGCCAGAATGGTGGTGTGGGTAGCCATTCCCTTCTCCAAGGGATCTTCCCAACCCAAGGATTGAACCCAGATCTCCTGCATTGCAGGTGGATTCTCTATCAGCTGAGCCATCGGGGAAGAATACTGGAGTGGGTAGCCTATCCCTTCTCAGGGATCTTCCCGAGATCTTCCTGACTCAGGAATCAAACCAGGGTCTCCTGCATTGCAGACAGATTGTTTACCAGCTGAGCTACCAGGGGAGCCAGGTTCTCATTAGTTATCTATTTTCTGCATAGTATCAGTTCTGTAGATACGTCAGTCCCACTCTCCCAATGCATCCCATCCCCCCTCCCCGCCGCTCTGGCGTCCATATGTTCTCTACGTCAGTGTCTGTAAATATGATCATCTATACCGTTTATCTAAATTCCACATATATGCGTTAATGTATGGTATTTGTTCTCCTCTTTCTGACTTACTTCACTCTGTATGAGGGAACTTTTTTAGAAATAGCAGCACAGATCTCAGCCCGCGGGCTAGGGTACACATGTGTGTATATCTCCATGTGCCTTGGGGACTCTCCAGATTTGTGCGGTAGTTTCTGGAATCTGCAAACATCATGACTAATCGATGTTGCAAAGATAGCTGAGTCATCGAAAAAATGGATAAGTTATAAAAGAAGCAGAACATGGAACTGGAACACATTTTTAAAGTACTATTGAAAATTATAGAACTTTGAAAATCTGGGCCTCTCAAGGCCCAAGTCTTCATTATATGGATATATTTGTTTATCTAATACTTGTGTTTGAGAAGTCATAATATTCTTACATAGACCCACTGTGACTGACTGTAAAATATACAAACTGCTTAAAATTAAAAAAAGAAAAAGGGGAAACAGATATACCAGAACATAGTCAAACCAGTGGTCACATTGTTCAGTATGAATTTATACTGATAATCCTACCATTGCTGAAAATATTACTGTGATTTGTTTTTATTGAGTATTATAGCCTTTTGGGGCTTCCCTGGTGGCCCAGTGGTAAGGAATTTGCCTGCAGTGCAGGAGATGCGGGTTTGATCTTGGGTCAGGAAGATTGATTGGAGAAGGAAATGGCAAGCCACTCCAGTGTTCTTGCCTGGGAAATCCCATAGACAGTGAAGCCTTGTGGGCTACAGTCTATGGGGTCACAAAAGAGTTGGACATGACTTAGCAACTAAACAACAACATAGCCTTTTTAGTAAGTTTATAATAATATAAGGCAACAACTTTCTTACTTTAGAATCTTAAATTGCTATTCACAAAGAAAGCCACCATTGACAACAGATTTTAGGCCTGGTTCTTCTAGAAAACATTGGCTGAGCGCCTTATGCTGTAAGGACACACTAGCTGACCCTTGAAATTAGCTCAGAGTGAGACTGAATTATTCAGATTTCTCATTTTTTGATGACTTACACAATATCAGGCCTACCCTAAAGTCAAAATCTTGCCACCATTGTAAAGATTATTTTAAGTGTACCTAGTGTCAGAGTTCAAAGTAGAGTATCAAAGATAGCTTGAATGATGGTGGCATTATTAAAATAAGGTATAACTCCTTCGAAGTTTACAGTGCTCATTCAGTATGTAAGTTCCAGCATATTTGTTTCAAAAACATATCTCAAGGGACTTGCCTGTGTGTTCAGTGGTTAAGACTCCATGCTTCCACCACAGAAGGCACAAGTTCAGTCTCTGGTCAGGGAACTAAGATCCCACATGCTACATGGCCAAAAAATAAAAAATAAAAGTCTTAAAAATTTTTAAAGTACAAATGAATCCCATGGAATCCCATTGGATAAGGCATTGGTCACTATTAGGCCCTTTACAAAAGTAAAGAGATTGTTGGTATATTGGATACTACCTGCTGGCAGGATTAGAGTTCTGTCTGCCCCCAGCATCCAGGCATCTTGAATCCTGCCAAGACCCAGTGACTACAGATGCCTGGACTTGCAGCAGAGCATCCCTGAGCCCGCAGAAGAGCACTTTTCCAGTGGTGATTCAGGAGAGAGAAGGACACTTTGCAAAGAGCATTATCTTCTACTCCACCTCCACTTCCTTTGAAAGGCCATACCACATTTGAACAAACCCGCTTTTCTTGGAATGTCTAGCACCCTGAAGGTGACCCAAGAACCAGGACTTATTGTCCAGACTTTCAAATTATTATGAACTGAGTTCATTTTTTAAATATGTGGCTTTAAAGCATAGAGTAAAATCATATTATTACATAAAGTATCATAAGTCATTTATAACTCGACCAGGATGTGCCAAGCCTGAACTTGAAAACTGTAAAGATGTAAGTTGTATTTGGAAGGTTTCAGCGTCAAGAATACCCTGTTCATACTAATGACTATGAAGCATTAAGATATAATTATCTGTGTATTCTCTGATTAAACTGATGTCATGACATCTTATTAAAAACACTTCTTTTCTACTCATGGTCTGAAAAAGCCAGGGTTTAAGTAGACATGTCAGATCATATTTGGCAATTCTTTCAAATGCACCAATGAATTCTGTTGGGATTCCTTTTTTAATTGCAAAGGGCATTCATTTTGCATTAAATAACATAACTTAAAATGTAAAACTAATATATTCATAATGTAGATTTGAAAAAGAGAAAGAAATTTTAAAAAGCTATAGATAACAACTATTAAAAATTGGACTTGATCAAAAAATAAAACTTACTCTGTAAAAGACTCTATAGGCTGGGAGAAAACATTTAAGAATCAGATAATTGACAGAAGACTTGTACCCAAGAATAATGAACACTTAAAACTCAACAGTTAGGAAACAACCCAATTAAAAAACAGGAAATGGCTTGAACAAATACTTAACCATAAAGAAGTTTATATGGTTGGTACATAAGCACATCAAAAGGTGTTCAACATCTTTAGTCATTAGGAAAAGGCAAGTTAAACCATGATAAGATACCACCGTTAACCTACTGGAGTAGATAAAATTTAAAAGATTGACAATGGCATGTGTTGGTAAGAATGCAGAGCAAATGAGACCTTCACATACTACTGGTGGGAATGCAAAATGCTGGAAAACAGCTTGGCAGTTGCTTATAAGGTTAAACATATACTAACAATATGATCCAGCAATCCCACTTCTAGGTATTTACCCTAGAGAAATGAAAACTTGTGTTCACACAAAAACCACACAAATATGCAGAGAAGCTTTATTTATAATCTCCAAAAACTGGTAACAACCCAGATCTTCTTCTGAGGATGAGTGGGTTAAACATATTGTGATAAATACTGCTGACCTGAAACAAATAGAATGCCAAGTATGTCTCCAACAAAGATGGATTTATTTGGGATCAGCAGAGAATTACAATCTGAGTCTGCAAGCCGCATACAAGTCCTGGAAGAGCAACAAAAGGAAATGCTTTTATAGAGGGGAAAAGGAAGTTGGGAGGGCTACATAAACAGAGAGTCTGTGGTTTGTCATTGGCTGAGCCTTAACAGACCTTCCTGTTGGGCAATCAGCACAGGGTGTGAGACCTCCCTCTTTGGGTCTCCCAACTCTATTTTCTAAATAGTATTTTTGAAATATCTTGGCCCAATTTATTAATATTTATTTTATTTTTTGGCCTCTTGGCATGTGGGATATTAGTTCTCCCATCAGGTATTGAACCCATGCCCCCAGCAGTGGAAACACAGAGTCTTAGTCACAGAACCACCAGGGAAGTCCCCCTCCCAACTCTGTTTAATTGAGGTTTCTGTTTATTGTTTTACAGTACATGTAGGGGAATAGTCCTTGGCCATAAAAATGGCATCAAATTTTGACACTTGTGTATATCAAACAACTTTGGCTCATAAAATAGTTATGCTAATTGAAAGAAGCCAGATAAAAGAGTTTACCTAATATATGATTCCATTTGTAAGACATTCTCAAAAACCAAAAGTGTAGTGACAGAAGATCAGTGGTTAGGTGTTGGGGTTATGACTGCAACTGGATAGCAAGAGGGAATTTCAATGGATGTTAGAACTTCTAAGTATCCTGATGGTGGTAACAGTTGCATAAACTATATATGTTTAAATTCAAAGATACTACACTTGATCTTAGCCAAAAGCTTCCCCAATGGATCAGTGGTAAAGAATCCACCTGCAATGCAGGAGACACAGGAGATGCAGGTTCAATCCCTGGGTCAGGAAGATCCCCTGGAGAAGGAAGTGGCAACCCACTCCAGTATTCTTGCCTGGGAAATCCCATGGACAGAGGAGCCTGGTGGGCGACAGTCCAAAGGATCCCAAAGAGTCGGACGCAACTGGGGACACACATACACGAATTCAAAGAACTGTTAAATTCCTGGAACACACATGCACAAAAGTCCATTTTATTGTGTATCGATTTAAAAAGACATAGAAAACAGACTTATGGACATAGGGAGAGGGGAGAAGATGGTGAGATGTATGGAGAGAGTAACATGGAAACTTATGTTATCATATGTAAAATAGATAGCAAAAGAGAAAATGAGTAATATCATGAGTAGTCATAAGGACCAGGGTTTCTTTTTTTTTTTTGGCTGCGCTGCATCTTTGTGGCTGCATGCTGGTTTTCTCTGGTTGCAGCAGGTGGGGGCTATTCTTCGTTATAGTGCAAGGAATTTTCATTGCAGTGGCTTCTCCTGTTGCAGAGCACAAGCTTAACATGTGAGGGCTTCAATAGTTGCAGCATACCGGGTCAGTTGTTGTGGTTGGCGGACTTTACAGCACAGTCTCAGTAGTTGTGACGCATGGGTTTATTTGCTTCAGGGCATGTGGAATCTTCCTGGTCCAGGAATGGAACTCATGTCCCCTGCACTGACAGATGGATTCTTTTTTTTTTTTTTTGACAGATGGATTCTTATCCATTGCACCATCAGGGAAGTCCCAAAGACTAGGATTTCTATGAGAAAAAATTAATTTTGCTATTAAATTATGACAGCATAAATAATTTTAAAAAACAGTCTCAGAATTTTAGTAGTCTTCATAATATAGTTTGCATATTTGAGAACAAGAGGCACAATTTTGCAGAAAAAAATTGTCCTCCTCCACTTCTCCAGCTTCAAAATCTTTAATTTGTAATAGGTGATCACAGAATTTGTCTAGTCATCCACACTAATCTTTTTCATGCAGTCACTGGGCAGTGCTGGAATGTTAAATTAGATAATGGAAGGAGTTACTTGATTAAGAAATTTAATCTTTCTCCAAGGGTCTCCTGAGGATTTACTCAGTGATGGGAATGAAATGGTCCAATGCACAAACAGGTAGAATGCTCGTCTTCCCAGATTGTAAGTGGACAGAGGTCTGTGGACAGGAGAGAGTGTGGAGGAGGGGAAGCACAGACAGCCACTTGGAAATAGGAGGAATGATTTCTGGGTTGAAGAATCTCCTGTACAAAGTCCAGAGAGTCCTCTCGTGTTGAGGAATAATCTTGCCTGCCTGGTGTAAAACTGCACAAAGGGAAGTGTTTTGGCGGGAGGGTTGTTGTTTGTTTCTTTTGAGTTGGGGGAAGGATTGCTGAGGACTTAGTGAAATGCAAAATCTTAAACTGAAATGAAATAGTTGTCCTGCCCTGACTGTGAATTCATGCCCTGAGGTGTTTAGTGGGAGAAGGTGTTCTAAGCACTGCTAGTGAGTTCTAACTGGGAAACTTGTTAGAAGGCATCTGGCCTCCTTTGACCTGTTGCTTGGACACAGGTCACTCCACGCTCACATCTCTGGGATCTCTGTTGAGGCCCTTGGGGCTTTGATGACTTTGTGGCAAGTGCTTTGAGAAATAAGAACTGGGTGATTTCTTTGAGAGGATGTTGAAACTTTGGGTGGGCTTCCCTAGTGGCTCAGCAGTAAAGAATCTGCCTGCAATGCTGGAGACACAGGAGATGCAAATTCGATTCCTGGGTCAGGACAATCCCCTGGAAGAGGGCATGGCAACCTATTCCAGTATTCTTGCCTGGAAAATCCCATAGACAGACTGGAGGGCTACAGTCCATAGGGTGGCAAAGAGTCAGACACAACTGAAGCAACTGAGCACACATCCACACGCAAACCTTTGGGTAAGAGATTTTGGCAAACTTGTCAAGTCACAAATGGGACTTCCCTGGTGGTCCAGTGGCTAAGACTCTGTGCTTCCAGTGCAGGGGCCAGGTTCAGTCACTGGTCAGGGAACTAGATCCCACATGTTGCAGCTAAAAGATTCCACATGATCCTGCATGCCTCAAATAAGACTCAGGGCAGCCAGATTTTTTAAAAAGACATAACAAAAGAACAAATACCTCCATGAGAAATAAACTTTAGATGTATTGTGGACAATAATGAAAATGATTCTTTCTTCCAGAACAAATGGTTTGGAAAAAAAAAGGAGTATAGGGAGAGTTAATGTTGATTTTGCAACAGGATTTAATATCTGGGTTGGTTGAGCAGAGAATTTATTAGCAGTGTTCTTCACCCTCAGATGGTTATTAGCCTTGTAAAATAGCATCATTCTTAACCCTCAGAGGATTCCATTGGAGAGGGTCAGATCATGACTCCAGAATATTTCCACTGAATTCTGAGTTAAGCCACTAGATTAAACAGCTGTAGTCTAATGATATGCAGCCACTGTCCTTTCACAAATACAAATCTGAGGCCCATCGAACTTCTGATGCCAAAAAGACATAGATGATAAAAGCAAATTGAATCTGATCTCTACTTTTGATCATTCAGAAGGAGCCAAGATCAATACATGCATATAGTTCAAGCTTACAGAGCTGTTATATTTGTTTTTTAAATGTTATTTTAATTGACTTATTAAAGCTTAGAACCAAGTAACCCATAACAATGATGTTAATATAAATAATAAGATTCTTAGGCTATCCTTTGAGGATCTGTTAAATCTATAACTAAGCTAGACCATGGAAACTTATCACACCCAATCGTATTTCTCTTGGAAAATGAATTCCAATTTGAGACACAAAATAGAAAGCACAAGGATCCCTTTACCCTCTCACTGGGTTATTCGGCGGGCAGACTACACATTTTCTGAGGGTAGAAACAAAGCAGAAAAACTAGACTCCTTGCTGTGGGGTGAACATTTGTGTACCCCCAAATCCACATGTTGAAATTCTAATCACCAAGCTGATGGGACCTTTTGGAGGTACTCAGGTCATGAGGGCAGAGTCTTAATAATTGAGATTAGTGCCTTTATGAATGTACTGGTCTGGATACTAAAAACCCAGCATATACACAGAGAGAAAGAATTTAGTACTAACACTGAAGACCAGAAGTACCATAATTCCACCATAGGAGAAAGCCATGAATCTATACCATGCTAGAAATGTTTTCTTGCACCATTAAAAAGTAAGGTATTCTCTGATAGTCCAATGGTTAAGATTTCATGCTTCCACTGCAAGGGGCTCAGGTTCAATCCTCTGTCTGGGAACTAAGAGCTTGCATGCCTCTAAGTGTGGCCAAATAATATTAATTTAAATTAATTTAATTTAAAAAAAGAAAAAGTAAGGCAGAAAGGAGAAATAGTAAGGAGCAGTTCTCTGGTTGTTTCACCTAGATTTCACATAGACTCTTTAGGATTGCAAAGTGCACAGTAGTTGAAGAAGGTTTAAAGTTAACTAAGGACATGTGGAGGGAAGTGTCTCCATAACTTTGGGGAAACCTGGTGGAACAGGAAGGCCACGCAGGATGCAGCTGCAGTCTTGCTGCCCTTTGGTCACAACAGCTGTAGTGATGTGGTTATCTGGTCATCTCGTCGACATGTGCTCCCATGTTAGGGACTCGGCTGCCTTCTGCTTCTACTTATTTGGCAGCCATAATTTCCTAGGGAAGCTTCCCTGTGCGTCCCATATTCAGTCTCACCAAGAACCAGAGTTTGATTTGTTCAGCCAGTCACCACTGAGAGAGGATGGTCTTCCTTACATACCTGACCTCCTCCTATGTGAGCAGCAAGACTTTAGATGAGTAAAAAGTAACACACATGTTGGCTGTCTGCATCATTAAAGTAAATCTACACAATCTGCAGAAGTGAAGAAACAAAGGATCCAATGGTAAATAAAAAACTAGAATTTTAAAAACTAAAAGTAGAGTTGCCATATGATCCAGGAGTCCCACTCCCTGGCATATATTTGGAAGACATGAAAACTCCAATTTGAAAAGATACACACACCCCAATGTTCATAGCTGCACTATTTATAATAGCCAAGATACTGAAGCAATGTAAGGATCCATCAACAGAGGAATGGATAAAGAATGCGTGTGTGAATATATATATTAATATATGTGTGTGCATATATAATAGAATATTACTTAGTTCCAAAATCACTGCAGATGGTGACTGCTGCTGCTGCTGCTAAGTCGCTTCAGTTGTGTCCAACTCTGTGTGACCCCATAGATGGAAGCCCACCAGGCTCCCCCGTCCCTGAGATTCTCCAGGCAAGAACACTGGAGTGGATTGCCATTTCCTTCTCCAATGCATGAAAGTGAAAAGTGAAAGGGAAGTCGCTCAGTTGTGTCCCACTCTTCGCGACCCCGTGGACTGCAGCCTACCAGGCTCCTCTGTCCATGGGATTTTCCAGGCAAGAGTACTGGAGTGGGGTGCCATTGCCTTCTCCAGCAGATGGTGACTACAGCCATGAAAATAAAAGATGTTTGCTCTTTGAAAGAAAAGCTATGACAAACCTAGACAGTATATTAAAAAGCGGAGACGTTACTTTGCCATCAAAGGTCCATATAGTGAAAGCTATGGTTTTTCCAGCAGTAATGTATGGATGTGAGAGTTGGGGCATAAAAAAAGGCTGAGCGCCAAAGAATTGATGCTTTTGAACTGTGATGTTGGAGAAGACTCTAGAGAGTCCCCTGGACTGCAAGAAGATCCAACCAGTTTATCCTAAAGGAAATCAATCCTGAATATTCATTGCAAGGACTGATGCTGAAGCTGAAGCTCCAATACTTTAGCCACCAGATACGAAGAGCTGACTCACTAGAAAAGGTCCTGATTGTGGGAAAGATTGAAGGCAGGAGGAGAAGGGGAAGACAGAGGACAAGATGGTTTGATGGCATCACCAACTCAATGGACATGAGTTTGAGCAAACTCCAGGAGATGGTGAAGGACAGGGAAGCTTGGCGTGCTGCAGTTCATGGGTTTGCAAAAGAGTCAGACACGACTAGAGCGACTGAACAGCAACAAATCACTCAGCCTTAAAAAGTGAAATAATTTCATTTGCCACAACATAAATGGACCTTGAGATTATCATACCAAGTGAAGTAAGACAGAGCAAGACAAATATTATATGATATGACTTACCTGTGGAATCTAAAATATAGTACAAATGAACTTATTTACAAAACAGAAACATATCCACAGACGTAGAAAACAAACCTACAGATACCAAAGGGAAAGTGAGGAGGGATATATGAGTTATAGGATTAACAGATAAAAATTGCCATTTTTATAAAATAAAATACAAAATAGATAAACAATATGGATTTACTGTATAGAACAGAGAACTATATTCAATGCTTATAATAAACTATAATGGAAATACTCTGATATTTATATATATAACTGAATCAGTTTGCTGTACACCTGAAACTAATACAATATCGTAATGTAATATACTTGTTTAAAAAAATGGAAATTTAAAGGATCAGAGAAAAGTTTATTAAATAAAGAATTTTATTTTTATTCATGCATACACTCAAATTTAAAAGTAGGGTACTTGTCAAACTTCAATGAGGGACTAAATTTTCAAAGTTTGTATCTCACTTTTTCTGTCATTTGTGACATGTTGGTCATTCAGAAGCCTTTAATTGATTAACGTGAAGAAAATGGAACAAAAGAATATTTACGTAGCTTCTCTTGTCAAGCAAAGGGAAAAGGAAATAAAAGATAAAAAGCAAAACTTAATGTGTAGTGAGCCCTGATAAGAGTAGAAAGGATGTATATTTTTAAATCTATTTGCCAGCCTCACATCAGCGGTACCATCAAGCCTCCTCTGTTGGTTGCAAGGATGAGAAGGGGAAATGCTATTGACTCGATTTTGTGATCCATGTATATTCACAGACAGAAAGCAATGTAACATGAGACTGACCTTATAAAGTAAGAAATTTGGAAATCTGGGTGGTAAGGACTACCGGTATGAAACAGGATGTGTAATCAGTATCTTTACTGAATAGATAGGAAGGAGGTGAAGTATTTTTACAAGATGCCTTTTTATAGATTTGAACTGAAATGGCAGGATTTGAGTACAATGGCAGATCAAATCCCTCTGGAACCGTTTCCTCCAGTTCTGCTATTTTTAGATGTTTTGTGCTTACTTCTTCCGTAGGGCCTCTGGTAGCCTGACTTTTAGTGTCCTCCAGGTTACTCCATGTATCTCTTTTAAGCCCACCTCTCATATCTTTTATAATTTATATATCCTGCTTCTCCATGAGTTTTCCAATCCTGGACAAAGAGTTATTTACAGCTGCCAAATGGTCACAATGGTTTTTTGAACAGGAGCTCATTTGAGTTAATGATTATCATCTTATTTGAGTCTTCGCTGCAGATCAAACAGCGCTTGGGAATTTGCTTTAGCGTGAAACTGAACATTGCAGGGGCTCTCTTTTGGAGCTACCCAGAAGAATACACCCAAGTCTCCCAAACCTACCTTTGCAGTTCCTGTTTGTTTTATCTCTGCCCTATGGGCAGCAGTTACACAAACAGGTCTTGAATTGTTAGCAAACCAGGATAACAAACTTAAACAATTTGGTCAAGGATAACTGTTCTATTCTTCCTTGTCTATTTCACTGGAGTTTCAGGCTTTGCTCACAAACACAACCAGGTGTTGATAATCTGAGATTAGTCAGGAGCTGAACACCGAAGAATTGATGCTTTTGAACTGTGGTGTTGGAGAAGACTCTTGAGAGTCCCTTGGACTGCAAGGAGATCCAATCAGTCCATTCTAAAGGAGATCAGTCCTGGGTGTTCATTGGAAGGACTGATGCTAAAGCTGAAACTCCAGTACTTTGGCCACCTCATGAGAAGAGTTGACTCATTGGAAAAGACTCTGATGCTGGGAAGGATTGGAGGCAGGAGGAGAAGGGGACGACAGAGGATGAGATGGCTGGATGGTATCACCGACTCGATGGACATGAGTTTGAGTGAACTCCGGGAGTTGGTGATGGACAGGGAGGCCTGGCATGCTGTGATTCATGGGGTCACAAAGAGTCGGACATGACTGAACGACTGAGCTGAACTGAACACACTTATACAGGCAGACCTTTTATAAGAGCTATTCTGGCTATTCATTGTTATAGAAGAATCATATAGACAAGATTTCAAGGAAAGCAAAGCCAGAAAATAAGCGTTGAGTGAGTAACCAACATATGAGTTTCTTTTTCTTTTCTCTTTTTTTCCACCTTTGTAAGAAATTCAACCTTTAGTTTAGGAAAGGAGACAAGCATCTCCTTGTGATAAGAATCAAACACTTAATTTTGCATTTGTAATCTAATGCTTTGGCCACCTGATGCGAAGAGCTGACTCATTTGAAAAGACCCTGATGCGATTTCCCTGGTGGCTCAGACGATAAAGGGTCTGTCTACAATGCGGGAGACCCGGGTTCGATCCCTGGGTTGGGAAGATCCCCTGGAGAATGAAATGGCAATCCACTCCAGTACTATCACCTGGAAAACCCCATGGACAGAGGAGCCTGCCTGGTAGGCTACAGTCCATGGGGTCGCAAAGAGCCGGACACAGCTGAGCGATTTCACTTCACTGATGCTGGGAAAGATTGAGGGCAGGAGGAGAAGGGGACAACAGAGGATAAGATGGTTGGATGGCATCACTGACTCAATGCACATGGGTTTGGGTGGACTCCGGGAGTTGGTGATGGACAGGGAGGCCTGGTGTGCTGCGGTTCATGGGGTCACAAAGAGTGGGACACGACTGAGCGACTGAACTGAACTGAACTGAATCTTTGGTCAGAAAAGATACAATGATTGAGTCACACAAAATCATGCCTGCACGTACATTTTTCTATTTGTTCAGCACCTCTCAGAGTATTTGGTGAGAATACCATTTGATGTTTGAATAGAATTCCAAAGTTGCCCATTATCATTTATGGACTAAGTTTCTAAGTTGTTTATAGACAACTTAGGAAATACTTTTTAGAAATTGTTATTGCAAAAAGAATGCAGGCACAATTGCAAGATTTGATCTATGAAGAAACTGAGTCCCTAACTGGACACAGTCTGGTTATTATCAAGAATTTATTAGGGAATTCCCTGGTGGTCCAATGGTTAGGATTGGGCACTTTCACTTTCCAGGGCCCGTCCGTGTTCACCTGGTTGGGAACCTAAGATCCCATAAACCATGCAGAGCAACTCCCCACCCCGCAAAATTTATTAATTCCCTGATTAGAATATCAAACAAGGTGAACACAGTAGCCTAGCCTCTGTCTGTTGAACCCAGGTGGGAGGAGATAAGTCACAACGACCCACCTCTCTACCTCCCTTATATGGACGAAGAAAAAAGTCATGCAAAGGATACATTTGGAAAATAGTTGATGCTCCTTCAGGGATCTGAGAGTTGCTGTCTCTTCAACATCACATGCTTTGGCTTACAAATTTCTGTATACCTAGGAATCATTTAGGGACCTTGCTTAAAAAAAAAATCCCTGGGGATTCCGATTCCAGTACAAAAGGATCTGGTGAGTTCCCAGGATCCGCAGTTTTAAGTAGACTTTCTGTGCAGCTCTGGAAGGGTCTGGATAGTAACTTCTGCTCGCTGATAAATACAAGCATCTTGCTCTATTCTATCACCGTTTTCATTGCAGAGATCAAACAAGCACCCTGTTTCCTTTGGAAAGTTCGCAAATGTAATTTTTTTATTTTTGTAATTTAGTAAGGTTGGGGGTTGGGGGTGAAGAGAAGATTGTCTTTATTTCTCTAAACACATTCTTTTTTGTAAAAGAAAAGCATGTTAAAATGATCTGTATTGTAAATTCTTAGAGAGCCTCTCTAAACCTTAAAAGCACCACTTTGGGAATTCTTGGAAGGATCCAGTAAATATCTCAGAGTTTTAGCGAGTAAGTTGTCCCTCAGATGCATTGTATTTAAAGCGTGGTAAAATCATAATGCCAGAGTTGTATGTTGAACAAAATCATTTAGTCATCTGAAAAAAGAACTTTATGATTAGATTCACTTTGCAATGACATATTAGAAATTAAAATAAAAGCTATTAAACTTTATGTATTGCTGAAACACTGGTTTTAAAAAAATACAAGGTTAAAATATTAGCTTAAATAGTCACTTTTGAACATATAAGTCCAAAAAAGCTAAGAAATTTATTTTCTCTCTAGCTTCCTAAAAATAAGTTGCCTTTGAATAAAAACCATATATGGAATATTTATCTCTAAAGGAGATTTTTTTTTTCTTTCTCGGTTTTAAATTACTATTTTGCATTCTTAACTACAGCATTCATTCCTATGAATAGAGTTGAATTTTTTCTTGCACATATTTGAACTGCATTTTATAGAACACTTATGTAGTATTATGTTGAAGAATTGCTACTTCTGATGGTAATCTTTTACATGTAAATAGAAAGACATGGGTTTCTAAAGTTAAAACTAAAGTTAAGCTTGGTATTTTTCCCACTTACGTATATTTAATTGTACTAAGAAAAAATGTATGCTATTTTGTATCCAAATATATATTTTCATTTCTATAAAATGTTTATTTCTGACCCTCAGACATTGAGCTCATTTGTGTGTTAAAAAAACCGTATGAAAACTGCAGTGAGTTTTTACTGTTATTGACACAGAAAACCTTATTCTGTGCCAGAGTGAGAATCTTTGCATTTTGTAAACACCCTGATTACTGCTTGGTCTTCAGTTTCTCTGTGGCGTCGTCCTTAAGACCTCCTGGATTTTGTAGAGGCCAGTTGTGAATGATTTGATAGAACTGTTTATAAAAGGCAGAAGGAGAAGACAGTACAGGATGAGATGTTAGATAGCATCGCCTACTTATGAACATGAATTTGAGCAGACTCCAGGAAATAGTGGAGGATGGAGGAGCCTGGCATGCTGCAATCCATGGGGTCGCAAACAAGTTGGACACTACTTATGGACTAAACAACAGTAACTATCATCATCCAGCTTGGCTGCCTCCAAGGTCGCTGTTATCAGGACTCTCTCTCCCTCCTTCTCTAGGCTCTTCATGCCTTCCCAGTAGCTTATTCTCATAAGTGGATAGTCTCACAGAGCTGACATCTTAAAAGAGGGCATCGTTTTCCCATGAGGATTTCAGAGCTGGAGCTGAAGAGTGTTATTCCCTCCTGGTAGACATAGAGGTGAGACCAGCCTGGTCGGGGCAACCTTGAGAATTCTGGAGTCTCAAGCTCACACCTGATATGGACAAGCTTGTTACCCATAGGGGTCAGGAGTAAGATGATCTGGGGGATAAGTCTTGGAAGACTGAGAAACTGAGATCAGACCTCCAGTTTCTGGAGACTATCCCAAAGGTTCTGAGGTCCATCATGCCTGGAGCTGAACAGACAGATAACAAGCCAGAGAAGGGAGACACGCTTGGGGCAATTTGCTAGACCCAAGTCTTAGAAAAGTGTCACAATTCTTGTATCTGTTATAAGAGTTTTGTAAAGACAGACATCACATACTTTGCAGTTCCACAGTAGTTTGCGCTACTCAGATCAAATTTTGCATATTTTTACCTTATTGAATAAAAACCTCATGTTAAGGATCAGGAGACTGAAGCTTTGAGAGACTGGGAAAGTGACTTGCTAATGTCACTTGCTCCAGGTAGGGCTAGAATCTGACCTGAGGAAGGATCTTCCTGGAGTTCATTCATTGAGCATCCAGAGTGTGCCAGGCATGCTTTGAGGCTCCATGATGCAAGCTGGAAGAGGGATGTCCCAAGAATACGATGCTGCAACATGTATACCAGAAGGACAGAGCCCATGCTGTCAGGAATAGGCGGGCATGAGTGCTTCATGATGATGTAAAAGCTCTCTGGAGAAAGAATACTCTCTTATCTCAGGAAAGAATATGTCTGCCTCCCTCTCTGCTTAACTTCTTCCCTAAATTTTGCCGACTGTCCCATTGAGGATCCTTTGCTAGAAGCACTATTAAGTTTTCTGTGTGGTTTCACCAGAGAACCATTGGCTTATGATGCTACATAGAGGGACTTCCCTGGTGATCCTGTGCATAAGACTCCAGGGTTCCATTGCAAAGGTTGAGGGTTTAATCCCTGGCTGGGTAAGATTCCACAAGCCATCCAGAACAGCCAAAAAGTGAAAAACAAAGTTAAAATAATGCTACATAGACCCAAGGGAAGAATTTATTTCAGTCCCCTCATTTTATAGGCTGAGGAACTGAGGGCCAAAAGGGATGGTGAATTACTGTAGGTCACACAATGGGGTTAGTCGCAGTGCTAAGACTTGAATTTAATTCCACATCTGTTGTTTTTTCTATACTAACCCCAACCTTGTAAGTTTTCAGATAAAAGTTAAACCCCTTACTGTTAACCAGAGTAATCAAGTTTTGTGACCATAGGTCAGACCTGACATTTTAAGTTAGACTAGCTTTCAAACAGCCTTTCTCTCTTGTTCTGCCTCCTTTTTCTCCCTCTTACTTTTTAGTTCCCAATGTCTCAAGAAAGCTTTGGTTCTTTTTTTTATTTCTTTTAAGTTTTAGATTTCTTTAACTTATTTTTTAATTGGAGTATTATTGCTTTACGATGTTGTGTTAGTTTCTACAGCAATGTGAATCGGCCATATGCATACTTATCTCCCGTCCCTCTTGGACCGCTCCCCCATCCCCTCATCCCACGCCTCTAAGTCATCACAGGGCACTGAGCTGAGCGCCCTGTGCTATACAGCGGCTTCCCACTATTTTATAGATGGTAGTAAATACATGTCAGCGCATCCCACCCTCTCCTTCCCCCACTATGTTCACAAGACCATTCTCTACATCTGTGCCTCTATTCCTGTCCTGCAAATAAAAGAACATTTTGGTTCTTAGAGATGGGTAATAAACTCTCTCTGTCTCTCTCTCTTTCAGCATTGAGTATATCGTGCAATGAGTGTATGATTTTCTTCTGATGTGGTTTTATGTATTTTAATCTCTGGTTTGACTAGCATGCATTTTCTGTAAATGCCCAGATTGCAAATGGTAGCGAGGCACTGTAAAAATAAAATGTTATTATTGTGGTAAATATCCACAGAGAGAGAAAGAGCACCAGGTCCCATCTTCCTTTCCTTCTCATTTACTGGATCAGTACTTAGCCTTTTAAAAACCCTTTCTTGCAAATCAGTATGTAAAATATTTGCTGTATGTGTCAAAACTGAAAGTTAATGAATTACAAAAAAATTCTTATTTTGTGAAACAGCATTTTCTAGCTCTTTATGCATGAAGGACACAGAAATAGGCTGTGGCTTTCAGTGTAATAACAGCCTTTACAAGGGGAGATTGTATTACTTCTGTAAGACTTCACAATCTTCCTCCACATCCAGTAAATCTCCTTTTAGGCTAAATAAGGCAGAACGTGTTATGCCTTTTTCATCTATTGCCTAATACTTTTTAAAAAATAAACTTTACTATACCTTGTACTTCCTATTCCCTTTAGAAAGTACAAGTTCTCTTTGTCAAGAAAGATTGTGTTGCTTTATTTGAAAAGAAGCGCCAAATCTTTTAGTTAAAAGGGAAAACTCTTAAGCTTGGATTTTTTTTTTTTTTTTCTCATTAAAAACAATCTGTTCCTAGAAATTGTGGAATGCTCTCAAGATTCTTTATTAATGAACAAGTCTCCAATGACCAGTAGAGAAAAGGAAACAAATTTACACATGCTGGAATTAAGAATAAACCTCAGAACAGTTTTGTTTGGGGAAAAGAATCAAATTCTTGAATGTCAACAAAGCTGACTTAATCAGAAGGGTGCCTGCTGAGTGAAAACCCACTGTTTTGGGCCTTTAGGGCCTATTGTCGCCTTCACGAACCGTTACCCTGAAGTCAATGGGCCCATCTCAGGCAGGCCCTTTATCCCTTCCACCATGAGGTCTCGCTGGGGGACTGACTGTCTGGTTCACTCTGGGGTTGATTGACTACAGCTGGTATTGGAAGCAAATGTTCCTTCGTGTATCATTCAGGATTGCAATCCTGCACCCTAGGATCTACCAGCAGCTGCAACAGCAGCCCGGAAAGGGTTAGTTTATGCTTTGGAGGGTAAGAACACCACTTGTGGTTATGTCTGTTTGGAATCTTTTTCTGTGTTTTCTAGAGACATTTCACTCTGAACGTGGGAAGTAGTAAAAACATAGACTGTGGTTACACGGTATTATACTTCCTTCGGGGAGGGCTTGGAGCTTTACACATTTTCTCGAACTCATTTCTAGTTCACCTTGGTTTTAGGAATAAACCTAAATAATATAAATAAACACTCACATGTAATTTATGGAAATGGGGGACTGAGCCACTAAGGTTTTAGGTGCCTATTGCAGCCTAATCAGGACTGGAAGTAACTCCACTGACCTAGATACTGGCTTATATATTTATAATTTAATTACCTCTTTGGCTGTGTTGGGTCATAGTTACAGCACTCGGGAGCTTCCTTGCATCACACGGGATCTTTCATTTCAGTGCACAGGCTCTCTAGTGGCGCCTGGGCTCAGTAGTTTCAGCACGCAGGCCTAGTTACTCTGAGGCATGTGGTATCTTTGCTCCCCAACCAGGGATTGAACCCACATTCCCTGCATTGCACGGTGAATTCTTAAGCTCTGGACTGGCAGGGAAGTCCTTGGCCTATATGCTGTTGTTCATTCTCTGACCCCACCTTTGCTAGATGACTGCCTACAGAACTGTACACATTTAAACTGTACTATTTGAGGATATATGGAGTATTCACTCACACTTTATACAGACAGACCTATCAATCTTTTCCTCAGTGATTTGTTCTCCCATTTTGAAATTCAGAAAGTCTCCCTCTACTGGAATCCATTAAAGATTCATCTTCAAAAAATGATAAATTGTACAATCTAATAAGACCTGTCATATGTATATACCATGAACCCATCACCACCATCAATGTAATGATGGCACGGCCTTTGCCCCCCAATTTTTCTTGTTCTCATTTTTAATGTCGCTCTCTATCCCCCTCTCATCACCAGGCAACCACTGATCTGTGTTGGGCATTTACAATTATAATATAAATTGATTGGCATTTTCTAGAATGAGTCGAATCATACATACTCCTTTTTATCTCCTTCTTTCACCTTCCATAATTATTTTTGAAATTCATCTATGCTGTTGCACTTATCAATAGTTTCTTCCTTTTATTGAAGTGGAGTGAAGTGAAAGTCACTCAGTTGTGTCTGACTCTCTCCAATCCCATGGACGGTAGCTCATCAGGCTCCTCTGTCTATGGAATTCTCCAGCAAGAATACTGGAGTGGATAGCCCTTTCCTTCTCCAAGGAATCTTCCCGACCCAGGGATTGAACCCAAATCTCCCACATCGTAGGCAGATTCTTTACTGTCTGAGCCACCAGGGAAGTATGCGTTTATTGCTGAGTAGTAATCGATTGTTTGGATATACCACATTCTATATATCCATTTAGCTGTTGACATATATTTAGATTGTTTTCACTTTGAGGCCATTGCATACAAAGCTGATATGAACATTCATGCAAAGTCTCTGAACAGACATCTGATTTCTGTGTTAACCATGTGTTTATAATGTTCTGACCTCTGGTCATCTTGGACTGACTGCCCCTCTGGTCAAGTGTGCATTTCATTTGCAAGCTAATCAGCCCAGAGCACTTCCTCCCCATCGCCTCTTTTTTGGTGCTCTCATACTCTGAGCCGCTCTCCACCTGCCCTAGTTACCCAAGGGCCAGATATTAGACAACCAGGAGCAACCCTCACACTTTGCAGACTGCTGAAACTAGTCAACCTGAATCCTGCCTAGCCTGCTTACCCTTACTTATTTGTTCCTTCTCGAAAAAAAACAGAGTAAAGGCATCTTCCCCTCCTGATTGACCTAGGTGCTTACCGCTGTGGCACCCCAGTATGCTGAGCCATGCCTCCTGTTCTAGGGACCTGTAAGTAAATCATCTTCCTTCATGACAGTTATTTCTACATCTGGGTGTCTTACCAGGCTTGATTAAAACAAATTCCAGGTACATTTTAAAAACACTTTCACTGTTCTTGAGTAAACCCTAGAAGAGGAATGGCTGCATCACATGATAGGTATATGTTTAAGTTTTTAAGAAACTTTCCAACTGCTTTCCAAATTGCTTGTACCATTTGATGTACTCAAGATCAGAGTAGGAGAGTTCCGATAGCTCCATTACCTCGCCAACCCTTGGTATGATTGGTCTTTTTAATTTTAAACATTCTAAAAGAAATGTATCTCCTTGTGGTTTTAATCTGTATACCCTTAATGCACAATTATGTTGAAGATTTATGGGTGCTAATATTCCATCCTTATATCTTCTTTGAAGATGTATCTGTTCAAATCATTAGTTCATTTTTAAATTTTTATTGATGATTCAGTTCTGAGAGCTCTATATTTAATAGTTAAGATGTCAGTTTATATGTATTCTAGATGTAAAGTCTTTATCAGATACATTATTTGCAAAGATCTTCCCCCAGTCTCTGACTTATCTTTTTGTTCTGTTAACTGTGTCTTTTGAAGAGCATAAATTTTAAGTTTTGACGAGTCCATTTTGTCAATTTGTTCTTTATGGATTTTTATTTTGGTGTCAGATCCAAGGAAACTTTGCCTGACTCAAGGTCACAGAGATTTTTCTCCTCTGTTTTCTTTTAGAGGTTTCACAGTTAGGTCTATGATTTATAAAAAGTAGTACTACTTTTTTATCTGGTGCAAGATACCAATTGAAGTTTTTGTTTGCTTTTTTGGTATCCAGCTGTTCCAGCACCATTTGTTGAAAGCCTGTTCTTTCCCATAGACTTTCCCCTTTCTATCTTTTTCAGAAATTATTCTACATGTAGGCCAATTTATGGATTTTCTAGTCTCAGATCTCTTTGTCAGTCATTCTGCTATTTCCATACTGTCTTGATTACTATAGCTCTATAATTAACTCATGAAATCAGATGGCGCTAGTCCTCCAACTTTGTTCTTTTTCAAAGCTGTTTGTCCATTCTAGGTCCTCTCCACCTTGTCAGTTTCCATACAAAAGCCTTCTGGAATGTCATTCAGAATACATCAATTTGGGGAAAATGGACAACATTAAATCTTCCAGCCCACAAGCACAGTATATACCTCCATTTACATATGTCTTTTTAACCTTTCAAGCAATATTTTGTTTTCAGTGTACATGTATTATACATCTTCTGTGAAATTTATCCCTAAGTATTTCACATTTTTGATATTTTGTAAATGGTATTCTCTTCTTATTTCAACGTCCAATTGAAAAAGGCCTTGTTATGTCAAACTTAAGTGCTCTGTTTCCATAGAGAAAAGTAAAACAATGGTTTCCCTGTCCTATTTTGGCCCCCCCTCCCTCAAGAAGTTCTACAAATGGATATTCCTCTTTGCCTTGCAAAATAAATGCCATGAGTCCTAACGTGGCTGAAAATGTAACCATATTGCCCAGAAGGCGCTAACGGTGATGTCCTTTTTAGCAAAAGCAGCTCAGCAAGCTGAGTATATTAGAGACACAAATTTTGAGGGCTTGTAAGAATTCTGTCAAGGGTGTGTAGTAGGGATAAGTTACTTTGGCTGTGAGACCTTCAACTTTTGCACTTCCTGGCTCTACTGTGGCTAAAATTGAAATACCAACATGGTGGTCCCCAAAGTGCTTGAATTTAATAGCATTAATTACTTACCAGGCCCCCAGATGTCTATACATTCTTATTTTAAAATTCAAAGATCTTATTTGAAATTCCTAAGAGTGCTTGACTTTCAGTTCCTTACCTGAAAACTTTGCAAAAAGTAAACAGCTTCACCTTTGACATCAGTCTTTATAACAAGCTGTCTCTTGGTCTAAATTTGATGGGATCTTGTCTCCTCTTCCATAAACTCGTATTTCCTCAGAACCCAGAGGAAATGTGTTCTGGTAAACCCCTTCGGCACAGATTACTAAGAACAGAGAGCAGCTTAACACTTCTAAGAGTATTTTTGTTTCAAAAGACTATCACTGGCATGCAAACATTTATTGTAGTGGTAGATTTCAGCCATTGTGGGAGCAAAGGCCACAGAGGGGCAAGAGAGCTTCCAATAGCCCTCAGAGCTCACTGTTGGTCAGATCTCCAGCTGGTTCTCATCCAGCCTTCACCTCTGACTATGTGAAGCTTGAGCTTTAACTCTTGAAAGACATTACTAGTGCACACAACACTTTTCCTGCCTACATCCCCAGCTGTGTAACAGTAGATACGGATCTTCCCTTCTTCCTTCCCTCCTTCCCTCTTAACTTTTTTCTTGCTTTCTTCCTCTTTCTTTCTTTCTTCTTTCCTTTCCTCCTTTCTCTCTATTTCTTTCTCTCATCCTCCTTCCCACCATCCCTTCCTTCCTTTCTTTTTCTTTCTTTTCTTCTCTTTCCTTCTTCCTCCCTTCTTCCCTTCCTTCCTTCTCTCTCCCCCTCTTTGTCTCTCTCACTCCATTACCTCGCAGGAGAGTTGAGAAGGTAGCACTTGATATGTGAAGTCACCCTACAGAAAGTTCATCTCCAAGTTGAGTTCCCATTATGATCATTATCCAGCCCCTTCCTTCATGCCAGCCTCTCAAGCACTGGTGCTCTTTGGTGACATTTATTAAGCTCCCACTCTTCAAAGTCCTGGATATCCTTCAAGTCAGAGAATTAATGTGGGGAGCCAGGACAGACACCCCCAGAGACAAGTGGGATGTTGAACCAAGCTCAGTTCTACTCATACCTGAAGTCTAGTGGTGAGGAGATGGGTAAGAAATGATACTAACTAGAGAGCATTTCTGTAGAAAGGCTTTACGAATCTGAGTGCACTCAAACTCATCTCTGAAGAAGGAAAGAGACATAGTCTAGCAGAGAATCCAGGGTGGGATGACTCAGGTGCCTTTAAGACACAAGGCACTCCAGCATAAGTATATCCCATGCCCTAAATTGCAAGATTTTTTTAGAAGTGTGTCCACATGCCTGCAAATGGTTAATATGAATTTTGAGTTCACTGACATCTTCAGAAATCTTTTCCCCCAAATCCAGGACAGGGCAAGAGCAGCCTCTGGAAATTTGCAATTCTCTGAAAGCATGAAAATAGCAGCAAGACTGTGCATGTTTAAAGGAAGTCTGCATAAAGTCATATCTTACATTCATTCTTCTCTGTGAACATCAAACTACTGCCAGGCCTTTGTTCCAGGTTCTTAATGAAAGTTGAGCACGGGCTGACACCTGCCATGAGTTGTCCTTAAGGAAGTGTTTTTAGCATTTGGCTGGGCCCTCCTCTCCCCTCTACATCCATGTTGGCAGAGACCAAGCTGTGGCAGGTCCTTGAGCAGGGCAAGTGTCTGTCCGTCCCTCTCCTGTGTGAGAAAGGATGAGAAGATGGAATTATCCCTGAGTGGTACAGCCCATCATGTGGTGCCAAGGATGCTTTAGAACTGAGAAACAGTGCCTGTCAGCTAACTTATAGCTGCGCAAAAAGTGACCCCTCAAGATGTCAGCCTAAATAGTATTTATTATCTCATGAGTTCTTTTTTTTTTTTGTATTAGAAATCTGGAGTCAGTTTAGTTAGGTGGTTCAAGCTAGGGCTTTCCTGTGAGGCTGTGGTCAACCTGTTGGCTGGGCGCTAATCACATGAAGCTGGAGGAGGTGCTTCCAAGTTCATTCATGTGTTGCCGGCTGTTGGCTGAGGATCTCGCTTCCTAACCATGTGGATCTTTCCATAGGCTCTCTCAGCATCCTCACACCATGGCAGCTGGTTTTCCCAAGTAAGTGATTCGAGAGAGAGACCATGATGGCAGCCACAGTCTTTTATAACCAGGCTCAAAAGTGGCATACCATTACTTCTGCCATTTTCTGTTGGTCATAGAGACCAACCTTGGTATCCTTTAGGAGGGGATTCTAGAAGGTTGTGAATATTGGGAGGTGGGATCATTGAGGGCCATCTTGAAGACTGCTTCCACAATAATCTAAGTGTGCTGAGAACACAGTTGGCCCTGGTGCTTGATATAATGTATATCAGGTAACGTTTCTTAGCTTAGGAGTCCTGCAGTGCAGTGGCAAGACGAGTGGCCCAGGAGTAGAGAAGTTTGAATTGAAGTACAAGTCTGGCAATTATGAATGCCACATGAATTTGGAATGCTGCTTAACCTTTCTCAAAGATATCTTTCAGTGCTAAAATTCCATGTCTCTAAGAAATATGCCATTTGGGGCATGAATGTTATGAAAGCAATTTTAACAAAATGGGCAATTCTAGTGAGAGTTCTCTTATTTCAAAGCAATAAACCAACTGGAGAAATGGTACCTTAGAGCTTTCTTGGACCTTATTTCTTTTTTATTCATTATCCACATTTCATCCTAGTAAGTAAGCCTCACAATAACATATTTTTATTTATATAATGTTTTAAGGTGTAACACACCAACTTCAATAAGCAAGTGAATTCATCTGTAAACCCCATTAGGAAGATTTTGGGCATAGGAAGCCTCACAGCTCTGCTTATCCATTTCCTGGTGGCTACTATCTACATGGGTGACAGTTTGACCAGAGCTACTGATAAGGATACTTCTAGCATATAACTCAAACAAATGGATGGAAATGCTCATTTATGTCTAAAATCTCAAAGTCTAAAGACACAGCTGTAATGGCCTTACATATTCAAGGTGGACTAGGACCAGAGTGAACCATGGAGTTCTTTTTGGTTTTTTTTTTTTAATATTTATTTTGACTGCACTGGGTCTTGGTTGCAGCACATGGGATAATCAATCTTCGTTGCAGTATGCAAGATCTTCAATTACAGCATGCAAACTCGTAGTTGCAGCAGGTGGGCCCTAGTTCTCCTACCAGGGATCAAGCCCAGGTCCCTAAATTGGGAGCATGGAGTCCCAGCCACTGGACCACCAGAGAAGTCCCCAGAAGTGGAATCCTTTATCTCATGTGTTAGCCTGGAGCAAGCAGAGGGAAGGGAAGACACATCATGGGAGATTTAAGTCTAAGGTGAGAATAGGAAAACCACCATCTGCTTATCTTAAAATCCTTCAACATGCCAAACAAACTCTCCTTTCAGGGCCTTTGCATCTGCCCTCCTTGGGAATCATTTAGGTCCAGTTCAACGATCTCCCCTTCAGATAAGCCTTCTCCGGCCACCAGGCTTAGCGGCTCCCTTCTCCTCATCATCATTCTACCCGCATGTTACTGTCGCAGAGCACTCAGCTCGATCTCCAGTCATCTTGTGGGCATGTCTGCTTAAGGTGTTCACTTCCAGCAGAATGTAATCTGAGAGAGATCACCTCATCCGTCCTGCTTGCTGCCACATCCCTAGCGCCTCCAGCAGTGTGCAATACAGGGAAGGCGCTCAAGAAATATTTGTTAGGTGGATGAATGAATTGATCATTCTGGAAAGGCTTGTGGGGTTTTGGGGGGAGGGAGGAGGGAGCAACCCAGGGCACGTGGGATCTTCCCTGACCAGGCATTGAATTTGTGCTGCTCTGCAGTGGAAGCTTGGAGTCTTAACCACTGAACTGCCAGGGAAGTCCAAGGCTTGTGGTTTGATGGAGGTCAGTTTGAAGAAATGTTTGGTTAGTGATATGAAAGAATAGTAACTGGGCCTTTTTCCTGTTCCCTTGGAATCCCTAAATAGGGACTGAATCTGAGAACACAGTGCTTTCGAGTATCCCACACACCAAAGATAACCCCCAACGGGTGGGAGCAGATGCTTTCCCCAAGGCCTCAAGAAGAACAAGTCCAGCTACTAGAACCAACACCTGTGTCCCAGAAAGGGGAGCAGAGGAAAGAAGGGTTTCCTGGGGTCTCTGGGACCACTCCATGAATGCATTGTGACAGAGGGGCCTCTTCCCTGAAGACAGAAGGGATGTTCATACCTTCAAGCCAAGGGAAGATTGACTTTGAAAAGAAGGATACTGGAAAGAGGGGAAGACTGGCATCTCTCTTGTTTGCCACATCTGCTTAGGTGACAGGCCAGCCCATCAGCTCCTGTGCCTGGTTGACCTGGGGAAAGGAAATAGGAGAAAGATGGCAGAGCAAATCAGAGAAGAGACCTGACCATGAAGCCAGCGGGACTTACAGTACCGTGGTGGCAAGGATGGACAGATTCTTGCATGGACCGTGAGCAGGTTGGCGCCACCTTGAAAGCTCTCCACTAGCAGACAAGGCTCCCAAGTTTCTAAGAGAATGTATGTATGGGGCTAGGGGTTAGGGTGGAGACAGAGGCAGGGAAATGCTGCTGGTAGTGGGGGCTGTGTAGGGGTAGGGGAGGTTGAACAAGGGCCTATTCTCCCATCTCCAGGAACCATGTATAGACCCTGCAAAGTCAGCCAGAAAATTCAGTCAAGAGCCACATTTGGATCCTGTCATACCGTAGATGCTAAGACCTTGTCTGTGTTAGACCTAGAAGCAAAGAAAACCACCCAGAGAGGTTTCATCTGATCCCTTCTCACTGCCCAAACCCACAGAGGAGTCAAATTTTGGAGGAGGGAAAGGTGAAGGAGGTGAGAGGCAGACTGTGTCCCATCCCTACTGGGTGTCCCTAGAGCCACAGTCCAGCCTGTGCTGGGGGACAGAAGAGATGAGATCTTAACTGGATATGAGACTGGAGTTTTCAACTGGCTTGGACTTTTTATAATGGAAAGTGACCAGCAATCTGTAGGATATAGCAGAGCTGTCATTAATGGACAGGCAAACGGTATCTGACAGAGTATGGTAGAAATCAGGAGCAGTTAAAAAAAAAAAAAAAAGTAATATTAAGCCATGGTGTTTTCAACACTGAGTTTGAACTCTGCAGTCACCTACTTGTAGCAGGAAAGGGCTGGCTGATGAAACTGTAGTAAGAGTTTCTCAAGCCTTTGCTTATTCTTTGGGTGAACTATTGCTTCTTTTTTCAGAGGCTAAGGTGACGAGACCATTTATAAAAAGCACGATTCGAGACACGCCTGTGAGTACTGCAGATTCAGTTTCCCTTCCTTCCACACACCCTCCCTGGGAGAGGACTAAATGCTAATTTTCTGAAAATCATCTTCCTGCAGCTTCAAAAGATTTTTGTAGACCTTTGGGCAAGTCATTTTTAAAACTTCAAAGATACTTTTTCCTAAAATGAGTGGCTAGATTGAGAGAATACCACCACCCTCATTCCCTCCTTCCTTGATAAATAAATCATCAGGAAAACCCATCAGACTATTCCCCAATGGGTGGATGTCCCGGGAAGGCATTTCCTGTGCCTGATGAAAGCTAGCTAGCGCAAGGAAAGGCCTACTGAAATCCATGTTTGGGACAGCCAGAGTCAGAGGCAACAGTTTGGTGGTTGTTAGCTGGAAGAGTAAGTTTTCTGGAAAGGAATGATAGTTGAATAAGTTTGGGTTTTACATAACCAATTTTTTAAAGGACAATACACTTCTTGAAGGTTAAAAAAAATTAAAAATCACAATATTGAGGGGGAGAAAAGGTATCTAATGACAGTAAACTGATAAAACTGTTTTGCTTTGTCTTCTCTCATCTCTGCTTCCAAGAACCCCTTTCATCTTCCTGATAAAGAACACTCAATAACACCTATAGCTACGAGACAGTAGAAAGGTTGTGTGTCTGTGCATGAGTGGGTATGTGTGTCTTACTTTAGACATAACAAAAGAGTGAAGCAAAGTGATGCTCTGTATGTGTCCTTTTTAGAATTTTGTGGAACTTGAAAACTTTGCCATGGTTTTTGTGCAGTCATTTGCTGGTTATCAACCCAAATTCAAAGGTGCCTTTATTTTCCCTATGAGAAACCTAACTTGAGATGGAGAGACCTCTCTTTGCCAGGCCCAGGGCAGTAATCTGGAAAGGGGCCTCATGCAGACCCTCTCACCTCCGAGAGCCCGAGGCTTTTTCCACCTTTCCCCAACACTGACAACAGTGAACTCATTGGCCTCCATTGTAAGATTATAGGTGGCAGTGTGTGCCGTGTCCAATTGTTAGTGACCCTAGGGACTGCAGCCTTCCAGGCTCCTCTGTTCATGGGATTTTCCCAGCAGGAATACGGAGTGGGTTGCTATTTCCTCCTCCAGGGGATCTTCCCAACTAAGGGATCAAACCTGCCTCTCTTCTGTCTCCTGCATTGGTAGGCGAATTGTTTACCACTGAGCCACCAGGGAAGCCCACAGGTAAAGATACAGGCATATAATTTCCAATCCCAAAAGCCTACACATAAGGAGGGAATTATTATTTTTTACAGACCAAGAAACTGAGGCTTGAAGAAAGTATGTAACTTGCCCAAGGACACACGCCAGTAGTAGGTAGATAAGCTGAGATTCAGCCCTGGGTTTGTCTGACTAGAGCACGGCTTCCTTCCAAAGAAAACTTTTCAGCAGGAGCTGAAATATTGCAGGCCGTTTCCTCTGGGCCACAGAGACCTTTTGTGGGCGGGGGGTGGGGATGTGGAGAGGACTGTCCATCGATAGGATCCCTGCATTTTCTTTTTAAAGAGAAACATGACAGACTGAATAGCTGATTATTAAAGAATGAAGTTCCTTTCTGGATGATAAAGTGAGGCGGAGAGAAAGTGCTGGCTCGCCCAATATATCAGAGGGGTTCCTACATCCCCTGCAGCATCAGAAGGGGCTGCCCCCGTTCAGTGTGCCCGCTGGGCCCGTCCTGGCCTGTCCCTGGCTACCGCCTGACATTATCAGTGTTCACATGTGTTTGCCTCCAAGGACACCCTTCATTCCAGAGCACCCCACCTCTGAGTTCCTGGAGAAATCATTCTTCTTTTAAGCAAAGAAAAGTCCCACAGTCTAAAGAGGCCATTTTTCATCCAGACCATCAAACAGCAGCTCTGAAGGAATATATAAGTCCCCCCTCGGCTCTGCTTGCCAAGCACATGATCCAGGGGCTGGAGGGGTATAATTCACCAGATTCCAGCTGCCAGCAGGGTCTGATGAACCAGGCAGGAAGGCTGGCCACTCTAATGAGCTTAGTTAACTCTTCAGAAGCATGAGATGCAGCAGTGTTTCCAAATATCTTCCGAGAGTTAAAGTTTTGTGCTGTGGCCACTCTTGTATTTTTTTTTCCCTTTAAATTACCAAAGGTAGGGGACTTCCCTGTTGGTCCAGTGGGTAAGACGCCATGCTCCCAATGCAGGGGACCTGGATTTGATCCCTGGCCAGGGAACTTGATCCCACATGCAGCAACGAAGACCCAACGCAGCCAAATAAATAAATAAAAACATGAAAAAAAAAAGTTACCAAGGGTGGTACTTCCTTGGTGGTTCAGTGGTTAAGACTTTGCCTTCCAATGTAGGGGTTTCAGGTTCAATCCCTGATCAAGGAACTAAGAGCCCATGTGCCTCATGGCCAAAAATCCAAATCATAAAACAGAAGCAATATTGTAGCAAATTTAATAAAGACTTTAAAAATGGTCCACATCAAAAAAAAAAAATCTTAAGAAACATTAAAGGGCATTAAGACTGAGACAGCTCTCAATGAATACCCTGCCGGCATCTCTCATGGCAACAGCAATTGACATGAAATTGACAAGATCCTTGTGGTCTGGCTGGACTTTCCTGACCGTGTTCCACCACTCTCCCCTTTGTCTGCTCTGGTTTCTCCATAGTGCTGTGCATATTGATAAGATACCTTTTGCCTCCAGATGTTTGCCTGTGTTTGCTGTTCCTTCCACCTGAAACTTCTTCCTCTGGCTGCCAGCGTGGCTCTCTTGACCCCCTCCTTTAGGTACCAAGAGCATCAATATTATTGCCACAGACACCTTCTCTCATCTCCAGTGCCGGCCCCCCATCCCCTGAACCACACCACCATCATTCTCTACCCTTTATCCTGCCTTGTTTTGCTTTGTTGCATTTATCATATCAGTCTTTGAGTTCTGCTGTCTATTCAACCGAAGGCTTATTACTTCACGAGGATAGGGAATTTATTTTGTTTCCTACTATGTCCCAATGCCTAGTTGGTATATAATGAGTTGAAAAAAAAAAATGAATGAATGAAATATCCATCTGGAAAAGATGGTGATACTCAATTCATCACCAGTTGGTCAGATTTTACTGCGGGCTTAACCTGTCTGTATGCAGGTCAAGAAGAAACAGTTAGAACTGGACATGGAACAACAGAGTGGTTCCAAATTGGCAAAGGAGTACATCAAGGCTGTATATTGTCACCCTGCTTATTTACCTTATATGCAGAGTACATCCTGAGAAATGCTGGACTGGATGAAACACAAGCTGGAATCAAGATTGCCGGGAGAAATATCAATAACCTAAGATATGCAGATGACACCACCCTTATGGCAGAAAGTGAAGAGGAACTAAAGAGCCTCTTGATGAAAGTAAAAGAGGAGAGTGAAAAAGATGGTTTAAAATAAGATCATGGCATCCAGTCCCATCACTTCATGGCAAATAGATGGGGAAATAATGGAAACAGTGAGAGACTTTATTTTGAGGGCCTCCAAAATCACTGCAGATGGTGATTGCAGCCTTGAAATTAAAAGATGCTTGCTCCTTGGAAGGAAAGGTATGACCAACCTATACAGCATATTAAAAAGCAGAGACATTCCTTTGCCAACAAAGGTCTGTCTAGTCAAGGCTATGGTTTTTCCAGTAGTCATGTATGGATGTGAGAGTTGGACTATAAAGAAAGCTGAGTGCCGAAGAATTGATGCTATTGAACTGTGGTGTTGGAGAAGATTCTGAGAGTCCCTTGGACTGCAAGGAGATCCAATCAGTCCATCCTAAAGGAAATCAGTCCTGAATATTCATTGGAAACTGAAGCTGAAATTCCAGTACTTTGGCCACCTGATGGGAAGAGGTGACTCATTTGAAGAGACCCTGATGCTGGGAAAGATTGAAGGTGAGAGGAGAAGGGGACATCAGAGGATGAGATGGTTGGATGGCATCACCAACTCAATGGACATGAGTTTGAGTAAGCTCCTGGAGTTGGTGATGGACAGGGAAGCCTGGTGTACTACAGTCCATGGGGTTGCAAAGAGGACTGAGCGAGTGAACTGAACTAACCTATCCTTTATTCTCTGGGCCAGAGTCAAGCATCATAGGTTGCTAAGACTTTTCCAAGTGAGAAGGTGCTTCTCTTAGAAATATGGGATACGTTTTTCTTCTCATTTAAGTTGCCATCTTATTTTCACGGCAGCCCAAACACGGTGCTTCTAACCCTGAACAACTTACGGGAAATAAAGCAGCTGAAGCTCGTAAAAGAGGGAAAAATCCAAGTTCACTACATTGCTGTTTTGCAGATAACTTACTAATATTCAAAAGACTTTAACGGATTTTTTTCCCCAGAAACAAGCTATCCTTAATTTCAGTAGTTGAATACATTATGTCAGCCCATCTCTGCTAACCATGGAAAATGTACAGATTTTGTCCTAATATAGAGGCCATTGAGTCTGATTATCTACACATGTTCGTGCTTTATACAAAATCCCAAACTAAATTTAGAATAACATTTTCCAATGCTAGTTTGTTTCTATCCTAAATACAGCAGCGTTGAAAAGAGTTCATTTCATGTTCAGTATCTTGCAGTATTTGGTGCCCTTTGCCTGGCGGCAAGCAGAGACTTCGGAGCAGGGAAATAGAGTTGCTTCCGAGAGCAGAGAGGAAGGTGGGAGTCCCGGGGGGAACTGGCCTTTGTGTGTGGATGAGTGAGTCTTTTTCAGGTATCTCTGTTCTTTGGATTTGAAAGGAAACAGAGACACTCTCCCATCTGTCCCTAAGTCCACTGTGTGAAATTTGCCTCGCCTGGAGACTCCATTATTTTCCTGGCTGTGAAATGTAGGGTCACTGGAGTTTGCAGGAACGTGCTGTCTGGATGTGTTCCCAAGGGAGGCTCTTCTTTGGCAACCTTCTTCATGTGTTCCATATATAAGCCCATGTTCTATGATAGAGAGAGGACAAAGGCAGTGGTGAATGGACGCAACGGTCGAAAGACCCTCCCCACTTTGGACTTTTTGTTCATCTCCTTACCACATGTACAGATATAGGTAACAAACAGTTGAAACTATCGACGTCCATTTCTGTTCTGAATTGACTGAAGTTGTGCTCATGTAAAAACTCCAAGAGAAGTCTGCAAGGCTTGAAAGTTTGAAAAATTTTTTTAAAATAGTATGGTTTGTACTTTCATGGCCTCTGGTTGCTCTGACTATAAAATTGCCTTGAATGGGGTCCCAGATGGACCTGTTATTTATTTTTTTCCAGGGTAATATTCGTGCCAAAGTAAAGGTGCCACGTTTTCTGAACATCCCCTGTTCTCTAACCTGCATCAGCAAAACTGAGCTTGTCGGCACAGTTAGGACAGCTAGGAGCGTCGATTGACAGGACCAATTGGCCAAGAACAAACAAGACATAAAGCAATTAATTCACCTAGAGACTTCATTCTATTGGAGTTTCAGAATTATCCTCAGACAAATTAGGTACAAATTGCAATGTGAGTGCTCAAAGAGAAAAGGTTTGTTACTGTCATCTTTATCACCATCATTATCATCTTCATCATCATTGTAATTGTTTGTTAATTTTTTTCAAATAATCATATTTTTAAATTTATCTTAGCTTTTGGCTGTGCTGGGTCTTCGTTGCTGGTGCGGGCTTTTCTCCAGTTGTGGCAAGCAGGGGCTACTCTCTAGCTACAGCATGTGAGCTTCTCACTGCAGTGGCCTCTCTCATGGTAGAGCACATGCTCTGGGTATGCGTCCTTCAGTAGCTGTCACACACGGGCTCAGTGACTGTGGCTCCCGGGCGCTAGAGCACAGGCTCGATACTTGTGGTGCAAGGGCTTTGTTGCTCCACGGCACGTGGGATCTTCCCAGATCAAGGATTGAACCCGTGTCGTCAGCATTGGCAGGCAGGTTCTTTACCAGTGAGCCACCAGGGAAGCCCCATCATCATTTTCTAGTGAACTTATAATGTCGAAATATACTGCCTGACAAGAAAAGTTCCAAGGAGCATTTTTGTTGGAAAGATCTCATGAATAGGGAGTGTAGCGTGCCTGGAAGGGACTTCACTAGCTTAGATATTTACAAGAAGCTCAGAAATGCTTTTTAAATAATGCTATTAAAATGTTTAATAAAAAGAATTTAAACTATTTAAAATGCTGTCATCCCTCCGATAATGGTAATCAACATCATAATCGAAATCATAGCTAATAGCTAAGAGTTACTGAAATCTTACTACCAACCAGGAGCTGTGGGGAGCAATCTACATGCATTGTTTTAATTTAATCCTCACATCCTCTGAGGTTGGTGCTGTTTTTATTCCTATTTTACCAAAGGGGAAATTGAAGCTTAGAGAAGGCAAATGACTTGACACAAGTCATATAACTGGTATACATGATGAAACCAGAATTTAAGCCCAAAAGTGTTTGAGTGTGTAATTCACACAGGCTGGTACAGAAAAGAACTGAATAAATTTGTCAATCTGGGTGTTTTCATTGAAAGAGTAGCCATTTGAATGGGAGCTCAAAGTTTTTTGTAACTTGCCCTGAAGTGGTAAACAAGAACAGTTTTAAAGGGAAAGCTGGAGAATCCAATGGACAGAGGATCCTGGCGGGTTACAGTCCTTGACCTGAGTGACTATCACATCCGCTAAATTTGTCTTTCCTAGAAGAGCTGATTTCCTACTTCCATTATGTCAAGAAGATATTCTTTCTTGTCCACATTCAGAGAGACAGGATTAAAAGCCTGCGCCAAGATTCTGGGAGATGACAGCTTGGTGACAATTTTGAGAAGCAGTCTGTGTTGTTCTTAAGAGCACGAACCCTGGAACCAGACTCTCTGGATTCAAGGTCTGGCGCCAAGACATACTGGCTGTGTGCCATTGGGAAAGTTAGTCAGCCTCTCTGTGCCTCCATTGTCTTGTAGAACTGAGACAGTGAAAGCACCTATTTTAATGAGCTTTTGTGAGGATTTAATGAGTTAGCATATGTCCAGTGGTCAGAGCATACTAGGCATAGAGTATCACCTTTTAAGTTTCCAGTTATGAAGCCTGAGCTCCGCAGATTTGCCATGAGAGTCCCAATTTCCACAAGCCCCTCAGGCCTTTCTGAACATCCCGTTGGTGCTTTCTTGTTCCCTCCGGACCATGTCCCTTGTGACATCCATCGTGTTCTACTGGCTGTGGTCACCGCGGCCTCAGCCTTGGTAGCCCAGCACGGAAATGTCCCCTGTCGAGGCCCAGTTCTCTGCAAGGCCACTGTCAAGCCCACCACTACCCTCTGGAGAAGGAAACAGGGGCAGAACCTCACTGTAAATGCAATGCGCTTCCTGGACGGTTGGTGACAATGTAAGGGCAGTTTGAAAAGGACCCCGAGTTATTGTTACTACCCCTGCTGAGAGTTCCCAAACCCAGGCTTTCCAGGTCTGCCAGCTCTGAGCTTGCTGCCTTGTAACCTAGTTAGATCACCCCTCATCACAGAGTGCACACCAGGCCTCTCCACGTCTCAGAGTCCACACCAAGCCACCCCTAGAGCCTAGGGGAGAAGAGGACACCCCATTCCCCCACCACACACCCACACCCACAGGCACACACACACATGCACCCGATTTCCTATCACAGAAAAGATGCTTCTAGAAGATTGAAGAGCAAGGATGCCATTTCCTACTTAGGGAAACCACATCTTCCTAAGAAGAGGGTGTTCTTGCCTCTCCCGAGCAAACGATTTACATCAGAACATATTGTTTCAAACTAGTACATCTGGGGTTACAGCTCTGCTAAAATATGTAAGCTGTGTAATCAGACCACTTGGTAACCCATGACTGTATTCTTGCCTGGGAAATCCCATGGACAGAGGAGCCTGGCAGGCTATAGTCCGTGGGGTTGTGAAAGAGTCAGACATGACTGAAATGACTGAATTACCACCACCACCACCAATCAGACCACTTAATAAAGTTTAAATTTCTGCATTTGGACACTTCTGTAGGATTACACTTTTGTCTTTCCCTTGCTTACATTTCATTGATTTAAAATCCCATGTTTGTCCCAGAGTTCAAGTCTCTCAGGCTCTATATATTGCTTATAACTTTAATTGATCAAATTAGTTTAATTTTTAAAGCTAAATGTACCATCTCAGGGAATCCATTTAGAAAGGACAAACAGGTTTGTTCCAACCCACATGTGTGCAAACACACGCAAAAAAGTAGGATTATGGAGAGAAAATTGAGAATTTGATGAGATCCTTTTCCTGTGTTATACAGTGACTTCCTGCTAGCTATTTCACATGTGGTAGTGTATACACGTCATTGCTGTTCTCTCAATTTGTCCCACCCTCTCCTTGCCAACAAAGGTCCGTCTAGTCAAGGCTATGGTTTTTCCAGTAGTCATGTATGGATGTGAGAGTTGGACTGTGAAGAAAGCTGAGCACTGAAGAACTGATGCTTTTGAACTGTGGTGTTGGAGAAGACTCTTGCGAGTCCCTTGGACTGCAAGGAGATCCAACCAGTCCATCCTAAAGGAGATCAGTCCTGGGATTTCTTTGGAGGGAATGATGCTAAAGCTGAAACTCCAGTACTTTGGCCACCTCATGCGAAGAGTTGACTCATTGGAAAAGACTCTGATGCTGGGAGGGATTGGGGGCAGGAGGAGAAGGGGACGACAGAGGATGAGATGGCTGGATGGCATCACCGACTCGATGGACGAGAGTTTGAGTGAACTCCGGGAGTTGGTGATGGACAGGGAGGCCTGGCATGGATTCATGGGGTTGCAAAGAGTCGGACATGACTGAGCAACTGAACTGAACTGAACTGAACTCCTCCCTTCTCTCCCCTGTGTCCAAATGTCCATATTCTCTATGCCTGCCCTGCAAATATGCTATTCTTGCCCTGCAAATATGTTCATTAGTGGGATATAGTTTTAAGGTAGAGTTAAAGGAATTTACTCTGTAAATTGGATATGGGATGTTAGGAGGGGAGAAGTAGTTTTGTGCAAAATATTATTCAGCCATAAAAAGGAAGGAAATTCCGCCACAGTAAGAGTATTGTGAGAAAACGCTCACATGTGCCTTATAGAATCATCTCATAAGATGAGATGTCTGTCTGGAACTGTTGTGAGTTGTACTGTGTACACAAAAAGGCTGTAGTCCTGACCCCACCTGTATCTGTGAATGTGACCCTATTTAGAAATGGGTTTGTGGATGTCACCAAGTTAAGACGTGGTCATACCAGAGTGCACGGTGTGACTGATGTCCTTAAAAGGAAAAGAAAAATGTTAAACCTTCCTCTTTGGGCAACTTCCCTGGTGGTCCAGAAAAGGAGACTCCATGCTTCCAATGCAGGGGACTCAGGTTCAATCCCTGGTTGGGGAACTAAGGTCCCACATGTCACAGGACATGCCCAAATGTAAGTGTGTGTGTGTGTGTGTGTGTGTGTGTGTGTGTGTGTGTAAATTTTGGACACAGACAAACAGGGGGGAAGACCACCAAGTGCAGGTGGGTTATGTGCCACAAGCCAAGACCAGCTCGGTGCCACCAGAAACTGGAAGGGAGAAGGACAGAATCTTCCTCAGAAGCTCTGGAGGGAGCAAGGGCCTCCTGACAACCTGACATCAGACTTCTGGCCTCCAGAAGTGTGAAAGTACACATTTATCTTATTCTAAGACATTCAGTTCACTTTAGTTTGTTACAGCACCCTTAAGAAACTAATATAGGAGCTATAGATATTTTTTACATATTACACATCTGTATGTAAATCTGTGTAATAAAAGTATTCTACTGCTTTTAGAAATGTCTCAAAGGACGACATTAAAAAAAAAACTCAGAAAAAAAAGCACGAAATCCAAATCAATGCCCATATTTATTTTTTCCCCAAGTAATTAAACAAATTTAAGGTGGTAGCGGAGGCTAGCTTCCGTTGATTTCCAGTGAATAGTGTTGATGAGTCAGGACCATTATATCTCTCAGAAAATGCCCTGGAAAGCAAAATCCAAGTGTTGTGTTTACTAAAGTGATACCATATGTCGGTTGATTAACAAGTTGTCAGAATATTAGAAGTTCTTGGCTGATTGCGAAAAGGAGCATCTGTTTGCTGAATCTTTTATCTAATGTGTGTACAGATATCACCAGGTTTGGCACTTTTCCTGAATATCAGATAGACATTTATGCAGTATTTAGCCTTCGGAGAGTGACACTGATGTACTGCTGGGGCTTAAGATATTTATTCTTAGGAAAGAAAACGAAGTGAGGCCAAAGAGATGAAGTATACATGTTAAGACTATTATGCATCATTCAGAATTGTTTTACCATTTTATCTCATATCATCTCCAATAACTAATGTTTCCTTGAATGTCACTTGCATAGTAATTTAAGGGAAAAATACTGAATCTCTTTTAGGACTATTTTTTGGTTTATGTATTGATAGAATTGAATAATACCTTTATTTATAAAGTGACTTACTGTTTAAATGCTTCAGTAAGGTTACTCACAACCTTGTAAGGATGGCCTGCAATCGTATCCCCATTTCACAGATAAAGAATTTGCAGCTGAAATAAGGTAAATCAATCCACTGGGCTTGGAAATGATAGAACCAGGAAGTCTGATCTTTTGAACTCCACCCCTGCACCACCTGCAAATTCCATATGTAGAAGCACAGAAGCTGGTTGCGTGTACAGTGACAGGATTAGTTAGGGTGAAATTCTGAAGTTTTCCTTTGCACCTTTTTACACCCACCCCACCCCACCCCTGCCTTGATTCAGTCAGCCACCGTGCAATGGATTGTTCCATTATAATTCTAGCAAATGGGTTCTGTTGAAGGAGAAGAAAAAAAAAATTTTTTTTTTCCTCTACCCTCTTAGGTTCAATGTATGGGGTCCTGCAAATTTAACAGACAAAAAAAAAAAAAAAAAACAAATTAAAAGGAAAAAATAAATATAAATTTTATTCATGTTTTACATGCATGAGAGTTCTCTGAAAGAAAAACTCAAAGAAGTGGTGAGACTCAGGGACTTATATACCACTTTAACAAAGGCTTTCCTTGTATGGGATTTGAGAGATGATAAATTATAAGAAGGTGACTAGAAAATATATGAGTGAAACTAACAGAAGATAAGGGTTCTTTTGGTAGGTTTGTTTATGCAAACTCAGCTCGGTGCTGTCTCCAGCAATGAGTTGCTCTCCTCTTCCTAGTATAGGAATGAGGGAGCTCCTTCACAAAGGGACATTTATGCCCTGATTTTAGGTAAAAAGTGGGAAGCCAGACAGTTTCTCCTATGACTACTGTTTCTTAATTGCTTTCAGTCCCAAATGCCAAAGTGACATATTTTAGAGAAGCATGTCCTGATCCCCTTCAATTCCTTTCCACAACTTATCAAAGCAGACATGAAATAAGTGAGACAGGAAAAAGGGACTCTTCTCATGTTCACTTTCAAAGTTAAACTTATATTTCCGTTGTTTCATTTCCTTTGAAATTTCTCAGCAATCACATGCTTAGAACTAAGTGCTTCCATAACATGATGTACATGTCACCTTTTCCTTTAGACTTGATATTTTTGTTCTATGTTTTTATAACATAGATAAAGGCTACCTTATGAAGAAGTCTTTTGGTGTTTTGGGAAATGTGGCATTTTTTTTTTAGAGAGTATTTCCTTTTAACTATCCTAAACTTACCCCTTTATTTAAATTACAAGTCAGGTGTTACTTTGGAGGAGTTTCTTCCTGTCATTTTTATTTATGAATTTATTTTTTAGATAATTTGGCCAATTCACAGAGGTGGCATTGGGGTCTTTTTCTTTCTGTGCTAAGTCTTAATTGTGGCATTCAGACTCTCAGTTGTGGCATGTAGGATCTAGTTCCCTGACTGGGGATTGAACCCAGGTCCCCTGCACAGGGAGTGCGGATTCTTAGCCACTGGAACACCAGGGAAGTCCTCTACTAGCGTTTTCTAGCTATTGGGGGCTCCGTTATCTGAGGAATTCATCTGACAGTCTGTCATCTAGTCCTTCAGATTTTCAGTGGTTGTTTGAACAGTTACATAAATTGTCTCTTATTAGACTTCTCACACTTTGCTCCCTTGTGTCTCTTTAATCTCAACTCTGCTTTTTTCCCCCTTGCTCTCTGAATCTTGGAGTATTGCTTTCCAAAGCTGTGAGCCAAGGACAGTCGGCATCAAAGTCCCCTGAGTCACTGTTGAAAAGGTAGCTTTGGGGACTGATCATGGATCTGCTGATTCACTTCCTGGCAATTTTTCTGCACAGGGAAGTTTATGAATCACTAACCTAGACAGCACATCATTTATTAATATATTCATTCAACAACTATTTAAGCAGAAATTAGATGCTAGGTACCTGGGATACGGGCTTCTCAGGTGATACAGTGGTAAAGAACCCACCTGCCAGTGCAGAAGATGTGGGTTCGGTCCTGTGTCAGAAAGATCCCCAGGAGGAGGAAATGGAAACCCACTCCATGGAAAGCCTATGGACAGAGGAGCCTGGCGGGCTACAGACCATGGAGTCACAAAGAGTTGGACATGACTGAGCAACTGAGCAAGTTGGAATTTCTAACCTAGTTTGAGAAACAGACAGAGAACAGACTTATCCACATGATGTGAGTTATAAAGGGGAGATGTAAAGAGTTGTGGGAATACCTAAGAGGGGACCTAATCTGGCAGGGGCCGGGGGCAAGGTCTACTTACTGAGGATGTAGAGTGAGATCTGAAGGAGGAGCAGGATCTGGCTTGAAGAGGGTGGAAGCAGGAGAGGGGCAGGAAGCGCAGCGAAAGCTCTGAGATTAGTTCCTCTTCGGACGGGCAGGGAGCATCAAGACTTGTGTCCTCAGGCAGGAAAGCGAAAGCGACAGGAGGAACAGCTGGAGATGGACCAAGTGGCCGGATTGTGCGAGACCTTGAGGCTGAGCACTTTGGAACTTATCCCAAGGGCGGCTGGAAGCAGTCAGAGATCAGTTCTGTCTTTCAGATCATTTGGAGTCTGGATGGAGCAAGAGCGTACCTGCAGGGGCTGAGTGGGAAGCTTTTGCAAATGTCTAAGACAGAGAAGATGATGAGTTTGTCCAGGATGGTAGTGGTAGGGTGGTTTCAAATGGTACTTAGGAGATGGATAAGGTGGGATTTGCTTATTAATAGTATTTTGGGGTTAATGGGGTAAAAGAAAGGGGACTATAAGGATGTCTTTCATTTTTGTTTTGGTAACAGTTGTTGAAGTCATGTAACACTGAGACAGAAGGTCATGAGGGTACAAGTACCAAGTTCAATTCCAGGTATACAGATTTTGAAATACCTCTGAAATAATCAGGTGACCCCCATCATGTACTTTTTCATAGTTCTCATGGAAGAAGTGGAATTTAAATGGGCTTTGAGAGAATGGTGGAAATAATTAGCACCAACGGGGATCCGGTTAGAAGACCACAAGTATGTTTTTCCATCAAAGGGGTTTCTTTGTGTCTTTTTTCTTACTTGGTATTTGGTGTTCAGCTGAGTTCTATATTTTTTCAATTCGTCTTCAAAAGTGACTCATTTCTCTAAGGAGATTATGATGGCTTTGTTCATTTTAATTTTGTTTCATTTAAGAAGTGGTTTGGTTCATCGCAGCACTGTTTATAATAGCCAGGACATGGAAACAACCTAGATGTCCATCAGCAGATGAATGGATAAGAAAGCTGTGGTACATATACACAATGGAGTATTACTCAGCCGTTAAAAAGAATTCATTTGAATCAGTTCTGATGAGATGGATGAAACTGGAGCCGATTATACAGAGTGAAGTAAGCCAGAAAGAAAAACACCAATACAGTATACTAACATATATATATGGAATTTAGAAAGATGGCAATGACGACCCTGTATGCAAGACAGGAAAAAAGACACAGATGGGTATAACAGACTTTTGGACTCAGAGGGAGAGGGAGAGGGAGAGGGTGGGATGATTTGGGAGAATGGCATTGTAACAGGTATACTATCGTGTAAGAATCGAATCGCCAGTCTATGTCCAATGCAGGATGCAGCATGCTTGGGGCTGGTGCACGGTGATGACCCAGAGAGATGTTATGGGGAGGGAGGTGGGAGGGGGGTTCATGTTTGGGAACGCATGTACACCCATGGTGGATTCATATCAATGTATGGCAAAACCAATACAGTATTGTAAAGTAAAATAAAGTAAAAATAAAAATTAAAAAAAAAAAAAGAAGTGGTTTGGAGTCAGTAGGACTCTTTGCCTATATTTGTTTGTTCTTTTGATGGAGAACAAGCTTAATAAAGGTGTGCATGTTCTTTCAAGTTAACCTGTAAATAAAACCTGGATTTTTCTTAACTTGACATTTTAACCAGTTACAGATGAGCTCAAATATACTGGAAGGTATGATAGAACTTCCATGAAGAGAACAAATGAAAACAAGGACTCTGTCATTTTGTACCAACATCATGGTGCTGCTGGAGAAAATTCAGGTCCAGTGAAAGATGTTGAGACTATTTGCAAGAATGAGTTGGTCTCTAATGATGGTGTACTTTAGTGTGCAATGCTTTTCATTTGATGAGTATTCGCATATAGCCTAATTTCCAAGAAAGAGAGGACAATGGAAGGCTGTGGGTTCTCCTTTTACACTCTGATTTTCCTTCCCTTTTTCTGTTCATCATCTGTTCTCATTTATCTTTACAAAGAGAATATGGAATAAAGAAGCAATGGGGCTAAATTACTCTCTGTGTCTTAAAAATAATTACCCTCAGATCATTATTCTCTCAGTTTCAAAAATTACACGAAAGGCTTTAAACTATGCATGTAAAAATAGGTCATTTGGTTGGTTCTGCATTCCTGGATGAGAAATGTCCCCACACAATTCCTGTGCCATTCTCATCTCGCCTCTATTTGGTTATTCTTAGCGACAGGGAGCTCCCCCTCTATTTTAGGAATCAACCAACTTTGTTACTAAATCCAATTAGACAGACTATCTTTCCTGTAATGATTCAAAATGAACTCACTTGCTGACAGTGGTTCTGCACTCACAGCAACACAGAAGAAATCTATTCTATATTCCCTGTGACAACCTTTCAAATGTATTAAGACAACTACCGTGTCTCCACCAGCCTTCTCTGCAAACAAAATAGCTCCAATTCCCTCAAATGTGTTTCTTACAAGGCTCAGTTCCTACATCATTCACCATCTCTATAACAACGTGTCTCCTCTGGGCCCTCTCCAAGGACAATCACTCCCTTCTAAGTGACAGCCACCCTGACCAGCGTGGTGTCTGGTGGGACAGCTGCCCCTTCCTTGTTCTAGTGTTTATGTTTAATGACAAACTCTTTCATTTGAAACAGAGGACAATGAGTGGAGACCTAGGGCTGTGTGGGGCGTCTGTTGATTTTAGAACTCAGAGGCATTCGACAGTAGGTGGAACATTTATGTTTGGTTTATAACAGAGTGGTTTTTCATTTGTAGGACTTGAAATGTGCTGATGAATTCTGGTGGAATGACTCGGTAATAAATGGGAGGAGTTTTAAATTCCATCAGAGTAAAATGGGAAGATATTTCCCTTTTTCGCTTTTTATGTGGCAGTTGTACCTTAATCTGCTTTTAGGCACAGCTGTTATAACAGATGTTTGTTTTAGATGTTATCTTCCTTTTTTTTTTTTTTAGTATACCTAGCAAAATCCTTTTCATGAAGAGATGTTTATGAAAGCCCAGATCTTTTTTCTAATGCAAATAAGCTCCCATTTGTATAGCATATTCAGACTGTCACCCACACTGACTAAGCACCTTCCAAGGACAGTCTGCTAGTCTTCTACGTCATGGAGGCCTCGTATGGAACCAATGCTCCTTCCTGACTTCCAGAAACGTTCAATATCCTGACTGCTGTTTGGGGCAGGTTTCCAGCTAATTGGGAGGTCACTGGCCAGAAGAGTAAGTTTGATGGAAACAGGAAAATTGGCCACATAGCTGGGAGTATTAGACTCAGAGCCAGGAGCAATGCAACATTGTTCTTTTTCCTAATTAGCCTCATTTCTATTTGGGAACCCCCAACCCCACAGACAGTTATTTAAATAAGAAGGAAATCCCAGATGTGCTAGTGCAGCCTGCTCTTGGTTCATAGAGAGGTAAAAACTATATTAACTCAGAGAGAAAAGAATTTCTCTCATTCAGTTCAGTTCAGTCGCTCAGTCATGTCCGACTCTCTGCAACCCCATGAACTGCAGCACACCAGGCCTCCCTGTCCATCACCAACTCCCGGAGTTCATCCAAGCCCATGTCCATTGAGTCGGTGATGCCATCCATGTGTACCGTTTATAAACTGAGCATTTCTGTATGTCTGTTTGAAACTGACCTAAAATGAAATGAGAGCCTCAAGAAGAGGTTCCCCTTCCAGCTTCTGGTCTCCATTTATCTATGATCTAAAAGGGGACATGGTTCATCCCTGGTGGTCCACTGGTTAAGACTTCTTCCAAAGCAAGGGTTATGGGTTCAGTTCCTGGTTGGGGAGCTAAGATTCCCACATGCCAAAAAGCCAAAATATAAACACAAGCAATAATGTAACAAATTTGATAAAGACTTTCAAAATGGTCCACGTCAAAAAAAATCTTTAAAAAAATAAATAAGTAAAAGGGACTCCTGGGCATCACCAGTCCCATGATTGTCACTGATGTAAAAGTCTTTACACTTGTGCTATGAGCCCATAAAACTTCAGGTAAGACCACAATTTTGAATAATGTTGATGCCCCCCAAAAGATATGCCGTATGTTAACCCTACAGTATAAGGAATTCCAATTGAAATAATAACTTACTTCAAGTGAATGTCCCATGACACTACTCAGTTCTCTTTAATTAGTAACATTTTAATGAGATTCTCCTCCAAGACATTCTTTTTAGCATTCACCTTGGAAGCCCTGAAGCTTTTCCTTGTGATAGTTATTTTATTATTTTTAATTTATCTTAAAAAATAACCTGTAGCAATATTATTCAGCCATGACAAGGAAAGGAATCCTGCCATTTGCAATTACATGGTTGGATCTGAAGGGCATTGTGCTAAGGGGAATGAACTAGACAGAGAAAGACAAATACTGTATGATCTCACTTGTATGTGGAACCTAAAAAAGCCAAACTCATAGAAACAGAGAGTGGAATGGTGGATGCCAGAGTCTGGGATGGAGGGAACTGGGAGACGTTGTTAAAGGTAAAGACTTACAACCAGAAGAATAGGTCTTGGAGATCTAATGCACCAACAGTAATTACAGTCCACAGTATCGTATTGTAAACTGCCAACTGCTAAGAGGCTGGATCCTTAAGTAGTCTAACCATCAAAAAGTAGTGATAATTGTGTGATGCACATGATTATTTAGAAAAATCAGAATGCTCATCCATACATCTATTCCCTGACTTACCATCTTTAAGGAATGCCTTTTGACCTTTCATGTAAAAAACAAAAAAATCAACTTAACTTCTCTTAATATGTACTCTTAAGTTCTATTCTCTCTCCCCTCCACTTCCCAGGACATGTTAGCAATATTGTTATTTTCAATGGCCATTGTTCATAAAATTCGCATTCCGAAATTATGCTTTTTAGTACCGGATGGACTCTGTCCTCAAGGCAGCTCTTTGACTCCAGTTTTTTCAATCCTCTCCTGGACTGGTGTTCCAGTATTTCTTCAAAAAGGCTTACAGAAGTTATTTTCCTGACTTCTTGAAATCGAAGATCCTTTGCCTTTCTACTTGAATGACAGCACTGAGTGGAAAATTCTCTAGTTGCACCTGACACCTCTGAAGCCTTTGTGCTGCCACCATCTGCCTTCCAGAGCTGACTTTTCTTTCAGGATCTATTTGATTTGCATCCATTTTTTTCTTAGCCTGTATTTCAATCTGTACATTCACGTCTTATTTCAGAAAAGCTTGTTGAATGATCTCTGGACATAATTACACCTTTTTCTTGTCCTTGGTTTTCTCCAGGGACACCTACTATATACAAGTTGGATCTCTTTGGTTTTCCTCAGCTATCATTTTTTAATCTAACCACTTTTCATTCTTGTTTCCCCAGTTCATTTTCTCCATTTTCTCAGATGATGTTTCTAGCACCATAACCTCCTCCCGTGTCTCTCCTCCAGCATTGTCTCAGTTCTGTTGCTGTCCAGTCGCTAGGTCGTGTCCAGCTCCTTTGTGACCCCATGGACTGCAGGAAGCCTGTGCTCAGTTCTAGGACAGCTTTATTTATGTGCCTTGGAAATTTTTCTCACAACCCTGACCTGTCAGCCCGCTGTCTTTAGGAACTGTTCATAAACAGTTTCTGAAAACTTGATTATGGATCCAATTTTTCACTTAGTTTTTCCTATCCTGAACTTCCTCCCTGGCCACACAGTGTGGGTTCACTAAGCCTCTTTCCCACATTCTTTTCTCTTTTATATTTGCTCACATAACTTTTTGTAGCTGACTGAACTCATCATAATTAATCTCCTCATAGTTCCCACCCACCAGGTCATCTATTTCCTTTCTCATTCTGGAAGGTCCAGCTTCTAGAAAATATCACTGTTTCTGTGTGTCCATCTTCCTTCACTGGTTAGTAAGTTCTTTGCCTTTTAGCTGTCCCTTCTGTACTTAATGCTGGGCTTCCCTGATGGCTCCCACGGTAAAGCATCTGCCTGCAGTGTGGGAGACCTGGGTTCGATTCCTGGGTCGGAAAGGTCCCCTGGAGAAGGAAATGGCAATCCACTCCAGCACTCTTACATGGAAAATCCCATGGACGGAGTGAGCTTGAAAGGCTACAGTCCATGGGGTCGCAAAGAGTCAGACGCAACTGAGCGACTTCACTTTCACTTTCTCTAATTAATACATTCTTACTTTTTAACTGTTTCTGCCCAATTATGAAGGAACCCCTATCAGCAGAGAAACCGGGACAGGTGCCCTTGGGAATTCAAGGGTGCAACCCTGATGGGGGCGCTGTGGGAGGGGTGACCTCATGCATGCGATTTCGTTGAAGTCCAGTGTTTTATCTTAAAAATAAGGCAATATTTTAATTCAACTCCACAATATCTGTGTTTGTTTTTAAAGTTTGTTTGAAGTGTTTTAAATTACTTTGCTATTCCCCCACCCACCTCTAATCTTGGAGTAAAATGGAAGCCTCCAAGAGATAAGCCATAATAATAATAATGAGGCTTCAGGAACTTTCTAAAATGCCGTGGGGGGATCCTCATGGATGTAAGGATCGTAGTCATGAATAAATAACATGTTTTAAAGGGTCCTTCATTTGCATCTTTGAATCCCTGGCCTCTGACACAGGACCAGGTGCAGGTGGTGTTGGAGAAGACTCTTGAGAATCCCTTGGACTGCAAGGAGATCCAACCAGTCCATTCTGAAGGAGATCAGCCCTGGGATTTCTTTGGAGGGAGTGATGCTAAAGCTGAAACTCCAGTACTTTGGCCACCTCATGCGAAGAGTTAACTCATTGGAAAAGACTCTGATGCTGGGAGGGATTGGGGGCAGGAGGAGAAGGGGACGACAGAGGATGAGATGGCTGGATGGCATCACTGACTCAATGGACATGAGTCTGAGTGAACTCCGGGAGTTGGTGATGGACAGGGAGGCCTAGGGTGCTGCGATTCATGGGGTCTCAAAGAGTCGGACACGACTGAGCAACTGAACTGAACTGAACTGAACTGAACTGAATTGTTTCTGGAATTGATCGGCATTGAAGTTTCAAGATTTCTTCACTTGATTCAGCAGCTGCTGGTGTATGTTCTGGATGTTTCATGGTACTTTTCTAACTAAAATGCAATTGTCCTTTGTCTTGAAGGAAAGACAGAGATGAGGCCTTAAAGAACCAATTCTTTTATAACATGTGTTTATACTTTGATCATCAGGAGTCAGCTATTTAAGCAGGTGTTTTCTGGTGGTTCCTTCCAGCTTCCAGGAGACGAGACACTGTCTTGAGCCTCAGTGAAGAAGTACCATGGACTGTTTGAGAACATGGGCTCTGCAGTCAGACTGCCTGATTGTGAACCCCGGCATCGCCCCTGGTGGCTGTGTGTCTGTGGGCTTCTTACTTGACCTGTTCAAGGCTTCATTTTCCTCATCTCTAATATGGGGATGATACCTACCGCATCACATTGTTGAAAGGTATAAATAATGCCACCCATGAAAACATTAACATACGTCCTGAGACAAAATACTCTATCATTAAAATGCAAATTTTTTATTACTGAGTAGTTGGCTGAAGGGGTAGAGAGATCAGAGGATGAGCTCAAAATATTTTGTCTAGAAATATTTTTATAATGTGACCCAGAGACTAGGAAGCAGCTCTGGACAATAATTCATTGTCTTGGTGTAAAACTTCAAAATTCCCACGATAAATATAATAATTTAAAGTAGTCTTGCACTCCCACCCTTCCCGCATACACACATGCATATACACTCTTATCCAGCAATAGTAAAACAGCAGAGGAAGGTTTTGCTTGGTAGAGGAAGGCCATATGCTGCAGCCATTTCTCATCCTTTTCTTCTTCTCTTTTTAAATTTTTATTCACTTGGCTGTGTCAGAGAAGGCAATGGCAACCCACTCCAGTACTCTTGCTTGGAAAATCCCATGGACGGAGGAGCCTGGAAGGCTGCAGTCTATGGGGTCACTAAGAGTTGGATACGACTGAGCGACTTCACTTTCACTTTTCACTTTCATGCATTGGAGCAGGAAATGGCAACCTACTCCAGTGTTCTTGCCTGGAGAATCCCAGGGATGGGGGAGCCTGGTGGGCTTCCGTCTATGGGGTCGCACAGAGTGGGACACGACTGAAGCGACTTAGCAGCAGCAACAGTATTTGGCTGCATCGAGTCTTTAGTTGTGGCGTGCAGGATCTTCATTGCGCCATTTGGGATCTTTCATTGTTGCGCTCAGGTTTCTCTGTAGTTGGGGCACTTGGCATGCGGGATCTCAGTTCCCTGACCAGGAACCTGTCCCCTGCATTGGAAGGCAGATTCTTAAGCACTGGACCACCAGGGAAGTCCCTTATCCTTTTCTTCCAAAGCCAGAATCTTCCAGAACAGGTTGGTGTGCGTGGGATGCTGAGCCACCTAGTCACTGTAGAGTGATGAGCAGCTCTGGACTCAAGGCTTTAGAAGTTACCTTCAGAGCCTTCCCATGGCAGGACTGCCCTGGCTGACAGCCATAAGAAGCCCCAAAGTTTCTCCTACCCACAGATTTCCCTATTCCCCCATATGTCCTGGGAAAGCCCAGCGATATCTAGGAATTCCAAAGTTAGAAGAGCCACTGAAAGTGTCATATTTAAGGCTAGGCAGGCTGCCGATTAGTTATTTTTTTTAACATCTTCCCATCTTTTGGCATCTACTCCAGGAAACACCAGCCAGGTCTCTCTAGTTAGCTACCATATGGATAGAATCTATAAGAAAACACTATATAATCTGTATTACTTACATGTTCTGATGAATAGGTGATTTCATGCTAAGGAAAGGACCTTAAGCATGTGTCTGTCATGCAGTTTTCTTAAAAAGTTATCCAACAACTTTGCACTACTGTTTTTTTCCTAGCACAGTTTTACTCTGTTTAGTATGATTTCAAGACCTGCATTTTCCCCCAAACTTTAAACTTTTTATTTTGTATTGGGGTATAACTGATTAACAATGTTTCAAGTGAACAGTAAAGGGACTCAGCCATATATATATCTATATTCATTCTCCCCTAAATACTCCTCCCATCCAGGCTGGTATGTAACATTGAGCAGAGTTCCATGTGTGATACAATATGTCCATGTTGGTTATCCGTTTTAAATATAGCAATGTGTAGGTGATCTTCCAAAAGCCCCTAACTGTCCCTTCCCTCTGGCAGCCATAATGTTGTGTTCTAAGTCTTTGACTGTCTTGCTGTTTTGTAGGTAAGTTCATTTGTACCAGCAGGGCTTCCCTGCTGGCTCAGACAGTAAAGCGTCTGCCTGCTGTGCTGGAGACCTGGGTTTGATCCCTGGGTCGGGAAGATCTCCTGGAGAAGGAAATGGCAACCCACTCCAGTATCCTTGCCTGGAAAATTCCATGGATGGAGGAGCCCGGCAGGCTATATAGTCCATGGGGTCCCAAAGAGCTGGACGTGACTGAGCGACTTCACATTTCTGGCATTCCTTTTAGATTCCATATATAAAGGATGTCATACGGTGTTTCTTTTCCTCTGTCTGACTTACTTCACTCGGTATGACACTCTCTAGGTCCAACCATGTCACTGCAAATGTCATTACCTCATTCTTTTTGATGAATGAGTGATATTCCATTCTATATGTGAACCACATCCTCTTCATCCGTTCCTCACTCAGTGGGCATTCAGGTTGCTTCCATGTCTTGGCTATTGTTAAACAGTGCTACAGTGTATATTGGGGTTCATGGATCCTTTTGGATCATGTTTTTCTCCAGATATATGTCCAGGAATAGGATTGCAGGGTCATATGGTAGCTCTATTTTTAGTTTTTTAAGGAGCCTCCATATTGTTCTCCATAGTGGCACAGAGTGAATTTTTAGGAATCTTAATTATAAGCTTTTTGGGTTAGCTAGTCTTGGGTACAAGTGTTTGTGCTCAGCTGTAGTCACCATCCTAAACCTTGAGGGGTTGGGGCAGGGGGGTCTCTAGTTCCTGCAAAACGACTCAAAGACATCATTCAGATTGTTAGGTTTATCCCTTGAGGAGGAACTTCTTGTTGTTCAATCACTAAGTTGTCTGACTGTTTGCGACCCATGGACTGCAGCATGCCAGGCTTTCCTGCCCTTCACTATCTCCTTGAGTTTGTTCAAATTCACCTCCATTAAGTTGGTGATGTTATCTAACCATCTCATCCTCTGTTGCCCTCTTCTCCTTTTGCCTTCAATCTTTCCCAGCACCAGGGTCTTTTCCAGTGAGTCAGCTCTTCGCATCAAGTGGCCAAAGCATTGGAGCTTCAGCTTCAGCATCAGTCATTCCAATGAATATTCAGGGTTTATTTCCTTTCTGTCCAAGAGGCTCTCAAGAGTCTTCTCCAGCACCACAATTTGAAAGGATCAATTCTTTCAATTTGAAAGGCACTCAGCCTTTATGGTCCAATTCTCACATCTGTGCATGACTACTGGAAAAACCATAGCATTGGCCATATGGACCTTTGTTGGCAAAGTGATGGTTTTGCTTTTTAATACACTGTCTAGGTTTGTCATAGCCTTCCTTCCAAGGAGCAAGTGTCTCCTAACCTCATGGCTGCAGTCACCACCGTCTGCAGTGATTTTGGAGCCCAGGAAAAGAAAATCTGTCACTGCTTCTACTTTTTCGCCTTCTGTTTGCCATGAAGTGATGGGACCAGATGCCATGATCTTAGTTTTTTGAATGTTGAGTTTTAAGCCAGCTTTTTCACTCTCCTCTTTCACCCTCGTCAAGGGACTCTTTAGTTCCTCTTCACTTTCTGCCATTAGAGTGACATCATCTGCATATCTTAGGTTATTGATATTTCTCCTGTCAATCCTGATTCCAGCTTGTGAGGAATGAGGAGAAACTAGAACTGTTTCATCACCAAGCTGTTGCCATTACTTTGCTCGTTTAAACTGCCTTTCCTTTGTTTCTGCATCCCCTCACCTCCCTAATTAGTTACTGCCTACACCTGCTCTTTGGAACTCAGGGAGGGGCTAGGAAACTAAAGCCTTTTGCTACAAACGAGAAATGGGGATACGGATGGACTTCGGTACCTGAAGGGCCCTTCAGGGTCCTGCTCCATTTTAGTCTGGAAGGAATGTTGGCTGCAAAGCAACAGACGTCTGATTCAAGATTTTATGGGACTTCCTTGGCTGTCCAATAGTTAAGACTCCATGCCTGCACTGCAAGAGGCACGGCTTTGATCCCTGGTCAGGGAACTAAGATACCACATGCTGTGTGGCACTGCCAAAAAAAAAAAAAAAGATTTTATGCCCGTGACCAGTTTAAACAGCTCCTTGGCAGTGTCCCTCCAGGATTGAAATGCTAAGCCAGGAGGGTCCTTCCTGGCTGTATGACTGTCCTGCTAAGTGATAAATGCAGCGTGAGAAAACTTCTTCCTCATCTTCTTGGCCGTCGGGTCACGTCATACTTGCCCTCCTTTCGCTACAGGGGAGAATTCACTAAATCTCTGCCATCTCACCTGACCAAGAATGAGGGCTTAAATTGGCTCTCCTTGAGGAAATAAGTGTGCTGCTAATCTAGATAGCTCTGTCTGAGTCAACAGTAGATGAGAAAAAAGGTTTGAGCCTTAACATTTGAAGTATGAGAGTAGATCTCAGCTCTCAAAGAAGGGCATTTGTTTTGTCTCCAATTTTCTCCCTCTTCTGTGTTTTCATTGTAGAAAAAACAGTCACGTACATGTACTTTGCTTTGTTGTTTTAAAGAGAATTTTTAAACTTGGTTAGAAAAAAAAAAGAGGGAATTCCATGGCAGTCCAGTGGTTAGAACTCCACGCTTCCACTGCAGGGGGTACAGGTTCAATCCCTGCTCAGGGAACTAAGATCTCACAAGCCCTCTGGCCCCACCAAAAAAAATAAAAAGAAGAAGAAAGAAAGAAAAGACTGAGGTTTATACCACAAAAGGAATCCTAGCAGAGGCAGCATCGCCTGGAGGGGGTTTCTGTGCTCAACAGCTTATGTGAATTTGAATCCCAGTTCCTCCTCTTCCTAAGGGGGTGAGCTTCGTGGAGCCAGTGAATGTCTTGTTATAATAATAATAGTAATAATACCTTCTTCTGAGGACTGTAGTGAGGATTACATTTGAAAACACATTTAAAGAGTTTAGAATAATGACTAACACATACTAAGGGATAGTTTGTCATTTTCTTAAAAGGCCCCCCTCTCCTTCCTGAAGTTCTGAACAAATTAAGAAGCAAATGAAAGAGTAAGACAAACTGAGACTAAAATATTAGCTTGGTTCACTAACAAAATGGATGCTAAAATACAGCATAGGGTTAGGGCCACAGTGGCCTGCAGCCCAGAATGAGGCCAACATTCCCCCCAGTTTCAGACACATGTGGACTGTCTCAGCCCTTCCATCTTGGCCCAGAGAGAGGCTGAGAGACAGTGTTAGACTAGGCAAGCCCCGTTCCTCTCTGGGAAAGAGTGAGGAGCTGAGGAGAAGGTTGGGGGGAAATCCTACCTTCTGGAAAGTCAGGGAGTGGGAGACATGCCTTCCTGCCAACATATCGTTGGTCATGAGCAATGACAATTCAACTGTGGACCCTTCACTTTTAGCCCGTGTCATTATATAGTTGACCTGAACAGATGCTTCTGAAGGCATCAAAGAAGAAGTGCTGTGTCTTTTAATGTTTGTTTTTATTAAAAATCTCCAAAGAGAGGACTTCCCTGGTGGTCCAGTGGTTAAGACTCTGAACTTCCAAAGCATGGGGTACGGGTTCCATCCTCAGTCACCCACATGCCATGCAGCCAAAAAAATTACAATGAAAAATCTCCAAGGAGACTATAAAGGACTTTCCATCCCTTCCAGGAGACGTTCCCCAGCAGTCCTGGCCTTTCTTTTCACCCTCTGCTCTCTTCCTGCCCAGGAATCTGTAGAGCTCACTGCGGCCACACTTGTTGTCTCTCTCCTCCCTCCTCATCCCTCCACAGTCCTCGGCGCCCAGGGCAGTGTGGGTGTCGTACCATTTCCCCAGATTTCATGACCTTTCTTACTCCACCGAGAGGCCAGAGGGAGACCCGATGAGTGTCAGGAGACCAGAGCAGAAGCAAGGGCTGATCCATGGACCTTTCTGGACCACACTGTCCTCACTCTTCACACTGTTTCTACTCCCAGATTGGTGGATTTGCTGTTTAATTTAGTGTCAACAGTCACTTAATAAGAACCAGAGATCAAGGAGAATGAGGCGGGCCCACCCCTCCTCGCCTCCCTGCAGGGTCACCCTCTAGGGAGTAGCACCTTGCCAGGCGGCACCCCACACCTGCCCCCACCCCCACCCCCGCCCGGAGCACTCTCTCCAGGTTGTTCCAGGTGCTCCCTCCTCATGCTTTTTTGGGCCCAGAAAAGGTAAGCGTCAGTCCCAGTGCCGACTGTGGCCTCCCTTGTGGGCCTGTGTTGAGCCCCTCCCACCCCTGTGGAAACACTGCACTGGCTTCATCAAGCCCTCCTCGTCTCACCATTTCAGGGTGCCTTCTCTGCTGTCTCCAGACCCTGCCTGAACGAAACGTTAGGCAGATGGCCCAGGAGCATGTGTCCTTGTTTAGACTGAAACCCAAGTCCTTGCATGATGGCTCTGAGCCTGCCAGCTGCCCCTGACTCTGCACCAGGAACACCAGGCTCTGTGTGCCTCCCCCCACCGCCCCCAGCGCCACCCTCCCACCCCTGCCCACCCTGTCCTGAAGGCTCTCTGGGTATCAGCGGTGGGGGGTGGAGACAAGAGTTTTTCTCTAGGGCATCCACCAACAGAAAGGTGGCTAAAAACCGAGGAGGAAGGAGAAGCCAGAGGGCAGGAGAATCAGTAAAGGGGTGACTGAAAGTGCTCCCGGGGAAGTAGGGATGCTAGAAGATCTGATGGTACCAAGGTGGGTGAGGAAGTGAGGAGGAGAGGCCTCTGAGAAATAAACTGGGCCTGTAGGGAGCCATGGGAGACTTTTTTCCTTAATAGCAGAGAACTTGGGTGTTGCTGATTATATTATTTCAGGAATATGTAATTAGGTTGAGTTTCTTTGACTAGCTGGTCAGTGTACTAGACCTGGAGAACACAGAGAAGAGCCACGGACCAGAGGGAGGCCCAGGAGGGAGCCTGAGGGGCTGGGAAGCTAGTACAGCAGTTTCTACCCTTGCTTTTCTCCCGTATATGGGAATCTGCAGAGTGACCAAAGTTGTCCCCTCCCTTCCAGCCCCCACCGAGTATCACTGATCCCAGGGCACATACAGCAAGCAACCTGAAGTGCTAGGCAGGCATGATAAACCACATCACCACTCAGGGATGTGGGTCCTAAGAGTACTGAAAACAAAGCAGAAGGTAACATTCAAGCCGGACCTTGAGTAAGGAGCGTAAACCGGGTGGTGAAGCGGGCTGAGCAGCCCAGACAGAGGAGGTGGTGTGAGCTAAGGCAGATGAGCGAGGCACCTGGTGGGTGCAGGAAGAATTAGCCCCCTTGCAGTCCACACAGGAAGGGTGGCTGGATTCAACAAAAATAATAGGTTGACCCCCACACTGGGACAGATTTATATTTTAAATTATTTATTGGGATTTCTCTGGTGGTCCAGTGGTTAAGACTCTGCACTTCCACTGCAGAGTGCACAGGTTCAATCCCTGGTTAGGGAGCTAAGATTCCACAAGCTTCACAGTGTGGCCAGTATATCAATATTCATTGCTTATTTGAAACTCAGATTTGACTGAGCACCCTGTATTTTACCTGGCACCCCAACCTGACCTACCGGCCTCTGGGCACGCCTCCTAGCCGCTCTCAGGAGTATGCCCAGCCTCAGAGTTTCCAGGCAATTTGCACAGAAAGCTGCCCAAAGGAGTGGCCTTACCAGCCCTGCTTGGTCAACCTTGGAAGATGTACCTGATTATGTCCTGGTTTCATTTTTAAATGGTTATTAGCAAAAAAGTAAAGCATTGCCCAAGGTGGATATTGTAAATAGCTCGGGGGTTAAATCATACTAGAATTCCTGCTGTACCAAGTATTGGGAATGATTAGTAAAAAGAAGTATGGAGAATGCTGCTAGGGAAGCGTGGAAGTTTCCACCCTGCCAAGGGCAACACTGATGGGCAGGAGCAGGCTTTTGACTCTCTTGCCCTCTGGTGGCCAAATGCCTGCTAAATTCCTGCTGCTTACACTCTGGTGCCCTTGGACTAATTGCTTTGTCTCTGTAGTGAGTGACATAATTAAGGAAGATTCGAGAAGATGCAGGTCCAGGCAGATCCTAAACCCCAAAGCCAGCCTGAGAGGTGCTTGGATCCAGGGAAGAGGTGTAGACAGCTGTGCTTCTCTGCTGTGTCTTCTTCTGACTTCATGGGCCAGACGCTCCTGGGCCAGGTTTCAGGCCCTGAGGATTGAATCTGCCCACAGTTGCCTTTTACTTTCATTCATTCATTCAATAAACATTTCCGGAATGCCTACGATAGGTCAGGCACTGTGCTCAGTACTGGACATAACAGCTGACATACAGTAAGTCCCCTACATATAAAGGAGTTCCATTCTGAGAGTGAGTGCATAAGTCCAATTTGTTTGTAAGTCCAAGTTAGCCCAGGTACCCAACTAACACCTTCGACTATATAGGACTGTACTTTCATAGGTTTATAATACTTTTCAGACAAATAATACATAAAAAACAAACACAAAAAGTAAAGCAAGCATTTTTAATCCCTACAGTATAGTACCTTGAAAAGTCCAGTAGCATCATGATACAGCTGGCATGCAGGGACTGGCGCCGAGTGAACAGGCAAGAAGGGCTACTGGCTGGAGGAGGGAGAGGAGGCAGGAGACGGTAGAGCTGAATCATCGCCAGCAATAGGAGACAGAGGGCAGGCTGCAGTCTCACTCGTGCCTGATGCTGATGGAGTGCAAGTTCACATCTTTGGAAGTGCACAGATTGAAGGTTCATAGGCAGGGGACTTACTGCATTTTGTTATGCTGTGGAGTTGAACCAAAGAGTTTACAGAAAGCTCTAGGAATCACACCCAAGGCAAACTGGACACATCACGAGGCACAGGAATCTGAGAACTGTAAAAGGACCTACATGACTAATACATTTTTAGTTGAACTCCAGTTTTTCTGCCACATCATGTTTTTTTTTTTTTAGAATTCATACCTACAGCATCTTTTTTGATAAATGTTCATGAGACTTCTTGGCAGCCATTCATAATTTGGTACACCGTAATCAATCAGATTGCATGTAACAAAATTAATGCCATGTGATGTGCCAAGAGCTAATCCTAACTTTATGGAAAAAAAAACAAAAACAAAAACGAGGGCCTTGGCAGAATGTTGAATTTTCCCCCTTTTCCTAGAATGTGTAATGCTGGTTACTGACACTGAAAGAAAACGTACCAACACGAAGCTGCTAGAACAGCGAAGTTGTTTTGGAAAGAGCTGGGTCTATCTGTGGTACTCCGGACCTGACTACATCAGTGTAAAAATGTAGATGAGATGTTGATACGTCACCTAAGATTGTTCAGCTCTACAAGGTTATCTTCCCAACTTCTGCCAACTCTCGTGCAATTCGTCTTTACATCGTGCCAATTTCACTTCCTAAAGTCATTCTCAAATCTACCTGCTCTTGATGCAAGCTAGCATATAGAGGATGGATAAACAACAAGGTCCTACTGTAGAGCACAGGGAACTATATTCAATATCCTGTGATAAACCATTATGGAAAAGAATACAAAAAATAATTTATAGACATGTGTAGGCATGCATGCTCAGTTGCTTCAATCGTGTCTGACTGGACTGTAGCCCACTGGCTCCTCTGTCCATGGGATTTTCCTGGCAGGAATACTAGAGTGCGTTGCCATGCTCTACTCCAGGCAACTTTTCCAACCAAGGGATTAAACTCGTGTCTCCTCCGTCTCTTGCATTGCAGGTGGATTCTTCACTGCTGAACCACTGGGGAAGCCCATAGACATGTGTGCGTGTGTGTATATATAACTGAGTCACTTTGCTGTACACCAGATATTAACACAGTGTTGTAAATCAACTATTCTTCAATTTAAAAAAAAGAAAACTTGCCTTCAACTTTCCCTTGAAATTTAAAAAAATTGATTATTTGTGTATTTATTTTTGGCTGCACTGGGGTCTTCATTGCTGTGCACAGGCTTGCTCCAGTTGCGGTGCTCGGCCTTCTCTTGTTGTGGAGCGTGGGCTCTAGGGCCCACAGGCTTTAGTAGTTGCAGCTCCTGGGCTCAGTAGTTGTGGACCATGGGCTTAGTTGCCCCATGGCAAATGAAATCCTCCAGGACCAGGGATCGAATCCATTCCCCTGGATTGGCAGGCAGATTCTTAACCACTAGACCATCAGGGAGGAGAAGGCAATGGCGACCCACTCCAGTATTCTTGCCTGGAAAACCCCATGGGTGGAGGAGCCTGATAGGCTGCAGTCCATGGGGTCGCTAAGAGTCGGACACAACTGAGCGACTTCACTTTCACTCTTCACTTTCACGCATTGGAGAAGGACATGGCAACCCACTCCAGTGTTCTTGCCTGGAGAATCCCAGGGACAGAGGAGCTTGGTGGGCTGCCGTCTATGGGGTCGCACAGAGTCGGACACGACTAAAGCGACTTAGCAGCAGCAGACCATCAGGGAAGCTCTCCCTTGAAATTTAAAAGTGCTCATGTTTCAAATCAACAAATACTTTCTTAAATGATAAAAAAAAAAAAAAAATCTACCTGGTCTTTTAATCCTTACTTCCTCCTAAGTTCAGATTCTCATCTTTTTTCCCGAACTGTTATAATAGACATTTATTGTAGTTCCTTTTCCTGCTTCTCTGAAATCCACTCTCCACACGGATTGGTCCAAAACACAGATCATGACTCTATACCGCTTGCAGGATAAAGTTCAAGCTCTTCGTGCGGAACTCGTGGAACCAACCACCACCTGTCCAGCAGCATCCACCGTCACTCCCACATCCTATCCATCACCTCCCTGCCAGGGTCCTATAGGTGTTCTGAATTGGTTTGTGGACCTTTGAAGCAATATCCAAAAACAGAAATCTACTTCTGTGCTGCATTGCTTATGGATTCTTTCCTTGATAAAGCCAGGGAGCCCTGAGGTGACCAAATCCCTTTCTAAACATACTATAAATGCATCCTCAGAGTGTTGTGTTGATCAGATTCCAGGCATCCTGCCCTAGGATTCTCTGGCTGATTCTCTTTGGGTGCCCAGGGTTGTATGAATTGGATTTTAGTCTCAGTATGAGGTGAAAATGCTTTGGTTGTAAAGGCCTATTTTTTATGTTTAGAAAGGTTATTGGTGGGGCAAGGGTGGGGACCCCAAGTCTCTCTAACTGGAAGAACAAGCTGTTCCTGGCAGGTGCTTCCTACACTAAATTTCAATGTGTTCTAACTTTCCCAATCAGTCTTACAAACGTGATGTCACTGGGCATGCCTCATCCAAATCTGTTCTTGGTATTTCCATTATGTTTAGGTTACTAAGGTCAGTGCATTTTTATCTTTGTTGAAAGCCCTATGGGTATTGAAGAAAAGTGCCAAAATAAATTCCCTAAACTGAGTAGAGAGGGAATGGCTCTGTGTATCACCATGTGGGAATGGCCTGATGAGCACCAAGGGGTCTTGGGGTCTTCCTAGCAACATCACTTTCTACTTAGACCACCAACCTTAATCACTTGTCTGGATCTCTCAGGGATCATGACCGACTTGTGGATGATAAAGGCTGATTTATCCTGTTATCACTGAGATGGTTTAATTGCCTATCACGTTCTGCTTATTCACTGACCACACTAAAATGGCACTTACGATGTGCCAGGTTCTGTTCTTCTTTATCCTCAAAATAACCCTGTGAGGTAGATGCTGTTATTTTTTCCATCTTTAGCAGGAAAACTGAAATCACTTGCCCAGGTTGGCATAGCAAGTAAGGGATGGAGCAGAGACTCAGGCCTGGACTCAGTCTGTGCTCCCTCCATGCAGAAACATTAGCAGCTCAAGGTGCCTAAAGCCATGTGGTCTCTCTCACTTTAGAGCTCAGGCTCTGTGTAAAGATGAGGCCTCGGGACCTAGGCTATAGGGGCTTCTCTGGTGGTCTAGTGGCTAAGGCTCCGAGCTCCCAGTGCAGGAGGCCTGGGTTCGATCCCTGGTCAGGGAGCTAGATATCACATGCCACAGCTAAGAGTTCGCATGCTGCAACTAGACATCGAAGACCCTGTGTCTGCACCTAAGACCCAACTCAACCAATCAATATTATTTGTGCAGCCAAATCAATCAATCAATATTTTTTTTTTTAAAAAGGAACTAGGCTGTAATGTGTATGTGTAGACAGTATTGGGGCTCCAGGAAGAACACTGAGAATAAAGCATAAGCGGCACTCAACTCACTTCCATGAGTCCAGCTGGGGCCCCGGATAGAAGAGCTGCTTCAGAACGAAGAGGAGCCAGTCTGAGTGATTACCTTTCCTTCCTAATACGAACCTGGGTTGTCTGGAAACGCAGTAATAGAAGAACTGAGATATCAGGTGATCATTAAGAGGGCTCAGTATTTATCCAGCCTTCATTTTACAGATGAGAAACCCCAGGGTCCAGAGAGGTTGAAAAAACCACTGACCCAAGATCACACAGCTCAAGAGGGAACAAGAGTTTGCCTCCACATAATTTGAGAACCTAAATAAAACAGCACTTTAAAATTTTATTTATTTATTTATTTGGCTGCCCCAAGTCTTAGTTGTGGCGCCCAGAATCTTTAGTTGCAGTCTGTGGGATCTAGTTCCCTGACCAGGGATGGAACCCAGGGCCTCTGCATTGAGGGCACAGAACTTAGCCACTGGACCAACAGGGAAGTCCCCCAAACAGCCCTTTTATTTTGTTTAAAAAACATAGTTTTCTAGTAATATGACCTTTTGAAACTATCTGCATTCATCTCTTCATTTATTTATTTATTGGCCACACAGCAGGTGGGATCTTCATCATCTTATTTATTTATTTAAATTTATTTTTTATTTTTTGGCTGCAAGGCATATGGGATCTTAGTTCCCTGATCAGGAATCGCCTGAACCACTGGACCGCCAGAGAAGTCCCCCCAAACAGCACTTTTTAAATTACTAATTGCCTGCCTCTGTTTTGTTATCTTTTGATTTGTTCACCGGGCTACGCTTATTGTTGTTGACTTTTTCTTCTTATTGGGTAAATGCAGAGGCTGGTTTGATGGTCTATGTAATTTCTGTGTCATAGTGACTCAAACTTGTGTGAAATGGATGAGCTTCTCCCTGGGAGAATTTTTAAACCAGGGTGGGCGGATGGCAGGGCACTTGCTTTTGTGAACAAATAACATGGAGAAGGCGGGAAAGGGTAACAGAGAGACATTGTCCGTGACTCCAGCAGACACACCATGAAACGGTCCTTTATTATAGTTCCTGACTGATTACCCTGAAGCTCATCTCTGCCCCTCGCCCTCAAACCCCCCCTCCATTCACTCTAGCCTCCGTTGTGCCAACATAATCGCTTTCTAAAGTTCAGATTTGCTCCATTCACCCCTCATTGCCTACGGTTTACAATGTAAACTTCTCATTTGAAATGCAAGAGCCCTCAAAATGGCCTTTATTTTATCAGTCTTCTGCCAGTCAGCATCCCCATCATCAATTTTTTATTTTAATTAAAAAAATTTTTAAAAATTGAACTATAATTGACTTACAGTGTTGTATTAGTTTCAGACGGACAACATAGTGATTCGATACTTTTATAGATTATGCTCCATTTAAAATTATTATAGAGTGTTGGGGCTGTAATCCCTGTGCTGTATATTACGTCCTGTGCCGTATCTTATGTGTTTTATACCTGGTAGTTTGTACTCCTTAATCCCCTTCTACTGTCTTGCTCCTCCTCCTTCTTCCCCACTGTCACTGCTGGTTTACCCTCTATCTAAAAGTCTGCTTCTGTTGCGTTATATTCATTCATTTATTTTTTAGATTCCACCTATAGGTGAAGATATAAAATATTTGTCTTTCTCTGACTTACTTGACTAAGAATAATAGCCGCCAGGTCCATCCATGTTGTTTCAAATGGCAAAATTTCATTATTCTTTTATAGCTGAGTAACAATCCATTGTGTATATACCATATCCTCTTTATCCATTCATGGAATGATGAACATTTAGGTTGCTTCCGTGTCTTGGCTATTGTAAATAACGTTGCTATGAACATTGCAGTGCATATATCTTTTTGAATTGGTGTTTTCATTTTCTTTGGATATATACCCACGAGTGGAATCTCTGTATCATGTGGTAATTCTATTTTTAGTTTTTTGAGGAACATCTATCTGTACAGTTTTCCACAGTAGCTGCTGATCCTCACTTGCTGGAGGTCAGGCCTGGGAGTGGCATAGAGAAGCTTCCCCAGCAACTTCCTCAGAAAGTGCTTGTGAGCTGGGCAAGCCTGGAAATAACACCAACTGCTCTCTGGTCGTCTTTTTGCTTTGTACACCAGTTTGCCATTTATCAGGGTCCTGGGGTCTTATGCATATTGGGTGCAGGTGTGTTGAATGAGGTACATGTATATGTGAGGGAACAGGTAGAAACTACCTGTTATCATTTCATTCTTTGCAACTGTGCAATCAGTCATGTCACACAGATTAGACTCTTAATATAGTGTTAGGGAAACCCTTGCCCAACTTCTAATTATATTTGATCCCGCTTAGCCTTATCCATATAAAGTTTGCAAAAGGAGATAGTTCAATAGCAAAACAACATAATCTGGGAAACACTGAATTTTATGCACATGGGGATGAACACAAAATTCCCTGTAGCTAGAAGGCAGAGAAGCTGAGCCATGAAGTGGTTGGTTGCTAAATGCTGGGCATCTTCATTTACATCTCCCTCCTACCCCAGTATCAGCACCTCACATACCCACTTGGCCCCAGAAATCAGGTCCTTCATTATTAAAACTGTTTTTCCCATCTGCAAGAAATATAAGTTCTCCCCGTCCTTTAAATTCTGGGGGCTGGGGTGGGAGAGAGAAAAATGAAATCACTGTAAAAACACTTAAGTTCTGAAGCACGTGATTGGTTTTCAGGCGTTGACTATAAAACTAGAGGGTGGAGATGCTGGAGAGCTGACACTCGGGGTGGGGTGGGGTTGCTGCAGCATCCATCACCCCCACCCTGGGGCATCCTGCACCCCCAGGGGCACCCCGCATCTCAGGAGTGCCCCACGTCCGAGGATAACCCCGTGTCCTTGCAGCTCCCACAGTGCCGCACTGCATGTGTGGGGTGAACATGGCCAGCTCTGCGCCATCTCAGCATCACATGCAGCCCTCTTGGGGTGAACTGAAGGGCCATGTATTTGCATTGACCTTTCCATTCTCTGTTGTCCATATTCTCTTGCAAATAAAGTTTGTGGCTATTACTCAACAAAGCTGAGAACTGATGACAAAACTGGAAAAAAATTAAATGCATTATTGAAATGAAGTCTAGTTCAGAGTATGTTTGGCATTAAAGCATATGGAGGCCATCAGTCCAGTTTCAAATGAGTTTCCCTGCCCTGGTCGGGAAGGCGAGGAGTTCTGACTTCTCGAGGTTGGGGCAGAGGCTCAGGGTAGGGAGCAGTAAGGACCACCCCACCCGCTTTGGGCTGCAGGAGGCAGTTCTAGACCCTGCTTTCTGCTGAATCAAGGTCATCTCCAGGGAGGACTCTCAGAGCCCCCATGCCTCACCCCTGTGCTGGACAGATGTGACTTCCTGGCCATGCCTCCTCCAGCTCACCTCTCAGGCTCTTTCCCCTGCTGGCCAGTCCGGGCTCCCCTCCAGCATCTCTGATGGATGGCCTCAGCCTCACCTGCTCAGGGAAGTCCTCCCCACCTGGAATGGTCCATGGTGGCACAGAAGCAGCCCACGGGCTAACACACACAGCGCACACCAGGTCTTGATGAGCAGAGATGCCGCAACGCCTGATGCCACGTGGCTTGTAAAACAATGCTCCCCCTACCCAACCCCAATAATACCAGACCCAAGTCCATGGTCAAGGGGAGAACAATGTTAGAAACGAAGTATACACTCCCTTTTACGAACCCTGCCTTGATTCTTCATTTCAGGAGAGCAAAAGGAGCTGGAATAATTGAGAGATCCCCTTGGGTGGTTGTGAGAAAAAAGGATAAAAGATCCTACATAGAGGGGAGGGATAAATTAGGATATTGGGATCGACATACACACACTACTATATATAAAATTGGTAACTAATAAGGACCTGCTAATGTAGTACAGGGAACTCTACTCAATGCTCTGTAATGACCTATATGGGAAAAGAATCTAAAAAATAATGGATATATGTATATGTACGGGCTTCCCTAGTGGCTCAGTTGGTAAAGACTCTGCCTGCAAGACTAAGCAACTAAATCAGCACCATGAAAACGGATTCATTTTGCTATACACTTGAAACTAACACAACAATGTTAATCAACTATACTGCAATAATTAAAAAAAAAAAAGATCCTAAATACTTAGCAAGTATAACAGGGCAAAGGGCTGACCACGATATAGGAGAGATGGGAGCCTGACTGGCATTAACACTCCAGACCTCACTTTGCTCATTTGCAGAATGGGAGAGGCGAGTAGGGAGAAGGGAACCCCAGGATCCCAGCCTTCTGGCTCTGTGATTGGCTCCCGTAGTTCTCATTGGCCTTTCCACTCCCAAGAACTCACTGCTTTGAGGAAAGTCACGTGGACAAGCCCAAAGCAGAAATAGGCTGGGAAGTCTCTTTCCAGCGAGGCCTCACCAAATATTCCATATTGAAAGGGTTCATAATGGCACCCTTGGGAAAAGCAAGGCAGGCAGCAAGGTGCTTACATTTGTGGAGATTCTCACATTCTGTGGATTCCACCCTGGAATTCTGTGGAATACACTGGTGTTTAGATCACTCCGGTAGAAGAGGTGTGAGCATCTACAAGTTGCAATTCTCACTTAAAAGCTGCCACCTAGGATCCAGACTGGGTCTGCAGTGACCACGGTCTGGCACCTCCCCACCATGGTGCACACAAGACAGCGTCGCTACAGTGGTGTGTAGACAAGGTCTGTTCTCTCCAGTATCTACCGACTTAAAAGAGATAAAAAGAAACCCCAATAAAAATGAACATCAACGGATTCTCTGGAAAAGAAAGCAAATTTGCTTAAGCCATTAACACATTGGATACAAGTGTGGCTCATATTTATATCCACATGAGGAATTTGTTACGATGTAGGGGAGGAAAGTTCCAGGACATCACAGTAGAGAGACTTGAGGGGGTTGTGTGTGTGGAGGTGGAGGGGGTGGGGGGAGGGTCTTGGCCACCTCACTTCTTGACCGGCAAGGATTTTAAGAACTGTGAAGAATGTGGGTTATTCTCTAGAGAGAAGGCTGGAGCTATAAATGATGACCTGGTCGCATCTGTGAGATCTTCGTCCTAGACATAGAAAGGAAAACTCTGTTTTGATGGCTGAATCATGCAGGATATTGTATTCTGGAATATGTGTTTCCTGATGTGAAATAGTGGGGTTTGTAATACAGAGATGAAGTTCACACATTTAATTAATAAGTAAGTTTCTCTTGTGAGGTCTGTGTTGGAGAAATTATTACGTTCATTTCACATTTGGATACCGACGGTACGGAGGGCTTATCTTGAACTTAGGTGACCATCTGTGCTGGCTCGCCAGGGACAGTCGTAGTTTCTGCATCTTGTTCTGCTGTCATTATTAACGGTGTCTCCTTTCCCTGTCACAAGTGCTCTGGTTTATATTTAAGTATACGGTCACCCTAGCCAGCTGACACACTGCTGGCAACAGGAGGGTTGAAGATCTTTCATTTCATTCACCAGATCATCCATTGAAGCAAATGTTTTCCCAGTTGTCAAAAGTCCTTTGTTTCTGACTTGCAGTCACACACAACAGCGTGTCCTTTAGAAGAGAAGATGCACCACCCAACAGGCCTGAGGTCTCTGGTTGAAACATTGTGGCTTGTCTTTCACTTTGTTTTGTTTGATTTTCACAGTTATGGAAACCTCGGAAGATTTACCTTTTATGACTTCAGCAAGCGTTATTTCTTTTGTGTCCCAATGTCCTATCATTTTAAGTTATCCTGTTCGTAATAGGATTTAAAGTAAAACAGAAAAGAAAAAAAATTGAAACATAGCAGCATGATTCCACAAGTGCTTATTCTAGTGATTTTTTTCTTGAAAAACTTACACGAAGAAAATTGACATGCTTTCCTCAGCCCTATAATTAAGTATGCCTGCCCGGAAGTCATACACAATATTTATGATTTTTGTGATTAATGTCCATCATAGTAATGCCCGTTGAAATTGCATCGTCACAACCAATAATGGCTCAGTTCTGTCTTGGGTTGTCCTGGGTGCAAAATCACCAGTTCTCCTTACATCACTCGTATCTCATCAGTTGTCTTTCTTTTTAAATGACACTTCTCTGTGTCATAGCTCATTGTGAATCATGAATTGCCAACATATGGTGCCATTAACCAAGAAATCATCTTGTACCTTTCCTGGTTAACCGAAATGGAGTTGAAAATATAGCCTGCTGGTAACTTTCTTGTAGGTCTTTATGTGTCTGCAGGAAAATTCACATTTCCAGTGCTTCCCACTTTCTTTAGGCCTTTGACAACAAATTTCGAAGTCTGGTAGTAGGCAGGTTGGTTTGTCATAGCAATTTTTTTTAACCCAGACATTAAATGAAACCGAAAAGCTTCATGTACATCTAGTTCAAATAATGTTTCTTCCAGAAAGAACATCCCACAGTAATAGCAATGACAATAATAGTACGTTTCATGAAAATCTGAATTACTAAGCTAATGGAGATTGCATAAAAGGGTTACTGTTTGCCAGAGACCCCACTCAGAGAAACTGACAATCAGCAAAAAGTTCTTAGCAAGGGCTTTGTGCTTTGGGGAGCAACGTAGAGAAGAGTGCCGTGGCATTAATACAGAGCCTCTCCAACTGTTTTCAGTTCCTGTTCTCAAGGAGGAGGAACAAAGGGCCGGTACTAGTACGATAGAAGCTTTTCCCCATAGTACGGTCAGAAAGTTTGACTACTCAAGAGAAAGTGTATTACTGTAAATATACATATATAGATTTCATGGTTCTTAATGATTTATGTTAAGTGTCTTCATTGCTAAATGCCTTTTTCTTTTGTGCACTCCCTGAAGAATCTTGCTTCAAGGAATGTCTGCAGAGGCCAGAGTCAGCTTTGCTTGTGGGGGAGGGGAGGGTTCCAGCCGCTGGGGCTGGGCCACATAGTTTCCCGAGGGGTTCCTTGGGCTGCCAGGGAACTAAGCCGAGTGCAAGATGGGTGGGAGAGCCCCCATCTGGCTTATCTGAAATCGACAAGAGAGTTTATCTGCTCCTAGGCTTCCCAAACAGCCCCAGGCAAGCAGAATCTGCATCTAAAGGTGCATCTTTTCTGCCTGGATTGGGCTAGTCTGGAAGAGCCCTGGGAGGACTGGGCGCTACAGATTGTTGAGGACAGACTGCCATTGTAGGTGCCTTGCTGCCTCCTTCATCCTGGGGTTTTTGCCTCTGTACTGTGTCAAGAGACAGGCAGAAACTGCCAGGAACAGGCTCTCCACACACCAAATCAAGGTGGGTTGGTGTCACAGCCGCAAGCCCAGGGGCATCTGGTTTAGGCTGACATCTAGAGCTGTCCTTCTACCCCGCCCCCATCCTTTCTGGCATTAATAACTTGAAGACAGATACTCAACGGCTAGACAAGGACCCAGATAATCTGGACCTGGAGGCCTGAACTCAGATCCCTGCTTCATGAGCACTCTGAACCCAAGGAAATAACCAGGTTAAAAGGAGATTCGTCTGGCCTTTGCCGTAGGCCACCAGGACAGAAAGTGTGTGTGATTAGTTCCTCCTTAAAGCAAGATTACCAGGTCAGCCTGTTGCAAAGTCACGAGGTCCTTGAGATATCTGCCCCAGTCAACCCAACTGCCTGCCTTCAGTGCTACTGGGCTTGGCTTTAACTTTCTGGAAGATCCACCACATCTTCTCGGGTTTCAAGAAGAATCCTTTTAGGAGTTGAGGGGGTCTCTTCTTCCCTTCCTGATGTGATGACCTTGCACGATGACCTGATGTGACTTCCTGGCATGATGACCTTGTCCTTCATAGGCTTCCAAATCTTTTTTCTCTGAAATGGCCAAAATATGTCCCCCACACTGCCAAAGTACACAGGTGACTCAAGGTCAGAATCTGGAGGGTAGGCCAGTCATTGTTCTGCACACAATCTTCATCTAAATTAATGTAAAACCTTGTCCGAATGGTATGTAAACTGGGTTGAGTTATCGTCAGCAGGCTAACCATCCTCCTTCCCCCCACCAAACGATGGGGCTCCTACAGATTAAAAGATCACCCTCTTCCTAGGCAGTGTGTGATTTGCCTATATCTGAAATAGCAGCATGTACATTGCACAGATTATGTACCTTTTCTTGTTTTTTGTTTTTCTTTTTTTAATTTTTGTGGACGCTGTGCCTCCTCTTTTCACTTTCTGGGAAATCGGCCAGTGTTTCAAGGACCCTGTAAAGAACAAAATAAATGTTTGTAGGTAGTTTCAAGGGAAAATGAGTATGCTGGATGCAACTCTGCCCATCCAAAGAGAAGTATTTGAAGTGCCTTTCTGATATTTTAATGAACTGGAGAGATTCAGAAGGTTGATTTTACTAGTTTACTTTTCAGATTTGTGATCAACGTGTGAGTGTGTTTATGTATGTTGGGGAGGAGGAACTGTTGAGAAAGTGTAGGCAAAGGAGTGCAAACTTTGCAAAGTCCAGCTGAAGAGACTGAAATTGATTGTGTGCAAAGTCAGCTGTATCTGTCTGTTAATCAAGCTCTAAACGCTTGGTGAAGAAAGTGTGTAAGAACCTTCAGCATATAACCTGTCCTCGTTGCCCTTTATAAAAGGGATTTCACTGAAATTTGGGACGTTCCGCAGTCGGCTGTTCCTTTTTTCAGGATATCAGCCTATTGGGGAGGCTGATTCTGTGAGATGAAAGAGACGGAGAACCGGCTTCCAGCAAAGGCTCCTGCCGGCGATCCCGGGCCATGTTTTCCTTCCCCGGCTGCGGAGTCGCCGCAGTTTGCCTCGGGGGGCCCGCGTGGGTCCAGGGCACGACAGCGCATCACCTGTTGGGGCCTCGGGGAAGCGCGCGGCGCGGGGGCGGGCGGGGGGCCCAGCCCGCATTCCTCAGGGACCCGGCGGGCGGACAGACGGACGGACCAGGGGACGCGCGCGCGCGCGCGGAGGGACGCGGGAGGCCGGGCGCTGGAATGCAGTCTTCCCCGGCGAGAGAGACTTTGCACGGGAGCGGAGAGTAGTTTGGGGTGGGGTTTCGCACCGTCCCCTCCTCTCCACCCCCCGGGCCCCCTTCCAGGCGCTTTCTGGAAGCGTTTTTTCAGAACGGCGCCCTGAAGTTTAAAGACCAGAGAGGAGCCTGGGCCGGAGGCAGGGACAATGGAAGAAAACGAAAGCCAGAAATGTGAGCCATGCCTTCCTTACTCAGCAGACAGCAGACAGATGCCGGGTAAGTAAGAGGCTCTCATTCAAAGATGGAGTTACGGTTCCGCGTGTGCCTCGCGGCTGGCTGCTGCTTTTTATAACTGCAGACCGAGCGCCTGGCACAGTAAAGGCGTATTTCTTGGGGTGGTGCGTTTTCCCAACTCAGTGGAGAGCTGTAGGCTGGACTTTTTTTTTTTTTTTTTTAAATCTCTGGCAGGATTTTCTTAAGCAGCCAAAGAAGTGGCGGGGTGATGTTACACTGGTAGCCCTGTAAGCCGTCAGTGCTTGCTAGATCTCCAGGCAATGACAAATACATCGCCCAAAGCAGCTTTCCATACTCCCTGCTCCAGCCGCGGAAGAGAGGAGCTCTTTCTGGAAAGGTCTCTCGGGGACGGCAACACTTCGATTCATTGGTTGGGGGGATTCCACGAGGCACAGGCACGTCGGAGGCAAGTTTGGTCGTATTTGAGAGTTAAATCGCAGAGTTTTCTTCTTTTTTTTTTTTTTCTTTTTCTTTTTTTACCGGGTCGGAACAGCAGGGGAGCACTTGTCCATGTAGAGGAGAGATGGAGCTGTGCGAATTTTCTGTATACTTGAATTCAAAAGTTGGGAGCTGTTAAGACAGTTCTGATAGATTTTCTCTGAGCAGTTTCCCTTTGATTGTGTTTATAATAGACTTGTCTTTTCCGTAGGGAACTTCCAGAAGCTTATGTCGTTCCAAAGAAATTATGCAGTGTGGTTGGGTGGGGAAAGGGCTCCTCGGCTGGGCCGTCCAGTGTCTGACGTCTGTGACTCCGGAGCCTACCTTGCATGCACTATCGCGAAGGCAGCGGGTTTGGACCCAGCACAATCCAGAACCCTCCCCGCCCCCACCTTAGCCCAGGTTCATCCAGGGGCCAGTTAACAGCCAGGCTTGGGGGGCTGCAGTGCTGTGCGTGGGAGTAACAACAATGCACAGGGGAAAAGGTGTGTGTTTTTTAAAAGGCAAAAGGGAAGTCACACATGACTCATCCACACTGAAAATGCAAAACTAAGCCAGACAGAAGAAAATACAATTAGAAGAGATAGAAATTCCCCCCGGTGAAAAGCAGGAAACTTTAAGACCAGTGAACCCTGGAGAATCCCAGACTCCGAGTCCTCCGCTTGCTGGCTGTGTTTGTGCTGTCAAAGCACTACACTCTCCTTGGGGGCCCCCGGGCAGTGGGGCCCCCTCCCCTGCCCTCTTTGATAGACAGGGTCCTGCAGCAGGAATTCAGCCTCTGGGCTTCTGCTGCATTACGAAATACTCGGAATCTACAGGCGCAGCAAGAGAGTGGAACTGATTTAAGAAACAATTTACAAACAACCACAGCAGTTCAGAGACACTTCAGAGACTGAGATGGGGAGACTGATGCAGTGTGATCACTTTATTTCATTTATTCACTAAATATCAAGCCTCTGTTCTGTGGGAGTCACTGTTTTAGCTTCTGGGGATCCAGCAGTGAACAAAATAGATGAAAAGCCCTTGCTTTATATTCTAAGGGCCAAGTTTGGGGGAAGGGGAGTGGAGGACAAAAACAATAAATAGATAAGTAAAATAGCATGTTATATGGTGGGGTTGCCGTATTTGTCAAACAAAAATAAAAGGCTCATTTAAATTTGAATTTCAGGTAAAAAAATAAACTTTTTTTTTTAGTATAAGTGTATCCCATGCAATATTTGGGATATACTTATGCTAAAAATTATTCGTTGTTTATCTGAAATTCAAATTTAACTGGGCATCTTATATTTTATCTAGTAAGTTTATTAAACTGTGGGGGAAAATAAGGCAGAGAAAGAGAATATTGAGTATGGGGGGGTCAGGGGTGAAACTGTAGTAGGGTTGTTAGAGATGGCCTCACTACTATGTTGGAGGAGGTAGTGGCAACCCACTCTGGGGTTCTTGCCTGGAGAATCCCCATGGACAGAGGAGCCTGGCGGGCCACAGTCCACGGGGTCTGAAAGAGTCGGACACGACTGAGCGACTCAGCACTGCTGTGATACTTGAAGGGACATCAGAAAGAAGTGAGGGAGAGAAGAAAAAGGGCATCTTCAAAGAACAACATGGGGAAAGGATGGATAGAAAAGAGGTTAAGAGAGAATTCTAGGCCCTGTCGGGTAGGGCCTCTGATAGTAGAGTAAGGACTTCGGCTTTTATTTCAAGGGAGGTGGGAGCTGCTGGCAGGTCTGAGAGGTTTCTTCAGAGGTAGTCCTGGGTGCTTTACTGAGAATCACCAGAGTGGGGTTGGGGGCAGAGCAGGGAGCTCAGTTAGGAAGTTTTCAAAGTAAACCAGTCACTAGCTTGGATCAGCAGGTAGGGGAGTACAGCAGGTGGTCGTAAGAAGACAGACTTTAGATATATATTGAGGATGAAACTGAATTTGCCAAGGGATTGGATACAGGATATAAGAGAGACAGAGGAGTCGGAGATGACTTCAGAAATTTTGGCCTGTGCTTCTGGGAAGTTGTCATTTACCTGAAGGGGAAAGTGTTGGAGAGGAGTAGCAGAGAGGGTGTTTGTGGCTTGGAAGTGGAGAGCAGAAAATCTTTTGGCTATGGTAGGATCTGGAAGCTTATCAGGCATCCAAGTGGAGATGTTGATTGCAATTTGGATATTTGTGGCTGGAATTTAGAAGAGGGGACCCAGGATTGTTAGAAATGGTCCAGGATTGGGTCTGTGTGCAGAAGGAGGCTAGAAAGGTGGCTGGGGAGCGCATGAAAGAGGGCTAAGAATTCAGGTTAGATTTCTAAGATCCCCATTGCGTCCTGGGTGAAAATGATGCTGTGAAGGAGTGTGGCCTCTTCTCCAGTTCTTCGATACGCAAGAGGACCATGCAAAGGAGGCTAGCCTCTGATGGCTTCATCACCCATGATTCCTTGTGGGCTTGATCGTATTTGGCATTGTAATAATACCAGTGAGAGTGTGGTATTCGAGGGCAAAGACCGTGACTTCTTTGTCTTCACATCCCCAGAACCTAACAGAGCACCAGGCATGAGACAGCAATCAATAAATATGTGCTGAACAAAAAGCTAATTATACCACCCTAGGGCTTTGAGTTTATCAATCTACAGATAGATAAGGATCTGCTGGGTGATCCTATAACTTGGTCAAACCGAGACAGTTTTGAGAGTGAAAGGGACCACTATAAATAATTTCAGTGGGACAACAGTTGTAACCCAGAACTGTTTTGGCAACTGGGCATATGGTTACCTTGAGAATAATTGTTATCGATGATGCTCCTGGGGCTGAAGCGTCAGCTGCTGGGTAGTAAACAGTGTGAAGTGCAGAGAGGTGCTTAGTAATTAGTGGTTGAATTTGAGTCTGACTATATCATGCTCTTTTTTTTTGGCTGTGTGCCATGTGAGATCTTAGTTTCCCAGCCAAGGATGGAACCTCTGCCCCCTGCAGAGGCAGCACTGTGTCCTAACCACTGGAGCACCAGGGAAGTCCAATATTCTGCTTCTTTTGGGCTCCCCAGAGTGGTCCTTAGGATGCCCATGCCTGCCCATAGCAGCCCTGAGGCGACTGCTTTCACTCTGGCCCCAGTGTCTTGAAACCCCTGTGCAGCTGTGTCAGCCACCTGCTTGCCTCTACCACCCCTGATAAGATACTAGTATTCACTGTGGTAGTAATCATTTCACAGTATGTAACTATCAAATCAATGTATTGTACACCTTAAAATCAGATAAGATTACATGTCAGTTATATCTCAGTGAAGTTGGAAAAAAAATCATATTGGCAGCCTTGCAGAGTATAGCCCTGGCAGGGGAGGTGGTAAGTGGAGGGGTCCCCAGGGCTCCCCAGACATTCTGGTCTGTGCTCCAAAGCATCCTCTAAAATTGCCTATCAGTTTCTGTCCCTTATCCTGTTTTAACCTTAAAGCACTTTTCAGTCAGTTCAGTTCAGTCTCTCAGTTGTGTCTGACTCTGCAACCCCATGGACTGCAGCACACCAGGCTTCCCTGTCCATCACCAACTCCCAGAGCTTCTAAAACTCATGTCCATTGAGTCGGTGATGCCATCCATCTCATCCTGTTGTTCCCTTCTCCTCCTGCCTTTAATCTTTCCCAGAATCAGGGTCTTTTCCAATGAGTCAGTTCTTCACAACATATGGCCAAAGTATTGGAGTTTCAGCTTCAGCATCAGTCCTTCCAATGAATATTCAGGACTGATCTCCTTTAGAATGGACTGGTTGGATCTCCTTGCAGTCCAGGGGACTGTCAAGAGTCTTCTCCAACACCACATTCAAAAGCATCAATTCTTCGGTGCTCAGCTTTATAGTCCAACTCTCACATCCATACATGACCACTGGAAAAACCATAGCCTTGACATTCATGTTACATATTATCTGTTTGTTGTCTGCCTCCTTAATTATAATGTGCCTCCCCTATGAGGGAAGGGAAGTAAGTCTACTTTGATCACCACTTCACTACACTTCCTAACTCCTTTCAGTGTACAGAGCAGGCACTCAATAAATATTTGCAAAAAATAAATCAGTCAATCAGCAAACAAGCCATTGAGACAAGAATGCTTTTCTGGATAGGGGAGGGGCTGTTCCTATTTTGTATAAAATCTCTAGCAAAAACCTCTTTTATTTACTTTTGTAAGATTTTTTAGAGGAATCTACATAATGGCCTGGTTTCAGCTGTTAATTTTTGTGCCAGTGTGTCTCTGGTGGTGATCTTTATGATATTAACAAGGGAGCTGGAAAAAATGGAGGAACTCTGTGCGTCCCAACAGAATATGTGATACATAGGAGTCAGATGACCTGATTGCTGTAATGTCTGTGGTTTAGCATAATCAAGGTTAATTTTTGCTTTGAACAATGGAATGTGGACATTCCTGGACAAGTGGATCCCGGTGGTTTACCTCCAGGTGACCCTGGGACCCAAGTCGTCCAAAGGATGTCTAGTTATGATGACAATTCCCCAGGGTCTTGGAGGTTTCTGCTGGAGGTTTTGCACTTAACTGGCCAAAGGGGAAAGAAGAAAGGGTAGGAAAGAGGACTCAGGAGGTCAGGGGCCAGGGCTAAAGGTGGCCCATATAGTTTCTTCCCACATTGCATTGAGCGGAATTAGAACAAGACTCCAACTAGATGAAGGGGACTGAAAAACATGATTTTCTTGTTTGTGCACAGAAGGATGTAATTGTTTAAATACACGGACATACCTGTGACTGCTGCCATAGTAGATTGGAATGCGTTTTACAGCCAGACAAAACTGTAGCTCCCCATGATACTCTAATGCAAGAGAGCATCCCAACACAGTCTAGAAAACGACACCTTAGAGACAGCTGACCAGGAGCCACTATGAAGCAGTGGGGGACTCCTTCCCCGGGAGGACAGGATCCTCCTAATCTGATCCAGGAGTAAAATCTCAGGAAGGCCATCCGCCCTGTTCTTGGCTCTCAAATGACAAGCAGGCATGGAACGCAGGAACAATGCCAGGCCCAGATCCCGGGTTGCAGGTCAGGCGACCCAGCCCCGGCACCCTGAGTGGGGGCTGCGAAGCCAGTCTCGGCAGCTCCTGTGGTCTCTTGCCTGCAGGGTAATTTGCTCTGTGGGTGTCTTCCTTGGGGTGACCCATCTTCCATACTCCTCTGCCTGCCTGGTCCCTGCCCCTCCCCAGCCCCCCACTTTCTACTTTTCCTTTCCAGAAGTCTCCATCCCAGCCAAAAAGCCCTTTGAAACTTGGAAGAGTATCTCTCTGGCACCTCTGTCCTCTCGATCCCCACTCCTGCTCCAGGGAAGGTTGCTGGGGACCGTTCTCCCCTGGAAGCTCCCATCTTGCTCTTTGCCTTGCAGGAGGGGTTGCTCTGGGCCGACAGAGGCTGGGAGGGGCAGGAAGGGGAAAACTGGAAACCTTGTCTTCAAACTCCAGCTTCATTATTTGTTTGACACAGATTTCCAGAATAGCAAACAGCCCGACACACCCAGGCTCAAAAGTTAGCACCAAAGTGCCTTCCAGACAAGGACCAGAACTGAGCTTCTGTTTCCAAGCCTCGGGCAGTGTGTCCACGTGGACAGTGGAGTTGGTGGGACTCCACTGGCTGTGGAATTGTGACTGCACGTCCTCTGCGGCTCCCCTTTGCTTTTTTCCTCCTCCACTGAAAGGTCCCGTTCTCCCCAAATGGCCGGAATGGGAGAGCCGTGTCCTCTGCCTCGGGCGTGGGAGTCGATCGCTTCCAAGAACTGCGTCTCATAGAGGAAGAAGCTCCAGTGACCCCTCCAGGGTCACGGTAAATGGGAATGGGTTGTACAGCCCATTGTGTAGGAGTCGTAGGGCTGGGTTGTACAGCTTCGTGTGGTAGCCGCATTGGTTGGTTTGTTGCGGGTGCTGTCAAAGTGGAGCAGGGTAACCTGCAAGCAGGTGGGATCCAGAGCTCAGTGAGCCGCCAGGCAGGCAGGCGAGGCTGAGGGAGGGGTGGGTCCCCAGGGCAATGAGAAGCCAGTGCATTTACCCACTGGTGCATCTGCTGTCTGTTTCTGCTGTCCTGCACATTGCATTAAACCTCCGTAAGCACCCGGAGACATTTTAGAAGAATCCATGAGAGTAAAAACTGGAAAAGTAACCTAAGGTGGGGGGCTTCCCAGGTGGCACTAGTGGTAAAGAACCCACCTGCCAGTGCAGGAGACGTAAGAGACACGGGTTTGATCCCTGGGTTGGAAAGATCCCCCTGGAGAAGGAAATGGCAACCCAGTCTAGTATTCTTGCCTGGAGAATCCCATGGACAGAGGAGCCTGGCGGCTACAGAGAGGAACACAACTGAGCAACTTAGCACACAGCCTAAGATGGACGTGACCTCCTTAGTGCCAAGTGTGAAGAGGGTTGTGGTTGGAGGGTCAGCGAGGTGGGGCTGCTCCAAGGTGGATGTTGACAGATGACCCTGAACTCCAACTCTCTCCCTCCCTCTTCCTTTCCCAGTTTATTTCAAAGAACGTGGAAAACTTTTCAGTCTCCAAGGGGTTGCTGTCCTGGCTGTCTTGACCTTTTCTGAGGATCCTGAGATGAAATAGGATAGTTCTTGTGAGTTCATGTGGCAGAGCAAGGCCCAGTAGAACTTTCTGCCCTTGTTGGTAGTTGAGGAACATGAGTGTGTATCCTCCTGGGTGGATGTGTATATTTGTGTGTTATGCCCACGTGAAGAAATCACCTTTTCAGAGATTCCATTTTGCCAGTTAATCTAGCTGTCTGGAATAACTTTTAAAATATATTATTTTCATGATGTCACAAGTAATCAAGGGAATTCCCTGGCGATCCAGTGGTTAGAATTCTGCCATTCCAGTGCAGAGGGCACAGGTTTGATTCCCGATCAGGGAACTGAGATCCTGAGTGTCACACTGCACAGCCAAAAAAAAAAAAAAATTTAATTGTAAAAATCCATTTAGAAGTCAACTCTGTTGTATCAAGTAGACAAAAATTTGACTAATGAAAAACTCATGTGCACACACTCAAAAGCATAAGTTTAAATCTTTGTAGATTGCCCACATATTTCCCAGCCTGAGATGGGACATTTTCCGCACCTGTCTTTATTCAGTAGCTCCTGTTACCTCTGTGTCATTAGAGAAGAGACCACAAACGAGGTAGCCCTCACCAGAGGAGTGGGTTGCTATTTCCTTCTCCAGGGGTCTTCCCTACCCAGAGATTGAACCCGCGTCTCCTGCAGTGGCAGGCAGATCTATACCGCTGAGCCACCAGGGAAGCCCCTATGTGATGAGAAGGTAGAGTAAATAAGTGGAATTAATCTCCCCAAATCTTTTATTTTTTTTCCCAACTCAGAGGTATTTACTGAATCCTTACTAATGACTTTTTGGGGCTTCCCTGATGCCTCAGTGGTAAAGAACCCTGCCAGTGCAGGAGATGAGGGTTCAGTCCCTGGGTCAGGAAAACCCCTGGAGAAGGAAATGGCAACCCACTCTAGTACTCTTGCCTGGGAAATCTTACGAACAGAGGAGCCGGGGGTGTGTGTGTGTATGGGGCGGGGGTGCTACAGTCCACCGTGATCACAAAAGAGTTGGACATGACTTAGCGACCAGACAGCAACTAATGATTAGCGTGGGTTGGGTGCTAAGGGAAATTCCAAAGAAAACACATGGATGAAAACTCATAATAGTGACAGTCAGCGTCCCACAGTTTTCTTATTGGTCCTCAGTACTGGTAACACAAGTAGTACTATTGAGCTCTGCATTTTGTAGGTAGGGAATCAAAACAGAGAGACAGTAGATGGCTTGACTGAAACCATATGTATAGTAAGGAGTGGAGGAGGACTAGAAGTCAGGGCTTTTAATTCTGACCATCATCCCTTCCCTACCTGGAAAAGACTTCACTCAGCAATTGTGTGTCCCTTGAGGGACTACCATGCTCAAGGCGATTTTCAGTGGACGATTTCTCCTGTCATCTTTGGAGGAAAAGGAAACAGTTTCCACCCATTCTTCTAGATGTCGGTTCCATGATTTCAGAAGTGATTTGGGCTTCTCTCATTTCATTCTGGGTCTGACAGACTTTTTATTTTATTTATTTAAAAAATGTTTATTGGAGGATAATTGCTTTATGGCGTTCTGTTAGTTTCTGCTATGCTACCAAGTGAGTTAGCTGTATGTGCACATATGTTCCCTCCCTTTTGGACCTCCTTTCCACCCCACTCCCCCACCCCATCCCACCCCACTGGGTCATCACAGAGCATCAGGCTGGACTCCCTGGCGATACAGTAGCTTCCCACTAGCTGTCTGTCTTACACATGGTAATATATATATGTCAGTGCTAATCTCCCAGTTCGTTCCACCCTCTCCTTCCCCTGCACCATGCCCACGTGTTCATTCTCTACGTCTGTCTCCCAGAGCCTTTTTATTTATTTTTTTCAATATCTTTTCAACCAATAGTTCTATCTTCTCCCCCTTCTAAAGGTACTGTTGAAGTTAATGAATAGTAGAATGAACTAATTGGACTGTTTTTTCCTTCTCTTTCCTCATCAGTGTCTGATGGTCTGATGGAAAAGCTATAATTAGCCATGTAATGAGAAGTGAAGGGTAAACAAGAAGAATTACTCCCAGAATACTCATCTAGGGGTGAAAAACTGGAACAGGGAAATGAGCCCACGTTTCCAGTATTTTCTGTGTCTAACCAACAGGTGCTGTACCTGCAGTTCTAGGTATAGGTATTTCTAGGTAAAGAAGAGAAAAACCATGTTGATGGCACTGCCTTTAGAGGAGCTGGTTTATGTATGAACTCTGAACACTTGTTGGTTTATGTCACTGGCATCAAGTTTTAGTTCTTGGGACTTCACTGGTGGTCCAGTGGTTAGGATTTCACCTTCCAGTGCAGAGGGTAGAGGTTCTATCCCTGATCGGGAAGCTAAGATCCCCACATGCCTCATGGCCCCAAATCCAAAACAAACAGCAGAAACAATACTATAACAAATTCAATAAAGATTAAAAAAAACAGTTAGTTCTCTGAGACTCAGCTCTAGAACTCTTAAATATTGGGTGTGTTTTCTTTACTTAACTTTTGAAGATAAATAATTAGCAAGTACCCTCTTAAATTGGAAATTTAGTTTTAAAAATAATTTAGAGTATATTTATAATAATAAATATTTTAAAAATAAAAAGCTAGAGACTTCCCTGTAAGTACAATGGTTAAGACTCCATGCTTCAGTTGCAGGGGTTGTAGGTTTGATGCCTGGTCAGGGAACTAAGATTTAAATTTGTATATCTAATACCAGTTCAGCCATGCTTAATTTATTAGTGAAAACAGGGAGGCTAAGAGAGGTCCCATCATTTGTCCTTTATCTAGGCTTGAAGGAAGGATTCCTGCCTTCATATTTTAAAATTATAAGTTCTGTTACTAGAATGAAACTATGTTTAAAAATAAAGAAATAATCATAATCACTTAAGTTAACTTTTCCATAGTTACAGATGAGGGTGAAGGTTAACCCAGGTTGTGTTGGATTGTTAGTCACTCAGCCCTGTCCAACTCTTTGCAACTCCATGAACTGTAGCCCGCCAGGCTCCTCTGTCCATGGGACGTCCCAAGCAAGAATACTGGAGTGGGTTGCCTTTCCTTTCTCCAGGAGATCTTGCGAGCAACTGGTCTGACCAGGTGTTTTGGTTTTAAATAACCTCAGGGAAAGAAATTGTCGAGTTTTTTCCTTCTTTTTCTTTTTTGCTGCAATATCTTTATTTCCAAAGTGCAGTTTTTCATATTTCTTTTAGTTGTTGATTTACCCTCTTTCCTGCTGCTGTGTGGGTACATGCCCATGCGCATGTGCACGTGCGCGCGCACACACACACACACACACATCTGCTAAGTTACATTCATACATTATCAGCTGCCACAAACGCACTCAGTGTCCTGTAAATGAGATTTCTAGTGTGAAATCTTTAGTTGTGAGCTGTATCTTTTCTGTTTCTCAGAACAAGGAAAGAGCAACCTGCAGGTGACATCCTTAGAAGATGCAGAATGTCGCAGAACCAAGGAGCGCCTTTCTAATGGGAACAGCCGTGTTTCAGCTTCCAAACCTTCCCGCAACATCCCGAGGAGACACACTCTAGGTGGGCCTCGAAGTTCCAAAGAAATCCTGGGAATGCAAACGTCGGAGATGGACCGGAAGAGAGAAGCTTTCCTGGAACATCTGAAGCAGAAGTATCCGCATCATGCCACCGCCATCATGGGCCACCAGGAGAGGCTGAGAGACCAGGTGCGAACATCCTGCCATTTTCACTCTGCCACGCTCATTCTTCGTTTTTTTTTTTTTATTCTGTTTTCTCCCAATTTTATTGAGATATAATTGGCCTACAGCACGGTATATTTAAAGTATGCAGAATAATGATTTTTATTTATATTCATCCTAAAATGATCATCACAGAAAATTTAGTGAACATCCATCATCTCATTCAGATACAAGATGAAAGAAATAAACAACTTTTTTTCCCCATGATGAGCACTCTTAAGATTTCCTCTCCTCACAGCTTTCTGTGTAATGTACAGTAGTCCTGTTATATTTGTCGTGGTTACTTTATGTTCCTTGTACTTATTGCCGACTGGAAGTTGATGCCTTTTGACCGCCTTCATCTGATTCTCCCTCCCTGTGCAAAGCTCATTCTTTAATGAACAGGAGGGAAAGCACAGTGACCTTCCGGTTAAAGGGGGAAAAAACAGTTGAGTGGATTGTGCCCACTGCTGGATTGTCCCAGATCTCTCTGTTAGCTTGGGGAGAGGAGGCAGATTGCAGAAAAGATTCAACCTGAAGGCTCAGCCTTCTTTAGCAACAACAGTAAGAGAACAGAAAGTGAGAGAAGAGAGACCAGAGAATATGCAGTTCCCCTATAAGAACGTCCCAGGTCCAGCCACAGATGTATCTAAAATGCGGGCAACGCAGAAGTGTATCTTAACTGAGTAAAGCATGGAATCAGCTAATGTCTGCCCCCTTAATCGCTGAGTGCTTGGCACAGTGAAAGAATGAGTGTATGAGTGAATGAACATAAATACATTTTCAGGTTAAAACAGAGCACACAGAGGGGTAGTCTTGTGACAAACCCCTTTACCTCAAGAAGCTGACGTTAGGGTCTTGTTTTCTGCTCTTTTTTCCCAGACGTGTTTTCCTTCTGCGCGCTTGGCTTTCTGCTATCAGCAGCTACCTGTTTCTCAGGTTATCTTGACAGCCGCACAGCTGTCCCTCGACAGTGGCTCAGGGTGTTTTTGTTTCTTGACTGTGTGCAGTTACTTTTCAGGGGACAGTATGGGTTTAGGGTCACAGGAGATGGGAGGCCAGCCTCCTTTGTAGCCCAGAGATCGGTGTTTCCATCTGAGGATGGAGACCATGGTGATGGAAGTGGAGAACATTTAGCAATACTTGGGGTCAGGGATGAGAGCAGGCAGGTATTGATTTTGACACTCCAGGTAGAGACAAGTTCTGTGTTTTTAAGTTTGCTCTCCTGCCAGTTAGTTACGAAAGTGATGTCTAACTCAGCTTTTTGTTATCTATGGGAATGGTGATTGGCGTTGGCCTCAATTCTTTATGCTTTAAGCTCAGTTTGTTTGATCCTTTAAATGAAACCTTCTCTTTTATGAAATCTTTATCAGACAGAGTGCCTAAAACATGTGAAATATGCCTTATGAACTGTATGTTGACATGTTCACATCCCAAGAGGCAGCAGGCCCAGAAGAAGAGAAAGAAGAATCTAGATTGATAATGGAGAGGAGCAGATGAATTCTTCACTAAGAACAGGATGGCTGTCTTCATTTCAAGTGTGTGTAGAGAATGCCCCTATTTTCTTTTATTTCTATTTATCAGTTATGTAACCTCCCTCCCCCAGTTTTATTGAGATATAATTGACTAAAAATAAAGGTATCCCTATTTTCTACTGATAGTTGGGTCACTGTCCATTTAATTAATAGAATTTGTGCCTCTGTCTGTGTCCTAATATGTGAGGCATCATGCTTTATCCAGTGCTGTTCAGATTGAGGAAACTCAGGGCAGTTAGAGTTACACAGTTTGCTGAGGAAAAGCTGGAATTTGACTTCAGTGAAGTCTGAATCCTAGTTTATTCCTCTGGTCTATAAGTTGAAGACCATTTCCTGTAGAGCAGGCAGTGTGGTCTGTGTATGCTGTATAACGGACATGGTGAGGGGTGTGTTGTGTCTGAGACTGTAGGGATGGGAGCCTGGGTAAAGGAGGCTAGAAAGTTGGTTATGTGTTGAGTGAGGAAGGCTGATATATATATTTTAAATTAAAATGTATTGTTTTGCTGAGAAATACAAATTATCCTGTGAAAAATGGTATATTTTTCATTTAACAAATTTCAGTTATTACTGTACTGTTATTATTTGTGATGTCATAATTCTCCCTCCTACCATGATGGTTATGGCTTTGGGGAAAAAGTTATTACATAAAACTAACCAGAAGGTTGTAAAGGGCGATGGGATGGTGTCGGAAGATGGGGAGTACTGAATTTGGCTGAGTGGCCTCAGGCTCCAACCTCCTGTCTCTTGAATCTCTGTCATATCGTAGTCTGGTCTCAGATGGTCAGCTGCCCCTTTGCTGGGTAATTCAGGATGAGTTCTTGTATTTTCCAAGCTGACTGTCTGTTTTCCATGCTTAGATCTGTGCATATATTTTTCCTTCTGCTGCTGAGTTGCAAAGGAACCTTAATCAGCATTGTAAACATTAGAGATAAGCTTAGGTGATGATTTAGGAAGTTCCTCTAGACAGCACTTCACCTTCTGTCCTTTTCATTCTTTTTCTCCTATCGCCCATTTCCTCTCTCCTATCTTCTTCTCCAAGACACCCTTTGTTCCTCCCAGATCTTCTGACTGTGGATTAGTCCAGGCTTCCTTTACAGGAAGATCACATGACCAGCCTTAAGGAGAAAGGCAAATATCACAAGTCTGATGGACTTTCCAGATATGGAGGTTATAAACACGACACACGCTTGGGGTGGCTGTTCCCTTGGTTGGTTTCCAGAAAAGTGGGCTTAGTGAGAAGAGTGCCAATGAAAGAAATCAAAAATAACAGGATGAAAATGATGTATCCAGCACCTTTCAAGAAATGTCTCGGTGCTAAGGGAATCCAGGTTCTAACTCCTTGGTGTCCAACATAAGGAGAATCAGAGCACACCTTGTGTTTTTATTTTTGTAATTGGAGAATTATTGCTTTACGGTGTTGTGTATGAATTTCTGCCGTACAACAATGTGAATCAGCTATAGGTATACATATACCCCCTCCCTCTTGAGCCTCCCTTTAAACCCCGCCCCCATCCCACTGCTCTAGGTCATCGCGGAGCATCAGGCGGAGAGCGCGACACCTTATGTTTTGACATTTGCATTCAAACCCTTGGAAGATTCATGATTGAAATTTATATTTGAGTCTTTGAAAATAAGTTAGTCAAGAATTTTCTTTAGTCTAAAGGACTGAAAGGCAAAAAAGTTTTCTTTACTCTTTTCTGTGATCTCCAAAAAACGGCACACGTCCCCGTTGCAGCGCAGTGCTTATCTGCATAATGGAATTTTTATTGACTCACTCCCGGGGGGCAACCAGGCTGTGAAGCTGCGTCACCTGGCAGCTAAGGGCGTGGCTCTGGGGTCAGGCAGGACTGGGTCGGAATCTAGTCTTCACCATGTGCTGGTTAAAAGATTTGAAGCTAATGACTTAATCTTCCTGTTCCAGTCAAGGAAAAGATGATACCTGTATCATGGAGTATTGAGAAAGGAAATGAATTTTCTTCCTGTTTCAGTGGCAACTCTTAGCATTACAGTATTCTTTTTAAAAATATTTTTATTTACTTTTTTAGCTATGCTGGGTCTTAGTTGTGGCACGAGGGATCTTTAATTGCAGCTTGTGAGATCTGGTTCCCTGACCAGGGATCAAACCCAGGCCCCCTGCATTGGGAGCACGGTGTCTTAGGCAGTGGACCACCAGAGAGGTCCCATCATTACAATATTCTGATTCCTGGTGGCCAAAAGAAGAGGCTCAGAGGCTCTTATTTTCAAATTAGTGTTTAAAGTCATTTCACTTTTTTACCAACACATATTTGAGTACTTGAAGTAATTTTTCCCATTTGTCAGAACACAATTTTGTTATATTTCTGAAACCCGAATGTATTTTTCCTTAATCAAGAGCTTCAAATTTGGATTTCTTTCACTTATTCATCCCATATATAATTTATTTGGCACCTACCATGGAAAAGGCATTGTGAGAAATACAGACGATGAGGCTTGGCCCCTGCCTCCAAGTCAGCAAAAGAAATAAGGCATTCATGGACAGAGATTAATCCTTCCAAATCCAGCCCGGTGTCACACCTGCTGAGCTGCTCATAGCATCCTGCAGTACCTGTATTGTAGCGTCTGATCATATCTTCATTGTACTTTTCTTTATGTTTTGTTCTCCCATCTACAATATGCTTTTGAAGAGCCTTGTCTGAATCACCTTTGCACAGTCAGCATTTAAGGGAGTACACGCCCGAAATTAGGCACGATCAATTTTTGTTAAATGAATAAGGTGAATATTTCTAATACAATTGGAATGTGATAGGTACCATTTGTTTGGTAAACATAGAGAGGAGTGGGGAATCCAAGGCTTAAGAGATTGATGGCCGTTTGAAATCAGAAGGGATTGAGGCTAAGAAGCTAAAGGAAGGCTAAGTAATTTCCCTCCAGTCAAGAAGCCAGCAGGTCAAGCAAGGTCAGAATTTCTCAAGTCTGTGAGCTCTCCATTGTTGACCTTGGTGTTTTCTCCCTCTGCCTGTAATTTTTCTAAAGTTTTGATAACAACTTATGTAGCTCACAGTCGATCAGGTAATAGAGACATTCCATCGCCATTTCTTTAAAAAAATAAATTGTATTCAATCCCCGAGCATATTAGATAACCACAGAAAATAGATTCCTGTACATATTTTACCTGGAAGGAAAGTTACTTTTGCAAAATAGCTCTGAGTTCAGGAAGGTCTGCAGTTTAGCCATCTCCCATAGTCATGGTCACTGTGTCAGGCTACAGTTTGGAAATGCCCTTCTTTCACGTCTTTTCTAGGGAAGAAACAGATATCCAGCTGGCCTCACACTTGCAGAATCTGGCTGTCCACTCCTAGTCTGAGAAACCATTCTGAAAAGAGTTTTTTTGCCCTTATTTCCAGTTACCCACAGAATTTCTATTTAACTAACTAGGTAAAGAGTGCCTGCTCTGTGGTTAAGATTAGTTTGTGTATTCTTATATCTAACATGATCAAATCTTAGGAGAAAAGAGGAACACAGTTGGCCCTCCTTATTTGGGAGTTTTGCATCCTTGGATTCAACCAAGATAGAAAATATTGGGAAAGAAATATTCCAAAAAAGGAAAACTTAAATTTGCTGAGTTCTGGCAACTATTTATATAGCCTTTCCTTTGTATTTACAACTTTTTATATAGCATGTCTATTGTATTGGTATTGCAAGTGACCTAGAGATGATTCACAGTGTATGGAGGGTGTGCATGGATTATGTCCTAAGTACCCCTTTTTATATAAGAGACTTGAGTTTCCTTGGATTCTGGTATCCCAGAATCTGTTATCCCAGTCTGCTCTGCGTGACTATTATACATTTTAACCTATAAGTCTGTTGTGTCCTTCCATTCGGAATAAAGAGTGAGCAAGTTATAAAGGTTATTTTCCTTTAACATGAGCATTGTGGAGAGTTAAAATAAGGAGATAAGAACATGAACAGTGAGACTATCTGAAATGGGGTCCTTAATACCAGGAAGCATTTTGTCCAGCCTGTTGCTTTCTGAGTGTCCCTCAGATCTCGCTGAAGACTGAAGGCAGGGGGAGACGGGTACAACAGAGGATGAGATGGCTGGATGGCATCACCAACTCAATGGACATAAATTTGAGCAAACTCCGGGAGATGGTGATGGACAGGGAAGGCTGGCATGCTGCAGTCCGTGGGGTCGCGAAGAGTCAGAACGACTGAGCAGCTACAGGAGTCTCACTAGTGGCTGTAGTGTCTGCATGGAAGTGATACTAGAGCTGTGTTCTCGGTACCCAGTGGGTCTGGTGCTGCTTACCAATGTCTGCTGTAGTCCAGTGTGTCTGGAGCCGGAATGTAACCATGCTGCCAACAATGGAAGTAAAGAAAAATAAAATATCTGTCAGCTTGTTTACTCAGAAACATCTCAAGTTCTGGTTCATTCTAGCCATTTTTTTTTTTTTTAATAACCTCTAAAGAACTTTATTCATTGATGAGGAGCTGTACTGTGGAACCTGGAACTACAGACTTTGGTTCAAGCGCAATGTTATCCATTCCTCCACTCTGGAAGTTCCTTAAAAAACTAAAAGTAGAGCTACCATGTGATCCAGCAGTCCCATTCCTGGGCATACATCTGGAAAAGATGAAAACTCTTTAATTTGCAAAGATACGTGCACCCCAGTATTCATAGCAACACTGTTTATAGTAACTAAGACATGGAGACAACCAAAGTGCTCATCAATAGGTGACTGGTTTAAGAAGATGTGGTATAGATATACAGTAGAATGTTCCTCAGCTGTAAAAAAGAAGGAAATAATGCTGATGGCAGCAACTTGAATGGACCTCGAGATTATCATAATGAGTGAAGTAAGTCAGAGGAAGGCAGATATCATATAATATCACTTATGTGTGAAATATAAAAAATAATGCAAACAATTCTATATACAAGACAGAAACAGACCCACAGACATAGAGAACAAACTTTTGGTTACCAAGGAAAGAGGAAAGGGATAAGTTAGGAGTATGGGATTAACATACAAAAGCTACTATATGTAAAGTAGATAAGCAACAAAGATTTACTGTATAGCACAGAGAAGTATATTTAATATCTTGTAATAACCTATAATGGAAAATAATAGAAAAAATATAAAACTAAATCACTTTGCTATACACCTAATATTAACACAATATTGTAAATCAACTATATATATGTCAGTTAAAAATATCCATTCCTTTGACGGATATCTCCTTTTCAGATGGTATGTAATTGATTTTGTTAAGAATCATGGAAAATTCCATTACAGTTAAATCTGGAAGACAAGAGGAGTCTTAACTGCGTCTTTCCTTGAATCAGAGGAGCAGGTCTTAAGAAGCGAGTGCTACTTCCAGGCAGTAGAGTGAAGGCATTTTTACTCACTTCCTTCGTAACTCACTGAGAACAATTATGGGTACTAACAATGGAAAGAGAGAGGGGAAGAAAATTCCATTTTGGGGAAAAAAAAGGAAGCTGTCAGGGGGAGACGGATGTGTCATGTTTTTGTGAAGACCTAGTATGCACAGAATATGGAAAGTGAAATCGCTTTTTAAAGGGAAAGTACGCTACCAACAATTTGTATAATCTTGACCTTACCTTCAACAGAGGAAGTTTTTTGGATGAAAAGCAAAGTTCGTAGGTGAGAGGAGGCAATGTTGCCAGGTCGGAACATTTCCACTTGCAGGAGGCCTGTGATTTAAAAGGCTGTGTGTGTGCCTCTCAGACGTTGATGCCACAGACTGAAGAGTGAGGGTGGCATGGTTTTAGGGCAAAGCAAGCAACGTATCATTGTGGGGAAAGCATTGGATGTCACAGGTCACAGACAAGGCTGCCTCTGTTGACTTCTCCCCTCTGCACGCCAGCTTTACAGTAGCTGGCTGGCCCCATTCAAATGGGAGTTAAAATGAGAAAGGAGCCAATAGGAGACGTATACCTTACAACTCATGTACTAATCAGGATGGTCTTGATTATGCTACATAACAAGAAAACCCTGTAAGTTTTTCTGTGACATGACACAAAAATGTTTTATTTCTCATGCATACAAAATCTGTTGTTTGCGATGACTTTGTGATTTAGGCCACATCCATGGTGTGGTGATGCCATCATAACATGTGGATTCCAAGTCATCATGATAGGAAAAGAAAAAGCTAATGGTTCCTCACAGCTCTTACATATGTTGGCCCCAAAGTAGCATCTGTCATTTCCCTTCACTTTTGCATCTTGAATCAGACACCTACAGGGATGTTGGGTTTATCCAAATTTTGGCTGTGGAGTCTAGTTTAAGAGAGAAATCCCTCCCAGCTTTCCCAAATGTAATGAGTGGTTTTTATCAACTTTGTTGTATTGATACATAGAACTTTATACCTATCTGTACAATGCATCCATTATATTTATGTGTGATTTAAATATATTAACATATATTTACATCTACCTGCAACGGCATCTTTTTTAAAAAATATACATGTTGTACCATATATATATACATATATATATACGAAAGTGAAAGTCGTTCAGTCCGACTCAGTCCGTGGAATTCTCCAGGCCAGAATACTGGAGTGGGTAGCCTTTCCTTTCTTCAGGGGATCTTCCCAGCCCAGGGATTGAACCCAGGTCTCCTGTGTTGCAGGCGGATTCTTTACCAGCTGAGCCACAAGGGAAGCCCATATATATATATATGTATTTTTGGTCATCCCATATGACTTGTGGGATCCTAGTTCCTTGACTAGGGATTGAACCTATGCCCTCTGCACTGAAAGCATGAGGAGTCCTAACCACTCTGCCAGGGAAGTCCCGATGTACAATAATATGTTTTACAGGTATAAAAGGTAGTGATTCACAGTTTTTAAAGGTTATGTATGCCATTTTTAGTTATTATAACATATTGACTGCATTGGTTGTACAGTATATCCTTGTAGCTCATTTTAACCATAATGATTTGTACTTCCTAATCCCCATGTAATGACATCTTTTGACTTATTTTTGATTAAGTGTCATAGAAGAACTTCCATCACACTGGATCATGCCTCATGCCATGGATTTCAGGGGATCAGTCTAGACCTTCGAGAAATCAAGTAGTCCCTTTGTCATGTATGGAAAACCCCAAATTTATCAAATTTTTGTCTGTCATCTTTATCTTAACCCTAATCAAGCTAGGTATATGAAAGTGTTTGAAATTCACAAACATGCATTGACATTCATGGATCAGTATATCAGCAAAGCCTGGAAGGTAGGCTAATTGGAACTAAAGATGCGTTAAGACCGTAGACCGTTCAGTTAATGGAGGCCTTGGGCCACAGTAAAGATCTGGTAAAAGGTTCGTGTTGTGGAGGGATAGATTTTATACAGTTTTGTTTTGTTGTTCAGTCGCTAAATGTGTCTGACTCTTTGCGAACCCGTGTACTGCAGCACGCCAGGCTTCTCTGTCCTCCATTACCTTATATATGTTACAAAAATGAAAAGCTTATAAGTTATAGTAAAGGCAATAGACCCCCTGCTAAGAATTTCATCTTTAGCACTATTAATTTTTTCTAATCCAAAGTGGAAAGTGCTGGTGGAATAGCCATGTTTAGCAGCAGAAACATATTTAGCTTTTTGAACTAATGACTGATTCAGGGTTTACAGACCAATTTCTTACCTCAACCTTAAGGAAAAAGGAAACAACATCTTGGCAGTTAAGAAGTCGAATACAGAGATTTCCCTGATGGTCCAAAGGGTCGGACTTCACCTTCCAGTGCAGGAGGTTATATCCACCAAGGGGTTAGATCCCTGGTCAGGCAGCCAAGATCCCACAGGTACCTCACAGCCAAAACCTGAAACATAAAACGGAAACAATATGGCAACATTCAATAAAGACATTTAAAAAAAGAAATCTAATGCAGTGTATACGTAGCAACCAATAAAACCAAGTCACAGTAGGAAGAAGGAAGAAATAGAAACCTCTCCATAGCTGCCATGAAGGTGGAGAATCTTAGTTAAATGTTCAGCTTTTCTTTTTTTTTAGCACTGTTTTCTCAGCTATTATTTACAGTGGTGGAAAAGTGGAGAAGACTACAAGGACTGCATATTATTGGCAGCACTACAATTGTGATACTTGCTGTTTACACATATGGGTATATTCCATCCTCCCCAGAACCCTGTGGGGTAGGCACTATTTATTATGAACTGTACTTAACAGAATGACACAGAGCCTTTAGATCTCATCCAGAGTAACACAGCAAGTGAGTAGTAGCACCAGGGCTTGATCTCGTTACCTGGATGTGAGGCTCTTGCTCTTGACCTCCAGATTATCTCATCTTTCTGATGAGTGATGGAATCCAAAGATACTCTAATGCACCAAAGAAATAAGGGAGGACTGAGGCTTCCCTGGTGGTCCAGTGGTTAAGAATTCATCTTCCAATGCAGGGGACACAGGTTTGATCCCTGGTCAGTGAACTAAGACCCCACATGTCTCCATGCAACTAAACCAGCTTACCACAACCAGAGAGAAGTGTGTGAGCCATAATGCAGAGCCCACGTGGTGCAACTAAGACTTGACACAGCCAAATAAATAAATGTTGAAATAAGGAAGGACTGGAATGGGGGGACCAGTTTGCCCAGCATCAATAGGTAAGAAATGTAGTGGTCATCGCATATTGGCTGAGTCCCAAGTGGCAAAGTGGTTAAGAACCCACTTCCCAATGTGGGAGATGCAGGTTTGATTCCTGGGTTGGAAAGATTCCCTGGAGGAGGAAATGGCAACTCGCTCCAGTATTCCGCTCCATGGGCAGTGGAGCCTGGCGGGCTGTAGTCCATGGAGTCACAAGAGTTGGCATTACTGAGCATGCACACACACCATATTGGCTGAAATGCCAGCCTTCTGATTAGATCAGCCTTTAATAATTCGGGGAAGAAAAGAAATTTAGGGGGAAGAAAAGTGGTGTATATCTGAGAAAGATAAAAATTGAGAAAATGTGATTTTTCCTGAAGCAGCCCCACTGATTGACGGGAGCGTGTGTCATAACAGAATTACACATTTCATTTAGAAGATACATTATTTGTCTATCAGTGTATGTGTGAGTGTGTGTTTAATAACCTACCAGAGCCTGTGAATAAAGAATATGATAGGATTGAAAGCATCAGTATAAAAAAAATTTCTCATTCTCAGAAATTTCAAATAATACTGGATATATCAAAGGGAAACAATAATCATCTAAATTTGAGCATGATGGAAAACAACAGTAAAAACAAAAAAAAATAGAGCAGTCTAATACTTAGCAGATGATGCTTCTCCAGGGAGCAGATGAAGGGACCGGCCTAGAAATATTTCCCAAAAGACTGATAATTTGCATTGTGGCTTAGAGGGTGGGATGGGCGGGGGGGTGCATTTCAGCAGATTTGGGATATTACATCGTAGGACACATTGTGGGGTCTCAGAAAGAAAGACTAGATTCGAGGGGGTGCAGTCTTTCCTTGCAAACTTGACATTGATCATATAGGATACAGAAAAAGAGGAGGATCCTGAATGGAGATCATTTGCAGCTCACGACTGTGAATGTTTAATTGGGTGCCACCAACCCCTGCATTAGCTTTCATTTTAATTAGTGTTGTGCGGAAGAGCAGGAGAACATGTTTTGAGAACAGTGCTATATTAAAAAGGGCTCTGCCGGAAAAAAAAAAAAAAAGGGACTAAAAATAAGATTCTACTGGAAAATCTGTTGACGGGTACCTGGGAGTAAGTGGGGAAGGTGAGGCAAGTCAAAAAGCAAAGCAGAACTGCGTAGTGGCAGGAGTCACCTGGAAAGTGGCGTTCAGTCAAACCGAGAGCAAACTGCCGTTGCAGTTAGATCGAGATTCGGGCATTGAGGAATCCGCAAAAGACTGGCGGGACTTCCCTGGTGGTTCTGTGGTTAGGACTGTGCTTCCATGCAGGGGGCACAGGTTCAGCCCTTGGTTGGGGAGCTTCAACATAGCCAAAACAATAAATAACAGATAAAGTCTTTATTCGTTCTAAAAAGCAAGCAGAAAACCCCAAAAGAGACTGGTGTGATTTAGTCCAGCACATCAATGCGAACTTAAATTGCAATTGTCTGAATTGTCCTGAGTCTCCTCAGTCATCAAGCTTAATTCTTCATCATTACTCACCCTTCCCCTGCAGCGTTTTCTTGGATTAATTCAGTCAAATGGTTACTTATCATGGTCCCACACTGTGAGTTCGGCATCATATAAAAAACACAAAGTAATATACCAAAAAATACAAAACACCGTACCTGCCCTGTCTAGCATATGTCATGTTAGTGGACAGAGTACCGATGTTTGGGCCCAATATGAGTGAATTAACACACACTAGGACACCCAGCTGTGTGGCAGGAGGCAAGTCGGTCCATTTCCCTGAGGCTTTTTCTTAACCATAGCATTGAGACAGATAATAGTGTTGGGGTACTGATAGATGAGATGATATATCTCTACTGTGGCAGTTTAATGCATTCTTATCAAGGAGAGCATTCTGGTGGGAAAGTCAAGGCCAGTACCATTAGGGCGGCGCAAACAGTGGACATTTTCAATAGCAATGATCAAGACCAGTGTTTTGTAAAGGTATGTTCTACAGAATCCTAGATCCCCAGGCGGTTAATAGCTGTTTGGAGAGAAAGTTACTAATTTGAGGACATTCTTAGTTAACCAAAGTTAATTTCTACATTGCAGGACTGGTCAGATCTTTCAGTATGCTGAATTGTGACTCTCAGGTTGGAGATTTGGGAGTAGGTGGGTGAGGAATGAAATGGGCAGTATTTCCAAACCCTATTTGCCGAAGAATTATTGTTTGGTGGGGGGACTTTTGTCTTGTGAGACACATTCAGAAATGATGGAATGTCATGCAAAAGCTTATATTCAGAGCGGTGGGAGATCTCAAAGAGGGAAGATTTTGTACAGGAGACCAGAAGTTAAGTGGGGTCTCTTGGAATGATTCAGGGCTCCTGGAGACAGTAAGCTTGTCCTAATTATCTGTTTCCTCAATGCCCAGAGCACAGTAGGTACTCAACAGATATCTATGGCAAGGATACTGACAGATTATGATTTGAATGATTTGATGAAGGCAGGGAGGCATTCTGATGGAGGAGGGTGGCCAGGAGAGGCAGTGATCCAACAAGAATGGAGGTGGCTCCCTGGTGAGTCAGTGGATAAGCCAGTCTGAGAGGTGGGGGTGCTGTTTGGAGAAGGGGGAGGGCAGTGGGGTTAAACAAAGGGGAGTCAGATTGTGCTGGACCTTGAACGCCCGGCAGAAAGCTTGGAATGGCAGACACAGGGCACTTTGCTTTCGTTCCACAACTGGAATGAAAAGCAAAGTTCAAAGGTTAGTTTTTCAGTGCTACCTAGAAGGGAACGTGTGGAAAGCCTGGGTGCTTGCCTAGACACGGTTGCCATGTCCAGGCGGCAGTGATAAGGTCCAGTATCGTGGAGCGGGCATGGAGCTCACCCAGAATGAAAGGATGACGACACATCAGATACGCGAATGAAGAAAGGAGAATGACTCGGTGACTCAGTAGAGAAGGATGAAGGTACGAAGAACTGCAGATGGTGCAGCAGGGAAGGCGGGAATACCCAGTGCCCTACCCCCCACTGCCAGCCCTGCCCCCCAGAGACCCAGATTCTCGTTGCCACTGAGGCCCTAGTGTGCCAGTTCATTGAGCAAGTCACTAAGCTCCTCTGCCACCCATCCATATTGTGTGACCCCCTGAAGAACTAGAGAAGAACCACAGAAGGTTATGGCCACAGTCATGAGAGGAGGGGGTGGGGCAGGGAGGGGGAAGGACGCGAGTGTTAACTCTTGAGATCTGCTGCTGGAGATGGGCTGTGGGGAGAAAGATCTGGTCTGGAGCTCAGTGGATTTTTTGACAAAATTCTGTAGCGTCTTCCCTTTGAAAGGCTCTCATATTTGCCCTCTTGGGGCCCCACTTTGCACCAGCCTCGTTTTGTATCCTCGTCTCAGCATCTGTGTCATATCAGGCCTTCTCTTTTTCCTTCCTTTGCCCTAATCCAAGGTTTTCAGACCCTGCACAGGTATGAAAGTGAACTGGGAAGCCTCAAGAATGTTGTGGGGCTGTCACATGGAGCTTTGAACCGAGGCATCAATTTCAACAGAGTGTGGAGGGGGATGCAACTTACTGCTGCCGTTATGTAGGAGGCTTTGCTTCATATCTTATTTGCACCTGAGATGTATTTTGGGATGAATGAATGTGCAGGGACTTTAATTCATGAGTATTTACTGAGATCGCAACTGGGGCAGTCAGCAGTTCTCCAATAGCGCTGAGATCCTAAAGGGGAAAGCAACTGGTTGACGTAGTACTTTAGACAGTGGATGGATGTGAGAAAGGAATGAGTTGTATGCACTGTAGTCACTACTGAAAGATTCCATATTTCGGGTTTGCCTGCCTCCCTCTATCACTTCTTTCCCTTTCCTTTGTTTCTTCCTTCTTCCCTTTTAATTTTGTTTTTTTTTTAAGAATTCTTTCTTTTTTTTTCTTTCAATATTTATTCATTTTTCTTCGAATATTTATATATTTATCTGGCTGTGCCACACACAAGGGATCTTCAATCTTTGTTGCGGCTTGTGGCATCTCTATTTGTAGCATTTGAGATCTTTGGGTTGCAGCATTCAAACGCTTAGTCGCAGCATGCAGGAGGGTCGAGTTCTCTGACCAGGGATGGAACCTGGGCCACTTGCATTGGGAGCAAAGAGTCTCAGCCACTGAGTCACCAGGGAAGTCCCCCTTTTAGAGTGTAAACGTTTTGGTTGGACCAGAATATTCTCCTGTACAAAAGTGTGCATGCGCACTCACTTTCTCAGTTGTGTCTGACTCTTTGCAACCCCGTGCACTGTAGCCCTCCAGGCTCCACTGTCCGTGCGATTTCCCAGGCCAGAATACCGGAGTGGGTTGCCATTTTCTTCCCCAGGGAATCTTCCTGACCTAGGGATTGAACCTGAGTCTCTAGCATTTCCTGAATTAGCAAAAGTGCTGAGTATTAAATGTGTGAGAACCAGTGCTCTTTCAAGTCTGCTGTGTACTTACCGCATCTCCTTGATGTTTCTCCAGCTACTCCATACATGTTTTACTTCTAGTTAAGTACTAGGAAGTTTAGTGCCCATACAAGCTTCTAGAGAACAAATGTCATTTTTGTTCTCTTTCTTGGGTTTGCCTGTTTTATTCATTATTTCAAAGAATCAGTTTCCATTTATTTTTCTTTTCCATATTATTGTTTGCTATCTTGTTACAGATTTTATAATTAATGATCTTTTCCTAGGGTTTTTGTTGTTGTTGTTATTTTTGTTGTCTTTTATACTTTTTTAGAATGTGTACTGAATTTACTTATTTTTTTATTATTCATTTTGGCCACGCCATATGGCTTGCAGGATCTTAGTTCCCTGACCACAGATTGAACCCAGGCCACAGCAGTGAAAGGGCTGCATCCTAACCACTGGAAGGCCAGGGAGTTCCCTGAGTTTCCTTGGTTTTAGTATTTCTTGTTTAATAATGAAGGCATTTCAGTTCAGTTCAGTTCAGTCGCTTAGTCGTGTCTGACTCGTTGTGACCCCATGAATCGCAGCACGCCAGGCCTCCCTGTCCATCACCAACTCCCGGAGTTCACCCAAACTCATGTCCATTGAGTTGGTGATGCCATCCAACCATCTCATTCTCTGTCATTCCCTTCTCCTCCTGCCCCCAATCCCTCCCAGCATCAAAGTCTTTTCCAATGAGTCAACTCTTCGCATGAGGTGGCCAAAGTACTGGAGTTTCAGCTGCAGCATCAGTCCTTCCAATGAACACTCAGGACTGGTCTCCTTTAGAATGGACTGGTTGGATCTCCTTGTAGTCCAAGGGACTCTCAAGAGTCTTCTCCAACACCACAGTTCAAAAGCATCAATTCTTCGGTGCTCAGCTTTCTTTATAGTCCAACTCTCACATCCATACATGACTACTGGAAAAACCATAGCCTTGACTAGACGGACCTTTGTTGGCGAAGTAGTGTCTCTGCTTTTGAATATGCTGTCTAGGTTGGTCATAACTTTCCTTCTGAGGAGTAAGCGTCTTTTAATTTCATGGCTGCAATCACCATCTGCACTGATTTTGGAGCCCCCCAAAATAAAGTCAGCCACTGTTTCCACTATTTCCCCATCTATTTGCCATGAAGTAATGGGACCAGATGCCATGATCTTTGTTTTCTGAATGTTGAGCTTTAAGCCAACTTTTTCACTCTCCTCTTTCACTTTCATCAAGAGGCTGTTTAGTTCTTCTTCACTTTCTGCCATAAGGGTGGTGTCATCTGCATATCTGAGGTTGTTGATATTCCTCCCGGCAATCGTAATTCCAGCCTGTGCTTCTTCCAGCCCAGCATTTCTCATGATGTACTCTGCATAGAAGTTAAATAAGCAGGGTGACAATATACAGCCTTGACATACTCCTTTTCCTATTTGGAACCAGTCTGTTGTTCCATGTCCAGTTCTAACTGTTGCTTCCTGACCTGCATATAGGTTTCTCAAGAGGCAGGTCAGGTCATCTGGTATTCCCATCTCTTTTAGAATTTTCCACAGTTTATTGTGATCCATGCAGTCAAAGGCTTTGGCATAGTCAATAAAGCAGAAATAGATGTTTTTCTGGAACTCTCTTGCTTTTTCAATGACCCAGTGGATGTTGGCAATTTGATCTCTTGTTCCTCTGCCTTTTTTAAAACCAGCTTGATTGAACATCTGGAAGTTTATGGTTCACATATTGCTGAAGCCTGGCTTGGAGAATTTACTAGCGTGTAGATGAGTGCAATTGTGCAGTAGTTTGAGCATTCTTTAGCATTGCCTTTCTTTGGGATTGGAATGAAAACTGACCTTTTCCAGTCCTGTGGCCACTGCTGACTTTTCCAAATTTGTTGACATATTGAGTGCAGCACTTTCACAGCATCATCTTTCAGGATTTGAAATAGCTCCACTGGAATTCCATCACGTCCACTAGCTTTGTTCGTAGTGATGCTTTCTAAGGCCCACTTGACTTCACATTCCAGGATGTCTGGCTCTAGGTGAGTGATCACAGTATCGTGATTATCTGGGTCATGAAGATCTTTCTTGTACAGTTCTTCTGTGTAATCTTGCCACCTCTTCTTAAGGACAAATACATCCTGACACCAGCTTGGGCTGTGCCCTGTAGTTTTGTATGAAATATTTTGTTTCATTGCTTTAAAGAAAAGTAAAAATTACAGTTTTTAATTTTTCTCTTTTTAAATATTACCCAGGAATATTGCTTTTCCAAGTAGTTGAGATTATCATTATTTATTTATAATTTTATTGAATGTGATCAGAGAATGCAATCTGTAAGATTCCTACTTTTAAATTTGTTTATGGTCTTGTTAAAAGTTTTTTTTTTTTTTTTTGAATAGTCAAATATGCAGTCAGTGTAAAGTGTGCCATAAATATTCATGGGAGATTATCTACTTTATTTTATATACCCATGCATGCACATATATATGTCAGCTTTATTATTTTTATTATTCATTGCTTCTCAGTCCTTATTTTGTTATTCTACTGCTGTTCAGTTTTAAACAAAGTATAATAAGGTTGCTCACTCAAATTGTATTTTTATCCTGTTCTTGCAGTCTAAAAATGTTTGTTTTATAATTTTTAGTTTTATTTGTTGCAGACACATTTATGATGATTAGCCCTTTTCCCTAAATTATGTCTTTTTATATTCTGTTTAGTGTGTGTGAACTTTTTTCAGTGTGTGTTAATATTAACATTGTTGCTCTTGCTTTACATTTGTTTACATTTGTCTGGTGGTATGTTTTGCCCATCTGTTTTCAAATTTTATTAATACTGAGTATATTAAAACGTAGCTTGCTTTTTTTTTTGGCTTGCAATTTTAGCCTAATATATCATCAGTCTTTATTTTTAATAGAAAAATTCCTTTTAAAGTTCTTTGATATCTAGTGGTGTAACCGATAGACTTGATTATATTCCTTCATCTTAATCTGGTAGCAAATATGTCTATCCTTCTTTATTAAATACCATTTATGCTCACTAATATCAAATGGTTGCTCAGGCTTTAGTCTTGACAAGCTGCATTTGACATGATGGTAGGAGCTCCAAGTGAAAATGACTGTCAGACAATTGGAGATAGGAGAGGACCAGAGCCTGAGCCAGAAAAACAAGACTGGACAGAAGCGCATTGGCAGCACCTGTGCTGGTCGTCAGGGTTTTGCAGAGAAACTGAACCATAGGTTAGAGTGAGAACAAGAATGAGCATGAGTGAGAAATTGATTCAGCCTAAGGTCTTGGCTCACACTTTTGTAGGGAGTGGTGAGTTTGAAATCTGCTGGGAGGTTGGAGATTCAGGTATGAGTTAATGTTGCCACCTTGAGTCCAGATCTGCTGGCTGGAAACTCAAGCAGGGTTTCTATGTTACTGTCTTGAGAGAATTCCTTTTTTCAGAAACTCTCTTTGCTCCTGAGGCCTTTGACTGATTGGATGAGGCCCACCCACATTGTGGAGGGTAATCTGCTTGACTCAAAGTAAGCTGGCTTAAATGTGTGCATGTGTGCTAGGTTGCTTCAGTCGTGTCCAATTCTTTGTGACCCCACAAACTGTAGCCCACTGGTTCCTCTGTCCATGGATTCTCCAAGCCAGAATACTGGAGTGGGTTGCCATACCCTCCTCTGGGTGATTTCCCAACCCAGGGATTTGCAGGCAGAATCTTTGCCACTGTTCCACCAAGGAAGCCCGACTTCAATGTCCCAAAATACCATCACAGTAACATCTAGACTTGTTTGACCAAACGGCTGGGTGTCACAGTTGACACATAAAATTAACCATCGCCTCAGCATTGTAGAAAAAGCTGACTGAATGTGAATGGATAACTTCTAAAGCAAACAACATGTACAAACAGAAACAGAGCTAGAGATCAAGGACTTAGCATTAGGGAATCAGCACAGTTGGTTTCCATTGTTTTCATTCAAAAACCCAAGTACTCTTATGCATTTGGTGACACTTATTATAGTGTGCTCTGGATTTGCAACATGTATCCTGGTTTTACTCTTTCTAACATTTGTCAGTTTTTCTGTACACCAGAACTTCAGGTGGAAGACATTTCTGGAGAGTCTGCTGTTTCTTGAGCCTTATCTGTCTCGTAGCGGTTCTGTTTGTCCTGGGGTTATGAGCTGTAACACGTTAATCCTGCTCCGTGAAGTCCTTGCCTGCACACAGCCTACAGCGAAACAAATGCTGCTGCTCCACTGATGTTGCTGTGCTGATGGAGTGTTGCACTGTAGACTCTTCCAGCCCCCATACCAGCTGTTGACTTGGTATATATGGGAGGATGTGCAGAGAGTCTGTGTTGCCCTTTACAATCCAATATGCTTAACATTACGTATCTGTGGGTTCTGCATCTGTGGATATAGCAGGCTGACTGTACTACACCATTTTATAGAAGGCACTTGCATATTTGCAAATTTTGATACCCACAGAGGTCCTAGAACCCAGGCCCTGGTGGATACCAAGGGATGGCTGAATATATTTTCAGACTTGTCTGCTAAATAAATCTTTTCAGCATAGCTTAGTCTAGTTACTATTTAATATCTCCAATTACCAGAAAATGTTTTATTGGAGTATAGTCGATTTGCAATATTGTGTTAGTTTCTGGTTTACAGCAAAGGGATTTAGTTATAAGTATGCATATATATATGGGCTTCCCTTGTGGCTCAGCTGGTAAAGAATCCACCTGCAATGCAGGAGACCTGGGTTCGATCACTGGGTTGGGAAGATCCCCTGGAGAAGGGAAAGGCTACCCACTCCAGTGTTCTGGCCTGGAGAATTCTATGGACAGTCCATGGGATTGCAAAGAGTCGAACACCACTGAGCTGCTTTCACACACACACACACACACACACACACACACACACACACATGCATATATATATATATATATATTTTTTTTTTAGATTGTTTTCTGTTATAGGTTATTACAAGCTCATGAATATGGTTCCCTGTGCTGTATAGTAGTACCTGTTTATCTGTTTTGTAGATAGTAGTGAATATATGTTAATCTCATACTCCTAATTTATCCCTTCCCTCTTCCTCTTTGTTAATCATAAGTTTGTTTTCTGTGTCTGTGAGTCTGTTTCTGTTTTTTAATATTTAATTACTTTGGCCACCTCAGGTCTTAATTGAGGCACATGGGCTCTCTAGTTGTGGCCCTTGGACTCAGTAGTTGCAGTGCTTGGGCTTAGTTGCTCCAGATCTTAGTTCCCAGACTAGGGATCAAACTAATGTCCCTTGCATTGCAAGGCAGGTTTTTAACCTCTGGACCACCAGGAAGTTCTTATTTCTGTTTTGTAAATAAGTTCATTTGTGTTATTGTATAGATTCTACACGTAAGCAATTTCATACAATTGTCTTTCTCTCTCTGGTATGATATGATAATCTCTAGGCCCATTCATGTTGATGCAAACAGCAAAATTTTCATTGTTCTTCATGGCTAAGTAATATTTGTGTGTGTGTGTGTGTGTGTGTACACATACACCACATCTGCTTTATTAGCCATTCATCTATTGTTAGACCTTTAGATTGCTTCTTTGTTTTGGCTATTGTAAGTAGTGCTGCTATGAACATTGAGGTGCATGTATCTTTTCAAATTAGTGTTTTCATCTTTTCCAGATATTTGCCCAGGAATGGAATTGCTGGATTGTATGGTAACTCTGTTTTTCATTATTTAAGGAACCTCCATGCTGTTTTCCACAATGGCTGCACCAGTTTACATTTTCACCAACAGTTCCCTTTTCTCCACACCTTCTCCAGCATTTGTTATTTATAGACTTGTTAATGATGGCCATTCTGACCAGTGTGAGGATTAACAATATGGAGCATCTTTTCATGTGCCTGTTGGACCTCTGCATGCCTTCTTTGGGGAAAGTGTCTATTTAGGTCTTATGCATATTTTTAAATTAAATTGTTTGTGTTTTTTGATATTGAGTTGTATGAGCTTTTTGTATATATTGGAAATTAAGCCCTTGTTGGTCACATAATATACAAATATTTCCTCCCCATCTGTAAGCTGTCTTTTTGTTTTGTTTATGGTTTCCTTTGCTGTGCAAAAGCTTGTAGGTTTCTCGTTTGTTTATTTTTGCTTTTATTTCTTTCACCTTGGGAGACTGATCTAAGAAAATATTGCTACAATTTTTTTCAGAGTGTCTTGCCCATGTTCTCTTCTAGAAATTTTATGTGTCATGTCAATTATAAGCAACTCTATTAAACTACAGATAGTAGTGCCTGGGCTTCCCTGGCGGCTCACGAAGTAAAGAATCCGCCTGCAATGCAGGAGATATGGATTCGATCCCTGGGTCAGGAAGATCCCCTGGAGAAGGGGATGGCTGCCCCCACCAGCATTCTTACATGGACAGGGGAGCCTGGTGGGACAGCCCATGGGGTTGCTAAGAGTCGGGAACAACTGAGCAATTAACACTGCACTGCTACTACAAGCAGCGCCTAGTGGTTAAGCACATGAGCTTTAGATTTAAATTGGGCCTGCCTGGATTCCAACCGAGATTCCAACGCTTAGTAACTACAACTCAAATTACCTAACCTCTCTGAGGCTTACTTTTTCCTCTTGCAACATGAGGATATTAATCATGCTTGCATCATACTCCTGTTATGAGGATTAAATGACATGAGGGTTGGTTATTTTTATTATAAAAGTGCTATTTTTTTCCTACTCAATGTGGTGTTCCTTTTCTCCATGACAACTTCTAACTCATGTTTTGAAGAAACAAAAGTTGAGGCCATCGGTGGTGAAAGCCAAGATCTTTCCAGTTATTTCGTTCCTGTCATTTTATTAACTTTTTCAGTGAGTAGTTTTCTATGTTTGTTATAAAGTAGGTTTTCTAATTTAGTTTTTTGGCTGTACCAGGTCTTAGTTTTGGCACCCAGGATCTTCAGTCTTTGTTCTGGCATGCGGAATCTTTAGTTGTAGCATGCGAGCTCTTAGTTGCGGCCTGTGGAATCTAGTTCCCTTAGCAAGGATCGAACCTGGGCTCCCTGCATTGAGAGTGTGGGCTCTTAGCCATTAGACCACCAGGGAAGTCCCTAAAATAGGTTAGAGGAAAGAAATTCAGGAGAAAGAATTTATTTGCCATCCATGTCCATCATAGATACCTAAAATGTTGCTAAATTTAGAAACAAAATAGCCCATGTGAAAGAGGCTTCCCTGGTGGCTCAGATGGTAAAGACAAAATAGCCCATAGACATGCATATTTTGAACTCTGACTTGGTTAGTGTAGTGCTGAGTTACTATCAGGTAAGCAGGCAGGTCGCAGTGCCTTTAAAACCTGGTCCTGCTTGATGGTTTCCTCATTTGGGGTGTGGTAGGAAAAAACAGTACTAGACTGGTCATCTCTCAGCAAATCTTGGCATTTCTGCCTGGCCCTCCCATCTGTTATCCTAATTGCTAGGATTACTGCTCAAAACTTTCCCTGCTCCATATAGTTCAAGACTGTCACATATCATAATGATGTCCTCGTTGGTTACAGAGTCTTGTCAGAGAGGAATGGATGCATTCATCAAGTTGCTTCCACATCTGAGTTGTTTCTGGGACTGTCTCCACTTGCTTGACTTTCAGATCCTGACTTTCTCCCTCTCTTTTCCAAGCTCGAACTCAGTAAGTAAAAGCTGAGATATTGTCATTTCCTAAATAACCCAAAGGGAAGATCTGGCCAAATTTAAAACTGATGCTTTTGAACTGTGGTGTTGGAGAAGACTCTTGAGAGTCCCTTGGACTGCAAGGAGATCCAGCCAGTCGATTCTGAAGGAGATCAGCCCTGGGATTTCTTTGGAAGGAATGATGCTGAAGCTGAAACTCCAGTACTTTGGCCACCTCATGCGAAGAGTTGACTCACTGGAAAAGACTTTGATGCTGGGAGGGATTGGGGGCATGAGGAGAAGGGGACGATAGAGGATGAGGGCTGGATGGCATCACCGACTCGATGGACGTGAGTCTGAGTGAACTCCGGGAGTTGGTGATGGACTGGGAGGCCTGGCGTGCTGCGATTCATGGGGTCGCAAAGAGTCGGACACGACTGAGCGACTGAACTGAACTGAACTGAACTGCAAAGCCCTCTGACTACCGCATCCTCCTGCCCATGCTCCTCTCCCTAATGGAACTTTAAAGGAATAACCATCATTGAATAGAGCCTCCACGTCATCTTGGATCTCAGCGCACAGAGCCTCGATTTGGTTATTTTTTTTTTCTGCATTGTTTGTTGCTCACTGGGTAAAGCGCAGGCCTGGGCTTCATCTGGCTGTGGTTTCATCTCGCAGAGGCAGTAATTGAATCTCTGACATCGTCCTGCCTTCAAGGAGTGTTCCAACTCAGGCTGCTATATTAAACCAGCATAGTTCTCTGTTCTCTTGGAAGGTAGTGTCTCATCTATGGACAGTGAATGATAGCGATGCCAACTCTCAGAAGAGTCAGAGCTGGGACCCCAGGCATCTACTGTTCCTTCCATGCAAAGAGCCAGTCTGAGTTTGCACAGACGGTGTTTTAACCTGTTACCGCCCTCTCTGTAAATAACCTGATCAGCTTCAGCACGGTGTGGGGGTTTGTACTTGCTCTCTGACCTTTAAGGATAGATCTGGTGAAGCTGGTTGCAGTTTGCAGCAGGATCTGTGGCAAATTGGAGCAGGCTGCCCGCTTGGCCCCTGCCTCTCCCAGCACCCTGCGGTGTTATAGTCGATTCTGCTGGGAGCCGCCTTCAGGTGCATCCCAGCTCCCTGCTGAGCCCCCTGAAGAATTTTCCGTGATGGCATTTGCCAGGTGTTTGACATCATTGTTGGAAAGGCTCACAGTTTTGGAGCAACTCCCACTGAAACCTTTCTGGTACCTCGGCGTCATCGGTTTTTGACTTGGGGGTTTGAGGTGTGTCTGGGGTAAATTGAGAAGCAAGAAGAAAGGGTGCTGAGCCCAATATCACCAAATTTGGCAGAAATTTGTCCCAAGCTTTAGACCAACATTGGGGATTCCATAAAATCAGGGATAGTGCAGAATGAATTTAAAAAGAAAGGAGGAGTAAATATCAAACAACCTGTTGACCCTTTCCCAGAAAAGTCAGGAACGCGAGCTTCAGCACTTTCGTGGTAACGTGTATAAGCCAGGACAAAAGTACAAAAGCTATGAGTCTGTTAGGAAGGAGTTAAAAAAAATTCTCAACAGCTTCTCCTACCACCTCTACAAACACAGAGGCCAAGAGAAAATGCGCACACACATACACACACTCGCATTCCAGCAAAGAACCTGTTCTGCAAGTTTTGCTGGTAAAAAGCAGGAGGGGGGTTGCTGGAGAGTCGAGTGAAAAAGCCTTAGGAGTATTCATAGAAGGTTTTTCAAAACTAAGTTTTCAGAGTAATTTTATCCTGCAGAGAGAGGTGCATGGACCACTGTAGGCTTTTCTTCAACTGCTTAAGAGCATTGTTAGACAGGGAGGGGCAGATTAACGGATGCCTATAATTTTGATCATTGTTTTCTGCAAAACAGCTCAGGCTTTGAAAAACGAAGCCATCATTCTTGGCGAGGTTTCTGCCAACAGCACAAATTATACCGTGCAGAGATCCAAAGCCCCTAAAAAGGTTTCATTAATGAACGATTTCAGAGGACTGTTTAAGTCTTCACCCGACAGGTAACGTTGGCCCGCAGGCAGGTGGGGTTAGGGTTTCCGTGGAGATTTATGATGTCATGCTTGAAAGAGCATGTCAAGACAGCCAATTTAACAAGTAGCTACTCAGAAAGTCCTATAGGCTGGAAGTAGCTGTTATGCAAATGACAAAACAGTTTCACTGGGAAAAACTGTGAAAGAAAACCGTAGAGACATGGAGGGGGGTTTACCTGACAGCTCAGGAGATGGCTCCGGAGTCCACTAGAGACGGGAACTTCCAGAAGCTGAGTTAGATTTTCTGCTTTTACTGCCGATTCACCTGTGGAGCTCCAGGTACAGGTAAATCTGGATTCTGTTTCTTCCGAGTTCTCGCAGAAAATTATCTGGAAACATTGTGAGGTCTGTTTCTCTGCATTGTTCTCTTGGCAGGAAGCACTGAATCAATAAGCATGGCTTTCCCACACCGAATGTTCGAGTGTTCCTGCTTCAGGGGCTGTTTTTTCAGGGCTTTTTATTGAATGAACTGAGATTTTTGAATAGAGCTGAAAAACAAGTGATGCATTATGCATTATGCTGATTTTGCCCTGTGAATACCGCTGTAAAAAATGCCTAGATAAGGGTTAGAAGGACGATCTGGGAACTGAGATATCATATATATTTGTGGATTATTCCCAGATGTTGGGTTCTTGCTCTTTTTTTTTCTTTAACTCTTAGAACAGACCTGAAATTGGGACTGTGTGTATTTTTGTATTTTCAAGTTGCAAAATGCCCAAAATACAACCCATGGAATCATATAGAACTAGGTTTATGAAACTTATACTTTTTTTTTTCTTTTAAAATTGGAGGATAATTGCTTTACAATGTTGTGTTGTACACTTTGATGTAAGTGTGTCTGTATATTTTTCTCACAGCAGCATTTTACAAGACTAGAAAGATACCCTGTTTGAGATATCAGGGTTTCTGGGCACGAAGGAAGTAGGAATTGTAAATTCTAAGACAGATAAAGGCTTCTGGGGTGGGGGGAATGGTTGATAAAACTAGTTTTTAAAGCGTGCTTTCAGAAGGAAACCTCACTTTGGTGGTACGAGGTTTTCTGCTTGCATCAGTTACTAGCAAGCCTGAGTAAACAGTCTTGCCAGCGATATGGGTGTGATAATAATCGAAGGTAGCAGTGTGTCTGCGAAGTTGAATTAAAGGGGTTAGCTTGGGGGCATCAGGCTGCCATGTGAATAGTTAGGTACACCAAGCTTAAAAGGCAATGAAAATCATTTATCTTTCTCTTTCATGCACTGCATAAGGTGAAAACACAGCGTTAAGAATAAAGATACCTGTGAAATGGGAATTGGGGCTTTTGAAAGCAAAACTATTTAGGAGCACATGGACAGGATTTAGCATATTTGAGAAAGCCTCCTGAAATTTGGCCATCCAATTATGTGAATTGACTCCAGCATTGATATTCATATGAAATTGTTGGGTGACCACCCCAGTTACTGCAGAAAAGCAATTCGAACTCTGTCCCTAACGTCAGAACACCTGGGTGTTGAATCTGTCTCCTACCTGTGTCACTTTAGGAAAGTAAACTCATGTCCTTAAGCCTCAGTTTTCTCCTCCCTAAGATGGGAGTGGTGTGGTGAGGGCGGTGTGCGTGTGGCCACGAATTGCGGGTATTTTTATTTACTACTTCTGTGGTCCTGGCCTGTTGGTAACAGGGTTTCATCTTTCACTTCACCTTATCACTGTAACAGCCCAGTGAGATTAGTCCACTCTTTTAATTCCCACTTTACAGATGAAGAAACTGTGGCTCAGAGAGATACTGAAATATGTAACATAAGCTGTTCTTCTACATTTCCTGCTATTTTTTCTCCTCCTTTTGGAGATCTCTAAAAAAAAAAAAAAAAAAAAAAACCATTAATGGGTTCCCGAAATGACTCCCTGAGGCAACTATTATTTCTATTATAAAGTAATTAAAATACAAAATGTTAAGTGTGTCAAAGGAGCTGGGATATTCGTGTTTTTACATTAATTATATTTGTGTCACTTTTTCTAGACAGGCTAGAGAGAAGTGATATTATTCTACTTTTTCCTGTCAGCTATTGATAGAGCTTTTCCCTTCAAAGACGTACAGGGTTGACTCTTACCTGCTTGCGATGTTTCTGGGCCCTGCAAGAAGAGTCGAGTTTTGCTGTTACCTGAGCAAGAAACTAAGTCACCAGGAGGTTGTGGGAACAGCCACAGGGAGCCAGGGTCAGACACACTGTCTTTTCTCTTTTGTATTCTAGACCTTGGCACCTCCCTCCCAGACCAAAACAGTCCATAATTATATTCTACATCCGTTGTGTGTCAGAGACAAATATGTTTTTCATTGTGTTATTTTTAACAGCAGAGTTTTCAGCCAGAGAAAACACTCTCTTAGTTCCAGAGTTTTCCTAATGACTGCTCTGATGTTTCCAAGTTGTCCACCTCAGGCTGTTCAAAATTGTTGGGGTTCCCCACTCCCAGAAGAACGTTCTTAGCAGGAGTGGTGGTGGGGTCATCGAGGGGAATCCTAAAAGCATTCTGATCTCTGAGCTTCCGAGGGCGAACTTATTCTGTCCTAGATAATTCACTAAAAGTGATCATCTGAACGGCAGCAGACTGTATGGTGCCCAGCTCTAGTTTGGGACCCTGGGCAAAGCTCTGATTATCTCAAGGGCAGAGTCTGCGGGCAGAGATGGATTTCATTCAAAGTTTTGAGAAACCAGTCATGAAATCAAACAGCCACAGGGTGCCGAATTCCACATAGGTTCCGAGTCACTAATGAATATTCTAATTTTCTTTTATTTGACCCACAGACCCTGTTTTAGAAGTCCCTTAAGCTTTTTATTACACTTAATTATAATGTATTGCTGAGATTATCTCCTGATTCATAAGTAGTGATTGCATCTAGAAACATGTTTTGCACCCATCAGGGTTTAGTAAAGATTTATTGAATCACAGGGACTGAACACAGGGATTCAAGGCCCAGGTTACCTGGATGCAAATCTTGCCTCCATCACTTACTAGTAGTAGCGAGATTTCCTGCTGAAGAACATACCTAGGTCTATGCATATTACAAATAAGATGTAATGTCTGAATTTTAAAAGCCTCTTAGGACAAGGAGTTGTGATCTGTCATTACAGTTGACCCTTGAACGGTGCAGGTATAAAATCCACGTATAACTTTTGATTCTCCTAAAATTTATCTACTACTAGTAGTAGGGCTACTACTACTGCTAGTTCCAGGTGACTGGAAGCCTTACAGGTGACATAAACTGTCGATTAACACGTTTTTTATGTTATATTTATTTATAAATGTATCTTCAATAAAATAAACTGGAGGAAAAAATCGTAAGGAAGAGAAAGTACATTTACAGTCGGTTCAGTCGTGTCCAAGTCTTTGCAGCCCTATGGACTGTAAACTGCCAAGCTCCTCTGTCCATGGGATTCTCCAGGCAGGAATACTGGAGTGGATTGCCATTTCCTTCTCCAGAGGATCTTCCCATCCCAGGGATCAAACCCACGGCTCCTGTGTCTAATGCATCGGAGGTAGATTCTTTACCCAATGAGCCACAGGGAAGCCCCACATTTACAGTACCTCTACAGTATTTATTGAAAAAATTCCACATGTAAGTGGACTGACCCGGTTCAAAGTCCTGTTGTTCAGAGGTCAACTGTGTTGTAGTATTCTCTTTTAAAAAAGATTTTGAGAATTGTTTCTTCGGAAAGAAAGGCACTGCAATCTAGCAGTTCAGGATGTGGAACTAGGACTTCCTTTGGGGGAGGTGTGCGTGAAGCTCTTCTAAATAAGAAGGAAGATGTTTTCCAGAAACTACTTAGGCTCAGACCTGGGTCCTTGCTATTCATCAACTTCAGTTTGTCAGAAACACTCCTGTTTTGAACCTGATGGGAAGTTGTTTCCAAAAGTCTGTTTATTTAAAAAAAAAAGTCCTCCTGGAAAATGGCAGCACCCGAGGAGATGTTGCTCTTTTCTTCAGTGTGAGCCTGAGAAGGGACCAGCAGGTGGACTGGGCAGGGCCTTCCTGCCTCTCAGTTTTCTTTCCTTAACTTTTTTTAACCTGGAGAAACATAATTTGGTGAAAGCAAATGTTCCTCAGGAACTCGAGTTTAGGATTTTTTTTTTTAATGTTTATTTATTTGTGGCTGCTTTAGGTCTTAATTTAGGTACAAGGGCTTCTCTCAAGTTAGAGTTACTCTCTAGCTGGGGCTCCCGGGCTCAGTAGTTGCAACATATAGGCTTCATTGCCCCACAGCACGTGGGCTTCCCAGGTGGCAGTAGTGGTTAAGGACCCACTTACCAGTGCAGGAGATGGAAGAAATGCAGTCAGGAAGATTGCCTGGAGGAGGGCATGGCAACCCACTCTAGTATTCTTGCCTGGGAAATCCCATGGACAGAGGAGCCTGGCAGGCCATAGTCCTTGGAGCTGCAAAGATTTGGACACAACTTAGCAACTCAACAGCATACCCCAATGCAAAATAAAAAGTTAAAAAAAAAAAAGGAATTCTGGAGGACCTTAGGGAGGGACCAGAGAGGAACAAAAGGTGGAGACTGGGGTGACAGGAAGTTCTGCTGCTTTTGCGTCCTTTTATAGGCAGCAGGAACAGTTCTGAACTGCTCCTTTGTGTGAATGACAAGAGTAAATGTAAACTATTACATGTTTGGAGAAATCTTTTTCTAGAGATCTTATAGAAGGGAGAGTGACTTTATGTGATGACATGAGTACAGTCTGTCCAAGGTTAAGGGTAGGTGATAGCTTTTGTGGCCTCTTAGAGCCCTAGACAGAGAAGGCAATGGCACTCCACTCCAGTACTCTTGCCTGGAAAATCCCATGGACGGAGGAGCCTGGTGGGCTGCAGTCCATGGGGTCGCTAAGTCGGTCATGACTGAGCAAATTCACTTTCACTTTTCTCTTTCATGCATTGGAGAAGGAAATGGCACCCCACTCCAGTGTTCTTGCCTGGAGAATCCCAGGGATGGGGGAGCCTGGTGGGCTGCCATCTATGGGGTCGCACAGAGTCAGACACGACTGAAGCAACTTAGCAGCGGCAGCAGCAGAGCCCTAGAATTCTAGCTTGTGGCTTCCCCTCACAAGATTCTCTTCACTTCCACCCCTGCCCACTTGCTCAAGATTAAGTAACAGAGGTGAACTTCCCTGGTGGTCCAGCGATTAAGATTCTGAGCTGCCAATGCATGGTCCACTTATAGAGGACCATTTTCAATTTCTTCTTCTGGGGAGAGAGTGTGTGCGCCTATGTTTACAATGGTGAGAAGAATTATCCCCCAAATGGTTGGGGAACTAAGATCCCATGTGGCTCATGGCACAGCCAATAAATAAATATCTAAACAAAGAAGTTTGTGTTAAAAACCATTAATCAATGAATTAAAAAACAAAAGAAAATTAATAAAATAGATTAAGCAACAGAAGTGATAATGGAATTCCCACCAGCATTTTCACCAGTGTTCACAAATGCGGATGCTCACGTCAGTCTCCATAAACTCGACGGTGGCTCTGTCCTCCAAGCTGTGGTCCCTCCCTGCCTGTCTGCCCTGCTCTGCACTCTGCTCAGATGCACAGGATGGACGGCCAAGACTCCATTGAGAGGTGCTTTTATTGATCCACAGTGAGCACTGTGAACTTTCTAGAAGGGCCTTTCTTTGACATTACTACCTACCACTCAGAAGGAAAGTAGGGTGCGGCCACACACGATTTTTGGAATAGCTGGGGAAATGGATTCAGAGGAATCCTTGGTAATTTTCCGCCTTTGACATTAAGGATGTTTGTAAACACCCCTGAGAATGTCGCATGAATGTCAAATCGCAGGAGTCATTAGTCAGGTAAATGTGCCTCCATCCTGCAGGTGCACAGAGACTTTTCTTTTTTCACTGTTTTTTTGAATTTTGCAGCAGGAAAGTTTGCATGGGCTTCCTTCACCTTTGACTTTGAGTCCATTTTCAGATAAGTTTTAAGACTGCAGGAGATAGCAGTTCTAGCCAGTTGACTTGTTGTTGTTCAGTCTTTGAGTTGTGTCCTAGTCTTTGCAACTCCAAAAACTGCAGCTCACCAGGCTTCCCTGTCCTTCACTAACTCCTGGAGTTTGCTCAGACTCATGTCCGTTGAATCAGTGATGCTCTCCAACCATCTTGTCCTCTGTCGTCTTTTCTCCTCCTGCCCTCAATCTTTTCCTGCATCAGGGTCTTTTCTAGTAAGTCGGCTCTTTGCATCAGTATTCTTGGCCAGAGTCTTGGAGCTTCAGCTTCAGCATCAGTCCTTCCAATAAATATTCAGGGTTGATTTCCTTTATGATTGACTGGTTTGATCTCCTTGCTGTCCAAGGGAGTTTCAGAGTCTACTCCAGCACCACAGTTTGAAAGCATCAATTCTTTGGCACTCAGGGCTCTTTATGGGCCAACCCTCAGATCTGTACGTGACTACTGGAAAAACCATAGCTTTGACTGTATGGACCTTTGTTGGTAAAGTGATGTCTTTGCTTTTTAATATGCTGTCTAGGTTTTTCATAAAGAACCATTTTAAATTTCTTCTTTGGGGAATGTATGTTTGTGTTTATAATGGTGAGAAGAGCCCAAACTGATTTAGAGCTAGTCTCTCCTCAGAGCAATTAAAGTAGTGACCCTATAATCTATTAACTTGACCCTTTTTAATTGCTGTTTCGATTATTTCTCTTTTCTTTCCCTGTTACAAACAGCACTGCTGTGACCTTCTGTGTTGCTGTGCAGGTGTCAGTAAATCTGAAACACAAATTCCTAGATGTCAGATTACTAGTTTTCCACTATTCTTTTACAGGGCTTACTCATATTGAAAAGTATTGCCCAATTTTCTCTCAAAAAGACTTATCAATTTACTCTGTCAACATGAGTGCTTGGGAGTCAGTTACGGTACATTCAGATAATACAGTTCTCTGCAGTCATGCCGCTAAATGAAATAGACAGGATGTGCAGGTGTGGACATGTAACCAAGCCATGTTAAGTGAGCAATACAATTTATTACATTAAGTAAGCAATATTATTCACAGAGCAATGTAGAGACTGGGATCCTATTTATTTTTCAAAGGCCTGATCCAAAACCATGTTTATTTTTTGTGTACTTATCATTCCATTAAACATTTCTGGAATGATACCTATATCAGAAAGAAGGACACACGGGCTGGTGAGGATGGAACTTCTCCACTATTTGTATTTTTAATGAGGGCATAATACTCCCCTGGAGCCTGAGCCCATGTTCTTCCAGAAGCAGCCAGCCATTCCAGGTGGGCTGGGAAGTGACTTTCTCTATCTCCTGTGCCAGTCTAGGAGAAGATTTGCACTTTGATGTCATTGTCCCTTGAAGATGGAGGGCTAAGTCTTATTCCCAGCAGACACTTCTCTAAACCATTTTATTCTGGTCATGATCCCACTTTCCTAAATAAACGCTTTTTGGGGTTCTGAACCTCAGGTGTGTTTGGATTAGACACGTTTAAGCTGCCCGAACTTGTCAAACAACAGCACGAAGTTCACCTTCCCTTGATCACGTCGTCATCTGACCCATTATATAAAACATTCACTTCTTGTTCACATGTAAATACTTTATAACCAACCTTCACCCCTTTCTGGTTAGCGGGGTTCCTTTTGGAATAAAAGGTGCTTAGGCTTTGTTAAGTCTGTAACTATACAACTATGATTCAGTTTCCTCAGTGAGGGTGAAAAAAAAATCTGTTTTAATATCCAAAATATCTAGATTTGAAAAGATTTTTGTTTTACAAGTTGAGAACAGAAGGCATCCTGTCAGAGGTTGCCTTTGAAAAGAAAAGAAATAACATTTCTTTATGCTCCCAAATCACTGAAGAAAGCTTGAGTCATTATTTTAAACTCCAGCTCCTTTTTAATTCAGATGCCTGGAGTTCATTAAAACCGCCAAGTGATGTGTTCGTTCCTTTCACACAAATCAGTAGAGATCTCCACTGTAATTATCAATAGACTTTTCTACCTTTCTCTTTCTCCAAAGCTTCTTTTGAAACTTTACCTTCTTTCCTGGATATATTCTTTTTTGGCTTGGTAAAATATCACAGTTCTGCTGCAAAGTACAAATATTTGCAAAAGGGAACCAGTATAAAATAAGTGCCTCTTCATGTGGTAGTTTGTGAAGAAGTGTATGCCTGGCACTAGTTGGTTAACCTAAGAAATAATGAGGAATTACCGCTTACAGAGAAAAGAGCGGGATAGTGGCTGTGATGTGCAAAACAAGGAAAGCTGTAATTTAAGCAATTCCATTAAAGAGAATATAATTACTGTAGCCTCAGGGTGGTGGTAGGTCACTTTTAAGCCTAATTGAACTTTTTCTTAATATCATTAGAGAAATGGAATGAACTTTGGTATCATGGGGTAAATACAAAATTTTCTTCTTCCAAGTTTTAAATACCACTGGCTTTTTAAGATATGTACATCCAAATCTAAAATGCCTTTACGCATGCCAACATAATACAATAAAAAATTTTCCCTGTATGTATTCAAACCGCTGCAAGTAAGTACATTGTAATGGCCACAATTATTAGATAGCATCTAATGGTTAGATAGCATCCCCGACTCAATGGACAATTTGTGCAAACTCCGGGAGATAGTGGAGAACAGAGGAGCCTGGCGTGCTGCAGTCCTCGGGGTTGCAAAGACTCAGACACAACTTACCAACAGAATATCAACAACAATGCTCACAATTACTACTCTGTGCTGAAACTTTCACATAAGTTATCTCACAAGCTTCTCAAAAACCCTACCAACCTACATGTAAACGTCCATGTAAATAAGGAAGCCAAGGCTCAGAAGAATCTAGACAGTTGATTCTCGTTTCTCTCATTTAATTTTTATTTTATATTAGAATATGTGGTAGTTTAGTCAGTAAGTTGTGTCCAACTCCGCGACCCGATGCACTATAGCCCACCAGGCTCCTCTGTCCACGGGATTTTCCAGGCAAGAATGCTGGAGCAGGTTGCCATTTCCTCCTCCAGGGCTCTGCCCCACCCAGGGGTCCAGCCTGGGTCTCCTGCATTGCAGGCGGGTTCTTCTTGTGTTAGTTTCACGTGTATAGCAGAGTGAATCAGTTGTACATATTCCATTTTTTTCAGATTCTTTTCCCATATAGGTTATTACAGAGTACTGAGTAGAGTTCCCTGTGCTATACACTAGGTCCTTGTTGGTTATCTATTTTATGTTTTTAGATTTTTTTGATGTTTACCATATATAAAATCTTTACTGAATTTGTTACAGTATCGCGCCGGTTTTTTGTTTTGCTTTTTTGACCCTGCGGTATGTAGGATCTTAATTCCCCAACCAGCGATTGCACCCACACCCCCTTTATTGGAAGGCAAAGTCCTAACCACTGGACCACCAGGGAAGTCCTGGTTATCTATTTTATATATAGTAGTGTGTATATGTTAATCCCAAACTCCTAGTTAATTCTTTAGGCAACTGAACTGGGATTTGAACCCAGCATTGCTAACGCAAACCTACAGCATTTTCCTGGGATCAGAAGGTGTTCTCTATGAAAAGTACTGTTCATTTCATGGGGGTGAATTTCCAAACAGGGAATCATAATCACACAGAGCATGATTTACTTCTTGCCTCTGTAGGCTCACCTCCTCTTTTGCATCTCCTACCTTCTTTGCCATTTCAACATTACTATTAAAAGGTTGGCCAGGGAGAACTTGCAGGCTTTGGAGTAAGTAATCCAAGTTTGGCTACTTGTTAGCAGTTTTTCTGAAGACAAACCTGGAGCTGGTGTGTCAGGAATGCACTTAGAAAGCAGCCTTCCTCTTGGCATTAGAGGAAGAAAGCCTCCTACATCCATCAAATCCCTTCCTTTGAAACCTGCGCTCCATGTACACACCTTTAGAACTCACCCCGGTGGAAGAATAGTGCCTAGTGGTTCTCAGACATGAACATTCACAAAACGGTGTGGCTCCCTACCCTTTGCATAATATCCTGCAAACATGCTCTCTCCTGTTGCCAATATTTTTACAAGTGATTGCAAAAGTTCTCACTGGACTAGAAGGGACAAACTGGGCAACTTTCATAGGTAAATTCCTGGTACAGAATAAGTATGGGTCCCAGGCACCAGGCCTGGGGCCAGATTCTCCAGACAGGCCTGGGCGAGGACTTCTACAGATTGTGACAAGCCACCAAAACTTGGTAGAATTAGGAGTTTTTACTTCTGAATCAAATTTCTTAAATTAAGACGGTGAAAAAAGTCAGTAAACACTGAGCTCAAATTCCTTTATGATATTTTCTACTAGCACTGTGTTGCAGCTGCCCTCATTAAGATGGGGGTACAAATCCCCGGAGTCATCACAGCTCCCTATTTTCCATCCCCCACCTGTCTCCCTAACCTGCCTGACTCCCGCGGTGGATGGCCCCACATTTTCATTTTGTGTGTGCTTGTTCCTGTGAGGCACTGTTGGGAGGTGGGAGGAATCTGGCCTTTGTTGTTGGACAGACTTAGGTTTGGGAACTGGTTCTGCCAGTTGCTATTTGTGTGGTCTTGGGCAAGTCCCTTAATCTGAGGAAGTTTCTATTTCTGCATCTGTGAAAAAAGGGCTAAGACCTCTAGCCCAGCCAGGTGGTGCACAGATCAGAGGCAGAGTGTGAGAAGTACTTACCCCAGTCCCTGGCAGGTAGCCGCTGTTCAATTCCCAGAAGCAGTATAAACTGTGAGATGGAAACATCTCCCAAAGCACTTTGTTTAAATATTTTCGTATTTATTTGGCTGCACCCGGTCACAGATGTAGCACACAGGATCTTTATTTGTGGCATATGGGATCTAGTTATCTGACCAGGTATCGAACCCCAGGCCCCCTGCATTGGGAGGTTGGAGTCTTAGCCACTGGACCACCAGGGAAGTCCACTGACAAAGCATGTTATGAGAAAGGACCAACGTCTACCCATCAAAGTCTTAAGTACTCATTGGTTGTTCAAGGTGGAAGGCTGCATAGAGCTGCTGCACAGAACATCCTGACTTTTTGGAGGACTCGAACCTGGTCATTGGCTGGTCTAACATTACTCCGTTTCTTCCGAGCAAAACTGGTACAGAGCCAGTGACTTTCTGCGACTCTCAAAAAGGCCTTGGAGTGTGGTTTTAAGGACTGTGTGAAGGTGCTTCTTGAATTACTAAGTGTGAGAATACTTTGGCCTCCTGAATTGAAGAGCCGACTCATTGGAAAAGACCCTGATGCTGGGAAAGATTGAGGGCAGGAGAAGAGGGGAGACAGAGGATGAAACGGTTGGATAGCATTACAGACTCAATGGGACTCAATGGACATGAGTTTGAGCAAACTCCGGGAGATAGTAGAGGATGGGGAAGCCCATCACACTGTCGTCCATGGAGTTGTAGAGAGTTGGACACGACTTAGCAACTGAACAGCAGCAACAAAGTAAGGTAGCCTTTCCCTTCTGCAGGGGATCTTAGTTTTGATTAGTATGCACATGACTCAGGATCTTCGGATTTAGAAAGAATGAACTGTTGTCCTGTCTGTCATTCATTCATTCATCAGCGTGGGCTGAGTGTCTAGGTTGGGCCAGTCCTGGGATTATAGCAGTTCTGACAAGGCCACTGCCTTCAGGGAGCTTGGACTCTTAAGGAGGGGGTGGGAGGGAGAGGCAGAGGAGAAAACATAACAAGGATGATAAATTCAGATTGAGAAAAAAATGCAAAAGAAATAAAGAGGGCTGTGTGTGTGAGTGGATCCCGTTGTGCAGACAGTGGGCCAAGGGCTTGAAGAGGTGCAGTAAGCGGAGGGTCCTGATGACAGGAAGGGCTCTGTTGGTTTGCAGAACTAGCTGACTTGGGAGAGTTGGCTGGGGTCCTTGTCAGCTCAAAGGAGTTTGGGCTTTATTCCCTTTCTTTTAAAACTATTTGTTTATTTATTTCATTTATTTGGCTGTGTCGGGTCTTGGTTGCGGTGCACAGGCTCTCAAGTTGTACACAGGCTTAGTTGTCAAGCAGCATGTGGGATCATAGTTCACCAACCAGGGGTTGAACACCTTGCCCGCTGCATTAGAAGCAAACTCTTAACCACTGGACCACCAGGGAAGTCTCTGGGCTTTATCCCTTGTGTAGCACAAAGGGTTGTAATCAGAAGAGTGTAGAATAGTGTTAGCTTTTGTTCAGGTGTTATTTTATGCAGAAGTCCCTTGGGGGTGGGGGAGGATTGTAACTAAGCTAGTCTCTCCTCCCATCCATCTCTGGGATGTCTCCAAAGGGTCGTTTTGGCTCCCCACAGCCCCTCATAACTCACAGTTTTGACACCGGTGCAGGCAATACAGAATCTTGAAGGTCTGTGATTTGTCCCCCAGGACCCCTCGCCTGGTGTCCAGAAACATGATCCAGTATTCTTGTCATTCTTGACCCAGAGGTTAAAGGCTGGTACTTCTTTTTTTGTCTGCATTTTTCATAATTCTCAACGCTTCCACTGGCCTCATGTACTGTGTGCACACTTAGATCATTAAATCATTTCCCCTCGACCACAAAATAATTGTAAGGCGATGCAGCAACTGTCTGAAACAGGATACGTGCGTCATGCGTCCCTGAGTTTGGGTTTTTCCAATGACCTTGTGATACATCAAACCTTAGCCTTCCCCTCATCTGCTCTCAACTTAAAAAAAATCACTTATTTATATTTCAGTCCAACTCAGTGTTTTTGTTTTGTGATAGTTGATTTGAAGTAAAATGTCAACAGTGAGCTTCCCAGGTGGCTCAGTGGTAAAGAATCCCCCTGCCAGGGCAGGAGATATGGGTTCAATCCCTGGACCAGGAAGATCCCCTGGAGAAGGAAATGGCAACCCACTCCAGTATTCTTGCCTGGGAAATTCCATGGGCAGAGGAGCCTGGTGAGCTACAGTTCATGGGGTTGCAAAAGAGTTGGACATGACTTTGAGCCTAAACAGTTGGCAACAGTGGAAACCACCAGCTCCCCTGTGGAATCCACAGGATGGCCCCCAGAGAAGGTTGGCAGAACTGTGCAGTGTAGAGCATGTGAGTCCCTCCGGCACCTTTAACACTGGGCATTGTTCACCTTGGGTGTGTTTGTAAAAATTATGGAAGTACTGAAAAAATGAGTAGATAGCATTCAATGCCTCATCTTACAGGTAAAGAAACAGCCTTAGAGAGGTGATGTGAGTTGAGTTGATCTCACCATTTGGGGTACTCAGACTTCTGACTCTGAGTGACCCCTTGCACACCAGCCTGTGTACTTTGGAGACCACCTTCTGAGAACCAACAGCTGGTGTGGGGGGTGGCACAGGTCCTGCCATCTGGAAATCTGAGACGTGTTCTTTGGGTAGGTTTCAACTTTGGGGTGTCGGAGCCTCCCCACCTGTTGATTCTACTCTAGAAGTTCTGTCTGGTGTGTTTTGAGGCAGATGTGGCCAGAGATGCAGTGAATTCACCTTGACTGCGCTGCCTTGGAGGATGAGGCAGTTTGACCAGCTGCTGAGGTGGATGGAAGCTGTTGGCAATTTGACATTTGGTTCATGGGGATGGAAACACGATAAATACATTGTGATGTGAGCTAAGATCTGAAACGGCCTGTGAACGTGCACTGCCCGGCTGCGCTGATGAACTGCCCACTCCATCCGACTCAAATTCTCTTTAATCTTTTAAAAAATCAACTAATTAATTGTTGGCTGTGCTGGGTCTTCGTTGCTGTGTGCAGGCTCTCTCTCGTTGCAGAGAGCGAGGGCTACTCTTCGTTCAGTGAGCGGGCTTCTTGCAGTGTCTTCTCTGGTTGCAGAGCGCAGGCTCTGGGGCGCGTGGGCTTCAGCAGTCGTGGCGCACGGGCTTAGTTGCCCCGAGGCATGTGGGATCTTCGAGGACCAGGGATCTAACCTGTGTCCCCTGCATTGGCAGGCAGATTCGTAGTATCTGGGCCACCAGGGAAGCCCTTGAGTTTTCTTTAATGTGTGGTGGGCAGGCCGAGCCCATCTGGCCAGGTGAAATATACATAAAAGAGGCACTGTCTGCCCTCCTTGGCGTCCACATCCAGATTTACCTAAACCCCTCCCAGGTGGCATATGCATAGCTATGAAAAACCGGTATTTTCTACCCATGAATCACACCCCAAATCCTGGGCCTCCCTCTGTCAGGGGTGCGGCAGGCCGGCTTCCGGGAAGGGTGGGCACGGCTGAAGGCCGCTGAGTGCGGAGGGGGCAGGTCCCATCTGCTGCCAGGGGATCCGCCGGGTAACTGCTGATGTCTGCTTTCGGATCTGGACATGGAGCCATCTGCGTGCCCTTCTGTCAAAAGGCCAGACACAGACGGAGGCTTCCTGAGTTTCTGCTGTCGGGGGCCCTGCCGTGCAGCAGACAAGAACAAGGTACAGAAGTGGCCTGATTCTGGGGACCACCGCCCCTCCCTGGGGGTCTCTCCTTTGCTGTATCATGCCTTCCTGACTTGCTGGGCATCTCACCTGAGGCCTGAGTTCTTCTTGGCCACTTGGTGCTGGGGGAGAGCCAGAGAGGGCCATGGGTCACTGTGATTTCTTTCTGCTTCGGGGCCGAGGATAACTGCCCACAGCAGTTAAACCTTGTTTAATGGTAATCAGATTGCTTTTCTTTACTCTGAAAAATCCCTTCATTTTTTGTACAAAAGGCAGGAAGCATTTTTCTGTGATTATACAGAACGTCCCCAGGTAAGATGTAATCCATCTTCACCATGCTGAGCCCTGAAATAATGAGTCTGGATTTGGAAATGCCACAAAGAGTAGAAAACCAAGTGCTTCTGGTTAAGAATTTTTTCAGCTGCTTTTTCTTCCTTCCTCCTCCCGCTTTGGTTCAGAGTTGTTGAGTTTGGTTAAGAGACTTTCAAAACATGAACAACTGCTTCTAAACTGGTCTGGATTGCCTTTTCAAAGCATGAGGTCTGGCATGTACCATCTTGTTCCCTCCTCACATAATCCGTACACACAGGCAGTGCCAACTCCCATGGGAGCCCGCAGAGTGTGGACAGTGGAGACCTCCCCTCTCCTTGCTGCCCCAGAAGTTAACCAGCTCTCCTCCCACGAGGAAGATGCTTTGGGGCCACAGAGGCAGCAAAGAGACTTTGGCTGCAGCTGACGTTTAATAACAGGAAAAGAAAAATTTTAAGAATGAAAAGCTCTAGAACAGGAATTCGTTGGATGAGTCTGTCATTTCATGCGCCTGACTTTCCACTGCCAGAATCAAGGTGTTCTGTAAAGTAGCTTTAGGAAATGAGTCATGGTTACCAAATTCCAGGTAGGGCTAGGATGAAGGGAAGAGCTGAGTTTTCGTGAAGGAACTGACCACCTGTGGTTTTAGAAACTTGAGTTTTAAGTTGTATTAGAAACGTTTGGCAACATGAGGATTTGGGGTGTATGTGTGTGTGCTGGTGTGTGTGTGTGTGTGTGTTGGTGTGTGTTTGTATGTGTGAGTGAATGAGTTTTGTCTGTCACTTTCTCAGTCATGGAGGTTGGTTCCCTGGCCTAGAGTGCCTTGTTTAGATGTCTTTGGGCTGAGCTAATACCCAGGTTTGGCTGCTTGATGCTAAGAGCTGACTCATTGGAAAAGACCCTGATGCTGGGAAAGATTGAAGGCAGGAGGAGAAGGAGACGACAGAGGATGAGATGGTTGGATGGCATCAGCAACTCGAAGGACATGAGTTTGGGCAAGCTCCAGGACTTGGTGATGGACAGGGAAGCCTGGCATGCTGCGGTCCATGGGGTCACAAAGAGTCGGACACGACTGAGCGACTGAACTGAATACTAAGCTGGCAGCAGCAGAACTGGAGGTGCATGGGGAATAATAGCAGGATAAAACACAGAAAGGTCATGGGCAGGAGAAAGAAGATGCTAGTCTTTGACATGAAGAGAGCAAGGCCCAAGGCCCAAGGACCATAAAATTTGGGCCAGACAGAGCAAAGGAGCTTGAGACCTATAAATGTATTCAACAAGATGGTCAGATGGAGAAGGCAATGGCACCCCATTCCAGCACTCTTGCCTGGAAAATCCCATGGACGGAGGAGCCTGGTGGGCTGCAGTCCATGGGGTCGCTGAGTCAGACACGACTGAGCGGCTTCACTTTCACTTTTCACTTTCATGCAATAGAGAAGGAAATGGCAACCCACTCCAGTGTTCTTGCCTGGAGAATCCCAGGGACGGGGGAGCCAGATGGGCTGCTGTCTATGGGATCGCACAGAGTCGGATATGACTGAAGCGACTTAGCAGCAGCAGCAGCAAAATGGTCAGAAAAAACTATTTTCAAAGAAGATATGAGTGGAGTGAGGTCAGGGAATTTACAGTCATGGTACTGGTGGCCTGATAAGGAAAGGTGATGAGTTGTGCCCCCTTTCAGAATGGAGCATTCAAGAGCATCTCACTTTAGAGAGGACCCTTGCATTTCTACCTGGTTTTCTTTCTCTTCCTTTTTTTTAGGGCCGTGCTGCATGGCTTGTGGTCTTAGTTCCTGGGCCACGGTTCTGGTCACTGAACTACCAAGGAATTCTCCTACCTGGCTTTCTAATGGCTTTTTAAAACTTGAGTCTATGAGGAAATGCAAAGGAAACCATCATTAGAATTGACCAGCCAGAAGTGCCAACCATATTCTTGACTGAGGATGAGGTGGAGCCTTGGAACCACATCCCCAATTCCCCAAGACTGACTCGAATCTGCATCCAGCTGGACCCCTGATTCACTCATGCAGCTCCAAGACCCTGTTCTCACCTAGTTAAGTCTTCTTCTTGATCTGAGAGTCAAAACTAACTCAGAGCAAATTCCAACTCAGAGAGTCAGAGAACACAGCAGCTGAAAGTTATATCCAGCCATCCCCAGGTGACAGAGGTCACTGAAGCCAGAAAGCTTAGGTGACTTATTCAGGGTCACAGCTCAGCCTTCCTGAGTCTTGTGAGAATTTAACCCAGTTTATGACTCTTTTTTTAACTTTAAAAAATTTATTTATTTTTGGCTGTGCTGGGTTTTTGTTGCTGCGTAGGGGCTTTCTCTAGTTGCAATGAGCAGGCTTCTCACTGAGGTGACTTCTCTTGCCGCAGAGCCTGGGTTCTCGGGTGCATGGGCTTCAGCAGTTGTGATGCACAGGCTTAGTTGCCCCAGAGCATGTGGAATCTTTTCAGACCAGGGATCCAACACGTGTCCCCTGCACTGGCAGGTGAATTCTCAGCAACTGAACTGCCAGGGAAGTCCTGGCCCTTCTTGAGGACGGGCAGAAGGCTGTGGATAAGGCCGGGCGTCTTAGGGGTCCCAGGGGGCTTCGGCACACATCCCAGTGGCTCCCCTGGGCCCCAGTGTCCTGCCTTCTGATGCCCCTCGACCTGATTCAGGCCCTGCCTCCTGACTCCTCCTCTGGCTCTTCCTTCAGAGGACCGCACAGGGTGGTGCCCTGAGAAGCTGGATGGTGGTTCTGCCCACGAAGCATTCTGCCCCAGGCTCATGCATCTCTGTGAACAACTCTAGTTATGCGTACCGTCTGTGACAAGTGTTGTATGCCACAACACTTGTGAAAGGAAAATGATTGTCGGTAGAAAGGTAAACTATTACATACTGAGCTATTTATTGTATTACCCAGAGCCCAAATGAGTGAGTGTGTGAACACTCGCACACACACAGTGGCGTGGAGTGTTTGAAATCCTCACTGGCTTTGAAAACCTGAGGTTGGGACTTTGCCGGTGGTCCAGGGGTTGAGACTTCGAATGCACGGGATGTGGGTTCGAACTCTGGTAGGAGAACTAAAACCCTACGTGCCTCTCAGCTGAGAAACCAAAACATAAAGCAAACAATATTATAACAAATTCAGTGAACACTTAAAAAACTAGCCACACCAAAAAAAAAAAAAAAATCTTAAAAAAAAGAGAATCTGAGGCTATTTGCAAGGACCTTTCAGTTCTTGAGCAGGTTTTTCCTCCAATTGTCCCTCTGCTTGTGCCACTGAATGTGCAAAAGTACACATTAGTTATATCACCCCTAGGTTTCCACTAATTGTTTCATCTATAGGCTGTGTTTAATACATTACACCCTGAAAGCTGTCTGCCCGCTATCTTTACTCCAAAAACCTGAACATAGGGCCAGTATAAACTTAGGTTCAGTGTTGAATGGTGAAATTTAAGTAAAATAAAAATAGCATACTCATGTTAAACTGAAAAAAGGGGACACGTTTGTGAAAGATCCAAGCTGAGAATGGGGACCTGTGACTCGGACTGCAGCCTGTTATTAAAGAGGAGCGTTATGGGGACTAAACACAGAGCCAGCCCAGGTGCAAACAGCACTCAGAAAATCTCTGTCATCCAGGGGGCTTACGGTTTAATGAGCCTGTAGACACCTATCAGCGTTGTGTCATCACAAGGGTGATCGCTTTCTCCAGCAGGGAATTTTCCCTCAAAGCCCTGGGCTCAGGGGCAGCTCTTGGAAGATGAAGCCCTGTCTGATTCTAGCAGACACATGTGGGCAGAAGTAGCTTAACTTCAATCAATTAACTTTAATCAATTGTGATGGAATTCCAGCTCAAGTCATCAAGGGACGGTGTTTGCAGGGAACCCTGCGTCTTTTTCTTTTAAAGCAGAGCTATCCTTCTGTGTGTCGGTGTTTGTGAGCGTTTCTCTTCATTTTTTTCTGGCTGCACGACAGCGCATGTGGGATCTTAGTTCCCCATCCAAGGATTGAACCTACGCCCCCTGCGGTGGAAGTGTGGGATCCTAACCGCTAGACTATCAAGGAAGTCCCAGCCTTTCTTTCAGTAGGAAAAGGAGAGCACAGATTTTTCACAAATTAAATGGGGCAGTTTCTCATAGTCTTTCCAGGTCACTTGGAATTACCCTAATGGGAACTTTGTCAAAATGCTTGGCGTTAAAAATGGGCCCTATTTTGGGGGAGTCCCTTTTGGAAAGTCCTGAATTCTGGAGCTGCACTCTAGCCTGAGCACCGTTGAAGGTGTCAGACTCACAGGGGAGCCTGAGGGTGGGCTCCCTTGCTGGGGTCCCACCTCCAACTGCCCTGCAGAAGGAGTCTGTCCCAGGCATGAGGGAGAATGCTCTGTCTCTGGCTTCCAACGCCCCTTACCTTTCTCCTCTAGAGAAAGCAGGGTGTGAGAGGAAACCCAGATTTCTACTTCAATCCCTGCCCCCAGGCCCAACCCCCAGCACGTCCACACGCCCACACACCACACACACCCCTCCCGAGGTTGCGATTGTTCCGCCTGTGACACTGGACTCTGACCGGCCAGACCATTCATCTGTGTTTGGCTTAGTTGTTCTAACAAGCTTAGGTGTCGAAACCCAACATTTTCCCATGGCTTTACAATTCGGTCCTACAGATCTGTCCCCCTGCAGGAAACCGGGGCGATGGTGGTGGGGTCCTTCCTTGGGTTTGTTTTTCTCATCCTGTAAAGAAATCAGAAAGGTTCAGGCTTCATTAGGAAGCCCTGAGTAGGAAGGAAAGATCATGAGAATCAAACTGCTCACATTGTAGAGTCATAAACCCGGATCTGTGTGTGTGCAGTGCCGGCTGGAGAAGCGAAGACGGGGTCAGACCTCTTGGATGGATCAGCAAGGAGAATCAACAAAAGAGCAGTTATGCTTCTGGCAGCATGTTTTCATGTATATTCTTTAGGAGGGCTCTCTCCAAATGGATAGGGAAGCCTCTGACGAGGCAGATACCAGGGAAGACAAAGTATTTGCTGTATTCATTTGTGCCACAGTCAACATTTGAACTGTGGAAACACTTGTGTATGTGTGAATGGGTGTGTGTGTGTGTGTGTGTGTGTATGGCCGTGCAGCAGGTGAGATCAAAGTTCCCCAACCAAGGATCGAATCTGTGTCCCCTGCAGTGAAAGCATGTCTTAACCACTGGACCGCAAGGGAAGTCCCAAAAGGCACAAGCATTTTTTAAAAGACAACGTTGAGATGTAAAACAGCCCACTCTCAGCTTTATCCAACTACTACCTCTTGCCTAGACTTGACTGCTGCTGCTGCTGCTAAGTCGCTTCCGTCGTGTCCGACTCTGTGTGACCCCATGACGGCAACCCATGAGGCTCCCCCGTCCCTGGGATTCTCCAGGCAAGAACACTGCAGTGGGTTGCCATTTCCTTCTCCAATGCATGAAAGTGGAAAGTGAAAGTGAAGTCGCTCAGTCGTGTCCGACTCTTAGTGACCCCATGGACTGCAGCCTACCGGGCTCCTCCGTCCATGGGATTTTCCAGGCAAGAGTGCTGGGGTGGGGTGCCATTGCCTTCTCCGGCCTAGACTTGACAGGAATAGTTAAATCCTGGCACGTGACACGGTCTCGCCTCACCTGTTCTATCTGTGAATGGAAGTGGCTCTTCTTTACCTGAGTCTGCCCTGAGGAAAAGTGAAGTAACAGTAACAGTGAAGTAATGCCTCACAGCATTCGAGGTGGAGCCTCAAAATGACTCTTCATCAAGGAGACCTTGTTCCCGAGCTGCGTGACAGTCACCATTCAGTGTGTCAGTCCTGGGTGCTCATTCTCGAAGCCCCAGAAACAGTGTACCAGGACCTCTCTGCCCTTGTCCGATACCTGGGTCTTTCCCCATCTGACTGTTTATGGCCATGAAAGCTTTATCTTCTAATCTGGTTGTGTGGAGCCTGCCTTCCAAATAGTCCTATAGACGTGCATTTAGTTTGCAAATGAGCTGGTCTTTGGTGCTCTGGATTTTCTGTTGTTTCTGTGATAAATGGGTCCCGAGTGGTAATTTTGTATTCAGGTTAGCAGGCTCTTCTTTCCCTGGCTGTGAGGTGTTGGGTAAGGGAGGGCAGTGGTGATGGTAGGAATTGGGAGAGTGGGGAGCCAATCCCTTGTGCTGGGGGTGGCAGGCCTCTGTTGTTGGTGAGAGCCTCTCGGGGCTTTGTGCTGGAGCGGGAAGAAGCAGCTTCTGAAGTTTTGTCGCAGGAGTGGTAGCGGGCGAGGGGAGCCGACTCCACCCGTGAAGAGGATGGGCGGGGCTGGTGGAGGTTGGGGGTGCAATGTCAGCTTGGTTACCTGTAACCGGGGCTGTGAGAAGAGTCTGGGGTCATTTGACCGCTGGGGAGAGCTGCAAGGCCTGCTGCCATGCGTGTTGCGTGGAAAGGACATTTGCCTGAGTTAAGCCATGGGAAAAATCTAAATTTAGACACCTTAGTTCTTTCCAGCAGCTGAGCCAAGACACAGTAGACAAAATGGTTTGGCCTTTGAAAAATCAAGTTTTTGACCTACAAGGATCCAGTTTCACAGAAGAACGAAGCTCCCTGACTCTGTGTATGTGTGGAGAAAAAGAAAAAATGGACACACAGGATCATTGCAGTGTCTGGGATCCACACCACAGCCTTCAGCCCGTTGAGTTATCACAGAGGATTCAGAGAGGGAAAGGTGACAAATGACAAAGGAATGGGGTTGTTATTGAAGAGAACGCTGCCAGTGATGTGTTTGTTGTCTGGGAGGATAAGAAGGATTGCCCTGGAGAGGATTCAGACATCATTTCAACAGTCTAGAAAGAGCCACACAAGGAGAAAAAGGCTTTAAAGCAAAATATTCATTGACCCAGTTGGACAAGTCGCTGTGACAAAACACTGGCCTGTGTTACCAGTTAGGTAGGTGGGCTGTTGCTGGTTTAAGTCTGGATGATTATGTAAAAAAATGATTTTATAAAGTATAGTTGATTTATAGTGTTGTGTTAGTTTCAGGCGTACAGCAAACCGATTCAGCTACACATACACAGATATTCATTCTTTTCTCAGATTTTCTCTCATACAGGATTTTACAGAATATTGAGTAGAGTTCCCTGTGCTGTTCAATAGATCCTTGTTGGTTTTCTATTTTATGCAGTGATATATGTTAATCCCAGGCTTCTGATTTTTCTCTCCTCCCCACATTTCCCCTTTAGTAACCATAAGTTGTTTTTTTTTCAATACCTGTGCATCTGTTTCTGATTTGTAAATAAGTTTATTTGTGTCATTTTTAAAATTAGATGCCACATGTGAGTGATATTGCATCATGTTTGTCTTACCCTCTCTGACTTAATTCACTTAGTGTGCTAATCTCCAGGTCCATCCGTGTTGGTGCAGATGGCATTATTTTGTTCTTTTTTATGGCTGAGTAATATTCCAGTGTGTGTGTGCGTGTGTGTGTGTGTGTGTGTATCTTAATCTCTCTCTATGTATATATACACACACATAGATACACACCACCTTTTCTTTATCCATTCATCTCTTGATGGACGTTTAGATTATTTCCATGTCTTGGCTATTGTGAATTGTGCTGCAATAAACAATGGGGTGCATGTATCTTTTTGAATTATGATTTTCTCCGGATTATCTGTCTTAAAGAGTAACTACTTGTGGGATTCCCAGTGTAAGGGGTTTGGGGAAGTGGGAGTTCTTCTTGGAATGTCCTTAAAGATAAAATACAGTCTTTTAAGGAGGCACTTGTAACTTTATTGTGGACAGGGGTCAAGCTCCCCTCACATGTGAAGTGCTCCCGAGGGGAAGGCTCCTCTCTCTGTGTCTTGGCGCTTTTTGAGCTGAAGTCACCCAGTCAGTCTCCCTGCGTCTGCGTCCCACATGCTGCTGATACATGTGCGTGCCCGGGCCTCACGCAGAGCCTGGCACACTCACCCACCCTCCGTCTTTCCCTCTTTCCCACTCTCCTTCCTCCTCTCCCCCCTCTCTCTGTGTATGTAAATGTCCTGAAGATTAGCATCTATTTATACATTTTCTGCTTGGACTTCCCTAGTCATTCACTGGGACTTCCCCTGTGGTGGTCCAGTGGTTAAGATTTCATGCTTCGCATGCAAGGGGCAGGGGTTCCATTCCCAATTGGGGAACTAAGATCCACTTGCTTCATGGCCAAAAAAAAAAAAAAAATTCACTGCCACCCCTGTTTGTTGGTGACTGTAAGGCAGGTGTCTGCATGAAGGTGGCTTTGAACTGAAAAAGTGCAAAATACTTGGCCATTTGAGGGAGAAAAAAAGACTTGAAAGACTTGGGTCATTCAGCTGTGGCTGAGCCCTTGTGGGAAATCCCGTTACCCTGGTGACTCAGCTGGTAAAGAATCTGCCTGCAATGCGGGAGACCTGGGTTTGATCCTTGGGTTGGGAAGATCCCCTGGAGAAGGGAATGGCTAACCACTCCAGTATTCTGGCAGGGAGAATTCCATGGACAGAGGAGCCTGGTGGGCTACAGTTCATGAGGGTCGCAAAGAGTCAGGCACAACTTTAGCTCACTCACTCCACTGTTTCATCCCCTATGTGGGTCTGCGCCCGCTGCAGCAGGGTCTGGACGGCACCTTTAATGTCTTACAAAAGGGCCTCCGGACGCTAGAAGGCCAGGACGGGCTTCCCCTTCTGCCACTTCCTTCTGCTGCTACTGGCTCCTCTTGACTCTCAAAAGGCATTGGAACCTCTTTATACCTTGTTTTCCAAAGGTAAATTAACTGTCTCCCATGTGTGTCTGGCAGACCAACCGCTAAGCACTTAGTCTTTTAGGTTTGAGGGGCTCTTTCTTTCTGAGAAGCATTGTTCCTGACTGGCCTTACCCAACCAAGTGGAATTATGTTTACAATTCTGTGAAGAGCCTCTAGCATTTTTCATTATGAAAATAACTTTTCAAGATGTATTGAGGAGTAGGTTTTGGAGGAGCATTCAAGGTTGTGCAGGGGAACCATAGATTTCATGGTTGATGTACCCTGTCTGTGCGTGCGTGGGTGCCCAGTCACTCAGCTGTGTCTGACTCTTTGTGACCCCCTGGACTATAGCCCACCAGGCACTGCTGTCCACGGGATTCTCCAGGCAAGAATGCTGGAGTGGGTTGCCATTCCCTTCTCCAGGGGATCTTTGCAACCCAGGGATCAAACCCGTGTTTCCTGCGTTTCCTGCATTGGCAGGCAGATTCTTTACCCCTTGAGCTACCTGGGAAGCCACTCTGTCCATTAGACACCTCAAATCCGCAGACGTGCAGGGTGGTTTTTCTTTCTCTGCTCTGAGGCAAGCAGGCTGCGTAAAACGTATAAAGGTCAGAAGAGTGTTAGGCTGCTTGAAATTCAGTCATTAACTATTTTGGTGCTATTTTCGAGGTGTGGAGAGGGACAAGAGAGATGCCTTTTAAAAGCACCTGGCTGGTGGCTTAGACAGTAAAGAATCTGCCAGCAATGGAGGAGACCTGGGTTTGATCCCTGGGTCAGGGAATGGCAACCTACTCCAGTGTTCTTCCCTGGAGAATTCCATGAACGGAGGAGCCTGGGGGCCAAAGGAAAAGAAAATATTAAAACATCTCTTGTAACTGACAACACTGACTTTCATCCTTGTGTTGGTTCACACTCCCTAATCCCACAGCAGCATGGCCTGTCCCATATGCAGCCTTCCTCTTAACTTGCTTTCCTAAGCTCTTGTCTTCATGCCAAGACAGTATCGGAACAAAGACTCTTCTTTCCTGAAGCAGTTCAGTAGACAGTGAAGAAACACTGGCCATCCCCCCATCACTGTCTGTCTGTTGTCTTAAGGTCTTGCAGCCCTCTTTCTATGAAGGTCCTTCTTTCTCTTTCCTCTCGCTTGTCCTCTGCTTGCCGAATAAAGAGATTGAGTATCCATTTTGGACTGGGTGCTGTGCTATGCAGTGGTCATAACTCAGCAAGCAAGATGGACAAATTTTCCCTCTTGTTAGCAGGGATTAAAGCATTAAATACGGACTTCCCAGGTGGTCCAGTGGTTAAGACTCTGCTTCCAATCTAGGGGGGTTCAATCCCTGTCTGGGAATCCCACATGCCATGTGACAAAAGATAAAGACGGTGAGTATTTAAAAGAAGGAATGTCAAATGAGGGGACTGACACATCTGTGAGGGGGCTCGGGGGTCGGGGAGCTCTGAATAAGTCGAGCCAGAGAGGAAATCAAAGACCTCTAAAATGTATCTTTACAGGAGAGGAAGGAGAAAGCAGTACAATTTCGAAAGAAAAGGGTAAAAGATGCTTTCTCTTCTTTTCTTTTTTGGTTGCACTCCACAGCTTATAGGATTTTAGTTCCTGGACCAGGGATCGAACCCAGGCCCTTTGGTGAGATAGGGGCATCTTAACTACTGGATCAGGAGAGAATTCCCCCCAAATGCTGTTTTTTTAATACAGAACATTGGAGGCTACATTGTATTCAGTTTCCAAGTCTGTGCAGCTTAGAAAACTTGTATTCGTTTTCCAGATACTTCATCTTTTCTTTCTCAGATAACACTACTTTTGATCATTGTGCTGCTCAACAACAATGTCCCCTGAGAGTAGATGCCAGGAATCCTATCCTCCCCCCAGATCTGCCAGTGTGCTACTGAGGTCATGTGACTAGCTGTCACTGGGGGTGACGTGTCGAGTGTCGAGTAGAAATTTGTCGGCTTTGATTACAATGAGACTGAGTTATTTATAACTTTATGTTTATCTTCTTCTCCATAAATATGATGAAATGCGTTTTCATCAAGCATCCATTAAGAGCCAAGAATTCATGTAGCTGGTGGGAACATAAAGATTAATAAAGATGATTTGTGTCCTCAAGGATCTTCAGTCTGGTGGCAGACACTCCTATCTATAGAACCGATGGAATAAATCTTCTGAGGAGAACATGAGTAAGACATTAGAGGAACCCAGAGGATGAAAAAGTTCTCCCCAGGTGAAGGAACTTGGAAGGACTTCAGAGAGAAGGAGGTATTTGAATTGATCTTAAAAAGAATCATAGCCTGTTAATACAGCTAGCCAGGCGTTTTTAAAGAGTTGAATTATTTTGTAGTTAAGGCTTAATATGAGTAATAATGCTTTAAAGAGAGAAAAAGCACCAGTTGAACAAATCTGTTTTCTTTTCATCTAGGTGTCACACTTGGCACGTATTGGTCTGGAAACAACTTCATGTTTTGCTTGCTGCTGCAGGGTTTGCCTGACGCTGCACAATTATCAGAGCCTGAAATTTGGGTGTGGGTTGAATTTTCATAAATCAAATTGCTTTTCCAGTTATCTTACATTTAATTAAAGAGATGGTGTGCTTTCTGGTTACCCTGTAATTGGCAGTGGTAGCTATCTCTTTAACTCTGTTTTCTTACCCTAAAGCTCCCTACTCCAGCACTTAATCATCAGTGTCCTGCACTGACAATAAGTTACTAGGGGGTGATGCTGTTCAAAAAAAAAAACCTGTCAGTGAACAGGGAAGGATTCTGGTGCAAATCTTTTGCTCCCTAGTTCTTCGGGGTAGAAAGGTCAGTTTTCTTATATTGGATTTTCATAAAACTGGGTGAACTAATAGTCCCCCGTATCCAGAATATCAACAACCTGTTATATTTGAAATTCCTCTTTAAAATGAGGTGTACTATGCTTTCTCCTTGCACCTTAATTGACTTGCTAATCTCCTGGTAAGATTTATTCATTTTAAACATGATTACTTTAAGCAGTCATCAAGAAGCATAGAGCAAATTGTGTTCTGGGAGCAACACGAAAGCTAATATTTGGATCTGACCAGCCACTCACTCAGCTTATCGCATTGAAGGTAGAAGGAGTGGGGTTGGTTTTCTCCCAAAGGAATGTTGCTTTGGGACAGAGTCGTTGGTCTCTGTTCAGTACAGTCCGCCACCAGACAATGGGTTTGATTCTGTGATAATGTTCAAACAGTGCAGATACTTATCAAGGGGCACTTTCAGAAATAGCGAAGTATCGAATGATCCCCCTCACCATGCTATGTAAAATCCTAAATAAACCTCAATTCCGTGGTTTTGAAGAGGGCCCTCGTCTCTTGTCAACATGTCATCATCTGCCGTAGGCGCATGCTCAAATCCTCGCAGATATGGAAGGGTCTCCTCCACCATAGGAGAGAGCAGTGGGTCACGGAACCAGAACCCAAACCAGGATGCTGAGTTCTGGGGTCAACCCAAGTCACTGATCTGGTCTGTTTCCCTCACTTTATTTCTCTAAGATTTTTTTTTTTGACCTGGGCCATTTTTAAAGTCTTTACTGAATTTGTTACAATATTACTTCTGTTTTATGTTTTGGTTTTTTGGCCTTGTGACACATGGGATCTTAACTTCCTGGTTAGGGATTGAACCCACACACCCTGCATTGGAAGGTGAAGCCTGAACCACTAGACCGCCGGGGAAGTCCCCCTGTTGCCCTAACTTTAGAAGCACGGTGTTGGCAGTGGAAAATCCTCAATATGTTCTTTGATTTCTAAAGGAGAGCGATCAATTTTCTTCCTCTCTGTTGGCAAATCTTTCACATTTTGAACGATGATCCTGGACCAATACCCAGGATTGTCAGTTGATGTGAAGAGGAAGTTTGGTCCCAGAGCACCATCACTTACAGCGTCGACACTCTCATGAATTCTGTCCTAGGCAGCTCACGCTTATCCCTTCAACTGGTTCTCAGGATGTTCCTCTTTTGGCTCTAGTGGGGTATTAGATAAAAAACTTATAGAGCATCCTTCCATCGTTGTAAAGGCAATTCATGCACACGCTCTGTTGGAATAGAGTACACTGTCATGAAATTACATGAAATATGACATCTTTTTTTAAAAAATCTTTTTACCAATTAGCTAGCATGAAAAATAAAGGTGATGGGATAAGCTACTACATGGTGGTTAAGTGAAGCTTAGATTTCTTCTTTTTGGTGATACTTAAGAGTAGCCCTGGCCTCCTCCCTGTGCCCATCCCCCCTGCCATTTCCACCGTAAAGTAATATTTCTTTGAACTACAAACCACAACACATAGTTCTCTGTTCTGCTGAAAGAAAATGGGTGCAATTGCCAGATTTCCCTGAGAATTATAGGGTTTTCAAGTCATTGTGGAGAAAATTGCTGAGGTTCAGTGTCTATGGAAAAAGCATGCTCTTAATTTGCCTGTAATTTTTCTTTTAATTGGTACTTTGGTCCCACTTTCAAAGCACTCTTGAAGCTTTCTTTCCCAATTTGGCATTAGCATTATTTTTTAAAACGCCATTTCATTTTAGGATTATTTTCTATTTTGATTGACACAAGACATATTCTGAAGGGGAAAATATTAACACATTTTGAGGTAAGGAACTCAGATAAATTGAGCTTTATAGTCACTTCCCTAGGAATGCAGTTTAGTGGTTATAGATACTGGAAAGACCTCACAGTATAACCAACAAGCTGTCAGAAACTTGGTTGAGATTCTAGACCATAAAGTGCTAATTTCAGTTCTTACAATGGCCATTTCACTAGTGAACACTGGCCTTTTACTAAGAAAGTAGGGAATAGGGAAATGATATTATACATACACAAGCCTTTGAAAAACTTCCTCCTTGCACATACCTCATTCTAAAGATACATATTTTTCTTTGCCCCATCCCCCACCACCCAACCTCTTCACTTGAAAATCTTTTCATTCAAAATAGTACCTGGCCCCAAACAAGATAAAAAGGCACTCATGGTCAGGTTCATGCAGACTCACTCTGTTTTAGGGTAATTCCAAGAAGCCCAAAGAGACCAAAGTCCATGGAAATGCTCAGAAGAACGAGAAATCTTGTGGGTGGGGCTCTAGGCTGGGGAGGCAACCTGGCATTTCTCTACCTGCATTGTGTGTCGCTAGCAATGACTTTAGAAGGTCCCTCGGGCCTCCTTTACCCTTCTCACCACCCAGTCAGGGTTCCATTCCTGTAACAGATGGCAGTGTGTTTAGGCAGTAAAATTAGAAAAGCGGGAACAATCAGGAAAATCACAAGTCAGGGTTGACAGGGATGCTCACTGTAGACCCCGGTTAGTGATGGAGGCTCAACCAGGAAGCAAGAGGGCTCCGATCCAGCCTCATTCTAACTCAATTTGTCACCTTGGTCTTAATTTCTTAGGTTTCGATAATCTCATCTATTGGAAAAAATGTTTGAGTTGCATAGATCATGAAATGACATCGAGGTTTCTTTCAGCTGTAAGAGTCCTTAGATAGGGATCATTGAGAAGAGTATAAATTCCTGAACTCATATTCTCGGGAGCCCTACCAAGCCACTCTGTCATTGTTGAAAATAAAATATCAAGGTTGCCTGTCACATTCTAGGCAAATTGACTGTACATACACAAATTTTAGCCATCTTCTAGTCAAATTCAGATGGCTGTGAAAATACTAACAAATTTATTTCATAGTTTTCTTTGAAAATTTTTGCTTATTTCTTTCAAGGTAACCATTAACAGCCATCCTGAAATTTTAGCAGCAGTCTGTTTTCACATATTATTTAATGATCCTTATGAAATAAATCTTAATGAAAGGTTTTTTTTCTTCTTATGAGTTATTTGCCTGGAGAAAAAATTCTTGACTTTCTTTTTCATCTAAATGAATGCTAGAATAAAGTGTCCTTTGAAAAGTCTTAATGAAAAGAGCCAATATGGGAATATCTTCTACCCCAATTCTTTCTCTGCAATCTGGGCTCTGAGAATGAGGTCTCTGATTGTGGGAGGAATGTCAGGGGACTTCCACTGTGTAAAAGTCCACACCCTTCTGCCCTTTAGACAGCTGGCTTGTTGACTATTATGAAGAGTAGCCTTTAGGAAGAAAAAAGCATTAATAAGTGTTTCATTTTCTATGGGTTATTTTAGCCACACTAAATACATGAGAGAGAGAAGCTGACATTTTCCATGTGAGACAACTCTTTCCTTTCCCCACCTCAGGGGAGAGAGTAGAATTATGTTTAGAAACTGATAAAGTTCCCTATGGTTACAATCAGGAGATCAAACTCTTATTAACTTCTGCAAAACAGGAACGTTTGAAAAATAAACATTAAATTAAGTATTACCCTCTTCTTCGTTCCCCTTTCTCTAGAGATATTCTTAAAGAGTCTATGCTAGGCGTTAACAGATTTCTTTGAAGCAAAATATACCCTTGTTACTTTCGTGTCATGATTTTTTTTTTTTCCCCAGTTCCCCCTTTTGGAGTACATGAAGCAAATGACATGGCAGTATCTCTCACATCTAGCTCACTATGCCAGCCCAGTGCAGCTGCTGCTGCTGCTAAGTCACTTCAGTCGTGTCCAACTCTGTGCGACCCCATAGACAGCAGCCCACCAGGCTCCCCCGTCCCTGGGATTCTCCAGGCGAGAACACTGGAGTAGGTTGCCATTTCCTTCTCCAGTGCATAAAAGTGAAAAGTGAAAGTGAAGTCGCTCAGTTGTGTCTGACTCCTAGCAACCCCGTGGACTGCAGCCTACCAGGCTCCTCCGTCCATGGGATTTTCCAGGCAAGAGTCCTGGAGTGGGGTGCCATTGCCTTCTCCATCCCAACCCAGTGAGGATCCCACAAAAAGACCTTTTGCTTCTTTTTATATGCAACTATCCCACACCACATCCTTAATTAGAATCCCAGGTTATCTTTGAGAAGGACATGGGGCATCCCTTCCCTATCTCAATTTAAGAACATGAATAATACTCCCGACATAAGCATTGAAGATCTGGATCCCAACTACAGCAGACATTTAGTGCCACAAATTTTCCAGTGCAGAAATAGGTACCTTAAACAAGGGAACAGGAAAACAATAGAAATCTCATAAATAATAAGGTCATGTTTTCTGTTCTACATCCTACCAGAGTCATTCTAACAGTACACATATATATGAACTGATTTTATGTAAATTACAAGAAACATGTGAACGAGGGGGAAGATCTGAGTCTGATATTGTGCTTATTTTCAAATTGGTTCAATAGTAGTGGGTAATTTGGGGGAATAATGAACATGTTCTAAGACATGGTGATAAGAAAATTCAAATATTGCTTACTTTAAGAAACTTGGACATAGATTTAACAAAGAGATACCCAAATCAGATGACAGTGTTTACAAAGTGTTCACACTGTGTTAAATAGTTGTACTTCATTGGTATTAAGAGGATTTGTCTGTTTTTATTCTAACAACAAGTTGTTGAAACTGAGCATTCTGTAAAAATAAGTCTTGGAGACCAGTGGCAATGTGATGTAGAGGCTGAATAAACAGTCTGTTTCTGAGTGGAAGCAGTGGCCTAATGTTGCATATTGCTTTAGTTAAAGAGCATCTTTGCAGAGTGATCATGTATTGGTATTACTTTGAAGCGTAGGCAAGATTAGACTTGAGGTCTTGAAGTCTTAACTCCCCAGTGAATAAGAATTGTACACCTGTCAAATTCTCATTTCAAGGAAGCCCATTTTGCAGGTGGTTAATAAGTGTAACCTTTTTTTAAAGGTGAAACTATACTTCTGTTTAGCAGTTAATCATAATAATTATGATTAATTGCTAATAAAACATCACAATTTAGAGAGGATATCTAAGTATTAGCTGGCTATATTTTCCAACAGAAGCTAGTGATCAGAAATTGTAGAATTCTTAAATCTACAAAAAGTAGAAAAAGAGTGTCCTGTAGCTGAATAGCCCTTGCTTTTTCCCTGCAAGTCTTGTTTTACATACTTAGGGCATTTTCACAGTGGTTGCTTCTTGTTATTCTCAGACGTTATGTTCCAAAAAGTTGCTACAGACACTGAATTAGAGAATACTGGATTTATTCATGAAAAATATTGAATTTTCTAGGGGGTTAGGTTCCAGTGAGCCTCTAGTCCCAAAATGCTTGTCAACCAGTTAACACAGAGCCTTGTTGTATATGTGTTCTGTCTGAAAAAAAAACTGTATGTAGTATTTATTATTGGTTCATGAATCAACGTTGAACGCATGGCCACTGGCAATGTAGTTTGTGCCTGAAGGAAGTTTATCTAAGACAGATTTTGTCCATAAAGCACATCACAGCCATCCTGCACTCAGGAATACTAGGTAACACTTCAGCACAGTTGGGATGCATTTTATTTTATTGTTATTTTTAAATTTTTTATTATTATTTGTTTATTTTGGCATGGCTTGTGGAATCTTAGTTCTGCCACCAAGGATTGAAGCCAGACCCTTGGCAGTGAAAGTGTGGAGTCCTAACCATTGGACCACCAGAGAAGTCCCTTGGGGGCCATTTTAAATAATGAAATCACACACACATACACACATTCTCACACACACACACACACACACACACACACACACACAATTGTGGCATTACATAGCCTGCAGAAAAGGACACTTTTTTTTGCTAACAGTCTGAGCTGAAACAAGAAGACTGAGTGTAGCCTTGTTGGACTTCAAACGGGGCTGTGTTCTGCCTGCAAGTCAAATTGTCTGCTGCTCTGGAACGTCAGCTTCCCAGCTGGCTCAGTGGTAAAGAATCCTGTCAATGCAGGAAGCACAGGAGATGAGGGATGGATCCCTGGGTTGGGAAGATCCCCTGGAGGAGGAAATGGCAACCCACTCTAGTGTTCTTGCCTGGAAAATCTCATGGACAGAGGAGCCTCGCGGGCTACAGTCCATGGGGTTGCAAAGAGTCGGACACGACAGAGCACACACACTGTGCGTGTCACAAATGACAGCAGAAGTTCTGGGAGGATTGTGTGAGAGCTACAGATATTGGAGCAGGTAGGCGAGTTTTAAGTACAAAATCTGTGACTCATAAGAATTGATTGTATATAGTGGAACGTATACAGTGGTTTTTAGTATCTTCTTTTCCCATTAAGCTTTTACTTGAGATGTAAGGTAATGAAGTACATTTTAAATATCTTAAAATTTTAGTGATCAATTATGCCTCAATTAAATTTTTTTTTTGGGGGGGGGCAGGAAAAAAAAAGTTCCAGTGAAATTGATGTTCCTGGCTTGGTTGACTTTAGTGTCAGTATAACTGCTTTTTCTTTCCTTTTATTATTTATTTATTTATTTATCTATGGCTGCACTGGATCTTCATCGCGGCACATGGACTTTCTCCAGTCGCAGCTTGCGGGCTACTCTAATCGGGGCACAGGCTTCTCATTGTGGTGGCTTCTCTTGTTGCAGAGCAGGGGCTCTAGAGCTCCAGGGCTTCAGTATTTGCCGCATACAGGCTTAACTGCCCCATGGCATGTGGGATCAGGGATTGAACCCATGTCCCTTGCATTGGCAGGCAGATTCTTTACCACTGGAACCACCAGGGAAGTCCATTCAGTGTATTTGGCTCCTGATAGAACTTTCCAAAGTAGAGTTTACTGGCCATTATGGCAGTGGGCTTCCCAGCCATCACATCTACTTTCTTGGCTTCCTTGAAAAGTATTCTTTTCTCACCTGCACTTCCAGACTCTGCCCTCCAGTGAACTTGGCAGTGTTGTCCTGATCACCGGAGGAGAGGCAGGCTGCTGCCCTAGTCCCGACCATTTCTCTTTCTGCCAAGGCCTGCACAGAATGTGGAAGAAAAGTTAGATTTAATTCAGAAATGCAACAGCTTGAATACTGTTGTTTTGGCCCTTATTTAGCAGAACTGTCATTGAATTGAGTTGCAAAGTCATTGGAATCAGTGCTGTTTCATTTCAGATCATTTTACAGGCTGTTATTCTAAGAATAGTACAAACAACCTGAGATGCCATGTGCTGATCCCCCATCTTCTCCATGTCATTAAACAGAACCCAGAAATACAAAGAGAGTTATGTGACATTTCAGCTTTGATGTCCTCTGAGTAAGGAAGATCTTTTCAGAAATGTGTAAGACAAAATAACTTACAATTCCATCTAGTTCTGCCTACCGTGAGAGCATCCTTTTCTGTTCCTGTGGTAGCTACTAAATCCTGTGGAATTCTGGGTGGGAGTTTTTAAAAAACTTTCAAATCAACAGTCAGATGTTTTATCCTCTTAGAAGCCCATCACTAGTTTTGTAGATTGGAGAGTTCTCGCTTTGTTCAAACCAAGTCTTAGCTCCAACCTGATTAAAAGGTGGCAGCTTATTAAATCTAGCCTGTGCCAGTTACTCAGCCTGGATTTGTCACTTGCAGAGCACGGCTTTTTAGCTGAATTTCCTTCCAATAATTCAGGTGTTTCTGAGGCAGGCCCTGGAGTGGCTCCCACACACCGTGTACCCAGAAGGACTGTGGCTGGTGGTCCGTCTAGAGGGAGCCTCAGAGGCGAAGTGGAGGTGGCTGCTGAAGAGGAAGACAGGAGTCTGCGTTAGACTAGAGCCAGCACTACCACCAGGCCTGCAGGCCAGGGTGCCCCCCACCCCTCCAGGGCGTGCTGGCTTTTCTTTGTGATGCCTGTGGATGGCAATTGTATGGTTTCTGCCTTTTGTCCTACGGAGGCCCTGTCTTGGCAGCTCGAGGGGGAGTCACGGGTGAGATGCTTTAAAGCGTGGTGATGCTGTGCCTCTCTTAGGCTTTGTGTGCAAACAGCAGGGAGAAGTAAGCCTGGTGAGTCAGTGGAGAAGGGTCTCATGCGCCGGGGAGAAGCCCATTCAAGCCCCAGCAGGCGTGGAAAGGGTCAACGCAACCACTCACTTATGGCAAGTCTTCATGTTTGAAGGACTGTCTACTGGAAGATGGATTGGAGTCACTGGGGGGGGGGTGGGGGTGGGCGATGTGTAGACCTCTGGCCGTTGTGCGTGCGCTGTGGGGAGAGGCAGTGTTTGCAAAGATAAGGAACATGTTTTGAAGTTATAGAGGCCAGGTTTTCAGCATGCGTGTGGCAGTGCGACCTGGACAAAGCTGTTTAACCCCACTGGCCTTGATCTGTAAAACATCTGAAAGAGCATAGAGCTTGCAGAGCTGTGTGGATGAGAGAGAATTGAGTCAGAGCCTCGGGCAGGTTGCAGCCATGTAGTGGGCTTTGGATAAGCTGCCTCCTCCTTAGACTTGAGTCTCATTCATTCATTCTCTCCGTGTTTGGGTGCTGAGTCGGGTACAGCTGTTCTGCTGGGCTCTGGAAACACGAAAGGAATCAGAGAAACAGGGTAACCTGGTGCTTACGGGCTAATGGGGACAGCCAACAAATAGGTAGTTAAACTCTTGAGTTTTGTGATGAAAGAAGTTGGTGACTTCTTTCATGTGAGAGCACATAGGAGGGTCTCCTAGCCCATACTTTGGAGCTAAGAGACTTTCCACAATTACAAAGCATCTCCACCAAGCTGCAGAAGAGGAGTTAGCCGGGCAAGCAGGGGGAGGACTGGGTTTCTTAGTGCATGGACCAGCATCTGCAGAAACCTGCTGGGAGAAGAGAGCACTGTTCTTTTTTTCTTTCTCTTGCTTTCTTTCTTTTTTTGGCTGCTCCAGGTCTTAGTTGAGACATGAAGGATCTTTTCCTTAGTTGGAACATGTAGGATCCAGTTCCCTGACCAGGGATTGAATCTTGGCCCCCTGCATTGGGAATGAGGAGTCTTTTCTTTTTTTTTTTTTAAATTTTGTTCATTTTTGGTTGTGCTGGGTCTTCGTTAGTGCTTGGGCTTTTCTCTAGTTTTGGGGAATGGGAGCTACTCTCTAGATGCCATGAAGGGTGGGCTTCTCACTGTGGTTGCTTCCCTTGTTGCAGAGCACAGGCTTTAGGGCGCAGGGGCTTCAGTAGTTGTGGCACACGGGCTTAGTTGCTCTGAAGCATGTGAGATCTTCCTGGACCAGGGATCAAACCCATGACCCCTGCATTGGCAAATGGATTCTTTACCACTGAGCCACCAGGGAAGGCCAGGGGTGAGGAGTCTTAATCACTGGACCACCAGGGAAGTCTCAGAGCTTTGGTGGAACAGAACTAAGGTCAAGCATGTGGGCACAGGTATAACAGGGTGGGTTGGAAAGGGTAGAGAGAGGACGAGCAGAGCCAGGAGGCCGTGTCCAAGAGTCTAGATTTTATGTTGAGGGAAGTAGACAGCCACTGAAATTTGCTTTTAGAAAGGCCACTGGCTGCAGGGTGGAGACGGGATGGGGTCTGGATGAGGGATGCTGTTAAAAGACAGCGGGCTGGTGCAGAAGGTGTACGGGTCAAGAGGAGCCTCTGATTCGGGGTTGAGGGAGGATGAAGAGAAGCGCATGGATTCAGGGTGTCGGAAGCAGCTGAAACTGACAGGTCTCTGTGAATGAAGGAGAGGGCAGGGGGAGCAGGAGGGGACAAGGGTGGCTCTTCAGTTTCTAGAGTGGGTGACTGTCTTTCTCAAGAGGAAAGGGAAGTTTGAGAGCTCAAGGTAGAGGAGGCCTTTGACTGCAGTGCTTGGGATTATAGAGGACGTTCAAGGGGAGGTGTTCACTGGGGAGTTAAGCAGCAGAGGTTAAAGCTCAGAAGAGATGTGTGAGCTGGAGGGACAGATCTGTGGCTCATTGACATGTATCTGTATGTGTTACCTATATCCATAGGGCATTTGAAGCCAAGGGAGTGGATGGGGTGACCAAGGGGAGTGGGTATCACCAGATGAGGGCAGAGGACAACCCTGCACACAGTGGCTCCCAGCCAGAAAAGTTGCATACTCTCTTGGCGACGTCTTTGCATTTTACCAGTTTTGATTAGTGAAAACAATCAAGGGTAAACAGAAGGTTAGGAAATTTTCTATATCTTTTATTAACTAATTATACAAGACTATATTTTAATAACGTAGATTTTGAGAGAAGTTTATTAGGAAGATGGTGAGGAGGACTTAATAGAGACAAAATATTCTAAGAAAGTAAGGGAGATTATTTACATAGATCAAGGCCCATTGCTGATGGGCTTTGCAACAAATCATTGTTCTCTAGGGGATTATGAAATTTCTCCCTCCAGGTGTACAATTTAAGCTCTCCTAACCATATATCAGGAAGCTTCCATAAGCCTCTTATCCTTATCCGTCAGAGGGCAGACCGTATGAAAACCATAATCACAGAAACCTAATCAAACTGATCACATGGACCACAGCCTTGTTAAACTCAGTGAAACTATGAGCCATGCCATGTAGGGCCACCCGAGACGGATGGGTCACGGTGCACAGTTTTTACAAAACGTGGTCCACTGGAGAAGGGAATGGCAATCCACTTCAGTATTCTTGCCTTGAGAACCTCATGAACGGTATGAAAAGGCAAAAAGATAGGAAACTGAAAGATGAACTCTCCAGGTCAGTAGGTGCCAATATGCTACTGGAGATCAGTGGAGAAATAACTCCATAAAGAATGAAGAGACGGAGCCAAAGCAAAAACAACACCTAGTTGTGGATGTGACTGGTGATGGAAGTAAATTCCGATGCTATAAAGAGCAATATTGCATAGAAACCTGGAATGTCAGGTCCATGAAGCAAGGCAAATTAGAAGTGGTCAAATAGGAGATTGCAAGAATGAACATCAACATTTTAGGAATCAGTGAACTAAAATGGTCTGGAATGGGTGAATTTAACTCAGATATTATATCTACTACTGTGAGCAAGAATCCCTTAGAAGAAATGGAGTAGTCATCCTAGTCAACAAAAGAGTCTGAAATGTAGTACTTGGATGCAGTCTCAAAAATGACAGAATGATCTCTGTTCTTTTCCAAGGCAAACCATTTAGTATCACAGTAATCCATGTTTATTCCCTGACCAGTAATGCTGAAGAAGCTGAAGTTGAATGCTTCTATGAAGACCTACAAGAACTTTTAGAACTAACACTCCCAAAAGATGTCTTTTTCATTATAGGGGCCTGGAATGGAAAAGTAGGCAGTCAAGAGATACCTGGAATAACAGGCAAATTTGGCTTTAAAGTACAAAATGAAGCAGGTCAAAGGCTGACAGAGCCTTTGTCAAGAGAACACACTAGTCAGCAAACAGCATCTTCCAACAACACAAGAGAAGATTCTACACATGAATATCACCAAATGGTCAATACTGAAATCAGATTGATTATATTCTTTGCAGTCAAAGATGGAGAAGCTCTATACAGTCAGCAAAAACAAGACCAGGAGCTGACTGTGGCTCAGATCATGAACTCCTTATTGCCAAATTCAGACTTAAACTGAAGAAAGTGGGGAAAACCATTAGACCATTCAGGTTTGACTGAATCAAATCCCTTATGATTATATAGTGGAAGTGACAAATAGATTCAAGGGATTAGCTCTGATAGAGTGCCTGAAGAACTATGGATGGAGATTCATGACATTGTATAGGAGGCAGTGATCAAGACCATCCCCAAGGAAAAAAAGGCGAAATGGTTGTTTGAGGAGGCCTTACAAGTAGCTGAGAGAAGAAGAAAAGCAAAAGGCAAAGGAGAAAAGGAAAGATATACCCATTTGAATGCAGAGTTCCAAAGAACAGCAAGGAGAGATAAGAAAGCCTTCCCCAGTGATTAGTGCAAAGAAATAGAGGAAAACAGTAGAATGGGAAAGACTAGTGATCTCTTCAAGAAAATTAGAGATACCAAGGGAACATTTCAATGCAAAGATGGGCACAATAAAGGACAGAAATGGTATAGACCTAAGGGAAGCAGAAGATATTAAGAAGAGGTGGCAAGAATACACAAAAGAGCTATACAAAAAAGATCTTCATGATCCAGATAACCACGATGGTGTGATCACTCACCTAGAGCCAAACATCCTGGAATGCAAAGTCAAGTGGACTTTAGGAAACATCACTATGAATAAAGCTAGTATAGGTGATGGAATTCCAGATGAGCTATTTCAAATCCTAAAAGATGATGCCTTGAAAGTGCTGCACTCAATATGCCAGCAAATCTGGAAAACTCAGCAGTGGCCACAGGACTGGAAAAGGTCAGTTTTCATTCCAATCCCAAAGAAAGGCAATGCCAAAGAATGTTCAGACTACCGCACAATTGCACTCATCTCACTGGCAAAGTAATGCTCAAAGTTCTCCAAATCAGGCTTCTACAGTACATGAACCATGAACTTCTAAATGTTCAAGCTGGATTTAGGAAAGGCAGAGGAACCAGAGATCAAATTGCCAACATCCACTGGATCATCGAAAAAGCAAGAGAATTCCAGAAAAATATCTACTTCTGTTTTATTGACTATGCCAAAGCCTTTAACTGTGTGGACCACAACAAACTGGAAAATTCTTCAAGCGATAGGAATACCAGACCACTGACTTGCCCCCTGAGAAATCTGTATGCAGGTCAAGAAGCAACAGTTAGAACTGGACATGAAACAAGATCGGTTCCAAATCGGGAAAGGAGTACGTAAAGGCTGTATATTGTCATCCTGCTTATTTAACTTATATGTAGAGTACATCATGCGAAATGCCGGGTTGGATCAAGCACAAGCTGGGATCAAGATTGCCAGGAGAAATATCAATAACCTCAGATAAGCAGATGACACCAATCTTATGCAGAAAGCGAAGAAGAACTAAAGAGCCTTGATGAAAGTAAAAGAGGAGAGTGAAAAAGTTGGTTTAAAGCTCAAAATTCAGAAAACTAAGATCGTGGCATCCAGTCCCATCACTTCATGGCAAATAGATGGGGAAACAGTGGAAACAGTGAGAGTCTATATTTTTAGGGGCTCCAAAATCACTGCAGATGGTGACTGCAGCCATGAAATTAAAAGACATTTGCTCCTTGGAAGAAAAGCTATGACCAACCTAGACAGCATGTTAAAAAGCTTTACTTTGCCAACAAACGTCCACCTGCTCAAAGCTATGGTTTTTCCAGTAGTCATGTATGGATGTGAGAGTTGGATTATAAAGAAAGCTGAGAGCCGAAGAATTGATGCTCTTGAACTGTGGTGTTGGAGAAGACCCTTGAGAGTCCCTTGGACTGCAAGGAGATCCAACCAGTCAATCCTAAGGAAATCAGTCCAGAATATTCATTGGAAGGACTGATGTTGAAGCTGAAACTCCAATACTTTGGGCACCTGATGTGAAGAACTGGCTCATTGGAAAAGACCCTGATGCTGGGAGGGATTGGGGGCAGGAGGAGAAGGGGATGACAGAGGATGAGATGGTTGGATGGCATCACTCACTCGATGGACATGAGTTTGAGTAAGCTCTAGGAGTTAGTGATGGACCGGGAAGCCTGGTGTGTTGCAGTCCATGGGGTTGCAAAGAGTCGGACACGACTGAGCGATTGAACTGAACTGAACTGACCTTGCCTCAGACTTCCCAGGTAGCTCAGAACCTGCCTGCCAGTGCAGGAGACGTTAGAGACTCAGGTTCAGTCCTTGGGTTGGGAAGATCTCCTGGAGGAGGGCATGGCAGCCCACTCCAGTGTTCTTGCCTGCAGAGAATCCCATGGAGAGAGGAGCCTGGCAGGCTATCGTCCATGGGGTCGCAGAGTCAGCCATGACTGAGCGACTGAACAGAGCACAGTAGCATCCATGCCTCACTAACACGTTCACCTTTGCAAATAAAATTGAACACGAAGAGTTCAGTTCTTTTGGTAAAAGCAGTTGGTTTTAATTGTATAATATAAATGTTCCCTTCTGTAGCATAAAGGATATTTAAATGGAAGTCCTTGAAGCTCTTCAGGTTTGCAGGAAGATTGTGAGGCTCTGTGTGTGCTAAGTCACATCAGTCGTGTCTGACTCTCTGGTGGGACTGTAGCCCGCCAGGCTCCTCTGTCCGTGGGACTGTCCAGGCAAGAATACTGGAGTGTTGCCATTCCCTCCTCCAGGGGACCTTCCCAACCCAGGGATCAAACCCGAGACATGTCCCCTGCATTGGCAGGCTGGTTCTTCACCACTAGCGCCACTTGCAGAAAGAGTACTAGCATCAGAATAAACTCGGGGGATGCCTGGCGTTTGTTTTGCTGTCAGCCTTAGGGCGTCTGTTCTACTCTCAGTCTTGTGACGATTTCCTGTTTGGCTAGTAGCCAAGATAAGTTCTCCATGTATACAAGAAAGAAGACTCCTTACCCTTCGCTGCTGTCCATTTTTAAAAGTCTGCACTGTGGTCCAGGTCGGGAAAGACTGTTAGAAAACCATCCAAAATGCACATTGGGAGAAATGATGTTCTGTCTTTGGGAAACTTACTCTGATCTTATTATCTCTAAATTGCATTTCTATTTGAGGCACTTTATTTAAAGTAGTTTCTGTAGAGGAAATGGGCACAGAGTTAATGACCTGGAGCTTACGGAAAGCTGAGAATATAGAATGAATACGTGTCCAATACACACTTTAATTTCTTAGCCAGGTGCCTCAGACCAGAAAGGGCCGCCAGTGCCTCAGGTTATAAGTTAGTGTCACCATGATGTCCAGGGGCTTAACGTCTCGCTAGTTTACAGTGAGCGTGTCTGTTCTATAATTAGAGGTTAATAAACTGGCTTATTTATGTGTGAGGTTCTAGTGACTAAGAGATCACGCAGACTCCTTCTTGAGCCTTAGCGAATTGCTGTGTAATCCTTGTTCACATTTTTGTTCATAATTTTTAGTGTTCTATCAATGCATAGATATTTTTAAACAAAAGTAGCATCTTCTGGTACACTCTAATCCTTTAAATTTGTCAACATTTCACAAGCATGTTCTCAAGTCATGAAAATAAGGAATATAAATTAACTTCATCCACATCCTCTTCAGACTGGAAATCCATCCTACTTCAGCTCTCCCATCCCTTTGCTGCTGTTTAGCAAACCCCGTCCTTAAGAGGTTGTCTTTAAACAGTAAATGTAGAATTACCTTGTCATAGCACTCTTAGAAATAAATATAATTCTTCTTACTTATACCAAGGTGTCAGGTTAACTATGTGAAAGGCAAGTAGAGTCCATTATTTATTGTATTCAGTTTTAGAAAAATCCCAGCTGGATATGTAGCATGTCATCTCTGATAGCATCTCCATCGGAAAGCATTAATGAGTCACATAATTTATAGAGTATCTCAGAATCTATAGGAAAACTACACCGCATCACCTCTACCTTCAAGGACTTACTCCTATAGGTGAATGAGCTCCTGGTTTCCTTCCCTCCCATATGGCTTTGGCAGAACAGGAGCCAGTGTTGCTCCAGGCTCAGTTGCACATAGGTAATGTCAGTCACCAATGCCAGCTCAAGTCACAAGGTATATTCCAGAAAATCAGAATCGAAGCAAAGCACAACAGCTTAAGTCCACTAATTCCAACAGCTTGATGTTCCTTTTGAAAATGAATTTAGGTATTATCACTGCCATGCTTTATAACATCATGCTAGATAGAAATTTGCCTCCATCAAGTGACCACTCATCTTGTTGTTTTCAAATGAAAAAGAGATTGAAGACGGCTTATTGTGAAGATTGCTTACTGTGGAAGTAGAAGAGGTGAGATAGTTGAGTTCGCTGAGGTTGAACTCAAATTAATGGGGATGATTTGGGCTAGGACCAAGTAGGTATAGGGATGTATACTTTCTTCTTGTCTTTTTTTTTTTTTTAAATCTATTTATTTGGCTGTATCAGGTCTTTCCAGGCTCCTCCGTCCATGGGATTTTCCAGGCAAGAGTACTGGAGTGGGGTGCCATTGCCTTCTCTGTTAGTTATGGCACATGGACTTAATTGCCCCATGGCACGTGGGATCTTAGTTCCCTCACTGGGGACTGAACCCAGGTTCCCTGCATTGGAAGGTGGATTCTTAACCATTGAACAACCAGGGAAGTCCCTCTACTGGTCTTTATAACTGTGTTTTGTAGGTGGTTCCAAAAAAAGAAAAAGATTTACTGGGTCTGTCACATACCATAGAGGCAAGTGTTATTTCAAAGTCCTCTGGCGTTAATGGCATCTGACTCAGACATAACTGTCTTTAACACATCATTTGTAAAACCTACCATGCTACTCAAAGGGACGTACTGCCATTTAACTGGGAAATACTAATGAGTAAGGAGTATGTGGAAATTTTATCTAGAAAATGAAGTCTTTGTGAAAAGGGACGAAGGCTGTTTGGAAAAGAGTGTATAAGAAAGATATTATAAGGTAAATGTTTATGAATCCTGCATATTAAATATAAATAGCTATTAAATTATTTACTGTATTATAATTGAAAGGAGTAATTAAACTAGAGCCTATGATGAAGAATCTGGAATTTATGTGAAAACCTACAAAACTTAAATGTAATAAATTGAAAATAGAAAGAAATGTCACTAACTCCAGTTGAAAGAGTTTCTTGCTGCTTCTTTTTGCAGTATAGGGGAAAGTTATGTGGTACGTGTGTTATTGTGGAAGAAAACTGAAACTGTTATTGCTCATGGACAAGAAGAAGTGAGACATAGTGAAAGAGCTCAGTTTCAGCTGTTGGTTGGAACTGTAATGTTCTAAGAAAGGTCTTGGTCATTTGATTCTCCATGTTTAATGTTTTGACTTTTTTAAAAACTAACTTGAAAATTCACTGTGTCCAGGGCTCAGGGAACTTATCTTGTGGAAGAAATGATTCATTAAAATAAATGAACCTATGGGCTCTTGACCATTTTTAACATGATGGAGGATAGGTTGAAGGAGTTGGTGTTCCTCTGTGCTCAGATTATCATGACATTCTCTAGAAAAAGAGTGTGAAAGTCTTTCACATGGAACCACTGAAATTGACACTGAGATGTGTCAAAATAGGTGAATATCTGCAGTTTCATGTAGTTCATGCTAACAGATTCTAAATGGGCCTAAGACCATACCTTGAGTGAATTGAAAAGGAAGGAGGTTCTGTGTTTTAAGGACAAAACATTTGCAAAAATATAACAGAAAATTGAGAGAAGCAAAACAGTTTTGCTTTCCTTGAATTTCTGGAATAATCTGGAGTACAAAAGGTGGACTTCGGGTGATTAAACAGTGTGTCAGTGTATGTTCACCAGCTCTCACAAACGTACCTCTCTGGTGGGGTACTAGAAAGTGATAATATACTGTAAAATCAAATAGGAAGGTGTTGGACTTCACCATTAATTTGAAATTTGCCTAGATTCGTTGAAAATTATCTTTTCTTTATCTGTAAACAAATGATTTAAATTAAAAAATACTAATTTAATTATAATTCTTCAACCTAGGAGAGAGAGTTTTCTATTTAAGGAACAAATAGTTATCAGATACATGAGAAAAATTTTTTTATGTTTAAGTAGTATAATCTCAGCACATAAAAGGCCAGTATTTCTTAATCAGATGTGTTGATGGCTTATTTCAAATCAATATTTTTTACTTATTAAAATGAGACTGCTGGGAATTCCATAGTGGTCCAGTGGTTAAGACTTGGCACTTTCATTTAAGAGGATTCAGCCCCTGGTTCTGTTGCAGGGTTCAGTCCCTGGTTTGGGAACTAAGATCCCAAAACTTATGCATACTATGTTGCTTCAGTCATGTCCGACTCTTTTTGACCTATGGACTGTAGCCCACCAGGCTCCTCTGTACATATGGCAGGCCAAAAAGCAAAAGCAAAAATACTAGACCGCCAGGGCAACCAACATCTGCTGGATCATGGAAAAAGCAAGAGAGTTCCAGAAAAACATCTATTTCTGCTTTATTGACTATGCCAAAACCTTTGACTGTGTGGATCACAAGAAACTGTGGAAAATTCTGAGAGAGATGGGAATACCAGACCACCTGACCTGCCTCTTGAGAAATCTGTATGCAAGTCAGGAAGCAACAGTTAAAACTGGACATGGAACAACAGACTGGTTCCAAATAGGACAAGGAGTACGTCAAGGCTGTATATTGTCACCCTGCTTATTTAACTTATATGCAGAGTACATCATGAGAAATGCTGGACTGGAAGAAACACAAGCTGGAATCAAGATTGCCGGGAGAAATATCAATAACCTCAGATATGCAGATGATACCACCCTTATGGCAGAAAGTGAAGAGGAACTCAAAAGCCTCTTGATGAAAGTGAAAGAGGAGAGTGAAAAAGATGGCTTAAAGCTCAACATTCAGAAAACGAAGATCATGGCATCCGGTCCCATCACTTCATGGGAAATAGATGGGGAAACAGTGGAAACAGTGTCAGACTTTATGTTTTGGGGCTCCCAAATCAGTGCAGATGGTGACTGCAGCCATGAAATTAAAAGACGCTTACTCCTTGGAAGGAAAGTTATGACCAACCTAGATAGTATATTCAAAAGCAGAGACATTACTTTCCCATCTAAGGTCCATCTAGTCAAGGCTATGGTTTTTCCTGTGGTCATGTATGGATGTGAGAGTCGGACTGTGTAGAAGGCTGAGCGCCGAAGAATTGATGCTTTTGAACTGTGGTGTTGGAGAAGACTCCTGAGAGTCCCTTGGACTGCAAGGAGATCCAACCAGTCCAGTCTAAAGGAGATCAGCCCTGGGATTTCTTTGGAAGGAATGATGCTAAAGCTGAAACTCCAGTACTTTGAACACCTCATGCAAAGCGTTGACTCATTGGAAAAGACTCTGATGCTGGGAGGGATTGGGGGCAGGAGGAGAAGGGGACGACAGAGGATGAGATGGCTGGATGGCATCACTGACTCAATGGGCATGAATCTGAGTGCACTCCGGGAGTTGGTGATGGACAGAGAGGCCTGGCGTGCTGCGATTCATGGGATCATAAAGAGTCGGACACGACTGAGCGACGGAACTGAACTGAACTGAATGTACTTTTCAAAACTTCACTTATTAATTGATTTATTTTAATTATTATCTTTAATTATTAATGAATTTTATTTATTTAATTGATTGATTTGATTTGATTAATTTATTTTTGGGCTGTGCTGGGTCTTCGTTGCTGTGCGGGCCTTTCTCTAGTTGCCGTGAGCCGGCTTCTCATTGCGGTGGCTTCTCTTGTCGCGGAGCATGGGCCTAGGGTGCGTGGGCTTCAGCAGTTGTGGCTCCCAGGCTCTAGAGCACAGAGTCTATAGTTGTGGTACACAGGCCCAGTTGCTGCGAGACCTGTGGGATCTTCCAAACTCAGGGATCGAACCCGTGTCTCCTGCACTGGCAGGTGGATTCTTTACCACTGAGCCAACAGGGAGACCCTCACTTAAAGATTTTAAATAAAGGTTTAATTTTAGAACAATTTTAAAATCACAAAGATAACTTAAAAAGTTCCCATTTATCCCCTAAACAGTTTCCCCAATTATTAACATCTTAAGTGGTACATCTATCACAGTTCATGAACCAGTGTGGCTAGATATTACTACCGTCTGCAGTCCACAGTTTATTCGGTCCCATCCTTTTCTGTTCCAGGATCCCACAGTACTTTTAGTTGTCATGTCTCCTTGGGATTCTCTTGGCTGTAACAGTTCCTCAAACTTCCCTTGTTTTTAATGACCTTGACAATTTGGAGGACTACTGGCAGATATTTTGTAGACTTCCCCTCAGATGAGACTTGTCTGATGTATGAAAAAAACTTTTTTATTAAGACGGTATTTTCAGAGCAGTGTTAGTTTCATAACCAAAAGAGGGGAAGGTAGACAGATTTCCTCTGTACCCCCTACCCCCACACATGCATAGTTCCTCCTCCCTAGAGCCTGTACATATGTTACAACTGATGAGCCTGCGCTGATCCGTGGTAATCATCTGGAGTATTACAGTTTAGTCTTGATGATGTATATTCTACCGTTTTGGACAAACGTATAGTGACATGTATATACCATTATAGTGTCGTATGTGACAGGAGGTCCCCAGCCTCTGGGATCTAATGCCTGATGATCTGAGGTGGAGCTGATGTAATAATAATAGAAAGAAAGTGCACAATAAATGTTATGCATCCCAGAACCATCCCTCCTCTCCCCCAACCCTTGGTTTGCAGAAAAATTGTCTTCAGTAAAACTGGTCCCTCCCTGGTGCCCAGAAGGTTGGGGACTGCTAATATGCAATATTTCCCCTGCCCTAAAAATTCTCTGTAATCTGGCTAATCAGTGTTAAACCAACCACCAATCCCTGGTAATCACTGATTTTTTTTTTTTTTCCTGTCTCCATACTTTTGCCTTTTTGTAGCATGTCACATAGTTATAATTACACAATATGTAGCCTTTTCAGATTGGCTCCTTTTACTTAGTAAAATGCATTTAAGTCTCCTCCATGTCTTTCCAGGGGGCTTCCCTGATGGCTTAGTGGGTACGGAATCTGCCTGCAACGCAGGAGATGTAAGAGACACGGGTTCCATCCCTGGATCAGGAAGATCCCCCAGAGGAGGGCATGACAACCCACTAAATACTCTTGCCTGGAGAATCCAAAGGACAGAGGAGCCTGGTGGGCTACAGTCCATAGGGTTGCAAAGAATGGGACACAATGGAAGCAACTAAGCACACACATCCATCTTTTCATGGCTTGATAAGTTCATTTCTTTTTAGCCCTGATTAATGGGTCTAGATGTAGCACAGTTTATTTATTCATTAATTTACTAAAGGACATCTTAAGTTGCTTCAAAGTTTTTTCAGTTGTAAATAAAGTTGCCGTAAATATCCATTGACGTGTTTTTGTGTGGACGTAAGCTTTCAGCTCTTTCGGACAAATACCAATGGGCACAGTTGCTGTATCATTTTGTAAAAGTACCTTTAGCTTTGTTAGAAACCATTGAACTGTCTTACAAAGTGGCTGTGCCATTTCCACCAGCAATGAATAAGCGTTCCTATTGCTCCACATCCTCACCAAAGTAGGTGGATGCTGCTAAGTCACTTCAGTCGTGTCCAACTCTGTGTGACCCCACAGACAGCAGCCCACCAGGCTCCCCCGTCCCTGGGATTCTCCAGGCAAGAACACTGGAGGGGGTTGCCATTTCCTTCTTCAATGCATGGAAAGTGATAAGTGAAAGTGAAGTTGCTCAGTCGTGTCCGATTCTTCGTGACCCCATGGACTGCAGCCCACCAGGCTCCTCCGTCCATGGGATTTTCCAGGCAAGAGTCCTGGAGTGGGGTGCCATTGCCTTCTCTGAAGTAGGTGAATAGTGGTGTCTAATTGTTGTTTTAATTTGCATTTCCTCGATGGTGTTCAATATGGAACATCTTTTCTTATGCTTATTTGCCATCTTTGTTTTGTTTTGGCTGTGCCTCACATGGCACATGGGATCTTGTTTCCTGACCAGTGATCAAATCCATGCCCCCTGCAGTAGAAGCACAGAGTCTTAACTCCTGGACCACCAGCAAAGTCCCTATTTGCCATTTTGATAGCTTCTTTGATGAGATGTCTTTTCAGATCTTTTGACTTTTATTTTGTTGGGTTGTTTTTTTCTTACTGTTGAGTTTTAAGAGCTCTCTGTATAATTTCACTTATTTTTCACAACCAAAATACTCTACATTTTAAGACTCCTTAAGTGCTGTCATTACCTTTCAATTTTACAGGATTACTTATTAATTTAGAATAAGGTTCAGCCTTCCACTATTAATACAAGTTAAAGGTTTATTTGTTTAGTTTATATATGTATGCTGCTGGTGCTTAGTCACTTCAGTCATGTCCGACTCTGTGCAACCCTGTGGACTGCGGCTTGCCAGGTTGCTCTGGCCGTGGGATTCTCCAGGCAAGAGTACTGGAGTGGGGTGCCATGCCCTCCTCCAGGGGAATCTTCCTGACCCAGTGCTCGAACCTGGGTCTCCTGCTCTGCAGGCAGATTCTTTACACCTGAATCACCAGGGAAGCCTGGTGGCTCAGTGGTAAATTTATAAATAAATGTATATGTATACATATATATATATTTTTTTCATATATGACAGGAGTCTCCATACATATATATATATATATATGTATGTATACGACTGAGCGACTTCACTTTGACTTTTCACTTTCATGCCTTGGAGAAGGAAATGGCAACCCACTCCGGTGTTCTTGCCTGGAGAATCCCAGAGATGGAGGAGCCTGGTGGGCTGCCGTCTATGGGGTCGCACAGAGTCGGACACGACTGAAGTGACTTAGCAGCAGCAGCATACGTATATATATAGTACACATCAAATGAGGCAGGCAAGCACCCTACTTTTTAAAACAGTTTTTTGCTATGAAGTTGTGCTTATATATTCTTACTGTCCTTTTTAAAAAATATTCATTTATTTATTTGACTGCTTCCGGCTTATTAATAGTTGCAGCACTTGGGATCTTCCTTGCCTCATGCGATATCTTTCATTGCCAGCACACAAACTGTCCAGTTGCAGAGAGTCGGCTCAGTAGCTCTGAAGCATGTGGGATCTTAGTCTTCTGACTAGGAATCAAACCCACGTCCTCTGCATTGCAAGGCAGATTCTTAACCACTGGACCGCCAGGGACGTCCCAAAGACCCTACTTTTAGAAGTTTACAACTCAGGAAGGAAAACTCCGTGGGAGGTATTGTTATAGACTTAATTTAATGGGAAACAAGGCAGAACGTTTCAAGGACAGTTAGTCCCTTAAATCTTCTTTATCCTCGGCTGATTCTGGCTTTCGAGACTTCAGAAGCCTTCCCCAGACATTTTTGCATTCTCTGAAGGAATGTTAAAAATTCTAATTCAGGGTAATTTTGTTTTACTCCAGGCTCTTGAGTGCTAAGGTTAGTTTCTCAAGCAAAGCATTCTGTCCCCTCCAGGAATGGAAGCCTTGATGAACATAAAATATCCACTCTCTCTGGAATTTTCTACTTAGCAGTAATTGGAATAACCACCTGGTCAGCTTCACTCAAAAGGAGTGGGGCGGGGGGGGGGGGTGTGATTATGTTTGATTCAAGCAGATAACGCAAATCCCCCAATCCATGCCTATGGATTTGAATTTAATAGCATCCTGGACTTGACTTCTCAGAAGCATCTCTCATTTGTCTTCAGTGAGGACGTTTAGGTCAGTGAGAACTTTTGTGAGTCCAAAAAGATCACATTCATGTTTGAGAAAACTGAGACTGACAAATCAAATTTTGAATTAAAGGCCTTTTTCTTTTGGAGAAGCTTGTTTGTCTTTTATGTTTTGTTCCCCTAAGCTCGTTATAAAAAATACTATACTCTTTCATGCTTATAGCCTAAACTCTATAACATTCCTGCTGTTAATATGGAAATGAATTTTGTTGAAATCAAAGAAATTACTTAGTAGGATTTTTTAAAAGCCTGTTAGTAGAAGTGGTTTAACATTTTTAAAGAAAATGTTTGCATTGTTCATGATTAAACCGAACTAGACACCTGACTCCGATTTCCATCTAAACTTGTCTTTCTGTGACCAATGAATTAATTCCTTTATGAGTTGAGAATTGATTAATTAAAACCATAATTTGATTCTCCAAACTGGTTAGGATTTAAATGTATAAGACAGGTCTCACTTAATAACATGAGAGTTTTTGCTTTTCTTTTTATCTCCCCCTCCCAGCTCCCTACCCCCTCCCCACTTCCCACCTTGAGGCATAGGGGATCTTAGTTCCCTGACCAGGGATTAAAGCCCTGACCTCTGCATCAGGAGTGCAGAGTCTTAACCACTGGAACAGCAGGGAAGTCCCTTGATTTTCTTTTTAAATGGTCACTTGGTAACTACCAGAGAAACATATGGGTTGAGCAGGGCATCATAGGTCAATTCAAAAGCTTGCAGAAGAACCGAGCTGGCAGAATATAATATTTTCAGTTGCAATTCAACTAGCCTTTGAAATTTATCCTCATCTGAAAAGTACGACAGGATTTTAAAATAATGTGGTTAGACACATGACTTCTTAGAAGGTGCCCTCTTCTAATATTCCTCTAATTACTCAGTTGCCAACACAGCTTGTTTATTTGAAAGATGTTGGGATGGAGGTCGGACAGCATATATTCTGGTTGCTTTTCTTCCTGTATATTATTTTAATTTGAAAATGTTAAAGTATGTTCAAGAGTATTTTCCTGTATCACGGATATGTTGAATAAGAGACATAATTTTGATGGACTTTTACTCCCAGAACTAGATAGAAAACAAATTTTTTTGTTTTTTATTTTGGCTGCTCTGGGTCTTCCTTGCTGCCCACAACTTTCTCCAGTTTTGGTGTGGTCGCTGCTCCTGTTGCAGAGCACAGGCTCAGTAATTTGTGACGCATGGCATGGACTCGGTGGCCCGAGGTGTGCGGAATCTTCCTGGGCCAGGGGCAGGACCTGCATCTTCTCCATTGGCAGATGGATTCTTAACCACTGGTCACCAGGGACGTCCCCAGGATTCGATTTCCTTTCAGCTTTTTTTCCTACTATTCACAGCAGTCCGTACAAGGCATCCGCACTGTATTTTCCCTGTATCCTACTTCTGTTTACATCCCTTCAGCAATTATATGCAGGCATATTGCACCGTATGTAGGTTTGGTTCCAGACCACTGCAATAAACTGAGCATTGCAATACAGTGAGTCACATGATTGTTTGGTTTCCCAGTGCATATAAAAGTTGTATTTACACTGTACTTTAGTCTATTAAGTGTACAATAGCATTATGGCTCAAAAAAAATTATGTGCCTACCTTAATTCAAAAATACTTTGTTGCTGAAATGCTAGCCATCATCTGAGCCCTTGCGATTTGTAGTCTTTTTGCAGCAGTAACATCACAGATCACCCTAACACAGTGGTCCCCAACCTTTCTGGCACCAGGGACCAGTTTCATGGAAGACAGTTTTTCCATGGACTTAGGGTGGGGGGCTAGTTTGGGGATGATTCAAGCACAAGACATTAATTGTGCACTTTATTTCTGTTATTATTACATCATCTCCACCTCAGATCATCAGGCATTATTAGATCCTAGAGGTTGGGGAACCCTGTCCTAATATATATAATAATAATGAAAAAGTCTGAAGTATCATGAGAATTACCAAAATGTGACACAGATACATGAAGGGAGCAAATACTGTTGGCAAAATGGCCGTGAGGGACTTGCTCAACTCAGGGTTGCCACAAACCTTCAGTTTGTAAAAATGCAATCAAGTGAAGCACAGTAAAATGGGGTCTGGCTGCACTGGACAGCAGCCGCGTGGCAGGCAGTGGGCCTGCACGTGTGGACGGTGCTCAGCCCTTGCCTCAGTTCTCTAGGGGGAGGTGGCACAGGGTTGCTGTGTAGGATGTAGGTGCTGATTTGAGGAACAGAACATGAGGAACAGAACATGAACAGAACATGGCAAGCAGGGGACACCTCACCCTAGAGGGAGCAAGGCGGTGAAAGGCCATTTGGATCAGGGAAGGCTGCCTCGAGACACTGGTCCTAAAACTGACTGTTCAAGACTGAGTCAGATTTTGCCAGACATGAAAGAGTCATGTGTAAACAAAGAGATCATGGTGTGTCCAGGAAGTGGCCTGTAAGGAGTTTAATGAGCCTGCAACACAGTCATGTACATGGGGGTGTCTGGGGCATCTGGAAAGTGAGGGAGCTGGGCCGGATCAATGAAGTGCTTGGACGTCAGGTCAAGAAGTCTGGGTTTCATCCTGTGGACAATGGGAAGCAAGTGAAGGATCATCCTTAGGGAAGTGGTGTGATCAAATGTGCTTTTCAGGCAAGTCTGATGAGAAGCCTTTGGGTTTCATCTTACAAAAAGCTAGATCCCTTCGCACTTACATAGCTGCTATGTATTAATTCCCTGCTGTGTGCCTAGGCATATCCATATATGTTTTCCCCTATATTTTTAATCCATTTCTCTCTACTGGCTGTTACCTTCCTCCTGCCATGCCATGTTTATAAACATGACCAAGTCCAGTGTTACAAATGAAATACTACTACTAAGACCTTTAGGTGAGGATATTGCCATCCGTGTTGGATTCAGCAGCAGTGAATCCAGGCAACCTTGGAAGGAGCCCTATCAGGTGGGGAGCAGGAACAGTGGGTCAGGGACCAGCAGGTCAGGAAGGTGAAGCGGGGGATCCGTCAGTTCAGTCTCTAAGTTGTGTCCAACTCTTGGCGACCCCATGGACTGCAGCACGCCAGGCTATCCTGTCCTCCACTGTCTCCCAGAGCTTGCTCAAACTCATTCCATCGAGTCGGTGATGCCATCCAACCATCTCATCCTGTAAGAAGCGTGTGGTCCCCAAGGTAGCCTGGGAGGAGAGAGCCCAAAGGCACGAGAAAGTCAGTGGGTGGATTTGCTTCGGGGAGGAGAGAGGAGGAAGAGGACGACTGGAGGCTGCATGTAGATAGGATTGTCTGTGGTGCTGTGGGAAGTCGGGGAAGGCTTACTGCTTGCCTTGGAGTTTTCCAGTGATGAACTTCTGCTGAGAATGGAGAAGAGGCTGGTGAGGAAGGAACCTGAAGGGAATGAGCAAGGTTTGAGGGAGCATTTGTGTGGGAAGAAGATGGAAATGGTGAGAAGATGATCTCCACCACCCTGTGGGAGCCCAGCTGAGCGTGAGGACCACAGCAGAATGGGGCGCCATTCAGCAAGGCTAGGGAACTTCCTTCAGCCGTGATCAGCAGCCTGGTGTGGGAACAGAGAGGGTCTGAGTGGAGGTTGAGGCTTGGTTGTGTGGGTGTGGGAAGAATCACATGATCAAAGGAGATGAAGGGTTTGAGAAAAGTGTGGGGAATGATAGGTATTAGGGTCCAGAACTTTTAGGAAGAGATGCTCAACAGGAAGGGAACTGGAAGACGACAAGACATTGTCAGAGGAGGCAATGGTGAGAACTGAAAAGTTGTCATCAGAAGTGGAGGCAGGGAATGAGAAAGAAACCTGAGGGATGGGATATATGTATACTTACGATTGATTCATGGGCTTTTCAGGTGGAGCTAGTGGTAAAGAACCCATCTACCAGTGCAGGAAACATAAGAGACACAGGTTTGATCCCTGGGTGGTGAAGATCTCCTGGAGGAGGACATAGCAACCCACTCCAGTATTCTTGCCTGGAGAATCCCATGGACAGAGGAGCCTGGCTGGCTAGAGTCCATCAGATCGCTGAGTCGGACATGACTGAAGCCTCTTAGCACGCACACTCGTGTGACTGATTCATGTTGCTGTACAGCAGAAACCAACACAACATTGTAAAGCAGTTATCCTCCAATTAAGAATTTATTAAAAGGAAAGCTGAAAAATTCAGACCCAGAGTAACAGTTGTGGGCTCTGCTCCAAGGGATGGCCGTTAATGAGGGCGAAGAGCTGGCAAGGACTCTCTAAAGTAAAGAGACACAAGAGACTTCCCTGGTGGCCCAGTGGCTAGGACTCCAGGCCTTCTCTGCTGGGAGGTACGGTTTGGATCCCTGGTCAAGAAACTGAGATCCCACATACCTGGTGACTCAGGCAAAAAAGAAGAGACCCAAGATCCTGGAGACAAAGGTATGAAAGGTCCTCGGGGCCTGGAGCGCCCAGGATGGTGGCGGCCATTAGGGTGAAAAGAGAGGGAGGAGGGCTCCGAGCCCGAGTGAGCGCCTGCGTCGGTGTCTGAGCAGGAGTAGAGAGTCATATCGGGGCTGTGTTCCTCTGTAGAAGAAAGCCTTCCTTGCGTTAAAAAACAAAAAGAAGAAACGTGACTTGTAAAATCTGATTTTCATCACAGTTTCTCACAATGGAAAAGTGACCCAAAGTTGGCATCTGTTGGAATTCTGAAAATATCCTGAAAACTATGCCTATAAATACTGTCTTTCATTTCTCATGAAATGAGATGAGGTTTTATAATTTCCAAAAAAAGAGAGAGGTGGTTCTTTCTTATTTGCTGAGTTTGGACTCACTGCCCTAATACAATAGGAGGAAGGCTTTTCAAACCATAATATGAACAGACATCTCTCTTGCTGCTGCTGCTGCTGCTAAGTCGCTTCAGTCGTGTCCGACTCTGTGCGACCCCATAGACAGCAGCCCAGCAGGCTCCCCCGTCCCTGGGATTCTCCAGGCAAGAACACTGGAGTGGGCTGCCATTTCCTTCTCCAATGCATGCATGCATGCTAAGTCACTTCAGTCATGTCTGACTCTATGTGACCCCATAGACAGCAGCCCACCAGGCTCCTCTGTCCACAGGCTTCTCCAGGCAAGAATACTAGAGTGGGTTGCCATTTCCTTCTCCAGACATCTCTCTTAAGACCTTTTATTTTGGGAGGATTAAAATCTACCTCATGGGGATAGCTGATTGTCCTCTCTGCAAAGCTCAGTTTCTGTTCACCATCTGTGTAGATTGTTCTATTTTATGTTAAGTGCCACCACTTAACACTTGTTCGGTGCCACCACCCCCACCTCGACTACAGTTGTGTTGGGATAGGAAGCATAGGTCCCAAGGTGGTCTCGTGAACAAGGACCCTCAAGCTGCCTCTTTTTGCTATATACTTGTGGGCAGCCCCAGAGTCCAATCCCCAAAGGGAAGTTCCCACCAGCTTTTATCTTAGAAAACTTGATCAAACATCCCACTTCTGTTCCTCTCATTCCTCCTTGGCATGTGGGGACACTTCTAAGGCAGTCTTTGGGGACAATGACATTTCTGTTCCCATCCACTCATGAACTTTTATCAGAAGTATGTTTTTGTTCAAACTGCAGTGTTTATGTACTACCACAGAGTTAGTATTAACCCATTTCATCTTGCTTTCCTATCCCCCATTTGAAAAAGAGTCCTATGAAGGATCATGTATCCTTGTAGATTTTTTAAAATTAGGAGCTCTTACTAAAATACAAGGGATCCTCAGAGTCTTCAGATTGAAGACTTTAGGTTCATCTACTATAGGTGAAATTCTATATAGATACATGGGGCTTTAGGTGAATCATAGTTAACATGTGTCCTTGTGTCTATGGCCCATATTTATATCTCAAAATCAAATGAAGTGACACTGGAAGGGTTTTATCTAGTGGCTCAGGCATTCAGTAGTATTTGAAACACTTCGTCCAGGTTTGTCACAGACATATATGTTGATGAGACCTCTGGCTCTTGTCTAATCAGGAAAGGCTCATGGGAGAATTAAGGGAGGCATGTGTGAGAATGAAATGGTCAAAACAATGCATTATTCTGGATATAAAAAGGATTATTATGATGCTATGGGGAAAAAAAGCCCAAAGGATTGAGCTGATGTAGTTTAGAATGAAGGCTAAATGAGTACAACAGTTTGCTATGGAAATTGGTTAACTGATGGAAAACTCCAGAAGCTGGGCCCAGGAACCACTGTATTGGATCCATTTGGACCAATAACCCGGAGCTCGGTATCACCCATGTATTCCTCCAGTTGCACACTCTGCCCATCCAAGTTCACTTTCCTCTACCCTGGCGGCTCAGGCTGGTCAAGCCAGCTTTCCCCAAGACCTTATGGTTCTGTGGTCAGAGGAAGTCAAAGATGTTTGTTCCATAAACTGTGACCAGGTTAGGGGGAAGGGTGGGAAGGCATGGGTGTCTGTATAGTTCAACTAGAGTTAAACCTACTCTGTTAACTTTTTAAACCCTGGTGGAATTTGTCCCAGACTGTTCATGGTGGGCTGCTTATCTATTGCAGAATTACAGGTGCTAACTCCAAAAATGAGGAACCTGTTTACATTGCTCTGTCTCGCTAATAAGGAAGAACTCCCAGGTTGTGGTTGAGGTAGACTGTTAGACGAGATCCAAGTCTGAGTCAAGTTAAAATTTAGGGTGCTGCTTTCTGGGTGCGGAGTCACTGCCTTATTGTGACCACTTCTGGAAGGTTCTTCACAGAGGATGAGGAGGGGATACAGAGCGTGAGGAGGGGCTACAGAGCCTCTTTGGGTTTAAGAAGAAACAAACAAAAAAGCTGGTCTAGGGGCTTCCCTGATGATCCAGTGGTTAATTCTCCACATTTCCACTGCAGGGGCCATGGATTTGATCCCTGGTCAGGAAGATCCCCTGGAGAAGGGATTGGCAATCCACTCCAGTATTCTTGCTTGGAGAATCCATGGACAGACCCTGGGGTCACAAAGGGTCAGACAGGACTCAGCGACTTTCACTCACTCGTAGAAATATACAGACATCTAGGGTTTAGTTGCAGCAGCCTATGAACCAGAAATCTGACTTTTGCTTGCTACAAGTTGCATTTCAAAATGCATCTAACTGTAAGCTCAGAAAGTGTTTTTTAACCTCAGTAGCTAAATTAACTCTGTCTTGCCTTCTCTGCCATGAACTTAACCACCCACCTCCCTGCCTCTTTCTCCCCTCCCTTATGCATCAGAAGAAAGCACCTGGCGTCTTTCATGGAACACCGAGAAAATGACACAAATGCTCAGGGACTCTTCTCCTAACTTGTCACCAGGTGTGTTTATTGGGCTTGCAGCCGTCAGGAGTAGAGGGGCTCAGCTGAAAAGTTTCCATTGTGGATCTCCAACCCTAGCATGAGCTTTGGGGCTTCGAGGTTCAGGATGTCTTGTGGGTGAGCTTCAACCTCTGAATTTCCCCCTGTCATCTGCTCTTCCATCAGCTGCATTATCAACAGTGTTTTCAATCAATAGCTTCTCTCTACCGGAAGTTTATCTGCCAGAGTCACGTTGGTGCCCATGAATGAAACTCACGTCTGGCACAGAGAAGACGATGCAGGGGCTATTTAACTAGCATTGCTAGCACCTGGCATGGCTGTCCCACAGCTGTCCTTGCTGAAGTCCCCTCCCCCAAGGCGGGGAGGCGGTAGGACAGCCTGCCTTGGGGCTTCATTTCTGCTGGTTTCGTCCAGTTTCCTCCTATTTCATGTACATTTCACTATTTCCCTCCACTAGTTTGCATCCATTCAAGTTCTTAGTGCAATTGTCTACTTCGATAAAGATTTATTTTAATAGTCAAAGAGTCCATTTTTTAAAAAAAATGCCAGTGAGATGGAGACTGAACACTGAGATGACACATTTTCTGTTATCGAGGGGTGTGTCATTTGTTGCTTCCATTAGGCAAATTAATGGCAGTTAGGTACTTTCACGCTGAGGAGGAAAGAGACAAATGAATATATATTTTGTAAACAGAAGTGCAGTCGGTGTATCAGTCTCCTTAACAAAACATGGTTCTGCTGCCCTGTACAATTCTGCAAACTTCTTCAGAGCAAAATTATTCTTTAGAAGAATGCAAACTTAATCAGGATTCAGAAAGGAACATGGAAACCTTTAAGATACCTGTTCGGTCCGCTGCACATCTCAGAGGTTTCTGCTGTGTCTTGCTGAGAGATGAAAAGAGTCCGTGATCAGAAACTTTAAGATCCAAAAGGTAGACACAGTTTGGGCATTTTCCACATTGTTGTTTAGGCACTAAGTCATGTCCAACTCTTTTGTGACCTCATGGACTGTAGCCTGCCAGGCTCCTCTGTCCATGGGATTATCCAGGCAAGAATACTGGAGTGGGTTGTTGGCTTCCTTTGCCAGGGGATCTTCCTGACCCAAGGATTGAATCCAAGTCTGCATTGGCAGGCAGATTCTTTACTGCTGAGCCACCAGGGAAGCCCCCATTATCAGAGTGTTAAATCACAAGACCTAGCCAAATAATGTGGTAATTGGGGGATTTCAAGTTATAATATTTTCCACCTTGGAACAACCTTGAATCCTCCCACTCTGTAAATTAATGTTTTGGAGGCAGCCTCTTACTCTTTTTCAAAGCCAGACCCTTTTCTTTCTCAGGTGACCTAAAACTGACATAGTGCCAGGCATTGGAGTCAGGGAAAATGTGGTTAATCACACTGCATCCAGCTCTTCTGAGGATGAAAAATGGCCAAGTATTTTGTGTTAGGTGGGACATTATTCATTAATAGCAAACTTAAATCTTAAGTCTCTGAGGGGAAAAATGACAGCATTTATTAGTTATTTCTAATGTAACCCAGGACTGAGTGCTCCAAGAGCATAATCTTATAACTTTTAATTCATGTATCTATTTTTCCCAAACCTTTTAAGAAATGCTTGTAACTTTGCTTGTCAGAGCAGGAGAAGGTAGATCGTTATTCAAAGGAAAGCCTGATATAGGAAATGCAGATATAAATGGGTCAGCATTTTTTTTTTCTTTTCAAAGATTTATGACCGTTTCTATTTCAGACCTTTTCCTTGACGTTCTCACGACCATTTCAGTAGCCTTTTCTGTGGTCCAGAGCCTCTGTTTCTCTTCCTGCACCTCTTCATCCATCCCTCCTGCTGCTCTGTGGATAGTTGTCATAAGCTCAGCTCTAGATTCCCTGACTGAGTGTCCTGGGTCTTTCCCAATCTTCTCTTAAGCTAGCTTCCCAACCCCGGCTTCCACCATTTTATTCACACCTCCTGTCATCATTCCCTCCCAACAGGGAAGGGACCTCTCATCTCCTTCCTTACCCGAGCATGCCACACTTCTTGATGCTGTCCTTGGTTGCCTTTGGTCTCTCTGCCAACCCTATCTTCCCTGTGGCAACATGCCCAAGCTTATGTCTACTAAGAAACCAGCCTAAATGCCACCTTGCTTACCATCTCTACTGAGATACCCAACCGCCCCTGAGAATCATCCTTCCACTTTTTTTTACAAAAAAAAAGTATGTATTTACTTGGCTGCACCAGATCTTAGTTGCATCGTGGGAAATCTTAGATCTTCATTGTGGCATGCAGGATCTCTAGTTGCAGCATGTGGGATCTAGTTCCCTGACCAGGGATAGAACCCAGGCCCCCTGCCTTGGGAGCTTGTCCCCCTCCTTTGACTTTGAATAGCACCTTATCTGTTGTATGGCGCTTAGAGTAGGTAGCTCTTCTGTTTACTTGGAAGGTATATGTGTGTATACATATGTATACGTATCTCCTGACCTAAACTGTAAGTTCTCTGAAGGCAGGGTCCCTGTTTAATTATTTGATTCTCTAAAGTGCCTTGTTACTCAAAACATGGTTTGCTGACCAGCAGCGTCAACCACACCTGGGAGCTTCTTCAAAATCCAAGATCTCAGTCCTCATCCCAAATCCGATGAGCCCACATTTTGACCTGCACCCTCCCCCACCCTGTGATTACACCACATGTAAAATGTCAAGAAGTTCTGCTCTGTTACATTGCACAGACCCTGGTGTGAAGCCGGGATAGCTGTTAATGACTGAGTGGCATTAAAAGCTGGGGCTGTCCTCATTGGCTTATGGAAAGATGATCTCACACTCAAATATTGAAAATGTCATCCAGCAGACATCACTTTTCTGTGACCATTTTTAGTCTTAAGTCATGGGGACCCTCTTCTCCTCTTAAATTCTTTGATTTGTTACTTGCAGGTCACTTTGGTAGTTGTTTGGGTTTTTTGTTTTATTATTTTAAAAAAATCCCCTTTTAGGGCAGTATTGGCCTTAGGTAGATGGGTATAGAAAGACAGCTTGCTAACTGGGTCTAAATATAGATTATGTGCAAAAGAATAATTGCTCATATCTGGAAATAAGCACCCATATGGTGTGTATCGTGGTGTCATCCTGGCAGCTATTTCTTCAGGAGCAAGTCAGGAACAGCCAAAGTCCAAAGGGCTGTGCTCTGTCACTGTGTCAAAAACTGAGTGATCCTTGCCACACATATCTGCTGATAACCCTGGGAGGAGATAGATGACAGTACGACGTGTTGGGATTTTTAAAGCACTGAAAAATGTGATACTAAAGTCTCCTTAGCTGCCTGGGGACCCATGAAGAGCTGGGAGAAACTTGTGAAGTAAGGAGGAATATTATCTGTGGCCTAGAGCAGTGGAAAGCACCACCCGCTGTGCCATATTGCTTGTCACAACTGCCAGGGGGTGCCATTTGCACGAGTACCAGCCCGCAATGCTTGATGCCCTGCGGCGTCTAGAGCCATCTCACACTGAAGAGTCGAGACCCATAAGGCCGTCACTTCAGAACATATCAGCAAGACATCTTGGGAGGGTGGTGAAATAGTGTTTATATCACTAAAATCTAAACCTATTTTATGTAATTTTAAAATTTTGTATTTTATTTATGTTTCATGTAAATAAATATTTTTATGTAAAATGTTTATATATGTATATATATAAAATATTATATATTTGTATACATATGTATACAAAAAGCATTTTAAATACATGCTGAATTTTCCAGAAATGCAGCCACTAATTTAAAAGAAAAAAAAAAGAAATGCAACCACTATATTAATCGAGAGGATATTATTCTTTGTTTTATTTAGAACTTTATTATATGTTTATTTCAGAAAGATCCTGTCACTGCTCCTATCATTCTGCATGGGTAGCTATTGAGTTCATACTGGTCTTATGTAGAGGGGCCAGCATCCTCCTTCTATTTTTTTTTTAATTATTATTTTAGTTTTGGTCACAGAGCATGTGGGATCCTAATTCCTTGACCAGGAATCAGACCTGTGTCCCCTGCATTGGAAGTACGGAGTCTTAACCACTGGACCACCAGGGAGGTCCCACCTCCTGCTTCTGCCTTCTGCTGATGGAGTTGTACCTGAGCATTTACATATTGAAGTGTATCTGATTTGTTATAAATTTCTCTTTTATGTCTTCTTTATGTAATTAGGCTATCATGTTGATTTTTTAAAAATGTATGTGACTAGGCAAGTTTTTTTATTAATTATATCTCCAGATATAAAAAGAAGTATGATAGATTTGAGAACCTGCCTGACAAAGACAGCTCATTAGCTCTCGTCTAGAGATGGTAAAGGCTTCGTCAGAGTGAGGGGGTAGGAAGAGTCACCGCCCACAGGGAGGAGATGCTGACAGAGAAGCAGGGCTTGGGGTGCTGCGTGGAAAGCATGTGTTGGGCAGAAAAGGCAGCTTGGGCTCTGAGGTTGCCCTAGCTTGAGTGCCATGCTGTTCCCTGCCGCTTATTACTGGGTAGCCTTGGTCACCCTCCAGAAGCTCAGGCTTCTGGGTATCCTTACAGGGTCAAGAGTGAATATTAGAGATAATGACGTTAAAGAACTTGGCAGAGAGATACCAAGATGTTAAAACTTGTATATAATATGTATAATAATCCTAATGTCATGTTACCAAGCCCTCCACACAATAGGCCAATATATTGGAGAGACTAAGTGTTGGGGCAAGGAAGAGACTTTAATCAGGGAGCCAGCAGACAGAGAAGATGGCAGGCTAGTACCTCAAAATAACCATCTTATTGGGGTCTGGACACCAGGTTCTTTTACAGATCAGAGAGAAAGAAAAAAGTGAAAGTCTTTCAGTCGTGTCCAACTCTTTGCGACCCCATAGGCTTTGAATTCTCCGGGTCAGAATATGAGTGAGTAGCTGTTCCCTTCTTCAGGGTATCTTCCCAATCCAAGGATCAAACCCAGGTCTCCGTCATTGCAGGCGGATTCTTTACCAGCTAAGCCACCAGGGAAGCCAACAATACTGGAGTAGGTAGCCCATCCTGTCTCCAGAGGATCTTCCTGACCCAAGGATCAAACCAAGATCTCCTGCATTGAAGGTGGATTCTTTACCAGCTGAGCTACCAGGGAATCGAGAGAACTAAAAGCAATGAGGAACTAAAGTCAGAAGGCAGAGTAGATAGGCAGAGGCAGTGGGGAAGTAAAGTGAAAGGGTCTTCCGTCTGGCAAAAACATCTCCAAGAGAAATGTCCAGCCTTCAGAAGAGGTGTGTTAATCTCTTCTGTTCACAGGTGGGCAGGGACAAATCATCTCTCCCTGAACTAAACAAAGACACTTGACAGTCAAGCAGAGGGGCAGGATCCTCCAGGAAAGCCATTGAATATGATTATGATAATAAAGGCAATGAAAAGCAAGTCAAAGAAATAGTTTCCAACGTGGAGTCAGAATTGGTTTTCTCCCTGCAACAATGACTCTGAAAATGGCAAATAGACAAGCGATAACACTGGCTTCCACTGGGTTTGGCTGAGCTTTCTGTGATTCCCCAGGGCTGGATTGGGTCAAGACTTCAAAATCCGGGATTTTAAGTTATTTCAACACCCACACTCAACTGCAGGTAAAACCCCCGACTTGAACCACCCTGTCCTTCTGAACACTTCTGGACTCTTTTTTTCTACCCGAAGGGACCCTTCTATGAAATTCCGCCAAACATCTGTACTCCCTAGAGTCTCTCCGGCAAATCTGTGACTTTCTCATGGCAGCTTAAGTGTCTTTGACACATGTTCATTGTTTTTGTTTTTAGTAGTCACTACAGTTTTTTGAAGGGAGAGGAGATGAGAAAAGGTATTTATTTCCCCAGGCACTCTCTTCCTCTTGATCCCCCTCACTCTTCCCAGAGCCCACGTGGTGCCCAGCTCTGTCCTGCAGCGCCAGGACCTTTCTCTCTGGATTTCATCTTGTTATTGTTCAGTCGCTAAGTCCTGTCTGACTCTCTGCACCCCTGTGAACTATAGCACACCAGGCTTCCCTGTCCTTCTCTATCTCCTGGTTGCTCAAACTCATGTCCATTGAATCGGTGATGCTATCTAATCATCTCATCCTAGAGTTAAGTCTCCCTCCACTCAACTTCTGGAGAAGGAAATGGCAACCAACTCCAGTACTCATGCCTGGAAAACCCCATGGACGGAGGAGCCTGGTAGGCTGTAGTCCATGGAGTGTCAAAGAGTCGGACACGACTGAGCGACTTCACTTTCACTTTTTACTTTCATGCATTGGAGAAGGAAATGGCAACCCACTCCAGTGTTCTTGCCTGGAGAACCCCAGGGACAGGGGAGCCTGGTGGGCTGCTGTCTATGGAGTTGCACAGAATCGGACATGACTGAAGTGACTTAGCAGCAGCAGCAGCCACTACACTTCCCTCCCGCATCAAGCCATTCCTGTTTTCCTTCTCTTTGTGCCCTCAGAACCAGAACCCTGGCAAGACTGGATCCAGCAACAACTTTACCTATAGATTCTTTCCTAGTTTATTTCATTTCAGATACGAGCAGAATGGACTTCCTGTGGCCCAGGTCTTTTTAATAAGAGTGGTTTCACTTTGGAGATCACCACGCGTGCATGCTCAGTTGTGTCCAGGTCTTGCAGCCCCCATGGACTGTAGTGCACCAGGCTCCTCTGTCCATGGGATTGTCCAGGCAAGAATACTGGAGTACATTGCCATTTCCTATTCCAGGGGATCTGATCCAGAAATCAAACCTGCCTCTCCTGTAGAATACTGGAGTGGGTAGCCTAGCCCTTCTTCCTGACCCAGGAATCAAACCCACCTCTCCTGCAGAATATTGGAGTGGGTACCCCATCCCTTCTCCAGTGGGTCTTCCCAACCCAGGAATCGAATTAGGGTCTCCTGCATCGCAGGCGGATTCTTTCCACTGAGCCACCTGGGAGGTCACTAAGGCTATGCCAATAGGGATGCTTTGCTGCCTGTTCCCCTCCCCCACCATGTCTTGGGCAGGGGCAGGATTAGTGGAGACAGTGTGAGTAACGAGTTTGCATTAAAATTTCTTTTAAATGATAGTAACGAAAGGAATCCCCTGCTTTATAGTGCAAAGAGTTGGCTGCTTAGTCAGTTCACTTTGGGAAGAATAATTTCAGATTTCTTTTGAAAGTTAAATGTTAATCCTTAGAAAAGTGACCACATGATCCTTGAGTGTATTCTGACCTTTATGATCTGCTCATTTTTCTCTTCTTCACTTCTTGATTCTCTTGTAACAATGTTTTTACTCAGGTTCCTTCTGATCATGTGTTTGTCAGGATTGGCTTTGGATAACTGTGATATAAATATATCCCTCTCCAGTCCTGTTACCAACACTGGTCTTAGCAGTTCATGCCTGGTTCTTTTAACCCTTGTCTGCATCTTGGGCAGTATCTACCTTCTTAATGCTGCTTCTAAGCTTTGGCATCTCAGTAAAATTCAGTGCATCTGGGGCAGATAATACCCTGTGCTCTGGCATTTCTCTTTGGTCTTGGCATATTAAAGTTAGACCCAGGTCATTATTTTTGTATCAGTGACATTTTCATAATGAACTGAAAAATGAAGTGGTAAGGACACTCCCAAAAAACCTTAAAAATGACTAGAACATTTCCTGAAGCATTTAATATTAAGGGTATTAACCTTTTACATCTCCTTTTTAAAAAATATAAATTGATTATAAAGCATATTGAAAGTGACTTCAAATCAAGGTATTCAGTATCTGAAAAATTGGCCTTTAATTGCAGTTTGCACCAGATCACCACAGTCATGCCCAGCTCTGCCCTTGGTGTTGCAAATGTCTTCCACTTCAAATCTCAAATCGTCCTAGGTCTTCTCTCTGTGCGTGAGTGCATTGTAAGTCGCCTCAGTCATGTCTGACTCTTTGTGACCTTTTGGAAAATAGCCCGCCCAGGCTCCTCTGTCCATGGGCTTCTCCAGGTTACCTCTCCGCAAAGTCCAGCTGTCTGCACATGCTGAACCTAGCTAGGTTCATGATCACTCTAGGTGGAAAGTAGTATGCCCTTTTCTGAATTCCAAGAAGTCTGTTGCTTACAAAAATGGCAACAAAGCTTCCACATTCAGTCTTTTATATTCATGCTCTATCATCCGGAATATTATACATTAGAGACTCCATGAGAGCAGGCGATGACCAGTTGCTATTTTGCTCTGCTGCGTCTAATACGATCCTTGTCAGTCACTACACAGTGTGCTTTGAGTGGGGAATCAAGTAGGCTTTGCTTCTGCACTAGCTCTGCACAGAGTTGCATGCAAATTGACTTTTTAAAATGGAATCCTACAGAGAGAGAAGGACATTGTTTTAAAAGAAACTTTGAGGGAAGGCATATGATTCTTTTTTTAGCATAGAGTCTCTACCTAAATGAACTACTTTTGATCTGGCATTTCATTACTAATGTGCGTATCTTCTTCTCGTATGTCCTTTCATTTATTCAGCCTGTATTTAATAAGAGGCTATCACGTCCTGCTATACAGGTGTGCAAGCAAGCACGGTAGTCAGTGGGACAAAGGACCCACCCTCTTAGCGCTAACTTCTCAGAGCAGAGGGACAGGCAGTAGGCGGATCTAAGAAACGGCCTGTGGCGGTAGGGCTGTGTAGAAAAATCAGGTGAGATAAGGGAAATGGAGAGACATGGGGCGCTTTTTGAATTTTTTAATTTATTTTTATGCTTTTTGGTGGTGCTGCAGAGCGTGTGGGATCTTAGTTCTCCCGACTAGGGATGGATCCCGCGCCTCCTGCAGTGGAAGTGTGGAGTCTTAACCACTGGACCACCAGGGAATTCCCGGGTGGTTTTTATAAAGGAGTTTTGAATGAAGGGGTAGTCTGAGCAGAGCCCAAGCAGGAAGGAGGGCAGGAGGCCATCAGGAGAATACTGGTTAGAGGAAGAACCCTCGCAGAGGAAACAGCAGGGGGCGGGGCCGGGGGTGGGGTCTGAGGATCAGGGCGTAGGTGGTCTCTGTGGCTGGTGTGGCTAGGGGAGGGTGTGGCTAGGGGAGGAATGTTGGGGGCGGGTCTAAAGACAGACCTGGGCAAAGTCCTTAGAGCTAAGAAGGCATGGTAGAGACTTGAATTTTTAGTTGAGATGTCTGGACATTTGAAGGACCTACATACTTTTTTTTAAAAGATTGAGTTTGACCCCTGTGGAGAGTAGCCTGTAGAAGCAGGAAGACCCACAAGGAGACTTCTGAATAGGACAGGATATGGGCCATGACTGGGGTGTGGCTTGAGGGGTGAGAAGCAGTCAGATCCTGGTTCTTAGAGGTGATGAGATTTACTTTTGGTCTGACTGTAGAGGCCCATCAGAGAGAGGGAAGTCAAGAGTCATCACAAACAAGGTCTTGTTTTTAGCAGCTGCAAGATTCCTGTTTTCAGTGAGTGACCTGGGGAAGGTCTTAGGAGGATCACATCGGAAGGAGAAACCCAAGCTGAGTGTTAGATGCACTGTGTTTGAAGTGCCTGTTGGTCATCCTAGGCTGTTGGCTTCAAGTCTTCCAGCACTGTGAGTCCTGAAATTTGAGGTCTTGTCTTGGTTGTCTTGTGTTCTCCACTTAATCTGAGAAGTTCTCGCTCACAGAACCCCTGACACTTGTGTGCGAGTTAATGGGATTTACATACGTGGGAGTTTCTGAAAGTGGCCTGTGGTTTCGCTTGCATTTTCATCTCCTTTTTCATCATCTGTGAAAACGGAGAAGAGATAGTTGGGAAAAAATGCTGTATGAAACTTGCTGGAAATGGGTAGAACTTGAAATGATGCTGACAAGAGGTTTAGAAATACAAAATAGAGAGGACTCAGACCAAATATAAGTCAATTAGCATAAATCATCCATCTCTGATTTCCATGCCTATCTTTCCCCTAGTTGGCTGACTCAACAGCTGCTTCTGTGACTACAGCTGTGTAATTCCTCCACATTTCCTTTTTGCATGGATAAAGTATTCCAGTTTGTCATTGCTTCATCATTTGTTATTTTATATTAGGTTCTTGTGTTTTATTTTTTGGGCCTGACCATATGGTTAAGAAAATCACCCAACTGTTTTCCATTCTGTTGAACTGTTCTGTTTTCACTTGGGGTTGGGTTTTAGGTCCACTTGGGGTTTTATTATTTTCCCTTGGGGTTCTCCAGGCTGGGAAATGCTTCTCTTGGTAAACTTCCTTCTTTCTGGTTGAAACTGGCAGGGCAGTGGGGGTTACAGGTAGAGAAAACCCTCACCAGCAGAGGGAAAAGCAAGGGGAGAGCAGGTGCCTAGTTTGTTGAGGATGCAATATAAGCTTCATGGGGAGTGTGAAGAACAAGTGACAGCAGGTAATAAAGGCCATTATGGGCCATGCTAAGGAGTACAGAAAACAAGGAATTTCAGGAGCTTAGAGTCTGGAAGAGCTGTGATGAGATTTGTATTTTAGCGCAGCTATTTTGACTGCCTTAGGAAGAGCAGGTGGGGAGTGAGGGAGACTGGTTTGCAGGTTCTTGGTGATGGAAGGCAAAAAAGGATGAAAGTCTTAGAAAGTTCTTAGACACACTCAGTACTAAATCAGTCTTTATAAAATAAAATTAAACAAACAGAAGTAGAAACATTTGTGATGGACAAGGGAACACCACATTAGAGACATCTTACAGGTAGGATGATTATATCTACTTGGGTGAGCGGTGATGCCATTCCAGGAAGGAGAGCAGGTGGGATTATGGGGAGATGGACCAGGTGCCATAGTTCTGCCTGGACAGCGTGCTCTTTGTGGAGCCCGTGGAGCATCCACCAGGCAGCTGGAAATATAGCTCTGGGGCTTGGCGGAGACTGTGCCCTGGAAGGACATGTTTCAGACATGTTTAGAAGTCTTCAACATCTAAATGGGAAACAAAGAGATCATTCCAAAAGACAAAGCACAGAGAGTATTGTACCAATGGTCCTAGTCTAATGATAAAATTTTTAAAAAAATTATCTCCAAATTCTAGTTGATATATCTCTTACTCAGCAATCAAAAAACTAAGATCATGGCATCCAGTCCCATCACTTCATGGCAAATAGATGGGGAAACAATGGAAACAGTGATAGACTTCATTTTCTTGGGCTCCAAAATCATTGCAGATGGTGACTGCAGCCTTGAAATTAAAAGACGATTCTCCTTGGAAGAAAAAGCTGTGACTAACCTAGAGAGCATATTAAAAAGCAGAGAAATCACTTTGCTGACACCTGATGAGAAGAGCCGACTCATTGGAAAAGACCCTGATGCTGGAAAAGATTGAAGGCAGGAGGAGAAGTGGGTAACAATGGATGAGATGTTTAGATAGTATCACCGACTCCATGAGATGAATTTGAGCAAACTCCAGGAGATAGTGAAGGACAGGGAAGCCTGGCGTGCTGTGGCCCATTGGGGTCGCAAAGAGTTGGACAAGACTGAGTGAACAACAGTAATCTCATACAAGATTTTCTTAAAAAAATTTTTTTAATCTGGCTAACCAACTGATACCTATCCTAGGAAAACAGTACCTGTTGTTTTTTTTTTAATAATAGCAGCTACTGGTGTCAACATTAATAAAGTCCCCTTTCTACTGTGAAGACCCACCACAACCCACTTGAAAGTTCAGTCTTCATAGATGGTCACTGCATGATTTGACTTCCCCAGTGCACTGGTAATGTGCATCTTTGGGTATGGCTGTTCCATTCTTGCTATTTCACAACCCTCAGTGGCACTTGAGCCTTCTGTAATCTTAAGGAATTGAAATAGAGAAGCATTTTGCCCCCAACCTGAATGCCTCAATAGAAAATTGAACAGCCTCCTCTTACCAGCGATGTGGATTCCCCAATAAATAATGATGGAAGAGTAAGAAACGCCTACATCTGTGTATTCTCTCCAAAACACCAGGTCCTGAGCCTGGTGTTTAAAACCACCTCTCTGGCCACTCGGGGTGTCTTAGTGACTAGCTGGCAGTGCCGTCCTTCAGCAGGAGTGATTCTCTGAAGCCGTAACATACATCGGGGCAGGCTGGACACATACCACATCCATGCCTGGGAAGCAGTACTTGCAGCAGCAGCGTCTTCCAAGTGATAAAAATAACTTCGCCTTGGCCAGTAGCCCTGAAGCCAGGTGTCCCCTTTCACTTCCTGTTCTCTGTTGGGTCCTGCAAAGGAACGTCTTGTCTTCCACAGTTTGGAATGTGACATTTCTCGTCTCGCCACTTTAACTGCCTAACGTCTAGCTGTCTGTTCTCTTGTGTATTTTGAGAGTCCTCTCCTCTTGAACCTTTGCATTTTAGCTGCTCATGTCTGCTGCTCATACCTACAGGGAGAGATTGACAGCTCCCCGCTAGGCACTCGCCAACACAGATGTTTATATTTTGATTTCTGTTGTGTCCCCACTTTTTAAAGCCTAAGCTGTTAATTACAGAGCAGTAACTTTCCTGTTCGTGATTCTCTTGAAAGTCTATTTTATTCCCCCGTCGCCAAAGGTTCTTTTTGTTCCCCCTTCTGACAATAGATGTATTTCCTGCACAATATCGGATCATCTTTTGGATTGTGAAGTTCTTCACGAGTCTCCTTTTTGAAACCATTATTGACTAGTGAGTATAATTTCTTCTTTTTCATGAGGTATAGGTCAGACTTCTTCTCAAGAGTTCTTAGGTTCTAAAGCCTCTGTGAACCCAGAGGGATAGATGGTGGGTGCAATTAATCACTGAAAATGTGGCTGCTGATGGGGTTATTTCCTGTGTCAAGCTTCCCACTGTCAGACCTGGCAGAGAGCTGACACGCTGGGGGGCCATCTTCACGTGGACACGGCCCGACCTCACTCTCTCTCCTTCCTTCCCGTTGGGACAGAATCGTGTCTGCCTCCATCGAGAACAGGAAGGCTGTCTCACTCACTGTAGAGAAAAACCTCCCGTGGACCTGCCTAAATAACTGCTGAGTGGTTTGTTATCGAAGGAAACACAGGGTGGGTAAGTCACCTGAGTCCTAGGTTCACTGCCCGAGCCACAGAAAATTCTTCTTGATTCTAGTAGCCATGTTTAACTGACCACTGACATTTAAAATTGTAAAAGAAAACTGAAGGGACCTCACTGGCCGTGCAGTGGTTGAGACTGCATGCTTCCAGTGCAGAGGACACAGGTTCAATCCCTGGTTGGGGAACTAAGATTCCACATACTGCATAGTCAAAAAAATGAAAGTTCCTGTGAAGTCATATCAAAACTGTTACTTGGGAACTGTGTTCTTTATTGGGAGACAGTGTGAGGAACTTGCCTTTTGAATACCCGCCTCTTCTTCCCCATCCCTTCCTCAGCCATGTCCCTTCTAACTGATAGCACATGTGTTTCAGAATGGAACCTGGAAAAGGAATGTTATAGGGGCCTCATATGGAAATGCCATTCCAAATTCCATACGCCGTTCAATAATACACTGGCTAGACCATCAAGAGTCACCCCTAGAACAGGGGAATTTGGATTGGAAGGGAATCAAAGGAATTGAAGACCTAATATAATTGATTGCAGTGAAGCAGTAATAGGGTGGTCTGGACAACTGGATGTGGGCCAAATTCAGAATCACAAGCAACTCACCCTACCCTCTGAGAATGAGGTGAGGTCTACTGAATGGAGAACAGGGCAGGTCATCAACTTGCTTAGGGTTTGATTTAAATGTGGGCCCTGAGCTTTGTGTGTTGTTCTCTGAAAGGGGCAAAGGTATTGAAAATGAAAGTGAAGTTGCTCAGTCGTGTCTGACTCTTTGCGACCCCGTAGACTGTAGCCCACCAGGCTCCTCCGTCCACGGGATACTCCAGGCAAGAATACTGGAGTGGGTTGCCATTTCCTTCTCCAGGGGATCTTCCCGACCCAGGGATCGAACCCAGGTCTCCCGCAATGGAGGCAGACGCTTTAACCTCTGAGCCACCAGGGATGCAGCCAGAAAAACCTGTGCTTACCCAATTCTCTTACTTTTATCTCTCTTGTCCTCCTCTCTCAGAAACAGGGTTCTAAAGCAAAGTTCTCAGTTGTGTATGAATAAATGTCTACTGATGTCCAGGGGTCGTTTTCCTTTGTCCCAGGTATAATGTCTAGCGTAACATAACTGTATGCATGAATGGATGAGTGTCTGGCATAACACATTTACGAATGAATGAATGAATGAATAGCACTGGTATAAAAAACAGGGAAAATGTTAGTGATTGGAGGAAAGGGTGAAAACAAATCCTAGTTTTAAGGACTGAGAGTTTGCCCTCAATGCCATGAGAAAGCAGTACAGGATGAATGTGGGGTTACCAAGCTCTATTCAGTGGAACAGTAGAGCATAATGAATCTCTCTCTCTCTCTCACACACACACACACACACACACACACACAGAGGCTTCCATGGTGTGACAGATATTTCACACTATATCACACTATGGGGTCCACAGTATATTATTTGCATACTGAAATCTCTGAGAAGACCTGCAATGAAGACAACCCAGTTATAACTTTTATTTAACTCAGCTTTTCTCCCGACAGAGTTGGATATAGAATTCTGTTTCACATCTGTGTACATCTAGAACCCACTGAACACACTTTGGCCAACGCTGGTAGAAATATCCAAAATCGTCCTAGACTTGAGTCCATCTGATCTGGGTTTGAATCATAGGCACCACTTACTGTGTGAACCTGAGTCTAATGAAGTCAGCTCTAGTCTCCTGTTTCCTCATCTGTAAGGTGAAGATAATGTCCACTTCCTGAAATTTGAGCATTAAAGCACATAAGGCCGATAAGCCATCTTATGGGTGCCTGGCACAGGCTGGCTCCTTATTTTCAAACTGCTGCACTGCCTTTTCTGTACTACATGGTCCTTACATACAGGAACTTCTTAGGATGAAGCCTATTCTCCTTAATCTTTACAACCAGGGGCAGACAAGCTGCTATTTGCACTTGTAAAATGTGAATAATTAACCTTTTTTTTTTTTAAAGATACTACTTTCCCGAAGGAAAATTACAGCAAGAGCTCATAGTTACTTTCAGGTTTGTTGGTGCTGTTGCTTCCTAAAATCTGGCATGGTTGTTTCCCAGTTTTTTTTCTCGACTCTCCAGTTTCTTCTAAATTGGATATTAAAAAGAAAAAGGTCTTTCTGGAAATGCCTTTTATTAATATTAACCCACCAAATAAATGGCTGTTCAAAAACTATATGTAATAACAGCCACAGACGTTTGTTTTGCTTTTACCATGTATCAGGCACTTTTCTGAACTCTTTATGTGTAAAATTCATTTAATCCTTCCAGCAACCCAATGTGTTTGCAGTGTTATCTGCATTTTGCCGATGAGGAAACTGAAGCTTTCAGGGAGGTATGCCTAAGGCCACAAGGTAATAAAAGATGATGACAGATGACTCCTGAATTTTGTTCAGCAGCAGAGGGAGGAGGAAGAGAACAGAAACACAGCAGCTGTTTTAGACACACTGACCCCCTGGCCCGCCGATAAGAAGCTCTCTGCTCTGCAAAGTGGACTCTTTTTGCAGCGGAATTTTATGTTCCTGCAGGGCTGGTGTCAGATTCTCTGGATACCTCAGGTGACATGAGGAGAAGCAGATGCTATCAACAGCACAGTTTATTTGTGGAATCCGGGCCTCCTCTTCAAGACCAAGGCTTTGTCTCCCAAGTAGGGGGAGTTACGCTCAGGAGGCCCATTCCCTCGCTTAGCTTTTCCACGCAAAAGCAAGGAGAAGATTCCGGCAAACTGGGGCCCACCCACAAGTCATTTCAGGAAAGACAGATATAAATAAAAGTGTGCCTGGAAGGCTGAATATGTTTTCTTCTGCAGGAAAGTTAAAGTGGAACCCTAAGTCATAGATTTTCTGAAAATTAGTGTTTAAAAATACACCAGCTGTGGAAATTGGCGAAAGAGATTTGGTTTAATAACATATGAAGGGAGTCTTCCCTGGGTGGTCCAGCGGTTAAGAATCTGCCTCCCAAAGCAGGGGATGCAGGTTTGATCCCTGGCTGGGGAACTAAGATCCCACATGCCGAGGAGCAATTAAGCCCTCGTGCCACAGCTAGAGAGTAACCCCATGTATTGCAGCTAGAGAAAGCCCGTGGGCTGCAGCAAAGACCCAGTGCAGCCAAAATTAAAAAAAAAAATTAAATAAAACCATGGTGGGATAAAGTGTCAGATATTTAAGAAAAAAAAAAGACATAGGAAGGGAAATATTGGCATTACCAGTGTTCCGCTTCCCCTCCATTATCTCCTCCAGTGAACCTCTCGATGAAAATCAGCAGGGCCCTGGGACATATTTTGCAGGTCTGCTATTGATTTGCAGGGAACCTGGGAGGGTAGATGTAGAAATGTTCCTCTGAGGACACTGCCGGGAGCCCAGGTTGTCAGCAGAGCTGAGAGTGAAGTCGTCGTCCTGTCTGTTGACAGGCACTGACTTAATCGCAGGACAGTGTGCTCCCATTGACAGGCGTGGGAAGAATAGCCTGGTGATTGAATGCTCTTATTTCCGAATGAGCAGCACAGGAGTGTTGGAAGAGCCTGTTACGTTGAGTGTGAGGCTCATCAACAGCCCAATTAAGAGAAAAAGAAGGGTGGCTGTGGAAATATCAGTGGGTTGTGTTGCTAAAGCTGTCTGAGTTTGGAGCCAAATGGAACTTTTCAGTACAAAGTCAATGTGAAATTCTGGAGTGTTTTCATGTCAGACACCCTCCGACGGGATGGGGGTGGTTTTAGAGAATATTTGTTTTGCTTCTTTGGCTACCACCTGCAGAAATGTGTTTATTTTGACTATTTTATAAAAAGCTGGTGAAACCATCTTGTGAGAGGATTCTTTGGGTGGCAGTTTTCCCATCTGATGGCAGTGCCCAGCTTGGAATTGGCATCAGGCTGAGGGTTATAGACCCTGATATTGAAGTCAAGTGTTGGTTTATAGACCAACTGAAACAGTTTTGATGGGTGTCCTTATGAGTGATGGGCCCAACCTTACTCTCTTTGAAAAACACTCTTCAGCAAGAGAGCTTCAAAAACACCTGTTATTATATTCTTTCATTTAAAAAAATAAATCCTTACTGTCTTGCTAAGCTTATGCAACCCCTCCTATAGTTCTGTTTACATATTGTAAAATGAACCCATTGCATGGATCTGCAGAGGACTAACATTTGAATGTAAGCATCTTGATAACAAGGTGAAGACTCATGGGTGATGTTAAGGGGCAGCCCAGGAATGCTCTGTAGAGGCATAACCCCTCAGCAAAGTCGTGTCGTCTGTCCAGGGTGGCACTTTCACACGCGTTATGAGCACAGGCGTGTGTGGGAGAAACCCTCCTCCAGTTCCACTTCGCTCCCTTGACTGTCGATGGAAATTCAGATGTGGTATTTGTTCCCACCTGCTGTCTACAAAACGAACTCATTGTTTACTCAAGAACCCACCCACATGGGTCTTTTGGGTGGTTCTTCATCTAGCCTTGGTGCTGACCGTCTCTAGCACCAAGGGTCTTGCTAAGTTGCTTCAGCCATGTCCAACTCTTTGTGACCTCTTAGGTTATAGCCTGCTAGGATCATCTGTCCATGGGATTCTCCAGGCAAGGATACTGGAGTGGGTTGCCATGTCCTCTTCCAGAGGATCTTTCCCACCCAGGGATCAAACCCGCATCTCTTACGTCTCCTGCATTGGCAGGCGGGTTCCTTTGTGGGACGCAGCAATTCCCAGAGGCATCTCTGGAAGGCTGATGTAGAGAAAGGAGAGGATGTAAAAACAGGTGGGAGGTGCAGGGAGGGATGCAATGTACAGTTGAGTTCAGTCGCTCAGTCTGTCATGTCAGTGATGCCATCCAACCATCTCATCCTCTGTTGTCCCCGTCTCCTCCTGCCTTCAATCTCTCTCAGCATCGGGGTCTTTTTAGTGAGTCGGTTCTTCGCATGAGGTGGCCAAAGTATTGGAGTTTCAGCTACAGTATCAGTTCTTCCAATGAATATTCAGGACTGATTTCCTTTAGGATGGACTGGTTGGATCTCCTTGCAGTCTAAGGGACTCTCAAGAGTCATCTCCAACACTACAGTTCAAAAGCATCGATTCTTGGGTGCTCAGCTTTCTTTATAGTTTAACTCTCACATCCATACATGACCACTGGAAAAACCATAGCTTTGACTAGATGGACTTTTGTTGGTAATGTACAGGAAACATACAGAAAAGAGGAGGACTGACTGCTTAGAGCACCAGCCTCAGCTCCTGCCTCAGCTTCTGATGTTAAAGGTAACTGCGAAAAATCAGTGCTACTCCCATAAAGAAGGAGAGAACCAAATTTGAGACTGAGAGTAAGTGTTTTTCAAAGGTGAAAATGAGCCCAAGATTTTCGCAGGACTCCAGGACAAAAAGGAGTTCTCTTTGTCAGATCTTCTGCTTCAAAAGTGAAAATCCTGTAGTGAGAGGAGATAGAAACACAGGGCAAACTACATGCTTCTCCACCTGATCTCTGGAGAGTTGATCCTGAGTGCTGGAGAGTATTTGAAAGGAACGAGGTGCGGCTTTGACGAATCATGAAAACAGCACTTCTGTTTTCACAGGGGGCAGACTTATTCCCATCCCATGTTGGCTCAGCACATCAGCCACATCTCTTGCCCCTGGGCTCTAAGTATTCATATGTTTTCAGATGAGCTATCCACTGATGGAAACAATTGTCGTTGTGTCTGTTGCCAGAATGGGAGTTAAGTATTTGAAAAACAGGAACAGTGAAACGGTATCAGATTATGCATCATCCGTTTTCATTATTGGTGATGATTTTAACCTTTGATCATTTAAATGGAAACTCTTTATCTTGATATTATATAATAATAGATACAAGGAACTTATCAAAAAGAGATCAGATATAATGACAATAGTATAGAAGACAGTTGTTTACTAAGCTGAAAACGCTCTCTTTAAAACACTTTGGGTATCCCTCTCTCCCTAAAAGACGAGGTGGAACCCAGTCTAGTGCTTTTCATATGTTTGGTACGCATCCTTATGATGTAGGAAATACCAGGTTTCTTTCATCTTCTTTACGTAATGTGTCTACTCCAATAGGTATTCCTCATTTCAGTTTAGTCACTCAGTCATGTCCGACTCGTTTCAACCCCATGGACTGCAGCACGCCAGGCTTCTCTGTCCGTTACCAACTCCCGGAATTTACTCATAACTCATGTCCTTCACGTCAGTGATGCCATCCAACCATCTCATCCTCTGTCGCCCCCTTCTCCTCCTGCCTTCATTCTTTCCCAGCATCAGGGTCTTTCCCAGTAAGTCAGTTCTTTGTATCAGGTGGCCAAAGCATTCAATCTGGGCTGTTCATCCGTTCCTGGATGGCTGTGGTTTGAGTCACTTTAGAATGAGGCCGGTTGCAAGCGGAAGTGATTTTATATAGTATTATGTGCGAGGTGGAGTAAGTAACTGTCCCTGTCTCCCTTTGCTAGCAGAGATGGGGTTCCCAGGACATGCAACTTCCAGTTTTCATACTGGGAAAGTCCTGGGCAAACCAGATTGAGTTGTCACCCTGTGTGAGAATGGATTTGACCGTAAATTTTAGCATTACACTTCAAAGTATTAAGCAGTTGAAATTCTGCATGTTCTTGAACTTCTTTTATAGTACAGTGTGGACTTGTTCCAGTAACCCTGTGTTCATGTCTGCTGACTCTGTCAACTCTTGACACTCTCTTTCTAGAAAATTCCTCCAAAATGCCTTCCGAATGCGTCTCACTCCCTTCAGTGTCTTCTGTGTTTTCGCAGACTGGCTCAGAGGGTGAGCTGAAAAAGACGGGGCACCCCCTGTCCCCACCTCCAGCCTCCCACACCCTTCTTCAGCCAAAGCATCATCACTTTTACCTGCCCAGAGAAACGTTTTACAGCTCAAAATTTTTTAAAAGATAGTACATTTGTGGCAACATAAATGGACCTAGAGATGATCTTACTAAGTGAAATAAGTCAAAGACACATATCATGATATCATTTATATGTGAAATCTTAGCATAGACTCAGATATTGAATACAAATTATGGTTATCAAAGGAGCAAGGGGAGGGAGGCATAAACTGAGAGTTTAGGATTAACAAATACACACTACCGCATATAAAATAGATAAACAACAGAAATCTACTGTATAGCACAGAGAGCTATTTTCAGTATCTTGTAATAAACGTATAATAGAAAGGATCTGAAAATTTTTTCTGTATACGTATGTATACCTGAATCACTTTCCTGTACACCTGAAACTAACCCAACATTGTAAATTTCTAAGTAGTATGTTTCCAAGCCAGTGACTAGATGCCCGCGTATCCCTCTGGTTCCTCTATTCTATGGTTTTCTATGGAGAATTGCTAATTTTCCAAAGGCTTGGAATGAAATGAATTTAAAGAAAACAACTTGTTCCAGTGGTTGTGACAGTGAGAGATACTCACTGTGTGGTCCTTTTATTTTTAGCAGTAGTGTTGGAAAAATCAGGTTATGTTTATTCGGAATGTCTGGGGGGGCTGGTGAGATTGTGTAGTCTAGAAAATGCTGCGATTATAAATTATTATAAACGTCGGCCGGGTGGAGAAATTCATATACCAAAAATACTGCAGTGTATAAGTCGGCCTACAGATTTTTCCCTAGTTCATTGCCCAAAAATGTATACATTGGCCAAGGAGAATAAACCGAGAACATACTTTCACAGAGAAATATAAATACATTTCACTGTGCTGTTCTTTTGTCAAGTATGTTTTTATATCAGATTTCTTGCTTATCCCCAAAGCCCCAATTTTGAGTTCACTTGTTTTTTGCTGCCTTCACTGTAAATCTCATAGTGTGGACTTGTTTTTCTATTAGATAAATACTTTCAAATGGTAATACTTCCTAGTTTTTAGCATTCACCAAATATTTTATGGACTTTCCCCAGGTTATTGTTTATTTTTAACCTTTTAATGTTTGTTTCCACTAGAGTACTGAATTTTTTATAGCGCTGTGTGTGTCTTTAGGTATATTGAGGGCTGGTGATAGCAAAAGCCCCATTTGAATGGGTTGGCTTCTTTTAAATGGCAAACCTACTGCCTTCAATGAATAAGAAGTCTCCCTTCTTAAAAGAGAAAAATCACATTCCCTTGGTATCTCAGGAGTGCAGTTCCATAACTATTATTATGCATGATGGAACACATCTTTATTCAATAGAGCAAATATTGCCAACAAAGATGAAATAACAGAGGAAATAACTTCTAGTAGTTTCCAACTCTAATTATGAGAAATGAGTGAAAATGTTTTCAATCAGAGTTTTTTCTGCAGTGATAGTTGACTATCTTTCACTAAGCAATACTTACGCTCTCAGGGGAAAAATAGATAAATTGAATGTTTGATTTTGGTTTTCTGAACATTTTCTCCCTGTGGGTTTTGCTTTATAAGGTCAAATGTTATACTTGTCTTTTAAGCCACCCACACATCAGCTATGTGGGTGAGGCTGGACTCTACACTAGAACAGAGGTGGGTCTTGGTGAGGGGGCTCAAGTTTATTATTATGAGATGGCTTTTAAGACCCTAATGCTGGAAAAGATTGAGGACAGGAGGAGAAGGGGACGACAGAGGATGAGATGGTTGGATGGCATCGCAGGCTCAAAGGACATGAGTTTGAGCAAGCTCTGGGAGATAGTGAAAGGCAGGGAAACCTGGTGTGCTGCAGTCCATGGGGTCGCAAAGTCGGACACGACTGAGCAACTGAGCAGCATCAACATCATATCAAGACTCACTTTGAAATCTCTGCCTCCGAAATGTTTCACTAGAGGCAAAGTGTTGTCATTATATAAATCAAGGAGAATTTCCCTTAAAAATAAATCCTTACTTATCACCAGGCTAGGTACTTTTCCTAAGCTATCTTGACTGCTTTTTCTAAATATGAAGATGTGAAAGAAGTAAAAAATAAACATTCTACCCATAGAAGTTATAAACCCATAATTTGTGATAAGGGCTTTAGTCCATATTTAATTTTATTTTTGTAATAAAATGTGACCTAGGTGAAAATCATTGTATTATGATTCAAGAACATACCATGCTGTGGGTGGATTGGGATGGTTTATGGAGAGGAGGAGTGGTGAGGATTAAAAAATCCATTTCTAAAACAAACAAAAAAATCCATTTCTAGAAGTCAGACTGATAGTACACATGGTGGAGGGAATAAGAAATTGAGTTTTGGAACATTTGAAGTGAGGTAACTTCCTCTTGAGAAACCTATATGCAGGTCAGGAAGCAACAGTTAGAACTGGACATGGAACAACAGACTGGTTCCAAATAGGAAAAGGAGTACGTCAAGGCTGTATATTGTCACCCTGCCTTTTTAATTTCTATGCAAAGTACATCATGAGAAACGCTGGGCTGGAAGAAGCACAAGCTGGAATCAAGATTGCCAGGAGAAATATCAATAACCTCAGATATGCAGATGACACCACCCTTATGGCAGAAAGTGAAGAGGAACTCAAAAGCCTCTTGATGAAAGTGAAAGTGGAGAGTGGAAAAGTTGACTTAAAGCTCAACATTCAGAAAACGAAGATCATGGCATCTGGTCCCATCACTTCATGGGAAATAGATGGGGAAACAGTGGAAACAGTGCCAGACTTTATTTTTTGGGCTCCCAAATCAGTGCAGATGGTGACTGCAGCCATGAAATTAAAAGACACTTACTCCTTGGAAGGAAAGTTATGAGCAACCTAGAGAGCATATTCAAAAGCAGAGACATTACTTTGCCAACAAAGGTCTGTCTAGTCAAGGCTATGGTTTTTCGAGTGGTTATGTATGGATGTGAGAGTTGGACTGTGAAGAAGGCTGAGCGCCAAAGAATTGATGCTTTTGAACTGTGGTGTTGGAGAAGACTCTTGAGAGTCCCTTGGACTGCAAGGGGATCCAACCAGTCCATTCTGAAGGAGATCAGCCCTGGGATTTCTTTGGAAGGAATGACGCTAAAGCTGAAACTCCAGTACTTTGGCCACCTCATGTGAAGAGTTGACTCATTGGAAAAGACTCTGATGCTGGGAGGGATTGAGGGCAGGAGGAGAAGGGGACGACAGAGGATGAGATGGCTGGATGGCATCGCTGACTCGATGGACATGAGTCTGAGTGCGCTCCGGGAGTTGGTGATGGACAGGGAGGCCTGGCGTGCTGCGGTTCATGGGGTCATAAAGAGTCGGACGCGACTGAGCGACGGAACTGAACTGAACTGAACTGTGGAAATTCTTCGCTTTGGAATATGCATGTATGTTGATGTGCATTTAGAACCTGCATGTATATTGAAATGTATTTAGAACATATGTATATTGATGAGCATTTAGAATATGTCTGTCTGGATTTGGGGAATACTGGGCTGCAGCCAGCAATGTGTAGGTGTATTCTTAAGCTTTTTTTCCATTCACAGCACCCTCAGTGCCCATAGGCCAAAAGAAATACCTGACAGTTTCTGTTCATTTCAGCAATAAAGTTCATACAACCTAATGAGAATTTATGTCCTAACAATTTAGTGGCTGATTGAAAATATAATTGTACACATTGAAATATATATGTATCTTTTTCTTTCTTAAAAAATTTTACTTGTGGCTGTGCTGGGTCTTTGTTGCTATGTGCAGACTTTCTCTAGTTGTGGCGAATGGAGGCTACTGTTCATTGCGGTGAGCGGGCTTCTCTTTGCCCTGGCTTCTCTTGTTGTAGAGCACGGGCTCGAAGGTGCGTGGGCTTCAGTAGTTGTGGCACACGGGCTTAATTGCTCCATGGCACATGGAATCTTCTTGGACCGGGGATCGAACCCATGTCCCCTGCATTGGGAGCATGGATTCTTAAACACTGGACCACCAGGGACGTCCCTATCTTTTTTGGTCTTAAGCAATAATTAATTTTATGTGCAGACTTGGCATGGCATAGTATCCATGTGTGTGCTGTGTGCTCAGCCACTGAGTCATGTCTGACTCTTTGAGACCCCATAGACTGTGGCTCACCAGGCTCTTCTGTCCATGCGATTTCCCAGGCAAGAATACTGGAGTGAGTTGCCATTTCCTACTTCAGGGACTCTTCCCGACCCAGGGATTTTGTGTCTCCTACATTGGCAGGCAGATTGTTTACTGCTGTGCCACCTGGGAAGCCCGTGTGTTTGGACATACACCAGTCTGGATGTTGCTCTGAAGGTATTTTTTAGATGAGATTAACACCTGGATCAGTAGACCTTGAAAGAAGCAGATTAGTCTCCATAATGTGGATGGGCCTCATGCAATCTTCCTGAGGCATTAAGAGATAATAGCCGAGGGCTCTCAGGAGGAAGGAACCCTGCCTCCAGACTGTCTCCACACTCAGCTGTGTCGCCAGCTATTCCATAAGTCTCCAGCCTGCTGGCCTGCCTTGCAGAGTTGGGACTTGCCAGCCCCCACAGTGGCATAAGACAGTTCCTAAAATCAGTCTCTCTCTGTGTACACACACATATTCTACTGGTTCTGTTTCTCTGGAGAATGCTAACCACTGGAATTAATGCTTCCTTGGGCACCGCATAGCCTCTCACGCCTTAGAAACAGATGGGACAACGTTTCCTGTTCCACCTTGAACTTGCTTTTTATGACCATTTCTCAGAACCTTGCTTCAAAACGATGATGTCATCCAAAGGACTGTAGGTGATTTCATGTCGAAACAGGAAACTACCTCAAGCTGGTATTTTGTATGGTGACCAACAGGTGTCAAATATGGTTGTATTTCCCTCGGAAATGTAACGGATCCCTCAGCACATCTGTGCACGAGCTGTGACATCGGGGCAGCCTTGTGCTCACTTTGGGAACTGTGCATACCGGTGTACAGGAACCACGTGGATGAGATGAGCTCAGACCAAGAGCAGAGATGAGCTCCAGAGAACACCTGCGAGGAAGAGGCAGCGGCAGAGGAGCTTTTCGGGGGCAAGTCTGGTGGAGACTGGAGGCACAGGAAAGGGCTGATGCACGCTCTGCACAGAGCAGGGAGAATATGATCTCAGCTAAGAAACAAGTTCAGGCCCAGGACAGAAGGCAGGAGGAAATGCTCTCTGCTTCCTGCATGGTCAGGGGAGTTAGGATGGTGGAGCTATATTAACATGTTCACCCTTTCTCTCTTTTCCAATTTTTTTTTTGCATGTCTATGTCTTCATTGTATAGTGAAAAAAGATATATTTACAACCATGAAAAGAACGTTTTCTAGCTCTCTTGTTATTCAGCACACCTGATCTTATTTTTTATTTTTTCCTCTTCTGTCCAGTTTCAGCCTTGAGGTGTGTGTGTGAGTATGGGTGTGAGTATTAGTTTTGGGGGTAGGAGGACGTGGACAGGAATAGGTCGGAGGAGATAGTGAAATAAGGACGTAACAGGAAAAACAATTTCCAGGTTTGCTTTTCTTCATGAAATGTTCAGTAGAATTAGGGAGGTGAAGCAGATGTGCAGAAGTCCAAACAAGGAAGTTGCAGTTAGAAACTTAAGACACTCAAACTAGAGCAGGAGGTGGAAGGTGACGGGGTGGAGCGGGCCCTGGAGATGCTGAGAGGATGGTACAGGTGAGTGGAGCTGGGAGGAACACCGGGTGAGCCTCAGCACTTGGACTAGACCCCAGCAAAGAGGCTTGAATGGATGGTGTGGGGCTCTGCTTTGAATCAAAGCCATAGTTTTCTCAAGACAACATTAAAGCCACCAGGCTTTGCCAAAGCACTTTAAATCTTTTGGCGTTTGTTGAAATTAATTTGCCCATAAGAAAATTCAGGTATCTAGCTTTGTGAAGTGTTCATTCAGGGAAATTTTTCTGTGCATTAACTAAAACCCATAATAATGAAGAAACAATGTGACACAATGGAAAGGTGATATAATTAAGCATATAAATAAAGCTCTTGATTTTTTTGAAATTACTATCATCTTGACACTAGTGGTTTCATCAGGTAAAAGCAGTGATGCCAAGAGTCATGTGGCTGGAACTGTTGGGGTTAGTTTGCATATAAAATGAAACTCAGTTTTGCATCTATTTTTATTTTGAGGAAAAACTAAAGGATAAAAAAGCATCCCTTTCCAGTTCTCCAGGAAGGTTATGATTTTAATTCCCCACCACAGAAAATGCAAAGAAATTTGTAATTACACTTCATGTGTGGCGCTCCAAAGAGGAAAAATAAATTGGTACCCATCTACCCCAAATCCGTAGATTAGACCTAGAATGGCTAATCACAGATATAAACTGTATGCTTGCTGCTGATTGCTGTCTCTTCAGTCCAGTGTCAACAATTAAGATTTAGGTCTTAGTGTGGCTGCAACATTTTCAAAGTGTGACTCAAAAGTAAAAGTTTATTTTAAAATTCTCTTAATCCTGGTTTACACTTTTCATTCCTTTTTGGTTGAAGTATTATCTTCAGGAGGCCCGTATTAAACTGTAAGTACCGATTTGGGCTGTTTTCAGAGCATCACAGCACCTTACCATTTATCAGAAAAACCAGAACTGATTGAGAAGAAACAACTGCTTTCTTTTTTTTTTTAACTGTGTAAAAACAAGACAGCTTTCAGTAGCAGTCACCATTCATTGATATAGTCGGATGGAGGTGGTTCTGAGGGCCCCACCAGTGGTTTTCCACCTTCTCATTCCCATCACAGACAGCCAGAAACATCTTAGAAACTATAGAAGAAATGATGCAGCTGCTATGAAAACAGTGCAGTAGTTCCTCAAAAAAAAAATAAGTTACAAATAAAATTACTGTATGGCCCAACAGTCCAACTTCATGGTATGTATATACTCAATAGAATTGAAAACTGGGACTCAAAGACATTTGTGCACCCAAGTTCATGGGAGGATTATTTATGATAGCCAAACAGCCCATGTGTCTACCAGTGGAAGAACAGATATAAAATGGGGTGTGCACACATAATGGAATATTGCACGCATGCGTGCTAAGTCGCTTCAGTCATGTCCAACTCTTTGCAACCCCTGGTCACAAGGCTATAGCCTGCCAGGCTCCTCTGTCCATGGGATTCATGCCCTCCTCCAGGGGATCTTCCTGACCCAGGGATCGAACCTGTGTCTCTTACATCTCCTGGATTGGCAGACAGGCTCTCCACCATTTGCACCACCTGGGAAGCCCAGTGGAATATTATTCAGCCTTAAAAAGGAATGAAATCCTGTTAACATGCGACAACATGGATGAACCTTCAGGACATTATGCTAAGTGAACTAACTCAGTCATGGAAGGACAAATAGGATTCCACTTCTGTGAGGTACCTAGAGTAGAGAAATGCAGGCAGAAAGCAGAATGATTAGTGATTATCATGAGTGCGTGGGTACAGGGAGCTTCTGCAGCCTGGAAAGCCCTCTGGAGATGGATAATGGTGGCAGTTGAACAGCAGCGTGAATGTGCTGAACGCCACTGAAACATGCACTGAAAAATGGCAAGGACTGTAATTTTATATCATGTTTATTTTACCACCATTGAACGAACAAAACCAAAAACAACAGAGGAGTGGGCGACACGCAGAAACTCAGTCCCAGTGTGTCTGCAGCAGGGGCCAGGCTGCAGTGGTGCTGGCCTCAGGTGTGCATGGTCTCCGGAGTGCTGAGACTCGCATGGCACAGCCAGCAGTGAGGAGCCCACGCTGCTCAGTGACGGGAAGGCCTCCAGGCACCGGGAGGAGAGAAGGGCAGTGTGAAGGGCAGGGAGGTCCCAGTGAAGAAGACGACCCTGGTGTGGCCAAGGGGTTATTCCAGTGAACAGAATTTCAGGCATTTGGAGTAATCTGTGCACGTGGGCCAGAAGGGTCTTTCAGTCACATCTGGGCAACTGTCCTTCAAAGCAAGCAAGGTGGGTGGATGTCTGTCCCACCTCCAAGAAGCATCAGCTCTTCCCTGGGTCCTGCTTCACCTGCTGCTCAGGTGAGACTCTGGAAGATAGTGGACACTCATCTTCGGTCTGCTTTGGGCGAAGCAGAGGTAGAAGGGAGGCTCAGAATGAAGGGACCATACTACAGACCAGCCACTCATGACTGGATATAGCAACTTTTTCAGATGCTTCGGAGAGAGACGTGCCTTACAAGTGACCCTTCCCTCTTTCGTTTGTGGGGACGTGAACCTGGGTTCAGACCTTTGTTGCTTCTTGAGCCCAGCCTTCTCCTGACCCAGAAGCATCTTAGTGAACATAGGATTAATGGATTAACCCATACATACATTCAGTTTCTACACACGCACTGGACGTTTCATGCATGCTGTTCACCAAGTCAGGTGAACAAGAGTTCAGTTGAGTCCATCCTTCCATGCCAGGAGAGATCCCTTGACAAGGCTGCATTTCTGCTTTGCCAGAAGAATCTCGTGATAGTCAATAATAGCTAGCCCTGGTGTCCTACCGAAGCTCTTTATTGAATACAATTCATTTTAAATGACCTTTACTTTTTAGGAATAGTTCTTTATTTGAGAAGTGCAGATTGCAAACAGCCTAATCAACCCTCTGGCTTTTGGTTATTAGCATTCCATCTGCTTTATAATGCCATGTAAAAACGAGCTGTGCTAGGGAGGAAAAAATTACTGACTGAATCTGTTTCTCTGGAAGAAAAATTTGTGTGGCATTAAGATTGCCAAATGGCAGGGTCTTCTTTTGGGGAGGGTGTGTGTGAGTGAGACTCACTTAAGGTGTTTGTCGTATTTCTTCTTCAAGTCCCAGAGCTCAGGTGTCATAGTTAATGTTAGAGTTATGAACAAAAGTGTTTCTAAAAAACTAAAGGAGGAATAATAATTTTAATCATCAGTTAAGTTCAGTTGCTCAGTTGTGTCCGACTCGTTGTGACCCCGTGGACTGCAGCACGTCAGGCCTCCCTATCCATCACCAAATCCCAGAGTTTACTCAAACTCATGTCTATCGAGTTGGAGATGCCATCCAACCATCTCATCCTCTGTTGTCCCCTTCTCCTTCCGCCTTCAATCTTCCCCAGCATCAGGGTCTTTTCAGATGAGTCAATTCTTCGCATCAGGTGGCCAAAGTGTTGGAGTTTCGGCTTCAACATCAGTCCTTCCAATGAATATTCAGGACTGATTTCCTTTAGGATGGACTGGTTTTATCTCCTTGTAGTCCAAGGGACTCTTAAGAGTCTTCTCCAACACCACAGTTCAGTAGCATCAATTCTTCGGCACTCAGCTTTTGATATAGTCCAACTCTCACATCCATACATGACTACTGGAAAAACCATAGCCTTGACTAGACGGACCTTTGTTGGCAAAGTAATGTCTCTGGTTTTTAATATGCTGTCTAGGTTGGTCATAACTTTTCTTCCAAGGAGTAAATGTCTTTTAATTTCATGGCTACAGTCACCATCTGCCGTGATTTTGGAATTTTAATCATAAGTTGTTGTAAATAATTTTATTATAAATGATTAAATGTTGCAGACTTAAGCATTAGCTCTTGGGCTGACTAGCCGCTAAATATGGAGAAGAAAATACAAACAAAAGGTTGAGTGCAGGGTGGGAGTATTATTAAGAATTCTTGGATTTTTCTTCCCAAGCTGTAGCCCATTAGTTGTTTTTTTCGTAGTTCTGCTGCTTCAGGACTCTTTGTGTCTTAGACCCTACTTTTTTGAAAGATAATGTTGATACTTGTTTGTATGCTGGTCTTGTCACGTCTTGCAAACTTGTACTGCTGCTTTGTTAATTTCTTGGATAGATGCCTAAGATCATCATGTTTGTTCATAACAATGCTTGTATGTGCTTTTATTCATGGACTGCTTGAAAGAGCCTTCCCCTCCTGGGTTGATCATGAGCTTGACCCCCAGACCCCCACCCTGCTCCAGACACTGGCTGTTCAGAACTTGAGTTGAGGGAGGTATAAGCCAGTGATTGTCAAAGTGCTGGTCAGGTGCCACCTTCTCAACTTGAAATAATGCTAGAAATCCTCATTTCCGTTTATCAAGAAACTGCCAAAGTCACCTGGAAATGAGCAGTTTGAAACTGAAGCTGTTTTCTGACTGGTCTTCATTCTTCCATTATTCCCTCGTAACAGACATGTGGAGCCATGATTTGCAAGTTCTTTGAAGATAGAATCTTGTCTTTGGGATTTTCTTTTCCCTTTCAGGTTTGGAGCTTAGCTCTTTGATTTCAGGGAGGAAAATTCAGGCAGGCTATGGCAATTCAGCCGTGTCCACCATCATCAATTGCTGGGGTCATGGATAAATTGGGAACAATTGGGGGGATATATAGAACTGAGATGAGATGAGGTGTGTGGTCCCTGGGGGAGCAGCTGAAAATGAGAGTGGGAAGGTCATCTCTTCAGCCCTTCAACTTACAAATGAGACCCTGGGGAGAACACAGGGCTCTCACCAAGTTCCCAGAGTTAATGGCGACTCAGCCACCATACCCTTTACCATCTGCGTTTTATAGCACAATATGGATGGATCCTCTTAAACCCCTCAGACAAGACTAATTACAAGCAGCCAGTTGATCCTACAATGCACCAATTTGTCTGATCTGGCTATAAGATTAGAGAAAATTATGCTCTCGATGCAGAGGCAGGAAAACAGCAGTAAGTAATGGGACAGGAGTTTTCGCTCTGCACGTGGATATGAATGGACAGGTGTGGATATGGATGTGCACTTTGGCGTGGTGATGAAGAAAACACAGAAACCTGTTAATTTGCTGGTTTCTCTCCTAAACTCAATCTCAGTATTTTTGTAATTTTTTTTTTCCCTGTGCCATTTTTTGGTATAGATTTGTGTTCTTTGAATTATATCCTCTGGGGTAGGATTTGGGGTTCTCGTTCTTCCGATCCAGAGTTCCAATATTATTTGAGCTTCCAGGTGGGAAAGTGTGCACTGGTTAAGTCACCCATCCTCTTTAATTGGTTGCATTGATGGTTTACTGTTGTGGGCCTATCGGTACCAAGGGTGGGTTACTGCCACCTCCCTATCCAACACCCTCTTTTAGATTCCTAATGGGTCCATTGCCTAACTTATTAAACAAAATAAGTTTAAATAAAATTAAATAAAATTTTGTATGCCATTGAAAAATTGTACTGATCCTTTTATTTTTTAAAAGACTCATTGATTCATTCACTTACTTTGGGCTGTGCTGGAGCTTGCTTGCTGCGAGTGGGGTTTCTCTAGCCGTGGCTAGCAGGGGCTAATCTGCAGTCGTGGTGCACAGGTGGTGCCCTCTCTCGTTTCAGAGCACGGGCTCTCTTGCTTCAGTTCGCTGCTTCAGCAGTTGTGGCACGTGGGCTCAGCTGTTTCTCAGCCTGTGGAATCGAATCAGAGATCGAACCCATGTCCCCTGCCTTGGCAGGCAGACATGGGTTCTTAGCCAATAGACCGCTAGGGAAGCCCTAATGATCCTTTTGTTAACAAAAGGAGTTTATCCTGGCAGTGAACATTATTACCTACACTGGAATTCAGAGATGGCATAAGGATGTTTCTTGGATTCACCCTTCACTTGCTTGTCTGCAGTTCTGGTCTTTTTTGGTTTTTTTTTGGCCGCACTGGATCTTTGTTGCAGCACATGGACTCTCTAGTTGCTGTGTGCCACCTTAGTTGCCCCCCAGCATGTGGGATCTTAGTTCCCCGACCAGGGATCAAACCCGTGTCCTCTGCATTGGAAGGCAGAGTCTTAACCACTGGACCACCATCAAAGTTCCACAGTGGTCTTCTGCCTCTTTCTTTCCTAAGTTGTGTGCCATAGGCTCGAGTCTCCTTTGTATCTATACTATATATGTTAGCATTTTTCAGGATTGTCTCTCTCCCAGGCATCCCTTGGAGGCAGGCTGGTCCAGTTCCCAGGCCCACTCACGATGTTTCTAAGAGAACACTGTTGTTCTTTTTTCCTAGAACCCATCAACCCAGAATAAACAGAGGGTACCATTCCCAACCACCTCAGTGACTTACCCCACCTCTTCCTCAGAAGATTTACACAGGCATCTGTGGCTTTGAGAGAGAGGCCACTCTGTCTTCACCCTTCCAATGAAGTTGTAAAGAAAAGCTCCTTTGGTAATGCCAAGTAATTACACTCATATTTCTGTTTTAGATTTTGTTCATGCTCTAGGCAGTTTTGTTCCATTTATGCGTTTCATTGTCAATGAAACAGCATGTTCTCCAGCTAAGTACTTCCCTGAAAATTACTTGGTTTTCACTTACTTAGAGCTACTCAGGTAAAGGATAGGTCATCTTTGTAAGAGCTATAATGTTTTGTTTCACTTCACCAAATATATGTGTGTGTGTGTGTGTGTGTGTGTGTGTGTGTGTGGGTGGGTGGCTCAGATGGTAAAGAATCTGCTTGCAATGTGGGAGACTGGGTTTGATCTCTTGAGTCGGGAGATTTCCTGGAGAATGGAATGGCAACCCACTCCAGTATTCTTTGCCTGGAGATCTTCATGGACAGAGGAGCCTGGTTGGCTACAGTCCATGGGATCACAAGACCTCATGCATTCATATGTATATCATTGGGTTATATAGTTAAAGGGAATCTTGAACATAAGATGAACAGTGTTAAAAATAAGCTTGTATGCTCCTGAGAATGATCTAGAGAAAAGAAGGGTGTGATTGTAGGAGGGAAGAAACTGAACAAAGCCTTGGGATTTAGTGGGAGGCTTAGCCTTAGGAACAGAGACAGCTTTTCCGTCTTTCCAGCCAGGAAGGCATCATCTGTGGGCATGTAAATCTGGCGGATGAGGGTGAGAGGTGAGGTAGTTCTCACCTGTCAATGACACAGAAAGGGAGATGATCAGCTAAGAGTAAGAAGAGGATATTGGAAGTTTGAGGGGAGGAAAAAACCTCTATGAAATAGATTGTAATCTTGGAAAATAAAAAAGTAAAATTATGAGGAAAGCATAGAAGAATCATTTAGCAGAATTAAGTTTGAGATTTATGTTAAGGAAATTAAGGCCATTAAGCAGAGTTGTGTGAGGTTTTTTTTTTTTTTTTTCCCTTCCTTCCAGCAGTTTTAGCAGCTCAGTGGGAACCTGTATTTGTTTTGCATTTATTTTCTTTTTGGCTGTGCTGGGTCTTCGTTGTTGTGAGTAGGCTTTCTCTGGGTGCAGCAAGCAGGGGCTACTCTCTAGCTGTGGTGCATGGGCTTGTCTTGTTATAGAGCATGGGCTCTAGGGCACGTGAGCTCACTAGTTGTGGCACACGGCCTTCGTTGCCTTGCAGCACGTGGGAATCTTAGTTCCTGGATCAGGGATAGAACCCACGTCCCAGGCCTTGGCAGGCAGACTCTTAATCGCTGGACCACCAGGGAAGTCCTGACTGGAACTGTATGGGCTGCCAGACTAGTGCAGCAGAGGGTTGGGCAGATGAAGATATTGCAAGGAATCGCTCATGAAGCTGGACCGCAGAATCTCAATTGGGTGTGATGAAGTGGATGGTGGATTGAGATTGAAAGATAAGATTCCTCTTGGGTCAAGGATCATTGGAAAGTGTTTTTGATGGTTTCATCATTATGCCTTCAATCTGTATGACTGTGCACTGTTTAAACCATGCCCTATGTGGCCAAATGGTGGAGACGATGGATGTCCATAGATCCAATATCCAAATTCTCATATCAGGGAAAAGCTCGGGAGCATGATTTTTATTTAAAAGTCTCTGTTAGCAGTTGGAGAGATGACGAAAGTAGATTTATCATCCTTTTCTTTTTGATCTGTGTTGGGTCTCCATTGCGACAGGTCGGCTTCAGCTACAAGCATTGCTCAGTTGCCATGAGGCATGTGGGAATCTTACTTCTCTGATCAGGGATCGAATGTTCATCCCCTGTGCTGGAAGGTGGATTCTTAACCAGTGGACCACCAGGGAAATCCCTGTTTATCATCCTTCATTCACTTTGAAGCTAGTAATGTTTTTAAAGCTCAAATGTTTTTAATAAATGGAAAAAAATCTGTCCCTTTAAAAAATTTCTTTTTTACCCATTTGGAAAGCAAATCACAGTAAAGGTGAGAATTAATATCTAGTCCTCTGGAAATAATTTTTTAAAGTAAATCACATCCATTAGGGAAATTCAAAAAGTTCAAAAAGCATTAAAAAAAATCCCGTCCTACAGGTAGACAGAATTGAGTTTCTATCTTTTGACAAATCTCTTCTCTAGGGGATCTTCCGGACCCAGGAATAGAACTGGAGTCTCCTGCATTGCAGGTGGATTCTTTGACAGCTGAGCTACCAGGGAAAGCCCCTTTAAAATAGTAGTTTTTATTATTTAATGTCATTTTATTTGTAATGGCTATGTTTGTTAATTTTTTTAAGATATGAAATTATTATTGTTGTTAGACATTGAAATCTTTTCATGTGTATGAAATGATGACAACTCAGCAGTGAGCCCCAGGAACAAACTATTTAAGTTGTAAATATACCAATTAAAGGAGCCACAACTTACCCTAAGGCCTTGCAGGGAACATTGTTCCTATTTCAGCAAGTTCCAGGACTGTCTGGATGAAAGTTCCATTGTTAGCAGAGGTCCCCGACCCCCAGGCTGTGGACTGGTACTGGTCCTTGCCTGTTAGGAACTGGGCCGCACAGCAGGAGGTGGGCGGTGGGCAGGTGAATGAGAGGCTTCATGTGTACTTACAGCCGCTCCCCATCGCTCTCCCATCACCCCCAGATGGGACCGTCTAGCTGCAGGAAAACCAGCTCAGGGCTCCCACTGATTCTGCATTATGGTGAGTTGTATAATTATTTCATTATATATCATAATGTAAAAATAACAGAAATAAAGTGCCCAATAAATATGTGCTTGAATCATCCTGAAACTATTCCACAAAACTGGTCCCTGATGCCAAAAGGGTTGGGGACAGCTGATTATAAGGACTTTGAATACCTGAGACAGTAAAGGGACCTTACTTTACATTCACTTTTTACTTCTTTATCTTTTCCATCAAGCTGTTTCATCAGTTGGATTGATGCTGTTAGATTTTGTAAGTTGGAAATTTTCCTTCCTATAAGCTGTTATCTTACAAATCTTCAGGAGCTTGAAATTAACATTTTATAGGTGAGAACCTTAAATCACAAAAATTCTACTTGCTTCCTCTACCCTTTCCCCAGTTAAGAATTAAAAGGAGTGCTACTTTTTTTTTTTTTTTTTTTGAATGGTGGAATATTTTGGTCTAGCTCATGCCATACAAATACTTATGAGAGCTTAGTTTGAGCAAATCTGACAAAAGCTTTGTAAGGTGTTGTACTTATCTAATTCATTTTTTTCCAGCGAGCTCTAACATTTCTCAAATGTAAAAGTGTGAAGGGCATGGTTACCAAAAACAAATAGATGTGAACAGGGCTGTGTTATTAAATGTCATACTTCTTGATTTGTTGGTCATGTATTATCTCAAACAAAAAAGGATTTTCCTGCTCTTCTGTTTTTTGCATTTTTGAAAATGGGCTGTCGACAAACTGGTTTGTGGCATTCTTATTTTGCAGTGAGGAGGAAATGGAAATAAATAGAAACGATTTGGTTCCTCTCCCAATTTTATGAATTAATACAGGTTCTCAAAATTCTCTTACGTAAGGAAGGGTACAGTTGAAATAGAATGGTGTTTTGTGGGTAACCAGTGAAGAGAGTCGGAGAAGGCAATGGCACCCCACTCCAGTACTCTTGCCTGGAAAATCCCATAGACGGAGGAGCCTGGTGGGCTGCAGTCCATGGGGTCACTAAGAATCGGACATGACTGAGCGACTTCTCTTTCACTTTCATGCATTGAAGAAGGAAATGGCAACCTACTCCAGTGTTCTTGGCCTGGAGAATCCCAGGGACGGGGGAGCCTGGTGGGCTGCTGTCTATGGAGTCGCACAGAATCAGACACGACTAAAGCGACTTAGCAGCAGCAGCAGCAGCAGGGAAGAGAGTGATGTGCAACAGCTGATGGTGTGTTAATGATGCTTAATAATTTTAAGCAGAGTAAGATGGCAAATTCTTGTCCACATTGGAACTGTTTTGTGCATACCACTTTTAGACTTCCTTTCATTGGTTATATTTGTTTCTTGACATTTCAAGATAGCATAGAAAGTTTGGTTTTTGTTTTCTGAAAGATGAAAAGTGCAGACTCATTGCATTTATTTAAGAACGGATGCAAGCTAGTGGTAGTCTTCTAAATTGATATCGCTTCTTCTTTGGTGAGAACTAGCCTAGGTATTGTCAGAATTTTATTTATTTTAAAAAATATTTATTTATTTGGCCACGCCGAGTCTTAGATGTTGCATGCAGGATCTCCTATCTTCATGACTGTATGTGAAGTCTTAGTTTCGGCATGTGGGATCTAGTTCCCTGAAAGTGAAATTGAAGTCACTCAGTTGTGTCCGACTCTTTGCAACCCCGTGGACTGTAGCCCACCAGGCTCCTCCGTCCATGGGATTCTCCAGGCAAGAATACTGGAGTGGGTTGCCATTTCCTTCTCCAGGGGATCTTCCCAATCCAGGGATCGAATCCAGGTCTCCCACATTGCAGGCAGATGCTTTAACCGCTGAGCCACCAGGGGAGCCCCTAGTTCTCTGAGCAGGGATCAAATCTGGGCCCTCTGCGTTGGGAGGATGGTCTTGGCCACTGAACCACCAAGCAAGTCCCTTGTCAGCATTTTTCAAAAAACCTTTCATGGGTGTTATCTTCACAAGGCAAAGTAAGATGCCAGTTATTGATGTTTCATAAGTACTAGCTCGACAGACTTGCATCACTGTGATACCCAGTTCTGGCATATCAAGAAAGTGAGATGTTTAGCAGTCTTTCCTAAAATGTGGTTACATGTGTGATTTTTAATTTTGTTTTTTTGCTATTTTCTTAATTTGCGTAAAACTCCCCTTTCAGTATAAATGTAAGGGAATTGCTCACTGAGTCCTCCATGCTTTACATATTATTATGTACTAATACCTCTCAAGACCCGTTTTTTAAAAAAAGACTTTTGGCCACACCACATGGGATGAGTTTGAGTAAACTCCAGGAGATGGTGAAGGATAGGAAAGCCTGGAATGCTATAGTCCACGGGGTCGCAGAGTCAGACGCACCTGAGCAGCTGAATAACAACAGCAACATGGCATGTGGGCTCTTAGGCCCTGAGTAGGGATCAGACCCGTGTCCACTGTATTGGAAGGTGGAGTCTTAACCGCTGGACTGCTGGGGCAGTCCCAAATACCCTCTGTTTTTTAGTTACTTTTGTTTTGATTCCCATTTCACTGATGAAGAAAGAGAGGCACAGCAGGTGTATATAACTTGCCTGGGATCAGAACAAACAAATGGCAGAGCCAGGATTGAACCCCTAGTCCCGAAGAGTGTAGTCTTAGGTCTATATATTGTATCTTCTTCAGTTCCAGCGTTCTGGGGCCTGATGTTCTCCGTCTGCTGCATGTGGTCCTGGTGCCCTCTGTCCTGGAATGTTAGTCATCTTTGTGTGTGACCCTGTGACGCCTGATTGGGACCCAAACTGGGGCCACTGAGCAGTCAAACAGCTCTATTAACAGAGATGTCAGTGTCCTTATTTTTTATTTACTAGGAATAAATGAGTACTTGATATCCTGTTTTCAAATTTCCATGACTGTATCCCTCTTCTCTTCATAGCTACAAAATGTCCTCAGGAACAGTGCAATTAAATATAGCTTTGTCTCTTTATTTTTGAGACCCACATTTATGTCTCTATTCATAGCTTGTCTTAGGACCTCTGTGATTCCATGTGCTGAACTGGTCTCCGTATATATCTCTGTATAAGCTGGGGTCTCAGTTTTGTTAATTGAATTTGCAGCGTGAGATAGGAAATCACTGTCCTTTTGTATGTATCTTTCCAAGATTCAAAGCTAATGGTATTGTTTGATAGGATTCACTAATAGCACTGTTATGATTTATAACATATTCATTCATACTGTATTAAACTATCCATCCCTTTGTGCTTGTTACTCAGAGGAAAGTAAGACTTCTTGTACTCTTAATGAGAAAAATCTCTTCTCTGGGTAAAACCCTATAGAGTACTCCCCTTGTCCTAGAGCCAAAGAAGAAAAATAAATTGTCTTAAGATGTAAGAACATCTCTTGTTGGGTAATTAGCCCTTTACAGACCTAAGGGAGCAGTGATAGAGTGTCCGCTCTGATGGAAGCTGAGTGTAAACACTCCTGTATTTAGCAAACCAGATGTTATTTAACTTCTCTGAGCCTTCATCTTCTCACCAGTTAATTAAGATTAAGAATACTTATGATACTGGCTTTATTGACATCTAAGTATATTCATATAATGTAGTTAGTGCTGTGCCTTTCTCCCAGTGTAGGCACTCAATAAGAGGTAATTATTTGATTACTGAATATTAATATGCTACCAAAAGGATCTTGAGCAGGTTTGGAGAATAAGCCATTAGCTAGCAAAGAAATAATAATGGAAAATGCACTTAGGCAAATGCACTAAGCGAGTGTGGTTTCATGGATTTGCATAAACTATAGGAAATACTTTTAAAAAATAAGAAAAAATAAGGGTAAAAGAATCTCTCTTGTTGACTTAAGGCCTTGTTTGATTTGTCTCATGTATAACTTACATGAGACTCAAAAGCATGGACTGTTTTAAGAATAACTAGGAACTTAAAAGTAAGGCTGTTTGACCCCTTGAACAATTCTTTTAGTGACTTAAGAAGATATAAACGGAGGTCATCAGTCAGGAAGCGCATAGTTTCCAAAGAAACTTTTTAGAAAAGGCGAAGGGAACCCTTCCAAGGAATCCTGATGCAGATCTCTCATTTAAGAGAAGAGGAGTGCAGGCTTTCTGAACCTCTGACCCTGTCATCTATCTGGGTGGTGTCAGGGGTCTCCTTGCCCTCTTCTGCCTTATGGATCCAAATCAACTCCTAGAGAAACAGCGGGGTTGTTTTAGAGAAGAAAGCAGAAAAGTCCATGAAGATGCCTGTTACAAACGTAGCATTAGATGTGTGTCTGATTGTGAAAGACGTTAGTCTTAGGATCTTCAGTGGCTAAGCAACAGCAGTATTATACTCTTGAATTTGTGAAAGTGGATTTCAGGTATTTACGAGGAAACTCTCACTACAGAGGTTGAGTAGAAAAAGACAGGAGAATCCTGCGGTCCCGACTGTGCTTTAATGAAACTTAGGTACAGGAAACAACAAGAGGCGAGTCTCAGGAAGGTAGGGAAGGCAGGAGGAAACCCAATGGGATGAACAGAGAAGTGCTTGAATAGCTGAGACTTGAACAGGAATGCTGTGCCAAGCAGAGGCCTGGCAGAGGGCCCAGGAGGAGGACAAAGAAACAGCAGCAGAGCTCGAGCAGGAAATGAGAAGCAACTTTCAAAAACACATCGAGGGGGACCTTCTTTAAGTACATCAGAAATAACAAGACAGGGAAATGTTGTTTCTTTGTTCCCCAGAGGAAGGAGTTGGTTTTAAATGACAGCGATAGGGCAAGTTGTCTACCTTTCCCCCTGCATAGAAGTATAACTTCATTGTTTTAGTAGAATCTGGTAGTATTGAGCGGGAGTAGGGAACATTATCAGAAGAGCTGGAGGAAGGCTCTGTTAGCAGGCTGCATGTGTGTGTGTGTGTGTGTGTGTGTGTGTGTGTGTGTGTGTTTGTATTGTTGCTTGTGGGTCTAGTTCCCTGAACAGGGATGGAACCTGGGCCCCCTGCATTTGGAGCTCGGTGCCTTCGCCACCGGACTACCAGTGGAGTCCCACAGGTGATTAGTTTTCACTACACAAATCTTGAGCTAAGTGGCTACCCGTCAGAGCATATTGAAAGTGTGTTTACATAGGAACTGATGTTCTTGGTGGAATGGGTAAAAAGGGTCATAGTGAGACAGTTAATAAGTGATCAGTACTAGATCCAGTGCTGATTCAAAATGTTCTATAACCTGTAAGATGTGCAGGAAACACAGAACATGACCAGGCTGCTGGTGGGAATGGGGAGAAGGGAGCGATTTAGGTCAGGATGGTCTTGGCCATTTGGGAGGCATGGTTATAAATGAAGTAGTGGAAGATAAGGTCAGGGAAGAAGGGTAGGGGGCATAGGAGAATACTTGCATTTTCATATGTAGCATCATGATGGTCCTGATTTGAATGCATGCTTAGAAGGTATACATTTTGAGTTTATCTGATGGTTTGTTTTTTACCCAAAGCAGTGTTGAGTTGGTTTCTTTCTGAGCCCTGCACGTTGCCTTTTTTTCTGGGCCAACTACCCTCTAAGAATAGTTTAAGAGAAGGTCTTGAAGGTATAAAGCTCAAAATCAGTAGGCCAACCTGCAAGATCAGGTAACAGAGGACCTTGTAGTAAGTTCAGGTCTTAGCCTTGGGTAAGCAAGGATCTAGTCTTAGCTCTACAATAAGAGTGAAGTCATTGAAAAGAATCATAAGGATGGTTAACAAACTGGGAAAAATAAAGTGCCCAGGTGAAACAAAACTTGAATAAAGTGACTTTTTTTTTTAAATTTTTTTGGCCTGCCAGGATCTTAATTCCCTGATTAGGGATTGAACCCACACCCCCTGCGTTGGAAGCACAGAGTCTTAACCATTGGACCATCAGGGAAGTCCCCAGTGATAAGTTATTAATGTTAAGTACCTGAAGGACTTTTTTAAAAAGCCACATTAGTGATATGTTTTATATTTCTTCTGATGAAAAGGAGGGCAAAGACTTACCTGAATAAAGGATTTGGAATAGATTTAAAGATTGTATGACCCTTATAAAATGTTGAGATAAGGTTGTGAGGAACAATGTATGTTTCCTTCTAAGAGATCTTTAAAAGTATGAGCAATTGTATTTTGGGGATGAGTACATTTGATACATTTATAAAATGTTTGACTTTGGATATTAACTAGGCGGTGAAGGAGATGAACCTTGGGATTGCTTTCAACTGAGTGTATTTTTTAAAATTTTTTTTTATTAATTTATTTGTCTGTGCCAGGTCTTACTTGCAGCACACGGGATGTTTGATCTGTTTTGCAGCACTTGGGCCCTTCAGTTGTGGCGTTCTGACTCTTAGCTGAGGCATATGGAACCTAGTTCCCTGATCAGGGATTGAACCCAGGCCCCCTGCATTGGGAGCATGGAGTCTGGACACCAGGGAAGTCCTGTATATGTTTGTATTGGTTCTATTGGCATTTTCCTCTTCCTGCTACAGCTGTGTGTTTAGCTGCCTTCTAATGGCTATGTAATTCCTTTCTGGTAGTATTTATAAGCTTTTATTATATTTGTTTGCTCAATTAACAGTTTCCTTGATGCCTCTCAGCTCTGTAAATGGACAAAGTCTATCTTGTTCACCATCGTGACTTCAGTTCCAACCCATTACCTGGCAAGCAGTTATAATGTTTGTAGAATGAATGATAACGTGGAATGAAGTATGACTTAGGTTGTGGGCTTAGAAGGTTGTCATTTTTAGAATGATTTGTTTAGAGGCTCAGTTCAGTTCAGTCTCTCACTTGCATCCAACTCTGCTACCCCATGGACTGCAGAGGCTAGAATATCACTAAAATGGATTTCCTGATCTTGAGCGTTTTGTTGAAGGCCTGTTGCTGAAATTGTCTGTCATTTGAATCAAAAGATGTCCTCTCTAATCATCTTGTGAAATGTAAATGGGATCCACACAACTGTACTTGAATGTCCCTAACCACATTATTCATAATTAACAAAGAGTGGAAATAATCCAAATGTCCATTAATGAATGAATGAATAAATAAAGAGTGGTATCTCTACATGACTTAGCAACTAAACAACAGCAGCAATACAGTGGGATAGTATTTGGCAATAAAAAGGAATGAAGTATTGATACATGTTACATCATGGATATATTTTGAAAAAATTATGCTACTCAGAGAGAATCACATATTCTATGATTCTGCTTAACTGTGAAATGTCCAAAACAGGCAAATGCACAGAGATAAAAGGTAAACTGGTAGTTGCCTAGGGCTGAGAAAGTTAAGAGGAGATGGGAAGTGAATGCTAGTAGGCGTGAGGTTTCTGAATATGACTGCCATCGTGGTTGTCCAACCCTGTGAATATTCTAAATACCATTAAATTGTGTACCTTTGCTTTGCAGTTTTTTTAAAAAGATGAGTACTATGTACTGAAGTTTAAAAAAATATTTATTTTTGTATGTACTTAGTTTTGGCTGTGTCAGGTCTTAGAAGCAGCACTCAGGATCTTTGCTGCAGCTCATGGGCTTTTCTCTAGTTGAAGCTTGCAGGCTCAGTAGTTGTGGCTTAACAGCTTAGTAATTCTTCAAAGCCCACCAGGGATGGCACCTGTGTCCCCTGCATTGGAAGCTGGATTCTTAACCACTGGACCACCAAGGAAGTCCTTTTTTTCTGCAATTTTTACAGCCTTATTTATTTATTTTTAGAAATATAATTGATTTATCATATTATATTCGTACAACATAGTCATTCAATATTTTTATAGGTTGTACTTCATTTAAAGTTATTATAAAATATTGGGTACATTTTCTGTGCCCAGGTGTATACTCTAGGGGTTTGTTGTTGCTGTTGTTGCTTTGGCCACGCCACGTGGCATTCAGGGTCTTAGTTCCCCAACCAGGAATTAAACTCCTGCCCCCTGCAGCTCAGAGACTTAACCACCACACCTCCAGGGAAGTCCCCAGTTGTACACTTTAAATGAGTGCACTCCTATTGCCAGTCACCCTGCTAATAGACCCTAGCGAGAAGAGAACATTAAGAACACTTTCAGACAGTAGAAAATTCAGTTCTTTTTTCTACTGTCCGGTTTTGCCTTTGGCCAAGGGTATCTAAACAATTAGGGTTTCCCAGGTGGTGCTAGTGGTAAAGAACCTGGCTGCTGTTGCAGGAGACACAAGGGAAGAGGGTTTGATTCCTGGGTTGGGAAGATCCCCTAGAGGAGGGTATGGCACCCCGCTCCAGTACTCTTGCCTGGAAGCTCCCAGGGATGGAGGAGCCTGGTAGGCTGCAGTCCATGGGGTCGCTAAGTCAGACACAACTGAGCGACTTCACTTTCACTTTTCACTTTCATGCATTGGAGAAAGAAATGGCAACCCACTCCAGTGTTCTTGCCTGGAGAATCCCAGGGACGGGGGAGCCTGGTGGGCTGCCATCTATGGGGTCGCACAGAGTCGGACATGACTGAAGCGACTTAGCAGCAGCAGCAGCAGGGGCCTGGCAGGCTACAGTCCTTTGGGGTGCAAAAGAGTTGGACAATACTGAAGCAACTGAGCGCAGCACTGCACACAGCATCTAAGAATTATATTTGACAAACACTTTTTTTTTTACAAAACAAGCAGTGTAGGGTCTTCGCTGTTGTGCTTTAGAAAGGGTGCAGACCTTCTAACCCTGCACGTAGCACAGAGGATCTTCAGTGTGGATTTCTGTGTCTGTGTCACCCTTTACAACATGGACAAGGGTACTGTGACCCCATCCAGTTCAGTACTGCGTTCATGTTGATTCACCCAGGACCTGGCACGGGGTAGGAGGACCACATTGTTTATTGCACTATCTATGGTTGCAGCCATGAAATGAAAAGACGGTTACTCCTTGGAAGGAAAGTTATGACCAACCTAGATAGCATATTCAAAAGCAGAGATATTACCTTGCCAACAAAGGTCCTTCTAGTCAAGGCTATGGTTTTTCCAGTGGTCATGTATGGATGTGAGAGTTGGACTGTGAAGAAGGCTGAGTGCCGAAGAATTGATGCTTTTGAACTGTGGTGTTGGAGAAGACTCTTGAGAGTCCCTTGGACTGCAAGGAGATCCAACCCGTCCATTCTAAAGGAGATCAGTCCTGGGTGTTCTTTGGAAAGACTGATGCTAAAGCTGAAACTCCAATACTTTGGCCACCTGATGCGAAGAGTTGACTCATTGGAAAAGACGCTGATGCTGGGAGGGATTGGGGGTAGGAGGAGAAGGGGACGACCGAGGATGAGATGGCTGGATGGCATCACCGCCTCGATGGATATGAGTTTGGGTGAATTCTGGGAGTTGGTGATGGACAGGGAGGCCTGGCGTGCTGCGATTCATGGGGTCACAAAGAGTCGGACACGACTGAGTGACTTAACTGAACTGAGCTGATAGTTAAATATAAAGCGCTGGGCAGGTTTTGCTTTCAGACAAGGTACAGACTCTGTTTTGAGTTTGACAGAGTTGCTTGCTTAGAAAATGCTTTTTAAAAATTTTCTATTGAAACGATTTTCAACAAGAATTCCAAGACTGTTCAATGAGGAAAGGACGGTCTTCAGCAAATGAGACTGAGAAATACTGCATGATTCCAACTCACAGGAGATTCCTAGAGTGGTCGGTCACATTCCTAGAGACAGGAAGTGAAACAGTGGTTACCAGAGACTAGGGGGAAAGGGGTGTGGGGAGTTGCTGATTAAAGGGTCCAGTTTCACTGGGGAAAGCTGAAAAAGATACAGCTGATGCACAACAGCACAAATGTACTTAATGCCAAAACTGAACACTTAAAGTGGTCAAAATGGTAAATTTTATGTAATGGAATTTGCCACAATAAAAGTATTATTTTCAAAAAATAGAAAATATTATTTTCAAATGAGAACATTTACGTGTTCAGACAAAGGCTGCCAAAGAAGTTCCCATGTCACCTGTCCCACCGTAAATATCCTCAATTTCTTCCTCTAGAACATAGCAAGCACAGTAAGCATTGCCTCACTTAGGTTCTTTCACAGCTTTTACTCCAAATTACTCAGTGACCCAACCAGTAATTGCCAACATTTTCAACAGTGCTTTACTCACTATTGTAAAAACTGTGGGATTTGTTAGTCATCATCTGGACCAGACTCTGGGAGATTCCATAGTGTGGTTTCGTTTCTGTTATTAGTGCTCTACTGAATTTTCACTAATTTATTCCTTCCAGTAATTTAAAAATATATTTATAAGAAATGCATTTTTGAAAGATAATACCACATCTCATAAGCTCTTTCTTACTAGAAATCAAAGACTTCCTGATAATGATGGAGTGCCTTTTTGATGCTTGGAAAGGGGTCTGGAAAATGGATGCTGTGTATCCATTATTTCTTCCATGACCTATGGACTTGGGTTGGACTTGGGTTGGACTGTCCATGCATGCCTCACTTTGGGGGAGCAAGAGACATAGCAATTGGTTAATCTGCAGACTTCACATTTTTCATTTGCCTTTTTCCTAGACTTTTTGCCATTTCCAGCAATGAATAGGACATTTTTAGAAAACTCTTAAAATGTTTTCTAAATTTAAGTGAGGAGGTCTAGAGGACAACCAACAAATGTTGAATCCAGCCTTATAGTCTTCAGAAGTGAGGCATAGTCTTTGTCCCCAGTGTGGGTCATTTTCTAGGTTCTTCTGTCAAGGATTCTTTCAGGGACCTTCCCAGGAGATTCTAGTGTCCAAAATACAAGACCTTCGTCTGTACCTTTCAGAACACCTGGGCTCCCCTGGTGGCTCAGATGATAAAGAATTTGCCTGCAATTCGAGAGACCTGGGTTCAGTCCCTGAGTCAGAAAGATCCCCTGGAGAAGGAAATGGCAACCCACTCCAGTATTCTTGCCTAGAAAATTCCATTGACAGAGGAGCCTGGCAGGCTATAGTCCATGAGGTCTCGAAGAGTCAGACACGAATGAGCAACTTTCACTTTCGCCTTCTTTCAGAACACTCACCATCTCATTATGAAACTTACAGCAACCTTCTTAGCCTGCGTCCCTCAATCCTAAGGATCACATCTAAATGGCAGTGAAGTGAATGACTTCAGTGGCCCTTTCTTTCTGGAGGACAGAGAGAGACTCTGCAAGTCCTGTAGGATGTGCCCATGCTGGAAAGAACCTCATGAAATTATTCATGCCTTCAAGCTGGGCTGAGTTTAATCCTTCAGAGAGAGGCAACTGTCAAGTGTTTCAGATGTTGAGCATACTTTATCATTTTGACCTGAATGCTCAAGGCATTCCTCTGTGTCTAACCTAAAACTGGTTTGAAGTGGGATTTCTTTTCACATAGTATAAATTTATATATTCTTCCTGGCTGTAGAAATAATGCATGTTCCTTTTAAATGGTTGTCAGTTTAAGATATTTTAAGTTTATTTCCTAGATTCTTTTCTTGTGGCTTTGAAATTGAGACAAAATTGATTCTTATGATACAAATAACTCTTAAGGAAGAGTAATTTCATCATAACAGAATCATGTAGAAACTCTTTTATAAGGACGTCTAGAAAAATGTAAACCAATATATCTAGCATAAATTCCATTTACGTGGAGAAGGAAAACTTTGAGTCCCAGTGACACATTTAGATCCAGGTTGGTGCCTGAACCAGCCTTTTAAAGCAAATTTTCAAGCTTGATTTCCTTATCTATAAATTGAAGAAACACATTTTTCTCAGGATTGTGTAAACTGAATATAATGTTACATGTGAAAGACCCTGATAGGAATCAGGTACACAGAGTAGCTTCCCAGATAATCCTTTGTCTTCCCATACCTTCTCCATCTCTTCCTAACTTCTTCTTCTATTGTTTTTTTAAACAGATATTATCCCTTGTTAGACATCTCTCTCTCTCTCTTTTTTTAATATTTATTTGTTTATTTGACTGCACTGGGTTGGGACATGTGAATTCTTAGTTGAGGCATGTGGGCTCTATTAATTTCCTGACCAGGGATTGAACCTGGGCCCTCTGCATTGGGAACGTGGAGTCTTAGCCACTGGACCACCAGGGAAGTCTCTAGATATCTCTTTATGAGCACAGAAAATATGTTTTTTTCTTGATTGTAACATTGCAGTTCAGTCATGGGAGATATTTTTCCCCTTTGGGGCATTGCCACCCAGTTTTTGTCCATTCAAAAATATCTTCATCATAGTCCATTAGTCACTGCATGTGTGTGCTCTTAGCCGTGGCTGACTCTCTGTGACCCTTCGCCTGACCCGCCAGGCTTATGTGTCTGTGGGATTTTCCAGGCAAGAATACTGGAGTGGGTTGCCATTTCCTATTCCAGGGAATATTCCCGACTTAGAGATCAAACCCACGTCTCCCTTGTCTCCCGCATTAGCAGGCAGATTCTTTGCCATTATGCCACCTGGGAAGCCGCTCATTAGTTATTACCTAAATCTAAAATTTCAATTTAGGGACTTCGCTGGCAGCACAGTAGTTAAGACGCTATGCTGCCACTGCAGGGAGCACAGGTTTGATCGCTGGTGGGGGAACTAAGATTTGGCCCAGCCGAAATAAATAAATCAATTATTTAAATAAATAAATAAAATTTAAAGAAAATTAGCCTTCTAAGTGGAAAGAAATCCTGTGCCATCCTTTGTAAAGGATTTTCTCTCTTACTCTCAAAGTAGCATGTTTAGGGCTTGACTTCAGCCTTCCATGGACCTATTGAGTGAGTCGGTTCAGAAGCTAGCAAACTCCCAGGTAAGATGATACTCAGGAATTCTGGTATTATTTGTATCAGTAACCAGGAACCAGGTAACATGCTTTACCTGTGTTTCAAGTCTAATTTCACAGCTCTCCACTGGGTATTATCACTATTTTAGAGGAAAGAAAGTGAAGATCCTAAGAGGCCAGTCCATTCACACAGGATGGCACACTGAGAATGTTCTAGACCAGGGTTGCACCAGGGCTGCCTGAGTCTTTCAGTATTTTCCACAGTTTGATTGCATTTAGGGGTCATGACTTGGAGAAAGAAATGGCAACCCACTCCAGTACTCTTGCCTAGAGAATTCCATGGACAGAAGAGCCTGGTGGGCTGCCGTCTATGGGGTTGCACAGAATCAAACATGACTGAAGCGACTTAGCAGTAGCAGCAGGGGTCATAACTGTGTGGAGGCTATCCTGCATGACTATCTCTTGACAGGCAGGATAACAGGATCCCACCAAAGCCAGTGTTCATCTCACAGGGCAGTCTCTCCTTTCCTCTGATGCCGTCTTCTCTCCACTCTCCCTGCTTGCCATGATAATAGGGTGACTGATGACAATGTGTTCATCAGAGTAGCTAATTCCAAGGATTCATAGTATCATGATATCAGTAAAAAGACTGCTTTATCGGTTGTGCAGTTCTATGTGGAAGGAAAGGAGAATCTATGCGACTTCCCTGGTGGTCCAGTGGCTAAGACTCCACGCTTTCAATACAGCAGCTCGGGTTCGATCCCTCGTCAGGGAACTTGACCCCACATGACTGAACTAAGCCTGCATGCCACAATTAAGACTCAGCACAGCCAAAAAATAATTCACAAATAATAATAATTTTTTTTAAATGAGAAGAATGAAAGGAGAGCCTAATTAGGACTTGATCTCTAGGCCTTTGGGGGTCCAGGAGGAAAGGAGTCTGCCTGGTTTGGCTTCTGTCCTGGAGAAGCATGAGCTCAACCACAAGGGCTGTGTTATTTCGTCCCAACTCCCATCTCTCCCCTCCCATCCCCATGGCAACCACCGCAGGGCTGAGGTCAGGCCAGTCTCCTCTGACCCAAACAGGAGAAATCTTGTTTGGCGAAATTTATTCCTGGGAGTCTTCTTTGGCCTTAAGCTGCCACCAGAAAAACTCTCCAGACAGCACCCTCTGTCATTGAGTTCACTATCTCATATTTAGTTGACTGTTCTTTTCTTCTGTGATATCCATCTTACAAGGAATCATAGGCTTTGCTTGGAAATTATTTTCAAGTAAGCAGAAGTATCTAACCATTCAATCCAGCTTGTTAGTGGCAGGAATATTCGTTGCCTGTGTGTGTGAAAGAGACTGTGAAAATGTGTCTGACGCATGTTACTTGGAGAGAGTTCTCTGTCATCTAATCCATCAAAATGCAAATCCTCTGATCTGATTGCTTTACTTTTTCCTAACTGTGTATATGTGTTATGCTCAGTAGGCTGCCAAGTCCATATGAATTAGCACTGCTTGTTATCTTTTTCCTTCTCCTGTCAAAATAACCAGCCATCATTATGCAAAAGAAATGCATTCTTCCTGGGCTAAAGTGGGGCTCAGTGCCCCAACTTACAAATTAACGTTTTCTTTCTGGAAGCATTCTGTCATCATACGCAATAGGATTCCCTCATGTCTTGTGCATGTTGGCAAAATCTTTTAACTCTAGTTGAACTGACAGTCATGAGATGGCTTGGAAGGTTGTCATGCCAAGGTGATTACTCCTCCTCTATTCCTAAAAGAGACTTCACAGAGTTGTTTTTAAATTGTATTTAAATCACTATCTGGAGTTGAATTCTTTTGCTTTTCTTTTCAGTGAGACTGGATGTTTATCTCAGTGCTTCCACTTCTAGATAAGTATAGCTTCTCCCTTATCTGAACCCAACACTCCTGGGAAAACTTTAGGGAATTAAATCAGGAAAACAAACTATGCCTGCTCATGCTCAGTCATGTCCAGTTCTTTGTGACCCCCATGGACTGTAGCCTGCCAGGCTCCTCGGTCCGTGGGATTTTCCAGACAAGAATACTGCAGTGGGTTGCCATGCCCTCCTCTAGGGAATCTTCCTAACCCAGGAATCAAACCCACGTCTCTTGCGTCTCCTGCATTGGCAGACAGGTTCTTTACCACTGTCGCCACCTGGGAAGCCCAGCTGTGAGGTAGGTACATGGTAAAGTCTTCCAATGGTGCCTGAAGCCATGTGAACACCCACAAAATTAAAAGCTTCTGCCTTCAATTCTCAGTTCCTCTCCTAAAAGTAACTATTGTTCATCTCTTGTTGCGTCCTTTCTAAAGGTGGAATGTGCGTGTCCCAGCAGATAATATGCATGTGTGCATGCTCAGCGCTTGGTCGTGTTCGACTCTTTTTCCAGGGCAGGACACTGGAGTGGAGTGCTCCTACCGCAGGAGATCTTCCCCCGCCGGGGTTTGAACCCACATCTCTTGTGTCTCCTACATTGGCAGGCAGGTTCTTTACCACTGCACTGCACAGGAAGCTCCAGATATGTGCCTGGCTTCTTTCTATACTTCTGTAAATTATATGCAGTTATTCCATACTCTGCTTCTTTTCTTAGGATTTTTATTTATTTATTTGGCTGGGCCAGGACTTAGTTGTGACATGTAGGATCTAGTTCCCTGAGCAGAGATCAAATCCAGGCCCCTTTTACTTTTCTTTAGAGTTTAACTTTCCTAGGTTGTAATATTTGACCCTTCTGAAGTTTGTGTTGAAATGAGAAGTTTTATAGGGACCCAGCTTTATTTCTTTTTCTAAGAAGCTATTCATTGGTGCCACTACCCTTGACTGTACAATTAATCATTTCGCCACTGATTCGAAATACCACCTGGTGAGATCCAAAATTTTTTTTTTCGGTATGGTCATGAGTTTTAACCTTACATCTCTCCCTCTTTTTTTTTTAAGTTTTACTTTTATATTTGAGTATAGTTATTAACACGGTTGTGACAGTTTCAGGTACACAGTAAAGGGACTCAGCCATACATAAACAAGTATTCGTTCTTCCCCTAGCTCCCCTCCCATCCAGGCTGCCACATAATTAATATTGAGCAGAGTTCCCTGTGCTATGCAGTAGGACCTTGTTGGTTATCCATTTTAAATATAGTAATGTATATATGTTGATCCCAAATTCCCTAACTATCCCATATCCCCATCCTTCTCCCCTGGCAACTGTAAGTTTGTTCTTTTAAGTCTGTGAGCCTGTTTTGTATATAAGTTCATTTTTATCGTTTCTTGTTAGATTCCGCATGTAAGGGATGTCATATAATATTCCTCTTTTTCTATCCAACTTACTTTACTCAGTAGGTCCATCCATGTTACTGCAAATGGCACTATTCCTTCTTTTTATGGCTGAGTCCATTGTACATATGCACCACACCTTCTTTATCCATTCCTTTGTCGATGGATATTTAGGTTGCTTCCATGTCCTGCCTATTGTAGACAGTGCTGCAGTGAACACTGGGGTGCATGTATCCTTTGGGATCCTGTTTTTCTCCAGATATATGCCCAGCAGGGGGATTGCAGGATCCCAGTCAGTGGTAAAAATATTCTAAAAACAGAATTACCATACTGTTCTCCATAATGGCTGTGCCAATTTACATTCCCACCCACCTCCACACCCTCAGATTCTGCTTGGTTCTGAGTCTGTTCCTCCTGAGCTCTGTGTTTGGTTTCATTGAACTGTGGTTGTTTTTTTTCTTTCTCCAATTCAAGTATGTTTGAGTTACAGTAGTTTCAGATATGAGTCAAGCAAGGGAACAAAGGGAAGGTTAGTCACTAGTCTGATCCCTTCATATGCACACTATTTTGAGGCTACTTAATGAGGGGACCTCTGTTCTCAATTTTCTCTACTAACATCAGAACTTAACGTTCACTGTGACATCTTATCATACAAAAAGAATTAACTTTTGCAGTGATACAATGCTTAGAGAGATTGAATGTATGCCACATTAAAAATAAATAAGGTGATCTTTTAAAAATAGCATCCAAGAAGATATTTGTAAAATCTTATCTGGAAATCTCACTTCCGTGGCAGTGTTCCATAAATATGAGACATTTACTCTATCTGTTTGTGCATTTGTAGATCAGCCAGGAAAGTATTAGTATTTCTTGTGCCTCGTTTTTAGTATGTGGCATTTCAAACAGAGTTATGGGTTGCCCTGATCTGATTGATTTCATATAAAGGTCTTTTTTGGCAACAATGGGAACTTCTTCACTCTCCGAGGTAAATCTTGCAGGGCAGGAAGTTGAGGTTTTGGGGTAGATTCCAAGAGTCCGTTCTGATCTTACGGTTGAGGAATGTGGAAACCTAACGCTTTCCTTTACTTAATAATGTGAATAGTGAAGGATTTTTTTTTCCCCTGAGCTAATTAAGTATTTCTAAAAGAGGATGAACTTTTAATAATAGGAATGTAACTTTTAACTTATTTTAAACGTGGTCAGAGAATGGTCCCCGCTTTAAAATCTCCTTATTTGTACATGTTATAATTCAAAGGAGAAACCGTACCATTTATGTGGAGGGAAAATAAATGAGATTTCTTTCTGTCTTCCATATGTTTAATGGTAGGCTTGTGTCTTGGATCGTACTCTGAGTTAAAACAGACGGTGGATTCAAGGAGTTGCTGTGATAACGAACTGTTCTTATCTCAGAATCGACTCTGGAGACCATCTCTGAGAATCCCATATTGACTGGCCAGGCGAGAGATCCATCTTAATCTGAACGGGCAGTTTGATTGTTTCTTTTCAATTAAACAGACATGGGTCCTTTTTAGTCCCAGACTCCAGTCAGAGAAGCAATGTGGTTGAGACATCAAGCATAGTGATTTTTTCACCTATAGTTAACACTGAAAGTGAACGCCTGTGTCTTCCTTCAGTATGTAAGAAAGGTCAGTGAAAAGCTCTGGCACTGGATGGTACGGGAGACAGTTGTAGTGCTTTGGTTGAATTCTGCTCAGCCCTGCATGGAGCTGCCCATTTGGTACCAATACTACAGTTACTTACTGACACGTCACACTCACCTTGAGTAAGAAGGGCCAAGTAGACTCAGCAACAATGTATGTACCTCAGTGATCCTAGTCAAAGGGCATCTGTACATCGTCCAGCATCTGGGGTGAAAATGTTAGTCACTCAGTCATGTCCTAATCTTTGCAACCCCATGGACTGTAGCCTACCAAGCTCCTCAGTCCATGGAATTCTCCAGGGAAAGACTACTAGAGTAGGTTGCCATTCCCTTCTCCAGGGGATCTTCCTGACCCAGGGATAGAACATGGGTCTCCTGCATTGAAGGCAGATTTTTTATTGTCTGAGCCAACAGGGAAGCCCCATCTGGGGTAAGATCATGCTTAAATATCTCAAGGAATCAAAAGATTGGGGAAATACCAAAGGGACCCTCAGGCCAAGGGAAATGTAGCTAAGATCTTCATTCAAACTTGATCAAGTCCACGGCCATTCCCCTCTTGGAGTGAGCCCTTAGGGTAAGACTTAGCTTTCACTAAATACACAGGCAGGGACTTAACCTCCTTCCCCATCACAAATGATATGCTAGAAGTAATTTTCCATTTGAATCCTCCTTATATACTTAGATATTGGGTTGGCCAAAACATTTGTTCAAGGTTTTCTGTAACATGTTTCAAAAACCTGATGGAACATTTTGGCCAACCCAATATTTTGTAGAGAACCCACACTCGCAGTTACCCTTTCTTGATCACTTTTTTCCCCCTCTCATTTTATTTTGACAGTTGACAGGATTTTACAGTTTTTTTTAGAATATTTAATTTTATTTTTTACTTGAATTTTTACCATCTTAACCATTTTTAAGCATACAGTTCAATAGTGTTGAGTATATTTTCAGTGTTATACAGCTAATCTCTAAAACTTTTTCATCCAGGAAAACTGAAACACTATACCTTTTAAAGAACAATTCCCCAGTCCCCTTTCCTTAGCCCCTGGCAACCAGCATTCTACTTTCTGTCTCTGTGAATTGACTACTGTGAGTACCTCACATAAGTGGAATCCTAGTGTATTTGTCTTCTTGTGACTGGCTCGTTATTTCACTGAACGTAATGTCCTTGAAGTTCATCGGTACTGTAGTGTGTGTCAGAATTTTCTTCTAAGGCTGAATAATATTTCATTGTGTGTATAGACCACATTTTGTTTATCTGTTTGTGTGTCAGTGGCCATTCAGGTTTTGTTCATTTTTCATTAGCAAAATATACGCACAGTACTGTTAACCGTGTGGTCACATGTCAGCTGAATAGTTTTAGAATCTGAAGAGACTCCCTGGTTAGACTTTTACTATTGTCAGTAACTGTGAGTTGGGTTAGTACATGTTCAGGCACAGAGCAGTCGTCCAGACGATTGCTTTAAAAACATTTACAGCAATTGCTAACTAGTCTTCAGACCTCAAGTCTCCCTGACGTCAAGTTCGGGCAACCGCAGCCTTTGTGAAAGGAGTCGAAGGACAAAGGTGGCAGCCACTTGGTGAGAGGTGTTTACCTTCTTCAACTGATTGGCCTCCACCTGGGATCCACAAAGGTGTGTTTTCCACAGACATTTCAGGCCTCTAAGCTTGAGATGTGAGTTTATTCCCTCAAAGACACAGTACGTGATCTTTCTCACCAGACACTCTGGAAGGCTCCATTAGATAAACACTCAGAGGGCTGGAAAATGGGAGGAAGGGGACCGTTTAGATTGTTTCACATCCTTTGACCTGGAGTACCGCTTTCCTCAACGCTTGCCTCACATTTCTCAGAGGAAGAAAGACATGGAAACTTGGTACATTTATTTTTTACATACGTGCCAGCTTTGACCACTCTTGGCACTGGGCGAGTGGGAGATTAATGGTCTGGGTTATGCCATGGAAAAAGCCATAAGTCTTTACATCACAATTTTTGTTTTTAAGACATTTTGTTTTCATAGCTGGGGATTACGCTCTTAGCATGGGGAGAGGGAGAATGAAAAAGGTGATAGAATAAAGAGAGAGCACACTTTTTAAAAAACCCAAAATAGGAAGCACACACATACCCAGAAAGATACTAAAATTCTTTGTGAGTTTTGTAAAGAAATGCTGAGTTTTGAGGTGAATAAACAGGATAGGATCCCTTTGTATGTGCGGTTCACGTATTATTCCTTGGCTTTAAGAACACTGCTATATAACTAAGAGGTAATTGCTCACCCAATGCAATCAAGGTTTGGTTATGCTTATCCTAAAAGGATTACCAATCAAGTTACTTCTAAGACAGAAGTGACTTTAGTTCATTCCAACATTGACATGAAAGTGAAGTCACTTAGTCGTGTCCAACTCTTTGCGAGCCCATGGACTGTAGCCCACCAGGCTCCTCTGTCCATGGGATTCTCCAGGCAAGAATACTGGAGTGGGTTGCCATTTCCTTCTCCAGGGGATCTTCCCGACACAGGGATCGAACCCAGGTCTCCTGCATTGCAGGCAGACGCTTTAACCTCTGTGCCACCAGGGAAGCCATACTTGACTCAAATTATCTCACAGCTGTATATTAAATGGCAGAATTTTAACTGAAGACAAAATACAAATAAAAAGATAAGTCCTGATAATTAGCTAAGAAATGAAAACTAATTCCATTAAAATTTGTTTGACTGTTATGCAACTTTGGGGAACATTCCTGATACATAACTTGGTATATATGGATAGCTAGAAATGTATAAGTGCTTATGCATCGTAATAGCTCGTGGATGCAGTGGGTTTAGAATAGTGTAGCATGGGACTTCCCTGGTGGCCCAGTGGTTAAGACTTTGCACTCCCAACGCAGGGGAAGCAGGTTTGATTCCTGGTTGAAGAACTAAGATCCCACATGCTGTGCAGCATGGCCAAGAGATAAAAGATTTAAAACAGAGTAGTGTAGCAAATGGGCTTCCCTGGTGGCTCAGTTGGTAAAGAATCTGCCTGCAATACAGGAGACCCCGGTTCGATTCCTGGGTCAGGAAGATCTGCTGGAGACGGGACAGGCTACCCACTCCAGTATTCTTGGGCTTCCCTGGTGGCTTAGCTGGTTAAGAATTTGCCTGCAGTGTGGGAGAAGTGGGTTCAATTCCTGGGTTGGGAAGGTCCCCTGCAGAAGGGAAAGGCTACTCACTCCAGTATTCTGGCCTGGAGAATTTCATAGACTGTATAGTCCATGGGGTCACAAAGAGTCAAATACTATTAAGCGACTTTCACTTTCAGTATAGCAAATGGACTTACTGGTTGATCTTGAGTATATGCTTATAGCAGATACCTCTTTTCTTTTTAGTCTGTATTTTTGAGCATAAATACTCTTATTTATATGAGTATATATTTATATATCTTATTTATACTTAAATATACTTATAGCATCTGGTCTCATTACTTCATGGCAAATAGGTGGGGAAACAATGGAAACAGTGACAGACTTTGTTTTCTTGGGCTCCAAAATCACTGCAGATAGTGACTGCAGCCATGATATTAAAAGACGCTTGCTCCTTGGAAGAAAAGCTATGACCAACCTAAACAGCATATTCAAAGAGCAGAGACATTACTTTGCCAACAAAACTGATTGCCGAAGCATTGATGCTTTTGAACTGTGGTGTTGGAGAAGACCCTTGAGAGTTCCTTGACTGCAAGGAGATCAAACCAGTCAATCCTAAAGGAAATCAGTCCTGAATATTCATTGGAAGGACTGATGCTGAAGCTGAAACTCCAATACTTTGGCCACCTGGTGCAAAGAGCTGACTCACTGGAAAAGACAGTGATGCTGGGAAAGGTTGAAGGCACAATCAGACAATGTGTAATATAGAAAACCACCCTGCCATAGCCTGGGAATCCACATACATCTGGGTGTGTTCTAGCAGGATTTTTTAAAGAGAGGTTGGAGAATGAGCAAAGCAAAAGTATTTGTCGAGTGTGGACCATCTACCAGGCACAGAAATGATTTAATTTACTCTTCATTGAAACTCTGGATAAGCTACACAGTGCTGTTCCCATTCTGCAGATGAGAAGACCAAGGCTCAGCCAGGCTAAGTTATTTGATTGTTGCTGTTGTTCAGTCGCTCAGTTATGTCCAACTCTTTGCGACCCCATGAACTGCAGCACGCCAGTCTCCCCTGTCCTTCACTGTCTCCCTGAGTTTGCTCAAACTCATGTCCATTGAGTAGATGATGCCATCCAACCATCTCATCCTCTGTCGTTTCTTTCTCCTCCTGCCCTCCATCTTTCCCAGCATCAGGGTCCTTTCCAATGGGTCGGTTCTTCTCATCAGGTGGCCAAAATATTGGAGCTTCAGCTTCAGCATCAGTCCTTCCAGTGAGTATTCAGGGTTGATTTCCTTTAGGATTGATTGGTTTGATCTCCTTGCTGTCCAAGGGACTCTCGAGAGTCTTCTCCAACAGCGCAGTTCAAAAGTATCAAATCTTCGAGTGCTCGGCCTTCTTTATGGTCCAACTCTCACATCCATACATGACTAGTGGAAAACCACCACTTTGGCTGTACGAACCTCTGCTTTTTAATATGCTATCTAGGTTTAGGATAGCTTTTCTTCCAAGGAGCAAGCGTCTTTTAATTTCATGGCTGCAGTCACCATCTGCAGTGATTTTGGAGCCCCAGAAAATAAAGTTATTTGGTAGACCATATATATATCTAGGATGGTCTAGTTCCAAGCCTGTGCCCTTTCTCAGACACCGTCCTGTCCCTGGCCAGGTTGTTCTTCCAGATGCACTGATGTGGTGCCTTCCTCATATAACCTGAGGCTGTGTTACCTCCTCTGCTTAGAGTGATGGAATTGTAAGCACTGGAAGGGGCATGCCAATATCTGAAAGCCATTAAGGAAAAACGAGTCACTTGGTAGATGCATGGAACATCTTTTGATTATGAGAGTTTCGTGGAGAAATAAAGCACCAAGTGCTTTTTCTTCTTATAAAGAATTGAGTCCCTCTCCGGAATAGAGATCGTTGGCAAGTCCACATGCAATCGTGGTCAGCAGAAAAGATACTTAATCAGTAATGAAAAGCTTGTGGGCCTGGAATTTCTTTAACCCTCCAGAGCTAAAGAGCAGGCCTTGGGGGACTGATGTCGAAAGGACGAAGAACTGGGGCTTGAAAAGAGTTCTGATCTTGGTGGTAAAGACAGGTAAGAGAAAATAAGGAGATTAAAAGCAGGCTTGATACGTAGTTACTTGTCTCCCCTGGATAACGTGGTGTAAATTGCTTTTTGCTTCAACCCCTGCTCTCCACATACATATTTTTTTGTTGTTGTTAAAGAGAAGAAAATATTTTTGAGGTAACTCATTACCTTTTTGGCTTTAGGCCTAGAAGCTACAGAAGTTGAAAGTAATTTTATACACTGCAGATGCTTCCTGGTTTTAAAAACTATGACCTGGCTTCCAAGCAATGATGACATCAACTCAGAAGGACAATAATCTTCCATATCGTGTAATTCCAGTAGCAGTCATGGGGCCGTCTTTATGATTGAGATCGTGAAATAACCAAAGCAAAATTGTCCAGTCTGTTTTCTATTGTGTGTAAAGATATTTTTTTTTATTGCATTTTAGTTCTAATGGTCATTTGATAAACTTGTCTTGCCTGTTATATTTTTTGAAAGTCTTTTATGGACTACATGCTTTTGATGCATTTTCATGATCCGTTCAGACTACCCAAGATGACCATAAAATACCAGTAATTAAGAAAAACTCTCCTTTGGAGAAGCGTCCAGAAAACTCTGCTTCCGTTATTTGATTTTGACATCTCTGGAGGGACACAGTGAATTTTTTTTACTCATTGAGCTGACCTTGAAATAGGGTATGCATTTCCTCTGTACTGCGTTAATGCATCTCCATTTTAGTCTTGTTCGCATGCGTGAGATTTAAGTGCTGGAACCAAAAGAAACTTCATAAAACAGATGGTTTGCAAATCCTGTCCTCCTACATTCTCTGGAGCTAGCTGACGGTAGATACGTGATGTTTATGGTTGATGAGACCTCATCGGCCATATATTTTAACTGTTACTTTTTGGAAGAGTGAATATGTGACTTGTTAATAGATTTTTGGAATCTAACTCCAAAAATTTCTATCTGGCTGCCTTTCTTCCCATCTAAGAGTCCTTCTTTTCTCCCCTGCTCCGTTTCATTGTTTTCTGGAGCTCCTGTCAGTCCCTATAACTATGCCCTTCATAGCACAGTTCAGGGTCGGCATCATTCTTGTCTCCATTTGGTCATTGACCACGTGGGCAGGTTGAAGCTGTGTTCCACCTCTGTGGGCTGGAGAGGGATCTAACAGTCTGGACCACAGTTTGCTCCTGTTGCCCATGGTAAGATGGGGGAGATTTGTCCTGTGGGGGAAGGGGAGCTGGGGAGCCCGGGAAAGCACTGGACTTTTCCCACTTTGGGTCTAGGTTCATGAACTTGTGAAAACCAATGAAGTAAGGAATAGTTACCTTTTTTGTTATTGGAATATAGTTGCTTTACAATGTTTGTCTTAGATTCTGCTGTACAACAAAGTGAACCAGTTATATATACATATATCTCCTTCCTCCCACCCCACCTAGGTCATCAGAGTACCGAGCTGAGCTCCCTGAACTATACAGCAGGAATAGTCGCCTTTGCACCAGTAATTTCATTTCTGGTTCCTGTTTCCTGCATCTTATCAAAATCTCCTCTCAAGAAAGGAAGTCTCACTATCTGATAAGGCTACTGTTGTTTCTTTCCCTGTCGTGTCTGCACTTTTAATGATGGAGTCCAAAGCCCCTGCTTAGCCCACCATGGAGCTGGAGATCTACAGGGTTCCACTGGCCAGTTGGTGAGGCGTTCTTTGAACAACATGATGATTCCTTAGTGCCCACAAAATCACCCTCTTCCTCTCGCAACTCATCCACAAGCTACTATCCTGTCTTCTTACAAGTCAGATCCTGCCCTTGTCATTGGTGACCAAGACAAGGGTCCATATATTGAGTTGGTCCAAAAGTTTGTTCAGGTTTTTCCATTATATCTTATGGAAAAAAACTAAACGAACTTATGGGCCAACTTGATACACTGGTAGCTGGTAACATGATGGGGAAGAGCTGTGCTCACCTGCTGGGGTGTGTAATGCAATTCGGTGTCAGAAATGAGCCTCTGGACACCCCTGGGATGGATCCCTTGCCCATCCCTGCACTGGTTTCCCTTGTTCCTGGGGGGCAGGTGCTGGTCATCAGCATGACAGCTCTGTATGCCCCAGGGAAGCCTGTCTTCCTCCTCTGAGCTCACACTGGAGTGGGAAAGAAGTAAGCAGACAGATCTATAACAGAGCTGAACACTGGATTCCACTTCATCATGTCTTTTCAGCTGATGGAAGGTCTGCATGATGAGTGGAGAGGAGGGGGGACTCAACAAGACAATCTTTAGAGCAACTGAGTGCGTAGAAAGCCTGCCTTCTTTCCAGTGTTCCACGTGGAACAGTCATGAGCAGCATCATAGTTCTGCATCTATCAATGCAGTCAGTCAATTGCCAGGTATGGTGGATACTTGAAGTGTAAACTTAGAAAACTGTGGTTTATGCTTCTCATAAGTGGGCGCTGATCTGCCTGCTGTAGATTATGGTGGCCAGAGCCCCACCATTCCATTAAAAATATAATCTTTTTTTAAACGCCAGCCAGTCAAATGCTCTATCTGCTTCAGCTCTGCCCTCTGTTCTGAGTTTCAAGCTCTTCTTTCGCATCTCAAAATGTTGAGAAGGTCAGTGTCAGTCTAGGAGTCGGTGGAGACTCAAGGTTATCCTTGCCTTGAAAGAGTGAGTGACTGGACCCAGAGGCCAAGGAACTGCTGCTGTGCTTTCACTGCTGCTATGCAAGTGGGATTTATTAACTTTATGAAGGATGTAGAAGGCCATCATGATACTTGGTAAATTATGAGAGAGGCTAGGAGATCAAAAAGAGGGAGATTCGATGCCAGACATCCCTGGCTGAGAGTTAAAATTCCATGGAGCAAATAGCCTGCAAAGTGGGAGTGACCTTCTCCACTTTGTCCTAAATCCTCCTGCCTGGGGGTGCAGACCCAAGGAGGGAATGTGACTTGGCAGGGATCTGTGGGTGGGAGGGATGGAGACTGGCCAGTTTTTTTGGTGAGATTCTCCAGGGAGTGCTGGAGGATGGAAGTGATGTCGAGCCCCCTCTTCCCCACGAGCGCTAGAATGACCCCATATGCCTACTCAGCAGCCTCAGACCCACGGCAGCTTCAGGAGTCTTCGAGGCAGAGGAGAGGCTTGATCCACACAAGATGTATTCAGACCAGCGGGTGTACTCATCTCAATGATGTGGGTTTCCTCTGCTCCTTGCCTGCAGTTCCCCCATCCCCTTACTGCACCTCAAAACTGCCAAACTAAATCTCCTGAAGAGGAAGGAAGAGAAGGCCACTTCAACCCGTGGTGCTGACATTCTAGCATTGCCGCTGCCTGATGTTCTCAAGGACAGGAGATGGGGAAACCCAAACAGATGATCCAGATGGAAATGCCTGTGACCATTTGGAGCTTGTTTATGGTGGAAACCACCTTTGCAATAGCTCTGTATTTTGTTTGTGAGTCACCATTTCTGTTTATCTTTCTCTTTCAACCTGTTGCTCATCAGATTTCTTCCAACATATATTTTCAACGTATTTCTGTGAAGTTGGGATGGGAAGAGTGTGAAGGGAGTTCTGCATTAATGTTTTTATGCCTTTCTCCTGGAAGGGTAGTTGGTAATCTTAATTTTTTTAAAAAATTTTAAATGGAGAATAATTGCTTTACAATGCCGGGTTAGTTTCTGCTGTACAACAATGTGAATCAGTCGTAAGTATACACATATCCCCTTCCTCTTGAGCCTACCACCCAGCCCCATCCCACGCCTCAAGGTCATCACAGGACAGAGCTGAGCTCCCGGGGCTGTGCGGCAGCTCCGCACCAGCCATCAGTTGTCCACATGGTGGTGTGTGTACTCTCTCAGCTCGCCCCACCCTCTCCTTCCCAGCTGTGTCCACGTTTCTTCTCTGCATCTGCATCGCTATCCCGCCCTGCTGATAGGATCATCTGCACCGTTTTTCTGGATTCCATAGATACGTGTTAATATGTGATATTTGTTTTCTGTTTCTGACTTACTCTGTATGACAGACTCTTGGTTCATTCACGTAAATTTTTTTTAAAGCTTTTGAATAGCATCACTCAGTGCCCTGCTGATTGTGAACTGTGGTTGCGCCCCAGCTCCCCGAATTCCGTATCTGTGATGATAAGCAGGAGCTCTACGACTTCTAATTTTGCTAAAGGGCTCTTTTCTCTCTTCTGATTGCGCACTCTCAGTTTTTCAGTGTAAGGCCAGAGGCTGTTTGTGTAACTTAGAACCTGTTTTCAACTTTTTGCTTCTGCTGTTTCCAAGCAATTAGCGAAGTCTGTTTAGAGTTGAATTGTTATGTGCACACATTCTATTTTAATTCATTGTAATTAGGGGTGCACATATTAAACTTCTTCCAGAGGAACTGCTAAGATCCAACCTTCTGTTTCAAAAGATTGAAATCTTTACTTACTTTATGAGCAAAAGATTTGACTGGATGTTAAAAATGACCCTTGATAGTATTCACCCAGCTAGAAGAACGTGTGAACTCTATGCCTGTAATCTTAACATCACATTAGAGAGCTATTGCTGGGGTTTTGTTGTTAGTAGTGGTGTTGGTGTTTTTGTTTCACCACAGATTATTTACCTTAAATGCAATGTGAAAAAGACTAATTTGTAATTATGGCACCGGTTACATTGTATTTATTATCATGGTGATGTTTGATCACACAAATTAGCAATTGATCATAGCCTGTGTTCCTTGTCGATTTAAATAATATTCATCTACTTTTGAATTGGAGAAATGGCATGCCTCTCTTCAGTCCAGTTCAGTTCAGTTCAGTTGCTCAGTCGTGTCTGACTCTTTGCGACCCCATGAATCGCAGCACGCCAGGCCTCCCTGTCCATCACCAACTCCCAGAATTCACCCAGACTCATGTCCATCAAGTCAGTGATGCCATCCAGCCATCTCATCCTCTTTCGTCCCCTTCTCCTCCTGCCCTCAATCCCTCCCAGCATCAGCGTCTTTTCCAATGAGTCAACTCTTCGCATCAGGTGGCCAAAGTATTAGAGTTTCAGCTTTAGCATCAGTCCTTCTAAAGAACACTCAGGACTGATCTTTAGAATGGACTAGTTGGATCTCCTTGCATTCCAAGGGACTCACAAGAGTCTTCTCCAACACCACAGTTCAAAAGCATCAATTCTTCAGCGTTCAGCTTTCTTCACAGTCCAACTCTCACACCCATACATGACCACTGGAAAAACCATAGCCTTGACTAGACAGACCTTAGTCAGCAAAGTAATATCTCTGCTTTTGAATATGCTCTCTAGGTTGCTCATAACTTTCCTTCCAAGGAGTAAGTGTCTTTTAATTTCATGGCTGCAGTCACCATCTGCAGTGATTTTGGAACCCCCGAAAATAAAGTCTGCCACTGTTTACAGTGTTTCCCCATCTGTCTGCCATGAAGTGATGGGACCAAATGCCATGATCTTCGTTTTCTGAATGTTGAGCTTTAAGCCATCTTTTTCACTCTCCTCTTTCACTTTCATCAAGAGGCTTTTGAGTTCCTCTTCACTTTCTGCCATAAGGATGGTGTCATTTGCATATCTGAGGTTATTGATATTTCTCCCGGCAATCTTGATTCCAGCTTGTGCTTCTTCTAGCCCAGCGTTTCTCATGATGTACTCTGCATACAAGTTAAATAAGCAGGGTGACAATATACAGCCTTGACATACTCCTTTTCCTATTTGGAACCAGTCTGTTGTTCCATGTCCAGTTCTAACTGTTGCTTCCTGACTTGCATATAGGTTTCTCAAGAGGCAGGTCAGGTAGTCTGGTATGCCCATCTCTTTCAGAATTTTCCACAGTTTATTGTGATCCACACAGTCAAAGGCTTTGGCATAGTCAAGAAAGCACAAATAGATGTTTTTCTGGAACTCTCTTGCTTTTTCGATGATCCAGTGGATGTTGGCAATTTGATCTCTGGTTCCTCTGCCCTTTTTAAAACCAGCTTGAACATCAGGGAGTTCACGGTTCACGTATTCCTGAAGCCTGGCCTGGAGAATTTTGAGCATTACTTTACTAGCATGTGAGATGAGTGCAATTGTGCGGTAGTTTGAGCATTCTTTGGCATTGCCTTTCTTTGGGATTGGAATGAAAACTGACCTTTTCCAGTCCTGTGGCCACTGCTGAGCTTTCCAAATTTGCTGACATATTGAGTGCAGCATCTTCACAGCATCATCTTAGGTGTTGGCTATTAGCAGTGAAATGGAACTGTCAAGGAGAGTATTTGTGAGACTTCCCTGGTGGCCAGTGCTTGGACTGTGCCCTTCCACTGCAAGGGGTATGGTTTTGATCCCTGGTTGGGGAACTAAGATCCCACATCCCATGCAGGCTGAAAAATAAAAACAAAAAATAAAGCATTGATCTGCTAAGGCATATTATTATTATTATTATTATTATTATTGAGAGTATATGTATAAAAAGGTATTTTTATCTGCCAGTAAAGCTTACTTGTTTTCATAGTAATTTTCAGCTCCGAAAAGGTATTTGGGTTGTTTCTGGAGGTTAATAGGCCAGAAGCTGGGAAATGAGGCCAGAGGCCTGCACTGAGCTCTCAGGAACGTGGGCTGGTGGGCGTGGGAAGGTTGGCCAGGCGCCGCCTGCTAGGATCCACACGTATGTGGCGGCAGATAACCGGAGATCTGACCTGGAATTAGGTCGGGGTCAGGAAAGTGTGCAGTTCCGTGGGAAGGAGGGTCTTGAGACCTCAGGACAGCAAGTCCCTCATCATGGCCTAGGCCCCCAACTGGGGACAGCAGAGCTGACATCCGCCACCAGGACTTTGATCCGCTGCCGAACTGAAGCTGTGTATGGGAGGCCTTGTGTCCCTGCAGCCAAGGAGGTGGGGACAGACACAGCCAGACTCCTTCTTAAGCAACAAAACACGGTAGCATGCCTCAAGCTCTGCTTCTTAATAACAACACCGCTGCTTTGTTATTTTTAGAGCTTTACAGGTAGCAGTGCTTTTGTCTCGTTTATCTCAGTGCTTCTTGGTGACCTTGTGAGGTCAGCCAGATGGCTGTTGTCATTTTGCAGATGTGGAAAGGAGACCTCACTTCCCAGGTGGCTCAGTGGTAAAGAATCTGCCTGCCAGCACGGGAGACACGAGTTCAATCCCTGGGTCGGGAAGATTCCGCTAGAGAAGGAAATGGCAACCCACTCCAGTATTCTTGCCTGGGGAATCCCATTGACAGAGGACCTTGGAGGACTACAGTCCACGGGGTCGCAAAGAGTCGGACATGACTGAGCAACTAAGCAACAGCCACAAAGCAAGACCCAGGGCCCAATGGGCCCTGAACAAAACCCAGTGTTGGGTTAAGTAACTCCTTCAGAGGGAAACAGTTAACAAGTGCCGAACCCTGGGGCTTCTGGCTTCGGGTTCTTCCCACCCGTGCCGGGAGCCTTGGCTATGGAGGACTTGCAGCTCTGACCCAACGTGCTTAGCCTTCCTTGGGAATGACTGTGACGGGGGCTCTCTGGTGTGACCAAGGGTGTTGAGAGGCAGCCAAGCCTAAAGCTAAGCTCTGTGGTACAGGTTGAGTCTCTGTTTTATTTATGTATTTTTCTAGTTTTGAAAGGTCTTTTGATGTGGACCATTTTAAAGTCCTTATTGAATTTGTTACAGTATTGCTTCTGTCTTATGTTTCGGTTTTTTGAATGTGAGGCATATGGGATCGTAGCTTCCCCACCAGGGATTGAACCCCATACCCCATGTGTCGGAAGGTGAATTCTTAACTATTTGACTATTAGAGAAATCCCAAACTCTTTGTTTTATACTGAAGGCAGCTGAGGCCCAGGCTGATGCCTGTGTTATGTTGCTTGGGCATCTACTGTCAGCCAGGGTTTTCTGGACCACTGGAGTCCTACCCCCCAACACACACACAGTGTGCACAGGACACTCCCTCCCCCTGAAATATCCCTGCCAGTTATCCTGGAAGCTTCCAGAGTAGATGGGTGTGAAAAGGCCAGCCCCTCCTCGTTGTAGGTCAACAAAGACAAGACACTCAGATGCGTCCAGCAGTGGGTTTGGGCGCCAGCTCGTGAGGGGTGTGAATCAGTGCGTTTCTGAGGCAGGTTTGGGGATCCAAGAGGTCCCAGACTCTGGGTCCCTTTCCTGTGGAAGAAAAAAGAGAATTAGAATTGCATTCTCAACTGGACTTAATAGAGGACCCAGTTTTTTTACCCACCTCCCCTCCCTATTAAAATTCAGTTCTCCCACCTCTCCTCCCTATGAAAATTCTTAAAAAAAAAATTTCTTTCAGATTTTTTTCAATTGGAGTATAGTTGATTTACAGTGTTGTGTGAGTCTCAAATGTACGCCAAAGTGATTCAGTTATATATATACATATATTCATTTTTTCTTAGATTCTTTTCTCATTTACATTCTTACAGAATATTAGGAGGCTTCCCTTAAAAGATGGTAAAAAATCTGCCTGCAGTGCAGGGGACCCAGGTTCAATCCCTGGGTTGAGAAGATCTCCTGGAGGAGGGCATGGCAATCCATTCCAGTATTCTTGCTAGGATAATCCTGTGGACAGAGGAGTCTGGTGGGCTACAGCCCATGGGGTCGCAACAGAATAGTAAGCTATACAGTAGTAAATTCTTGTTGATTATCTATCTTTTTTAAAAATTATTTTATTTGGTTGCATTGAGTCTTAGCTGTGACACATGAGATCTAGTTCCCTGACCAGGGATTGAACCCCTGGCCCTTGTGTCGGGAGCCTGGAGTCCTGGCCACCGGACCACCAGGAAAACCCCAGTTATATATTTTATATACAGTAGTGTGTGTGTGTTCATCACAAGCTTCTGATTTATCCCCCCACCCCTCAAATTCTTGAGGTCTTAAGCACGAGAAGGCTGCTCCCAAGGCAAGGTCTAGTCAGATCACGGCCGAGGCCAGTATTAACTGGCACTTCCATCCCACCATGAAGCCTAATTCCTCTGTAGCAGCTTCCTGGACAGGCCCGTATTAAAGCAAGCGTGGGATGTATTGCAAAGCCTTTGTATAATGAGGGAGAAATGGAAACCTCTGGTTTGGAAGGTCTTTTTTTCTTGAGAATTTTTGATTGAGTTTCATGTTCCAGGGGAGGAGGGTTTTGGTGAAAATGGAAGGGAAACGCTGCCAAACAGAAATTCCATATCTGATGGAGATTTTCCTCCTTTCAAGAAGGTGTGAGAGAGAGCAGCCAAGGAGCACAAAAGCGTGCGGGAGCAGGGGTGATGGATTGGAATGCTCTCGATGGAGCAAGGACCTGTGGTGGGCTGGAGAGGCTGGTGTTAAGTGTGGCTGAGCTCACTAGCCTGCTGGGCATAAGAACAGCCCCTGAGACACATGTCTGAACTCCTCAGACCCAATGAGGTGGTTGATGGTCCAAGGAAGAGCCTTCAAGTCAAGCAGGCTGCAGGAAGCTCAGGCTCCCAGAGACCACCACCTCCTCCAGCCTTCTTCCATCCATTCATCCTAGAAGGGAAATCTGAGACCTGGAGGTACCCTGACTTCTTGGTGGTCACATTTGTGTGTGTGCATGTGTGTGTGTGTGCATGTGTGTGTGTGTGCATGTGTGAGTGTATGCATGTGTGTGTGCGTGTGTAGGGGGCCAAGGAGACAGACAAGAAGTAACTAAGTATGTTAAGTCTCAAGTGTGTCCAGTGGTATTAAATGCTGTTGAGGAAAAGTCAGCAGAGTCCTCCAGGGACGTCTCAAGCAGAGTCCTCTTGAGGACTCAAGCAGAGTCCTACGGTCATTGGGGTGGCCATAGGCTGTACCTGGTGGGGAAACACCAGTCACCCTAGTGGAGATGACCCGGGTTAACTCTTCCCAAACACTGTGTGTCACTTGGCAGGCGTACTTCCAAGTCACTGTTTCCCCCTTTGTTATGTGGGAACGTGGAGGATCAGGAAAGGAACTCGGAGGTCTGTTCACTAGACGCCAGTCACTCTGGCAAAGAGGTGCGCAAAGCACCTTTCATTTCCATGAGAACGGACTATATCAGATCTCTCATCGGTCTGTTGCATCTCATAGGTCTCCTGCTCTAGGTGCTAGAAAGGGAGGAGATTGAAAACACTAAACTGAAGAGGAATGACCAGGGTCAGTCTATAATATTTTGGAGTCGCTGTGGCACCCGTGGCTGCCCACCATGGATCATGGTGGTGCCGGTCCAGGAGGAACTGGCTGAACTGGAGCCCCTACAGGTGGCAGGTGTGCTTGCTTCCTTCACGATCTGTGTTTTGCAGACAGCGGCAAGGTCACAGAAGTAATTGTGTGACCCTGCAAACCCACTGCTTTGAAGACTAGCACTCCATTGTATGCATACGTGTACTAAGTTTGTTTTTTAAAATCAGACTCCTTCCCAACATTTCACAGAGGTGTTCAGATACTTCTCTTAGCCACATACTGCACAGGAGTGGTGGTAATCCTAGTATTTATCAGACTTATTTTTTTAAAGATTTTTTTGATGTGGACTGTTTTTAAAGTCTTAAGGAATTTGTTACCATTTTGCTTCTGTTTTATGTCTTGTTTTTTTGGCTTTGAGACATGTGGGATCTTCCCTTCCTGACCAGGCATCAAACCCACACTCCCTGCATTAGAAGGTGAAGTCATAACCACTGGGCTGTCAGGGAAGTCCCCCTCAGGCTCTTATTAAACCAGGTGCTGCCTTATTGTATGCTAGGCACTGGGGTTAGCATTTTTTATAAGTTACTTTATTTCATACAACAAACTGTAATTTGTGTCTTATTACTACTTCTACTATCTTATGGATAATGAAGCTACACACGACCAAGGAAGGTGGCCTTTCCAAGGTACACAGCCCAAGATAGCATCCCAAGGTCTCAGAGATATTAAGTGTTGAAACTGAGGCTCAAGCCCAGTTTTCCTGCCAAAAGTCATATTACCAATCATTGTCCTAAATTCACTACAGAATTACTGAGGATTTTTAGTTAATTAGAAATTCTTAAGATTTCTTAAGGTTTTTATTTAATCAGAAATTTAATCAGAAATTCTTATGATTTCTACCCTGGACTCTTTTTGTTACATGTTGCAGCCTTTTTTTAATTTGTGTGTTTGTCCTTCAGAATCCTCAGACTTCACGCTGCATTTTAAGATTACAGTCTACCCTTGAACAGCATGGGTTTGAACTGCATGGGTCCACTTATATGTGGATTTTTTTCAATAAATATATTGGAAACTTTTTTGAGATTTGTAGTGGTTTGAAAAAAACTTGCAGATGAACCTCATAACCTAGAAATACCAAAAAAAAATTAAGTAAAGATATGTCATGAATGCATAAAATATAGGTAGCTAAACATGTAACATATAAAATATGTGTTAATCAACTGTTTATGTTATCAGTAAGGCTCCCTGTCAACAATAGGCTGTATTAGTAGTTAAGATCTGGGAAGTCAGAAGTTATGCATGGACTTTCAACTACAAGGTGGGGATGGGGGAGCCTGTTATGACCCCAAATTGTTCAAAGGTCTACTGCGTTGTTACATCAGTTATAAATCTTAGCATGTCTTACGGAATCTCACAGGTCCACCTCATTTTATTCCATCTTTTTTATTTTAAACACTTTTTTTAAATGGCAGTATATTACAATTGGGTTTCTCAACTGGTGGCTCTTCCCTGGTGGCTCAGATGGTAAAAAAATCTGCCTATAGTGTAGGAGACCTGAGTTCAATCCCTGGGTCAGGAAGGTCTGGACCAGGCAATGGCGGCCCGCTCCAGCGTTCTTGCCTGGAGACTTTCATGGAGAGAGCAGACTGCATGACTAACACTTCTCAACTGAGTAACCTTTCTGTTTTTTTTTTTCCACCCTGAATAACCTGAAATTGCTTTCATCTCTAGGTTCCTCTGTGTCTTTAGGATCGAATTATTTCTAAGACTGTTTTCCCAACACCTGCTTTTGTTGGTTTCTTTGGTTTTGTATCACAGTGGCTACTAATTTTAAATCAACTCTCTTTCCCTTTTCATCATTGGTAGTCACTACACAAGCAGTCAGCGTCTGTCTACAATGCGGGAGACCCGGGTTCGAGCCCTGGGTTGGGAAGATCCCCTGGAGAAGGAAATGGCAATCCACTCCAGTACTATTGCCTGGAAAACCCCATGGACAGAGGAGCCTGGTGGGCTACAGTCTATGGGGTCGCAAAGAGGCAGAGACGACTGAGCGACTTCACTTCACACAAGCAGTCAGCCCATTGTGGTTTTTATTTCAAAGACTGGCCAAAGTGAGTTTGTGTTAATACAAGGGACCCTGTGCGGATATACTGAGGAGGGTGAAGGCTTCGCAAAGCAGTCACTGTGGAGTGTGCTCTGTTCCCTAAGTTTCGGTGTCAGCTGCTTCCTTCCATCATGCGGGCTACTGCATTACTGTACTTGCTAAGTTCAAGGCGCCCCCTTGTGGTGCAACTGATACTCATCAACATGACAAAACAAAATGGCAAGATTACAAGTGATAGAAGCAATGCCTTTAAATATAATCTTATCGCTCTTCCCCGTTTCAAGACTCTCTAATGAATACAGTATTTTTCCTCCTTTTGTTTTACTCATAACTCATACTCAATGCTAAGTCTTTTTGGAGGTAGGAAGAAATCAGAAAAGGAAATGCAAAAAAGTGGATGCCAAATCCCAGGTGACTTTTAAAAATAATTTCTTACTTTTTAATTACAAAAGTAATACTTGTAAATTCTAGAACTGTTAGAAAGAACAGATAAAGAATAAAAGAATCATTTATGCTCTCATAACCCACATGGGGCTTCCCTGGTGGCTCAGTGGGAAAGAATCCGCCTGCAATGCGGGAGATGTGACTTAGATCCCTAGGTCGGGAAGATCCCCTGGAGAAGGAAATGGCAACCCACTGCAGTATTCCTGACTGGAAAACCCCATGGACAGAGGAGCCCGGTGGGCTACAGTCCATGGGGCTGTGAAAGAGTCAGTCACGACTTAGTGAAAAAACAACAGCACACGTGGGTTAGCGTTTTGTTGTGTATCCATTTGTTTCTAAGCATATAGATTCCAAAGAAAACCACGTGTGCCAGTCTTCTAGCATGACTATACGTGTGAGCTTTATTCTGTGTTAGAGAGTCAGCTACGCATCGTCCTTAGTGATGCTTGATTTGATTGGTTCCATTGTGTGCTCACCTCACAGTATACAAGCACAGCACCACGCGGGGCTCTCTTGTGGGTCATTATAGATTTCCTTACAATTAATTGCTCGAAATAGAATGGCTGAACCAAAGCAGTGTGCAAAATTTTAAGACATTTGACATTTATTGTTTGGTTATTTGTTTAACGAAGGCATCTTTTTGATAATACAACGTATGTTTTTAAAGTTTCAAATTCCTAGCATTTGCATTCTTAGCCTATGCCTGGAATGATGTATCGTGTTTTATGCCTCGATCTCAGTTAATCCTCATAACAACTGTGCGACATAAATACTATTAATGTCTCCACTTACAGATAAGGAGAGTCAAGCTTAAGGAAATTAAATCACTGTCATGTGACTTCAAAATCAGGAAGACAGTAGTAGGCTTTCAGAACTATGATAAAAATAGCACTTTGCTTCCCTTGAGTCTTGGACTCAGTGGAAACTAATACTGATAATTCTCAGTTTGTAAAATAAAGAACAAGAATGTTTGACAGTAAGAGAGGAGGAAGAGGAAATATGTGTCCGTAAATTTAGGAACATGAATAAGAATCTTAGTTGAGGCTCTCACAGTTAGAGCTTCATGTTGGAACATATGGTGGGCAACTCGGCCATTACTGTGTAATTACGGGCTTCTGTACGTGTTCAGTCGCTCAGTCATGTCTGACTCTATGGGACCTATGAGCTGCAGCCCACCAGGCTCCTCTGTCCATGGGATTTCCCAGGCAAGAATACTGGAGTGGGTAGCCATTTCCTCTTCTAGGGGATCTTTGCGACCCGGGGATCGAACCCACATCTCCTGCGTTGGCAGGCAGATTCTTTACCACTGAGCCCCCTGGGAAGCCAGTATAGACATGTTTCACTAGACCTTTTCATTTTTCCCTGAATGCATTGTCTTTAACCCCAGTTAGTCTTCAGACTGGTTAAATTACTCCCAAGCTGTCAAAGTTGACTAAAGGAAAAGTGGTATCAGAAGAATCTCCAATTTCTGAACAAAACCAGAACTCTTTTAGTGAGTGCAAAACATCTGGCCATCTCCAACATCTTTTGCAGGTTTTCTCTCATTGCTGCTCAGTAGAGACGTACATTGCACTCTTGCCGCCGTAGCCATACTCTTCTTTTTCTATTATTATATAACTCTCAACTTAGATACGGCAAAACAGAGAAAATAAATATTACTCATCCCTTTCTGTTATAAATACTGTATTTTTTAAAAAAACAAGTGAACTTTATTTATTTGACTGTGCTTGATCTTCATTGTGATGCTTCTCTGGTTGGTACCTCATAGCTTGTGGGGTCTTAGTTCCCTGACCAGGGATCAAACCCACATCCTCTGCCTTGCGAGGCAGATTCTTAACCACTGGACCACCAGGGAAGTCCCATAAATACTATGTGTTGTTCATCTTTGGTTCTGTCTGCTGCATGAAAACTGTGATCCTCTTTTCCTTCCACCCCACTTGGTCTTTCAAAGACATCCCAAGTACCATTCTGTATAACAGTGACAGCTGTAGTTTCTCTGCCATTTTCATCCTTGGATAGCTATTAGATTTATTAGGAGTCTTTGAGGAAATCAAAGTGTCCTTCTGTTTAATTTGTACAGCGTTATTATTTTTGCTGCTCCAGCTGTTTCCCTGTGGTGGTGACCTGTCATTTTTTTTCCAGTTACATTTCCCTTAATCTTGATGTAACCTCGTTATATTGTTAAAATACTTGATCATCATTGTCATTGTCTGAAGTGACTCACAGACATTCAGCTTCCTTCCCACTTAGTCCTTTTATTTACTTATTTTTTTCTTTTAGGAACAATTTTCTAGTTTATAGTCAAAATCCATAAATCAGACTTCTAAGTTCTACACACTCGATTTGACAGGAGTATGTGAGTGGCCTAATAGAATACACTTCTCTTTCACTGCTTTCTTACTGCTGGGCTCAAAACCTTTTCCACGCAGATGGAGCCTGGCGAGAAGTGAAAAAGTTTCCCGTGAGTTTCATTTTGTAATCCCAAGAAATTTTGTGTTATTGTAGAGGGTCGCGGTTCTGTGGCCTCAAGTTCTAGAGCCCTTTCTCTGTGGAAGCCGTTGCATTTTCTTTTTTTATATTTTTTTTGGAGGAGGGGTGCCACACGGCATATGCGATCTTAGTTCCCTGACCGGGGATCGAACACACACCCCCTGTTTGGGGAGCATGGACTCTTAACCATTGGACCCCCAGGGAAGTTCTCCATTGCATTTCCTGAGATGAGCTCCTGCCTCCGCAGGACCCCTGGGTCCTTCCTGCTCTGCTTCTTCCACCTTCTACGTTTCCCTGACCTCAGTCAACAAAGGCAAGAAAGATGCAGCCAGAGTTGGTTTTGCTTCAAGTGTGGAACCTTGTAACCGTTTAGGTGTCTCTCTGGCCCCTCTTCCTTCAGTTTCAGGTGGTTGTCACCCACAGCGGCCGCTTTGGTGACTTCCTTCGCCCCCTCTTGCCCAGGTTCTCTAAGCTTGTTGCTCTGCCACTCGGCAGAGAGAGGTTGCGGTCTCTAGCCCTCCCCTCCTGGCAGCCTGTCATCAGGGCGCAGGTCTCCTTCACCCGGCTCGTTCTCTCTGGTCTCTGTGCTGGGCGATGTCCCCCCAGGCCCTCTGCCTTCGGCCTGTTTTATTCCCCATCTCCTTGAGGTGGAAACTCTGACTTTCTGTGCCCTTTACCCTCTTGTCTGTCTATAGCAACTCTTCAGGTCGGTCATCCTATTTGCATCTTACGCTTTTATTTATCATGTTATTACTTGTGGTCTGCATTAGGGTCTTGCTTTCATAGTTGATGAATCAGACCCCCTACAGCAACCTTCCCCTTTCAAGCAAGAACATATTCACCTCAAAAAGGGCTTTAGGAGGTCAGTCTAGCTAACAGTTCTTCTAGTGGGGTCACTCCCCTTTTTTCTTAAAAGTTCCTTCGAGGTCTTTTCCTTTTTTTTTAACCCCTAAGTGCAATCTGGGTAGAATGTTTTAGTACAGTTCTTGTCTGGAGACCTGCCTTTTGTACATTTGGTAATAGCCCTCTGAATTCAAGTGTTCTTTTTCTTGCGGAGATTTGTGTCTGGTATGTTTGAGACTAGGATCTAAATAATACAAAATAATTCAGAGATAAAAGAAATATACACATAGTATATATCTATATCTCAATCTGTGGTGGTGATATGAATCATGGATATTGTATAGTTCAATTATGATGGTATTTAGAGGCTCTGTGTATGCTGATTATCCATATAGATATATCTGTATGTGTGTGCAGTAAGTTATGAAGTGAGCTGCCAAGCCATGACATCTCATTGGCTGATTCTTTCCTTTTTTTTCTTTTCTTTTGATTTATGGAAAAACGTACGTGACTTAAAAACTGAGCACCTCAGCCGTTTATAAGTGTACAGTTCAGTAGCATTAAGTACATTCGTGTTGTCATGCAGCCAGTCTCTAGAACTCTTCACTTGATTAAATTGAAACTCTGCATGGGACTTCCTTGGTGCTCCAGTAATTAAGACTTCACCTTCCAATGCAGGCAGCAAAGGTTCAATCCCCAGTTGGGAAGCTAAGGTCCCATATGCCTAGTGGCTAAAAACGAAAACATTAAAAACAGAAGCAATATTGTAACAAATTCAATAAAGATTTTGCAAAATGGTCCACATCAAAAAAAAAAAAAAAAAGGGAAGAAACTCCACATACATTAAAAACATGTAGGGACCCCCTTCCCCAGCCCTTGGAGACCACTATACTACTTTCTATCTGTGTGAACTGACCACGTACTTTAAATAACTGAACTTGCGGTTTTTGTCTTTTTGTGACAGCCTTATTTCACTTTGTATTATGTTCTAAAGTTAATCAGTGTTGTAGCATGTGACAGGATTCCTTTACGAGGCTGAGTGTCTTTCAGTATGTATGGACCACATTTTGTTTATCCAGTCATCTGCTGGTGGACATTTGGGTTGCTTCTACCTCCTGGCTACTCTGAAGAATGCACCATGAACATGACTGTATAGACATCTCTTTAAGACTTTGCTTTACATTCTTATTGGCCAATTTCGGATGCAAGAGTGAGTCACTCTTCTTGCATGAGGATGATGAAGTTTTTGTTTTTTAAAAACTAAACCATTTTTCCACCATGTCTTTTAAAAAAATTAAGTAGTCCAAAAATTAGTGGATCAACAAGAATTGAAATATTTAAACACCAGTACAGTGAGCCTAGTAAATTGAAGGCATCCTCCAAGGTCAGTCAGGTTCAGATGTCAGAATTTGTTCCCTGAACAATAATTCTGATCTGTTCCTGTAAGTGGAAGATCACCTTGGATCTTCTCAGGAAAAGTCCTGGTCATCCCGTGTGGCAGAGTACAGACACGGAGTCCTGGGCTCTGGTCTTGTCGAGTAGCCAGGTGGCCAGTGATGAGCGCCAATCAAGATGGCAGGTTGGGGCTCCCCACCAGACTGCATTCTAACCGAGGCTGGAGTTTCATTCCGACTCTGGTTACTCCCCTGCAGCCTTGAGACACCTTCAAGGACAGCAAGCCAGGGTGACATATTCTCCCCTGACCCAGGGAGTTTAGAAGGGCCCACAGTGAGATATTTTGGGGGAAACTCATTGCCAATCAGGGCTGGCTTCCCTGCATTTCTCTGAGTCCTAAGGATGGAACTGCCACCTTCCTGCCTTTCTTCTGGGGGAGAGGGCTTCACTGTGCTGCATCTTCATTGTGAACAAACAGATGATTCTTTTGGGTCAAGTCTTCTTTTTCTGTTCCTGTTTTCATTCTTTTTCTTTTCTATTTTTTTTTGTCTCTCTCTTTTTTCTCCTGATACACAGGCTTTGCAGTGCATGCTGGTCTCTCTTCAGGCAGAACTTGACATTCAAAGGTACTTGATGAAAATTGAATCATCTCAGCGAGTTAGTACCTTTTCTTCTCGTCGCACCTCGCCCCCGTTGCCTTCACTCGGCTGCGTGTGGCGTTCTAATCTGTGTCAGCCTGTCCCTTTTCCTGCCCTGGTTTCACCCTCTTGGAGCCAAACGCTTGCAGCATCCCCAAACGTGTGCATTTTTGTTTAATCGTGAGAGTGAATATTAAAGACGAACACTAATAGCATGCTTGCTTCTAAGTATTTCATGTACTTGCCACAGATGGAGGTGTAGGGTCAGCAGTAACGCAATAGCAGTTCAGAGATCTGTTCAGCCCCTCTGAAAAGCGGGGCTCCGGCCGCATCAGCTTCCTCATGGCAGAAAACAAACCTTGCCTTCTAACAATCTTCAGAGCTCTGGGACTCTTCCTTCCCATGACTCCAAAACATCCAGTGTGGGAAACAGACCAGGTCACTGACGTATAGCTTAATATTAAAAATGGAGTCTTCCCTGGCGGTCCAGTGGCTAAGACTGCATTTCTAATGCGAGGGGCACAAGTTTGATCCCTGGTGGGGAACTAAGATCCTACATGCTGTGCGGTGCAGCCAATAAATAAAATAACTTAAAAAATCCCCCACAAAACTGCAGTTAAAATAGGGGCAGACATATCTCTAGCACCAAGCAGTGTTATAAATGCTTTACAAGCCTAAAACCTCCCACACCAGCCCCATGGGGTAGGTGTCCTGTGGTTCCCATTTTATAAATGAGGAAGCTGAGGCACAGAGACGTTAAGTAACTTGCCCAAGGTCACACAGCTAGTAAGTTACAGAGTCAGTGTCAATGTATTATTTATTTCCCCGTGATCCTTAGTGCCCCCTGTTTCCTAATACATCAGTTTAGAATGTTACAGCTGGAAGGAAGTGGGAGAATTTCCAGCACTTGGAAACCTGGCAAGTTGCATACCTGTGCCAACCGGTCCATTGGCACATGGCCACTCACATCCTTTGATCCCCCAAACGTGGCCTGTTTCTTTATTATCGCCCAGATAAGAACTGTTTGGTGTTTATTGTGAGGCCCTAAACACACCTGTGTTTAGGCAGAAGCATCCAGCAGTCTGGCTTTTATGCCTATGTGACCTCCTGTCCATTCGGTCAGGGGTCAGTGACCTCTTCACCTTCCTTTTCTTAATAATCAGTCTCTTTGATCTTTTCCAAGGTCAGGAGCTCAAATTAGAAAGTTCCTGCCCAAACAAATAGACACAGAAGGAAAAGTTGGGCAGCGCATGCTGCAGAGACCCGTGGTCCTACCCTCCCATCTCAATTCCAAGGGGGTGTTTACCATTAATTTTTTTGCACGCGTTTTTAATCGTTCTCATGTGTTTCTGTAATTCATGCAAAATGGAGACATCTTTAAGATTTCCTTGCGCACATACTGTGCACCAAACAGAAACTCAGAAAAGGAAGCGAACATGTAAGCTCGTCCCTGTAGTTTCACAGGCTGCCGTTAGTTTAGAGACCTGACATCGTGATCTGGGGTTTTCTAGTTTGGAGTCCGCCTCACTATTCTTTTTTCCTTAGAGCCTGAAATAAATGATCAACGCTGACTTTTGTTTTTTGATGCAGCAGCAAATAATGGGATATGTGAGAATTTTTTCAAGAGCTTTTAAAAAAACTTTTGGCCACACCTCATGGCATGTGGGACCTTAGTTTTCCTACTAGGGATCAGGCCTGAACCACTTGTATCACTGGACCCCCAGGGAAGTCCCAAGAGCTTTTTTTAAAAAAGAAAAAAACACAAGTTACAATGACGGTAGGGTTTTTTTTTTTGAAGGAGGAGGGATGAGAGTTAAGGTTGGAAATTGAAGACGTTCTTCCTTCTCTTTAATAAAGCAGTGACTCTCAGAGCCTCCGAGGATGTCAGAATCTCTATTTTGAAGTTGGTAATCATTTACCGACTTTAGGCAAGGTGGTCACAGTAAGAGGTGGGCTGTATCCTCTCCTCACATAGAACCCCACAAACCATGGAATCTCCAGTAGGGAGCCAAGCCATTTCAAACCATCCTCAAGAGAATCGTACTGCATAAGGGCAGCTAAACGTTTTCCATCATTTATAGTTGACAGATTCCTGTGAATTTTTTTCCATGGCTCTTCACCACAATTTTTACATCAAGCTGATACTGCTTCTTTTATAAAAGTGAGAACTAAGGTTCACAGAGTTTCCCTGTGGGGTCGCTCTGCCAGTGCACAGCAGGATTGGAGTCTCATTTGGCAAGAACAGCCTGATAACAAGAGGAAAGTCCTCTCATTCTAAATCTTGTTTTCCTTCCCTCTCCAAATCCTGGTATTCTTTCCTGTAGCAGAACTAGAGGGAAATAGAATCTTTGGCCTGAGATCTCCCTAGCGGTCCAGTGGTTAGGACTCCGTCCTTTCAGTGCTAGGGGTGCAGGTTCGATCCTTGGTTAGGGAACTAAGATCCCACATGCTGTGAGGTGCGGTCAAAAAAGAAAATGAAAAAGAATCTTTGGCCTGAAAAGCTCCTCTTCAGAATTTTCACAAGGTGTGTTTTCATTTGAAAATCATTCCAGGGAGACTGGAGGGCAGTTGGTGGTGGTGATGGGCTACGTGTGTTTAGAAACGAGAGTTTGAAAATAACAGCAGCCTCTGCTCCCAGGATGCCTGGAGAGGGTCTGGCCACAAGCCCCAAAGCTTGGTGACCTCGGGCACCACAGTATCCCCTCTGATCCAGTTCCCCAAGGTTCTCTTCACTGTGGGGATGGACATCTTCAGACCTCCCAGGACAGGCTGCTAGCCGGGAAGCTTGTTCAGTTTCACAACAAGGTAGTTAAGCTCTAGGGGCATCACCCCGAGGCCTGGACCCCCACATCCTCTCCAGACTGAAGTCTGGGCCGTGGGGATGAGCTTAATAATGGCTTTCCTAAGGATGCCTGCTAAGGTGTATATTTAGCACACTGTGTGTTATGCTCGTATTTCACTTGAATTTGAAAGCCTGCAAGCAGGTGCCTTTCCTTTCATCACTGCAGAACCAGCAGTCCTCAGGCGGACACCTTTTATCCCGAAGCCTTTTAAGTGCATTCCAGGCTCTCTGAATTACAACGGCATCTGCCGCCTTGCCCGAAGCCTCTTCCAAGGAGGACGGTAGGAGCCAGAGCCTCGGAAACTGTTGTTTATAATGCACACCGTCTTGTGTCAAAAGTAAAAAGAGAGAGAGAGAAAAACCTGATTGATTTAAGGCAGCTTGCCATAGAGAGACACCTACCTTCAGGATGATAAACTAAAAATCGGAAGGCAAAACCTCCTAAGAGGAGGAGACAAACTTATGAATGTAGCTAACTCTGATTAGCTTGAACCTTAAATGTAGCTTTGACTTTTATGACATACATGGTATTTTCTCTAAATGTGATATACTCCTTATAAGACAAAGTACGACTACTCCTTCACGAGACCACGTTGTTTTCCCTGTTTTAAATTCCAAAAGAAGCGTTGTTTGCTCATGCCTTCAGAAAAGGGACATCCATCAACACAACAGACAGGGTCAACAGGAGAACAGCACTATTCTTCATCCGGCCTTTTCTTTTACATCAACTCCTTCAAGAGGAAGCACACCACTAAATAATAATTGCAGGAACGTGCATCTGAAAGGGGTGGATGGGGGGCTGAGCTAATGAGATCCAGATTTGGAACTTGCTGATGGAAGGACGCTAAAAAGAGATGATGGTGAGCCAGGCCTTATCGCCTTTAAATAGGATTTACCTCTTTCTGGCTTTGAAGGGAAGTCAGAGAGTAGCTGATTCAAGGTATTCTTTTAGAAGCGAGTCTGTGCTATGTTTCAGGTAGGACGTGAGGTTGGCAGTCAGCAGGTTGACAGAAATCCCGGAAGTGGCAGCAGCTGCACCTTGTCTGGGGGTCAGCCCGCTTTGTCCTCTTCTCCAGGCACAGACCTCTTAAAGGAAAAAATAAAACAATCACATCATCTACACATTATGAAGGTGTTGGAAAGTAGAAAAATATCCAAGAGATCATAGAAAATGGCTAAAATTCTTAATTTACCTGGAGTCAAATTGAAAGAGCCTTAAAATGAAGTTACTATAATGATGTCAGAGCTCTCGAGGGGAGCGTCTGTTTCCTTAAAATGTGAACGCATGATCTGCATGTTCAAAATTGAATGGACGGCTCTGGGCTCTTCTGTTTTAACTGTTGCTTTTTTGGAAGTTGGAAGTCTGTGCAGTTCTGGATTCCTGCAGAAGTTTGCATGACATGAGAATGGAAATGTGACTCCTTTTCTGTGTTTTCCCCATGAATGTGTGTCCTCATTTAGAGGCTCTCTTGGAGGATGAACCTTTTACCTGGAATCTAACCGCAGGAGCTTAACGCAGGAGAAACCCAAGATGGGTGTGGGTACCTTCAGGTCACTGAAGATGTGGATCCTTCTGGATTAAATGCTCTGTGAGAGTCTTCCCTTCCAGTGATCCACTCTAAAAATAGCACGCTTACCCAGGAATTCTCTGATCTGCAAAAACTCTAAAAATAGCACGCTTACCCAGGAATTCTCTGATCTGCAAAAGCAGTATTATCCTCGTGTTGGAGACATAAAGAAGAAAGCACGTTACTCACAATAGGCTAAGTTTCTTCCAACTGAGTGACTGACACGTTCATTTTATGGGCTTCCCTGGTGGCTCAGACTTTACGGGATGTGCCCGCCATCCAGGAGACCTAGGTTGCATCCCTGGGTCGGGAAGGTCCCCTGGAGAAGGGAATGACAACCCACTCCAGTAGTCTTGCCTGGAGAATCCCATGGACAGAGGCTCATGGTGGGCTACAGTCCATGGGGTCTCAGAAGAGTTGGACACAACTGAAGCAACTTGGCACACATGCATTACTCATAATACTATTGTGTGAAAGAAACCAAGGCTAATATTCGGGTGTATTGCTTCCATTTCTTTTTTCTTTCTATTAATTTGGCCGCGGGTCTGAGATGCAGCTTGTAGGATCTTTGATCTTTCCTGTGGCATATGCAATCTTTAGTTGTGGTATGTGAGCTCCTGTTAGTTGCTGCATGTCGGATCTAGTTCCCCGACCAGGGATTGAACCCAGGCCCTCTGCACTGGGAGTGTGGAGTCTTGGCCACTGAGCCACCAGGGAAGTCCTTTGCTTTCATTTCTTATATTATGGAAAAACAATTCTTTAAAACACCTTGATCATGACTGCATCAATCCCATAGTGTGGCTCCATTGTAATTTGTTAACCAGCCTTCTAAATCGTTTCTAGATTGATTTATTCTATTAAATATGTACTACATACAGATTTTTCTCCCTGACCATCTAGTACAGGAAGTATCAAATTTTTAAATTTTTGTAAATCAGATTTGATTTCAGCAGTTACTAAGAAATGTATTCTCATCACTTGGGGTCATAAAGAAAGTCTAAGGATCGAGTCTAGTCTGATAGAACTGGATAAAGTTTCTGGGTGCCCTGGGACTCAGCAGATAGCCTCCTGGGGGTCTGTTTGCAGGCTGATTCTTGGGACTGTCTGCCCAGCTAAACCAAGGCACACACTTTCTGCCACTGTGAGCACACCACACACCCCTCCTCCACTGGGAGCTACTCCCTGTAAATGAAATCCAGATCTCCATAATTTGAAGAACATCACCACCACCAGCACCACTAACACCGGCATCCTCTTCCCGGCCCTGGAAAGTCACTTACCTGCCTCTTCCTGACCAGTTAGCAGCCTTCCTCCTCTCCCACTGGGGGAAGAGTGGGCAACCCCAGACTCATCCTCCAAATGCCTTTACCTTGAGTCCAGTCTAGAGAGGAACTCTTCGGGGTGGCCTCTGTAACACTAAGGCACTGTTCACAGCCCTTCCCCCTGGAAAGGCCTTGGGACACAAAGGTTTGGCAGTTTCCGCAGGAAGTTGGGGATGGGGGTAGATTTCCCAACATTTTTTTGCTTGTCTCTAGCTGACAGCTACGAGGACAAGCTGTGCCGTGTGCTTAGCTGCTCAGTCATTTCTGACTCTGCAACCCCATGGGTCGTAGCCCTTCAGACTCTTCTCTCCATGGGGGTTCTCCAGGCAGGAATACTGGAGTGGGTAGCCTACCCCTCCTTCAAGGGATCTTCCCAGCCCAGGAATCAAACTGAGGTCTCCTGCATTGCAGGCAGATTCTTTGCCAGCTGAGTTACCAGGGAAGATAAATTGGTAGTATCTCAGAAGAGTCATTTGATGCACAAATACTGAGAGAGAGTGTGTTTGTGTCATGTGATGCTTCTCTGTTTTTGTTTAAGACTCACCTTTTAAGACGCGTTTCTTTTCGGCTGCGCTGGTGGCTGCGCACGGGCTTTCTCTAGCTGCGTTGAGCCGGGGCTGCTGTCTGGCTGCAGTGTGCGGCCTTCCCATTGCAGTGGCCTCTGTTGTTGCGTGGGCTCTGTGCTCATGGGCTTCAGTCACTGCAACACGTAGGCTCCACAGCTGTGGCTCACAGGTTCTAGAACAGGCTCAGTAGTTGTGATGCCCAGGCTTAGTTGTCCCAAGGCATATGGAATCTTCGAGACCTGCGATCGAACCCATTTCTCCTGCCCTGGCAGGTGGATTCTTAACCACTGGACCACCAAGGCAGTCCCTGTGTCTGCACAGAGATGTCCTTGTCAAGCGTTTCTTGGCATCTGCAGAAGGGGCTTTGCTTGGCGAGAGCGGGTTGGTGGAGGGGCCCTCCCTGGCTCACTCAGCTTGCCTGTGGCCGACTCTCAATGGGGAGGAAGGGGTGGTGACTACTTAGCCTCATGGCCTTTTCATCTTTCTCATCTGATAATGAAGTAATACCCACAGTGAAGGGAAAATGGGGAAACAAAAGACACAGTTGTACTTTGCTCAACTGCTGAATCGTCTGATTTTACTCCAGACCAAACATCTTTCTGTTTTCACAGGTGAAAATCATGAAAAATGTCTGGGTACCCTTTTGGTAGAAAGAGGGAGGAAGGGCTTGAAATATTACCCTTGAAGAAACAGGGTATAAATTGAGTTTATCAAGGATAATTCATCAAAAATAAATCCTAGAGGAAAACGTATTCCCTTTGTCCAAGCTGGGGAAGAGAAATACTGATTTTCAGGGCTAAACTTAAATCGGTCCTTATGAGGATTTCAGATATGCGCATTTAAAAGTTGGTATTAGAATGGGAGGTGTGTGTGCATACATGTCCTGCTCGTTATAAGGCCCAGAAGTTCCTGGTTACCCCGGAAGTGACAGATGTCCACAGATTCACTCCCAGGAAGCACCCAAATACACACTAAACAACCGTGTGTATTTATATTACCAGTGGGGCCCTTTAATGCTTGCACCCAAGTTTTCTATTAAAAAACAAAAGCTGATTTCTCTCCTCTAAGTCGTTAGCTCCAAGCTCATCCAAATTAAACAACTACATAATTGTTACAAAACTAAGTACAGCTCTCTCTTAATACACTTCTCACATCAGTCTGTTATGTTCTAGAACCAGGGATGTCTTCAGTGTGTTCCCCAGATTGGCCATCAGCATAAGAAAAGGCCCTGAGGAGATGTTTGCTCGGGTCTCATTTTTCTGGCCATCAGCCACAGAAGCTGAGCGAAGTGGTAAAGAGCTGTGGGGAGACCGGGGCCCGCTGCTCCAAAAGCGCCCACCCTAGGGTGTGAATCTTGGGGTGCGCCTGAGAATGGCAGGTCCTCTGTGGCTGCGGCCCGCCACCAGCTGGGTTTATGTAAGGACAGAAGCCCGTGTGCCGTCTTGGAGCTCTTGGTCTTCACATCCTCAGACCCAAACCCAGCAGAAGCCTTAGACTTCAGAAACCAGAGGGGCGGAGGAGGGGGCAAAAGAACTGCTCTGTGGCTCTAGAAAGGACTCTCTGAGCAGATTTTGAAGCTTAAACCTTCCGTGGGGCAATTTGTCAATTCTTCTGACATTAGTGGAGCTGGAAGGAGGGGTGGTAAAGAAAGCTGAAGTCCAGGGAATCATTCAATATTTGTGAATTTCAAATATCTTGCTCCTTGCATCTTTCATAAGAGTGCATGACACCTAGAAAATTCTCTTGGGTTGACATCACATTTTTGGCTGGAATTTTGAGTTGAAATCATCACACTTGGAAAGTGCATGGGGGATTTTCCATCTTAGTTGCAGCATTCTAACTCTCGGTTGCGGCAGGTGGGATCTAGTTCCCTGACCAAGGATTGAACCCGGGCCCCCTGCATTGGGAGCACAGAGTCTTAGCCACTGGGCCACTCTGGAAAGCCTTTTTTGAAAAAGGAAAGATTAGAATGGATGAGTGGGGTTCAGGTGGCCTTGTTATGCAGGCCGCCCCTTCCTGCACGACCCCAAATAACTTCCGGTTTGAGGTAGTTTGGGGTCGCCTGATGGTTTAGGGAAACCTCTGGAAGAGGGAGGTGAGTTGGTGTCATGTGTGCCCATGAAGTGCTGAGTGAAATCTAGCCTTCCAGACCCTTGAGTCCTGCCCAGGTTGCTCAGAAAGCATCTCCACCATCCTCTGCCTCCCGAAGCTTCCCAGTTAGGGGCAGCGTTCTTCAGAGGCTCAGGGCAGGGGCCCCCAATGCCATGCTGTAGATGATGCATGTCTGAGAAAAGGCTTCTCCTGAGCCAAAACAAGAACAGTTACACCCAACAGAAAGACTGTGTTCTTAACCAATCTGAACTGTGTAAGTATCTTCCCACCCATTTTTGGGGTATTAAAATATCTTTCCAAGATGACCAGTGCAAGTTCCTAGCATGAAGCAGGGCACTCAAAGCCAGTGCTCTGGGACTACCCAGAGGGATGGGATGGGGAGGGAGGTGGGAGGGGGCTCAGAATGCATGTCAATGTATGGCAAAACCCACCATAATATTGTTAAGTAATTAACCTCCAATTAAAATAAATTAAATTTTAAAAATCTTTCCTTTCTCCGGCCATATTGCTGTCATACAGAGAGAAAGCATGAGTGGGTGACTTCACCCAGACCATCCCTAGCTCTTCCTCACCTCTGCGCTTCCTCCTCTCTGGACCCATTATTTAATGTCAGCAGTTATCCCCTAAACCTCACTCTGCCCTGCACTATCACAGTGATGCACCTCGTAGCACTTTTTGTCCAGTTGTTACACGTATTTTATTCTTGGCCCCCAAATGTCCCTTATATGCATTATGAGCTCAACAGTCACATACAGCCCTTTTAACCCCTGGATCCTCACACTGTGCTGAGTACCGAGTCCCTGTTTCAAATGCTTTTTGACTTTTTTTTGTTTCAATATGTCATATCACAGAGTGCCTGACACCAGTGTCAGCAATTTTCATTGTCTTTTTTCTGCCCTAAACGATGTCTCAGCAGCGAGCTGGCATCCGCAGGGAGAGCGCGGTGTGAGGAGATTGCTAATACGCAGTGATAGTTTGCAACGAGAAAGTGAATGACATAAAAACGAGAACAGGAGTTTATATTTGGAACTGAATGGCTGTGGATAGGAAGTTTCAAAAAAAAAGATGGAGCCCTCGTATCTTTATTTTTATACGTACGCCCGCCAAGATGACCCTGAACAAGAAATCGAAATTTTATTTTGATTTTCTTCAAGGATTATTGCCTTTTGCAATGGAAAATGACAACTCATCAAATGCATCGTGTCTGCCGTAGGCTGCAAAGATGACCAGACAGCAGAAGCTGTCATTGTGTTCATGCTGCTTTAAGTAATATTATTACTTGGCCATTTTGCTAAACTAAATGTATATTCTTTTTTTTTTCTTATCGAAGTCAGGGATGAGGACATTTTGACTTGATATTCCACTGAGCGTAGTAACCAGGTAGCTATTTCATTGAAGGATGATATGAATTTATATAACTCTTGGTGAGCTGGGCAATGATTTAGGGTTGATTTTTTTTTTTTAAGTTTAATAATACTCTTAAAAAGAGTGCCAAAGCCAGATCCAGATCTTTGTAACAGAAGCAGATTTTATGAAAAATAAACTACTTTGGGACCTTGCATGGAAAAACCCAAAGCAAAGAGATAGTTGTCTGTCTTTCTGGTCGTGATGTGTTGTGTTAGTCACTCAGTCCTGTCCGACCCTTTGTTACCCCATGGTCTGGAGCCCCCCAGGCTCCTCTGTCCATGGAATTCTCCAGGCAAGAATACTGGAGTGGACTGTCATTTCCTTCTCCAGGGGATCTATGATCTGAGCTGAGAGTTTCCTGTGGAACACCTAGGCTGGCCACCTCCATGAAGGGGGTACCAGGGGCTTTGTGCTGACCTTATTCCTGTTTTCCTCTATGGAAATGTCCTGTAGCAAGGTGTGGATGTCTAGGTAATACAGTAGTGCTCCTACCAAGACGGGTCTCCTGGTACGTTTAGCAAAAGGGAAAGAAGCTGATGATCCCATCCTCAAAGGGCTCCCTTAGAGTGCCAGGCACACCTGGGCATCCCTGAAAGAGTTCTGTGCCCTTGAGGCAGGACCAACTCTGTGTGATTCTTAGTGTGCATGTTCAGTCGTGTCCGAGTCTTTGTGACCTCATGGACTGTAGCCCACCAGGCTCCTCTGTCCATGGAATTTTCTAGGTAAGAATACTGGAGCAGGTTGCCATTTCCTGTTCCAGAGGATCTTCCCAACATAGGGATAGAACCCACGTCTCTTGTGTCTCCTGCATTGGCAGGCAGATTCTTTACCAACTGTGCCACCTGGGAAGCCCTTGTTCCATAAATTATTAAGGGTTTCAAGGCAGCCACAGCAGAGCATGAAACAAAACCCAGAACCCTTTTAAACACTTGAGTCGATTGTTCACCCACAAAGTTGGTCCTACCTTGAGAAGTAAGTGCTTTGGTGTTTTGAACTTCAAAGTACATTAGCATCCTTAGGAAAACTTAGAAGAAATTAACGGATACAAACAACCATCACGCCCCCCAAAACAAACAAACAAAAACATAGCTCCTGGGGGCTGCCTATATCCCACCACCATCAGCACCTTTGGCAGTTTAATAAGAGAAGACTCACCACCTGATTAATTCGGATCCACTTGCCATCTGGAAGGTGCCTGGAATCATGTAATGAAGCAGGGGTGGGCTTTCGGGGTGGGGAAAGCTGAGATCAGGCTTTCATTCAATGAACACCTATCCATAAAGAACATTACAAAAGATAAGGAAAGACACTACATAATGATCAAGGGATCAATCCAAAAGGAAGACATAACAATTGTAAATATTTATGCACCCAACATAGGAACACCTGAAGCCCCTGGTGGCTCAGATGGTAAAGAGTCTGCCTGCAATGTGGGAGACATGGGTTCAATCCCTGGGTCAGGAAGATCCTCTGAAGAGGGAAATGGCAACCCACTCCAGTATTCTTGCCTGGAAAAGCCCATGGATGGAGGAGCCTGGCAGGCTACCGTTGATGGGGTCGCAAAGAATCGGACAGACTGAGCAACTTTCACATTCATTCAGCAGAAGCCCCCCAGTTTCCCTGACTCCTTTTCTCTGACCTTCTACATGTACAACCTCCAGCCTCCACACAACAGCCCAAATGATCTTATAAAAACTGTACCTGATCCTGACCCCTCCCCGTTCTCGCTGCCTCAGGTGACACTCTGGTAGCTTACAGTCAGAGTGAGAGCTCTCCCCTTGACCCCAGGGCTCTGTGGCGTCGGGGGTCTGCTGGTCTCCAGGGCTTACCACTTCTTTCTTTCTGCCTTGGGAACTTTGCACACGCTGCCTTGTCTTTTCACCCCCCCCCCACCCCGCCCCCGCCCCTGGCGTGTCCCCTTCTCCCAACTTCCATCGTCCTGGAGATCACAGTTTACTTGCTTTTCCAGTTCTCCACTAAATACACCCCCTCGCCAGCCTGGATTCTCACTGTCAGTGTCTTCTGCGTCTGTCCCCTGTAAGCACATGAGGGCAGGATCATATCTGTCTTGCCTGTTGTTCTATTCCCAGTACAAACCATGTGCTAGCATGTACCTAGCATGTACCTGGAATATACTAGGCACTTGGTAGGTGTTCGTTGAAAGGATGAATGGACGTACCAAACAGTTCATGGTGTAAGCTTAATTACACACTATCTTGTGTTGTTATCCTTCACTAATTTCACCAATTAGTTTGAAAATCTTTGACATCGGGCAGTGTGATATCTGTCTTTCTGTCTCAGTTGCTCACGGTGCTCAGTGTATGTTCAAGAAATGTTATTGACCAATATAACTTATGAATGTTTCACAGATTCATTACAGCATAGATAACCAAGCGAGAAATTCAATTATGTATTATGTGTGTCTGAGTTATTATAGGTACTTTCTGCTGTTTGTCAAGGTTAAGGGATAACCGAAACTAGACAGTCTGAATTGTGGAATTTCTGCCTCAAAAGAAAAGAAATCAAGTGTGATAGAAATATCTCTGTCACAGTTGTATTTTATTGATTTTTGGAAACAGTCTAGAGAGAGGAGTTTAGAGGACTGGTTGTATTCAGTTTACTCTGGTGTGAGGGCATCTTCCGTGTGAGGTTATAAAAATATGCACCGTCCTATCTGCTGTGATTATAACCACTGCCAGAATTTGTCTGGCAAAAGGAACTAATTTGCCGTCATTCTTTTTATTTATTGGCTGCACTGGGTATTCGTTGCTGCGAGCAGGCTTTTTTTGCAGCAAGTGGCGGCTACTCTTCACCGCAGCACAGGCTTCTCATTGCAGTGGCTTCTCTTGTTGCGAGCGTGCAGTGCAGCAGTTGTGGCACAGCCGGAGTCGCTCCACGACATGTGGATCCTCCTCAGTCAGGAATCGAACCGAGTCCCCTGCACTGGTAGGCAGATTCTTAACCACTGGACCACCGGGGAAGTCCCTGCTATCCTCCTCTCCAGTAATGTAAGAAGCAAGTCACTCAGTCACGTCCCAACTCTTTGCAACCCCATGGAATGTAGCCCACCGGGCTCCTCCATCCATGGGATTTTCCAGACAAGAATACTGCAGTGGATTGCCATTTCCTTCTCCAGGGGATCTTCCCAACCCAGGAACTGAACCTGGGCCTCCTGCATTGCAGGCAGGCACTTTACCATCTGAGCCACCAGGGAAGCCTGTAATGCACCTTGTCCTCAACTCCTTGCTTGAATTGGCATTTGCACTGTTATGTCCAGTGATAAAAACCTTAATGGAATACTCACTCAGGGACAACTTTTTTTCCAGTAACTTGCACAACTGAGATTCTGACCCACTGGGTCTTTATTTCTATATCCAGCCCTTCCAATGGACTGTTTTTTGTTGCCATGTTGTTCTTCCAGCTCAGCAGATCTTGATGGTATAGAAAATATTTTCAGCTTAAGTAGTAACAATCTGTTTTCCCACTTTCTTTCAAATGCCTTTTGCAGACGAGAAGCCCCAAACTCTCTCACAGTCCTCAGCCTCCCAACTTGGGCGACCCAGTGGAGCATCTATCAGAGGCGTCTGCTGATTCTTTGGAAGCCATGTCTGAGGGAGAAACTCCCAGTCCTTTCTCCAGAGGCAGCCGGACTCGGGCAAGCCTTCCGGTGGTGAGGTCCACCAACCAGACGAAAGAAAGATCTCTGGGTAAGCTTCAAAAGGCAGCTTCTGATTTTTATTACTGCACGTGTGTGCGTTTATACTTCTGAACACAGACCCCTACATCGGAATGTTAATTTGATCTTGATTTATAAAACCTCAAGTACTCAGAAACTCCGATGACTTAACATGAAGCCTTGAGATTTACCTGCTGGAGAAGCATCTAGTCCAGGTGGTCTCTGGGGCTAGGCACATGCAGGACTGGCTGGGGTTGGCACTCAAACAAGAGGCTAGCAGTTCTTGTCTGTGTCCTGGTATAGGGAATAGCAAGGGACATTCTGCCGAATGAGCCTCATTTCTTAGGAACCTCCTCCCCAGTTTCAGAACTGTGGACGGTTGGGGTATGAGACCCACTCCACTGTCTGACAGTCCAGGGAAGGACATGAATGGCTCCAGGAAGAAGACGTGCAGTGTGGCCAGCACCCCCCATGACTGGTCATGAAAGCCAGAAACACAGGGCTGTTTGCCCTGCCACCACATGAAAGGGTGGAGGGGCTTAGCAAGAGGTTAGCACAGCCTTTTCTTTCAACAAGCTTTTAGGAAACACTTGTGATCAGTTGCTTCAGTTGCGTGGAACTCTTTGCAACCCTGTGGGCCATGACAGCCTGCCAGGCTCCTCTGTCCATGGGATTGTCCAGGCAAGAATACTGGTGTGGGTTGCCATGCCCTCCTCAAGGGGATCTTCCTGACACAGGGATCAAAACCCGTATCATTTATGTCTCCTGCATTGGCAGGTGGGTTCTTTATACCTGGGAAGCCCCTGCCCTCACTTAGCATCTGCTTTTTCATAATGGATATTCACTTTCTGTCTCGCTTTGCTTCTTTTTTCTTCCTGGCCCTTTAACAAAAGGCACAGATCCTGAAGATTTAGACATTTTTGCAAATCATGTTGGTATTTCATAGGGTTAACCTGCCTTCTCAAGGTTCTGATTCGGTACCTGTGTTTACAGACATTTGGGGTCAGGAGAAAGAGGGGACAGGAACGGGATCAACCCACAAAAGGCTTCAGGGTGGGCAGAAGACAGCTGAATTCTGCCTCTTAAAACCAAGCAAATGCCTTGCTTGAAGAACAGAGAAGACTGTGGGAAGGTATCCTGATGTTGTTTCCTCGGTCACAGATGGTAACCAGAGCAAACTGGGTTCAGACACTGTCCTAGGTCTTTTTTTCTTTCTTAAAGCTGTGCTGGATCTTTGATGTCATGCAGGGGGCCATTCTCTAGTGGCAGTGTGCGGGCTGCTCACTGGGGTGGCTTCTCTTGTGGAGCATAGGCTTTAGAGTGCAGGGGCGCATGGACTCAGCACTTGTGGTGCACAGGTTTAGCTGCCCCGAGACATGTAGGATCTTAGTTCCTGGACCAGGGATCGAACTGATGTCGCCTGCATTGCAAGGTGAATTTTTAACCACTGGAGCACCAGGGAAGCCCTGTCCTAGGTCTTTTAAAGAGAAAAACAAAATGAACAAGCCAAAAAATTATTGGTATTAATTTTTAACCTTCGGTTTTGTATACTTCACGTTTGGTTGATAATCCAGGGTCCTCATTTTACTAGTGAAAGATGAAAGCCATGGAAAATCTCCTTTTTGTTTTCTGAGGAACATAGTTAATTAAATCGCAGAAGTGGGAAGGCCCTCTAGTTCCTATTAACTCCATTTACCAATGAAGGCATGGGGTTTGCAAGGGTGCAGTGCACCCAGGGAGCATATGGGGGCCCTGGCAGTGTCAGTAGGATCCAGGCTGGCGCTTTCCATCTAGAGTACAGGCCTTAGTCTTCTCTTAATCCCGCTCCTGCTTGAGGCAGGAGCCCAGGAACCAGCCAAGAAGTGGAATTTCTCCTTTGTGCTTTGCAGGAAATGAATCAGGTTCAGTTCTCTGTAAAGATAGGCTGTGCTTTGCAAAATAGAATGAAAGAGAAGAACAAATACTTCTGTACCTTCCCCCTTACCTGGGGAACAGCACGCCTGTGGGATAATGGAGCCTTTGTCTTACAGGCAGGAATTTCCCCTACAGCCAAGCGCACTTGGCAGTGCAGGTATCCGTAGATACTGGCTGCCTTAGAAAGCCAACCTCTGGGCTTCGGGGCTGAAGGCTTAGGACAGGCAACCTTGCCTTAGGAATTGCTGAGCGTGGCTGGTAGTTTGTTTTCTCACGGGCCGGCTGAACTTATGCAAAACGCTGTTTTACTCTAAGCATACCTTGCTGTGAAGTTCTGGCAAGTCCCAGCAGATTCACAAATGCAAAGGAGGTGCTTATTCTTCCGGCTCCAGGAGGAGCTTTGGGGCCAGTGATTTCTCCAACTCCTGGATGGAAGGAGAGAAACGCAGGGAGAGGAGAGGAGCGAGAAGTTTGCCCCTTCGAGAGGAGCCCTGGGGCCAGAAAATGAGGCTGGCCCGGGCCAGTGCGCCTGACGCTGCCCTTCACCGCCTCTCTGTGGCCGACCTGGGAATGTCCTCTGGCCGCACCTGGCCTTCCTGACAATCCAATTGAGCCAGGATGGGAAATGAACAGGAAAGTGAGTCAAGGAGAGTCTATATACAGTCTCTCTGCCAGGGGCCTTGCTGGCTTCCTGTCCGAAAAAGTCCCTGTGTGCCTGACTCTATTTAACACCCAGACATGGGAACAGCAGGTTCCCCAGAGAGCAGGACTGGGAGCAGCGGGGCCCCCCCAGCATTTCAGTGGTGAAGGCCATTTAGGACCCCAGACCTCGGAGGCTGCAGATGAAACTGAGCTGTGATCTCTTGCAAACCCACTCTGGGAGCCACCTGCAAGCCCCGGGTTTCCTTTGGGGGTCAGTGCAAAGTCATTTTCTCTTAATCCACAGAACTTGGGTAGGACCTTCCCACCCAAGTCCTGTTCATCTTGTGTTTAAATTTGTCATGGTTGGTTCTTCATGGATTATTGCGTTACTTTTGATTTTTTAAAAAATATCTTTAAAATATTGTTTATCTTGATTACTGAGTTTTGCAGGGGGGGTCGTAAATTGTGCGCCTGAGGAGAGTGCTTCACTCGCCTCACCCGAATAGCTGCCCATGTGTCACCCCAAGGATTCTGCGTATCATCCAGGCGACCTCCAGCCACAGGGCCCGGAAGGGGCGGGGGAGAGCCCGGCTCCCAGGCTTCGCTTCTGCACATGCGCAGTGTGTCACTGGTTCCCTTCCCCGGTCCTGGGCAGGGTCTGGACCAATTCTCCCGCTCCCCGGAGAGGATGCGACCTTGCTTTCACTTCAGGCAGCCTGTGCCTGGAGATAAACCTGCTGGCTTAATCATTTTTTCACTTGAATAATCCTACCTTTCTGGTGCTTTGGCGTATTTAGGATATGGGAGGAGCGCGGACTTGGTGCATTGCACAGAGGCTTTTAGAAGATGTGCCAGAGAGAGATGGGGCAGCTCTGAGGCGCTGATTAGGACAGAGAAGGGAGACATTGCTGGTGCCCGTGTAATAGTCTCTCTCCAATGCTCCCGTGTATGCAAGGTGGGAGCTTCTCATTCCAGGATTTCAGGTGGGGCCAAGTGACAGCAAAACCCAGAAATCTTGTCTGATGCTGGGAGCCAACTAGTCACTCTCAGAGATTTACAAAGCTGAAAGGTAAAGAAAAAAATTCGTTCAGCCGCTCTGATTTATAACATGACCAGTTCCAAAAATCCATCACCTCTAAATCTTTGCTTCTACGGAGCAGTGGATTCCCCGCACACTCCACCCATGCGGAGACCAAATGAAATTCTTCTCAGTGGAATTTATGCCATTTCTGCTCCCCTCTCTTTTCGGTGAAAAGAGAGATGGTTTGGGGAAAGGAAATCTCCAAAAGAAAGTAAAAACCGTTTTGCCATAGAGTGAAGTTTTAGAAATCATTTCCGTGTAAAATTGTCCACAGTAATTAGGTCTGGGTCTTAATGATGGAGTCGTTTCCTTTTAGTCATTGCTGTCTTGTAAATGTCTGGAATGCAACCGCGAGCAGGGGCTAGGGTCTGGCTGCTCCACAGTCAGCCGCGAGGGAAAGAAGAGCCACAAGTTCTTCCCACCCTTCTGTGTACCCTCAGGAATTTGAAAATAAAACTCATATAAAAGCACAGAGCAGCAACTTCCTCCTCACTGCAGCCAGATGCCTTGGGTGACTGTATCCTGAACGGTTAGCTTTGGAAAAGACACCTTGCTTACCAGCCTAGCAGCCAGAGGTGCTGCCATTTCTGGAGCAAATTTCCTCTTAAACACTCAGACTCAATAAATAAGACTGATTTTTAAAGGCTTCGGAGGATGTGAGACTCTTCGAGGGAGAACTTACCCAACGTGTGTGGCTCGTTGAGTATCTTTGGGGCTGTCCTCTTATTTTGAGGTGGTGACAGTGATGAGGACGATATCCAGGTGGGAGTATTTAGGGAACAGAAAGTTCACCACTGCTAGAATCTCCCCGCCTGTGCAGAAGAGTGAGTAGGAGGTTAGAGAAGAAGATGGAGGAGATGTCGACGTGTAAAGTGGAAAACCAAGGATGTTTATGGGTGAAGACTGTGAGCCTCGTATTAAGATTGTTTGATCACGAAGAGCTAGGCTCTGGAAAGTTAAGAAAAAAAAAGAAATTAATTTCAGACACATGGAAAGAGCAATGTTGCTGTACAGAGTAAAGAAAGCACTAAAGGGATTTAAGTGCCAGTAGTGGTTAACACTTTCACTTTTCTCTTTCATGCATTGGAGAAGGAAATGACAACCCACTCCAGTGTTCTTGCCTGGAGAATCCCAGGGATGGGGGAACCTGGTGGGCTGCCGTCTATGGGGTCGCACAGAGTTGGACACGACTGAAGTGACTTAGCAGCAGCAGCAGCAGCAGTGGTTAACAAGTAATATTATAAAAACTAAAATTTACAGAAGAGTTTGGTTGTAGGTCAGTAGCTTGGGAGCACATTCCTGACCTTTTTAGGGTGCCATCAAAGAAAAGGTGAAAGGGTCATTTCTAGCTTGGGAATTCAGTGAGCGGGGTGGGAGGATACAGCGACTGGCCAGCGTGGTCCACTGCAGTCTCCTTCTAACGTTCCTTCTTTTACTTTGGAGACTGGAAAGCAGAATCATTCTGGAATAGCAGATAAGCTGGGTTCCAGAAGTAGGGACCAAGGCATTTGTGGAGGCTTTGGATTTTCTTCAGCATCATTTGCTGAGCGGTCTCAGGGCATAGCCACTCACTTGATAGGGTTGAAATCTGGGCCTCTGTTTTTCTTCCGCTGAGGGCACAGGTGTGGTGTGACTTTGCAGTGGGACCAGCAGCTTCTGGACTTCCAAAGCGGAGTCACAGCGGTCCAGGACCACCAGACACTTCCCCCTTGTCAAATGGGTTGTGTAGTCTCCCAGTTCCACAGTTAACATTCAGCCCAGTGACTCCACAAGCCAGTTAATAAATCCGTCTTTTGCTTAAACCAGCTGGAGTCAGTCCAGTTCTCTGCGCTGAATCCTCACTGATACAAGGGATCTGATTGGCTGTGCTTGTAGCGGTTGTAGGGCCGCCTCTTCTGCATGTTATACAAAAGATGGCAGGTACCAGTGGGGACAGACTGATGACTTCTAAAGACTTGGCAGTGAACTGGAGAATGAGCTGGAGGTGTGATTTCCCAACTGTGTTCCTCAGAGCTCTGGAGTTTTGTGGCATTTTCTCTACTATAAATATTGCATTTTCATATAAGATTTCATTTGGCAAATGAGCTGTGTTGGACTGCTAACCACCCACACAGTAAAAAGCATTAAGTAGACCAAGGGGCATTGGAGGATAAGAGAGAAGTCATGAAGACGTTTTCTTTCCATAACAGGGGTTCCTTGAGCTCTTCTCTTTGGCTGTATCAGGTAAGTCAAAAGATGATCTCTTAGGTTTTTTGCTCTTGATGTACTGAATGTCCTGAAAGGTAATGTTTTTAAAAAAGTGAACTGATCTTTAAGCTAAGGGGGAAAAAAACAGATTTGGGACTGGGAATTAACCACTGAAAGGAAATATTTCAAGAAACCTTTGGGACTTCCCTGGAGGTCCAGTGGTTAAGACTTCGCCTTCCTATGCAGGGGGTGCAGGTTCGATCCCTGGTCAGGGAGCTAAGATTCCACGCGCCTTGCAACCAAAAAACCAAAACATAAAACAGAAGCAGCATTGTAACAAGTCCAATAAAGAATGTTTCTTAAAAAAGAAAGAAATCCTCCAGTACTGCAAAACATGTTTCTGTGAGGCAAGTCATCACCCCCAATTTTCCTTTATTACCTGGGAATTCATATATGAGTTTCTCTGAAAGAGAAGCCAAGAGAGTAAACTTGGCTTTACCCTTTACCCTCTGAAAGAGGGGAGTACTTATCCAAGTTTACCCACTTGGCTCTCAATTCACCCATAAGAAAGAATGTTCTTGTAAAAGATTGGAGACTCATGATTTGTTTGTACTTACTTTAAAAAATAACGTTAGTCTGATGTCTTTCGAAATCCCTTGCTATTAACATTCCTGGGCTGAAACTTTAGAATAAATTTCTCAGACTTTGAGGAAATGGTTTAGTTAATGTGGTACCTATGGAGTTCTGTGCCCTTTACCAACTTCTTGAGGATTGTTTTGCAGACAGGATGCTGGTAGGAAAAGCATCAGTGAAGGTGAATAGAAGATTTGGTGGAATCTAAGGGCCTTCCCCAAGCTACCATTCATTTACAGAATCTGGGACTTCCCTGCTGGTCTAGTGACTAAGATTCTGATATTCAAGTGCAGGGAGTATGGGTTCGACACCTGGTCATGGACCGTGATTTGGTCCAAAAAAAAAAATCACAGGGTTTGCCGTTGGCTGGCTGAGTACCAGAAAAGGCGTGGAGAAGACTTGGCGTATGCTGTCTCTGCCTCCTCCTCTATAGCTGAGATGTTGCTAAACCTGGACCTTTACTTTTTGTTATACTTTTTGTTAAGTTCAGTTCAATTGCTCAGTCGTGTCTGACTCTTTGTGACCCCATGGACTGCAGCACACCAGGCTTCCCTGTCCATCACCAACGCCCAGAGCTTGCTCAAACTCATGCCCATCGAGTCAGTGATGCCATCCAAGCATCTCATCCTCTGTCGCCCCATCTCCTCCTGCCTTCAGTCTTTCCCAGCATCAGGGTCTTTTCCAATGAGTCAGTTCTTTGCATCAGGTGGCCAAAGTATTGGAGCTTCAGCTTCAGCATCAGTCCTTTTGTGAAGTTAAGGGCAACCATTTCTAAACTGAAGGTGGAGCTCTAGAGTTCAATGCTGGAAAGGTGACTTCAGTTTCCAAAGCCGTTTCAGAAAAGCAGTCCCCCCATACCTTGTGTGCGCTCAGTCACTAAGTCATATCTGACTCTTCTGAGACCCCAGTGGACTGGAGCCTGGCAGACTGCTCTGTCCATGGGATTATCCTGGCAAGAATACTGCAGTGGATTTGCCATTTCCCCCTCCAGGAGATCTTCCCGACCCAGGGATTGAACTTGAGTCTCCAGTGTCTCCTGCATTGGCAGGAGGATTCTTTACCACTGAGCCACCTGGGAAGCCCAGCCCATCTGTTAGCCAGTATGAAATATTTCTCTCTCTGTCACAATCATAAAATCCATTCAAACCCAGACATCTAGACAATGTTTAGATTTTTTCCCTGATGTTTTTATAAAAATACTCTTATTCAAAAAAGAACTCTTCATCGAATTTCACAGGTCAGCAAAAGAAAGCAAGACAAGTTTTATCCGTATAAATCTATACATCCAAAGTAGATTTGATTTGGCTTAAAACAATAAAAGTATATAAGAATCATTAAGACAAGAGCTAACACAAGTACCAGTTGGGCGCAATATGTATGTCAAGAAAATTAAGATAAGAATAATTGCTGTAATTGCAGCCAAGATCAAAAAAGAAGATAAAAGGAGAAATGTAATGAGTTCAGTGAATTTCATTATTTAAAAAGAGGTTTAGGGCCCCTTATTTAGAGCATTTAATCCAAGACCTCCTGTATCTTAATATTGTTGACATTATATTATGTAATAGTTTTATTTAACAGTTGTTTTATGGAAAGTTTCTTTGTATAAAACTTCAAAATCCAAGGATATCGTCTGAAACCATCTTATTAGAAGGTCCCATCACTTTATGGCAAATAGATGGGGAAAAAGTGGAAACAGTTATAGATTTTATTTTCTTGGGCTCCAAAATCACTGCAAGTGACTGCAGCCACAATATGAAAAGATGCTTGCTCCTTGGAAGAAAAGCTATGACAAACCTAGACAGCATATTAAAAAGCAGAGATACCATTTTGCCGACACATGTCCATATATCAAAGCTACGGTTTTTCCAGTGGATGCACAAGTTGGACCATAAACAAAGCTGAGCGCTGAAGAATTGATGCTTTTGAATTGTGGTGCTGGAGAAGACCCTTAAGAGTCCCTTGGACTGCACGAAGATTAAACCAGTCAATCCTAAAGGAAATCAACCCTTAATATTATTTGGAAGGACTGATGCTGAAGGTGAAACTCCATCACTCTGGCCACCTGATGCGAAGACCTGACTCATTGGAGACAATCATTGGAGAGGACCCTGATGCTGGGAAAGATTAAATGGAGAAGAAGTGGGCAACAGAGGATGAGATGGTTGGATGGCATCCCTGACTTAACGGACATGAGTTTGAGCAAATTCTGGGAGATAGTGAAGGATGGGGATGCTGGCTTGCTGCAGTCCATGGGCTCACAAAGAGTCGGATATGACTTAGAGATGGAACAACAGTGTCTTTTGGGCTCTGTAGGTTTCTAGTGATCTAATTTGATACATGGAAAGAGCTGATATAGTCTTGATAATTGACCTGACCCCCCAGGTGATTGGCCTTTGGCTATTAATAATCTCATCAGGCTGGGTAACTTCAGATAGAGAGGGAAATTTGAGGAGCAGGCCAGTGTTTTGGTTTTTAATATTTGTTATGTGTTTGGCTGCGCTGGGTCTTAGTTGCGGCATGTGGGCTCTAGTTCCCTGACCAGGGGTTGAACCCAGGCCCCCTGCATTGGGAGCTCGGAGTCTTAGCCACTGGACCACCAGGGAGGTCCCCGGTCATTACTGAAGGCTTGAAAGGCAGAAGAGAGTTAGAAAAGAAATCTCTCCCCAGATTCCAAATTCCTAATAATACCAACTGTTTACTCTAGACTCCAGGGATGAGGTTGGAAGTATTTGGTTTCGAGTGATGTTCCCTGATACTCTCTGCTATGGTTTGGTTGGAACAAGAGTTGAGCTATTGCACTACTTTTAGGGGAAAATATTTCATTTATAAATTGCTGTTGTCTCCCTTTGCCACGAAAACTCTACCTAAAAATCTGTTGACCATGCCTTGCTAGTTTTATTTATTTATTTATTTGGTAAATGCAAAATTCACTGCACCCTGAAGAGTTCCTTGCCAAGTTAATTTGTTCTTTCGAAGCTGACTATAAAATATAATCCTTAATGTTCATCTCATTCTATGAGTCCACACACATGTTTTGCACCTGCGTTTAAAGATGATTCTATGGACTACTAAAAATAATATGAAGATGCATGCCAGCTTTATGTTACACACCCAAGTCAGATTCCATCCTTGGTGCCCTCATCCTAAACGTGGCCTCCAGAGAGCTGACATCTGGAAACTGAGATTTGTGGCAGCTTTTTATGTTTCAGGCAGAGTGTAAGAACAGAGGGAAGAACACATGGGCATTGTTAGAGAGGAGATGTATATCTTCTATGTGTATCTTCTTAGGCAAAGAAATGGGTGAATTCCCATCCGGATTTCTCAGGTAAGCTCTGTGACAAGGGGAACTCAGTGGCTCTGATCTGGAAATGAGGTTCTATCTGCACCACCAGGGGACTCAGTCTCCATCCAGAAGCTGCTTTTGAGCACGACAGTCGGTGAGACCCAAGGCACCACCACAATGGTCTTCAGTTACTCACCAGTTTGAGCCACTCTCTGAGGGTCTGAAATTGGCCAAACTGCATCTTCCCCCGACCCCTCTGTCTTCAAGTTCGTATGTTAAAGTCTTAGCCCCTGGTATCTCAGAATGTGACTGTGTTAGGAGAAAGGGCTTTTAAAGAGGCGATTAGAACAAGGTCCTGAGAGTGGACCCTCGTCCAATAGGACTGGCATCCTTATAAGGAGAGAAGGTCAGGAGACAGGTGCAGAGGGAGGACCACGTGAAGACATGGGGGAGGGGGCTATCTATGAGCCAAGGAGAGACGCTGCAGAGACACCGACCCTGCTGACACCTTGGTCTCAGACTTAAGCTGCCAGAAAGTGAGAGAATAGATTTCTGTTGCGAAGCCACCTAGTCTGTCGAACTTTGTTACGGTGGCCCCAGCAAACCCAAACAGGGACTCAGGTCACTCGTATCCTCCCACTTCCTTTCTCATATGAGGGGACAGGCTGATGGCAGTTGTCACAAACTTGAAGTATTTCTCTCTGTAAGACAGTAAAATCAGATGCCTCAAACTTTTCTGTTTAAGTTGGGTTTCATTCCAGCCTCTTCACCTTTGGGACGTCTCAGGTGGCACTAGTGATAAAGAACCCGCCTTCCAGTGCAGGAGACGTAAGAGGCATGGATTGGATCCCTGAGTCAGGAATCTCCTGAAGAAGGGAATGGCAACTCATTCCAGTATTCTTGCCTGGAGAATTCCATGGACGGAGGAGCCTGGAGGGCTACAGTCCATATGGTCACGTAGAGTTGGACGTGACCAAAGTGACTTAGCATGCTGACATGCTTCCACCGTTGCTCTTGCTTAGCATTGCAAGGGAAAATTTTAAAACCCCTGGGACAGACTCATCATCCACGACTACTTTTCTGTCTGGTGTCTCTCAAGTGCCATCCTCAGATTTAGCAAATGAAAGTTGTTTCACTTAGGGGTGACTTAATTATATCCCATCAAGAAAAGCTTGGAAGGTAATCATCTGAATTTGAGTTCTCAGAAGTTTGGTGATGTCATTAAAAATTACATTCTCACCAACTTCGCTACTTTCAAAATTTCTCTGAGGTATTAATTGGCTTTCAGATGGCTCTGCCTAACTTTCTCCCAGTAACAATATAAAGCTAAACATGAAAAAAAAAAATCCTTAATTTTTTTCCTTCACAGGTTTTGCCCGTTTCTCAGTTTTTTTCTGCATACATGTGGTTATACATTTATTAAGAATCTGTTTAGTTCCAGGCACTGTTAAAGGTGCCATAGTGCAGAGTGAGTTGTTTAGAAAATATATGAAATCTGGTTCTTATATGCAAGGAATTTTAAGTGTAACTAGGGACACATGGTAACCATGAGGTCTTTGAAATATACGTAAATCAAAGACTACACAGATGACGCTGTGCATTTGCTCGGTCCTGCTGGCCTCCTAGCCGTGCCGCATCAGAGTTGGACACTCTCTGCTCTCTGTGCCTGGATTCAACTCCCACTCTTGGACCCTCGCTTCTGCACGGCCCCCTCCTCACTTCATTCAGAGCTGTGCTCAAGCGGCCTCATCAGTGAATGCTCCCCCAAGTAAGATTCACTCCGCCAATCGCTTTTGCATCCTTTCTCATGACTCATCATTTAGGACAGTGGTTCTCAAATTTCAGCAGAGACCTCGTTAAAACACCGATGTCTGGCTCTGCTTATTGGCTTTATGGTGCAGTAGATTTGGGGTGAGACTCAGGAATTTGCAGCTCTGACTAGTTCCCAGGTGATGTGGGTCAGGGGATCACTGATTTTGTGCCTTAGGAAAGATTTGGGCTTCCCAGATGGTGCTGGTGGTAAAGAACACACCTGCCAATGCAGGAGACGTAAGAGACGTGGGTTCGATCCCTGGATTAGGAACAGCCCCTGGAAAATGGGCATGGCAACCCACTCCAGTATTCTTGCCTGGAGAATTCCATGGACAGAGGAGCCCCGAGGGCTGCAGCCCACAGGGTGGCACAGAGTCAGACAGGACTGAAGTAACTAAGCACACCTGCAGATTTTAATGTGTCATTACCATGTAGCACCACGTGAGGGCGCTTTAATTGGCTCCAAGTAGGGGATGGAAAGTTGTCCTCATCCTTTGGTAGGAAAATACGGCGGCCTTAAATGTCACATCTTTGAACGAGAGTATTGAATTCCAGCACACATGAGTCACAGGACCCTCACAAGAAGTATGGGAATACCCGTCTTACTGCAGCAAACTGTAGAGCCAACCTACTCAGCCTGATCTGTCTTGCCTTTTATTTATGTATTTGCTGTCAGCTGCCCTAGGTCTCCACTGCTGTGTGCGGGCTTCCTCTAGTTGCAGTGAGCGGGGGCTGCTCTTGGTTGCAGTGCATGGGCGTCCTGTTGCAGTGGCTTCCTTGTTGTGGCGCCTGTGGTATGTGGGGTCTTCCCAGAGCAAGGATCGAACCTGTATTGGCAGGTGGATTCTTAACCACTGCTCCCCCAAGGAAGTCCTGGATCTGTCTTGCCTTTTGCCCTGTGCCATTCATACTTGTGATCCCTATTTGATCTTTACCTTCCGTCTCATCACCAGCCCTTGGCACACTCAGAAATGTCAGTAGAGTCAACTTAGCTGGACTTCTCATAGGACCTCATGCTTTTCTGTTCCACGTCCCAGTTTCCTCGGTTCAGGGATTTCCCCCATTGGCGTCCAGCCCTTGTCTGCTCCAGGGGACCTCTGGCCCCGGTCATGGTCAGTTAGCACCCCAGTATTGGTGCTGCTTGTGCTGAGGAGGCCGAGGCAGATGGATGCGGCAGTGCAGTGAAGGTTTTCCTGGAGGGGAGCTTTCCCTTAGCTGTGCGTGTTTCTACGACAGCATTCTTTCGTGTACTTTCATTTGCCTTTGTAAGAAGAGTCAAGTAATATAGGAACCCTTTTAAGAAAGAGTCAAATTTAACATATTAATTACATACATTTTAAATACCCTACAATACACATGCTATGTTAAGTAGGCAGCAAGAAAATCATTCTTGTAACAAATAGGGAGTTCCAGCTAAGGCAGCCCTGGGTGCAGTTCACAAAAAAGGCACAACCTCTGATCTTTTAGAGCTTCTATTCTGTTAGGAGAGACAGAGAAGAAACACAACCTACCAATAGAGTAGATGGTATAAATGCTAAGGAGAAAAATAAAATAGGGGCAGGGATACAGGGAGTGCTGAAGAGATGAAGGCTTGATTGGTTGTTGTTTTAAAAAGGATAGACAAGGAAAGCATCGTGGAGAAAGTGGCATGTGAGGGACTTCCTTGGTGGCCCAGGGGTTAAGACTCCGCATTCCCAAAGCAGCGGGTCCAGGTTTGATCCCTGGTCGGGAAACTAGATCTCCTGCATGCCTCAACTGAAAGAGCCTACTTACAGTGACTAAAAGATCCCGCCTGCCACCACTAAGATGCAGGGCGGCCGAAAAAATAAATTTTTTTTTTTTTTTTGAAAAAAGAAAGTGGCACCATGATCCAGAGCATGCAGAGATGGGAATGACACCTATATCTGAGGGAGGAGAATTCCAGGCAGAAAGATCAGCCAATGAAAAGCTTTGAGAAAAGGGCATACCCAGAGCATTCAGGGAGACCACTGTGACTGGAGTCACCCAGAAACAGAGGAGCAGGGAATGAGGTTGGAGAGGCAGTGGGAACCAGACAGTGCAGGGCTTCGACGGTAGCAGAGACTTGGGCTCCACTGTCCTCATCGTGATGGGAATGGCTCTGTTGCATTCTGAGCAGTGGCACTGCTCCATGTTAAAGACTGTATTCTGGCTTCTGGGCTTGGAACAGACTAAAGGGGGTTGGGGCAGAAGTTGGGAAAACCAGTTAGAAGTCTTGCCATAATGTAGGGAGGTGAGTGGAGAAGGAAATGGCAGCCCACTCCAGTGTTCTTGCCTGGAGAATCCCAGGGACGGAGAAGCCTGGTGGGCTGCTGTCTATGGGGTCGCACCGAATCAGACACGACTGAAGTGACGCAGCAGCAGCAGCAGCAGCAGCAGCAGCAGCAGGGAGGTGAGAGTGTTAGCAGTGGAAGCGGTGAGAAGAATTGGAAGAACTCTGTAAGTGTTTTGCAATTAGAGTAAGAAGGATCACTGCCACACAGGGGTTCTAATGAAGGAGACATACATATAAGAAATCAGCATAGCAGCTAACACTTACCAAGCACTCACTCTATGCCAGATATCACACCAAAAACAGAATCAGAACCCTAACAGTCTGCCTACTGAGCCCACATGCTCAACCATTACACTGTGCTGAAAAGAGAAAACAAGAAGTCCGAAAACAATGGAATAATATATTTCAAATCCTGGGGGAAATATCGCTTCTAACAAATATTTCTTTAACCAGCAAGATTATTACTTAAGAATGAGAGCCAAACGAAGACATTTTTCAGGTAAACAGAGTAACAGTATATACCATTCACAGACTCTGGCTGAAAGAACTAGCAGCATATTTATTTCACATAAAAATCCTCAACAAAATATTAGCAAATCAAGTCCAACAATGTATTTAAAAAGTCATTGAGTGGGATTTTTTCCAGGTATGCAAGGCTGGTTCAATATTTGAAATATAATCAATGTCATTTACCATGAAAAGATGTAAGTGTTAATCGCTCAGTCATGTCCAACTCTTTGCGGCCCCATGGACTATAACCCGCCAGAGTCCTCTGTCCGTGGGATCCTCTAGGGGGCAAGAATACTGGAGTGGGTTGCCATTCCCTTCTTCACAAGATCTTCCTGACCCAGGGATTGAACCCAGGTCTCCTGTATTGCAGGTGGACTCTTTACGGTCTGAGCCACCAGGGAAGCCTGTCATTTACCATATCCATAGACAAAAAAAGAAAAAATCATATGATTATGTCAACTGTATCAACTGACACATAAGAAGCACTTTAAAAAACAATGCCCATATATGATTTAAAAAACAAAACAAAACTCCTAGCAAACTAGGAATGAAGGGAAAATTTCTCACTTTATAAAAAACATCTACCAAAAAAACCCTGTTGCTGACATCATACTTGATAATAAGAGACTGAATGCTTACCCTCTGAGTTTGGGAACGAGGCAGGAATGACCAACCTCTCCACTCTTACTCATCGTAATTCTGGAAGTTCTAGCCAGTGCAAAGGGCAAGAAAAAGAAATAGAAAGCATGCCATTTGGAAAGGAAGCTATAAAACTGTCTCTATTGCCAAGTCATGTTATCTAGACAGAAAATTCCAAAGAATGTACCAAAAAAATAAAACACAACTCCTTGTAGAATAAGTGAGTTCAGCAAGGTCACAGGATCCAAGATTAACATAAAATTCAGTTGCATTCTTGTATACTAACAGCAAACATTTGGAAGCAAAAATAAAAGGCTTAATGCTATTTAAAATTACTCTAAAGAAAACTGAACATTTAGGTATAAATCTTACAAGACATGTATAGGATCTGTATGCTGAAAATTACAGTATGCAAAGTAATCAAAGACTCAATAAGTGAAGAGACACTGTTTTCATTGATTGGAAATCTCAAAAAAGTGAATATCAAAAAAGTCAGGTTCCTCCAAATTGATCTAGAATTTTAAAATAATCCCTATTAAAATTACAGCAAGATTTTTTTTGAAACATAAACAAGCTTATTCTAAAGTTCATATAAAAGGCAAAGGAGTCTTTTATAGAATATTTAGATAGCTAAAACCATTTTGACAAAGAAGAACAGAATGGGAGAACTCAAATCTGCCTGATTTCGAGCCTTACCATAGAGCTGTGGAAATCAAGACTATTCCGTAGGACTTCTCTGCTGGTCCAGTGGCTAAGACTCTGTAAGACTCTGCACTCCCACGCAGGGGGTCTGGGTTCAGTCCCTCACTGGGGAACTAAATCCCTGCTGCTGTGACTAAAGATTCTGAATGCCACAACTAAAACTGTCCTGCGAACCACAACCAAGACCTGGTGCAGGAAAATACACATACAAATAGATTTAAAATAGATTAAATACAAATAGATGTAAAAACTGTACGGTACTGGCAGAGGGATAGACACGCAGACCAACGAGAACCTAGAAATACACCCGTAAAATTATGCTGATCTGATTTTTTTGACCAAAATTGCGAAAGTAATTCAATGAAAGAAAGCTTTTTCAGCGACACTGAATCAATTGGACATCCACAGGCAGAAAAGAGAACGTTAGTGTAATTCTCCCCCTTGTACACAGATTTACTCAAAATAGATCATGGACTTTAATGTAAAATGTGAAACTATAAAAACCTTTAGAAAAAAAAAATAAGAAATGTGATTCAGGACTTTGGGCTTTGTGAAGAGTGACGTGAGACCAAAAGCACAATCCATCAAAAGCAAACTTGATAAAATGGACTTCATCCAAAAACGGGTCCAGAAACATGGACCCTGTTAAGAAGATGAAGATGTAAGCTACAATCTGGGAGGAAAATATTTGTAGCCATATAACTGACAATGAGTAATATTTAAAACATGTAAAGAACTCTCAGAGACTTCCCTGGCAGTGCTTAAGACTTCACCTTCCAGTGTGGGTTGGGTACCTGGTCCGGGTGTTAAGATCCCACCTGCCTCGGAGCCAGAAATCTAAAATGTAAATCAGAACCAATATTGTAACAAATTCAGTAAAGACTTTAAAAATGGTCCACATCCAAAAAACAAAATTCTTTAAATAAATAAAATATATAAACTCTCAAACTCAGCAGTAAAAAAAAAAAAAAAAAGAAACAGTCCAATTAGAAAATAGACAAAATACAGGAAGACACACTGCAACAGAAAAGGACATGCAGCTAATAAATAAGGACATGGAAAAATGTACATCATTAGCTTTGGGGGAAGTGCAGATGTAAATGTCATACAGAGGTATCGCTACGCATACATCAGAATGGTTGAGATTTTTAACCATAACACCGAATGTTAACAAAGATGCAGTTAACCAGGTCACTTGTACATTGCTGGTGGGAATCGAAAACCATACAGCCACTCTGGAAAAGAGTTTTACAGTTTCTTTTAAAACTAGAAATAGGCTTACAGTATGACTCAGCAATGACATTTTTTGGCATTTATCTCAGGAAAATGAGAATGCATTCACCCATAAACTTGTCCATGGATGTTCACAGCAGCTTCGTTTGTAATATCAAAAGCTGCTGCTGCTGCTGCTGCTAAGTCGCTTCAGTCGTGTCCGACTCTGTGCAACCCCGTAGACGGCAGCCCACCAAGCTCCGCTGTCCCTGGAATTCTCCAGGCAAGAACACTGGAGTGGGTTGCCAATTCCTTCTCCAATGCATGAACGTGAAAAGTGAAAGTGAAGTTGCTCAGTTGTGTCCGACTCTCAGTGACCCCATGGACTGCAGCCACAAATGTCCCTCATTGGGTGCACAGTAAGTAAATTGTGGTACCTCCATGCTCTGGAGTACTGCTGCCATGAAAAGGGACAACTTTTGATACAAGCAACAACTTGGATGTCCCTGAAGGGAATCATGCACAGTGGGGAGAGGGCACCAACCTCTCAAGGTACTATTGCATTCATAGAAAACAGTATCAAGGGACTTCCCTGGTGGTCCAGTGGTTAAGAATCCGCCTTTTAGTGCAGGGCACGTGGGTTCAATCCCTGGTCTGTGAACTAGGACGTAATATGCCGCAGGACAACTGAGTCCGTGTGCTGCAACTGAGGCCCAATGCAGCCAAATAAATAAAAATCTTAAAATGCTATTAAAATCGTACAAATAGGGAACAAATTAGTAGTTGTCAGGGGTCAGGGACTTCCTACAAAGAGGTAGCATGAGGGAGACTTCTTACGATGATACAATTATGTGTTGTGATTAGGTAGTAGTTACAGTTCAATGTCATAGAATTATACACACCCACACACAGGTAAATCTGCATAACCTTTGCGGGTGGTTCTGATGTCAATAGCCTGGTTTTCTTACTGGATTATGTAAGATGCCATTGTTGGAAGCAGGGACATGAGACCTCCTTGTGCATTTCTTTCTAACTTTCTATGAATGTGTAATTATTTCAAAATCAAAAAGTGCCACCAACAATTTACTAAGAAGTATAATAAACCTAGGAGGAAGAAGCAAAATATGTGATGTGATGGTGAGAAAAATAAATTGGTAGTCATGTTTTCCAGAAAATTGTAAATAAGCATCAGTTCTAATGAATTATTTATGGGAGTTGAAATCAAAATAAAATAGAAATGCCAGCAAGAAACAATGTAAGACCAGGGCACCTGATCAGAGTGAAAGCATTCAGAAAGCTTCCTGTTGTCTCAGAGAACAGAAAACCAAATATTTGATGTGCCTTTATGATGAAAAAATAGAATGACATCTAAACCAACCAACGCTATTTTAATTCATACAAAAATCACTTACTGAGTATCTGCTGTGTGTCTAGAAACCTACTAACATTACTAATTCCTATCATTAATTCTGAAAGAAGGTAGTTTTATCCCCTTCTCACTGATGATGAAACAGAGCCTACCTAAATGGGAGTCAATGACATATATAAAAGGTGGTGACAAAGGCAGGAGGTGACAGAGGCAGGAGTTTTTTTAAATAAGAGGAGACATTATTTATTTATTTATTTGGCTGCATCAGGCCATATTTGCACCATGTGGTATCTTTTTGCAGCATCTTTTGTTGGGATGTGTGAACTCTCTGGTTGTGGCATGCAGCGTTAGTTGCTCCGAGGCATGTGAGATCGTAGTTCCCTGACCAGGGATCAAACCCATGTCCCCTGCATTGCAAGGCAGATTCTTAACCACTGAACTACTAGGGAAGTCCCCAGTGGCAGAATTTGAACCCAGAGCTCTCTGATGTGTCCGTGTTGTTATAACTCCATTCTTCCTTCCTGAGCATAATGAATATTGAAATAAGTTAATTTTCTAAGGAGAATGCTCACACTGTTTTGAAGGTGAAATGTTTTTATGTTTTATGGATTGAAGTATGAATCATCTCTAAACTATGGACAAAACAGAAAGCTTTCACACCTACTCTTTGCAATTCATTTTATTGCCCAAACTATGGGCAAGACTTATAGCAGAATAGGAAGCTTTCATAGCTTCCCTTTTTCTTTGTTAACACTAAACAGCCCCTGTGAAGCTGGGTATCACAGGAACCCATCCTTCAACTAGTTGTGTTACCTGCAGGAGTAAAGAGCATCAGTTAACTTTCACATTTAGTGTTTACCCAATAAAGCTATGAGCATTAAGCTTGCAGTTTTTTTATCTTGTTCTGTGTGGACGAGAAAAAGCTGATATTTTGAAGATCAAAGAAAACCACAAATCTATCCGACCATTGGTTAATTTCCCATTTGTAAATCTTGTTTCTGTTTCTTCTGATGCTAAAATTGATCTTGAAGCCCAAGTATTCTAAGATACCTTTTCACACACCCATTCACAGAGCCTGTGGGGATAACACACAAACACACACACAGGTTGGTAACAGATAGTTAAGAAAGAGGTGTTAGGGCTTAGTTTCTCCTGTTTGTTGAAAGCTATGAAAAAAGAAACCTTGAAGATTCATCTCTGATCTAGCAAACTTTTTCTCCTTTTATTTTTTGTCTGGAATAAATGACTAAAGCTCTCCATTTTATAGGACTGAAAAGAAGGAGTACTTTTATCTTACTTGAAACATTGTTCGGCAGAAGCTTCTATTTACTGGCTCATGAAAGATTTTATGCCTCATCTGTTGTACTTAGGCTGACTCCGGTGAATGTACTGGGAGATTTGAAGTGTGTTGCTTCCTGAAGTTAGAATTATAATCAGGTGTACTATTGAACCATCCAACTTTCCTTAATGTGTACAGATTTCTGCCTTGGCAGGAAGTCTTGAGGTAAGCCCAAATAGAGCATTAAGCAAAACGTGGCCCCAGACTCCGAAGACATGTATGAGCGCCCGCCTCTCTGTGCACAGACTTCAGAATGTGTGTGCTGGCTGCTGTACAACAGCTCTATCTGATGAAACAACAGAAACACCTGTCATGGGCTGAGCTCACCACTGTCTATAAAAACAGCAGGAGCGTTCTGATCCCAGCTCTGTCATGGAACCCTGGGAGACCTTGGACAAACCTTGCCTCTTCCTGAGGCTTTAGTTTTCTCATCTGTTAAATCTTGACCCATTTCTCAGGATATTTGAGGGGGAAAAAAAAAAAAACCCAACAACATTGGCACTAGAGAGATGGTTATGAAAAGCAGAATATCTTCCAGAAATATATAGTGACGATTTGAAAAAGGGGAACCATGGGTGTATGTTGTGCCCTTGATAAATGAATATACTTTTAGCAAGGCAAGAACAAAAGGAAAGTACCGGAAAGAATTCCCCAAAGAGCAGGCAGCTGTGATCCTGATGCCCTGATTCTTCACGTCCAGTCCTATTCTGGAGTCCGTACTTTTCCGAGAGGTCACCTCCAGCGTAGTCTTAACGGCACTCACCGTTCACGTGGCCGTGGACATGAAGAGTGGCCAGGGAGTGCTGGCTGAGTGGGCCTACAGAAGGCGGCTCTACAGGAAACTCATTTCTCTCTTTGTCCCGAAAGATAGAGAAGTTATTTCTGAAGTTTTTGTTTGACACTCTGAGTCTTCAATGAATGACCATTAAATTTTTTTTTCTCAATTCTTTTGGTTCTGTAAGGTTTACCTGGATCAACATAGTTATTGATTCTCTTACACATTAACCTTGAGAAGTCAGATAGCATGTAGTGAAAGCACAGCCTCTGAAGTCAGGTTACTCTGGATCACAACCCAGCTCTGTCATCTACCACTATGTGATGTTGGTCAAATTACCCAACCATTCTGTGTGTCAGTGTCTTTGTAAAGAAGTAGGTCTACTTCATAGTGTTGTAGTAAGGAGTGAATTAGTATTGCTCAATGTAATACCTGAACCGTAGTAATTACTATCTAGTTGGGATTATTGTTGTGTTTCTTCAAAGCACTGCAGGCAAATAAATCCTGAGCAATCAGCCCGCCTTCAAAATATATCCAAAACCTGAGTACTTTTTACTGCTTCTGCTCCTAGTCCCCCAGTACCTTGTGCTAGGACTATTGCAGTAGCCTCCTAATGGATTCTCCTGCTTTCCCTCTTGCCACCAACAGTCTCCATGGAGCAACCCGAGTGGCCATCCTGAATTGCATCACCTCACTCCTCTGCTCTGTGTACTCTGTGTACCCATCATCTGTTCAGAGTCCAGGCCATCCACCCTCTGGATAAGTTAAGTTTACCCCCATTAGGGCTCATCTTCTGCTCCCCTGCTCTCATCCCTCTGCTCCAGCTCCTGACCTCTTGGTAGTTCCTTTAACAGCCTAGTTTACTGCTGCTGCTAAGTTGCTTCAATCGTGTCCGACTTTGTGTGACCCCATAGACGGCAGCCCACCAGGCTCCCCATCCCTGGGATTCTCCAGGCAAGAATACTGGAGTGGGTTGCCATTTCCTTCTCCAATGCATGAAAGTGAAAAGTGAAAGGGAGGTTTCTCATTCATGTCCGAATCCTAGTGACCCCATGGACTGCAGCCTACCAGGCTCCTCCATCCATGGGATTTTCCAGGCAAGAGTACTGGAGTGGGGTGCCATTGCCTTCTCCAAGTTTATTGCTACCCAAGCAAGATTTATATTTTCTGAAATGTTCTTCTCCTAGACATCTGTGAGAAGAGTGGCTTCTTCATTCAATCTTTTTTTTTTTTTCTTTCTTTTTTTGGCCTCAAAGCATGGCATAAGGGATCTTAGTTCCCTGACCAAGGATCAGACAGGTGTTCCCTGAACTGGAAGGGTGGAGTCTTCATCACTGAACTGCCAGGGAAGTCCCTTCATTCAGTCTTTACTCATATGTCACCTTATCTGAAGTGGGTTCACCCTCTCTGAAACATCATTTCCTTTGCTGTTAGGTTTACCATATCCTGCCTTATTTCCTTACAGTGGACTACAGATTTTCCTTGGCTTATGATGAGGTTATGTCCTGATAAACCCATGATAACTTTAAAATATCATAAATTGAAAATGCATTTAACACATCTAACCTACTGAACACTATAGCTTAGCCTACCTTATCTTACATGTACTCTGAACACTTGGATTCACCTACAGGTGGGCAAAGTCATCTAACAGCAAGCCTGTTTTATAATACAGTTTGAATATCTCATGTAATTGATTGAATACTGTGCTGAAAGTGAAAAACAGAATGGTTGTCTGGGCCCAGAGTAGCTGTAAGTGTCTTTGTTGTTCACCCTGGTCACATGCCTGACCGGCAGCATCACAGGAAATCGTCTACCGTGTCTAGCCCAGGAGGAGATCAGAATTCAAAATTTGAGGTTGGGTTTCTACTGGACGCATAGTACTTGCGCATCATCAAAAAGTCAAAAAACATAAGTCAAACCATTTTAATTCAGGGACCGTTCATCATTACCGCCTGGCATAGTATATGCTTGTGTGTTTACTGGTCTTTCTCTGACTCTCATAAAGGATCCGAGAGAGCGGATGTCACATTTTGTTAGGTGTTATGTTCAAGCTTTAATATAGAACCAACATATACTTAGATGCTCAGTAAATATGTGTGAATACATTAATGAACTGGAGTAGGTGATGTGGTTGTTTATATTTGGATGCATTTTTACATGCACTGTAGTTTATTTGCTTTCATGAAGTAGGAATCAACAGGGAGGGCAAGTTTCTTTTCCTGCACAAACAGCTATAAAGAAAGCGTTCCATCCTCAAAAAATTGCCGCAGTGGTTGTTCGGTGTATGACGAGCATCACAGAGAGGATAAGGGAACATTTGGCAGCAGCCAGATGTTCGTTATCCTCATCGTGGTGGATGTTTCACGGATATAGGCGTATATCAGAACTTACCACGTTGTGTACATTTTATTTTTTAATTAACTCATTTTTTTTTGGTTGTGTTGGGTCTTCACTGCTGTGTGTGAGCTTCCTCTCGTTGTAGAGACCAGGGGGCCCTCTCTAGCTGCAGGTTTGTGGGCTTCTTCTTGTGGGGTGGCTCCTCTTGCTGCCGCTCTAGGGCCCTGGGCACAGGCTGCGTAGTTGTGGCTTCAGGACTTCATGGCTCCATGACATGTGGAATCTTCTCAGATCAAGGATCGAACCTGTGTCCCCTGTATTGGCAGGCGGGTTCTTATCCACTGCAACACCAGGGAGTCTGTACATTTTAAATATGTACGATTTACTGTATGTTATTTTCTCTCCTAAAACTGGGGGAGGGGGGCCTTTGTTTGTTTGTTGGGGATTTTCAGCTGCACTGCACTGCTTTGGCAGAGAAGACAATGGCACCCCACTCCAGTACTCTTGCCTGGAAAATCCCACAGACGGAGGAGCCTGGTGGGCTGCAGTCCATGGGGTCACTAAGAGTCAGACACGACTGAGCGACTTCACTTTCACTTTTCAGTTTCATGCATTGGAGAAGGAAATGGCAACCCACTCCAGTGTTCTTGCCTGGAAAATCCCAGGGATGGGGAGCCTGGTGGGCTGTTGTCTGTGGGGTCGCACAGGGTCGGACATGACTGAAGCGACTCAGCAGCAGCAGCAGCAGCAGCAGATGAGCAAGTTAAAGAATTAAATGACTTGACTGAGGCCATCTGAAACAGTAGGTTTGGCACAAGAATTAGAAACTAAATAACCCAGAATTTTGTTTCTCAGCCTGAAAGCCTTTCTCTTCCTTCCATTCTTTATTGGCAAATTGTAACTTTTCCCCCCAAAGTACTGAAATTAATCTGCTCCTCCAAGTCTTTTGAGCTTGTTTCTTTATCTCTTTTGTGAATGAGGTGTTCTAAATGGCACATACAAGACTCATTAGAAACTCTTTTTATAAAATCTGCTATTTAAGAGAGGGACCCTCTATTGAAAAAAGTATCAATAGAACTGAAGTCAATAAAGGTATCAGCCAGATGAATATGTCAGGAATTAAGGCTGAAATTCCACCTGATGTTAGTCAAGTAAGCCACACTTCAATAAACCTGTTCTTGAGAAAGCTTCTGCTCTCAAATTGATCGATATTTTTTCTAGTTAAGTGAAGACATTTTAAAAGTTTCCTGCTGTGTGCTATTGAGTACCTACTGAATGCAAAGTATACAGAAGGATGCAAAGAGGTCAGCCTAACTCTCAGGGAGACGGAATAGAATAAATGACAAGTATTTTGGAAAGTAAGGAAAGCATAGAAGACGATTTTTTGTTGTTGCTCTGAATTGTTACTGAATCGTTACCTTTTAGCTTTTTTAAAAAAGTTTTTTTTTATTTGGCTGTGCTGGGTCTTCATTGCTGGCGGGCTTTTCTCTAGTTGGGGCCAGTGGGGGCTACTTTTCAGTTGTGGGTGCAGGCTTCTCATTGTGGTGGCTCTTCTTGTTGTAGAGCACAGACTCTAGGGCTCATGGGCTTGCGTACTTGTGACCCCTGGGCCTAGCAGCTGTGGCTCATGGGCTTAGTTGCCCTGCAGCATATGGGATCTTCCCTGACCAGGGATCAAACCTGAGTCTCTTGCATTCACAGATGGATTATTTACCGAGCCAGCAGGGAAGGCCCTATCTTTTAGCTTTAAATTAATTCGTTTACCTCCTTTATTTCACTTATATTCCCAAGACTCTTGGTTAAATAATTTATAATTGTGATTTTAAGTGCATTTGAATGCTAATTACTAAAAGGGTATGCTTGGTGAATTCTTTCATCGTATGCATGATTTACTCAACTGTTTATTATGAGAAATTGTGTGTATATGCATATATATGTGTATATATATAATACACACACACATCTCCAAATATATACACATACACACAAATATGATTTTCTTAAATTGGGACAGCCTTTTCCATCATGTTTGCAAGCATCACTCAGTAATCTTAGGCAAGCCTATTTGGGCAGAGAGAAAGAAAACAATGGAAAATGAAAACTCCAATGTGATTATTTTTCCATTTGCATCACATCTCACATCTAAACAGACACTTGGGTGTTTCCTTGAGTCTAGCTGTGAACACTGAATATTTTTAGTTTCTCTTTAGAATTTGGAGACTAGATACTATCAGTAGGAAGTTGCTAATGGAAATTGATGCTTTTGCTTTTGGCCAAGCATACCACAGAGATCACGGAGGTAACATCCAACCCATGCACAGAACATGACTTATAAACAAGAAAGTCAGTGCCAAGGGTAGATTAGATATCTGTGTAGAAACAAGCTCTAGCTAGATTGCCAGATACCACTGTGACCAAAAGTTGTTTGTGTCTGCAGAATTCTGAAAGAAGAGATCCACTGCAATTTTTTACATTTGTTATAATTTTCCATTAAGATTGTAACAATACCACAAAAATGTTTTGGTCGAAAACAAAAATCTGAAATCTTCTAAAAAATATGTCTCGTATTACTGATGGCATTTGAGCTGTGTCTCATCTGACTTGCCTGCCAGTCTTCCGCAATCCTTTGAGACTATTCTGAGACTGGATTACCCAATGCTTTAGCTTGAGCTCTCCCTTTTTTTTTTTTTTTTAACAATATCCCCTTCCAGCTATGTGACAGAATGGCTAGAAAGTTCTCTGTTAGCACTGTCTCCAGTTCCTCTCCTGTGGTTTCTCTTGAACCTGTCCACTCCAAACTTCACTATTCCATACAGGCAGCTGTGGTCAAGGTCACAGGTGACCACCCTGTGTCCATCAGCCCTTTCTCATCTGATTTGTCAGCATTCAGCAGGCTGCGACTTCCTGTCCTTAAGACAAGAGCTTCTCCTGGCTTCCTGGACGCCTCTCACTCTCAGCCATCTTTCATTATCACCAGCCGCTCCTCTTAGACCTTCTTTGTTGATTCCTTCTCATTTCCTCACCCTTAAACACTGGCCTCAGCACCCAGACCACTTCTGTTTTCAACGATGTAGTGCCCTCAGTGGTCTGATGGAGTCTCCTGGTGCCCATTATCACCTGTTTGATTGTCTTAGTCAGCTCAGGCTGTCATGACAAAATACCATAGACTTGGTGGCTTAAACAATGGAAATGTATTGCTTCCCAATTCTGGAGGTGTGGGAGTCCAAGCTCAGGGGGCCAGCATGATCAGGTTTTGCTAAGCCTCTCTTCCTGGCTTGCAGATGCCTTTCCCTGTTCCTCTGTGTGGAGAAAGAAAGAGGACAAGCTCTCTGGTGTCTCTTTTTATAAGGGCACTAATCCCATCATGAGAACCCCACCCTCACCTCCTGAGCCAGGCATAATCACCTCCCACAGTCCCCACCTCCAAATACTGTCATGTAGAGAGTTGGGACTTCAACATATCAATTTGGAAGGGGATACAAACACTCCATGCATAACCATGATGATGACCCTTCTGCCGGGGTCCAGCCCCAGTGGATCCAGGGAATTCGAAGCGGGGACGGCGTTGGCGAGGAAAAACTTATTTGTTTATTAATATAAGATTATATCAAGAAACAATAGTATAGTAGGAAAATTAAGTGGAGAAAGAAGGCTGAATAACTTGGCTTACGGGGAAGGCCAATAAAGTTCCAGACAAGGAGCTTGCACCATCTACGTTGGGCCACCAGCACCCACTTGAATATCGGGGGTGCCCCGCCTTGGGCTCCCCCTCGCGTGGATCTTAAAAGCCAGGACAAGTAAGTAGACTTGGTGAGCCGCCCCGCTCCAGATGAGAATTCAGCCTGAAATTAGAGTAAAGAGGAGACACGGGGGAAACCAGTCCAGCGACTGGCTCTGTCCTCTATTGTTCAGAGGGCCTTTTATACTTCTGATAAAACATGGAGATCAATGGGTAACACAAAGTTATGCAGCGTTAGCAGCCCAGATTCATCAAAACCAGGCTTTTCTCTCTGCATACCTAATTGTATACACAAGTCTTAGGTGATTTACATCATCTTCCAGCCAAAAGGGCCAATTAACATTTTATAGCCTTTTTTCTGATAAGGGTTTGTCAACCAGAAGACTTATTTGCGTTGATCTTCCCAAAGTCTGGTGCCATTCTCAGAAAGCACTAAATAAAGTTACATTTTTACATAGCAAAGATACAGCAGTTTATAACAAGTGAAAGGCGTACAGTGATTTATAACAAAAGAAAAGTAATTAACTCAAAAGTCTAGTGTTGCTAACATCAAAACTACTATATATCCTTTTCCATATCCCGTTTACATTGATTAACATCTTCCAAGGTGCCTAAAAGATAAAGAATATGGAGGCCTGGCAGCAGTCATTGAGTCAACCGTGAAAACCCTCTACCAATATAATTTTTAACTCTTTAGAAAAGGCTCTGTATCTTTAAGATGCTTTAAGCTTTGTGCCTCTCGCAGTTGGGGGGCTGTAAGCAATTTGAAAGCTGTGAGAGGTCTGGGGAACCTGTTAGGCAAGCTAGAGAGTTATCAGAGGGGGTTTAACTGAAACATCCCTTTCAAATGCAGAAGACTAAAGCCCTGATTTGACTTTTTCCAGAGAATATTAGAAGAGTGGAAAAGCAGGCAGATTCTTCTTTTTTGTGGGGGTGGATGCTCAGGAAATTCCAGGGGGAAAACCTGAGGTCTGATTAGCCTTGCCATCAGAGCTCTGCCGCGTGACCTTGTCACGGCTGGAATTCCTCACGCTGGCTCCCGGCAATCCTTCTGGCCCAGACCTCTCTCCTGAAGTCCCCAGATATATATTTCATATCACTTATTTGGTACCTCAGACTTTGCAGGTGGCTCAGTGGTAAAGAATCCACCTACCAATACAAGAGACATGGGTTCGATCCCTGGGTCAAGAAGATCCCCTGGAGAAGGAAATTGCAACCCACTCCAGTATTGCTGCCTGGAAAATCACATAGAGAAGCCTGGAGAGCTATAGTCCATGGGGTCACAGAGTCAGGCAAGACGGAGCGACTGAGCATGCACACACTTGACACGTCACCCTTAACAGGTCTAGAAATGAACTTCTAACTCCCCCCACCAAACCTACTTCTTCCAACATCAATACATTGCAGCCCTCTCCTGCCAGCTGCTCACCTCCAAACCCTGCCATTCTCCTTGACTCCTCTTTTAAAAATCTCATTCCATATTGAGTCTTTCGGGAAATCCTCTTCACTCTGCTGTCAAACTCTGCAGAAATCTGACCACTTCTTACCACCTCTAATACTCTGCCCAGGTCCAAACCACCATAATCTGTCCCCTGGATTATTGCCTTATGTTCTTGTGGTCCTCTGATGTTAATCTTTGTCTCATGTAGTCAGTTCTTAAAAAAGCAGCCCTGGTAAATAAATCTCACCTTGTCTCACCTCTGCACACAACCCTCTGTTGTTTTCCCAGCTCATGGAGGGTGAACAGTCTACACGGTCTGACCACTTGCTCCCTTCCTGATCTCATCTCCGTCCATTTGCCATCTCTGTCCTCTCCAAACGCTAGTCCTTTCCATGCCCCAGGCATGCTCCTGACCCAAGACTCCTCTCTCTGTCCGGATTGTTCTTCTCCCAGATTTCTTCACCCCGATATCTGTAAGCCTTGCTCCCACCCTTCTTTCAAATACCTTATCAGCAGGACATCCAACTACTGGGAATAAAATAGCAATCCACCCACTCCCACCCCACTGCTCTCTGCCCCCCACACCCTGTTTCATTTTACTCCCTGTTGTTTGGCACAATCTCCACTCTCTCGTCTGTGAGCTTATTGTCTATTGTACATCAGTGGAAACGGATCTCTGAGCTTACCGCTGTATCCCCAGTTTAGAAGGCTGGCCAGCCAGCACATGCGGGTACTCAGTAAATACTTGTAAAAGGAAAGAAAGCTGTCTTTCACGGTACTGACTCTGCTGAAGTGAACGCAGTGCCGCTGCTCTCCGTCTGAAACAGCCCCATGTTTCATAAACATTTCTCCCTAAAGCTTTCATTTCAGGATCAAAATAACAATTGAGTCCGTTTTTGCTTTTAGTTGTTTTAACCAGCGTAAGCATGCTGTGTAGGTTGAAGTACTTGTCCTATGGAAAGAGAACATAGTCTGTGTTTCTCCCTTCTGGTATGCTTGTTTTCAAGCATAATGTTTATGTATCAGTTGAACTGTTATTATAGAAGATAAAGCTGAGAGAATGCACCGATGCTTGGACGCGGTAGCAAATTGGGTAGGGTCTTGTTTCTCCAGGTTACCTCCAGGGGAGGGGCAGTGTCATGATGGGGCAGCCCAAAACAGCTTTGCTCGATAAATTCTTTAGCTATTAAAGCAGGTAGAAGTGTTGTGGGCGTATTGCCATTCCCGGGGATTACAGTAAGAACACCAATGACGGGACTTCCCTGATGGTCCAGTGGTTAGAACTTCTCACTTCCATTGCAGGGGCCACAGGTTTGGTCCCTGGTCAGGGAACTAAGATCCCACATGCCACACGATGCAGCTAAAAAAATAGAGAAAGAATACCAACAATTGTCGTTTTGATCTTGAGGCATTTAGAAGGGGGAAGGAGGGACTCAACCTCTGAAAGCAGGGAGGAAGGTGATTGGGGATGAGTCTGGAAGCAGGGGCTGCGTTTTGCCTGCAGTGATGGGGAGACTGGGGATACAGATCTGAGCAGGCCACTTTGTCATCACGTCCCTCCCCACCCACTACTCCCAGGCTGCTTTTGCCACCCTCGGACATCTGTTCTTGATTGTGCTCGTGTGGTGGAGAACAGAAGCCGCTTTCAAAAGGCAGCACCAAAACTGCAAAGGGGCAAAGGGGAGGTGGAGGAAGTAGCCATGTGTCACACCTCTGAAATGCCCTTCCAAAAGTACCATGGGACAACAGAAGGTAAAGCTACGATGAAGTCCCTCGGGGTCTTTTGAGGACAGACTGGAAAGCTCAGCTCATCAAGCCCAGCCCTGGAGACTCACGTCATGGGATCCAGCGCTCAGGGCCAGCCCCTCCTTACAGCCCCTGAGGGCTGGAGGCCAGCTGTCTGGGAGAGAGACCGTGGCCCCATCTGCTAACCCTCTTGCACCTGGAGTTCTACACTGGCTGTCTCTCTCTCCTTTCCCACTTGCTTGTAAAGCAAGACCCAACATATTGTATAAGAATACCTCTTACGGGACTTCCTTGTGATCCAGTGGCTGAGCCTCCACGCTCCCAGTGCAGGCAGCCTGGGTTTAACCCCTGGTCAGGGTGCTAGATCACGTATTCCACAGCTAAAACCTGCAGCTAAGACCTGGCTTGAAAGAAAGAAGGGAAGGAGGAAGAGAGGAAAGAAGGAAGGAAGAAAAAAAATAGCTCTTACAGAGATTTACAAAGCTTTGTAAAGCCCCTTCCATCCAGGAAAAGTGCCATTTTTCAATGCACTTTCATTTTTCAACCCAGGTTGGCACACCTGACAGCCAGATCCATCTGTACCCCATTCTCTCTTCTCTCTGACTCACACACCCTCACACGCATAACTACAATCCTGAGCAACTATCTGGGGCTTAGAGAAATGGGGACACTTTCCACAGCGCTGTCTCTTGAGACCCCCTTTATTCCTTCAGGCAGGGCTGAGAAGGACATTCCAGATCTCCCCATAGGGGCAGGGTGTGGAGAGGGCCAAAGACAGGAGACCCCAAAGAGGCTTCCAGAAGGGTCACACCCTCTGGCATGGGCCTGAGGACATGGGAGGAGCAGCCGAGTCGACACAGGGAGTGGAAGCAGGTGGGCGGCCAGGGGCAGGAACAGGAAGGGCCTCACCCACCTCGCACTCCATCACTTGCCCACTCCAGGCTGGAGTCTGGCCGGGTTTGTCTGGGAGGGTCCACCGGGCAGCTGGGGCCAGTTATGGCGGAGGGGACATGTTCAACAGCCTGGGAAAGCCTGTTACAAATCTCAGAAAAATCTGATAGTAACAAATAACAGAATAATTAGTGCATAATCATCATGGTAAAAATGTGAAGCTGAAACTGTCACCGAAGTAGTCCACCCATGTGTACACCGTGGAGACACGAAAAACAGCTCAGCGTGACTCAGCTTTCCTGCCAACATTCAACCAAAAATAAGTAATCTCTGGAGAAGTAGAGGACCCTCGGGTACCCACATGTGTGAGGACCACTCAAAAAATAGACATAAAGTCAGCTGTCAGTGGAGGATGCTATTCCTAGCCGATGTTCAGGAAACATCCTTCATACTTCTGTGTCACACAGGAGCCTGCCTGGGCAAGAACACAGAGGCTCCTACCCCATGTGTCTAAATATTTTTAAAGCTGGAAATCAAGCTGACCCCCATTAAGTGGAAGATGTTCTAGCCTCATGCTTTGACCAGCATACCTTCGTAACAACCTTTCAAGGCAGATTTGATTTTAGTATTTTTGAAATTCTCAGAGTTCTCTGCTTGACCATGAGGTGGAGGAGGTCTGCCTCACCCTCAACCTGCAGCAGCCCAGCTTCCTTCTGATTCTCCCTCCATGTCTCTCTCTCTCTCTCCCCCACCTTTTTTTTTTTTTTTTTTGTCATGCCATAGGCATGTGGGATCTTGTTTTCCCGACCAGGGATCAAACCTGTACTCCCTGCATTGAAAGCACGGAGTCTCAACCCCTGGGCCACCAGGGAAGTCCCTCTCCCACCAGCTGCTTTCACGTTTTGCTTGTAAGTATGCTCACCTGCAGACACAAGCTCCCTGCACACTCCCTGCAGACAGTAGAGCCTCAGTCCCCACCCTCAGCACTTGGGGGTGCACACGCCGATGTTGGGGGTGGGGAGTGGCTCCAGAGTGTAGCCCCCTGGGACAGGCCTCTTTGTCACCTCCTCCTCCAGCCCCTTACTCCATCAGGACTTTACACACAGAAGCCCTGCCCTTCCATCAGATATAACTGAACCACTTTGCTGCTGTACTGCAGAAATTAACACAGCATTATAAATCAGCTATACTTCAATTAAAAAGAATCATATCACAGGCATTGAGAGAGGCTGATGATTCCTCTGGGAGCTGGCATGGGTTAGATCCTTTATGTTTCTCATATGATGGAGCAAAGTCTTTTTTAAAAGCTTTGAAATGAAGGCCAGTGAGATGTGAATTCCCCGAACGGCCCACACCCTCTTTCTCACCATTCGGCACAAAACATTCTGAGCCTCCCCCTCAGGCACCCAGAAAGAAGCTGAGAAAAAGCAGCCCCGAGGAGGACCAGCCGGCTCAGTGCGTGCCGCACCCTCCCTGTCCATCACATTTCCAGCTGCTCTGCCTTCTCCACAGACCTGGGGGCAGAAAAGCCAGGAGGGAGACGTGAGTGTTGCCGAGTATTTGTCAGTGGCTGCCCGTGCTCAGAACATCACCCTCCGACTGACCGAAGCGCTCCCCGATTTCAGGCCCTATTACATGTGTGGGTGCACTCCCAGGCCTGAGGGTGGCAAAGGCCAGCCGTTTGCAAAAGGATGGGTTTTTATCCCCATGTATTTCCATGAGGTGCTGGAAAAGTGGATGAGTCCCATGAGAGCCAAGAGGCAGACAGAAACTAGAATTTCTAGGGACAGGGACTCTGGCAGAAGGCTGGGCCTCAGAAGGAAACTAAGATGTGGAGTCCAGAAACGAGGGTGAGGAAGGGAAAGACGTAGGAAGAGGCGGCACTGAAGGCTCTTTGGAGTCTAAGCATTTCCACTTCATGCTTTTAAAACATGATGGTGATCGGTGGCTAGTGGGAACTCTCTGTAAAGTACCGGAAGCTCAGCTGGGTGCTCTGTGATGACCTAGAAGGGTGGGATGGGGGTGGTGGTGGGAGGGAGGCCCACGAGGGAGGGGATATATGCATAATACATATAGCTGATTGACTTTGTTGTACAACATTGTAAAGCAATTATAGTCCCGTTTTTAAAAACAACATGAATCTGAAAACATAGTAGGAAGTCTGTCTAATGAAATGGAATCAATCACAGCTACGGGCCTACTGGCATTTGTTCACAACCTTAGTCATCAAAGGATGATATTAGTGTTTTGTCACTCACGAGACTTTGGCTGTAAAAGTGTAAAGAAGCAGCGCTGTTCTCATTTACCCTGAAAGTTTCCTCTGGGAATTGTTGATGATCCTGATGTTTGCTGGCCAGAGAGGAAAAGAAGTTTGACCCATTACACCTCCCAAAGTCTTTTTCCCCCAACTCGGGGACCAGACAGGTGGTATCTTTTCAAGTAGGCTAATTTTCACATAACAGTATAAAATAAATTATGAATAATAAAATTCATAAATCTACATGTAACTTCTATAAAAACTATCATTTCATACTGAAAAGTTTTTAAATATATATTCATTCATCCAAAATAATTACTGGTTATTATTATGTAAAACACTAGTAATTTAACATAGAAGAAAATAGATTTCCAATTAACTCAGATAGTTTCTCACTAATGTCCATAATCTCTGGGCTTAAATCTACTAATCAGTATGATTGAGAACCACACACAATGTTTAAATCTCCTACTATATGGGATGGGTATATACATTTGATATATAGTGAAGTCTTTCTAATACTTTGTAAACATTCTTTGGAAATTCTATAAAGTTGCACTTTTCATATCCCTAAAAGGCCAATTAATTTTTTTCTGGGGTCCTGATTATTGTACTTTTATACATCTGTTCTTTAAGAAAATCTTCTTCCTTTTGTGGCCTTTACTCATTGGTTCTATATGATGGAACTTCTGGACCCAATTTTTTAATCAAAAGCCAAGGAAAACGTCCATATTTCCATAACTGCATCCAGGTTTAAGCTCCTAGGTCAGATCTGGATGCTTTGTGGAAGAAGCCTTATTTAGATAGTGTTAGATCTTGATTTTACCATATAACAAATTAATTTCGTCTTTAATTTGGGGGATGGAAAAAATACAGAAAATACAATAATATAATAGACATTACCAAAATTAAACATGTGCATCTGTTCTCTTGAACTCTTTAAAGTTATCTTTAATTCTTAAGTTAATGTATTTTTTAAACATTATGAATGGGTTTTAGATTTTTCTTAACATTTTTCTGACATTGTTAAGATTATTGTGGTTTCCCCTTGCTTATTTATTATTGCAGGACATATTAGTACTAGATTTTCTAGTGTTAAACTGTTTTTACATTCCTGAGATGAACTTTTCTTGGTCATGATGTATTTTTCTCATACATTGCTAGATTTGCATTGCTAATGTTTAATTAAGAGATTACATTTAAATTTGAAGTCTTCCCTTTTATGACTTTCCTAACATCCAGGTGAATACTAGCCTTATAAAGTGAGACAGTTTGGCAAGGTTTAATTGAACCAGCAGTTCACCCTAAGTGTAAGAAAGAATCCAGTTTCAGTTGTAGTATACCCACAGTTACAATGTTTCTCACTGCATTTTCTTATAATAAGTCTTGCCTTAATTGTTGAGTAACCTTTAAGGTTAAATTTTTGACTCAGTTGCTGTCACTGCAGGTTCTGTAGTGACTGTGCAGGGAACTTCCTAGTCAAGTTTCCAACTATCCTTGTAAGAGGGCAGTGAGATCCATTGGGAATCATTAGGATCGTGGCACCAGAAATCAGCGTCTTAGACATTCACACCTTTAACTCTGCTTGAATTCCAAAAGTTTTCAACACATATTAGTGTTTTTTAGAGAAATGCTTTGGGATGCTCACTTCAATGGTATTATCATTTCTCTTGGGTCCCAACTGTGCCAATATGTCTGGAACAAAACCAAGTTAATGGGTTAAGTGCCAATGATGCCATTACTAATACTCCGTGCCAAGAACAAGTGCCTCCCAGAAGAATATCCGTCCAGTGACTGCTGTCACTCAGGTTGTTGGATGGGCAAGACTCTATCATATTTAACTTTAAATAAATAAGTGTGTGTGTGTGTGTGTGTGTGTGTGTGTGTGTGTGTGTGTGGAGAGAGAGAGAGATACTTGGGCTCCTCGAGATCTTTGTATGTGTGCATATATATATACAGACAGAGAGATACTTGGCTGCCTTGGGATCTTTGTGTGTGTGTGTATGTAGAGAGATACTTGGGTGCCTCGGGATCTGTGTGTGTGTGTGTGTGTGTGTATATGTATATATGTGTGTATATATATATAGAGAGAGACTTGGCTGCCTCGGGATCTGTGTGTGTGTGTGTGTGTGTGTGTGTGTGTGTGTGTGTGTGTGTGTGTATGTATATATGTGTATATATATAGAGAGAGAGACTTGGCTGCCTCGGGATCTTTGTGTGTGTGTGTATAATATATATATATGTATAGAGAGAGAGAGAGAGAAAGAGAGATACTTGGTGCCTTGGGACCTTTGATTGGAGGTATGCAGCCTCTCTCTAGTCATTGTGTGTAGTCTAGCTGGGGCATGGGGGCTTCGTTTCTGGATCTTGGTTCCCAGAACAGGATCAAGCCCAGGTCCCCTGCCCTGGAAGGCGGACTCTTAGCCGCTGGCCCACCAGGGAATTCCCTACAATATTTACCTTTTACACTGGCTTGCTCCACAATTATGACTCTGTAAGTGATAGTCACTCAGTTGTGTCCGACTCTTTGTGACCTCATGGACTATACAGTTCATGGAATTCTCCAGGCCAGAATACTCGAGTGGATAGCCTTTCCCTTTTCCAGGGGATCTTCCCAACCCAGGGATCGAACCCAGGTCTCCCACATTGCAGGCGGATTCTTTACCAGCTGAGCCACAAGGGAAGCCCCATGACTCTGTAAAGTACAATCTAAATTAGAATTTCTCTTAAAATTGCTATAGCAGTTTTTCAGTCCCTCATTAAGACTCTCCAGAGGGTCTCCCATAGCTGCCTAGTGTAGAAGATAAATCAGTTAAAAGACTTAATGGAGTCTTGCCTTGGCTTTAAATATCATGTCTGAAAGACATAAGAAAATATCTGATTGATGTCATCCGCCTCAGATACCTCAGCAAAGATTTGGTCTTTACCTAAATCAAAGTAAAATCTGAGAGTAAAGTTATTCCAGAAAAAGGGAGCATCCAGACTTTCCATGGAGAATAATTTTTCTGCTATAATTCTCTTCTTTGCAAGACAATGCTTGCCATCTTGCTTTGTCCCCTACTTGAAAAGCTATTCCCTAGGAAGAGGCGTGGCAACATGAGTCTTCTCGGGATGTGAAACGTTTCAGACATCAGGGGGCATACTAGCGTTTTTCAAGGAACACATGTGGCCTGGTCCTCAAATTGCTACTGTGTCTGAAACAAAATGTCAGCTGGTGTCAGACCTGAATTGTTAAGGTCTAGATAACAGGGTCATTTTATGGAACCACTATGTGGGTTAGAACACAGGGCGTGACCTGTGGTTTACCGTTGTACCTCCCAGTCCTGGCATGGTGCCAGGGACAAAATAGGGGCTGGTCTCTTGAATGAATGAAGCCATTTCTGCAGGTCCTTCCAGACTACATTTCAGTGCATTACACTTCTTTTTATTTCCATTTTTTTTTTCTTATAACTGATTTTTTTTTTTAAGTTTTTGGCCATACTTTGCAGCATGTGGGATATTATTCCCCAACCAGGGATAGAACCCATGCCTCCTGCAGTGCAAGCATGGAGACTTAACTACTGTACTGCCAGGGAAGTCCCTGCACTTCTGTTTTTAAATCAGAGGACTCTGAAATCCAGTCTCTTAAGGATATGCCATGATATTAACTGCCCTGGAATCTTTCGCTTATTTTAAATACCAATGTCTTCCCCATTTCAGATACCAATTTACATTCTGCCAGCTCCACTGAAAGTTTAATATGTTCCCCTCCTGTGGCCCATCTCTTCTGTCTTGAAAAATTACCCAATTAACTGAGTAGGAACCCTAATTGGCCAGTCTCTTTAGATCTGTGTAGTTACTTTTTAAGATGATCAAATCAAAGCGTTCTAATTGAGAAAATGTAAGAAATATAGAAAATCTTGATGAAGAGGACATCACCCATGAACTTAACCACCCAAAGACAACCTCTCTGGACATTCATCAAATAGGTAGACTTAACCATGAACCTGGGGAAACCAAGGTTCAAGCCCCTATAAACCAATAATTTACTTTCATAGTGAATTTTTTGTTTCTAACTTTGTAGTCTTATTCTTAAGGAGTCAAAAATGTCATAAGCTTCAGGCCCCACAAAACTTGGGTCCATCACTGCCATTAGATGATTAATTGATTTTTTAAAAATCTGGTTCCTTTCTGTTTCATAATACAACTTTTTTCCATTGCCATTTTCATTTAGAATTCCTTTTAATAACAGTGTAGTGTTACAGTGAGTGGATGTGTAGTAGATGAATTGATTTATTAACTGAATCCTGAATCCTCTAATGTTGGAATCCACTTCCCCGCCACCGCCCCCGCCCCGCCGTTATTCTTATAAACGATGCTTTATTGAGCATCCTGGTAAATACATCTTTGTGCATAATGTGTAGAAGTGGCTCAAACCATATGTATATTTGGGGGGCTCTTGATGCATACTGACAAATAGCTCTTTGGGGAAGTAGCATCAACTTACTTTCCCAGCAGTGGTATGTGAGAAAACTCGCTTTCTCATCTCCTGTCAGCGATATTTATTGTATTGTGAAAACCTTTGCTGGGACTTCCCTGATGGCCCAGGGGTTGAATATCCACCTTGCGATGCAGGGGACACAGGTTTGAAACCTGGTCGGAGAACTAAGATCCCACATGCCTCAGGGCAACTAAGCCTGTGTGCTACAACTGCTGAGCCCAACCACAGCAGCTAGAGAGGCTGCCTGCAGCGAAGAGAGATCCCACTTGATGCAGCTAAGACCCGAAGTAGTCAAACTAAAGTTTTTGCCAATTTCATGAGGCTATCTTGACTTTAATAATCATATTTTTTCTTATTAAACTGAAAACTGTTAGTTTTCCATCAGAATGTACTCTTAACACCTCTTTTTATTTTTAAGGCATTAGCCATTTGCCATTGTTACAGTGCACGTATTGATTTGCCTAGTCTTACATTGAATTTGGAGACACTGAGGAATTTAGGTCATTTGGAATTGTCACCATCATCTGACTATGAAAAATGCCATTTAGGGGACATTGTAGGAGGCATTCCAAAAGGCAGGCACACATCAGAATAAGTTTGGCCACATTACAGGAAGAATTCAATTCATTTCAACTAAAAGATGTCTGAGCAGCTAGTATACACCTAATATTTTACTATATATTACCCTCTGATGAATACAGCTAATTGTAAGGTAGAATTAAAAGCCATGCTTGCAATTTCAGTAAGACGTATTTGAGAAAAATTCTTAAATAGTTAATGGAAAAGTGCTGGAGGAGTGTTTGCGAAAGTGACTCAGAGGTAGAGTGTGTGCCAAGCAAAGAAGTGGCAAGAAAGTCCTCCAAGCGGATGGCCCAGTGTGGAGAGTGGGCGTGCTTGATAAAGTCACGGAGCGGCAGGCTGTCCAACACAACTGTGATGCCCTAGGAATGGGGCATGGTCTGGGGTGATGGGTGAGAAGAGGAGGTTGAGATCTCTTTTAGTTGGTTTGGGGTGCTGTGACAAGTTACCCAAGACAGAGTATCTTAAACAACAATGTATTTTCCACTGTTGCAGAGACTTGGAAGTTCAAGGTCAGTGTCTGGGGAGGACCCACTTCCTGGTTTGCAGATTGCTATAATCTCACTGTATCCCCACAAACCAGAGAGCAGAGAGAGAAAAGAAGCTCTCCCATGTCTCTTCTTCTAAGCATGCTGTTCCCATGACGGAGTGTGGGGCGTGGCACCCTCATGACCTAATCACCTCCCAGGGGCGCCACCTCCACATACCATCACAGTAAGAATTAAGGTTTTAACATGCGTTTTAGAGGAACACAAATATCCAGTTCATAACGAGGTCACACACTGCAAACCCTTACATCCTATTTGAAGATAAAGAACATTTTAGAAGCTATCCCAAACTCTGGAACAGATTCTGAGATTCAGAAGATTATAGCAGTGTGTGACACCACATGACCTGCCAAGTGCATTTTGGTTTCTACAACATGTCACCAAAAGCTGTTGGTGACAAATGGAGTTTCCCTTTGTAGAGCCGTTGAGATGGAAGAACCCTTGAGGCTTCTCAGAAGGTCCACAGTTACTGTGGGGTTCCTTACAGCACTCCTGCTTTTAGGGCTCTGGGCCTTCCTCCACTCCCCCTAGCACGTGGATTATTTCTAACCACGTGTCATCATTTACTTTGGTTGATTTCAAAATAGGAATCTTTTTTCCAAGCTGCCCCCATCATGCTTCCACATCTTCCAGCAGATGGTCAGGCTAAAAGTGTGAGGACAGCTAAGATGGTCCTAAGAGGACAGTTGGAGGAGATGGATGTAGCTTAATGCAAAATTTCAGAGGCTGTGTGCTTCCAGGGAGAGATTGTGGCTTCTGTATAAGTTAGCTAAGCCATTTTACTACCTGTAACTTGAGGCGAGCTACCTGGACCTTCCGAACTTCCTTTTCCCTTTCTGTGAAATGGGGGCATCACACCAATCTCAGAGATGCTGATTCCGTGAAATTACACGGGTACTGTTTCTGACACAGAGCAGACATCCTATAAATAAATGTATTTCCCTGGTCCTCTTTCCTTCTTCATAAAAAGGGAACTTCTCTTCCAAAGTCCTTCAGACTTCCTCTAAATCTGGAGCAGCCAGCCCTCACTCAGAGCGAGGGCAGAATGCCAGGGTGTGCTGAATCCCACCACTGTGCCAACAAAACGCCACCATAGATTAAGAGAGTTCCTTCTGAGTTTAAGTGTTTCTAAATACCTTTCCTGAGCTGAGAAGGCAGGCTGAACCAAGTGTAAAAAGACTGCTCTCCTCTGTTCATAAAGGCATCTTTTCCATCTCCTCTGGATTTTCACGATCTGTAACTGGACTTGTGTACCCGGCTGGCAGCCGCGCTAGCCAGACCCTGAGGTAACCATAGTTCAGGCCCAATTTTTTTTTTCTCTTTTCCCTCAGAGCAGCCTGCAAATTCTATTTCAAGCACACACACGTACAGAATGCAGATGTGGGAATGAAAACCAGGCTCTTCTGAGGGGGATAAGGCTGTGATATCTGACTGTCGGGAGGCCACAAGTGGTCCTTGAACAGGGGCCCCGCCCAAGCATGGTTGAGGCCCAGACCTCAAACATGGTTCTGGCCTTCGGATATGACATTAGCAATCACATGGAGAGTCACCGCATCTCCTGTTTGGGGCAGAGACGTTGCACAATCTATGGTCAGACAGGCTTGAAAGGGTTTTTCTGTACTCTGCAAAATGTGTAGCAGTGTGGAAGTTCTGGAAAACTAACTCCTTGAAGACGGTGAAGATCAAAACAGTGATGGAGAAGAGAAAGGGAGCTGCTTATGCTTGTGTGAAAGGACTCCTCTGATCAAGGAGATGGACACTTCAGAATGTGGTTCTCATGTGTGTCCAAATCAGGAACGAGATTCCTACCTCATGCAGCCAAAGCTCTTACAGCCCGAACAGATCCCCAAATCAACATTCCTTTCGGATGACCAATATTAATAAACCATTCATTCATTCAACAAACACGTATTAAGAACCTACTACATCACAAGTTGTATCACAAGTCTTAAGGATACCGAGGCAAACAACAACGACAAAAAACATCTTAAAAAGAATCCCTGGGACTTCCCAGGTGGTTCAGTGGTTAGGGCTCTGTGCTTCAATGCGGGGAGCCCAGGTTCAATCTCTGGTTGGGGAACTAACATCTCACATGCTGCCCAGCTTGACCAAAAAAAAACCCCAAAACCTGTTTTTAAAATGCAAAAAAAAAAAAAAAATCCCTGGTGGTCCAGTGGTTGGGACTCTGCACTTTCATTGCCAAGGATGCAGATTCAATCCCTGATCATGGAGCTAAGATCTTGTAAGTTGTGCAGAATGGCCAATAAGTAAACAAACAAATAAAAAGGAGACCAGAGGAATTATTTAAAAAAAAAACAAAACCCTAGTCTCATGAAGCTTCTATTTTATTAAAAAAAAAAAAAAAAAAAAAGAATTTCTGGACTTCCCTGCTAGTACAGTGGAGAAGAATCCACCTGCCAATGCCAGGTACACGGGTTCCATTCCTGGTCTGGGAAGATCCCGCATGTCACGGAGCAACTAAGCTCATGTGCCTCAGTTACTGAAGCTCGTGTGCTTAGAGCCCATGCTTCACAACTAGAGAAGCCACTGTAATGAGAAGCCTGCCTACCTCAACTAGAGAGCAGCCCCCACTCGCCTCAGCCAGAGAAACCTCAGGCACAGCAATGAAGACCCAGCACAGCCGAAAATTAACAACAAAAAAATCCCCAGCCCCATGAAGCTTCCATTTTGACAATAAACACTAGTAATTGTGAATATATGGATTAAATAGTGAAAAACTCTCAGGAACAGAAATGAAGCAGGAGTTGCAGGTATGGAATATGAGGCAGAAAGGGTGCTGAAATTTTGGAGAAGGTGGTGAGGGAAGGCATGGCTGGGAAGCTGACTTGAATGAAAGACCTGATTGATGGTTTGGATAAATATAGACCTAGATAGAAAATATTTCTCCCGGATTTTTGAGACCATTTCCCCATTGTCTTTGGTTTCTGGGCTGCTGTTGAGAAAGCGAATGCCCTTCTGACTCCTGCTTCTTCCTTTGTGACTTTGCTTCCCGCCCCCTGGGAACTTGTAGGAACCTCTGTTTTTCCCCTGCCATCTGGAATGTCTCAGTGCCAAGCCTGATTGCCTTTAGCATTTCATGAACCTTTTTTTTTTTTTTTGGCCATGCCTTGCAGCATTCAGGATCTTAGTTCCTTGATCAGGAATTGAACCCATGCCCCTCTTTATCAGAAGCTCCGAGTCTTAACCACAGGACCACCGGGGAAGTCCCTCCCTCATGAACCTGTTCAGTCTCCAACCTCATGTCTTCAGTTTGGAGAGACAAAAAAATTCTTATAATATCTTAGAAAAACTGCTCTGTATTTTTGACCTCCTTACCCAAGTCCCCATTATTAGGAATTGAGCGGCTCTGAGGTAATTCTGTCTTTTTCTTTTATTGGTTCTCACCCTTTTCCCATCCCTTAGTCTTTTTTGGTGCTCTTTTTGAGATTTCGCAAACTTTTTCTTCTCCACTGAATTTGTCATTTCTGCTCTCATGGTTCCCAGCGCTCGCTCTTGCTCTCCAAAGGTTCCCCCTTTCTCAGACTGTCTCGTCGCTTCTGCGTTTCTGTTTGCTTCTAACATGAAAGAGGCTTTATGAAATGTCTGGTAATCCTTGCTGGTCTGTTCATGCATAAGCAAAGCATGGTTGTACTCCCTGGAAGCTCGTGTATGTGGCCTGGGCTGCTTCGTGATGGGATGACCAGACAGAATCAGAATCTTATCCTCAAAACTCTGTTGGTCTCCCCTCAGAGGACAGTCAGCTTTCCTCCAGGGCTTCCTCCAGTTACCTGACAGAGATGTCAGCCCTTTGCCAGAATTCTGGCAGGGGGGACCTCACACACCGTCCCTTGTCTGGTGAGCCAGAATCCAGTCCACTGGCTCCTCTTTCAGTTTCTGCTTTGGATTTGTGGAGTTGCTTGGCTGAATGGGATGGAAAGGTGATGGGGAAACTTGTTGCTGTTGTAGTACAGTCGCTAAGTTGTGTCCAACTCTTTGCAACCCCGTAGACTATAGCCCGCCAGATTCTTCTGTCCACGGAATTTCCCAGGCAAGAATACTGGAGTGGGTTGCCATTTCCTTCTCCAGGGGAATCTTCCTGACTCAGGGATCAAACCCGCGTCTCCTGCATTAGCAGGAGGATTCTTTCCCGCTGAGCCACCAGGAAAGCCGCCCAGGGAAAGTGTGCTAAACCATTAAAAAATTTCAGTCAGCCCTCATGCTTTCCAAGCACTCTGCATTCCAACCTTCAGGAGGATCTGGTGCCTCATTTCCTGAGCTTCTCCAAGCCCTGCAATTAAGCATAGTTCTGTGCCTGAAGATCTAGGTGTCAGCTTTGCATGGTCTGCTATTGTTTCCTCTCTCACCCCCTTAATTCTTTTGATTTATGCTTTTTTAATTCTTCACCGTCATCTGAATGGAATGTCAGAAGGAGATAGAAATAAATCAGTTACATGAGCTGTTGTATTTAACCACAAGTCATAGTCTATTTTCTTTTGAGTCTGTCCTGCCAGCGACTTACTCCAGTGGTACTGGTAGAGGGCCTCAGTAGATTCTTACAGGAAGTGGGATTCAAATCCAGCATCGGGATCTTCCATCCCCCGCCTCAAGTCACCTGTCTCTGAATAACAAGTGACCCTAAGCGTAGTGACGGAAAACAACCACAATTATGTACTTGCTCGTGATTCTGCCATTTGGCAGGCTTTCCAGGGAGGGTCTTCTTTCTGTTCGACGTCGGCTGGCACAGCTCTCCTGAGGCCCAGGCTTCCCCCTCAAGCTGGCACTCCCACATAACTGGCCAGTGGTCCTGGCTGGAGAATGGTGCCTGGTGGGGGGCATCAGTCAAGGCTTCCAGTTTTTTCTTCATGTGGCCTCCCAGCGTGGCTCAGTTAGACTCCACAGAAGTTTGGTTCTGTGAGGATGCAGACAAGGCCATGCTCAACAAGAAGACAAGCTCTCACATGCAAACGTGTCGAGCCTCCATTTTGCATCACACTTGCTGGCGTCTCATTGGCCAAAGCGAGTCACGTGGCCAAACCTAGCCTCCAGGAGGAGGGGACTATGCTCCACAGGCGCGTGATGGCTGGGAGGCGTGGTTCACGGGAGCCACATGCCCCCTGGAACTCTGAGATGCTATCATCCTGTGCTTGTGTTGGTGTAGCTGATTTTTTTCCATTTTCTTTCTGACACATTAGGACACCAGACTCATGTAGATATTTTCTTTTGGTACAAACATTCCATATGTAGTAGAGCCCCAGAAATATTGTAGCATTTCCACTTCAAGCACGTTGCTGGATGGACTATAAAGACTTAAACTGGGGACTCCCCTGGTGGTCTAGTGGTTAAGACTTCACCTTTCGATGCAGGGGTTGTGGGTTTGATCCGTGGTCCAGAAGCTAAGATCCCACATGCCTGGAGGACAAAAAACCAACACATAAAACAGAAGTAATATAGTAACAAATTCAATAAAGACTTTAAAATAGATCCACTTCAAAACAAATCTTAAAAGAAGGACTTTATGTCACTGGCCTGTTGCTATCATGATTGTGTCCCTCGTTAAAGACTTGGGGGAAGAAATTCACCCAATGGGGTCAGATTCCTAAGTACACCTTTCAAGGGAATTAAATATTGTGTTTTGCTTTAGGCTACCAAGGGTTAGCTTCTTGTCCTTTGGTTTTTAAAATAGTTTAAAATGAGCTTCTGTAACACCTGCCTTGACTCTAAAGAATAAGGTATTTACATCATAACCAGAGAGTGTGTTTCTTGAAAATTCCAAGATCACATCTCTTGTGAGGTGCTTTTTTGCAAGCGCATCTGGCACATTCCTGCCTGCGGTAGGATGGAAGTGGCTTAGCTTGTGCTGTGTGTCGTGTGAGTCTTGAGCTGCGACTGATAACTGTGTCCATCTTGTGTGCAGGGGTTCTTTATCTCCAGTATGGAGATGAAACCAAGCAGCTCAGGATGCCGAACGAAATTACAAGTGCAGACACAATCCGTGCTCTCTTCGTAAGTGCCTTTCCACAGCAGCTCACCATGAAAATGCTGGAGTCGCCCAGTGTCGCCATTTACATCAAAGATGAAAGCAGAAATGTCTATTACGAACTGAATGATGTCAGGTAAGCGGTGACGTCATATGTGTCCACCATCTTACATTGACAGTTGCTACCAAGTCCCCATCTCTCCGTGTCCCAGTGAAGATAGCACGGCTGTTGTCTTAATGAGCAGGTGTACCTTATCCAGGTGTGAATCCACTATCTGGTTTTCTAGAATTCATTGACAAAGTTTGGTTTACAGAGGTGAACACAGACTTCTCCCACCCAGATCTTTGCAGATTACATCTGAAAAGAATGGAAAAACTGAGCCAGTCCACTGTTTATCGTTAAGAGTTAGGGAAGCGATGCCCAGGAAGATCATTTGAGGAGAGGGTTATACCTACAGGTGGAACTTAGCCAACTCCTTTTCAAGGGCTCTTGTTCTCATAGATGGAGGCTGTGGACATTTTAGGTAATGATCCCACTGGGCCATAAATTACATGAAAGAGTTAGAATAAACGCAGTGGACGTAATGCTATCGTCCGCAAGAAAGGAGGCCAAGAAGCATTCTCCTTTTCTTGTGTTTAAATAGTTGGCCTTTGCTAAAGGATCCCACTTTCCATGTGGGCTTTCTCCAAGGGCTCCTAGTACAATAGTGAAAAGTGAAAGTTTAGTCTGTCAGTCATGTCCAGCTCTTTGTGACCTCCATGGAGTCTGGATCACCAGGCTCCTCTGTCCATGGAATTTTCGAGGCAAGAATACTGGAATGAGTAGCCATTCTCTTCTCCAGGGGATCTTCCCAAAGCCAGGGATTGAACCTGGGTCTCTCACATTGCAGGCAGATTCTTTACCACCTGAGCCACCAGAGAAGTCCACTCCTAATATAAGATGTTCTTTAAAAGGAGGCTAAAGGGATTCCTACTGTGGCCAGTGGCACAGAAAGGGAAGCACTTTATCAATGCCAATAATGTTATGTCATGAAAAGAAGGGACCATCTGAGCCCTTCTTGCCAAACAAGCCTGAGAAACAGGACTGAAATCAACCCAAATGAGTTGTCGCTAGTATAGCCGTTAAACATTTTAGAGCTGAGAAAAAGATTAAGTGATTCATCCAGCCCTTTCATTTGATGGGACCAGAAACTCAGATGCTTAAGAGTTAAGACTTATTCAAGATCATGCAGCCAATTAATGTCTAAGCCCAGCCCCAAACCTGACTGTCCACATTCTTGATCAGAAATTGTTTATTCCCTCAAAATGTTCTCCTCTCAACTCATCTGGGCCCCGAGTTGGTTTTTCTGGGTCCCTTCCTTGTGGGGATAGCAGACTGTCCTGTTTCTTCATCATGGAATTAATAAGAACTACTTTTTAAAAATATGCCTCTAGTGCATAATAAATTTCTAAGAGTGATCAGAAATGACACATTTAGGCTTGTACAAAGGTATATGAGTAATTTAGAGCTTTCAACGTTTGACGCATGCCCCTAAGGTATAGGTGTTATGTCTGTTGCCCAACCTTTCTGTTTTTTAAAACATGTTTAAATATTCATGGGTATCAGGAAATTCATGTTTGTTTTTTGACATAAATTATTAATCAAGCTGCCATCAAAAAAATATCCTTAATGTACAAAGCATGAACTTAACCATGAGGTAATCACGCAATATTTAGAGAGTATATTTGCAGTGTATACTCCAATATACTGAAGTTCCAATGCTTTGGCCACCTGATGGGAAGAACTGATCATTGGAAAAGACCCGGATGCTGGGAAAGATTGAAGGCGGGAGGAGAAGGGGATGACACAGGGTGAGATGGTTGGATGGCATCACTGACTCGATGGACATGAGTTTGAGTAAGCGCTGGGAGTTGATGGTGGACAGGGAAGCCTGGTGCGCTGCAGTCCATGGGGTTGCAAAGAGTTGGACACAACTGAGTGAATGAACTGAACTGATACTTGCAATAAGATAATCTCATGTTTTTTGTTTTTTAACATGGATATGCTGCTTTAAAACCGTCTTCTTGAATTTTTGCAGTTCGAGAAATTGAGGGGAAGGGTAATAATAAGTACACATGAAACTACACAAAGCCACTTTTGATTGTGGAGTTCAAGGCTGATGAAATTATTGTAAACAGTTGGACCCCCCTGTCTTGCAGCTCATGCAAGAATTTTTATAGTACGAGTCATGATTTCCTAGACATGAGTTTCTTTCCCAAGCCTCAAAGTATGACTACTAAGACTTTCTGTGCACATTCTTTGGGGGTATTGTGATGTAGTCACAAAAAGAGAAATGGGAGGGAAGACAAAGAGGGAAAAGTCCCCCAAAACTTTCAAACTGAAATGGTCCTTCTTGATGCAAATTCAGTTGATAAAACAAAGCAGCACTTGAAAGAAGTGATTGCTTTAAATGTTAATAATTTCAGTTTGTTTCTATCTGCAAAAGTGATGTTCTCATTGATTCTTAGGCTGCAGTACTGATAACCTGATTTTAAAAAAATCTCATTGAAAATGTGTAAGGGGAACGTCATTGGTTTATAAATTTGTCTATAATTTTACTTTTCAGAGTTTTGATTTACATATGAAAATGGATCTAAAAATATTTAAGTGGATCTAAAAATATTTAAATGTCTTTATTTGGTGATGAATATACTATTTAGGCAAGATGATAACATGTATGTCCATTCAAAGAATTATTATTCTTTGCTTTTTTTTTGCATAAAATCCCTCCAGTATATTTTATTTAAATTGTAGAATAAATTTTCACTATCAGCATTAAATAGAACCTTGCCTGCCCCCTCTCCCAGCAAGGGAAAAAAAAAAAAATGTAGCATGTACATTTTACCTGAAGACACTGGCTTTAATATTCTAAACCCAGAGACAAATTTCATTCACTGCCAGTATTTTTGAAGTGAGGGAATATTTGTTAAACATTTGGAGCTTTCATCATGGTGTTGAGTTGTCCATATTTTCCTTGGGGAAATGCTACCGAGAGTTTAGGTTGAAACTCTGTGTTGTAAACGTTGCCATGGCAAACGCAAGCTGGGCCTTTTCTGTTGGTTCATCTTGGATGAACATGTTTCTAAATTAGTCCTAAACCAACCTCCTGTGTTTTAAATACCTTCAGAACCACATGAAGTTTTTTTTGTTGTTTTTTTTTTTTTCTCATGGCTTAAGTAAGGTTTTCAGTTTCTTCACATCGTCACTTGGGACTTTGACCCCCCCATGCACCTGATGAGTTCCTGCAGTGAATCCCCACACCCTTTCCCTCTGCGAACTCTTCCCTTCCTAGTCACTCAATCTTTTCTAGTAACAAGGACCACACGCCTCCCCTTAAGCAGACTTCCAAGGAGTTGCTTGAAATGTGGAGCGACGGTACAAGCTAGGGCTAGTCACCGCTTCAAAGCAAACACTGACAGATATTTGATGGAAGGAAGCAAGACTAGTCCAAGGATCCTCCAGTTCGTTGAAAACAAAAACACAAGCCAATCATCCCAGTGATTGTGATCGGCCCACAATACGTGTGGCTGCACCTGGAGGAAAGGAATGTGTCTTCCTGCACCAGATTCCCTGAGCTCACCATGCCAGCGCTGGCAGGCATCGCAGTGTAGACAGGGCTGAACGTGCCTGGGGGGGGCCTCTTCTGCTGATGAAAACTGAAGATGGAGGGCGAAGGACGTCGTAGATATTCATAAGCTCTTAAATAATTTCAAGGTAGGCTGTCAGCGAGATGTGGTTCTGTCCTTTGCTGCAGTCTGATTGACTCTAGAGTTTCTAAATGTTGGATTCCAAGGGAGAGACAAACCAGGGGAAGAATTTATCTACTGCTTTTTCTGGAATTCAACTTGTATGTAGAACAGTATTTTTTTTAAAGTCCATTATGGAAGGGAAAAAATCATAAAGATGCCAGTTTTGATCTTTGTGGTACTTTTTTTATGGACTACAAATACCTTTTCTTTCCCTGGATATAGGTGTTCGGAGGAAAAAAGCATTTTTCGTTTGCATCCATTCATGAGATAAGCAGAAAACCAGGTGTCTGGGCAAAGTAAACAATTAAATATTTAAATATTAACCAAATCCCTTTGAACAGATTGTAAATATGGGAACTTTATTGTTTCATGAAGTGTTAGCTTTCCTTGCTCAGAATCTTGAAAGAAGGTTTATGCTACCCGATATTTATGGGTGGAGAGCTATGGAGAAAGAGTAATACTTTCCTGAGGAATGGGGGAAAAAGGAAAGAAAAGCTGAAGTCATTTTTCTCCTTTGCCTTATTTATCTTTGCCTATTTTTATGGTAAAAGAACTTTTTGTCTGGTTGATTGCACACAACGGCTGGATTGTCTGTAGATATCTTTTACCCGATTCTTATGAGTAGATGAGAAGGAAATGGCCACAAGAAGGCTCCTTTCATCTGCCATAGTTATTGATGTTTTTGATTCCAGGAACATTCAGGACAGATCCCTTCTCAAAGTGTACAACAAGGATCCTGCCCACGCATTCAACCACACACCGAAAACTGTGAACGGAGAGATGAGGGTGAGTGTTCCTATTCTATTTTTACTTTAATTCTATGGGTCGAACCATCATCCCGCCTCTGGCATGTGGTCCTGGTGTGATCACACTGAAACACCAGGTACGCGGGGTTCGTAACTGTTCTTCTTCTTGTCTAATGACATTGTTTGTTGGCAGAGAAGTCAGATTCCCTCATTATTTGGAGTAAGAGGGTTCAGACAGGGCTTGACACATCCTAATTCATCTCTAAGCATGGAATTTAGTTAGGTCCTCACTCCAAAGGGGTCCTGAAGATCTGTATGTGAAAGGGTTCTTGGTCTCTAATAAATTAACTTACTTGGAGGATCTCTTGCTATTTTTTTTCCTCCGTTTAAAGCAAAACTGACATACAAATGACAGCAAAACCTGTGCACAACAGCATGTGGAATCTATTAATATCTTTCTATCAGCTATTCCAAGTCCCAGCATTCTAATTATTGAATAAATTCTTCACTTTCTAATTCAGGACTGTTTGCTGTTGCAACAGCAAATAGTGTTAAATATTATCAAATGTCACCTGCATGGTGTTGAGGGCAAAGTACAAAAATCTGCATGTTTTGTGAGCTAAAATTCTCTAGATTTAGAGCATTGTAGAAGATTATTCAGAACACACAGGCATGTTTTGAAGAATAAAGCACAGGGAAGCTGAAAAGGCAGATTGTAAAATCGCACTAATGCAAGTCCATTTGAATGAGAGTGCATTTCTAACAGTAATGTTAGTGGTACCTTCCTCTGCAGTAAAAATGAGCAGCAAAAAAAGATTCGCTTTCCAGATGCACCTCCACCTCCCCACCCCATCCCCCACCCCCAAATTTAGAACATGCCTCAACATTTTCTATCATCCTTTCTGACGATTAGCACTGGATGCTGGAGTTTAACTAGAAAAAAAAAGTAAATGATTAGGATTTATTGCCAAAGAAACCCAGGCACTGCCTGTCCTAGAATTGCAGGAGGTTTCTTGAAGGACTCTGCTTCCTGACAGTGAGTATTAGTTTGTGTTTAGCTGCTGTACCAAATTATTACATATTCACTGGCTTAATATGACCCAGATTTACTGTCTGACAATTCTAGAAGTCAGAAGTCCAATATAACTTCAGTGAACTAATAAAATAAAGGGATCATTGGCATTCCTTTCCAGAAACTCCTATTTTTCCCAGCTCTTGGAGGCCACCCCCATTCCTTGGCTTGCAGCCTTCTTCCTCCGTCTTTAAACCCATGCAAGTACCGTCTTTCTGACCTGGCTTCCCACGTCACACCTCCAAGCCTCCCTCTTCCACTGTTAAGGACACTTGTGATTACACTGGGTCCAGTTCTCCAGAATAATCTCATGTTAGTGTCAGCTGATGGGGCACCTTCATCCCCTTTCCCGTGTAGTCACAGGTTCTGGAGACTTGGATGGAGATGTCTTTGTTCTGCCGGCCACACGGGGTTTGTGAGTTGAGGACCAAGAGGTCAGGAGGTGCAATAGAAAGTGCTGGGAGAATTTCCACGTGGTTCTGGACTGCCAGCTGAGTGATGACATTGTAGGATCGGAGCCTACACACTTTTTGAGGAAGAGGCCTCTTGTGTTCTCCACGGCTGCTTTTTTTATGTCAGAAATGACATGTGATTTGAAGGGGAGGCTGAGCTGCTACTGCAGAAAAGCTTGGATTTGGAAGCTTATTTTTAGTCAGTTACACTTTCCATGTAAACCAGCTCCACGTGAAGACAGATGGAGTCATGCTCATCACGAAGTATGTGCCAAATACGATGCTTCTCTTTGCTTTTCATGACCTCATTCATCTCTTGCTAAAGCAACATTCTTAAGAGTCTTTGCTCCTTGGAGATCCTTATTTTTTGATATGTCTAGCCTTCAGTCTAGAGTTTCATGGTGTTCAGAGTTGTGTTTTTGTTTCACGGAGCCCACACAGGGGCCCTAGAATTGCCTCTGAAAATCTTGTTTATGGCTGGGGAGGACACCTGTTTTTAACTCTTAAGCAGATGTGGAACCTCCATAAGGACCAGCAGTAAAGCAGGGAGAAAATCAAATATTAACCATCTGGATAGAGCCTACTAGGATTCAGAACTTCGACTCTGGGTTTCAGTAGTGTTGCTCTATTTTTACTTTTAGATGAGACCCTTGTGGTCACTTTCCAGGTTGCCCACAGCCTACTTTAGACAGTGCTATTCTCTGGGAGAGAGTCAAACTGTTCTCCCTGGAGGAGAATAAACAAATGTTCACCATCCAACCCACAGAAAAAGCATTCAAGTTTCAATGAAGACAACTAAGAAATGAGACAGAGAACGTAGTTTTAAAACCAACTCGCCAAAGAAGGGGTGGACACAGTTCAACAAGCTGGTTCTCATCCAGTGGGCTCTCAAAAAAGTTCTGTACAGAAAAATTTTCAGTTTTCTCTTTTGTGTCAAAATGGATTTTAAAAATGTAGTCTCATGGAATAATTATCTGATCAGCAAATATAACAACATTCTTTTGTTTGTCAATGTTATAATTTGGTGAATCATAAACTGGTATTAATGAAAAGCCATTTTTAAATATTAAGACTTAAAAAAAATTCTTATATTTCTGGAATAAACCACACTTGATCACACACACACACAACAAAACCCAACTTGGTGTCATGTCTGCAGTTTGCGACTTGGCCCCTTTTCATGAATTCCAGGAGCTAAAAGACCTGGAATCCCTTCAGCCTCACCTTTTGGCTCTGGGGGTTGGAATTCTCTCTCCTTCCTGATGAAGGTGGATGCCATCAAAGGGAAGGAAGCTTTGTGGAGCCCTGCCAGGAGCACAGCTGCATAAGCCCACTGCTCGTGGTAAAGATGAGAAATAGAGAACAGAACAAGGATCAACGGCTCTAGACTAAACCAAGGGGAGGGATTTGTGGATAGCTGCTCACCTGAGTTGGTTAAACGCAGTCCTGTACCTGAGGTTGTTGGTCCATCGCCAGTCTCCCAAGGCAACCTGAGCCGGTCGTCCCAGCTACCCACTTGTTACCAATATGCCTGTGTGACTTGGAAAACATTGGTGGGACCAAGGTCATGGACCTCAGAGCATATGTGGAATAGATTCTTAGTGGGAAAGACATGTGCTATATTTTTCATTGAGCATCTAGCTGAGCATGTTTAAAATTGATTTATCTTTTTAATTTGAGGTATAGTTGACATACAATATTGTTAATTTCAGGTGTACAGCAAAGTGATTCAGTTATTCTTTCAGATTATATTCCATTGGAGGCTATCATAAGATATTAAATATGGGTCTTCCCTGGTGGCTCAGCCGGTAAAGAGCCTGCCTGCAATGTGGGAGACCTGGATTTAATCCCTGGGTCAGGAAGATGCCCTGGAGGAGGAAATGGCAACCCACTTCAGTATTCTTGTCTGGAAAAATCCTATGGATAGCGGAGTCTGATGGACTATAGTCCATGGGTCACAAAGAGTTGGATATGACTGAGGAACTAACAACAAAAAACTCATTATATAAAAAAAAAAGATTTTGAATATAGTTCTCTGTGCTATACAGCATAAATCCTTATTGAATATCTACTTTATGTACAACAGTTTGTATCTATTAATCCCATACTCCTAATTTGTCCCTCCCTCTCTCTCCCCTTTGGTACCATATGTTTTTTGTTTTTCCTATGTCTGTGAGCCTGATTCTGTTTTGTATATAGATTCATTTGTGCTGTTTTTAGTTTCCATGTATCAGTGGTATTGTATAATATTTGTCTTTCTCTTGACTTCACTAAGTATAACATTCTGTAGGTCCATCCATGTTGCTACAAATGAGAATATTTCATACTTTTTATGGATGAGGAGTATTTCATGGTGTGTGTGTGTGTGTGTGTATATATATATATATTTATGTGTATATATACACACGTACATACATGCTTATATATGCTGTGTGCTGAGTCACTTCAGTCGTGTCCGACTCTTTGTGACCCTATGGACCAGAGCCTGCCAGGCTCCTTGGTCCTTGGGATTCTCCAGGCAACAGTACTGGAGTGGATTGCTATGCCCTCCTCCAGAGGATCTTCCCGGCCCAGGGATCCAATCCACATCTCTTACTTTCCCTGCTTTGGCAGGTGGGTTTACCACTAGTGCCACCTGAGAAGCCCTTCGTCTTCTTAAGCCAGTCGTGTATTAATGGGCACTTAGGTTGCAAACACCCTCTTCCAACAACACAAGAGATGACTCTACACATGAACATCACCAGATGGTCAACACCGAAATCAGATTTATTATATTCTTTGCAGCTGAAGATGGAGAAGCTCTACACAGTCAGCAAAAACAAGACCAGGAACTGACTGTGGCTCAGATCATGAACTCCTTATTGCCAAATTCATACATAAATTGAAGAAAGTAGGGAAAACCACTAGACCATTCAGGTATGACCTAAATCAAATCCCTTATGATTATACAGTGGAAGTGACAAATAGATTCAAGGGATTAGATCTGATAGACAGAGTGCCTGAAGAACTATGGACAGAGGTTCATGACATTGTACAGGAGGCGGTGATCAAGACCATCCCCAAGAAAAAGAAATGCAAAAAGGCAAAATGGTTGTCTGACGAGGCCTTACAAATAGCTGAGAAAAGAAGAGACGCTAAAGGTAAAGGAGAAAAGGAAAGATACACCCATTTGAATGCAGACTTCCAAAGAATAGCAAGGAGAGATAAGAAAGACTTCCTCAGTGATCAATGAAAAGAAAAAGAGGAAAACAATGGAATGGGAAAGACTAGCGATCTCTTCAAGAAAATTAGAGATACCAAGGGAACATTTCATGGAAAGATGAGCGCAATAAAGGACAGAAATGGTCTGGACCTAACAGAAGCAGAAGATATTAAGAAGAGGTGGCAAGAATACACAGAATAGCTATACAAAAAAGGTCTTCATGACCCAGATAACCACGATGGTGTGATCACTCACCTAGAGCCAGACATCCTGGAATGTGAAGTCAAGTGGGCCTTAGAAAGCATCACTACAAACAAAGCTAGTGTAGGTGATGGAATTCCAGTTGAGCTATTTCAAATCCTAAAAGATGATGCTGTGAAAGTGCTGCACTCAATATGCCAGCAAATATGGAAAACTCAGCAGTGGCCACAGGACTGGAAAAGATCAGTTTTTGTTCCAATCCCAAAGAAGGGCAATGCAAAGAATGCTCAAACTACCACACAACTGCAATCATCTCACACGCTAGAAAAGTAATGCTCAAAATTCTCAAAGCCAGGCTTCAACAGTACGTGAACCATGAACTTCCTGATGTTCAAGCTGGATTTAGAAAAGGCAGAGGAACCAAAGATCAAATTGCCAACATCTGCAGGATCATGGAGAAAGCAAGAGAGTTCCAGAAAAACATCTATTTCTGCTTTGTTGACTATGCCAAAGCCTTTGACTGTGTGGATCACATTAAAGTGTGGAAAATTTTGAAAGAGATGGGAATACCAGACCACCTGACCTGCCTCCTGAGAAATATGTATGCAGGTCAAGAAACAACAGTTACAACTGGACTTGGAACAACAGACTGGTTCCAGATTGGGAAAGGAGTACGTCAAGGCTGTAGATTGTCACCCTGCTTATTTAACTTCTATGCAGAGTACATCATGAGAAACGCTGGACTGGATGAAGCACAAGCTGGAATCAAGATTGCCAGGAGAAATATCAATAACCTCAGATACACAGATGACACCACCCTTATGGCAGAAAGTGAAGAACTAAAGGGCCTCTTGATGAAAGTGAAAGAGGAGAGTGAAAAAGTTGGCTTAAAACACAACATTCAGAAAACTAAGATCATGGCATCTGGTCCCATCACTTCATGGCAAATAGATGGAGAAACAATGGAAACGGTGAGAGGCTTTATTTTTGGGGTCTCCAAAGTCACTGCAGACAGTGACTGCTACCATGAAATTAAAAAATGCTTGCTCCTTGAAAGAAAAGCTATGACCAACTTAGACAGCATATTAAAAAGCAGAGACATTACTGTGCCGACAAACGTCCGTCTAGTCAAAGCTATGGTTTTTTCAGTAGTCATGTATGGATGTGAGAGTTGGACTACAGAGAAAGCTGAGCGCCGAAGAATTGATGCTTTTGAACTGTGGTGTTGGAGAAGACTGTTGAGAGTCCCTTGGACTGCAAGGAGATCCAACCAGTCCATCCTAAAGGAAATCAGTCCTGAATATTCATCAGAAGGACTGATGCTGAAGCTGAAACTCCAATACTTTGGCCACCTGATGTGAAGAACTGACTCACTGGAAAAGACCCTGATGCTGGGAAAGATTGAAGGTGGGAAGAGAAGGGTAGAACAGAGAATGAGATGGTTGGATGGCATCACTGATTCAATGGACATGAGTTTGAGTAGGCTCTGGGCATTGGTGATGGACAGGGAAGCCTGGCATGCCACAATCCACGGGGTCGCGAAGATTCGGACACAACAGCGACTGAACTGAACTGAACTAGGTTGCTTCCATATCTTGGCTATTGTAAATAGTGCTGCTGTGAACAATGGGATGCGTGTATCTTTTCCATTTAGAGTTTTCTTTTTTTCCAGAACTGAGCATTTTTGAAGCAATCTATCCAGGGAGACTCGTGGTTCTCTGCTAGAACTGAGCATCTCCTGATTCTTTACACGTGGGTGCAAATCACCCTGATCTAAATGAATTGCCTGGCTTTTGTTTCATCACATTAGATAGGAGCTTTGATAATTCAATTCCCAAGGGGCTGAGCTCATCACATGGAATGGGCCCTTTTGCTAAAATTATATATGTACTCACAAGTTTGTAATTCACACATGTGCAACTAAGAAGATGATGAGATATTCCATTCTGCAGCTCTCAAAGGGTACCAGGGACTTTCCATTCACTGAACCTAGTGGTTTTGTTTTTTGTTGGTTTTTTTTTTTTGCAGTTTTCAGGCTTTTCCACTTTCTTCTTATTTATGTGTCTTATTGGCTGTATTGGGTCTTAGTTGCAGCATATGGGATCTAGTTCCCTGACCAGGGCTCTAACCCCAGCCTCCAGAATTGGGTGTGAGGAGTCCTAGGCACTGGACTACAGGGAAGTCCCTTTTTCTCCTTCATGTGTGCTTTGAGATTACTTCCTGAGGTTCTTTGCTGCGATCAGTCAGTTCTCTGCTTTCTCTATGTCCTGAATTTTTATTCGCAATGTTAGACAGTTTCCACATTTGCATAGAGAACCTATTCCCCAGTATTGGCTCTGCATCTTAAATAACTTTCGAATGCCCAAATCAGTCACTGCCCCCCAGACCTCTTCTGTCTGAGCCCTGCATTTGACAGTGATGGGCAGTCTCCTTAGAAACCTTGGTTTCCGTTACACTGCCGTCTCTGAATCCCTTGCATACATGCAGACACACCCCAGCCTTCTTCACTAACTCTTCTTTTTTCTCTTGCCCTCTACATGGTCTGCAGGGCCTTTAGCCAGGCTTTACGGGTGTGTGTGTGTGTGTGTGTGTGTGTGTTAATTTGCTTTTTCTTTCATCTGTACCTTTCCACTTGTCTTTTTTGTGTTACTACTCATTTAACCATTAGGTCAGTGTAGACGACCCTTGAAACTCTGTCCCTAGCTCCGCCATTTCTCTAGAGTGCAAGTCCAGTGTTCAGCTTCCGAGCAGTTGTCTCCGTATGGATATTCTTCCAATGTTTCTAGTGTATCCTGTCGAAGAAGAAAAAAATAAATCCTGATCTTTCTTTCCACCACAAACCTTTTCCGCTTGTTTTTCTGTGTTTGTGAATGAAGGCGTGACTGCTGATGGTGTGTCTATGAGTGCGGTGCCTGTGTGTTTAAATGAGACGGAGAGAAATGATTTTAAAAGTTGAGTTATCAGTGCGTCTTCAGTGACCTAACTCCTGTTTTTCAAATCATCCCACCAGTCCTCAGAACCCATCCATCTCACTCTGCAGGGCCTCTTGCACACCCCACTGCTGCCCTGGCCTGCACCGTGACTCTCACAGTAGCTAACGTTTTTGTGCCTTTGACAAAGCATGTTCATGGGTAATTTCATTTAAATCCTCAAGACCCCATTTTGAGGCAGGTATTGGTACAAGCCCTTGTATTTATAGCTCAGAAAACAGTTTCTTAAGTCTGTTGGAGACGTCTGGCCCAGGCCACACAGCGAGAGAGTGCAGAGCTGAGATCTGAGCCTGGGCAGCTTGGCTGCAGACTCCAGGCTCTTAGCAGGGCTGTTCTGACGCTGTAGTGACAGCATGCCTTGCTGTCCTCTCGGTTGGCAATGCAACAGCTTGTAACCGGTCTCCCCAACTCTTATTCCAACCTAGCAGCAATTTCCCAGGCCATCTCCCGACCTCCCATTGTGCAAAAGCCTGACTTCCCATTGTGCGAAAGACTAGCACAGGCTGGGATTTCCTTCGCAGTCTGGTGGCTATGACTCCATGCTTCCACTGCAGGGGTCACAGTTTTGATCCCTGGTCAGGGAACTAAGATCCTACAAGCGACATGGCACAGCCCCCCAAAAAGGGAATAGTACAGGCTGATCATCGTATCGCCTCCATCCCAACACCCAAGCTGAGCCACCTCAGTGCCTGCTCCGAGCCTCTGAAATGCGCTCTCCCTCCCTCCGTGATGTCTTGCAAAATCCATCCAGCCACCATACTACAGGACAATAGCTCAGTTCTGTTGACAAGTATGGTAAAAGTGTGGGCAGAGACCCTGTTCCATTTCTCAGGCCTCTTCTGTCCACTAACAACCCAAAAGCCGTGTGTGCGGCACGTTTGGATCCTGACGGGGACAAACCAAATGTACAAGACATCTTTGAAACTGTTTGGGAAGTTTGAACATGCGTTAGGAATCAGATGATATTAAGGGATAACCAGTAATTCTGTTGGGTATAATAATGACTCAGTGGTTATGTTTTTAAAAATGAGACCCACCGAAGTATTTTACAGGCTAAAATGGTACAGCTGCTGGGGTTTGCTTTAAAATGCTCTGGCAAAACAAACCCCAAAAGTGGAAACTGATGAAACAAAATTGGTAAAATGTTGAAAAATGTCAGAGCTGGACGCTGTGAGTTCATTATATTATTTTCTCTACTTATGTTTATGGTTGGTGGAACTATCCACAATAAAATGTTTAAAAAAAAACCCTCTCTTTTAGAGGACAAATAAAAGACTGCCTACTCTGTGAGGACTTCTCTGTCAGGTTTAATCTTTCCTTTTGGGGGGGGCATGTTGTACATTCTCCTGGTGCTTTAATAATTTAGATGCTTGTGCATCCCATCCCATAAGAGTAAGTTCTTCAGAGGCACACGCCCGTTCATGTTCCTCTTGTATGCCTCAGAAAGCCAGTCTTCCTGTCTCATCTGTGGCAAGTGTAAACGCTTGTTAAGCCGATCTGTTGAGTACTATAATGATGGTGCTCCAAACGGTTTATTATTCATCTTCTGTCATTAATGAGAACCCACTGTATAAATATCTCTCTGTTCTCATCACCAGAAGTAGTTGTGCTTCTCGCAGTTTATTTTTATCGTATGGACACTTTGAATCTTGTAAGTGATCATTTTCCCTCTTTGTGTTGCTACTCTAAGGCTTAGAATTAAATCTGTGGCCCACCCACAGCCAGCGCACAGGCATTCGCGGCGCGTGTGTTGGTTGGTGTGTCCTGGCTTTGTGCCTGGCCTCTATTTTTAATTTTCTAGCTTTCATCTTCTTTCTGTCATACATTCCAGTTTGACTTTTGGTGGGGGCAAAATTGTAGTGATTTGTGTAGACTCTTAATTTCCTTGTGAAATCAGTCATGGTATATAAGTAGTATTCATTCTGTTCCATTGCGTTTCTCAATATGAGACCATTCTGCATCCACATAGAAGGCAATGTGTTAAATACTTTACATGTTATTTAAATGAGTCAACAACCCTGCACACTGACTCAGTTTTTATAGATGGTAAAATTGAGGCCAGTGACGTCTTTCCCAGGCCCAAACGGCTGGTATATGTCAAACATAGGACCTGAACCTGGTTATGACTCTTTCTACTTAGCCCACAGCCTCCCTTCCTTGACATTTCCCTTCAGGCTTTGCAGGTTTTGAAATGATGCTCTTAACAAGATTTTAGAACATGTGAAATATCTTATTAAATATTTGTTTCATTTCTTGATTCTCTTGTGTCTATATATTATGCATCTGTTTCTTGGCCTCCTTTTATAGTGAACATGTTCCATTCTGTTCTCTTCTGACTGGGCTAAAAGGGTATCCCACCTGGAAAAAAGAAGGGAATTCCCTGGCAGTCCAGTAGTTGGGATTCCACACTACCACTGCAGTGGGCACGGGTTTGATCCTTGGTTGGGGAACTAAGATTCCACTTACCACCTGGCATGGCCAAACAAAAGAAAAGAAAGGAAAAAAAAAAACAAACATATATATATATACTTTAGTATGTATGTGTGAAGTTGGCCTGCCACAGAGTTCAGGGCCTTTTTTCTACAAGGCAGTGCTCTGGTTGAAAAGAAGGGTTTGGGATTTGAGGGAAGACAAGAAAACCCCTTAGAAACAGAAGTTTAGGAAACCACTCCTAGCTGATTTTCTTTCATTCTCTCAACATCCTCCTTGACCCAGCTGCCCCATGTCCCCTTCACTCACATAATGGCAGCGGTACTAATAACTAAGACTTACATTGTGCCAGGCACCGTGACGAGTATTGTGCTCATAATCACTCTCATTTGTTCAGAACAACCCAGTGTGAGGGGAATTCTTATGACCCCCACCCACCCTGTTTCAGATGTGGATCAGAGAGGTCAGGAAACCTACTCAAAGCCACACAGCACATCAGAGATGGAGCTAGTTTCAGAGCCAGACAGACCAGCTCCAAAACTGGCCTCCTCATCCCTCCAGTGGTCCCTACTGTCCTTCCCCACAGTACTGGCTTCATCATCAGGACCCATGTGCTACTCATTTTTTTAATTATATAAGTTTCAGGTGTGTGGTATCTGTATACAAGCTCCAGGGTGGTCACCATCACACATCTAGTTTCCATCCATTATCCTACAGTTGACCTCTTCATTCATTTCACCCTCCCCGCAACCCACTTTCCTTGTGGTAACCATCAATCTCTTTTCTATATCTGTGACTTCGTTTTTTGTTTTGTTTGTTCATTAACTTTGGTGTTTTTGTTTGTTTAGGTTCCACATATGACTAAAGTCATAAGGTATTTGTCTTTCTCTGTCTGACTTAGTGTAATACCCTCCTGGTCCATACATGCTGTTGCAAAGGGCAGGGTTTCATTCCTTTTTATGGCTGAGCAGTATTCCATTGACTGTATGCATGTATATGCGTGTACATATTTCACATCTTCATCCATTCATCCACTGATGGACACTGTGGTTGTTCCCATATATTGGCTACTGTAAATAATGTTGCAGTGAATATGAGGGTGCAAATATCTTTTCAGTTAGTAGTCTTGTGTTCTTCAGATAAATACCCATAAGTGGAATAGCTGGGTCATATGGTAGTTCCGTTATTTTAGGAATCTCCATACTGACTACAGCAATTTACAGTCTCACCAACAGTGTGCAAGGATTCTCTTTTCTCTGCCGTCCATCTTTGAAGACCTAACTCGACAGCTACTATCTTCAACATGCCTTTCCTGATTCCTCTCTTATCCAAGTCTCACTAACCACCGTCCCTTCTCTGATTCCATCGGACCTCACCTGTCTCTCCCCTCTCTGAGAACCCTCACCTTTTCCTATCTGCGTTGTAGTTGCTGATGTACGCATCTGAAGTTCTTTTCTAAACTCCACGCTTCGTGGGAACAAACCCCTATTCCATTTATCTTCACACTCTCTGTGTTTCCCTGCAACAGGGTCCTGCTTTGAGGAAATTCTCCTTAAACATGTGGATGGAAAGGGGGCTTATATGTCAGCATTTTTCCCATCACACACTTTCAGTTAATGCCTTCTCTGCTAAAACCAGTACAGTGATGTGCACATGCAAACATTTGAGATTTACAGCACATTCCCTTGTTTATCCCAGGAGTAATTCCTGACCAAAATGAGGACTAAGAACATCTAACAAAATTACTCGTCCTATAAATATAATTTTATTGCAGTTAATTACTCTGTAATTTAAGATGAGAATAACAGATTTGCCAGATTAAACTAACTGGTTGTCAGAAACGCACACAGATCTGCGTTTTATTTTCAAGAGTAAAATTCACCCATGGCAGAAAGTAAGCCAATCTCTGGATAACAAATTAAAGAAGACAGATCTTGGTTTACTGTTATTTCTAACTCCGCAGGACACATCTTGCTTTTAGATTGAATGGGTAATCAGTATTTCAGATACCTCCAGACTTATCAGGTAGGAGCGATGATTTTGGAACAGTTAACTACTTCCAGTGATTGTGAAGTTTCGCTGACCCACTCACCAAGCCATCATGCATTGAGTCTTGACTGTGATTTGGGCTCTTGTATAAGATTTCGAAGATATAATAGTGACCAAGTATGGTAACTGCCTTCCAGAGATCATCCAGTCTAGTAGAACAGTGGTCCCCAACCTTTTTGGCACCAGGGACCAGTTTTGTGGAAGACAAATTTTCCATGGCCCTGGGGAGATTCGGGGGGGGGATGTTCAGGATGACTCAAGTGCATAACATTTATCGTGTACTTTATTTCTATTATTATTACATCAGCTCCACCTCAGACCATAAGGCATTAGGTCCTAGAGGTTGAGGTCCCCTGTAGTAGAAGATCAGACAGTCAATAACCAGTAGTGATACAGACGTCTGTAATTTTCACATCTGCTGCCAGCTCTGTGCCAGCTTTCCTTCATTCTCTTACCTGCTAAAGAGTGTAGTCGATTTACTTCCACAGTACTGGCTTTCCAGGGATGTACCTCATTATGTCCCTTTGGTGACGTGTCTTTCTGACAGGTGAAAAGATGTTTCTGCTGCAGTTGGTAAGGAATTATTCTTATTGAAATGATTAGCTGGGAAAACACAACTCATCATTTATACACTTTCATACAGCGGCTTTACAGAGCAAGGTATTTTTTTTTCCCTTTCTCGCTGCTTCCAGCTCTATTTTATTTTTTAAGATGCAAGAACTAGTAATATATGCATATCTGACAGGCAGCTTCCAAATGATACAGATCTCATCTTTCCTGCTGTGTGGCTGCCTGCTTTCTCTTGCCTTTTTTTTTTTTTTGTCATTGAGAGGTTATGACAACACAAGCCATATTGTATTTATAAACATCACGTGTTCCCTTGATATGGCTTGCCGTTTCTGCCAGACGGAACACATGGAAGAAACATTTCTCGTTAACTCAGCATTGGTTTTTAGTTATGCTGATTTCCGGGACAGGAAAAATGCCTTCCTACTCAGATTTAACTTTCATAGAGGAGAAACAAAACCTCTGAATGTCCGTGAAATAGTTTTAACAAGGCTGGATACTGCTCCTTTAAACCACATATTTTGACTAAAAGCTTCCTTCTGTTTAAAAAAAAAAAAAACAAAAACTAAGCCTTGCATTTAGTTACCATCAAGACAGGCGGAGCTGGAAGCATTCGAGAGATGGGTGGTTTCAAGGTTTCTGAACGTCTAGAAAGTTTCTTCTAGAAGAGAACAGTTTGTGGAAGATGTAAGGTAAGAACTGAACTGCACCTTTATAACAAAATAGGATTTTCAAGATTTGGGGTTCCTGTTGTAGCACATTTACCTCCAAATGAGTCAACTTTCCTGTATTCAAGTTCAATGCCATGTGGAATTGAAATGCTAGGTTTTTATTTTAACTTCTTGCACACTGCTTAGAAGGAAACTTCTTTGTTATTGGCGTTGGTCTGTTTTTCAAAATCCACTTAAGTTACATTGGGCTGTCTCCAGTCTATAAATCTGTTTAATCTCGTGATCTTTCTGTTTAACCTTATAATTTAGAAAAGGATTTCAAGTGTCAGTGTTGTTTGCTTATACAGATCTCGTTGATGTATGCGTTTTGTGACAGTTTTCAGTGTTTTCACAAAGATATTTGACTTGCATTCAGTTTCTGAGACAATTGAAAATTTGAAGGCGTGGTGCAAATTGGGGGGGGCAAAGGGGGAGGTTAGTATGCTTCCTTCAGTATTCAAGGAAAACACTGTCTGTTGTATTTTCCTTGTGAAAATCACCTTACATTTTAAAATATAAAGGACTTTTTTATCTTGGTTTTTTAAAGTTGTTTGAGATATATCCATTTAAGCTTTATGTATAATATTTTAAATGTCTGCAATTTTTATATAACAGATATATCCCTGTTATATTGAGGTTTAATGGAAAAACCCAGAAAAAATCTGTGGCAGAAGCTGTATATACTTGAGATAACTATTCTGTCTTATCCTTGCAATAATAGTTCAGTCACAATATTTTGTATATATTTCTTTTAAAGACATTTAATAAGATGAATGTCTTTTTAAGTCAGTCTGCTTCCTTTTAAAGGTACATGTGTGCCTGGATCTGTTTATATTTATCTCCATTTATAGATGAGTTCATATGGATGAGAAGTTGTTAACCAATGTAGTCTAAATAATATATATTATTTCATTTGGTCATTGTAACCATAAGGCATAGGTACTATTATACCCATTTTAAGGTAAGAAAACTGAGGCTGAGAGAGATCAAATGACAAGTCACACACTAGCTAGAATCAAAGCTGGGACTGAGCCCCAGGCTGACTGTCTCTCTAGTCCTTGTGTTTAAATCCTACACTGCACTCCCCTCCTTACCAGTAGCTAAGACTCCAAGTCTGCAGTCAGATACTGATAACGTATCTTGAAAATAGTAATTATAAATAAGCAATGCTTACTTGGCTTCAAGAGAAATAATTCTGTACAGTTTTGAATTTTTTCTTTTTTTTTTTTTGGTTTGATCTGTAACATCCAAAACCTAGTAGCAGACTGTTTATCCAGGGACCTGGCTGCAACTTACTTGGAGTGAAAAGAAAACAGTAAATGTCTGATAGTGTCCGATAGTGTGGGGATAGCAAAAAGCACTGCAGAGACACAGAGAACAGATTTGTGGACACGGTGGGGAACAAGTGGGAATGGGCTGTGTGGCACAGGGAGCTCAGCGCAGTGCTCTGTGACAACCTCGAGGGGCTGGATGGAGTGGGAGCTGGGAGGGGAATTCAGGAGGGAGAGAACACATGTATACCTGACGCTGATTCATGATGTATGGCAGAGGCCAACACAATATTGTAAAGCAATTATCCTCCAATTAAAAAAAAAAAAAAGCACTGTGGATGAACTGCCGTCTCCTCCTTCCCACTTCCTTCTTCACTTCATGTGTTGTGTCACTCAGAAAAACCGTCTTCCCAGGACAGGGAAACGAGCTGATTCATGAGCCCGATTTGCAAGGGAGAAAGTGTCTTTGAATGGAGACAGGCCTGCATGTGCCTGCCTGCTGCCCTTCCAGACTCCTGGCAGCGCTGTTAGGAGAAGGACAGGAAGAAAGTTACAGAACGTCGGAGGTGGAGGGTTCAAGCCACCCCGGAGGCAGGGGCTGTGGCTCTCCTCAACCCCCCACATATGTGAAGATTGAGACATCCACTTGGCTGCAAAAATGTCCTGGTAATTCGCTAGGCGAAGTAATTACAGCCAACAGTATCATCAGAGATGCAGCTGCCCACCCCAGCCCTGAACTTGGGCTGCAGGAGCAAGGCCACTTGCTTCCAGCTTCCATGGCTGCATAAGATCCAGGGCTGGCTGACAACCAACACACTGGAAAGTCGACGGAACGGGACCTTCCTTTTCCTTCAGTGGGGGCTGGGAGGGGCTGGGTTGTTAGCCATTCCTGGGGAGAAGTTTACACCACACCCTCTGCCCTCTGCTATCCAAACTGAATCTCTCAGCTTGGCTCTTGTAAATACAGATGTCAGCGGAAATTGCCTCTGACAGGAAGCCTGAGTCCTGGCGTTTTCAGGTGGTGTTCTGTGCATCCACGTGTTGCTTCCTTCCTGAGGTTTTGCTTTTTCTGTCTTCTCGGTGGGTCTCCATCAGCGAGGCCCAGACCACATAGCACACTGCTCAGGCTCGCTCGGTCCAAGGCCCTACTTTGTAGAGCGCTTCCATGGGTCACTCTTTTATCATTTCTTGTTTTTAATTGAAGCACAGTTGACTTACAATGTTATAAATATTGTAATAGCAGGTATACAGCAGTGATTCAGTTATACATCTTTTTTCAGATTCTTTTCCATTATAGGTTATCACAAGATATTGAATATAGTTCCTGGTATTATATAGTAAATCCTTGTTGCTTTTCTATTTTATGTATAGTAGTGTGTCTCCGGGGGGTAGTATTTCCTTTATACTTTTTCTAAAATTCGCAGCATTTTATATAACTACTTTTATATAAATCATGTTACTTATATATATTTGTAGGAGAAAAAGCACTTACTAATTTTTTTAAAGAGGAAAAAATGTGTCTTTGAGCTACAGATCACCCAGTGCTAAGCCATTTCCTCTCTGTCCTGTTTTGTTCCCATGGGGTCTGCATGTAATTTGCAGGAGCGATACGTCTGCTCCTGAGACACTTGAACTGCGACTCCAGCTTGGTGGCTGAGGAAATACAACCTGATCTGTGTCATTGGTGTTACCTCAAGAAACAGGCCCAGATGATTTGGAATCATAGGGTTTCAGAGGTGGAAAGAAGGTCTTACACGTCATCTTTTATAACCTTTCCCCCGTCAGTCAAGACTCTGGAGACCTGGCATGGATGGAGTGACTTGGTAAAGATCACGGAATTAAGAAGTGATCGACCAAGAACAGGGCTGGACCCCAAGCACTGGTCCCTTAGACCAGCTCTTTCTCCATCTCTAGTGCCTCCCTGCCTTGGTTCTCATCCCACAGGACCCGCCAAGGTGTGTTCTCTTGGTTGATTTAGGAAAACACTGTATATCTGACTTCCCTGAGCCATCTGTGTTGCAGTTAAGTGTAGCCAGGTTCCCCTTCCTGTTCAGATAGCAGCACAACCCTGCCATGGAGCCAGAGCTCATTAATTGGAAATGCATGGGCCTGGCCCCAAAATAAATGGATTTTGAACTAACCAGATTTAGATTATCCAATATTTTTATTGAAGGAGAATAGGCCATCAAGTCAACTGAAAAACAGCAGCTGCTTCAAATTATGAGATGCTTTGAATAAAGCAATCTTGGCTAAGAAGGGTTGGGTAATATAGCATTATTTGCAAAAGTCAGCCTCTTTGCTGAAGCAGTGGCTCCTATAGTAACCTAGCTGGAAACGCTCACATCTTCCTACTGAGAATATTTTCAGAGTTGTTCTTCACTTGGAACCGGTGAGTTTCGACAGCACAAAGGAAAACAGATTCTTACATTTTGGTGATTGTATTATATAGTTGTGTACTGGAAAACAAGTAGCACGGGACCTCTGAGAGTTAATGAATATTATTGTTCATCCCCCCTAAGAAGGAAAAAGTCAACTTAAAACTGATGTCAAGAAAAGCCTTGGACTTCCCAGGTGATCCAGGGGTTAAGAATCTGCCTGCCAGCGCAGGGGACAGGGGTTCAACCCGTGGTCCAGAAAGATCCCACAACTAAGCCTGTGTACCACAGTTGCTTGGGGCCTATGCTCTGGAGTCCGTGCTCCGCAACAAGCAAAACCACCGCAGTGAGAAGCCTGCACACCGCAACTAGAGGGTAGCCCCTGCTCACTGTAACTAGAGAGAGCCTGAGCATAATAATGAAGACTCAGCACAGCCAAAAATAAACAAATGATTAATTAATTTTTAAAAAATTTAGAAAGTTATTGGTTAAAACATTTTTAAAAAAGCATTATGAGTAATAATAATATGGTTAGTGTTAGAATGTGGCCAAGATGGTGACAGCTTTCTTATAATTGAGCGAAATGTAGAAACCAGGGCTTTAAGATGAAGCCCAAATTATGGCGGAGACAGAGCAAGACATCATTAAACATGATCAGTTCACAACAATGCCCCATTTTGATGTCAGAATAAAATCTAATGCTTGTTTGAGTCCTGGAGGCCTTCGGCGTCTTGTAACTTGGCCCCAAAGAAAATCGGTTCAGTTCAGAGCTGTCCAGCAGATTTATGTATTTTAAACCTGTCCAGATAAAAGATGTGACGGTCGGGTGTATCACTTCAGCTGGAGGACTGCTTCTCCTCGTTCAGGCGGCACTAACTCCCTCTATTTCCTGAAATACAAAGACTGTGTTTCTCTCGGCACATGCACTTAATTTCTTTCTTTTTTTCCTTTTCCTGTGAAATCAAAGGTCGTGCTTGCCCTTGCTCTGATTGAACTCTTTGAACCTGTTCCTTTCTGTTTGCCCTTGATATGGTGGCAAGAGCTGCCAAAGGAAAAGCCAAACAAGAAATGGTAGCGATGTCAGTGATGCGGTAATTGAGACATAGTGGGGACCGGTCTATAGCGCACTTACACTTCAAAGCGTGTTTCTCGGGAAACGCACCTCTAAAGCACTGGGTGTCACAGTCAAGGTCTGCTGGCTTCTCCTACATGAGTGTCTAGGATTGTCTTCACTTCCAAGGAGGAAGGTAACTGAATGGAACATTTTGTAGGTGGGTCCCTACTCCCTTGCCAGAAGGACCCAGGGAACATAGCCATAAACTGGATATCATTTTTGCTTGCCTTAAAAATCAGATCTAAAAATGCATTTCCTAGCAGCTGTGTAATTGCAAAACAACAACAAAAAATCTGCTCTACTGCAGTGCAAATTACTCACTAGATATCTCCAGGGTTCAGATCTTAGTGCTTTAGAAATTTGCTGCAGATTTTACTGTATATATTTAGACCAAGGAGCCTGTTAGCTTGTGATCCGGGATAGAACCTCTGTATTCTCATGAAAATGAGAAATGTGCCACTGTTGGCAACCTCAGGCTATAATTATGTTAATCTGACCATTTGAAGACTGAAATATGTTGTTTTAAAAAGTTTTTGTATTTTTTATTATTCGTAACAATGATCCAAAGAAACTTGGTAAAATGCTAATAAGTTTCTATCCAGTATCACTCTGTGACTAGAGCATAAAAAATGAGTCAGACGTGGTATTTGGATATTTTAGATTTGGGCAGAGAATTTTTATCTACAGATATGTACTCATATTCACAGTGCATCTTAATAATATGAAAACTACCCAGATGTATTTTCATATTGTAAATGCAGTGAATATACATGCAAGGCCATCTCTACATATATGCCCAATAACAAAACATTTTGACATTTTCATTAAATCAGCACATTTCTGTACAAAAGAAAAGTAAAAAAATTTTTGAGCAGTACTGCAAGATAAATGTTTTTCTATCCAGAAGTATTCTAAAGCATACAGGTTTGTGTTTTTAATACAAATGTGGAGCTCGGACTGTACAGTAGAAATTTTGAGCAGATCCCAAATCTTGCCTTTACCTACTTGGTTCAGCTTCCTCTTTACCAACCAAAACTTCTATTCCAGTCACAGGCAAGTGATGACATGCACTCTCTTTTCATTCCCAAAGAGAAGTTCTCCGCAGTGGTAAGACAGGAAGGGAAGAAGCAAGATCCAAAACAAAAATGTGGGTCATCAGCCATCTCACAATTTTTATAAATAATTAATACATGAATTTATAAATAATTAACACATGAACCCTGATACTGGGAAAGATTGAAGGCAGGAGGAGAAGGGGACAACAGAGATGAGATGGTTGGATGGCATCACCAACTCGATGGACATGAGTTTGAGCAGGCTCCGGGAGTTGGTGATGGACAGGGAGGCCTGGCGTGCTGCAGTTCATGGGGTTGCAGAGAGTCAGACACGACCAGCGACTGAACTGAATACCTAAATCTACTAGCTGAACCAGTATCGAGTAGATGTGTGTGTGTGGACTCAACTGATCACTTGTGTCTGACTCTTTGCGACCCCATGGACTGTAGCTCACCAGGCTTTCCGTCCGTGGAATTTTCCAGGCAGGAGTACTGGAGTGGGTTGCCATTCCCTCCCCCAGAGGATCTTCCTGATCCAGGGATTGAACCCATGTCTCCTGCATCTCCTGCGTCGGCAGGTGGAGTCTTCACCACCGTGCCACTTAGGAAGCCCCATCAAGTGGATGGGGAGTCTTACATTGCCTGATCTTGATTCAGGATGGCCAGTTCATTTGGGAATAGGAACGAGGAAAAGCACCTCCTTGACGAAGAGTTGATAGCATATATAATTGGGTTTTTCTCTAGGATGAGATCTCTGGACAATAATACAGTGTTCTGTTCTTACATCGGCTACGTCCAGAATCTTCCTTCTTTAATGAGCATTTGTATCTCAAGAAGAGAGTGTGTCATTCTCTTCCCCCTTCTATGCCTATATTACAGTGGGGCTCATCTGTTTGATTTGCTCTCGATTCATGGAGTGAGCCCATCAATGTTCATTGGTGATATTAATCCTACTGCACACTGACCACACTCTTCTGCATGCAAAGTCATAGTAAGAATAATTTAGCTCTTTTGATGTTCATGGCACCAGAAAGGTAACTGCAAGTGTTCCCAAACCCATTTGCAGCAGAACCAGGGTCTCAGAAGAGCTCGGTGGCAGGACCACAGTCAGGGCTATGAGACCACAGCCCAAGGAGATCCTCAGGAACAGAAACCAAGTCTTTTCATTCATAATCCAGGGCTCTCTCCACCACACCCTACTGCCTTCCCTCTGAATCATGGTGGAGGAGGGTACTGATCGAAGAGGGAGGATGATTGCATCTTTTAAAAAAAGACTTTGGAAACTAGTTTGTAGGTTTCAGCACATTGAAGAAGTTGTTGAGAGTTGAGGGGTTTCAGAATCAAGCCAAAAACATCTTCTGATTTTAAGAAACTCCCTTTGTCTGTTTATCAACACATATCTTCCTGTCCTCTGTGGGAGAAATTTTGCCCCAATGTTGCTTTTCCGAGAAAGGAAGAAAAGTGAAAGAAAGGATAATACAAAGGAGGAGAAGAGGGGAAAAAAAGGCTGGAGATTGGCTTGGGCAGTAGGGGGAGATGAGCTAGCTCCTTTAGGGTCAGCTTGGAGCCTGTTTCTTTTTGAAGGGGGTCACAACCTCTTGCTGCTCATCATGGACTTGGGAAGGTTCTCCAAGATGACAAAGCATTTTTGTCACTTGCCTCAACTCCTGTGTGACAGAGGATTCTTTCCTTTCAGGGGGCAATGTTTGGGGTGTGGAGGGGGGGAACAACTAGACCAGGGCTCCCTCTTGCCTGATGTGGGCCTCTGTCATGTGGCGTGTGATTTCCTTACATACTGAGCGGGTATCTGTCCGTGTGGTTTCTCCTAGTTACCTGTGTCAGGAATGCAGGGCATCACTCAAGGGGAGGAATGCTCAGAGTCCCAGCAGTGTGTTCCTGGGATGCAGAGAAGCAGATCTTGTGACTGGCGGGGAGGCTTCTGGCCTCGTCAGAACCTGGTAGGGAGCCGGGACTGTCAGTGCTGGGCGAGCCTGGCAGGGCGTGGGCGGAAAGCATGCCAAGCCCAGCCTCAGGGTATGCTTGACTCCCAAACTGGTTGTCTTTGAGGCTGTTATTTATCCAAATAAGGAGAGGCAGTGGTTTTGCTGACCATCTCAGATTTCTGAGCCTTGTCCACTGGCTGGCTGGCTGGCTTGATATTTGAACTGAAAACATAAAGGTATTCCTTTGAAATGGAGCACTCTTATGGGGCCCTTGGAGGCCCTGGAGTCATCATTTGGAAGGTGGTTTTCCCCCACATTTGTAGATAACAGTGATGTGGTCTGATCTCTGTTACTCTCCTCTTGCGTCTCTTGCAATATTTAATCCAGATGACTTCGTTCAGGTATTTCTGGGCCTGATTTTGGACGGGAGTCATAACTGATCTTAGTGATTCTTGAACAATGGTTCAACTACCCTTCTTTGAAGAGTACTCAGAGGTCAGGTCTCTATACCAATTTCTTAACCTGAGAGTTCGAGATTGTTCTGGCTCTGGTATGTTGACTTTGTGGCCCCCATTCCTTCAATCTGTCAAATGGGGATTATATCCTTTATCTGATGGGAATGTGCTAGGAATTAAATAGAAATTTTGGAAAGCATCTGGTAAATAAGAAGTCTCCAAAAATGCTTCCTTTCCCTATTTCCATCTTTCCCTGGCAGATTTAATTGCAAATATTTACAGATGGAGAAACGCTTATGATTGTCACTCAAAGTTGAGTAAGGTCAGCTTTCTGAATGAGGATTTAACCAAGCCCATAATACAGTGGAGGGCTTCCAAAGTGGCTCAGTGGTAAAGAATCCGCCTGCCAATGCAGAAGACTCAAGTTCAATCCCTGGGTCAGAAAGATCCCCCAGAGGAGGAAATGGCAACCCACTCCAGTATTCTTGCCTGGAAAATCCCATGGACAGGGAAGCTTGGCGGGCTATAGTCCATGGGGTCGCAAAAGAGTCAGACACAACTCAGCAACTAAACAACAGCAACACAATAGAGTGGAGATTTTGACTGGAGCTTGCCTCTTCGCTTTACTCCTTAGAACAGTTTTTGTCAAAGAGTAGTCCCTGGACCAGCAGGTCAGCATCATCTGGGGACTCATTAAAAAGGCAGATTCTCAGGCCCACCCAAGTCCTGCTAAATCAGACACTCAGGAAGTGGAGCCCATTAATCTGTGCTTCAGCAAGCCCTCTGGGTGATTCTGATGTTGTTGAATTACATCAACTTGCAGAACCACTGCCCAGGAATAATTTGCTGGCTGGATCAGAGGTCGATCCGTTCCCTAACACTTGGCACTCCCCACCTCTGGTCTATGACCATGCCTTATTTCCTGCCTGAAAATTCCTAAGAAAGGAAACCCTTTCTTCCCTACTGAAATTCTGCTTATCATTTATGGACTCACTTAAATCTCACCTCTTCAGAGAAGTATTCCTCAACTATCCCAGGCAGGAAAATCTTATTCATCTATAGATTCCAGAGGGTTTGTCTGTTGCACTTACTTGAAACTTGGCAAAGTTATTCTTGCTTTTGTCTTTAAAAAAAATGTATTTGTTTATTTGGCTGTGTTGGGTCTTAGCTGCTGCAGGCTGGATCTTTAGCTGTGGCATATGAACTCTTAGCTGTAGCATGCAAGCTCTTAGTCGTGGTAAATGGGATCTAGTTCCCTGACCAGGGATCAAACCCAGGCCCCCTGTCTTGGGACCGCCAAAGAAGTCCAGCTTTTGTCTTATTTTTATTACTCGGGTACATGCTTCATCTTCTCTCCTCTGAAGAGGTAGGAATTGTGTGGCTTAAAGGTTCTTTTCCCTTCCTCAACATCAACCTTGGGCTTTGCATACCTGGTGACTACTCAATAAATATTTCATGGACTGAGCTTCCCTGGTGGGTCAGTGGTAAAGAATCTGCCTGCCAAAGCAGGAGACACAGGTTGGATCTCTGTCCTGAAAAGATCCCACATGCTGTGGGGCAACTACGCCTGTGTGCCACAACTGCTGAACCCATGCTCTGGAGCCCGGGAGCCATGGCTTCTGAAACACGACTGCTCCAGAGCTCATGCTGTGCAACATGAGAAGCCACCCGCAGTGAGAAGCCCTGCAGCTAGAGAGTGACCCCCACTCACTGCAGCTAGAGAAAAGCCCAAGCAACAGTGAGACTCAGTGCAGTTACAAATAAATAAAAATTTTGAAAGATATTCCATGGACCCACAGAATGTGGTATTTGGGATGGGCCTTGAGACCCCAAGAGGTCAGACTTCTTGCTTACAGATTAAGAGCCAGATGTTAACAGCTGGATCAGAAGGCAGGTTCTGTGATGCCCAGTTTGGTGTTCCTCTTCCACATACTGCATGAACTGCTGAGAGACACCTGAATGGGTTCAGCCGGGGCCCTTGGCCTGGCCCAGGTGAGCAGATGCTTGGCGTTTGCTGTCACAGACTCCAACCAAAGCCTTTGAAAACAGATGGGTGTTCAAAGGTATATTCATGTAATTTATAAACCTGGAACCTTTTGGTTCTTTCATAATTAATGAGAACGGGGAAAGTTTGTGCATCTATATAGGTATATAACACATGGCGTCTATTCTCAGTCATACATTCCCAGGTCACATGTTCAGTGTACCTGGGATACCCATGGAACTTCTTTGGGTGTGCTATATGCGGGCTAAGTCACTTCAGTCATGTTGGACTCTTTGCGACCCTATGGACCATAGCCCACCAGACTGTCCTTGGAATTCTCCAGGCAAGAATACTGGAGTGCGTTGCTATGCCCTTCTCCGGGGGATCTTCCCAGCCCAGGAATTGAACCTGTGTCTCTTACGTCTCCTTACCCGCATTGGCAGGTGGGTTCTTTACAACTAGTCCCACCAGGGAAGCCCTATAATCTAATTTTTATTCATGTATTTGTAGATAATACCTTTATACTATTATCTGTATAATGTATATGGCTATACAAAATTATATCTATATGAATATGTGAAATTATATCCCTACCAGCAGTTCACAAGTGTGCTCTTTTGTCCACATCTTCACCAGTGCTTATTTCCTCCTGTCTTTTTGGTAATAGCCATTCTCACAGGTATGAGATAATATTTACGGTGATTTTGACTTGCATTGTACTGATAATCAGTCATGTTGAGTACATTTTCATATTCCTATGGGCTATCTATGTGTCTTTTTGGAAAAAATAATCTGTTTCTTTTGCCCACTCACACATTGGATTGTTTGGTTTCTTTTTTTTTTAAACTTTTTATTTTATATTATAGTCCATTAACAATGTGGTGATATTTTCAAGTGGACAGCAGAGTGACTCAGGCATACATGTACATGTATCCATTCTCCCCCAAGCTCCCCTCGCATCCAGGCTGCCACATAACATTGAGCAGAGTTCCCTGCGCTATTCAGTAGGACTTTGGTAGTTATCCATTTTTAAATACAGCAGTGTGTACATATCGATCTCAAACTCCCTAACTATTCCTTTCCCCCTGGTAACCAAAAGTTCATCCCATGGAACTTCTTTTAGTTTCAAGAGTGGCTGTTACCTTGTGGACACAGCAAGGGAAGGAGAGGGTGGAACGAATGGAGAGAGCAGTGTGGAAACATACACACTAGCATGTGTAAAACAGACGCCAGTGGGAATGTGCTCTATGACTCGGGGAGCTCAAGCCCGAGCTCTGCGACCACCTAGAGGGGTGGAGGGGGGATCCAGAGGGAGGGCACATATGTATACCTGTGGCTGATCCATGTCGATGTGTGGCAGAAACCAACACCATATTGGACATCAATTATCCTTCAACTAAAAATAAATAAGTCTGAAAAAAAAGACGTGCTGTTTTGAGAAAAGCAAGTGGCTCTCATGAACCCAGGAAGAATTTGGCACCAGGGCTGTTTTGATCTGGATCGCCATCAGGGTTTTTTCGTATTTATTTTGAGGTTAAAAATTGAAGTTGGTGTACTTGTTGAATTATTGTCCTTCAGTGTTGTCCTCTGGGTCTCTTCACTCACACGGCCTTTTCTTCCTTTGACACGCTGGCTAATACTGTCCAGCTGAGGGTCCAAATAATGGCAAGGCTAAAACACCTTTCACTGGAAGGTCTTTGGAGACTGACTCTGCGGACAGAGCTCATCGTGAACTGTGTTGTTGGTTCTGTCACTTGGTAATAGAACCAGCACGTGTTCCCCTGCAATCAGTGCGAAAACAAAGCAGGATGCAGGCAGTGGGGTGATTCTGATAGAAGGGCCATGGCTATAACCCAGGTGCACAGAGTTGATTCCAGAAAAGAGGTTAGGAAAGACGGGAGACAGCAAACAGGCATGAACGGGTTAAATCTACCAGGGAACTCTTGGTATTAAGAAGCTAAGATGTTAAGAACTCCTCAGGAGTTCCCTGGGAGTGGTTAAGAAGTCCCTGCTTCCTTAGCAGTGGACAAAGGTTCGAACCCTGGTTGAGGAACTAAGATCCCACATACCACGCTGCCTGGCCAAGAAAAAAAAAGAAGAAGCTGGGGCTGTTTAAAGCCCTGAGAAAGAGATTGACCTCAGTTTGACTAGCTACAATGTGAGAGGGCAAACCAAGAATGAAAGACCATTTGTTTTCCAACTCGGCATCATCCATTCATCAATTTGTTTACCAGAATTTTCTCCAGCAGTCTCTAAAGAATATCTACCCTTTAAGCTGTATCTGTGAAGCATAAAATTCTATGTATTTAGATCATTGTCAGTTCGCTGTGTAGGTTTGGATATGGTAAGGATATATTTTATCATCAAATTAAAATTTTTAAAAAATTTTTGCATTGTTGTGAGCATCCTAAAGCTATATGATGTTGTATCAGCTTTTTTTTTTTTTCACTTATAACCTAATCACCTTGACCCGTTTCCTGAATGAAGGTTAAGCAAGGCACAGGGGCAGAGGTGGAACACGTCTCTGAGGGATACGATCCCAGGAGTGGGATCAGGGTCCTAGCGGTAAAGAATGTTAATCAGATGCTGTCTGGATCTTTTATCCCATAAGCAGTCTGGTGTCTTTGACTAGTGAAGACGTGTGTGTGTGTGTACATATACATAACATGTGTGCCTGCTGAGCCACTTCAGTCGTGTCTGACTCTTTGCGACCTTATGGACTATACCCCAACAGGCTCCTCTGTCCATGGGATTCTGCAGGCATGAATACTGGAGTGGGTTGACATGCCCTCTTCCAGGGGATCTTTCCAACCTAGGAATCGAACCTATATCTCTTATGTATGTCTCATGCATTGGCAAGCGGGTTCTTTACCACAAAACTGAGGACTTTCGCTTTCACTTTTCATGTAATATATAAGTATATGTAAGCATGTTATATATAAGCATAATGTGTACTAATGTGTGTGTGTGTGTGTGTGTGTGTGTGTGTGTGTGTGTGTACTCAGTCGCTCATTCGAGTCCAACTCTTTGAGACCCCATAGATTGTAGCCTGCTAGGCTCTTCTGTCCAAGGAATTTTCCAGGCAAGAATACTGGAGTGGCTTGCCATTTCCTTCTCCAGGGGATCTTCCCAACCTAGGGATTGAACTTGAGCCTCTTGCATCTCCTACAGTGGCAGGTGAATTTTTTACCACTGGGTCACCTGGATATTAGTTAAATGTGATATATAACACATTTTGAGGCAGGAAGATAAAACTTAATGAGTACTGGGTAGTTAGATCCTAAACCCACTGAGATGTCCTGTTACTGTTTTCTTTTGCTGTGAGAATCTGAACCTGAAAGTGGAACAAACGAGGTATTTCTCAAACAGAGTTTACCAGACTGCCTGCTGCTGCTGCTGCTGCTGCTAAGTCGCTTCAGTCGTGTCCGACTCTGCGACCCCATGGACGCCAGCCTACCAGGCTCCTCCATCCATGGGATTTTCCAGGCAAGAGTACTGGAGTGGGCTGCCATTGCCTTCTCCACCAGACTGCCTACTCAAGGTCAAAACTCAAGTGTATAAACCCTCAGTAATCCATGTAGGGAAGACCTTGGGAGCATCAGCCTCACAGAGTTGCCCAGCAACCTGAAGGATATGCAACTTCACACTTACACAGAGAAAGAAGTGGTAACAGTGCTGAGGCTGAAGATGGTTTCTTTTGAGGGATCTTAGTTCCTTGACCAAGGATTGAACCCATTTTCCCATGCGTTGGGAACACAAAGTCTTAACCACTGAACCAATGGGGAAGTCTTGCTCCTTCACTACGTAGTGGGCTTCCTGAATGACTCAGCTGATAAAGAATCTGTCTGCAATGCAGGAGACCTGGGTTCGATATCTGGGTTGGGAAGATCCCCTGGAGAAGGGAACGGCTACCACTCCAGTATTCTGGCCTGGAGAACTCCTTGGACTGTACAGTCCATGGAGTTGCAAAGATTCAGACCCGACTGAGTGACTTTCACACTCACCCACTACTTCGTACTCTGAGAAGGTGGGCAGGGCCTTTATCTCCTCATACTTCCATCACTTCCACTTTCTCGCCATTCACATGGGGAGAGTGAACTGGACCTAAACATATATCACTGCATTCTGAGGGTCATGAAGTAAAATCAGCATTGAAAACACTGTCTAAACTGCAAACCAAAGGGTGATGGTGATGGGGTGTATGCATGTGTGTGCACGCACAGCCGTCTAAAATCCTTTGTGGGGACTGGCGTGGTAGTCCAGTGGTTAAGACTCTGCGCTTCCATCGCAGGGGCATGGTTTAGTCCCTGGTTGCAGAACAAGGTTCTGCATGCCACATGGTGGGGCACACCACCCCCAAAAGCAAAGTCCTTTGTAGAATAAGAAACATTATAAATAAACCAAACAATATATGATCTGTTGCAGGATGTATGTTGACCAGTTAAATAGGAGTTTGGAGACCTGTCCGACAAAGAAAAACAAAATCTAAGGCACTGAACATTTGTATTTATAGGGAGGTAGGCAAAGATGACTTATCCTGAAGTACCAGAAGGGAGCTGTGTATAAAAGTCAGTGTCCGTCCAGGAAATGGGTGGATGTGTAGAGATGGCGATAAATAATGAGGAGTTCTTTGTACCATCTGTTGCAAGTGGTAGCAAGAAAATATCCTTTTGCAAACTGTAACTATTTTAGATATAACCGGAGCTTGTCCTTGGCCTGGATCATACAGGAGCATCCCAACAGAAGATTGAGTGTTGGTGAGAGAAGGATAGTTTTCTTTTATCTGTGCTGCACTCCACACAGTGACTGATTGTGGCTTGGAAGTTACATGATTTATTTCATGTTACTTGTTACCCATTTCCCTGCTGAGATCTTGACTCACCACTGGGCACAGTGTTAAGTCAGCCGGCGGGTCTGGTACAGGGGAGCTCAGCAGAGTTGTGTGTGTCAAAATATTTGTGGGAATAGCTCTCATCTTAAATATAGCCAGAAGCTAACCATCTCTTCCCTGAGAATTAAATAATTTTGGCAACAGTCTGTCTGTCTCGTGTCTGGGAGACATTCCATTTATGACCAAATGAAACATGAAGAGACATTAATAGACCTTCCAAACGACCCTCTTTCCAATTTTAACAGTGTAAGCAAGATGAACTTGAAATTTTTCCAGCGTCAAAGTCACTTCCCTTCCCAATAGCATCTTCATGTTTATAAGCCCAGTTTAGATTTTCTTTTAGCATATGTAATTTTTTAAAAAGCCAATAAAGCAGCAAAAGTGAAAGGGGAGATAGGAATACATTTCACAAGACCGTTGGCCTTAACCAGAGCATAAAAAAGCATTTCCTGTTGAGGTAATGCTGAGTGTTTATTAGCCTCTCTTTTCTTAATAGTCACTAGAAATAAATTGCTTCCACTTTGCAAAGTGCCAGTCAGTGAAAGGAGCAGAGGGAACGAATAGCAGGATACTGAACACACTGCTGGCAAGAGCAGGTTCACAGAGGCTGTAGCATCCCAAGGTAGGCAGCCGAGAGCCTGGCAAAATAATGAAACCAGACTGTGGGATGTTGGTTCTTGTGTTCCCCTCAGAATGAACCAAACTCTGCGGGACGTTGTCCTATAGGAGCCATTTTCTGGAGGACATGCACCACCCAGGTGAAGCCGAGTTCTCTGGCAGCAGAATCCTGTGCAGGAAATTCTCCTGCCCGATCCCCCAGCCGTGTCTGGGTTACTGCACTCCCCTTTCTCTTGGGTGAGCTGGGTGCTGAAGCCTTACTAGACAGCATTTCGCTCATCCTGATTCACTGCAGGATGGAGCCAGCATTCAGTCTCCTGACGATGGGTGACTGCTCTAGTCCTGACAACACTGTGCCTGTCCTGCCCCGGCGGTGCCCAGAGGCATTTTGAAAGGGAGAGGAGATAGCTGTGACCTTGCAGGAAGGGAAGAGATCAGGACCATCTCTCACCTTGCACTCACTGACTCCCAAGGTAGCTGGGTCCACAGAAGTCACCTGCCTCTAAAGCAGCGGACATGAGCCCCTGTGCTGAGCTCGGACCCTGTAGCCAATAGCAGTGACAGCTCATTGCTTCTGTGTCCTGGGGGTAGGAGCATGGCAGAACCCAGACACTTCACACTCGTTTGCCTGATAAGCAGTCCTGCCCACAGAAAGAGCAGGTACGGGACTTCCTCGGTGGTCCAGTGGTTAAGACTTTGCCTTCCAGTCCTGGGGGTGCGGGTTCGATCCCTGATCGGGGAGCTAAGATCCTGCACGCCTTACCACCAAAAAACCCGGAACATAAAACAGCAGGAATATTGTAACAAATTCAATACAGAGTTTAAAATGGTCCACATCAAAAAACATCTTAAAAATAAAGAGCAAGTCAGTTCTTACAAGGATGGTGCTGTTTAGGACATCTTATGCCCTAAAACAGGGGCTCCGGGGAGACAGTAGGGGTGGAACCACGTCTTCACCAGACCAGAGAGGCCAGCCCTTCCACCCCCTTTCCTGGAATGCACGCGTTTGATGGAGGGAACGAAACCTGCCAAATGTATACCAGATGCGTCAGGGGCCGAGACTGTGCTTTCCACACTCTGGTGAGAAATAACAAACTCTCGCCGATTAGATTAAAAATCAAAACAAGGCTTTCCACGTTCCGTCTCCTCTTCTCCAGCCTCTTAGGTGGCCTCTGTTACAACCACTTCATCCAAACATTGTTTCAAATGAGACATCTTAGGAGGGAAGCGATGTCATGGGCGCTGCGTTCTCCCTCCTTTCACGACCACAGAGCTTTTTGATAACAGTAAACAGTTTTCTTAGCAAGCTTGCAACACTGACTGGATCTGAACTTCAGAGACGTCACAAAATTCTTTTGGTCAGCAAGACCAACCTCTGAAGGCCTTAAAGTGTTTGAAAAATGCAGGGGCTGCCCAGAGCGTGGTCGTGGGGTGTGGTGTGAGGCCTCCGTGGCCTCCAGCCCAGCTTTTTGAGTTATTTGTCACTGGATTCCCACTTGAATAGCCTTCTGCTCCATTCAGTCCCCGAGGGCTCAGGAAGCATGATGGTGATTAAACAGAGCCTACCTAGGAGCTAAGGAAATGCTTCTTCTCTCTGTCCTTTTGTTGGTAATGCGTTCATACCTGTCTCCTCTGAGAGCAGCACAAGCCACTTCTTGCTGGGAACATAGACCTCCTAGCGCCTGTTCCCCTGGAGGAAAAGAGCTGTGTTGACAGCGGTCGCCCACAAGGGTCTCCGGAGACCGCCCTGGCCTCCTCCTCCCCTGTCTTGTTGAGGGTGGGGCAGAAGGGCTCCGGTTCCCTTTCTTGAATACCGTCTTTGCTCAGCCTTGGCTGGCCCTCTCTCATCCCCTTTCATTTCAGGTGTGTTTTCTAGAATGATTGCACTTGCTTGCCTGGTGCTGCCTCGGCCTGATTCTCAAAGTTCAGCTCGGTAAAACCAGCCTGGTTAATTAATAGACAGCCTCCTCTGGCACCTTCCTTGTTTACTCTGCGGTGTTATCAACCAGGGGAAAAAGCTCTCGTTTCTTTCGACTTCAGGGACATCAAAAGTCCGGCGGCAGAATGGACCTGGGGTACCTGAGTTTTCTCTGGAGCCCTCTGGTCCCCAGCAGAACACAGCTCTGAGAGTTGAGGGAAATGAGTATGTTGGGCTTTCTGATGATTTCATTTGTTGGTGGCTGGTGGTTTGCTTGTGTTAGCGACCCTCTTTACATCACTAAGATCTGTCTTGTATTAATAATATTTCCTTTACTATTACCCGGTTTACCTAGGCCTCCCCGAGTTCACTTGTTGGTGTGTGTTTTCCGTGTAAGCAGTTGTCGGAGGTCTGAGTCACCCGTGCGGTAGCCTGTGGTTGGATATGGGCTGAGGTTATTCAGTGACTAATTGCCAAGGGGAGGAGAAATTGGCTTATCACGGGGAGGACGCCTTTTTATCCATGCCTGTAGCAGCTTCGCTCAGAAGACAGAGTAAAACAGAAGGGTCTTTCCTGAGCTGGGGAACATTTTAGAATCTGTGGGGTTTTGTGTGTGTGTGATTTCTTCTCTGAAGAGAAAGCTGTCTAAAATATCCAAGGGTGGAACTGAGGACTTAGATGAAACCAGCAAACAAAGGAATCGCGTAATTGGGAGCTCAGCCAATGTGCTTCTTCCCCGGCGTTAGTTGTACAGGTGATTTCCTTAAGAAAAAGTAAGTGGCTTTAATTCTTTGAGGATGAGAGTCTCCTAAGAGTCAGTTTCAGTTTTGTCGGTAACTTCATTGTTATGGTCTGATTAAGTAGTGTGTTTACAAATTCTAGACTTGGAAGGGTGGGGTTTGAAATACAGTAAATGGGACATGATAGTCCCTTTCCTCAAAGAATATATGTATATACACATTTTTTTCAGTGCTCTACAATGAGACATAATTACATGATACGGTCTCCCAAATGATTTGAAACAAACATCTTTCGTGCTAGATTTCTTTTTTCTAGAAGTAATTTTAAGTTTTTTATCCCCCACTGTTATATTGCAGAAATTGTTAACAAGGAACATTTGATTTAACTTACACTGTTTGAGGGGAAACGAAATACAGAAATGTTAGGATTCCTAACTCAGACTTCAGGTGATTCATTTGAATTACCCACATTTGTTCTTGTCTTTGGGAAGGACGAGCCAAACAGAGGGTTGAGCTGTGTGCTGTGGGCAGGGCCAGCAGCTTCTCGGTTGGGGCCACGGTGCAGAAGCTCCGGAAGCAAGTATGCTGTTTATAAGATCTGGAAGGACTCCACCCAGAGCTGGCCGTGGTTTGGGCAGTAATGGAAGGAGGGATATGCTGCCCAACAAAACAGATGAAGGATGGGGAATAGCCTCTTCATGCATAGCCAATATATATTGTTATTGTTTAGTCTCTCTGTTGTGTCCGACTCTTTGTGACCCCATGAATTTCCCAGGTAAGAATAATAGAGTGGATTGCCATTTCCTTCTCCAGGGGATCTTCCCGACCCAGGGATCGAACAAACCCGAGTCTCTTGGTTGGCAGGCGAATTCTTTACCACTGAGCCACCTGAGAAGCCCATGCCAATATATTAATATATAGTACAAATGAATGAGCTTTTTCTTTGTCTGGGCCAAGGTGCAGGCAAATAAATAGTTGTGTTGTGTCCTGGAAAGGTGTTAAAGTCTTTATTCTTTTACTTAGGTTATCTCTCTCTTGCTATAAAATGGTATTTTTAAAGCTCACATCAAGACGTCAGTGTGGAAAGCTTCTGGGCTAAAAGTGTCAACAATATAACATATTCAGATATTTTCAACTTTCTAAGAGAGATGAGATGATAAAGAAGATTAGTGAGGATCAGTGAGATTGGTGGGAGAGGAAAAAATTCAGGTATATTAAGATGAATAGCAACTGTGTGCATAGGTGTGTATGTGTGTTTTATTTATTTTACCTCTAAAGTTTAAAATAATTTTCTCCTAAAAGGTCTGACTTTGATTAACAGTACAGGAAAAACCAAGAGTGTGTTTAATGTCATTTCTTTACTCGTTAACTAGAACACAGTTAAAACACAACACAGGGATTTCCCTGGCAGTTCAGTGGTTAAAACTCGGCACTTCATTGCAAGGGGCACGGGTTGGATCCCTGGTCGGGGAACTAGGATCCTACATGCTTGGTGGTATGGCCAAAAAGCAAAAAAACACTCTGCAGGTACTTGATTCCAGGAAGATGCCCCCTTTAACATAAAGGGCTGGGGCTTTTTTTTAAACAGTGAATTACAGAATCTTACCCATCATCCTGGTTCAGTCAATCAGACAATGAGTATCTCCCATATATAAAGTACAGTTTTTATTGGAATAGCAAGTGGTCTCCTCGGGAGATCACACTGAAGACTCAAAGCAGACTCTTTCTTTTTGTCTCCCCATACGTTCCACCCTGTCCTAAGGGTGAGCTGCCTTTAGTTAATCTGTATCCATTTGTGTGTAAACCCAAGCTGTCTAATTTTAAGAGTTTATTCAAGTGGTAGATTTAAAACATTTTCCCACCAAGTGATGCGAAGATCATCATGTTATTCTCTTCTTGGGCTCCAGGTAGAGCCAAGGATGAAGTTGTCTCAAGCTGCTTCTCAAAACTCAGTCTTGGCAAGTCAGTCATGGGTTGGCAAGCCACGTAAGACTTTTGCCAAAGGCTTCCCACCTCTATGTCACCCATATTGATGAAGACATTTAACCTTATATCACCTGTTCTGGCATAACAAAACGCTTGTGTTCACCTCCACTGTGGGTAACTCAGGTGGACAGTGACTCTGATTCAGTGACCCAGTTGGATGATGGCAAGATTATTTTGAGGTCGACAAGGCAGGGCTGACATAACAGTATTACCATCAGGTACATGATACTGATTGCTTATGGCTATGATTCATCCTCATTGGCCAAAGTCCCGTTCTGGCTGGTTGGTACCCATGTAGTACTGGCTAGCAGATGTTAAATATTTTGACTATTGCCTGTGTTCCCTGTATGAATGTACAGCACACCTGAATTGTTGTTTATTAAGTGTTACATTTCTTTCTGAATTCATCTGCGTGTGACTTCCAGAAATGAGATTCTTCTAATGATTTTTTTGCATGTGTTTAATTTTAAACTTTACATAACGTCATTTCCCTTAGTTACATAATGTGCCTCCTACCGATTTCTTTTCACATCACCAAACATATTTTTAAAACACCCATGCAGGCACCTCTGTTGTCCTCAAAGAAATTTACTCAACTTCTTATTAATTAAAATTAACTTTAAGGACTTCCCTTGTGGGCCAGTGGTTAAGACTTCATGCTTCTACTGCAGGAGGTACAGGTTCGATCCATGGTTGGAAAACTAACATCCACATGCTCCCAGCATGGGCAAAAAAAAAAAAAAAATTAACTTTACGTTTTTATTTCATTAATACTCTTTATTCTTCTAGACAGTTCTGTACTCCCAGGAATATTGATGCCTCTTTTTACTCTCTTACCTGAAAAGGGGGGAGGGTTTTTCTATGTGTTAATTGGGGTCAGGATTCCCCAAATGAAGATGAAGCCAGATGAGGAGGAAAAAGAGAACAGGGAGTTCTCAGTCGTGACTCACCCTGTTAGGATTATTATTCATCCTAAGTGGGTTTCCCTGGTGGCTCAGACGGTAAATAATCTGCTTGCAATGCAGGAGGCCAGGGTTCCATCTCTGGAAGGGGAATGGCAATGCACTCCAGTATTCTTGCCTGGAGAATTCGGTGGACAGAGGAGCCTGGCAGGATATAGTCTACAGGATCGCAAAGACTCGACAGGACTGACCGACTAACACTTTCACTAAATGGGTTCTAGACATTTGAAACCCTAGTCTTTTGGGGGGATTAATAACAATAATGACAGTAGTACCTACTGTTTGTTAGTACCTACCGTTTGTTGCACCTGATTAGCCTTGAGCACCATGTAGTTCTTTGTATACAGTGGCATGTTTGAATTTATCTTCATGTTTATTGGGGTTGATTATTGCATTGTGTGGTCTGCTTGGGTGGGGAAGTTGACCAAATGTGCACTGCTGGCTGAGCCAGACACTCTTCTTTTTATCACCTATAAAGCCCTACCTTGCTTACCACTGAGCTGGATCTTTCTTTTCATTGAGCCTTACATTGAGGAAGACAGGGTGGGAGAGGTATTTATAGAGGATCCACGTTTATCTGCTGCAAGACAGAGGTTATATGGTTTCTCCAGCTATTCTGGAATGGGAATTGTGTATGTTACAACACAATGACCTTGGGAATGACCTCCTGGTCTAAGGTCCTGAGCCTCTGAGTCTTGAGGGTGCGTGGGCTGGAGCATCTTGACTTCGGCCTAGGTGTGACTCCCCAAGGTCTAGGAAAGGGTCCCAGGGGTGAGGACAGCTTGAGGATATCCCACGTCTGGTTTAGAGGCAGAGAACAGACTAGCGTATTATGTCTGTGTATGTGTGATGGGGAAGCAGGGGTAGTGGAGATAAAATCATAATTTCAAGTGAGGAGCCTGCATACATTGGGAAGGATACCCTTAGGGAGCTGAGGAGCCAATTCAAAATGCTTAAGTAATGTACCATCAGTGACTTCCCTGGTGGCTCTGCGCTAAAGAATCTGCCTGCTGAGCAGGAGATGCAGGTTTGATCCCTGAGTCTGAAAGATCCCCTGGGGAAGGAAATGGCTACCCACTCCAGTATTCATGCCTGGAGAATCCCATGGACAGAGGAGCCTGGCAGGCTACACAGTCCATGGGGTCACAAAAGATTCAGACACAATCGGGCATGGATGCAGGAATGTACCCTCAAAGGATTCCTTTTGGTTGCTACATATTTGCATTTCGCTTGCGTTTTTGCTTGATCGATTCCATTATGAAATCCACCATAATGTGCCAAAGTCCCCGGGTCAGAGATTCTGCATTGCTGGGTCCTTCCACAGACAAGATAAGGAAGCTGTGGGAAACCAGCTGGTTCATCCCCTGCATCCTCATCACCCGATGCAGGCAAGAGGATGTCCTCTCCAGGGCAGGAAGTTTCGGGCTTGATTAGAGCTGTGTCTTGGAATTAGGCTTGATTCTTAGCAAGTGCATGGTGAATACTGTTGGACTAAGTGAATGAATTGATACGTATTCTGTATGCATTCAGAGCCTTGGGTTCTGTTTCCTTTTCAGTCTTCTCCTTGTTGCCTCTTCTATTTCTTCTCTCTTCACCCATCACCCACACAATGGATCTCTTAGCTGCTCGTCTTGACTGCTGTCCATTTGAGCCCACGTCCTCACCCCTCATGCCCCTACCTTGCCCACCCCAATCATTTATACCCTCCTTGTCTTTCACACCTCTGAGAAGACTAAATGGAAATGTGGCTTCTGTGACATCACGGAACTTTAAGACAGGGCTTGAGAGGTGCCACTGGCTTCTGTCCCCTCCCTTTGCAGCCATTTGGAGAATCTCAGTGAGCATGACCCTGGTGGGTTTTAATCAAAACAAAAATATCACGTCCTAAAGTCATTTGTGTTTTTGATTCTGCCCCTAGCTAAATACAGTAGTATAGTTGCAAATTATAATAGTTTCCTCTTTTGCCATTAACTTGAAAAAATTTTTTATTGAGATTTAATTGACATATACCATTATATTAGTTTCAGAGGTACAACATAATATATAAATCTATTGCAAAATAATCAGCGCACAAAGTCTAGTTGACATCCATTACTAAACATAGTTTCCCTTTTGTTCTTGTGATGAGAACTTTTAAAACTTACTCCCTTAGCAACTTTCAAATACAATACAGCATTATTTACAGTTACCATGCTGTGCATTACACCCCCAGGACTTAGATGTATTTTGTAACTGTAAGTTTGCAGCTTTTGACCATCTTCACCCAGTTCACACCCCCCAGCCCCCACCTCCTGCCTGTGGCAACCACCGATCTGTTCTCTGTGTCTATGAGAACAACCTTTTTCTTTTCATTTATGTATTCATTTGTTTTTATTGGAGGATAATTGCTTTACAGTGTTGTGTTTCTGCTGTACAGCAACGTGAAACAGCTATATGTATACAATATCCTCTCCCTGTTGAGCTTCCCTCCTATCCCCAGCCCATCCCACCCCACCCGCCCACCAGGTTATCACAAAGCACCAAGCTGAGCTCCCTACTAGCTATCCTGCTATCTATCTACTAGCTATCTGTTTTACCCATGTGCTTAGGTACTCAGTCATGTCTGACTCTTTGAGACCCCATGGACCCACCAGGCTCCTCGGTCCATGGTATTCTCCAGGCAAGAATACTGGAGTGGGAAGCCATTCCCTTCTCCAGGAGATCTTCCCGACCGAAGGGACGATCCTGAGTCTCCTGCATTGCAGGCAAATTCTTTACTGCTGAGCTACCAAGGAAGCCCATTTTACACAGTTACACATGGTAGTATACATACATGTCAATGGTACTCCCTCGATTTGTCCCGCCTGCCTCCTCCCCCGACCCTGCCCTATGCCCATAAGTCCATTGTCTATGCCTGCGTTTCATTCCTGCCCTGCAAATAGGTTCATCAGTAGCGTTTATTCTTTACTCACTGTTTCTTATAGAGGAGAGCTAGTGGGAGACCCTATGGGATTCCTCACGCTCCTGAACCAGGTAGTAATGAAACAGCCCAGAAATCTCTGCTTCCTGGGGCTTATGATGACCTGTCCCAACACGCTCCTCCTCATCATATGGCAGCTCCAGAGGATGTACTGTTAGGATTCTTCCTCCTCCACCATACCTGGGCTTCCCTGCCCCCTTCTCTCTTTTTGCCATCCCTGCTATAATTTGCCTCCAATTGCACTCACCTCCTGAATCATTATTTCTTCCAGACCTCTCAGAGCTGACTTCTCACAGTAAAGCACCAGGAATTGGTTAACCTTCCCTCCCAGTCTTTCCCATGCCTCTCCTCTCTCCCTGGCCATGTCCCTACATTGTATCAGCTCGGAAAGATGAGAAGGATGCTTGCTATCTATTTTCCAGGGCTAAGGCTAGAAAAAAATGTGCCCAAGGTAATCTTAGAAAACATTGTAGCACTTTGGATACATTAAAGCCACATCCTTTCTTGAAAGCTCTGACCTTCATTTTTAAACCATTGTTACCATTTTTTCCTCAAACTCCATAGCATTGAGTTCTATAGCAGATATATTCATTTCCTGTGGTTGCTGTGACAAATTACCACAAACTTAGTGGCTTGAAACTCCACAAATTTGTTATTTTCCACTTGTGGAGAGCAAAAGTCCAGACTGGTTTCACTGGCCGATATTAAGGGGCTGGCTCTGCCACATTCCCTCTGAAGACCCTAGAGGAGAATCTTGTTCTTTGCCTTTTCCAGCTGCTGGGAGCTGCCTTATTCCTTGGCTCATGGCTCTCTCCTCCATCTCCAAAGTCAGTAATGTAGAATGTTTTGTATTCTGTTGGGTTGGCCAAAAAATTCACTCGGGTTTCCTCCTAAAATTTTATGGAGAAACCTGAGCATACATTTTGGCCAGCCCAGAATTACAAGTTAATCTCTAAAGGGATGTGGCCTATAAGCTTAGATTATACATAATAGCCTATCTCTGGGAACCCTGCCTCTAAGGTGATGAGCATTAACACCTTCGTATTTGTGTGATCAGGTCCACCACCTGTGAAGGACTGCAGGGAGGGCAAGAGTAACACATCCCTTCCGGAGGCTGACCGGAAACAGGAAACCTTTGACTTTACTCCCGCCCCTTTTAGTATAAAAGCAGCCCCAATTCTAACGGAGACAAGATGGCTGTTAGTGAGTAGGAGTCTATCTTCTTCTCGGTTTCTGAATTAAGTGACCATTCCTTGCTCCAACAGCTCGTCTCTCAAGTTTCTGGCCTGCTGTGTGTCAAGCAGTGTGAGCTTGGACTCAGTAACAAATTTGGGGGAGTCACCTAGTAGCCTTGCTGCTCATGGCTATGTGGCAGGGATTGGGGTTTTGAGTATAAGATCCTAGCAGCTGCCAGGACCACGTGTCCTGAGGACGTGTCCTTCAGAGTTCCCCGAAGTGGCACTGGCTGCCTCAGTTTTTGGCAGTTGGAACAAGGAATTGACATCTGAGAGCTGGCGGACTCCATACAGTAGGGTAAGTCACTCCAGTGTGTACAACAAAAAAGAATTTCTTCTCTGGGGCTTTTTTTTTTTTTTTTCTCCAGAATAAGCCAAATTTGTTTTGTGTTTGAATGGTGTACCCTGTTAGAGACAGGAAAGAGTTATCAGACTTCTACTCAGTTCGTGAACCAGTTCATTTGTTTCTTTGCATGCACGCTAAGTCACTTCATTCACGTCCAAATTTGCAACCTTATGAACTATAGCCCTCCAGCCTTCTCTGTCCATGGGATTCTTCAGGCAAGAATACTGGAATGGGTTGCCATGCCGTCCTCCAGGGGAATCTTCCTGACGCAGGGGTCGCAGCCTCGTCTCAGGTCTCCTGCATTGGCAGGCAGATTCTTTAACCACTATCCCCACCTGGGTGGAATCTACCATTCGTGCATGCTGTTTGTGTTTTGCTGATCTTGAATTTGTAACTTTAAAAATGGAGAATATTTCAACCGTCCCTATAGATAGTTCTCTGAGGTGTATTTTGGATAAGGGATCTGATTATAGCTATGAACCCATGGGTGAAAGGGACATTATATTTTATTGCAGGGGCCCCCAACCCTTTTTGGCCCCAGGAACCAGTTTTGTGGAAGACAATTTTTCCATGGATGGGGGTGGAATGGTTTCGGGGTGATTCAAGTTCTTTACATTTATTGCGCACTCTGCCACCACTGATCTGGCAGGAGGTACGGATCCACAGCCCGGAGGTTGGGGGGCCCCTGTTTTATTGTAGCAGTGTGTTGCCACTGTTCTGTTAGGATCTCCACGGTGGTTAGGCAAGGCTATATTGGGACCCTGTGCACCCTGCACTGATACCTTTGTTGTGTTAATTACATTGTTTATGGTCTCTTGTGTCATTGGAGTGTGTAAGATCCCAAGACCAAACTTCAGGGTTTATTTAGGATTTTGTGTGGTCTCTTTTGGTTTCATTCTGTTTGGTACTGTTCCTCCACTTGCAGCCAGATCAGTTTTGTGATTTTTTTAAATTAATTTAATTGGAGGATAATTACTTTACAGTACTGTGGTGGTTTTTGCCATATGTCAAATGAATCGGCCGTGGGTGTACCTGTGTCCCCTCATTCTGAACCCCCACCCCATCCCTCTGGGTCGTCCCAGAGCACGGGCTTTGAGTGCGCAGCTTCACGCGTGGAACTTGCGCTGGTCATCCGCTCTGCGGATGGTAACGTACGTGTTTCAGTGCTATTCTCTCACATCATCCCACACTCACCTTCTCCCACGTAGTCCGAAAGTCTGTTCTTTACATCTGTGTCTCTTTTGCTGCCTTGCATATAGGATCGTTGTTACCGTCTTTCTGAATTCCATATATATGTGTTAATACACTGTATTGGTGTTTCTCTTTCTGAGTTCACTATTTTAAAACTTGACTGATATCAAACGGAGGAAAGAAACAGGGAAGAAAAGAAAACAAAACTGTCTGTTCTTGTCCAGAAGTGGGCATTCCGAAGGAGGGGAGAAACGTTTCACTTGATTCCTAATGTCACCAAAAGCTACAAATAGAAGTGTCTTTTCCATTAATATTAGTAAAAGCGTTCAGTCATCTAGACAGGTGACCTTGATTTGTCCTGTCTTCCAGAAACCCAATCTGAATCCAATCTCTTTTATAACTTATGGCTTTTACATTGTGGTACCTGACGGATAACTAAAATTTTGGAATGGGAACTATGTCCCTGTGTATTTATACATGTATTTGCACATAATATAGTTTGCGGTATTGCCATAACGGATTTGTAAAAGAGCTCTGTTTAATTGGCTTAAAGGAAATTAAGTGAGTTTGAATACTCAAACATAAAAGAAACTCACCAGAATGGGTTTTAGGTTCACAAGCTCTAGGAAATATTCAGTATTGAATTAATATCTGGTCTGAAAGTTGGCTTAAGCTTGTTGGCTCGATACAGATGTTTTTTGAGCCATCAACATTAAGTATAGGGACTTCCCTGGTGGTCCAGTGATTAGGAATCCACCTTGCAATGCAGGGGATATAGGTTCCATCCCTGGTCCAGGAACTAGGATCCCAGGGAGCAACTGGGCGCATGTGCTACTAAGACCCAGTGCAGCCAAATAAACTAAATAATAACAAACAACATTATGTATAATACTTTTATTGTATCTAGGTTTACTGGAAATCAAATAAGGCCTTATTATTCCTGTTACAAAGTTTGTCAGCAAGACAAACAATGTGATAAAGCTTTTAAGTGAATAAAATGTAAGTAAAGTAAACAGTTTGGGGTAAACTCTATGGGCATCATGTCTTAGGAATGTTTGTCTAGAATAGTCTCTCCAGATTTTCGTAGCTTGAAACTAAGTCCTAAGAGAAGATGGAACATAATTTAAAAAATCTTTAAGTAGTACAAAACCTGGATTTGGTTCTCTAAGAAGACAAACTTTTCTTAAAATACTGAACTGCTTTTAAGTGACCTGTATTTGCCACAGTTCTTTTATTATCACTGGTTAGAACTGTTTTTTTATATTTCTGACTAACATCTCAAAGATCAAGTTCTAACTGGGGTTCATTTGACCTCTGGCTAATCTGGGATTTTTCAGAGGCTCCCTGGAACACTTCCAGTTGTTTTCTCTGCATCTCAGAGAAATATTAAACTATGTATATACATGGTTGAGTCCCTTTGCTGTCCACCTGGAACTATCAGAGCATTGTTAATTGGCTATACTCCAATAGAAAATAGAAGTTAATAAAAATAAATCTGTATTACTAGTCAGAAAAACTAATTGGGCTTATCTGGTATGTTGAATTGCATGAGGGGCACTGTCAAATGAGTGATGGTAAAATTTCTTAGATTATATCATGGGTAAACATTATTAACATACATATTGTAGAAATTATATGGAACTCCTAAAATTCTGGTATACTCTGGTAAATGATGTCGTAATTTTAGTAATTATCACAGCCACAGCAGTAATCAGTTTTCTAGTCAATTGCATTGTAATCCCAGTTGGTTGATGCCGAAGCAGAAAGGCATCCTTTTAATGGTTTTACAGTGACTTCTGAATGACTCTAGAGCTGTTTCGTGAAGAAGCAGGCAAGACTGATGAAATCCTTTATGTGCAAGCATTTTTACTATTATCAGGGAAAATAAAGGAATGAAAGAGAGGATATGTTGCTTCAACCTTAACTCCTCTAGCTGAGCTTGCTGTCCCAGCCACTCTGGGACATTATGCCAATACGTCCACCGCTTCCACCACCTTCCATTCCCATCCAGGCTCAGTTCCTGACGCTGGGGCTGAGGACTTCTCCTCATTATAAGCATCAATCAGGAAATGCTGGGTTGACATGCACTACTGTCTGTAAGACAGATAGCTAGTGGAAAGCTGCGGTATAGCACAGAGAGCTCAGCCCGGTGCTCTGTGATGACCTAGTGCGGTGTGGTGGGGCCGGAGGGAGGCTCAGAAGTAAGGGGATCTATGTATACATAAAGCTGATCCACATTGTTGTACTGCTTAAGCTAACACAACATTGTAAACCAACTATACTCCAATTTAAAAATAAATACATATTTAAATGCTTTAAAACAAAGTGTTCAGGGAGCAAGAACAAAAGATGCAAATCAAAATTCCCTTCTTTTTTATGGGGGGGGGGCATTGGATTCCTGGACGGTAACTCAGAAGTAAGCCACCGTTGAGGAAGAAACCATGCACTTACTGTAAGGAGGAGGAACACTGGGGAATGGACTGCCCTCAGCTGAAACAGAAGAGGAAAAGGGGAGCTCCTGTGGTAGAAAGAGAGAACACTCTGAATAAAGAGGCCCAGGGGCTCCCTTGGACTTACCGTGCCCAATTCCCCACAGGAGCCCGGGGTAAAATTGAGCATAGGGGATGAAATGATTGAAGGCAAAAGGAAAAGGGAGCAGCAGAGGATGAGATGTTTAGATGGCATCACAGACTCAGTAGCCGTGAATTTAGGTGAGACAGTGGTGGACAGAGGAGCCTGGCGTGTTACAGTCCATGGGGTCGCAAAGAGCCGGACACGACTTAGCGACTGAAAACAACAAACTGATTGACTTTCTGATTGACCTTACCCTGAAAAAACATTTTTTTAATCAGAATAGCTTGATATCACCAGGCTTCTCTGGTGGCTCAGTGTAAAGAAGCTGTCTGCCAACGCAGGAGATGCGGGTTCCATCTCTGAGTAAGGAAGATGCCCTGGAGAAGGAAATGACAACCCACCAGTATTCTTGCCTGGGAAGTCCCACGAACAGAAGAGCCTGGCCAGCTACAGTCCATAGGATCACAAAACAGTGGGACAGGACTAGGCGACTAAACAACAACAACAAAAGCTCGACATCGGGAGTCTCACCTAAACACGCTTTCAGCCTACAGATGGTGCTCATGAAAACCCCAGAAAAGGAGACTGAGCTCTTTCCCCCAAGGTCTTAAAAATAACCCAGCAACTGCTGTCAGCGCTCCCCACATGGGGACTCAATGCCAAAGAAGCTGCGCCACTAAGGACTGAAATATACTCAACACCTATTTCTCAGATGCTTCAAACTGCAAGACATTTCAGATACCTGGACACTTTCTCAGTGTGGGTGGAAGCATATCCCTCCTGGACAAAAAATCTCTGAGATGGTTAAAGCCATCCTTAGGGAAGTCATGCCCTGATGTGGCTTAAGGCATTACAATAACATTCATCCCGGAGATCACAGTCAATAAGAAAAGAAGAAAATGAATCATACATTAAAAGGGAAAATTGCTAAAATGTCAGGAGACTAACTGAACTTGGGATAAGGCCTTGCCAGTTGCCCTGCTGCAGATCAGTAACTCCTGGAAGCAGGCTTAAATTAGGCCCCTTTAAAATACTGTATGGTAGGCCATCCTAGCTGTCTGCCGTGGCAGGGGAGTCCATAATACACGCAGCAGTGGGCAGTTATGTTAAAACTTTGGGCACTATACTAACCTCTGTTCATGAGTTTGCCTCCAACCGGACTACCTATGCAACTGAAGTTGATGGTAATTCCCTTGTAGCTATGAAAGGGTCAACCGATTTGTTTAATTTTGTCCAAATAAATAGCACGGGAATTTAGTATGTGTATTGAAAACTGGAACCAAAGCCCTAAGTTCAGTTACAAAGTAGACAACATAATGCTCAGAGGTTTCACTGGGTTCAAATAGCTGTCAAGGACCTGACTAAGGAATATTCATCACCTGCATTCAGCAGAAAGTAACCAGCCAAAGTGGTCTTGGTCCCTTTCCCCACAGGACTGTGAAACAGACAGTGATAGTGGGGAATTAAATAGGTTCTTGGGAATAGAGAATGACCACAGAGAAGAAGAAATTAACACCTCCCCTCTGGAGGCAGATGGGGACCTGGAAGTGTTTGACTTTGCTCCCACCCCTTTTACTGTTTAAAAAAAAAAAAACAAAAAACCTGAATTCTGATTCAGGCAAGATGGTTCTTTGGGGCATGAGTCCACCATCTTCTCAGTGTGTTGACTTTCTGAGTAAAGTCTCTGTTCATTGCCCCAACAACTTGTCTTTTGATTATTGGCCTGTCGTGCAGAGAGCAGTATGAGCTTGGACTCGGTGACAGCATCTTTCCATCTTGCTCTGTTCTGCTTCAGTCTTCACATCCCCTTCCATGACGTTGACCCTTCTGCCTATTTCACAGATAAGCACCCTTGTGATTTCACTGGGTCCACCTGGACAGTCTCTCCCTCTCAGCATCCTTAATGGGGCATCTGTGAAGTCCTTTTTGCCATGTAAGGGAACATGGGTAAGGATCTAGGGACTGGGGGCACAGACATCTTGCAGGGGCCACTCTTCAGCTGGTTTCATCGGGGAAGCCACACTGAGATGTCTCTAAAAGCATGAATATCAAAGTAGATGTTCTAATTTCTTGTTTTCTTTCCAGATGCAGAGAGAAATTGTTTATGCAAGAGGAGATGGCCCTGGTGCCTCTCGACCTGGACCCACAGCTCTTCCACCCCACGCCATTCCAAACTCTCCTCCATCTACTCCTGTGCCCCATTCCATGCCTCCCTCTCCATCCAGAATTCCGTACGGAGGCACCCGCCCAATGGTGGTTCCTGGTAATGCCACCATCCCCAGGGACAGACTCTCCAGCCTGCCAGTCTCCAGATCCATCTCCCCCAGCCCCAGCGCCATCCTGGAAAGAAGAGACGTAAAGCCGGATGAAGACATGAGCAGCAAAAACCTCGCCATGTACCGGAATGAGGGTTTCTATGCCGACCCTTACCTTTATCACGAGGGGCGGATGAGCATAGCGTCTTCGCACGGCGGGCACCCGCTGGATGTCCCGGATCACATCATCGCGTATCACCGCACCGCCGTTCGGTCAGCCAGTGCTTACTGCAGCCCATCTCTGCAAGCGGAGATGCACCTGGAGCAGGCCCTGTACAGACAGAAGCCAAGGAAGTACCCAGAGAGCCACTTGCCCACTCTGGGCGCCAAGACGCCACCGGCGTCTCCTCACCGAGTCAGCGACCTGAGGATGGTGGAGATGCACGGCCACCATAACACCCACGGGCCCCCGCACACGTTGCAGCCGGACCGGGCCTCGCCCAGCCGCCAGGGCTTCAAGAAGGAGCCCGGCACCTTGGTGTACATTGAGAAGCCACGGACCACTCCAGGATTATCCGGGGTTGTGGACCTCGGCCCTCCTCTAGTTGAGAAGCAGGTGTTCGCTTACAGCACGGCTACCATACCCAAAGACCGAGAGACCAGGTAAGGCGGTGAGGGTGTTGCGAGGGTGGTCCGTGCCCACCTGCTGGGTGTTTGGGCTGCTTTACAGGAGTCAGCAGGAGAGAGCAGCAGTGAGCTGAGTACCAGCCTTGAGCAGTGCACCCTCTGGGTTCTGTGTTGGGTGGAGGGGTGGGGGCGTGGGAAAGTAGGATCAGAGGTGGTTCTTGTCTGCAAGGAGTGTCTAAACCTGGTGGTTGAGTGTCGTTGGCCAGTGGCCTGGCTAAAGGCAAGCGGGCAGGCCACCCCAACAAGAGGGGTCAGAATGGGCCTCCCATGTGTGGGTCTAACAGCAGCATCATTAGTACATATCTGATTCATTCAGAAGAAAATTGGTTAGCAGGTGAGAAGAAACCATTCAGACAAACCAGTCAAGAGCTGATCATTATTGATCTCCCACTGAAAAGGAGTGAGTGGTTCAAGTGTTCACTGTTTAAACTGGCAGTTTGTGTTTTGTTTTGTTTTTTCTTGAAGTGCAATTTTGTTTTCTCATGTATTTTGGGGAAATGAAAAGAATGTGTCACTATCTGTCATCCAGGGTGATAAAAACATAAATCTGCGTAAAATTAGGATGGTGTTGATGTAATACTCATTTGGGAGTGGTACTGAGATCAGCAAAGTTTTTCTTTTGGATAAGATATGCTGGGTATTTAAGTTTTTTTTTTTAATTTACATGTTTTTGTAATTCACCTAGAACCTTCATTCAACATCTTGAAAACCCTCAAATTTATAGTTATAGAAAAGCCAATTTTGACCGAGAGAATTTCTCTAGCCTGGATTTGTTGATGGGAGGCAATAAATATATTAATTATAGTTGTAAAAATCTAGGCAAAGAAATAGAGTTCAAAGGAGATTAAGCATACGACCTGTGGTCATACAGGAATTCAGAAGGGGAGTGAAAATTACAATTCAGACATTCAGTCACTCAGTACCCTATCGGAACCTCTCTTCCCTCCTCCTCACCAAAAACGATCATATCACTTACTATTACATAACCTTGTAAAAGAGAAGGCCAAAATTGTGACTGGAATGCGAAATGTCTATCTTACTATCTTAAGCACACAAATCAGAAAGTTCTGTCCTCTTTGGCAGATTTTTATCCTGAAAGGGCCATCTCTCATCTGGTCACAAAAGACAGATTCCAGGAAGATGGAAAGAGAATAAACATGAGTTTTGTGTTTCTTTTAAAGCTCTAACCTTCTCATACAACTGGAAAAAAATTAAAAAAACAGCAACAGTGACTGACTTGATTATTCAGGACAAAGAAAAATTAAGAATCAGAAAAAGATATTCATTTTTTCTCTTCCAAAGTCCTTAGGAAGTTAAATGCTAAGATTCAAAGGAAACGGACACCTCCTATGACCATAGAAAGGTGAGGGGTGTGGAATAAATGCTGAGGCTCTTTGAACAGACCAGTGTCACAACTAGAGGGGACTCTGCCAAGATGGGCCTTAAGGGAGCCTGCACCCTGTGCGTCTAAGAAACGACAACTCATCCCCCTTGGTGGGCCGTGAGGGGCTGGTTGGGAAGTGTGTGTCCCTGATAGGATGAGACTTGGAGTCATAAGAATTTCTTCCAGGAGACAAAACCTATCCATCTCCTGGGCTCGAATCCATCCTGCTCCCATCCCCCCACCCCCCTGCTGACCCGCCTTGAGGGTAGGAGAGGATCGTGAGCTTGATTCCACCATGTATCTCATTAAGCCATCCACACTCTGCTGATTTCCAGGCACACTTTGGTCAGTGATGGCGTCTGGCTTCCCACTCAGCACCTGGTTCATTGTCATGCATGCAGTTACCACGTGTATATAACTGGCATCAGTGAACCCAGTTCCCAGGATTGGGTTATGGGTGGGACCAAAATGAAGGTCCCTCCGCTATGTGGAATCGCCTCTCTGCTGCCCCCTGATCAGTCGTGAATTTTAGCCTTAAGTAGCATCAGTGCAGGGCCTCCCAGGTGGCACTAGTGGTAAGGAACCTGCCTCCCAACGCAGGAGACATAAGAGACTTGGGTTCAGTCCCTGGGCTGGGAAGATCCCCTGGAGGAGGGCATGGCAACCACTCCAGTATTCTTGCCTGAGAATCCAAGGACAGAGGAGCCTGGCAAGCTCCAGCCCATAGGGTCACAAAGAGTTGGACATGACTGAAGCGAGTTAGCACACACACGCATCAATATATTTTCAGGTCCTTTGTTTCCTCAGGTTTTTTTTCACTGAAGCTCAGAAAATGCTATTCTGTCTTACATATATGTTAGCAGCTACTTTTAGAAAATCCAAATTAGCAGTTTTCTAGAATAACAAGTATTAGAAAATTTGATTATTTTTCTAAAATAAGATTAATGTTCACTTAAAATATATGTTGCTGTCATTTCCATATTCTAACATATAGTTGTAGTTTTAGAATACAGTTTTACATTTTTCAATTTTTTCCATTCTTGTAAGTGTGAAATAGCAGAGGAGGAATTTTATCTCCCATTTTGCCTACGTGATTCCTCACCTGTTAATCAGCTTATCTCCAGTGGGTGGAACCGGAGGGTTGGCGTGCTTGTATATATGTGGGTAGGCTAGACTCCCTTCTCCTGTAGCCCTAGACACACACACACATACACACACACACTCCTCTCTGTACATTTAGAGTTGCTATTACTGAAACACCTAAACATCCCCACTAACTCAACCCAGGCACATGACAAAAAGTATGTAAAGAATGATTTGCTTGGTAAAAAAGAATTGAGTCTGGACATTTGCTATTAGCACTCCCACCCACCACCCCATTAACTAGACAGGTCTCTTCTTCAACTGCAGTTCTAAACTCTTCTGGAAAGCTTAATGACTAAGCTGAAATGCAGTACTGCCGGGGGATAATATAATAACACTGATGGTAGCTATCATGTATTGGCCAAATGCGAAGTTAAGTAGTTTCCATACGTCATATGATGTAATCATCATGATGACCCAGCAAGGTCCGTACCATTGCCATCCCTATTTTACAGATGCGGAAACTGAGCTCAGAGAGGTTAAGAAACTTGCCCAAGGTCACAAAGCCAGTAAGTGGCATAGAATGTCCAGGTGCATTAAAGAATCCATACCTTTTACCACTAGGTGGTAGTCTGCCTGGTAGGTGAAGAACTGTAAGCCCCACCTTCACCCAACAGAGAAGTGAATTCGGGAATGAATTCTAAGCATTTCAACCAGGACAAAATGCTAAGTAGCTGCTCTGAAAGGATGTTTACAATCATCAACATGGTAAAATTTGCATAATTATGCTGCTAAATATATACATGTCATTTAAAATATAACTGCCCCAGCTAGTATATTAGCACAATTATGAAGCAACAGGGGAAGAAAGAAGAGAACATTCTTGGTAGATTTTATTTTGACAAAATAAATGTGAGCACCATGTCAAAGAAGATTTTAAGAATGCCAGAAACAGTTACCAAAGCACAGGAGTACAGTCCACTGCCACACCTATACTGTGGTGCTATTTTAGATATATTTAATCTGTGCCAGTATTTGGTAAAGAAACATCAGCCCCTAAGAGTCTACCTTTTAGAGTTAGGGTCTTATTAAGTGCCAAACCAATTTCTGTTGCAACTTCATATTACTAAAAAGCAAATAAATCTGAGGATTTCTTGCAAGAAACTCTCAAGTGAAATTTTATATCTAAGATTGACAGCTGCAGAAACACAGGAGGGAGAGTGAGAAATCTGTAGAGAGGCTTTCTTCGGGACACCGCTGGATCGAGATGCTTTTCCGAAGACCACATTTATGAAATAGCCCAATAACTGCAGGATGTTCAAAATCAGAAAATTTTTCTTTTTCATCTGTACTTAGGAAACTTCCAACAGTAACTTTTTTAAACACGATTTGGTAACAGCTCTGACTTGAAAATGTATTGAAGACAAAGTAATTTCACCTTGATCTTGTACTTAGTCCATGTGCCTTGATTTAATGAATTTGGCATCTCTTTTCTTATAAAGATGATTCCACAAAGCATCTAGTGATGACAAATTATATATAATAGATCTGGAAAACATAGTGTAGAACGTATTTGAGGTAGCATCCTCTTCCTGGGATGGCCATGGACTTCAAGGTAAAAGAGTGGATTACAACTGCTTTGACCTTGATGATAGTACAGTCATCCATGGGGGTTGTTTCTGGGAGCCCGTGGGTACCCAGATCTATAGGTTTCTTATTTGTAGTTCATTCAGCCCTGCACATCCATGGTTCCATATCTGCAGATTCAGCCAGTCTGCAAAATTCAATCTGCAGTTGGCTGAATCTGAGGAAGCAAAACCTGTGAATATGGAGGGCTGACTCTAATTCTCAAGTCTGAGCTTCTGGAAAGAAAATGACCTTGAGTGATAAGGTGGTTTTACCCAGATGATCTCCCATCATCAAGGACTCCAAGAAGACAGTGGATCCATGTGACTGTGAGGCCCAGTGCCAGGGAGATGGTGTGTGACAGATAACAGGAGGCGTGAGGCTGTCTTCCCAAGGTTATAAAATTACTTCATTAAACAGCATCATTATCCCTACCCGTGGCACATAAAACAGCCCTTAAGAATTGTAAAACTCTAAGACATTTATGTTTTGCTATTTTCTATTTATAGTTTGGCTCATATAATGTGAAATATATCAAAATCACACTCAAAATTCAGGGGTGCTCATTGCAAAGTGACTAATAGCTCTCCTTCCAAATGTGTGACAGATTCCTGCTAATATAACGTTTTTCAAGACATGGTAAACTTGAACTGAGATCATATTTTTAACACTTATTCTGCACTGACAATAGCTAAATTCAATAAAACTAGTTAAGAATGCACTTGGGAGCAAATTTTTGCCTGTCCAGGCATCTGTATGTGGAGAAAAGCTACAAGAAATCCACGGTGATTTCTAAAGCTTTGCAGATTTCCTGCCTTAGAAAGAAAAGGAAAGAAAATGTCTATGTACAGGAGGAGGCCTGCAGCCTAACTGGTAGCTTGTATCTGTTCTTAATCATTTTACCTTACTTTCCATTTTGTGAGCATTGGATATCTTCTTTTTTTTTTTTTTTACTGGAGTCTAGCTGCTTTACAATGTTGTGTTAGTTTCTGCTTACAGCGGAGTGCATCAACCACAGGTGTACACACATCCCCTCTTCCTTGGGTTTCCCTCCCACTCGGGTCACTGTGGAGCACTCGGCAGAGCTCCCCGTGCTGCCCAGTAGGTTCTCATCAGGTACCCATTTATACATAGCAGCAGTAGTGTATGTATGCCAGCCCAGCTATCACCGTGTTGGTAGCATTGAGGGATAGGACACATCCTTGGTTTACCAGCTGACTTGAGTCGAAGTCTAAATTCAGATTTGTGTCATTTTAAAATGTCCAGTGTCTAGCAGACCTTTGGAGACTTCCTAAACTGTGTATCCTGCTAGAGGGATGAACGATGGAAAAAAGAATGATTTTTTTTTTTTCCCTTTGAATGTATAGTCAGAGAGGAGCCACATCAGTTGTCTCCTGAGTATCGGGTTGGCCAAAAAGTTCGTTATCTTATGGAAAAACCTGAACTTTATGGCCAACCCAATAATTAGACTTGGGATCTTCCCAGAGCAGGGTTTCTTCATGTCTGCACACTTGATATTTTGGACCTGACCTGTGCATTCTGAAATGTTTGTCAGCAGCTCCAGCCTTCCCCTATCCCGCCCACTCCCCGGCAGTATCAGAGTCCCCTGACATGCTGCCCAGTCAGGAAAACCAAAGATGTCTCCAGAAGCTGTCAAATCCAAACCATGGATCTTGCCAATTATTACTTCAGTTCTACCCTTACCTCTTGGTAAAGCAGCTTCATTATTGTTAGAACTTGCTGTTGTCACCTTGATTCAGTCAACCTGTTGTCAACCGTTTACTGAGAGGCAGTATCGTCATGTTTACGAATGTGATCTCCAAAGCTAGGTAACCTGAGTTCGAGTCCCTGTTCTGACACTTGCTAGCAGTTGGAAGTTGGACAGATCACTGAGTCTTGCTCTGCCTCAATTTGCTCATCTGTAAAATGGAGATAATCATAGCACCTACCTCATACAAGGGAACAGTTCACTACAATTAAGTGCCTGTGCCCTCCCTGGCATAGAGTAAATGCTGGAGAGTTCCTGGTTTGAACAAAGTACTCTACTAATGCTACTAAGCCCAAGATTAATATATAGGCGAGATGGCGAGGACGAAAGACTATACCAGAGCAAGCAGGGAGACAATTGTTAAATAGAATACCAGGAAAAACTTAAAACAGGTAGGGAGTACAGGAGACAGTGAACATAAGACACAAAGAACATGCACAAAGAATGGAATTAGCTGGGATTAAACATCAAAATGAGAATGTTCAGAGTACCAAAGCCACTTTTAAGTCCCTCTCCGGAGAGTAATGGGGGTTACACATTGACTTGAGTCCAGGAGCTAAGAGACAAGCCAGGATGACAGCATCTTTTTCCAACTGCACCCGAGTGGTATGACTGATGATACGGACACCTAACCAGGTAGAGCTGAAGTTATTAGGTTATCAGATGCCTGTTTTGATGCCTAATGGTGCCTGACCGATTCAGCTGTTGTCTGAATTGCTTTCCCATGTAGCTCTAATTAGGGATCAATAAATGTTTATTGAGCTTCTCTTTATGTACTTAGCTGGGGACTGCATGCTTTGCAGAAACTTAGATATGTTCCCAGCTGCAAGGAATACGAACTGGGAAGATAGTCATAAAACATTAAAAGCATATTATAAGCATGTAAGCTATGCCACAGTTCAGTGCAGGAAGCTTTGGAGTCCCCAGTGCACGTTAAATAACTGGTTTTTAAGGACAACCGCAACAATAGGATTTCATTCGTAGGTGATGTTCAGGGCTGATCTCTTTGTCATCCTAAGAAAGGCAGGGTCTCCCAGTGAAGCACAGAAAAGAGAGGAGGATGTGCAAGTCACTCAGGGGGAAGTGTCTTTCCTTGAGGCTGGAGCCGCAGAGAGAGATTCGCTCCCAGCATCTCCAAGTTCAGCTGGAAAGTCAGGACACGTTTTCCTTGAAAACAATGAGGAACAATGAAGGGACTAATAATACACTGTAGGTTAAAGAGGCTTGCATGGGCCAGCTGGAGATTCAACCACCGTTTATTCCAAGTTCTAAACAATGAAAGTAGAAGAAAACTTTTCAATTACAAGCCTGCCATAATTTGGGGACGGCTTGTACGTAATTAATTCCAAAGAAGTGATACAGAGAGTAATTGCTATGAATGCAGAAACGGGAGCACTTCCCTGAACTTAGGCTGGGCTGGATGCTTTCATGAGAATACCGACTGAGATGGGCACGCATTTAAGGAATTTACATAATGGAATGAAAAGATACCATTTGGAAAGACAGATTGATCTGTATCCAGAATTTGCTGTATCTCTCCCATTATGCTACCAAGAAAAATGACATCTGGATTTGATGTCTTGCCAGTTTCAGATTACAGAGGTGCTGAGAAATTGAATTATGACTTCATTCACAGGAATATAACTTTATGGATAAGTAATATTTGCTAGTCATCCCTTAGACAGCTGAGTTCAGTCAAGAGCTGTCTGGTAAACATGATATTCAACCAACTGACAAATGTCTGAAGACAGCCCTACTCTTACCCCGGGGATACTGTATCAAAAATACCAGTGGAAGGACTGTCGAAAAGCTCTCACAAACCAGTTTCTCAAAAGGGAAAGCCGTCACCTGCCACTAATTAAATGTCATTGAAATGTACCCCTGCATCTTCCTTGAATATTCATGAGATGCTGTCAGTCAGATGCCTTAGGTCTGAAACCAGAAACTAAGAACAACCTAAACTCTGTGAGACTCAGTTAAGCCCCTTTCCTTGCCGACTAAAACCTCTTTCTTCAAAGAGAAGAGGAATTCATGTTTAGGTGAACATGTTTAGCTTCAGCCTGGCAAGATTAAAACTCCGTGCAGGTCAGTGTGGCTGCACCCCAGCCTTTCTAAGTAGCCTGATGGCTCAGTGGCTGGGTAATCAATCCGGGGCCGCCATGATGTCCCAACCATCCAGCCTTTCTTAGGAGTAGTTGTCTTGCTGTCTGGTGGAGTTCACAGAGATGACACTTGTCTTTATTTGAATTGGGGACTTTATTGTTCATAAATGAAATGATTCAGAATTATAGCCAGGTAGGTCTAAGCATTAATTTGGAGAAGGCAATGGCACCCCACTCTAGTACTCCTGCCTGGAAAATCCCATGGACGGAGGAGCCTGGTGGGCTGCAGTCCACGGGGTCGCTGAGAGTCTGACACGACTAAGCGACTTCGCTTTCACTTTTCACTTTCATGCATTGGAGAAGGAAATGGCAACCGACTCCAGTGTTCTTGCCTGGAGAATCCCAGGGATGGGGGAGCCTGGTGGGCTGCCGTCTCTGGGGTCACACAGAGTCGGACACGACTGAAGCGACGCAGCAGCAGCAGCAGCAGCAAGCGTTAATTTGAACTTCCAAAAATTGTGGGTCTTAAAAAGTCTGCATTGACTCTTATAGGGTCAATGTGTATTGCCAGTAAACACCTCCTCTCTCTCTGTCTCTGGAGCTGAAGGGACCCAGTCTTTTTTAAAAACCATTAAGAATTTATTGAAGTAGAGTTATTTACAATGTTATGTTGATTTCTGCTCTACAGCAAAGTGATTCATATTCTTTTCCATATAGTTTATCACAGGGCATTGAACACAGTTCCCTGGGCTATACAGCAAGACCCTGTTGTTTAACCATCCTATTTATAATAGTTTGCACCTGCTAATCCCAGACTCCCCTATCCATCCCTCCCCCAGCCCTGCTTTTCTTTGGCAGCCCTAAGTGGTCTGTTCTCTACGTCTGTGAGTTCCTTTCTGCTTTGTAGATAAGTTTGTTTGTGTCATGTTTTACCAATTATTTATTTAGCTGCACTGGGTCTTAGCTGCAACACATCGGCTCTTTACTGCCGTGTACAGGATCTTTCTGTGTAGCTTGTGAGATTTTTAGTCACTGAATGTGAACTCTCAGTTGCGGCATGTGGGATCTGGTTCCCTGACCCGGGATCAAACCCGGGCCCCCTGCGTTGGGAGCATGGGGTCTTAGCCACTGGCCCACCCGGGAAGCCCCTGTGTTGTGTTTTGGATTCCATGTACAAGTGATATCATATGGCATGTCTTTCTCTGTCCTACTTCACTTAGTATGATCATCTCTAGGTCTGTCCATGTTGCTGCAAAAGGAAGTATCTCATTCTTTTTTATGGCTGAGTAATACTCTGTTATACTGTATATGTGCCGTGTCTTCTTCATCCATTCATTGTTGACGGACATTTAGGTTGCTGCTGTGTCTTGGCTATTGTGCGTAGTGCTGTTAGGAACATCGGGGTGCATGTATCTTTTCAAATTAGAGTTTTTGTCTCTTCTGGATATATGCTCAGGGAGTGGGATTGTTGGATCATATAACAACTCTATACTTAGTTTTCGAAGGAACCTCTGTACTGTTTTCCAAACTGGCTACACCAGTTGACACTGCCACTAACAGTGTAGGGTGAAAGGAAATAATCTCTTTTTGCAGACTTTCAGAAGGAGAAACAGGACATTTCTCAAAGGACCAATGATGGCTGCTTCTCGGGTCAAATGCCGTTTTCACTCTCATGCAGCTCAGGGTTTCTTGGTCTTTGTCATGAAGGCCGGGTGTCCTGACTTTTCCAACAAGCACAGGGATCTAAGAAGACAAGAGAGAGAGAAACCCGAGAGAGGCCAAGAACAGGAAATGCTTTCCTCCTTTTCCCTAAGAATCATTATCTTATTTCTTTGGAGTCCACCTTGAGATTTTGCAGATCAAAAGCAAGTACAAAAAGACACATGCACCCCAGTGTTCACTGCAGCACTGTTCACAATAGCCACACCATGGGCACAACATCAGTGGCCAACAGAGGAAGAGGGAAGAAGACGTGGTGCGTATGTGCAATGGAATGTTACTCAGCCATGAAAAGGAATGAAACTGGGCCATTTGCAGAGATGTGGATGGACCTAGAGATTGTCATACAGAGTGAAGTAAGTCCGAAAGAAAAACATCGCATAATATGTAGAATCTAAAGAAATCAGTACAGATGATCTTATTTACAAAGCAGACATAGAGACGTAGAGAACAAATGTATGGACACCAATGGGGGAAAGGAGGGGATCAGGATGAATTGGGAGACTGGGATTGACATATATACCCTATTGATACTCTCTGTAAAATAGCTAACAAATGAGAACCTTCCGTACAGCACAGGGACCTCTACTCAGTGGTCTGTGGCGACTAAATGGGAAGAAACTCCAAAAAAGAGAGGGGAGATATGTATGTATCTATATATCTATATCTATCTATATATATAGATAGATATAGCTGATTCATTTTGCTGTACATAAGAACTAACAACGTTGTAAAGCAAATATACAATAAAAAAAATATTTTTTTAAAGCAGGTGGGAGTGGGGAGCTTCCTTCCATAGCCCCCTTAGGGTCACTCAAAAGACCATATAGCCTCTGACACTATTCACAGGTGACCATATTCACCCTATAGCCTCTGACACTCATTGGAAGGTCAAATACAGGCCTGTGATCAGGCAGCCAGAATAGGAACAAACAGCTATTCATTCTGGTTTGTACCTGTACCGAAAAAAAAAAAAAAAAGATGTCATTTCCAGAGCAGGAATATTAAAAATTGCCCTCAGGTAAGAGAAAGAAAATGCAAAGCGGGTGATTTCATGCAGGGTGGAGGCTTGCCCTGGGGAGCAAGGGCTCTCACTCGGGAAGTGGAGCCTCACCCCAGTGGGTGAGTCACGGGAGGCGGCGGCCCAGAGCCTAGCGCGGAGCCCTGGAGGCGGGGTGGGGGGCAGGAGACCAGCTGTGTTTTCTTACATCTTGCCCTGGGTATAGAACCTCCTCCGGGTCCTGTTGAAATAAAAACGGGTATAGAAGCACCTTGTGAACTGCAAAGTTCTCCACAAATAAGAGACCTTGTGTATGTGGCAGGCTAGGTAGGGGAGTTTGGGGGAGAATGGCTGCCTGTATATGTATGGCTGAGTCCCTCTGCTGCCCACTTGAAAACTATCACAGCAACACTGTTGATCGGCTGTATTCCAGTAGAGCATAAAAAGGTTTTCAAAGAAACGCAAGACCTTGTGACACAAGGCGGTGAAGCCATAGCCGCTTCGCACAGAGGAGCATCGCTGTGCGGGCCATTTGGGGACGGTGTGTTCACGAGCTGACCTGGGACTGTGCTCTGGTCTCAGCCAGAGCGGCCCGCCCAGAAAGGAGGTTGTGAAGTAGATTAAAGGCGACGTGGAGCGTTTCCAGGTGCAGTGCTGTGCTGGGCAGAGCCCTCTCCCAATGGGTGATCCTGCCACACACAGGCCTGGGTGTGGCTGAGCTTTGCACGGCCTCCGGGCCCGTCACACCTTTTTTTTTTTTTTTCCCTTCTTTTTTTCCTTTGCTTCGGTCGAGATCACCAAACCACAATGGAAAGAAAACTGTGGGGGTCTAAAGTAAGTTCCCTCCATCTAGAAAAGTGTGTGAGTCTAGAATTTTGTGTCTGGCAGGATGCGGTTCTTGTTGGGTTAAGAGGGTAAACGAAGGGGTGCCTCTTTTTAATAAGGGGTGCAAGCCCCTTGAGGGAAGGCAGGCCCTGTTTCCTCTGTGTGCCAAGTTCATTCAGCCTCTTACGTTCCCTGCCATGAACTCGTTCACTGGCTTCCTGCTTTGGAACTTGCTAGGGCTTTTCCTGACTCTGGACTCCTGTCTTCGCATCTTGGGTATGACCACTTCTTTCATCCAGTACTTGGGCTGAAAGTCTTGGAGTCTTATTGATGTCGTTGGTCACACTCCATACTGGATGCCAGAGGATGCTCGCAGATCTGTATCCAAAGATGCCTTGATGCTCCAGCAGCCGTTGCTCTCAACCTCACTGCCCCATGCTGGTCCATTTCGTCTCCTCTCTTCCGCTCCTCAGTCAGTCAGGAGCAAAGTCATCCCCGCGGAGAGACAGCGAGGCTGAGACAGAGGTCAGGACAGCGGAGAGTATGAGAGGAGTCTGCCGGGTAAACAGCAGGAAAATTAAAAGGAACTTCCAGACAGTACTGATGGCAGGGGATGGAGGAGGAAAGGCCAGCATGCAGGCACAGAGCTGGTCTGTGTTACCAAGAGAACAGAAGACAACCAGAGTTTGTTGTTCTTTGTGTGTGGAGGGGTGGGGCTGTGCCAGTCTTAGTCGTGGCAACAGAATCTCCCATCTTCATTGTGGTGTGTGGGATGTTTTATGTGTGGAGGGGCGGGGCTGTGCCAGTCTTAGTCATGGCAACAGAATCTCCCATCTTCATTGTGGCATGTGGGATGTTTCAGTGGCAGCATGCAGAATCTGCTAGTCGTTACATGTGGAATCTAGTTCCCCAAGCAGGGATTGAACCCAGGCCCCCTGCATTGGAAGCTCAGAGTCAGATTGCTCTTTTTAAAGACGATTTTGGAGTTTTCAAATCCAGAATGTAAAGTCATACTGAGTAAGGATTTTAAGGTCAGGGGATGTCTGAAGAAGAGGTTGAGGATCTGTGGTGCCAACTTGCTGAAAGGGTTATCAGTGTGGATACTGAAGCTACATAAGGTGATGGTCTGGGGGGTGGCAGACAGGAGGCCAGCTTTCTGCGCTGAAGTCATACGAGGATGTGAGGGAATGTCCTGAATGCTGGTAGGGAACTGAAGGATGAGTAATGCAGAACGCAGAAGCAGGGGGGAGGTGTGGAGGGTTTGGACAGATGATGGACTGCAGTGATAAAGGGAAAGCAGAAGAGCCCTAGTCTCCTTTAGGGCAAGGGAGAGAGAGCAGCCTTCAGTGCCAGGGTTGTAGACAGCACTTCTTCGTGACCCTCTGCGTGCCCAGTCCTCCTCCTCTAAGGACTGAGGATGCGAACAAAGGTGCACGACGTGGTCAGTATCCCTAAGGAGTGTGGAGTGGCGCCCGGACAGTACCAAGACCTCAAAGATACTTACAGGTACTTGCCATGGTAGCCCCACTCAGATATCACCAACTCCACCAATATCCTCCATAAATCTAGGTGTTTCCATGAGAAGTTAAATTTACTGGGCGTTTCTGGAAGTATGTCTTCAGTTACCGGCCCTTTCACCAAAAGGTTCACATTGGGCAGAAAAACTGAGTTCATGGCTCAGAGTCCTTTATTTAAAGCTTTACCACAAATTCAGATCATTTGAATTCCAGTGCTCTGTTGAACTCATCTAAAAACAGTGTCTTTAATAACTCTGGTATTTTTTCCTCTCATGCCAAAGCATCAGGGCATGAACAAACAAGGGCACAGCCTTGCTTTAAACCTGTTCACTCTTCGGTTCTGGAAAACGCTGTTGGCATTGCCAAGATGAAAGGGTTTTAGGTCACTTCAATTGCTCCCAAGAAAAAAAATGGACTTTGTGAGAGGAAGGTATTGCTTAAGGATGATAATTCCTGATTCACTGCTGGGTGTGTGGTGGCTCACATGGCACCTAGCACGTATTAAGTGCCCAGAAATGTTTGTTGGTGACTCATTGACCATTTATAACTTTCTGAGGGGAGAGAGATAACAAGGAATGAGCAGGAACCAGAAAAAAAAATCATAAAATATTAGAACTAGAAGTGAACAGGGAACCACCTAGTTAGTACTCTCAGAAAAGCCAGCCCTGGTTACTACAGTTGATACTGAGTGTCCTGTACCATCAGGTTCCAAGGTTAGTAGCCGGTTGCCCAGGTGAATGCGGACTGGGAGTGCAGTCACATTAGCTTGGGAGGCTGTTGTCAGCCAGCTCCCAACACTTCTTTTGGATATTTAAAAACATATTCTTAAGGATTCATTATAGGGGAATTACCAGTGTCATACTCCTGGGTTTTTAATAGCCATTCACTTACCTAGATGCACAATGATAAAGACTTAATTCAGGCTTCATGAGGCCTCGGTCAGTCCAAAGACAAGTCCCCAGTCACAAAACACTGAATCAAAAACTTGTATGAGTGGATATGCTCATTACCCCCTTTTCTAGACTCTGCAGACACAGAGCAGACCATGAGCAGTCTGGGTTTTGCTCCATCTTCACAGACAGACATGGGACTTGCAGAAAAAGCTGGTTGTAGCAGAAGGAATTTAATACTGAGATCAGCACTTTCTCTGGATTGGATTTGAATTTTTTATTAATATTATGCTTGGGCCCTGAGAAGATTCATTGAGCCAGGCTGACTTATAACACTAAATGACTAGTTAACTGTACATACTAATCACATAAATATGGTTTATGGAATGAAATAAAGTGGTCTATGAAATCACTTTTAAGCCATCTTTTCAACAGTAATTATACCCACCCTGGAATACCTTAAACCAGTGATATTGGCAAGAATTAGCTTGAGCATCTTTAATATTCTGATGATTATCGTACAAAATTGCCACTGCAGTGAAATGACAGGGTTGTTTCAATTTCTCTTCTTCCACTGCATTTCTCTTTCTTCCCCCTTTCACATTTAAAACATACTCCATAACATTTCATCATGGGAGAAGGCTGCCGAAGTTTCCAGTTGCTGTAATTTAGTTAAACCATAAAATTGTTTCCAGATTACCAGCCATGAAATGGAAAGACAATCTTATTTATGAATTTATAAATCAGATAATCTCCTTCAAATGAATCCTGAAACCAGAAACACTTTGATGGTTAAACAGGAGGGGAAAAGTTTTCTCATTACCATGTGTCAAAGGAATTGTATTTTTGTAAAGTGGTTTTGGCCGAGACAGTGCAACACGCACGTGCAGTCTGCGCAGCGCCTGGGGCACGCACTGTCTGCTGGGCATGGGGAGAGAATCGCTCCCTCCTCGGTCGTCAAGCTCAAGAGTACTGAGCTCTCCACGTTCTGATGGATCTTATCTCCTTCCTGGTGACCCCACTGGTGACATAGCCTGGAGGAGGCCACCCAAGGAGCTTCCAGTCCTGTCCTCACAGATGCAAACAGAAGGACAAGCATGTGCGTATCTGGACGGAATGCAGGATTTTCGCTCCAAAACATCTAGACCCTCATCCCAGGCAGTTCTGCAGGCTACATCCACGTCATTCCTAGAAGTCAGGAGAGTGGGTTGCCGTTCGGGGGTTTTCTTTCTCTTCATCCTAAGAGCATTGTCTGCGGTAAGAACGGTGAGAGGCCAAGTACCAGCTGAGCCAAGGAGGATGCCAGAGGCATGTGGGAAGCCCTGTGGGTGCCTCTCTGAGAGGACCCACGTGTGCTGTACCATTCTGCAGTTCTCACCCTGGGGATGAATCTGCTGAATCTGGATGGATTCTGGTGCTTTGTTAGACAGGTCATGATAGCTGGTGACCAAAGAGGGACCAGAGAGAACACTGATGTAGCCCTAATCAGCGCTGTGCCTAGGCCAGCGCTGGGCTCCATCTGCCCTTTCTCTCCCCCGGGGACTCCTGCTCATTCTCTGTAGCTGTGGACTTACCTACTGCTAACATCTCCTGATATTATTGTCTCCTGGGGGCAGTTAGCTTGTCACCATGCCTTTGTATCCCACACTCCAGCTTCAAAGAATCCATTAAGCTTCTTCCTAACCAAAAGAATGTCCTGCCACTTTGTAAAGATATATATTTACTTACTTGGCTGCATTGCGTCTTAGTTGAGGCAGGTGCAGCATGCCGACCCTCTGAGTTCTGGCATATGTGATCTAGTTCCCATCTGGCTCTTAGCATATGGGATCTAGTTCCCAGACCAGAGATTGAACTTGGGCCCCCTGTGTTGGGAACACGGAGTCTTAGCCTCTGGACCACCACGGAAGTCCCTGCTTTCCCACTTGAAAAGAAACCCTCTGTATTTGCCTAGGATTGAATAAGAGGGGTAAACTAGTGCCTCTAAAGGTAGTTCTGAGAGCACCCCTGCTCTAGGCATCACGAGTTTGGCTTCCCGCATTACCATGGGAAGACTGGGGACTCTGAACAACGTCCACCCAGAACGCATGTGTGTGTGCCCCACACGTGGAGACCAGCCACCACCCCATCAATCCTGAGGCACCTTGCAACTTGGGGTCTGATAAACTTCGGATCTCCAATGGGTATTTATTATTCTGTTTTCTTTCTTTTTCTTTTTATATTTATTAACTGTTTATTTGACTGTGTCGGGGTCGTAGTTGCCACACGCGGGATCGCCACTGCGCAGATCTTCCGTCACAGCCCGTGGACTCCCTAGTTGTGGCGCGTGGGCTTAGTTGCTCCATAGCAGGTGGGATCTTAGCTCCCCAACCAGGGATCAAACCTGCATCCCTTGCATCTGCAAGGTGGATTCCTAACCACTGGACCACGAGGGAAGTCCCTAACCTGCCTTCTTGAGTGGGATTTCTTACTAATTTTTCTCTTTGCCCCATGCACGGCTTTATGACAGACAGGACGCTGAGAACACACATATGACTGAAAATGCTCAACAGCTCAGAGGTTTAAAACACTTGGACCATCACTCCAGGTAGATGCATATCTCTGCTCACTGCTTGAGAGAGATCCTACTACTAGTAATTCCCCCCCACCCGGTCCCACCCCGTGGTGGGTTGACAACCATTAATCCTCCAGACTGCATGACTTACATCCTAGAAACTCAATATTGTGACATAACCATTCATTGTAAACTAAAGAAAAATGCGTGAAATTCTGAAGTCAGAAGCTTATAACTGTGAAATGAATCTCAGTGTTTGCTACATCACTGAGGGTTATATTCCAAAGGCAAAGTACAAAGCCAGAAAACTGTGAATGAGCAAAATTACTCTTGAAAATCCTCTTACTTGCCTTGAAGTTCAAGATACAGATGTAGCATCTCTTGTGAAGTCCAACATAACCAGTTTTGTTCAAGTGAAAGAACGGACCACCATGGCCTTTTCCATTGGGTACCAGATAAAGTGGTTGGCTTGTATTTAAAAGCCACAGTGTCTGAATGTGCTGTTTGTCACCCAGGAATCTTCACCATTGCTCACACTCCAAGAGGCCTATGGGACTGAGATGCCCTCCACCCCTAGAGAAGAGTGGGGGTCGCGTCTCTGCCCCGGGCTGGGGCTTGACATTTGCTGGTGAGGGGACGATGGCAGTCCAGGTGTCCACACTGTTCTAGTTCTTCTTTTATTCTCTTGAACTACTGAGCAAGAAGAGCTGGATTTGTGCTGTGACTTGTGTGTTGACTCTGTCCTCAGCACAGGTCGCTCTGTGATGGTGACTGTAATGTGTTGGAAATAACGGTGATAGTTCCGTGACACTGTTGTTGCTCTGACGTACAGAAATGTGAGCCTGTTTCAGAAGCCAAATGAATCGTATGTAGCCTTGGAGAGCCTTGAACAGAGAGGCGTAGTATCTGTGCATGATTTAAAAACTGAGAAGAGTTTTCATTCGTGTCTTGAGATAACCAAGTTGGTGGGGGTAATTGTTTTCCTGCTGGATCCGTAAAAGCCTTCAGATTCCTATGGCATTGATTTGAGGACTCTCTTCCCTCTAGTGTGAAGACATTGATTTCAATCACACTTTCCTGTGCTGTCAGCAGTTACTTGTGTACTCTTGGGCTGTGCAGCAGGTCCTACTCCGGGCACCACGATGAGGGTCTCCATCATTCACACCAAAATTGGCAGCCTTGGAAGGAGCACAGCTTGAAAGTGTGTGTTCCTGGCCCACTCCCTCCCCTGACTGGCCTGGGACCCCTCTTGTGCAGAGGACAAATAGCAAAAGCAGGGCAGGAAGGCTCAAAAGCACAAAGATGTGCAAAGAGAATTATTTCCAAGGGAGAAGCTTTTCTGTTTTCCATGAGGCCTCTGCCAGTCTCTCCGGGTCTTTTTAGTAAGATCATTCGGTTAATACTTGTCTCTGACCATCAGATCTCAAACTCAAACTCGGCGGGGATTTGCAGGCTCATTTGTTTCTCCAAGCCAGGTGGGGCTGAACTTTGGAGGCCTGCTCAGTGGAGGTGGAACCTTTTATCACCCTGAGATGATCACTGCCCTCGACAAACCAGTCTGAAAGTCAACACGGCTTTAACAAACAATTCTCTTGTTTTACAGAGAGAGAATGCAAGCCATGGAGAAACAGATTGCCAGTTTAACTGGCCTTGTTCAGTCTGCGCTTTTTAAAGGGCCCCTTACAAGTAATAGCAAAGATGCCTCTAGGTAAAAAGAAGAAAGCAAACCCATTCAAAATTAATTCAATCTGTTTCTCTTTAATGATTAAGATCATGCATTCATTCCAATCGTTTTCTTGTAATCATTTCAAGGCTGAAAATACCCACGTCTCTATAAATCATGGTTTGTTTGTCTGTCTGTCTTTCCAGTAATTCTTGGCCGAAGGTACCACTTTGGCCCAAGAAGGGTAAATGGGCTTCCCAGTGCATGTGGCTTTGTGGACACTGCGCAGTGCCTGCCACCGCCCCCTGCACACCTCCACATCCTCCATCATCTAAAAGTCATGAGTGCGCCTCCGCCGCACACCTGGGAAGCCTTTTCCATTCTGGCCAATATTGGTGCTGATGCGGGAATACTTTCATTGCTTGATACCATCACTAGCTGCCGCTGATTGCTTGGAATAGTGAATGGAAGCGGGGAAGAGAAGCATTTTGGAAACTGCAGAGCTGACTCTCTTTTTTCTTTCCTTCAGTGAGAAAATGATGAAAACCACAGCCAGTAAGAACCAAGCAGATGGTGCAGGTAAGCGTTCTTCAGTCTCACAGGAGGTCCGGGAGCTGTCTTTGACATATTAACCTCTCCCTATGTCACCTGTGTGATTAATTCGAGGTGGGGTTTGGGACTAAGCCATTCGTCCTCTCCCTTCTGTCTTCAGTTATTCACTTCCTCATTCATTTATTCATTGAGGAGGTTCTATACTCAACAAATACTTATGTGCTTGGTACTGGGTAAGGACAGTGGGCACCCTAGGACAGGGCTGCCTACTCACTAATCCAATGCAGAAAATGGATCTGGGACAGGTCATTGTATGTATGAAAAGTGAAAGTGAAAGTCGCTCAGTCGTGTCCAACTCTTTGCCACCCCATGGCCTATACAGTCCATGGAGTTCTCCAGGCCAGAATACTGGAGTGGGTAGCCTTTCCCTTCTCCAGCAGATCTTCCCAACCCAGAGATTGAACCCAGGTCTCCTGCATTGCAGGCAGATTCTTTACTAGCTGAGCCACCAGGGAAGCTCAAGAATCAAACCAGGGTCTAAACATTAAGAAAAAGTGCAGGATGTAGAGACAAGAACCAACAAAAACACAATGGTCCAGAACCTATGGGATGACATACCATCTGTTATCGCTTTCATCCTTGGTTTATATCCCTCAGGACAGGGCAGCTGGATGGTACTTGGCATCATGAGTTTCCCAACAAAAAATAATGGAAAGCTGATACATAAAATTCAGACTCTTAAAAAAAGAAAAAAATTTTTTTTTAATTAAGAAGAGAAAATCATTGGCTTCATAATTGGCTTGATATAATTACATAGGCTTATCCACTGGATATTCAACAAAGTAAATTTTAAAAAGCAGGATGAATGTTTAACCATCAGGGCTAGACTTGCCCAAGGCCATTTCTCTGGGGAAGTAACACAAACTGAAGCCAAAAGGATGAGGAGGGAAGGGGAGAGACACCCAGGTAGAGACCAAAGCATCTACAGGTGCCGTGGTGAGAAATTTAGATGATATTCTAAATGTACAGGGAAGGCAGTAGAAGGTTCTGCACTGGGGAAGGGCCTCAGCGCAGCAGCAGGATGTGACTAGATGAGAAAGCAGAATGAGCTATAGGGAGCCTGCAGGGGTCGAGGCAGGAGAAGGTGTACTTGGAACAAGGTCTGCTTTTGAATGCCAGCACTCCCCCCAAAGGCCTGACCCTGGTATCTCAGACGGTAAAGAATCTGCCTGCAGTGCAGGAGACCCAGGTTCAGTCCCTCAGTCGGGAAGATCCCCTGGAAAAGAGAATGGTTACCCACTCCAGTATTCTTGCCTGAAGAATCCCATGGACAGTCTGTGGGGTCACAAAGAGTTGGACACGACTGAGCGACTAACACTTTCACTCCCCCCAAAAAGGCCCGAGTTATATCCCCTGTTGACTTCACTAGTGTCCGGGTATATATATGTATTTTTATAATATAAAATGTGCATTTCTGGTGGTCTGGCCTCATTTGATCTTTTTTTTCAATATTTACTTATTAGTTTGGCTGCACCAGGTCTCAGCTGTGGTGCATGGGATCTTTTTAGTTGCAGTATGTAGGAACTCTTAGTTGCAGCATGTGGGATCTAGTTCCCTGACCAGGGATTGAACCTGGGTCCCTTGCATTGGCAGCACAGAGTCTTAGCCACTGGGCCGCCAGGGAAGTCCCTGTCCATGTATACTTGATAGCCATCTTATCCTGCAGACTCAAGGTGGGCCTCTCTCAAGAATATGATGTCTTCCTTTCCCTTGGGTTAGAAATAGACATCATTACCAGGGACACATTTGGCTGGTAAATTACTCAAGGAGCACACGGCACGCTGGCTGAAACCCCTAACTGGGGGAAAGCCACAGGTGGCGTTAGTGCCACATGGCAGAATGGACAGAACTGGGGCCTTATGTTGAGATGTCTGCTGGTCCTGATTCCGCCCTAGCCGAGTTCAGACTCTTCAGCTCTGAGGCCGGCAGGGCTGCTCTTCTTCCAGCCTTCCCACTCCTCATGGGATTGGTTGGTTTCCTTAGAAATCAACCAATCACCTTGACCACAGCCAGAGAATTGTTTTGTGGCGGCTGCTGCTGAGCTTGTCTTCAGAGCACCTGCCAGTTTGCTTGGGAGATATTTATTCACTTATTTTCTGATTATGAACCTATGTGGGGGGAAAGGCACCAACTGACCTTGCAGAAATGGAAAGCAGATGGATGGTTGCCTGCGGGTGGGGGACATAGAAGATGTCAAAAAGGACCAGCTTCCAATTAGAGGATGAGTAAGTTCTAACGTACAGTGTGGTGATTGTAGATAAAAGTATTGAACTAGGCACTTGAAAGTTGCCAAGAGAACAGATCTTAAACGTTCTCACCCCAAGAAAGACATGGTAATTATGTGACAGGATGAACGTTTTTGATAGGTAATTATCCTATGGCCATACGTTATGTGTATCAAATCGACACATCACATACCTTAAAGTTACACAGTATTGTATGTCTGTTACATCTAATAAAGTCGGGGTGCTACCATTAAACAGGCACCAAAACATTCTGTTCCTCTGGCTTCTACTCTAGAAATGATTAATATCCAATACCGCTGTAATCAATGTGCACATGCTGTTTTGTATCCTTCTTTATTGCATTTCCCTTTTGAGGGGTGTGTGTGTTAGTCACTCAGTTGGGGGGGTGCTGTGGGAGGGGTGTTTGTGTGTGTGTGTGAGCCACTCAGTAGTGTCTGACTCACAACTCCAAGGACTGTGGCCTGCCAGGCTCCTTTGTCCATGGAATTTTACAGGCAGGAATGAGTGGGTTGCTAGTTCCTCCACCAGAGGATCTTCCCGACCCTGGGATCAAACCTGCATCTCTTGGCATTGGCAGGCAGATTCTTTTACCACCATGCCACTGGGATGAAATAAGAAAGGAAGCATTGAGTGAGTGTTTCCTATGTACCAGGCAATATTTATTCTGAGTGCGTTTCTATGTCTGAACGTGTTAACCCTTGACGCCGCTTCGTGGGATAGACACATGCATGTTCCAGATGAGGGAACTGAACACACATTCACACACATGTGACGGACATCAGTGTGCCCCACCAGCCTGTCCTGATGTCTCATCCTTTTGTGTTAAGGTGCCCCAGTCCCTTTAAAGAAAGGTTGTTTCATGTCTTTGTTTTGAAAATTTTTGCCAGTGTCTTTTTTGAAGCATGAGGGAAGGAGCAGGTGTAATGTCCTCAGAATGCATTTCCCAAAGTGGAATCAATAAGTCCAAAGGGACAAACAGCTGAGGAGCGCTGGCGACACGCTGCCAGCTTTCTCTTCTGAAAGGCCGAGCCAATTTGCAGTGCCATCGGCAACACGCACATGGCTTTGCTCCCCTGGGTCTCTGCAGAGTTTAGCCTTTCTCATTGTGATGTGTCAGGGCTACCCGTGGTCCACAGGGCTTTCGTTGCCATAGCAGCCTTGTATGGTGTACAAAAATATATTAATTCTTCCGGAATCCTAGGAGGTCAGCGACAAGACAGGAAGTGTTATCCCTGTTCTGTAGACAAGTACATGGAATTATGTAGTGAGTCAAGGAGCTCACTGGGTCAAGGGTACCTGGAAAAGGGAAACCCAGACTTCCTGTTACTTTAGGAATATCTGGTTTACCATGGGTATAAAAGAACAGAAGGAACCTCCCATTTCAAAGTCATAACCTGTGTTTTATAGTGTATTATATTGTTTAAACACATAACCCTGTAAGGAAGATGTTAGCCTTGGAGCTAGTAAGATTCTCAGCCAGTCTGGCCAACCCTAAACCCAGGTTCTTCCTGTTACAACAGTCCACAGTAAGATACACCTCAAGGGAACTTCCCTGGTGGTCCAGTGGCTAAGACTCCACGCTCCCAATGCCGGGGGCCCTTGTTCAATCCCCGGTCGACGAACTAGATCCCACATGCCACAGCCTAAGAGCCAGCACAGCCGAATAAATTAAATAAAGAAAAGATTCTCAGCCAGTCTGGCCAACCCCTAAACCCAGGTTCTTCCTGTTACAACAGTCCACATTAGGATACACCTCGGCTGAAGTAAATTACCTAAGAGCAGGCTTGGTAAGAGGAAGAAGAGGCTGTTGCCTGGAAAAGGCTGGGTGTATAGAAGGGAGGGCCCGAGAATGACCTGCACGCTGACCATCCTCCGCAGACTAGAATGTGACCATCCCGCATGTCGGTTCAGAGAGTGGATCCTGGTCCTGAGACTCTAATCTGAAGGGGGAACTCATTCACCACTTGCAGTCCCCACCCACCAGACCCAGCTCCAGCCGTAGATTTCAGGGCAGTTGCTTGTAGCTCTCAGCCTGTCACCGCTGCCACTCCAGGTGGGGAGGGACGTCCAGCAGGGGCTCTTCCCACTCACCGCTCACTCTGCCCAGAGAAATAATCATTACAGCCCAACAACCGCAGTGGGGGCCCTTTGTGCCAGAAATTGGGTGGAGCAATCCATGTGTGTTAATTCCATCATCCTGCACAATCACCCTTATACCCATTTTACAGATGAGGAAACTGATAGGGAGAGACACAACTAGGATGTGGATACTGAGAGTGATTTCTGGGTTTCTGGTTTAAATACTTGAGTGGTTCATAGGACCACTGGCTAAAATTAGTTCAAGAGAGACAGAAAGAGGTTTGGGAGGAGAAACAGGTAGAAATAATGAATTTGACCTGCTTTTGGAAAGGTCCCAAAGTGACATTAAGGGCTGGGGATGTGGCTGAATCGTGTGCTGGAGGCAGAGGTGTGGGGGACCTTGGCAGGTGGTGGTCATGGAAGTGACCTTGAAACCATGACCAGTGAGAAGAGAAGCAGGCCAGGATGCAGAAGGCTGGCTGAGGAAGAAATTAGGAAAGAGGCTGACCAAGACGGGGCAGGGAAGAAGACGAGGGCAAGGAAAGTTTCAAAGTTCTGAGAAAAGAAGTGACTGACAGAGGCCAGCGTCACATCAGGGTGCTGCCGCGGCAACCCAGTCTGTTGGATTGACAGCTGACCACTGGCCACCATATTTTTATTTTATTGTTTGTGTTTGGTTGCGCTGGGTTCCCATTGCTGCGCACTGGCTTTCTCTGGTTGCAGTGAACGGGAGCTGCTCCTCGTTGCAGTGTGAGGGCTGCTCGTTGCGGTGGCCTCTCTTGCTGTGGAGCAAGGCTCTAGGGCACGCAAGCCCAGTTCATTGTGGTGCATAGCCTCTGTCACCCCGCAGCACGAGGGGTCTCTCCAGACCAGGGATTGAACCCCGGCAGGTGGGTTCTTAACCATTGAACCGCCAGGGAAGTCCCACTGGCCATTTTATAGAGGGTCAATGCAATGAATGATGGAGTTATAGAAGCCAGGTTTAGTGGATTGAGAGGTTAGAGATGAGGAAGCTGTATAAATGAGCATGAGAAATTCGGTTCTGGAGGTGTTTTTAAAGCCAGGTACCAGGGTTCGGCTCTCACAGACGGCGGTAAGCTTGGGCCTCTCCTCCGTGGCGGACGGCAGTGAGGTGCACTGGCGCCCTCCGAATAGAAGAGAAGCAGACCGTGGAAGGAACGTGTCTTCGTTTGGCTGAGGAACTCAGGACAGTTCTCATTACGGAACAGGAGTAACTGGCTGTCGCGCAGTGTCGTTTCTGTTGGAGAAACACCTGGAGGATGTCGTCATCGTCATTTGTACCAGTGAGGTTGTGTGGTGTGTGTGCGTGTACACGTGCACCTTTGCTTGAGGATACGGAGTGAGATCAAGTGACTTGACTGATTTAAAGACTCCCAATTCATTGTCTTCCCTTTAGAATACTTGGTCTCAAAGGCACTGTGTTAACTTGGTCAAGCTGTTATTGTTGGAAATGTTACTGAACGTCCTTTCACTGAAGACCTTCACAGTGAGAGAGCACTCTCTGGAGCAGCTGCAGAGATAGCAAGCCTTCTCTTCTGTAGAACTGTTTATTAATTTGGCCGCGCCAGGTCTCAGTTGCGGCACGCGGGGTCTTCGATCTTCACTGTGACACGCAAGCTCTTAGTTGCGTGGCACGTGGGGATCTAGTTCCCTGACCAGCGGTTGAGCCCGGGCCCCATACATTGGGAGCGGAGTCTTAACCACTGCACCCCCAGGGAAGTTCCCTATCTTGTTCTTTCAAGGGGGATTTTCCGTCTGGAGGGGAAGTGGTCAAAAGTCAGCCCAACTTTTGTTGGTGATGACATGAGGGACCAGTTGGGCTCATAAAGGTAACAGGAAGCTCACCATCTGTCTGCTGGGGCTCCTTTGTAAATTCTTAAAAAGCTTCCCATCTGTTCTCCTGACCCCCCAAGAGGGCTGTGAGAGCTAGGAGACCAGTTCTGTTGGGACAGGCAGGCAGGGATGAAGAATGTGGTGCTCCATCAGCTCTGTACCAGCATTGCTGAGGCCAAGCAAGTAGGAGGACACTTTGGAGGCACCTCCATGCCCACTGGCACACTGCCCATGGCCCATGGCTGCCGCTCGTGGAGGCTTGTGGGGCAGTGTGTCCTGGGGAAGGAGGGGCCACTGTGCTGTAAGCACACCAGGCACACAGGGCAGCAAGAGGGCTCTGCCATGCACAGCCAGCCTGGGCTGTGGCAAACCTTCTACTTTGTCCCTTCCAGGAAGGAGGACTGAACAGCCTCTTCAGGGGTGGGTGTGGGTGTGGGGGTGTGGGGGTGTGTGTGGACTGAACAGCCTCTTCAGGGGTGTGTGTGTGTGTGTGTGTGTGTGTGTTGTGGATTCCTTGTCTACGTGAAGCCTGTCCCACAGAACTGCATTGTCACAAAAAGGAAGTAGCATAGCATCTCCTTTTGATTCCCACACCTTCTGATCCTGTGAGTGTTACTGGGGATCCTTTGCAGGTCACTTTGGTTTTTATTGGTCGTGCCACTCAGCATGTGGCATCTTAGTTCCCTGACCAGGGATTGAACTCTCACACCCTGCATTGCAACCTTGGAGTCTTAACCCCTGGACCACCAAGGAAGTCCCTTGGGGGCATTTTTAAGGCAAACTTGCTCAAATCAGGCCCTTCCCAGATGCACTTAGGAACTGCAAGAGGATGATTTAAGTTGGACTCAGGGAGCCAAAAATTATGGCAGTGGCAAAACTGTTCAGGAAGGGTTTCTCTCTGTTGCCTTTTTTGGTTCTTCTCCCAAAGAATATTAGCATGCCTGATTTCCTCACTAAAGGAGATGTGTGCAGAGGGCCTGCTGCTTTTAGTCAGGAGATTCCAAGGGACTCAGGAGAGTACCCAGTCCTTATTAACTTTCCCTTGGTGACTGGCCAAATCTCTGCCCAGAACTAAGTGGGTCTTCTTGGGATCTATCTGCCCACAGGGAACAGTCACATGACTACCCTGTGTTAGGATCCAGAGGTCTAAATTATTAATATTTTTCCTATTATAAAATTGTAGGAACTTCCCTGATGGCCCGGTGGTTAGGACCCTGTGTATCCATTGCTGGGGGAGATGGGGAGGGGGGGTGGAGCATTGGTTCAATACCTGGTCAGGGCACTAAGATCCCACATGCTGCATGGTAAGGCTAATAAATAAATAAGATACACAGACAGCTGGCTTCTTTAATATGGCATCATGCTCTACCTACCGCCCTGCAATCTCCCTTCTTACAACACCAGACTTGTAGAACATGACTTCTCCAGACTGCGTACTATAACAATGGATGCATGTTCCCTAATTTATTTAAACCCAATTCCCCGCTTTTTGCCCTTTAGCGAGCCAATATCATTTTAAAGTTTTTTTTTCCCCCCCCACAATGAGGGAATGGGCATTTTCTGTGTTGGGATGGGACTTGCAGCTTTGATTGCCCCTTCCTGGCATCTCAGGGGCTTTGCTGCTCTTTTTTCCTAGGAACGCCCCAGGTTTCCGGTGGGAAGACTCTCGGCGCCGTGGATTCCTCGGGGCCGCCCGGCCAGCCCGCGCCCGCCAGCGCCTCCGCGGTCCACGCGAGCCTGCTCGACATGAGGCGGAGCGTGGCCGAGCTCAGGCTCCAGCTGCGGCAGATGCGACAGCTCCAGGTACGGCCTGCGTTCCGGGGACGGTGTCCTCGGACACAGGCTCCTCCCCCGCCCGCCGCCTCCCGCACCCCTGGCCCCACAGCATCTTCCCGGTGGCGTTCTCTGCAGCATCCTTTGGTAGGGATGACAGCGCCAGGGTGCAGGCGCCGTGACACCCTGGGCTCCTCTCTCACACACATCATCTTGGTCTAGAGCCTTCCGCCGCAATGACCGTCTGTAGCCACTTTAAGCTGCGCGTGCTTCTTACACATGAAAAAACCATTAAGCATCTGTTGTTGCTTTTTTCTTTTTTTTCTTTTTTTTTTTTTTTGAGGAGAGATGGAAGCAGAGGAGCCCCGTGGTGGAGCGTTCTCACAGCCAGTTATGACTTCCTGCTTCCTAGGGTTTGGCTTTTGCGCTTCCCCCATGAGCACGTGCAGAAGTGCTGCCGGCAGCGCAGGGTTTTTGCAAGGAAAAAAACACCTTTGTATTCAGAACTAGGAGTTTAAGAGGGTGAATTCATAAGGAAAAGGAGCCATCCTGGATGGTTTGAGAAAAACATCTGCATTCTTATTGGGATAGTGTGTCTTCCGTAATACTTCCCTTCCCTTTCCCATTCTTAAGAATATATGAACTACACAGGAATCAAAGGGCAGGGGAAAATGACCCTTGCTGTCACCAGGCATGGTGAATAAATCCCATAAATCTGACTTGGCATGGCTGGTCCAGGGTAATAAGGAACTGGGAAGGTGTACCTTTATGAGATCATGTGTCTGCTCCGGGGATCAGCCTCACCCCTCCCTGCCCCTGGGGGTAGGCTGGTGACTGAGGATGTAGTGCTGGCTTAGATGATGCCCAGGCATCCTCCTCAACTTCGAGGAAGCTCGTGGTCCAGCAAACGTTAGTAAAAGGCAGATGCGTGCAGGAGCAGGGAGTAGCCACAGGTGTGGCATCCTCAGGGGCATGCAAGCTCCTGTGCGGCGAGTCCAATAAGGAAAGGGCACTCCAAACCCCAGCTGCTCTCACACTTCAGCTTGCCATGTATGAGCCCTCCACTTCCCCCTACCTGAGTAAAGCTAAGACAGTGATTTCCCCTTGTCCTCTACCTCTGGGAGAACTAACAGAAGGGAAGGTAGCTTGAGAGCCCGCCCTGAGCCCTATCACAGATCACACTACTCATGCTCGGGTCTCCAAAGGCTAGTCCGGCGGCGTCCCAGACCCTTTGGACCTCCCACACAAGTTCACTTCAGTCCTCCCTGAATCACGTCGCAGGGGAAGTTCCCCATCCTCTGCATTCACTTTTCCTTGCTTTGCTGTTCTTAAGACTTTGCAGTGAAATGAAGTGTACAGGGTGGCACAATTCAGTGCCCACAGTGAACAGGCAGTAACTAAGCAAGCGAGTGGACGAGGGAGAGTGGCGAGTTGGCACCTCTAAAGGACAGTCGCCACTCCACTCCAGGCAGCTCTTAACCTGGTAAAATGAGAGTCCAGTGTTTCTAGATGTTTCAGTATCTCAAGAGAAGCTGGAAATAGAGGTTTTTGTTTTGTTAGTATTTATTTGGCCGCACCAAGTCTTGGTGCTTCCCAGGTAAAGAACCCACTTGCCAGTGCAGGAGACCCAAGAGATGCGGGTTCTATCCTTCTGTCAGGAAGATCCCCTGGAGAAGGAAATGGCAACCCACTCCAGTATTCTTGCCTGGAGAATCCCATGGACAGAGGAGCCTAGCCAGCTATAGTCCATGGGGTCGCAAAGAGTCAGACACGACTTAAGTGACTGAGCATGTAGCATACATGTCTTAGTTTGGCATGTGGGATCTAGTTCCCCAATCAGGGATGGTACCCAGACCCCCTACATTAGGAGCTCGGAGTCTTAGCCACTGGACCAAAGGGAAGTCGCAGGACATACAGATGTTTTATATAAAATATCTAAGTTCATTCTAAAAGTGTTGGAAGGTAATTTAAAAATTGATTATTTCATAATCTGCAGGCCAGAGGGCACGTGTGCAGGCCAGCAAGTGTCTGTGAGCTCCCGTGTTCTTTGCTGGTGCTTAAGGAGGTTCAGCCTCCCATCTTGCACTGCATCTGCCTTTTACTGCCACCTGCTGGTCAAATTGGAAATTGTGCGCTCCTAGTCTCAAGAGTCCGGAGAAGGCAATGGCACCCCACTCCAGTACTCTTGCCTGGAAAATCCCATGGACAGAGGAGCCTGGTGGGCTGCAGTCCATGGGGTCGCTAGGAGTCAGACACGACTGAGCGACTTCAGTTTCACTTTTCACTTTCATGCATTGGAGAAGGAAATGGCAACCTACTCCAGTGTTCTTGCCTGGAGAATCCCAGGGATGGGGGAGCCAGGTGGGCTGCCGTCTCTGGGGTTGCACAGAGTCGGACACGACTGAAGCAACTTAGCAGGAGCAGCAGCAGTCTCAAGAGTCAGACACAACTTAGTGGCTAAATATTTGGACCCTCACAAGGAAAAAGAGTGCTAAATATGTCGTTTGCAAGGTAGTTCCTACTGCTTTCGAAAGTGAGCGTTTGTTGGTGTGGGGTCAGAGGTGGAATTGCCGTGAAGTGTGGCAAATCTGATACCAGGGGCCGTGATGTATGGGGTGGCGGCATCACCCTGCTGGTGGATGGCAGTGTTTGGTCCTCTGGTCAGGGAGAGACGGGAGGTAAAGAGGGACCTCCCACAACTTGCCACTCCTTGTAGCCTTGAACTGAGGAGGCTCAGCTGCAGAATCTTAGCTTCTCAAAGAGGTGCTACAGTCAGTTCGGGGTCGCAGTCTTAATTACTCAGGTTCCTTAATTGCCCCCGAGCTGCTCAGCTTTCCTGGCTCTCAGAGTAAAGAACATGGAGCAGGTGTGCTCTTTTCTTTAAAAAAAAAAAAAAAGTATTTATTTGGCCACACTGGGTCTTAGTTGCATCACGTGGGGTCCTTTGTCACAGTGCACGGACTCCAGTTGTGAGGCAGGCTCAGTACTTGCAGCGAGTGGGCTTAGTTGCCCCACAGCATGTGGGATCTTAGTTCCCTGACCAGGGATCGAACCAGCATCCACTGCATTACAAGGCAAATTCTTAACCACTGAACCACCAGGAAAGTCCCCAGGTGTGCTCCTGAGCTGAGATGCTGGTGCGGTTCTAAAGCACAGGCACTCAGGGAAAGAGAAGCATTTTTATTCCTAACCTGGATGCTCTTGTTTCTGCCTCAGTCTTTGCATCCTCTGTGCCTCCATCAGCTTTCAGGGGAGTCTGTTTGAGACCAAACCAGTTTAGAATAACTCAGCCATCTCAGCACCAATTCCCCCTCGGCACATGTATTATACACCAAAAGGGAAGTACAAGCCCACAGTGATTATAAGCCCAATAATGGAGCTATCATTAGAGAGCTCCGAAACTCCGGAACAGTCTCAAAAGAACAAAAATTAAATTAGAAATTCAAATGTTCTTTGAACTGTGTTATAAAATAGTGAAAACGAATGAAATCTTTTTTGTGCTTGGCAGCCGGCTCCAGTAATTAGATAATTAAATCAATGGGAAAATCCTAGACTGTCAGGCATAGCCTGTGTGAGCATTTCATTTGCAAAATTGATGGATTATTCTCAGAAGTAGAAATTCGATGCAGACACCGTGGGGTGTGTAGATTTAAATACAGCAAAAAGAATGTCGAGGGAGGTGAAAGAGCCTGAGATGATGAAGAAAACCACGGGAACTTTGCTCCGTTTTCCTGCTCTGCAGGCTAATGTGAATTTTCAGTCTAAGAGAACGGTTCTTAATTCTGGCTACCCATGAGAATCACCTGAGGCCTTGCAGAAAAATGCCAATACTTGAGCGCCACTGCCAGAGTCTGACTTCACTGGCTGTGGTTCAAAGGCCAGACATTGGTGACTCTAGAATGTTCCAGGGTGAGAAGTACTGCTCTCAGACATTATGAATTCTTAGTCCATTGAGATGCCACGTGGAAATTGACATCTCAGTCAGCTGTCACAAGGAGTGAAGCAGAAATACCCTGCAGGCATGAACAACACACTTGGTGATTTCAAAGCCCTAACTCTAAACAATGTACCTCTTTCCCAGAGACTAATCAGACATGTTCTCTACTTACTCATAACAGATAAGAGCTACATGGACCTTCTATATTGTGATGGTCCCATCCCCGGTAGGAGCTGCACCTGCATCTAGCTGAAAACAGCAGGAAGAGACAGGGGAAGGCCTAGCTCCTAACAAATGTGCCCTTCAAAAGGTGATCATCTTTGTCTATTACCCTTTCTGGTATGATTTAGGAAAAAAGTGATGAGCTACATCATCGTCCCAAAATGCCACAATCCTTAGGTTTCACCCAGATCATCCAGTACTCATAGGAGTGACTGCTGTTCTGCCCCTCATTATGGGCTGAGGGGAGAGAGATGTTTCTGGAAGAGAGGGCTCAAGTTCTGTGAACTTGAACTTGGCCTAACGTTGAGATGGATACATCTTTCTCCAGTTGCCACAGTTTTCTTCTTGGTCTCTCATCTCCTCCCCCTGCTTCTTGATAAATTAAAAATTGGATTATTCTGAACTCAGTGTTCCATTTTTAAGACTACTGAGAATTGACCGTGTCTTCCCAAGAGAGGGAGGAGGTAAAACATCAACATAAAAAAGAAACATAGCAGGACACAGAGCCCTCGCGCTTGAAACGATATAATTCAGCAGCGTTATCATAAGGTGTCTTTTTATAAGATAGCGCCTCATAGCAATGTGCCAGGGTCTCATTTATCTTCCGACGTTCAAAACAATGGTCATGGGAATGGGTGTCCCTGAGAAAAACGTGCAGGATGTTGGCCCATACTGAGCAGACCTGTTTCTCCCCACCAGGCAGAAATAATAAATGGAACTAGCACAGGAGATGACAGGCAGGCCACCGTGCAATGCATCAAGCCCTCGATATGCCTACACCGGCTAAGGTGGGGCACATTTCCCAGATATCATTTGCTTGGTGAGCAGGCATCCTCTACCTGCTTGCCTGCAGCCCGGGAGGTAACGGGGGAAAAACTCCTGGTCAGGAGTCATTCTGGGGTCTGGCTATCATGAAACTTCCTGATGGGCTGTACAGCCCATTTACTGTCACTGCCAGACAGCAAAGTCAGTTCAGTTAAACCACACTGTTGGCAAGCCGGATAGTCTTAGATTTTACTTAAGGACTCACAGTGAGTATGTGAGGCACATGTCCATTTTGAGGTGAGTGGAATTTGGTTTAGGCAGTTTCCTACCTTCTCAGGGAAGCTAACAGAAATAATTTATTTCATCCAGTTAAAAATTTTAAAATATTTATATATTTGTTTGGCTACATAGGGTCTTAGTTGAGGCATGTGGGATCTAGTTCCCTGAGCAGGGATCGAACTTGGGTCCCCTGCATTGGGAGTGCGGGGTCTTAGCCGCTGGACCACCAGGGAAGTCCCGTGGTCCAGTTAACTTTTATTTTTGAGTAGTTTTATAAAATCATCAAGCCACGGCATTTACAACCAACTGAAATTTCTAGAGATGTAGGGATAACTACAGCTGTTCTTGCCCTTCTACTGTTGACAAGTGGAACACTGAAAAATAAATGCATGAAATAACTCTATTCAGCATCGGCCAACAGACAGCACAGGAGTGTGACCCTTGGGAGAATGAAAGGAAAGGAGACAAAAACCTCTATCTTCCTCAGCTTTCTGCCTATTGACACTTCTTAGATCACAGGACAGAGAGAGAGAAACCCAGAGGAGCACTGATCACGTGACCAGCTAAGGGCAAGGAGCAGATGCTGCTAGGATTTGGGGAGCCGAGTACCAAACAAGAGGAAACTCTGCTGAGAAAGAGTTACATCAGTCTGTGGATCCGTCATCGACTAATAGGCCAAGCACGAGTGTTGTGAAAGACCACTGATCCAAGCACAAAGCAGGAGGCTGTAGGCCAGAAAATTCCCAGAGCTCACATAGTCCTGGGAGATGCTCATGCCTCGACCAGCAAGCACAGAGAGGTTTTATTAATCGCTCGGGGCATTTGGTAGTGACAGAGAAAGGCCATACTTCAGTCTTTTTTTTTTTTCCTTCAGTGTTTAGTTCAAACATTTTTATTTATTTGTGGGCACCACATTTTAGTTGCAGCATGTGGTATTTAGTGCTCTGACCAGGGATCAAACCCGGCCCCCCCAGCATTGGGAAATGTATGTAACAAATCCTTAACAAAATATCAGCAATTGAATCCAGCAGTATATAAAAAGGATAATACGTTATCCTGGATTTTATCCCAGGAGTTCAAGATGGTTTTAATATGGGGGGGGGGGGGAAGATTCAATGTATTTGACCTTTTCGCAGAATAAAGAAGACAATCATATCATTTCAGTAAATGCAGAAAAAAACATATAACAAAATTCAATACCGATGATAAAAACACTCAGCACTCTTGGAGTAGAAGCAAACTTCCTTAACCTGATAAAGGATGTCCGAAAATCCTACAGAAAACGTTACATTTAGTGGTGAAACACAACCACATTCTCCATAACATCGGGACCACGGCCAAAGAAGCCTCCTCTTTCTTCTCTTTAACTCTGTACTGAATGTCCTAGCAAGTGCAGTAAGGCTGGAAGACGAAAGGAAAAAGCATATGGATGGAAAAGTTAAAAGCGTAATTGGCATTAAATCACTTCACAATCACGATTGTGTAATATCAAATCAAAAAAAGATGCTTCCAGAAATAAGTGAATGTAAGCAAGATCACAATCAAGTCAATATGTAAAAACATTAAAATGCTAGTACATACAACGTACTAAATCCATACAATAGAAAACCACTAAGCATAAAAAAGAGTGAGGCCCTAAAATTCCGAACAGCATGGCTGGATCTCAAGAACAATATACTGACGGAAAGAAGCCAGATACACACAATTTCACAGTGTACGGTTCCATGAGTGTGACATTCTAGAACAGGAAGAACTAATCGAAGGGACAAAACGCAGGTGGGTGGTTTCCTTGAGCTGGGGGTCGGGAAACTGAGTGCAGAGTGCTGAGGATTTTTTTAGGGTGAGAACAAATGTTGTCTCTGTTTTTAGTGGTGCTTTCATCAGTGTATACATTTGTCAAAACTCATTGACCTGTGCACTATTAAAATGGGTATATTTTAAAGCTTGTAAACCATATCTTTTAAAAAAAATGTATTTGGCTGCACCAGGTCTTAGCTACAGCATGTAGGATCTTTTTAGTCGCAGCCTGTGGGATCTAGTTCCCTGACCGGGACTGAACCCAGGTCCCCTGCCTTGGGAGTGTGGAGTCTTAGCCACTGGACCACCAGGGTAGTCCTAAACTATCTTAACAGAGTTCTTTTAAATTGAAATTTAGAATCCCCACTAAGAAAAAGTAAATGTGCTGATTTGAAGTGCTGGTGGCTGATTTATCTGAAGCATTTAGAGAGAGAGGTTGACACACATCCTGCTTTTAGCACTGTTTTTTTTTAATTAATTTTTATTGGAGTACAATTGCTTTACAACGTTGTTCCTACTGTACAGCAGTGAGTCAGCTATACGTACACACCTCAGTCCTTTTTGAATTTCCTTCCCGTTTGGGTCCCACAGAGCATCGAGGAGGGCTCTGTGCTGCACGGTCGGCTCTCGTTGGTTGTCTATTTCACATACAGCAGTAGTCAGCACTAGCACTGCCTTCTGCACACTCTAGGAGCAAGTCCTAGAGACAGTGGTAAGAACTCCAGACAGGAGGGTCGAGGGCCCAGGGAAAGCAGAAACAGAACCTCTGCGTGTCTGTATTCCTTTGTGATTTTACTTACTGTGGCCCGCTCACCAGCCAGTGTGCTATGGGAAAGTCAGCGTTTCTTCTCCCTCTCTCTGGGTTAAGGCACTCTTCCTGGGCGGGAGGATCATACAGCCTGGAACTCAAGGCCCGTCTCTCCCTGCCTCCACTTTCAGTGGAATAATTTGAGCGTAATCTGACTCTGTTACCAGTTGAGTAATTTGAGTATCGTATGCAGTTGTGTTCCTCTGATACGTCCGTAGGTTTTCAGAGTGTGCACTCAGTTGCTCGGTCGTGTCCAGCTCTTTGCTGCCCCAGGGACCATAGCCCACTAGGCTCCTCTGTGGGATTTTTTGGGCGAGAATACTGGAGTGGGTTGCCATTTCCTATTCCAGGGGATCTTCCCAACCCAGGGATCGAACCTGCGTGCCCTACATTGGCAGGCGGATTCTTTACCACTGAGCCACCCAGGAAATCTTGGCATCTGAGGTTGATTAAATCTGAAGATGTGGAACTGTATGGAGGGCAGGCTAGAGAGATATACTCGGATTCTTGTTTAAAATATGTATTTATCTGGCTGCGCTGGGTCTTAGTTGTGGCACGTGGGATCTTTAGTTCTGGCATGCAAACACCCTTAGTTGCAACATGAGGGATCTAGTTCCCAGGGATCGAACTCAGACCCCCTGTATTGGGAGCATGGCGTCCTAGCCACTGGACCACCAGCGAAGTCCCTACACCTGGATTTTTGCACAGAGGGTAGGCACTCCCATCCGTGTTGTTCAAGGGTCAACTGTATTGTCACTCAAGCATTGAATGTTCTGGGTTCATCAGCTATATGCCAGAAGCTGCTTGTGTGCGGGAGTATAGCAGACACTGCTGTGTAGTGCTGTCTAGTAGACGGTGATTGGAAAATTACTGGGTTGAATTTGACTCTGAACAAGGCACCTCACTTCTCAGGGCTTCATTTCTCCCATCTTTGGAATTTCAATTTTAAGGATTTGAAATATTCTAGCAGTAATTTCTGGCTTCATAGCCACTGTCAATATCCACTGACGACTGGACCGTAATTTTATTGGAGCTTGTCTGGGAGATTTGGGCAGAAGGGTTAGGGAGGGCCGTGCCACTCACCTCACAGCACAGTGATGTCATCTGTCCATCAAAGTGTTCTTAGACCACAGTGCTCAGACTGTGGTGGCACATTAGAATCATCTGAGGTGTTGTTTTTTTTTTTTAACACATTTATATCTTCCATTTCTTACTTATTTGGCTGCACCAGGTCTTCGCTGCAGCATGTGGGATCTTTAGTTGGGGCATGCAAACTCTTAGTTGTGCCATGTGGGATCTAGTTCCCTGACCAGGGATTGAACCTGGGACCCCTGCGTTGGGAGACAGTGTCTTAGCTACTGGACCACCAGGGAAGTCTTTGAGGGGTTTTTAAAAATTCCCAGTGCCCAAGCTGCATCTCAGACCAGTTAAATCTGAATCTCTCAGGGATGGACCTAGGCATCAGTCACTTTTAGACACATTTAATCATCTTATTTGTCCCTTACGTACCCATTACCACTATCCCTCAACCCCTGAAGGAAATAGGTCTATAGGATTTGACACATGGCCTTGAATTTGATGCCATTTTGATAACAGCTGGTTTACTATGTCTGTTTAGCAACTGTAGTCAGAGCAAGTCTGGGTATTAGCACTGAGCTCAAGACATAGCCAAGCCATGGGTCACCTCACATTTCTACCATCTGGCAAATAATTGTGGATTTTCCATTGTTTGTTATTACCAACTCAGTTCACACATTCAACAAATATTGGGTTGGCCAAAAAGCTCATTCGTGTTCTTCTGTAACATTTGGTGGAAAAACCTGAATGAACTTTGTGGCCAACGGCATATTTGAGTGCCTGCTATGTACCAGGCATGGTGTCCTGGAGCCTCTGTGGAAGGCAGAAATTAACCAGGTAGAGGGAGTACCATGCAAAGTCCCTGTGGCAGAAAGGAAAGGGGGTCAGGCTGTCAGAAGAACAGAGAGGGTGGCCCTGCGGCTGGAGCAGAGAGCGCACCAGCTGCCTGCAGTGATAGGAGGCTGGTGATGTGGGCAAGGGCCAGACCTCCGCATGCCTTGCGGACAGAGCTGTCACTGCAGAGAGCGTGGCTGGAAGCTGCTGTCTGTGCGCTGCCTCCAAACGTGCTGCCTTTCAGCAACCGACTGACTGTCTTAAGACCTCAATAAAAAGACAGCATTAGCGAGGAGAGTGTGAAAGCATGATCATGACTCATTCAGAGGAGGTAACCCAAGGGTGGCACTTTTTTTTGGGTTCCCTCCCAGACAAAACCGCAGGTCTCGCCCCCACAGTTATCCTCCCTGATAGCACCTCATCTGCACCGAGAGCTCAGTTTGTGCCAGGCACGACTGTGAGCACTTTATCGCCTCACGAAGCTCCATTACGCCTCCAAGAGATACAAACTACTACTGTCCCTTTCTGTTTGTTTTGGAGAGACACGGAGAGATTAATAACTTGCCCACAATTGCATGGCTACTAATTAGGAAGACTGGGAACTAATTAGGGAGACTGGGAGCTAATTAGGAAGGCTGGGAGCTAATTAGGAAGGCTGGGAACTACTTAGGAAGGCTGAGAAATGAACTCAGGCTGTCTTTCTCTGGATGGACAGTTGATGATGGTGGTGTTCAAACATGATGGTGGTTCTGTAGGGCTGGTCCATGTTGAATTTTTTTTTTTTTTAATGTGGACCATTTTTAAAGTCTTTATTGAATTGTTACAATATTGCTTCTATCTTATGTTTTGGTGTTTTGGCTATGAGGCATATGGGATCTTAGTTCCCCAACCAGGGATGGAACCTGCATCCCCTGCATTGGAAGGCTAAGTCTTAACCACTGGGCCATCAGGGAAGTCCCAGAAATGGTTTATTTTTATTCAGAGAAAATGGAAGCCATGATGAGGTTTCAAGCAGGTGGTGACACAGTCAGATGGCATTTCCTCTCTGTTTGCACGGATGATGGACAGCTGATAGAGCGTCATCCCTCCCATGAGGTGATTCACAGTCTACGAAGCCACAAAACGAAGGAAGCAGTAACAGCTAATTGGAATTTCAGAGGAACTTCAGATATAATAGGTATGATAGAGTTACTGGTTTTCAGGCTGATTGAATGAGCTCACTTGATGTACGTGCTGTCCTGCCCCAGGGAGCCACGTAACACCTTCTTGGAAATAGGATTCAAATGTTCGGCTAGATTTTGTGTAAAGCCTGGATTGATACACATCCTATACTTTGGGGTGAGAAACAAGAGTACTCTGGAAACCACCTGGGAAAATTATGTGGAAATTGTGGTCTTATGTATGCAAGCAGCCTACGTATAATCCAGGGAGATCAGTTAATTGCCAAAAGCCGTAGGGCTCGTCTGCAAATATCATTGCCACCACTGAAAGCAAGTACTGTGTTTTGAGGTGTTTTTTTTTTGAACTATAGTTGATTTACAGTGTTGTACCAATCTCTATTGTACAGCAAAGCAACTCAGTCATATACATATAGACATTGTTTTTTATATATTCTTTTCCGTTGTGGTTTATTACAGGATATTGAACATAGTGCCTTATGCTATACAGTAGGACCTTGTTTATCCTTCCTACATATAATAGTCTACAGCTGCTAATCCCAAATCCCAGTCCTTCCCTTCCCCACCCTCTCAAGTACTATGTTGTGATGGTCTTTAATTACATGGTATTTGGTCCATGGACCCATTAATAAGAGGGACACAGATATTCATTTAATTGATGAGCTGAAATAGTCCACAGTCAAACCAACATTTGTTGAGTACCTTTCTATACCAAACAGTATCTCGTTTAATTTTCAGAGTAGAAGAGGCAAGGGAGATGAATGCCCCATCTTTAGAGGTAAAGAGCGTGCCCAGAGTGTCTCAGTGCATCTGGGAGTAGGTTTAGGGTTTGATTGTAAGTCTCCTTGGCTCCCGAGCTGGTACTCTTGGCTCTCTCTATGAAAACATGTGCAATTTCATGCCCGTTGTCTCTATGCCTCTCCAGCATTTAGGAAGGACTACTTTTTTGCAGACAGGGATGTGAAAGTGTGCTTGTCAGCTGGCTACTCAAACTTGGATGCTGGCTGAAGCAGCATTGTTATATACAGTCTGTGCTCCCTTCCCTTTTACAGTGAAATAAAGAAAGACTCAGCTATGGGGCTGTTTATCCGGACCCACACCTGGGGCCTGCCAGGTGCCCTGGCACCCCCGTGGCAGCCTGGCAAGAGTTGATGGAGGGTGATTTCTTTTCTCCAACAGCTGCAGAACCAGGAGCTGCTGAAGGCAATGATGAGGAAGGCTGAGCAGGAAATCAGCAGCAAAGTGATCGAGACGATGAAGAGACTGGAGGACCCTGTGCAGCGCCAGCGGGTCCTGGTGGAGCAGGAGAGGCAGAAGTACCTGCACGAAGAGGAGAGGATCGTCCGCAAGCTGGGGTGAGTCCGGCCCTTGCAGTCAGTCCCTGGTTTCGTGCATAGCTGTTCAACCCGGAACGCAAGCCTGTCTTGGCCAAGGAGACGGCCCTTCCTAGACGGTGTTCTCATACTCTTTCTTTACTGAGCACCCAGTTCTGGCTGGTTCTGGATATCCGTGGACACTCGGCTAGTGCCCTCCATCCGAGCTCAGGAAATTGAACAGTCCTCAGGTGACTGAGCTTATCAGTCTCTTTGGAAGCATCGCACTGTTCTGTAGGGCTTGGCAACCCATCAAATTAAAAAGAGCCAGTGGCACAACCCAGTGATAAATGGGAAGTCTGAATTTAATCTCAATAAATTAAAACTAATAGCCAAAATAACAAAGCGCTAAAATTATCCTCCTATTATTCAACTGTAGTTTAAATCACAAAAGAAGAATTTCAGTATAAAGTATGTTTGATGCACAATGAAAGATGCTGCCTTGAATGCGACCCATCTTCTGTGAGGTTCTTATTGGAAACATCTATCAAGTCGCACGACTGAAATAAGCAGAGTTTTATTACGCCCCAGTCACTGGGGCAGGCCCATCTGTTATGTTAATGTATGCTTTGTTATGCAGTGAAGATTTATCACAGAACAGTTTCACCTTTTAGTATAATGAAGAGTCATTTGTGTGGGTTCTTCTAGTGTTGGTAGTTCTCCTGTTTGTTTCTTTTGAGTTTCACAAAGCCATTTTAATTTATTTAATTATTTATTAATACTTTAAGTATTTAAATACTTAAAGTATTAAATATTTAAAATACTTTAAAATATTTTATTACAAAATATTGGGTATATTTCCCATGTTGTACAGTACATCCTTGTAGCCTGTCTTACACTCAGTGGTTTGAACCTCCTCTTCTCCCACTAGATTCCCCTTCGCTGCCCCCACTGATAAGCACCAGTTTGTTCTCTGTATCCAGGAGTCCACTGTTTTTTTGTTATATTCATTGGTTTGTGATTTTTTTGCATTTCCCATATAAGTGATAAGCATACAGTATTTTTCTGACTTGTTGTACTTTGCATAATGCCCTCCACACCCACAGGTAAATGCTGCAAATAGTGAAATTCCATTCTTTTTTATGGCTGAGTAGTATTCCATTGTAGATGGGTAGTTCTCTTGTTTTTTGGAAAGCATAAATGTCCCAAAGTGGGATTGTAAGGGAGCAACTTTCAAATTCTTTCCATGAGTATAATCACCAGAAGCCTATAGGATGGGGGGTGTTATGCTCATTGACCTCTTTGATATTTGAGCTGTAGCTTATGTCAAATCAGATGCCAATCCAGTGTGCCTGATTAAAATTAGAATACCCTTCTCAGTAGTAGTCTAGAGAGTCAGATAATAAATTTGACCACTGTTCATCAGCATCTCAAAAATAGACTCCAATTTGTACTTAGTCCCTGCACTTATAGACAATCACCCACAGTGAGATAGTAAAGCTGTTATTTGTCTGAAATGGGTCTGTGACAGCCGACTGTCTACAACTAGGTCTCAAGGTTCTTGAAAAGTTCTTTTAAAAAAATATATAGCCTTTAATGTTTTTATAGAATTGCCAGTTAAATTTTTCTTCCAGTTTTATTGAGATGTAATTGACGTGCAGCCCCATATAGTTCAAGGTGGACAGCATAATGATTTGACTTCCACACATCATGAAATTATTGCCACAGTAAGTTTAGTGAATATCTATCATCTCCTATAGATACAAAATGAAAGAAATAGAAAAAACTTTTTTTCCTTCTGATGACAACTCTGAGGATTTACTCTCGTAACAAATTTCATAAGTAACATACAGCAATGTTAATTATATTTATCGTGTTGTTGATTACACTCCTAGCCCCTGTAACTGGAAGTCTGTCGACTTGCTGCCTGCCCCACACTAAAGGTTCTGGCACTGGAATTGCTGTCCGCTTACTGCCACCTAGTGGTTCTTCAAATCAAAGCTCTTTCCCTGTTTCTTTAATAGCAGGGGTTTCTACTGTCAGAGCAACAGGCAAAATGAAATAACGCACACATCTGTTTAGGGTGGGGTTATTGACGTGCGCAGGAGACATGATGTTGTTACTGGTGTGTTTGTTGAAGTGGGAGACGTACCCTAAGCAGTGAGTACATGTGTGCACATGCACCCCTTCCAGAAATCAGACCTGGGATCATTCATTCTCTTTGCAGTCTGGAGAGGGCAGTCAGTCCTTACTGACGGGACAGTCAGTATAAACCAGAAGTTCTCAGGGGCAAGTTTGTTCCCCTCCTGACCTCTAGGGACATTTTAACAATGTCTGTGGAACATTCTTGTTTGTCTCAAGTTAGGGGAGGTTGCTACTGGCATCTGTCATAAATGGGTGTTGGATTTTGTCAAAAGCTTTTTATGCACCTATTGAAATGATTATATGGTTTTATTCTTCAGTTTGTTAATGTGGTGTATCACACTGATTGATTTGCAGATACTGAAGAATCCTTGCATCCTCAGGATAAATCCCACTTGATCATGGTGTATGATCCTTTTAATGTACTGTTGGATTTCGTTTGTTAGTATTTTTTTTTTTTTTTTTTTGCATCTGTGTTCATCAATTATACTGGCCTGTAATTTTCTTTTTCTTGGGGCATCTTTGGTTTTGGTATCACGGTGCTGGTGGCCTCAGAGAATGAGTTTGAGAGTGTTCCTTCCTCTGCAATTTTTTGGAATAGTTTGAGAAAAGGATAGCTGCTAGCTCTCCTCTAATGTTTGATAGAATTTGCCAACAAAGCCATCTGGTCCTGGACTTCTGTTTGTTGGAAGTTTTTTCTTTTTAATTAATTTTTATTGGCATATAGTGGCTTGATAATGTTGTTAGTTTCTACTGTAAGCAAAGTGAATCAGCTCTATGTATACATGTACTCCCTCTTTTGGATTTTAGATTTCCTTCCCATTCGGGTCACCACGGAGCACTGAGCAGAGTTCTCTGTGCTGTACAGTAGCTCTCATTACCTGTTTATACACAGTATCCACAGTGTACGTGTACTGTGCCGATCCCAGTCCCCCAGTTCATCCCACCACCCTGCCGCCTTTGGTGTCTATACATTTTTTTTCTATGTTTGTGTATCCATTTCTGTTTTGCAGATGAGATCATCTGTGCCACTTTTCTAGATTCCATATATATGTGTTGTATATTTTTCTCTTTTTGACTTCATTCTTTATGACAGGCATCAACAGAGGACTGGATGAAGAGCATACGGTGCATCTACAGTAGAATATTAGCCTTACAAAGGGACAAACCTGGGCCATTTGTAGAGGCGTGGATGGCCCTAGAGACTTCTGAAAGTTTTTTAACCACAGTTTGAACTTCAGTACTTATGACTGGTCTGTTCATTTTTTTCTGTTTGCTCCTGGTTCAGTCTTGGGAGGTTGTACCTTTCTAAGAATTTGTCCACGTCCTCCACATTGTCCATTTTGTTGGCTTAGAGCTGCTGCTCCTGGAGGCTAATGTGTCGAGGTCAGGGCGCTGCTGAATACCCTACAGTGCACAGGACACCCCCCACCCCCCCCCCGGAGAAAAGAATGACCTGGCCCCAGAGGTCAGTGCCAAGGTGGAAAAGCTTGATCTGCAGCAACCTGGGTTCCTCCTCTTGCTGTCTCTCCCCCTCTTAGTCCTCTGTCACATCAGAGTCCACACAGCTCTCCCTCAGTCAGCATCAGCACTGCTAAAAACAAAGAGTGGGTCCTTTGTCAGCCAGGTGGTGGACCTGGGCCTCCCCGAGAAACCTCACCTCACACCCTAGAAGGGTCTATTAAGCCAAACCAATCTACTCCTCCCCAGCTGCTTACACCTCTGTGGGCATGGAGGGACCCGCGGCGCTGAGGCCCAGGCTCCTTTGCTCTTGCACTGTCCGTAGGGAAGGCCCCGCACTCACTCCATCTGTGGTCGGCTTTCCCTCTAGTGACCTGGAAGACTTCGTTGATGATCTAAAGAAGGACTCCACCTCGGCCAGCCGTGTAGTGACTCTGAAAGACGTGGAGGATGGGGCTTTCCTGCTGCGCCAGGTGGGAGAGGCCGTCGCCTCCCTGAAAGGTGAGCATCCTCCTTGGAGCAGGAGGGGAATCCAGACAACCCATCAGACGGTGAAGGATTCGTTCGTGCACGTGGGCAGGTGTTCATCCAACACCCACCGTGCACTGTTCTGGGTGCTCAAGATGCATCCCTGAACAGAGGAAGACGCGCCCCTCTCTGCCGCGAGCTGGTATTAATACTTAGTGGCTGCTGTAATCTGAATACACCTCGGGGCCCCACAGACACATCCCACATACAGAGACAGGAAATGAGACCTCGAGGGGCTGCGCCCTGCGCCCAGGTCACGTTGAACCAGCTCTGCCTCCTGAACCCCCACACTTCTCAACCATGTCCAGTGCTGGGGTCTGGGAGGGGAGCCTGCTCTTCTTGCCTTTGCTCCTGCTGCTCACTCACTGTTCTTGGTCTGCAGGAGAATTTCCAACCTTACAAAATAAGATGCGAGCCATCCTGCGCATAGAAGTGGAGGCAGTGCGGTTCCTGAAGGAGGAGCCACACAGGCTGGACAGTCTCCTACAGAGAGTGCGCGGCCTGACGGACACCCTGACCATGCTGCGGAGGTGACCAGGCTCGGGAGGACCGGGTGGGCCTGGAACGGGGTGGTGTGGGGGAGGGCGGGGTGGCGTGGGTGTGACCTGAGAGTTTGACACCAGACTTGTTGGTTCTGATTTCATGGCCAGGCAGTCAGTCATATTTGGACGTTCTTATCTGTTCCAGTCCTGGTGTTGGGTGTCAAGAGTTTAAGAATAAACCAGACAGAACCCCTGCCCGTATAAAACTTCCTTTCCCACATGGGAAATAGACACAGCTACCACATAAACCACCTCCCAACAGCATCAGTCCTGAATTTTCCTTTTCTTTAGAAAACAGAACTAGGAAATTACAGAGATACTACCCTTTAGATCTTAAACCAGATTTGAGAGCCGGTCACAAGCATACATAACATCTAAATTCTTAGGAGAATTTTAATCACTATCATTTTTTGATAGGTTTGCAGAAGAAATATGTTAAAAGTACAGTTGACTTTTAGATGAATTACAACCGTAAGGAGCAAGTGAGATTTTTCTAGTAATAGTGACCTCAAGGAAAGAGGCTCTTTTGAGATGCTAATGCTACAAAGAGCTCTATAATCTCCTGGATAAGTTTCAGGAGGCCAGCAAAAATCTGAATTAAGGTAACGCTTGCCTCTTCCTGCAGAGAAAACATCTGCCTGGGTACAGGAAGAAATTGTACTTGAATTACATTTTCTCATAGACTCACTACTTTAAATTGCCAGAGTGAACTTTTTCTTCCAGTAGGATAAAAATATGTTAACAGGATTCTTCATTAAACTCTTACCTAAATGTGGTAACCCAACCACAAAGCCTACAACAAGCCTTCCTGACTAAGTGTTTACAGAGATAGCAGGCTGGCAGCAGTGCCCACCCTCCCTCTCTTCCCTGAAAACCAATTTTAAAACATGATACAGATAAAGCCAGTTAAGTTACTTTAAAAATAAAATAAATATAGCCTCCATTAAGCTGCCCATCACAAGCCTTTATATTATTATTTCTTGGGATCTTTCTGTCTACGTGCTGTACTCAGCACTGTGGAAAACACAAGGAGGAAGATAGGAATACACCCGCCCCCGGGGACAGGCACACGTCCTGGCGCCCGACAGAGACGACAGAGCAGGTGACAGTCGTGGCTCAGAGCAACTGTAGCGGGTCGGGAAGATGCTGGAGAGGTTCTATGTGTCTTGAATTTGAGGTGCCAGAAGGATAGCAGAGCAGAGTTGCCCAGGAAGCCCTTAGAAATGCAGACTGAAGTTCAAGAGACAGTTAGAAGGAGTCTTTGCCTAACTCAGAGGGAGGGGAAGGAGGTTTAGAGTTGAAAGTTGCCTTCATGTAGGTGATTACTGAAGATGGAAGAGAAGCTCTGACAGAAGGAGAAGGAAGGGGGGAAACAGACCCTTGGGGATTTGAGATTGAAGGAACCAGACAGTTAAAGAAGTGAGCAACAGAGGAGAGCTGTGGAAGGCAGTATCTTTTTTTCAAAGCAAAAGAAAAACACATTTTGGTAAGAGAATGAGGGGCTAATTAAAAATTATGGGTTGAGTATCACGTTTGACAGTGTCTTTCATTTGACTATGTTGATCGTAGCCACCAGCCCAGAGGAAGGAATTAGACCATCATCATCTTTCCTATAATCCACAGATAAGTACCTGAGGCTCACAGAGGTGAAGTTCCCAGCATTACAGAGCTAGAACACGGTAGCTGATAGTCGAACACAAGCCTGTCTGACCCTGAAGGTCATGTCTTTTCCACCGTAGTGTGGGTGGAGCTGGACAGAGCATCAGATGACTGCCTTCCCCCCCACCCCCTACAAAGCAAAGGAGGATGAGGACTCACGCGGCAGTTAGATTCACAGTCACTCTCAATGTTGCAAAAAGGCTAGTCAGGTCCAGGTTGGGTGGCCAGATGGCTGAGCTGTAGGAAGAGCAAGTAAAAGGAACTGGCATGTAAACCACCTTCCCGAGGTGTGCAGCAGTGAAGGCAGGAGAGAGCGGAGGGTTAAGGAAGCTCGGGCCAGAACCGAGCATCTGAGCACTGCCTAGGCCTGGAACGGGTGCGGGCAGTGTGGTTAGAATCATGTGTCCACTCTGGGACAGCACCACCCCAACAGTGGGCACAGCAGCAGGAGCGGACCAGCTCCTGAGGGAAGAAGAGGAAGCAGTTCTGTTGCTATGGAAACCCTCAACTCTGAGCTGCTACTTGGCATTTTAGCATGTCTTAATTTCTGCAACAAAATCTTGCCTGGTCTGCGGATGACACAGCACTCAAGTAAATACCGTACAATGAAAATGCGCGTTACCTGGTTCACTGGTTGATGCTGCTGTGTGGTCTCTCCCAGGCATGTCACTGATGGGCTCTTGAAAGGCTCAGATGCAGCCCAGGCCGCTCAGTACGTCGCTATGGAGAAGGCCACAGCCGCCGAGGTCCTGAAGGCCCAGGAGGAGGCCCCCCACAGCTCGGGCCAGCCCGTCCCCGGCGACGTGAAGGCAGAAGTGGTGCCCTTGGCTGTCCACCACGCGCAGAGCTCTCCCGTGGTCATCCAGCCGTCCCAGCTCTCCTCCGCGCTGCTGAACCCTGCCCAGCACGCACCTGGGGGCCCAGGCCCTCACCCCGCCAGCGCCCCCGCCGCCACGCAGGAGGCCCCCTCCACTCTGCTGTCCCCGCAGATGCCCGGGGATGGCTCCTCCGTGCAGAGCCTATTCATCGAGGAAATCCACAGTGTGAGCGCCAGGAACAGAGCGGTGTCTATCGAGGTAGGTCCTCCTTCCATTTCTCCTAATTCCGTGAAGGGGGAAGGATGGGGTCCTTTCCCACCAAGAGTTGACAGTCTGGTTGTAGAGACAATGGATATATGTATCAAAGATGTGTATAACTTATATACATATATGATAGATTTTTAAAAGTCATTAAGTAGGTTTCAATTGCCAGATTAAGAGAAAGGCCATCAGATTTCAGAGAAGAGTCAGGTACCCAACCTGTAGGAAGATGAGACAGTGGTGTGCTGGTCTGTGTTTAACAATAGGGAAAAGCCTGATTTGTAGCATTTGCCAGTTTCTGTGGTGGAAAGACTTAACCAACCATTACTGATTTTGAGTAAAGCAACAGTGTGACATCCACTGAACGTGACTTTGGGAGGAAAGATGACAGTCAGCCCTCCTGAGCCAATGTGAGCTGGCTCAAGCACACCACTGGTGAATGCAGGGTTCACCAGTGACCTTGAAGATGAAATAGAATCTGGGTAAGCAGAGAAGGCTGGTGAGCGCATTCTCAGATAGAGAAGGTCGGGCCTTGAGTACACCTATTTACTGGGAAGAGGAGGAAAAACAGCTGGCCAAAGGGGCTGGAAGCTGACTCAGGAGAGATTACTCCCCGGTCTCAGACGACTAAGGTTTTATTCCATGGATATCAGAGAAATTCTGCTGCTTGGACCAGTGATAAAATGTGGTGTCTTGAGAAAATTCATGTGGAAACAGTATGCAGAACTGATTGAGGTGGTGGGTCTCAAATAAAGGATGCTGGATGGGAAGCTGTTGCCAAAGTCTCAGAAGAAACAAGAGAGGGAGGCCTCAAAGTCACAGGGTATAGAGAGAGAAAACCTGCTGTGTTTTTAAAATATTCTTTTCAGCAAGAGCTGGTGTCAGTGTTCGTGCAGCACACTGCATTCCCCTGGGTCTCTCCTTCCCCTTCGCTAAACAGTCTCCTCCGCTCAGGACTGTGTCCTGGTCCCCAGTCCTAACCATTCCTGCCTCTCTTGCAAGTCAGCAGTGGATAACTTGTTTCAAGAGGTGACCACTTAAAACCATGAAGGCCAGAGTCACGGCCACTGGGCCTCTGAACACGAGGCAGCTCCCCTCTGCTCCAGACTCGGAGGCTGTGCCCCCTAAACCAAGTTAGCTGCTTATAAAATGCGTATTACAAGACAGGGTGAAATGTGATTGATGATGATTCTGCTTGTCAGGGTGGGGAGGAGGCTGCAAGCACATCTTCCTCCTGAGAATTAGTGGATCTGCCACATTAAACACCTCTATATTGCAAAGAGGTCAGTAGGATGATTCTTTTAGTTAAAAATGTCTATTGAGAATCCACGAGGCATAATTACCATTGTTATGTGTATATTTTAAGTTTTAGCAGCACATTCACAGGTCACCTCTGAAATGCTCTGATCCCCGGTAAGGAGGCCTGAGTCTTCCTACTGGCTCTGCCTTTGAGCTTGATTCACTCAAAAGATGTTACTGAGCCCGAGTGAGTGCTAGCCTTCATAGGCTCTGGGGTAGGCAGTGAACAGAAGGGACCAGGCTCTGGTGATGATAAATGTGAGGAAGGGAAAAACAGAGGCGGCTCAGGATGGTGACAATGCTGGCTGTTACTCCTAGAGTGTGAATCTTGGGCAAATCCTTCATCTCACTGGGCCCCTGTGTTCTCACTGTAAGATACACTGATTCTGTGATCTCCTGGGTCTTTTCTGATTCTGACAGTATGGGGTTCTGCTGATCCTGGTGCTCATTTCCACTCTTCCCTCTTAAAATGATAATGTAACATCTCAAAATCACAGGAAAATGTCCTTTCAAAAAATGTACAGGTATTTTAAAATGCATTTTATGTATTTCTGTGTAGAAACTGTAGAACTTAATGGAGCTTAGAGATTATCTCAATACCCCCTGCATTTGGTAAATAGGAAAATGTGACCCAGAAGGTCATATGGCAATTCTTTAGACAGCAGCAGAACTAAAACATAGGATTAGTGAGTGTTCTGGTGTTTGTTTCTTTGAACATCTCCTCTATGATGAAAGCTCAGTGTAGACGAAAAGAAAGTTACGGGCTACACGCCTTTGTGTATCTCTATGCCTCTCATGAGTGCTGGGAGAGTATGTGGTTAAGTGCTCAGTGATAACCGAGTGAGCGGTTGGGTTTCTGAGCTTACTGCTCTGTGAATGAACTTCACTTGGGCTTCTGTGGCAGCCTATTTAAGGAGATGTAGCAGACAGCATAAGGGTCAGGTTTGTCTGATGTGCAGACATGTCCCTGGACACAGAAGCCAGAGCATCATTTGACCAGTGGTTTAAATGGGTTACACTTTCTCCCACCCCAGCATCAAATCTCAAAACTTATCAAATCACGTTGCCTTCTGACTTTTGAACTTTCTTCATTGCTGATGTCCTTCAGAAAGCAGAAAGGAAATGGGAAGAGAAAAGGCAAAATCTGGACCACTATAACGGGAAGGAGTTTGAAAAACTCCTAGAAGAAGCCCAGGCCAATATTATGAAGTCAATTCCAAACCTGGAGATGCCACCAGCCTCAGGCCCCCAGCCAAAGGGTGATGCTCCAGTGGACAAATTAGAACTTTCAGGTAAGGTGCTATCAGAGCTGTGTGGTGCCACCCACATGGGCACAGGCTGGCCAATGGGATCAAGCTCTCACTTCCTAAAAATCTTATATACTATTATATCTCAACTATGCCTCAGTAAAAAACTTTTTTTAATTTATAAGTTTTAGGTGCACAATAGTGATTCACAATTTTTATGGGTTATATTCCATTTATAGTTATAAAATAGTGGCTATATTCCCAGTTTTGTACAATATATCTTTGTAGCTAATTTCTTTTATACAGCATAGTTTATAACTCTCAGTCCCTTACCCTTATCTTGCCCCTCCTCCCTTCCCTCTATACTCACTGGTAATCACTAGTTTCTTCTCTGTATATGTGAGTCTGATTCATTTTGTTATCTATGTACTACTTTATTTTTTAGATTCCACATATAAGTGATAGCATAAAGTATTTGTCTTTTTCTGACTTATGCACTTAGCATAATACCTTCCAAGAGTCCATGTTGTAAATGGCAAAATTTGACTCTCTTTATGACTGAGTAATACGCTCGTGTATATATACACTGCACACCTTCTTTACCCATTCCTCTGTTCATGGACACTTAGCTTGCTTCCATATTGCGGCAAATGTAAATAATGTGGCTATAAGTACTGGGGTTCATGTATCTTTTCAGATTAGTGTTTGTTTTGGGAGGCTATATACCCAATAGTACTATATACTACTGCTGGTAATTCTGTTTTTAGTTTTTTGAGAAACCCAATACACACAGATGGCCAACAGTTATTTGTTCAACATAACCAGGGAAATTTCAAATCAGAATCACAATGAGATATTACTTCACATCTGTTAGGATGTCTTTTATCAAAAAAACCAAGATAACACATGTTAGCAAAGATGTGGAGAAAAGAGTACCGTCATCCACTATTGATGGGAATGTAAATTTGTACAGCCACTATGGAAAATGGTATGAAGGTTTCTCCAAAAATTAAATATAGAACTACCATATAACCAGGAATCCCACATCCAAGTATATATTCCAAGGAAACACAGTCATCTCAAGAGATATCAACACTCTCATGCTCACGGCTGCATTATTTGTGAAGGGATATGGAAAAGTTCATAGCTGAATGGAATGGATAATGAAGATGTGATGTGTATGCCTATAATAGATACATGTGTACATAATATATACTTACTGCATATTTATACATATATTCCATTATTTGTGAAGGGATATGGGAAAGTTCATAGCTAAATGGAATGGATAATGAAGATGTGACGTGTATGCCTATTATATAATTATACATGTGTACATAATATATACTTATTGCATATTTATACATATATGTATATAGTATATACACATATATAATATATATGTGGATAATTGTGTAATATATATATATATGTGTGAACATTATTCAACTATAAGAAATAAGATAATCCTGCCTTTTGTGACAACATGGACAAAAACTGAAGTCACTCGGTTGTGTCCAACTCTTTGCGACCCTGTGAGCTGTCGCCCACCAGGCTCCTCCATCCATGGGATTTTCCAGGCAGGAATACTGGAGTGGGTTGCCATTTCCTCCTCCAACATGGATGAACCTGGAGCATATTATACTAAGTGAAAGAAGCCAGCCAAAGAAAAATAAATACTGTGTATCCTCACTTATAGGTGGAATCTTTAAAAAAAAAAAAGTGAACTCACAGAAACAGGGAGTCTAGTAGAATGGGGACGTGCTGGTCAGTGGATACAAGCTTTCAGTTACAAGATGAATAAACTCTGGATAGCTCAGGTACAGCAAGTTGACAATAATATTTAATATATACTTGAAATTTGCTGAGAGAGTAGATCTTAAACATTCTTACCACACACACACAAAACTATGAAGTGATGGATTTGTTAATGATTGTTAAGCATTTCACAATTTTTATGCTTATCAAATCATCAGGTTGTACACTTTACATATGTATAATTTTGTTCAATTATATCTCAAAGCTGGGAGGAAAATAAAGTCCATTTTAACAAGAAAAAAAATTTAATTGGAAACAAAGCCTCAGATGTCTCTAGAGCCTTGCTTCTATTTTAATTTTTATTGGCTACTACTGTTGAAGAACTGTAACCATAGCAGGGAAGCTGGGTTCTGCATTAGGATTCTAGAACAGTGTCCACTAAGAAAAAATGTAGCTTCTGCCTTTCTTATGAATTTATGACGCTTTGCCACAGCAGCTGGGGGAACAGGAGGCCTGTGTTTAAATTGAGCTCTCCTTAGAAAACACCAGATTTTATGAGTTCCCAGAGGGATGTTAGATCACAGAGAGGATTCACATTATTTTTTAAATCAAAATTATTAAATAGTGTATTTAACCAACCAAACCATGGAAATTAAGCATCAGTGTCTCCATAATAATATAAAATAGCTGTTAAACTCAAGCTGGTAAATCAGTTAAAAACCACGTGCCTTATTCTGATCTTAAAATTATGGACAAAGACATTATTTTACATGCAGCCCAGGGCACCTCAAGTTGGTCAGAGACAGAACCTTTGTCATTACATATGGGAGGGAGACCAGAGCCAGGCTTTTGGCCTCAGGATGAGACCCTATAACCCAGCACCCTCTGCACAATGCAGAAACCATCCACTGCAATCACTGGCCTGTCACCCTGATGACTTACCCAAGCCTGTATTAAAACTTTCAGGAGAAAATCCTCAAGCACCTCCTCTAAACAACTCCATGTCATTTGCTCAGAAGAGACAAACACTCCTGGGAGGCCTGAACTGTGAGTCCCCAAAGTTGGGGCAAAGGCTAGCTGGAAGCTCCGATTCCAAATTTCTGGTTTTACTGCATTTGCGAGCTCTTGGATAGAGTATTGGTAAAAGGTGGAAGGGAAGGATATTGATACAGGACAGGATTGAAGCCGTTTGAGTTTTGACTAAGAAATGCCCCTTTCTGGGCATTTTTGGCAGGAAAGCTCAGCAGACAGCTGCATCTCCTAACCTTCAGTGTCAGTACTACTTTTTGATTCGCTCATTTCTGCATTTGCTTCTTCCTTTAATTAGCAGAGAGGCCGTTTCTAACCATATAACCATGACCAAAATAATCCACTTTCCCCCCAACTCTGTTCTGTGACCCCATCTGCTTCCCACTCTCCCTCTGGCCCTTTCTGGGCCAGATTCTGCTCTCACCTCCTCCACATGAAGCCTTCCTCCGAACCCTCCTTTTCAAACTCAGGGATGAAAGCTCTGGAGGCCCTGCAAGGGGTTCTGACCTCTCATCTCTCCCGGTAAGTTTTTTGGGGTAAGAAATTTGTTTAGAAGTCACACTAAGTAATACTTGCATAGCATTTGCTATAAGCCAGGCATTATTTTAAATGCTTTATGTGCATCAAGCCATTTAATCTTCACAACACTGCAGTGGAAACAGTATTGTTAACCCATTAAGCAGATGAGACAACTGAGGCAGACAGAGGTTAATTAAATTGTTCAGGGCCTTTCTAGGACTTCAAACCAGTCAGGCTTCAGGGCCTATATTTTTAGTTGTTGCACCATGGAGAGAAGAAAGAAGTTTTGAGTCAGGTTGCACTGACATTCTAGAAATACAGTGGACTTTCTGGATGTTATCTTGAAAGCTGATTTTGCAATGACACACTGTTTTCCAGAAGACTCTCCAAATTCAGAACTGGACTTGGACAAGCTGGGGGGTAGGTCCCCACCTCCTCCTCCACCACCTCCACGGCGAAGCTACCTGCCAGGATCTGGGCTCACCACCACAAGGTCGGGGGACGTGGTCTACACCGGCAGGAAGGAGAGTGCCACTGCTAAGGTCTGATGGGTGAAGCCCTGCTAAACTGGTCTCTGGGTACAGATGATGTCCCTAGACAAGGTCTTCTCTGCTCTCCTTTAGAACATGAAAGGTAGCAAACAGGAGCAGAGAATGAACTAGATCTCCAAGGAAGCGCCACAGGTGGGAAAGTGTCAGTCAGTATACTATTGGAATAGACTCAGCCCCAGGAGTTCTGTCCTTAGTTGACTTAGCCGCAACTATGTGAAATTCAAATCACCAGCTACTTGCCCAGCTAAGACTGGAAATGCGGGCCTGCAGGGCAAGCACAAGAAAGATCATCTTACAGAGGTAACTGCGATTAGCTGACCCTGCTGTGGGCGTCAACAGAAAGAGGTTCAGAGAGCTTTCACTTCCACTTAACCTGGCAAACTTGGTCTTTTATGTTAAATGAAAATACAGGTTCCAAGGAGGACCTTTCTAAAAGGCATTAAAATTAAGGAGTTTTAATTCTTCAATTTCTTTGCCAAAATGACACCTTGGGCAAGGAAAAACCCAAACTACATGGGAGTGGACAAAACAGCCTTTTAGCTTGATTTGAAGAGCGAGGAAGCTGAGGCACCTGGCAGTGAGGGAATGCACGCTCTTCTGTGATCTGTCCCCCCTTTTGCCAGCACCTGGGGGTGAAAAACCAATAACTGTGGTTCATATCTTCCACAGGCAACCAGTGAAGATGCTGGACCAAGTCCACAGGCTAGAGCCGCAAAGTGTCCGGCCGAAGAGCCGGCATCAGCCTGGGCCCTATCGCCAGCCCCCATCACTGCTTCTGCAAAGGAGGAGGAGGAGGAGGAGGAGGAGGAGGGAGACAAAATCATGGCGGAACTTCAGGTATGTGGAGAGGTGACTGACTGTGGCTCCCGGCCGCTCCCATCTGGGACTCTGGCTCTGTCTCTCACAGATTCATGAGGCATAGTGGGCATGGGGAGGGCCCTGTGGGACCTGGGCCATGTCACCTGCATCTCTGGGCTGGGCCTGAGGTGGCACTGAATATGTGTAAGGCATGACCACTGCATAAAACAGCTCAGGAAGTGTATGCCCAAAAACTAATTCCAAGCTTTCCTAGCTCTGGCTGGTAGGATTTACTTTCCTTTCAGTGTGAATAGTCCCTGCTTCACACATTATTTAACACTTAACACACTATTGACTGAGGGATTTTTGCAGAAACTAAGGCCCGTGGCCAGCAGTTGGTTAAGTGAATACTGAAACATCTCAGGTCATTTGGTAACAAAAGATATATGACTACATCTGTGGTCAATAATGAGTTAAGATGGGGATTAGAAACACCAGTCCTTCCTAAGGACTGATTCAAGCCCCCTTCAAGTGGGGTACCCTTCTTTCCCTTTAATTCTTAGAATGACAGGCCTGGAATCATGTGGCCTTCTGTCCTCCACGCCAAATTCCTAGTCAGTGTCAATGTCATCTTTTCAGGTATTCCAAAAAGCAGAATAATCTTGATTCCTGTTTTCTTTGGTCTATTTGAGAAATGTTACTTTATTTTTAGATTTTTATTTGTTAGCAGACCCAGTCTATTTGTAGTAATAATGATGGGATATAGAGCTATACCCAAAGTTGATCCCACATTCAGATCCTGGGTGTAAATCTGACCCAGGTGTACACTCTAAGAACTTGTCTAATCAGTCATAAAGCATAATTCCTAGACCAGTCTATTTGTAGAATATTTCATTTTGATTCATGAATTAATGTAGGACTTTTTTGCCCATTCGATGGTCAGATCAAACTTGTTTAGGGCTCCAGAACATGTTTGCCAAGGTACCAATGGTTTTGTGCAGCCCAAGGATCTGCCTTCCTCATTTGGAGCAGGAGAACTTTGAGACCATGCTATGTGTCCATCCTGCTCTCCATGGGAACAACTGCCAACGTTAAGCTGCTTGGGTTTTCCAAGGAAAGCCTGGTTTAACCTCATTAAAACTCATACTGGCCTGAGACATCCCCTCCATTAAACAGTTTAAACCTGTGCTGCTTACAGGTTTTTTAGACCAGTCAAAGAATTTCATTCATAGGAACCATGGATTATAGTTAGTGACTCATGAAACAGTTGAGTGCATGGAGGCCTTATCCACTGAGGGCCCTCTGACCAAGACACTGGTAGGTCAAGGCTACTTGCTGCTGGGCATTGGTGCCTGTCCTAAGATGCACAGGCAGATGCTGAGGCCATTCATTATGGCATTTGCTCCCAAATTATGGTGTAAATAACAAATATGAAGGGGAAGAGGACAAGATAGTGGAGAAGAAGGATGTCAGCTCATCTCCTCTCACAAAAACACCACAACCACACTAACTGCTGAACAGCCATCAACAAAGAGGACTAGAACCTACCAATAAGAGATACTCTACATCCAAAGACAAAGAAGAAGCCAAGATAAGACAGGAGGAGGGACACAGCTGCTGCCGTAACATCAAATCCAGTACCTACCAGGTGAGAGACCCACCAACGGGAAGATGATTGTATCACAGAGGTTCTCCCACAGGAGTGAGAGTGTGGAGCCCCACGTCCAGCTCCCCAGCCTGGGGCCTCAGGAGGCGTCCTCACAGCATGTGGCTTTGAAGGCCAGCAGGGTTGGGGTCAGAGCACTCCACCAAAAGGAGGGAAACAAACTCCACTCCTGGAGATGCACTCAAGGTCTTGTGCACTCTCAACCCAGGGAAAAAGCAGTGACTTCCTAGGAGCCTGGGCCAGACGTCCCTGCTGGTCTCAGAGGGTCTCTGGGGAGGTATGAGGTCACTATGGGATCAGAGAGATGGGAGGCAGACATACTGGAAAGTACTCATAGGTGTGAGCTCCCCAAGCAGTCACCATGTTGACCCAGCCCCACCCAACAGCCTGTAGGTCCAGTGCTAGGACACCTCAGGCCAAACAACTGATAGGAACACAGCCCCATCTGAGCCCATAGCCACCTCTGAACAGCCACCCCTTGACACAGCTCCACCCACCAATGGGCAGGAAGCAGCCGCTCTCACCAGGAAGCCTGCACAAGCCCCTTAGATCCGCCGCCTCCCCCAAGAGGCAAACACCAGAAGCAAGATGAAGGACAGCACTGGAGCCTGTGGAAAGGAAACCACAATCAAGGAAAGGGAATCAATCAGTGTGATACACCCATATTAACAAATTAAAGAATAAAAACCATATGATCATCTCAAGAGATGTAGAAAAAGCTTTTGACAAAATTCAACATGCATACATGACAGAAACTCCCCAGAAAGTGGGCACAGAGGGAACCTACCTCAACGCAATACAGGCCATATATGACAAACCCACAGCCAAAATCATTCTCAGTGGTGAAAAACTGAAAGCATTTTCTCTAAGATCAGAAACAAGGTAAAGATGTCCACTCTTGCCATGATTATTCACCATAGTTTTGGAAGTCTTAGCCATGGCAACCACAGAAGAAAAAGAAATAAAAACTGTCACTATTTGCGGATAACATGATACTATACACTGAAACTCCTAAGGATGCCACCAGAAAACTACTAGAGCTAATCAGTGAATCTGGTAAAGTTGCAGATTACAAAATTAGTGTATAGAAATGCAAGGGATTTCTGTGCATTAAGAGCAAAAAAATCAGAGAAATTAAGGAAACAATCCCATTTACCATAGCAACAAAAATAATTAGATAACTAGGAATAAACCAGTCTCCAAGGAGGTAAAAGACCTGTATTCACAAAACCACCTAAGAACTGAAGAAAGAAATCAAAGATGACACAAACAGATGAAGAGATATATACCATGTTCTTGGATGGGAAGAATCAATATTGTGAAAATGAATATACTATCCAAAGCAATCTACAATTGAAGGCAATCCCTATCAAATTAACAATGGCATTTTTCATAGAATGAGAACAAAAACTTTTTACAATCTCTGTGGAAACACAAAAGACCCCCAAAAGTCAAAGCAATCTTGAGAAAGAAAAATGGAGCTGGAGGATTCAGGCTCCCAGACTTCAGGCTCTACTGCAAGCTACAGTGATCAAAACCTATGGTACTGGCAGGCTAGAAAGCCCCAAGGTAAACCCATGCATCTATGGTCACCTAGCCTATAACAAAGGAAGCAAGAATATACAATGGAAAAGAGACAGCCTTTTCAATAATTTGTGCTGGGAAAACTGGACAGCTGCATATAAAAGAAGGAAATTAGAATACTCCCTAACACCATACACAAAAATAAACTCTAAGTGGATTAAAGACCTAAATGTAAGCCAGACACTATTAAAACTCCTAGAGGAAAACATAGGAAGAACATTCTTTGACATAAATCACAGCAAGAAGTTTTCTGACCCACCACCTAGAGTAATGACAACAAAAATAAACAAATTAAGCCTAATTAAACCTAAATTAGGACCTAATTAAACTTAAAAGCTTTTGCACAGCAAAGAAAACCATAAACAAGATGAAAAGACATCCCTCAGAATGGGAGAAAGTATTTGCAACTGACAAGGGACTGATCTCCAAAATTTACAAATAGCTCATCAAAAAAAAAACAATAAATGGGCAGAAGACCTAAATAGACATTTCTCCAAAGACATACAGATGCCCCTAAAACACATGAAAAGATGCTCAACCTCACTAATTATCTGAGAAATGCAGACCAAAACTACAATGAAGTATTGCCTCACACTAGTCAAAGAGACCATCATCAAAAATCTATAAACCAATAAATGCTGGAGAGGGTGTGAAGAAAAGGGAACCCGCTTATACTGTTGGTGGGAATGTAAACTGGTATAGGCAACTATGAAGAACAGTATGAAAGTTCCTTGAACTAAAAATAGTACCACATATGATTCAACAATCCCACTTCTGGGCATATCCAGAGAAAACCGTAACTCAAAAAGACACATGCACCTCAGTGTTAACTGTAGCACTATTTACGATAGGCAGGACATGGCAGTAACCTAAATGTTCATCAGAAGAATAAATTAAGAATAGGTGGTATATATATATACACAACAGAATACTACTCAGTCATCAAAAAGAATTAAAAATGCCATTTGCAGCCACACAGATGGGCCTGGAGATCATCATAAGTCAGAAAAAGACAAATATATGATATCACAAATAGCAGTTCAGTTCAGTTGCTCAGTCTTGTCCGACTCTTTGTGACCCCATAGACTGCAGCACGCCAGGCTTCCCTATCCATCACCAACTCCTGGAGCTTACTTAAACTCACTGCATTGAGTTGGTGATACTATCTCACCACCCTCTGTCGTCCCCTTCTCCTCTGGCCTTCAGTCTTTCCCAGCATCAGGGTCTTAGGACTGATCTCCTTTAGGATGGACTGGTTGGATCTCCTGCAGTCCAAGGGACTCTCAAGAGTCCTCTCCAACATCACAGTTCAAAAGCATCAATTCTTCGACACTCAGCTTTCTTTATAGTCCAACTCTCACGTCCATTCATGACTACTGGGAAAACCACAGCTTTGACTAGATGGACCTTTGTTGGCAAAGTAATGTCTTTGCTTTTTAGTATGCTGTCTAAAAGGTTGGTCATAGCTTTTCTTCCAAGGGGCAAGCATCTTTTAATTTCATGGCTGCAATCACCATCTGCAGTGATTTTGGAGCCCCAAAAAACAGTCTGTCACTGTTTCCATTGGTTCCCCATCTATTTGCTGTGAAGTGATGAGAATGGATGCCATGATCTTAGTTTTCTGAATGTTGAGTTTGAAGCCAACTTTTTCAGTCGCCTCTTTCATCAAGAGGCTCTTTAGTTCCTCTTCACTTTCTGCCATAAGGGTGGTGTCATCTGCATATCTGAGGTTATTGATATTTCTCCCAGCAATCTTGATTCCAGCTTGTGCTTCATCCAGCCCAGCGTTTCTCATGATGTACTCTGCATATAAGATAAACCAACAGGGTGACAACATACAGCCTTGACATACTTCTTCCCCAATCTGGAACCAGTCTGTTGTTCCATGTCCAGTTCTAACTGTTGCTTCCTGACCTGCGTACAGATTTCTCAGGAGGCAGGTCAGGTGGTCTGGTATTCCCAACTCTTCAACAATTTTCCAGTTTGTTGTGATCCACACAAAGACTTTGGCATAGTCAATAAAGCAGAAATAGATGTTTTTCTGGAACTCTTGCTTTTTTGATGATACAGTAGATATTGGCAATTTGATCTCTGGTTTCTCTGCCTTTTCTAAATCCATCTTGAACATCTGAAGTTCTCAGTTCATGTACTGTTGAAGCCTGGCTTGGAGAATTTTTAACATTACTTTGCTAGCGTGTGAGATGAGTACAGTTGTGCAGTAGTTTGAACATTCTTTGGCATTGCCTTTCTTTGGGATTAGAATGAAAATTGACCTTTTCCAGTCCTGTGGCCACTACTGAGTTTTCCAAGTTTGCTGACATATTGAGTGCAGCACTTTCACAGCATCATCTTTCAGGATTTTGAAATGTATTGAATCTAAAAAATGGCCTATTTCAGTTCAGTTCAGTTCAGTCGCTGAGTCGTGTCCGACTCTTTGCGACCCCATGAATCACAGCACGCCAAGCCTCCCTGTCCATCACCATCTCCTGGAGTTCACTCAGACTCACATCCATCGAGTCAGTGATGCCATCCAGCCATCTCATCCTCTGTTGTCCCCTTCTCCTCCTGCCCCCAATCCCTCCCAGCATCAGAGTCTTTTCCAATGAGTCAACTCTTCGCATGAGGTGTCCAAAGTACTGGAGCTTCAGCTTTAGCATCATTCCTTCCACAGAAATCCCAGGGTTGATCTCCTTCAGAATGGACTGGTTTACACAACAGAAACAGACTCACAGACTAAACAAACAAACTTAGGTTACCAAAGGGGAAAGGTTGTGGGGTTATTAATTAGGAGTTTGGGATTAGTATGTACACATTACTATATATAAAATAGATAATAAGCAAGGACCTACTGTATAGCACAGGAAATTCTACTCAATATACAATAACATAAATGGGAAAAGACTTTTTAAAAAAACAGATGTGTGTATATGTATAACTGAATCACTTTGCTATACACCTGAAACTAACAGAACATTGTAAATCAATTATATGCCAATATTAAATAACAAATACAGTATAAATAATCAATCATGATATAAGTCAATCATGACCCAGTTTGTTTCAAATGAAGACAAAGCACTAGATAATTTCTAATTTGTGAAAGGTGAACAAGCACTAATAATCAAAGAACTATAGGCTTTTAGGCTTGTGAATAGTCCTGCACTGCCCCAAAGAGAAGTAATTTCTGTGTTCCAGCACTTGAAGATATTTCCCTCCGTTGATATGTAAATGGCTTGGATGCTTTCTTTGACTGAGAGTTATACAGAGGCAGAGTATCTAGCTTCCTGTTGGCTTATTGGTGGTCAGGTAGCAGTGGTGAGTAAAGTGCTCTAAGCCTAAGGTAACCAACTTCATCGGTTAGCCTGCTGCATTAGAAAGTCGGCCAGTGGCCCTGCTGGAGCCTTTGCCTTCACAGGCTCTAGAGAGTTAGGCAGCCCCCAGCCCCACTGAGGCAGGACAAGCAAGGAGCGGCTGCAGCCCCAAGTGTAACTGTGGGACAACTTTCCTACTGCATGTCACTGGGCATCAGAAGGAAAAAACCACTGGCTCTGAAGTCCAGGGTCTAACAGCCCAATGGAGATGGCGAATGGCCTTAGTAAGCAGAGGCCCGGGGCCTCTCCGGGATCAGAGAGGACAGGGTGTCTAAGGAGGGGACCAGGAGCCAGAATAGCGGGGGAGGTGCCAGGTATCAGCTCTATGTGTATTTTAAAACCTGTGCTAGAATGTTCATGTGGGGAGGGCACAGGTTATTCTTTGTGTCTACAATTATTTCCAAATGACAGTACTTAGTATTAAGAAAACATGAGATGATTATTTGAAATTATTCATTTAAATAACTGGTCTTTAATTCTGCCTGCACATTATAATAATTTGAGGAGGTAAAATCCTGTGACACCATGAAACTCCTTGAAGAGAGCATAGGCAAAACATTCTCAGACATAAATCATAAATAAATCAATGTTTTCTTAGGTCAGTCTCCTAAGGGAATAGAAGTAAAAACAAAAAGCAAGCAAAATGGGACCTAATCAAACTTACAAGCTTTTGCAAAGCAAAGGAAACCATTTTTCAAAAATGAAAAGATAACCTATGGGATAGCAGAAAATATTTACAAATAATGTGACAAACAAGGGTTTAACCTCCAAAATATACAACAGTTCTTACAGCTCAACAACAAAAAAAACAATCAAAAATTGGGCAGAAGACTTTACAGACATTTCTTCAAACAAGACATACAGATGGCCAAGAGGCACATGAAAAGATGATCATAATCACTAATCATTAGAGAAATGATACCATCTCATAATATTCAGAATGGCCATTATTAAAAAGTCTGCAAATAACAAATGCTGGAGAGGGTGAAGAAAAAAGGGAACTCTCCTACACTACTGGTGGGAATATATGTTGGTACAGCCACTTGGAAGAGAGTATGGCGGTTCCTCAAACACTAAACAGAATTGCTGAGTGGAAGTCAGCAGTTCCACTCCTGGGCATACACTGGGCAAAGCTCTAACGGGTTAAAGACCGACATGCCAGCCTGGATACTGTAAAACTCTTTCAGAGGAAAATACAGGCAGAACACTCTTTGACATAAATCACAGCAAGATCTTTTTTGACCCAAGTCCTAGAGTAACAAAAACAACAATGGGAACTAATTGAACTCAAAAGCTTTGCACAGCCAAGGAAACTATCAACAAGACGAAAAGACAGCCCTCAGAATGGGAGAAATATTTGCTGACAAGGGATTAATCTCCAAAATAAACAGTTCATGAAGCTCAGTACCAAAACAGTAAACAACCCAGTAAAAAACTGGGTAGAAGACCTCAACAGACATTTCTCCAAAGATGACATATAGATGGTCAAGAGGTGCATGAAAAGATGCTCGACATCATTAATTATTAGAGAAATGCAAATCAAAACTACAATGAGGTGTCACCTCACACTGGTCAGAATGGTCATCATCAAAATATCTACAAACAGTAAATCCTGGAAAGGGTGTGGATTGAAGGGTCCCTCCTACAGTGGTGGTGGGAATGTAAATTGATACAGCCACTATGGAAAACAGTGTAGAGTCTCTTTAAACAATAAACCTAAAAACAGAACTACCATATGATCCAGCAACCACAGTCCTGGGCATGTATCTGGAGAGGACTATAATTTGAAAGGTGCATGCACCCTAATGTTCACTGCAGCACTGTTTACAGCAGCCAGGACATGGGAGCAACCTAAATGTCCATCAGCAGAGGCATGGACAAAGAAGCTGTGGTGCATCTATACTGGGTTTGCCAAAAGGTTCATCTGGGTTTTTCCATAACTCCTAAACCAAAAAACCTGAAAAAAAACTTTTTGGCCAACCCAACACAGTGGAATTCAGTTCAGTTCAGTCTCAGTCGTGTCCAACTCTTCATGACCCCATGGACTGCAGCAGGCCAGGCTTCCCTGTCCATCACCAACTCCCGAAGCCTGCTCAAACTTATGTCCCTCAAGTCGGTGATGCCATCCAACCATCTCATCCTCTGTCATCCCCTTCTCCTCCTCCCACCAAAGTATGAAAAGGCAAAAAGATATGACAGTGGAATTACTCATCCTTAAAAAGGAACAGATTTTTGCCATTTACAGAGTCATGGATGGACCTAGAGACTGTCATTCAGAGTGGAGTCAGAGAAAAACAAATATTATATACTAATGCTAGACTAGAAAAATGGTACAGATGAACCTACTTGCAAAGCAGAAATCGACACAGATGTAGAAAACAAACATAGGGACACCAGGGGGTAAAGGAGGGTAGTTGGGACGAACTGGAATACTGGGATTGACATATGTATACTACTATGTATAAAATAGATAACTAATGAGAACCTACTGTATGACACAGGGAACTCAGTGCTCTGTCCTGACCCAAATGGGAAGGAAATCCAAAGAAGAGGGGATCTATGCATATATATAGCTAATTCACTTTGCTGTACAGCAGAAACTAACACATTAGAAAGCAACTATACTCCAATAAAAAAACTTTTTTTAAAGATAAATGTACCCTTATGTTCATAGCAGCACAATTCACAATAGCCAAAACATGGAAACATCCTTCATGTCCATCAACAGATAAATGGCTAAAGAAGATGTGGTGCATACAATAGAATGCCATTCAGCCATAAAACAGAATGAATGATGCCATCTGTAGCAACACGGATGGACCTAGAGGCTCTCATACTAAGTCAAGTCAGGAAGAGGAAGAAGTACTATCTGATATCCCTCGTATGTGGAGTCTAAAATATGGCACCAATGAACCTATCTTCAAAACAGAAACAGACTCAGAGATTAGTAGATGTCAAGTATTACATAAAGATATATAGTATGGATAAACAACAAGGTCCTAGTATATAGCACAGGGGGCTATATTCAATATCATGTGATAAACCATAATGGAAAGGAATCTTTAAAAAAGAATATGTGTTATGTATATAACCGAGTTGCTTTGCTATACAACAGAGATTGGCACAGCATTATAAATCAACCCTAGTTCCATGAAACAAAAATTTGAAAACTTAAAGAAAAAGTCCTACAGTGCAGAGTCTGGCTTAATTCTCTAGGTGTGGCCCAGGAAACGGTATTTTTTAACTGGATGTCATGCAGCCTGCCTGAACCAGTAATTTCAGGGAACGCCGCTGCTTGGGTTATGCTCCTGCTCTTACCATCATAAGGACTGTCGCTCCGTTTCTGCTGTACACACAGCTGATGCTTTCTCTCTGGAAGCTGGCCGCCCTCACTCTATTCACTAGCCCGGCCCTGTACTCCTGTAGCCACAGTCATTTGTTTTCAGAGACAAGTCTGTGGGGTTCTGGTTGCCCCCAGGCTGCTCAAAATTCACTTTATTCTACAGCAGAACAGTCCAGAGCATGGGAGTATGTTGCTGCTGCGAACAGTGAACTGTTAAAGATGACTTCCATTTTAAAGTTTAAAAATGTACAGTATCTTGTGCCCTTTCATCTCAATAAAACTGGCAAAAATATAATGGAAACTGGAAAGATAGCTTATTAATTCATTTACACAGTCAGCATTTTTAAGGGTCAAAAGTCTTTCAAAGAAGCCCTACTAAGTACAAATCAGGTTCACCCAGACAGAATTAAAGGACTTTCATTTCAAAGGCTCTGTCCATTTCATCTTGGCCCCCAAAATAAGGGCTTTGCTGACCTGAGGTCAACTGGGGAGCCAGTTTTCAGGGCGCTGACTCCCTGGCCCCAGCGTGTCCCACACGCAGGTCTCAACCGGGAAATCCTCTGAAATCCCAGCTGTTCCCTCTGACCACCTCACTGCACTCCATCCCTGTTAATCTCAGTATTTTAATTCCTTAGGCATTCCAGAAGTGTTCCTTTATGGATGTAAATTCAAACAGTCACGCTGAGCAGTCCCGGGCTGACAGCCACGTTAAAGACACTAGGCCGGGGGCCACAGCCCCATCCAAGGAGAAGAAGGTAACGTGGCAGTTACACGTTGGCCACCCAGTGGGCCGTCCTTCTTTCCTGGCTCTGGCACTAACATCGCTCTGTGCTTGAGCTTCTGTTCCTTCTCTCTTTTCTTCACCTTTTTTTTCCCCCCTTCCTTAAACAAATGGAGACACGGCTTAGGGTTTCACTAGAGATCTCTTGCTCAGGTTTCCAGAATGGATGCTGTGTTCTGTGCACAGCACACAACCATAAATGCAGAATTGAGGCATTTTCTCCCAAAACCGAAGATAAAACATCAAGATTTTCTAGAACTCTAAGAGAGAAAAAAAAGAAAGGAAACATGAAGCAGGTGGCACTTTTTCTAATTTTTAACATGTCTTCTGGACCAAAGATGTCTACATTAAAAGTAAGCAAAAGCTTTAGATTCCAGGAAGAAAATGCACAGCAAAATTGTTGACCTGCCATCCATGGGTGTATCCATGGAGACTTCCACACACGTTTGAGGATGCCAGAGTTTTTGTTACTACTAGATTCTCAAAGTGCCCCTTCCAAGTCAGCAAGTGCAGTATCACTTTAGTGCTGTTGTACTTTGTCTCATTCTCAGTTTCCAAAGAGACAACTAGGCTCTGAAACAAGCTCACTGTCATGACATAAGGACTTTAAAGAAAGTGAAAGTCACTCAGTCATGTCCTACTCTTTGCGACCCCATGGACTATACAGTCCATGAAATTCTTCAGGCCAGAATACAGGAGAGGGTAGCCGTTCCCTTCTCCAGGGAATCTTCCCAACCCAGGGATCAAACCCAGGTCTCCTGCATTGCAGGCAGATTCTTTACCAGCTGAGTCACCAGGGAAGCCCCTGGTGGCTTAGCTTAAAGTCCTTTCCTCTAAGGACTTTAAGGAAAGGAGATTAACCTGCATGTCTGAACTTCAACTCTGTAAATTGAATCTGGAGCTTTGATGATTTTTGGAAACAGTCATCTTCTATGAATGAAGCCTCTGTCTAAGTTTAGGGTAAAAAGTCTTAACATTTTCTGCCAGGAACTTGTATCTCAGAATTAAAACTTCTAGCTTCCTTTAAGTAAAGTCAAACAAATCAGCCATAACATACTGCCCAGTTGCTACTTCACGTAGGTACCTCAGTCCAGGGATAAGTAAGTTCAGTGAAAACATACAGGATCACAAAACCAGAGGGCTATTCAAGCACAATCCTTCAAGAGATGCAGTCCTGGCTTACAGCTCCAGCTGTGGAGCCCTGACAGAGGCTGACCTGGCTCCCAGCCATCCCAGAGCCTCATGTAAACTCCGCCTGCCACATATCTGGCAAATGAAACTGTTAACCAGGTGATAGGGGTACCTCTATGCACCAGGGGAGATTATTGTTGATTTATCTTTCTCATGAAGAAAATCTACTAGTATGAACTGAATGCATGACAGTCACAATGGAAATATGTTGCTTCTTCAATCTGAGGAATTTCCTTCTGTGGCCTTATAAAGCCAGCTCATACAAGGCCCTGGCATGTCCTGAGTTACAAAGTGACTGAACCAAAGTGACTGTTTCTTCCAAAATACTGACCAGGAGCTTCTTGAGGATCCCTCCAGAAACAGTCATCATCTCATTGTAGAATTTTTCTAATTTGCTAAAATGCTGCATGGGGTTTCTTGCCCTGCAATTAGAAATCCATATCCCATCGATCCCATAGATCTCAATCAAGGGTCCATCAGATACTGAGCAAGTTTGTACTGATTGTCCAACACCAGGCCACTAAACACAAGGTTTAATTACAGGTACTTTTTCTGGATAATCATATTGAGTAGACTGATCTCCTTCAAAATAACCATGACTCTATGAGAACTGTCCCCAAATTGTTGTCATTATTAATCTCTTCTTGGGCTGTTCATCTTCTCTTCCATAAATCAAATGTTTCTTAAAATTCTTCTCCTCTGTCGTGAAGTGCTAGCCTAATACTTCTGTGTTTCTAATTTTGGTTTCTTGCCCAAATTCTTATTACCTTTGCTTCACCAGTTGTCTGAACAGTCAAATCTCGGGGTCCCAAAACAGATACATTCATGAGGCTTAATTACATTTCATGCAGAGTCTTGATTATCTAAGACTAAGATGTCATTGTGAGATTACATGACAGCTGTGAACAAGTTACCCTTGATAAAGTTACCGCACTTGCTTTGATCCCTGCCTTCATTTTTCTAGCCCAGCATCAGAAACGCTAGGTCATATGAGACCTACACATGGCATCTTTATCTTAGTGACTTTCTATCAGAGGAAAGTCATTTTCCTTTGATGAAGCAGATCCATTCTTGCTGCTAAATTTGTTTTAAAATACATATACTTCTGGGTGGCATTTGAAATATTTCACTGGGTATGACATGGACTGGCCAATCAGAACAGATGCCAGTCCTAACCCCCAGTACACGGGTCGGCAGAACAGCAGCCCTGCGTACACCAGTTCTTCCTCTGGGTGTACTCACATTCAGGGTCTAGCACAGTATGCTGCCTCCCTCTTTGGAGTTGAAACCTAAAGACAAAAACCTCATTTATTTTTCTTCATACAGCATTTTAGGTCTAAATTTAAAATCTGAATTTTAAATCCCACAAGAGATATTGTTCCACTGTAGCAGCTGAATCTCACTGCACCGTCTGGGGCCCGATGGGGATGGGGGGAGGTTAAACACGAGGTGTTTGGTGGCTGACGCGCTTAGGATCCTGTGCCGTATTTCCCTGTGATTAACACTGACTCTGTTGTCTCTCTGTTACTCCTTGGATGTGTACACTCTTTCCATTTCCAGCTGGGCAGTAGGGTTGATCTAGGTTGTTCCTGGCGGGGCCTGGGTTCTCGTGCTTCATTATGTCATCATCGCGTTAAACCCAACCACCTCCTTGGGATCATGCCCCAGTCTGCTCTGATCACCTCTTCCTCTTGGGCTTCTGCCGCCAGAAGAAAGGCCAGCGAGGCCCTGGAAGTGAAGGCTGGGCTAGTGTCAGGGCTGTGGACGGGGCCGAGGCTACCGCTACACCCCCAGCAGGTAGCGCGTTCTCCTTAGCTGGTCCTGTCCACTGGGCTCTTACCTTCTGCATCTTGGTGGGAACCGCAGAAACACATCTTCCCTCTCAATCAGAGCACCCAGCAACTCAAAGCTGAATCATGACAGCACAGTCACGACTTCAGCCTCAAGTATCTGTTTTCTAAATGTTTAGATGACATTTTGGAGGCACTGTCACTCTGAATGGGGATTTGATCATCTTGGCTATGATTGGTTTGAAGGTTATTTTGACACTTTGCTTGGCAAGTACAAGTACAAACTGCAAGTATGTTTTCAAAGCTATGATTTGACCAGGGAAAAATAATGGTCTGGGGTTTTTTTTAACCTCAAAGTACCACACCCAACCAGTGCAGGGCCCTTATAGACAATCCCCATACAAGAAGCATAGCTAAGACTGAAATAACCATCTGGCAGAGATGTGGAAACTTTCCTGGTCTAGTTCCTTGGTTTATAAGCAAGAAACCTGAGGCCCAGGGAAGTGAGGTGACTTGCCGAAAATAACACAGTTAAGTGGCAGATCCGAACCAGATTCAGAATCTGCCTGCTGATATATTGTGCTTTCTACAACGCCACCCCAATCCTCTGGTTTTAGAGTCGGCTAAGCGCACAGTCAGATGGTGAAAAGAGGACGTGCTGGTCCAGAATCAGTCCCTTTATATTCTCTTAACTGCTCCCCCTACCAACATTTGAAATCCTTGAAGCATTTTGCTAATTGAGATTTTCGTCTTGTGCAAACACAGGGCATTTTTGGAAGTTGGAGAACCAAGCAACCCAAGGTAAACAGAGCTGTAGGCTTTGGACTGGTGTGTAACAAATGTGCTTGGCCCGCATGTTTTGGAAGTGTAATTAAAGGAACACTCTAGTTGTAGTCCACTTTGGGGGCGGGGGTGTGGTTTTGTGGAGTAACGTGTCCTACACTGTTCTACCAGAATTTGGAATTTTTCCATGAAGACGTACGGAAATCTGATGTTGAGTATGAAAATGGCCCACCAGTGGAATCCCGGAAGGTGAGTTCACCAGATATGTATTCCAACTGATATACCATGCAGATTGAATCCTTTCCTCTCCAGATCCATTTCTGATCACTCTATGTGGTTTCCCCCCTCCGCTCTTCCTCTCAGGTTACCCCAGGGGCTCTCACACCTAGTGACCATCCTAAGTGGGAAAGAGGAATGGAGAATAGTATTTCTGATGCAGCAAGAACAGCAGAATACAAAACTGACATCTCAGTGAAGGAAAGTTCCCTCTCCACTAAGAGTTTACTTAGAGACAGTAAAAACCATTCCCAGAAAAATGTGTCGAAAGTCAATTCTAGTTTCTCTGGTATTAGTTCATTCGAATGTGAAATCAACAAAGAACCTAAAAAGTCCGGGCTGCAGTACCCTGCATCTGATGCTGAGAATCAGAAGATGAATTATGGGAAGACAAAGGGGGTGAGTCAGCAAGGACAGGAAGATTCAGAGAAGGGTCACCTTCCCTCTCCCACTAGATCAACCGAATTGACGACTCGTGATGTCAAAACTCCAGACCAAGAGGTTCCCATGACAGAGTTTGGCCAAGTTGTCTTAAGACCAAAGGGAGCTAAGCATGCTAACACGATGCCTAGTGAGGATGGGGAGTCCACACCAAGTTCTCCCAGTGAGGAGAAGGCAACCACTGACAACATTGCCTTCATGATCACCAAAACCGCGGTCCAGGCTCTCTCCAGTGGGGAGGTCCGCGATATAGTGAGCCGACAGGGGGAAGATGTACAGACAGTCAACATTGACGCCAAAAAAGAGACCCTGTCCCAGCAGGAAGGCACTGAAAGTGAAGACCCTGTGGTGTGCCTGGACAAGAAGCCTGTGATCATCATCTTTGATGAGCCCATGGACATCCGGGCTGCATACAAGAGACTTTCAACCATATTTGAGGAGTGTGACGAGGAACTGGAGAGAATGATGAGGGAAGAAAAGATAGAGGAAGAGGAAGAGGAGGAGACTGGAGACCCTGTGGTCCAGAATGACACTACCCAGAAGTTTCCTAAGGAGGGGGCTTTGGGTAGCCCTCGAGCAGGGCAGGAAGCCAAGAGTAAATTGCAGCCACACTTCCTTTCAGTGGAGACAGGAGTGTCAGGAGGACAGGAAGTGAATAAAACCGAGCAGATCAAGTTCAACCCAACTGATTCTCCAAGCTCAGAAAGCCAGGGTGATGTGACCGATGACCAGTTTGAAAGCCCCAAGAAAAAGTTCAAGTTCAAATTCCCAAAGAAGCAGCTTGCGGCTCTCACGCAAGCCATTCGCACAGGCACGAAGACTGGGAAGAAGACGTTACAGGTGGTGGTCTACGAAGAGGAGGAAGAGGATGGCACGCTGAAACAGCACAAGGAAGCCAAGCGATTCGAGATCAGTAGGTCTCCATCCGAAGACGCCCCTAAAAGCCTGTTCAGGAGACTAGAGCAGCCCAGTCTGGAGAGTACTGCTCCGGTTTCAAGAACTGATGAAATCAGAAAAAATACCTACAGGACGTTGGACAGCCTGGAGCAGACAATCAAACAGCTGGAAAACACCATCAGTGAGATGAGCCCCAAAGCTCTAGTTGAGACCGCATGTTCTTCCCACAGAGATTCCGTTGCAAGTTCATCCCACACGGCCCAGGAGGCCGGTCCCCCGTCCTTGCTAGTCCTGGACGAAGCATCCACTGCCTTAGAGCCCCCCTCATCTATACCTTCAGCTTCACGTAAGGTATCTTGGTCTGATGGAAAAATGAAAAGAGCCAGCTGCTTTCTTAAATCTGCCATAATCACCATTAGCAAAAGGTGTCTTGTGATTGACTCGCTTCCTTTCAGGTGGCTCGTTTTGTTTTGTTGTCTGTTCACCATGATCCCTTTCTCTCACACTTCTTCCCTCGCCTTCAAAACAACAACAACTAGGTGTCTAACAGCTAATCGATTTCTGTTTTTACCTCTGTTGCTGACTGGTGTTGGGAAAACCCAAGGACGCTGGGCCAGCTATTTGCCATTGAAGTGATTGCTCTGATACTCACATTAAAATCCGTTTGATCAGTAGTGGGGCAGTTTCATTGTTTGATTCTCCGAATTAACCCCAGTGGTGTCTCCTGATGTCCGTCTCCTAGATCTGTCCTGCATGTAGGGCTGTGGCTTCTCACGTTGAGCTTCTCTGCACACAGTCGGGTGGCCTCGGATGACCCACTCACACCGTCCTTTCTCTCCCCCCTCTTGCCGCTCCTCCCCACAGGGCTCCACTGGGACCCCTCAGACGAGCAGGATGCCAGTCCCCATGAGCTCCAAGAACAGACCCGGAAGCCTGGACAAGCCTGGCAAGCAGTCCAAACTGCAGGACCCCCGCCAGTACCGCCAGGTAGTTCTACCTTAAGCCCGCTTTTGGATGGACACTCTTGTGCTTAAGAAGCAAGTCACTGACTTAGTTTATACCAAATATTGCACTTTTTCTTTGTTAAGATACAGTTTATCTAGACATCCTGGATCTGGGGGCATGAAGAGAGAGTCTCAAAGCCTTTGTTCAACTTCTCACCACGCTTTTGCATGCTCGCAATAAAACATCTTTCACTGTGTGACTCCAAAGTTGACCTGTAAAAACGAGGTGGCGGGCCAGGTGGCTTTCCCTGGGGGAGTGTAGTGGTTCATCAGAACACCTGGGGAAACCGAGAGAAAAGGCTGCCCTGAAAGTCACCAGGACTAACGTGTGTGTTGACTGCATCGCACTAGAGGCCCATTAACCATCATGATGCCCTGCCCCCACCCCAGTAACAGCCCCCCGCATGGCCCCCCCGCCCCCTGAACCCAGAGGTGGGAGGAGAATGATGTGCCTGTTCTCACAAGCGCTCTTCTTCCTTCTTCCCTGTTCTGTACATCCTCTGCCCGGCACTTGGGGGGTTTCTGCCAGGCCCAGTACAGCATGACGAGAGTTAGCTCAGGCCTCGAACTGGTTTAAGTTTGGTTTGGTGTCTTTGATTTAATGATCCTCAGAAGGGCTGTGTTGCCAGAGCCTGTGGACTGATGGTGTTACCAGCTTTCTGATAAACTGTCTCCCGCCATCTTTGTTTGCAGGCTAATGGAAGTGCTAAGAAAGCTGGTGGGGACTGTAAGCCTACTTTCCCCTCCTTACCTGCTTCTAAGATTCCAGCCCTTTCTCCCAGCTCTGGGAAAAGCGGTTCTCTGCCTTCTTCTAGTGGTGACGGCCCTAACTTCCCTAATCCGCCTGCTACTAAACCATCGGTTCCTTCTAACCCTCTCAGCCCCCACACAGGACGACCTGCTCCCTCCGCCTCCCTGATCCCCTCTGTCTCTAACGGCTCCTTAAAGTTTCAGAGCCCCACTCATACAGGGAAAGGTCACCATCTCTCATTCTCACTGCAGACTCAAAACGGCCGAGCAGCCCCTCCTTCCTTCTCCTCCTCCCCCCCGTCCCCTGCCTCCCCCACTTCACTGAATCAAGGTGCAAAGAGCATCAGGAGCAGCCACACTCCTAGCCTCACCAGCTACAAGGCACAGAACGGAAGTTCAAGCAAAGCCACCCCATCCACAGCAAAGGAAACCTCTTAAAGGCCAAATCCAATTAATCACAAGTTGGAGTTACATTTAAGAAAAAAAAATTTTTTTTAACGGTCTTACTGTTTTCACAAGAGAATGTAACATATTGCTGTACTGTTTGAGGCTTAATGCTAAGTATGTGCTAAATACTGACTTAACAGACTTCAGTAAAGCTTTTTTTTTTTTTTACTTTGTTGCTGTTCTAATTACATAGTGTTTACTGTCTCTATTCAGTACCTGTTAAATGAAGCAAGCATGTGTTACCAAAAAAGAGAGTATGGCGAGAGAGAAGGGTGTGTGTGAGGCAGGAAAATAAAAAATGTATTAAGCATGTAAAACATGTATGATTCCAGAATTTTAGTATGTTTTGTATAAAAATATTTTTCATTACGGAGACTAGAAGTGAACAGAGAAATACACAAGTGTGACTATACAAATTGTAAAACAGATACTATTATATTTCCTTTTATTTTAGTGTTATTTAGCTTTATTACAGATTTCTATTTTTGTCAAAACTTCATGGTTTCTTTCGAGATCTTTTTTGCCAAAACATTTTGATACTATAGCATTGTACATTTGAAAGTAGTGTGCTAGACAAGAAGCCAGTGAACTTCTGCACAAGCCAACACAGAGGCACGTGTAGAAGGCAATTATCAACCCTACTGCACTGCCATAAAAGTTATGTATAATAATTTGCCAGCCCAAGCAAGCTAGTTCTGCTTTTCTTTCTTTCTTTTCAACGTATTGGGATTCTCTAGTTGTTTTCTTTGCAGTATCTCAATCCTCCCTTTGTTTTCTGAGACCTGGTAACCCACACTACTGCATTGTGGATTTTAAAATGTACACTTATGTGCGGTTCTGTAAACTGATCAACTTTTGTAAATATATAAATAGATGCCAAAAATACTGTATGTGACAGCACACAGAGTAGTTTTCCCACACCAAAGTTCATTTTTATGCATGCTTTAAACATCTATCTTGGGATGGGCAGAAATGGGACTTGCCGGACATTTTTAAAAAGCAACAAGTTTGCACAGCTAGAGTGTTTTTGTAAATAAGTGTATTTGTATAACACAGTCATGTAATATACAGAACTATAAGCAGAGACTTTGCAAAACTAAATAAAGGGCTGCATGCTTACTATTTTTTGTACCTTGTCCCTATAACTACTTACTAGTCAAAGAACAAACATAAACTGTTACCAAGTTAAATGCTTTTGGCTTTGAGGGCATGATAAGAAAACATGTAACCAGATGCAGAGGGGTTTTCTGAAAGCTCTGGGGCAGTGCATTCTGAGAAATTCATTACAAATATACAAATATAGTGCCTTCCCATGAAACCTCCAACCTTCTTCGTGGCTTAGCAAGGTTTAGCTGATAGCAAGCAAACCAGATAGAGTTTCTACCACCCTCCTTTACCAGACGGGCTCTTATTAACTTGTTTCTTCATCTCCAGTAGAAGTAAAGTAGAAATAAAATGCCTTTATCACTAAGATTTTGGTTTGTTTTTTTTTTTTTTTTTTGAGTTCTCAATTTTAAAAGAGATCACTGGTCTACAGGGAAATATTCTCACTAACATTACCCTATTATGTATTCATTTTAAATATCAGCAGAAAAGCTAGTGAAAATAATACCAAGATAATGAACTGACTACAAGAAATCTCAGGGACTTGCTTATCATTATTTTTTGACCCTCCACCCCCAATATTTAACTTGTGTGTGTAGTCGCTCAAACATGTCCGACTCTTGCGACCCCGTGGACTGTAGCCTACCAGGCTTCTCCATCCATGGGATTCTCCATGCAAGAATACTGGAGTGGGTTACCATTTCCTTCTCCAGGGGATCTTCCCGACCCAGGGGTCGAACCCGGGTCTCCCGCATTTGAGGCAGACGCTTTAACCTCTGAGCCACCAGGGAAGCTGATTTGGTGCTAAATACAAATGTTACTATTGCTTTAGCACCTGATTATTAATGTTCTCAGACTTTAGGTTTACTGAGCTAGGATGCCTTCACCAGAAATGTTAGCACATCTCTATTCAAAGTAGTCATTGTAATCACAAGTTTCAGGGCACACTCAGGGAAGGTATCTTTTTTGTCCGCTTTTAATGCAACATAACTGACACAGTATACATCTTGCTGCATAAGGCGTGCAGCGTAATGATCTGACTCACATACGTACGAGATGATGGCCACACTAAGTTTAGTGTCCAGAGACGGCATGCAGATGACCAAGAGGCACATGAACAGATGCTCAACATCAATACCTGTTAGAGGAATGCAAAGCAGAACTACAGTGACACACCACCTCACCATGGTCAGAATGGCCATCACTAAAAAGTCTACAAATAACAAATGCTGGAGAGGGTGTGGAGCAAAGGGAACCCCTCTTACACTGTTCGTGGGAATGTAATCTGGTGCAGCCACTATGTAAAACAGTACAGCGTTCCCTCAGAAAACTAAAAATAGAATTATCATATGATCCAGCAACCCCACTCCTGGGCACATACCCAGATAAAATTATAATTTGCAAAGATCCATGCACCCCTATGTTCATAGCAGCACCACTGACAAAAGCCAAAGCATGGAAACAACCTAAACGTCCACTGACAGAATAAGGAAGCACAATGGAATATCACTCAGCCATCAAAAAGAATGGAATAATGTCATTCGCAGCAACATGGGCAGACCTAGAGACGGTCATACTAAGTGAAGCACAAATGCCATGTAATATCACATATATGTGGAATCTAAAATATAACAGAAATGAACATATCTATGAAAAAACAGACACAGAACAGACTTGTGGTTGCCAAGGGGAAGGGATGAATGGGGAGCTTGGGATTAGCAGAGGCAAACTATTCTATATATAGGATCGATAAACAGGGTCCTGTATAGCACAGGGAACAATATCCAATATCCTGTGGCAAACCATAATGGAAAAGGGTAAGAAAAAGAATGCATATGTATATGTGTAACTGAGTCACTTTGCTGTACAACAGAAATTAACACAATATTGTAAATCAACTTCAATAAAATTTTTTATAAATTAAAAAGAAATAAGTTTAGTGAACATCATCTTATATAGATACAAAATTAAAGCAATAGAAAAGAAAGTCATTATCTCTACTTTGTAAGTATAAAGACCTCCAACATTTTAATCATGTCTCATAATCTCAACAACTACATTATATAAATGATAATGTATATGTTACAATGTATGTTTAAAATATATGCACAAGCTAGCTGTTTATGTCTGCTTATTTGCTCTTGTGTATGGACAAGCTGAGAATTCTTTGTGAGCTGCTAGACACAATTTCCAGTTGAAACTTCAGACTTTCCGAAGCCCTAGCCAGGATGCACAGGTGATGGTCAGTGTCAGCCAGTGTAGCGAAGGCTGAAGCATGCTCACCAAGTCAGGGAGAGCTCAGCATGGCTCCAGGCATGACCTTGACCGAGACCCAGGAAGTTGGAGGGGAAACTACCATACCTGGAGGAATTGAATCCAGGTGCCCAGAGCTCCCTTCACAAAAGGGCACCCTGGTTCCTTTAACTGAGGGAATGATGTCAGGTAAGGTGAGCTCTCAGATTTTGTTAAACCACTACTAACAGATTCTCATTCAGTCAGTCAGTTCAGTCTCACAGTTGTGTCTTACTGTTTGTGACCCCGTGGACTCTGCAGCACGCCAGGCCTCCCTGTCCATCACCAACTCCCAAAGCCTGTTCAAAGCCATGTCCATCGAGTTGGTGATGTCATCCAGCCATCTCATACTCTGTCATTCCCTTCAATCTCTTCCTGCCTTCATTCTTTCCCAGCATCAGGGTCTTTTCCAGTGAGTCAGCTCTTCACATCAAGTGGCCAAAGTATTAGAGTTTCAGCTTCAGCATCAGTCCTTCCAATGAATTCAGGACTGCTCTCCTTTAGGATGGACTGGTTGGATCTCCTTGCAGTCCAAGGGACTCTCAAGAGTTTTCTCCAGCACCACAGTTCAAAAGTATCAATTCTAGTCTCACATCCATACATGACAACTCAAAAAACCATAGCTTTGACTAGACAAACCTTTGTTGGTAATGTCTGCTTTTTAATATGCTGTCTAGGTTGGTCATAGCTTTTCTTCCAAGGAGCAAGTGTCTTTTAATTTCATGGCTGCCCTCACCATCTGCAGTGATTTTGGAGCCCCCCCAAAATAGTCTGTCACTGTTTCCATTATTTCCCCATCTATTTGCTATAAAGTGATGGGACCGAATGCCATGATCTTAAGTTTTCTTTTAAGCTCATCATTCAACCAACTGGCTGCACCTGAAAAAAGATTCTTAGATATAAACCATGGGGGCTTCTCAGATTCTGTCAATAACCAATCCATCAACCAGGTCACTTGCTGGCTATGCAACCTGGAGCTTGTCTTGGCTTCCTCGTCTCTTAATAGAAAATAGTAATGGAGTCTACCTCACAGGGAGACTGCTGAGGTTAAACGTGATGTAGTAATGAAAACTCTTAAGACAGAGCCTGACACATAGCACATTCAATAAAGATTAGTTAGGGCTGGTGTCCTTGTCACTGCTACAATTATGCCTGGATACTTCCCTTAAAGGCTGTTGGTCTGGCTGGGGCGGGGGCGCGGGGGGGGCACAAAAGTGGGCAGGCAGGGAGTGGCTGGAGGAGTCTAGAAGAGTGACCGTGCGATGGCAGCCCTCGCTGGTACAATACAGAATTTTTAGTAGTGTCTCAGCACTAAAGAGGCTGCTTTTAATGCTGCTTGAGGCTGAACTTCTTTCCAAAATAAACACGTTTCTAAACAGACTAGGAGCCAAGCCAAGGCCCTCCAATTGTGGTTACAGAAAAGCAGTCCTTGGTGAGACCTATTTTGCATTTTTTTCAAGCCTGGGAGGAAGTGTCCCCAAATCACCCCACCCAGATGCCTTGGGTGGTGCGAAGTACTGGTGGCCGTCCTTGAGCTGAATCCCATGAGGAACAGTGGACGCAACTACTCAAGGGGACCCAGAGCAGGTGTGGCCAAGCCGCAGCCCCCTCCAGAGTCATCTCAGATGGCTTCCACCACCTGCCCTGTGATTAGAAGGAGCTTTCTCCTCTCTGCGTTCTGTAAATGAGAGCATTCGAGAACAACCAGGAAACCCTTCTGGAGGGAGTCAAGGAATGAAAACTGCCTCAACCCCAAATTCAAAAGTTAATTTTGCAAAAGTAACCAGGGGATATCATCCAGGAAAACACACCACTCAACCACACTACTGAGGGGAGACTGTCCGAAAGGAAGAAATGGTCACAAGAGCACTTTGGGGGACAGAATCCCAGGCTCTGCCAGGGCTCTTGGCCCTCTAGCTCCAGAGCCACTTTAGAGACAAGCTCACCCTGGAGGCAGGAAGGTCACGTCACACTGCACACACTCCACCAAGAAGGTAGTGGAGCTCACAGTGGAAACCTGAGATTTACACAAAATGCTGAATTGGTTACATGGCCTTGCATGTATGGGTGTGTGTGTGTTTAACCCTGAGGTCTGTAGTCACATCAACAAAAACTGCCATCTGTCCCTTATCACGAGCCAGGTTATGGGCTGAAGTGAAGTTGCTTAGTCGTGTCTGACTCTTTGCAACCCCCTGGACTACCAGGCTCCTCTGTCCATGAGATTCTCCAGGCGAGGAACTGGAGTGGGTTGCCATTTCCTTCTCCAGGGCATCTTCCCGACCCAGGGATTGAACCCGGGTCTTCTGCGTTGCAGGGAGACACTTTACCATCTGAGCCACCAGGGAAGCCCAAAGTGCTTCGCATATATTGGCTCTTAATCACTCAAAAGTGTGTGAGATACTTCCTGCCCTTATCCTCCTCCCACACTGCTGCAGACACAGGCTGATAAGAGACAGAAGGTACGAGTCAGCCGTCTGGGATGAGGCCAAGGTGAGAAGCACTTGACTATTCAGATCAGAGTAGGCAGATTTTCATTCCTGGGCCAAACAGAGCATCATTCAGGAAGTCATCCGTTTAGGGATTACTGGATGACAGATTTTGCCTGCCTCAGTCAGTCCTAAAGGAAATCAACCCTAAATATTCATTGGAAGGACTGATGCTAAAGCTGAAGCTCCAATACTTTGGCCATCTGATGCGAAGAGCTGACTCATTGGAAAAGACCTTGATGCTGGGAAAGATTGAAGGCAGGAAGAGAAGGGGATGAACAGAGGATGAGACAGTTGGAGGGCATCACCAACTCAACGGATATGAGTTTGAGCAAACTCTGGGAAATAGTGAAGGACAGGGAAATCTAGCGTTCTACAGTCCACAGGGTTGCAAAGAGTCAGACCTGACTGAGCACCTGAACACCACCAGCTTCAAATCCTAATGGCAGAAAGCAAAGAGGAGCTAAGAGCCTCTTGATGAAGAATTGATGCTTTTGAACTGTGATGCTGGAGAAGACTCTTGAGAGTCCCTTGGACAGCACAGAGATCAAACCAGTCAATCCTAAAGGAAATCAACCCTGAATATTCACTGGAAGGACTGATGCTGAAGCTGAAGCTCCAGTACTCTGGCCACCTGATGTGGGGGGCCAACCTATGGGAAGTGATCCTGGGAAAGACTGAGGGCAGGAAGAGATGGGCGCGACAGAGGATGAGGAAGGAATGACAAGTGACAGAGGATGAGAAAGGAGGCATCATCGACTCAAGGGACATGAGTGTGAGGAAACTCTGGGAGATAGTGAAGGACTGGGAAGCCCAGGGTGCAGCAGTCCATGGGGTCGCAAAGGGTCAGACACGACTGAGCAACTGAACACCACCACCTGCAAAAGAAGGGGTAGGCAGAGAAGTGCTCAAGTCAGGGAATTAATAGTCTCATCCTACATCCCTGGAGGGCAGGTGAAGTTGGGTGGGTAACTCAGATAATGACTCTTTTTTTCCTTGAGCCCCAGGAGGACTTAAACCCAAAGGGCATGGGGCAAGGACAGCAGAGAAACCCAGCCAGGTGACACAAAGGTCCCACCCCTCCTGAACAGGCCACATACCTTTTCACCACACTCAGGCCCGGCCACGCCCCAACCCCTATGACCACGCCTTCTAGACCACTCCTTTATTGCAGCTCACAGTCTTCCCCATACCTGGTTGAACTGCCCCTTTTCCAGTCCTGGGGGTAAGAGGCTCCCAATTGCCTTCTAAAAGGCATTTCTTGAGGATCTGTTTCCTGAGGCTTCCCAGGCCCAGATGTGAGTGGGCAGTTTGGCCCCTCAGCGAGCTTCTGAGATAATCCTTGCTTTTAAATTACAAATGTTTTAACAAGAAATGCTGGAGAGGGTGTGGAGAAAAGGGAACCCTCTTACACTGTTGGTGGGAATGCAAACTAGTACAGCCACTATGGAGAACAGTGTGGAGATTCCTTAAAAAACTGGAAATAGAACTGCCATCAGTTCAATTCAGTCGCTCAGTTGTGTCTGACTCTTTGTGACCGCATGAATCGCAGCACGCCAGGCCTCCCTGTCCATCACCATCTCCTGGAGTTCACTCAAACTCACGTCCATCGAGTCAGTGATGCCATCCAGCCATCTCATCCTTTGTGGTCCCCTTCTCCTCCTGCCCCCAGTCCCTCCCAGCATCAGAGTCTTTTCCAATGAGTCAACTCTTTGCATGAGGTGGCCCAAAGTACTGGAGTTTCAGCTTTAGCATCATTCCTTCCAAAGAACACCCAGGGCTGATCTCCTTGCAGTCCAAGGGACTCTCAAGAGTCTTCTCCAACACCACAGTTCAAAAGCATCAATTCCTCGGCGCTCAGCTTTCTTCACAGTCCAACTCTCACATCCATACATGACCACTGGAAAAACCATAGCCTTGACTAGATGGACCTTTGTTGGCAAAGTGATGTCTCTGCTTTTGAATATGCTATCTAGGTTGGTCATAACTTTTCTTTTAATTTCATGGCTGCAGTCACCATCTGCAGTGATTTTGGAGCCCAAAAAGATAAAGTCTGACACTGTTTCCACTGGTTCCCCATCTATTTCCCATGAAGTGATGGGACCGGATGCCATGATCTTCGTTTTCTGAATGTTGAGCTTTAAGCCAACTTTTTCACTCTCCTCTTTCACTCTCATCAAGAGGCTTTTTAGTTCCTCTTCACTTTCTACCATAAGGGTGGTGTCATCTGCATATCTGAGGTTATTGATATTTCTCTTGACAGTCTTGATTCCAGCTTGTGCTTCTTCCAGCCCAGCATTTCTCATGATGTACTCTGCATATAAGATCTGCCACATGACCTAGCAATACCACTGCTGGGCAAACATACCGAGGAAACCAGAATTGAAAGAGACACCTGTACCCCAAGGTTCATCACAGCACTGTTTACAATAGCCAGGACATGGAAGCAACCTAGATGTCCACTGGCAGACGAATGGATAAGAAAGCTTTGGTACATATACACGATGGAGTATTACTCAGCCATTAAAAAGAATGCATTTGAATTAGTTCTAATGAGATGGATGAAACTGGAACCTATTAAACAGAGTGAAGTAAGCCAGAAAGGAAAACACCAATACAGTATACTAATGCATATATGTGGAATTTAGAAAGATGGTAATGATAACCCTGTATGCGAGACATCAAAAGAGACACAGATGTATAGAACAGTCTTTCAGACTCTGTGGGAGAGGGAGAGGGTGGGATGATTTGAGAGAATACCATTGAAACATGTATATTGTCGTATGTGAAACAGATCACCAATCCAGGTTCAATGCATGAGACAGGGTGCTCAGGGCTGGTGCACTGGGAAGACCCTGAGGGATGGGATGGGGAGGGAGGTGGGAGGGGGGTTCAGGATGGGGAACACATGTACATCCATGGCTGATTCATGTCAATGTATGGCAAAAACCACCACAATATTGTAAAGTAACTACCCTCCAACTAAAATAAATAAATTTTTTAAAAAAGAAAAAAAACTACAAGTGTTTTGTAAGAGATAAAATGATTGATGACATATCCTACCTACTTTCCCAGCAAGACATAATACAATGCCCTAACTAATGATAACGTAAGGAAGCTGTCACAAGCCTGTACCTGACAAGCAGAATTCAGTAACAAATGCTTCCACTGCATTTCGAGACAAGCGCCACGTTTGCTGATATGACTCATTCCAAACAGTGAACGACTCTGTTTAAAGCTTCAAACAAAGCAAATCACGAGTCTCCCTCATTTTACCCATTCCTGGAAATGGTATTGCCTATTTTAAGAATGCAGGGGCAGAAAAAAGCTTCTTATTTGTAAAACAGAATTAACCTCTAGACTCAGATCATTATAAACAGGTTTTTCACTACATAAATGTCCAGTGGGACCTTACGTGGTCCTGCTTGGGGGGGACAGTTCTTGCTTAGCAGCTCACTGCAGGACACCTAGTATCCCTGGCCTGCTTCCATGAAATGCCAGTTTTGTCTCCATCACTGTGACAACTGAAAGAAAAAAAAAAAAAACCTCAGATACCACCAAGCGCTTATAAAGCGCATTGCTGTTTTGGCTGAGAACCACTGGCCTAGAATAAGGAACACAGACTCCACAGTTGAAAAATGCAGGGCCAATTCCAAAGGGACAAGGATCCAGCAGAGAGGATCCAGGCCAGAGACACCTTCCCCACAAAATAACAGCACTCAGGGTCCATGTGTAGAGCTCAGGTCTACTTGTATGTCCTTCTGCCTTTTCTGGAATGTTCCCATGATGCCACTAATCATGTTAGCATTTTTTCTCTCTTCATTCACACCTGGAAGAGCAAGTGATCAACAACAGAAGAAATCCAACCTGTAAGTCACTGCAAGGAGGAGAGCAAGAGAAGCCTTGAGACGGTCAGTGGGAACAGATTTTCCTCTTCTAAGAGCTGAGCCTCTGGGTTTGGCAAAGGGCTGCATCGTTTAGAACCAGATCCTTACCTGCTACAGACAATTCCTCCTCTCTGATTAACTGTGAAAAGATGGGCAACAGAGTGTTGGTCACTGGGCTACACCGCAGCAGCTCAATCTTGCATTTGGGATGACCTTGACTCACATTCCAGGTTCTCAAACATAGCTACAATCTGGGATCACATGGAAGGCTTTAACATGCTAAGGCCTGGGTCTTACCTGCAGAGATTCTACATCAGGGATCAGAGTGCTGCCTGTTCAGGGGACTGTCCAGTCTTCCCAGACGATTCTAATGGGAAGGCAGGGCTAAGAATCACAGTCTCATACTAGGCACACAGCGGTTCAGGAATAATAAGAATAAGCTCTCTCTTAAAAATAAATGGAATGGGATTCCTTTAAGGTCATCAGCTGATTTTTCAGCAGAAACTTCAGGCCAGAAGGGAGGCAGGATATACTTAAGTAGCAAAAGGGAAAAACCTACAACCAAGATTACTCACCCTACCTAGCAAGGATCTCATTCAGATTCAGCAAGGATCTCACTCAGATTCATCAGAGAAACCAAAAGCTTTACAGACAAGCCAAAAGCTAAGAGAATTCATCATCACCAAATCATCTCTCCCACAAAAGCTAAAGATACTTCTTTAGGTGGGAGACACAAGAGAAGAAGAAAAGATCTGAAAAAATAAACCCCAAATAATAAAGAAAATGGTAATGGTAATAAGAATACACACAGAGATAATTACTTAAATGTAAATGAATTAAAAGCTCCAACCAAAAGACCGACTGGCTGAATGTATACAAAACCAAGACATATATATACACACTATCTTCAAGAGATCCACTTCAGATGCAGACAATACAAACTGACGGTGAGAGACTGGGAAAAGGTAAGTCCATGCAAATGGGAATCGAAAGCTGAAGCAGCAATACTCATATAAGGGAAGCTAGACTTTAAAATAAAGATGGGTCTGAGAGACAAGGAAAGACAACATAATGAAATGATCAAGGGATCAATCTAAGAGGAAAACATAAAATTATAAATATATATGCACTCAACACAGGAACACCTCAATACATAAGGCAAATGCTAGCAGCCATAAAAGGAGAAACTGACAGTAGTAACACAATGAGAGAGGAGGACTTTTAACACTCTGCTTATACAAATGAACAGATCATCCAGAGAGAAAATAAACAGAAGCCTAATTTTTTTTAAGTATTCAAAACGTATTCACAGCCTTACCTGGCACACAATGCATAATAAAAGTACATATGCAAATATCAAACCAGCAACTGAAAATTTTCCAGAGATTTGCCTTATTAAAATAAGCTCCATTTCCAACGGTTTCAAAGTTCAATTAAAGGATAAGTCACCTTATTTCTTTTTAGGAAACACAAGCTTTAAATGACACAATAGACCAGACTGACATAACTGATATTTATAGGACATTCCATCCTAAAGCAGCAGAATGCATTTTCTTCTCAAGTGCACACAGAACATTGTCCAGGACAGATTACATCTTGGGTCAGAAATCAAGTCTCAGTAAAATTTAAAAAATTTAAATCAAACATCTTTCAAACCACAGCTCTATGAGATTAGAAATTACAGGGAAAAAAAAACTGTAAAAATCATGAACACGTGGAAGCTAAACAATACTCTCCTAAATAACTAAGAGTTCACTAAAGAAATCAAAGAGGAAATTTAAAAATATATAAAAACAAATGACAATGAAAACACAATGACCCAAAACCTAAGGGATATAGCAAAAGCAGTCCTAAGAGGGAAATTTATAGCAACTCAATCCTACCTCAAGAAACAAGAAAAATTGCAAACAACCTAAGTTTACCCCTAAAGCAACTAGAGAAAGAAGAACAACAAAACCCAAAGTTAGTAGAAGAAAAAAAAAATCACAAAAATCAGAACAAAAATACATGAAATAGAAATGAAGAAAATAGAAAAAAAAAAATCAATGACTAACGGCTGGTTCTTTGAGAAGATAAAACTTACAAACCATTAGCCAGACTCACGGAGAAGGCAATGGCACCCCACTCCAGTACTCTTGCCTAGAAAATCCCATGGATGGAGGAGCCTAGTAGGCTGCAGTCCATGGGGTCGCTACAAGTCGGATACGACTGAGCGACTTCACTTTCACTTTTCACTTTTCACTTTCATGCATTGGAGAAGGAAATGGCAACCCACTCCAGTGTTCTTGCCTGGAGAATCCCAGGGACGGGGGAGCCTGGTGGGCTGCCGTCTATGGGGTCGCACAGAGTCGGACACGACTGAAGTGACTTAGCAGCAGCCAGACTCAACAAGAGAAAAAAAAGGGAGAGGATTCAAATTAATAAAATTAGAAATGAAAAAGGAGAAATTACAACTGACACTGCAGAAATACAAAGGATCACAAGAGACTGCTCTAAGCAACTATGTGCCAATAAAATGGACAACCTGGAAGAAATGGACAAACTCTTAGAAAGGTACAACCTTTCAAGACTGAACCAGGAAGAAATAGAAAATATAAACAGACCAATTACAAATAATGAAATTGAAAGTGCAATTAAAAATCTTCCAACAAACAGAAGTCCAGGACCAGATGGCTTCACAGGAGAATTGTGTCAAACATTTAGAGAAGCATTAACTCCATTATTCTCAAAACTCTTCCAAAAAACTGCATATGAAAGAACACTCCCCAAGTTCACACTCCCCAAGTTCATCTTATGAGACCATCATCACCCTGATAAGAAAGCCAGATAAAGGTACCACAAGTAAAGAAAATTACACACCAACATCACTGATAAACAGATGTAAAAACCTTCAACAAAATACCAGCAAACAGAATCCAACAGTATATCAAAAGGATTATACACCATGATCAAGTGCGATTTATCCTAGGGGTGCAAGGATTCTTCAATTTATGCAAATCAATGGGATACACCATATTATCAATTAAAGAATAAAAACCATATGATCATCTCAATAGATACATAAAAAGCTTTTGAAAAAATTCAACATCCATTTATGGTAAAAACTCCCCAGATATTGGGCATAGAGGGAACTACCTCTATCAACCTAATAAAGGCCATATATGACAAACCCACTGCAAACATTCTCAATGGTAAAGAAACAAAACCATTTCCTCTAAGATCTGAAATAAGATAAGGATGTACATTCTAACCACTATTACTCAACATAGTTTTGGAAGCTGTAGCCATGGCAATCAGAGAAGGAAAAGAATTCAAATTGGAAAAGAAGAAGCAAAACTATCACTGTTTGCAGATGACATGATAGATGACTTCACATAGAAAATCCTAAAGATACCACCAGAATACTACTATAGTTAATGAATGAATCATTGTCAATGAATCTGATAAAGTTGCAAGATACAAAATCGATGCACAGAAATCTCTTGCATTCCTAAACACTAATCATTAAAGATCAGAAAGAAATTAAGGGAAAATACCATTTTTTAATACTACAGCAACAAGAATAAAATACCTAGGAATAAACCTGATTCAAGGAGGTAAATGACCAGTACTCCGAAAACTTTAAGACACTGATGAAAGAAATCAGAGAAGACACAAACATAGAGATATACCATGTTCTTAGATAGGAAGATCAATCAATATTGTGAAAATGACTATACTACCTAAAGCAATCTACAGGCTCAAAACAATTCCTATGAAATTATCCATGGCATTTTTCATAGAATTAGAACAAAAAGTGCCGGGGGCCAGCATGAGGAACTCCGCCCATGGCAAAGGTCAGGAGGAAGGGGGCTTGGCATACGCAAAGGCGTGATCAAGCCTCAGGAAACCCCCTGCTCCCGAGCATCTAACCCCAAAACCAGAGTCTGTTTTATGCTCTCACCTACACCTCTGACTTTACGGGGGACTCTCCCCCATAACCGTTTTTCTTGGAGAAGGAGTAAACGTGCAGCTCCAAGGCAATAAAAATTCTTGGGTGTGACAAGAGTGTTTCAGCTTACGGACTCCTCTGAAGGTTATCTAGCCCACCTGTATAGGTTCGTCAGGCCACATGTGATTGTTTACAGCCTCCCAACCTGACAGGCATGAGATGTTTTAGACTTACTAAAGGCAAATCCTTTTGGGGAGTTGGAAATTATTAGTATAGTGGGTTGGTTAGGAATTATATTGGTGAAGGGTTTTTCATTTGTTGTGTCAATAATTGCTGCTAATTCCCTGCCCTAGGTGGGACAAGGATGTCTCAGGTTAAACCTCTCTGCTGACAGACTAGCTTGTGTGACAGGATTATCCATACTCCTGCCACTACGCACATGATTGTTTACTATCTCTCAACCATAAACAGCACAGAGTTTTGGAGTATTTTGAGAGTCTTAATTAGCATAGGGCTTTGTCTTCTTGTTGAGTCAATGATTGCCGCCAGGCCTCCGTATCCTTAGGCACCTGGGAATATATTAATCAATGTATTTGGAATATAGAAAAGGAAATATAGTAGTTTTTAAAGTTAGCAATACTAGACTTTTTGAGTTAATAAATTTTCTCTTTTGTAATAGATCACTGTACTTTGTTAATGTGTCCTTGCTATGTAAAAATGTAACTTTATCACTATCTTAAGACTAAAATAGATCTTAAGGGGAACATTGGTGAAAGGATTTTCATTTGTTGGGCTGATGTTTGCTGCTAAATTTCCATGTTCCCTACCCTTATAATGAATATAACTAACATATAGGAGAAATAAGTATTAACCTTTAAGCATATAGGAGAAATAAGCATTAACCTTTAAGATTAATCATGTTAACCTTGGGTTAAATAAATTCCTTTCTTGATTGTAACTCACTACACCCTCACCCTATAGGAATGTAACTTTATTTGGAGGGTGGTGCCTGGTTTAAGAAAAAACACCCTTGGAAAAAATAAGTTTTTGGTTATCAGAAAGAAAGGATCATAAAATCCCTAAGACCTTTTTATGTGAAGCACCTGATTTTGATAAAGGTCAGGACTGCTGACCCCCACATGACTCTGTATTCATCCCTATATGTAACAAAAGGTATAAAAGCAAACACAAAAATAAACAAATCGGATCAGTTTCCGGAAAGACTGATTCCCCCATGTCGCTTCTTTCTTGCTCCTGTTTCTCTGGCTGAATTCCCATCTGGATTCAGCCTCCTTTTCTCCACTACACTATCTCCTAATACACTATCTGTTTCTAATCTCTCTATATATCTGTAATTAAATATGTATTTTTCCAAAGACGCTGACGCCGTCCCCACCTTCGAATTCCCTGGATCCACCGGGGCTGGACCCCGGCAAAAAAGTTTTATAATTTGTATGGAAACACAAAATACCCCAAATAACCAAAGCAATCTTGGGAAAGAAAAATGGAACTGGAGGAATCAGGTTCCTTGACTTCAGACTATACTGCAAGCAACAGTGATCAAGATAGGCTGGTACTGGCGCAAAAACAGACATATACATCAGTAGAACAAGATAGAAAGCTCAGAGATAAATCCATTCACCTACGATCGCCTAATCTTATGGCAAAAGAAGCAAGACTATACAATGGAGAAAAGACAATCTCTTCAATAAGTGGTACTGGGAAAACTGGACAGCTAGCTATATGTAAGAGAATGAAATTATAACACTCCTTAACATCATACACAAAAGTAAACAAAATGGATTAAAGACCCAAATGTAAGACCAGACAGTATAAAACTCCTCGAGGAAAATACAGACAGAATACTCTTTTTCAAAAATCACAGCAAGATCTTTTTTGACTTACTTCCTAGAGTAATAAAAAATAAAAACAAAAATAAACAGGACCTAATTAAGCTTAAAACTTTTTGCATAGCAAAGGAAACCATAAACAAGGTAAAAAGACAACCCTCAGAATGGGAAAAAATATTTGCAAGCACAGCAGCTGACAAGGGATTGATCTCCAAAATATGTAAACAGCTCATGAAACTCAGTATCAAACAAATGACCTAATCAAAAAATGAGCATTAGACCTTAGTAGACATTTCTCCAAAGAAGAGATACAGATGGCCAAGAGGCACATGAAAAGATGCTCAACATCAGTAATGATCAGAGAAATGCATATCCAAACTACTATAAGGTATCACACCTCATACTGGTCAGAATGACCATCATAAAAAAATTATAAACTATAAATCCTGGAGAGGGTGTGGAGAAAAGGGAACCCTCTTGCACTGTTGGTGGGAATGTACATTGATACAGCCACTATGAAGAACAGTATGGAGGCTCCTTAAAAAACTAAAAAGAGAACTAACATATGACTGAGCAATCACACTACCAGGCATATACTCTGAAAAAAAACCTTAATTCAAAAAGACACATGCATCCCAATGTTCATTACAGCACTGTTGACAATGGCCAGGACTTGGAAGCAACTTAAATGTCCACTAACAGACTGAATGGATAAAGAAGATCTGGTACCTGTATACAGTGGAATACTACTAGGCCATTAAAAGGAACATTACTCAGTCATTTTTACAGACATGGATGGATCCAGAGTCTGTCACACCTAGTGAAGTAAGTCAGAAAGAGAAAAACAAATATCCTATATTAACACATCTATGTGGGATCTAAAAAAATGAGCCCATATGCAGGGCTGGTATAGAGTTGCAGATGTAGAGAACAGACAAGGTGGACCGATCTGGGAGACTGGGAGTGATGTGCGCACTGCCACCTGTGAAAGAGACAGCTAGTGGGGACCTGCCAGACCGCCCAGGGAGCTCAGTTTGGTGCTCTGTGATGACCTAGACGAGTGGGATGGGAAGGATGCCCAAGAGGGAGGGAACAAATGCAGACGTACAGCTGATTCACTTCACTGAACAGCAGAAATTAACACAACATTGTAAAGCAACTACACCCTCAACTGAAAAAAACCCTCACAGATATAGAGAACAAGCTGTGGTTACAAGTAGGGAGGTGGTAAGGGAGGGTCAAGAGAGGGGAGGGGGATTAGAGAAACAAGCTATTGGTAATAAAATAAACAAGATGCAAGGATGTAATACACAGCACAGGGAATATAGCAAATATTTTCTAATAACTTCAAATGCAGTATAATCTATAGATTGAATATGTTGTACACCTAAAACATACTGTATATCAACTCTACTTCAATTAAAAAAAATGCAAAAAGGAAAAAAAAAAACACAAAAAGATGGAGGCTAAACAATGTGCTACCAAACAACCAATGGAACACTGAATAAATAAGAGAAAATAAAAAAACACTTAGAGACAAATGAAAATCCAAAACCTATGAGATGCAGCAAAAGCAGTTCTAAGAGGGTCATTTACACCAAAACAATCTTACCTCAGAAAATAAGAAAAATTGCAGACAACCTAAGCTTACAGCTTAGAGAAAAAAGAATAGAGTCATTAGAAGGAAAAAAATCATGAAGATCAGAGCAGAAATAAACAAAACAGAGATGAAGTAAATAGAAAATGTCAGTGAAACTAAAAGTTGGGTCTTTGAAAAGATAAAACTGATAAACCTTTAGCCAATCAAGAAAAAAAAGGAGAGGGTTCAAATCAACAAAATTAGAAATGAAAAAGGAGAAATTATAACTGACATCACAGAAATACAAAGGATCGTAAGAGATTACAACAAGAAATTTTTAATGTATGCCAATGAAATGGACAACCTATAAGAAATAGACAAATTCTTAGAAAGATACAATCTCCCAAGACTGAGCCAGGAGGAAATGGAAAACATAAACAGAACAATCACAAGTATTGAGATTGAAACTGTGATATAAAAACTCCCAACAAACAAAAATGCAAGACCAGATGACTTCATAGGTGAATTCTATCAAACAATTAGAGAAGAGTTAACATCTATCCTGAAACTCCTCCCCCAAATCACAAATTCTGTGTGACTACCCATCATCTTGATACCAAAACCAGACAAAGATACCACACACAAAAAAGAAAATTACAGGCCAATATCACTGATGAACTTAGACACAAAAGTCCCCAACAAAATTCTAGCAAACCAATAATACATTAAAAGAATTATACACTATAATCAAGTGAAATTTATCCCAGGGATGCAAGAATTTTTCAATATCCACAAAACAATCAGTGTGACACACTATATTAACCCACTGAAGAATAAAAATCATATGATCGTCAATAGATGCAGAAAAAGAATTTAACAAAATTCACCCCTTTATGATAAAAACTCTCCAGGAAGTGGATATTGAGGGAGTATACCTTAACATAATAATGGCCATATATGACAAACTCACAGCTAACAACCTATTCAACAGTGAAAAGCTGAAAGCATTTCCTGTAAGAACAGGAACAAAACAAGGATGTCCACTCTTGATAGTTTTATTCAACATAGTCTTGGACATCCTAGCCAAGGCAATCAGAGAAGAAAAAGAAAGAAAAGGAATCCAAATTGGAAAAGAAGTAAAACTGTCACTGTTTGCAGATTATCTAATACTATACATAGAAAATCCTAAAGATGCCACCAGAAAACTACCAGAGCTCAGAGCTCAGCAATGAATTTTGGTAAAGCTGCAGATATAAAATTAATGCACGTAATCTCTGAATTCCTAAACAATGATGACAAAGGATCAGAAAGAGAGATAAAGGAAAACAATCCCATTTACCATAGTAACAAAAAGGATAAATGCCTAGGAATAAACCTAAGGAAGTAAAAGGCCTGTACTCAGAAAACTGTAAGATACCAATGGAAGAAATCAAAGGACACAAACAGATGAAGAGATATACCATGTTCTCGGATTGGAAGAATCAATATTGTGAAAATGAATATACTACCCAAAGCAATCTACAGATTCAATGCAATTCCTATCAAATTAACAATGACATTTTTCATCTATAGAATTAGAACAAAAATTTTACAATTTGTATGGAAACACAGAAGACCTGAAGAGCCAAGCAATCTTGAGAAAGAAAAATGGAGCTGGAAGAATCAAGCTCCCTGACTTCAGGCTATGCTGCAAGCTACAGTAATCAAGATAGTATGGTACTAGCACAAAACAGAAATATAGATCAGTGAAACAGAATAGAAAGCCCAGAAATAAACTGATGAAATAAACAATTGATCTATGACAGAATAACTGATCTATGACAAAGGAGGCAAGATTACATAATGGAGAAAAGACAGTCACTTCAATAAGTGGTGCTGGGAAAACTGGACAACTACATGTAAAAGAATGAAATTAGAATACTCCCTAAAACCATACACAAAAATAAACTCCAGATGGATTAAAGATCTATATGTAAGACCAGACAACATAAAACTCTTAGAGAAAAACATAGGAAGAATACCATTTTACATAAATCACAGCAAGATCTTTTTTGACCCACTTCCCTGAGTGATGAAAACAAGAACAAAATAAGCAAATGGGACCTAATCAAACTTAAAAGCTTTTGCATAGCAAGAAAACCATCAACGAGATGAGAGGACAACCCTCAAAAGGAGAAAATATTTGCAAACAAAGCATCTGACAAGGGGAGTAATCATCAAAATACACAAACAGCTCATGAAACTCAATATTAAAAAAAACAAACAAAGAATCAAATCCAAAAATGGGCAGAAGACCTAAACAGATATTTCTCCAAAGATGATATATAAGATGGCCAAGAGGCACATGAAAAGATGCTCAACACCACTGATGATTAGAGAAAGACAGATCTTTCTTTGTAGAAAACTACAATGAGATATGACCTCACACTGGTCAGAATGGCCCTCATCAAAAAACCTACAAACAATAAGTGCTGGAGAGGGTGTGGAGAAAAGGGAACCCTCCTACACTGTTGGTGGGAATGTAGATTGGTGCAGCCACTATGGAAAAGTCTGGATGTTCCTTAAAAAACTAAAAACAGAGCTACCAGATGATCCAGCAGTCCCACTCCTGGGCCTTTACCTGGAGAAAACCATAAACTGAGAAGATATATGCACCCAGCATTCACTGCAGCATTATTTACAAAGTTAAGACACACGGATTAAGATGTTGTACATACAATGGAATACTACTCAGCCATCAAAAAGAATGAATAATGCCCTCTGAAGCAATACAGATGGACGTAGATTATCACACCAAATCAGACAGAGAAAGACAAACATGATATCACTTATATGCAGAATCTAAAAAAAAAAAATACAAATGAACTTATTTACAAGACAGAAACAGACTCACAGACTGAGAAAACAAGTCTTTGGTTACCAAAAGGATATGGTTAGGGGCGGGATAAATTAGGAGTTTGGGATTAACATGTACACACTACTATATATAAAATAGATAACAAGGACCTACTCTGTAGCACAGGGAGCTCCATTCAGTATTCTATGGTAACCTAAATGGCAAAAGAATTTGAAAAAATGATGCATGTATACGTATAACTGAGTCACTTTCCTGTACACCTGAAGCTAACACATTATAAATCAATTATATTCCAATATTAAATGAGTAAATAACAAATATGTTATAAATAATCAAATTATTGTATAAATAAATCATGATTCGGTTTATTTCAAATGGATGACAAAGCACTAGATAACTTCAAATTTTTGAAAGGTGAATGAGCACTATTAATCCAAAAACTACAGGCTTTTCGGCTTATCCTGCACTGGCCCCCAAGAGAAGTAATTTCTGTGTTCCATCACTTGAGGATATTTCCCTCCACTATGATCTAAATGGCTTGGATGCTTTCTTTGACAGAAAGCTTACAAAGGTAGAATATATATCTAGCTTCCGGTTGTATTGGTGGTGATCAGGGAGCAGTGGTGATCCGAGTGCTCTAACCCCTAAGGTAACCAATCTCATCAGCCAGCTGCTGCATCAAAAAGTTAGCCAGTGGCCCTGCTGGAGCCTTTGCCTCCACAGACTGGAGAGTGAGGCAGCCTCCAGCTCCCCGAAGGCAAGACAAGGAGCAGCTTCAGCCCCCTGAGTGTAACAACTTTCCTGCTCCGTGTCACCGGGCATCAGAAGAAACCACTGGTTCCAAAGTCCAACAGCCTGATGGAGATGGCAAATGGCCTTAATAAGCAGAGCCCTGGGGCATTTCCAGGGTCAGAGAGGACAGTGTGTCTAAGGAGGGGACCAGGAGCCAGCAGAGCCGGAGAAAGTCCCATATCGGTTCCACTTGTATTTTAAAACCTGGGCTAGAATGTTCTGGAAAAGGCAATGGCACCCCACTCCAGTACTCTTGCCTGGAAAATCCCATGGGCGGAGGAGCCTGGTAGGCTGTAGTCCATGGGGTCGCGAAGAGTTGGACACGACTGAAGCGACTTAGCAGCAGCAGCAGAATGTTCATCTGGGGAGGGCATGGGTTATTCTTTGTGTCTACAGATATTTCCAAATGACAGTACTTAGTATTAAGAAAACATGAGGTGATTATGTGAAATAATTCATTTAAATAACTGGTCTTTAATCGTGCCTGTACAATGGAATGATCTGAGGAATTAAGAAAGTCTTATGAGACAATAAAACTCCTAGAAGAGAGCTTAGGCAAAACATTCTCAGACATAAATCATACCAATGTTTTCTTAGATCAGTCTCCCAAGGGAATAGAAATAAAAACAAAAATAAATAAATTGGGACCTAATCTAACTTATAAGCTTTTGTAAATCAAAGGAAGCCATTTTTAAAACAATGAAAAGACAATCTACAGAACAGAATGGGAGAAAATATTTGCAAATAATGAAACAGATAAGGGCTTAATCTCCAGTATATATAAACAGTTCAAATAGCTCAACAGCAACAGAAAAACCCAATCAAAAAATGGGCAGAAGACTTTGTAACAGACATTTCTCCAAAGAAGACATGCAAATGGCAAGTAGGCATGTGAAAAGATGCTCAATATCAATAATTATTAGAGACATGCAAATCAAAACTACAATGATGTACTACCTCAAACCAGTAAGAATGGCCATCATTTAAACATCCACAAATAACAAATGCTGAGGGGGGGTGCAGAGAAAAGGGAACCCTCCTACACTATTGGTGGTAATGTAAGTTTGTGCAGCCACTATGGAAAACAGTATGGCGATTCCTCAGAAAACTAAGAATAGAACTACCATATGATCCAGCAACCCTACTCCTGGGCATATCTGGATAAAGCTATAATGCATTAAAGACCTAAATGTAAGGGCAGAAGCTATAAAATGCTTCAAGGAAAACACAGGTAGAACACTCTTTCATAGCAAGATCTTTCTTGACCTACCTCAAAGTAATGAAAATAAAAATAAACAAACAGGACTCAAGTACACTTAAAAGCTTCTGCACTGAAAAGGAAACCATAAACAAGATGAAAAGACAAACCAAGAATGGGAGGAAATACTAACAAAGCAACTGACAAGTGATTATCTCTAAAATATACAAATAGCTCAAGACACTCAGTATCAAAAAAAAACTAACCCAGTCAAAAAGAGGGCAGAAGACCTAGACATTTCTCCAAAAAAAGAGATACAGATGGCCAACAGGCACATGAAGAGATACTCGACATCACTAATTATTACAGAAATGCAGATCAAAACTCTGAGTATATCACCTCAAACTGATCAGACTGGCCGTCAACAAAAAATCTACAAACGATAAATCCTGTAGAGGGATGTGGAGAAAAGGCAACCCCCCTGTACCACTGGTGGGAATATAAGTTGGTGCAGATACTATGGAAAACAGTATAGCGTTTCCTCAGAAAACTAAGAATTATCCTATCAGCCAGCAATCCCGCTAATGGGCATACACCCTGAGAAAAATAAAATTCAAAAAGACATCTGCACCCCAAAGTTCACTGCAGCACTTTACAATAGCCAGAACGTGGAAGCAACCTAAATGTCCACAGACAGATGAAAGGATAAAGATGTGGTGTGTGTATACGCACAATCATAAAAAGGAGTGAAACTGGGTCATTTGTAGAGACATAGATGATCCCTACATTAGGAGTGAAGTCAGTCAAAAAGAGAAAGAACAAGTCCTGTATATGAATGCATGTATGTGGAATCCATATGGTACAGATGAACCTATTTGCAGGGCAGGAAGAGACACACAAATGTAGAGAACAGATGGCAGTGAAGGGTGGGATGAATCGGGACACTGGGATTGACATGCGTGCACTGCCAGGCAGCTAGTGGGAACTGACCATGTCGTGCGGGAAGCTCGGCTCTGAGCTCTGTGGCGACCTGGGGTGGGGAGGGACAGAGGGCGGGCTGAGAGGGAGGGGATCTGTGTACACACACAGCTGAGTCACTTACTTGCACAGCAGAAACTTAACACCACTGTAAAGCGACTATACTCCAATTTTTTTTTAAGTGGCTATTACCACATGACAGCAGATTCCCCCTGAAAAGCATGGCTCAGTCATCACAGATGTTTCCTCAAACTTTCCAACTGGTTTCTTTTTTTCCTAAATAGTTGGAATTTATGAACATGTTTTTTACCCTCTGAGCAGATGTTCTCACCTGGTGCTTTCTAGAGTCTTGCTTAGGTTTTGATACTTCCAGTGGGGACAGCATCTGCCTACAGTGACTGAACTTAAGAGTCTGTTTGGTCTGCAGGTAGCTTAACATGTATAGACCTCAAATGCCTTTTGTAGTTGGAGTAATTTAAGGATCTGACTTCAAGAAAATGCAGATGTAGCTCCTTCCTTAGCTTCTAGAAATCCCTGAAGTCCCCAGAATGGTTCCCAGGATTTGGGCAAATGAGACATCTCAAGTGCAATTGTCACAGAGGCCCCACTTGACAGTGAGTATTGATTCAAATGTTGTGTCTGTCCTCTGTTTACATGTTGCGAATGTAGAAAGCCGAAAAGCAGAAGCCGGGAATCACTCCTCCCGGGGAAAGGGCTGGCGGGAGGGTGGCTCCTGTTGACACAAGAGCTATTCAGGGCACACAGGGTCTGGGGACAGGGCAGGAGAATTCAGAAACAAAGATGCCCACATAAACAGAGAAGACTGGGGAGAGCAAGCCTATCTTCGACCTCGCAGTTTTAGAGTCAGAAGGTGAGGCGTGTGGGAGGGAGACCATTCTAAGAGGCCCCTCTCCTCTCGGATAGCCCCTCATCCTCTCCTTCCTCCTCAGAGCTTGAGCTCTTCCAGCAGGCCCCTCCCCACTTCTCCCACATCCTCCTCAACCTCAATCCTTTCCTCCAGCTTATAGACAGGTTGCCCACTTCCTTGCCCCAGCCCCTAATGTCTGTCTCTCCTTCAGAGAAGACCCGCAGAGCCCAGTCTGGGTCTCCAGGCCACCCTCCACCCAACACCCCGGAAGGGCTCCCTCCAGGGGTACCCAAACCTCCAAACTGCCATGCCCAGCGCACATCTGAGACAGGCTGGGGCCTGGGACCCTCCGCTCTAGCACTGCAATGCTTACCCCAGGCACCCCTCTCCTCCAGCAACAAAATACAAAGAAACTGGATGGGACTAAAAATAACTGCATGCATGCTCAGTAATGGCACCCCACTCAAGTACTCTTGCCTGGAAAATCTCATGGATGGAGGAGCCTGGTAGGCTGCTATCCATGGGGTCGCTAAGAGTCGGACATGACTGAGCGACTTCACCTTCAGGCACTGGAGAAGGAAATGGCAACCCACTCCAGTGTTCTTGCCTGGAGAATCCCGGGGATGGGGGAGCCTGGTGGGCTTCCATCTATGGGGTCGCACAGAGTCAGACACGACTGAAGTGACTTAGCAGTAGCAGCAGCAGTAGTATGCTCAGTAAGGGCAAATTCCTGAGGAAGATACAAAAAAATCAAAATGCTACCTCTAAGAGCCCATGGCAAAAGCAGAGTGCTGCACGTGCCCCGGGCACACAATACCACCTAAGGGCCTACCCCTCTGCCGACCGCTGGACACACCCCTACAACACCCCATGTAAGGAATAAGCTTGACCCCCTCAGCAAGTGAGCGAGCAAGGGACCTCCTGTTACTCGTTCCCCCCAACCCCCACCGCAGCAGGGGCCCCAGTAAAGCCTCGCCTGAACAATTTCTATCAATTAAGGAGGCCAATAACCCTGTTGCACCAGGACCCAGGAGAAAGGAGCAATGACCCCACAAGAGGCTGAGCCAGACTTGCCTGTGAGGGTCTGGGAGTCTCCGGTGAAGGCGTGGGTCAACAAGTGGCTGCTGTGGGGTCAGGGGCACTGAATACAACAGTCCTGGGAGCTGCAGCTGCTGGCAGAAGCCCTTTTGAACAGAGGCTCGCGCTATCCTATCTATACTCCCACCATAGTTTGGCCTTGGGCCAAACTACAGGGAGGGAACACAGCCCTACCCATCAACCGAAAATTGGATTAAAGATTTACTGAGCATGGCCCCGCCCATCAGAGCAAGACTCAGATTCTCCCACAGCCAGTTCCTCCCATCAGGAAGCTTCCATAAGCCTCTTATCCTTATCCATCAGAAGGCAGACAGAATGGAAACCACAATTACAGAAAACTGACCTAAATCAAATCCCTTATGATTATACAGTGGAAGTGAGAAATAGATTTAAGGGACTAGATCTGATAGACAGAGTGCCTGATGAACTATGGAATGAGGTTCGTGACATTGTACAGGAGACAGGGATCAAGACCATCCCCATGGAAAAGAAATGCAAAAAAGCAAAATGGCTGTCTGGGGAGGACTTACAAATAGCTGTGAAAAGGAGAGGCAAAAAACAAAGGAGAAAAGGAAAGATATAAGCATCTGAATGCAGAGTTCCAAAGAATAGCAAGAAGAGATAAGAAAGCCTTCTTCAGTGATCAATGCAAAGAAATAGAGGAAAAGAACAGAATGGGAAAGACTAAGATCTCTTCAAGAAAATTAGAGATACCAAGGGAACACTTCATGCAAAGATGGGCTCGATAAAGGACAGAAGTGGTATGGACCTAACAGAAGTAGAAGATATTAAGAAGAGGTGGCAAGAATATACAGAAGAACTGTACAAAAAAGATCTTCATGACCCGGATAATCACGATGGTGTGATCACTCATCTAGAGCCAGACATCCTGGAATGTGAAGTCAACTGGGCCTTAGCAAGCATCACTAGGAACAAAGCGAGTGGAGGTGATGGAATTCCAGTTGAGCTATTTCAAATCCTGAAAGATGATGCTGTGAAAGTGCTGCACTCAATATGCCAACAAATTTGGAAAACTCAGCAGTGGCCACAGGACTGGAAAAGGTCAGTTTTCATTCCAATCCCAAAGAAAAGCAATGCCAAAGAATGCTCAAACTACCGCACAATTGCACTCATCTCACACGCTAGTAAAGTAATGCTCAAAATTCTCCAAGCCAGGCTTCAGCAATATGTGAATTGTGAACTTCCTGATGTTCACGCTGGTTTTAGAGGCAGAGGAACCAGAGATCAAATTGCCAACAACCGCTTGATCATCGAAAAGGCAAGAGAGTTCCAGAAAAACATCTATTTCTGCTTTATTGACTATGCCAAAGCCTTTGACTGTGTGCATCACAATAAACTGTGGAAAATTCTGAAAGAGATGGCAATACCAGACCACCTGACCTGCCTCTTGAGAAATCTGTATGCAGGTCAGGAAGCAACAGTTAGAACTGGACATGGAACAGCAGACTGGTTCCAAATAGGACAAGGAGTACGTCAAGGCTGTATATTGTCACCCTGCTTATTTAACTTATATGCAGAGTATATCATGAGAAACGCTGGGCTGGAAGAAGCACAAGCTGGAATCCAGATTGCCAGGAGAAATATCAATTACCTCAGATAGGCAGATGACACCACCCTTATGACAGAAAGTGAAGAGGAACTAAAAGCCTCTTGATGAAAATGAAAGAGGAGAGTGAAAAAGTTGGCTTAAGGCTGGACATTCAGAAAACGAAGATCATGGCATCTGGTCCCATCACTTCATGGGAAATAGATGGGGAAACAGTGGAAACAGTGTCAGACTTTATTTTTTGGGCTCCAAAATCACTGCAGATGGTGACTGCAGCCATGAAGTTAAAAGACGCTTACTCCTTGGAAGAAAAGTTATGAGCAACCTAGATAGCATATTCAAAAGCAGAGACATTACTTTGCCAACGAAGGTCCGTCTAGTCAAGGCTATGGTTTTTCCAGTAGTCATGTATGGATGTGAGAGTTGGACTGTGAAGAAGGCTGAGTGCCGAAGAATGGATGCTTTTGAACTGTGGTGTTGGAGAAGACTCTTGCGAGTCCCTTGGACTGCAAGGAGATCCAACCAGTCCATTCTGAAGGAGATCAGCCCTGGGATTTCTTTGGAAGGACTGATGCAGAAGCTGAAACTCCAGTACTTTGGCCACCTCATGCGAAGAGTTGTGCTGCGATTCATGGGGTCGCAAAGAGTTGGACACGACTGAGTGACTGAACTGAACTGAACCAAACTGATCACTTGGATCATAGTCTTGTCTAACTCAATGTAACTATGAGCTATGCTGTGTAGGGCCACCCAAGATGGATGGGTCATGGTGCAGAGTTCTGACAAAACATGGTCCACTGGAGAAGGGAATGGCAAACCACATCAGCATTCTTGCCGTGAGAACCCTATGAACAATATGAAAAGGCAAAAAGATCTGGCACTGAAAGATAAATTCCCCAGGTCAGTAGATGCCCAATATGCTACTGAAGAAGAGTGCAGAAATAGTTTCAAAAAAATGAAAAGGCTGAGCCAAAGCAAAGACAGTGCCCAGCTGTGGATGTGACTGGTGATGGAAGTAAAGTCTGATGCTATAAAAAACAATACTGCACATGAACCCAGAATGTTAGGTACATGAATCAAGGTAAATTGGAAGTGGTCAAAAACAGGAGATGGCAGGGAACATCAACATTTTAGGAATCAGTGAACTAAAATGGACTGGAATGGGTGAATTTAATTCAGATGACCATTATAATTCAGATGACCATTATAATAGTAGTATTGTGGGCAAGAATCACTTAGAAGAAATGGAGTTACCCTCATAATCAACAGAAGAGTCCAAAATGCAGTACTTGGGGACCATCTCAAAAATGACAGAATGATCACTTAGTTTCCAAGGCAAACCATTGGAAATCCATCACGGTAATCCAAGTCTATACCCCAACCACTAATACCAAAGAAGTTAAACAGTTCTATGAAGACTTACAAGACTTTCTAGAACTAACACCAAAAAAAGGTGTCCTTTTCATCTTAGGGGACTGGAATGCAAAAGTAGGAAGTCAAGAAACACCTGCAGTAACAGGCAAGTTTGGTTTTGGAATACAAAATGAAGCAGGGCAAAGGCTAACAGAGTTTTGCCAAGAGAACGCACTGGTCATAGCAAACACCCTCTTCCAACCACACAAGTGATGACTCTACATATGGACATCACCAGATGGTCAATACCAAAATCAGACTGATTATATTCTTTGCAGCCAAAGATGGAGAAGCTCTATACTGTCACCAAAAACAAGACGGGGAGCTGTGGCTCAGATTATGAACTCCTTATTGTCAAATTCAGACTTAATTTGAAGAAAGTAGGGAAAACCACTAGACCATTCAGTTCAGTTCAGTTCAGTCGCTCAGTCGTGTCCAGCTCTTTGCAACCCCATGAATTGCAGCACGCCAGGCCTCCCCGTCCATCACCAACTCCTGGAGTTCACTCAGACTCACGTCTATCAAGTCAGTGATGCCATCCAGCCATCTCGTCCTCTGTCGTCCCCTTCTTCTCCTGCCCCCAATCCCTCCCAGCATCAAAGTCTTTTCCAATGAGTCAACTCTTCGCATGAGGTGGCCAAAGTACTGGAGTTTCAGCTTTAGCATCATTCCTTCCAAAGAAATCCCAGGGCTGATCTCCTTCAGAATGGACTGGTTGGATCTCCTTGCAGTCCAAGGGACTCGCAAGAGTCTTCTCCAACACCACAGTTCAAAAGCATCCATTCTTTGGCGCTCAGCCTTCTTCACAGTCCAACTCTCACATCCATACATGACTACTGGAAAAACCATAGCCTTGACTAGACGGACCTTCATTGGCAAAGTAATGTCTCTGCTTTTGAACATGCTATCTAGGTTGCTCATAACTTTTCTTCCAAGGAGTAAGCGTCTTTTAACTTCATGGCTGCAGTCACCATCTGCAGTGATTTTGGAGCCCAAAAAATAAAGTCTGACACTGTTTCCACTGTTTCCCCATCTATTTCCCATGAAGTGATGGGACCAGATGCCATGATCTTCGTTTTCTGAATGTCCAGCCTTAAGCCAACTTTTTCACTCTCCTCTTTCACTTTCATCAAGAGGCTTTTTAGTTCCTCTTCACTTTCTGTCATAAGGGTGGTGTCATCTGCCTATCTGAGGTAATTGATATTTCTCCTGGCAATCTGGATTCCAGCTTGTGCTTCTTCCAGCCCAGCGTTTCTCATGATATACTCTGCATATAAGTTAAATAAGCAGGGTGACAATATACAGCCTTGACGTACTCCTTGTCCTATTTGGAACCAGTCTGCTGTTCCATGTCCAGTTCTAACTGTTGCTTCCTGACCTGCATACAGATTTCTCAAGAGGCAGGTCAGGTGGTCTGGTATTGCCATCTCTCTCAGAATTTTCCAGTTTACTGTGATGCACACAGTCAAAGGCTTTGGCATAGTCAATAAAGCAGAAATAGATGTTTTTCTGGAACTCTCTTGCTTTTTCAATGACCCAACGAATGTTGGCAATTTGATCTCTGGTTCCTCTGCCTTTTCTAAAACCAGCATGAACATCAGTAAGTTCACAGTTCACATATTGCTGAAGCCTGGCTTGGAGAATTTTGAGCATTACTTTACTACCGTGTGAGATGAGTGCAATTGTGCGGTAGTTTGAGCATTCTTTGGCATTGCCTTTCTTTGGGATTGGAATGAAAACTGACCTTTTCCAGTCCTGTGGCCACTGCTATGAAAACTGACCTTTTCCAGTCCTGTGGCCACTGCTGAGTTTTCCAAATTTGTTGGCATATTGAGTGCAGCACTTTCACAGCATCATCTTTCTATGACCTAAATAAAATCTCTTATGATTACACAGTGGAAGTGAAAAATAGACTTAAGGGACTAGATCTGATAGACAGAGTGTCTAAAGAACAATGGATGGAAGTTCATGACATTGTACAGGAGGCTGTGATCAAAACCATCCCCAAGAAGTAGAAATGCAAAAAGGCAAAATGGTTATCCGAGGAGGCCTTACAAATAGCCATGAAAAGAAGAGAAGCAAAAGGCAAAGGAGAAAAGAAAAGATATATCCATCTGAAGTCAAGAGTTCCAAAGAATAGCAAGGAGAGACAAGAAAGCCTTCCTAAGTGATCAACGTAAAGAAAGAGAAGAAAACAATAGAATGGAAAAGACTAGAGATTTCTTCAAGAAAATATGTGAAAAATATTTATAGATAATATATAGATAATTTTTAACAAATTGCATACAGTCTCACTAGACGTAAAAGAAGGAAAATGTGCCCCATCCACCATGGTGACTGTTTCTGGGTTCTTGTTGTTCTCCGTCCTCCAGGCCTTATGCACGTGTATGATGTCGATATTTGTCATGATAGTGTGAAAGCAGCTGTGGATTTTATTTCAACCACTTTGACAGAGACAGATAAAGAGTTAGAGGAATTACTTGCATATAGTGGCTCAGACAGTGAAGCGTCTGCCCACAATGCGGGAGACCCAGGTTCGATCCCTGGGTTGGAAAGATGCCCTGGAAAAGGAAATGGCAACCCACTCCAGTACTCTCGCCTAGAAAATCCCATAGATGGAGGAGCCTGGAGGGCTACAGTCCATGGGGTCGCAAAGAGTCGGACAAGACTGAGTGACTTCACTTTCAAGAAAATTAGAGACTGCAAGTGAACATTTCATGGAAAGATGAGCACAATAAAGGAGAGAAAGGTCCATACCATTTCTGTATGGACCTAACAGAAGCAGAAGACATTAAAAAGAAGGGGCAACAATATTCATAAGAACTATACAAAAAAGATTTAAATGACCCAGATAACCACAATGGTGTGATCACTCACCTAGAGCCAGACATCCTGGAATGTGAAGTCAAGTGGGCATTAGGAAGCATCACTACAAACAAAGCTAGCGGAGGTGATGAAATTCCAGTTGAGCTATTTCAAATCCTAAAAGATGATGCTCTGAAAGTGCTGCACTCAATATGCCAGCAAATATGGAAAACTCAGCAGTGGCCTCAGGACTGGAAAAGGTCAGTTTTCATTCCAATCCCAAAGAAAGGCAATGCCAAAGAATGTTCAAAAGTGTGTGTGAGTCACTCATTCATGTCCAGCTCCTTGGAAACCCATGGACTGTAGCCTGCCAGGCTTCTCTGTCCATGGAATTCTCCAGGCAAGAATACTGGAGCGGGTTGCCAGTCCCTTCTCCAAGAATGTTCAAACGACCACACAATTGCACTCATCTCACATGCTAGCAACCTGGAGAAGGGAAAGGCTACCCACTCCAGTATACTGGCCTGGAGAATTCCATGGACTGTATAGTCCACGGGGTCGCAGAGAGTCAGACATGACTGAGCGACTTTCACTCACTCACACGCTAGCAAAGTGATGCTCAAAATTCTCTAAGTGAGGCTTCAATGGTACATGAACCAAGAATTTCCAGATGTTCAAGCTGGATTTAGAAAAGGCAGAGGAACCAGAGATCAAATTGCCAACATCTGTTGGATCACTGAAAAACCAAGAGAGTTCCAGAAAAACATATTCTTCTGCTTTATTGACTATGCTAAAGCCTTTGACTATGTGGATCGCAACAAACTGGAAAATTCTGAAAGAGATGGGAATACCAGACCACCTGACCTGCCTCCTGAGAGATTGGTATGCAGGTTAAGAAGCAACAGTTAGAACTGGACATTAAACAACAGACTGGTTCCAAATAGGAAAAGGAGTACATCAAGGCTGTATATTGTCACCCTGCTTATTTAATTTATCTGCAGAGTACATCATGCAAAATGCTGGGCGGGATGAAGCACAAGCTGGAATCAAGATTGCTAGGAGAAATATCAATAACCTCAGATACACAGATGACACCACCCTTATGGCAGAAAGTGAAGAACTAAAGAGCCTCTTGATGAAAGTGAAAGAGGAGAGTGAAAAGCTGGTTTAAAACTCAATATTCAAAAAACGAAGATCATGGCATATGGTCCCATCACTTCATGGCAAACAGATGGGGAAACAAAGGAAACAGTGACAGACTTTATTTTCTTGGGCTCCAAAATCACCGCAGATGGTGAGGGCAGCCATGAAATTAAAAGATGCTTGCTCCTTGGAAGAAAAGCTATGACTAACCTAGACAGCATGATAAAAAGCAGAGACATTACTTTACCGACAAAGGTCCACCTAGCCAAAGCTATGGTTTTTCCAGTAGTCATGCCCTGATGTGAGAGTTCAACCATAAAGAAAGCAGAGCTCCGAAGAACTGATGCTTTTAAACTGTGGCTGGAGAAATCATGAGATTCCCTTAGACTGTAAGGAGATCCAACCCGTCAATCCTAAAGGAAATCAGTCCAGAATACTCATTGGAAGGACTGATGCTGAAGCTTCAATACTTTGGCCACCTGATGTGAAGAACTGACTCATTGGAAAAGACACTGATGCTGGGAAAGATTAAAGGCAGGTGGAGAGGGGATGACAGAGGATGAGATGGTAGGATGGCATCACCAACTCAATGGACATGTGTCTGAGCAAGCTCCAGGAGTTGGTGATGGACAGGGAGGCCTGGCGTGCTGCAGTCCATGGGGTCGCAAAGAGTCAGACATGACTGAGCTGAACAACTCTGATCAGTAACATACTTTGTGGTAGTCAATGTGGGCACTTGTCCCCTTCTAGGAAGAGGATCTGGGGACCTCCAGGGCCACCAAAAGCAGCTTCCCTGTGGATCTCAAGCGGCTGCCTGAACCTTTTGTTTCACTGTCTGCCTTCCCATCCCCTGGGGCCTCAGGACCCTCACTCAAGAAACACTTCCCCCTCCCCTTTGTCCCTCTCCCTCTCCAAAAGCTTCCCTTGTGGCTCAGCTGGTGAAGAATCCACCTTCAGTGCAGGAGACCTGGGTTCGATCCTGGGATTGGGAAGATCCCCTGGAGAAGGGAAAGGCTACCCACTCCAGAATTCTGGCCTGGGGTCACAAAGAGTCGGACATGACACAGCTACTTTCACTTCACTCCCCTAAAATCTCCCTACTTCTCCGTCCTCTCCTCTCTGTCCTCTTACTTCCATGCTCTTCTTCTGAGACCGGACATGGGGCAGCTCCAGCATCACTCCTCTCAGCCTGTGAGATCGCTGGCTGTCAGGGCCTATGTTGACGGATGACCAGCACAGGTGGGAGAGCTCGCCACTCGCTTTGCAGACTTTGGGCCAGTGGGTTCTCCCTGACCAGAGCTTTGGGAGAATCACCTTTATTATCCTGCTGCCAAGAGAAGTCCTGTGGGGACAGGTTGAAGCGGCAGATTTCTATATGCTGGTGGATGTGTGGATGAGGGGCCCACCTGTGGGGTTGAGGACCCATAGATACTAGCCAGCTTCTGGTTTTGATCACCTCAGTGGGCACTGGACAGGGCGCTCCCTCCTTCCTTGCTCCTTTCTGGAAACGAGCAGGTTGGTGCTTGAAAGGGCGCAGCAGGGGTGGGTTGAGCTAGCCACCTCTGCCTCTGCCTCTTTCTCTGACTTTTCTGTCCCTCCTCCTCTACTCTCCTTTGGTCCTCACCCCTACACTGCTGTCCCCTTTATCCTGAAACTTCTAGCTTGGGCCTTTGTTTTGTGATTGGTATTTCGGTGTTGTAGTTTTGTCTGGCCAGCTGCCCCTGGAGCACTTAAGCCTTGAAACACAAACACAGCCCACACTGCCTGAGACTCCAGCCTTGGGTTACCTAGTAAGATTTTAAAGAACAAAAAGAAAATGTAGGAGCTTGTACTTTTCTCTCCTCTGCCTTTGCAATGTAACTATTCTGCCCAGACTCTTCAGAACTAACTACCTGGTTCCTCTATAGCCCCCAAAATTGACAGAAAAAAGAGGGCCATTTTAGATTCAAGCGGGAAAACTATAAGATCTCTGGTTCCATACAAATTAACTTGTCTAGCTTAAGCTTGTGGGTTTTATACAGACCTGTCCTTACAGTAATAAGCATAATACTTTCACTGTACCTAGGATTATTGAAAATCATTAAGCATATTCTTTCTGTTAAAATATCCATCAACAGGAAAAAAAATCTGATATGATTAAATTTTTAAGTAACATTTAATTTAAATTTAACATTTCCTTGATGGCTCAGAAGGTAAAGAATCCACCTGCAAATCAGGAGATGTGGGTTTGATCCCTGAGTTGGGAAGATCCCCAGAAGGGAATGCCTACCCATTCCAGTATTCTTGCCAGGAATATTCCATGGACAGAGGAGCCTGGCAGGCTACAGTCCATGGGGTCACAAAGAGTTGGATAAGACTGAGTAACTAATACACCAAAGTAAATGTAACTGAAATAAGAACCTCTTGGAAAATTCTATAGGAATAACTATACTTTGGAAATGTCCATCTACAGCAGTCTCTCTAAATTTTGGCAAATTTGAAACTAAATCAAGTTAAATGATAGGAAGTAACTGAATATTCAGGCCATTTCAAAGAAGATAAAATACTGGGACATTAATTGCTAAACAGGTCTAAATTTACCTACTCTTGTAAGAGAAAAACTAAAGATGTTTGGTGCCACCTTGCCAAGTTCTCTACCAACCTGTAGATGCTAGTGTAAAGAACGATTCGTGGTTGCTGAAAGGAAGTAGGATGTGTGTTTTCAGAAAAGAATGTATGAGGAATGGAAATATATTTTGTTGAAAGGAAAAAATGTGATTTTGTCCTAGAGCTGGGTATTTCTGAATGAGGAAAGAATAAGGAACAATGTATGGTGACAGAAAGTTGCAGAAGGTTTGAAGAAGAGAAACATGAAGAATTTTGTAAGCGGTCAGGATTTTCTAAGGTTGGATTAAATTAAATTGGGCAAATAGATTTTAAGAGTAGGCTGGTGTGAAACTGGATTTGGTTCCTCTCGTAAGAGAACAAAGTTGTCCTGGAATGCTATTTGTGATAACAGATTGTGTCAGTTCCTGGGCCTTAAAGTGATCTGTATTTACCTTCGATATTTTTCCCCCCACTTTAGCTCAAGGAGTATTGTTCACAGAAACCTATGATACTATCTGACCAGGTGTTTTAAAACTTTTTAAAATTTTTGACAGACTTCCCAAATATGAAATTCTAATTGAAATTCTCTTTGACTTTCAGTTAACTTTGGGGTGCTTGTTCAAGGGGCTCCTAGAAAATCCCAAAGAGAGATCCTAAACTAACTGGGTTAATCTGTAAGGAGAGGTTTGCCAGGTTCTCAGGGAACCTTGACAAGTTTAGGGATGAATTTATCAGGCTGAGGTTGGCACTCTCTCTCACCTGGCAGAGCATCGTGGTTATTCTGGCCCCCTGTTGCACCCCGGATTAGAAGGCGCGTACACTAAGAAAGGCCAGGAACATGCAGATGGCCTATCGGCTACCAACCCACACTACCAAACTCATCAGGCAGGTGCGGATGCACTCCCAGAACATGACCCGCGCTGAGACTGTGAAGACAGTGTCAGCAAGAAGATGAGGCGTTATTCGTTTATCAGAAGCAACGAAAAGGTGTATGGTGAAGCCTGTAAGTTATGATAAGGTCCAAGAGATTACACGGGAAAAAGATGGAAACCTGGCGGTCTTCCTGAGCTGGGCGACAGAGGATTCAGGGAAGACACCCGGACAGACCCTGAGTCCACAGAAGGAAGGACACTACTGGCCATGTGTTTTATCATCCAGACCGTTCCTGATACCCAGAGAAAATTACACATGTTTCAGGCTGGGCCCCAAACCCCACTGTCAGTCTTGGCAGATGAGGCCTTCAGGGTCTCTAACAACCGAGACTTAACGGTTATCCAATAAGGATAAGAGGCTGTTAGCTGCTCTGATTCACCTACCACCTCTAGGGGAGTCTGGAGGGCTGAGAAGGCTGGACAGACCACCAAGAAGCTGCCTGGTCCGAAGCAGCGTGCCTTCTGTTGGCAAGGCGGGCACTGGAAGGGGGAATATCCTGAGCAGCCTCCTGTGGGATGCTGGAGGGGCAACCCCTTGTGAATGTCTCAGATGAGAGGTTCCTGCCCACATATCATCTGACAGGGCCCAGGGCCTGCCCAGCTCCATATCCCACTAGATCCATCCTCATCAGTCCAGCAGAGCCTCAGGTCACTCTCGATGTGGGGGAGGAGAACTGAATGCCCTGTAGGAGCTGTCTGCTCTGTTCTGACATGGCCAACCAGCCCCGTCTCCAATCGTGACTGCACTGGACTGGAATTGATGGATGGCCAAAGGTGATTTATGTCTTCCCTTGACTGCAGAGTCAGGTCCATTACTACTACTCACTTCTCTCTATACATGACAGAATCCCCTGTCCCCCTCCTTGGGAGATTCACTAAATAAGTTAGGAGCCAATATATTCTTAGGACAGGGTAAAGTGCAAGAAGGGAAAGAATCCAAACAGAGAACGCATCTATAAGGGGCCCCAGATGACCCACATGTTGGCATCAAATATTCCCCAAGATATTCCCCAAGAAATTAGAGAATCAGTAGCTCCTGCAGTTGGGATACCTCAGTGCCATGAAGAGCAAAATGTGTTCCCCCAATAAAAATAAGGTTAAGGCCTGGGGAACATGCCCCAGGAAGAGACAATACCCCTTAAAGCTTGAAGCCCTGAAGGGACTCCAGCTGCTGCTCAGCAAATCCCTAAAACATGGACTCCCTAGGCCCTGCCAGTCCCTGCGCAACACCCCGACCCTCCCTGTTCAGCAGCTTGGCGGGACTTCCCTGGTGGTCCAGTGGTTAAGAATCCACCTGCTGGGAAATTACCTACATCACTACAGGAACATAAATGTGTGAAGTCAAGGCTACATCAGCTAGCTGAATATTCTTCCAGAATGGAGCTGATTAGGCTGGGCAAGTAAAAAAGACAAATCGCTCAAGTGAGGCTCCTTCGGATCCTTCTCCAGGATTTAGGACCAGGATGTTCTCCAAGACCTAAAGTCTCTCCACTGAAATGAAGATTCTCTGGGCTGTGAGTCTCAAGGTAGAAATTGAAATGCCGGAGTTTGAGAACTACCAGATTCAAGTGTTATCTCTATAACATATAACGGATTTACACAATAAAGACATGGGTGTTGGACAGCCCTGACTGCAAAAACTGACTCTACTTCAGTGAAAACCATAAACAGCAGTTGACTTTCTTTACTCTGATCTCTTCATAGAAAATGGATAGAGTGGTCCCTTGGTCTCTGCAGGGGATCAGTCCCAGGACACCAGTCCTCCCATACCAAAATATGCAGATGTTCAAGTACTGTACATAAAACGCTATAGTATTTGCATATAAGTTATGCATCCACCTGCATACTTAAAGCAGCTCTATGTTACTTACAATACCTAGTACAATGTGAATACTATGGAAATAGTCGACAGCATGGCATATTCAGCTTTGCTTTTTGAAACTTTCTGGAATTTTTTTTCCCAAATACTTTTGAGCTATAATTGGTTGAACCATGAATGTGGATCCCTAGATTACGAAGGACTAGCTGCAATTATACCCACAAGATGTTGTTTAGAAAGATATTCAATAAATGATAGCTATGACTATTAGTCATAAAGGATACATTAAAATTCTCAAAAATGCTGTCAAATCAAAATACACAACTCAAAATCACAATGAGGTACCACTTTTGATATATTAGGAAGGCTATACTCAAAAAGACAATAAAATATTTGGCAAAGATGTGGGGAAATTGAACCCTCATACACTACTGGAGATAATATAAAATGATGTGTAGACACTGTGGAAAACAGGTTGCTGCTGTTGCTGCTGCTAAGTCGCTTCAGTCGTGTCCGACTCTGTGCGACCCCACAGACGGCAGCCCACCAGGCTCCGCCGTCCCTAGGTTTCTCCAGGCAAGAGTACTGGAGTGGGTTGCCATCTCCTTCTCCAATGCATTAAAGTGAAAAGTGAAAGTGAAGTCGCTCAGTCATGCCCGACTCTTAGTGACCCCATGGACTGCAGCCTACCAGGCTCCTTCGTCCATGGGATTTTCCAGGCAAGAGTACTGGAGTGGGTTGCCATTGCCTTCTCCAGAAAACAGGTTGGCAGTTCCTTAAAAAGTTAAGCCTATAGTTACCATATGATTCAGTAATTCTCCTCAACATATCATCCAAGAGAACAGAAAATATATATCCCCACAAAACTTGCACAGGAACATTTATAGCAACATAATAGCCTAATAGTGGGAACAACCCAATGTCCATTAGTTGATAAATGAACAAGTAAAACGCGGTATACCAGTGCAACAGAAAGAAACTAAGAACTGATATGTGTTAAAACATATATGAATCTTTAAAACTTTGCACTAAATGAAAGAAGTCAAATGCAAAAAGCTACATATTATATGATTTCATTTATATGAAATGGAAATAAATGTCAGGATAGATAAATCCACAGAGACATAATTGGATTAGCAATTGCCAGGGTCTAAGAAAAGGGTAAAATGAGGAACACTGAACTGTATGCTTCAAAAGTGTAAATTATCTTGTAAATAACCTATAATGGAAAAGAATCTAAAAAGAGATTATATTTAAATACATATAACTGAATCACTTAGCTTTATACCTGAAACTAAAACGACATTGTAAATCAACTATTTTTCAATTAAAAATTTTTTAAAGGGTTAAAAAAAAGAATCTGCCTGACAGTGCAGGGGACACAGGTTTGATCCGTGGTCTGGGAAGATTTCACATGCCATGGGGCAACCACGCCCGTATACCACAACTACTGAGCCCCAGTCTAGAGCCCACGCTCCACAACAAGATAATCCACTGCAATGAGAAGCAACACCTGCAGCCAGCATTCGCTCACAGAAGGGGCCCAATTCTTCACGACAACGCCCAAGCACACAGCATAACCAATGCTTCAGAAGTTGAATGAACTGGGCTACAATTCATCTGCCATATTCACCTGACCTCTTGCCAACTGACTACCACTTCTTCAAGCATCTCGACAACTTTTTGCAGAGAAAATACTTCTACAACCAGCAGGACGCAGAAAATGCTTTTCAAGAGTTCGTCAAATCCCAAAGCATGGATTTTTATGCTATGGGAATAAACAAACTTACTTCTCATTGGCAAAAATGTGTTGACTGCAATGGTTCCTATTTCGATTGATAAGGATGTGTTTGAGCCTAGTTATATAATGATTTAAAATTCAGGGTCTGAAACCGTAATTACTTTTGCACCAACCTAATAACCACTAGAAACTCCTCCACAGAACATAAAGATTTGGTTTTGGCTCTTTTAGAAGCAGTGCAGCTCCCGACCTGGGAAGCACTAGTTCACTGTGGGTGTCATCAGAGGGATGGATCCTTCGTGAGCCAAGGGCATGGCAAAGCTGATCAAATTGCAGAACAGTCCCCTTGACTGTTCAAGTTATGGCTCTAGTGACGGGCCCCCCTGCACTCCCCAGCCTGGCCCAGTGCTCCCCACAGGGACACAAACATGCTGAGAAATGAGGCTCTGAGAAAGGAAGCACAGGCTGGCACGAAAAGGAGGATAAGGTTCTGATCCCTGAGGCCCAACAATGGAAGCTCACCAAGAGCTTACATGATGCCACCCACCACCGGAGGGACGCACCATGGGACTTGATACAAAAGGCTTCTTTAGGGGAGGGGCTCAAAAGACCAGTAAAACAAGCAACGCTTGCCTGTGATTTATGTACCCATAATAACCCACAGACCCATCCAATGCCTGCTTCATTACTCAGGTCAATTCAACGCAGAGGGACATATCTGGGGGAAGACTGGCAGTTAGATTTCACCCAAATGCTCCCATGATCAGGATGTAAATATCTTCTGGTGATTGTTGATACTTCCACAAAATGGTCTGAAAACTTTCCCACCTGATGTGAAGAGGCTATGGAAGTCTGTAAGTCCATCTTTTTTATTTTCAGATTTTTTTTCATGTGGACTCTTTTTTTTTTAAAGTCTTTATTAAATTTATTACAATATTGCTTCTGCTTCATGTTTTGTTTTTCTGACTGTGAGGCAGTGGGATCTTAGTTCCTCAACCAGGGATTGAACTTGTACCCCTTACATTGTAAGGCCCAGTTTTAACTACTGGACAGTCAGGGAAGTTCCTGTAAGTCCCTTCTAAAAGAAACAATTCCTCGTTTGGACTTCTGAAGTCCTTGCAGAGTGACAGCAGGCCCTCTTTTACAGCCAAACTCACACCAGGGTTCACGATGGCCCTAGGGATAGACTCCGAGCTGCACACCTTGTGGCACCCCCAGTCCTCAGTGAAGGCAGAGAAAATGAACCAAACCTTAAGGAAAACTTTAGTAAAGCTCTGCCAAGAAACTCACGAACCCTGGACCACCTTGCTTCCTACTGCACTCTTCAGGGTCTGTGTAGCCCCCAGGAGTGGTCTGAGGCTTAGCCCATTTGAAGTGACCTACAGGCGGCCTTTTCTTACTACTGACATTCTGCTAAATGAGGTCATGAGCCAGGCCCTGGGTATATCATTAATCTAGGACAAGTTCAGAAGGCAATCCAGGACGATGTCCATAACGCACTGCCAGTGTCCACTGAAAATACAGAGAAAGGAGCAGTTCCTTCACACATAAATGCCAGGGACCAAGTTTTTCTTAAAACCTGGGAAGAGGGGTCTCCTGAAGATCAACTACTGCCAAAATGGAAGGGCCCCCTATAAAGTAATTTTAACCACCCCCCACTGCTGTCAAACTGCAAGGCATATCAAACTGGGTACATTTGTCCAGACTAAAGCTTTCACCTCCAGAAGCTCCACAGGTCACAACAGAAGAACAATACACCTGAGTGTCAGTGGGAGATCTGAGATTCCTGCTCAGAAGACAGGCACCATTGATAGATGAGTAAAATGATGTAGTGGGAGGGGGCTCCTACTGGAAGTCTTAACAAGACTGGGGACCTCTCTTGTTTCCTTGGTTGGTGTGGTTCTTGACAACCGTCTGCCACTTGAGTACCTTCTAGCAGAACAAGGTAGTTTGTGCAGTAACTAATACTTCCTGCTACACGTGGATCAAGGCAATAGGACAGGTAAAAGTTAATATTAAGGAAATATATGCCTGGGCAGAGGGGCTTCATAATTTTGGCAGGGGCAAAAGGACCCTGCAGGTCCCTGGAAAAGTCAGTGAGGGACTTCTGCACCTCTAGGGCAGGCAAGGGTCTGTGGCCCCTGTCCAGCAGGAAGAAATTTCAGAAGAGAACTTGAGCCCCTAAAGAATAAGTGTGCAGAGTCTCTCAGCAAAGAATGAGACAGGCCTGGGGCCCTTTGCTGCAGTGCTTGCCTCTGGACACACCTCTCTTCAGTAAATAAAATACAGAGAAACTGTATGGAACTAAAAAGCACGTGCAGGTGCAGCTGGGACAAATTCTAGACAAAAGAGTCAAAGAGACCAAAGAACCCAACTGCCACTTCTGAAGAGCCCCCAGCAAAACACCACCTAAGGGATGGGCGAACCACCTAAGGCACCCTTTTGGCCTGACCCCCGGACTCATCCCTTCCCTTACCTCACATAAGGAACAAGCTTGCCTGCCTCAGGAAGCAAACAAGCAAGGGGACCTCTTTGTACTTGCTCCCTCCTGCTGCAGCAGGGACCCCAGTAAAGCTGGTCTGAACTTCTTGTCTGGCTTCTAACCGATTTCTATTGATTAAGGAGGCCAAGAACTCTGGTCGGTAACATGTCCCTCAGTCCCTATCCATGGCTTTACTTAAACACTTTACCTACTAGTATTCCCTATGGAACAAATAAGAAGTCTCTGCTCTACGATGAAGGGCAGTGGGAACCAATTCTCACCTTTACCAACCCCCACAGGGCAGTAGCAATACAGACTGCAATCCCACTCCTGGGCATATATTCAGACAAAACTATAATTCAAAAAGATCCTATACTTCTATGTTCATAGCAGTATTATGCACAAGAGCCAAGACATGGAGACAACCTAAGTGTCTATTCAGGTGAATGGATAAAGAAATCATTTATGTCCACACTGAGGCATGAAAAAGAACTCAATAATGCCAACTGCAGCAACCTAGATGGGTCTAGTAACATACTAAGTGAAGGAAATTGGAAATAAAAGACAAATATCATATGATATCATTTACAGGTGGAATCTAAAAATTAGTAACAATATAAACCAATCAACAAAGGAGAAACAGACACACAAAAGTAGAAAACAAAATTATGGTTGCCGAAAAACAAAGATGTGGGAAATAAGAAGCTGGGATTGAAAAACAGAAACTATATTACATATAAAATAGATAATCAACAAAGTCCTAGGTATAGCAAGGGAAGTCTACTCAACCCTCGGTAATAACTTATGTGGGAAAAGAATCCAAAGACGAATAGATATTTGCATATGTATAAATAAGAGATTATGTACACCTAAAACACATACAACACTGTATATCAACGTAGTCCACTAAAAATTCAATTAAAGAGGTAATGAGACACAAGCTTTCGGGTGTGTACACACACACACACTGGAACATTACTCAGCCATCAAAAAGCAGTAACATCGATGGACCTAGAGATGATCATACTAAATCAGACAGAGAGAGACAAATACCATATATCAGTTATCTGTGGAACCTAAAAAAATGATTCCAATAAATTTATTGCAAAATAGGAACAGACCTATGGACTAGGAAAACAAATTTATGGTTACCAAAGGGGAAAGGCTGTGGAGGGGAGGGATAAATTAGGAGTTTGGGATTAACATGTACCTACTACTATATATATATAAGATAACCAACAAGGGGGATGTAGCATAGGGAACTCTATTCAATATTCTGTTATAACCTATACAGGAAAAGAATGGATATATGTATATGTATACCTGATTCACCTTGCTGTACGCCTGAAACTAACGCAACACTGAAAGTCGGCCAGCCCAGTAATGCATTAGTTACGTGCTTCTCCGTAGCAGCTAATCACATTCTGTTTGAGGCAGCACTGAAAGTGGTTTTCAGTGCTGCTTAGGGAGACTAGATCACAGGGCTAAGATTCCTCAGACCTGTAAGGAAGATGAAGTTTGTCTTTGAGCCATTTAGTTTCCTTTCTTGTCTTTCCCCCTTTCTGACTTTGCGATCTCTGGACCACACACACTACTGCCAGAGACTGGGGCCTCGGCGCCTCTCGCCTCCGCACCTCTGGTCTCCTCTGCGCCATAAGAGAGCCAGCCAGGCCTGGTCCCTGCTCTTTCTGAAGCCGAGGGGCCTGAACACCTCCAGTACCCTCAGAAGGGCTTTTTTATTTACCTCTGCCATCAGTTCAGGTAAACCAAGCCAAGTGGGAATATTTCACAAACAAGAAAGAGTTCAGTCCCCTGGAGATGGAGTCAGAAAAGCAGATTTTCAGGAATAAATAGTCACTGTATGGGGCTTGCAGTCAGTCTTCGTTTCCACGGAACAGAAGCACACAGTGGATGGGTCTCAGGTCTGACACACCTTCTGGGTCCCAGAAGAAAAGAATGCCCTCTCACTGAGTGACCCCAGAGAAAGAGGTTATATCCTCCTTCTGCCCTGTCTGTCCAAAATTCCTCAAGGAGACACTCCTGCAACAAAGCAAGCCATTCCTGCCCTATGGGAGCTGGCTGCTACCCACCCCTCATCTCAGCTCAAACCATCTGCCATGTCCCTCCCTCTGCTCCACCTGCCCTGCCATCTGTCCTGCCCATTAGACAAGCCTGAGCCACAAGCTGTTCTCTCTGCCTGGAATATTCTAAGAAGCCAGGATCAGGGACCCTGCTATGAACACTCTCTCTTGCATAATACTTGGGGGAGCTGACACACCCCCAAGTGGTGTGAAGTAGTAAAAATTTAAGAAGTACAGAGACTGAAGTCCCTCCATACATACAGGGATTCATATCAGGACCTTCTACAAACCATGAAGGACGATGGTTTTTGGTGGAACCTGGTGGAAGATGGCTGAGAAGCTCACATCTGCGTCATCCAAAACTTAAAGACTCTCTCCAGTTCAGCAGCGTTTTACCAACAATTGTTTGCTTGCTGCCACCTGGTGGTCATTTCTGGAACTTCCTCTAAGATATTATCGCAGGAACTTCCCTGGCGGTCCCGTGGCTGAGACTCTGCACTCCCACTGCAAAGGACCTGCGCTGGAATCCTGGTCAGGAAACTAGACCACAGATGATGCAGCTAACAGTTTGCATGCCACAACTAAAGAACCCACATGCTGCAACTAAGACGCTGTCCAGCCAAATAAACATAAAACACACACACCATTGCAAGCCCTCAGTTCAGTTCAGTCGCTCAGTCGTGTCCGACTCTTTGCGACCCCATGAACCACAGCATGCCAGGCCTCCCTGTCCATTACCAACTCCCGGAGTTCACCCAAACTCATGTCCATTGAGTCGGTGATGCCATCCAAACATCTCATCCTCTGTCGTCCCCTTCTCCTCCTGCCCTCTTTCCCAGCATCAGGGTCTTTTCCAATGAGTCAGCTCTTCGCATCAGGTGGCCAAAGTATTGGAGTTTCAGTTTCAGCATCAGTCCTTCCAGTGAACAGCCAGGACTGATCTCCTTTAGGATCGACTGGTTGGGTCTCCTTGCAATCCAAGGGATTCTCAAGAGTCTTCTCCAACACCACAGTTCAAAAGCATCAATTCTTCGGCGCTCAGCCTTCTTTATAGTCCAACTCTCACATCCACACATGACCACTGGAGGAACCATAGCCTTGACTACACGGATCTTTGTTGACAAAGTAATGTCTCTGGTTTTCAATATGCTATCTAGGTTGGTCATAACTTTCCTTCCAAGGAGTAAGCGTCTTTTAATTTCATGGTTGCAGTCACCATCTGCAGTGATTTTGGAGCCCAGAAAAATAAAGTCAGCCACTGTTTCCTCATCTATTTGCCATGAAGTGATGGGACCGGATGCCATGATCTTAGTTTTCTGCATGTTGAGCTTTAGGCCAACTTTTTCACTCTCTTTCACTTTCAATAAGAGGCTCTTTAGTTCTTCTTTGCTTTCTGCCATAAGGGTGGTGTCATCTGCATATCTGAGGTTATTGATATTTCTCCTAGCAATCTTGATTCCAGCCTGTGCTTCCTCCAGCCCGCTCCTCACTAAATTCAACTTCCTTCTCAGTTTTGGCCAGTTATCCAAATGAACAACCAAGAGGTGATATGCACTGATGGCCCTGGATGAATGTGTGAGACAGGTGGCATCTGCCTTCATTTCAGGACCTCCCTTTCAGAACTACTTAGTACCTCCCATCATTCCTATTTGGGGGAAAGTGATAAATAAAGTCGATGCTTTTGAACTGTGGAGTTAGAGAAGACTCTTGAGAGTCCTTTGGACAGCAAGGAGAACAAGCCAGTCAATCCTACAGGAAAGCAGTCCTGAATATTCACGGGAAGGACTGATGTTGAAGCTGAAGCTCCAATATTTGGACACCAAAGCAAGAGAGTTCCAGAAAAACATCTATTTCTGCTTTATTGACTATGCCAAAGCCTTTGACTGTGTGGATCACAATCAACTATGGAAAATTCTGAAAGAGATGGCAATACCAGACCACCTGACCTGCCTCTTGAGAAATCTGTATGCAGGTCAGGAAGCAACAGTTAGGACCGGACATGGAACAACAGATTGGTTCCAAATAGGACAAGGAGTACGTCAAGGCTGTATATTGTCACCCTGCTTATTTATGCAGAGTACATCATGAGAAACGCTGGGCTGGAAGAAACACAAGCTGGAATCAAGATTGCCAGGAGAAATATCAATAACCTCAGATACGCAGATGACACCACCCTTATGGCAGAAAGTGAAGAGGAACTAAAAAGCCTCTTGATGAAAGTGAAAGAGGAGAGTGAGAAAGCTGGCTTAAAGCTCAACATTCAGAAAACAAAGATCATGGCATCTGGTCCCATCACTTCATGGGAAATAGACGGGGAAACAGTAGAAACAGTGTCAGACTTTATTTTTGGGGGCTCCAAAATCACTGCAGATGGTGACTGCAGCCATGAAATTAAAAGACGCTTACTCCTTGGAAGAAAAGTTATGACCAACCTAGATAGTATATTCAAAAGCAGAGACATTACTTTGCCGACTAAGGTCCATCTAGCCAAGGCTATGGTTTTTCCTGTGGTCATGTATGGATGTGAGAGTTGGACTGTGAAGAAGGCTGAGCGCTGAAGAGTTGATGCGTTTGAACTGTGGTGTTGGAGAAGACTCTTGAGGGTCCCTTGGACTGCAAGGAGATCCAACCAGTCCATTCTGAAGGAGATCAACCCTGGGATTTCTGTGGAAGGAATGATGCTAAAGCTGAAGCTCCAGTACTTTGGACACCTCATGCGAAGAGTTGACTCATTGGAAAAGACTCTGATGCTGGGAGAGATTGGAGGCAGGAGGAGAAGGGGACGACCCAGGATGAGATGGCTAGATGGCATCACGGACTCAATGGACGTTGAGTCTGAGTGAACTCCGGGAGATGGTGATGGACAGGGAGGCCTGGTGTGCTGCGATTCACGGGGTCGCAAAGAGTCAGACATGACTCAGCGACTGAACTGAACTGAACTGATGTGAAGAACTGACTCATTGGAAAAGACCCTGATTCTGGGAAAGACTGAAGTCGAGAGAAGATATGACAGAGGATGAGAGAGTTGGATGACATCACTGACTGGATGGACATGAGTTTCAGCAAGCTCTGGGGGTTGGTGATGGACAGGGAAGCCTAGGGTTGCAACAAGTCTGACACAACTGAGCAACTGAACTAAGCTGATAAATAAAGCACTAGAAAACTAATGGTTCCCTCCATTCCCTCTAAGTGCTCTAGGGCTGTAGGAAGAAGGCTACTTTTAATCACAGAGTCAAGCATAAAATGGTGGCATACCAAGTATCGGAGGCCAGAACTGTTATGGACTGAATGCTGGTGTCCTTTCTAAGTTAGGGCTTCCCTAACACGATGGTATTTGGAGGCGGGGCTTGTGGCAGGTAATGAAGGTTAAATGAAGTGACGAGGGCGAGCCCCTCCTGTTAGGATTAATGCCCTTCTAAGAGAAGGCGCCTGAGAAGATAGTCATCTGCAAGGCAGGAGGAGAGCCTTCACCAGAACCCAAGCAAGCTGGCACCCTGATCTTGAACTTCTGGCCTCTAGAGCTGTGAGGACATGTTTGCTGTACAAGCTATGCCCCCTGTGGTGCTTGTTGGCCAGAGGAGCTAAGATAGGAACTGTGGTGGGATACCCTTCCAACTCAAATCTCACAGGCAGGAGTGTGAATCCACACAAGGCAGCCCTCTCTCCTGCCTCTGCACACCATGAACTTACTGTCCTTTCATTTTTACCTGCGGGATTTCTGCAGGAAGTTGTGCTGCCCATGACAGGGATGGAGGAGCAGGAAGCTACTGACATGTGGGTGAAGGAAGAAGCCAGGGAAACCCAGGGCCTGACTCAGGTAAGCTTACCAAAGCAATGGTTCAACCCGGAACTGAAATCTGATCAAAAGACAGCCTAGTGAGAGGGTTCCACTCTTAGTCTCACGATGTGGTTCCTATTTGAGCCCCCATGACTCTAGTAGACTCTGAGCAGCAGGACCCCCACAGTTTTTCTGACTCTCTGCTGTCAGCAAAAGCCGGCGAGGCTTTTCCACGTAAGCAAATGCCAAGCCACCCAAGCCCCGTTCTACACTGTGCAATTGACACTCTGCCCTCAAGTACGAATTTATATGTATCCCTGTTGCATTTCCACCTGTTGAGAGACAACAGATCATTCCAGGCGCCTTAAATAAAATCCAAACCTTTTACTGGGACCCACGGGGCTCCGCTATGCAGCTCCTACCAACATCTCCAACAGGCTAGGCAGACTGTTGTGCCTCAATGCAAGGAATGCCAAGAATGCCAAGACATTACCTTTGTGTTCTATTAACTCTCAGCTTGTGGGAAACCCTAGTTGTACCGCCAAGCCCTAGCAGGATGGAGGGGGAGGTGTGTGGAATTTCCCTCCGCAACAACAAGTCACGTACTACCAAAAAAGGAGACATTCGGCCCTGGCGTGTTTTTGAAGCATCTCTGCCAGTACCTGCGCATCCAAAACTCTCAGGAGTCCGCACTCCTGGAGGTCGACTCACTTGGCGGGGTGTTCTCACAGCGCATGCGCTGAGTCCAGTTCTCTAGGTTGTAGACTCCCCCCGACTCCCCCTAACCCCACCCACTCATCCCTCCCACCATCGCTGGCAGAGAGGATCCTCTATTTCCTGGAGACCAACAACTGCCTCCCAGGTTTCCAACTAGAGGGGATTTGCCCTCAGGAGACAGCTGGGAATATGTGGAGACAATTTTGAGGACTCGCAACTGGGGCCCTAGGGGTGCTACTGGCGTCCAGTGGGTGGGCGCCAGGGTGCTGCCGATCATCCAACAATGCACGAGACAGTCCCCCCACAACCAAGAACGACGCGGCTTGTCAACACTCACCTCTGAGACCCTGTCTCCTCGCCGCGGAAGCTCGGGGAAGATGGCGTCTGGCTTGTATCCATCCAGTTCTCGGCCCTTGGAAGACGGCAGGGAGGGAGTGGGTTGCCTGCCATTTTCCAGCCAAAAGCCGCAAGCCCTTCAGGAGGAGTCGACTATGACACTGGGGCCCCCAGCGAGGAAGAAGGAAAAGGGTCTCTGGTTCCCAGGGCCTGCTTCCTCTGGCCTTCTCACCCCCCCCCCAGCTCTTTCTTTTTTTGCCCCACAATTTCGCCTTTTCAAAATTTGACCGTTATGCTACGTCTGTTGGCTGTCCCAGGCTGCAGAGCCCGCCCCATGCAGCTCTGGAACAGTCCGCCCGTGGGCCCTAAGCTGAGGGCGCCCAGCCGTTAACTGCCGGGCGTGGAAAGCTCGCTGACCAGGGCGAGACCGGGAATTTGCTGTTAAGGAGAATCATCTGGTTCTAAAGCTCTGCGATGAGGAAAGGGCTGAGGAACAAGGGGCGGCTCTACAGAGCTGGAGAGGCAGAACCCACTTAGTGAAGCCGGGCCTGGACACCCGCTTCGTGGCCCGGGCTGGTGGTGCCTGAGACAAGGAGCAGCAGCGATGTCTTAAAAGTTGTTTGGAGCCAAAATAAGAAAGGCCTCGCGCACCCTAGGCCACAAAGGCAGCGCTTTTCCATGCAGGCAAAAGGGGAGGAGAAGTGTCTCATTTCTCTTGCCCCTTCCTTCCAATTCCACCTTCTGAAAAGGTAAACCCCGGGCTTGCCCCGGGATAACACTGACAAGCAGGAGCTCTCACATTGCCTCGGCGTTAGTGGTTGCTTGGGCAGCCAAGCACGTGCCCCCACGCACTATCGTAAGTGAACTGTTACCATAGCAACAGCGGAGGCTTCTGGGAAGATGGCGGCACCGAGGAAAGCTGGCAATATTAAAACCAAAACCAAAAAATCCAAAACTTAAAAAACAAAAACCAACTGGAGACCAAAGACTTGAAAGGTTAGCTCAATTACTGAGTCATACGAAAGCCAAAGGAAGGAAAGCCCTCCTGGCCAAGGCCTTGACCCTTCCCCAGCTTTTCTCAAGGAACCAGTATGGTGGGGGCAGCCACACTGTCCAGCTACCACCCTGGGCTCTAACCAGCCCCCTTCTCAGTCAGGGCAGAATTGTCCGGCCTTAGCTGTTTCCAAGAAGAATGCCACCTACTTTTGAGCGCCCTGGTGGTACGCAAACTCCCGAGTTCAGAGCACATGCACTTCTGCTGAAGACGCACACACGTGTCCACAGGGGACGTCAGCCCCGGGGCGTCCCGGGGGCTCAGGCTGCCCTCCCCTCACAGGGCCAGCCCCTAGAGCACCAAGGCACGAACGAACGGGGCTTTCTGCCACGCTGTCTTCCCCGGAATTAGAAAAGAAACAGCGCTGCTTTAAGTGACCTTATCTGCTTACTTCTCTCCCAGGAACTTTCCTCACATCTTTCCTAGTGGGTACCTGGGCTGGAAGTGGTGCCTGAGGGGAGGTGGCCAATATTCCAGGGATAAGGGGAGGAGAAAGGAGGGAGGTGACAAGCAGACGAAAAGCATGTGGACCCAAGGTCCTTCAGTCCACAGACCCTTCTCAGCAAGATGAGGAACCCCATGAAGTTTGAATACTTAAGCTATAATTTTATGATTTAAGAGTTTTGTTTGCCTGATGTCCATTGGAATGGACTAAAGGAATGGGAAGTTTACTGTTTCCTAATATTCGCAATGGTATCTATCCTAGAAATATAATACAAAGTCATATTTCAGCTTTTGTGTTGAATTCTCTAGGAAACTAGAGACGTTATTCTCTGAATCTAAAGGACTTCTCTAAAAAAAAAAAACTCCCCAGAGGCTCTTGTGTGACTATGAGATACTAGGAATCTTAGGTTGACTTACAAAGCTCTAAGTGGCATCTCAAATGCCTTTCTTCCTCCCACTTTCTCTTCAAGAAGCAGCCTTTTGGTATTCTCAAAAATAAAGGGAAAATGATTATTTGGGTACACTGAATTATGGTGCACCATGACAAAGGTTTACTTTTTTGGCACAAAAATGACAATGATAAAATTATAAATCTGTTATTCTGACTTGTATGAACAGACACTCCAAACATTCAAACAGAATCACCATAAACTAGGATCAACAGAAATATCAGATTAAAGAATTAAGAGGTTATGTACTTCCCTGGCGGTCTATTAGTTGGGACTCCCAATGGCCAGGGAACTAGGATCCCACATGCCACACAGCATGGCCAAAAAAATAAATAAATCTTAAAACAGAAAGAATTAGAAGTTAAAGATGAAAGAATCAGACCTGATAAAACTGAAGCTATGGCAAGCAACAGATCTAAAATATAATAGTAACAGCAACCACATGTAACAATGAGACAAGGATTGTTCTTTCCTTCATTCCACATGTAAGGAAAGGCACAAAGAAGTCAGGTAGCTGTTCAAACTCATCCAATTTGTAAATAGCAGAGCCTTGATTTGAAGCAGGCAGTCTGGTTCCAGAATTCATGCTAACATCAATGGATTAAATATTTCATAGACATAAAAGAAGACTTAAAATGTGATAAAATGGATCTCACAACTGATTAAGCTAAATTGAGACAACTAAACAGAACTTTTAGAAATGAGACACAAGTGAAATTTAAAACTGGACAGATTTTTGTAAAATTTAATAATCTTTGAAGTACCCATTATTTCTAAGAATATCTTTGATAAACATTTTGCAAGTACTGTGAGGCAAGCAATATTTTGGAACCGTATCTCACTTAAATCTAATAACCCTTATAGTAGATACTGTTATCATCATTGTTTGTACAAGGGAATAAATTCAGAGAAGTTAAATAATGTGTCCAAGTTTATGTATCTAGGAAGTATAGAGTTGGTTTGACTTCTAAATACATATTCTCTTTACTCATTATCTCTATGAAAAGGTAAACAGTATATATAACTTCAGCCAGAAAAGTTAAATATTACCTGTGTACACAAGTAAAGTTAGGCCAATAAAAACGTTTATAAGAGATCTCTGCCAGACACAGCCAAAAAGAGGAGGGGGGAATGTTAAGACCAGGTAATTTTTAAAAGGCAGAACTGGGATTTCTCTGGTGGCCCAGTGGTGAACAATACTCCTCGCAATGTGCAGGACACAGGTTCAATCCCTGGTTGGGAAACTAAGATCCCACATCTTGAGAAGCAACTAAGCTCACACACTGCAACTACTGAGTCCATGTGGCACAACTAGAGAGTGCCACAGTGAAAGATCCACGTGATACAACTAAGGTCTGAAGCAACCAAATAAATAAATGTTTTTCAAATAAATCTAAAAAACTAAAATAAAAATTAGAATAATGGCAGTTATAAATGAATAGTGTTTAACTATATATATATGGAGAAGGCAATGTCACCCCACTCCAGTACTCTTGCCTGGAAAATCCCATGGACGGAGGAACCTGGTAGGCTGCAGTCCACGGGGTCGCTAAGAGTCGGACACAACTGAGCGACTTCTTTCACTTCTTACTTTCATGCACTGGAGAAGGAAATGGCAAACCACTCCAGTGTTCTTGCCTGGAGAATCCCAGGGACAGCGGAGCCTGGTGGGCTACCTACCGTCTATGGGGTCGCACAGAGTCGGACACGACTGAAGCGACCTAGCAGCAGCAACTATATATTAGTAAGTAATAAGTTTCAAGCCATACAAAGTTCACCAAAACAATTTTTATTTCCAGTGTTTAATTGGGTATGCACACAGGCATGACACAGGTTTGGATCCATTAAGTCCTCATGCAGAATTATATTCTTCTCCATAAAGAAGCCAGTTCCATCCAGGTCACTATCTACACACCTATGTTACAACATTTATATCAAATCTGGTATCTGAAGAAAAGATACACATATAATATGTTCATTTAAGTTACGTATTTTACAGAAAGATTAAAAATTCAAGTCACACAAAACTCAAAACCTGTATTAAAAGTTGGAATAGAAAACTCAGAGATCCACCTGGAATGACTAGAGAATGGAAGTTCTGTATCCACCTGTGTTAAAACTGGTAAATGTGATGAAATTTATTACCAATAAAACACATTTTTTTTTTTTGCTCAATGTACATTATCTAATTTTAACAATATGGCACCCTAAAAACCAAATGTATTTTTATGATGAGGCACTTTTGTTAGTGATGAAACCAAAAGAACACGTCTGCCGCATTCTAACGCCAGAGATTTTCTTCAGTTATCTTGTGTGTACACACTATGCAGTGAGTTGCAACAAATACCTTGCTCCTTTGTATACAACTATCCAATATATTTTAAATATATATTTATTTATATATTTATATATATATATGTTCTTCTGGCTGTAGAAATGCACCGTAAAGCTATTTCACAGTGCAAAATGATGAAACCAGCCCAAATGAAGGCTGCATAATAACAATTCTGGTACAAGAAAATATTTACAGAGTTACTGGAAACTGTAACAGTAGCTTTTATTCGCTTCAGAAAGGACCCCCAGTTTAAAGACAGGGATGGAACTGTGCTTTGTGGTCTGGGGTTTCAGACAGTTGATGAGGTTGGACCGTGGCCGCAGAACTGGAGTTTTGGCTCGTGTTCTGGAAGCTTTCTCCATTTATTTGGTCAGGTGACTGTGGTGGTGCGGAAAGAGGGGCCCTGTCAGTTGAAGCCAAGGTGCTGGAAGAACTGTCTGCATCGGACTGGAAAGACAGGGGCGGGTCCCTGGTTGATATTTCTAAGGTGCCTAGACTCTCAGGCTGGGGGTCCCCCGTGTCCCCTCTGCTCAGGTCAGTCGTACTGGTGCGTAGCCGCTCCCTGGCCAGCCAGTCTGAGATGGACAGGTCCTGGGCGGAGCATTTGGGCTTCAATCGATTCACAGCTGAAAGTTCGGGTTCTCTGTCCCCGCTCTGCTCCTGGGCTTTCCAGAAATTCAGAACACTAATTTCAGTAGCATCCCTGTGCCCGCCCAGCGTGTGTCTGCGTTTGATGTTTTTCCTTTTGGCAGGATCGGCGATGGTTTTTTGACTTCCTACTCCAAACATGTCATCGGCTGGGGCTTTGGGCCTCAGTTTTAACCGATCGGCTATTTTTGTTTTCCAAGTGGGTTCTTGTTTGTCCGATTCGCTTCTGGCTGGTGGTGTCAGTAAATTTCCGGTGGATTTTCCTTTTTTCATAACGTCGAACACTTTGGTGATGGTAGGGGCTTCTTTCTCATTCTTGGAGTCTCCTAGACTCCCACTGTCTGATTTGAACCTGGTGGATTTCTTCCTGGACAGAGTGTCACACTCGATCAGTTTATGGGAGCTGAAGAGCTGTCTCCTGCTTTCTAAACTCGATGTCAAACTTCCCTCCGTGCAGCTGACCTCACTGCCTTCTGAGTTTCTCCGGCTGGTCCTCACCGCCTCTTGGAGTTTTCCTCGGAAGTGCCTGTCGGAGGCCAGGACGGCGGGGAAGACCGGGAAGTCGCTCTCGCTGTCCGTCTCCACCGGCCGGCCCTCGCTGACCAGCTCGCTCCTCTCGTCATCAGCTTCGTCTCCCCGGCTCTCGGCCATGGACTGCACCTCGGGGCTCAGCCGGCTGGAGTCGAGGCCGGCCAGGTAGGGAGCGGACGGTGCGCCAGCGTAGTCGGAGGTGATGCTGCCGACACTGACCAGGAGCTCGCTGTGCTTGGGCTCGGGGCTGGGGGGTTTCCTGGTGGGAAAGCTTGCCGGGGGAGCCGGGGCACGAGTGCTGAGTGGGGTGCCAGAGTCGGACCCCGTGTCTTCCAGGTGGGAGGTCTTCTGGGCCGCGAGGGCCCTGGGGCTCTCTCTCAGGACGGCGAGGCGACAGCTCAGGGTGGGTGACCGGCTCTGCTTGGTGCTTTGGGGGACCGGGGGCTCCAAGCTCTGCCCCCGCGGGGCCCTCTGCTCAGCTCTGCCGCCTCCGCTGCTGTCTTTCTTCGTGTTGTTTTCTTTGGGAGCAATGGTCCTTTGTTTTCGGCCCGGTGTCTCACTCTCTTTTTTGGACTCTTCTTTAATGTCGTGGTGACCCTGCTCTGAGTTTTCTTTCTTGAAAAACACATTGTCCAGCTCGTCTTCTGAGCTGCTGGGTTGTGCTTTTTCTTTTGGCTTTTTCCTCTTGCGACTGGCAGCCGCGAAGATGGAGGATACAAGCAGGTCCCTGCTGTACTGGTCTTTTCCGGATCCCCAAGAACCCTGGGAAGCAGAGATACAACACTTTGAACAGAACGTCATCGAGTTCACTTTCTGAAAAGGTTTCCCCCCAAATATTTCCTTTTGTGTGTGTGTGATTGCTATTGCTTTACAAAAAAAAAATTTTTTTTTAAACTGACACATAGTTGATTTACAAGGTTGTGCCAATCTCTGCTGTACAGCAAAGTGACTCGGTTATAATACATATAGACATTCTTTTCCATTATGGTGCATCAAGGATATTGATATAGGGCCCTGTGCTATACAGTAGGACCTTGTTGTTTATCCATCCTATATGTAATAGTTTACATCTGCTAATCCCAAACTCCCAGTCCTTCCCTCCCCCACCCCAATTATTTCTTAACCACTAAAGCCAAGTACTAACAAGGTGTGGTTTTTACACCTCCTTTTAATTTGTGCCTAACATAAGTTTTTATTTTCAATTAATTAGAAATGGGACTAATTAATATTTATTTATTGACCAAGTCACAGGGCTCACATACCTGTCTTTCAGGGACACATTTTGTGTTTGGTGGCCCCCCACCCCCCATTGTTCTTAACTTTTCTGTATCTATGGACCATCCCCGCTTCTGCTATACTCAGTGGGTCTACAGGTTCTTTCCTCTGGAACACAGGTTTCATAGTCAATATTCTGATGCTGGTTACTAAAATCTTATGACTACCTTTTTTCTAATTACAGATGTCACATGATACAGATACTGTGTCGCATAAGCTGATTAAGATAAGGGAACTTTGGGGTTCCTATTAGTTCAGTCAGGCTGGATCTGCAGAGAACGGCCTTAGGTAAACTAGGTTGGTAATGTCTTCACTGATCTCAAGGAACAACCAAATCAGAAAGTTCAAAAAACCTAAGGTCAATTCAAGATCTTTAAGCCTTACCATAGAAACTCTGTCATGCCCTGTATAGAGAAAGTGGCAGTGCAGCCAACCAGCTTAGTCAGCTATGCCTAACAGGTTCCTGAAGATGACTGTTTAAGACCATTTAATTAACGTATTCATAATGCTTACAGGCTCAGTTAATGGGGGAGAGGGGTGTCAATAAACCCTAGCTGGTTTAACACACCCCATTTAAGATGAGCAGGCAGCCAGTATGCTGAGTCAGAAGCTGAAAGTATGGTTTCTCTTTTGTCATAAAAATTTTAGACAAGCTAGAACTATTATACTGAAGTCTTGAAAATTAAAGTAAAAACTTAGGCTGTTGTATTAAAAAAGACTTTCCAAAATCAAGTCAGATGTACAGAACTTTGTTCTTCTAAAGTGAAGTCACTCAGTCGTGTCCGACTCTTTGCGACCCTGTGGACTGTAGCCCACCAGGCTCCTCAGTTCATGGGATTCTCCAGGCAAGAATACTGGAGTGGGTTGCCACTTCCTTCTCCAGGGGATCTTCCTGACCCAGGGATCGAACCCAGGTCTCCCGCATTGCAGGCAGACACTTTAACCTTGTTCTTCTAAAGGACTGTCTAATTATCCAGGACTTTTCTGATGCTTATTCACATTTTAACACATTCACATTCTGCTGAAGACCTCAGGGAACGATGGCTATGACTGGGCTCTGAATTAGAAGATCTGGTGTTTCTTTAGCCTGTTCTTCCTCACTTGCTGCGTATGACACTGAGCAAGTGATTCAGTTTTCAACAACTCAATTTCATTGTTTATTTAAGTGAAAAGAAATTAGATTATCTTTAAGATTCCCAACATTGATGATTCTGTGATCACGTATATGTTAGAGCAAATGACTTTTACTTCTTTTATAATTGAAAACATTGTTACAAAAATATATCATTTGGTTATCTGCACCATAATTGATTAAGATGAAGAGATTGCTATAATTACAGGTTAAGAAATATGCTTTAGTAAGAGGGATGGAGGAAATTTCAAAAACGTTTTTTAAACATAAAAATCTAAATCTGAAGTCTTATATTCTGGCAAAAAGAGGTGGAAAACTGGTCCAAAATAAGTAAGTCTAAGGAGACATGACAACATAATGCAAGGATTGATCCTTGATTGCACCCTGTATATAAGAAAAGAAAAAAACAAACATTGTTGGGACGACTGGTCAAATGTGTATAAATGCTGTACATTAGAAATAATAATGTATTGTACTCATTAAGTGCCTGAGTACAATAATTATACTCTAATTATACAGAATGCCCTTGTTCTTAGGTGACACACATGGAAGCACGTAGGGGTAAAGTGTTATATCTATAAGTAACTCAAATGACATAGAAAAAAATTACATACATATATGTCAAGAGTTACCAACTGAAAAATCTAGGGCAAAAGGTTTGAATGCTATTATTCCAGTAACTTAAAAATTTCCAAAATAAAAAGTTAGGGTAAAAAAATGATAAAAAAATTTTTTTTAAGACAGTAATAATCACAATATAAGTGATAATGAATGATATATCATTAAATATTTTGCAATATTTTCTGCAAGAAATTAAATTACAATTTAGTCATATGTGACCTCATTATGCTTAGAAATGATATGTAACATTCATGTCTCATTTCCAAATAGAACATTTAAAAATTTTTATTAACAATTTTACTTGCTACTATCTCAGCAGAGCAAAATTTGAAATAAAAAACTTTCTATAAGAATGTCTTTAAAACTACTCAAATAGTTGTGTACTTTGGTGGTGTTGTCAACAGAACACAAACTGTGAAACAAAAATTGACTGTAAAAACAAAATTAATGACCTTGTTGAAAAGAAGGCAAGAATATTTTTAAAAATATATATATATAATGATTAAGTCTATATCACTACTGAAATGTTTACAGATGAAATACAATGTTTGGCATCTGCTTCAAAATAGTCCCAAGGAGGAGGAAAGTGGTCGGGGTGCAGATAAGACAAATGTTGACCGTATGTTAATTGAGGATGGATAATGAGGACTGAACTGAACTGAATGAGGACTCATACTAGTCTGTCTACTTCTGAGTATGTTAGAAAATTTCTACATATAAGAACAAAGGGGGAAATGCCTATTTCTTTTAGAAAATTTCCACATGTAAGAACAAAGGGGGAAATGCCTATTTCTTTGTATTACAGTAAACTATGCTGAGATAAACCCAACACCCCAATTCACAATCCAGTATTCCTCTATCATATTCTAAGCATTAATTTTCCCCTTTATAATACTGTTAGTCTGTGTCATCAGATACAGACAAGGGTGTACCACATATGAATCATAACCATCAGCCACAAAGCAATTCGCCCCTAAAATATTTCCCAACTGTAAGAAACAATTTACCTTAGATTTTGTTGAGTCACTAGTAGCTGAATCTGTGGGAAGTTAAGGAAAACACGGTCAGTATTGGTCAGATTCTTTACTGCTTTCCACAAACAATGCAAAAACTTATGGAAGAGACAGGCACAGAACAAAATGTGAAAGCAAAACTCAAAAAACAATAGAACACAGTGGATAGTCAGAGCTCACAAAGATGCAAGCTGCACCACAGAAAGCCACCGCCATGAAAGGATGCTGTGAATTGTAGGCAGAATCAGCTCAATGAGAGGGATGGCAAAGGAGCCCTGTACTAAACAAAACAGAAACACTAGTGTTTATTAAATTTTCTAAGTATTCAATCTAGCAATAAAGCAGCTCGAAGACCTTTTGAAGAATCACACTATGTACCACATCCTGTATCTGAAACTGATACACAATGTAGAACGTTTGAGATTGTTGGCTGCCCTCACTACAAATTGAGATGCTCAGACTTGGTGTTATCTACTTTGATTTTTGTCAGACTGTCAATTGTAAATTTGAGAAGCATTTACTGTATGCATAATATGCATTTGGATAACCCTGCTTCTAGGTCACTTTGGTGTCATGTTAAATTATGCTGATCTCTATGCTTTGGACCCCGGTTTCACATCTGTGCAGTCAGGGATCCTTTTGACTAGTTACACTGCTACCAGTTTTCCAATTATTTAGTAACGAATGCTATTATGAAAATGGAAAAATGGAGAGCATCATTTTACTGTCTGGCAAAAACTCAGATTGTACAAGTACAAAGAGGGTAGGAAGGGGCTAGCAGTCTTTAGGACAACATCAATTTTTAAAATTTTCTCTTTCAACTTCAGGGAAATGGATTTTCAGAGTTAATGAGCTGAGCCCCATGCCACACCCCTTTCAACACATGGCTCAATGCTTTATGACTTTAAGAACTGGTAGACCATACCATGCTATTTCTCCTCACGGTCTGCTTCAGAAATAACAAGAAACAGCAGAAAAACTTTTAAGAAAGTAGTCGTGATCTGTTTACAAGAATCGTAAGAGAAAATGTACACCACAGATCAGCTCGGTGTGCGTTTACAGGAATCGGGGGTTTCTGCAGACAAGGCAGCTACAGTGTGGACAACAGTCGTCCTTCTTCCTACAGTTCCAGCTGTCCATCAGGGACACCACGGAATCCACTAGCGACATTACCGTGTGATAGACTCCTCCCATCTCGCCTGTTCAACATCAGTATACATTTGCCTGTGTCAGTAAAGTGCTGGAAGAAAGACCCTTTAGGACTAAAACACGAACTAGAGACAAAGGGAGAACATGGTGTAAAACATGCTAGGTTAGTTGCAACAGTTTGGCAGGAGAAAACTTTCATCGAAAGAGCCTGCAAGAACTCGTATTTCACCAAATATTAGGGTGGCGAGAGAAAACAGAAGAAAATGTCAAAGAGGTTGACTTTTACGGTGACCTCTGTAGTGACAAGATAATATATACTGCATTTATGGAAATGCTGCCCGTGAGCATTTTACATAGTTAACTTGCTGCTTTTTCAACAGAACATCCAGCTCGAGGTAAGAATTACTCGTAACAGTCTAGACCACACTTTCTGCCATCACAGCAACCACATACTCAGTAGCGGGTATCTGTTTTACCTTGTGATGACTATTACATGGAAACTGTGAATTAAAAAAAAAAGAAAAAAAGAACAAAACAGTGGTTTGCATGCTCATTTTCCCTCATAGTTCCTTTCTGACAAGCATTACAACTCCATGCACTGCCCATGGCATTACAGTCACTGGAAGATAATCAAGATCAAATCAGAAAAGGACGATTACATTCTTTTATTAGTAGAAAGGGAAAAAGAGAAGAAGAAAAGGAAAAAAAAATCAGAGTGAATTGTTACTTATGATTGATTTGCTCTTTCATGTTATAAAAATTTAGCTTTTAATCTAAAGATCAATACTGCCCAGGCAAGAGTTACCTGATACATCTCCAGGGGAGACGCCTGTCCTTCCAATGTTGGTGAGTAAATGATCTATGTTTGGCACTGGCTGGGAGTCTACTGTGTTTTCCTCCTGCACTGTCGTCTATGGTTAATAAACAAAGATCTCTTCATCATCTCTTCACAGATACTTTCTTTAAAATTCAAACAACATTTAGTAAAAGACACATTACTGAGTGGAGGACATATACTGAATTTTTTTACACTGTTTGCAGATAATTAATTACCAAACAAGCATCATACTTGGACTTTCATTTGATCAGAAACTGAGGTGCTATATAGACCTGCTTCCGAGATGCAAAGCAGACAATAGCATACAAAGCAGGAAGGTGACACTGTTGTAGGGTCAGCATCTCACGTGTCCCCAGAACAGAGTATATAAACGCTGACAGCCAATACTTACAAGAGGTTCTTCAGCACCTTCTTCTGTGAAAAACCAGTCATGCTAAAATTTAAAATAAAGACGGTGAAAAAGAGAAATTAAATAACCCCCTAAAGAGATCTATATTTTGGAGGATAGCACAGAAAAAAAAGTAATTTTTCTTAGGGGAAAAAATAAATTATAACCATATGCTACCCTGCCAACTATCAGCTGCTCATGAAAAAGAATTTTCTTGATGAGCCGAAGCCGGAACTTACGTGCTGGATGAGTGTCTCTACGATCTTGTACTGGTCTGGCATGTGAGTGACCATGTGCGTCATGTTATCTTCGGAGGTTCTCACTAGAGTTGGACCAAACACTATGGCTAGGTTTCTTGGTTCCATCTGCAACAGAGGATATTAGAAAACATCATAACGTTTCTTAAGAAAGTAGGCTTAAATTCCCATTGCATGTTTGGCATTTTATTTCTGAAAGGTTCTTTTGATGAAAAAGAATTCAAAACAATGGTTGACTGATGTGTGTAAAATAGTAATAATACTTCCTGGTTGGGATTTCCATAAACCAATCTATATGTAAATTTTTTCTTGCTTTAATGACAATATACAACACAACTGACATTTTTTCCGAGAAGTGTTTGATTGAAAGCAATTTATCTAGTTCACAACTAGTATTATAGGGAATTCCCTAGTGGTCCAGTGGTTAAGGCCCCACGATTCCACTGCAGGGGCACGAGTTCGATTCCTGGTCAGAGAACTGCACAGCACAGCTAAAAAGAAGTATTACCAAAGCTGGATTAACTGACAAAAGTATTAAAATCAAAGGGAATAAAATTTGTAAAAGAACAGGGAAAACCTCTCTCCTCAAAAACCAAAAATTGGAAATAAATATATAAAAATTCCCAAATTTGCCCAAGTGGTACATTAAGATCATGCATATGTAAAAATCTAATGTTTGAAAATATTGTTCGATAAAACCTTTACTTCAACCAAGACTTCCAAAGCCTTTTGCTCACCCTTGTACCAATATGAATACCCCAGTATTACACACCTAGATGTTGGTATGTTTATTTCCATATTTTGTATTCCTGTTTAACTACCCAGTTATCAAAGGTACACATCTTTTTTGTTATATCTTATAGTGTTTAGTATAATCTTTTGACCTCAAGATTTGATTAAAACATTAAATAACCAATCCCAAAAACATACCAGAGAGTAAAACACCATTGTAGAATTTAAAAAAAAAAATCAAACTGATCTAGGGACGCATACCAAAAATTCAGTTCCCATCCATCACTATATAGTTGATCCCTTTTACCCTGTCACCCTGCCTTCAGCCCCCACCCTCCTTCTCTGCATCCCCAACCCTCCTCCCCTCTGGTACCACTGCTCGGTTCTCTGTATCAGTGAATTTTTTTGTTTGGTTTTTTTGTTCATTTATTTGGTGTGTGGGTTTTTTAAATTCCATATGATATTCATAAAAAAACCATTTCTTTAAATCAATCAGGAAAAACTACACATGAATAGAATATTAAGATAATATTAAAGAATACTAAATTTTGGTGTGTTTGATAAAGGTAATATAGTGGTATTAAAACAAAACAAAGAAAAGGTCTTATCTGTTTAAACCAAAACAAAGGAAATGTCTGTCGTTTGTCACTGTATACTACTTGATACGTTTTTACTGTTGTTTTATGCAAGCATTGCACATTCAAAATATTAAGATACAGTTGAAAAATAAAAAGTAAACTTTCTTTTTCATTTTTCTTGCTGGATAAACATAAAAGAGAACGTCTTTAAAAAATAGTAATTGATATTTTGGGGATCTTTTGCTTGTAAGAGTGATCTTTAGAGGGACTTAACCAGCAATATTATGTATTTTAGAGCTTTTGTTTAATTATAACCTATTTTTGATTATTTGGCCTGAAGCAGGGGAGCATGTCTTTTCAACTGAAGCCACTGAAAACACATCTCTTCAATAAAGAGTTTACATACCTTATTTTTTTCTGAATTTTCTGCTACTGTCTTCAGATGAGCCGAAAGAAACTTGAGTGTTTCATAATGATGTTCGGGCAAATCGTGAATCTGAAACATATTATTTGCATGATGGATTTAAATGCTGAACTTTTGTTGTACCTCCAAAAATACAAAATAATACCTACTAGTCTTTTTAATGTTTTCAGACGATCTAGAGGATCTTCCTTACGATTGGCTTCAATAAAGTCGGCGTATTTATCTGACAACAACAGTAAGAACAAAAAAAAAATTCATCTTAAATTGTTCAAGTGAGCTGTAATCAAGTTTCCCTTTAAGATTCAATTTCAAACTATGATTAAAAAGAAAGACAAAATAGTGAAGACCACAAATAGCCTTTGAAATGTTGTCTTTGAAACTGCTATAGTTTTTAATATCTCCTAAGCCAACGCATTTTGGACTGTTTTGTTGACCATGATGGCTACTCCATTTCTTCTAAGGGATTCCTGCCCTCAGTAGTAGATATAATGGTCATCTGAGTTAAATTCACCCATTCCAGTCCATTTTAGTTCGCTGATTCCTAGAATGTCGATGTTCAGCCTTGCCATCTCCTGTTTGACCACTTCCAATTTTGCCTTGATTCATGGACCTAACATTCCAGGTTCCTATGCAATATTGCTCTTTACAGCATCAGACCTTGCTTCTATCACCAGTCACATCCACAACTGGGTATTGTTTTTGCTTTGGTTCTATCCCTTCCTTCTTTCTGGAGTTATTTCTCCACTGATCTCCAGTACCATATTGGGCACCTACCGACCTGGGGAGTTCCTCTTTCAGTATCCTATACTGTTTTTGGGCTTTTTCATACTGTTCATGGGGTTCTCAAGGCAAGAATACCGAAGTGGTTTGCCATTCCCTTGTCCAGTGGACCACATTCTGGTTCCAAATAGGAAAAGGAGTCCGTCAAGGCTGTATATTGTCACCCTGCTTATTTAACTCCTATGCAGAGTACATCATGAGAAACGCTGGGCTGGAAGAAGCACAAGCTGGAATCAAGATTGCTGGGAGAAATATCAATAACCTCAGATATGCAGATGACACCACCCTTATGACAGAAAGTGAAGAGGAACTAAAAAGCCTCTTGATGAAAGTGAAAGAGGAGAGTGAAAAAGTTGGCTTAAAGCTCAACATTTAGAAAATGAAGATCATGGCATCTGGTCCCATCACTTCATGGGAAATAGATGGGGAAACAGTGGAAACAGTGTCAGACTTTATGTTTTGGGAGCTCCAAAATCACTGCAGATGGTGACTGCAGCCATGAAATTAAAAGACGCTTACTCCTTGGAAGAAAAGTTATGACCAACCTAGATAGCATATTGAAAACCAGAGACATTACTTTGCCAACAAAGGTCCGTCTAGTCAAGGCTATGGTTTTTCCAGTAGTCGTGTATGGATGTGAGAGTTGGACTGTGAAGAAAGCTGAGCACCGAAGAATTGATGCTTTTGAACTGTGGTGTTGGAGAAGACTCTTGAGAGTCCCTTGGACTGCAAGGAGATCCAACCAGTCCATTCTAAAGGAGATTAGTCCTGGATATTCTTTGGAAGGACTGATGTTAAAGCTGAAACTCCAATACTTTGGCCACCTCATGTGAAGAGTTGACTCATTGGAAAAGACTCTGATGCTGGGAGGGATTGGGGGCAGGAGGAGAAGGGGACGACAGAGGATGAGATGACTGGATAGCATCACTGACTCGATGGACATGAGTCTGAGTGAACTCCGCGAGTTGGTGATGGACAGGGAGGCCTGGCGTGCTGCGATTCACGGGGTCGCAAAGAGTCGGACACGACTGAGCAACTGAATTGACTGACTGAAGCCAATGCAAGGAAAAGGCAATGGCAACCCACTCCAGTACTCTTGCCTGGAAAATCCCATGGACGGAGGAGCCTGGTGGGCTGCAGTCCATGGGGTTGCGGAGAGTCAGACATGACTGAGTGACTTCACTTTCCCTTTTGACTTTCATGCATTGGAGAAGGAAATGGCAACCCACTCCAGTGTTCTTGCCTGGAGAATCCCAGGTACGGGGGAGCCTGGTGGGAGGCTGTCTATGCAGTCGCACAGAGTCGGACACGACTGAAGCGACTTAGCAGCAGCAGCAGCAGCAGCAGCAAGCCAACGCAAGAGACCCAAGAGACATTGTTTTGATCCCTAGTTTGGGAAAATCCCCTGGAGAAGGAAATGGCAACCCACTTCTTGCCTGGAAAATCCCTTGGACAGAGAAGCCTGGTGGGCTACCGTCCATGAGGTTGCAGAGTCAGACACGACTGAGTGACTGAGCACATACGCATACACAAGCCTTATCAAGTAAAGGAAATTCCCTAGAACGTGAGTTTGCTGAGGGTACATCAGTCTGTCCACTTTCTCTCTCTTCACTGCAACACCCGCTACAGGGTCTTATCTCAGTCAAATAGTAGGCTTGGCTGAAAAAATGTTTTTCTACTAATTGTACTGTAGAATGTCTGAAGGCTTTTCACTGAGAACAATAATAAAAGTGTTTTTAACTTGGCTGTAAACATGAATGAACAGAATAATATATATTTTTAATGAACTGTAATAATTTTTTAATAAACTCTACATTTCACTGAAATGTATCAGGAGGGAAAAACAATCCAGATCATAAAAATAACACACAATTATGCTTTGTATTCTAATAAGAACTAACAAAACCTCCTGTTCCCTTTGACGAAAGTATTTTCTCCCAGTTTAATTGAATATGCTGTGGGTTCCCAACAATGTATGGTTCAATTGTTTCATCTGGTGTCTTTGGTGGAGGTAAACTCACCATTTGTGAAGAGAGGTTCTGGGAGTTTTCTGAAGAAGGATTTTAGTAAACTGCTGATCACATTCAAATCTCGCCATTTCTGGTTATGCAAGATAAAAATACAGTACTTTTATAGTCAATACCACCAAAGGCGGGGGGGAGGAAAGCCAACAACACAGACCAGTAATTCAAACAGAAATACCCAAATTAAAAAAAAAAAAGACACAAACTTACATCATCTTGTATATCAATATCAGCCATTCCCTTGTTCAGCTCCTCCTGCATACTGGAGATGGCTGCATTGTTTCCAGGGACTCTGTAAATACCTGTATATTCGAGACCTCTCTCTTCAACTAATTTACAACATATGTCAACTATTAATGGAATATACTGCAAAACAAGAAATAAACATTAATTTAACACCATATGAATGTTTATCTTCAGTTAATAGATGTGTATCATAGCTAAAAGACCCTTTCCATCAAAAAGGAAACAGTATATGAATTGCTGTTATTTGATACAGAGAAAATGAATATAGACATTGCAGAACTGCGCAGAGATAAAACCAACAGGAGATGTTTGAGTCAGTGGAGAAAGAATGAGTCAGTCAAGGCAGAAAGGAAAATCCATAGTAATAGAAGTCTAAGGAGGAAATAAGAGCAAATAAGAGAATGTGGAAACAGTTCAGTTGAATAAAAGAAGGGTAAAGGGGAAGAAGAAGGTTAGAATAACATTCACTCACTCGTGATATGAATCTTAACATGCGCATTGTAAACACACAGACACATTTACATCTATAACACTTTCTCAATCAAGTCCTTGTTCCTATGCTTCTTTAAACACACATGACTTGAAAATGAATTCTTACCAAGCATTTTGAATACATTCCTACTGGTTGAATAATTATTCCATTTCAGAGTCAATACATTAGCAAAATACGTTACAAAAATTACTCAACACACTCATACAGGTCAAAAACACTTAGAGAAACTAAGGTCTGTTAACACAAGGAAAATATTCAACAGACCGACAGACACGCCCTGTGATCTGCAGGGCTGTGTACTCAGGTCCCAATATGACTATGGCTGAATTAATGACTTTAGGAAGTCTGGTTGGCTGGTGTCTCCTACCCGGTTTGTATGAGCTGGTGGGCAATCGTCCAGTCTGACCCCGAATGTTCCTGTAGCAGTAGGCTTTTTCTCAAATGTCTTTCTCATAATACTTGGAATGCCTTTTCTCCACGTGCCTTTGTCTTTTGGAGGACTGGTATCATCTTTTGATTGTTTTTCAAAACAAAATGACATAAGAGAAAATGGAAACAAGAGTATCTAAATCATGACTTTAAAGATTCTTAATCAAGATTTATATAAGTCAGAGTCCTGTTCTATAAAGAATACAAACTTTATTTATCAAACATATTCTATTCTATTCTCTTCCAAATGTAACACTCCTTTCAACCTTCTAGATAATCTATTAATAGTTGGAATCATGTATGCTTCTTCACCTTTTGACTATCTGTACCATGATTTTCTTTAAAACAGTCAAGAAAACAATCAGTGTGACATCTTTATAGTGAGACTTTAGCAAAAGGAAATATATTGATTCTATTTCAAAATGAAAGTGCCTGGATCTTCATTATTAATCAAACCGGTAGTTTTTCACGTGTATATATGTGTTGGATTTTCCCTCTCTTGGTCTTTATTGCATTAACAAGAACTGATGTCTTGGACTCCCACCTTAAGAAAGGCCCCACTAGCCTAGACCAGGGACCAGTGATCTCTGGGTTAGTTCACCCTGACCTGAGGTCCACAGAAAAATATGAAAATGTCTTTGCAATCCCAATTTTGTTTTATTAAAAAATATTTTTAACTGATTTTAGTTGATTGACTACAATCCCTGTTTTATTTTACTTGCTATTTATTTATTTTTTTGGCTGCACCATGGGGCATGTGGGATCTTAGTTCCCCAACCAGGGATCGAACCCACACCCCCTACAGTGGAAGCTCAGAGTCCTAACCACTGGACTGCCAAAGAAGTCCCTATGGTCCCAATTTTAAATCCTACATGTATCTAGGAATACTGGTGTCAGTACCTTTACTGAGAAGCTTCCTTTCTGACTCCTCCTTGGGAGAGTGTGGACTCTGAGTCCGAGGCTCTGCTTTAGCACCAAGTAGGGTTTGCCGGATGCTGAGACTCTGGCGAGGGGTCTTCGGCAATGGCTCTGCTTTGCTGCCAAAAGAAAGGGACATTTGTGAACAAACATTTTTACAATGTTTTGTGAACAGGCATTTTTACATCCTAATGACCTAGGAGGCATGGTGGGATTCTCACCTCATTAGACTGTTGTATTCTTTTATTCTTCGACTAATTAGGTCCCTGTTCGTGACTCCAGTGTCCTATAGAATAAACAGAAGGTAAAATGAGAAAGTCAATTCTAAATTTAAATAGGGATCCTACATTTTTTTGGTGGCGGGGGGTATGGGTGGGGGGGCTCCATACTACTTTGCTCATTCAATACCAACACTATGGGGTGGTTTTAAAACCTGTATTCAAATCACGACCCAACATCATTAAGTGACAAATGCTCCAAGTGCCTCTCCCATTTCCAAGAGCTTTCCGTTTATTTCCTGTATCCCTGCAATACCTAGACAACCAGCAAGTTGCCAGTGTTCAAATTTATTGAACTCATCTGTCATTTTTAATAAATGACAGGGAAACAGAGAGCCAGTTTTTTCTTGCTAACCCCAGAAAGATTGTTAGAACAGAAAAGCTCAAAACTGTTTTGTTTTTTTTTAACCTCAACAATATACTGTATGGAAAACTCAGAGTTGACCATATGATAATGATTTTTCCCCCTACTGATTCCAGCTCTATATTGACGTGTGTCCTCAAATATATTTTTTACTTGTCTCATTTCGATCATAGTGAACATTATAATTTACAGAGAATACAGGCTTTGTAAATTCTCGGATTCAAATCTATTCTTCTCATTTACCAACTGAAAAAGGATATGGTTGAGACCTAGAATAAGATTGCCTGGGTGTAAGTCTTGGTCCTGACACTTCCAAGCTATGTGACTTTGAGGACACTACTTAACCTCTCTTTGTTAAATAGTTTCCATGTTTGAAACACGGTAATGGTAATAGTGGGACATATTCATATGATTACTGTGGTTAACCAACGTAAAAATGCTTAAAAGACTGACTGCCATATGGTATATGCTCAGTGAATTATTACTTTCTGAGCTATAAAACTGGGTGGAAATATCTGTGTCTGAAAAATCAGATGATAGTGATGATGGTTGGCATGAGGTGCATGTTCATGACCTACCAGGCACTGGGCTGCATTCTTTGTAAGCGTCACCCTTAAAACAGCCCTACGTCTCAAAGATGAAGTCATCTACTGCCCAGTACGACACCTGGCACAGAGCAGGTGCTGATTCAAACAGGAACTCCTGTGAATTGCTACTTAGAGCTGAAATCTATATCCAAGTTCTGATTTTCCCTCTCTACTGTGACAAAACTCACTAACGTTTTTTTATAGTGGTGGTTGTAGAAAAAGGGTTGTATTGACACGGATCTGGGGTTCATTGTTAGTGACAAACAAGAAAGAGTATACACTATCAGAGGAAAAAAATAGGCATTTTTCTTAAGAACTAAGTTTTCACGATTTAAATTGGATATAATGGAAATGACTAAATTTGAAAACATAATTTGCATAATTTTATGCTTGATGTAGGTGTTCCTGAATACTGTAAGAGGAAAGAACCTTGTGTTTTTCTTTTTTTGTCATAACAACGGGTCACACAAAAGGAGAACAATATCTAAGAAAAACTGTTGATAGGAAAAAGGCACCCTTGAGTGAAATCTAGACTTAATCATTGCTGAATCTGCTCTGTAGAGTTTATAGTTATGTACACGTAAAAACAGTATCTTCACTACTGGAATTTCTGCTGTAGAAATATCTCGATGGCTGTGAGTCAGAAACTCCTTATTAAAAAGAAAAGTTGGCTTATCACACGATTTCCAATAATGCAAGTTTTCTTAGAATCTAATTATTGTATTACTATAGGCTATATTATACTCTTGCCTGCACCATTTCATTAAAAAAAAAAAAAAAACCACACTATCAGTATCTCTTTGAATTTACACAGCGATTTGAGAAGCATTTTCAGTGTAACTTAAGCCCCACAACAATCCTGGTCTTAAGATAAAGAAGCAGAGTATTTAGTCATTAAGGTAATGACCAGGACTAGGAACCTAGATCTTTGATCAGTTCACTGTTTGACAAAGGATGCAGAATATCTGAATTATCTATTTCTCTAGCTCAGTAATGATGATTTTCCAGTAAGTGAAAATAATATAAATATTAAAATGTACACTGAATTCTTCTTCTGGTTTTTTTTTTTTTGTGGGGGTTGGGGGTGAGGAATGCAGCTTGAGGTTCCTAACCTCAGTTCCCTGACTAGGGATCAAACCCATGCCCTCGGCAATGGGAGCACAGAGTTCTGACCAGTCAACCACCAGGGAATTCCCTGAGTTTTCCTTCTGGTCACCTATTTTTGAGTGAAAATAGCATACTATAATTTTTTTTAAGTGATGTATCAGATTCTTTCAGTCTTCTTTTAAAAAACCATTGTGAAGGTTGTTGGTTTTATTGATGTCATTTTGGACAATCACCTCCTCGTTTAAATTGCTGCTCTCCTGGATGGTTTTGATCCAGGCTAACATGTCATCCCTGTCTTCAGCCTGAAACAGGCACTCGCAGTCAGATGTGGTGAGTCGAAAGACATTCTTCCTCTTGGTCTCGCTGTAAGAGATGTCTATTAAGCAGGCGTTAACACTGATGGGCTGCTCCTCCTCAGACGGAGTCGTCTGTTCTCGTTTATCTTTGTACAGATACAGCGAATGGCCCCGAAGTACAACATACATCTGCTTCCACGGCCGAATACTTCCACCAACTCGCTGGAGAACAAGAGACAAATCAGACAGACTCAGCACTCGGCTAAATCTTAGTGCAGAACAGACACACCGAGCAGAGCTGTTAACATACAGAAATGTTAACCCAAGGTGGCAGGTGCCTGCTTTACGTCAACGTGTATTTGTTAGGGGAGGAAAGGCAAAGTTTGTGTAATGTAAACCAAGTGGGGCACTGCATTCCTATCACAATCAAGGGTAGTGAAACCTCAACTTCAATTGGGTCCGGAAAATAAAATGAACAAAGTTAATTAGGATAAAGCGAGTGTAGCAAAATATATTAAAAAATGCTAAGGAAATAGAAAATAAGGAAAAAGATCAGTCAGAAAAATCTTTTGAGTGAAAGCAAGGCTTAGATCATGCAAATGATAAACACTGCATAAGGTGACTCCAAAATGATATGTATGAGTGATGAATTTAGTTAACAAAATTGATCAATTTTATATGGTCAAGCAACAACATACAGGGTGGGTTTTCTAAAGAAAAGAAAAGAGAAGTTTGATACTCTTTGGACAGTATTATACTTTTCTTATAAATTAACTGCCCAAATATTATAGGGAATTTTCTGGTAAAGTTTTTATTATATTGTTATCTGCTTTGTGAAGCATATATTGATACTGTGATATTCATTTAAATATCTTTTATGTTTGTAAAATAAATGGAATGATAAAGCTATTTTAAAGGCAACTTAACAGAGTAAACTGGAAGACGCTGAATAAAAGTTTTTAAATATTAACATGGAGAATTGCCACTCCCTAAAGGACTATCCTGTGATAATCCATGGGTAATAAATTTTTTTAATAAGAGAAGCAGAGTTCCTTCTTAAATACTCTGATGTCACTTTAATGTTGCCAAGATAAAAGATAATATATTCCATATGTAACTGATATAAAGAATGAAAGAGGAATTAAATTTTAAAAGATATTAAATTAAATCACTGATCAGAATTTTTTAAAACAATTTTTCCTGCATGTCAACAAAGATACTTATAAATGTTTTCGACTCTTCTTATTATGTATATGTTGCCATTTTCCGTATACAGACTGACTGCTTTGTTTTTCAGGGCCTGCATTTCACAAGCTCATGGTAGCTGAAAAAATGTACTACCTTGCCCTTATCAGTGACGAGTGGCCTGAAATGAAGCCACCCTTCCTTGGCAGCATCGCTGAAAACCTCTGAGGAAGAGTCTTTCCTGGATCCGGAATCTTCTGATGACTTTTGACTGTCTAAGATCTATAGAAAAGGTCACAGAAAACACAGCAAAATATCAGCTTTTTCCTTTGGAAATACTTGCATGTCGAAATTACTTTGCTGAAAGTCTTCTACTAAATCTTCCAAATGAAAGGCTACTTTTGAAAACCCCTTTACATAAGAAAAATATTTATTTATTTATTTATTTTTAAGATGAGCATCATTTTTTAAAGTCACCTGAAGGAATTTTTTTTAACCATTAAAAAACAACAGAAATAGTACAATTTTCCTTTTCTGAAGAGCTCACAGTTTTAGTGAGGAAAGACAAAGTAGAATAAAAAATTAAAAAACAAGAGAACGATCAGATGGTGATTAGTGCCATTTGGAGAAGGAAACAGTGAGATGCAATAAAAGGAACAACCAAGGAGCGGCTATAAATTGGTGCTGCTGAAGCAAGTCTTCTCTGCAGAAAGAACACGTAAGATGAAATTTGGAGAAAACATTTTTAAAGGGGGTAACCATGAAAGGTCAGGGGAAAGAAAAAATTTAGGGAGAGTGCATAGCTAATAAATATACATTCATCGTTACCACCTTTTCTTTTTGTTTTATTTTTTTGGCCGTGCCACGTAGCGTGTGGGATCTTAGTTCCCCAACTGAGGGTCGTATCCAAGTCCCCTGTGTTGGCAGGCAATCTTAACTACTGCACTCTCAGGGAAGTCCTTCACTGTTATCATTTTAAATGTTCACTTTTCCATGGGAGTAAGAGAAACTGCTAATTATGGATTGTTCAGGATCCTCCAAGCTGTGGCAGGAAGTGTTGTGCGGGGAGACCATGAAGTGATGCATCAGGGGAGTTATACCATCTGATCACACAGCTGGAAGGTCACTCTGCTTGCTACCTGGAGTGTGGATTTGAAAGGACAACTATGAAAGGACAACCTATGGGAATCCAGGCAAGGGATGACAGGAGCTGGGACTACACGAGCAAAAATGAAGACGGAGAGGAATGGAAAGGTTCAGGGTACGTCCTGGAGGTGGAGTGGACTGGCATGTGAAATGGAAAAGAAAAAACAGGCTAATTACTGTATTTGGCACTTGAACAACTAGGTGACCTGAAGCAGATTTTGAGAGATGGGGAAAGCTGAGGGATACATGTCTGGGGGAGTCATCTAAGTCTTCTTGGGTATGTAAACCTTGAGCTGCTCATTACACATCCTATTGCAGATGGTGCAGGGCAGGAGCCCATGTGAGCTGAAGTCTGGGGAAGAGGTCAAGGCTAGCAATATACAGTTGGGGAGATCTCTGGGGCAGATCGTTGAGAAAATGAGGGTAGATGGAGAGGTGAGAGGAGTCAGAACCAGCACTAGACCTTCCAACATTTTATATACTAGGCAGAGGCAGAAACGGAGACCAGCAGAAGAAAGTGTTTCAGGAGGTGAGAAATAATGCTGGATACTCCTGAAAAGTCAAATGTGTTAAAAACCCAAGCAACTAGGGACTTCCCTGGTGGTTTAGGGGTCAAGAATCTGCCTTCCAATGCAGGGAATGTGGGTATGATCCCTGGTCCGGAAACTAAGATCCCACATGCAGCAGGGTAACTGAGCCGGTGTGCTCTAGACCCCACACTCTACAACAAAGAGCCCAGGTGCTATGAGAAGACTTAATGCAGCAAAACACACTCACACACACACAGCCCTAGCCAACTAGTCTTTTATTGGTAACCTCGGACTGAACAGTACCATCCTGATATGTGTGGGTTGAGAAAGACATGACATGGGGGAGTGGAAACCACGGACAATTTTTTCCCAAGGAATTTTGCTGTGGAAGAGTAAAATAGGAGCAGTAAATAGCGGAAAGGGGTTGTGGATTCTAGGAAGTAGCAGAACATGCCTTTACATGCTGGTGACTGAACCACTGGAAAGAGTGATTCTGCAGAAGAGAGAAGGGTCCTGAGAAAGGGAAAAGTGATGGAATCCAAAGAAGAAATGTGGGTGTTTGTGTTTAATAGGATAATGTTCCAAGTAAAAAGATATTTATTGGCACTTCCCTGGTGGTCCAGTAGTTAAGAATCTGCCATGCAATGCAGGGGACGTGAGTCCGACCCCTGGTTGGGGAACTAAGATCCAACATGCCATAGGGCAGTTAAGCCCACGTGCCACAACTACACAGTCCATGAGCTACAACAAAGATCCCACATGATGCAGTGACGATCCTGAGTGCTACAACTGGGACCCGAAGCAGCCAGATAAATAAAAATAAATTTAAAAAATAGTCAAGGTATTTATTAAGATAAGGGTAAGGAAGGCAGAAAGTGTGAGTTTAAGTGAAGACCCTAATGTTTTTGAAGAAGGCAAAATAACAAAATTCCTGTCTAATAACTTTTAGGGAAAGGTATGAGGGGAGGGTAGATAAGAGTGGATGGGGTGGATTGCATTGAGGGGGTGGTGGCTAAGTGAAGTAATGTTGAGGACAGAAAAACAAACATCCTGCTGGACAGTCAGAGTTCTCTCCATAAACTTGTATCACTAAAATAAGAAAATCAGCACAATGTATGTGAAGTATTATATATTTGATGAATACGTTTATAAATCACAACATAGAAGGCAATTTTCCAAATGCATTTGAAGCTTACAGAATAAAGGGTTATGACACATAAATATAAAATACCCAATAATAAACAATTCTCTATGAAGAGCAAAAGTAAATTAAAGTTAATAGAAACACTTATCATTTGCTTGTATTTTAAAAATATTGACTACCTACCTTGATTCCCTTCAGGCTAGATACATGTTTAAAAGACCTGTTGGAAAAGAAATCTATCAATATTTGTAATAAGTGCACAAAAATAACTTAAAGATGTAAAAGTAATTTAACTATTACAACTACCCTTTCATTAATAAGATGACCTTTCATTTTTACCATATTAAGTGTTCAGGGTTCAATGCAAGTAAGCAAAAAAAGCCAATTTTATAAGTACTTAAACTTTTGATTCTGTGACAGAGCTTTCTTAAACTGTAAGTTAAAACCATCTCTGTATAAAAGGTGAGATTTTGTTTTCTTGTTTTTTTTTAGATCAAAGAAAAAGCTACTCAGACTAAGCATTGGGCTTTATGTTATTAGTTGTCTGTAGCTGTAATGCTCTACTAAGGATTTCCACACTGTCAATAATGAGCAGTCCGTGGTCCCCATCAGTGGCCGGAGAGACCAGCACGTGCACACTCATCCAGCCTGTGGACATGCGGCAGCAAGCGTGTTAGGGCTGGTCACCACTCTTCCCTCTGACCCTGTTTTGGATGTTTCAGCACAGAGAACAACTCTGAAAGCCACCAAAAAAGCTTACGGCTTCGGAGGACAGGTTCACACTGATTATTCAAAACAGTTTAAGTTCATGGGACAAAGCTGTTTTGTGTTGTAATTCAAAATTCATTTAAGGAGCACAGGATTTTAATGTGTGACTGAAGATGGCATGGTCCTTTCCTCTCAGTCCCACCATCTTTGCAGGAAGCAGAGTGTAGCTGGGATAAGATAAAGCTGACTGTGAAACGAAGCTGTTACCAATATCTTTTTGTAAGGGGGATAAAGGCGAAGATGGCTCATACATCCCATTCTGCATCATAAGAATAATCCCTGCCAGTCACTGCCACTGCCCTGGCCACACCTCACACACTCCCCTAAGGCAGCTAGTCTAGGAAGAGCAAACGGGACAGTGACTGGCAATAAATTTTGGAGTTAAAAATATACACAGCCTTTGATATAACAATCCTTTTTCCAACTGTACTCACACACATATATGCTAAATGAACTATGTATAAATATAGCTGTGGGATAAGATTTGATCATCAAAATGTCTATTAATAGAATACAGAATACCAATTAAATATATTACAGTGTAACTCCTCAGTGGAAAATTAAACAATCGTGAAAAAGAATGAGCCAGGAATACACACACTGAAAACTCTCTAAGATCCGTGTGTAGAGCACATATCATTTGTCTGTAAAAATAACTAGAATACACACATGAATGTATATAAGCATATGCAAACGTGTATGATTTTAAGCAAGGAATAGCTCTGGAATTACATAAAAGATAGCATAGCTCTGTCTGAGAGTAGGACTGCATGACTAGAGGTCTAAAGCAGGAATAATTTTATGTGTATTTTTGTATCATAAAATACTATTACTGATTTTTAAACACTTTAAAAAAAATTCAATTGCATGTATTATCACGTGACAATTTTTATTTTTTATTTGCATTTCTAATGTTGAAGTTAGAAAGTACATCAGTAAATTCCATATTTATATGTCAAGGGCATAGTGAGCACCCACTAACAGGCATTTAAAACCACACGCTTGAGACTTACAGTTTTGCATCTTCTCTGTAATCATCCAGGCCCTCATCATATGACTTGGATCGTTCCGTCTTTGAGCTGGGCTGGGCATCCAGACTGGGAGGTCCAACAGATTCTGCAAGTAAAACCCAACATTCAGATATGTGCAAGTAGTTTCCAGATTCTATTTTCACGGCGAGAAGGTCACCACAGTACCCTAAGTGGAAAACTGAGAATGTGAGACAATTCACGTAACTACTCAATGAAACGTACCCTGGTCATGGGAGAGCTGACGTCGGATTAATGGAGCTGAAGTTGTGAGGCTGGGAGGGACCGTTGCTATGGAGGGTACCTGGGAGGTGGAGGCAGAGATGACCGCAGAGGCGGGGATGTGAGAAATGTCGTGATCGATGCTAGGGCTGGTAGGTTCATCTATAAGACAAAATGAAAATAAATATTGGGATGTTAAATGGCATCATCATTAATGATAACAATGACAGAACTAATCAGTGGTACCCAGTATTAAAAGAACCAGATAGAGATCTGAACACCACAGCAATAACAGTAAATGACAGAGTCCTCTGTTAAAAGTCTAGTCACACAGTTTCAACTCTAGTTTGGAATTACTAAATTCCAAAGAATTCCAAGAATATGATCGAAGAAATCAAATGAGTTGCTTTTACCCAAAATTAAATTGTTTGCTTCTACTGAACAATTAAGAGAATTCCCTGATGTCTCAGATGGTAAAGAATCTGCTTACAATGCAGGAGGCCTGGGTTCGATCTCTGGGTCTGGAAGATTTCCTGGAGAAAAGAATGGCAACCCACTCCAGTATTCTTGCCTGGAAAATTCCATGGACTGAGGCTACAGTCCATGGAGTCGCAAAGAGTCGCACACGACTAACACTTTCACCAAACAATTAATACTTTCACCAAACTGATCATCAAGATACCGAAGTTCACAGGTATTCAGAACCCAAACTATAAAAGCAGCATGTTTGTGTGAATGTGAGAGGCATGTGTGTATGAAAGATGACCCCGCTTGCGAGCTGACGAATGCTGGAAACATTAATTTCAAGGAATCGAACATTTACCTTAAAATAATTTAATATATATTAGGTACCGATTTCACAAATTTATCTTTAGGATGATTAATTTTAGCACAAAGAATAAGCCAGATGTTAGGAATGGGGAAGACTGAGCTGCTGGTCAAAGGATTTAGATCCTGTTTTGCTGGACTTTGTGAAAGCTACTTAATTCCTCTGGATATTAAATTCATTCCGTATAAAGAAATTGGGCTAGGATTATCAGAAGGGTCATTTATAGCTCAAGAGGACTACAACAATAAATCCACAATAGGGGTAAAATTATCTGTTTAATTTATGTAAGAACATAAAATACTTAGGGGCTTTCATAAGCCGGAGATTTCTTAGGGGGCTTCTGAGGTTTGAATTTATTTTAAAAACTGACAGATCTGACTGAGAGTGTAGTTATTATTGGATCTACTTTCAATATTAAAGGAACTAGCTGAAAATCCAGAAAATCTGATTGAGGGAAATGATTCTATAATTTTTATAAGTACAAAGTTTTTTTAAAAAATTTATTTCCCTAAGTAAATAAGCATAGTATTCTACAAGGGATGCTATATATCAGTCTGAAATGTTACAGAATAAAAGCCAACACTACTACCAAAAGGAAGATAAATGAACATCTAAAATTATTCTGTGGTGAGCAGTTTTGTTACACTTGAAACATAAATTTATCTAGTAAGAAGATGCCAACTCAAACTTGGGAAATCTGAGCTAGAAAAAGTGAATATTAAATTCAAAATTATTGCTTAGTCACCCAGGCCCATGCCTTTTGGGTAACTTTCAGATAACTAAGTTCTCCTGAACTAGAGAAGAAAACGGCAAACCACTTCAGTATTCTTGCCTTGAGAATCTCATTAACGGTATGAAAAGGCAAAAATATATGACACTGAAAGATGAACCCCCCAGGCCGGTAGGTACCCAATATGCTACTGGAGATCAGTGGAGAAATAACTCCAGAAAGAATGAAGAGATGGAGCCAAAGCAAAAACGACGCCCAGCTGTGGATGACTGGTGATGGAAGTCAAGTTCGATGCTGTGAAGAACAACGTTGTGATCCAGCTCTATCCTACAAGCTCTAAGATTTCTGAATTGGTTTTAAATGCCAGTGTCAACGGGCTATATCAACCAAATTCAATTTTAGTTAGGCTAATCCTAATTTGGTACACACGTACTGGCCAACTCTAGGGTGAGAGGAACAAGAGAAAATATTTAAAGTATGGCAAAAATGAGGGGAGTACGAATTTTAGATGAAATTGAAGTGGGTAATACAACTGGCTTTTTTATATTAATAGTTATGAGTAGTAGTATGATGACCTAGAGGGGTGGCGTGAGGGGGTGGGAGGGAGGCTCAGAACGGAGGGAGGGAATATATGTATACATACAGCTGATTCATGTCAATGTACAGCAGAAACTAAGAAAACATTTTAAAGCAGTTATCCTTCAATTAAAAATAGGAAAAAAAACACAAAAAATCAAGATTGGAGAATATACCTTAATACCTGCTACTAAAGAACAAACTACTTAGGAACTCATTATTCATCTTGTATTTTGTGTTTACTTGTGACAGGTGTTGAAATTTATTTTCAGGACATACTTTGAAGCTTTACAGGGCATGTGGGTATAGTGAAAGTGAAAGTCGCTCCATCGTGTCCAACTCTTTGCAACCCCATAGACTATACATCCCATGGAATTCTCCAGACCAGAATACTGGAGTTGGTAGTCTTTCCCTTCTCCAGGGCATCTTCCAACCCAGGTGATGAACCCAGGTCTCCTGCATTGCAGGGGATTCTTTACCAGCTGAGCCACAAGGGTGTGAGTAGGTATAAACAAAATACTGCTAATGACTGATCTTCTTAATTTTAAAAACAAAGTGGTTTATTTTCTTCACTTTTCTAAGTCTTGTGACCCCAGAGGACTATTAGATGTTAAATGTATAACAAAATGCTGGAATTTTTTCTTTCTGCAAGATGTTTCATTATCTCTGTATTACACAGATAATGAAGTAAATGAATTGGCTCCATTCTCTGATATTTTGGGAAATAAAGCCAAAGCACCTATTTATTTCCATTGGTTATAATGCTTTCAAGTAACAAAAATAATTATTAAAATCACAGACTATTAAGACTCTGGAGTGTGACGCTACAAAAGCAAGCCTTAATTCTTTTTTCCTTCTAATTTAATGTTTCATGAAAAGCACAAAGCATAGTCCAACATTCTCCAAGGAAACTGAAATGCTCTAAATAAAAGAAAGGATTCATGGTCAAATACCTCTGAGACAAATGGTACTATATCCTGCCTAGAAAACTTATAAGATATAAGGAGTACATTCCTGAGAGTTCTATGATAGATGAACTTAATTTTTAAAACTCAACATTTCTCAATTTATTTGATCACTAATCTTCGCCCCCCCCACCTCCTGCCTTTATCAAATGGAATTAGTGTTCCCAGAAAATACTTTGAGAAACATTGCAAATGGTCTCTTTTACTCCATTTCAATGCTGGTGTCTATCCTAGGAAGACACACATTTTAGAAAATAGCTAGATGGGAAAGACAAACACCGGGACTCCCCCGGCAGTCCAGTGGTTAAGACTCTGCCTTCCAGCGCAGGGGGAATGGGTTTGATCCTTAGTTGGGGAACTAAGGTCCCATATTCCATGGGATGTGGCTAAAAATTAAAAAGAAAAAGAAAAAAAAAAAGAAAGACCTATTGGTCAGATAAAACTCTGAAGCTCAACAATATAGAAGGATTTCAATATTAAATTTTGGTACTTAAGAACGCTTACATCCATGTAAAAATCCAGTTTACATCCAAAACAGTGAAATCAATTCTGTGTTCATATCTCAGTTCTTTATTCTACCCTTTTCCATTGGTGCCGATCAAATGACATACCAGAGTAATCATATGCAGTACATTAAGGTTCTGGGAGGCATATAAGAAGTAAATGGATTATAAAGTCATTTCTATATTGTGGGACTTTTAAGTCACGACTCATAAAACAAAAGATGTCATTCACTGGGAACTATAAAAGACTGAAATAAGTACTTGAAGTAGAATTTGATTCAGAAATAATTAGTGAGCATTTTTATTTTATAATGAACAAACAAAATGGTCTCTTTTAATCATTTTTCTAAATCTTTATATGCATATACAATTAAATAGATTTTTGTTTTATATTTTAGCCAAAGTTCTCTTTAATAACATAACTGACCTTTTGGTTTATTCCTATACCTAGTAGTAACTAGGAAGAAATATTAACAGATGTAACTAGCAAACTTTTTATTATTATAATATAATTGGATTATATTATTCTTATTAAGTAGGAACAAATATAATGCTATTATTCTGGTCTCACAGGCCTGTGAAATACAGCAGGATTTTTTTTGTTTGTTTAAAAAAAATCATAAAACAATCATTTTTATACCATTTCATCTACAATAAAATTCTGCTATTAGCGGGGCTGGCCTTAAGGTTACAGATATAAACAGGAGCACAATTTAGGCTGAGATTCCCTACAATGTTTACAATTTGAATATGTCATATATTTTAAAAATGTGAGTTATATGGAATTTTTTTAAAAAGCTGATTCTGATAGTGTCACATGACAGTCCAACAGCGCAAGAGCTTTAAAAAATTTCTCTAGAAAAGAATAATTCTGAAATAGCACTCAAAGAACCACATTGTATTACAAAATCATGGCAAACTCTTCCTGAACCTATCCACTGAAGAAGAGTATGACCTTGGCTCAAAGCAAGGCTTGCATCACACACCTCCAGAGGACGCTCTTCACGATGCACTCTGTACAAATGATGCCCTCTGGAGTTATGCCCTGAGATGAGGCTGAATCAGCAAAGTCTCTATTGCTTATTAACTGTGTGACTTTGGGCAAGTTATTTAACCCCTCCATAGCTTAAGTTTGTCATTTATTACATGAGGATAATACTAAGGGACATACACGATAATCTTGTTAGCAGATGATATCTTAGACTTGATAAAAGTTTGTTTTGTTTTGCTACACGTTTATACTATCATCTCAAAATTATCATTCATCTAGTATTTCAACAAATATTTATTGAGTCCCTTCTCTACCCCAGGCAGTGGTTCCAGACATTAAGGACAAAGATGTGAATAAAAAGATCTGAAATCCTGGCTCTCACAAAGTTTAGGCTTTAGATCTGCAGAGAAAGATGTAATAACAAAAAAAAGTACAATGTCAAGTGGAAACAAGTGGTATAAAGATAAGTACAGTAGCTTAAGGACATAGAGAATGTCAGGTTCTGTGTGTATTTCAGATAGGCTGGTCTGGAAAGGCTGCTTTGATAAGGTAATGTCTGAGCAGAGGCCCAAATGTACTGAGAGAGACAGTCTTGTGAATATCTCTGGAATGCATTCCAGGGCTGGGAACTGGTGTCAGGGCCCCGAAGCAGGGTGTGCTTGGTGTGTTCCAGGGCTGCTAGGCGGCTGGCATGTGCAAAGATGGGATGAGCAGAAAATGGGAGGTAGGGGCAGAGAGGTGCGGTGCGGTTGTGGGGCAGATCATGGAGGGCCTAGCCTGCCATAGGATTTTGGATTCTATTCTGAGTAACATAGGAAGCTAAACCAGGGTTCTGATCAGGAGTGAAATGATCTGGTTTATGTTTTTAAAAATGTACTGGTTGCTGTGTGAATAATATACTTGGGGCGTGTGGGAGCAGTCTAAAGCCTCAGTGAACGTGATAGATGTTCTAGATAGGGCACAGGCTTGTCATTTAAGTAATTTCTCCCCATCTATTCCAGGATTTATTCTAAGACAGAGTAATTCAGCAACAAAGAGGTCTTTTCAGTCGGCCCATGAATTAAAATTTATACAGAAATCAGCTTCAGAAAGTAAAAAGCAGTGATGAAATGAAAGGTTGATTGCTAGTCATCCAAACTGTTCTACTTGGCTATTGTTTCAGCTGAATCAACAACCAAGCACAATTTGGTTCCCTGAGTCTCCCCAGATGGTAGGGATATGTTTCATCAAAATCAAGATTAACAATAGGTATTGGGTATGCAAAATTTAAAATAAAAAAAGGAAAATTGATGCTAGAAATAATTTTTGAGAGTAAAAGCTTATGGTTCTGGGGACTTCCCTGGCAGTCCAGTGGTTAAGACTCTGCCCTTCCACTGCAGGGGGATGAGTTTGATTCCTGGTCAGGGGACTAAGATCCCTCATGCTGTGAGGTGCAGCATAAATAAATAAAAATACTTAAAAAAAAAAAAACAAAAGCTTATGGCTCTGGTTTTTAGCAGAGTGTAGAAAATTCAGAACAAGTGTTTCAAGATCACAGAGTAAAATTCCTAGAAACTAGAAATACTTTGCTGGAAAGATTTGTGACATATTTGACATGTTAACCAACAACTATGAGGTGAGCTTACCTATAAATGGGATGGAAGCCAAGGAATCACCAGGTGGAGTGGTACTTGAGGCCTTCCTCTCCTCCATCCTTTTTATATGGACCTCCCGGCGAGCATCATTAGGCAGCCAGCAGGTGGTGTCTGAGCCTGTCTCCTGGTCACTCACTGCTAAGATGTAAGACTGATGCCTTAAAGGCTGCGGTGTCTGGCGACCAGACGGAGGTTTTTCTCTTAGGATGACAGTTTCTTTATTATCTACAGCATTCGATTGCTGAATTTCCACCTCTTGTACATTGAAATCTTGATTCCTCTGAGTGACGGATAACTCAAAATCTGGAGTGCTAGCATTCTCACTTGCCAGAGCAGGGGGCTTAACAGAAGCTCCAGAAAGAGAGGGGGGCTTCCCAGTGTCCACTTGGTGATCGGGGGCGCTTTCCGTCCGTAACCATGTCTGCTGATTGAATAAACTGTTTTGATGCAAGTGATTTACTGGTCTTTGGTCTTTGATAGAAACAAATGAGTTCTGGCTGGAGGGTGGTTTCGCGACATGCGTAGAAGGCGCTTTCACAGAGTTACTTCGGACTTTCCCAAGAGGTGACCTGTCCTGGGAAATCCCTCGAGGCTGGGACATTCCACAGGTAGTTTGAAAATTTCTGCTGGGCTGCAGGGGTTTTAGATCTGCTGGAATTTTTTTAAACTGAGACACTGATCCCCCGACTCTGCTGCTCACTCTCCTGCTGTCAGAATTCACCACACTCGGGGCCACTGTAAAATTGGAGCCTCGGAAAGATTTGTGAATTTCTTGCTGCCTGGGTCTCTCGTAAATACCTCGCCGATCGTCCTGTTCAGTGAACCCACTCCACTTGTAAGTCTGCTTTCGTTCACCATTTGCATCCGGCGGTGGACATTCAGCATGGACGTTTTCCGAGGTTTCACCCTGCCCCTCAATGTAATCCCACGAGCGAGTTCTGTGGTTACTAAAACTAATAGAAGGAGATGTCAGCGCACCTTGAGAGGCACTCCTCGGACAATACATCATCAACACAGAGTCCTCCAGCCTCTCCTGGGACACGCTGCGCTGCCGGACCTGGATGGACTGGGGCACTCGGTCCTGAGAGGTGCTCCGACGCCGTACCTGCAGGGCAGCGCGGTTCAGCACCACCTGGTTATAATCCGCTGTGCTCTGAGAGGCGGCTCTTAAACTATCTAACCTTTCTTGAATGGTCCGACAGCCCATGTGCAAGCGCCGGTTATCAATATACTCTTTGTAAGTTTTATAGTTTTTCCAGTCTATGTGCTGATGCGAGTTGGGAGAGTAGTGGTTGACAGTTACAGAAGGAGACTCCACAGCTGGAGATCTGCTCACCAGACCTTCTGAGTGTCCGCCGTAGTGGCCAGATTTAAGTAAAATGCCAGAAGGTTCCAATGACCTGGAGCCGGGCTGGTGGATGAGATGGGCAGTGGGAACTGAGGACGGTGGTGAGGTGGTTCTCGTCGCTGTTTTGAAAGAGGGCTGCTCGTTTCGGCCATACCTCACTTCCTCAGTTCTGTGAGCGGGAACTGTGTGGTTGCTTCTGTTAGGTAATAAATCTACAACCTTCTCAGAAGGTACAATGACAGTCCTTACACTCTCATTGCAGACACACACTGCTGTGTTGGACTTGGCCACCTCTGGTGGTGACGGAGGCACTTGGATTTCCATCCTGTAGGCCCTACCGGGCTGCGTCAATACTGGGGGGCTAGTCTGCGGTTTGCTTGCTGTTGAGTCTGGAGGAGGTGGTTCAGGGGGCTGCGCCATGGCGGGAGGGGCGGATGACGGCCAAGGGTAGCAGACTGGTGGGGGCTCAGGGATGTTGCGGGCATTGCCGCTGTAGGCTTCATTGCCTTTCAGGTAGGCATCTTGAGAATACGCCTACATGGAGAGGAGAGAAATGGGTCACTTCAAACTCATCAAAGGAACACATTTCCAATCTTGTGATATACTCTTATTTTATGGTGCCCTGCCTTGCTCCCGAGTGGCATTCGCTAAAGCATGCATGCAGACACAATGTAAGGGGACTCCACAAATTCAGCTAGTCTCTCAGAAAGCAAATAAACTATAGAATTTGCAAAAAATATGAATTACAATTGCCTATTTTCTCAAAAGATCTGAAACACATCAAATTCTATCCATTCCACCCACCATAATTAGATATGGACATCTTGCTTTCAAAAATTTCCCCTTTTAAGTTTTATGTTTGTTTTTTTTTTCTCCCTAGCAGTTGGCAGGTTAAATGGCTGCCTAAAAAGTCTCACAGCAAAAGAAGAACCTGATCTTTTGCCAGAGTGAAGGTGAAAATATTAAAAATCTTCACCAAATACATCTTTACTCTAGGCACTACTGCTATGATAAATAATATATTGAACATTGTCTTGCCAATTAATAACTGCTGAATTGCTAAAAATAATCCATTTTGATAAATTAGGTCCTCCAACAGCCATGTTAACTATTAAAATTTTTCAAATAGAGAATATGCACATATTAAAGGCATAAAATATAAATAAAGGTAATTCATCTTCCTGTATATAATTTATATTTTTTATTTTACACTCATGCAAAATTGTATTGTACAAATTTATTTGGTCTCTTTTACCTGTTTTAAGGAGACATTTCTCTATTATGAACAGGCAAGCATGCAGTTCCAATTTTTTTTTTTAATCAACTATTTATGAAATTATCTAGGAATATTTTTAAAAAATTAAAAGCAACAAATTAAATACAGAGACTCTATAAAACAGAGCTAATTAAGGTAACTCAGAACTATGTTCAACAGCTGAGACAGTTAGGTGTGGCGTCATGTTACATATTCTTTCCTAATCAAAACAAGCTTAATTCAAAACTATCTCCTGTCTTTGCATTAGACAGCTTGCAAAGCTCAAGTGCAGCCACAAACATAACATAACGTAACAGCAAAGTACTAGGAAAGGAGAGAAGGTGAGATGCTTCAAAAATATACAGGGATGCAGATAAATGTTATGTTTTAACACCAGTTATGCACAGGATACAAAAATCAAACATAAAAAGAAAAAAATGATAAAGAAAACAATGTATCACAAACACATTCTGCAAATTAGTAAGATTAACACCACGAAGAGATTCCTCTAAGCAAACTGACAGTTTTAATAGACTGGCTTATTACAAATTTCTACAAAACATGACTTTAAAAGCAAGGAAATGGCTTCTGTGCAGTTCTTACCAGAGCTGTGACATCCTTTGTAAATTGTAGCTAGCAGAAAATAGGAAAACATAGTAGAAGCTGCTTACTGACATAAAGACAGAATCATGTTGTCATATTGATGCTGGAAAACAGCAAGCTAAAAATACATCTATACTGAATCCTCTGGAAGGTACCAAGAGAAGTAAAGGGCAGTGAGGCATAAAGATTAACTTCAGTTTCCATCTGAGCATCTTTTTCTCAGGCTTTTATCTGGCTCTGATTTGATTTGTCTACCATTCTTGAAAGCAAAATACATCTGGTAACATGCATTCCTGACAGATATTTCCTTCGATCTGCGCTGCTGTCTGATAATGTGCTAGGAAGCTTCCCTTCCACGGGAACAACATTGATGCCTCTCAGTTCCCCTGAGCTTCTTCCATCTCTGCTTCCAGATGACGAAACGAATGCTCTATTATGCATTTAAAATAGTACAACCTCCTCCTTCCCCTGTAAATCGGAGCACAACCACCAGCTGTCAGCTGACTGCCACTGCCTTGACACTAGCACTTTGGAATGAAAGAACGACTGTTGGGTTAAATGGGTTTCCCTCAAAAATTAAGATCTTTCCACACTGTCCCTTTTGTCCTGTTTGATTCACTTAAAAAAATAACTACTTAGTGGACATGAAAAAATACTGCTTCCAGAGTAATTCTTTTTCATGTATAATGAATACCATAAAATCTGAACCAGGAGACCATGAGAAATGAAAGCCAAGTAGATGAAAGAAAACATGCATACCATAATACTGTAAAGGTGTGAAAACAGTCAATCCAAATAGACATTTTGGGCATTTGCCACTGATGTAATAAGCCTATCTTTTTCATGCTGATTACAGTCACACTGAGACTGTTACATGACAGGAAAACTGTGCGGATGAGTGTGTTGTCTGGTTCGGTATTTCCAGAGCATGTGTGTGCAGTTTTATGAAACATCACCTGAAAGGGTGTATCCCCTATGCTCAATAAAGTAAAGTTTGGCTGATGGGTTTCGTGACTTCTCAAAACTTCTACTACATTAACATACGCTGTAAAACTCAACATGAAGTTACAAATTTATTTGGCCATGGAACCCATTTTTTTCCCTGGGGGTTTTTACACAATTCAAATTTCTGCTAAGAAATGCTGCTCTAGAACTAATAATTTAGACATATCTCCTTTATTCAAATTCGGGGAGGAGTATTATTTTTAATAATAGAAGTACATGACCAGAACTATTGGGTTGGCCAAAACAAACTTTTTGGTCAACCAATATTAAATACTTGAAAGGTATTTGACATACTTTAGATAATGCTAAAATTTCTAGTCTATATTCATAGGTCCTCACTTCTGGGTGAAGTGATGGCAAAGGGGTCCTTAAAATACATACACATGGACCAAGCATTACCAGTGGACTGACTAAACAGAATAGCTTATAGATACAGTATTATTGTCTAATGTAAGCAAATATGCTTGAGACAACTAAAGTAAGAATTTATTCAGTAGTAGTATTGAATTTCCTCACATAGTCTCTCATTTCATGGATACTAAAAAAGATTGTTATCTATTTAAATGTTTCTCATTCTCATAAAGTTTAAAAACCAATACATTCAATTAACATTCCTGGGGAAATCAGCAGTGCTCTAAGGCCACTGTCGCTAGTATATGTCTTCCAGATAAGTCATGAGAATAAATTTCAATGGCTATGCTAAGAGGTGTGGAACAGACAGAAATTAGCTCCATGATAAGCTAGGGGAGTAAACTAGGAACAGATAATATGCATTGTAAGGAGTCCTCTTCTCCCATAATGCCATTCGGTTTTCTTCTGGAAAACAGCCTACTAAGGAAAGCTTTAGCCAGGGCTTGGGCAAACACTGGGGTGGATTATAGCATTCAACTCTTCCAGGTGAACATGGAACCCATTGATTAAGTTTCCCATTCTGAAAACAGAATTTAAAACTCTATAACTTGCTCATAGCTGTGACTGTGGTGTGCTTTCTTGTGAGTCAGAAAGTAAGTCTTTCACTGAGACGTCACAGTCAGACATTTCAATGTTTTAACTACCCATTGGGAATCTCTGAATTGTCAACAGGCACCAATTAAACAGAACAAAATATCACTTAAAGTATTCTTTATCTAATGATATTTGTTTATATAGTTTTTGTATAATTATATCCTGTTATAATGATGTCAAAATCATCCTGTGTTAATGTTTGTCTGCAGTGACATGAATTTGAGCAGACTCTGGGAGACAATGGAGGACAGAAGAGCCTGGCCTGCTGCAGTCCAAAGAGTTGCAAAGGGTCGGACGTGACTTAGCAACTGAACAACAACCATCCATGGCATGGCCCAGAAATTTTTGAGACCAATGTCATAAGAATTGCATATCTGGCTCATAATCACTTTGACTTTTACATTTAAGTCCAAATGGATACTTCATAGTATATATCCAGAAGTTTTGATGGAATTAGACAATACTCAGATTTTTTTCAGACTGATTAGCACTTAGAAATTCAACAGGCAATGACCAAAAAAAAAAAAAAAACTCTGGCCAATTTTTTTCATTAGTCCTTTTAAATATCACTCTATGTTTTTTCTTGAATTTCCTTTACCCTTGTTCTTAAGTTTTATATCTTATAGTAGCTTAGTAGTTTAAAAGTTTATAATGTTAAAGTTCAAGCCATATCTATATGAAAACAGAATAGGAGCAACCCTGTCGTGCGTACAGATCCAAAGGGTTCTCTACATGGGGGTTGAGGGGAGTAAGGATAGATGCCTTACAAATGTCTTCATTTGGAATTAGAATTGTAAAGAGCATTTAAATAAAATGTAATGTTAACAGTCTGGATCTTAATTATATGTACAGTGCCTAACAGTAGCTAAATAATCTAAAAGTAATCTTTCAGTTCAGTTTTAGTAGAATTGCATCAAAGTCACTAGTACCATACCCATTACTATAGTATTACTATTACCAGACTGTATTTACTGTCTAGTAAATAATAAAAACAAACCAACAAAAAGAGTGCAGAATAAATAAGCTACTAAGATTAAAATTCCTGCCTACCAGTCCACCATTAACAGGCTGGTCTGTTAATACCTGTATCTATGACAAAAGCAAAAACAACCACCTATCGTGCTTGTATAATTTTCAAATACACGCCAGATATGTCACAGTGGGGCATGGGAGAAGGGGATGTTGTGGACAGCTTATACTTTCTAAATCAGTTGAAACTTTTCTAACAAGCATGTATAGTCTTATAATTATTTTAAGTGAAAGTCACTCAGTCGTGTCCAACTCTTTGCGACCCCGTGCACTGACTACTATACAGTCCACAGAATTCTTCAGAATACTAGAATGGGTAGCCTTTCCCTTCACCAGGGGATCTTCCCAACCCAGGAATCGAACCCAGGTCTCCCACACATTGCAGGTGGATTCTTTACCAGCTGAGCCAGGAGGGGAGCCCAAGAACACTGGAGTGGGTAGCCTACCCCTGCTCCAGCAGATCTTCCTGACCCAGGAACTGAACCAGGGTCTCCTGCATTGCAGGCAGATTCTTTCTTAAAAATATATTTAAAATAAGATAAGAAAGCAGAAGAAAGTAACTGCTTCAAACTTTCAAAATATGAAAGAACCTTCCAGAATTCCTGTTCTTGTTTCCCTATTCTAAAGCAGGACCACCCAGATGCACATGTGGCAAATGAACACCTAATTTTTAAGAGAATAGTACACTGAGTGTGGAACATAATAAATAATTACTTGATTAGAAAGTACTTCTGATAAATCTAAAGGAAAACTTGGGTAAATTACGTTTCTCAATGGATGTGACAATATTCATGGAGTGGTAACTAGGGCAGTGGATGCAGAGCCCAGAGACTGGTTACCCTGATAGCTCGGACCCTGACAGGCGGTGTGACTGTGTCAGCCACCGGACTGCTTCATCTGGACCCAATGGCAGTGTGGAACGGTGGTTTAGCTTCAACTACAGGCTATATACAGTCTCAGACCTGCGTGGGTTCAAGTCCTAGCCCATCATTTTCTTCCCTGTTACACCAGAAAAGCTGTTTAACCCGGCTGTGTTTAACAGAGAATAACATAGAGTAGGCTCCAAATGCCCTTGTCAAACACCAGACACACCTGAGAGTCTCCAGAGCCATCACAACTGACCAACTCAGAATTCAGTCTTGAGTCCATGGTGCTAAAGGCTTACCAAAATGTCTTGAGGTGTGAAGGGAAAAGAATGCTCAGATCTAGCCCTCCTACTGTGGGTCCATAATTTTTTTTTCCCCTTAGCACTGCCCTTTAGGGACTTCCCTGGTGGCTCAGATGGTAGAGAATCTGCCTGAAATGTAGGAGACCCAGGTTCCATCCCTGGGTCCGGAAGATCACCTGGAGGACATGGCAACCCACTCCAGTATTCTCGCTGGAGAATTCCATGGACAGAGGAGCCAGGTGGGCTGCAGTCCATGGGGTCGCACAGAGTCGGACACGACAGAGGGACTGACACTACCACTATTACTATCGCCCTTTAGGCGACTTGATGGGTGATGGCTGTTTCATTCAATGTCTGAGAAGGCAACACAATCGTTTCACTTTTTTAAAAGTGCAACAGTCCAACAGGAAGTGCTTTTTATTTTGCAATATCACCATAAAAATATGAACCTGTCTAAGATTATGATCGCAGTCTAAAATATCATAACATAAGACCATCACACGACTGAAATGAATACAAAACTAAACATATTGTGGATCCAGATATGTTTAAAAAACAAGGCTGCCAAGTAAAGAAGTACTATTACCAGCACTAGTTTAATAACATAATGAAGAATTCTTAATTTTACCAATACTTTGTACTTTTCAACACTGTATCACTGTCTTCTGTAAATTATGAGATTTATTATTATATACCAGTCCTTCCGTGAGGCAAGTTTTAAATCAAATTTTCTAGGTTGCCTCTCAAAGATAAGCTGAGGACCTCTAGAACCACTTGGTCTTTACATCACTTGAGGAGCAAAAGTTCATGGGCACCCCATCCTGCTGTTACCCAGGCAAACATATGTAAACTGAGAAAACAAGCTTTCTCTTGGGTAAATGATGTTTACAGTGGCTGTAAAAATGTTCCTGTTTTCTTTACAATGAATATTCAACCTCACAGGGACAAATACATCTTTACAAGCATGTATTTTAAGTAACAGATTTAAGAGCAACATAAATACTTCTGAAGGCCCCTTATTTTCACATGTTTTTTTAAATCCCAGATTCTCTTTGTGTTTTATAATAGCTTTTTAAAATGACACTTGTAGATATCCTAGCTAAAAACACTTATGTGAAAAAGAAGTTTCTGCATTTTGATGTTCTTTGGGGAACAACGCATAGCCTACATTAACTATATACACTCCTTCAATTTCCTAAGAAATTACAGGACATGCAAATTTGAATGAAGACTGGGTTTAAAGGTGAGGTTTTCTTTCATTATCAAGGATATGGACTTTTAACTTTTTTCTTTAGAATTTTTATTTATTTATTTCTTGATGTAGACCGTTTTTAAAGTTTGTGTTTAATTTGTTATAATACTGCTTCTGTTGTTTCATGTTGTGAGGCATGTGGGATCTTAGGTCCCCAACTAGGGATGGAACCTACACCTCCTACATTGGAAGGTGGGGCTTTTAATTTCTTATGCTTAAAATAAAACAACAAGTTGTAAGAATATGACTTTTCTGTTACAATATATCAGGACCCTTTACTGAGGAATTTTGAAGATCTGTGTGCTTGGGTCAGCCCAGTGAACCAACTTTTCCCTGTGGTGCAACAATTTGTAGTTTCCCTCTGCTGCTGCTGCTAAGTCACTTCAGTCGTGTCTGACTCTGTGCAACCCCATAGACGGCAGCCCACCAGGTTCCTCCGTCCCTGGGATTCTCCAGGCAAGAACACTGCAGTGGGTTTCACGCATTTCCTTCTCCAATGCATGAAAGTGAAGTCGCTCAGTCGTGTCCGACTCTTCGCGAACCTACGGACTGCAGCCTACCAGGCTCCTCCGCCCATGGGATTTTACTTTAGATAAAACACAAAGAGACTCATCAATTAAATTTCCTACTGATCACATCCTTAGAACATTATTGCATTGCTGATCCCCTGCATCAACCAGGATGATCAGCTAGGATGATCATTCTGTGCTTGATTCCCTTCCCTTGGCATTTATTCATCGCCAGCTACTCTGAAATGAACTATTTCACTGTTCTAGCAAAGTCCCACCAGTGCCTTCACCTTAGCAAGGAAAGAGTCTACTAAAGATGACTCTTCCCTAGAGTTCTGGTTCGGAAGAGCACTCTATCTCTGAGTCAGGAGAATACAACAGTTCAAGGTCAAGTCTGCCCTACCCTGTTAGTATCACCTCCTGGTCCTTTGCATAAGTAGAGCCCTAGAGAATAAGCCCCTCTTTATTTTCAATCTAGTGACTTCACTGCCTTCCATGGTTATGACTGTTACTCTTTCATTGTGCTGAATGATCAGGGTAGGAACCCTGCAACTAATTCTACTTGATTAAGAAAACCATCATGGATGGTTATCCCTCCTTGATCAGACACCCCTGACCTCAACAGAACTGTGCACTTAGGAAGGATAATCTTTTTATCAGTAAAACTGCCATTTTAAAATGAAATCGGCCTGCCTTGAAAACACAAAGTTGATCTCCACGAATTTTGGTTAATTATATTTTACGTGTAAGTCAATCAGTTCAGTTTAGTCGCTCAGTCGTGTCTGACTCTTTGCGACCGCATGGACTGCAGCACACCAGGCTTCCGTAAGTGGAATTATTAGGATTAGCTTTAGTAATATTTTTTGTAAAAAAAAGAAAAAGTGTTTCCAAAGATTATTTGAGCCAAGTTCAAATTAACGCCTTATAAATGAAAAACATCCCTATTTTGATTCCTATCACAAAAATTCCATTAGTTCTAAGTAAAACAGCAATGCTGCTGCTGCTGCTGCTGCTAAGTCGCTTCAGGTGTGTCCGACTCTTCACGACCTCATGGACTGCAGCCTACCAGGCTCCTCCATCCATGGGATTTTCCAGGCAAGAACACTGGAGTGGGTTGCCATTGCCTTCTCCGAAACAGCAATGACAATTCTCTAAAAGGAAGTTTTCTAAAAATCACAAACTTCAGCAGCCACTACTGTTTCCCCAATCTAATTGTTTTATTCTGCTGAACTACAAAAGTCAACTGAGGAAAAGTATTCCTGAACGAAATTTGTCTTTTTTTACCATCAGCAATATCTGAGTTTAATAAAGGAGTTGAATACTCCATTCAATTTGTTTTCTTTCTCAAGAGGAAAAAGGTATTTTAAGACAAATGCTATAGGTTTTCAGCTATCTAATTTCATTCCCTCTCTAAGATGTTAACATATTTTTCCCTTAAGGTGTGGCCTGTACTCATTGCGAACATTCCTTCTAATGGAATGAATGGATACTGTTGAAAATTGTTTGGTAAGTTAATTTATAAGCAGTAATACTTACTGAAAAAATAAGAAATGGCTTTCATAAAACTTCTGACTTTATAATTTTTTTAAAAAGTCTAATTCCTGGGAATATTCACTTGCATTCTGAGGTTTGGCTTTGGTCAAAGGAATAATCTAGAATGCAACACTGGGGCAAACAAACTCTTTAGGAATCTCATTCCAAATGACAACAGCAAGTTTACTGTGAAATTAATAAAACATTCTCATGTTGCTTAACTGTAAAAAATTGACAATGGTCTGTGTCTGTCTGTCTCTCTCTCTCTTTGGTAAACTGTAAAGAAAAACAGAGTGTTTAAAGGTTTTCCCCTTTAGAATCTTTTTCAAAAAAATCTAATTTACCTCTATCTTTAGAGAATTTTTATTAACATTCATAACTATAAAACAATCCACATATTTAAACAAATAAAACTTACCACTTGGAGAATGTCTTCATCTTTTGGCATAACACTAAGTTCCAATGTTGTATCACTAAAATTGAATATACATAAACTATTTTAGGGGGGGGCAAAAATTATACAAGAAGGACATAAAGGAAAAAAAGAGGTAACTCAGGTATTTTTATGAGTTTAACTTGCAGATTTTAAAAATCTTTACTTTCAAATCCAAATCATTAAAATGAAAAGCAATACTTTTTATGCATATATAATAATTACGTACATATGTTTGAGCTATTCAGAATTGGTCAAGTGTTCTTTACAACATGCTTCTAATTTAGAAACACCAAGTATATTACTTGTATTGAATATTCCTGGAACAAAACTCATCAATATATAATTATGTATTCCTTAATCTCAGGTCACAGAACAAATTACAAATTTTTACTACATAGTCTCACTGTTTATCAAGTTAAAAACCCATTAACATGAAAATAATCAAAGAACCCTCAAATTTAACATTTTAAGCAATACTACGCATCCTAATTTTGAAATATTCCCTCTTGGCCTCAGAAGGGAAGGAAATAAGAGTTCACCATCACAATCATCAAAACGATGCTTTATCTTTAAAAACCATACAGCATCTCAACTATTTGTTTTCTTCTCCATGGTTTAATTTAGTGCTTTTATAGAAATAGCTCAAAGTCTCATTTTATTTTGGTACTGCAAGTGTCCTGTTGAAATAATAGACAAGTTTCTCTAGGTTTAAAACAGCTCAAAGGGAAAAATTATATTGAGTCCTGTGATATCAGAATTACACTGAGATATGCAAGGATAGTGGTGCTGTCCCCAGCTAGGGCTTCAGTATCTATCCTAACAATACTGGATAGATTTCCCCCCAATACAATCATGAGATTAAGAAACAAACAACAAAAAACCCAAAATCTAATAATTTACTGGTGTCTCTATTTGAACCCTTATTTTTAGGTTCATAAATGCAAAGAGAATAGTAAACCAGTAAGAACCACAGGTTCAAATAAATTCTACTAAGAAAATATGTAAGTACTTGAATTTCAACATTTAGAGTTGGTAGAAAATACATACTGATGCTTAGATAAATTCTTCTGCAAGGATACATTTTTACATTAATACACTGCAGAATCTCAATGGCTTTGTGCTGCATTAATCCATTTGCTACCAACTGCAGACAAAAGGAACACAATTTTTTAAAAGAAAAATAAGATCATGAAAAAAAAACATTTATTGAATTTATTTATTTAATTTTTCAAATTGCTTTACTGGTGAAAAATTAAGACTGTCATTCCAAAATGTTATTATCGTGAAAGATGAACTGCATCAGTAACCAAAAAAAAATAATAATAATAATAATGTGGAGTTTGAGGAAAACAAAGATTAAATTATGGTTGTTTTGGGAAAATGGTACTTTTAAAGATGATATGTTAAGAAATACCCTGAAAACTCTTAAATTATAGGTTGACAAAACATATTGTTATATTTATCATGATCTAAATTATTTTCAAAAAGAAAATTTGGGTAGATCTCCCCACTGCCTCTGAGGGAGGCTTTCAATTCTTCACCAGTCCCCAGGTTTCCTCAATACTTAAGATCAAATAGGTGTCACTCAGGAACACCTAGAATCCAATAGTAAAAAGAATACTCTGAAATCAATAAATCATGATCACCCAGCTCTGAGAGTGGCAACGTATTAGGGCATTTGTGTAAATCGTTGTTGCTGCTTAGTCGCTCAGTCTTGTCCAACTCTTTGCAACGCCATGGACTGTAGCCTGCCAGGCGCCTCTGTCCATGGGATTTTCCAGGCAAGAAGACTGGAGTGGGTTGCCATTTCCTCCTCCAGGGATCTTCCTGACCCAGGGACTGAATCTGTGTCTCTTGTGTCTCCTGCATTGGCAGGCAAATTCTTTGCCCGCTGAGCCACTGGGGAAGCCCACTGGAGAAGCTGGAGTGGGATGCCATTTCCTCCTCCAGGGGATCTTTCCAACCCAGGAATTGGACCTGCATCTCTTGCATCTTCTGCATTGGCAGGCAGGATTTTTACCACTGACGTCACCAAGGATCCTCGTGTAAATAAGTGAGATTATAGCATGAACTGCTTCAGACATGGTTAGAGGAGCTTGATAGAGGTCTTCAGAAAACAGTGAACTTCAATTTAATTACAGGCCACTGAGTGTGGCTAATATAAAGCAATAGGTCACCTAAAAGTTACTGTATTTGAATCTGGGTAGCACCTCTTGTGATGATGATCTGGAAATCAGACCCTAGTAGAGTCATGGCTTATTCTTGATCAAAATTTAATATGGCAACCTCTTTGGCTTTTGATTTCTGTATTTGTACTTTAAAAAAGTCTAGGTGTGTGACAGAGAGAAAGAGAGTTGGACTAAATTATTTTTATAGTCAGTCACTCTATAAATACTATTCTACCTCTAAAACTCAAAATCCTATTCTGCAGACAGTAGGCAGACAAGTGGATTAAAACATGATTTCTTGTGGTCTTTGTTAAAACAAATGAACCTGAGCCAAGAATATTATTCAGTAAACTATTTAAAGATAAGTTATCTTAGTAGTTTTAAAATAAACTATATATGCAAGTATTTCTATACATATTATAAACAAATTTGATTGTCACTTCAAATAAAAGTAAGAAACTTAATGGCAAATCTAAAATGTATGCCTCTCAGGCTCAAAAGGATTTTAATTACAAATCTAGTAAATTTGCCAAAACAAAGCCACCAAATACGCCATCCTCTGGTAGTACGCTCTCGGCAACTTTCAAATGCATTTTCAACTTTAAAGGAAGGTGTCCTATCTTTACATCAAATCAGCTTCTTATAGGAATACAATATTGTATTAAGTCTACTTTCTTCATTGATTTATAAAACCCATCTTTGGCCAAAATTAATCATGTCAAGACTTACCTGTTCTGGATTAAAGCAATTACTTGAGAATAGGTCTTTCCAATAACACTTTCTCCATTGACTTTTATAATTCGATCACCTTCAAAGAGGAATTAAAAAAACACATGAGGAATTCCTTTACAATGTCATTTCTGAGTACTTTTGTAATACTTCCTGAGTAATATACTTATTTTTGATATATCCTTGCTCATTGTTTTGTAAAGTATCTTTTATAAAAGTGATCCTAAATTTTAATATATCCAGCTTATGAGACATAACAATGTTTTAAATGAAGAGTGCAGCAACTGATGAATTTAGAAACCTCAAAAAGTATTTTATCTCTAAATATTTATATATTTATATAAATAAATCCCCTAACTTTATTTATTTATTTTTTAAGTTTTTTGGCTCTGCAGTGCAATATGTGGAATCTTAGCTCCTCAACCAGGGACACAGCCCTGGTGTGGAGTCTTAACCACCGGACCACAAGGGAAGTTCAGCGTCCTCCAATTTTAGTCCAACTAATTTCTTTGTCGTATTCTCCCAATCTCTTTAGTTTACTGATTAGTGCTACACTGCAGAACTTAAATATGGGTATGCACATGGGTTTGACTTTATATATATTAACTTGTTCTTCATTTTAATGGGGTAAAGGATGTCTGGATGACACAAAAAAATTCAATGGAGCATAAAAGAAAATAAATGAGAGAAAGGACAAGGGAAAGAAGAAAATAGAAAAAATGTACTTTTCATGTGCCTGGCACAGCCCCTCAACTATGACCAAAAAAACAACTAACAAATTGACAGTGCATCCTAATATATCTTAGGAATGACACCCAATACTTATACTTGTAGCTGAAAAGATATTTTAATCAAAAGGCAGTGAAAGATAGTTTTTCATTAATTCCCATTTTAAATTATCTCATGTTTAAAAACAAGAGAAAGGGGTAACTATTTTAGTGTGTGCATTACTCTAAACTAACTCCTAGCTAGTTTTTATGAAAATCATAAGTCACAGAATATTTTAGAACAAACAGACCACACCCTGCAGATATGCAGCTGGGCTTGCTTGCATTGCACTGGAGACTTCAGTTACTCTTTGGGGACTTGGAGGGATGGAATGAATTGGGAGATTGGGATTGACACATATACACTACTGATACGATGTATAAGATAGATAACTAATGAGAATTCTACTCTATAGCAGAGGGAACTGTACTTGATGCACTAAGGGGTGTAAATGGGAAGGAAATCCAACACAGAGGGGTTTTATATATATAAGTATAGCCAATTCACTTTGCTGCACAGCAGAAACTAACACAACACTATAAAGCAACTATACTGATAAAAATTTTTTAAATAAAGAAAATTTACCATTTTAACCAAAAAATAAGCTACTCTTTGTGGTGGAATGAACTAATTCATCTCTGGCAGGCCAGGCTCTTCTGGAATTTGGAGCGTCAAGATTATTTTAATTAGATCAATAAATATCTTCATCATTTTACTATCTTGTTCACCTTTGTCAAAATTAAATGTATGCAAAATAGGTTGTTTTAAAGGGCCTCTGAGAGTCCATTATTAAGTGGTAACTAAAAGTGCCCGTTTTTTTGAAATTAAAAGATCCTTGCTCCTTGGAAAAAAACCTATGACAAACCTAGACAGTATATTAAAAAGCAGAGACATCACGGACCTTTGCCAACAAAGGTCTGTTTAGTCAAAGCTATGGTTTTTCCAGTAGTCATGTATGGATGTGAGAGTTGGACTACAACGAAGGCTGAATGCCAAAGAATTGACAGTTCTGAACTCTGGTGCTGGAGAAGACTCTTCAGAGTCTCTTGGACAGAAAGGAGATCAAAACAGTCAATCCTAAAGGAAATCAACCCTGAATATTCATTGGAAGGACTGATGCTGAAGTTGAAGCTCCAATACTTTGGCCATGTGATGCAAAGAGCTGATTCATTGGAAAAGACCCTGGGAAAAGATGCTGGGAAAAACTGAGGGCAAGAGAAAAGGGCAATGGTTGAGAGGATGAGATGGTTGGATGGCATCACTGACTCAATGGATGTGAGTTTGAGCAAACTCATGGAAATAGTGATGGAAAGAGTAGCCTGGCGTGCTGCAGTACATGGGTCGCAAAGAGTCAGACACCACTTAGCAACTGAACAACAACAAAAGTGCCCACAAGTTGCATGTGCATGTGCTAAGTTGCTCAGTTGCGTACAACTCTGTATTTCTGTCAGAATGTATCTATTTGGGTATCAGGAAGCATATAACTAACTAGGTCTCAGAAATAACTAATATGAAGAGGAAGAAAGAAACATACAGAAGGAGAAAGAAAACTATGGAAAATGAAATATGGAAGAAACAAAGTAAGAAATTTAGACTCTGTTTAGATATCAGCACCTGTGCATAATCCAGCTTCAAAAGCAGGTCCGCCCTCTTTCACCTGTTTAACAAAGATGGTGTCCATGGGTTCCAAGCGGTTTCTTTGTTTTCCTGTGGGAGAGAAAAGATCCAAGGCATGGTTTCACTTCACAATATTTTCATAAAATAGCAAAACAGGAAACTATGTTTAATTGAGACAATTAAGCCAACATCTTTTAATGAAGTGTTAACCACATATCCTGGATTTGAATGCTGAAGTCATTATTAAGAGTATTTCACAAACTCAAACATTTATTTTGCTTCTTTCATAACACAACCGCCACAGTAGCAATGGTTTCCATTTATTGGGAACATTCTGTATGTAAATTACTACACTAAATACTACCAGCCTGAGAGCTAATTTCCATAGTGAGTAAATATTACCATGGAACAAAAGTGGACACGGAGGCTCAGGGAGATTAAGTAAGTTCTCCAAGATCACAGAGCTAAGTTATACAGGTGGTGCTCAAGTCTACTGCCTTTTTTCTTTTTCCATTTGTTCAGTAATTTATTTTTATCAAGTCTACTGCTTTTTAATACTGCATGGTATTAAGCACTGAGGTCATAATGCTAAGTGAAGCAGTTCTTTCCCTTTAGGGATGCGGGAGGGAGACAGACCTATGAATGAAGAATGATACGACAGTATTAAAAAACAGACAAACACAACAGACAGTCATGGTGATGAGGAGCAGGTGATCAAATGGGAAAGTCAGGACTTCACCAACTGCTATCCATAGACCAGCTCACAGACTTGCTAAAAATCAATGTTTGGAATCCAATCAGAAATCTGCTTTGTCCACCATTTTCCCTGGTGATTCACCTACACACTAACATTTAAGAACAACTGACAGTTTCAATACACAGAAGTAAAAAAAAAAAGGAGTCATGGATGAGAGAACGTTTAAAGTAAGTGATAAGTACGAAGGAAGTACTGAGAGGGGACAAACAGGTAGATACTCAGAATGTGGTCCCCAGATTGGCAGTACTGACAAACCCAGGAAGTGTGTTCAGATCTACTGAATCAGAAACTAAAACAGAACACACAGCCCTGACTCCTTAAAAAGGATGTAACTGAGAAAATAATGCTTATACATGTATGGGATGAATTTAATCCATTTTGTTAGACTGCAATGCTGGGCAGAATTTGATTGAGTGTCAAATATAAAGAATCCATAATTGTCATATAAAACTTTTTTACATGAATTTTTATACATTGTACAGGATGCAGGGATCAAGACCATCCCCAAGGAAAAGAAATGTAAAAAGGCGAAATGGTTGTCCAAGGAGGCCTTACAAATAGCTGTAAAAAGAGAAGCAAAAGGCAAAGGAGAAGAGGAAAGATACACCTATTTGAATGCAGAGTTCCAAAGACTATCAAGAAGAGAGAAGAAAGCCTTCCTCAGAGATCAATGCAAAGAAAGAGGAAAACAATAGAATGGGAAAGACTAGAATCTCTTCAAGAAAATAAGAGATACCAAGGGAACATTTCATGCAAAGATGGGCACAATAAAAGACAGAAATGGTATGGACCTAACAGAAGCAGAAGATATTAAGAAGAGGTGGCAAGAATACACAGAACTATACAAAAAAGATCTTCATGACCCAGATAATCATAATGGTGTGAGCACCAACCTAGAGCTGGACATCCTGTAATGCAAAGTCAAGTGGGCCTTAGGAAGCATCATTATGAACAAAGCTAGTGGAGGTGATGGAATTCCAGTGGAACTATTTCAAATCCTGAAAGATGATGCTGTGAAAGTGCTGCATTCAATATGCAAGCAAATTTGGAAAACTCAGCAGTGGCCACAGGACTGGAAAAGGTCAGTTTTCATCCCAATCCCAAAGAAAGGCAATGCCAAAGAATGCTCAAACTACTGCACAACTGCACTCATTTCACACACTAGTAAAGTAATGCTCAAAATTTTCCAAGCCAAGCTTCAATAGTACATGAATCGTGAACCTCCAGATGTTCAAGCTGGATTTAGAAAAGGCAGAGGAACCAGAGATCAAATTGCCAACATCCGCTGGATCATCGAGAATTCCGGAAAAACATCTGCTTTCTTGACTATGCCAAAGCCTTTGACTGTGTGGACCACAACAAACTCTGGAAAATTCTTAAAGACATGGGAATACCAGACCACCTGACCTGCCTCTTGAGAAATCTGTATGCAGTTCAGGAAGCAACAGTTAGAACTGGACATGGAACAACAGACTGGTTCCAAATAGGGAAAGGAGTACGTCAAGGCTATATATTGTCAACCTGCTGATTTAACTTATATGCAGAGTATATCATGACAAATGCTGGGCTGGATGAAGCACCAGCTGGAATCAAGATTGCCAGGAGAAATATCAACAACCTCAGATATGCAGACGATACCACCCTTATGGCAGAAAGTGAAGAAGAACTAAAGAGCCTCTTATTGAAAGTGAAAGAGGAGAGTAAAAGTTGACTTAAAACTCAACATTAAGAAAACTAAGATCATGGTATCTGGTCCCATCACTTCATAGTGATGGGAACCAATGGAAACAGTGACAGACTTTATTTTGTGGGGGCTCCAAAATCACTGCAGATGGTGATTAAAAGATGCTTGCTCCTTGGAAGAAAAGTTATGACCAACCTGGACAGCGTATTAAAAAGCAGAGACATTACTTTGCCAACAAAGGTCCATCTAGTCAAAGCTATGGTTTTTTCAGTAGTCATGCATGGATATGAGAGTTGGACTATAAAGAAAGCTGAGAGCCAAAGAATGGATGTTTCTGAACTGTGGTGTTGGAGAAGACTCTTGAGAATCCCTTGGAGCTCTCTGCAAGGATATCCAACCAGTCCATTCCAAAGGAGATCAGTCCTGAGTGTTCACTGGAAGGACTGATGCTGAAGCTGAAACTCCAATACTTTGGCCACCTGATGAGAAGAACTGACTCATTTGAAAAGACCGTGATGCTGGGAAAGATTGAAGTCAGGAGGAGAAGGCGACGACAGAGGATGAGATGGCTGGATGGCATCACCGACTCAATGGACATGAGTTTGAGTAAACTCTGGGAGTTGGCAATGGACAGGGAGGCCTGGCGTGCTGCGGTCCATGGGGTCACAAAAAGCTGGACACCACTGAGTGGCTTGAAATGAACTGAACCACAAAAGTGACTCAAAAAAAAGAAACAAATAAAGCAACATCTATCATCAACTCCGCTTACATATTTAGCTATTTATTTTGAAAGAAAGCCTCTAAAAGTAGAGAATGTTAACTCTCCTTAAAATGCAACAAGACACAGTGGAAACTGCTTGTGCTTTTCCACAGAAGACAGGTATCCAAATTCCTTGCTTTGCCACTAGATAGTCCAGCTGTAATTAAATAAATTTTTTTACTTAAAGAAATGATTACTCTTTCTTTGATAGCATAGAGATATGTTTTAACATTCTTGAAAAGTTTCTAGGATTCAAAAGATAGCATATAAATGTGCTCAGCATAGCTTAAAAGTGAAGTGAAGTCGCTCAGTCGTGTCCGACTCTTTGCAACCCCATAGACTGTAGCCTACCAGGCTCCTCCGTCCACAGTATTTTCCAGGTAAGAGTACTGGAGTGGGTTGCCATTTCCTTCTCCAGAGGATCTTCCTGACCCAGGGATCGAACCCGCATTGTAGTCAGAGGCTTTACTGTCTGAGCCACCAGGGAAGCCTAGCATGGCTTATAACTGGAGCAATTTCTTAGTAAATGTGCATTTCCATTCACAGTGTTTAGATGAAGACTAGTCCCATGTTTTCAAGAATTAAAAACTTGAAAAGTCATAAAAATACACCTGCAAAGTAGCTATCATTCAATTTTTAAAACTATTTCTATTTATCAGATCTCTTCCCAAGGAAACTCTATAAACTCTCTATGTTTAGATGACCTAAAAATATTCTAAATCCTTTGGTCACTTTTCATTAGCTATGACAACCCCAACTGAAGGAAGTAAGAGAACTAAATGCTAGTTAACTCCCTACTACAAGGAAGAATGTTCTCATTCTGAAGAGATGTTTGTTGAAATACTTAGGGATGAAGTATTAGTAATCATCAATTATCATATTTTATTATTATATTGTTACATTTCCATTATTATAATGAGAAGGATATCTGCAACATAATTTTCAAATGATCTGAAGGAAAAAAATAAACCTAAATAGCCAGACACTCAGACACACATATGGATGGACAGATAAAGCAAATATATCTTAAACATGTTAATTGTGGAATACAGACAGACAGACAGGGCATTTGCTGTACTCTGAAAATTATAATACAGAGTTTGGAAATTTTTTCTGTATGTGCCAAGCTTTTACTTCACAGAACTGGTCATCCACTACTTACAATTACACATTTATTCATTTACACGTTGCTTGTTTGTCTTTTCAACTAAAATGAAGAGTAGGGATTTTTGTCACGTTCACTGATGCTCAGAGACCTAACAATGCCTGGCACAGAATGGACATTCAATAAATCATTGCTCAATAAATGAACAAATTTCTTATTTAAATCTTACATCAAGCTTTCTCTTACAACTAGTTTGAACAAGAAAAAAAATTCTTTTCAATTTAAGTCACTTAAAATGCAAACACTTAATTCCAAACAAGTTGGTAATCAGGCTAGGTCCTTATGTAGCCAACTCAACATTCACAGCAGTGGGTGTTTAAAGAAAACCATTTACTTTTTACTTGGCTAGAGATTTGAAGGTTTAATAAGTTTTGCTGTATCAAGTCATTGCTTCATGAAAAGATTTATATAATAAAAGAAAGGACACATTTTTCTTTTTATTAATGACTTGCAGTCCACCATGTCCCAAAGGTGATTATATCATACCTACATTTAAAAAAACACAAAAATATAAATGACTATTAGTGACTTCTACAAAATAGTAAAAAGCTGGCTATATAGCAATATAGTGACTTCCGAAAGTTCTTATAGGAACTTTCTTTTTTTAAATATAAACTTATTTATTTTAATTGGAGGTTAATTACTTTCACTTACACAGAATAAATGCAGTTCAAAGTAATTTGGTTTTAATTTCTATAAAGGAAACAATAACTTGGCAATGACTACCACTATAAATTCAGAGCGACTTTGCCACATATTGACCAATCCTTCAATATACTGTGCCTGAAAATACATGAAGATGGAGTACACTAAAAGAAGGGCCGGCCTTACAGTAAACACTATTTTAACTGCTAAGAGTTGTACTCTGATCCTTCTTGTTCACTTTCCTTTTTAGACTCTCTACAGAATTCTGACTTGCTATTACTACTATAGATATTATCCAATTTCTTCTGGACAACAGAAAATCTTCCCAGAGGCATCCATTAATTACAGACAGGTTTACTAAGAAAGATCCCTCTCTTCAATTTCTATATGCCTTGACTTTAAGTCTTATGTTAAACACATAGTTCATTAATTTTAAGAGTGTCTTCTTTTTAATATATGCTCTCTGATATTCCACTAGAACTGGAAATCACAAGCATCAAATTTAAAGTCTGTGTTGTTCAATCTCCTTTGCCTTTGGTTTTTTACAATCAATTTCTAGACATGCAAAACTAAAAGTCCAACCCTGTGGCGATTCTTCAGGAAAATTCACCCCTTACTTCCCTGTAGGATCATTTGGCGGAGTTAGTGGCTTCCTTGGCCATTCTCAGTAAAAGGTCTCTTTCAATTCTGCATGCGTAGTTTATAATTTCTTAGTTTTCTAAAGACATTACTCAAGCGTCATTTCCTTACCAGAAGAAAAGGGAAATGTGTCTTTTTAGCACACACATGTAACTAAATCCTTCTGTCTTTGAGAAAAGGAAGAAGATGGTGGTGATCTTATGTGAATGAGAATGGCTAAAATGGGCATGTACTCCAGGAAAGTCCCATTTTATTCTATTTTGCCACTTAACATACAATTAGTAAAGGCTTAGATAAGAAGATGTAAAAAGCATATATGAAGTTACTTGAAGGTGAAAGTGACACTTTGAAATCAGAAAGAATGCAAATACTTTTACATTTCAGTAAATATGATTAGTTGGGGGGGAACAACTAAAAGAAACAATAATGACTAGGTAGTAGCTGCCATCCAAACACTGAATGAGCATCCAGGTGGGCATGATTTTTACTCTCCATATCCCGTACAATGTAGCAGTCAACAGCTTGAGACCTATGACCGGATTACAGGGTTTAAAATCCCAGCTCTACCACGTACTTTCCAAGAAGGGTTACTGGATTTTGCAAAAATTATTGTCTATCAGAAATTCAAATGTAATTCAGCATCCTATGTTTTTATCTGGCAATCCCATCCTCAAGGGGTTTTAAACAAATGATTTGTTGGTGCCCCGGTTAACTCATGGGAAAATGAGAATGATGATCATTTATTTATTTTCACCTGGCAAGGTTGTTGTAAGGATTAGAAGAGAGAATCCATTAACATATTTATATAATGCTTCATACAAGTAGGTTTTTAAGGAATGTTACTACTATGCTAAGTCTGATGATAACCCTTTAGGTTTACGTAGAGAGCAGGGGTGAATGAGGCCAGGGACACAGCACTGTCACAGGGTCAGGGCATGATTAAATACTGGTCTAGAGAGGAACGATACAAACTTAACCATCATAGCAGAGGGAAGCTGAAGAGCAGAAACCAAAGAACAACGAAAAAAAGAAGGGAGACTGCACTAAAACATTTCCAGTAACTCTGACACAAACTACAAATCTGCCTTAAAGAGTGTGTGTGCGCGCAGTCATTCAGCCACATCTGATTCTTTGGGATCCCAAGGACTGTAGCCCTCCAGGTTCCTCTGTCCACAGAATTCTCCAGGCAAGGATACTGGCATGGGTTGCCATTTCCTTCTCCAGGGGATCTTCCCGACCCAGGGATTGAATCCATGACTTCAGCATCTCCCGCACTGGCAGGAGGTTTCTTTACCACTGAGGCATCTAGGAAGCCCAGTGTATTAAAGAAATTGTGTCTAAAAGCCAGAAGCTCTAATGACCCTCTTCTCTGGAGAACGCTAAAACCTAAAACAATTGGATTTAAATTGTTTCAAAATTTGAAATATGAAGTACACAGAGCAAGAAGACTAAAGCAAACCGATTATTCTCCGAAGCAACAGATTTTGAACTATACCAGTTACAAATGAGAGCCTATAGTGAAGACACACAGAGGGATAGATCAGGGAATCCTATAGTTCTCTGTTCCCTACAGGGACAAGAGAAATGTATTTCTTAGCAGTTAAAATAAAAAAAAATTCTTTAAACAAAGAAATACCATCTTACATTTCAACCAAAAGCAAAGCAGCAGAAAACAATGGCAATTACTCAGATTGAGATTTTTTTTTAATTTTCCTTCTCTCTCAGAGTTCACAAACATGCTATCAAACAACTTTTTAAATGAAAACAAATCTGTTTTCATAATGACGGATTTTTTATCTATTTCTTTGCTATTAAAAAAAGAGAGAGAGAGAGAGACAAAAACAAAGAAATGCTCTTCCTATCTCTACACAAGAAAAGGCTGTTGAAATTAAACTGGGCTTAATATGAAAGTTAGATAAGCCTTAGAAGGCATGTGCTCTCCACAAAGGCAGAAAGCTAAAGAGGTCACATAATGGAATGCTAAGGCTCCAGGCATTAATTATTTAAAGAAAATCAATTAAATAGCTCATTGAAATTAAAATCTATTTTTCAGACCCCTAATAATTGAAACCCTGTAGATTGAGACAGCTATATCAAAGTTAAATGTGAATAATGAAAAATGATCTTTGCTTCGCTTTGCTGGGCTGTAGATCGCTACAGGCGAAGAAAGAAAAAAACAAACCCAGGGCGTAGGGAAGCACGTACTAAGCCTAAGTTTAGGAATATGGCTCTACTAAGGCAGAAGTGATAAATAAGAAATTCAGACTAGTAATTACATCTGGGGGGACGAGAATAGAAAAGAAACTGTATAGAAAGGCCTTAGTCATATTTGTAATAATTTATGTCTTAGAGAAAGACAGAGAGGAATGAGGTGGTGCTGAAATATTAGGATGACATAGGTAGTAAGCATTTGGAAGTTACATTTCCCCTCTATTTTTCTGTTTGCCTGAAATATTTTATAGCTCCTTTTAAATTGTTGAGAACAGACTTCTAAAAAAAAGAAGAAAACAGGCTTCTAATTTTGATTTTAGGGGTCTGGTTCGCTAATGGCATACAAAACACTTTTAGAGCCTAACAGACTGTTTAACATCAAAAATCCACATGTATCAATGATGAATATACATCTTATATGAAAATTAAGTAGAATCCAATGCAAGAGGACTGTCATGGCAGATTACTGGCTCCTTTTCTCTTCTCTTCTCTTCCCTGTAAAGGCAGAAGCACTGAGAGAAAAAAAAGATCGCATTCCAGCTTTCTAAACCTAAGTGTTTCCAAACTTCCACTTAAGACAATTCTCATTTCCACAGTGATGCCTAGTACTTTAAATTTTATCTCCCAGGCCTCCAATCTGTTGTCCAACAAATCTTATGAGCTTTAAAGTCCAAATACCAATAGTCTCTAGACAATGTGTCACCTGTCAGGTCTCAATCACATTTCATCCATTATAAGCAAACACACACTTGCGATTCAAACTCATCTTCAAACAATGTCAAATGGAACAAAGCAAAGCAAGAAAATCTGCTAAATATTAATATACAGATCATGTTCTAACTTAATCATAACAAACTTTCTTTCTACCCACACCAGTCTGATTTTTTTGTTTACTTTTTAGTGTGGAAAATGTCTAGAATTTACAAAAGTAGAGAAAAACAGTAGAATAACCTCTGGCCATGAACATAATTTAAATAATTATTCAAAATCTGTCATCTTGTTTCATTTAAACTCAAATTTTCTTCCTAAAGTATTTTAGTGCAAATCCTAGGTATCATGTCAATTCATTCATAAATACTTTAAATATGTCAGCATGATTACTAACATATCAGAACTTTACTTCCTGCTCCTTGGAAACAAAGCTATGACAAACCTAGACAGCATAGTAAAAAGCACAGACATCACTTTGTTAACAAAGATCCATATAGTTAAAGCTATGGTTTTTTCAGTAGTCATATACAGATGTGAGAGTTGGACTATAAAGAAGGCTGAGCACTGAAGAACTGATGCTTTCAAACTCTGGTGCTGGAGAAGACTCTTGAGAGTCCCTTGGACAGCAAGGAGATCAAACCAGTCAATCCTAAAGGAAATCAATCCTGAATATTCATTGGAAGGACTGATGCTGACGCTGAAGCTACAATTCATTGGCCACCTGATGCGAAGAGCCCACTCATTGGAAAAGATTCTGATGCTGTGAAAGATTGAGGGCAGGAGGAGAAGGGGGTGACAGAGGACAAAATAGTTGGATGGCATCACTGACTCAATGGATATGAGTTTGAGCAAGGCCCGGGAGACAGCGAAGGACAGGGAAGCCAGGTGTTCTGCAGTTCATGGGGGTCACAAAGAGTCGGACACGATTTAGTGACCAAACAACAATGAAGGAAAGATATAATCTGTTCACAGTTCTCCATACTATATAGTTATCTTGCACAACGTGTATCATATAAACTGACAACAAACCCGAGACTTCCTTACCTCAATCTCCCTAAAAGCCTAACATTAAGGCAAAGTATTTCATGACATAGAAATGTTAGCACCAAAAGCTATGAAACAAATTTAGAAAGGTCTCACATGTAAAATCACACCGAAAAAAAAAACCCTAAAATTAAGTTGTGGAACGAGTGGAATGCTCTATCTATGTATTCAAGTTCAGTGATGTCCTATATACAAGAGAATATACACCACATGAAAATCTCTGGCACACAGAACAGTGTCTGGCATACAGTGGACGTTCTGTAAATATTACAGCTGATTGTTTCAAATTAAAGTCCTGGTAAATGCCAATAGCAAGACTGCCCAAAATCAACTCAGAGACTTGTTTCAGGAACAAAGCTATTACTGTTACTGCCACTGATCTGTACGATTTCTCCGAAATAAGAAAGAAAATGCTGTCACTTCTTAGTAATTTGAGTATACCACCACTAGGTGTCAGTTGCGAGCCATAATTTTCCGGCATTATAAATCTCCCAGTCAAGAAATACTCTGGAGGGTGTTATTCATTCAACAAATATTTACTGAGCTCGGACAACAGACAACTTGCCAGGAGCTGATTACTCTGCGACAAACAAAACAGTCCTGGGATCTGTCTTCTGGAGTATTTGAAGTTTCTGCAACATCGTTTTTCCCCCTCTCTGAAGCTTCAGGAATTTCACAAAGTATGTATCGCATGTGGATTCACAGTCCTGTTATTCCAGTTGTACTGGATTTTAAGTTCTCTGCAAACCCAGAAAAATGTGCCACACTGCACTGACCACAGGCGACTATCTTTCCATCTCTGACCATACCAGTGCCTGACCACGTAACTGATAAAACCTGCCCATCTTTCTTCAAAACCTTAGTCCTCTCTAGTCTTCATGACTATCCAGTCTCCTAAAGTGTATTTTAATCTCCCATGAACTGTATTTTAATCTCCAAAGTGATTATGAGAAATCACTTTCTCATGTTTACCCACAGATCAGTATTACAACCAAACTCACCTGCAACCTCAACTTCCTCTTCCCCTTGACCTTCCAAAGCACTCCACTTGCCCATGTCCAGCTATGGACACTTCCAACCAGACCCTCCCTCTGCTCTCGTTCTTGGTGCGATGTCACTGAGTCAAACTGTGTAACCCACTGATTTAGAGTTTCCCAGTTGAGCTAAGTGTTTGAAACTACTGACTAGAGTCTCTTGCTTGTATTGAATATTTTAATTCCCTTTCCCTTGAGGTTGCCATATCAAGCTTCTCATAATCTTCGAGGACTTGCTCTGCCATCTTGATTCCTCACACTGTTTAGATAACTGTACCTCTTACTTCACTCTATCTCAACTACTGTATCCTCTTTTTTTTCTTTTAAAAAATCTTTTCCTACCCATACCTCCGCTTCCCTGGTGGCTCAGTGGTAAAGAACCTGATTGCCAATGCAAGAGATGAGGGTTCAATCCCTGGGTTGGAAGGATCCACTGGAGAAGGAAATGGCAACCCACTCCAATATTCTTGCCTGGAAAATCCCAAGGACAGAGGAGCCTGGCAAGCTACAGTCCATGGAGTTGCAAAGAGTCGGACACAACTGAGTGACTAAACAACAAAAACACCCTTACTTCCCTTTGTTCTACCTCAGCTGAGGATTTAGTTACCAGCATTCTTCAGGACTCGGCTCCCGAAATGGCCTCTTCTCAACTGTAAAACCAATCTCTTTCTTCTTCTCTCCAGATCTCGTAACACACAGAAGCTTTCCAAATGTAAAAAAAAACAACGGAACTTCTCCCCACTCTGCCACATAGCTACCACCTCTCATTCTCCATCCCTTCATTTTCTTACTTCTTAAAGAATAGTCTACACTCACACCTACCTTCATTTCTTCACTTCTAATCCAGTTTCTCAGACATTGACAAGAATCTTTGGGGGACAGCACGCCCATCCCCACCTCCCACCCATTCCCTGATCTAATTCACATCACAGCCCACTGACATGCCTGATTCCTTCTGCCCACTGCCCTCAAACGGTTCTCAGTAACTTTACCAATCTGCTACTTGTCAGTCAGGTCAGATCAAACGGTATCTTTTTAGTCTACATCCTAAAGAATCTTCTAGGATGAATGACAAGTTACCCACCCTCCCCTAAAATGATCCTCTCTTAATTAGCAAGCCATCAACTCCCCCTGGTTGTCCTTATACCTTACAAAATGTATTACCAGACTTCCTTTCTGACTCTTCTTTCTCTGACCAGCTCTAAGATGCTGCCTTCCCTTGGGGTCTACCTTCATGCTGGATGTCATCATCTCTGACTGTATTTGTGACCAGTGCTTAACTGTAGCTTACAGAATGATGGCTTCCAAATTTATCTGCAGCTCTCACCTCTCCTTATGAGCTCCACTTCCAAAACTTCAACCAGGTACTGAACATTCTACAGGCATTAGAAATATTGTTGTTGTTTATGTAGTCACTAAGTGGTGTCCAACTCTTTGCAACCCCATGGACCTCAGCATACCAGGCTTCTCTTTCCTTCACTGTCTCTCAGAACTTGCTCAAACTCATGTCCATCGAGTCAGTGATGCCATTCAACCTTCTCATCGTCTGTCGCCCCCTTCTCCTCCTGTCCTCAGTCTTTCCCAGCATCAGGGTCTTTCCAGTGAGCTGGCTCTTTGCATCAGGTGACCAAAGTATTGGAGCTTCAGCTTCAGCATCAGTCCTTCCAATGATTGACTGGTTTAATCTTGCTGTACAAGGGACTCTCCAGAGTCTCCTCCAGCACCACAATTCAAAAGCATCAATTCTTCAGCACTCAGCCTTCTTTACGGTCCAACTCTCACATTCGTACATGACTACTGGAAAAACCATAGCTTTGACTATATGTAATTTTGTTGGCAAAGTGGTGTCTGCTTTTTAATACACTATCTAGCTTTGTCAAAGCTTTCCTTCCAAGGTGCAAGCATCTTTTAATTTCATGGCTGCAGTCACCATCTGCAGTGATCTTGGAGCTCAAAAAAAGAAAATCCGTCACTGTTTCCACTTTTCCCCCAACTATTTCCCATGAAGTGACAGGACTGGATGCCAAGATCTTCATTTTTGAATGTTGAGTTGTAAACCAGCTTTTTCACTCTCCTCTTTCACCCTCATCAAGAAGCTCTAACTTATCCCAAACTAAATTTTTTTCCCTGGGGAAGGAGGAGGAGAGTGTTTCCCTTCTGTATCCCTCAATCAATGGTACCTCCATCCATCCACTCACTCATATCAGAAAAACCAAGCAAAAATCACAGTTCATCTTTAACTGGTAACATACATTCTACCCCCAAGTCCTACCACCAAAGTTGGGCAAATACAATTTCTAAATACCTCTGAAATTTGTTCTCAAATGCTGGTTTTCCTTTGACCTGATAAAATCCTATTCAGCACAAAGCACACCCTATCTAAGAAACCCTTCCCTGGTGGTTAGATGACTCTCCGTGCTCAGACCCTGCCACAGCTGTGCAGACTTGTTTTTTCCTACCCTTGTGTAATTGTTTTACACCTTCATCTTCTATCATCCTATATAAAGAGTTATTAAATGTATATAGGCCAGGAACTGTTCTGGGTTTAAAGAAAAAAGTAATAGACAAAGCAAAATTGGGAGGACTTTGCTGGTGGTCCAATGGTTAACACTCTGTGTTTCCAAGGCAAGGGATGTGGGTTTGATTCCTGGCCAGGGAACTAAGATCCCACATGCAGGGCAAGGTGACCAAAATAAATAAATAAATAGAAGCTCACTGAACTGTAAGACCTAAAAAAGATTAAAAATAAAATAAAGTTGGAATTCCCTGGCAGTCCAGTGGTTAGGGCTCTGAGTTCCCAATTCCTGGTCAGGGAACTAACATGCTACGTGCTATGTGGCCATAAATACATACAAACCAATTACTTTTAACATTTAAAAAATAATAATAATCTTTCCACTCGACAATCCAACTGAGGCAGAAAAACATCTGAGAAAAAAGTAGCAGGAGGGATGGTGAAAGGTGTGAAGGAGAGAAATGAGCAGGGTGAGAAGGGAAGGAGAGGGAGAGGCGGGGTGGGAATGCTATTTTTAGGAAATGGGCAGGGAAGTCCTCTCTAGCAGGTGACATCTGAATCACTAGCTAAAGGAAGTGAGACTAGAGGCCATATTGCTCCCTTCCCAGCAATTAGTTTAGTGACTGGCTCATGGCAATGACTCAACAAATATCAGCTAAGAGAACGAATAAACAACAGGAAGGATATTTCTAGACTTAATGCATTTAGCATTCATATGCAAAATACTTCTATTGCAGTTCCACGCCGGAGGTGAAGTTACTGTTAAAACTTTGAAAGCAGTTTAAGAATCATTATTAGAATTCACTTTGGGGGACCTTCCCTGGGGGTCCGGTGGTGAAGACTTCATGCTCCCAATGCAGGGGGCACAGATTCTATCTCTGGTTGGGAAACTGAGATCCTGCATCCTACATGGCATGGCCAAAAAAAAAAAATTCACTTTTTATTATTAACTGGATCTATGAATCATATTTTGAGTACAGACTAACTGGGAAAAAAAAAGGGCTTATCTGGCTGTGTCTGTGATCAAAGTCTTAAGTTACAGAGCAACTAAGAAAAGACAGCTCAGGATCACCTAGTTACAGGTAATCTCTGGAACAATATTTTCTTTAGAGAAGTGATTTCCAGGACAGTTTGGAACATTAATACTCTAAACATGTGCTTCCCTGGACTTTCACCTTAATAGCTCTGTTATTCAGTATCTCCAATTAGTTCTCTGAACTCCTAGATTTCATATTTCCTAAAGGATTTAGAACCATTAAAGAGATTTTAAAATTACATTTATCATCTTGACTGCCAAACTACCTTCATACAATGTCTTACAAAGCCTTAAAATCTACTCCAAAAATTGGATTTCTGACAATACCTACTTGTAATGTAATCAAATTCCCTTCATTTTAGATTATTGTAAAAATGGTTTCCTGGGACCTTCTAAAGTGAACTTAATTTTTTTTTTTTAAACTTCTCATCGAATTTGACCAATGTACCAGTTTATTTTACAAATTCCTACTAAGGTCCTGGATTAATGTATTTTTGCTATTAGTGTTCCAGCTTATACACTTATCAACTATATGAAATAAGATTCCTGGTTTTAAAAAGTGTCACTGAGACTTTGTGTTAAAGGGAGACTGATGGGAGAAAGAAAAATAGAAAGGAACAGTTTGGGGAAAAGAGACAACAGTTCAACAGGTGAGGTCAGATACTAATGTGCTAACTTCTGCAGTTTTGGGAAAAGTCATCTGGGAATAGTGCCATGTGAAAGCAGTGGCACCCCCTTTATTCAACACATTTACTCAACAAATATTTGTGGTCCTACTATGTGACATGCACTTAGCAGGCACTGAAAATTCAATGATGAATTCAAAATTCAGTGAAAATTCCAAAATTCAATGACAGTTTCTCCCCTTAATGATCTCTGTTCTCAAAGTAACACATAATAACATTTTCTTAATAAACATAATGACTAGTCTGAGTATGTAGGAAAATTTTACTTTGAACCTTCTGATGACCAATTATTGATAAGACAGAATCTCCCTTCTTATTTTTCTATTTTCCTGTGTCAGGTCTGTGTTCGTCTTTACCTCTCAGGAACAGGTATATGAGGAAGCAGAAAGTCTCTACTTGTTTACCACAATCACTTGGATTAACTGTGTCCAAAATACGCGTAGGGATTTTCCATAAGAGAATCAGGGAAGGAGACTACCTGCATCTTCCACTAGCTGTGAAACCATCCCCGTATCTGTGATCAGACATGGCATCTACTCCCCCTTGTGCAAAATATCCTTTCAAACACTTGAAAACTATTGAACATATGGAAAGCTATAAAGTTTGCCCTTTAACAAAAAGTTACAAGCTCTTTCAATCTTAAAAAAACAAAACACACACACACATTGTGTTGTTGTTCAGTTGCTAAGTTGTGTCCGACTCTGTGATCCCATGGACTGCAGCACACCGGGCTTCCCAGTCCTTTACTATCTCCCGGAGTTTGCTCAAATTTATATCCATTGAGTCAGTGATACTATCTAACCATTTCATCCTCTGCTGCCCTCTTCTCCTTTTGCCTTCCATCTTCCCCAGCCTCAGGGTCTTTTCCAAAGAGTCGGATAGTCGCATCAGGTGACCAAAGTATTGGTCACTTCAGCTTCAGCAACAGTCCTTCCAATGAATATTCAGGGTTATTTCCTTTAGGATTGACTGGTTTGATCTCTTTGCTATCCAAGGGGCTCTCTAGAGTCTTCTCCAGCACCACAATTCAAAAGCATCAATTCTTCAGTGCTCAGCCTTCCCCATGATCCAACTATCATATCCATACATGACTACTGGAAAAACCATAGCTTTGACTGTATGGACCTTTGTCAGCAAAGTCATGTCTCTGCTTTTTAACATGTTGTCTAGGTTTGCCACATCATAGTTTCAAATTATATATATAAATCTCTTTAAATTTATAGATAATATATTTTATATTTATATATTTCAAAAACATTTATATGCTTATATTCATATTTATTATACATTTACTATATATAAATATTATAAATAATAATATAGTGATATACATAAATAAGTAAATAATATAAACATAACATAAAAATAGAAATAAAATACCATCATGTTCATATTTGCCACTCTCCTACCCCCGCAAAGCAGGATTCTCCTAAGGGCCAGTGTTGGCTTGGGGACTCCTCTCTGGCCCGATACAGGCCTTCTACGAGCTATGCCATAATTGCCTTCCTACCAAATCCTTCCTTTTCTCTCTTCTTTCCCAGGTGACAGACCTGTATCACAATTTTAAGTCTTCCCCATCCTTGCTGCCCCTTTCTACAGGCATTTCCCCCAATCAACCTGTGCCATGCCTAATAGTGTTTTGCCATTGTTTCTGTCTTGGTGTTTGCTTCTCAAGGAACCCAAATGATACACCAAATTTCAAAAAGGCCAAAGTTCACCTAATGTGAAAGCTATCCTTGAACAGACCTGCAGAAATTCTAAATAAAGTAGAAAACCAACTCTGGTAATATACACAAAGTACCATACATTAGGAACAATCTTGGTTTAGTTCTATAATGCAAAGTTAATTTAACATTTAAAAAATAAATCAATATAATTCACTATGTTTAGTTGCTCAGTCATGTCCACGTTGTGAACCCACAGACTGTAGCCTGCCAGGCTTCTCTGTCCATGGGATTTTCCAGGCGTGAATATTGGAGTGGGTCGCCACTCCCTTCTCCAGGGGATCTTCCCGACCCAGGGATGGAACCCAGGTCTCCTGTACTGCAGGTGGATTCTTTACCATCTGAGCCACCGAGGAAACCCATAATTCACAATTTTAAGAGTTTAAAGGAGAAAAAAAGTCCAATGATTATCTGAAAAGATGCAGAAAAATTAAAAATTCGTTCGCGGAAGAGATATACCACATTCATAGATTAAAAGATTCAATATTTCAAATATTCAACTACTGTAAATAATATAAAACCAATCAAAATTCTAGAAGAATTTGTATTGGGTTTACTAAAAAGTTCATTCAGGTTTTTCCATAATATCTCGTGTATGTGTGTGTGTGTGTGTGTGTGTGTTACTGCAGATGGACAAGAATAGCCAATCCAAACTGGAAAACTTATTCTATCTAACAGCAACCCTTATTATATAGCTGTAGTAATTAAGATCAGTCTTGCTCCAAAGAAAGTGACCAATGGAATGGAACAGAGTTTGGCAAACTCTTCTATAAAGGGCCAGATGCTAAATATTTTAGCCTTTGCAGGATTCATACAGTCTCTGTCTCATATTCTTTTTTTAAACAACCTTTTAAAAATATACAACTATTCTTAGTTTGGAAGCTGTACAAAAAATGAGCCATATGTCAATCCCTGGAATAGAATAAGGTCCAGAAACCAACCAAAACATATAGAGACACTGTGTGAGCAGGTGGTATTACTGAGCAGTAGAAAAAGTACAGATTTTTCACTGAATATTGCCAGGCCAATTCATATCCATAATGGGAAAAAATTTACCTTGATCCTATACTACGTGTAAAAATAACCAATTACAGGTGAATTGTAGGTTTAATTGTCAATGACAAAACAATAAAGTATTTGGAAAATAATAAAGGAGAATATCTTCACGACCTTGTAGTAGAAAAAAAATTTCTACAATAATATTCAAAGTATTAACTTTATAAAAGAAAAGATTGATAATCTGGGATCTTCCTGACCCAGGAATTGAACTCGGGTCTCCTGCATTGCAGGCAGATTCTTTACCATCTGAGCCATAAGGGAAGCCCTAACCATAAAAGAAAAGATTGATAATTTGGACTAAATTAAAATTAAGAACTTCCCTTTATCAGAATCACTAATAAGAACTTCCCTTTATCAGAATCACTAATAAGAAGTTGAAAGGCAAGTCACAGCAGAATATCTGCTAAATACAAAACTAAGAAAGTCTTCATTAAAAATATTTGACGATTCCTACAAATTAATTATTTAAAAGGACTGATAGCTAATAACCAAATAAATGGTAGTCAACTTCATCAGTGTCAAGAAACTTTAAATTAACCCAAATTCCACACCACCACACACTCACTAAAATGAATAAAATTAAAGACAAATGTCAAGTGTTAGTAAGGATATGGAGCAACTAGAATTCTCATACCCTGCTGATGGATGTGTGAACTGGTATAATCACTTTGGAAATGATTATAGTGTTAGCCATACCTACCGAATGTGTGCATACCTATGTGCGTACCTATGATTCAGTAATGCCATTCATTCCTAGATATAAATACCCACCAGAAATGAGTACATACATGCACAAAGTACACATAAAAAGATGGCTCATAGTTGTACTGCTTGAAACAGCTGAACATTGGAAACAAATCTAAATATCCACCAACAGTAGACTGAATAACTGAATCGAGTATGTTTTTTGTTTTAAATCAACTTTCTTATGACCATAAAATGTACCCATTTAATAGTTCATAAGCTTTTACAAATGTACAGACCCATGCAACCACCACCACAATCAAGATCTAGAACCTTTCCATCAAGCCAAAAACTTCCCTTGTGCCCCTTTCCAGTCAATTCAGGCAACCACAGATTTGTTTAGATTTGTCTTTCCTAGAGTTTCACATAAATGGAATTAGACAGTGTGTACTGTTTGGTGCTTGCCTTCTTCACTAATCAAAATAAAGTTTCATAGGAAAAGCATGAGAAACCAAAGTAGATAAACAAGATTTCACCAAAACTTAAAACTGTGCACATCCAAGGACATTATCAAGAAAGTAAAAAGACAACCTACAGAATGAGAGAAGATATATGTAAATCATATATTGCCAATGGAAATGTAAAAATGGTGCAGGTGGTATGAAAAAGAGTTCAGTAGATCCTCAAAATGTTAAACAAATAATTACCACATGACCCAGCAATTCCACTCCTACATATATACCTCAAAGAATTTAAAAAGAGGAATGTAAACAAATACTTGTATATGCATGTTTGAAGCACTAATCACAACAATCTAAAGGCGTCTTCCTAGTGACTCAGACTGTAAAGAATCTGCCTGCAATGCGGGAAACCTGGGTTCAATCCCTGAGTCTGGAAGATCTCCTAGAGAAAGAAATGGCAACCCACTCCAGTATTCTTGCCTGGAGAAATCTATGGACAGAGGAATCTGGTGGGCTACAGTCCATGGGGTCCTAGTGACTCAGACTAAAGAATCTGCCTGCAATGTAGGAGACCTGGGTTCAGTCCCTGGGTTTGGAAGATCCCCTGGAATAAGAAGATGGCAACCCACTGCAGTATTCTTGCCTGGAGAATTATGGATAGAGGAACCTGGTGGGCTACAGTCCACTTGGTCGCAAAGAGTTGGAAAGGACTGAGCAACTAACACTTTCACTTTCAAAGGCAGAAACAGCTCAAATGAATGGATAAACAAACTGTGGTATGTACAAACAACATACCATTGTTCATCCATAAAAAGGAATGAAGTATTGATATATGTGCTGCTGCTGCTGCTGCTAAGTTGCTTCAGTCATGCCCGACTCTGTCCAACCCCATAGACGGCAGCCCACCAGGCTCCCCCGTCCCTGGGATTCTCCAAGCGAGAACACTGGAGTGGGTTGCCATTTCCTTCTCCAATGCATGAAAGTGAAAAGTGAAAGTGAAGTCGCTCAGCTGTGTCTGACTCTTAGCGACCCCATGGACTGCAGCCTACCAGGCTCCACTGCCCATGGGATTTTCCAGGCAAGAGTGCTGGAGTGGGCGCCATCGCCTTCTCTGTGATATCTGTGACACAAACATCAACACTAAAGTGGAAGAAGCCACACGAGAAAGGTTGCACATGTATGATTCCACCTATATGAAACATTTCACATAGGTTAAGTTCCTCGGGGACAGAAAGCAGACTGGGGGTTGCCCAGGACCAGGGCAAAGGGAGAACAGTGAATGACTGCCTACTGGAGACATGGCTTTCTTTTTGCGGTCATGGAGCGTTCTGGAACTAGATAGAGGGGGCAGATACACATTGTACACACGCCTTTTAATTCTGTGCTAAATGTCACTGAATTGTTCACTTTAAAATGGTGACCTTTATATTAGGTGAATTTCACCTCAAGAAAAGAAATGTTTTTGAGATTGATCCCTGATGCCATGTGTAGTCCACAAGCAGATATACCACAATTTAGTCACCCATTCATATGTTGTTTACTATTTTGGTCAGCTCAATCCAATGCTTTATTTAATATGAAAAACCAACTATGAACAATTCTGTACAAGTATTTTTGCAGGCATGTTTCATTCATCTTGGGTAAATACCTGTAAGTGCTCTTATCATTTCACGCACACACACAAAACAAAAAAAAGTGTTATCTGTCGTTACGTAACTGAGTCAAAGATGAAAACCAATTACAGACATTAAAGTAATGATGCTTTATCCTTAAGCCCAGCAGATTTAAGCCAACAGTACATGTTCAATTATAAAAACAATGAAGAAACTAAAGAACAAGTCTGAAAGGCTAATACAACGTTAACCAAATTTTATCTGAAAGTTGCATCAGTGATTTTTTTTTAATACTGCTTGACTTTCAAGGGAACAGAACCCTCTTTATTACACATTTTCAAGAATGAATTATGTGACAGTAAAGAGCTTTCTGTGGTGTTGGAGAAGACTCTTGAGAGTCCCTTCGACTGCAAGGAGATCCAACCAGTCCATTCTGAAGGAGATCAGCCGTGGGATTTCTTTGGAAGGAATGATGCTAAAGCTGAAACTCCAGTATTTTGGCCACATCATGCGAAGAGTTGACATACTGGAAAAGACTCTGATGCTGGGAGGGATTGGGGGCAGGAGGAGAAGGGGATGATAGAGGATGAGATGGCTGATGGCATCACTGACTTGATGGACGTGAGTCTGAGTGAACTCCGGGAGATGGTGATGGACAGGGAGGCCTGGCGTGCTGTGATTCATGGGGTCGCAAAGAGTCGGACACGACTGAGCGACTGAACTGAACTGAAAGAGCTTTCTGAGAAGCTGGGGTGGGAATTGAGAGAAAACTCTAGAACCAGAGTGTTCAGTTCTACCACTTGCTATGTAGACACTTTGTGCCTCAATTTCCTCATCTTAAAAATGGAGGTGTCAATGTATGGCAAAAACCACCACAATATTGTAAAGTAATTAGCCTCCAATTAAAATAAATTAATTTTTTTTTAAATGGAGTTGATAATATCCATCTCAGAAAGTTGTGATGATTAAATGAGTTGACCATACAGAGTCTTAGAACAGCAACCGGCACATCGTAAGTTAGCTGCTGTTGCTGCCACTCCACTCTGCCACCACCACCATCACCACCACCCCCACCATTATCATCACCCCATCACCACCTTCATCATCACCATCATCACCATGAACATTAACATCATCAATTCTACTTTGTAAAATATTTTCAAGACAGCTTAAGACGCTTATGTTCAACTGAACAGCACTAGATGTTAATTAATGTATGTAACTAATTAGTATATTTACCAAGTTATTAGTATATTTACTATATGCTAATATGGACTGGTTCCAAATAGGAAAAGGAGTACGCCAAGGTTGTATATTGTCACCCTGCTTATTTAACTTATATGCAGACTACATCATGAGAAATGCTGGGCTGGAAGAAGCACAAGCTGGAATCAAGGTTGCCAGGAGAAATATCAATAACCTCACATATGCAGATAACACCACCCTTATGGCACAAAGTGAAGAGGAACTAAAAAGCCTCTTGATGAAAGTGAAAGAGGAGAGTGAAAAAGTTGGCTTAAAGCTCAACATTCAGAAAACGAAGATCATGGCATCTGGTCCCATCACTTCATGGGAAATAGATGAGGAAACAGTGAAAACAGTGTCAGACTTTATTTTGGGGGGCTCCAAAATCACTGCAGATGGTGACTGCAGCCATGAAATTAAAAGACGCTTACTCCTTGGAAGCAAAGTTACGACCAACCTAGATAGCATATTCAAAAGCAGAGACATTACTTTGCCAACAAAGGTCCGTCTAGTCAAGGCTATGGTTTTTCCAGTAGTCATGTATGGATGTGAGAGTTGGACTGTGAAGAAAGCTGAGTGCCGAAGAATTGATGCTTTTGAACTATGGTGTTGGAGAAGATTCTTGAGAGTCCCTTGGACCACAAGGAGATCCAACCAGTCCATTCTAAAGGAGATCAGTCCTGGGTGTTCTTTGGAAGGAATGATGCTAAAGCCGAAACTCCAGTATTTTGGCCACCTCATGCGAAGAGTTGACTCATTGGAAAAGACTCTGATGCTGGGAGGGATTGGGGGCAGGAGGAGAAGGGGACCACAGAGGATGAGATGGCTGATGGCATCACTGACTTGATGGACGTGAGTCTGAGTGCACTCCGGGAGATGGTGATGGACAGGGAGGCCTGGCGTGCTGCGATTCATGGGGTCGCAAACAGTCGGACACGACTGAGCGACCGAACTGAACTGAACTGAATATGGACCTCCCTGATAGCTCAGTTGGTAAAGAACTAATATACCAAATATTAGTATCTTTACTAAGCTATATTTAGTATAACTACCAGAGGAATTCAAAGCTCAAAAAATTTAACTGTCAATACAATTAAAAATGGATCCAAAGAGGTTCAGTTAATGCTCCTTTTCAATGACAAGGGATGAGTGAACCCCACTCAGTATTTCTACATTTCAAAAGTAACAAGAACTCAATCCTGACACCCTACCACCACACCACAGACCACAGATCTACGCATAATAAGAATTTCTTCTTCTAACCAATTTTCAGGTCCATATTTTAGTGTTCTATCATCCTAAGGGAATACGTTTTCAATCTATTAATGGAAATCAATGGCATAAAATATACTCAATTTTCTCAGCTCTTCAGAATTTAGCTCTTCATTAAAGTGAAGAACATTTGCTCTCTAAACATAGTGAGTGCTGTTCATTAAATGATGAACTAGGCCAATCATATTTCTCTCTGGGGGAATTTGGAATTATTATGATAAGAGAGGAGAGAAGGAAGGAGATGGTGGGCGTGTACTTTCTACCGCGGTCAGCACGTGAGACAACCAGGTATAATCAAAACTGTCTGTAAACATTATCTAAATCATCCTGTAAATAGTGGAGTTTGGGCCTCTGGAAGATCATATTTCAAGATTTTGTTGTTGATATTCTGGTTTTAGTTGCTTTCCAGGTCCTACTTCTGGTGTCTGGCACATTTGGGTATCCTATGCTGTTTAACTTTGAATTTGGTGATGCCCTGTTGGTTTTTTAGAATGAACACATCTTCCTAAGGTGGCTTAGGCATGGGGAGAGTTCTATTTCTTGCCACTAAAATATCCTTCATTAGAAAACTCTAACATAGTCTATAGAGCTGTTTAGTCAGAAGTGACTGCAATCACAAAATACAAATTTTTACTACTGAGAAAGTTTACAGACTCCCCAGATATCTTTTTTCCTACCATTAACATGCTTGAATATAAAATTTAATGCCAAAGTAGAAATCCAACAGTTACTGAAGCATCCAACAAAATGATATACAAATTTTAGAATCTTGGAAGTGTCCCTACACCTAAGCTGAGTCAGAATTTTTCTCACAGAACAAGCAAAAGAGAAATAATGGTAATTACAGAGACCTTCAATTATTCTTATTCTTGACTATTTATGAAGTTATGATTTAAGGGACAATAGGATGTCAGCAAGATAGCAATTATTATTATCACCAAAAAATATTTTTCTACCTCAGTGGCCTTTTTCTTGTATACAGCATCTGTATTATAGTGCAGAAAACTAACCAACAAGAATGAAAAATCTTAAAAATCCAGAGAGCACACATATATGAGAAATAATGAGATATGAGAAATAATATATAACTGAATGTAAAACTCGGGTAAAGGGAATAATCAGAAAGTTAAGTGGCAAAAAGAGACTCCACTAAATTGCCAAAAGGAAAAGAACAACAAAACAGAACCTTTCAACTGCTGCACAGAATTCTGGCAACCTAGCAGGATCTCTTAGGAACTTGAATAAAATTCTGGGAATTCTTTTCTCTCCAGTGATTCTAGGCACTGACTCGGATCACTGCACCAGAGGCTGGGATTCTAGTTCATTAAATAAAATTCATAGAAAAGGATTTTGTAATCTCAATACTCTTGAAAATAAGTCTGAAAAGGAAATGAGACTATAAAATGAATATTGAAACGTTCAGCTGAATCAAAATAACAGATTGCAAGTCGTCTGTCTCCAAACAGGTTGTATTTTTAAAACAGGTCTATAAATAACTGTTCTCAAGTCAGAAGAAATTTTTTCACTGAGAATATGTTCTGAGAGACCATCCGATCAGTTTATTTGAAATGGTACTGTTAGTACTAACTGTAAGTTCAGTAGGCCCCTGTAGACCAGCCTGTGACCCCCCACTGCCAACTGGGATGACAAAAGCAGGCCTGGCCCTGGGCGGTAAAAGGACATAGAGCACCAGGAACTCTTTAAACCCATCCAGCTTTCCAGGTCCACTGCCAGCCAGCTATTCAGACTCCAGGAACAAGGGGCGGTTGCTTCTGTAAGATGTCTCTGGGGCCTCTGAACTTGGTGCTTCCCTCACCTCGTGGAATTCTTTCTCCTTAAGTGTTCACAAATACAGAACATTTGTTTTCAGCTTTTCCAATTCAGAGATATTTCACAGAATTAATTTCCTAATGCAGTACATGTATCCAGTATTTATCTACTAATTCTTGACACTACATAAGTCAAACAATTTAAGTCAACAGAACACTTTCAAAAAGATGGACTTCAGAGTTATACAAGCCCGATGTGGGAGTCCAGATCTGTCACTTAGCTGTGTGATCCTAGGCAAGTTACTCTACAGCTTTTACACCTTCAGTTTCCTCATCTACAAAAGGGGAATATTGTCTTACACCTCAAAGCATTATAGCAAGGCTTAAATGGTATAATAGCATGTATTATGATTCCTAGTATAAAGTCTTCGATCATATATTAATTTCTACCACCCTCCAAAAATTTTCTAAAAATCAAGTAGTTCTCCAAGTATATTACAAACATACCTAGATGATTGCTTTAGGTATTCTCATAACTTTCCATATTCTTCTTCTTAGGAAGAAAACATACAGATGTTCCGGACTTTATAAATAATCTTAATTTGACAGATCTTGCTTTGCAGGAGATAAGGTGCTTGAATTTATCTCTCTCTTATTTTAAAAATCTTAGCTATGTTGTATTTATTTTAATTCTTTTATTAGCATTTTAGGGCTTCCCTCAGAGCTTAGATGGTAAAGCATCTGCCTGAAATACAGGAGACAACGGTTCAATCCCTGGGTCAGGAAGATCCCCAGGAGAAGGAAATGGCAACTCACCCCAGTATTCTTGCTTGAAGAATTCCATGGACAGGGGATCTGGGTTGCAAAGAGTCAGACATGACTGAGCGACTAACACACATATTAGGTTTTAAATTAAATTGTTAACCAAGCTCATAATTATTATCTCCCTCCATCTGTTGGACTCCTGATAAGTTTATTACATTTCAACTATTTACATTCTTTGATTTTTAAGCTATTAACTATATCTCTTTTAGTCATTAATATACTGACTGACTGTATTTTCTTAAACTGTTAACATTTTTCTTATGTATGATTATTCCCTCATTGACAGCATACAATGCCAGTAGAATAGCCAGATAATTTAATCTCAAACTATAGTGGTAACTTTCAGATCAAAACTCAGTTATGAGGGATAATAATCATTAAAGATCACTGGATGTCTGGTCTTGAATATCCATTCTCCTGATAGTCTTCAGTATTGTCACCAGATCAAGCTGGACTGTTGGGGAACTGCATTCTTGGGGGCCACTGTTTTAGTGTTCATCCCTATAACCTAAGGTTTTTCAACCTTAGCACTATTAAATTCTGGGCCAGATAATCCCCTGGGGGTAGGGTCTTTCGGGTGCATTGTAGGATTCTCACCAGCATCTCTGATCTCTCCCTGCTGGGTACCAGAAGCACACCCTCCCCGTCACCCCAACTGTGACAAGCAAAAATGTCTACTGATGTTCCGTGTATTCCCTGGGGAGGAAATCTGTCCCCAGTTGCTAAATTCTTCAGACCAAACTGGACCACGGGCTTTTGAAATCAACTTACACTGAAGAATCTGTTAAAAATATTCATGTAAAAGGATGGTTTGAGGATGTTACCTACTACATTATCTTTGGTTCCATTATGAGGAACCACAGGAGAAATCTGTCTCAGACTTCAGTGCAAACCAGATGTTGTTTCCTGATGGACAACATGAAGCCTTGTGCTTAGTCACTCAGCCATGTCCTACTCTCTGCGACCCCATGGACTGTAGCCCGCCAGGCTCCTCTGTCCATGGAATTCTCCAGGCAAGAATACTGGAGTGGGTTGCTATGCCCTCCTCTGGGGGATCTTTCCAACTCAGGGATAGAACCTAGGTCTCCCGCATTGCAGACGGTAACTGTGAATCCTCAGCTAATTCTTAAGTAATAATCCTTCCTTCTTTCCCTCTTTTTTTTCCCCCACTGAGAAAGCTCAAAAGCGAATTTACAGCCTGTCTTTGATAACAGTGTAGGATCTTCATCACACGTTCATGTGGACTAAACCTCCCCAGTGTCAGTTTAATTCATCTTTTCCCCCATGAAAAGATGGGGCTTTTCTCATAGCTCAGTTAGTCAAGAATCCACCTGCAATGCAGGAGAGTCCAGTTCGATTCCTGGGTTGGGAAGATCCGCTGGAGAAGGGATAGGCTACCCACTCCAGTATTCTGGCCTGGAGAATTCCACGGACTGTACAGCCCAAGGGGTCATAAAGAGTCGTACACGACTGAGCCACTTTTCACTCTCCTCCATGAATGTTTTAATCTCATTTTTATCTTAGTATAATACATGCGTGTGAACACAAATTCTTTTTTCAATGAGATTAAATATAAGTTAATAAATAAACAGTATTTAAACTGTAAATTTTCCCAGCAGACCACATCCTTTAGTCTCGCTTATTCATGCCAGTCCAAATCTTCAGCTGGATCTGTATCTTTCAAGTTTTCCCTTATAAATGTTTGATTCTGTCCAGTCAAAATATATAATGAAGCCTGCTCACTTCAGTGAACAGATATGTCAGAAATATAATCATCTGCAGAGTACAGTTTTACAACTAAGCCCTTCTACATTTATTAGCAGTATATCTCTCCCAGTAGAAACTAGAACATGAGCGGCGTTAAACTCTAGGTGCAGTGTCCAGTAATTGCCCAGGCATTAGCACATCAATCCATAGGGCGATGGGGAGACAGAGCACCCTCGTCTTTCTCATGCTGATGCTGGTTCTGTCAGTTTTGCCTTTCGCCACTGAGGCCAAGTAACATTTGGAATCCATCCTGAGCCCTGGAGCATGACAGATGGTGACACAGGAGTGACCCATCTTGCACCACAGTGATAGGTGATAACTATGAAGGGCCCTACCTCACCCTGCACACTCATAGTGCGGAAAGAAACCATTTTCCTCTCATTTGAACCCTGAACATAACACCTCAAATCAGAGATGCTATTACAAAGGTGTATCAACTGGGGAGAGGATGAACACTGTATGGCCTATTCAGGCAGGGGAAAACCACTCAGGAAAAAATAAAAAGGAGTACTCTTAGTACCTACACGTACAATATGGTGAATCTCAAAAGTACTATGACAAGGTGTGGGATGGATCAGGAGACTGGGATTGGCATACACATACTACTATGCATCAAGTAGGTGACTAATGAGAACCTACTATATAGCATTACAGCACCTACTGTGGTGACCTAACTGGGAAGGAAATCCAAGAGGGGATGTATGTATACACGTGGCTGATTCTCCTTCCTATACAGCAGAAACGAACACAACACTGTAAAGCGACTATACTCTTATTGAAAAAAAAAAAAAATGCCAAGTGAAAGAGAAAAAAGAGTACACATTGTGTTTTCTGTTTATAAGAAATTTGGGAAGACGCAAAACTCATCTATCATGACGTATAGCAGATCAGTGGTTGTCTAGAGCCAGCAGTGTTGACAGCACAGTGGCCCAAGGGAACTTTATGGATGATGGAAAGGTTCTTTTCAGAATCACACCTTGACTGGACTGGTGGTTTCCCAAGTGATGTATTTATCAAAACAAAACCTTAAGTAAACAATACATTTAATTGGTGCAAATAGGTATTCTTGCTAAAAAGGCATCACTTCAAACAAAAGCTAAGAAAACATTGGACAAAACCAAACTGAAGAACACTGTACAGAAAAATCAAAGTTTCAAGGCCACAGATTTTAAGGAAAGACTGAGAAGCTGTCACAGACTACAGGAATCAACAGGTTGTGAAAAATGAATATAATATGAAATCTGGGAAGAGAAAAGGGGCAAAATCCAAACAAATTTTGCAGTTTAGAGAGGAGTTGTCATACCAATACTAATGTCTCAATTTTCTTGGTTGTACCATAGTTACGTTTTTAACGTTGGGGGAAGTTGAAAGAAAGAATATACAGAAACTCATCACTATTTTTACAAGTTTTTAAACACCTAAAATTATCTAGAAATAAAGTTTTTTAAATAGGTTTGTTTTATTGTGTATAAATTTTAAGTCATTAAAGTTCATATAAAAATAAAACAAAAATAAAAATGGCAGCTTTTATGAAATAACCCTATCCCTAGGCTGATTTTCCTTTCAAGCCCATTAAATATGTTTAAATCAAGAGTAACTAGAAGGATCAAAAATATTTCTCAATATTTGAACCAATAAATCTAGTAAATAAAACACACACCAAATCACTAAATTTATAAGATTACTAATTGCATTAAAAAAACTCAGAATTACTTTCCTTAGAACCATGATACGTTCCCCTACATAACACTAATATATAACTGACAATAAAATCACCACACATTCAGATCATAGTGACACAAGGGAATCCATAAAAATTTGAAGACTACAGTAAAAATGTTTAATTTCTATGACTTTCACATCTAGAGACTCTTTTATACGTGGACTCCAAAAACTAAATCATCTCATTGAATGTTACTTAAAGAATGGTAGGACATGAGCAGAAAAACTATCAGAGAAAAATTAAAACTTTTATAAACATACCTCCTCTGTTGCCATTTTCTTCATCCTACAAAACAAAAAGTATAAATTCATGTGAATACATGTTTAAAACTGGTAAAATCACAGCAAGGCTCAACTAAATTCAAATTGCTCTCCTGAAAATGTGCCAACTACAGTCTCACTAACAATGCCTTTTGCCAGAAGGATGAAGCTGTCATGCATGGAGATGGAAAAGCTTCAGGTAAAGCCAATTAAAGGAGGACAACAGAAGTTCAGTTTCTAACATACTGAGTGTAAGCTGTCTAAAACAGGCATCCAAGGAGAGCTGTCAGAAGCGGGCAACTGTATGAATGAGGCTAGTACCTGGAAGAGAGGGCCAGGTTGGTTCATCACTTATGTACTAAACCTTAAAAAAATGTGCCTTTTAAGGCTATTACAGCACTCAGAACTATCTTTGGATAAGTTGGTTCCAAATTGCTACATCTTTAAAACTTTGAGGTTTATCTACTTGGTTACGTTCATTGCTACCATACTGTCTTGCCATGTTGTCTACCTCCAGCTGGGAAATTAGAAAAGCAATTTTGAAAACCTAGCATAAAAATGCATTTATTCAAATATTTGTTGAGTATCATATGAAAAGCAATGTACTATGTACAATGTACTGTGGAAAGAAAAACAAACATTTAGTGAAGGGCTGATAATTTGTTATGTAATTTTTGACCTTTATTTTGGCTGCCCAAATAGGTAATTTTTTTCCTGGTTACAAGCTCTGTTCTGAGACTGTTCTGGCAACAAGGTTGCCAGCTACGTAACATAATAAAGACACTGTTGTATTAATGGTACATTTTCTGAAAGCTCTAAAATATTAATTTTTATATACTCCTTTGAAGTGGATGAACAAGTTTTCAAATTGAAAAGATTTCGATACATATTTTCTATGTAAAAGTTATAAGACTGAAACCTATTTGCAAGAACATCTGTGTTAAATAACAGCATTAATCGCTGAGGTTTAATGAGCAATTACTGTCTGCCAATTTCTGTGCTGGTTTACATGTATTATATCACTTAATCAACCCAGCCACCCATGAGGAAGGTGCTGTCACTGTCTGTTAAAAGACTCATTCAAGGACACAAAGCTGACAAAGAGCAGAGATAGGACTCAAATCCAGACTCTTGACTCCAAAGACTGTGCTGCTAACAGTCACATTGTGCCACTGAAATTTCTAGAAATATTTTCCAACAATAACAATGCATTTTAAACCTATGTTTGGTAAAATTATCTTTTAAAGTCTGTACTCTCTATATCATGATCTAGTACTCTTCTTCAAAACAAAACCTAAAGACAAAAACAAAATTCTCCTTAATATGTAATTAAAGCGAGGGATTCTATTACTCTCTTATGTGACCTAGTATCTAAGTTATACTACTTGAGGCATTTTTTAAGGTGAAGTAGATGTTTAGGGAATCCAGTTCAACTGTTTTATACATTTTAGGAACACCAATCTTGTCAGTTTAAATTCCAAAGGTAGCAATAATTCATAATCCTTAAAAATTCTTTAGTAGTTTTAAAAGTTTATATTTTCCAAGAAAAATATAGTTTAAAAACTGTTGTCTTTAGAAGCAATATGACACTACGTTATAAAAGACAGCCCTAGATTCATAGATATTTAGACTTAGAAGAGACTTTCAAATCTTCTAGTACAATTCCCTTGAATCAGAATGGAAATCTAGAGCCCAAAAGAAGTGAAGTGTCTTGGTCAAAGTCCCCCAAGTCTTCTGAATGTCATTATTTCCATTACACTGTTGTGCAATAGTTAAGCATCAGGCATTCACATTGGCCAAATTCAAATCCTAGGTCCACCACTTACTCATTACATGACTCAGATCAGTCTCCACATCTGTTATATGGGGCTAATAATAAAGTGAGATAACGCTCATAAAGAATAGTAAAGAACACAGAACAAGTATTCAGCATGTCAGCTGCCATTACAGTGATTGCATTTGCCTTTTATTAGATCGTGTTCCTATATGTTGAAGCCTACCAGTGTAATTCACTCAAGTGAGAAGCTGTGTTTAAATTCTGACTTGCCATCATATTACATATCTGAAAGTTAAGTATGAATCTAATTCCAATAACTCTACAACTATCCAAATATTTTAATGAACTATTTCCTCTGCATGCTCTGCCTGGAAAACTTATCCCCTTTCTAGATATTAGAAAAAGCAGAATGAAGTTTAGAATTAGAAGTGATAGTAAAAAAAAGATACATAGTTCAAAATTAGTATGATCTTTCAGAGGAGATTAAAGTTTTGTTCCAGAAGAGAGGAATATATCTAAAAGATGGGAAAGGATATAATAAAAATGCAAACAGACTGGGTTGGCCAAAAAGTCTGTTCGAGTTTTTCCATAACATCTTATGGAAAAACCCAAAGGAACTTTTTGACCAACCCAATAACACTTAATCCTTAAAAGACAGAAGGCAGGATGAGAGGAAGACAAGGAGACAGCAACTGCCTTGTGTTCTCCTTTAATTACTTCTCTTACCTTAAATGAAAATTGAATTGCAGACTCTGGGGGATAAACAATAAAATGCCTCAATGTAAAACCAAAGCCTTGAGATGTTCTTTTCAACATAACTGTTTTGGGACCTGGCCAGGAGAAGATTTCATCTTCGGATGGTGATATAGTTTCACTTTGTTCTTTTCCATCTTTACTTGTTGATACCTAAAAGGAGAAGACATTTAAATGTTAACTATATAGCACAATATATTTCATCATTTGGGGGAAATGTTATGTGTAAAAATATAACAACTGAGTGCAGAGGGGAACTGACTGGAGAAAAAGAACCATATTGTGATGCATGAACTATATGTGGCATAAAAAAATCACACAGATTATCAAAAACTCAATTTTTTCCAAGAAAGGGATGCTATGAAAAGTTAATCAGAAGCAAGAAAGAACTCTTGAAAGTGAGACATAAAATGTCAGGTTAAAATTTTAAATGCAATATCCAAGGCTAGATAAGCAGCATGGTCTGTGGAGACAGAACTGACACAACCAGAATAACCCCAGCAGGAGAACTGAATAAATTGTAAAAATTCATACTACAGACTCTGAAGGTCATTAAAAATGATGGTAATAATAAGAAAAATGAGTTATGGCTGGGGATATTTATTATACACAGAATCTTAAAAAGAAGTCACACAAAAAATTTAAATGCAATAGAAAAACTAGAAGACAACATAAAGAAAATCTCAGAGCATTCAGGATTAAGAAACAAAAACCAGGAAAAAAATATGAAACTGTTGCTGAGTAAGAACCCTAAACATGTTGTCAGTCCAATGGCAGCAAAGGACATTAGAAAATAAAAGACCAGGCTTCAGGTTCTAAGCGTAAATTCAGTATTCACATAAATAATCCTTCCCAAACCCTGGCTTTCCGGTTGTGTGCTTTCCTCACCCCCCACTCTTGGCTTTTATCTGGTCAGGAGTAAAAGCCCTCTGCAATCTCAAACCTAAGAGCCCACCCCTTCATCCCTCTCATACGCCAACCCTTACAAATTCTTCCATCTGAGGCTGACCCTACTGCCCCTTCCCAGCCCCTCACCGCCCCATGGCCTCATCTGTCCCTTAAACCAGCTTCAGTTCACTCTTCTGCCTTCTCTCCCCTCCTCAGAGTCATCTGAGAAAATCTAAACCTGGATAAATCAACATTGCCTGCTCTGCACCTGCACCCGTGCAGTTGAACACAGGTAGACAAAAACAGAAAATTAAGCTGCCTGCTATATCTCTCTAAGTTCATGATCACTAAGCTCACACGAGCCTTCAGTGTTGGTGTCCATTTCTCTGCAGTCCATTCATCCAATGACTATTCCATACCTTCTCCCCTGCCCTCACTTGGCACTGATGACCCTGCTTTTATTACACCGAAAACTCAAGCACCAAGATGAGTCCTTTGTCACCTTCCACATCTCCCCACCTACTTAGCTCTGTCCCACGTTCTCCTGTCTCCTTCCTGTGACAATGGCTGCACTCCCCATTGATCTAAGGTCCCACCACTTAACGGAGTAGATCCCAGTCCCTCTTCCCAGACAAACACATGGTCTCACCCATGCTTCCCTCCCTCTCTTACATCACACTTTCTCCTATGATCTCATTCCCATGGCGTGTGTGTACATTTTTGTAAGTTCTTTTATCTTAAAAGGACAGCAAAAGTCCTCTCTGACCACAGTCTTCTCCAGCCTCCTCTTTGTTTTTCTGTGTTTAGAGCAAGACCCCTTGGAAGTTATCTATGAATGCTATCTCCAATTCTTTTCTCCCATTTGTCTCTTAAGTCCCCTTAAATCAGGCTGTGGCCTCCCTATATCCCTGAAACTGCTCTTTCGTCAAGGCCCTGAAGGCTTCTACATCGTTATACTCAACGGTCAATTCTTAGCTCTTGTCTTCAGTGACCAATAGTTGGTGCAAGGATTACTTCCTGCTAGAGAAATTTCTCCACGTGACTGTCCACACTGAATTTCCTCCTAATTCCCAGGCTCCCTCTGCTCAGTCTCCTTTGCTATCTCTTCAATGGCTCAACTTCTGAATTAAGGAATATAAGAAATCAACCCTGAATATTCATTTGGAAGGACTGACGCTGAAGCTGAAACTCCAATACCTTGGCCACCTGAAGTGAAGAACTGATTCATTGGAAAAGACCCTGATGCTGGGAAAGATTGAAGGTCAGAGGAGAAGGGGATGACAGAGGATGAGATGGTTGGATGGCATCACTGACTCAATGGACATAAGTTTGAGCAAGCTCTGGGAGGTGGTGAAGGACAGGGAAGCCTGGTGTGCTGTGGTCTATCGGGTTGCAAAGAGTCGGACATGACTTAGCAACTGAACAACAAAAGGGCTCAGCCCACGGACCTTTCTACCTCTGCTCTGGCTTTTGGTGATATCCTCAATTTTTATCTCTAGCTCAGACATCTCCCCAGTCTAATAGGTATCTCAAACCTAATATGTCTACCTGGCTGTTAAGATTTTGTATGAAATTACTAGTTCCACAGCAGTTGTGAAATGTCACCTTTACAAATGACATACTTGAATATGCTTGATTCTACTACATTTTAAATTCGTTTCACTGGTGAATCTTATTTATTCCTCTACAACAGTAAACCTTACATGAAGGTATTCAAATTACAAAAAAAAAAAGTTCCTGGAAGCCATTTTTCAAGAGACTTCTAAATCCTAAATATTTTCATCATAAGTCAATATTTTGGCTGTTACTAGTTAGAAAGAAAGAAAATGAAGTCACTCAGTCGTGTCCAACTCTTTGCAACCCCATGGACTGTAGCATACCAGGCTCCTCCATCCATGGGATTTTCCAGGCAGGAGTACTGGAGTGGGTTGCCATTTCCTTCTCCAGGGGATCTTCCCAACCCAGGGATCAAACCCGGGTCTCCCACATTGCAGGCAGATGCTTTACCTTCTGAGCTACCAGGGAAGCCCCATTACTAGTTAGCCATTCATCAATTTCACTTTTCCATTTGGGAAGACACTAGATAGTAGCATTCCCCAAACCTGCAGTAGGGGAGACTGGACCAAGTCCTATTCAATGGAATGCAAGAATTATAAAATATAAAAATGAGCAGTATTTCTACACACTGTCTGTGTGTTCTCAGTTGCTTAGTAATGTCCAATTCTTTGCAATTCTGTGTACTGTAGCCCACCAGGCTCTGTCCATGGAATTTTCCAGGCAAGAATACTGGAGTAAGTGACCATTTCTTTCTCCAGGGGATCTTCCCAACCCAGGGATCAAACCTGAGTCTCTTGCATTGGCAGGTGTATTCTTTATCACTGAGCCACCTAGGAAGCCCTTTTGCTGCTGCTACTGCTAAGTCGCTTCAGTCGTGTCCGACTCTGTGCGACCCCGTGGACTGCAGCCTACCAGGCTCCTCCGTCCATGGGATTTTCCAGGCAAAAGTACTGGAGTGGGTTACCATTGCCTTCTCCTAGGAAGCCCTTTTACACACAGACAATAGGCAACTGGAAATTGAAATTTCAAAAGTAACATTTTAAAAAAAATTTTATTTTTAATTGGGGGATAATTGTTTTACCGAGTTGTGTTGGTTTCTGCCAAATAACGTGAATCAGCCTAAAAATAACATTTAAAATGCAAAATACTTAGGGATAAATATGAGAAAAGATTTGCCAGACCTATAAACTGTAATTACAAAACTGACAGATGTAAAGAAGATCTAAATAAATGGAGAGATACGCCATGCTTACAGTTTAGAAGACTCAGTATCATTACACTGTCAATGCTCCTGAAATTGATCCATAGATTCAGTGAAACCCCAATCAAAACCCCAGGAGATTTTTGTGTAGAAGTTGATGAACTAAAATTCACTTTGAAATTAAAAGGACCTAAACAACCAAAAACAACTTTAAAGAAGCAGAACAAAACTGGAGGACTTACATTACAGGACTTTGTTTAAAGCTACAGTAATCAAGACTCTGAGCCACTGATGGAGACTTTGCACATTTGAAACTCATTTATCATAAATGCATTTTACCTTATTCCCCCTTCTAAGACCTGGAAATTTTGAGGGGGAGAGGGAATAACAGCAAACACCAACATGGGGGACTCAAGCTGAGTCCCAGTTCCAAAAGTGATCATATAATCAGGTAGAATTTGTAGCAGGAAAGTTTTTATTCTAGGCTTAATTATCTAAAGAGTTTAGTTAAGCTTTAGGTTGTGACTGAATCTTCCTTTTGAGATCCGAAGGAGACAATTATTTTATCTTTGCATTTAAGTTCATTCCCTCCATATCTGTCTCTCTCTCTCTCAAGTTTGTATTCTCGAGTGCATTTGGTATTGTTATTTTTTTTCTTTTAGTCACTGTGATAGGTGTGTGGTATGCTAATATTTGCATTTCCCTAATGGCCCATGATGAACACCTTTTCAAGTGCTCAGCTGCCATCTCCTTATGTAATTTTAAAGCCCCAAAGAATCCCAGATATGATAGATACAAGTGAATCGTTTTCTGAGGACACTGAGGCCCAGTTTAGCTAAGTGATGTATGTAAGACTTTTGTAGGCTAATTCAGGGTAAGCATTAAAATCATAGTTCCTGAATCTGAGGCGAGAGTGTTTCTCCTGTGTCAGTGGTTGTGCTTAGTCGCTCAACAGTTTCCGATTCTTTGCACCCCCATAGACTGTACCCTGCCAAGCTCCTCTGTCCACGGGGATTCTCCAGGCAGGAATATTGGAATGAGTTGCCATGCCTTTCTCCAGGGAAATCTTCCCGACCCAGTGATCGAGCCCAGGTCTCCTCATTGCAGGCGAATTCTATACCATCTGAGCCACCAAGGAACTTTTCATCATTTTTTCTATTGTGTAACCTGCATAGATTTTCTCCCCCAGTAGTGCTTTGATCTAATTTATTGCTTTTATTTTTCTGCAGGACTCTAATTTTACAACTTTAAACAGTTTACGTGCATTAATTTCTAGTGTATTATTATGACTTGGGCCTCAAAGCTCCCAAACATATTCAAGCTTCCTTTTTCCTATGAACCATATAGATAAGGCTCTAGGATCCTGGTGTCATACTTCAAGTTGCTGCATAGAGCCTGCTGTGTCTTATTCTACTGAGTTCTTTACAAAATGGAGAAAATAGGATAAAGAGTAAGCAACTTCATTTTTGCTCTCTGCAGACAAAGTTGTTTTTTTCCAATGTCACAAAGCTCTGTTGTCTCGATTATTTCTCCCTCCCAAGAACATCACATTGAATCCTTTGCAGTCTCCCTACCTTTTCCCTACAAGGAAGAGGGGAGGGTGACCATTCTTCCTACATAAAGAGAGAAGATGAAAAGAAACACACACATGTGCCTTCCTCACTCTTTCCCCTCCTTACCCGCAGAGCCTTTTGATCTGCTGGATTTTATAACAAGGGCAAACTGCAGGCACACAGCGAAGGACACAGAAGTCAGATTCCTCCACTTGAGAGGACCCTTCAGACGCTATCTCTACACATGTTGCAGCTTCCCACCATGAGCAGCAATTTGTGTACTAATAGCCTCAGAGTGTAAGAAACCTAGAAGTGGATGGAATCATAGTGGTCCCATGCCTTTGAACGAAGAACGGTCATCTGATTCCCTTAGAAGACTTCATAACAAGGTCGCTTGATTGAGCAATAACTCAAGGTTAAAAGAAACCAAAATAAAACATAGAAACTAGATGTAACAACTAGACTAAGCAAAGAGGAGTGAGAGAGAAAGTATTGGGTGACACGCTAATGATGTAACAATAAAGGTAATAATAACCTCACAGAAGGGAATGCACACAGGTATGACAGCACCTTTGGGGATAATGGAAATGTTCTCAAAGTAGATTATAAAGAAAGTTTCACTACTGTATAAATTTACTGCAAGCCACTGCGATGTACACTTACAATGGGTGACTTTTTATGGTATGTAAATTACACTTCAACAAAGATGCTTCAAAAGAAAAACTGGCATAGAAAGTACAAAGTCTAAATGTGTGCCAGAGGTGAAAGATGTAGGGCTGTCATGAAAGCAAACACAAGTGAGTTAAGAAAGAATTCCTTTATACACAGTAACTATAGAAGACTTCAACTATCTTTTGTAATTACTTGTAATTTAAATAGAATGGGGATAGCTTCCTAGTATATTCCAGGAATCATTCACAATAAAGCATAAGAAAGTATTGTATTATGTTCATTCTATAAGATCTTAATACTGATTCCATCATATACCTAAGATTATAAGCCCTACTCCTATGGATTATTGAAAATGATTTGCTATTTTTAAAAAAATTTTTACCACTGATAAAATTAGTAGTACCAGTTACTTAAAGTAAGATTTTTCTTCCTTATTTTAGGGCCAGATTTATTCACAGTGATGCAACCCCTTTTTAAGATGACATCTGCTTCCATGTTGTTGTAAATGGCATTATTTTGTTCTTTTTATACCTGAAGAGTATTCCATTGTATTTATGCATTGTATCTTCAGGGGCTTCCCAGATATCTCAGTGGTAAAGAATGTGTCTGCAATGCAGGAGACCAGGGTTCAATTCCTGGGTCAGGAAGATCCCCTGGAGAACGGAATGGCTACCCACTCCAGTATTCTTGCCTGGAGAATTCCAAGGATAGAGGAGCTTGGTGGGCTACAGTCCAAGGGTTCCTTTTTTCTTTTTTTATTGGAGTGGACCGAGGACCCTGGCAGGCTACAGTCTACAGTGTCACACAGAGTCGGACACAACTCAAGTGACTTGGCCTGCAGACATATGCTAAGTATACCTGACAACTCTGGGCTTGGAGCTTCTCTTGACAGAGGAAGTCTCTTTCTTAGCCAGGTTGATAACAATTGAAACCACTTTGATGTTTATTATCTAGATGCATCCAGATACATTTTTCTAATAATTAATTCTAGTTTTCAATAGATATTTTAATATTTAAGTGATAAAAGATGACGACCACAGAAATTTTAACATTCTCAGGAACTGAAGTTGAAAAATCTAGAGAATTCGCTTTCACTGCTGAGGGCCTGGGTTCAGTCCCTGGTCAGGGCCCTAAGATCCCACAAGCCATGCAGAGCAGCCAAAACACAGAAAAAGAGAAAAAAAGAAAGATCTAGATGCTTGGATTTAAGTTTTAAAATACTATTCAATTTTTTTTTACAACTTAATTTTTAAGTTCATTATTGGACATTCATTTATAATATCTTTCACTCGGTTGACTGTCAAGATGGGTCCTTTCTTCTGCTTTTCTGTATGGTTTCATTATAGACTGTTTTGAATTGGCTGATATTTCCCTATGTGATTTCCTTCTCTATTCAGCATTCTGGTTTTTAATATAATTTTTATCTAGACAGTACTCTTCTTTCTTCTGTCTCTAAGATTTACTTTCAGATCCCATCACGTTGAAGACACGAGTTCTTAATTCCGCAATTTTAGAACTTCACTCTCACAGAAGATGGCTATGTTAAAACCTGAAGTAAATGAAAAAAATTAAAAAGAATGGTGTGAACTGTTTATAAATAGCTTAGCTCTGACTACCACTATGACTTTGAAACGTTATTTCTAATTTACTTCTGACGCGTTATGTGAGTAAAAGTTGCTCAGTCGTGTCAGACTCTTTGCAACCTCTTGGACTATGAAGTTCATGGAATTCTCCAGGCCAAAATATTGGAGCGGGTAGCCATTCCCTTCTCCAGGGGATCTTCCCAACCAAGGATCGAACCCAGCTCTCCCGCATTGCAGGCAGATTCTTCACTGTCTAAGCCACCAGGGAAGCTCAAGAATACTGAAGTGGGTAGTCTATCCCTTCTCCAGAAGATCTTCACGACCCAGGATTTGAAACGTGGTCTCCTGCACTGCAGGCAGATTCTTGACTAGCTGAGCTACCAGGGAATCTGTCAATATTATCAGTCTCACAAAATGTACTTCTCTTCACAAATTACCCATTTCCTGGGCATTTTCTCATAGTTGTCTTACTAGTAGTGATGGTGGGATCAGATTACACTTACTTTTGTCCCTTGGACCTTCTGTGACCAACAGTAAACGTTTTTGTGATATTAAAGGAAAGTCTGAGGTTGTTTCCTAAAATACAGAAAGCATTTTCAAGATGATACCTTAATGGTATCATCATGTGTCATCTGGCATTTGTATAACTTTCCATATCATTTGAAAGAATTCCTCTTTATTACTGATTCCAGAAGCAAACAAAGATGACTGAATCTAACTGGCATGCTTGCTGCATTCATCCTTTCATCTTTAATAGCTTCTGACATTACTTCCTAATTCTGTTATCAAAAATATTCACTAAAGTAAAGGAGGCTGGGGAAAGTGATTAGCTATTTACCAGGAAGAAGAAGAAAAGGGTTGATGAACAGCTAGGCAATCTCTGCTGTGGTTCATTGATTTTCACTGATACATAAAAAAGTTCATCGTGAATGTACCACTTTTTACCTATTATCCTCTAAATGGAAATAGGGTTTTCCCATTTTACTATTAGCAAAAAAAAGAAAAGAAAAAACCAAGTTGCCAAGAACATCTCCTGTTCATAAAAACATCTTTTACATCATAGTTTCTTAAGGTATTTACATAGTAGTTATCTGGTTTATTTTTTATGGTATTTACTTATGTTTATGTAGTATTTAGATGGTTTCTTTAAGGTATTTACCTGGTATTGGATAGATGTTCATAGTTTAATGACAGATGGTAGCTTCCCATAGTAAGTTTCAAACGTGTAATTCAGAAACCTGACCTAGACCATGACTACCATCAGTCACTACTCACCATCTGGCCCATCACTCTTCTCTATCAAAGGGGCAAGTGGACTAGGAGAACTACCTGCCCTTTGCACATGCAGACTGTCAACATACCACTCTCAAAGTTTCACATATATTCCTAAGTGCTATCCTAAGAAATAATAATTTTTAAAAAATAATAATAATTTAAATAATAATTTTAAAAAATCTCTCATTTATTTAAAAACATTTATACACTGCAGGGCTGTTTCCTAAAGGAGAGCCTACACTCTATGTAGGGGGAATATTTCCACTTTAAGATACGTCACCAGCCCTATACCAAAACCTCTCTAATTACTAACTAGCATTAACTATGAAGATGAAAGTTCAACTGGCACCCAGCAAGCAGGCATAGGGTATGCTCCACGTGTTACTTCAGTATGGTAATGGCGCTGACTGGCATCTATTTACATCTTTTTAAAATGAGGTTCAAAAAAAATAAAGTGACTTCCCCATAGTTGTAAAACATATAACTCCAATGCTAGAGCTCTCTAAAAAAATAACTCTCTACCCAAAAAGGTACAAGAACTCAACTCAATCTGATTCCAATACAATTTTTACTTACTTTTCCAGGACTATGTTTTTCAGAAAAAGAGTATTTGCTGAACCTTACAACTTTGACGACTTCTAAATAATATTTTATTAAAAAAAAAAAAGCTCATCAGTCCACTGATTAGCAAATAAAACTAAGCACACACTAAACTAACTTAACTATTTATTTCAACACATTAATCTCTTTACATTACATGGCAGATTTAAATCCACATAGGAGAATCCGTACAAAAGAATGACCTACTGTATACCTCAAGTATTTTTTTTAATGAAGCCTTAGATAACTTAAATTTTTCTAGAAACAACAATTCCAAACTAAGTTCCTATCAAAAACAAAACTTCCAGAAGTTTATCAGTTTGATTGCTGCACATCTTCTAAACATATTAGAAATGGGTCTGTAACAAATGACGACTGCTATTCGGATGGCGAAAACTATTTAAATCTGCTTTACATATACCTTTTCCTCTTTCCTTTGTTAAACGAGTACAGAATAGAATGGCTAAATGAAATACACGTCTAAAATGATAAATCTAAAAATGTAATTTTAGCTGCTCAAGTACTTCCCCAAAAGACTATGTAGTGGCACTATATTAATATTTAATGGTTCTGCTTAATTGCTTTTTCCTTGCCTATATTTTAATAAATTGAAACTCTACAAGCAAGAAGAGAGCCAATTATATAATACAAAGAAATAAATAAGCCATTAAATACATATTTAAAAGTACAGTGGTGGTCAACCACATTCAGCACACACCCAAAATAATAACTGAGCATTATATCACTATTGATATTTTACAGCCTCATACAATTTACAATAGTATAAGCACCTCGCCCCTGCTCTCAAAGCCTAACTAGCTATACGGAACATTTATAATCTATTTCTAAGCATGTCTACCAGAATCGGGGGATACAATTTTATCTATTTTCCTCATTTGCTGCCAACTTGTCAGAAAGTTATTTGCTAATCACAAAAATGGAATGACAGAATGACCATTTAGAACAACAACAAGAAAACCTTCTTTTTCAAATTTAATACCATACTGATAGAAGTCTTCCTAAATTATTAAGCCTAAAATCTCATTCCATGCCAAAAGATTTTCAAATTATAAAGGAAAGGTATTAAATTTCCAAAATATTTTTCTACAAAGGACTTCTGAAGGAATTACTTTACTAACCTAAAGTTTAGTTAAGTCTCTCATTAACAATATTCTCTACTAGCAGGAAAGGACACTGAAGAAAAGATATTATTCTAAATTCAATCAGGAAAAACCGTTTTTCTCATACTCTTCTACTGGGAGTACAATCTTTCTGTAAACCCTCTTGACAACATTTATCAAGAGACTTAAATTTTTACCTTTTAACCTAATAACTAATGAAATAATAAGAGGGTGAAGATTCATTTTACAAAATGTTCAGCCTAAGGTATAATAAACTCAACTCGGAAATTATTTCAAAGTCCAACAACAGCAAAAAAAAAAAAAAAACAGGAAGAGTTATATAAATAATGATACAGCTGAAATATGAAAAAAAATTAATGACATGGGAAAATGCCCAAAATATAATATTGAGGGGGAAAGTAAGGTTAAAATGTCCCAGTTTGACAAAGCGTTTTTTTAGTCTCTCTCTCTCAAACACACACACACAGAGTTTGGAATAAGGGGCCAGGGTCCTTTTTTTTTAGACAATTCATCAGTTTCTATAAGAAACCGTGTGAATGGTAACTTTTCACATCAGCCTGAATTGCTGTGCATCATTGTGTATCACACAAGCTGCGTTTTGAACACTTTGTCTGCGTTAATCGAATAATCCACTCTTTTCTTGGTAACAAAGTGCCGTACAACATAAATCACCAACCAGTGCCTTGCAATACTCAGAGGCCGTCTCCCAGGGCCTGTATCTCATAGAGCCCCTGTAGCGAAGGGTATACCCTACCATCTTATAATGACTTGTTTATACATCTATTGGAGAAGGCAATGGCACCCCACTCCGGTACTCTTGCCTGGAAAATCCCATGGATGGAGGAGCCTGGAAGGCTGCAGTCCATGGGGTCACTACAAGTCGGACACGACTGAGCGACTTCACTTTCACTTTTCACTTTCATGCACTGGAGAGGGAAATGGCAACCCACTCTAGTGTTCTTGCCTGGAGAATCCAGGGGACTGGGGAGCCTGGTGGGCTGCCGTCTATGGGGTCACACAGAGTCAGACACGACTGAAGTGACTTAGCAGCATACATCTATATTTTCAATCTTAGAGTAGTTTCCTGGGGACACAAGAGAATAATGTCTTAATTCAGTGCCCATCACAAATTCTGACAAAAAATAGGACTCAAAAAAAAAAAAGATGAAATCTACATGAATTAAACAAGTAAAGTTGACATAAAACAAGGACAATGGAAAACAAAACGATTGCTTTAAAACTCTGATGGGGAATTACTCCTGTTTAAGTACTTCCCCATTTTTCTCATTAGAGACAGTAAGGGCATATAGCTCTATTTCTCATCAAATAGACAGAGAGTGAAACAGACAGAAGCTCAAATATAGATGTCTATTTTTACACATATTTTCTTGTAAAGAGTCTCTATGACCAGATAATAGGGTTATTTTCAGAAGCTGCTTTTTTTTCTGATATGAATAAAATTTTGTTTACTCTGAATCAGAGAACAGACTGTATTTTTAGGAGAAAAACAATCACCTCCCTATCCTTTGGGCAGACAGGAATCTCCGAATTAAGAAGCAAGCTTAAATTTCAGTTCATCTTAGCTACTAATGAAATACTGCAGCCCCCTCTGAGCAGACACAGTGATACTGACCGCATATAGAGCTAGTGAAGATATGGGTACAGAAGGTCAGACCCATATCATGTGATTTCCCTATTTTGCTTGAAGCACTGTAATGACTTAGAGTGCCAGAGATTCATCTTGCTAAAAGTCCATACAAAAAAGCTTTCTGAATCTACGCTGATTTTAGATGATCAAAGATACTATGCTAGCAACCAACGTTAACAGTTGCTTCAATTTCCTCAGCCTGAACTATGGAAAAATTTCACAGACTTTTGTATAGCTGGAAGGAAACATGGAGATAATACAATCCAACTTGGCCATTCCCCATTTTATTAAGCACTGAGTCTCCAAGAGGTTGAGCAACTTGCCAAAAGTTACACGCTGATGGGTGACCCGAACTATTCATTAGGGTCCAACTGAAGTAGGATAGACTGGGCAGAGAGTATTACTCCAATGGACCAGGAGCAAATGGGAAAATAATTCATAAAAGATGTTGAAATGGTTTTTGAAATGTGTAAAAATATAGGTCTCTCTATGTTAGCTAGGATGAAGGCACCCCATATCATGTGAATTATTCTTTTACTCACTAGCTCTCAAAGAATGTAGATCATCATAATCTGTTATTTCCAGGAGAACAAGGGCATCCTGATACATAAGGTAAGCTCAATCCTACAAGAAAGTTGCCCCCATGAATGGGAAGAGGTATAAACCTTAAAGGGAGTCACATAAAACTACATCTTCTAAAGAGGACTCTCTCCCCTCACCTTTTCCTTACCTTTTGTTGAAAGAAAGCTTCAAATAGAAGCTCTATACACAAAATATCAAATATATAGGGCTGCTCTGTTTGGGGATAGGGGCAGGAGAGTTTGTACAGAAACCTGCTCCCTTCTGCTAATTCCTCAGAAACCTGAATAGTCTGTTAAGGAGTTTAAAGATCAGAGAGGTAGGTCAATCAACTTAAATTTACTAAACACAAAAATAGAGACCCAGAGAGACTTGCTGATGGTCTCACAGCTAATCAGTGACACAGTTTAGGCTAGAACCTAAGTTTCCAATCTCCTGATCCTGAAACTTCCTCACTGTATTATACCATGAACAGATAGGTTTAGCAATTCAAGGATACCAGCTACTGGATCAGGCACTCTTTGCTTTTTCCATTATAAGTGATATTTATCAGATGCATATATTCATTCAAGACAAATTAGAAAATAGAGTTAAGCAAAAAAACAGTAATAACTTATATACCATTACCCCTCTAGAGAATACTGATGCCAGTAGTTTGGGATATATTATATATATACATATATATATATGTATATATATAAAAGACCTTTTCATATGAAAATATATACAAACACACACAAGAAAAATGCTCTTCGAATCTTATTTTTACTTAATATGTTATGAATGTCTTTCTGAGTTAATATAGCATGTGTGTGCGTACTAAATTGTGTCTGAGTCTTTGCAACACTGTAGACTATAGCCCACCAGTCTCCTCTTCCATGGAATTTTCCAGGCAGGAATACTGGAGTGGGTTGCCATTCCCTACTCCAGGGGATCTTCTTGACCCAGGGATCAAACCTGCGTCTCTGGCATCTCCTGCATTGGCAGGCGGATTCTTTACCACCATTGCTACCTGAGAAGCCCAATATAACATATATCTATATATTATTTTTAAAGACTGCATGGTATTTCACCATATGGATAAATGAAACTTCATTTATTCACTTTTCTTTTTGCTATTTGGAATGCACAGTTTATTAAGTCTTTTTATACTACTACCACTATTATTGCTTATTACTACTGCTACTACAACCACCTGTGGACCAATTTCTGTGAAAAACCAGGAATAGGTCATTGGGATAAATTCCAAAGAATGAAGTTGCTGTAACATCATTATGCTGTTTTATGGTTTTATACTCAAAGTGTCAAAGGGCCATCTATAAAACAGGGACCAAGTCATACACCTACTACCGACAGTATATCAAACTACTATATCCATATTCTTGCCAACACTGGGCAGTCATTCTTTGCTAACAAGCTAAGATGAAAACTGATTCTTACTGTTTTAGTGTTTTGTTTCTTTCATTTGTAGTGAAACTAAACATCTTTGCAGGTAACATCCAATTCTTAAAGACCTATAATATAAATAACACAGAAGGGACTTCCCAGGTGGTCCAGTGGCTAAGATTCCATGCTCCCAGTACAGGGGGCTCAGGTTAGACCTCTGGTCAGGGAACTAGATCCCAGCTGCCACAACTAAGGATCCCATGTGCTACATCTTAAAGATCCCACCTGCCACAATTAAGACCCACGCCAGCCAAACAAATTAATTTAAAACAAAATAGAAAAGAATACACAGGTATGTCTCAACTTGTTTGAGACTGAATTGCAAAGAAACACATTGTCGCTGTTCAGAACACAGTTCTCAGACAAAATGAGGGTTGACAGCAATGTCTCAAAACACAGTAATAGAAACCAAAGCAAAATTTCTGAACTGGAAAGGGAACTTAAAGTGCACAGGGACCCAGAGGTGACAACTGGGGGAAGCAGACCCCAGATCGCAGAGAGGAGACAAGCCCCCCGAGGAAAGAGGGTTAAACTGGCTCATGCTCAAAATAATCTGAGCACTGAGATGCACCCTAACTTCAGAATACCAGACACCAGGGCAGATCCAGTTTTGAGTTGCTATGTCCAGCCAAGGCAGATGACGTGACGCTCACTAACTGCTAACTGCATGCATGATCCCCCAGGGGAAGACCGGCCTTGGAAATGGAGCAACTCGGCTCTGCTCCGGACTTCTAATGTGGTAATGTACTGTCTGCTTACAGCCTTTCAGATGCACCACTGTTTCTAGTCGAACCCAATTGTGTCTTGTTTATTTCAAAAACCCAGCTAAGTAAAAACATTCCAAATGCAGGAGGTCCTTGTTTTATAATTTGTTCATGAAAAGTAATGATTAAATACCAAGAAGTATTTTGAACATATTTTACAGGCCCTGGTGGAGCTTACTATATAAAAGAACCCAGGGAGAAAGCCTTTGGGAAAGCAATAAATTATTTTAATCACTCCATAATTTATGTCCCATAAATACAATTGCCTTTCAACATAACGTTTTTTTCTGGAAACTACATTATAAAATGAATCACTTGAATAGATAATATTTTTACATAGAAAAGAATGCTTTAATTGGCTAAAACACAGAAATGATTCAACACATCCGGAAAGTAAATATATAGCAATTAGAAATCTCTAAAATCATTTCCAAGTGCAGTCACAATTTTTAAACAAGCATAATTAAACCAGCTGGATATTATATAAGAAGCTTAAAGTATTATAAAGTACACACAGCACTCATAAAAATACAAATCCAATCTATCTTAAATTTTACTGAAAATTTATAAGGCAGAAATAAGAACCATTAATCATTCAGATCAACCTGAACAGCCCAAAGAAAATTTTCTATTAAAAGGGCTTTTTACTCTCCTTTACATTCCTTTGCTTTGGCTATAGTGCAAGCAGTTTATGGTTCAGTTGGATGCCACAGGGCATTTCTTTAAATAGTAGCTGGTTGGACCATCTCCCAAATCAATTTCCAGACCTTTGTTAGTGATATTGATATTCTTGTGACTGTTGCTGCTATTGTATTAATTCAAATTTAATTAAATAATTATAATTTCCATAGGAAGAAACAAGAGTCTGCCTATAAAATAACTTTATGTTTGGAAAATTGCTTTTCCTACATCCATTTTAGCGAGGCTAAAAGGGCAATCCCACTCTCTGTAGATCTTTATTTTTTAAGATTTTTTTTTAATGTGGACCATTTTTAAAGCCTTTATTGAACTTGTTACAATATGACTTCTAACGTTTATGTCCTGGTTTTCTGGGGAGGAACCATGTGGGATCTTTGCTCCCTGACCAGGGATTGAACCCACAACCCCCTGCACTGAAAGGCGAAGTCTTAGCCACTTGACCCCCAAGAAAGTCCTTGTTCCTTCTATTATTAAAAATCTTTACATTCAAGTAGATAGAGTCGATGCAGAAAATATTTAATATGCAGTTCCTAGGAACATCTGGAAGATAAAAGTTGCTTAAAGGAGACTAACTTGCTTTGGTTACTCAAACATGCTTAGTTGCTCAGTTGTGAGCAACTCTTTTTTCAACCCTATGAACTGTAGCCCACCACGCTCCTTTGTCCATGGGGATTCTCTAGGTAAGATACTGGAGTGGGTTGCCACGCCCTCCTCCAGGGGATCTTCCCAAGTGAAGTGAAGTCGCTCAGTCGTGTCCAACTCTTTGTGACCCCATGGACTGTACCCTACCGGGTTCCTCCGTCCATGGGATTTTCCAGGGAAGAATACTGAAGTGGGCTGCCATTTCCTTCTCCAGGGGAACTTCCCGACCCAGGGATCAAACCCGGGTCTCCTGCATTGTAGGCAGACGCTTTACCGTCTGAGCCACAAGGGAAGCCCAACCAGAGACCAAATCCACATCTCCCCCATTGCAGGTGGATTCTTTACCATTTGAGCCGCCAGGGAAGCCCAAGAATACTGGAGTGGGTAGCCTATTCCTTCTCCAAGGGATCGTCCCAACCCAGGGATTGAACCAGGCTCTCCTGCATTGCAGGTGGACTCTTTACCAGCTGAGTTACCAGGGAAGCCCCAAGACTTGTCTACATTATTACTACTATATCAACAAACTTAAACATTAATATCAGGCACAAATTTAATATTGAATATTTCCCAGTTCATGTGAACCTGAAACTCAAATTAACCATGGCAGTGTGATTTAAAAAAAAAGACACACACACACATATAGACCCACGGGGAGGCCTCAGTTCTTATTTCTGTTTCAATTCCAAGTCAGGTACAACAGTATAAAACCCATGAGTTTACAAATTCAAATAGACTATTCAAAGAAACCAAAAATTCGATGACATCATTCCTCTTGTGTGTATTTTTAACACTGTACTCAAAGATATTGGGTGACTTATCCAAGTTCTTACAACTAGGGAATAATGGGCAAAGAAATCCAAGTGGCCAGTAAAAGATGCTCAAGCTCATTAGTCATCAGGCAAATGGAAACCAAAACCATTATAAGACATTATGACAAAGAGAACAAAATGGCTAAAAAAAATTTTTTAACTGGCAAACAATTATTGGCAAGGACATAGTGTAACAAGAATTCTCAAATATTGCTGATGAGAATATAAACTGGTACAACCACTTTGAAAAGCTGCTTGGTAGGATCTGTCAATGTTGGGCCATAAAATGTGAACATCCCGTGTCCCAGGAACTCCACTCCCAGATCAACACTTGACAGAAATCCATACATGCAAAGCCATGTGCAAACATGTCCATAGCAGCATTATTGAGGATGGCTGAAACTGGAAATGAGCTTGATGCCATCAAAAGTAAAATGGATAAATTGTGGCTTATTCATAAAACTACTATACATTACTTTTTTTTAAGGTTTACAGCTAAGGCAACAACCTGGATGAATTGAAAGCTAATCCTAAGTGAAAAAAGTCAAACACAAATGCAATAACATTCATAGTAAAATTGGGCAAACCAATACATGGTGATGGATGCCTAGAGAGTTATAATATTTGGAGGAGAGGATAATATGCAGGGGTACAAGAGGCTAAAGGGCTGCACCTATAGCTTTATTAGGGTAATGATGCCACAGGTGCATTTACTTTGTAAAATTCATCGACCTATGTATTTATGATTTAAAGGTATTTTAGGTATTGCTATATAAATATATAAAATACCCTTATTTTAGGTATTGCTATAGGGAAGCTTCCCTGGTGGCTCAGAGGTTAAAGCGTCTGCCTCCAATGCAGGAGACCTGGGTTCGATCCCTGGGTTGGGAAGATCCCCTGGAGAAGGAAATGGTAACCCACTCCAGTATTCTTGCCTGGAGAACCCCAAGGACGGAGAAGACTGATAGGCTACAGTCCATGGGGTCACAAATAGTCGGACACGACTGAGTGACTTCACTTTCACTTAGGTATTGCTATATTTCTAGTTACAATGTTTACATGTTTGTTTAAATACAAATCTGGATCGGTCAGTTTCATGCTGAAAACCCTACTGGGAAGAAACTCCAAAACCCTTCTCTTATAGACCCTTCCTGACCCAGTCCTGGATATGTCTGATTCCCTCCTTTCCCTCTGTTCACAGATTCCTGCCACACACATCTGGCTGCTTCAAACACACCAAGCTCTTTCCCATCTCAAGGATTTTACCTTTGCTGGTGCTGCTGCTGAGTCGCTTCAGTCGTGTCTGACTCTGTGCAACCCCATAGACGGCAGCCCACCAGGCTCCCCCAACCCTGGGATTCTCCAGGCAAGAACACTGGAGTGGGTTGCCATTTCCTTCTCCAGTGCAGGAAAGTGAAAAGTGAAAGTGAAGTCGCTCAGTCGTGTCCGACTCTCAGCAACCCCATAGCCGGCAGCCCACCGGGCTCCCCCGTCCCTGGGAGCCTCCAGGCAAGAACACTGGAGTGGGTTGCCATCTCCTTCTCCAGTGCATGAAAATGAAAAGAGAAAGTGAAGTCGCTCAGTCATGTCCGACCCTCAGCAACCCCATGAACTGCAGCCTACCAAGCCCCTCCGTCCACGGGATTTTCCAGGCAAGAGTGCTGGAGTGGGGTGCCATTGCCTTCTCTGTTTTACCTTTGCAGTTCCCACTATCTGGCATGCTGATATCTGTATGGCTTGCTTCCCTAATTCATTTAGGATTCTGCTTAAACATCATCAACACAGAGAAGTGACTTTGAAATAGGAAGAAAGGGGGACTCTTCCACCATCTTGGACCTAGTTGGTTCTAACCAGGCTTTGTCATGTCCTATGACTACGTCAGTCCTAAAGGAAATCAACCCTGAATATTCATTGGAAGGACTAATGCTGAAACTGAAGTTCCAATACTTTGGTCACTGGATGCAAAGAGCCAACTCACTGGAAAAGACCCTGATACTTGGAAAGATTGAGGCCAGGATGAGAAGGGGTGACAGAAGATGAGATGGCTGGATGGCATCACCAACTCAATGGACATGAGTTTGAGCAAGCTCTGGGAAATAGTGAAGGACAAGGAAGCCTGGTGTCCTCCAGTCCATGGGGTCGCAAACAGTCGGACATGACTTAGAAATTTGCTATGTCATTCTTTTAAAGGTTGCACCCTGCTCCCTCCCCTCCTGTCTCAACTTCACAGGGGCTTTTCCTGACCACCTTTATCTAAATTAGTCTTCCCATTGGGACTTCCCTGATAGCTCAGTTGGTAAAGAATCCACCTGCAATGTGGGAGACCTGGGTTCGATACCTGGGTTGGAAAGATCCCCTGGAGAAGGGAAAGGTTACCCACTCCAGTATTCTGGCCTGGAGAATTCCATGGGCTGTACAGTCCATGGGGTTGCAGAGTCAGACATGACTGGGCAATTCACTTTCAGTCTCCCCACTGCTCCATCCTGTTTTAGTTTTTTCCTCATAGTGCTTGTCACAATCTGAGACAATATTGCATGTTTGATTATTGACTCCCATTAAAACGTAAGGTCCATCAGAGCAGGGACTTTTGTTTTGTTCATGTCAGAATAGTATCACAAAGTAGGTACATAAAAAAATGTAGCAAATGAATATAAATTGAGCATTTTCTCCTCCTGTTTAAGGGAAAGCTTTTATTTGCAATTATATATTTATTTCTGCTTATACGTTTAATATCTGTCTTCCCACTTGATTACAATCTCCAGGAACACATCTTATAGGGAATGCCTAACATAGGGAATGCCTAGCACAGCAGAATGAAATGGCAACCCACTCCAGTGTTCTTGCCTGGAGAATCCCAGGGACAGGGGAGCCTGGTGGGCTGCCGTCTATGGGGTCGCACAGAGTCAGACACGACTGAAGCGACTTAGCAGCAGCAGCAATAACATAGCAGCCAGGCAAAAACCAGGCACTGAGTTAACATGCCTGGAAGCAAACGATCCAGTACATCAATACACCACCAACGGACTTCCCTGACGGCCCAGCGGCTAAGACTCTGTATCCTCAATGCAGGGGGCCCTGGTTCAGTCCCGGGGCAGGGCACTAGATCCCACATACCACAACTAAAGATTCTCCAAGCCACAACTGAGACCTGCTGCAGCCGAAAACATAAATAAATAAAAAACTTTTAAGAATTACACCACTGAAATTTTTTTTCCTAAGGTCACTATAAATATGCATCGTAACAGGCCAGTCAGGATCTAAACACTGGGATTATCGCCTGAGGTAAACTTCTTTAATCTCCAGGCCGTAAAAAGCACCATCCCCACCTCCCCACCAAACATAGGCCCAGAATTATCGGTATAAGAAAGTATTTTGACTGCTCACCATTATTTATGGTAAACTTAACCTGTTCTCACGGAGAAGGCAATGGCACCCCACTCCAGTACTCTTGCCTGGAAAATCCTATGGACAGAGGAGGCTGGAAGGCTGCAGTCCCTGGGGTCGCTGAGGGTCGGACACGATTGAGTGGCTTCACTTTCACTTTTCACTTTCACGCATTGGAGAAGGAAATGGCAACCCACTCCAGTGTTCTTGCCTGGAGAATCCCAGGGACGGGGGAGCCTGGTGGGCTGCCATCTATGGGGTCGCACAGAGTCAGACACGACTGAAGTGACTTAGCAGTAACCTGTTCTCATCCGTGCAGAAACGAGTTCTCACAGCAGGCCTGAGACTGCTGTCCTCAGAGAGGCCTGCTTAAGAGGTTGGCCATGGTTGGCGTCTGGGAACTTGGACTTCAGGGGGGCTCCCCTCATTCCCTCACGGATAAGAGTGGCCCTCTGGGCCTCAGTTGTTAGTGCAGACAGTGCGGTTCCTGCTGAGCCCCGGCCTTCCTTCTGGGGCCTGGAATTCTGGCATATGCTAGTCACATGTCTGGCCCCCAGTGAAAGCTTTGTCTTACACGAGCCCCACTCGTGTCAGACGTGTCCCTCATGTTGTCACAGTTTGTGCTGGAGGAACTGAGTGCACCTTGTGTGACTCCGCTGGGAGAGGACCCTGCGAAGCTTGTGCATGCTTCCTCCGAGCTTTATCTCGCGCGTCTTTGCCCGTTGCTGATTTTGCTTCGAAACCTTCTGCTGTAATGAATGACGGTTCTGGGTACCACTGCCTCATGAATTCTCTAAGTCACTGAACCAGGAGGTGATCTAGGGGGTCCCCCTCTCAAATCTCCCAATTCTTAAACAGATGATGACAATCACAACTGCAGAAGAAACAGAGGAAGAAAAAGAACAGTGACCCCCGCCTTCTGGCATTCCTGCCTCTGAACAGTCCCCTCCTCTTGAGTGTGGGCTGGGCCTGATGATTCGCTTCTAATGTTTGGAATTCAGCCAAAGTGATGGATGTCACTTCCGAGATTAGATTACCAAAGACTGCAGCCTCCGCCTTGCCCACTCACTCCGTCTGGCTCTCCTCTTTGGCTTTGTATGACGTAAAGAATTTCTTATTGTTACAACTGGAAGAAGGAAGCCCTGAAAATCCTCTAATCAGATTATAGATAAGAACACTAAAATCCAGAGAAATGACAGAATTGTTCAGAATCACACAACCAAGAGATGGCAGGGCAGACAGATATGCAGGAACCTCTACTCATAGTCCAAGGCTCACTCTTTCCACCAGACCATCCAACATGCCCCAAGGCTGGGGAGGATGAACATAAAAAGCTAATGTTTGCTTTTCTCCTTGCAGTCAATTTCAGCTATCATCAAAACATGTGACTCTGCCATCCTATTTATCTGCAGACCATTTGCTCTGTCCTGAAATCTGCCTTTTCCTTCAGAGATTTCAATTTCATCTTTCTCACTCATTTAAACCTGATTTCACCCATCAAAAGCTCCCAGGAAGACTAGGCCAAGATAGTGTCAGCCTCTGGGCCCTCTAAGTAACAAGTCCAGAGGCACCTGGCTTGATGCTCAACATCAATATAAACTAGATATTTAAACTAACTAAACAGAGCTCAACATTCTAACCTCACCAGCTTTCAGCTCAAAAGCAATTACGAATATCGCTACAGGACATTAATGACATTAGTTTTTGAATTTTTTTAAAATGTGGACCATTTTAGTCTTTATTGAATTTGTTACACTGTTGCTTGGCTCAGCAGTAAAGAATCTGCTTGCCAATGCAGCAGATCCTGGAGTCACAGGTTCGATTCCTGGGTCAGGAGGATCCCCAGAAGGAAACAGCAACCCATTCCAGTATCTTGTCTGGGCAATTCCATGGAGGAGCCTGGAGGGCTACAGTCCATGGGCTCACAGTCAGATGCGACTTAGCAACTAAACAACAACAAACAGCAATATTGCTTCTGTTTTATGTTTTGGTTTTTTTCAGCCATGAGGCATGTGGTATCTTAGCTCCCTGACCAGGGATCAAACCCAAGCCCCTCGCACAGGAAGGTGAAGTCTTAACCACTGAACTGCCAGGGAAGTACAATGCTACTTTTTAAAACTTTATTTCAACATTTTTCTCTGTTCATGCAGACTCAATGTTTATCATGAATTGCTTATATTAACATGGTCACCGACTCATAATATATGTTTATATTTATATATTAACAAAGCTAAAGTTTATAAAGAAGGCTGGGCACCAAAGAATTGATGCTTTTGAACTGTGTTGCTGGAGAAAACTCTTAAGAGTCCCTTGGATAGCAAGGAGATCAAACCAGTCAATCCTAAAGGAAATCAACCCTGAATATTCATTGGAAGGACTAATGCTGAAGCTCCAATAGTTTGGTCACCTGATGTGAAGACCCAACTCACTGGAAAAGACCTTGATGCTGGGACAGATTGAAGGCAGGAGGAGAAGCAGGCAACAGAGGATGAGATGGTTGGATGGCATCACCAACTCAATGGACATGAGTTTGAGCAAGCTCCAGGAGATAGTGAAAGACAGGGAAGCCTGGTGTGCTGCAACCCATGGGGTTAAAAAGAGTCGGACACGACTTAGTGACTGAACAATGGACAACAAAGTCTCAGTATCAGAAGGACTAAGAAAGTGACATCAACTAACCAACATTACAAGGCACTTAAATCTCACAGCTACCACTATTTACGGCAAAATCAAACTCTGTTTCCTTTACCTTTCTTAGGCAGCTCTTGAACCTTTTATCTCTTCTTCAATCCTGCATAGTCCTCATTCCAGACATTCCTATCCTTTTCTCCTCCTTTTCTGCTCCTTTTTCCTTCCATTTTTCTTTGTTGCTCCCTACAGTGGCCATTAATTGGAAATATATATATTCCAATATACATACAAAATTTTTTCATTTACTCCACATTCTTAATGGGATGGTTGGATGGCATCACCAACTCTATGGACATGAGTTTAAGAAAGCTCCGGAAGTCAGTGATTGACAGGGAAGCCTGGGATGCGATGGTCCATGGGGGCGCAAAGAGTCGGACACGACTGAGCAACTGAACAGAACTGACATTCTTAATACAGCTTTAGAATGACTAGTTTTAAAAGCTGATGCATTGAATGTTGTATCAAATCCCTCAGCACAGTGTGAGTGGTAAGGGCAGAGACTTCAGAGTTTGACCATCCCCATTCCTCTCCCCGTGCTTACATCCCATCCTGCTTGGCAGCGTCTAGGCTGTGTGGCTGGCCACTTAACCCTTATTTCATCTGTTTCCTCACTTGTAAAATGGGAATATGAAAATAATATCATCTCTGAAGTCAGACCCCAAAGACTATACACTATAGGATTCCATTATATAGGGACAGAAATTAGATCAGTGGTTTCCAGAGAATGTGTACTGCAGCAGGGAAATGACCCCAGAGGGACAGGAAAGAGTTTTTAGGATGAGGGACATGTTCTATATCTGGATTGTCATGACGGTTACATGACCAGATGAATTTGTCAAAATCCATTAAATTGCATGCCTTATGAAGTGAATTTCTGCAGAAAAATTATACTTCCATAAGCCTTTAAATTTTTAAAATAAATTTTAAAAAGAAAATAATATCATCTCTGTAGAAGAATTAAAGGAGGTTAACAACATAAAGTGCCTGTCACCTACTAACTAAGTGGTCGCTAAATGTTAGCTATTTTCATCTCTTATAAAATATCAAGCTCTTGGAACGTTTTTTTTCCAGCATTTTCGAGCCCTGGTGTTGAAAGTCTGGTCACAGGGGCACATGGAATATTTTTTTAATCTCTTCTGCCTTCTGCCAATAATTCTGAGAGTCCCAATTTTAGGTCAGCAGTTCTCAGACACTGCTGGTGAAATGCAGAAATGATCTGCTTGGACTTTTCCTAACAATAGTTAAGAGGCCTCTGTACTTGAATTCTCAGCTCCCCTGGTTTCACCTGTGGACCAGTGGAGAATCAGCCATCGGTGCAGAATCAGCCATCAGTGCATCTTGGCAATGTCACTCGTATCCCCTGAACACGGACATGTTTCTGCTAATCCTACATTCACCCTGCCCGACAGCTAGCTTCTTCCAGATGGAATCACCTACACATCTCCAGGCCCAAGCCATCTGCATAGAAGTGGGCAGTTAGCACAGCACAGGCTGCAAAGAGGGCTGAACCGGAGGTCAAGCCAAGAGAAAGGCCATTGACACTAGTAGCCTTGCAAGGCAAAATCCTCAGGGTCCTTAACCTGAAGTCCTCGTTTTCAGGTTACCTGAATTAAAATAATAAAAATTAAAGATGGCTCCAGTTTTTCCTTCTATGTTAATAACGAGGCATAAAACAAGGAAAGTTGAGCCCTTGTTCTTTACGTTCAGATATTCTGGATTAACTGGTCTCTTATCCAGTGATTAAAAGGAAGCACTTAATCCCTTAGAACTTCACTATAAATATAAGTATTTAAATGGGGCTTCGCTAGTGGCTCAGTGGTAAAGAAACCACTTGCCACTGCAAAAGATGAAGGTTCGATCCCTGGTCAGGGAAGATCACCTGTAGGAAACAATGGCAACCCACTCCAGTATTCTTGCCTGGAGAACCCCAAGGACAAAGGAACCTGGCAGGCTACAGTCCATATAGTCGCAAGGACTCAGACATGACTGAGCAACTAACACACACACACACACACACACACACACACACACACACACACAATGTAAATAATATTTAAAGAAAAGCAGTTAAACTAAGCATCTCTTTAAAAACCAAGTAAACAAAAACCAGCTTTAGGGCTTCCCTGAGGGCTCAATGGTAGAGTCCACCTGCCAAAACAGGAGACGTGAGTTCAATCCCTGATCCAGGAAGACCCCACATGCCGCAGCTGCTCAGCCTGTGCTCTAGAGCTCGCGCTCCACAACAAGAGAAGCCACTGCATTGAGAAGCCCACTCGCTGCAACTGGACAAAACCCACGCAGCAACAAAGACCCAGTGCAGTCAAAAATTAATAATAATAATAATAATAATAACAGCTTTAACTCTTTCCAGGTGGAGCTTGAAAGTGCAGAAGAATCACTGGAGGGTCTTATTAAAATGAAATTCTTAAGTCTGGGCAGGGCCCTGAAAGTCTGAAAGTTTCTTACAAGCTTCCTGGGAGCACAGGAACTGCGGGCCTGTGGACCATGCAGAGTAGCTTAAGTGTCAAAAGGCCTATTTCCCAATTCCCTCCGTTACCAAAGGAAAGCCTCCTTGGAGTGGTGTGAGAAGCAGCGGCTGGTTCTAACAGCTCTAAGGAACAAAGTGAACCTTAGCCTACCAACTACTTCTTAATAATGGAGAGAAGCTCAAGGGGGAAGCAATAAATTTTTTAAAAAATTTTTATAAAGTTCTCCGCCAGCCTCTCTTTCTGTCTTCCATTTCGTTTCATCATAGAAGGGAGGAAAACTTTAAGCCAGGATCCTCAGTATGACTCTATCCTGGTTTCCAATTCAAGGAAACCACCCAGGATTCCTCTCTGGCTTTTCTTCCTTGAAATAGATTTATATATATATTTATATATATAAATATATATATATCTCAACAGAATGACTATTCTGTGAAATAATAAAGTTTCTAATCATTCTAATTTTCTTTCAAAGGAAAAAAAAAAAGGATCTTCTTGGATGATATGATTATTTTCCCCTTCGTAACACTTAAATTTGGACGGAACACTTCAGTGAGAAAGGGACAGGTGAGTAAAAACCTAAAGAAAGTGAAGCAGCAAACTCAGCACAGATCTTTGCGAAAAGCATTTCTGGAAGAGGGACTCAGACAGTCAGGGCAAAGGTCGTGGGGTTGGAGCCCCGGATGAGAAGGGGAACATCTGAGTGGAAATAGGGTCATGGTGATGACGGAGGAAGACAGGCACACCACATAAGGCCCCAGGCTTTTCTGCTGAGTGATCTGGGCAGTCCCTGGGGGCCCAGACTAGAAAAGAATGACTATTGAGTCAGAACGTTGCAAACAGAGTAACAACGTTCAGATCAGGATCAGACTGGCTGCTGAGCTAGAAACCGATTGGGAGCTCTGTACAGATATACACAAAGAATGGCGAAGCCAGGGTCTCTCATGCCTGGCGCTTCCGAGTTTTCCTTCAGAAGGGTGCAATGTTGTCAGTGGACTTGTGGGAAAATCCAGAACTAGGATGACAGGCTGTTATCGCCATGAAGCTTTAATACCCAACTCCTGGTATCTGACTCTGCTGTTCACATTCAGCCCCAAGTTCTAAATGCTGATAAGAACATCTAAAATTTCTCACATACCAACATGGAAAAAGAGAAAAACACACAAGATTCTTCCCTTCCGAATGCTGTTGTTGATGTTAACAGTACTGCTGTCTATAAAGTTTAAAACTTCACTCGTCTCTCACAAGCCTAAGAATACTTTTCTAAGATCTTCTTAATCCAAAATGCGTTTTGTTAAAGTTATGCATCACTCTGACCCAATAATTTCACTTCTGAGATTGTATCCAATGAAAATGATCCTAAACAGGAAAATAAATTTTAATCACAGAAATATTCACCATATTTTATTTCCAATAGCAAAAAAACAGAAGCAATTTAAATTTCCAACAACAGATAAACAATCATATTATTTATATATATAAAATATTAAATGTTACAAATGCATGTGTGTGTGTGTATGGCTAGAATATTATACAGCCATTAAAAATGATACCACACATACACAAAAAATGACATCCCAACAAGACAAAATGTGCACATTATGATTATAACTTATAAAATGCCCCTCACACACACAGAGGGAGAAAATACTGTGCACAGGAAAAAGAAAGCTGGCAGCAAACACATCAAAGTATTAACAGGAACTGTACTGAACTAAGTAAATCAACTTATACTTGCCAGTTTTTATGCACAACCATGCATTTTATTTACAGGGATTTTTTTTACAACTCTAAATATTAGAGCCAGACATCCTGGAATGTGAAGTCAAGAGGGCCTTAGAAAGCATCACTATGAACAAAGCTAGTGGAGGTGATGGAATTCCAGTTGAGCTCTTTCAAATCCTGAAAGATGATGCTGTGAAAGTGCTGTACTCAACATGCCAGCAAATTTGGAAAACTCAGCAGTGGCCACAGGACTGGAAAAGGTCAGTTTTCATTCCAATCCCAAAGAAAGGCAATGCCAAAGAATGCTCAAACTACCGCACAATTGCACTCATCTCACACGCTGGTAAAGTAATGCTCAAAATTCTCCAAGCAAGGTTTCAGCAATACATGAATCGTGAACTTCCAGATGTTCAAGCTGGTTTTAGAAAAGGCAGAGGAACCAGAGATCAAATTGCCAACATCCGCTGGATCATGGAAAAAGCAAGAGAGTTCCAGAAAAACATCTATTTCTGCTTTATTGACTATGCCAAAGCCTTTGACTGTGTGGATCACAATCAACTACGGAAAATTCTGAAAGAGATGGGAATACCAGACCACCTGACCTGCCTCTTGAGAAGGTCCTATATGCAGGTAGGAAGCAACAGTTAGAACTGGACATGGAACAACAGACTGGTTCCAAATAGGAAAAGGAGTACGTCAAGGCTGTATATTGTCACCCTGCTTATTTAACTTCTGTGCAGAGTACCTCATGAGAAACGCTGGACTGGAAGAAACACAAGCTGGAATCAAGATTGCCGGGAGAAATATCAATAACCTCACATATGCAGATGACACCACCCTTATGGCAGAAAGTGAAGAGGAACTAAAGGACCTCTTGATGAAAGTGAAAATGGGGAGTGAAAAAGTTGGCTTAAAGCTCAACATTCAGAAAACAAAGATCATGGCATCTGGCCCCATCACTTCATGGGAAATAGATGAGGAACAGTGGAAACAGTGTCAGACTTTATTTTCGGGGGGTCCAAAATCACTGCAGATGGTGACTGCAGCCATGAAATTAAAAGACGCTTACTCCTTGGAAGGAAAGTTATGACCAACCTAGATAGCATATTCAAAAGCAGAGATATTACTTTGCCAACAAAGGTCTGCTAGTCAAGCCTATGGTTTTTCCAGTGGTCATGTATGGATGTGAGAGTTGGACTGTGAAGAAAGCTGAGCGCCGAAGAATTGATGCTTTGGAACTGTGGTGTTGGAGAAGACTCTTGAGAGTCCCTTGGACTGCAAGGAGATCCAACCAGTCCATTCTGAAGGAGATCAGTCCTGGGTGTTCATTGGAAGGACTGATGCTAAAGCTGAAACTCCAGTACTTTGGCCACCTCATGCAAAGAGTTGACTCATTGGAAAAGACCCTGATGCTGGGAGGGATTGGAGGCAGGAGGAGAAGGGAACGACAGAGGATGAGATGGCTGGATGGCATCACCGACTCGATGGACATGAGTTTGAGTGAACTCCGTGAGTTGGTGATGGACAGGGAGGCCTGGCGTGCTGTGATTCATGGGGTCGCAAAGAGTCAGCTGCAGTCCATGGGGTCGCGAAGAGTCAGACATGACAACAACTTCACTTTTCTTTTCACTTTCATGCACTGGAGAAGGAAATGGCAACCCACTCCAGTGTTCTTGCTTGGAGAATCCCAGGGATGGGGGAGCCTGGTGGGCTGCTGTCTATGGGGTCACACAGAGTCGGACACAACTGACGCGACTTAGCAGCAGCAGCAAAGAGTCGGATGTGACTGAACTGAACTGAACTGAAACATTAAATTAATGGATCCCCCTTACTCCCATCTTTTTTTCATATAAATCTCCCAGAGCATCACCTCTAGGTACACTGTATCAAGCCAGAATATATTAATGATAGCAAGTATGTACTGAGTGGTTATCCACGCACTGTGTGAAATACTGCACCCAGGTTACCTCATTTAATTGTCACAACACTCCGTGATGCAGGTACTATTAGAAAAGGAAGCAGAGGTGAGTGAGTGATGCCAGAGTCACACAGAACCAGCTCCTCCCTCATCCTGCCTTTCATTCACTCCTCTCCTCCCCCACACTCCCTACCAACACCCTAAGCTTCCAAAGGTGTTCAGCAGCATCCCTGGGCAGCTTAGCTTCATAATAAAACTCAAATAAATCCAGCTATTGCCCTAAGTCCTTCTATTAGTCAGAAGTTACATATCGAAAGCTGAGAGCCACATTGGCCACAGATGTGTTTTGCATAGATCTCAGTGTTTCGAAAAATCTGAATCAGTCCACATTTTTTAAATAAGCATGAATTGTGCACAAAAACGCAAATTTTTAGTTTCTCTTGAAAACTCAATGATGTGACAACAATAGGTCCAACAAGGCGTTCATCTCCTGAAGCTGAATCCCAAGTTAGCCACAGGCTCCTCCAGGCCCAGGTGTCCTCTACTTGACTCTCCCCAGCTCCCTTTATGCTTTTATGGAAACTGTCTAGATCCCAAAGCATCGAGCTGGCGACTTCCACCAAAAACTTTAAGCGGTGATATAAAAGCCATAGCAGTGGTCACATGCCAGTTTTACTTCACGCTGTGCTGTGCTTAGTTGCTCAGTCATGTCTGATTCTTTGCGACCCCATGGACTGTAGCCCACCAGGCTCCTCTGACCATGGGGATTCTCCAGGCAGGAATACTGGAGTGGGTTGTCATGTCCTTTTCCAGGGGATCTTCCCAACCCAGGGATCAAACCCAGGTCTCCCTCATTGCAGGCAGATTCTTTACCAGCTGAACCACCAGGGAAGCCCTTCTTCATGCTAAGTTCTGCAAATTCTTCTGAGAGATGCTAGCAACTAAATGGCCTATTAACAGGTCTAAACCACAGAATAAGTAGCAGTAGCAATCCCGTAAAAGCCCAGGCCAACACACTTTCGGTTACTGACTTACTGGATCAACTTATCCCGTGATTCTTTTGCAGCCCAAATATTTCTTTAGGATTAATTACAATGAAGACGTCTTGACGAGGTCCTGGACCTCAAACTAGAAATTTTTCTGATGATGAGACCAATAAGTTTAGTGATGGGGCAAACTGGTGACTAAACACTCTTTTTTTTTTTTTTTAATGTAAAGTTTCAGCTCTGGTTAGCTCCTGACATTATGAATTTTACATGCTAAGATAATTGCAGTATCTATCTTCCTTTATTCTCTAAGTAGCCATTTGAAATCCATATTTTTACGGTAATGTAAATCCATTAGGGAAAGAACTAGAAAGTGCATTGAGGGCTCAATCTCTTGCTGGAAGAAATAGAGACTGAATGAGCTTCTCCATCTCTAATGTCTCTGATACATTAGTCTATTGCTCCCAACATAAACCATGAAAATATCTTCCCACCATTCCAGCACAAAAAGAATAGGACATAAAGAAAGGTACAGAGACCCAAAGTCCCACTTGGAGCTAAGTTCACGTTTCACGAACTTCCGTTAATGCCATGTTTACGGGGGACTGAGAAATGATGGAGGGTGTATGTGTGTGGGGGTGGGGGAGGGGGCTGGTACATACCATGTCATTCACTGCTTTCAATAGTTTAAATTTAGTTTTGCTTCTATTAATAAATTTGAAACAATACTAAAGAACTTTTAAAATAACAAACACAGAAATCCACAGTGATAAATAATTCTACGAGGTAAATAATTCATAAGATTCACTGATCACTGGAATAGAAGATATCAATAAGGCTTCTATTTTGTAACAGAAGCTATTGTACTAAATATGAACAATATTATTTATGAATTACAAAAGCAGACTGTACTTGATAATAACGTTGATTGCAGGCTGAAGGGAGAAACAACAGCTTTTGCTTCCTAGGGGAGAAAACTCAAAAGCATATGATAACTGCCATTAAAAAAAAAATACCTGGCAAAGTTTCTCTATCACAGAATAACTATTTTCTCAAAAGGCTATGTAGTAGACTAGGAACAGAATACAAAAATAAACTTACATTTAATCCCATAATGAAAGAAATCAAGAACTATTATTTCATGAAAAATGAAAAACTAGTTAAAAAGCAACTCATTCCAAATCTTGCCTACCTTCTCATAGATAAAATATTAAATGTCTCTAAAAAGTCTAACATTCATCATGTCTCAATTCTATTGCTTTAATTTTCCCTAGTTTTATTTTTTCAGTAATTTGTTCTAACTTCCCCTCCCCCACACTGAAAGCTCTCCAAATAAAGTCTCATCAGAGTTAACTCTTTTAGAGAAATTCAGATGACGAGAGTTGAGATACACCAAGCTAAACAAGTATTTCAAGAAAAAGTCATAGTCTAAAGATTACTTTTTCACTGTTAAAGGAAGACAGTGATTTCATAGCCAGTATTTTCACTGCCATTTTTTTTAATATTACAGCAGTTTTGAATTAAAAAAGCAAATATATACACACATATCCAACAAACCTGCCCACTCCATGCACAATAGAGATTGCACAATAAACTCCAGTTGGGGTTGATCATGCAGTCTAAGATCCTGAACTGGGCCATGACTGCCTAGAGTGCAGCCTGCGCGTCTTCTCTGACTCAGCTCCTGTTCCCGGAGCTCTGCAGTGATGCGACCGGCAAGGAGGATCTACCCCTCCCTTTCCTGTCTAAGCGGCAGTAGCTCACGGGCAGAACAACACCATCTTCCGAAACACGCTACATTCACTCTGTTACATCAAGAAGAAAAAGTCTCTTCCGAAAGGTCTTATTCTATATTTATGATCACTTGCTTTTTAAAAAGATTACTGTTTTTTCCTTCTTTCTGGATATCACAGGCTCACATTTATACATTCAACGAAATCACAACTTGGGAAAAATGGCATAATCAATCATGCCGGACTACATCCACGACAAGCCAGCTCCCGACACTAGGTTGAGGCAGCATCAACCTACTTCTCTGACCATCTCTTTCTTGTTTAAAAAAAAAAAAAAAAGTCTAGACCTTTAGTAAAGATATCATTTCAACTGCCGCTTACAAATGAATGAACAGGAGCTAACAGCTTAACTTTTGAGCCTCAACTTATTTAGCTGTAAAATGGAGACTATTTCAACACCTGGTCTCATGAGGTTTTCAGTATGAAATAACATAGTATCTGTAACATACTTGAAACAGTATCTAACAGACACCTAATAAATGATTGCTGTTGTTCAATCGCTCAGTCATGTCCGATTCTTTGTGACCCCACAGATTGTAGCCCGCCAGGCTCCTCTGTCCATGGGACTCTCCAGGTAAGAATACTGGAGTAGGATGCCATTTCCTTCTTCATAAATGATAACTACTATTCTTAAATGGGCTTCCTTCCTGTCTCAATTAGAATTCTACCTCTCGTATCTTATACTATCCCTAAACGATGTTATCCTTCATGATTTTCATTATGAATTACTTCATATCTTCTCTACAACCCTACCCCCTCTCCCAAGCTCCAAATCTATGTGTCTGAATTCTCACTAAGTACACGCACCTGCAAACCTTTAGACCACGTGTCCAAAATGGAACTGGTCTTCCCTTTCATAACCTGTCTCTTTGCATAAAGGCGCATCGTAAGCTCCCCTGCTCAGGCAAACAGAAACCAGAGTCCTCCCAACTCCCTCTTGCTTACTTCTCAGGTACGGTGACCAACTCCTAGCATTTCGACTGAAATCTACAGTGACTCTGTCTCTTTCCCTTTCCCACTGTCACTGCCTATACTGAGACCCTCATCACCTTGCTCCTGGACTTCCACAAGTGCCTCCAGCTGATCTCCCAGACATTCTTTCTCACTGCTTCTGCAATCTTCTGGGATCTTGCCCACAGAGGACCACCTAAAGAATCTTTGAAAAAGCCTTCAACGCAAATAAGTTCAAAAAGCTAGGTGAAATAAAGTTGCAAGGTTATTCAGAGTCTAAGTAGGAAGGTCAGATTCAAAGGCCTGTGGGAAGGCTTATCTTTAACCAGTTCTTTAAAATCTTTAGCTGGTTTGTCTTCTCTCTTTCCTTAATTGGTGGTGCTCCCTAAGGTTTTAACTCTGGCCCTCTTCTCTTTCCTTACCCTTTCTCCTATGAGCTCACCTTATTCCCCAAACTATAATTATAGTCAATGTTGGTTCAGTTAACCTTTGCCTAACACATTTGCTGGACAAACCAGAATTCTCAAGTCCCACTGTATGAAGGTTGGCTGGTCCCATGGCAAGCTCACCTGCCATGTTTGGGAAATGTTTTTCTAGCCACTTAATTTCTGCTCCCACCAAATGAGACTTATGCTTAACACAGTTTACTTTTACACAAATCTCTAAATCAGTTTTACTTTTGGTATCATTATGTAGCTTAGACAATACGGAAACTGATAAAATGTGAATAAAACTGAGAGTTGATGTTTCTATGAAAATGTGAAAGCTTTGGAAAGACCCAATAAAGGCTAGTGTTCACTTCTATATTTTTCTCTTCTCTGGTCTTGTACATTTTTCTCCAGTAAGATACTAGAACCTTTTCCTTGCTGGAGTCATGGGGTATATTCAGAAACTAAGGCTGTACTTTCTGCCAGAACATTCTTCTTTCTATCTAACTAACATAACATAGCTTGAACACAATCTTCCCAGGAAGACTTTCCCTGATCCCTACACTAGGGGAGGTCTGCCTGCTGTATATACTCATAGCTCTTCGCTCTTCTCTTACAGTACCGTTAACTCACAGCACTCTGTTATAACTCCTTGTTCACTCGTTCCCACTTCCCACTATCCAAATACATCCATGAATGCAGCAACCAGATCGTGTCTGTACTTTTTCACTGCTGCATCCCCAGTGCCTGGCATTTAGAAGGTATTAGTCGCTCAGTCATGTCCAATTCTTTGTGACCCCATGGACTATAGCCTGGCTGGCTCCTCAGTCCATGGAATTCTCCAGGCAAGAATAGTGGAGTAGGTAGTCATTCCTTTTTCCAGGGGAATATTCCAAAACCAGGGATCAAACCCAGGTCTCCCACATTACAGGCAGATTCTTTACTGTCTGAGCCACCAAGAAAGCCCATTTAGAAGGTACTCAACAAGTATTTGTTGAATGAGTACGGCATATGGAAAGACAGTTCTAAGTACAACAGGAATCTTTGGCACTAGAAGCAGTAAACTTGAATCACTTTAAGATAGTTTCATGTTGGAGTCTAAGGGGGTCATTATCACCACTTGAGGGCCAAATACAAATTATGCCTTTCCTCTAATGATCGCACTAAGCTGTCGGAGCAGATCTCTAGCAAAACCCCTATATCCCTATACCATATACTGTATCCCCATCTTGCTGCTGCTGCTAAGTCACTTTAGTCGTGTCCGACTCTGTGCGACCCCATAGACAGCAGCCCACCAGGCTCTGCCATCCCTGGGATTCTCCAGGCAAGAACACTGGAGTGGGTCGCCATTTCCTTCTTCAATGCATGAAAGTGATAGGTGCAAGTGAAGTCACTGAGCCGTGTCCAGCTCTCAGCGACCCCATGGACTACAGCCCACCAGACTCCTCCGTCCATGGGATTTTCCAGGCAAGAGTACTCGAGATTCTAAAAAATTCTGAAAGCAGCTGGGGGTTGGGGGGATGGGCTGTGAGGAAGGGTTTCAGGTACTCGGATTTTCAGAAGTTCTCAGGTGATGCTTAATAGTTAAGAACCACTAAACAAAAGTTCATACCCAAAGAAAAGAACTTAGAAACTAAAGAAACAGCTGTAATCAAGCTTTTACAAATCATTCTTAAACACAGTGTGTAACTTAATAATAATAGTGCAGCAATACTAATTGCCTTGTTTTTGATTATTGTACTGTGATTATTTAAGATATTTATAGTAGGGAAATCTGGAGGAAGGATATAAAGGAATTCTCTACATTTCCAACCTTCTGTGAGACTCAAGTTATTTCAAAATGAAATGTTAGTTCGAAAAGGACCATAAACAGTTGCAACCCAGTAGCAACAAACGTCTCTAACTTCCTGGTGCAATCTTGCATACCATCTACCACTAAAAAAAAGTATGGTGGACTTCCCTGGTGGTCCAGTGACTAAGAATGTGCCAACACAGGGGACATGGGCTTGATTCCACATGCCCCAAGACAGCGAAGGCCATGTTCCACAACTACTCACCCCTCACTCTAGAACCCATGTTCTGCAACAAAAGAAGCCTGTGCACAGAAACTAAGCATAGCCCCCACTCTCCACAACTCGAGAAAACCCACACTCAGCAACAAAGACCCAGTGCAACCAAAAATAATTAGTTAATTTTAAAAAGAGCATGGCTTCCTGGAGGAATAGCTGATTCTGTGTCTTGGGCAGGAAATATACATAAAAGATATGCTGAAAACTCATACTGCTACCAAAGAAATTTAGGTTCATGTATAAGGGACTCAGGAGAAAGCTTGAAAAGGCTACCACTACTCAAAACTGGGATAACTGGAGCTACAATAAGAAATGAAACATCTACCAGTTAATACTAGATATGCACAGAATACACACATGGGTCACCTTTGAAAGCTGATCAGAGTACTAATTAATTTCCACAAGGGAAACAATGAAAAAAAATCATAGTATCATATGATTACTAGGTATTTTCCCAATATACAGTTTATGTCGTTGTTGTTCAGTCGCTCAGCTGTGTCTGACTCTTTGCAACTCCATGGCCTACAGCATGCCAGACTTCCCTATCCTTCACTATTTCCCAGAGTTTGCTCAAATTCCTGTCCATTGACTTGGTGATGCCATCCAAACATCTTATCCTCTGTCATTCCCTTCTCCTCCTTCCATCAATCTTTCCCAGCATCAAGGTCTTTTCCAATGAGTCGGATCTTCATATCAGGTGGCTGAAGTGTTAGAACTTCAGCCTTACAGTGAATATTCAGGGTTGATCTCCTTTAGAATTGACTGGTTTGATATCCTTGCTGTCCAAGGGACTCTCAAGGGTTTTCTCCAGCACCACAATTAGAAAATATCAATTATTCAGCACTCAGCCTTCTTTATGGTCCATCTCTCACATTCATACACAGTTTGAAAAATTGCTTAATTTCTAAAAAATTAGGCAATCTGGACCTATAATCTTATATTTACACTCCCAAAAGTCAAACAGATTTGAAAGTCAAAACATTTTTGCAACTCATTGATAGTGAAATCTGACCTGCCCCAACCTGACACAAATAAATATTCATACATTTTACAGGAGAAATGACTACTTTGATAGCTGCGGGCTGTTTCACAACTTGCATCATCACATATTTCTAAAACCTTTCTAAAAACTTCTGAATTCTGAAAAGCTCAAGGATTTTGGATGATGGATTATAGATCTGTACGAACAACACTGGAAATAAGGGTAACAGAACAGCAAGGAGTTCAGAAGGGAAAAAAAAGGAACAACAGGGCAAGAAGCTTACAGAGCATGAGCCCATCTCCCAGAACATCTTTTCTACCTACTGCAATGAAGGTGAGACAAAGCTTTCTAAGCAAGTATTTAAAATGTGAGCCAGACCTGGAAGGAGGTGTGGGGTTTACATAAACGACAAGACATGGGAAAGGCGTCTCAGGTAAAATGAACATGAACAAACATGAAGACACTTCAGATCCCATGTATCTTCAGGGGACAATGGACCGGCCATTTGCTCTGAACAAATGTTTCATGTGGGACAATAAGACATCACATGTGGAAGCACCTACACCTTAAATCTATCACAGCCACTCAGCTCTAAACGAACTGCAGGCTTTCTTCAGCAAAATATGTCTTATATATGACCAACCTACCACTCTGGAGAAAGGATAAGCAGAAACTTAAAATACAGAGAAAGTGCTCTTCCAAACCTTAGTCTTAAAAGATCATTCCTGAGACTCAATAAATTCAGCACATGGCTTTAGCTCAAGAATTTAATACACTGAAGCAACAGAAGAGGCCAGTCATCTGTGTACCATAAGCTGACACTTTAAAGACATAAAGTCATCGGGATTCTCTGGTTGCCAAGAGACAAAAGAGAGGGTTGACAAAATTTTCAAGCTGTCTATCAATCTGCCATTGAACTGTTTACCATTTAGCTAATGGAACACAAACTATTTCCATCTAGGTGAAACCAGTAAATCTCAATCAAAGTAGAGACTTCTCCTTGAAATTTTTTTCTTCCTTCTACTAAAGCTGTTATGATCATATTAACACACTATCCATTAAATTTCTATCTTCCCCTTTTGGCTGTGTAACCTTGGTGAAGTTAATTAAGCTCTCTGTACCTCTATTTCCACATGCTTAAAATGGATATAATAATAGCAGACATGTCATGGAGTTGTTTTGAGGAGTAAACAAGATAATGATCAGTATTATGGTAATTAGCAGGGGTTCAGTGTTCTCTCTGAAAACCCTGAAACATTTTCTTAAGCCTTCTTTGCTTCACTGTATGTTGTCTGCTGCTGCTGCTGCTAAGTCGCTTCAGTCGTGTCCAACTCTGTGCGACCCCACAGACAGCAGCACACCAGGCTCCCCCGTCCCTGGGATTCTCCAGGCAAGAGTACTGGAGTGGGCTGCCATTGCCTTCTCCTGTATGTGTCTAGGAAACAGATTTCCAGTCTAGCACTTATAAACAGTATATCAAGATGAAATAAACATTAAGGTTAATGTAAAGAGCATAAATATCTAAATTATAACAGGAGTATAAAATATTAAATGGATATGACACAAAACTGGAGATAAATAGATACACACTGAATACTAGAAATCAAAGGGCTACTAACTTTTTATTCTCATATATATTTTTAGGCAAAATAAGTAACAAACTATACAACCTCATGGAGCGTCCTCACATGGCTCAGTGGTAAAGAATCCACCTGCCAGTGTAAGAGACAAGGGTTCAGTCCCTGGGTTGGGAAGATCCCCTGGAGAAGGAAACAACAGCTCATTCCAGTATTCTCGCCTGGGAAATCACATGGGCTGAGGAGCCTGGTGAGCTACAGTCCATGGGGTTGCAAAAAGGCAGACACAACTGAATGACTAAACACCAGCAGTAGCCTCGATTCCCTATGAGGAATCTGAGACTATGTTGGCAGACAAACAAATACATGCAGCTAATCTAAAAAAAAAAGAACAAACAAATTCACTTTTCCTGACCTTGCCTATTCAGAGTATCTACAGAAAAGCAAAACCACACCATAAAGCCCCAGCAGTTTTACAGATTATAAAATAGTAGAGGAAGGAAATGAAGCAAAGATTAAATAAATGAAGGCAGCTACAAAACCGGAATACATTAAGATATTTAACAAGGAGAATTATCTGATTTAACTCTTTTTAAAAGGAAAGCTTAAAAAAAAAATACTGTCACCAATATCACTGTTTCTCAGGGTCCTTGGGTCAATTGCTTGTGAGAATCCACAGATATTACAGGCTGACAAAAATTACTTGCTTACAGCTAGCTAGATCGAGCTTTTATAAAAAAATCAGATCCTTGTTATCAAATACACTAGAGGTCTTCTATGGAGAACTGTAATGTCTCAAAAACAGTAAGAATTGGAAAGAATAGCAGCAAAAATCAGTTCCAAACTCCAAGTTGTGTGTTTCATTCATACAATACATACACCCTTACTCAGAAGCAATGGCAGAGGAAAATCTTAAATGGAAATTTATGTATAGACTGGCAAGTGCTTATTTTAGTATGACTTTTCTTCATCTTTCGGTGGGTTTCCTCTTTTATCATTCTCTCACACTCTGCCTCTACCATTCTGTTCGCTCTGCCTGCAACATTCTGCCACCACCTGCTTCAGAAATTTCTGCATGTCCCTTAAGACTCTACTCAAGGGCCACCATCTTCCCTCCATAAAAACTCGAAAGGTTGAGGTTCAGAGAGCCTCCAGGCTGGTGAACATATGAGGATTTGGGGAGAGTGGAGCACATGGAGAGGGGGTGGACCCTCCTTCACACTTTCCCCCACACCCTGCCCTATATGTCCCTCCTATCTGGCTGTCCCGTGTTACATTCTATTATAAAACCCATGATCCAGTAAGTAGTTTCTCTGAGTTCTGTGAGCCACTCTAGCAAATTAACTGAACCCAAGGAAGGGGTCATTGGAGCCAACAATCCAAGTCAGTAGGTTAGAAACTCAGGTGGCAGCCTAGACTTGCAATTGGACGCTGAAGGTGCAGAAGGTAGGGAGGCGGTGGGGCGGGAAAGGGCAGTTTTGAGGGACGGAGCCTTTAACCTGGAGGATCCAATTCCACATCTGGGTAGAGAGCATCCGAATTAAGTTGAATTGCAGGACACTCAGTTCTCTGATGTCAGAGAATTGCTTGGTGAGGAAAACCCCGCCATCACCACTCCCAACACACACATACCCTCCTCTGAATTGGTATCAGAATTTTACACAGAATTTGCCCATTTCATCTAAACTGTCAAATTCACTGGCATGAAGTTATTCAAATATTCCCTTTTTTATCTTTTTAATGTCTGTGGGCTCTGAATGGTGCCCCCCTTTTAATCCTGACGTGGACACTTTGTGTTTTTCCTCTTCATTCATTTATCCTGAGAACTGATTTCTGACATTCAAAATCCTTTTCATGGGTTACCAAAAGATGCCCGTCTTATCTGCTGTCAATTCAAAGCCAACGAGAAAAGACGAACTCTTTGCCTGTCAAATACATGCCAAACAAACACATCAGTGGAGTTTATAGAAATCAAGCAGTATTCATTTTCTAAGCCATGTGTTTTGGGGTATCCTTATGCTTCTTGAATATATATATTTTTTAGGCTTTATATGTCTGCCTTTTTCCTAGAGATCCCACTTGATCCAAACACAATGTTTGAGTAACTTATTTGAAAGTAATGGTTAGATAAAGAGATTATGGTGATCAAATGAAAAGACAGCCAAGAATGGCAGCAGTAGCCAAGGATTAAACAGGGGAAAAGGATTCTTCTTCCAAGTTCCTCTCCTAAACTGAAGGGAATTTGCATTCCTCCTTGGTCCAGGGCAGATGCAGTTATAGCTGCCATAAATGATGAAGTTCTGTCAATCTCAGTCTCAGCTAGGGACCGCAGTTCTGCATACACCACTCCAGTATTCTTGCCTGTGAAATCCCATGGACAGAGCAGTCTGGCGGGTTCCAGTCCACGGGGTCACAAAAGTGTCAGACATGTCTTAGGAACTAAACAACAACGTATTTAAAATTTGCTAAGGGGGTAGATTTTTTATATTAAGTAGGCGTCACACATGTTGCAATAATGCCAACAATAAGAAAGAGTGACTTAGTGTTAGTTGCTCAGTTGTTTCCAATTCTTCGCGACCCCATGGACTGACTGTGTAGCCTGTCAGCCTCCTCTGTCCATGGAATTCTCCAAGCAAGAATACTGGAGTAGGTTGCCATTCCTTCTCCAGGGGATCTTTCTGACCCAGGGATCAAACTCAGGTCTCCCATATTGCAGGCAGATTCCTTACCATCTGAGCCACCAGGGAAGTCCCTTAATAAAGAGAATGGGAGGAAAACTGGAGAGGTAAGGAATATGTTTATGGCCTTGATGGTGGGAATTGTTTCATAGGTGTATAACTTATCCTCAAATTCACTGAGTATATACATTAAATATACACAGCATTTTACATGTCAATTGTACCTCGATAAAGGGGTTTTCTAAAAAAAGAAATGGAGACATCTAAAATATTCAGACTCTGAAGTGTTTGTACATCTAAAAATATTACAAATGCAGGGCTTTTAAAGATGCTACTCCTGGACCTCTGTGTAAACAGCTTTATCTCTAAGTCAACTAGAGAAGATAAAATTTTCTATTCACTGTTAGTGGCACTGTCTCTACTTAGAAAGTACAAAAGAAATCTATTCACCACCTTCTTCTAGATTCACACCCACTTTTTTAGGTCCCTTGGTAAACAGAGCTTAAGACATGGGGTCCAAACTAAGCATCACTGCCCAGAGGAAAATGTCACTTCTCCACACTTGTAAATGCCCTCAAGGGCATCAGTGTTCTCCAAGCTTCCCTCAATCCTTTGAATTCAAATCAGTCTCTCTTGAGAAGCCTATCAACCTTGATGCCGCTCTCTGCATCTCTTCACTGGTCTCAGTCTGACTCTATGAGCAGCTTTTTGCTCCTTGTGTAATATCACTTTCACTGACTTCAAGAAATCATGCTTCTTTTGCAGAATTGGCAGTAGGACCCTTGTTATTAGTTCAGATTATCTTTGTAGCATACTATCCAAAAGGATCTTACAAATCAGTGACATCAAAAGACAAGATGGATTCAATGGACAGACAGAACAGCTGTTGGTATTAAATGAGAAGGGTGTGTAAAGAGAAATTATCTGTTCAATGATTAGTTTATTATGATTTATGTTGGAATGATTTCTTAAACCCTTCACAATGTGTACTTCGGTAAAGAAAGACATTTTTTTCTTTCACTGTTAACTTTTCCTATTCTTGATGAAGAGTTAATATGAACAAATGATTATAAGATGCAAATGAAATCATTTAAATGGCTATTTGCTTAAAGAAAATACGCCTTCCTGGAGCTGACATGAAACAAATGATTTTTATAATAAGTCTAAAAAGTAACAACAATAGTTTTGATATAACCAGAGCTCTATCACTTTAAAATATTTAACTTTTCATTAAAGCATAACAACAACAGAAAGTATAACATACATACAAAAAAGTACACCTATTACTGTCAAATTTTAAAGTGCTCTTTTGATAAAATGTTTACTTTATTTGAAAAGATTATTTTGTTATACTAATGACATATAGAAATACATTTGATTATATAAAGAAAGTGATTATAATTTTAAGCTTGAAATATTCACTGATTTACAATCATTTAAATTTTCTCCCCATATTTTTATTATTTTCTTTATGTTGATTTCAATTTGGTCACAACAATTCTGAAATCAGGCTGCCCTAAGAACCCAGACCTTGAATGTCATTTTGATTTGTTCTTCTCAAACTCAGAAGATCAGCATGGGACTTTTTAAAAAGCGAAGGTTTGGGGGTCTCCTCCCCAAGGATTCTGATTCATTAACATAATGATGGGGACAAGAACCTGTAGTTTGAAAGGCGGTCCAAGGGATTCTAATGATCATCCAGATTTGTCTGATTTAAATTCCTACCAAAGCAGGAATCCCCTCTGTAATCCTGTAAAACAGAAGGTCATCCCACCTCTGTGAGAAACACATTCAATTTCAGTTAACTTCTAATTTAACAAAAATTTTTCTTCTGAATTCTGGAAATTGGCCCATCTGTCTATCTGCTGATCCTAGTTCTGCTCATCATAGCCACACAAAACAAATCTAATCTCTCTTGAATATCTTTGTACAGTGCTTCTTAAGAGTTTCTTTTCCTCCATTTATAAAATTGATTATATATATATATATTTCCCTTATAAGCAGAGAAGATTTCTATAATGTAGTATTAAATGAAAAAATAAGTAAACCAAAAACAGTTTCCTAAAAGCATCATAATAAAGATCTGATTTAACCTGGGTGCCCAGAGTACTTCCTCTCCATCACATTTACTAAGTATTTTATGTTTCCAGAAGTCAGTATGTAGAACCCAAAGGAGAAAATAGGTCTCACTGATCTAGCTAACACAAATTCTTTTTCTCCAATGACTTTTCAAAATTTAATTTCAATGACTTTTTAAAATATCATTTTATTTTTTTGGCCGTGCCACAAAACACGTGGGATCTTAGTTCCTCAACCAGGGATGAAACCCGAGCCCCCTGCCTTGGAAGCAGAGAGTCTTAACCGCTAGACCACCAGGGAAGTCCCAACACAAATTCTTTTAAATATAGAATTTTTAGGAAAACACTGGGAATTAAAAACATCTAGACATCTCAAGGTTAAAAAAAAAAAGACTATTAATCCCCAAGATCATTCTAGCTCCTAATATTTAAGGATACTCTCCATTCTGAGTAAGGAAAAAAATCAAGCAGTTCTTAAGAATATTAGTCCTGTCAAGATCTATTAAAGATTAATGAGGTGAACCAATGAGTGTAAGTCAAGCGACTACATCTTCATTAGGTTATAAAAAGGAAAATGAATTTGTGGGATTATAAACAGACTACGTACATATCACCACCACTCATAACTATGCCAGGTGTCTATTCAGAACAGAGATAAGCCACCAGGGGAAAAGGCAATAAGTAACCAAGTCTGAATGAAGAACACGCCCAGTATCAAACAAAAGGAAGGCTCAACAGTAGCTGGCCTAAGGGAAAAAAGAAATACACTCTTTAACTCACCTTTTTTGATTACAGTTTTTATGATCCACCTAAAAACTTTCCCCAAAATAGATGAATATTTCAGAAATATCCAATTTGGGTTCTAAATCCATCCTCTTATTCACAAATCTACACAGTGCAATTCTTTCCATGTTAATAGATAACTAGAAAAAAAGAGGACTTCTAAAAAACAGTTTCCATCACACTAAACTTCTTAAACCTATATTACAGAAATCAACTCATCTTCAGATTATCTTAGAGGTACAAAAGGCTATCTTCCAGATTTTTTTGTGAAATTAATTATCTCCATAACTCAATTTTTTTTAAGAATATGACAACTTAAAGTAAAAAATTATTTTGGTGGAAGCAATCCAAAACTGAGCTTTTGAGTGAAGATGTCTTCCTGCTTCAAACCAACAGAATATATAGATGGCTCATAATATTTTTAAGGCATTTAATGCCTTATGGTCAATTAAAATTAAATAAATACTAGGACAATCTAAGTCCAATATCCTTTCATTTTACTAATGTAATCACATCAACCAGAGAGAAAAACAAGTGCCTACCATATGGTCTTTCTGTAACAGAAAATAGCTGCATTTGATAACAGCATCTGTGCATCTCCATTCAGCACGGCCCATACTTAAATCAGCATGTTGTTAAATATAATAAGATGATGGGTCCCTTCACAAAGGAAAGAACAAAAGAAATTGAGTATCACGCTTGTATCAGATTCTGTGACCTAAAGAAATGAGGAAAGGGTTAGCGAGTCTGTAAGCAAGGCACAAGGTCTTCATGAAATGTTTCCTTTGGAAGGAATGAATGCTACAAAACACCCACAATGTGTAGAGAGATCTTCTTAGACCTGGGCACCCAGCTCCAAGCTAGACATGACAGCTAGAGAGGGGTCCCACTCTATACCTCTAATTCTAGACTTCTGTTGCTGCTCCGCTTCCTAATTCCAACAGGCTATACTTTTCACCCTAACTTGCAGTATAAAGCTTCTGCTATACAATGGTGTTCTGTCATTTAGATTCAGGTATATGAAGGAACACACATTTCAAGTTAAATAACAGTATTATGTTATACTGTACTATTAGTAGCCTACAATGAATCTAGCTGACATTAAAGAAGACATATGTTTTCTTAAAAAATGTCTAAGTATTGTTTTATGTAATTAGTATCCTTTTCAAAAAATGTCTAAGTATTACTCTAAGCAATGTAGCTTTGCTAGAAACCAGATTTTCACAAGACTGATAATATATTACCTATTTAAATTTGTAAATGCTATCTTTTTCATTGCAACTTTGGAATTAAAACAAAAAAGAGAAATTCCAAAAATAATACTATTCCAGTATACTCCTCATCCAGAATGAACAACTTAACATTTTGCCATCGTCAAAGTTGTGATCATTTTAAAACTTGCAATGAAACGTTTATGACATCAAAAATATGAAAAATATAAGTAGCATTCCTATACTGGCCAATTGTTTTAAGAAAGAAAACCTCAGACATACAGTTGGGCCATTGTATCTGAAGGTACTGCATCTGTGGATTCAATCAATGCACAAAGATATTCAGAAAAAAATTTTCCAGAAGGTTCTAAAAACCTGAATGTGCTGCACACTGGCAACTATTTACATACCACTTACATTGTATGAGGTGCTATAAGTAATTGAGAGAGGATTTAAAGTATAAAGGAGGATGTTAAGGGCATATGCAAATACCACCCCATTTTATATAAGGAACCTGAGCATCAAAGGATTCTGAGGTCCACAGGGTGGGGGGTCCTGGAACCAATGCCCTGTGGATACAGAGGAATGACTGTATTTCCCTTTTATAGTTTTGCCACCCATCTGATTCCCCTCCCATTAGTCTGTTAATTACCAGTATCTTACCTTAGCCCAAATTACTTCACACATTTATACTACACGCTGCCTTGGTTACCAGCTTCCCAAAGGTAAGAAAGACATGAGCAGCCATCCTAATGGAAATGGAGGTCTGAGGAAGGCCCTACATCTCACACTACACCTTGCTGCATAATCTAAATTAAGAATTCACATACTGCACACCTACATGTAAACTCAAGAACATTTTGGAAATTTTCCTTAAGTCTTCACTTATTCATTTGAAAAAATATTTGAGGCCTACAATGTGCTAGATTCCTTTCCAGGCACAAGAAAATACCAGGTGAACCAAACAAACTGTACTCTTAACACTTACATACATCATCTGTCCAGACCCATAAGCAAAATCAGATGGACGAGCAGGTCAGATGGAGAGCAAGTGACAGGGAGGAAAAGTAGAGCGAGGAAGGAGGCAGCTGGTGTCATGGGGAGCAAGGAGGGGAGATTCTCCCCGAAGGTGACTTCTGAGCAGATCTGGAGGAGACAAGGAGTCAGGCCCTGCAGACACCAGGGGACAAGTGTTCCGAGGAGGCGGTACCCAGTGGGAAGGCTCTGGGGCACACCAAGATGGCAAGGGTGAGGTGAAGTGGGAAGTGTTCGGGAGGTGAGCTCAGGGAGGGTAGGGCAGGGGAGTCTGTCCAGGGCTCTGCAGGTGCTCTGAGAACCTTGCCTTTTCATCCTGAGAGCGATGAGACGCCACTAGAAGAATCAGAACAAATGAGTGCCAGGATCTGACTTCTGAAAGGTCCATCAGATGACTGTGGGGACAGACTGCAGGCAGGCGAGGTGGGCTAGGCTGAGGGGCCGGAGGCGGTCAGATCTGCATGAGAGGCACCAGAGAGAAAAAGAGGGAGCAAAGATTGCTCTGGAGCCACTGGGCTGGGAGGGTGGGGCTGCTATTGCTTAAGATGAGGAAGATTGTGGACGGAGTCAAAGAGCAGATGGGGAAGCTGGGCAGGGGGAGGGGCTGGAGAGGAGGAAGAATTTGGTTTGGGATGTGGCTTCTTAGCACGCGAGTAGGCAGGTCAGTCGGATTGGGGAACACGAATTCAAGGGCAAAGTCAGGGTGGACACACACACACACAAATACCTGTGTATATATTTATGTATATGAATGACCAGCTTATACTTGATATTGAAAACTGTGAAACTGAGTCTGGAGAGAAAAGAGGGCCAAATTGAGCCTTAAGGTGTATGAAGACTTGACAGGTCAAGAGGCCAAGGAAACTTCCAGGACTGAGAAGGAGGGAACAGAGAGGCAGGAGGACCGTCAAGACAGTACGGTGTGCTGGGGTCTCAGATAACTATTAATAAAAACTAAAGCCCTTTCCGCATATTTACTCATTATTTCGGCACATTTACTGAGCACCTACTATGCACCACACACTAGAAACAAACATGGTCCCAGTTTTCATGGGACTTGCAATCCAGGGGAATATATATAAATAAACTAGTAAGTGATCTTCCTGATAAAGCTCAGGGTGTTGGAGGATAAGGCACTGGGGCCAACTAACCCAGTTTTGGAAGGTCAGGGAGGGCTTTCCTGAGGAAGTGATGTTGAAGAAAAGACCAGAATGAGAGTAAAAATCAGCCAGGAAGGGGTGGCAATGGAGGAGGGGAGAATGGAAGGAAGCCTGGGAAAAGAAATAGGATTTATAAGGACCCGAAAGGAAGAGAGACTGTCATGCCCTGGTTGTTGTACAGTCACTCAGTCATGTCCAACTCTTTGTGACCCTACAGACTGTAGCCCTCCAGATTCCTCCGTCCATGGGATTTCCCAAGCAAGAATACGGGAGTAGGCTGCCATTTCCTCCTCCAGGGGATTTTCTCAACCCGAGGATCAAACCCACATCTCCTGCCTTGGCAGGCAGGTTCTTTACCACGGAGCCACCAGCCTTGGAGGAATTGGAAATCATTCAGCGCAGGAAGCACAGAGAGGTCACAGATGAGTAGGAGAAGGCGGGCCAGAAGTCCTCTAGGACTGTTCTCAGGAGTCTGAGCCTTCTTCCAAAGGCAGTGGGAAGCCAGAAAACTGTTTTAGGTCAGGGAATGCAATGATCAGCTTTCTATTTCAGGAGGAGTCCTCTGGCTACAGAGGCAGGTCAGAGCTGGAAGGGGGCAAAGCAGAGAGCCTGGGACACTAGCTAGGAAGCCTGGTCGGTGATTCATCACCATCACCCAGATGCCGCTGACCTGAGCTCAGGGAGTGGCAGCAGGACCTGGAATGCAGACTCAACAAGACTTTGACAGGAGGGAGGAGGAGAGAGTGGGGTCAGAGACCGTAGGCTGGGTTTTGAGTTGGACAGATAACCAGCAGGGCTAGTCCTTAAAAGAAGGAAGTCAGGGAGAGGGCAGGATATTGGTTAGAGTAGAATCTGTTGAATTTCAAAAGCATGCAGCCTATCTCCCAAAACAGCTTTTGGGTAAATAGGCAATTGGCTATCTAGGTCTAGAGAGTAGCCATACAATCTGAGATAGAGTTGTAAACCAGGAATCACGGGCATGTAGATTAATGCCCTGGAAGAGTGTAAAATGAAACCCAGGGAGAGAGAAAAGAGGAGTGGAAAGGCCTGGCTCCAGTAAAAACCAACAGGAAAGAGGCAGCAGAGGAAGAAGCAGCCTAAAGAGAGAGAGAAAGAGAGATGGACAGAGGGAGAGCCCAAGAAGGAACGGGGAAGCCTGGGATAAAAGTGTACAGTGTTTCAGAAAGAAGAGCAAAAGTGCAAATTTTTACATGAATGAATTCCTGCCAAGAAAATGCCTTATTTTATGATTTAAACAGTGTTCCAAAACCAACTAACAAACATTTTTCATCAGGTTACAGTACCTTTTAGTCACAGAATCATCTTAGTCTAGGTGAAGAAGCAAGACATAAAATGAACTAAGTTAATTTGCATGAGTAAATAAGATTGTTCTGATAATAGACAGTGAAAGTGCTACACACTTGGACAACCCCGCAGACTAGAGATTAAAAATGAAGTAACTGTTAGAAATGGGAAAACCAATATGACCTAGACAGCGTTGCCTAAAAAGAAAAGAAAGAGAAAAAAAAGTAAGTTGAGCCATAAAGAAGAAACACTATGTGATTAAAAAAAAAAAAAAAAAAAGGTAATACCACAGAGGATTCAGGAGTCTATACAAAGTAATTTTGTAAGTAAAGTTAGTCAAGGCTAGGTATCACAGTTCAGCCTACACACGTCTGCACAACACACACACACCAAAGAAACCCTTATCTAGCTCAGAGTGAATAAATTTTGAAATATAGATCTTTAGATGTTCATATACATCTCTCTTGACAACTATGCTATCCTATTGTGTTATGTTGGATATATTTTATTAAAGTGTCACAATTCTTTATTGGAAAAGGATTATTTGTTATTTGTTTGTTCTTTACCTTTTCAATATACTCTTGGGGGGAGGGGGTGGATGCCTCCACTTATCCACATAGCAACACAATTAAATTCTAAACATTTAAGATAAACAAGAAACTTCTGTTTTTCAACAAAGCAACAGACCTTACTCATAGCAGGTAGAGTTAGTCAATTAGATAAGGCATAAGACAGGGACTCCTTTAATTCCCTACATTGATTTCTCCTGTGCTGGAAAGTTAATTTTTGGCTAATGCCATTAATATTAAGATATATACTCTCATTTCTTGGTTAAGTAAAAGCACACACAAATTTATTATTCAAATACACATTTTAGGAATGTGGCTATTGTTTTTTTCTTTGTTAGTATTTTAGCTAGTGATTTTTAAAATTTTAAAAATAGCAGTACTACTCCAGAATGTAATTCTTCTAACAAAATTAAGCACAAAAATTAAGTGTGGTACTCGAAAAGTTAAATATCTATCAGCCCAAAGTTGATACCCAAAGTATTTCAATGGCAACTCTCTTTTTATTAAATATCCACAAGATTTAATATGCACGGGAGTATAAGAGACAACGAAACAGACAGTAATTATACCACTTCCCCCCCATCCTGAGATTTTTAAAATGTTTTCTGACAACACTGAGACCCTTTATATCTGCTTCCATATAGAATCTAAACAAACTATCTGCCTATTGTTTAAAAAGCCAAACAACACCTGAGTGTAATATCAAACCCAACTACTGTATATAGTCTCTAAATGAGCAAAATACAGACAACACAGTATTTCCTTGGCTCTCAAACTAGAAATACTATGGTTACATCAGCAGTAAGGTCTAAATGAAAACAAATTTCACCACCCTTAAAAAATATATAACTGTCATTGTTAATAAAAGCCAAGTTTGCAGCTGGAAACTGCCTTCTAGCCAAGGACAAGATGTGTCTATTACAAATTCTTGGTTTCTGGGACAGCCTTTAAATGACCAAAAAAAAAAAAAAATCAAATAACATTAGTTCTTGCAAATATAATGCAAAATAGCATGCTAATTAAAGTCTTCAGGAGTCAATGAGAAAGAAGGCTTCAAGACCACAGTACCTATCATTATGGAGCAACAATACACATTAAGCAATCACTAGGCCTTCCAAAAGGCGTTATTATGGTTCACCATGATCAGAGGATTGTGGTGTTATACTTAATCACGTTTTTACCTGGAAGCAGGTGTTTGCAGGTGTCGAAAAGTAAAACACTGTTTCTAACTGTAAACCTATACTGTGGTTCTAATCAACTGTATAGTAATGGCACACTGATCTAGCTCACCGTGATTTCTGTATAAACTTTCTAATCCAGTACGAGGTCAGCTGCATGAAGCAAGCTCCTCTGCTGCTTTACCAACAAAAACGTAACCTGAGTCATTTTTATCAAAATGCCAAAACTTACACACTTAGAACTAGACCCAGTTTCAATGACCAGAAAGTTAAAATGTAACACAAGGCACAAAATAAACCATGAGAGTGATGTCTCACTGGGAGATGTTATTGTTATCTAAAGTAATTGTCAACCTTTCCATAAAAACATAGGCATCTCAAAAGTAAAGTCTAAAGGAACCTAATTACAGAAACCATCAATAACAAAGTAAACACAAAGAAGCCATTATAGAAACAAACACCAAAAATAAGGAGGAAAAAAGACAAGAGGGCATAGGGGGTGCCACCAATACACGGCCTTTCTATTTCTGTCCGGCCTGCTCAAAAAATTTCAGGAAGCCTGGTGTAAAATCTTCTGGACCCTTCGGAAGATGCTAGTATGAAGGCAGTATGAGCCACTTGACAGCTCAGGCTGACACTCACAGGACTTCTAAGCAGTGAAAGGAAGGGCACAAACTGAAGAACAGGGAAAGCAGGAGATTTTTAAGGCAGTTGGAACGATAGTTCTATTAAGCCATTTTCCAAAGCTATGCCTAAACCGTCCACGGGAAAAGACTTGGTTTTCTACCCAAAGAAGAGATTCATAGCAACAGCAAGCAGGCAGGACCCTCATCAGTGTCAGAGAGAGAAAGTGGTCCAGGAGCAACAAGGATTCCAGCTGCCCTCAATCTCCAGAGGGAACCCTGGATACACACATGAAATATACAAAGCCAACCCCTGTCCAGCCCTATTTCAAAACTACCAGAGGATGGGGAGTGAAGGAAAACAAGCTAGTGGTATTCCTAGTCACCTAAAAATGGAGAATTCTGTGGTCTGAGATGATCAAGATAGGGACACTTCAAAGTAAAGAAAATGCCCTTGCAAAAGAATCACTGAAGTGTCTAGAAACAAAACCAGGCGAGGTTTCACCTCCCTACGGGTCAGGCTGGGACGCTCCCACCATTCAGCCCAAAGCCCCAAAAGCCGATCGATCTTCTTAGACCCCCAAGGTAGCTGACCCCCACCCCACACTGGCAGGACAGACACCTCAGAGACACAAGCCACACAGCTGGGCAGGGACATCAGCTCTGCACTTACTTCACAGGTGGGGGACCCGCAGGCCTTGAGCTTGGTGTCACCATCTCCCTCAGGCAGACCAGTCCGACGAGTGGCCATCATTTCATTTCAAATTACAAAGAAGGGACCGACCCTTGGGAGTCCACATTGGGAGGGAAATGCCACCATGCACCAAGAAGGTAAGAATTCCACACCAGGTTCCGAGAGGGTGTAGGGTTGCTGAGACAAATGAAGGTTTCAATGAAGCGCCTTTCAAATGCCCTGATGATGATTCCTTCCGACTTCAACGGCCTTCACCGTCTTCGTCCATTTCTCCAGACGTAAAAAACAAAGACCAGTCTCCTGTGCAGCTAGTGAGGCCAACTGCAGAAAGCGGTCCCCTTCGTTCCTAGCGCTCCTCCCAAGTCCGAGAGCAATGCTAGCGCGTCGTGAAGGCTCTCCCAAAGAGATCTTTCCTAAAGAGGGAAAAGTTAAAGGACATGAACTTTCTCCAGACGCTGACCTTGGCCTTGCCCACGAGTCTACTCCAAGCTCGCCCTTCCAGCACTTGGAAAGATAATTTGGTCCATGCTGATGAATCAAAAGATGAAATAATCTTCCCATACAAAATAAGAAAGAAAGGCGGGGGGAAATCTTTAAATCAAGGGGGAAATGAGAAACATCAGAACGGCACGATGGTTACCTCAAACATGCCCGGACTTTGTGAAGTCGACAAGAAAAAAAACATTCCCCTTTCAAGTGCATTTAAATTCATGTATTTTCTGGGCAAATGAGAGGGAGCTTATGTTCTTCTGCATCACCCGGATAAGAAGACTACAGAAGTTTTGTCCCCACGAGGCTAAAATGGGAGAATACTTTTTCAAAAACACGCCTTGCTCCCCGCCACCTCCCCAGCTCCCTAAAATAAAAACAAAAAGTCAGGCTCGGACGTGGCCAGCGGCTCTGCCGGCGTTTCCAGGCGGCCTGGGGGACTTGGGGCGCCCACCCTCCGCCCTCCGCCCCGACCGGCCGGTGTCCCCGAGGAGGCGGCTGTTTTCCTTGGCCCGCGGCGGGGCTGGGCGGGGACGGCGCGGGGCCGGGCGGGGAGGTGTGCGCAGCACCGGGAGGGAGTCCCTCTCCGGGGCATTATTCCGGAGCCACAGAAATGAAGCCGCAGCCCCAGCAACTTTTATTTAGTTGCCGCGCCCCAAACTACGCCTCGACACGATCGTCCCGTTTTCCCGGGGCCGCCTAGGGGAAAAAAAAATTGGGGGGGGGGGGGGAGAAAACCACCACCCACCTACCACTATTTCCTCCGCCCCTTTCAGAGGCAGATCGGGGAGCGCGATCTCCCGGGAAGGGCGGCCCAAATATGTACTTTCAAAAAAGAGTGGGGAGACCCGAGGGAAAAGCCAAAAGCGAGGGGGCTCACCCTCCGCGCCCCGCCTGGCCCGGCTTCCAAAGCGCAGAGGCGAGCGGCGGGGACGCGGGCCGGGCGCCGGGCCCAGCCGGGGCGCGCTAGGCCGCAGGCTCGGTTAATATTCATGAGCGCACGGGAGGCGCCCCTCCTCCACGGCCGGCCGGCGGGACCCCGGCGCCCGGTGCCGGCCTTTGTGCCCTTCCCTCCTCCCGCCGGCCCTCCCTCGCTCCGCACACGCGGGCGCGGCCCCTCTGCCCCCTCCGGGCTCCCGCCACCACTCTCTCCGGCCCCGCGCCAGCGCCCGGGCGGGGTGGCGGGAAGGGAGGGAGCCCGCGGCGAGCCCGGCTCTCCCTCTCCACCCGCCCGCCGGCGCTGCGCCCTGTCCGCCTAGGCGGAAAGTCAAGCAGACACGCACCGGAGCAAGCGCGCCGAGTAGATCCGCACCGGGCCCGGCCGGTCCCCCGGACGGCGCGCACGCCTGGCGCACAGCGGACCAAGCGGGAGGATGAGCCGGCGCTACCAGCCTCCGCCGCGCTCCGAGGCCGCCGCCCCCGGCCGACCGCTCCCAGACACCGCCGCGACCTGCCCCGGCCGGCCCCGGGCTCTCGGCCGCCGCGGGAGGGCGTGGGGCGGGGCGGCGGCCGCCGGACTCTCCCCTCGCCTCGCCGGGCCGGGCCGGGGCCGCGCTCGGGCGCCCGCGATCGCCAAGTGACAGAACTGCTCCGCTCCGCAGCCGCGCCGAGCTGTTTCCCGGGGGCGGATTTCTCGCTTCTTCCTCCCTGGATCCACCTCCTCCCACTCCACCTCCTTCCCCTCCCCTCCCCAGGGGAGGCTCTGGGGCTGAATATTTTCTGTCTTGAATAATACGGTCCGGGGAACAGACGCTGAAGCAGGGGGATTAGCCTGGGGCGGGGGTCGGTGGGGGTGCTCGCCAACCCCCTCCCAATTTACGTCGGGACCTACAAGCCCTCACCCGCCCCCAACACCTCCCCAAAAACCAAACACAGAACACCCTCCCCGCCTTCTCCAATCTCCAGAGCGCTGAGCGGGAGCGGCCGGGAACCTGGGCTTCCACTAGGAAGGGACCCTGTTCTCGGCGTCAGGGCCGGGGAGGGGTTGGGGGGGCGAGGATTCTAGATACTCAGAATTAGGGGGGGGGTGTCAGAGATCACGGGTCCCAGACTGCGGGGTACGCGTCCGGGTGAGTTTTTGCCCCTATCTGCAGTGGGAGGGGTGCGATATGGGACTTCAAGATAAGGGAGTGTCCTTTCAACGCCCGACTGCAAAAGAGCTTCTCTTTAAGGAGGCTGGGGGCTCGCAGCGAAGCGCTATTCATTCAGTCCTTTGCCCTTTTCATATCCTCAGGGCAGCTGAACAATTCGGCGCGGCTAGCGGAACTGGGAGGGAAGGTGGAGGCGCTTCTCCGCCCCGCAGGTCACAGAGGCGCGGGGCCGGGAACCCCACACCCGCCCCTCCCCGCCAGATCCCGGGGCTTAGCCCCAGACCCCTGGCGGCTCGCTCCGCCCCGCCGCGCTTCACAACATCTCCCGCTGCAAATGGCCCAATCGGAGGACGCGATGAGAGAACACCAACCAATCAGGGGCTGCTGACTCAGGCTTCCCTCCACCCTTTGCCCCGCCCCCGCTAGGAAAGCCACAGCCCCCTCGGTCTCCCCTTCCCACCCCGCCCGGGTCCGGGGAGGTGGCTCGCCCTCCAGTCCTCCTCCGGCTGCAGTGGAGGAGCGGGCCGCGGCGGCGGGGTTTGTCACCTTGTCACCCTCATCTTCGCCTCCTCCCAGACACGCCTCTCCTCCCTTTCCCAGTCCTCCTGCTGATGCTGTTGAGGGGCATTTTATCTTCACGCGGGTGGGGAACTACCAGCTTTTGTGTCTGATCAGCCGCCACCACCCTCCTGAGGGAGAAAAAAAAAAAACAAACCCAAGAAGTTTTGGGGTCTGCGTACCTTTTCCTTCTTTTTTTTTAACCACACTCTCCCCATGAGATTTAGAGACAGTTCCCCGCTCCACCCACCCCGCTGTCCACACCCAGCTCGCAGTCCCGAGCCTCCGGTCCTGTTTTTTTGTTGAGAAAAAAATCCAAAACCACTCTCAGGAGCCTGAAAACCTGTGCTGTGGTTTTTTTTAGACCTTCCTAAGAGTGGAAGGTGCCAAACATTAGAATATACAGCTAAGTCCTTCGCCTTAATTAGAGGAAAGACTCATTTTTATATGGCCATGAAATTTGCATGGTCTGGACAGCCCCTAACAAAACTAGTCAGCTAATAACAAAGAAAAAAAGAATAAAACAGAAGGAATGCCTGCCAGCCAGTGGGTAATTTACTGAACAGCTCACTGGACTATAGTAGTATCCAGTTCTGGATACTGTAGAGTAAATGAACTAGAAATGAGTAGAAAGACAGGGTTCAAGTAGTGTACCTCTAGTGGGCTTAAAGAATATGTCCAGAAAGAGAAAAACAATTTTAAGCACAAAACAGCTTCTTTACAAATGCAAATGGGCATGCATGGCATAACTTGGGTCTCTCACAGCTAAGGACATCTAGGGTTAAGGTTTTTGTCATGGAAATTTTTATAAACGTTGATTTTGGAAATAAAGGCTTTCAGTTTGGTTCAGTTCAGTTCAGTCGCTCAGTCGTGTCCGACTCTTTGCGACCCCATGAATCACAGCACGCCAGGCCTCCCTGTCCATCACCTTCCCTGAGTGCACTCAGACTCATGTCCATCGAGTCAGTGATGCCATCCAGCCATCTCATCCTCTGTGGTCCCCTTCTCCTCCTGCCCCCAGTCCCTCCCAGCATCAGAGTCTTTTCCAATGAGTCAACTCTTCGCATGAGGTGGCCAAAGTATTGGAGTTTCAGCTTGAGCATCATTCCTTCCAAAGAAATCCCAGGGCCGATCTCCTTCAGAATGGACTGGTTGGATCTCCTTGCAGTCCAAGGGACTCTCAAGAGTCTTCTCCAACACCACAGTTCAAAGGCATCAATTCTTCGGCGCTCAGCCTTCTTCACAGTGCAACTCTCACATCCATACATGACCACGGGAAAAACCATAGCCTTGACTAGACGGACCTTAGTCGGCAAAGTAAATGTCTCTGCTTTTGAATATGCTATCTAGGTTGGTCATAACTTTTCTTCCAAGGAGTAAGCGTCTTTAAATTTCAGTTTGGTAAAGGAGACTAAATGTTGGCCAAGGAAGGAGATGTGAAAAGAAGGTAAAACACATTTTGGGAATTGTGGGAAAATAACATAATCTAGGGGGTTTCCTAGGTGGCTCAGTGGTAAAGAATCCTCCTGCCAATTCAGGAGACGCAGGTCCAATCCCCAGGTTTAGAAGACCTCCTGGAGGAGGAAATGGCAACCCACCCCAGTATTCTTGCGTGGAAAATCTCACGGACAGAGAATCCAGGTGGGCTACAGTACATGGGTGGCAAAGAGCTGGACATGACTGAGCATGCATGCCCACAATGTAATTTAGAAAGCCATTTCTATAGGAGATAAGTGGAAGGATGGGGATTACATTCTAGCTTCATCATTTACCATGTGACCTAGGGCACCTTACTTCTGTAAAGTACTAGAGCTAACAAGTACCAGTGACTACTGTCTAGGTAGCACTGTCAGCTTAGTATTCCTCCCAGAGCTTTCAGTTCAGTTCAGTCGCTCAGTTGTGTCCTCCCAGAGCTTTACACAAAACTTAATGAGACAGGTACACTGCAGAGCAAGAATTCAACCCCAGGACATAGGGTCCAGAGTCCTGTTTTTCTCTACAACACTATCCTTACGTCTAACACAAGTTTTAATAATAACAACAGTAGCCAGCATTTACTTAGCTTATCCTGTACTGATCATTGTGTTTTGTGATTAACTGACTTAACCCTACATCTAGAATCAGTAGGATTCTGTTGTTCTTGCTACCATATGTATCTTTTTAAAATTAATTAATTTATTTGGCTGCACTAGGTCTTAGGTGTGGCATGCAAGGTCTTCCATCTTTGTTGCAGCATATGGAATCTAGTTCCCTGAAAAGGGATTGAACTCAGACCCCCTGCATTGGGAGCTCGAAGTTCTAACCACTGGACCACTAGGGAAGTCCCAACCATATGTATCTTATATGCATTAGGCTATCTGGATGCAAAAGAAAAAAAGACCAGAGCTAAGATTTGGGAAACCTAAGTCCCAGCCCTCTCCTGGGATCTCCAGTATGACAGGACCTTCCCACTCTTGTTGGGCTGTTGAGAGCATCAAATGAGACAATAGACATAAAGGAGTTTTTAAAAGGTAAAAACATTATTCCAATTAAAATATTACTATTTTATTACTATTATAATAATAAACATTACTATAAAAATATTACTATTATAAATACATATAAATATATATTTATATTACATAGTAATATAAAATATTATTATGAAGGAGGGGTTTGTCCTGTTTTCCCAATAGGAACTCTATACTTTTATTTCATTGGCATTTATTAGGAACATATTAACCCAGCTTAAAAAATTAGGTCTATTCCTTTCTAAGGCATGAACAGTAACAATACTTTAATAACTGCTTGAGCTCTCATGTAGATGTATTCTGAATAGACCTTGTGGGCGCCCTCTAGGCATCTGGGAAGCAGCAGCCTTCTCCTTTCCAAAGGCTGACAGTATAATTGGTGGAGGATGCAACAAAGGCTTGGCGTTGTTTTCAGCTGCCCATCTTGGGTGTTTCACTCATTAACACCTCCACCAGAGGGAGGGCAGGAGAAAGGAAAACCAGCCAAACCTAAATCCTGTGGCTACTTGTTAACTGTTCCAGTGAGAGATTTGGTGAAACAATAGGTTTGGGGATCTTTGGAACTGAGGAGACTTGGAATTAGCCGTGGGTTTTGCACTTGGTGGTACCTTGGTATTCTTTATCCCAAATATCATGGCTAAGCAAGAACTCACAGTAATTCTAGCTTCGTTTACTTTGAAAGGCTGATATTTTCTTCTTTTGAGCATAACTAATAAATGTGTAAATTTCCTAGAATCTAACATCTGAGAGTCTCCCTTGAAACAGTCCCAGAAATTCCTCACCTCTGCCCCTGCCTCTCTCGTGTCCAACTCTTTGTGACCCCATGGCCTGTAGCCTGCCAGGCTCCTCTGTCCATGGAATTTTCTAGGGAAGAATGCTGGAGTGGGTTGCCATTCCTACTCCAGGGGATCTTCCCAACCCAGGAATCGAACCCGTGTCTATTCTGTCTGTATTGGCAGACAGATTTTCTTTTCTTTTCTTTTTTACCACTGGTGCCACCTACAGTTATATTAATAGCAATTCTAAGACAACCTTGTACACTGTAATTCTTGCAACGTAGGCAAGACATTCTTAAAGATGGGAACTATAACCTCAAAATGTTCAGCTTTGAGTTTGTTAATGACACAATATTATTGTTTTGGTAAATCATTATCTGAAAAAGCCAAAAATAGAACTATTAATAAACTGTCCTAGCCCCTGATCTAATGTCATTCGGTGATAATCTATGGATGATTTCTACTCTCAGTATGGAAGTTGGTAATTCTAAGAAGCACAAGTGTTTGCCAGCAAATTCCACAGATGAAATGTGTAATTGGGATGAAGCATTTGCAGAACTATGTGTCTGAGGCAGTTAAGACCAATAGCGCCCAGAGGATTAAGCCTTTTTTTGGTTTTAGGACTATACTGTATATTTTATTTATTACTCATACAATAGAAAAAGACACATTATCTACTAATATTTCTTTGAAAAAAGACTTTCTTGTTGAATTGAATAACTACAGAGAACTCACCTTTCTGGCAAGGCATTTAACTATTGTAATCAAGGAGAGGCAGTGATTTTCCACAAGTAATTTCTAGGGAATTCCCTGGTTGTCCAGTGTATACCTTCACTGCCAGGGGCCCAGGTTCAATCCCTGGTGGGAGGAATTAAGATCTCAAAAGCCATGCCACAGTCAATAATAAAATAGAAATAATAAATAATAATAAAATAAAATAGTGAAATAGATCACCAGTCCAGGTTCGATGACTAAGACAGGGTGCTCAGGGCTGGTGCACTGGGATGACCCTGAGGGATGGGATGGGGAAAGAGGTGGGAGAGAGGGTCAGGATGGGGAACACATGTATACCCACGGCTGATTCATGTGAATGTATGGCAAAGACCATACTTTACAATATGGCAATATTGTAAAGTAATTAGCCTCCAATTAAAATTTTTTTAAATTAAAAAATTAAAAATAACAATAATTTCTAAGACTCTCCTTCCTTCATCACCTCTTTTAAATAGTGTATTTACTAATTTAATGCTCCGCATCTGCTAAATATATGATTTATTATTTCTATCTGCAAGATCACTATCTATCTTCAATTATTAATTTCTAATCTGTAAGGTATTGATGCTGTTTTATTCAAAGTATATAGTGTGTAGCAAGTGCCACACACAACAGACATACTTGAATAATTTCTCTGCCTTCAACTTAACCTGGTCTTTCCTTTCTTTGGACCAGTACTCTGCTTGAATGTTTCTTTGTGGTTTATATGTTTATTTGTTGCTAGTAATAAGTTACTTGATCATAAACAATCTTATATTATTACCTGATGGTGGTTTAGTCACTAAGTCATATCCCATGTACGATAGCTGGCGAGGCTCCTCTGTCCATGGGATTTTCCAGGCAAGAATACCAGAGTGGGTTGCCATTTCCTTCTCCAAGGAACCTGATTATTATCTCCTTTTCTACCTAGACTGTAAACTTCTCTAGGGCCAATTCCTAGGGCATTTGGTTTCTTCAGAACTCCATAATACCTACCACAGCTTTTGCACATTTCACTACAAAATTATTCAAGAAAGGAATGATGATTGTGTGACTATTATTGATAAATATTTACACCTCAAGAAATCCCTGTGTTGCATGAAAGGAGAGAAGGTTAGCACTCCCCTTGACAAGGATGGAAGAGGCTCTCAGGCCTGACAACACGCATATGGTTAAGGCATTGCCACCTACTTCATGGCATCTAACCACTGTTTTAAAAAAAAAAAAAAGAAAGAAAGAAAAGAAATTCCTGGCCATCCAACAACGCTCTGGGTTGCTGGAAGATATATATATGTGTCTTTGTGCACGTGCCTAAAAGGGAAAGTATAAATTACGTGAGGTGCCCACAAGAAGAACTCTTGACGTGGGCCTCGATTCCCAGAAGTACCACATTTTATCTCTTTACCTGAGTCCACCTCTGGTGACCAAACTGATTTTTGACCACATTACCCTGCCAAGAACTCACAAGGACTTGCACTTTGGCACTAATTATAAAGCCCATAGTTTAACCGTAATCATGTAGCAGACATTCTCTTCTGGGTTCAAATATTTATTTCAGCACCTCCATAATTAAAACTGAGTGGTATGGTATTTATATTCATCAGCATTATGAAGAGTTTATGTCTATATTTTGAGGAAAAAGAATTAAAATGTCCACGTTTTTCTTTTACCCTGAGAATCGTGACTTCCATTTATAAGCATTCCAGTTTTCCTTAAAAATATGAGACCAGTTTTTTAAAGGTTTCCACCCCCCCAACTAAATATGAGCTGGAACATCCTGTGAAAATACTGTGCAATCTGGGTAGCAATCCAGAGTCAAACTGGAGAACTGAAATATGTCTTCATCATCTTGGGGAAAAAAAACTAAATACCAACCATTCCAACTAAGAAACTGTGTTAGCAATTGATTTTGATATTGTAGGCCTGATCCAGAGCAATCAAATCTTTTTCTTCAGAATGAAAACAATATCCTAGCCTTCCCGTTCACCTTCTCAGGGCAGAAGGAGGAGAGACATCTAAAGACCCCACCAATCCTTGACTCAGTGAAACTCACTATCTTTCAAAACTCCCTGGCACTGTAGATCCCACCCCTCTATTCCTATCACTGACTGCGTTCTCTTCTAATCCCAAGGTCAGCTAACCACGGATTCTACTTTCAGATAGGAAAGGTTTGCACGATGATACAGGGCAATTCACATTTGGGCTTCAGTAAGATAGCTGCAGGAGAAGGCAATGGCAACCCACTCCAGTACTCTTGCCTGGAAAATCCCAGGGACAGAGGAGCCTGGTGGGCTGCCGTCTATGGGGACACACAGAGTCGGACATGATGGAAGTGACTTAGCGGCAGCAGCAAAAGGATAGCTGCATGCTTGCATCACTTTTCTCCCCAAAGATTTTTCAATTACATTTTAATTTTCTAAAATTGCAACACAGAAAGAAAAAAAATAGATATTGCAACTAAGAGAGAGTCCAATCTTGTGCCATGTTCTATGAACCCACCCTTTTGCCTTCTTCCAACCTCCTACTGTGGCTCTTTATTGGCTGAATCCACTCAAAAATAATTCAGCCACTGTCTCTCTCTCTTTCTCTCTCTCTCTCTCTGTGTATAATAACTGAATTATAAGCAATAAGAAGAAACATCTGGGGAATTCCCTGATGTTCTAGTGGTTAGGACTCCATACTTCAGGGGAAGCAGGGGGCATAGGTTGAATCCCTGGTTAGGAGAACTAAGATCTCACATGGGTACAGCAGGGAAAAAAACGAGAAGAAGTACCTGGCAGAAAATAAAGGGAAGGATGACAGGCTTTTAAAAAACACTTTAGAAGAAAAAGTCAAAAAGGTTAAAATGATTAGATAGGAGATGAAAAATAAGGAGGACAAGTAACCAAAATCCAATTTGGAGAAACCAGTGCATCTAACAAAGAGTTTAGAAGTAACGGAACTAAGAAAATTATTAAAAGATGTAATATACCCTCCTATATCTGTTCTCTCCTTTCATAAAAATAGCATTTTGGCTGGCCACGTGGTCAGTAAGCTAGACCTAGTTTCTCAGCCTTCCTTCTAACTAGGTGTGGCCCTAAGACTAAATTCAAGCCAATGAATGGTGCACAGAAATGAGGGTCTGCCACTGTGGAGGTTTCCCTTAAAAGACTGAACCTGTGCCTTTCTAGCCCCTTGTCCTCTTCATGATGGCTGAAAAAAAAGAGATTCCCAGATTTAGCAAATAAAGAATGCCCAGTTCAATTTGAATTTCATGTAAAGGAACACATTTTCAGCATATCTCAATTATTGCATGAGACATACTTGTACTAAAGAATTATTTGTTGTTTATCTACAATGCAAATTAAACAGGGTGACCTATGTTTTATCTGGGAATCTTACAGTAGGTACTGAGAATGTCAGCATCTCCTTTGACCCACAGATGGAAGTCACCTGTGGAAGATGCCAGAGATGTGGCAGGCCTGAATTGACTACTTCTGGATTGCTATTAATACCAGAAACAGACCCAGCCTTCCATCTTGCCACTTCTATATATAAGGACCATTGTATTTCTAAGATCTTTTTGGTATAGGAGCTTAGCTTTTGCCTAAACTATATGTGAACTTTTTTTGTAATGTCAAAAATTAGAAGGACTTACCATGTTTCAGGAATTATTAAAAGAGAATATCTACTTGTGGGGAGGGGGAAGTTGTTAAGCTTAGATTATTTTAAAAAAGAAAAGAATCTTAAAAGTGAATTGGCTAAAGCAGGGGGTGATAAATTATAGCCCAGAGACTTAATCCAGTTTGCTGCCTGTTTTTTGGGGGGGAAAAAAAGAAAGAAAGAAAGCTTTATGGGAATACAACCATGGTTATTTGTTTACTTGTCTGTGGCTGCTTCAGCACTTTAATTGCAAGAGACCGTATTGCCTGCAAAGCCTAAAATATTTTCTATCTGGGTCTTTCCAGAAAAAGTTTGCTGACCTCTGATCCAAAGGAAAAACATTACTGACTGCAGAACTCTTCTCAGTATGAATTTATAGGAACAGAGTTTTGAAGAAAAAAGAATGTGACAAGATGACAATCATGTAGGCATCCACATCTAAAAGCACCAGATGACTTCCCTGGTGGTCCAGGGAAGTGGACCCACCCCACTGGACGTGAAGGCTCCCCATTCCCGAGGCAGGGGGAATGGGTTTGATCGAAATACCCCACATGCCACGTGGCTAGCACCACAGCCAAAAAAAAAAAAAAAGCTGCAGAAAGACACTCTCAACTATATAAAGATTTGGGAAATACATCACCTTTCCTCAAAACAATTCTCTGATATGATTGTGTCATTCACTAAGAGAGGACTTGGAGAAAATATAAAAGGAATGAAACAACTGATTATTCTCATGATTACATAGCATGTACACATTGTAAATCTTGAAAGAGAAGTACTAAATCGGAAAGTAACAATGCTGTCAGTATAATATACTAGAATAAGAATGAGGGTACAAAAAAATTGAGAGGTGAAAGGACAAAGAAACGTGAAAAAAGTGTTAACGGTAGTAATTTCCTCAATGGTTATAGGGAGTTATGGAAATAGTATTCTTACGGTATTTAATGTAGAAGTGTTGAGTGACTAAATAATATAAATAATGTGAAAAGACAAGCCATGAACTAGCAGACGATGTATGTTGCTGATATATAACCCACCAAGGATTTATATCGAGTTTATAAAAAGCCCCTATAAACCAATAAATAAAATACAAAAAGATAAATAGGCAGTTCACAAAAGAGGAAACACACGTGGCCACTAACCATAAAAGATGCTCAGTATCACTGGAATCAGGATAATGCAAATTAAAGTGATAAATGAGACCATTTCAAATCCATCAGACTGGCAAAAATAAGTCTGATAACATCAAATGTTGAAGTGTTGATGAAAACAGAAGCTCTTACACACTGCAGGTGGGAAATATAAATTCATCAAACCAGCAAATGGCAACTCTGGTTGCTCAGGCTCCACCCCCTAGATTGTCTGCAAAAGCTGTCAGGACTGTTATCTCCACCTTGAGATTCAAAAGAGGTATCAAGTGTAAGGTGCCTTCATCTCTTTTTCCTATATTAACAGCATCCTGTTGCTTGAGACCAAAAGCTTTGAGGCAGCCTTGATTGACTTTCTCTCACACCCCACATCTGACCATCAGTAAACTCCCAACTCTAACATCAAATCGTATCCAGCTTCTACTCACCTCCATAGTTCTCACTCAAATCCAAGCCAATCGTCTGCCGCCTGAATGAAGATGACAGTCTTCAGTGTTGGAGCTTCTGCCCACAGCTTAGGTCTGCTCTCAACATGGGAGCCAGGGTCATCCCTTTTAGGACCTAAGTCAGATCACGTCACTTCTTTGCTTAAAACCATCTACTGACTTCCCATTTCACTTGGAAAAAGAGCCCTAACTTAAAATTATTTTATTTATTTGGCTGTGCTGGATCTTCGCTGTGGAAAGTGAGATCTAATTCCCTGACCAGGGATAGAACCCAGGCCCCCTGCATTGAGAGCACAGGGTCTTAGCCACTGGACCACCAGGGAAGTCCTCCAAATTCTTACAATGCTTTACCTTGGTTCTGATTGATCCACCTCCTGGCTATTGGTTCTAGTGCAGCCACACCCATACCCTTGCTGTTCCTCAAACACACACACACACTCTTGCAGCTCACCTGCTGTTTGCACCTGCTGTTCCCACTTTACTAGACAGGTCTTCCCTGATCCCCTGCCCCCACTTAAAATAGTATAGTATCCACCCACCCTACCCCAAGCCCACTGCTCTCTCCCCACCCTTTAGACTTTAATTTTTCAAAGCACTAATTGCCACCTGGTGTTTTGTATTTTTATTTATCGCATCTCTTCCCAGCTTCAAACGTAAACCTCAGAAGTACGGGAAATGTGTCTCTTGTTTATGGCTAAATCCTTGTGCCTTGAACAGACCTGGCTTATACTAGACACCCAATAAAATATGTGTTGAGTAAATGAAAACCATTTTGACAAGCACATTTAAAAATATAATAGCTAGGAAAATTGAATAGCTACATATTCTATTCTAGAAAAAAATTTACTTCTATATGTCTCCCCCAGAGAAACTGCCCCTTTTGTATTCAAGTAGAAAGTAGAAAGTATCCCTTTCTAAAAAATCAGATATAAAATGTTCTTCAGTAGGTGAAAGATAAAATCAGCTTTATGTAAGCAACACAAGTCTATTTAGCATGTAAAATGAACATATCAACAAATATCAATTTATATCAAGAGAATTATGTTGAGTGAAGAGCTAAGTTGTGAAGAGATGAGCAGTTTGAGTAAATACTATATACCTATGTATCCATATGTGCAACATATACTGTCTATGATAAACACATCTGAATGAAAAGTATAAAAATCATAGAATAATACACATCAACTACAGAAGGGAAGAAGGAAGGACAGAAAAGAGGGGTGTCAAGGGTTTAGCTGCAGTATTTTAGTTCTTTAAAAATAAGCTCTGGGTTTCCCTGTAGCTCAGCTGATAAAGAATCTGCCTGCAATGTAGGAGATCCCAGTTCAATTCCTAGGTCAGGAAGATCTGGAGAAGGGATAGGCTACCCACTCCAGTATACTTGGGCTTCCTTGGTGCCTCAGTTGGTAAAGAATCTGCCTGCAATGCGAGAGACCTGGGTTCCATCCCTGGGTTGGAAAGATTACCTGGAAGAGGGCATGGCAACCCACTCTAGTCCTTGCCTGGAGAATCCCCATGGACAGAGGAGCCTGGTGGGCTGTAGTCCCCGGGATTGCAGAGTCGGACACGATACAACTGAGTGACTAACACCCAAAATAAGCTCTGAAGACATGTCAGAAACACATTCTACAACATATACAATATATTTAGACATAATATAGTATACAATACAATCTATTTAATCTATTTCCACAACACAACGAAAATCAGAAACTCTTAACAGCATTTGTCTTTGAGGTATGGAATTGAGAATGGGGAATGAGAAACAGCAGCACCTTGATCACCATTTGATCACCATTTTCCCCTAAAATTATTTATGAGAAAGCATTACTTCCGTTTTTTAAATGACAAATTTAACATGCCTTTCTTCAGTCTTTGTCAGGGCAAACTGATAGGAGAGTAAAAACACTGAGGGCCTGAAAAACAGAATTAACAAGCTTAAAATATGTATCTATCAAACTCCTCTGAAAATAAAAGAGTACCTGCCATCAGGGCTCCCAGGAAACAGTGATGAGAACTGACCATATACCAAGCCATAAAAAAGGCTTCAGTATATTCACAAGGTATTAACCGAAACAGCATAAGATAGTTTTTCCATTTTCAGTTGGGAGGATGTACACTATGGGGCAAAGAAAGGAGAGTGAAGTCATAGGAGAAACAGAATGGTGATAAGGAGGTAGAGTTGGAAAGAAGAGATACTTGCTACTTCTTTCGCTAAAATACACTATAGAAATATTAGGGTCTTGAGGGGACTTCCTCGGTAGTTTAGTGGCTAAGACTCTGTGTTCCCAATGCAGGAGGCAACCTCTGATCGTGGAATTAGATCCCATATGCCACTACTAAGACCCAGAGCAGCCAAATAAATAGTTTTCAAAAGTGGCTCTTGAAAATGAGATTGAGAATATGATTGCATATGTTGAGGGATGGAGCATGGGGGCAGGAAGGTAAATACATGAATTACAGAAACATGGAAATGGTTAACAGTGGAATGTTTTTGATGGATATCTTCACTCCAAAAGTGAATTGATCTTTTCACTTTCACCAACATTTTCTTCGGCCATTTCCAAAGGTGCGCATGAAGATCCCATACAGTGAGCCTAGCCACGACAACAGGAAAATTGCAAAATTGAATGGAAAAGTACATGCCCCATCTCTCCAGCCTGTGAAGCATCTCATTCAAATTTGTGCTACAGCCAAATTACAACCTGCTACATGTCAGGGGCCTCCAGTTTGTTCAAGGACACCCAAACTGCAAAATCTGATTTACTGAAGTTTTTTACGAGTAAAATTTGGGAGCATTTTATTTTACTGAGGAATAATTGATGAATAGAGCTGTATTTAAAGGGTACAAACCTGATGATTTTATATACATAGATGTAGAATGATTACCGAGATCAAGGTCACTAATTTACTAATTTAATTAATTTTTAAATTTATTTATTTATTTTGGGCTGCACTAGGTCTTATTGTCAGGCGAGCTTTTCTCCAGTTGCAGAGTGTGGGGGCTACTCTAGTTGTACTGCGTGGGCTTCTCACTGCGGCGGCTTCTCTTGTTACAGAGCATGGGCTCCAGGGCTCGTGAGCCTCAGGAGTTGAGGCATGAGGGCTCAGTAGTTGCAGCTCCTGGGCTCAATAGCTGTGGCTCACAGGCTTAGTAGCTTTGCGACATACGGGATCTTCCTGCACCAGGGATTGAACCCATGTTTCCTGCAAAGACAGGCAGATTCTTTATGACTGAGCCACTAGGGAAGCCCTAATTTACTAATTTTAAAAATTGAGCTAATTACTGAAGAGGGAACTTAGAACCTTGATGTAAAATCTCATTTAGAATTCCAATTCCAATTTTGAAAATTGCAGCTTCATCAGGCTAGGAACTGAGTTGATAAAAACAGCAAGTTAAATAGCATGTGGATTTGATCAAATGCATAAAGATTTGTGCTTCTCAATCCAGGCTAATTTCCAGGAGCTCTAAAAAACTCCTGAACCCTCCTACACTGTTGGTGGGAATGTGAATTGGTACAACCACCATGGATAAAGCATGGAGGTTCCTTTAAAAACTAAAAATAGAACTATCATATGATCCAGAAATCCCACTCCTGGGCATATACCCTGAGAAAACCATAATTCAAAAAGATACACGCACCCCTATGTTCATAGCAGCAGTAGTCACAATAGCCAAGACATGGAAGCAATCTAAATGTCCATCAACAGAGGGATGAATAAAGAAGATGTGGAACATATATACGTGGATTATTACTCCGACATTAAAAAGAATGAAATAATGCTATTTGTAGCAAAATGGATGGACTTAGAGATTATCCTACTAAGTCAAGTCAGATAAATATATGATATCACTTATATGTGGAATTGAAAAAGGTGATACAAAATGAAATTTACAAAATAGAAAGACTTCAAAAACAAACTTCTGGTTATCAAAGGGAAAATGTGGGGGCGGGGGGCATAAGTTAGGAGCTTGGTATTAACATATACACACTACTATATATAAAATAGATAATCAACAAGGATGTACTGTATAGCATAGGGAATTCTACTCAATATTCTGTAGTAACCTATGTGGGAAAAGAATCTGAAAGAGAATGTATATATGTATATGTATAATTGAACCACTTTACTGTACAGCTGAAACTAATATGACATCGTAAATCACCTGTACTCCAATATAAAATACAAATTAAATTTTAAAAACTCCTGAGACTCAGGTCACACTGGAAACCTATTAATACAGCCCTCTGGGGATGGGGCACAGGCATTAGTGTTTTTGAAAGCTGCTTAGGTGACTGCATCCTACAGCCAAGACTGGTACCCACTGCTCTGGTTGCAAGTAGAGGAAAAGAGAATGGTTACATCACAGAAGTCTGCAGAAGCTTGACTCTTCAAAAAGTGTGTAAGGCTTCCCATTTCTGCACTCTTTTATTCTAGAGCAGCAGGCATTTCAGAAGTTCTGATTTTGCCCAGAAATGTGAACTGTTCTGTTTAGACTTCACGAAAGCACATGTGGGCGATGTCACCATGAAATCACTGGCCATCTGGCAATGCAACAGGAAGTTATTCTGGTTTCAAATTAAAGTGAAACAAGTAGGGTGAGGCGGCAATTAAAACTTATCAAAATAGCTTTGATGTTCTGAGGGGCACAGAAGAGTATTCATCCTTTCCAAAGGGATTTTTTTTCCTTCTTCCTATTACCACAGAAAAGATTTTTTAAGCTAAGATTCGATTCTATTATTTTAAGAAACAAAATAAACCCTAATACTTCAAAGACTTTAATAAAAACGTAAAGCTTTACTTCTTAGTCTCCTGTACATAAATCCAATTAATGCGAATTTGAAGGAAACATTGAAGCTTTAAAACTGAAACCGCTTTAAAATGTATGAAAGACTTAACAGGCACACGATCCAGGTGGGAACAGGAAGCATTCATGTAGGTAGGTGGGTGAGGGGAAAACAGCCTCTCTGTTTTTCCCGTCACTTGGTGAGGGGAAAATGGTCTCCATAATATGTTTTCACCATCACTTAAGGGGACGTGGTGTCTTGAGGTAATCACCGGAACATCATCTGTTCTGCAACCAAGAATGGGCTGTCTTGTTTACAGTCCACATCTCGCCCACTCCACACCTCTTCATAACTCTTGGCAATTACAGTGTCCTCCATTCCTATAATTTTGTCATCTCAAGAATGTCGTATAAATGGAATCATAGTCTGTAACCTATTGGGATCACCTTTTCTCACTCAACATAATTCTCCGGTGATTCATCCATGTTGTCGGTGTATCAGTAGTTTGTTCCTCGTGATTACTGAGCAGTTCTCCACAATGTGGCCGTCTCTCAGTCTGTCTTACTATGCATGTGAGGAAGGACATCTGGGTTCTTTCCAGTTTGAGGCTGTTACACGAATCAAGCAGCAGTAAAAATATTTGTGTACAGGTTTTTGCATGAATGTAAGTTTTCATTTCTCTGGGATAAATACCCATGGGTGCAATTGCTGAGTCAAATGCTAATTACAGGGTTTGGGGTTTTCTTTAAGAAACTGCCAAAGTGTTTTCCAGGGTGACTCTACCACTTGGCATTCCCTCCAGCAATGTGTGAGTGATCAAGTTTCTCCACACCCTTGCGAGCATTTGGTGTTATCGTTATTTTTTATTGTAGCCATTCTGATAAGTGTGTAGTAAGAGCTCATTGTGGTTTTAATTTGCATTTCCCTAATGTCTACTGACACAGAACATCTTGTCATGTAGTCTTCTTATGTTTGTTTTCTATATACTGTCCAGGTTTTCAGTTGTATTTAGCAGCAACAAGAAGCAAAGTACTCCATTACCTTTTATGGTGAGTCAAAATAGAATAGCAGTTAAGGCATCAAGTTCTGCTCTCACATGGCCAAGGTCCAAATCCTAGCTAAATTGAATTCTGGCTTTGCAAACTTGGTCAACCACTCTTTCCTCAGTTTTCCAAACTGCAAAATGGGAATAACACTCATCTTATTTTGAGGATTTAATTAAGGCAAAGCACTTCACGTACTATGGTCAATTATTTCTATTAAATAGAATTCATATGCCTTTTATGAGCCAACTCATTAGAAAAGACCCTGATGCTGGGAAAGATTGAAGGCAGGAGGAGAAGGGGACGACAGAGGACAGGATGGTTGGATGGCATCATCGACTCAATGGACAGGAGTTTGAGCAAGCTCCAGGAAATGGTGAAGGACAGGGAAACCTGGGGTGCTGCAGTCTATGGGGTCACAAAGAGTCAGATACGACTGAGCGACTGAACAACAGCAAAATACCTTTTATAAAATTGATTATATGATTTCACAAAATTTTAATATTTGCATCACATTCATCTGGTTTTTTAATATTACAGAAAACTATTTTGATGACAAACTATTTTTCCTTTTTAAAATGACCTTTCCTGGGTGTATCAAGATTGCCTGACATGAAGACTAAGGCATAGTAAAATCTTTGTTGACTCACCTTCATAAATGTCTGTTTATCTCCTTGTTTATACCAAAGGAATGAAATGGCTTTATAAAAAAATTAGGTTTCTTTCTGTTCATTCTGAAAAGTCAAGAAATTAAAAAATTAGAGAAGGTTGAAAATATAAAGGACTGATATTATAAAAAATAAAAACATTCCTGGAAAACCACACAATGATCAAAAGCTATTAGTGTTTTCGTGTTCTATTTCTAGAGTTTCTTGAATGGACAGCTCAGTATATCTCACTCAGTTTCCTTTAACTAAATTTTTGTTGTGTTAGTCACTCAGTCGTGTCCAACTCTTGGAGAACCCATGGACTGTAGCTCGCCCGGCTCCTTGGTCCATGGAATTCTCCAGGCAAGAATACTAGAGTGGGTTGCCGTTCCCTTCTCCAGAGGATTGCCCCAACCCAGGGATAAATTCGGGTCTCCCACATTGCAGACAGATTCTTTATCATCTGAGTCACCAGGGAAAATACTTGTTAAGCTTTCAATTATTTGGGTCAATGGTAGGCATGTCCATGAATTAATGACTTCAACATATAAAATGATCATTTACTCATTGTCAGGGATTGTGATGGAGGCTATGAACACACACAGATGCATAAGCAATGTCCTGTAGGGAATTTATATTCTGGTAGAATAGATTAAAACTTTCCTAGAAATAATCATGCTTTGAAGTAGAAGACGAGATACCAAAGGACATACAGGAAAACTCCAAGGTCTAGGGAATCAATTAGAAGTGAAATGAGATTTAAAAGGGGTAGAACTGGGACATGCAGAATTGGAAGAAAGGGCATTTTAGAATTAGTACAATCACAAAAATAGCAAAGTAGGATGCATCCTCAGGGCCCAGTGAGCAGTTCAGGTTGACTGGACCATAGTTGGCAGGAAGAAGGTTCATGAGAGAGAAAGCTGAGAAGACAGGTAAGGACGGAAAAGTCCAGAACATTTAATGAAATTAATCTAAAGAGCAGAGAGTCTATATAGTAGATAAATGGTGGGGGCAGGGCAGGGGGAAGTTCACTTAAAGTTTTGAGGCATGGAGCTGAGTGATATCACAGGAGCTAATCAAGTAGCACCATGGTTGGTAGAGGAAATACTGGATGGAGCCCACATACACGAAAGAGAAGAGAGTCAGAAATCTGAGCAAGGACTGTGGCAGTACGCCTAGGTATATGGAGGTAAGAGCCTGATCAGGACAGTCATAGTGGAAACAGAAGTATTGGACAGTCTGAAGCCACACAACTCAGATTCAATTGATAATTTGAGACCTATTTTGGGAGGGGGGCTTTGGACTTATTGACTTCCAAGTTCCCGATAGATTTCAGGTGCACCAGCTGGCAGAAAGCGGAGACAGGGTGGCAGAACAAGATCAGAGCTGAAAATCCATTGTTTACCTTGTATCTGCTATTAGTGATAATCTGGTAAAGTAAGCCTCTTTCTTTAGTAATATTTTTCTAATTTGTTTCTTGGGTATTCTTCTTTGATGAGTCATCTCAAGAAATCCTATTCAGATTTTAATCATAGTATTAAATGGATAAATTAATTTGGAAAGAATTCACTTTTAGTATGTAAGAATAGAATACTGCATTTTCCTATTAATGAACATCGGTATTCTCTTCAGTTATTTGTCTTCCTGCATTACCCTCAGTGAAGTTCTATCTTTCTTTCATGTCATTCTTATTTCTTACTAGGCTTGTGTGCATGTGTGCACAGTCATGGACTGTAGCCCACCAGGCTCCTCTGTCCATGGAATTTTCCAGGCAAGTATACTAGAGTGGGTTGCTATTTCCCACTCCAGGGGATCTTCCCAACCCAGGGATGGAACCTGAGTCTCCTGTATTGACAGGCAGATTATTTTCCACTGCGCCACCTGGGAAGCCCTTACTATGCTTATTCTTGGGTATTTTATACTTTGTAGTGATTTATGATTATAGATTTTCAAACCGTTTATTGGCATACAGAAAAATAACCAATTTGCATATTTCTTTTATAACTAACCAACTTACTGAACTTTCTCCATAGCTCTAAGAGCTTCTCTTTCCTCTTCTTTCTGATATTTATATTGATTTAATTTTCTTATTTCACATGATGACTAGAACAACCAGAGCAATTCTGGATAGTAGCAACTACTAAGGGAAGAAACACTAGGTATTTCCTTAGCCCTTGCATATTCAGAAAAGTCAGTATGTTTTCCTCATAAATGGAAAGCAATTTTATCTTACCTGTGCTATTTTTGGTTTGGGGTGGTTTTTTTTTTAAATTCTTACTCACTTTGCTTTTTAAACCTTAGTTTGCCTTTTTATTTCATCCTGTCATTTTTCAGACTTTTTCTTCCCTCTTTGTCATTCTGCTTTCATTCACTGAGATAGCATTTTCCTGCACTTTGTGGAGGAAGGCAAAGAGATTCCTGAAATTCTTCAAAACTTTGTGGAGATTATTCTCTTCCTCTAGCTTTATACCATATTTGATAGACCCTTATTTTTCTTCTGCTTCTCATTCTTCAATAAGATCCGCTCACACTTTTTGTCAACAGACAGAAGTGTGGACTGTCCTGGTCCCACTCTGTATATTTGTGAGAAGATGGAGTTCCCTTCTCAAATCTACCATTTGAGAGCAGGTTAAAATTCTGCTTGTCCACTTTCCAGTTTTTTGGGTCTTTTCAATTGTGATCTACTTGTGACATCTCACCCCTTGCACTTCAAAATTATGGAATCATTGAAAAGTTAATATCCTCACTAGGTACCTGTAATGGTTAATTTTTGTGTCAACTTGACTGGGCCAAGGGGTGCCCAGATATTTGATCAAACATAATTCTGGGTGTGTCCATGATGGTGTTTCTGGATAGGATTAACATGTAAGTGAGTAGATTGAGTAACAGAAGGGGATGACAGAGGACAAGATTTCTGGATGGCATCACTGACTCAGTGGACATGAGTTTGAGCAAGTTCCAGGAGATGGTGAAGGACAGGGAAGCCCAGCATGCTGCAGTCTATGGGGTTGCAAAGAATTGGACCTGATTTAGCGGCTGAACAATAGCAGACTGAATAAAGCGGATTACCTGCCCCAGTGTGGATGGGCCTTATCCAACCAGCTGAAGGCATGAACGAAGCAAAAAAACTGAGGGAGAAGGAACTCCTTTTGCCTGACTGCCTTCCAGCAGGGGCACTGCTTTTTTTCTCTGCCTCTGAACTCAAGGTGAAATACTGGCTCTTCAAACCTGCCAGCTTTAGACTTGAACACCACGTTCTGCTGAGTCTTCAGCTTGCCCACTTCAGCTCCTGGGACTTCTCAGTCTTCAAAATTGGGTGAGTCAATTCCTTATGAAAAAATCTCTTTCTATACACATTGCATTGGTACTGTTTCTCTGGAGAACCCTAATACGGCACTCCTACTGGCATTCTCCGATCTTGCCCCTCTGCCTTTGGAACATGACACGTGGAGTCTACACCTGCAACTTACTACCACCAGTTCTCCTGAGCCCTGCATTCTGTGCCATCACTCTCTGGAACGATAATCACCTCTGAGTCATAAAAATAAAAATGATAGTGATAATGTCTAATATTCATGGGAACTTATTAGGACTCAAGGGCTATGCGAAGGGCTTTATATACCTGTGTGGTTTGTGCTCAGGCGTGTCCGACTCTCTGTGACCCCATGACCTATAGCCCGCCAGGCTCCTCTGTCCATGGGATTTTCCAGGCAAGAATGCTAGAGTGGGTTGCCATTTTCTATTCCAGGGGATCTTCCTGACCCAGAGATTGAACCTGGGCCTTTTGCATCTCCTGAATTGGCAGGTGCAGTGTTTTACCACGGCACCACCTGGGAAGCCCTCTTTATATACCTACTTCTCAACTAATGCAAAAATATAGAAAGACAGGGGGTGGGGAGGAATGGAGAGCATCATGAGGAGCAAGAAGAATGAATCAGTGCTCTGGTTTTGAGACAGATCAGGAACTCTAGACTAAGTACCATCTACCCAATATTCCAATTGCTACAGATACAGGGTGTCTGAGGGCAAGAATCACTGGGATGGTAAAAAGCATATTCCTACCTCTTTTCGGGCAGTTTAGATACATGATGAATCTATGTCTGAGAGATTAGAGTCAGTGGAGCGAGACTGTGAACTCTGTAAGGGTGACTGAAATTGTATTTACTGAAAAATACATTCCCAATACCTTGCACCATGCCTGGCACAAGACAAGTGTTTACTATATTTTCCAATAACGTTTGTCAAATCTACTTTTCTGTTGGTTAAGATTCACCCCAGATTCTAATAAGTTGTATAACTATATTAATTTTCATTTAGGATAACTTTTCTAATTCTGTAGTTTCATAGTTATTTTAATGAGCAGTTGGGAGGAATTTTATATTTTTTTAAATCAGAAGTCACCTTAATGAATTTCATTTTTATTTCTTTGAGACTTTTTTTTATGTGAACCATTTCCAAACTCTTCATTGAGTTTGTTACAATATTGCTTCTATTTCATGTTTTGAAAAACATTTATTTCATGTTTTCAAGGCAGAGGGGATCATAGCTTCCCAACCAAAGATTGAACCTGACCCTCTGCTTTGGAAGGCCAAGTCTTAACCACTGGACCACCAGGGAAGCCCCAACCTTGACGAATTATAAGATATTGTATCAAAGCTGAGGAATGGCTTTACTACAGGTCAATAAGACTACACTTCATAAATGGAATCAGATGGTTAATGTATCGAAGTCAGAAATATGAAGGAGGAACATGATTTTGTGACTAATACTTCCATTGCTCAGAGTCCATTTCTTATCTGTACCATGAACAAAATTACATCCACCCCCTTGGCTTAGGGTGTGTGTGTGTGTACATGTGTTGGGGGAGGAGGGGCTATAATCTGTGTAAAACTGCTTTGCAGACTGTGCATCCTGTATATATTTTGGATGTTTTGGCTGCTATCACTAGAATCATTTTCTGTCTCATATGCTAACCTATGTACAACATCTTTCTGTGACCAAGATTGCAATCACAAACTTTGTCCAGTGTTCCCAGAAACCACAGTACAGTCTTATAGTCAATTTCTCCACCAGATTCAAGGGTCCTGCTCTCTTTGGCAGGGAGAGAGTTACTGTCAGGAAAATCTTACTGCTGGATTGAGGACAAACCATTAAAAAGTTGCATAAGTCTTTGTCAGCTTCAAGTTGTTGTCCCGCAGGTGTTTTGCTCTGTTGACACAGCTCATGTTTGCCTTGCTTTATTTATTGCTCTTTCTTTTGGAAGAAATCATGGAGAAAACAGGACTCATCCCACGGGCGGAAACAGTTTCTCTATTTAGCTGCTGAGCTCCTTGGGAAACAGGGAAGAAATCAATGAGATGCACGAATGAATATAAAGTATTCAGCATCAAAACACACTAAAGACAGCAATGAAGATGCAGACTAGAAGAACTTGTGCCTGAGGAACTCTGGAGTGCCTGGAAATGGAGAAGAAACGTGAAAGCCAATTTGCTTAATTTTAATTGAGAAAGCAATGCTTAACTTCCAGTCATGTTCAAGGCTCTGAGGAAGATACAGAGAGGAGTAAAACAGTTCCTGCCCTCCTGTTGTTTACAGCTGAACAGAGACAATGGAGTCAGCAAATCACAAAAAAGTGGCTGCCAGGACATTCCTGGCAGGTCGTGGTTAGGACTCTGTGCTTCCAGTGCAGGGGGCACGGGTTCGATCTCTGGTTGGGGAACTAAGATCCCACATGCTGCTTGGCCAAAAATAATAAAAAATAAACTTATGTGTCCTTGGTCTCATAATCCCAAGATTCTGTTTAAAAAAAAAAAGTGGCTGTCACCAGCATGCTACCCCCATTCTAGATCTTTACAATTATTAATTATATGAACATAATTTCTCAAACTGTGTATTTTCTTGAAAACACATGTTAAAATCTCATTCTCAAATAAAGAACTTAATGAGTTCAGTGAATAAAGTTTCAGAGAATAAGACTGAGTTGTCTGGGAAGAAATCAAGGTTTTAGGAAACCCAAGTAAGCTTCGGTCCAAACATCTGTCCCTGGGCTTACTGACGGCCCTTGGAAAGGCTGAGCATATAGGAAAGAGTCTTCTTTCTAATATGAAAGGCATATTTGTGTCCCGTGGAATGAGAGGTATGTGTGGTATGAGAGCGGGACCAAGGTCACGGCAGGGCTCCCAGCTCTAACGCATGTTTACTGACTTAGGTTCCTCTACATGGATCCTGGTTTGTTGGTTATTCACACTCACTTCTATGCACTTGTCCTATGGCACTTAATTATTCTTATAATTTTTAATTGTTCTTCCCTTTCTTCATCATTCTCTATCTTTGTTACAGTGGAGTTTCATTTCTTGAAGTCCATTCTATCTCATCTCCGTTTCAGTAACACGTTTTACAGACATGGTTCAGCAGTTTTCTGGTTTTTTTTTTTTTTTTTTTTTTTTTTTTTACTTCTTAGACCTTTTAACTCTTTGATGAAATAAAGGCTTGAAATTTTTATACAATTTGTAAAAACAGATGCATTTTCAGTCTGAATAGATGTCATATATTTGGTGACTTGACAGAGTAGAAATTTAAAGCCTCCTTAAAAAAATTAAATATTCAGAAACACAAGCTTTATAAGCAATCACTCATCATCTATCTGCTAATTACCCGACAAGGCTAATATCTGTCTAATTTTTAAAGCAAGATATATGTGAAGTGCAGAAATCTGAAGCACACATTTTGATAAATTTTGACAAACATGTAAGCCCATGAAACCACCACCCCAATCACAACGAACATTTCCATCAGTCTGGAAATTTCTCTCATCTCTTCCAGTTAAGCCTCAACACCCAGGGGCAATTACTGTTCTGACTCCTATCACTATGGACCCATTTTGCCTGTTCTTTAACTTCCTCTGTACAAGGACACGGTTCTTACATTTTTGTGACTGTCTTCTTTCACTCCACATCCTGTTTTAGAGATTGGTCGGTATGGTTGGATATGAATATACTGCATTCTATGAATATGCCACAATTTGTCCTTTCAACTGTTGACGGATCTTTGGGTTATTTCCAGTTTTCGACTGTTCTTAATTAACATTTACAACTAACCCAAGTCCACTTTCAAGTAGTTCCCTCACAGACACCCACTGATCAATTCTTGGCTGCATACCTGATAGGGACCTTCTGCAGGCATCTGGATTTCTCTTTTTCTGCAAAATTTTCTTCTCTGTTCCTCTGTCCTAAATATTCTAGTTCCCATGGTCTCTCTGGACCCTCAGTGCCATCTTCTCAGTTCAGGAAGTCAGCTGGGTTTTGCCTGGTTTTCTCTCTGTGTGTGCTGAAGTTGAAAAGCTCTCAAACTGTCAAGCTCATAAACTCGGTCAGCAGCCATGGCACACCCCTCGTTTACTTTTTGCTTCTGAGCAATCCCTGTCCTTTGCCTGTTGCTCAATGTCTTCAGTCATTGCTTCCTCTGTTTTGTCTGGGTTGATTTACTGATTCATTTATCAATTTTCTGGTTGTTGTTTGGTTGTTTCAGCTGGTAGTGTAAAACTGGGCTGGAAGCAGAAGTTTGTGTTTTATCGTTTTTGATGCTATTTCAAATGGGTTCTTACGCATTCGTTTTCCATTTGCTTGTTTCTAATACCCGGACATGCAACCGATTTTTTCCTGTCTTGATTTCCAAACAAGTACGGTTTTAACAAGATCATTGGATCATTGGATTAAGGGAACAAGAAATCACAGATGAATGGACAAATTACTACCAAAGCTACATGGAGGAGATGGGACTTGAAAGACACATAGAATATACTGTAGATAAAAGCTTCAGCATGAACAAAGCACAGAAGAAGGCATAAGCAAGGATTTCAAGTTATGCAATTTGAATGAAAGTTGGATTATGAGTAGAGGATTTGAGAAAACAAGTCTCTACACATATGATGGGCTTCCCAGGTGGCACTAGTGGTAAAGAACTTGCTTGCCAAAACAGGAAAGGCAGGAGACAAAGGTTTGATCCCTGGGTCTGGAAGATCCCTTGGAGGAGGAAATGGTAACCCACTCCAGTATTCTTGCCTGAAAAATCCCACTGACAGAGGAGCTTGGTGGGTTACAGTCCACAGGATCACAAAGAGTCAGACACGACTGAGGGACTAAACACACAACAGCAACATATACAATGCATGTGTGAATACTCAGTTTCTTCTCTCCTCAGCTTCAAGAGCTTCTGTTCCCTCTTCTTCCTGATATTTATATTGATTTCATTTTCTTATTTCACATGACAAGAACAACCAGAGCAATTCTGGATAGTAGCAATTACTAAGGGAAGAAACACTAGGTATTTCCTTGCCTGCATGCTAAATCACTTCAGTCGTGTCCAACTCTTTGTGACCCTACAGATTGTAGCCCACCTGGCCCCTCTGTCCATGGGATTCCCCAGGCAAGAATACTGGAGTGGGTTGCCATGTCCTCCTCCAGGGGATCTTCCTGATCCAGGGATAGAACCCATATTTCCTGGGTCTCCTGCATTGCAGGAGGATTCTTTACGCTGAGCCACCGGGAAAGCCCTACATATATGATATATAAAACTTCTGTGCGAGAGCCTTCATGGATCCTCCCAACCAGGTGAAGTCATTTGAAATAAGCTTAATTTCTCTTGCATCAAGTGCTAACAATTCTAATCAACTTTTTGTTTGCCTTTTCCTGCAGTGTTCGTCTTCCCTACTAGGCTGAAAATTCAGTAAGAACAGGAATCATGATTGTTTGTCTCACTGTTGTATTTCCAGCATTTAACAATGAATAGTAACTGAATGAATAAGTGGAACCAGGATAAGAAGTCTGAATTTGACTTCATATCCAATCAAAGTCTTTAAAAGTATGTGCTTTAGGAGAATGATTTAGGGAGATTTTTCTGGCAGCATGTAGTGAACGAATTAGAGAGGCAAGGATGAAGAGAAGCTATTGGAATAGTTTAAACAGGAGGCAAGGTAAGCCTGAACCAGTGATGTCACAGAATTCGGAAGGAAATAGACACAAAGCATTTTGTAGAGGGCAAACCAACAAAACATGAAAATCAAGGAGGAGAAGGAATAGGGGAGTCATTTATAGACCTGATATTTTGAGAGTGGGGAATTAGGAGGAAAACAGTGCCATTTATAGGAATGGCAATCTAATAGGAAGAGCTGGTTTGAGGGGGTGGCTGTCAATCTTGAGTGTTAATTATCTATGAGCTTTTTAAGTGGATCTATTGATCATGCAATTGGAAACAGCGTGGAGAAGAGAGCTTCTTCTCTCTCCCAGAAGAGAGCTGTGGGTTAGGGACACAGACATAAGAATCATCTTCTAAAGGGGAAATGTAGCCCCAGGGAATGATGAAATTCTAGAGAGAGAGAAGAGAAGGAGGAAGAGGAGAAGCCCAAAGAGAGTTTCTGGAGCATCAACTTTTCCGAGGCAGGAGAAAGTCAACAAAAGATATGGACATATAAAGGTTTCTAAAGCTGGAAGTGTGTCACATCATGAAAGGAGTGAGTTTGAAGCCACCTAACTGAATATGCGGGGAGCTTGAGCAACGTAAAGACAGAAAGGGCCATTGGCTTTGATCATTAGATCATGAACAAACTTCAGGGTAACAATACATGTATTCTAAGGAATGATCCATTAAGGCAAAGGATGGGGCATTATTACCCCCACTGTGTAGATGAAGTAGCAGAATCTCAGAGGGTTCAAGTGGTTTTCTCAAGGCCACACACACAGGAAGCCTCACAACTGGATTTTACCCCAATGTCATCCCTGATACCTCCTCGAAACACCACACTGCAACCTATCCTTTCTAAGATTCTTCAGAAAAATGTATTTGTTCTCAGACTTATAGTCATTTTAATTCATCTCATTATTGCCTATTTCCCTAGTTCAGTTCAGTCGCTCAGTCATCTCCGACTCTTTGCAACTCCATGAATCACAGCACGCCAGGCCTCCCTGTCCGTCTCCAACTCCCGGAGTTCACTCAGACTCACGTCCTTCGAGTCAATGATGCCATCCAGCCATCTCATCCTCTGTCGTCCCCTTCTCCTCCTGCCCCCAATCTCTCCCAGCATCAGAGTCTTTTCCAATGAGTCAACTCTTCGCATGAGGTGGCCAAAGTACTGGAGTTTCAGCCTTAACATCATTCCTTCCAAAGAAATCCCAGGGCTGATCTCCTTCAGAATGGACTGGTTGGATCTCCTTGCAGTCCAAGAGACTCTCAAGAGTCTTCTCCAACACCACAGTTCAAAAGCATCAATTCTTCGGCGCTCAGCTTTCTTCACAGTCCAACTCTCACATCCATACATGACCACTGGAAAAACCATAGCCTTGACTAGACGGACCTTTGTTGGCAAAGTAATGTCTCTGCTTTTGAATATGCTATCTAGGTTGGTTGTAATTTTCCTTCCAAGGAGTAAGCATCTTTTAATTTCATGGCTGCAGTCACCATCTGCAGTCATTTCCCTAGACCTGTGAAAACATTTGGATCTTGCTAATATAAAGATTGATATTAGGATTTTGCTGGTGGTTCAGTGGTTAAAAATCTGCCTGTCAATGCAGGGCACATGGGTTCAGTCCCCGGTCCGGGAAGATCCTACATGCCTTGGGGGCAACTAAATCCGTCCACCACCACTACTGAGCCTGCCACCCTCCGCAAAGAAGCCAGTGCAATGAGGAGCCTGTGCAGCACAGCTAGAGAAAGCCCATGCACAGCAATGAAACCCCAGAGCAGCCAAAAATAAATTAAAAAATTTTTTTTAAAGATTGATATTAGCTATTGTCAATAAGTTAGAAGGAGTGAAGGCTCAAAATCCTTGTTTACCATCATAAGGTGTTGTCTCTTGAAATAACACAAGTATATAAATATTAGGGGATTTCTTTCTCTATTGGAGCAGAGAATACCAACTAAAGGGAAAGGTTGAATTTTTCTCATCAATTCTGTAAGTTTCCTTAGGTTTAAACCTGATAAAGGACTCAGGTAGGTATTAACTTACTTCATCTAATTAGTGACTTATAGTTATTATCTGAAAAGTCATATAAGAACATAAAAACCCACTTTATTATAGTACCATAAGGCCCAGAGCAGCATTGAGCTTATTGTCTCAATGTTATTAAACATACATCCTGAAAGACACAGGTGTGTGGCATGGGGTGGAGATAAGTCTCAAAGAATTCTGGTTTACTAAGTTACCTTTTATTTTTTTAACCTTAAGAAAGAAACTCATAGGAGATAGTTAAGGTGATAGGCTTGGTTGCTGTCTTAAGATATTAACTTGGGGACTTCCCAGTGGTACAGTGGCTAAGACTCAGCACTCCCAATGCAGGGGCTTGGGTTCAGTTCCTGGGTGGGGAACTAGATCCCACATGTTGGAACAAAGGGTCTGCATACTGCAAGTAAAGATCCCACGTGCCACAGTGAAGATCAAAGAGTCCACGTGTTGCAACTAAAGACCCGGCACAGCCAAATGAATATTTGTTGTTGTTTTTTTTCCTAAAAGAAGCTAATATGAGATGATAATATGTGCTGTTGTCATCTTCCAAAACTTCTGAAACAGATAAGTAGATAAACAAACAAGAAAATAACTGTCCAACCTGCAGAATCTGTTGTTGGAATCTGTGAGTATAAGTTTGGGTCTGCTGATTTCTATGATGGACACTTACAGGCAGGAAGAACTGACCCCATCACAATCAATAGTCGTTAAGAGGCCAAAGAGGCTCACGCTTAGTTCACGCTTTAGAAAAGAGTTGCAGGTATTGTCCCAAAGGCTTGATATCAAGGCCTCATGGAAGGCAGCTGGTCTGAGCGAGAGGGAGTTCTTTATCATGAGCTAAGAAAGGTGTGGGCATGTTCTGAAAGATAGGCGTAAACTGTCTAACTAGTGCCCCAGCGTGTAAAGCTCACACCAGAATTTTGGGTAGTTTCATCCTTCTTTGAGAGGCTCCATTTGCTGGGTATGCTGACCCCTTTGACTAGCACTACAATTTCATTATGAATTGGTATGATTTGTCAGAAGAAAATAAAGATAATTTTAAGAGCATCTCCATGGATATTCACTTTTCCCTATTTCAAAAAGTAATGAGACAAGGCTACAGGCTGGGTTCCATTTTGGTCAAACTGCAAATATGTGACATTTTAGGAATCTTGGGCTATTTTATTCTTCACACCCATTTAATCACGGTTTGGTTACTGGGGTTTGGTGGAATAAAGCAGTGCTGTAGATTCAGGGCAGTTCTGTTTCTGGGATTTTGTAACAGTTATGGTTTTAGGAGAGAATGGAAAAAATAAACACACTTAGTAACTCAAAGGCCAGCTGCTTGAAAACTGGCTTGGACATTCTGAATTCATCACCATGACTTTTTCTATTTTCTTCTTGTTGTTGTCCTAAATTGTAAACAGATTTGTGTGGATTCTTCTCTTGTATATTTATGTTTGGGGAAGAAGCAGGCTGGGGCATTCCTCTTTTCTGCATTTATATAAACTTCAAAAATCTAAAAATATAAGGTCCAGATTTTCTACTGACTAAAAACTAAGAGCAAAGAATTGAAAGAAATGTAATTGATTATGGGTAACTTTTCCTTCCATTGTAAATGAACCTAGTTAACAGTATCCTTCACCCTAAATAACACCCTCTGGTGTGTCAAAGCAGAGAAGGCAATGGCACCCCACTCCAGTACTCTTGCCTGGAAAATCCCATGGACGGAGGAGCCTGGTAGGTTGCAGTCGATGGGGTCGCGAAGAGTCGGACACGACTGAGGGACTTCACTTTCACTTTTCACTTTCATGCATTGGAGAAGGAAACGGCAACCCACTCCAGTGTTCTTGCCTGGAGAATCCCAGGGACAGGGGAGCCTGGTTGGCTGCCATCTATGGGGCTGCACAAGACTGAAGCGACTTAGCAGCAGCAGCAGTGTGTCAAAGAGCTTTAGAAGATATTAATTTAGATGCAGAAACCTCAACTGTGTGGACTTGTATTATAAGGGAGCAAGAGAAATGTTTTTTAAAAATATATTTGTTTGACTGTGCCAGGTATCATCTGGGGCATACAGGATCATTTTTAGTAGTGGGATCTAGTTCCCTAACCAGGGATCAAACCAAGGCCCCCCTGCACTGGGAACATGGAGTCTTAGCCACTGAACCAACACATACATAATTTTGGAGAAGCAGTAAAAATGAAGGTACTGTGTATATTTGGGAGGCAACTCACCAAAATTTATTCTTTTCTTCTGCTTAAAGTACTCTGACATTTATTTTTTTTGGGGGGGGGGGCGGGGGCAGGTAATCTCTTTGTGAATCTGTTATGAATTAGTCATGAAATTATAGCAATTACAGTGGAATTGATCCAGGCATGGGTCTGATTGGCTTAAACCCAGAACATTCTATCTTTCTGGCCATAAGGATTACTTAGGGACAAAGATCATCAATTTTGGATCAGTGAGACATGTCTATACAGAGTGTAAGTCTTTGGAGAAGTTATTTCCCTCACTCTTCTCACTACTCCCTCTCCTCTCACCAAATTCTTCCTCTGATGGAAAGGTCTGGAATAACTAGAGCTATTGTTACAACGAATGAATCTGGCCTTAAGACAAACTGAGTCACTGGGTGGAGGGGAGGGTAGACATAAGAAGGAAACAGATAACAGGAGTAGGTGCCTACTTGGCCTTAAGAACCCTGAGTCCAGTCGTGGATTATCCAGTTACATGAACCAATAAACTCCCCACTCTTCTACTCTTTGGTTAAGTCATTTTGGGCCAAGGTTTCTTCTACTTGCAACCAAAAGCATCCTGATAGCTCCAAAGGGGTTGAATTACAATGTCGTCATTGGAAATTTCCAATAGAAATTTCTGTGACGATGAACATAGTCCATAAATGCACTGATCAATATGGTAGCTACATGTGTCTACTGAGTTGCAGGTGGTGACTGAGGAACTAAGCTTTCAATTTAATTAGTTAAAATTAAAATTTCAATACAGCTATCCCCGCAGAGTAGGAAATGGCAACCCACTCCAGTATTCTTGCCTGGAGAATCCCATAGTCAGGAGCCTGGCAGGCTACAGTCCATAGGGTCGCAAGAGTCGGACACAACTTAGCGACTAAACCACCACAGTAGCTACTATTTTGGACACCACATCACTAGATGTCTTTAAGACCTCTGATAGTTCTAACATTGTATGATTTTATGAGTGTACTCAGTGCATATAAATAACACCCACAAATAGATCCAAATGTTACCTAAACTAAAATCTGTTGCCAGTACACACAAGACATCTGATTTCCAGTAAAATTGGATATATTAGACTTATGTGTCCATTTAAAGCTGCTGCTATAGCAGCTAATTTATGAGCAGATGATAAAAAGACCAACGTGCACTACTTCTTTCCATATTAGACATTTTATAGCTGGGAAGACTTGGACAAAATACACAAACTCTCTAACAATATTTTGAGGATTAAGTGAGATAATGCATGTAAAAGATTCGGGATAGACTCTTGCCCAGAGTAAATGTCAGTGAATGGCAGCTGTATCTGCTACCACCACTATTGCTCAAGACGGACACTGATGACCAAATGTCACTCCCACGCCCTTAGTATCTAGAAACACCTTTATCTGAGTAGACTAGTGATAGGTTACTGAGATACTGAGATTGGAAAAGGCTTAGAGAGCAAGTCATCCAAGGAGATATATTAATAGTTGCAGAGGGTTAAATTAAGTATCAGCCATCAAAGTGACCAGGAAGTTAGTATAGGACAGAAATTAAAACCAAGACCTCCTGGCTTGAAATTCACGGCCCTATGTATTTCCTTATTGTTGTTTAGTCACTAAGTCACGCCCAACTCTTCTGCGACCCCATGGACTGTAGCCCGCCAGGCTCCTCTGTTCATAGGATTTCTCCAGCAAGAATACTGGAGTAAGTTGTCATTTCCTCCTCCAGGGGATCTTCTGGACCCAAAGATTGAACCTGCGTCTCCTGCATTGGCAGGCAGATTCTCTACTGCTGAGCCACCAGGAAAGCCCTATAAAAATAAATAAATAAAATGAAGTTGCTCAGTCGTGTCCAACTCTTTGCGACCCGTGGACTGTAGCCCACCAAGCTCTTCTGTCCATGGGATTCTCCAGGCAAGAACACTGGAGTGGGTTGCCATTTCCTTCTCCAGGGGATCTTCTTTATTTGATTTCACAATTTTCTAGATTTTTCAAACTTCCTAGAATTCTCTATTCACCTTAGCAAACAAGTTAATACTGGTGATTTATGGAAAACTCCATCTTTTACAATAAGATAAGCTTCTCAAGACCTTTTAATCTCAAGGCTGTCTCTAGATTCACTCTTTAAGAAGTGATCATAGACTTTGGCTGTCAAGGTTATTGAATGTTTGAAGCATAGTTGTTTGAAAATGAAGTGAAAGTGAAAGTTGTTCAGTCATGTCCAACTCTCTGCGACCCCATGGACTGACTATACAGTCCGTGGAATTCTCTAGGCCAGAATACTGGATTGGGTAGCCTTTCCCTTCTCCTGGGGATCTTCCCAACCCAGGGATAGAACCCATGTCTCCCACATTGAAGGTGGATTCTTTACCAGCTGAAGCCCAAGGATCCTGGAGTGGGTAGCCTATCCTTTGGGGATCTTCCTGACCCAGGAATCAAACCAGGGTCTCCTGCATTGCAGGTGGATTCTTCGCCAACTGAGCTATCAGGGGAAATATTTCAAAATTCAACACTGTTCAGATCTCTTTCTCTATATTAAAAAAAATTTTTTTTTGAGTTCTTAGTACTGTATTATTATGGTCAAAGGCAGAATTAGAACATAAATCCCTTACCAGATCACAGATTTTCCTCTTCCCTCTCTTGTTGAAGGGCTACCCTTTTTTTGTTTTCAAAATAGAGCAAACAAGGTCTAAAACCAAAATCCCTGCCGATTTAATATTCAGCAAGATTTAATAATAGCTCATCTATGGGTCAAGATGACAGAACACAGCCCACCCACAATTTATTACTAAATAAGCTCCACACCTCCAAGCTTAGAAGGTTCAAAGTCATTCCAATTCTTCTCTCTGATTTTGCAGCTGAATTACCTCATTAAAAATTATTATTAGATTGCTATTCCTATCAGATTGTGATCAATATTTTACGGCAGGAAGATCTGAATGAGAAGGTGAGACTCCCACATGAGTTAATTTTGCATTATATTGCTTCTATAGCTTTAAGATTTGTATCTTTTAAGCTACTCTATGAAATTAAGTACAAGTGTTTTGAAGGAAATATCTGATTTGCAAAGACTTCTCTGTCCATGGGTGTAAAAAAAGGAAAAACGTATTCCTAGGGCTGCCACATTTCTTCCCTTCTCATAAGAAAATTTAAGAGAGGGGCTTCCCTGGTGGTTCAGGGGCTAAAACACTGTGCTTCCAAAGTAGGAAGTCTGGGTTCGATCCACGGTCAGGAAGTTAGATCCTACACATCGCAACTAAGAGTTCACATGCTGCAACTGAAGATTCAGCATGCTGCAATTGAGACACGGTGCAGCCAGATACATAAATAAATATTTTTAAAACAGAAAGTTTAGAGGAACAAACTTTTTTTCCAAATAAATGTGTACCTTTGTCAATTAGGGGTTAAATTGGCTTTGAGTGACTAGAGTGGAAACTAATGATAAATTTCAGAATAATTTCTGGGAAGTGTCACCCAAGTTCCAAAAAGGATACTGTAAGTTTTTAGAACATAATCCAATGGGAAGTTGGGGACATTCAATATTTCAAACATATTTAAAATATTTATTTCTTGGCCGTGCCATGAAGCATGTGGGATCTTTGCTCTCCTGCCAGGGATCAAACCCATGCCTCTGGCAGTGGAAGCACAAAGTCTTGACCACTGGACTTTCAGGGAGGTCCCCTCGATCAAGCTTAAAGTTTGAATGATACTGGCTCAAACATGTTTTTAAAACACTATATGGGCAACAGCATATGTTGCCCATAATTCAATTCATGGGCAACAGCACAAAATAAAATAACAGATTCTAGAAATATAATAATGAAGGTTATATGAAAAACTTTAAAATGTAAAGGACTAATGCACATGAAAGGCTACCAGGCATATTCAGGAGGATATCTGAATAATGATAGCCAAAAAAATGTCCTATTGGAAAAATAAATGTGATGGTTGATATACATACATGAAGGACGCAATAGGTCAATGTTAATCATATCCTCCATTGCATTTTTTCACTTTGAAAGCACTGAGAGATCCAGTAGTGAGTCATAATGGTTACTTCCAAGTGAGATCAATTTTGAAGGAGCCCTATTTCTGAGACTAACTGATAAATGTCATTTGTAATGGGAAACATTTGCTTTCTGGCTAGTTAAGAGCATTTAGGTAGACAGTAATGCATTGCAGCTGAAGGGTGGAGCTCCTCTAAAAAGAAGTATATTTTTTCTTTGCCAAATATAATGAAAAAAGTACAACTTCCAACTGCCCCACTATTGATACTCATTCAAGAAAGATTCTTGCAATATGACTCTTTCACAGGAAAGAAAAAACACTGGAAAATCAGAAGAGCAGATTATTACAGTTCAATAAACAGTGAGGAGTTTTAAGAAGAATAATCAAGATTTATCACTATAGAAACGAAGACACAAGTGAAAACAAAGAATAGATACGGTTTACAGGAAAGTCAGTGTATTTTTACACACACGTTAGAATGGGCTAATTTTTGTTCTAGTTAAAAAAATAAATAAATAAATCCTAAATAAATCCTAAATCTCAGGTGCCCTAGACAATAACTTCTTGTTATTTTTCATTTGCTCCATGTCTGATGTGGGTTTGGAAGGCAGGTGTGCTCCTCTGTGTCACCAGTACTTCCCTGATCAACGTGGGAAGGGGGTTAAAGCTCTACAGTACCTGCCCCGGCAAGGAAATGCCTCCGCTTACAAGTGACACATGTTCCTTTCATTGGCCAAAGCCAGTCACATGGTCATGACTAATTTCAATATAGTGAAGTGCAATTCTATCATATGCTTGCTTGGAGCAAGGAGATCATCTTTGTGAACAGTTTTAATGGCTATCACATCACCTTTTTGTGTAGTTTTTTTTTTTTTTACTTTTTTAGTTTGTATTGGGGTATTGCTGATTAACAATGTTGTCAGGTTAACAGTGAAGATGCTCAGCCATACATATACGTGTATCCAGTCTCCCCCAAACTCCCCTCCCATCCAGGCTGCCACATAACATTGAGCAGAGTTCTCTGTGCTATAAGTAGGACACTGTGGTTATCCATTATAAATACAGTAGTGTGTACATGTCCATCCCAAACTCCCTACTGTCCCCTCCCCCCAACCTTACCCCCTGGCAACCACAAATTCATTCTCTAAGTCTGTATCACATCATATTTGATGAAAGAAAAACTGGTTGTAGATAAGGACTATTACATGCAAGGTGAGTCCGACAACCAGAATCACAACAGTCCAACATGTAAGGAGAATACCAACAATAGGAAGGTATTTAGTGTCTTCAAAAGCATAACTTTCACAGTTACTGCTAATCAATATATTAACACTAGAATCTAGAAAACATATCATGTAGGTAGAACAGAAGGATACAAGTAGTTGTGACAAATGGTCCCAACATATATTTCAGGCAAAACTAGACTGGTCTGCTAGTACCATATATTCTCCATATGCTTAGTTAGCAAGTCAAAGACATTTTCTAATGAATTTATTAGGAAGCATGGTCTTTGTTTGACTTTTTTTATTTTTTTAACCCAGAGGAAATCTTCACCCTCATTGGGAGCACAGATAAAATCTCAGGCAGTACCATGGCCTACAAAGCAAACTGGATCTGAGCCTCTCGGACTGGGATTGGAGGCCCAATATTCCCTCAGTGGGCCTGAAATATTGCAGAAACCCTGGAAAATGCTAGATTGCTGCTTCAAGAACACTTTTCAAAGGAAAGAAGTTGTCTCTTTGTCAAACAATGCAAGTTTTCATTTCAAAAAGCCAAGAATTATGGATGGACATAGAGACTGTCATCAGTTCAGTTCAGTTGTTCAGTGGTGTCCGACTCGTTGCGACCCCATGGAATGCAGCACACCAGGCTTCCCTGTCCATCACCAACTCCTGGAGCTTGCTCAAACTCATGTCTATCGAGTCAGTGATGCCATCCAACCATCTCATCCTCTGAAGTCCCCTTCTCCTCCTGCCTTCAATCTTTCCTAGCATCAGGGTCTTTTCCAATGAGTCAGTTCTTTGCATCAGGTGGCCAAAGTATTGGAATTTCAGCTTCAGCATCAGTCCTTCCAATGAATATTCAGGACTCACTTCCTTCAGAATGGACTGGTTGGATCTCCTTGCAGTCCAAGGGACTCTCAAGAGTCTTCTTCAACCTCACAGTTCAAAAGCATCAATTCTTTGGTGCTTAGCTTTCCTTATGGTCCAACTCTTACATCCATATGTGACCATTGGAAAAACCATAGCTTTGACTAGATGGATCTTTGTCAGCAAAATAATGTCTCTGCTTTTTAATATGCTGTCTAGGAGACTGTCATACAGAGTGAAGAAGGTCAGAAAGAGGAAAACAAATATCATATATTATCACTTATATGTGGAATTTAGAAAAATGGCACAGATGAACCTATTTACAAAGCAGCAATAGAGACACGGATGCAGAGAACAAATTTATGGATCCCAAGGCGGGGAGGGAGAGAGGAATGAACTGAAAGGTTGGGATTGACATATACACACTACATATAAAATAGACAACTACTGAGAACCTGTTGTACAGGGAATTCTGCTTAGTTCTCTGCAGTGACCTAAATGGGAAAGAAATCTAAAAAAGAGGGAATATATGTTTATGTATAACTGATTCACATTGCTACACAGCAGAAACTAACAACGTTGCAAAGCAACTCTAATAAAAATTAATTTTTTTAGAAGTCAAGAATTACAAGAGTGACAATGGGACTTTCAGTTCATTTCTATGTTAATCTACTTACTATGTTTTTGCAGCCATGAAATTAAAAGACGCTTACTCCTTGGAAGGAAGGTTATGACCAACCTAGATAGCATATTCAAAAGCAGTGACATTACTTTGCCAACAAATGTCCATCTAGTCAAGGCTATGGTTTTTCCAGTAGTCATGTATGGATGTGAAAGTTGGACTGTGAAGAAAGCTGAGCACCAAAGAATTGGTGCTTTTGAACTGTGGTGTTGGAGAAGACTCTTGAGAGTCCCTTGGACTGCAAGGAGATCCAATCAGTCCATTCTAAAGGAGATCAGTCCTGGGTATTCTTTGGAAGGACTGATGCTAAAGCTGAAACTCTAAAGGAATGGACAGAGGATGAGATGGCTGGATGGCATCACTGACTCGATGGACGTGAGTTTGGGTGATCTTTGGGAGTTGGGGATAGACAGGGAGGTCTGGCATGCTGCAGTTCATGGGGTCGCAAAGAGTCAGACACAACTGAGCGACTGAACTGAACTGAACTAACAGGTAGCACAATATGTACCCTCCAATTTAATTATGTGATTCTTGGGACAGTATTATTTGCATCTGTGACTGTGCTATATAGACCGTAGTATAATATATGTGTATATGTGTATGACTGAGACACAGTTTCACAAAATCTAACTTGTCTTTACTCCATACATGGAAATTAAAATTACACAAAATTAAAAGATGCTTGCTCCTTGGAAGAAAAGCTATGACAAACCTAGACAGCATATTAAAAAGCAGAGACATTACTTTGCCGATAAAGGTCTGTATAGTTAAAGCTATGATTTTTCCAGTAGTCATGTATGGGTTTGAGAGCTGGACCATAAAGAAGGCTGAGTACCGAACAATAGGTGCTTTTGAATTGTGATGCTGGAGAAGACTCTTGAGAGTCCCTTGGACTGCAAGGAGATCCAACCATTAAATCCTGAAGGAAATCAATCCTGAATATTAAACCTAAAGGAAACCATTAAATCCTAAAGGAAATCAATCCTGAATATTCACTGGACTGGTGCTGAAGCTGAAGCTCCAGTACTTTGGCCAACTGATGACAATAACTGACTCATTAGAAAAGACCCTGATGCTGGGAGAGATTGAGGGCAGAAGGAGAAGGGGGCGACAGAGGATAAGATGGTTGGATGGCATCACCAACTGAATATACATGAGTCTGAGTAAACTCTGGGAGATAGTGAAGGACGCGGTAGCCTGTCTACCCTGTCTACCCTAGGGTAGTCCATGGGGTCACAAAGAATTGGACATGACTGAGAGACTGAACAACACCATGCAATAATTCTGACAGGTTCTTTTCTATACTTTTTTAAAAATGCTGATTTCAACCCACTACATTGTTTCACTAAAGGATCACGACCTCCGTCTGAAAATCCTGATTTGAGGGAAGTTTCTAGTTGGTCTGCCCTAGGGATCTAGCCTGTGAAATATTTCTCCTGGTGGTTTGATTTAGGACATTGACTGAGCACCAATTGTCACCGATCGTGTTTGCAGACAGATGATATCAGACTGGAAGATGTAGCTAACATAGCCTTAGTAGGCTGCAACAGTGGATCCAAGAAAACAGGCTGTGTTTTCAAAAAGTTAAAGGTATAACCCTACACTACATTAAGCGATGTAAGTCATATATCCCCAATAGGGGACATATTTTAAAATTTGTTTCATCTTTGTAGAAGGAGTTATGATTTGAAAATAGAACATATGGGAAAGATTTCAGGATTTTAATTTAGTACAAGCAGGATCCAAGTCATCAGGGTTAAGTGACTGCCAAAATAACCAGGTGAAAAGCAATCAGACGAAGAGTCCCTGAGAACCTTTCCTGAGGCCAGAGTTTACCTGGCTGTTTGCATTTACTTCTCAAGCACATTTTAACCAGAGGGACAATGACAAATTAGAACAAGGACACATGAGGTAGGGGAAGAACCACATCACATGAAGGACAGTTGAAGGAGTGCAGGGTGTGGAATCTGAAAATGCAAGACTTAAAGGAATTTCCAGTGGTCATGTATGGATGTGAGAGTTGGACCATAAAGAAGGTGGAGCGCTGAAGAATTGATGCTTTTGAACTGTGGTGTTGGAGAAGACTCTTGAGAGTCCCTTGGACAGCAAGGAGATCCAACCAGTCAATTCTAAAGGAAATCAGTCCTGAATATTCATTGGACGGACTGATGCTGAAACTGAAGTTCTAATACTTTGGCCACCTGATGCGAAGAACTGACTCATTGGAAAAGATCCTGATGCTGAGAAAGACTGAAGGCAGGAGGAGAAGGGGATGACAGAGGATGAGATGGTTGGATCACTGACTCGATGGACATGAGTTTGAGCCATTTCTGGGAGCTGGTGATGAACAGGGAATCCTGGCGTGCTCCATTCCATGGGGTCGCAAAGAGTCGGACATGACTGAGCAACTGAACTGACTGAAAGGAATAGTGGTCTTCAAGTATCAGAAAATCTGATATGAATCACACGAAAGAAAGATGACACTTGGTCCCTTGTCTCCCAGAAGGCAGAATCATTCATTCATTCATTCATTCATTGAACAAACTTGTTGAGCACCTATTACTTTTTATTAAGCCAAGTTTTAGAAGTCCAGGAATAAAAGGAACTCAAAAACCACACAGTCCAGTGGGCATGAAGGACACATCCCAGCTTTCTGAAACTTGCATGTATGTCTCTTGTGGCAGCAGTGTTCATTGGGCAGGCATAGCCCCCTTGTAATGCATCACCTTCTGTGTGGGATCATTTATTGTCCAGACTCAAGGTCTGTACCGTGTCCCTGACCAGGCTCAACCAGCAAAAATCTTTAAAAAGCTCCCAGTTACCTCTAGAATAAGATCTAAAATCCAAAGGGCACCCAAGGCTTGTTTTCAAAATCTCTTTTTTCATCAATGTCTCCTGCCACCCCCCACCCCAGCCATTTTAAATTAAGTTCAGTTCCCTAAATGCGCTGTGCTCTCTCACTGCCTTCCAATGCTGTATGCCCGTCATCATCGCCAGCCCCTGGCTGACTTCTGTGTTTCCACTATGACAACGCGGTTACCCGCCTACTTCAGGAGGCCCCTGTGACTCCTGCTGGCCAGGTTCCATGAACCCTCCTCTGTGCTCCAGGGTACACAGTCCCCCTTTGTTACTTATCCTAGTGAACTGTCACTTACCTAGAAGCTCTGTGAAGACTGGAATGTTTTCTCTTGGTATCTCAGCACCGGGTGCACTGGGTGGCACAGAGCTGGTCTTCAAAAATGCCTGTTAAATATATCAACGAATGAAGGGTTCCGATTGCACCAAGAGATTAAGTATTCCCTAAAACAACTTTTAATAGAGTATCATCTATAAAAATATTGAGTCACTATGTTGTACACCTGAAACTGATATTGTAAATCAATGATACTTCAATTTAAAATAAAACAAGTAAGCATTTCCAAAGATAGAACTGTTCATTGACTTTCAACTTTTGACAATGAATCTAAACAGAGGAATCATGAGAGAACTCTTTAGAAACTCACTTCTAAGGTCAAGACCACCATGGACCTCTAGGCAACAGGAGCCCGAAGTGAGTCAGGTAACAGGAAGCACGCCCTGAAACTTGCTCCCCAGGGACGCGAAGAGAGGATGAGGAGGGATTGTTGACAGTCATCATCAGAAGGTGATCTCAATTTGCTGCTCTGTGAGTTGTCCTGGCATCGCAGGGGGCATCCAGCCTTTCTCTCCTACAAGAAGGCTGGCACCGGGCAGTCCATGCGTCGGGGCAGTAAAACAATCCCGCATGAAGGGCAGCACGTTGTCCGTGGGCCGTGCCAGCCTGAAGAAACAGTGCTGCCTTTGAGAGACACAAAGAGCCACTGTCCTTGCCTCTTTTTTTCTTCTTCAAAAACTGTCAGAGTCCAAAACTCGCTGCAGAGATAACAAAGGCTCCTCGCAGACTGAGCAGAAGGCTGTAGCCGTTCCACCTGTAGAACCCCTGCCAAAACCACCCCACAGCCCACAAGATTAAGGTAGTCAAGCATCCTTTTCACCTGGTCCATAATCTGAAAGAAAAATAAGCTTTGCTGAAAAAAAAATAGAATGCTCCCCCCTTTTTTTTCTCTGCCCCTATTGGTTCAGGACTGCCCTGTTCACATCCATGGAGTGAATCAGCTTCTGCATGCCAGGATGTCTCCTTGGTAATACACACCCTACTTGCTGGTGTTTTTCATGATGCTGCCATTATATCCATGTACTATAAAAGCCTGAGGAGTTATTTTAGCAAAGACTGAAGAACCATCCACAGAGTAGGTCCTGTGCTAAATGGGAGGTTGGACTGATTGACGACTGAGATCCCTTCCTGGTTCTGTAATTAGAAGGCAGGGAGAGGGAACATGTAATTCATTCAAGTCTGTGGTCACCCGGTAGTCACATTAATAACGCAAATGGCTCAAATGTGGACAGTGCTGCCAAGGAGTCAAGTACAGAGGGCAAGGGCAGTTAGGAGAGAACAGAGGGAAGAGGAAGGCTAAGAGACAGGGCTGCAGTTAAGAAGAAAGTTGACATCAGTCTACACTGGGCACGCGTTGTGTTTCAGGCAGGCGCTCACGACACAGGTGAAAAGCAAATTGCTTTGAGACGAGCAGTGAAAACGAGACCTGTACTCAGGCTACAGCAATGCAATAGGCTGGGGGCCATGGTGCGTCCGTGCAGGGAGCACAGCGTGTCTGGAGGCAGATAAAATAAAGCTTCTTCAATGAGGCAACAAGCGAGCTTAAGCTTAAGAATGAACAACAGCTGATTTAATTTGGGAGGAGGGGGCGGGAGAAGAGTCTACACAGAAAGGACAGCAAAAGCTAAGCTGTAAAGCGTGTGAGATCATGGCAGACACAGAGAGTTGCAGGCAGTTCCTGGGCATGGCTGGTGCAGAGGACACCTGTGAAAAGACAGCAGAAGTACTGGGAAACAGGGAGCTACCTGAACTGTGAAGGTCTCTCCTGCCATGCATAGCGGTGGGGGATTTACTATCAGTGTTGGGAAGACGTGGGTCCCAGAGCCCCAGGGAGGAACCGCTTCCTGGCAGGGACCTGTGGAGTGGACAAAACTTCAGAGAGGGCAAGAGACTATAGGCACTGGACTTCCCAGGCTAACAGAAACAGGAGAGAAGCGGGCTGGGCACAACCTTTAAGAGAATGACCTAGCCATCATCATTATGACAAAAACTGGTTAGCACCAACATGGCGGAAGATTCAACTTCCAGTGGACCTTGAACTTCATTATATGCTCTCTGTAATGTGTTAGCATTACAAATTGCCAACATCTGTTGGATCATCGAAAAAACTAGAGCGTTCCAGAAAAACATCTGCTTCTGCTTTATTGACTACACCAAAGTGGATCACAACAAACTGTGGAAAATTCTTCAAGAGATGGGAATACCAGACCACCTGACCTGCCTCCTGAGAAATCTGTACGCAGGTCAAGAAGCAACAGTTAGAACTGGACATGGAACAACAGACTGGTTCCAAATTGGGAAAGGAGTACATCAAGGCTGTATATTGTCACCCTGCTTATTTAACTTATATGCAGAGTACATCATGCAAAATGTCACGCTGGATGAAGCACAAGTAGGAATCAAGATGGCCAGGAGAAATATCAATAACCTCAGACATGCAGATGACACCACCCTTAAGGCAGAAGGCGAAGAAGAACTAAAGAGCCTCTTGATGAAAGTGAAAGAGGAGAGTGAAAAAGTAGTTTAAAAGTCAACATTCAGAAAACTAAGATCATGGCATCCGGTCCCATCACTTCATGGCAAATAGATGGGGAAACAATGGAAACAGTGAGAGACTTTATTTTGGGGAGCTCCAAAATCACTGCAGATGGTGACTGCAGCCATGAAATTAAAAGACACTTGCTCCTTGGAAGAAAAGCTGTGACCAACCTACATAGCGTATTAAAAAGCAGAGACATTACTTTGCCAACAAAGGTCCATCTAGTCAAAGCTATGGTTTTTCCAGTAGTCATGTATGGATGTAAGAGCTGGACTATAAAGAAAGCTGAACAGCAAAGAATTGATGCTTTTGAACTGTGGTGTTGGAGAAGATTCTTGAGAGTCCCTTGTACTGCAAAGAGATCCAACCTGTCAATCCTAAAGGAAATGTCCTGAATATTCATTGGAAGGACTGATGTTGAAGCTGAAACTCCAATACTTTGGCCACCTGATGCGAAGAACTGACTCATTGGAAGAGACCCTGATGCTGGGAAAGATTGAAGGTGGGAGGAGAAGGGGACGATGACAGAGAATGAGATGGTTGGATGGCATCACTGACTTGATGGACATGAGTTTGAGTAGGCTCTGGAAGTTGGTGATGGACAGGGAAGCCTGGCATGCTGCAGTCCATGGGGTCACAAGGAGTCAGAAACGACTGAGTGACTGAACTGAACTGAACTGAATGTGTTAGGATCTAAATGACACACCCCAGTTCCCAGGCTGCCCATAAGAGGTCAAAAAGTGGGTGGTGGCCCATTTCCTGGAAATCCCTGCCCCTTCTCCAAAATAGTTGGAATAACCCTCCCACTCATTAGCCTATTAAATTACCCACCCATAAAAACTAACCACCCCATATTTCAACAAATACTCCTGCCTTCTGAGGTGGCCCATACTCTTCCTGTGGAGTGTGTTTCTCCCAGGATTATTCTTGCTTTTTGAGATGAACTGCATTCTGTCTATGGAATGTGTAAAAGTGAAAGTTGATCATTCCTGTCCAACTCTTGGCAACCCCATGGACTGTAGCCTGTCAGGCTCCTCTGTCCATGGAATTCTCCAGGCCAGAATCCTGGAGTGGGTAGCCATTCTCTTCTCCAGGGGATCTTCCCAGCCCAGGGATTTGACCCAGGTCTCCCACATTGCAGGCAGGTTCTTTACCACTGAAGCCACCAAGGAAGCCCACAAATACCGGAGTGGGTAGCCTATCCCTTCTCGAGGGGATCTTCTTGACCCAGGAATCGAACAGGGGTGTCCTGCATTTTTACCAGCTGAGCTACCAGGGAAGCTCATGAAATGTGTATCTTTCTAAGTAAATCTTACATATCACTTTGTCTCTCATTGAATTCTCTCTTTGCTGAGACATCAAGAAACTGAGCTTCATTAAGTTCTGAGACCAAGTGTGCGATTTCAACTAAAAGGCTGTGGATTCAAGTCCCCGTCTGAGGTGTGCAGTTTCATAGTCAAGATTGGCTGTTCTCAAACGTGGGTGAAGAATGTCACCAGCCATATCAGCAAACAAAGGACATCTTGGTCATCAAGCCATCAACCACTTCAGCCATCAACAACAGTGCAGCCTGAGGGGGATTCAGGATGGAGAAAAACAGGATACTGGCCAAGTGCAGCCTACCAGGCTCCTCCACCCATGGGATTTTCCAGGCTAGAGTAATGGAGTGGGTTGCCATTTCCTTCTCCATAGACAACTAAGGTGCATGTCAAAAGAATTATTTCAACAAGCTCAGCCTCTTGTATCTTCCCATACGGAAAATCACTAAATTTGTTAACTGGAGACGTCTGGGTTTTCTTTAATTAACAGTAATTCTTTGATGTTTCTACTACCTGGTTTTTGTTGCAAAAATATATATCCTGGTTCTTCGCTTAACTCTTTGGAACAGTTCCTCAGAGATATATAAGAGGCTGACTCCTGGGCTTTCATCCTGGTCAGTCTGCTGAATAAAATATAATTCTCAACTTTTAGGCTGTGCATTTGTTTTCAGTCCATACAAGCACGGCAGGAGAGTAGGTAAAAGGCTCATGTGGGCAAGGGCAACAGACATCGCAGATGGGCTAGAATCTCTTTTCACCCCCAACGACATGCTGGCACTATGGAAGGCCTGGAACTCTGGGGATGTGGGGAGAAAGGTCCAAGAAGATTCAAAGTTAAATTTCCAGTAACCCAGAGGCTTAGGGCTCAGAGCATTATGTGACTTTTCAAAAATTACATATGTATTTCTTTTGTATCAGAATTTGTGGCTTGAGATCTACACCTACCACCTGGATTACCTCATTTAAGCCTCACAATAACTTACATGTGAAAGTCAAATTGCTCAGTCGTGTCCGACTCTTTTCGACCCATGGACTGTAGCCTATCAGGCTCCTCTGTCCATGGGATTTTCCAGGCAAGGTACTGGAGTGGGTTGCTACTTCCTTCTCCAGGGGATCATCCCCACCCAGTGATCGAACCCAGGTCTCCCGCACTGCAGGTAGATGCTTTACCGTCGAAGCCACTAGGGAAGCCCCATTATTCTCCCTAGTTTACAGTAGTTAAACACAGAGGCTACGTAAGGAATGAGCTCATAAATGGAAATATTCTCATTCAAGCACCTCGTTTTACCACTGAGGTAACAGAGGTTTTGGAAAAGCTAAATGGGTCTTAAGTTCCAAGCCCAAGCCTGAAGGAAATCCTGGCTATCCCAATGTGCACTGGAAGGCAGAGTCTGAACCAGGGTGAAGTCCTCCAGGGTGCATTTTTAAAAAAACTTGAACACTGCTGTTGTTGCTTCTGCATTTGTAAGGCAGACACATGTGAAAGGCAGATTTCCTGAAGATTTTCTACTTTTGAAATATTAATTGCAGCCTAGGCTAATAGGCTAGAAGAAGCCTATTGGTCAGCAAGAAGGCTCTTGGTCTCAGTGGGTTAACTCCTTCCCCAAACCCCTCCCCACCCATGGGAGAGGCAGAAAATCCAGTGAAGGAGAGGCAGAGGAACCTCTGAAAGGCCCGCTGCTGCTGCTGGAGCAGGTAGGGAGCCCATGGGCATCCAGCCTAGGGAGCCAAGCCTGCAAGGCCAGTCAGCTGCCAGGATCAATGGCGCTCTCCCAGGGCTCCAGGGCGTCCTGCTTGGAGGTGGAAGTTCCCACTCTATGGGCAATGTGCCACTGGTTTAAGAAAGAAACTACTGTCTCTAAGAGCCAAAAAGCAGGGACATTACTTTGCTGATAAAGGTCTGTCTAGTTAAAGCTACGGAGAAGGCAATGGCAACCCACATCCAGTACTCTTGCCTGGCAAATCCCATGGACGGAGGAGCCTGGTAGGCTGCAGTCCATGGGGTCACTAAGAGTCGGACACGACTGAGCGACTTCACTTTCACTTTTCACTTTCATGTATTGGAGAAGGAAATGGCAACCCACTCCAGTGTTCCAGATTCTCTCTCCAGCAGAATCCCAGGGACAGGGGAGCCTGGTGGGCTGCCGTCTCTGGGGTCGCGCAGAGTCAGACATGACTGAAGCGACTTAGCAGCAGCAGCAGCAGTCAAAGCTATGGTTTTTCCAGCAGTCATGTATGGATGTAAGAGTTGGATCATAAAGAAAGCTGAGTGTGGAAGAATTGATGTTTTTGAACTGTGGTGTTAGAGAAGACTCTTCAGAGTCCCTAGGATTGCAAGGAGATCCAACCAGTCAAACCTAAAGGAAATCAGTCCTGAATATTCTTTAGAAGGACTGATCCTGAAGCTGAAGCTCTAATACTTTGGCCACCTGATATGAAGAACTGACTCATTGGAAAAGACCCTGATGCTGGGAAAGATTGAAGGCAGGAGGAGAAAGGGAAGAAGAGAGGATGAGATGGTTGGATGGCATCACCGGCTCAATGGACATGAGTTTAAGCAATCTCTGGGAGTTGGTGATGGACGGGGAAGCCTAGTGTGCTGCAGTCCACGGGGTCGCAAAGAGTTGCACACGACTGAGTGACCGCAACTGAACTGAACTGTGTGCCTGGAGGTCTCTACCTGTGTTACTTGGTTTAAGTGTAGTGAGATTACTATGAGAAAGGAATTATTTTCATTTAACAGGGAAGAACACTGAGGATCAAAGAACTTAGAGATCCTGCCAAAGTCAGGAATCAGAAGGGTGAGGTTCAAAGCCAGGTATTTACCCATTCCCCCAAACCACTGGCTTCTGTTTTTCTTCCCCCAGTGAGACCCCCTCATTTATTTCTAAATCACCCTCCCTTACTGCATTTTTTTTCCAGTTGTAAAACAAGCCTAGAAAAGGACTGATAAAATATCCCTCACCTTCCTTAAAATTGAGTGAACAAATGTGAAAGTATTTGGAATGAATAATATGTAAGATATATTGAAAGGATCTTTGCAGTAAAAAGATATGTGGCTTGCATGACCAAGGAGCCTCAACTGAAGTCCCAGTAGGTAGTGACAACATAAAGATCATTTTGATTCCAAGACTGGTACAGGAGAAGCAGGGAGAGGAGGAAGCGCACTGTACTTCCACGTGACTGTTTTCGGAGAATTAAAAAAAAAAAAAAGCTTTGGTGAGCTAATCTTGAACTTGAGGCACTGTTCCTTTGTTGTCCAGCTGCTGCCTTCAAATCCTGTGTTTGTGTTACCCACAATTGCCACGGAAGCGTTTCATTTCATTTATTTATTATTCATATCCCTCTAACTTCCAAAGATAAATGCAAAGCGGGGAAGTGAAGCTTTTTCATTTTCATACACTAGATTCGTATCTCAGCCGCTTTGTTTTGCTGATATGTCAGTGTAAAAACCACGGAGCTCCTACAACCACCCGTGCAGAGGGCTGGGCGATGGCGATTACTCTAAAATTCAAATATTTGGATTTGATGCAGAGGTCCAGTGCCAAGGACATGCTGATCTGCGATTGAAGAGCTAAAACATGAAAGTCCCAATATTCCTCTCCCCTGACTGTGTCGAAGGGACGCGATGTGGACTTAATCTCTTTAATCTGCCTAGCTGCTTCCAAAGCCACAATTATTCTGAAACCAGGCAAGGGCCAGCAGTGCTGCTGGGTCTGCCCCTGAGTGCAAGGCGAGGCTGGGACCACAGATCCCCACGGACTCTTTGTTCTGTAGCAGAGGATTCTCTCGGTGGCCAGCTGAAGGACTTTCTTTGTGTTGTGATTGACAGACATGAATTAAATATCACCCCACTGGGCTTTCTGATTGGTGGATGGCCATGGATTACAACAATGTCTGGGGAAAATGGTGTTTCATGATAGGGAGACAAGACCAGAAAGGCAGGGCTTTTCCAGCTAATCCTGAACTTGACAAGAGCAGAGACCTTGATTCTGGGCTGTGTGTGTGTGTGTGTGTGTGTGTGTGTGTGTGTGTGTGTGCGCGCGCGTGTGTGTGTGTGTGTGTGTGTGTGCATGTGTATGTTAGCTTGATATGCCTTGTTCAGGTCTGGGAAGGATGGATCCTAGAATGGTCTAAGAGAACAGGAAGAAGCCAAAGGAAGTAAAATAACTGGGGGGAGAGAAAAAGACTGTTTTCTTTAAAAGACTAAAGTTTCTGGAGCTGTGCTTTAAGGATTCTATCCTTCAATGGGTCTGGCGTTGTCCTTCGGGCATTTTTTATTTCTCCGTTTTTCAGCAGGCAATTAGTGTTCCTTAGGGCAGGTGCAGGGGCCTGCAACGTCCACCCTGTTCCCAGCATACAATGCACAGCCTTGGGCACAAACAGCTCTGCACACTCAAGCCTCCAGTTCTGGCAAATAGAGATGGTGCAATCAGAAAGTCCTAAGTGTGGAGAGGTGGAGGGAAAAAGAAAAGCATCCCAGAATCCTAGGTGATTCAGCATGTAGGTGGCCAACTAGGAAAAGAGGAAACAGGAACACAAATGGCAAAATGACAAAACACACCTATCATCTAGCCTAAGAGCTGATGAGGGGTTTAGATAAGTGTCAGTTTCAAAGAAAGGTGATTACTGACCCCCCAAGACAGAAAGCGGTGATTCCCAGCAGAGGTCAGAAGCAGCATTCTTAGCCTTAAGTTTATATTTTGTGAATGATGTTTTCTGATGCTTGGAATGCTATGGTATAACATATATTCCAGCATGAACATATTCTGGTTTGCTATCAGTGGCAGACAACATTAGGGAGGAATCTTTTGCCCAGCTTTCTTATTTTTAAGATTTTTTTTTTAAGTCTGTATTGAAGTTTTTACAACAGTGCTTCTGTTTAATGTTTAGTTTTCTGGCCATGAGGCATGTGGGATTTTAGCTCTCTGACCAGGGATCGAACCTGTACTCTCTTCATTGGAAGGCAAAGTCTTAACCACTGTACCGCCAGGGAAGTCTCCTGGCTTTCAATAAATATCAAAATTTTGTAAAGTAATTCTCCTCTAATAAAATAAATTAATTTAAAAAAGAAAGAAAAATGCAAAAAAAAAAATCAAAATTGTTTTGCCACTGAGTTGAGCACAAAGATTCCTTTGGTAAGATGAGAAGGCATAAGTATTCAAATGTTGGCCAGATTTGGGGCAGTTAAATAGATTTTTTTTTAAAAAAGGGCAAAGAGTTTGTTTGGCCTAGGAGTTGTTACTGTGTCTCGAAAGGTAGTCTGTGTTTACCAGGGCACCTGTGACAGGCTTGTAAGCCTCAACTGGGAAAACTCCTGGGCACCATACAGGTGGGCAGATGAGAATTGGAAGCTAATATCCAAGTGTCAGCAGAGCAGCCATGGACAAATCCAGAGTGGAGGGGCTGTAGCAGATGAGGCACATGGGGCACAGAGCTTCAGATATCAGGGAAAAGCTGAGAAAACACTTCCCAATCCTGGCAAGAAAATGTGGGCAATAGGTAGGGTCCATGGCACTAGAATCAAGCTTAAGCCAAAGATTCATCCTCCAGGCATCTCAGCCTAGGGGCTGTAATGTTTCCCGAAGAAGCAAAAGTGAATCTTGGCATGGCCAGGGTGAGGAGGCGGTGTGACCATATGGCTCCTCTACTGGGGTGTGTTGAAGGTGGTTGTGAAGGGAAGAGAAATACAAGGCAGACGTTTTGGGAAAGCAGAACTCGAGCTAACCACCTACGCTCTCTGGCTGCTGGAAATGGCATCCTTCTTTTGGGACAGAAGTTTGGGAGTGTTCATGTTCATGTACATTCTAATCAACGTGAAGTCCTTATTTAGAGGCTGCACAATCTCAGTGGACTGTTTGCAACAGTGGCGAATAGATGCCTGGCTCGTCAGCGTTCAGTGCAACAGTGCCAGCTCTGGGAAGCCTTCCTAAGCTGGAAGAGCCCTACTCCGGGAAGAAATATGAGTAATAACAAAGATGCTTCTTTAATAGAGCCACAGCTTGCAGAGCCGTAACTTGGTACATCCCCACCTCCTCCCACCATGTTTTGCTGTTTTTTTTTTTCTTCCTAAGGTATGCTGTGTTGTTAGGAAGATTTATGAGCTGTGTGTTCCTTTGGCTCCTTCGTGAATCCAAGCAGTTGGGTCCTAATGCCTTGACTATGATGTTACGGAAGGGAATGGGATTACGAAGCCGTCAGAGGAGTGGACTGGCTATGATGGAGGGTATGACTGCTAGGGCTGTCATTACAATATACTATAGTCTGGGTGGCTTAAGCAACAGCAATTTAATTCTGTTAAGCTTAATAATTCTGAAGGCTCGAAGTCTAAGATCAAGGTGTCAAAGACCTCTCTCCTGGCTTGTAGAGAGCCGTCTCCTCCCTTTGCCCTCATGTGGGCTTCCCTAGGTGGGTGTCTGTGTCCTAATCGCCTCTTCTCATAAGGACACTACCCAGATCAGATGAAGCCCACCTTAGTGACCTCATCTGACCTTAGTTATCTCCTTAAGGATCTTATCTCTGAATAGATTCTGAGGTACTGGGGGTATGGAGTCCAACATAAGAATTTGGAGGGAGGAGATACAATGCAGCCCATGGGATGCCCTTGTGGGCTCCCTGGATACCGGGAGATGTAATTGCTTTGGGGCCTATAATATTGTGGTGAAACAGTCTTCGTACAAAAGCAGAATGCTGGATTTCCGTGGTGGTCCAAGGAAGAAGAATCCTGTTAATGCAGGGGACATGGGCTCCACCCCTGATCCTGGAGGATCCCACATGCCTTGGGGCAACTAGGTTGCACTGCAACTCCTGAAGCCCTCGCACCCTTGAACCTGTGCTCCACAACAAGAGAAACCACCACAATGAGAAGCCTGTGCACGGCAATTAAGAGTAGCTCCTGCTCCCTGCAACTAAAGAGAGCCTGTGTGCGACAAAGACCCAGCACAGCCCAAAATAAATAAATAAATAAATGAATATTTTTTAAAAGCAGGTTTATGGACCTGTGACCAGTGGATTTCCACTCAATCACAGACTCATTATCATAACCCTATTATTATAACACACCATGTAATCATCCTATCAATATCAATAAATATTTACTGATTAATGAATAACTCTTCTTTCCTGAAAAGACTCACCCTTCCTCATAAGGATTCGACAGCTGAGAGGTGAGCCAAGGTCTCAGGTTATCTGCTGATGCCCTCCTATTGAGTGAATTGTGGGCAGTCTCTAGTGAACGGTAAAGCATCATAAATAAATAAACTAAATAAACAAATAATCATAAACTGTAAAGCATCACGTTAAACACCTTTTGTCAACATAAATTAAGAGACTGCTCTTTACGACACGATCACTTCTGTTTTTTCAAGTCTGTTGGCTTGTCTCCTGAGTAGGTAACTCCGAGATGGGTTCCTCTCCAGAGAATAGAGGACGAGATGCTGGGCAAAGAGCCTCCTTCAAAATGAGTTTCTGTGGAAAATGCTAGATTGGCAGGGCTGGGGCAGAGACCCTTCACTTCAGGCTCAGGCCAGACCAAAGCCAAACATGCTCTTGGTTAATTGATGGGCTGTTCCAGGCAGGTTTGTGGGCAGATGAGATCCCCACATGGCAAGAGAGTCTAGCCCTAGAAGATTCTAGCGTGAGTGAGTTGGCTGTGGTCCCAGAAGACAAGTCCCTACTCTGGGAACATGCTGGTTAACAAGCATTACAGTTACAGCAGCCCTGAGACAGCCCTGCATCCTGATTACCTCTAAGTTAACACAGGCCTTAGAAGGAAGAGCAAAGTCGTGGCTCAGAGTTGGGAAAAGGGATGAAGAATTGAATGCTATAATATCTAAGGCCCAAGAAGACGCAGACTCTTTTTTTATTGTAGTAAAATACACATAACATGAAGCTTACCATTTGGGGACTTCCCTGGTAGTCCAGTGCTTAGGAATCCACCTGCCAATGCAGGGGACATGGGTTCGATCCCTAGTCTAGAAAGATCCCACAGGCCATGGAGCAACTAAGCCCGTGTGTCACAACTACTGAGCCCAGGCTCCAAACAAGAGAAGCCACCAGAACGAGAAGCCCGAATAGAGCAACTAGAGAAAGCCCACGCACAACAACGAAGATCCAGCACAGCCAAAATAAATAGATAAATAAAATAAGTTACCAACACAACCTTACCGTGTTAATCATTTTAAGTGTCCAGTTTAGCAGCATCACATAAAGCCACGTTATTGTACAACCATCACCACCATCCACCTCCAGAATCCTTTTCATCCAGCAAAACTGACACTCTGTACCCACTGAACACCAACTCCCCATTCCCACCTTGCTCCACTGCCTGCCAACCATTCTGCTTTCTGTTTCAATGAACTGACTGTTGTGGGGCACCTCATATAGGTGGAATCATACAGTATTTGTTCTTTTATGACTGGCTCATTTCACTTAGCATAATATATTCAAGGTTCACCTATGTTTCAGCATGTGTCAGAATTACTTCCCTTTTTAATTAAAATTTTTTTTCTATTATTTATTTTTAGTTTACTTTTTGGCATTGTGGGATCTTAGTTCCACAACCAGGGATGGAACCCATGCCCCTTATAGTGGAAGCATGGAGTCTTAACCACTGGACCACCAGGGAAGTCCTTATTTTCTTTTTCAAAGCTGAAAAATATTCAGCATTTTGCTTATTCATTCATTCATTGATGGACACTTGGGTTGCCTCTACATTTTGGCCTCTGTGAATAATGCTCCAATGAACATGGTTGTACAAGTATCTACTCGAGTTCCTGCTTTCAATATTTTTGGACATTTACCTAGAGATGAGTTCACTGGAAAGGCTCATTCTTAAACCCAGGCCTCTTAGACCATTTTCTAGCCTAGGAGGAAACAATAGAATAGAAAGGGAATTATGGCTTTCCCTGGGTATATGCTCAGGAGTGGGATTTCTGGGTCACATGGTAGTTCTATTTTTAGTTTTTTTTAAGACAACAAGGAGTTGGGGAGCGGGGAGCTTCCCTGGCAGTCCAGTGGTTAAGACTTTGCCTTCCAGTGCAGGGATGCAAGTTCTATCCCTGGTTGAGGAGCTAAGATTCCATATGCCTCCTGTGGACAAAAAGCAAAACATAAAATAGAAACAATACTGTAACAAATTCAATAAAGACTTAAAAAAAAAAAGCACTGAAACATATATATTACCATATGTAAAATAGTCAGTGGGAATTTGCTATATGATCCAGGGAACTCAAAGGAGATGCAAAGGGCAACCCATTCCAGTATTCTTGCCTGGAGAATTCCATGGACTGAGCAGCCTGGCAAGCTACACTCCATGGGGTCGCAAAGAGTCAGACATGACTGAGTGACTAACATTTTCACTTTCCAGGGAGCTCAAACCTGGTGCTCTGTGACAACCTAGAGGAGTTGGATGGGGTGGGAGGTGGAAGGGAGGTTTAAGGGGGAGGGGACATATGTATACCTATGGCTGATTAATGTTGATATATGGCAGAAACCAATACAGGATTGTAAAGCCATTGTCCTTCAATTAAAAAAACCCAAATTTTAAAAAAAGACAGCAAGGGGGAAAATGGGTGGTGGGATGAATTGGGATATTGGGGTCAACACATATACGCTACTATGTATAAAACAGATAACTAGTGAGAACCTACTGGAGCACAGGGGATGCTGCTCAATGCTCTATAGTGACCTAAATAGGAAGGAAATCCAAAAAAGAGGGGATCTATGTATATCTATGGCTGACTCATTTTGCTGTACAGTAGAAATTAACACAACACTGTAAAGCAGCTATACTCTTGGCTCAGTGGTAAAGAATCCACCTGCAGCAGACACAGGAAATACAGGTTCAATACCTGGGTGGGGAATATCCACTGGAGGAGGGCATGGCAACCCACTCCAGTATTCTTGCCTGGAGAATCCCATGGACAGAGGAGCCTAGTGGGCTACAGTCCATGAGGTCACAACGAGTAGGACACATCTGAGAACAAGCACAATATACTCCAATAAAACCTTTAAAAACAGAAAATGAATAACAAGGACCCCATACTGAGGACTGAATTGAGTTGGTACCTGGAAGAGAACACAAGGCAAAGTCTGATCAAGGAACCTGGACAATGAGAACTCTGACCTCAGCTTCTTGAGATACATTTTTATCAGGAAAGATTTTTGTTTTTAGATTATATATCTCCTTTGGATCCCCTAGTTCTGTATCTGTCCTATTCCACCATTTCTTACACTTTCTACATTGGAGGTTATTTATACATGTATCTTAAGTTTCCTATTAAACTGTATGCTTCCAGAGGGCAGCAACTATGTGGCATTCATTCTTGAAATCCCAACAGCATCTAGTATAATCTCTGAAGCCAAACTTTTGGTTATTAAATATTTACTAGAGAGATCCAGATATTAAACATGAGAGAAACAGACCTACTTACTCATTTCCTGGAATTCTTCAAGGAAAGCACCATGCTCATGTCAGCTTAGATGTTATTAATAGCAGTTGAGTAACCAGAGGAAGTAATAATATTGCTGTGGGAAAATTAGGCCACATCTGAAACATCTTGTGCTACTCCAGACCTGATTTAAGTAGCCTCTATCCTAGGTATTGAGAATAATCAAGAGCAGAAGAAGAAAATCTGGAAGCTGTCAGATAAAAACAGTTGAATGAATTGACTGTTTTAGCTTGGAGACAAGAAGACTGAAGAGAGAGACATAATAAATGCTTGCAAATATTTGAAAGGCTTTCTTGTAGACGAAGAAGTCAGCTTAATTTTGCTCCAGAGGAGGACCTGGGACCAAAGGGTTTGAGAGCAAAGAGACAAGATTCAATTTAACAGAGAACTGCTCAGCTTTTAAATTTGAGCTCACCTGCAATGGAATAGACTGCTTGATAAGATTAGCTCCCTGTCCATGAAGAGGCAGTCAGGAAATCAGTAGAAAGGAAGATACAGACTCCATCCTGCAGATTCTTATTTTGACCATCATAGTTTTTATTTCCAAGCCTTTAATAATTTCCATTAAAAAAAAAAGTGCTGTTGGTTTCAGGGATGTTATATCCCATTCTCTCTCACAAGAAGAAGGTCCCTGTTCTCAGCAGAGGACACTTTTCCAGTGGTACTGTCACTTTTTTAGATTGGTACCACAATTCAGGATACTGCAGGATTGCTTTGTTTTCAAATAATTGACCTTAGCAGGAAGCTCATCATTGTAGCTGGAATCTCCTTGGATCCTGTCTATGAATGGTTTCTTTTATAATTTTTTACTTTTTGGCTGCACCATCGGGCATGTGAGATCTTAAGTTTCCCAACCAGGGATTGAACCTTCTTCCCCTGAGTGGAAGTGTAAAGTCTTGACCACTGGGCCACCAGGGAAGTCCTCCATGAACGCTTTCTTGCGTCCTACTATTCTCTAGCAGAAATGGGACACACTGTCAGGTGGGGTGTGCCAGTAGTGAATGTTCTAGGTATAGAGATTCCCCATTCTGGATGTTTCCAAAGTATTCTTCCAAAGCTGTCATTCATTGTTCCTGCCTACAGGCAGGGAGCGGGTCAGGGCTAATACCCTCTGACCACTCCTACTGTATTTCTGTAACCAGTTACATCAGCCTCTGGGCTCCCCTCTTGCTTCTCATAACTGCCACCTCCAAGCTTGATGTTGGAGGCTTAGAGCATTCCCCAATGACCTCTTCCTTCTACAACAGACTTTTGCTTTTTGAGGAACATCTTCCTCTATCATTCCAATCCTGCCTGCCTTCTCTTGTTTAGGAATTCCTTATTTCTAGTCCACCAAGAATATCTTGTCTTATTTTTTCGTTATATTGTGGGTTTGTTATTTTAAACATGTCATCTTTCTGTCATTTTTAGAAATCTGTGCTCAGCTTACCATCTTAATTTACTCTCCTGTCCCTTCCAATTCTAAATGTAATTTTATAAATGCAAAAGGGAGAGTAAACAAAAAACACAGTCTTTATAAAAAGAACTCATTTTATAACTGTTTTTTCCTAACTATACCAATAATAGCACATAGCTGAAATTCCAGATCATTCACAATACCAGTATCAACACCATAATACCCATCCATCACTGTGAACATTCTGGAATATATGTAAAATATACATATATATATATACACACATACTTATAAATATATATGCATATGTATACATATACAAGATGCTACCTTTATACACATAGATATATTTAAATGGAATAAGAATAAACTCTCCAAATTACCTTAACTATCTTTTGAAATCCCTCATAGACTGTTATGTCATCATTTCAGTAATTAAGCCAAGTATAAACTGCAGGTTACCTTCTCGTCTTTGAACTCTTTTTGATTTTTCTAATTTTTGTGCACTTTGTCTTATAAGTGTTACTCTTTCACGTCATTCATTTTACTCTGTGTAGCAATCCCTGCAGAGATTAACAACACAAAACCATGGCACTTGCCGCCCTAGATGTCTGGGATGACACATCCACACTGCCTTTTAAGGAATTATCCTTAATTTCAACTTTTATTAAAAGAACTTATGATGCCAATCTCTTATACTGAGTAAAGTAAGGCAGAGAAGGAGAAATATAAAAGAACTTATGATGCCAATCTCTTATACTGAGTAAAGTAAGGCAGAGAAGGAGAAATATCGTATGATGTCCCTTATATATGGAATCTAAAAAGAAGTGATACAAATGACCTTACTTACAAAGCAGAAACAGACTCACGGACTTAGAGAAGGAACTTGTGGTTGCCGGGGGAAGGATGGGGGGAAGGGGTAGTTAGGGAGTTTGGGATGGACATGTACACACTGCTATATTGAAAATGGATAATCAGCAAGGACCTGCTGTATAGCACAGGGAACTCTGTTTAGTGTTATGTGGCAGCCTGGAAGGGAGGGGAGTTAGAGAGAGAATGGATACAGGTATAGGTATGGCTGAGTCCCTTCGCTGTTCACCTGAAACTGTCACAACATTGCTAATCAGCTATGTCTCAATACAACATAAAAACTAAACAAAATTTATAATAAAATCACTGAAACAAAAACCTTACGAACCCAGTTTTAGAAATCTAACGGCAGTTCCCATTCTAATTTATAATGCAACTTACATGAGTTATATCTTCCTATTTATGTTTTTAAGTAAATCAATACTTGGAGTTTGTTGTTATGACTATGTAAATGTGGTTCTTTTTTGGCTGAGCTAAGTAGAATTGCATCATTATGTTCGCTTTCTTATTCAAATTTTTAAAATGTTCCTGGAGTTATTGACCATTTTCTTAATTCTTACAATCGTGAACTCTAACTACTCCACTAGCTCTGTAATATGCCTCTGGATTCTATTTTCCAAACAATCCAGTACTGTCATTATGGTTTAAATTCAGATCTTTCCCCTGGAGCCTTCCCTCCTTCCTATTCCTACCTAGGTCACTTCTTTCTAGGTCTGTCCAGCTGTCATCCTCTGTTGGATCCTCCGGTTCCTATAATTTCTGTTTCTTGGTTTTCTCCCTTATTTTTCTGAAAAACAGAATTAATGTTTTTCTGAGAAAGAACATACAAAAGGCAAAACATTTGAGGATTTCAAGATCTAAAAAGACCCTGATAATTTGGATAGGGCATAGTACTTTTTGATAAGAAAAAAAAAAATCCCTATTTTTTGAAGGTAATGATCCATTGACCTCTTGTTTCTACTATCCTTATGAAGAAATTCAATGTAATTTTGATGCCTGATACTTGCTACGTGAATGCTTTGATTTTTCCTCTCTAGACATTTCAAGGAATTTCTCTTGGTTTTTGATGTTCAGAAATTTCCCAGGGATGATTCTGGTCTGGGTCCTTTGTGGGAGGTGCTGTACTGTGTGCTAACTCAGTCGTGTCTGACTCTTTGCGACCGCATGGATTGTAACCCATCAGGCTCCTCTGTCCATGGAATTTTTCAGAAAGAATATTGGAGTGGCTTGCCATTTTCTTTTCCAAGAGATCTTCCCAACCTAGGGGTTGAACCTGCATCTGCTGTGTTGGCAAGCGAATTCTTTTACCACTGAGTCACCTGGGAAGCCCTAGGCCTTTTAAATCAAGAGACTCAGATTGAAGATAATTTCTTGTTTCTGTCGGTGTGTGCATGCATGTGTATGGGGGGCAGATAGTCTGTCTGGTTATACAGAGAAAAGCAGAGCGACCGCACTGTGTATGCAGTCTTTTATCCATGTTTTCAGTTCCTTGCCTCACCAACCTTCCACAGTAATTGATGACCTCAAGACCAGGCTTTCTAGGGCTCCCTGGGGGCAAACTGATGCTCTGTTCTTTGTTGTTTACACTTGCAGGTGTTTAGGTGGCTAGGTCTCCATCCTGCATCACATTTTACCCATTTTTTTTTAATTTAAAGAGATGTTATATCATCCATTTGGTCTTCTGCACCGTTGACATATTTATTCCTGACATTCTAGAACTGACATTTTATTAGGTGTATAGGCTTGTGTTAAACTCACTATATTTCACCAGAAGTCTAATGAGCTTTTAGAGCGGGTCTTTGAAACAAAAATGGTCATAGTTTGCTATGGAAGGAGTTATTGGGGAAATGTTTCCGAACAGAGCAAAGAATTAGGAATATCCTGTCTCTTTTCTTTAGTAAACATAACTCCTTGCCTGCCGGCAGCAAGTGATACAAATGACAGCAATCAACTCCAGCCTTTCCCTCTTGCCTGAAGTCTTACCCATTGCTATCTTCACCAATGCCTCCTTGCTTGCTAACAATGAAATCATCTACTATTTTACATACTTTGATCAATGAGTACAGAGCCAGGAGTCACACTGAGTGTCAGTCTGCAAATCTGACCCAAATAGATTATTAGGATAGTTAACTGTAGAGACCAGATGCTACTTCATCGTAAGGGCACTAGATTCTGAATTCTTTTCTTTTCTTTCTTTCTTTACAATTTAAGCAAAGGCAAGAAAGATGGCTTCCCAGGTGGCTCAGTGGTAAAGAATCTGCCGTCCAATGCAAGAGATGCAGGAGAGGCAGGTTTGATCCCTGCGTCGGGAAGATCCCCTGGAGAAAGAAATGGCACCCTGCTCCAGTATTCTTGCCTGGGAAATCCCATGGACAGAGGAGACAGACGTCCTACAGTCCATGGGGTCACAAAGAGTCAGACACGAGTGAGCACAAGAAGAAAGATACTGATATCATGATGCTAAGACAGCTGTGCTATATTACTGATAAGGCATCTGAAACCCTTCTAATTCAGAGAACAATCAACCCTCCATATTCCCAGGTTCTGCATCCATGGATTCAACCAACCATGGATGAAAAATGCTTGGAAAAAATTTCCAAATAGCAAATATTTGCCACACACTGGCAACTATTTACGTAGCATTTGCATTGTATTTACAACAATTTACATTGTATTATATATATATTGCAAGAAACCTAGAGATGATACCTAAGGTGTATGGGATGATGAGTGCAGGTTATATGCAAATACTAAGCCATTTTATATGAGGGACTTGAGCATCTAACAAATTTTGGTATCTGCAGGGGTGGGGGTTGGGGGATAGGTTGTCCTGGAACCAATTCCCGTGGATACTGAAGGTCAACTGTAGTATATCTCTCGTAGACTTGTTAGGTACCTACACTGGGGCCAAACTGCAGAGGTCTGCATCCTGGTTCTACTCCTGTGACTTTGGGCAAGATACTCATGTCTCAGTTTCCTCATCTATGAAATGCTGAAATGGGGATACATTGAAATAAGGGTACAATAGTAACCAGATCATAGGGTCATTGTGGGAATAAAATTAAAATAATATCTCATGCATTGTAAGTACTATATAATTGTTGGTTATGATGATGGCTGTTATTTCACATGGCAGGATGTTGGGACTTTTACTTCAGTTTTAAAGAAATTCAGTAGTGTGTGTGCTCAGGCACTAAATTGTGTCTGACTTTCCAACCCCATGGACTGTAGCCCACCAGGCTCCTCTGCCCATGGGATTTCCAAGGCAGGAATACTGGAGTGGGTTGCCATTTCCTCCTCCAGGGGATCTTCCCCACTCAGAGATCAAACCCACGTCTCTTATGTCACCTGCATTGGCAAGCGGGTTCTTTATCACTGAGCCACCAAGTAATTACTATATAATTTGCAGCTATGAATATGGCTGTTGTTATTACAAATGGAAAGATGTTGGGATTTGTTACTTTGGTTTTAAAGAGACTCCGTAGAGGAAAAACAAAACCCAACAGTCTGGAGTCACAGCTGTTGATCAAACACAAGATGTGGAACTGATTCCTTAGCAACCAAGCCTCAAATGACAAACGAGAGACTCATATTTGAAGACCCCACCTTGTTCCTTTTCTATGTAAATTGTTGTCAATATTTCCAAGGTGAAAGTTCGAGTTGGCCTGATGAAGTTAGTATTCCACACATGAATAGAAAGGGTCCAGGGGACTCCTCGGGTGCCCACGTGACATCCCTAGGTTTCCTTTTTCCTTCTCTTCAGGAAATCCCCTTCCTTATCTGATTCTATAAATAGATGCAACGTGTTCATGACCAGCTCCAGGTCTGGATGCGGAGTTTTCATGAGAAATGAGTTTTCGCTGTGGCTTCTCTGCAGCCCTGAGCCCTTGCCCAAGGCTGGCGCTGGCAGGCAGGAGGCCCTCACGCGGGAGCCAGAGACCAGCATACGGAACAGGGGACCTCCCCTTGACTCCTCTCCCTATGGAGGACTGCAATTGGTTGGAGAGCGCCCAGGAGCAAGAGTCTGTCAGATTCAAGTTCCAACTTTACCCCGATTCAATTTCTCACAGCTTTATAAACTTTGGTTTCTTCATCTGTACAGTAAACACTTCTCAGTGTTGTAATGCAGAGCAGATGAGTACATTAGTACATACAAAATTGTTTTGACGATCACAGAAGTCCTATACTCCCATTCTTCCCTCCTTCTTCAGCTACTCATGATTATTAGTTCAAAACCCCCTCTCCCAGATTCCCCTCCCCAGGCAGGCTCTGTCTGGGTGACACCAGGATGTGTGAGGCCCTGGCGATGATCCTGTAGGACAGGGGTCCCCCACCTCCGGGATCTGATGCCTGGTGATCTGAGGTAGAGCTGATGTAATAATAATAGAAATAAAGTGCACAGTAAATGTAATGCTGTGGATGAGATGGTTGGATGGCATCACTGATTCAATGGACATGAGTCTGAAGCAAGCTCCGGGAGTTGGTTGATGGACAGGGAAGGCTGGTGTCCTGCAGTCCATGGGGTCACAAAGAGTTGGACACAACTGAGCAACTGAATTGAACTGAACTGAATGAAATGTGATGCACCTGAATCATCCTGAAACCATCCCCCTGCCCTGGTCCATGGAAAACTTATCTTCTGCAGAACTGGTCCCTGGTGCCAAAAAGGTTGGGGACCGCTGGCATAGAGTCAAAGAATCGCCTCGTCCAGGCTCAGTGGGGTTGACACAGTGGGGTTGAGGGTGTCACCTGTCCATGGAGGGCAAAGTCTGGGGGCTTCTAAGAACGTGAACACACCCATGCTGAGTTGTTTTCAGGAACCTGAATGCTTTCCCAGCCCAGAGCCATTACAGTCCAAGGTTTTCTCAGCTTCTTGGGAAAAAAACCAAAGGGAGCTCAAGAGTGGATACAGCAAGTTCTCTTCAGAACACATTCTTGGCCAGGCTCACCTGCTTACTGATTCTGAATCTCTGGTGGTTTGCTAGAAGTAGGGCCTCAATCTTACAGCATGAAATCTTTCCTAGAGCACAGAGATTCTCTTCCTGCCCGCCCCTTCTATTTTGTGCAGAGAGGATGGAGACTTTGGCATTAGTAAGATACTTGGCACACCTCTATGACTTCTCATTCAGAGAATTTCAGACACTCCGAAAATAAAACTAAGCTCAGCTTAGTGCCCTTCCATTATGGCCATTTATTTTCCAGGCAGGATCTCTCTACTTCTAGTTGATTATCAACAAATGCCCCTCTTTCTCCTTTTGCGTAAGATTTGGGAGGGATGCCTTAACAGGCTAACTTCTGTCTTCCTTTACTATTTTGTACTGATTTGACCTACACTAACACCATTTTCCCTTAATCAGATCGGGTCATCACCCATATTGGAAAAGTCCCAGTTTGTGTAAAGGCAAACCCTCATAGCTTGGAGTGCACTTTGGGTTAAACTCAGATGCCATCTTGATACCCTCCATCTCAGGATCTTCTATTTCCAAGCTACTTCTCATCTTATAATGATCTACTGGGCCTACTGGAAGTTTTGGAGAAATTCTGTCAGACCTCAAGTCTGCACAGGCCTCAAGTATCTAAGGCCAAAAGAGGGCTGTGTTGAGTGAAAAGCAGTACTTTTGTTTGGGACTCTTGAAAGTTCATACCAATGTTTTCGAGGGGGACTCAAGATGGTATTTCACATGGGTTTGCAAACAAGTCTTTCCTGTGTTGGCCATCTGTGACATCGCCCGGGAAGTTGCAGCAAAGCTCCTCAGCCTCAGTTGAGCAGAAGACCTGATACCTGGTTGAGGTTGCTCCCATTAGCTGCCACTGACACAGGCAACTGCTGAAGGCACTGCCGCTCTGGGGAAGCAGCGCCTGATGTTGGGGTGAGCGGGCTTTCCTTAGTTGCAGCAAGCGGGGGCCTACTCTTCAGCTGCGGTGCGTGGTCTTCTCACTGGGGTGGCTTCTCTTGTTGCAGAGCACCAGCTCTAGAGTACAGTCTTCTGCAGTGGTGCAGGGGCTAAGTCACCCCACGGCATGTGGGATCTTCCGACACCAGGGATTGAACCTGTGTCTCCTGCATTGGCAGGTGGATTCTTAACAACTGGACCACCAGGGAAGTCCATGTTCCTGAAGTCTCACAGAGAGTTTTGCCAGGTAACAGCACTTCCAAATTTTACTTGCCTTCTCTCACCCACTGAGAAGCTGCTGTTTGCTCACAGGGGATGGACTGGTGGGAACTCCTGGGTCCTGGGCACCATGCAGTTTGCTCCTCTCACACTGAGCATGATGCTGAAGCAACCTGGTGAGCACTTTCCTAGGGGTGCTTCACTCCCCTGGACCATAAATCTATCTCCAATCCTCCTTCCAAATTCCAGCCAGAAGCACAGTTTGTAAACCTACTTTGTTGCAGAGAAGCCTAACAGTGTGACTAATCAAAGACTTTCAAGGATAAAAGTACATTTCATTAGGACAAAATTATATGGCAGATGGAAAAAATAAAAATAAAGGACATACTGTCTCCAGATATTACATAAGAATTTTCATGTATTTTTTTTGGTAACAGATGAAAATGAGTATCAAGTTGTCTACATGTTTAGATTTCATCAGACACATTTCAAAGTGATGTGTACTTTTCCTTTAAAACATTAACATTTGCAATCTGCTGGAAATTACACCCTTGGCAACCATGGCTACTTACATGGAAAAACTGTGGAAGTTATCTTTAAAACAGGTAAGGGAGTGCAGAGCTTTTCAATTCTTTGGAAAGAAAGGTGAGCTGTGAGCAAAAATGTTTGAAGACCTCCACTTTAGAGTGTGGTTCTTTTTCTTTTTTTTTTGGCCACACTGTATGTGGGATCTTAATTCCTTGACCAGGAATTGTGTTCCTCTGCGTTGGAAGCCAGGAGTTTCAACAGCTGGACCACCAGGGAAATCCCAAGTGTTTTGCAAAGATGCTCTCAACAAGTGACTCATTCCTATGAATTGTTTCACAGATTTCTTTTCATTGAAGGTTTTTATATTGTGTTTGTTCAAATTTGTTTTTCACTAGATATGCTGAAGAACAATAATTGCATGAAAGAGTTAATGTTAGTATGGTGCATCTTCCATCCTGAAGGGGCTGATCCATCTACTGCTATTAGACATTGGCCTTAAGCAAGTAGACCTCAGGTTGCCAATCACTAGATGAGAGAACACACCTTGCTGGGACCACGATAACACATTTGATTTAAGGCCTCATCTGTTCCCATTCTCTGCTGCCTTCTCCTCTTTCTGCTTTTTAATATTTAAAAAAAATGTTGGCAAAACTGAAGATTGGCAAGAAGGATGAGTGGGAAGGGAACATAATTAGTGAGTAATCCTTAGTCTTCTCTGTGAAGTTATTTTTGTTGTCCTTCCAACCTCCAAATAACAGCTGGGAGGGAAGAGTGGAGAAGAAATGGGTAAGCTGATTATCAAGAGAATCTTTTCCTGGTCGGAAAAAGAATAAGTGTCCCAGGAGAAAGTGACGGACTCCTATGAATGCTTCCCAGGGAAGCATTTTCCTTCAGTATCTTCACACTCTCTTCTGTTGGTGAACAAGAGAAGCAGCATTCTGTGGCTGGAAGTGGGCAAGTTCACTTCCTTCTTTGTTCTGGGAATGAACCGCAGGGTGACATCGAACAGTGAAAACTGGAAATGTAGCCAGTGCGGCCCTGAACTGACATCTACGTATCTGTATTTATTCAACTCACGTTTTAAATTACATCCCACTTGGAAATTTGTTGGCAAAGAATGAGAAACTGCGTTTGTTAGTGATTGATACTGATAAGTCTATACACACAGTTTTATATACATATCCACACACATATGCTTTATGGGAATGTTTACCTTTTGGCTCCTTGTGCTAGCTGTTCTGACGATCAGCACTGCAGTCCCAAGAACAGCCCACATGGTTGATTCATGTTATACAAGTAAGTCTTCAAGCATCAGTGTTTATCAACCAACAGCATAGGTGTTGTGACTAAGACGGAATGATCAAGTCTCCAGAGTTGCTCTTGTTGACCCCAGGCTCAAAGCGAGGGCCAGGAGGCTGTCACATCTACACACACAGAGGGGGTGGCTGCAACTGCTGAGCCTAGATTTCTGTCTGGGAGTTCACTGCCCTCGTCCTCCTGGCTGCCCATGTTGAACCTGGGAGCCGGTATTTCTTGTTCCAATGACCCATACGCATGTCCTCTGATAGGTGGGCCAAAGGGAACCTGAAAGAAACACAGAGTTTTGTCGAGCCACATGCCAGGCTAAATCCACAGCCATCATGGTGCAAATGATCAGGCTGGATGCCCCTCCACTGCTGACCCAGAGCTTGGCAGTGATTAGGCCCTCAGCTTGAGGGAAAGGCACCTCCAGTCACTGGGTATCATTGTCCCTACCCTGGGTCGGCGAGTTGTGAATGGAGATTCCACGCGGAGGCTGGAAGTTGCTACCCAAAAGCCCCACCTCTGAAGAGCCCAGAGGGGTATACATCCAAGCAGGCTTCAATCTGCTTCCTGTTTTTGGCCAAGTGGGAGGAGGAACGTGGGAGAGCCTAGGACATTCCCAGAGATGAAGACGGCCCTGACTCAGTGTGGCTCCTTTCTGAGTGAATTCTGCTGGCTCGGGCACAGACGCTCACAGCTGTGTGAAGGGCGCTGCAGGGGGCATAATGGCCGCTGTGTGTGCCGGAGTACAAACCGTCCCACACAGGCCTGGGCTGGAGAAACAATGGGGCAACAAACAGCCTTCAGAACAATGCACTCATTTCCTGTCCTCACGTTGGGCTGAATGAGGCTTGGTAGGCTGGTTCCACCTCACCAAGAGCCCTCCACAGACGACATCATTTGAGCAGCCTGTTGTTCATCAGGCATGACAGACACACAGACAAAGGAGAGAAATGACAAGCATTTGGGATGTTTCTTTTCTCCCCCCTGCAAAGCAAGATTTAATTTAAACTTTTTTTTAGGCCCAGATAAAACAGTGTGATAAAAACATTGGAGAGATGTCAGAAGCTATTTCAGTGTTAAGTCTTTCTGACATGAAATGCTTGTGATTCACTATCTCTGATAAAAACATGGGTGTATGAAGCTCTCTGGGTTTTTCTGCTTGTCAACAAGCCAACTGGCTCTGCCGTGACCTCACCTCTCTCTGTCCTGCCCGAGCGCCCATTCTCCTGCAGGAGAAAGTCCTACTGGGAGTTGGTTTCAGATTGTTGTTTACTCACTAAGTCATGCCTTTTCATACTGTTCATGGGGTTCTCAAGGCAAGAATACTGAAGTGGTTTGCCATTCCCTTCTCCAGTGGACCACATTCTGTCAGACCTCTCCACTGTGACCCATCCATCTTGGGTGGTCCCACACAGCATGGCTTAGTTTCACTGACTTAGACAAGGCTGTGGCCTGTGTGATTAGATTGGCCTGTTGTCTGTAATTGTGGTTTCAGTCTGTCTGCCCTCTGATGCCCTCTCTCAGGGCCTACCATCTTATTTGGGTTTCTCTTACCTTGGATGTGGGGTAACTCTTCACAGCTGCTCCAGCAAAGCACAGCCCAGATATGTCAAATTTGCTGGCATATTGAGTGCAGCACTTTCACAGCATCATCTTTCAGGATTTGAAATAGCTCAACTGGAATTCCATCACCTCCACTAGCTTTGTTTGTAGTGATGCTTCCTAAGGCCCACTTGACTTCACACTCCAGGATGTCTGGCTCTAGAGGAGTGACCACACCATCGTGATTACCTGGGTTGTGAAGACCTTTTTTGTACAGTTCTTCTATGTATTCTTGCCACCTCTTCTTACTATCTTCTGCTTCTGTTAGGTCCATACCATTTCTGTCCTTTATTGAGCCCATCTTTGCATGAAAGATGGCTTCATATCTCTAATTTTCTTGAAGAGATCTCTAGTCTTTCCCATTCTGTTGTTTTCCTCTGTTTCTTTGCATTGATCGCTGAGGAAGGCTTTCTTATCTCTCCTTGCTATTCTTTGGAACTCTACATTCAAATGGGTTTATCTTTCCTTTTCTCCTTTGCTTTTCGCTTCCCTTCTTTTCACAGCTATTTGTAAGGCCTCCTCAGACAGCCATTTTGCTTTTTTGCATTCTTTTTCTTGGGGATGGTCATGATTCCTGTCTCCTATACAATGTTACAAACCTCTGTCCATAGTTCATCAGGCACTCTGTCTATCAGATCTAGTCCCTTAAATCTATTTGTCACTTCCACTGTATAGTCATAAGGGATTTGATTTAGGTCATACCTGAATGGTCTAGTGGTTTTCTCCACTTTCTTCAATTTCAGTCTGAATTTGGCAATAAGGAGTTCATAATCTGAGCCACAGTCAGCTCCTGGTCTTGGTTTTGCTGACTGTATAGAGCTTCTCCATCTTTGGCTGCAAAGAATATAATCCATTTGATTTCAGTGTCGACCATCTGGTGATGTCCATGTATAGAGTCTTCTCTTGAGCTGTTGGAAGAGGGTGTTTGCTATGACCAGTGAGTTCTCTTGGCAGAACTGTATTAGCCTTTGCCCTGCTTCATTCTGTACTCCAAGGCCAAATTTGCCTGTTACCCCAGGTGTTTCTTGAACTCTTAATTTTGCATTCCAGTCCCCTATAATGAAAAGGACATCTTTTTTGGGTGTTAGTTCTAGGACAATAGACTGGTTCCAAATCGGGAAAGGAGTATGTCAAGGCTGTATATTGTCACCCTGCTTAGTTAACTTATATGCAGAGTACATCATGAGAAATGCTGGGCTGGAAGAAGCACAAGCTGGAATCAAGATTACCGGAAGAAATATCAATAACCTCAGATATGCAGATGACACCACCCTTATGGCAGAAAGGGAAGAAGAACTAAAGAGTCTCTTGATGAAAGTAAAAGAGGAAAGTGAAAAAGTTGGCTTAAAGCTCAACATTCAGAAAACGAAAATCATGGCATCTGGTCCCATCACTTCATGGCAAACAGATGAGGAAACAGTGGCTGACTTTATTTTTCTGGGCTCCAAAATCACTGCAGATGGTGACTGCAGCCATGAAATTAAAAGTCACTTACTCCTTGGAAGGAAAGTTATGACCAACCTAGACAGCATATTAAAAAGCAGAGACATTACTTTGTCAACAAAGTCTGTCTAGTCAAGGCTATGGTTTTTCCAGTGGTCATGTATGGATGTGAGAGTTGGACTATAAAGAAAGCTGAGTGCTGAAGAATTGATGCTTTTGAATTGTGGTGTTGGAGAAGACTCTTGAGAGTCTCTTGGACTGCAAGGGGATCCAACCAGTCTATCCTAAAGGAGATCAGTCTTGGGTGTTCATTGGAAGGACTGATGTTGAAGCTGAAACTCCAATACTTTGGCCAGCTGATGCGATTATCTGACTCATTTGAAAAGACCCTGATGCTGGGAAAGATTGAGGGCAGGAGGAGAAGGGGACGACAGAGAAAAAGATGGTTGGATGGCATCATCGACTCAATGGACAGGGAGGCCTGGCGCGCTGCAGTTCATGGGGTCGCAAAGAGTTGGACACGACTGAGCAACTGAACTGAACACTAAGTCATGTCTGCCTCTTTGCAACTTCATGGACTGTAGCCCTACAGGCTCCTCAGTCCATGGATTTTCCCAGGCAAGAATATTGGAGTCGGCTGCCATTTCCTTCTCCAGGGGCTCTTCCTGACCCAGGGATAGAACCCAAGTCTTCAGCACTGGCAGATGGATTCTTTACCTCTGAGCCACCATAGAAGCCTTAGCTTGAATAGCTCCCAAATAATGACGATGATAATAATAACAGCCAACAGCTACTAAAGCACTTATTGAGTAGCAGGCCTAGTTCTAATTCCTTGAACCCTCACCAGAACCTTATGAGGTGAGTACGATTCTCGGTCTCATTTTACAGATAAGGAAACTGAGGCATGGAGAGGGTGAATAACTTTCCTTTTTGTCATGCCGCATGGCTTATGGAATGTTAGGTCTTTGACCGGGGATCAAACCAGCACCCCCTGCAGGGGAAATGGGAAGTCCTAACCACTGGACCACCAGGGAAGTCCGAGGTTGACCAACTTGCCCAAATTCATAATTTGCCTTATCAGATATATACCCAGCCTCTCCTGTGAAGTCACCTGTGCAGGTAATCTCCTCCTCCCAATGTCTGTGATGGAATGGCATCCACAGCTCTTGCATGAGACAGGCACGTCTCGAGAGGGCTTCCAGGGCAGGCAGTGTTTTGAGAAGATACAAGAGGAAGGGGGAGAAAGCCTTGTTAATCTGAGTAGGGAAGGCATTTGGTGCGGCAACCCCAAAAGGCTGCTTATATTCATGTCTGCCAATTATTCAAACACAAGGAGACCCTCCATATTGTTCAGAAGGCGACGCCCCACACGTAGAGTGCTCCTGAGTGTTGGGGCTGGCCAGGCTGACCGTAAGCATCCAGTATGCCTCCAGACTGCTGATGATGGTGGGAGGGTTTCAGAGAGGTCAGATAGTGGCAGCAGGAAAGGAGAAGGCAGACTGGGGGACATCACTCAAGACAGAAATATGCCCGTGGGACTCTGGACCTGAAAGAGCCTTTAGACATGGTCCAGCCACTGACTCATTTTGTAAGTGAAGGGCCAGGGGGCTCAAGGGTGAAACCACAGCAAAACCAAGGTCCACTTTCTCCACCTGCAGAAAAGAAGAGACCAGGAGCTTCCCTGCTGGTCCAGTGTTTAAGTCTTAGCCTTCCAATGCAGGGGATCTGGGTTTGATCTCTGGTCAGGGAACGAAGATCCCACATGACTTGTGGCCTAAAAACCAAAACATTAAAAAAAAAGAAAAAAGCAGTATTGTAACAAATTCAATAAAGACATTTAAAATAGTCCACCTCAAAAAATCTTAAAAAGAGAAAACAAAACAAGTTAGAACCATTTGTCAAATACTCACTGAAGCCCAAATGCTGTGCTAATTGATGTCCTGGCAAAAATATAACAGGAAGGAGACTGAAGACCCGATTCCTCCCCTCTCGAGGCTTACAATTTCCCTGGGGATACACATGATCCATAAAATTGACCACTGGTCGAAAGAGACCACTTGATTCTTTCCTCAACTCTTCCCTCATGCATCCAGTCACAGTAAGAAGAGAGGAGACATGAGTTCAAGGGAGGATCAGGTGGAACCTGGGAAGGGCTTCTATTAACAGAAGTGCACCTGGCTTCCTTACTGAGGTAGACAAGAGAGCTGTGAATTTGTAGAGAGAAAGTAAAAAACGTGCAACGTGGAAATGTGGAAATAAATACCTCTTGTGCCGAAGGATAAAGGAACCATCAGTGAGAGCCACCCACACAGGCAGCAAACAGGCTTGTCTGGCAGGCACGGAGAGTGCGTGTCCACAAGTGGTGGGAAATGATGTCATGAAGTGAAACTGGCATTAAAAGCGTTGTTACACCATAGGGCAGCTGGCCCTCAGGAATCTGCCCTGGTTTCATGGCGCTGAGGAACAAACCAGTCGTAGGCAACACCACGAGATGGGTCCATCACTACCATAGCAACCCGGACGTGACCTAATGGTGTCAGGAATGGTGATGGTGCTTCTCACTGTCATCCAGGCGTGATGCTGGGCTCACACGATATATTGAGTAAGACAAACACAGCCCTGGTGGGGGTGTGTGCTTTTCACAGGTGTGTTGAGTCATAGGCGTTCAGCAGAAAGTCAGCACTTTTTATGTCATTCAAAAGTAAGGAGGCCTAGCAATACTCAGCTGCAGTAAATAATCAGTGTATCTCATGGACGTCTAAATGTGTGAATAACGTCCTGGGTTCATCCTGCCCGGTCACCGACGCCAGTGGAGAGACAGGCCTGCACGCATCACTCTTCCTGCTCTGCTGGTGGGGAGGGGAGTAGTGTGTGGTGGCCGTCTTGTGTGGTACCCCCATTTCTAGATGTGCTGCCTCCCTGTAGAGGCTGCGGAATAAAAACTTCACCTGCCATACAGCACTGGTATACAGGAGGAGTGTCAGGTGGCTGCTGTAACAAACTGTCACACGTTTCGTGACTTAAAACAATACAAATGTATTATTTTGCAGTTCTGGAAGCCACAAGTTCAAAACAACTCTGACCAGACTAAATCGAGAGGCTTCTTTTTTTAAAGAAAACATGTATTTAGTTGGCTGATTTGGGCCTTAGCTGTGGCACTTGGGATCTTCATTGTGTCCTGTGGGCCCTTACATTGTGGTACACAGACTCTCTCCCATGCGGCGCGCACGGGTCCACATGGGACCCTAGTTCCCTGACCAAGGATTGAGCCCAAGGCCTTTGCATTGCAAGGTGGATTCTTAGCCACTGGACCACCAGGGAAACCCCAAGGTGTTTCTTTTAGAAGCTCTAGGGGACAGTCCATTTCCTCACTGGTTCCAGTTCTACAGACATCCTCCATTTCTCGGCTCATGGCCTCTTCCTCCACCTTCAGAGCCCGCAGCGGAGCATCTCCAAATTTCTTTGCCTCTGACCTCTTCTTCTGCCATCATATCTTTCTCTGAGTCTGACTCTTCTGCTCGTCTCTAACGAAGACCCTTATGATTACAGTGGCTCCACCTGAACAATCCAGGATAATCTTCCTGTCTTAACATCCTTAATTTAAAATCAGCTGCAAAGTCCCTTTTGCCACATGTGGCAATGTACTCACTGTGGGCGTGAGGGCGTGGATATCTTTGGGGGACCATCATTCTGTTGATGGCACTAGGAACAGATGAACTGCATGTCACACAGACATCAGCACTTCCTTCTAGAGCCCTTGCTCACCATGTGACCTTGCCTAGATTATCTTCCTACTGAACACCTCTGCCCTGAACCTTCTATACATTCAATGACATTTGACTTCACCAAGAGGCCTCTCTGTATGGGAGCAGCTTTAGCAGCCTGGACTCAGAGAGAAGCCCAGTAAACATCTCAAGTCATCTCTTTTTCTCAAGTTAATTATAAGTATCTTGACATTTGCTATTGCCGATAGTTTACCAGTTTTCTGTTAATGAATTTTTCCTCATAGCTACACAATGAGTAGGCCTATCTGTCTCTTCTGGGTTAACAGATGAATAAAAGCAAGGCCTGGAAAGGACTGGCTGGGCCTGAAAGTAGAGCTCAGCGATACAAAAGTCAGAATTACTTGGGTTTGGAATTTTGGCTTCAGCATTTCATGCCTTTGCCTCTAACTGAAAGAGTGGAACCTCAGGTCTATCTTGCTTACGTTAACGAGATCAAAATTCTTTTATTTGTCTTCTGTTGGCACAAGCCCTTTTTATGGGTTTTGAACAAAGCTGTGTGACCCCGGGTAAGCGATTTAATCTCTCTGGTACTCATTCCCTTATCTCTAAAGTGGAGATGCCAATTCCTACCTCTGAGTTTTGTGCTAAGTAATTACACTGAGTTACTGTTAAGTTCTCGCATAGCCCTTAATCACAGTGTGTGTGTGTGTGTGTATGCTTAGTCACGTCCAACTCTGTTACCCCATGGACTGCTGCCCACCAGGCTCCTCTGTTCATGGGATTTTCCAGGCGAGAATGCTGGAGTGGGTAGCCGTTTCCTCCTCCAGATCTTCGTGGCCCAGGGATCAAACCCGAGTCTCCTGTGTCTCCTGCACTGGCAAGTGAGTTCTTTACCCCTTTGTCACCAGGGAAGCCCCACGACAGTTGCAGCCAAATCTTTCACGAAATGTCAACACTCTCAATGTCTGGGCTTGAATCTTTCATGAGATGCTTTGTTAGGTTCATGACAGATCTCTTTTGAATTCAATTATAAGGATTTGTGCAATCACTCAGTAGCTATATACTATTAGTCATTTTCTCAGGCTATTGATGATATTCTTCACATAACAGAGCCAAAATTCTTACTACAAAAATTACATTGATTTCTTTTTCCAGTCAACCAGTTCTGTCTTTGAATATTAGGAGATTAGATAAATCAGAGAAGTTTTCATTGAAAAATCTTACAGATTAGTACTGAGTTATCTGTTGTTTTGTAATTTATTTGGTGAGTATTATTTCTAGTATATGTAGTATATATATGTAATTTATATATATATATATAACTACATATATATATATGTAACTGTTCATCTTGTTACATTTAAATCTTATTGGGTTTTTAAGGACCCCTATCCTTAATCACTTTTTTGGCCAAATTATTACACAGTTTTTTCATATAAAAATGGAAATACTAAAATGAATTTACCTCTATAGGATGTTTGTCAAGAAAAAATTATTTTATAGTTTTTTATGTTTCAAACTTAAAGCACCTTAACAGAAATAAAACTGCTCTTTCAAAGTCTTCTTAATTTAGTCCAGATACTGTCAGCGGGAAGACATGCATTTCTATCTCTGTAATCAAGGTGTGCTTCTGTGCTACCGCCTGCTGTTCTTGTCATCATCTCATATTATCCCATGTGGCTAGCTAGTACTTTGTAATCTTTAAGAATCTGTGCAAGCAGGCATACATTCAATTATGCATTATGACGACTGAATAGTCAGCTCCTTCACTAATCTTAGCAGTAGGGAAATGAGGACACATTGTCTTTCTGTGGCAGATCTCATCTTCTGGTTTCTGCAAGTGGCCACAGCAACATATATGCCATCTCACTTGATTTGCTCTTTTTTTGGCGGCACCATGTGCCATGGGGGATCTAGTTCCCTGACCAGGGATCGAATCTACGCCTCCTGCATCAGAAGTGAGGAGTCTTAACCACTGGACTGGACAGCAAAGTCCCTCAGTTGATTTTCTTACAATATGATCTTGCTATTCTTTTCCTTTTTTAAAGAAAGAAACCACATTTTATTTATTTATTTATTTGGCCGTATCTCATGGCTTGTGGGATCTTAGTACCCCAAACAGGGTCAAACCCAGAACTCCTGCAGTAAAAGCAGGAAATCCTGCTATTTGTCCCGTGTGGTGGCGATCTGTATTCTCTCCCCTTGAAAGCAGGAAAATCCCTTTATCTGCTCTGACTCACAGAACGTGATAGTAGCGAGCCTGTCACATAAGCAGCGATACAGCTTCCACCTGCTTTTGTCTCTGCACTTGCCTTGGGGACCTGGCCGCCATGTTGTGAGGAAGTCCAAACCACATGGAGACACCACACAGAATTCCAGCCTTAGCTGAGGTTCAGGCTAAAGGTCAACATCAACCACCGGACAGGCCTTTAGATCACAGCTACCCATAGAACTTTCTGCAATTATGGATATTTTCCATTTGTGCTTACTATCATATGAGGCCATGGAGCAACTACAATGTAGTTGGTGTGAATGAAAAGTAAATCTTTAATTTAACTTCAGTGCATTTAAATTCAAGTAACTGCATGTGCCTAATGGCTGCCACACTGGACAGATTAGCCCTCAGCCTTTGCATCTTCTTGCAGAAGCAACCACCATCATGGAGCAGAAATGAGCCTCTACTGGGCTCTCTCCACACTCCTAGCTCTTGGAGGCATACAAGATAAGAAATAATTATCGTTGGTTTAAGCCACTCAGTTTTGGGGTGATTTGTCATACAGCTGTTGATAATATACTCTATTTTGCTTTTTTTTTGTTCTCTATAGCAAATAAAGATATGCAAGCCTCTTCCATCTTGTGTGCGTGTGTGTGTGTGCGTGTGCATGTGTGTGTGCGTGCGTGTGTGGCTGTGCTGGGTCTTTGCTGCTGTGAGTGGACTTTCCCTAGTTGCAGCAAGTGAGGGCTACTCTCTGGCTGTGGTTCGAGGGCTTCTCACTGCCATGGCTTCTCTTGTTGCAGAGCATTGGCCCTAGGGCTCAGGCTTCAGTGGCTGGGCAGAAGTAAGAAGTCTTAACCACTGGACTGGCCAGGCTTAGCTGCTCTGCAGCATGTGGGATCTCCCCAGACCAGGGATCCAACTGGTGTCCCCTGCACTGGCAGGAGGATTCTTACCCACTGGACCCCCAGGGAAGCCCCCACAAGCTTCTTCCACCTTTCAAAAGCCATCTAGCTATGGTCTCTCTTCAGAGCCAGATTTCTTGAACAAGTTGCCTACACTTCACCATCCTTACTCATAGCTTACTCATTAGTCAACACCCACTAGGATCTGGATATGGATGAGGTCACAGTAACATTAGCTCAGGCTTATTCCTCTCACTTGGAAAATGTGGTACTCCAGCACCCATCCCATCTTTTTCCCTACCTACTTCTGAATAAATGCCACTCTGGCAGAAAAAGCCACCTCAGGCTTGCCTGGTAGCTCAGCTGGTAAAGAATCTGCCTGCAATGCAGGAGACCCCAGTTCAATTCCTGGATCGGGAAGATCCTCTGGAGAAGGGATAGGTTACCCACTCCAGTATTCTTGGGCTTCGTTGGTGGCTCAGATGGTAAAGAATCTGCCACAATATGGGAGACCTGGGCTCAATCCCTGGGTTGGAAAGATCCCCTGGAGGGCATGGCAACCCACTCCGGTATTCTTGCCTGGTGAACCCCCATGGACAGAAGAGCCTGGCGGGCTACAGCCCTTTGGGCTGCAAAGAGTCAGACGTGACTGAGCAACTAAGCACAGCACTGAGCACTCCTGGATGAGAAATTGCTAAAAACAAAAAATGCACTCTTTTCTGGTAGACTAGTAAAAGATACCCCTTTAAGACACCCTTACCTGAAGCCTGACACAGTCCCAGGCCGAACAAGTGGAGTGTGGGTGGATTTCAGCCCCTTCTCCCCCCACCCCCTGCCCCAGGGCCAGCCATCCTCACCCAGGGCACCAGCATCGTGAACGGCATGATCCAGGTGACTGCTATGTTTCTGGGGCACCCAGAGCTTTCTCACATGTGGCCATCAACACTCATGTCATGGGGGTGCTCTGGCCCCCTGTGGACACCTGTGGCTCATGAAGTCTCTTGAGGGGAAATCTCATGAAGCACCCTGGATGTGGACCCCCTTCCCAGCCCAAGAGCTCCCCCAACTCTTCCCATCCCAAGAGCAAAATCCTTGGGATCTTCAAAGGGAGATGTCTTCCTAGGACTCCTCCCTGTGGCAAAGCTGCACCAGGATCCTCGGTGAAATGCAGGGACCCACCTGGCTGCCCCACTGTGTAGCGTGAAGACTGCTAGGAAAACAGCTCTTCCTGCTGGCGTCAGATCCACTCACGGGGCATGACTGGGGCCATGGGCCACGCAGCCCTCCCTACCGCATCGTCCTTCCTTACTCTGTACACCTTCCAGCATCAACTCCCAGAGTCCCTCCTGTGATTCTCTTTTCCCTTCACAAAGCTTGTTGGCCCACCAGGCCTCAGATGTCATCAGGGGACCCAAAGGAACTTTATGATGGTAAACTCCCAAATGCTATTTTCTGCCCAAATTAGCCAGACATCTGGGTGGAGAGTGTGGTTTAGGGTTTCAATTTCCTAGAACACAGTAACTCGATTACAAAAATGGGGTAGTATTTCCATGACAGCAGGTCTTCAGAAGTGGGATGGGTTACCTTCTGTCTCCGCTGGGCAGATCCAAGTTCATGGCACAGGAGGCCGAGGAGGTGGCTGTGTTCAGTCTCCGCAGGCCTGAGACACAGCAAAACAAGTGATACCCAAAGATATCCAAAGGTTAAAAACAATAAAATTCTGTAAAGCAATTATCCTTCAATGAAAAAAATAAATTAAAAAAAAAAAAAGGACACATTAGGATCTGACCCTCACACAGTTCAGCTTGGGGGTACCTGGTTCAATATGCAAAATGTTCCAGTTCAGTAAGGGCCAGGTTATAACAAGGGGTTCTGATCTGTTTCAAAGATCCCAAAGTATTAGTAAGTATGTTGATTGTAACCAAATGCAAATTTTTCCAGGGAAACATGCCACACACTTTTTCCTCCTTATTACTCAGGTTTGGGACATGGTTGTTAATCAGATAATAAGCTTTTACATTTTTGGTCTAGGTTGAATAAACTCAGTGGTACTAAACAGATTAGAGTTTTCAAGAGAAAAGGAAATAATATTCTTCCCAAGATGATGTTCTTGGATATCACTGTCAAAATGTTGTCTGACTGGAAAACATTTCAGGAATGATTACCTTTCTTGCGTGTTTAATGAATTTTTCTTTTTCAGTATTAACTCTCATAATTCCTTCTCGAAATCTTGTGAAGTAGATCAATTCCCTTTCTAATCTGAATAAACCTACAGTCCTCAAAAATGATACTGATGGTTACTAAAATTCAACATTTTCAAGAAAATCTTTCAATCATACATACTTTCTGGCTAATTTTATATTTAAAATCAAATATCTTTAGATTTTCCTAGGTCCTCTGATATAAATGTGGCATAGTGGGAAATTATATGTAGAAGATTCATGTTGATAGCTCAAGAAACTGGCCAGTTAGACCGAATTTTCAACCTATAACTTGGATACCGATTCTTCTGCAGAACAAAGCTAGAAAGAATTCCCTCTGCCTGCTGGCCCCTTGGGATAACTGGGTGTGGTTTATTTTCTTCTCTGACTGGAACAAAGATATGCAGGAAAATCTTCTTTCTACAACTCAAATTCCTTGTTCTTACAAACAAGCTTAAGAAGAGAGAGGGAAAAAAAAGCAGCAGATCAAGCCTGGTTTAATCGTTTGCTTATATTGGTGCACATACTGGATTTTTTCCAGGTTAACAAAAATAAAGCCACAGGGAAGACGTATGCAGCCGTATATTTAAGCTACTGGCTCACACACAGTTTATTGGCTCCAAGTACATAAAAGATATGAAGGCGGAAGAAAAACAGTAAGCAGTTATGAGACATAACAAGTTTTCTTATTCTTTATTACTTTAAAGGAAGCTGGAACTCGATAACAATACACCACATACAGTTCAGAACCAAACAAAGGCTGCTTAGTTATTTATTTTGCATTTGCTCCTTTAGGAAGTGAGGAAAAAACAGCTCTACTGGCACTCAAGTTTATTTTCAATTAAAATCCCCATAAATTAGAAAACCTCTCATAAAACAGTGGAAATGGAAAAAAATGTTATTCAGAAAAAAACTTTAAAGTATCCTAGTTTTCTGTAGCGTACTGGGTTATGTGATCAGTCTCATAAGGCCACTTAAAAAAATTATTCAGCCTCTGTATTCTTCTTTAGGATAATACATAATAGTGTCTGGCCCTCTGACGGAAATACAATAACAATTTATACTTTCCCAGTTTCAAGCACTGAAAACACCTTCCCCTCCCCCCACAATTTTGCTATTTGCTCATGTCTCAAACGAATAAACGAGTGCTGCTGAGAGACCAGGGTCCTTGCTGCCATTGTGTTTTTTCTATTTAAAATTCAGAGTATTAAACACACTTGAGTACATCCAAGCATACATGACATACCGTTATCACATACCGGAAGCTCCAATCAAGAGCACTGGGCAAAGGCCCATTTCATAACATCATTAAGATGCACTGAACGCTGCTGTTCAGAGAGGCTTTGTCAAAGCAGATCATAATGGCCTGTCGGAAGTGTGCAAACAGAAATTTATATTAAATTGTCCTTTTCCTCCTTTATTAGTATGGAATCCAGCTGCATTTCTAGAATATGGGCTCAGAGGTTCACTGAAAAGGCTTTCAGGTTTTAAGATTGTGAAATATCACCAAAATGAAGTACTAAAAAAAAAAAAAACTTAACTGAAAAATATTTGAGTAAGTAGGTGCGGGTATAGTAATCAACCATAATGACTTTATCAAAACAAAAGGAGTTTCTCAGGGGTGTGAAGGTGGACTGAACTTGTGAGTCACAAGGTGGAGTGTTTAATTTGGAACAAGTCAAATAAAAGCATTGCTTTCTTTTCCTTAAAAACCTTTGGGACTCTCTATGTTATGTTATAATCTCAGAAAAGAAAGCTCGTTCATTAAAAAAATTTTTTTTTCCATTTTAAGTCCTGCTGAGTGAAGATGCCTGGGAGACAAATTTTACATGCTGGCTTCCTGAGTGTAGTCGTTAAGTAGGATGTTATCTGGAGATGCGATGGCAAAATTTTACTTCTTTAGACTCGATATTTTTCTTTGCCGTGTTCATTGATCACACATATGTGCTGAAACAATAAAGGATTTAAATGCATCAGCCTCTTAACGAAATAAGAAGTGCAGAAAATGGGATGCAGTAATATCATCTCCTACTTCGTTACTCTTCATTTAAATACATATGAATTGGGCTGGCCAAAAAGTTTCTTTGGGTTTTAAGTAAAAATCAAAGATACAGTTTTCGTTTTCACCAAGAACTTTATTGAACAACATATTTGTTGTTTCGTTCCACTACTTTCTGCCATTTTTCAGGCAACTTCATAACTCCGTCTTCCCAAAACTTTTTATCTTTCTGAGCAAAGGACTGTTGCAGGTGCCTTTTACAGCCTTCCAAGGAATTGTACTTTTTTTCCATGAAGAGAATTTTGTAAAGACCAAAATAAATGGGCATCGAAGATGCAATGTCTGGTGAATACAGTGGATGAATCAGAACTTCCCAGCTAAGCTGTAACAGCTCTTACCTGGTCATCAAAGAAACATGCAATCTTGCGTTATCCTGATGGAAGATTATGCATTTTCTGTTTGAGAGCTGCTTTCAGTTGGTCTAACTGGGTACAGTACTTGTTGGAATGAATCGTTTGGTTTTCCAGAAAAAGCTTATAATAGAGGATTCCCTGCAAATCCCACCATATACACAACATCACCTTCTTTGGATGAAGGCTGGCATTTGATGTGGTTGGTGATGACTCACTTTGGTTGCCCCCAAATCACTTCCATTCCATATTATTGTACAGTATCCACTTTTCATCTCCCATCACAATTTGTTTTAAAGACAACATTTTCATTATGTTTCAATAGAGAATCACATGTGGAAATATGGTCAAGAAGGTTTTTTGTTTTGCTAAACTTATGTGGAACCCAAACACCAAAGTGATTAGCATAACCAAGCTGGTACAAATGGTTTTCAACGCTTGATTTGGATATTTTGAGTATGTTGGCTATCTCCCACATGGTATAACATTGATTATTCTCAGTTAATGTCTTGATTTGATTGCTATCAACTTCAACTGGTCTACCCGACCATGGAGCATTGTCCAGCAAGAAATCTCTAGCACGAAACTTTGCAGACTGCGCTAGACACATTTCATCAGTCACAGCACCTTCTCCATACACTGCACAAGTCTTTTTTTGCCTTTTGGTTGTGTCTTTACCTTTCTCGAAGTAATAAAACATAACATGTCGACAATGTTGCTTTTTTCTTCCATCTTCAATATTAAAATGGCTACACAAAAATTCACCAATTTTGATTTTTTTTAAAAAAGATGCACATTGATATGACAGCTGTCACAATACAATCTACCAGAATTGCTTTGAATGAAGTTAAAGACAACCAAGCACTGCTAGGGCCATCTTATGGAAAAAGATGAACAAACTTTTTGGCCAACCCAATATGTATTTATTTATATGTGTATTATGTATATATATATACACACGTATTATGTATATGCACATACACATGCACATATATGTGTACACATGCAGATATCTGTAAAATCTAAAGAGACCCATTAAGACAAAAATTTCTTCACTGTTTGAGTTTTGAGCTCTTTTCTGAATCTCGCTTTGTAGGTCTGTAACAACAAGATACATACTGAGGGCTGTGGAATATAAGTGGTGGAGATAGACGTATCCTACTGGTGAAGTTACAGCTTCTACAGTGAATAGAGAAACAGCTGTAGTAAACACAAATACTGACTTTTCTTTGATCCTTTTTGGGTAGCCAGAAATGTGTCAGAAGTATTTTGATGGCAAGCAACAGAAATGGCTCTGGGTTAACGTAAGCAAAGCAGTGGGGGGTGCAGGGGGCTATTGCTGGTAGGAGACTGGGGTAGCTCGCAAAGGCAGAGGAACAGCAGAGTTGTGCAGCAACTGGAAGCCAGACACAGGCTCCAGAAGCCAGCCCAGGCCTAAGCCCCAATCCCCTTGGTCTCTGTGGCTCTTGGTTTAAGTTTCTAAATCCTAGGGGAGAGAGACGGACTGGTCCACGTTAGGTTAGGTGTTTATCTCCAGATCATTCAGCAGCGGTCAGGATCACACACCTGAGGGTCCATGCCTATAGCCATTTCTCCCAAGGGGAAAGAGTTATGAGCTACAAGCCACTGTAATTGGAAACTTCTGGACCTCAAGCACTGACACTAAACAGTTTATTAAGTATTGTTAGTATGGTCGATGGAGACACAGTTGATGACGATGGAGAAAACTCAGCAGCAAGCTGTCTTTCTGCTTATTTCCTTCATACAAAATAGAGACAATCATAACTGCTTCCATCATCCAAATACCAACCTTGCTGGGCAGTGGTGGGAATTCACTGAGACTAAGAATGCCAAGTGCCCAGAACATTCCTGACACAGAAGACACTCAATAAATGGCAGTCATCATTACGGCTATTTTAAAAATCTGTTAAACTGGTATCATTGCGATGTTCTTGTGAAAACAGGGGTAGGGATTCCACGCAAGACTTACATTTAGATCTCTGAAGTATTCATTGTAATCTAAGGCATAACCCACCACAAATAAGTCTGGAATCTCAAATCCAGCATCTGAGCAGAGAGAGGAAGGGAAAAAAAAGAACACAATTTAAATAACAGAAATATAAAGCCACCATAAGCTGCTGTTGGCACCTAACGTGTGAGGACCTTCCATTAGTAAGTGGACCTTCCATTACTTCCAGAAGTAAGTGAGGAAAGTGACAAACAACGTATAAGATGAACCCAGTGGGACTTGGGCCAGAGTGACTACTCAGGCAGACAGGACAAACCAACAAACAGACAGTGAAAAATGACTGCAATCCTTGTAGACAAAGCTGAGAAAGGGCTCAGGAAGCCCCGTGGATAACAAGAAGTATGCCTGAGTCAGGCATATAGCGCTGCTTTTTCAAAGCAGAGAGTATCCAACAATATCGTGCCAAAGGAAACACTGCAAGAAGCATGAAGTGCAGTTCAATCAGAAGGTGTCCCTGTGCTGCCAGATGTGAATAGGGGCACAGGCTGTTGCAATAGGAAGCCATCCTCCCACTGCATCCAGTGTCCTCGGCGGGATGAAGGGCTAGAAAGCAAAACCTGAGACAAGGTGAAAGGAGACGGGACTGTTCAGCTTGAGGAAGACATGCTGAAGGTTACTCTAATGCTAGTCTTTGAATCCTCAGTGCAGATGATAGCAATTAACTCTGTCTCCACTGAGGGCAGGATGAGAGCGTGCATCTGTGCTCAGGCGCTCAGTTGTATCGGATTCTTTGGGGCCCCGTGGACTGTAGCCTGCCAGGCTCCTCCATCCATGGAATTTTCCAGGCAAGAATACTGGAGTGGGTTTGCCATTTCCTTCTCCAGGGGATCTTTCCAACCCAGGGATCGAACCCACATCTCCTGCATTTGCAGGAAGATTCTTTTCCACTGAGCCACAGCCCATTAAGGTACTCAGGTTAAGTAAAAAAATGAATATATTGAAAGATGATTTTTCTTGAAAAGGATTTTTTTAAAAAGATTTTTTAATGTGGACCATTTTAAAAGCCTTCATTGAATCTGTTTCAGTATTGTTTCCGTTTTATGTTTTGGTTTTTTGCCTGTGAGGCATGTGGGATCTCAGATTCCCAACCAGGGATCTAACCTGGCAAAGTCTTAATCACTAGACCATGAGGGAAGTCCCTGAAAAGGACTCTTAAGGAACATGAAACAGTTCTTCTTCCTCAGGTTTTAAAAGTGAATAAATGTGCCTATAGCCCAATGATTTTTCAAATTCTTTCCAGTGTAGGACAATCTTCTGTTAGTTTACTACAGTATTGCAAATGAGAGATGTACTTGCTTACTTTTACAAAAGAGTACTTTGGCACAGCCAGTGGACTTACAGCACGGAGACAGTTACCTCTGTGGTTAACTACTCACCTCCTCATTGGTCCTTCTGATCAAGGATGCTTTCACATGGAGAAACCAACTGGTTACTGCTCGCAGAAAGTGCTAGGGGGAGGGACTTGTTTTTCTAAGGACTGCATTGTGTGTCACTGTTAGAAAGCCAGTTTGATCCCTCCAAACTGTAGGTTTCTTGAGAAAAATAATCAAAGAGGAGAAGCAGAGCAGAAGACAAGGTGTCAGAAGATACAAGTGTCATTGAGCACAGAGGAAAAAGTCAACTATGAAAAAGGACCAAAAAGTACAAAGCCTCAGAAATCCGGGAAGAAAGACAAAAACACGAAGATTCTGAGCTAGCTAAAAGAATATTAGCAAAGCCCAGGAACCCATGGTTGTAAAGATAATGATGACTTTACAGTGAGTAACGCAATCTCTACAATGGACATGGGCAGCTCAGACTGGGAAAAATTGGCTCCAAAGGTCAAACCTTCAGAGCTGTCATGGAGTAAAAGAATCTTGAACCAGCAGGTCAGGAGAACAGCCAGGAAACAGTTGACTGGTCTCTAGCCGGTGAGTGAGTGCAGTTCCTACCCTTATATTTGCAACTGCAGATGCTACTTACAGATGGAGTGCATGAGTAAGAGCCGCGATAGTAATCAGATTGCCCGGGCTCAACAGTGAGTGTACACTTATAGCTTTGTGACCCAGCAAGCTCTTTAACCTGGCTGTGTTCAGTTTCATCATCTGTAAAATGGGCACAGCAATAGCACCTACTTTAGAGAAAGCTGTGAGGATTAAACATGTTCATCTCTTTGTAGCTCTTAAAACAGTCAGACACACCAAAATCTCTATGTCTATGAGTCTTCTTCCCATTTTGTAAATAAGTTCATCTGCAACTTATTTTTTAGATTCCATATGTAAGGACCTACTGTATAGCACAGGGAACTATACTCATTACTTTGTAATAACCTATAAGGGACAAGAATCTAAAACAGAATGTATATGTATACAAATGGGCTTCCCAGGTAGCTCAGTGGTAGAATCCGCTTGTCAACACAGAAGAGGTAGATTCGATCCCTGAGTCTGGAAGATTTCCTGAAGTAGGAAATGGCAATCCACTCCAGTATTCTTGCCTGGGAAATCCCATAGACAGAGGAGCTTCGTGGGCTACAGTCCACGGGGTGGAAAAGAGTTGGACATGACCAAGCATGCATGCATGTATCCAAATATATATGTATAACTGAAGCACTGTGCTGCACACCAGGAAATTAACATGACATTGTAAATCAATTACACTTTAATTTTTTTAATTAAAAAAAATTAATCTCTTACTGCTGCTGCTGCTGCTGTTAAGTCGCTTCAGTTGTGCCCGACTCTGTGCGACCCCACAGACAGCAGCCCACCAGGCTCCGCCGTCCCTGGGATTCTCCAGGCAAGAACACTGGAGTGGGCTGCCATTTCCTTCTCCAATGCATGAAAGAGAAAAGTGAAAGTGAAGTCGCTCAGTCGTGTCCGACTCTTCGCAACCCCATGGACTGCAGCCCACCAGGCTCCTCCATCCATGGGATTTTCCCGGCAAGAGAACTGGAGTGGGAGCCACGGCCTTCTCTGAATCTCTTACTAGTGCTATCTATTATTTTATTAATACTGTTGCTCTGACACAAGAAATTTGTAACTAGTTGGATATCTCTGAAGTGCATGTCTTTTAACTTCAGTTGAAATTTTCTCTATGTAGTATCTTAGATTATTTCCTTAGAAGATTTCTGTTTATTAACCTTGTCCGACCCTAACTATATTCAGATTATATTCCCCAAACCAGTAACTAGACAGGAACATGTTACTGGGTCTATCTGGCCAGAGCTAACATTGTCTACATTTAAGACATCCACCCAGGAATGCAACTTGTTTTCAGAATAAAGAACCACTGGTTCAATGTCATTGGCACATTACCCATCCATAGCATGCTTCTCGTGCTAATGTTTGTTCAGCTTGCTGATGAGAACTGTAGCCAAATTGTCCCAGTGCAAATGTAAGTTATAAAAATCCAGCCGAAGTCTGCCTATGCAAGTGAAAAAAAAAATCGCCTCTAGTGTTAGAATAATAAATAATCAAGCAGCTTGTTTATCCTTTCTGGCATTACAACTATTTGTATCCTGGGGAGGATGGAGGAAACTGCTTTAGATGAGAAAACTCCTTGAGAACACAGGTCTGAACTGAAGTGTGAAGATGGTATCTAGAGATACTTGCTCTAATTCTCTGTGTGGTTATATTTGTGTTTGGAGGTGGTGGGGTAGAGTCTCGGATTTCCCTTTGTGTGCTAAAATTCCAATTTGCTGAAGGTCAGCACTATGCATTGTCTGCTCACAGTTCCTGGAGATGGTAGAACCCCTCAACCTTCCCAGTGCCTCTCTGCATCCAACAGAGACACAAAGAGGACAGACGGGTGGGGACAGAGGCCAAGGCAGGAATCCCGTGCATCCAAGGCAGACGAGGGTTGGGGGGTCACATCTCCCTCCAACCCCCAAACCGCATTTTAGCTGAGCTCTTAGGAATGAAGGTGCAAAGATTTTAGAAAAACCTAAAAATAAAAACATCCAATGTATACAACAGAATTCCTGGGAAAGGTGTAATTAGAAAATGAAAACCCCGGGTTGTAGAGGGTTCTACTGCTGGAGACATAGAGCATTTATGGAACCATCAAATCTTTTATAGCTTCCGTTTCACATGGAATGCTGACAACTAGGAAATGAAAGAGTCTTAAACACAAAACACCACCACTAGCCAATAAACAACCGACAACCACCCCGCCCCGCCTCAAACACTTACAGTCAGGTCTAAAGCCATCACTTCTAGGCGTTCTTTTCACCAACAAACTACCATTAAAAGGAAAAAAAAATGTTTCAGTGATCCAGATAAAATGTTTGTGAATTACAAATAGAATTGAACATCACTAAAATATATATCTGAAACGTGTTTATTTTTGTCCCCCCGTCAAGCATGTGGGGCATCGGCACAGCCCTTGAATTCCCTCCTATGGCTCCTTATCAGTGAGATTCTGGATAAATGGGAGGGAGAGGGGCGTGGGCACTGGGGCTCAGCCAGCTGCTCCTGGAAACAGCTAACAGAGGCATTGGAAAAAGGGGCTCAGATACACAGCAAAGCACGTCCTCTCCCCCTTCCTCTCTCTCAGGCTAGCTGTCAAGTGGGCTGTTTGTTCAGTGTGGTCAAACCCTAATGCCCTAGGGCAAAGGGTTAGTGGTTTGGAATGGACTGCATTCTTTGGAACTAGCGTCCTGTGTTAGCATCCCTCTTGGGCAGATTTTGAAAGACAGAAGTAGTGATGATGTGAATGCGGTACTCACCTGGCTACCTTGATCATGTTGGGCTTGTACTTCTCTATGCTACTGAGCAAGGCTTTCATGGTTCTCCCGGTTCCAACAACATCCTTAGAAAAGAGGACAGACAAATTCAACCAGATGCCTTTGGGCTGCATTAAAAGGCTTTTCATCCAGACAGATGAGTCTAGTCCTTATTAATAATGCATCATAATTAGAACTGCCATCAAATTAGGAGTCCAAGTAGGAAGCAGAGCTGGTTATATTTTTTAGACAGGTGCCTCTTTCTGGAAGCTGGGTTTGGGGGGAATATGTTGGTGACTTGTTTCCTCCTAGAATCCTTGGGCTGTGTCGAAAGGCTACATTCAGCGTCTGGAGAGCATGTGGGGCTCTTTATCGAGTGCACTTGGACTGTGCATGCGCATTCAAGGAGTAAATTTGGCCCTGAGGTAATGTAACACAACACGGGGCGCATGAATTTTCATGGACATGGGATGCACGTCTGAATATGCTGAAGGGACAGATAAACGCTTCCCCCTCTCCCCCTTCACGTACTCTCCCCACTTAATAGGAGATTCGATGGCTGGGAAGTGAGATGTATGTGGACAGCAGCTGGTGACAGCCTGCGAGCTCTGAGGGCACGAGGCTACCGTGAGCAGAGGCTCACCCTGGCTGATGAGCTGCTGCACAATTAGAGCACAATGGGCAGGCGACATTGATTGTTTGTGGGACAGAAATCAGCTGTCGGGAGCTGATTATCCAAACAACAGGTCTGAATTTAGCCAGGGTCGGGCAGTGCCTTTAGCTGGAGGGTCTACTTCAAGGGTTTTGTCTGAGCCAGAAAGGCACATACATATGGCACACCCAGGCAACTGTAACAAAAGTGCGACAAAAACAGCTTCCCTGAATTTTTGCTAGCTGATAAGACAGGTCTGCTGGGCTAAAGGACCCGTTCTTTCTTTCTCTTTTCTTTTTTTTTAAAACAAACAGAAAAAAAAATTAAATTAAATTATAGCTTTCCCCTGGATAGCAAATTTTTACACTGATTCTATGTATGATTTAGATGCTGAAGGGAGGATTGTTTCAAGTCATTAGAGGTCATTAGCAAGAACACGGAATTAAGGGTGAGGAGAAGCCAACCTTGGTTTCTCTATTAAAAAAATTTGGTTCTGTGGGCTAGTTTTCTCTTTTGTGAAAACGTCTGATTCACAAATAGATCTAAGAACCAATTTAGACATGGGTGGCATTAGATACAAATGGATAAAATACCACACAACTATTATTGCAAAGTTTCCATTCTAAGTTATTTCAAGCCAAATTCTAGTTAACTCCTATTCTGTAAATTTTGAGAAGTCCACATACATTGGGCATTCAATAACAAGATCAATATTTAGAAACTCAATATTAGATTCTTTCAACTTCCAAGTATGGATAAAGAAAAGTCAGCTTACCTCAACAATGAGGACATTCTGAAATTAAAACAAAAAAACTATTTAGAATATGATGCAAATCTGGCTCGTAAGATAAACACATATTTTGCTTGGAGTTAGAATTTCACAGTTAACTTTAGCTGGTCCTCCACCACCCATCTAACCCAAATGCTTGGGGATAATCCAGGACTTCCAGATTTATCTTTCCAGTTTCGCTGGACTCACGGATGGTGCAATGTTGGTGTCTATACTCAGGTTAGTGTTGTCCTGTGCTTGGTCACTCCGTCGTGTGTGACTCTTTGCGACCTCATGGACCGTAGCCCACCAGGCTCCTCTGTTCATGGTGATTGTCCAGGCAAAAATACTAGAGTGGGTTGCCATGCCATCCTCCAGGGGATCTTCCCAACCCAGGGATCAAATCCAGGTCTCCCACACTGCAGGCAGATTCTTTACTATCTGAGCCATCAGGGAAGCCCAAGAATAATGGAGTGAGTAGCCTATCCCTTCTCCAGGGGATCTTCCCCATCCAGGAATTGAACCAGGATCTCCCGCATAGAAGGCAGATTCACCAGGGAATTCTGGTGAATCCCCAGATTCACCAGGGAAGCAGGCTGATTTTAGATCCTTCACCTGTCTGCAGAACTATCCATGTCATCCCACTGCCGTCATTCTGGCAAGTGACCCCCTGAGTCCTTTGGGATACAAAGCTCACCAAATTTCCCAGATAAACAGCATTGTTAATGGAGACAGCACTGGGCAGAAGGATCCTATATTCAGCGGGGACACCCCTATACCAGTGTAGCCACCACAACCACCAGGGATCTGGTATTTACTCTTAGATTTTCAACCCCAAAGAAAGGGAGGTGCTTGGTTTATATTTTTAGTGATGTGGTTACACTCTTTACTCTGTGCTCTCAAGGCATCCCTCTGCTTCTCCCCTAGGAACACAGATTATGTTTCCTTTTAACTTCTTGAATGATACCTATTCTCCCCACTAGATTATAAACTCTGCAAGGGATGCAGGGAATCACATTTTTCTTGCTTACTTCCATAGTCTCAGCCACTAGCCCAAATACTGCAAACAGATGCTCAGTAATTATTTGTGAATGAAGGAACAATAACTAATCATACTTATTAATGACAAATTAACCAATAAGCGGATTTGTAGTCACATGTCAATATTGCCCCATCAAATTAAAATACCACCGTGTTAACATGCTATTCCCGTTAGAAAAAAAGTTTTTGCTATTCTCAATGTAGTGATGTCTTTCTTTAGATAACTTTTCATTTATCCCTATGATTTATACACTACTTTAAAAATTCTATCAAACCATACACTTTGGTTATGTCTCATACAAAAGAGATCTAAATAATGAAAAAGGGAACCAACCAACCACTCTGTTAAATCTCTACTATACTACCTTATGTGTCAACTGCATTCTTAGGTGGAATATCTTTCTGGAAGTGTTTTTCTCTCTAGTATTTTATTTATTAAATTCATGAAAGAATCTTAATTTTATCATTAAAATATAAGATTATTTTGTCTGTTTTAAAAATAGGTCATGCCCACGGTATACCCCATGGATCACACTGATGGAGAAGTCCCCTTGGTATCCTCAATGTGTTTGCTGTATTATTAACCATCAATCCATCACAACTAGTTAGGATGTGCATTTTTAGTTTGATTGAGGCCTATTAGCCAACCAGAACACTGGAAGAATACTTGGTTAATTTAACGTCCTAGTTCACAATCTATTTTTGTTTCAATCTTACAATGAAAAACCTTTTAAAACCGTTAGTCTGCATTCTTGCCTAATTAAATGAAGTGCACTGAACATAATTAAATCTGTTTTTTGAAAGTTCAGAGCCTTGCAAAACAAGAGTCATTCTTGAGGAGATTAGCTTCAACTACAAGATATCTGGGAATTAGAATTCAGAGAGACATAAATCCAGAGATACAGTGTCAAAATTAATTAAACATATTTTAAAATCAAGGTAATGTATACACATATTTAAAATAAAATAGAAAAGTCTAAAAATTTTCTAGATATTGATGTGTTTCTAAGTGGTAAGAGTATTTCAAAATGCTTACATGTTTATATTAAAGTTATGGCATTTCCAAAATATTAGTTCATCTAACAAAAACTATTAGTGCATCTAACAAAAACAGTGGTTTTTCCAGTAGTCATGTGTGGATATGAGAGCTGGACTATAAAGAAGGCTGAGTGCCAAAGAACTGATGCCTTTGAAATGTGATATTGGTGAAGACTCTTGAAAGTACCTTGGACAGCATGGAGATCAAACCAGTCAATCCTAAAGGAAATCAACCCTGTATATTCATTAGAAGGACTGGTGCTGAAGCTGAAGCTCCAATACTTTGGCCACCTGATGCGAAGAGCCAACTCAGTGGAAAAGACCCTGATGCTGGGAAAGACTGAAAGCAGGAGAAAGGGGAGGAAGAAAATGAAATGGTTGGATGGTATCATCAACTCAATGGGCATGAGTTTGAGCAAACTCTGGGAGATAAAGGACAGGGAAGCCTGGCATGCTGCAGTTCATGGTGTCACAAAGAGTTGGATATGACTTAGCAACAATGACAACACACAAAAATGACAACAATCCTTTTCATTTTATTTTTTTCATTTTCTCCTAGTTTTATCGAGATATAACCGACATACTTCACTATGTTAGTTTAAGGGGTTCAGCATGATGCTCTGACTTAGATATACTGTGAAATGATTACTGCTATGTTTAGTCAGTATCTATCCTTTCATGTAGATACAATACAAAGGAAAAGGGGCAGAAACTTTTTTTCTTTGTGGTAAGAACTCGTAGGGTTTACTTTCTTAAAATATCAATTTATTTTTAATTGGAGGATAACTGCTTTATAATATTGTGTTGGTTTCTGCCATATCTTAGGGTTTACTCTTTTAATAACTTTTACCTATATTACTCAGGAGTGTTAACTAGTTATCATATTATACATTACATCTGTAGAATTTATTTTTATTATAGCTGAAAATTTGTACCTATGGCCAGCTCCCATTCCCTGCCTCTGGTAACCACAAATCTGATCTTTTTTCCTGTGAGTTTGGTTTTTGTTTGGTTTTATTATGTTTTAGATTCCACATATGGGTAAGACAACACAGAATCTGTTTTTCTCTGTCTCACTTATTTCACTTAGCATAATGCCTTCAAGGTCTATTCATGTTGTTGAAAATGGCAGGATTTCCTTGGATTTTTTTTTTAATGGCTTAATAAAATTCCATTGTGTATGTATACCACATTTATGTATTTGACAATAATTTATTTTTTCTTTTACTTTTTTGCTGCACCAGGCAGCATGCAGGATCTTAGCTCCCCAACCAGGGATCCAACCCATGCCCCCTGTAATGGAAGTTGGGGTCTTAACCACTGACCGTGAGGCAAGTTCCCAAAATTTCTTAATATCATATAAACTTACTACACATTCACTAGGTTTCTCAGGACAATTTCCCCAGTTGTCGTTCAAATGGCTTTTTTTAATTGGAGAATAACTGCTTAACCATATTGTGTTGGTTTCTGCTGTATAACAACATGAATCAGCCATATACATATATATACAATATATTTCAAATGGCTTTTGTTGTAGCTGGCTTGGCTAATCTAAGAACATGCAACGATCTTTAATGTCCTTTAATTTAAAAGTCTCTTTTTCTGTACTTCTGTTTCTCTCTCTCACAACCTTATACATCATCTATTTACTATATTCTTTCACACTATCTCCCCCTTCCTTTCCCCCTGCCCCGATGTTACCTTGTTATGACTATATCTTCTCATACAGGTTACATTCTTTCCCACTAAAAAGTCAAGTAGTATACTATATCTCTTTTTAGAGCTTGCTTTCTTTTCTTGAAGTTCTTAATTGTTTTTCCTATCATAGTCCATTGTCTTATAATACTGTAATAACCCTTACTTTTTCCTGCCTTTTTTTTGTCCCAGGAAGCTCGTCTTTTAAAAAATATTTATTTGGCTGCACTGGCTCTTAGTTGTGGTATATAGGATCTTCAATTTTCAGCGTGGTATCTTCTTCTTCTTTTTTTTTTTTTTCAGTTAAGGCATACAGACTCTTAGTTGGGGCATGTGGGATCTAGTTCCCTGGCCAGGGATTGAACTTCGGCCTCCTGGATTGAGAGCATGGAGTCTTAGCCATTGGATCACCAGGGAAGTCCCATTCTAAGCTCTTCTTTCTTAGAAGGATTATAATGAGGAAAACTTTGACTAGTTATGGTTTAATTGTCTTTCTCAAAGGATTTTTGGAGGATCAAGAAAGCAAACAGGTTGATAAAATCTGTAACAACAGAAAGAATTTCCTGTGTTATGAACAGTACTAAAAAAGTAAAATTATTTAGTAGGATCAAAAATGATGGGCAAGGGCTGCTACTGAATGGGGATTAAGCAGAAAATTAGAGTTTTTTTTTTTATTGACTTTACAGAGCAACCATCAGATATATATTTATCTTCCTTTATAGAACATGAGCTATGTTTTCAAATTCTTTCATTAGTGGTACATGAATTGACTCCTGGATCTTTAGTGTCCTGCCTGTTGTGTGGAAAGATTACCCTGAACGAGAGCAATGACTTTAATACCTTTGGAAGACTGGCTCTGCCTTGCAAAACAAGAAGTAGCCCAAGTGTAGATAGAAAGTGACTACCCCAACTATAGAAGCATTTTTCAATGCTATCTAAGAAAACTTATCTCTTTACACTTTAGAGGACCAAGATTAGCAACACAAGAGAGGAAGACTAACCCATCTTTATACTATCAGTATATAACATGGAAACTGCTATGTAGTAGGTGCTTAGTAAATGCCTGTGGAACAATTCAACAATTCTGACCTCCTTTCTGTCTCTAGCTCATCATATACCCCCTCTATCTTTCTCCTTAATGCCGTACAGTTCCTCCTTAACTGAGCTATCATTAAATGTCTTTTGCTTTTAATTTTGCATTAAGAAATCTTCTAAAGTTCCCATTTTCTTGAGTGGGCTGCCTTGGGAATTTTTTTTTTCCAGAACACACTGTGCCTCTTTAAACACTTCCAATCTGCTGACTCCCATCACTGAATCTGAGATGCTCGCCAGTTACTGTCGCAGTCATCTCATCACACCTAGCTCATTTCCTCCCAGAAAACCAATGAAATCTGCAGCCTGGGAGCCGCAGGCAAGAATCCTATGGGGAACCTCCACAGCGTGTCCTATCTCTGTTATTTCACGATCCTGTTGGAAGCTCATCCCAGTGGGTTTCCTAAAGAAAAAGCAAGAAAGGAAGAAAGAGAAAAAGAAAAGAAAGCACAGACTGATGAAAATCAGAATGGTTTTCTTAAATAGGTTATTCCTTTTAGTCTTTTAAAATGTAAAGCGACCAGCATACCACAGTCTAATCTGCAGCAATGTATTTTGGTGGCTGTGGCTGCGCCCCGCTGAGGGACAATGGCAGGAGTGATGGTGAGCTGAGCATGGATCCTGAGCCTGCGTGGGAGTGTGACTATAAACCCCATGGAGAAAGGCACGCAGTCCAGCATTTCATGTGATAATTCACCAAACTGCCAGAATCATCAGTCACTGGGCGTTTACATGACTGTTCTCAGCCTAGTCAGATGCAATAGAAACGAATGACTTAAATAGTTCAGGCAGGCAAGGAGGAAATTTCAGCAGGTTCTGATGATTCATTTCTGGCATTTGATTAGAAACTGATTTGAGGTGGGGGGGCGGTGCAGTGGTAGGTCTCCTGAAATCTTGCACTTAACCTGCACATCTATGTTTGTCCATTGCCGGATTTGGGCCTGTTTCTGTGCATTTGGGTTTTATTCCACCCTTTCAGAGATTTCTCTCGAACATGAATAAAATCGCCTTGCTTTAATGGATACACACATTTTATGAAGTGCTAGGATTAAATCAGAGGCATTTGTTTTTACCCTTTTCTAACTCTTTGCAACTCCATGCACTATACAGTCCATGGAATTCTCTAGGCCAGATACTGGAGTGGATAGTCTTTCCCTTCTCCAGGGGATCTTCCCAACCAGAGATCGAACCCAGGTCTCCCACACTGCAGGTGGATTCTTTACCAGATGAACCACAAGGGATAGGAAAGACTAGAGATCTCTTCAAGAAAATTAAATACCAAGGGAACATTCCATGCAAAGATGGGCTCGATAAAGGACAGAAATGGTATGGATCTAACAGAAGCAGAAGATATTAAGAAGAGGTGGCAAGAATATACAGAAGAACTGTACAAAAAAGATCTTCAAGACCAAGATAATGACAATGGTGTGATCACTCATCTAGAGCCAGACATCCTGGAATGTGAAGTCAAGTGGGCCACTACGAACAAAGCTAGCGGAAGTGATGGAATTCCAGTTGAGCTGTTTCAAATCCTGAAAGATGATGCTGTGAAAGTGCTGTACTCAATATGCCAAGAAATTTGGAAAACTCAGCAGTGGCCACAGGAATGGAAAAGGTCAGTTTTCATTCCAATCCCAAAGAAAGGCAATGCCAAAGAATGCTCAAACTACCGCACAATTACACTCATCTCACACGCTAGTAAAGTAATGCTCAAAATTCTCCAAGACAGGCTTCAGCAATACGTGAACCATGAACTTCCAGATGTTCAAGCTGGTTTTAGAAAAGGCAGAGGAACCAGAGATCAAATTGCCAACATTAGCTGGATCATGGAAAAAGCAAGAGAGTTCCAGAAAAACATCTACTTCTGATTTACTGACTATGCCAAAGCCTCTGACTGTGTGGATCACAATAAACTGTGGACAATTCTGAAAGAGATGGGAATACCAGACCACCTGACCTGCCTCTTGAGATACCTTTATGCAGGTCAGGAAGCAACAGTTAGAACTGGACATGGAACAACAGACTGGCTCCAAATAGGAAAAGGAGTACGTCAAGGCTGTATATTGTCACCCTGCTTATTTAACTTATATGCAGAGTACATCATGCGAAATGCTGGGCTGGAAGAAGCACAAGCTGGAATCAAGATTGCCGGGAGAAATATCAATAACCTCAGATATGCAGATGACACCACCCTTATGGCAGAAAGTGAAGAGGAACTAAAAAGCCTCTTGATGAAAGTGAAAGAGAGTGCAAAAGATGGCTTAAAGCTCAACATTCAGAAAACGAAGATCATGGCATCTGGTCCCATCATTTCATGGGAAATAGATGGGGAAACAGTGGAAACAGTATCAGACTTTATTTTTTTGGGCTCCAAAATCACTGCAGATGGTGACTGCAGCCATGAATTAAAAGATGCTTACTCCTTGGAAGGAAAGTTATGACCAACCTAGATAGCATATTCAAAAGCAGAGACATTACTTTGCCAACAAAGGTCTGTCTAGTCAAGGCTGTGGTTTTTCCTGTGGTCATGTATGGATGTGAGAGTTGGACTGTGAAGAAAGCTGAGTGCCAAGGAATTGATGCTTTTGAACTGTGGTGTTGGAGAAGACTCTTGAGAGTCCCCTGGACTGCAAGGAGATCCAACCAGTCCATCCCAAAGGAGATCAGTCTTGGGTGTTCACTGAAGGACTGATGCTAAAGCTGAAACTCCAGTACTTTGGCCACCTCATGCGAAGAGTTGACTCATTGGAAAAGACTCTGATGCTGGGAGGGATTGGAGGCAGGAAGAGAAGGGGACGACAGAGGATGAGATGGCTGGATGGTATCACTGACTCGATGGACGTGAGTTTGAGTGAACTCCAGGAGTTGGTGATGGACAGGGAGGCCTGGCATGCTGCAATTCATGGGGTCGCAAAGAGTCAGACATGACTGAGCAACTGAACTGAACTGAGGATTAAATCAACTTTGAAAAAAAAAAAATCAGCCAGAGAGCGTGTTGTGCAGGCTGCTTAAACACCCCAAACGAAACGCTTTTAATGCTGTGAGCTGAAGGAGCCATTGAAATGAATCATTGCGGGCTCTCTTTATTCAGCAGCCATGACCTATTTAGAACCATGATTCAGCCAGCCTTTCTGGGGAGCTTTCTTCCTTTTGCTTTTAAAAAAGAAAGAGGCAAGGAAGGAAGGAGGGAAAGAAGGAAGGATGGAGAGAGAGAGAGAGAGGAAGAGAGGAAGGAAGAAGAGGTAATAAAAGAAGCCCAGAAACAGAAAGGAGAATGTGGGCTGTCTAGAGTCTCCATTTCCTAAATATTTTAACTTGATCATCTACAGAGGACTTTGGCACCCCACTCCAGTACTCTTACCTGGAAAATCCCATGGATGGAGAAGCCTGGTAGGCTGCAGTCCATGGGGTCGTGAAGAGTCAGACACGACTGAGCGACTTCCCTTTCACTTTTCACTTTCATGCATTGGGGAAGGAAATGGCAACCCACTCCAGTGTTCTTGCCTGGAGAGTCCCAGGGATGGGGAAGCCTGGTGGGCTGCCGTCTATGGGGTCACACAGAGTCAGACACAACCAAAGTGACTTAGCAGCAGCAGCAGTAGAGGACTTAAGTGACGCAGTAAATCTATGGGGTTTCTAATGCATGGGAAATTAGACAGGTGATTTTCTAACCTTCCCTCCTTCAGGAATCATTGCTCCTTCAGAGAGGGCTATTCCTTCTGCTTCACTCCGCTTCACTCCTGAAAGTTCAAGTGCTCAAACCACACCATCTCCTCACTGGTTTCTCTCCCTGGAGTCTCTCTCTTCTTTCAGTTAACTCTGCCCTCCTGTCAGGTGATTTCCCTAAAACACAGCTTCTCGATGTCACCTCAGCTCAACAACTTTGGTGGCTCCTCTTTGCTTTTCTGAGCAAGTTACACTCATTAGTCAACATATTCTTTTTTTTTTTTTTTTTTTGGCTTTTTGCTTTTTTTAGCTATACCGTGTGGCAAGTGCGATCTTAGTTCTCCAACCAGGGATCAAACCTGCATCCCATGCAGTGAAAGTGTGGCGTCTTAACTGCTGGACTGCCAAGGAAGTCCCCGATATATTCTATAAAGCAAATCCAATTTCAGTTCTTTAAATTATTATTTTGCTATTTTTTGATGAATTTCCTTCAGTCGCACGGGCCCACTCCTGTTCTCTGGCTCTGCTGTTTCCTTCTCTTCCTCCCCGATTCCACAGGCTGTTCTCTCTCCCTCTCCTGCGCTATTCCCTGACCTTCTGGTTCCAAATAAAACCTCACCTTCTTCTAAGACAATTACAATCCTAAGAAATTATTCTTTCTTTGGATTTCTTTAAGCTCAAGGAAAAGTATCGTATGGAAAGGCCCCCTACCCTCTAAAATGTTCTTCCCTGGATGCCGAGTATTAAAAAAGAGAACGCAAGAACAAGTTCATGGCAGAGTAGTAATATAATGATGAATGTAGCTTCAGTGTGAATTTTTAACTGAGAAATCATGTGATTGCTCTGTGAGAAGGGAGAAGTTAGATGATGACCTGGACCAACCCTTCCAATGCAGATATTCATCCAACACTCTTCCATCCCAGGCAGATATTTATTGCAGTTTCAGGCTTTCTTCTACCACCATTTAAAAAAGGGCCTGCCCATTGTTATGTGCCTTTCAAGTTTTTTCCCAGCTGGTATAAATTCTACATGATGGGAAGATGCTAGAGGGCTTCTGAAGTTTTTTTTTTCTGGCAGCACTGCACAGCATGGGGGACCCTAATTCCCCAACCAATGATCGAACCCACACCCCCTGGAGCAGAAGTGCAGGCTTAACCACTGCGCCGCCAGGCAAATTCCTGAAATTTGTTTTTATAGTTTTCTCAAACTCCTAATGGATAGCCTATTTCTGAAAAGCTAAAGAAGGGGTAAGGGAGGGCAAGCCATAAGAAAGTCTTTATTCTTTTAAGGAGAAAGAAAGTTGAGTGAATTTTTTTTTCACTCCTCCACTCCTTCCACATCCTGGTGGGGAAACAGGCAAATGAAAAATAAGCCCCAAATAAACACCAGAAATTATGGAAAGGGCTTCAGTGGAAAGAAGGTGCTGATACAGAGGCTAATGGAGAATACGGGGACAGGGGCTTAGAGGGGAGGAGTTAATGCTCATTTTAGAGACTCAGGGAAGGCCTCTCTCTGAGACAAAAGTCTTTAGGCTGAAATCTGAAGGTTGGGAGGAATATGAATTCCAGGCAGAGGTCACAGCTTGTCCAGGGTCTTGGCAGGAAGGAGCTTAGCCGCTGTGGTGTTAGCCAGAGAGGAGGTGGTGAACGGTGTGCCATGACTTCGGGAAGGAGACAGGGCCAGATCATCGGGGTCTTCTAGGCTGTGATAAGGAGTCTGGATTATAATCTCAGAGCACTGGGTTGCCAGGCACAATATAGAACATCCAGATACATTTGAATTTCAGATAAAGAACAACATTTTAGTTCAAGTGTGTTCCAAATACTGCATGGGACATACTTATACTGAAAATTTATTCACTGTTTATTTGAAATTCAAATTTAACTTGGCATCTTGCTTTTTTTTTTTTAAACTAAGTCTTACAACCCTAATTGACAGGCTGCTGAAAGGTTTTCAGTAGGCAAGTGATGGGATCCAATTTGTATTTTAAGAAAATCCCTTTGCTTCTTGGAGACTGGTTTGAGGGGTGGAAACAGTTAAGCTGATGCTTTTGAACTGTGGTGTTGGAAAAAATTTGAGAGTGCCATAGACTGCAAGGAAATCAAACCAGTCAATCCTAAAGGAAATCAATCCTGAATGTTCATTGGAAGGACTGATGCTGAAGCTGAAGCTCTAATATTTTGGCCACCTGATGTGAAGAGCAAACTCATTTGAAAAGACCCTGATGTTGGGAAAGACTGAAGGCAGAAGAAGAGGACGACAGAGAATGAGATGGTTGGATGGCATCATTGACTCAATGGACATGAGTTTGAGCAAGCTCCAGGAAATGGCAAGGACAAGGAAGCCTGGTGTGCTACAGTCCATGCAGTCGCAGAGAGTCGGACACAACTGAGCATCTTAACAACAGTTAAGCGAAGGCAGAGTTCAGGGAGACTCACAGCTGCCCAGGAAAGGGATAGAGGTTGTCTCGCCTTAGAGACCAGTCTTCTCAAACTTTAATGTGCATAGAATCATCAGGGAACCTTGTTAACATGAAGACTTAATTCAGCAGATCTGGGGTGGGATCTGAGGTACTGCATTTTCAATGAGTCTCCAGGAGTTGCTGACCTTGCTGGTTCCTAGAGCAAAGGTCAGCAAACTATGGCTGATTGGCCAAGTCTGGCCTGCTGCTTGTTTTTTGGTAAACAAAATTTCATTGAAACACAGTGGTGTCCATTTGTTTGCACTTCATCTGTTGCAAATAGCCGCTTTTGTGCTATGACGGCAACGTGAAATAGCTGCAACAGAAGACTGTATGGGCCACAAAACTGAAAAAATATTTACTACCTGCCCTGACCTGGAAAGTTTATCTGACACCTGCCCTAGAACACACTTTGAGTAGCAAGGTCTAGACCTGGAATGTTACCATGGAGATGGAGAGACATAAGGGAGAGACATGGACATATTCAAGACACATTTGAGAGAACAGAGTGTGGTCTACACTGGTTCATTAAACATTGACTTCTGATGTGAGCCTAGGAACCCTGAACTGCAGAATCTTAAGCTGTCATGACAGTTGAGAACCTGGCTAATCGATGTTGATATATCTTAGAAATATTTACCCAAGAAGCCCAGGGGGTTCTACTTGACATGAATTTGAATGCATATATCTCTGCACACACAGTGACTAGAAAGATATCACGTAACAGTACCTGGTAACCTGGACGAATCATTCATCCTGCTAGCAAAAAACTGAAGCCAACCTCTGCTCAGACTTACTGTTTGGCTGGTTTGCCGTTTCTCCTAACCTGAACTTCCATGATGTCTATTTTCTCATGAGGGGATGGTCTTTGCAATAATTGCAGAAGGGGAAACCGAGGCACAGCCTTATCACCCCTTCTTGCTCACTCCACCCCCAGGAAGAAACTTCCCTTTCTTCAATCTCTTCTCAGTCTTTTTTGAAAAAATTATAACTATTATCCTCTCTCTACCTCCTAAAGGAAGGGACTATCCAGTGCTCACATAAGAGGAAAAATGACTTTAAAACAAAATACAAGATGATTTTAAAAGGCAGGAGAGAAACACTGCACTTTTTCTGTGCAATTTTCTTTTTAGAGTTGCCACTTTGACAGATTCACTATTTCTCCTGTGTGATAAACTTACAAGGCAACGTCATACAACAAAGTACTACAATGACATCATTTAAAGACAACCCCAGGGTGGTTAAAAGTTATGAATTTCTGGAAATAGCTTTTGATTTTTTTTTTAATCTTTCCAGGATGTTGTATTATGCAGTGATGTAGTAACATCAAATGGCGGCTTCGTGATACATACATTAACACCAACAAGTGAATTCCAGTTTCTGTAGGACACAGTTTACTACTAGGTAGCAATTTAACATTCAGATGCTAAGCTATCTCCTGAAGAGGGGAAGGAAGCTGTTCTGCAGTTAGTCCTTGTGGCTCTTCAATGTTCCTCATGTTATTACACACATTTTTATTAAATATGGCTGCTATCCCTTCCCCAGGTGGGCACTGCAAACCAGTAACAACTGCAGATACGAGATTAAGCTTGTATAACAGACTGCTTTGTTTCACTTAGAAAGCTTAAGTTGCTCAGGGATAATGAATACAAGATACTGTCAGCAGAGCTGAACAAAAACAAATTCTGTGTTGCTTTCATTCATGGCAAAACTTGCGTTTCAGATCAAACTTGCACAAAGACCATCTGCTTGATGCAACACTCTTCCTTCCCAATGCATGGATTTATGTCAGAATCCAAACAGTAATTATATAATTATTAATTATGTAATTATTAAGCTTTGGCAGATTTGGATCTCCAAGTTAACACTGGAGGTGCCTGCCTCAAAATCTCATGGGATACAGCAACGGGGGGGAGGAGGCAAAGTGTTGAAAAATGAAAAAGTCTTCAGATATTCTTCTTTTAAATTCCCTGCCTAAATTTTAAACACTTCAACAAACATGTTTAAATGCCTTACTTTGGTGCCCAGGAGATGAAGGGTGAAAACAAGACAAATAAAGGAAAAGAATTCCCTTTCACGAGGTACCTGAAAGTGTGAGTAGGGAAAAAAAAGGGGAAAGAGAAGGAGTGCTAAGGGGGTTTTGTAATGTGAGGTGGTCTGAAATAAGATTGGAAGGAAGCTTGGAGACGAAAGATTTGGTCTGAGTCAAGCCTTGGAAGCATGATAAAAGGAGTGTTTTATAGAAGGAGGAATCATTAAAAGGATCCACACATTCATTTGCATGAATTAGCAAACCCAGGAGAGTGTCTGAAATGGACTGCAGCGCTGACCTGAAATGGAGGTTACTGAATTCCCCACAACACCCAGGCCTCAGTGGGCACAAAGCAGAGTCACATGAACAAACCTTTCCAGCCAGAGTCGAAAGATCTTCGCCTCCAATGATCTGCATCTCGTCCATGGACTGGTCATTCTAAACGGAAAGGGGGAGATAATATTTTACCATACAAGAAAAGCTGTAAAGCACGTTTCCCCATCTACCCAGCCAGGAGCTGGATTGTGCCTTGCAAATATAGCACAAATAGCTGGTCCTGATTCATGGTTGCCTATGGTTACCAAGAGCCAGTCTCCTGCCACCACGCTTGAGACAAAGCATCCTAATGGCTGATAGCCGAGCCTGTGTGGAGACGGGATGGAGGGAGCGGGGAGAGGACAAGCAAATCTAATTTTGGAACAAAATAAAACCATGGAAGGTGCCTGAGCCTATTCTGTGGCAGATGGAATTGGAGAAGACAGTCATGCTCCTGGACTTCCCTGGGTGGTTGGGGCTATGGAGGGGGGAGCTGGGGAGGGGGCCTAGCGTTTGTCAGCTGTGCCAGCAGCCCCAGTTACAGCCCTGCAGTGGGGAACAATTAGACTGTGGTTCCCACAGAGGTTAGAGACCCCCTCTCCTCACTACCAACGTGGGTCCAATCCCTTATCTGTATCAAGGGCAATTCTAAAAGGCCGCAGATCAAGAAATATTACACTTAGATTGTGAGACAAGGATGATGAAGCCTCAGGAACTTTCTGGAATTCAGGAATATGAGACTAGAATCCCGTTTAGAAGACTTTTCACAATACCTTGTAATAACCTATAATGGAAAAGACTCTGAAAAGAATATTTTATATATATATATGTATGTATGTATGTATGTATATATATATATATATATATATATATATATATGCTTCCCTTGTGGCTCAGATGGTAAAAAACCTGCCTGCAATGCAGGAGACCTGGGTTTGATTCCTGGGTTGGGAGGATCCCCTGGAGAAGGGAATGGCTACCCACTCCAGTATTCTTGGCTGGAGAATCCTGGACAGAGGAGCCTGGCAGGTTACAGTCTATGGGGTCACAATGAGTCAGACACAACTGAGCAACTAACACACACACACGCGTATATGTATACATATAGCTGAATCACTTTGCTGTACACCAGAAACTAACACAACATTGTAAATCAACTGTACTTCAGTTTTAAAAAAGAGACTTTTCACTTAAGTCCTATTAGAGATTATAAGCATTCCTTTTCACAGTATATATATGGGACATCATTCTGCCTCAATTAAACCTCTCTCTCTCTCTCTCACACACACACACGTAATAAAATATGAGTTGTTTCTTAGTAAATATCACAATAGAATAACAAGGGGGCAGAACAGGTTAAAAGAAGGCAAGCAACTTATTTTCTGGCTTCCTTGCAAAGATGCATTAGAGGAACTGAAGGCGACATCCTATAGGCAATTGGTTTCATGATCAAGCAAGACTGCGGTGACACTGCAGTCCCTTCATCCGAATGATAAGCTAAGTGAGAAGACACCAACAGAGGGAATAGACGTATGATGCACTGAACCAGGAAGTATCTTTGGTGACTGCTGTTGTTTTGGCCAGTTCAGTGCTTTTCTCCCTTATTCTGGCAAGAAGGCCCTGCCTTTTGTTGGGGAGGGAGGTCATTCCCCTAAAGGAATTTTCCTGGGTTAGTTTGAATTGGATTCTGTCACTTGCAACTCAGAGTCTAGACCTAGAGATACATTGTCACGGCAATGGTCATCAGAATGGAAAAAACAAAAAAGCCAATCAACCAATATAATAGTTTTACCAGTAAAGCAGCATTTTGTTTTTCACCTTACTGCTCAACAGAAAAAAAAAAAGACCTTAAAACATTCTTACTTTCAGTCTGAAAGCATTTATTCCTAACTGCAAAGGAGTGGTGACAATGCTTGAAATGTTTGAAAGTGCCCCATAAGTTAGATAAAACCAATAATTTTCTTCTTATGGGAACTGAGAGCCAAAGGAGAAAATCAGACTATCCAGAATCCACTGGTCTTTTGCTGTTTTGGGTTTTTTTTGTTGTTTTTTTCAAACACCTCTGCTTGAGTCAAGTTTTTACTGTCCCATTAGCAAAGCAAGTTTTACTGTCCCATTAGCAAAGCAAGTCACGTGAACAAGCCCAGCATTAATCTGAGAAGCAATCATTAAGTAACAGAATGAAGTACATAGATACAGGGAAGCCATTTAATTAGGGTCACTGATGCAATCACTCTGCACAGTGGTTCATAAACATCCTTATATTCCTAGGATTGATGTATCCTTTTTTTTTTTTAACATCATTGATTTTGATTTGAAGATATTTTACTTGGGATTGTTCATCTGATCTTCATAAGACTGGCCTGTACTTTCCTTTCTTTTGCTACCTCTGTGGATTTTTAAAGCAAGTTATACAAGCCTCATGAGTTGGGTGGTTCTTTGTCTTTTTTCTGTATGCTCGAAGTTCGTATGTGAATGAATTTATCTATTTTGCTAAGGTTCAGTAGAGCTCAGAATAGATATTATTTAATCCCCAATTTACAAATGAGGAACTGGAGGCAGTAAGAGTTTGAGTAGCTTGCCCAAAAAAGGCACTACTAGTGAGGGGAACCAGTTCAGTTCTAGGACTGTCTGGCTTGGCATTATTCTTGTGTTAACAACCCCCATCCCCCACAACATTCCTAGAAGGTAGAAATAATAGTGCATCTTTGAGAGTACCATGGAGAAGAATTGGGTCCTGGTTGTACTAAGGAAGTAAAATATATAATAAGCTGAAATGGCTAGGAGAAATACACACCTTGGTAGAAATGCTGGTAACGGTTGTGTGGATTTATTTAAGTGGCAAAGGAAGGGTGGGCGGGAGGCTCAAGAGGGAGGGGATATATGTATATACAGCTGATTCACACTGCTGTACAGGAGAAATTAACACAACATTGTGAAGCAATTATACTCCAATTAAAAACATTAAAACAAACGAATAAAGAGCAAAGGAAGTCTCCAACATTTAGTCCAGGCATCCTCAGATAGAAACATGTTGGAAATTACTAGTTTTGGTGACCTGGTCTCCAGGTACAAAAAAGAGCTCAGCATGTATAGTGACTGCTCGTACAAAAGAGAATTTGGACTGTTTAGATAATGTTCAGGAAAAAACAAAGCCAAGTAAGAATAAATATCCTGAATTCCTTTTGAGGAACGGGAAGGGGACGAGTAAAGAAAACAAATAAACAAAAGAATCACTCTCTCAGCCACTCATTTCCAAAGTCAGACAGACTTGCTTCAGAATCCATACATGCACAGACTTTCTCAACATTCTCAGCCTCCACAGATGCCTTAACTTTGTTTTTTTCCCTCTTCTTTTCAGCCTTATCCTTCCTCTCAGCTATTCTCCTGTGCTCAGTAAGGTCAACGACACTATATAAAATACAGGCAAACCCCTAACCAAAACAGTTCGTTATAGCACTTCCCTGGTGATCAGTGGTTGAGAATCTGCCGTCAATGCAGGGGATACACGTTCTATCCCTCGTCTGGGGAGATTCCACATGTTGCTGGGCAAATAAGTCCGTGTATCAAAACTACTGAGCCTGGGCTCTAGAGCCTGCTCTTTGCAACAGGAGAAGCCACGGCAGTGAGAAGCCTGCACACTGCAACTCGAAAGCAGCCCTTGCTCACCGCAACTACAGAAAGCCCGCGTGCAGCAACAAAGACCCAGCACAGCCAAAAATAACAAAATAAGTAAGGAAATATTTTTCCATAAACACAAACAGTTCATTATAAGAAGTTTTAATGGTCAAAGTGGAGAGCTTCTAATGAAAATGTTGCAGTGTTGAAAAATTTTTCAAAAACTCTAACATGTGGTACAAAGTCAGATAACAAGGAGAGATGAATCAGTTCAGTGTTTACTTTTCAACCAGTGGTGGATATAGGACATGACCCTTAACTCGGTCCCTGAGTCCTTTAAGCCACCTAGGGTCAAAGTGGAGGTCACAGGGCAGTGGCTTGTATGTCTGCCCTTTGCTTCACCCAGAGAAACTCCACTTATCTCTGTTGTATTAACTGGGTTCAAGGTAAGAAGTGCCAAGTCACTTCAATCATTTCCAACTTTGTGTGACCCCATGGACTGTAGCCCCCCAGGTTCCTCTGCCCATGAAATTCTCCAGGCAAAAATACTAGAGTGCGTTGCCATGCCCTCCTCCAGGGAATCTTCCCTCAAGGTAAGATGGTGGGAACCAAAAAGTTTGAAAACTCTTGTGTCAATATTTTTGCTTCCTTTTAAACAGACTTGCCATCTGTTTGGTTCTTGCTCATTTAAATATCCATTTGTTTCTGAGGTCATTTTTGTTTAGAATCTCATTTTTACAATATGTGGATGAGCTGTGAGAAAGCAAAACATGGCAACTGGTAAACAGGCAGCTGGGGGGTCCCTACATGCCCTTGGGGACCAGACTGCCTGGGTTCCAGTCCCAGCCCCACCTTCTATGAGCTGTCCAACCTCGAGGAAGCGACTTAACCTTTCAGTACTCTAGTGTCCTCATCTATAAAAAGACAATGTCAATCAATGTTAATAGTTCCTACCTCCTAGCATTATTGGGAGGAGTAAATGAATTAATATGAATTGAGCACTGAGTCCTGGTGTGTAACAAGAAGCAGTTCCTAAAGCCTTGGCTTACCCCAGGATCATCATCTACTTTTAGTCTAAGAAACTTGCATGTCTACCCAAGTTTCTCAGCTTGGACCTCGTGATGATTCTTTGCACAGTTCATTGAGTCCATCATCGATACATGAATGTCTCGTGCTTTGGGGAAAAGGTTTCTGAGGCTGACGACTACCCATGAGGCGTGTGGTTAAGGAGGACTCCTGTCCTGTGGCAACTGTGCATCAGGGCTACAGTCTTGGTTAAAAACAAGCTCCATTGTATGCTCCTTCAGGGTTTCTCAGTGATCCCCCAGCTCCCAAGCGGTGGTGTCTGAATCTTTAGAGTGGACCATTTGGTGGATATAATTACCCACATCACTCCTCTCTGCTGTTTTCATCTTTCTCCCAATGGACAGAAGCCACCTGGAAATCATGCTCGGATCCTCTTTTCTCCTTATCACCTCTCATCTATTCTTTGTAGGAGCCGTTTACAGTCAATAGAGCAGAGAGTTAACCTTGAAATTGCTTCACAAGATGGCAGGTGACGAGCTGCAGAACAGGAGACTGGATGGCCGGGCTTCGGATAGTTTTCCCAACCCGGGCTGCAGTTTTGCTTGGGGATCATGAGCTGCTCCAGTTCTTCCCTTTGATTCACCGTCTTAGCTTAAGGTAATTTAAAATAGATTTACACTACTTGTCAACAGCAGAACCTTGACTAAGATTTCATACCAATTTACAGGAGAACTCAATATGTGCAAATATTGATAAGTATGATTAGTGACAACTTACTCACAACACATCACCACGCCTCACCGTGCTGCACGAGATCCTAGGCGTCTCCAGCACGATGGACTGCTTCTTCCCCCACGTCTTAGCTGGTGGCTGCTCCTGTCTCCTCTCTCTGTCTTTCTTCAAGGGAGTAATTCTTACTCTTTCCTCAAGACTCAGTTCAGGCATGATCTCTTCCAGGAAGCTCTCCTGGAGTCCTCTGCACTTGATCTGTGTCTGATAACACTCTCTAAATGTCAACAGGTCACGTCCAACTAGAATTTTCTGAGGATGCAGCAACTGCCAGTGGCATGAAAACTTCAGCACAAACAGCCTGATTTTCATCCTAATTACACCCCCTCTGGCCGACGCATTGTGGCATCCAGTGTTTGTTGAGCGACACTGAAGTATCTGCATACATGTGTTTGCTATATTTTTAATACTCCTTCCACTACCCACATTACAATACTAAGTGTTCTCAGGCAGCACTTGGTTTCCCTTGCTCTAAGTTCTTCTTCCAGCTGTCCAGGAACTAGAAGGAGCTTATTGCCCAATGGAGACAGAGAGAAAAAAAAAAAAAAATACAGATAAACAAACACATGGGAAAATATCTGTAAAGTTCGACTGAAAGTGGACACAAAGGAAGCTGACTTGAGCAACCTGGAAAATGCTAAGACTGAAAGAATACAGACCTTCCTCTGTGATGTCGGAGTGATTCCCACCCATAAAGAAACTGTTGCTTTACTCTTATTACTACTCTATTACACTGGTTTCCAAAGCGCCTTGTCAATACTTTGAAAAAAATATAAATGCAAAAATCCATGTGAATTCTGAACATGAAAAATAAGAAAACAGGAATTATTAAGATGCATCAGGAATTATGAAGATCAGTCATTCATTTCATGATGAGTAAAGGATGTATTTTAAAGCCAAACTAGCATTTAACCAGGAAAAAAATATGTATGTATCAGCATGTACAATTTAGCTCAGCTGAAGGGACACGCACATTTTGCATTTTCTAAATTTGGTGTGTAGCTTTTGCAAGCACGGTTGAGACTTTATTCGAAGACAAAATGGCTTTCTGTTTAATGACAATGATCTATTGCTCTACTGTGACCGGTATTCCATGCCACCCATTCTCCATGAGAGGTACTGGCTAGCTAAGAGTAATCCCTACCCAACAGAGAAAGGCTCTTTTCTTCAAGAGAAAGAAAGCAATTTTGGGTCAGAAGAAGCAACCACAATAATAAGAAGAAGCTATAGGGTGGCAGGAATAATGAAGGGTCACCAAGAAAAAGGAAAAAGGAAGGGAAAAGGAGAAAAGTGGACCTTTACTTCAATTTAGTTATAAAAGGCCCCAGAAAGGAGGAAACTAAGTTTAAAAACAGATTCAGTGACATTGCTTTACATGGACTCTGAAACCTTGAAGCCTTCTTTTTGAAACCTTTCAAAACCTTCTGTTTTGAAACCTGGTATGGATTTGTTGCTTTGGTTTAAATTACGTTTTTAAATTATGAATCAGAAGGAAAAAACAAATTGAGCCCTTGACGCATGTCAGCGACCCCAAAGGGCTTCAGTAAAATCTACGTGTTCAAATGTGGATGACCATATCCCAGTGGTAACTTTTCTTTCTTTCTTTTTTTCTTATAAACTTCATCATTTCTTTAAAAAAAATTTTTTATTTGGTTGCATTAGGTCTCAGTTGCTGCACCCAAGATCTCTCCTGTGTCATGTGGCTCTTCCGTTGAGGCAGGAGGACGCTTTAGTTGCAGAGCACGGACTTAGTTGCTCCTCAGCATGTAGGATTTAAGTTCCCCCACTAGGAATTGAACCAGCGTTCCCTGCATTGCAGGGCGGATTCTTAACCACTGGACTACCAGGGAAGTCCTAACTATCTCTTGAAAGGTCATTTTCGCCACACAGTATTTTTCCCCTAGATAACCCAAGGAAGATTTATAACTGTAATTCTAAATAAAAGAATTCAAATGGAAATTGTTGTTCAACACTAAAGAAATCTTAAACCAGCTCTTACAGACCCATTTTAAGATTGCCAGGGGCTGGGATGGTGAACACGAAAGGCGGAGGGGGAGGACTGCTAGGACACCCTGAGCTGAGCAGACCTCCAGAACACACACTGCTTTCTGGCATTAGACTGAATCTACCTTGTTCCCACCCGGGTGTACTCTGGGACCACAAGGTTCTGCTTCCTTGTGTGACTTCTCAGCTCAAAATATTTTTTCAGTTGCCCATGCCTACAAAAAGGAGTCTCATTTTGTCATTGCATTGGGCTGGGCCATCCTTAGAGTCAGGCAAGAGAAGTCTTGCATGTCACAAATACCAAAACACAAAGACATTTGTTTTCTTTTTGGTCTTAAAAGGCAGTTTTGGGGGAAACTCTGGGACAGTTTGAGCTAATGGGAATTATGCAACAGGGAAATGTGTGCTGAAATGGGCTTTGTGCCTCACCCCCCACCCTTGCAGGGTCAAGTTAAGTTGTTGTAGGGAAGGTGGCAGTGGCCTACCTTGGGAAACCAGACAAAAAGGGGTTGGTCTGTTTTCAAGCTGGCTGCCCTCAATCATCCAAAGTAGGTGCCTCAGAGACTGGAGTCCCCGGATAACTGTGTTCCCTCCCACCTCTGTGCTCAGGGATAGGGTCTTTGGGGGCATCTGAGTTAGCAAAGAGAGGTATGAAGAATCCAGCTGCCCCAACCCCCTGGAGAGCTTAACCTTGCCAGTCCCATGCGGGGTTCAGGCAGGCTTGGTCACCACCCAGGTTCTGGGCCCAGCTGGTGCCCCGCCCTGCCCAAAAGGCACTTGGCTCTGCCCAGGCTTGTCCACTGCTGAGACGAGCACCACTCCTATGGCCTCCAGTGCAGGTGATCTGGCTGGAAACATGAGCCCGGCCATGGACAAATCTATAAAGTGTCAAAACCTTAACTACTTAGGCATATGACAGGTGAATCTCCATTTGTTCTCTTGCCCTGAGCCCCATACATATAAGGGGCAAGGCTGACTTTGAGAACCATTTACTGAATGCTAGGGGCTATAATGCTAAGGCCACTGCTTACATGAGTCCAAACAAAATCCTGTAAGACATGATCCAGCAATCATGCTCCTTGTTATTTACCCACAGAGTTGAACACTTGGGTCCATACCAAAATTCACACCCTAGCCACTGTGGAGCAGTATAGAAGTTCCTCAGAAAAAAAAAAAAAATAGAATTACCATCTGATCCAGCAATCCCACCCCTGGGCATATATTCAGACAAAACTCTAATCCAAAAAGAGACTTATAACCCAATGTTAATAGCAGCACTATCCCTAATAGCCAAGACATGGAAACAACCCATTAGAATGTACAACACCAAGAATGAACCCTACTGTAAACTATGGACTTTGGGTAATGATGAATCAATGTAGGTTCATCAGCTGTCAGAGATGTTGATAATGGGGGAGGATGAGGGTGTGTGAGGGCAGTGGGTATATGGGAATTCTTTGCCCTTTCCCCTAGATTTTGCTGTGAACCTGAAATTGCTCTAAAAAAATAAAGTCCATTAAAAAAAATCTTGAGGCAACAGGTAACTTAAAAAAACATTTAAATAACTTTGCCGAAAGCTTCCCAGGTGGCTCAGTGGTAAAGAATCTGCCTGCCAATGCAGGAGACCCGGGTTCGATCCCTGGGTCAGGAAGATCCCCTGGAGAAGGAAATGGCAACCCACTCCAGTATTCTTGCCTGGGAAATCCCACGGACAGAGGAGCCTGGCGGGTTACAGTCCATGAGGTCACAAAGAGTCAACTTAGTGACTAAACAACAGTAACAACAAACGTTGCCAAAGATCCCACAGCTGAAAAGTGAGGGAGCTGAAGACAGAGCAGGGACTGACCCTCTGTCTTGCTCCATCTAACCCATAAGTCCTATACTTCTCTCTTGGGTCTGATCAGAAGCTGCCTTTCTGTGTGACTTGACCCTTTACCCCTTCTGCACATGAATCATCTGTGCAGACTGTGATCTCTGCAATGGGACCTGACAGTCTGCATTTCCAACAAGCTCCTGGACGACAAGGATGGAGCAGGTCCAGAGGGGACACACTGAGTTGCCTGGGTCTGCGCTCTGCCCATACCAACCTGCTGACCGAGTCGCTACTGTGTCTTACTGATGCTTCCTCCACCCAGAATGTCTTTCTGCCACATCTCTGCTTGTAAAAAATGTAGAAATACAAATTAAAGTCTACTCGCATGATAAGTCGTCACCTGACCCTCACCAACCCCCAGACCCCTACCAACAGCCAGAATCAATTGGTCCTTCTGATGCGCTTTCCTGGCCTTCAGCACCATTTCAAGCAGTGCTTGCTTCTTTCTCGTTAGGTGGCACCTCTCTGCTCACTGGCTGTGCATCTGTTCACTTCTGCTATTTTGAAAGCATGCTGAGAGGGACTCTATCCCTTTCATCTTTACAGGTTCCTTAACACCAAGTGGGGCTTTGTATGCAGAAAGGAACATGACCCCACCTTGCCCCCTTCTTTAGCCCCCTGATGTTGGTCCTCTCTTCTATAAAATAGGAAAATTTAACACCTACCCATTTGGATGGTTGTGAGGTTTAAATTAAATGTCGTCATGTGTAAGGACTTCTTAACCACTGGTGGCCAGTGGTTAAGAATCCACCTTTCAATGCAGGGGATGGGGGTCTGACCCTGGACCTAAGATCCTAAATGCTGCAGGGCAACTAAGCCCATGCCCTGAAATGAACACTCCGTGCAGCCAAAAATTTAAAAAAAAGTCATATGTAAAATACCTTACCCACAGTAAGCCACTGATAAATATGTACTGAATTGGATTTTCTCTTTTATTATCTAAATAAGGAAAGGATGTGGATTTTTAAAAATTGAGTTAATGATAGATCCAGGCCTAGTGCCAGGGATCTTAACCTTTATTCCAGTCATTTTTTCCACTCTGTCAAGTTCTACTGTACTTTATGTGAGTAACATTCCCAGTCATTCATATGACTAAAATTCATCAGTGTTTACAGAAGAAACCCAGAATATTGCTTCCTGGTTCACATTTCCTGTACAAATCAGCGGCTAAAATTCAGACAGGGCTTACAAATAAAAGGCATTGATATATTCTTACATCTTGGTAAATAATAAAGTAACATATTTCATATCCATCTATAATGTAATGGCATGTCTATGAAACTCAACACAACCAAATTTAAAAATAGGAAATGGTTCCAGATTAAACATGATTGTTCAAAAGAAAATAAATGATTATGATCAACGAGAACGATTGCCTTTACGGATTACTCACTGGGACACCTTGGCAAACTCACCTGATTTCTCATTTACTTATCTCAAAAACACAGATACTACAAACCGCCTTACTTATTTCAGAGTTCAAGGAATGAGCAAAAAAAAAAAAAAAAAAGGCCAATTTATGCAAATACCATAAAAATCCAGCAAACTTTCTATGTGTAAAAAATCATTAGCAGTATCTTTAGATATAATCCAAAGCTGAGGGGAAAGGCAATTTATGTGAAACCTACAGAAAGTGGAAGACTTGGGGAGGTCCAACTATTAAGTGTTTCATCTACTATTACTATGTTTTAGATTTATGGTCTTGGCTTCCAACTGCTCCAGGTACCTAAATGAGCCACGAGCCATGTTAGGAGGTCAGAGAGCAGAATGCTTCTAGAGCCACCTTCCCTTCTTCAGAATAAGAAGAGATGGTTTATTTGATGTAGGCATGTTGATTGGCAGTGCAGGCTTGCAGATTCCTTCAGTATGAAGTCATGTCTTCAAAACTGGGTGGGGCGCTGACTTATTAAATTTTTTCTTTTCCTCTGGAAGCCAGGGCTTGGAAGTTGCTGAAGATGACATGCGAACTGAGTTGGGTGGTCTTGAGAAAATTCTGTGTAAACAGCATTGCTCATCGAAAAGCAGCACAAAACACTGCACATCTGTCTGTCCATATAAGACAAACGGAATCTGGACTCCATTAATGGGCCTGAGGAATAAATTATTCTCTAATAAATGTTTTTATAATCGCAGTGGAAAGGAAGGTCCAGGACACCAAAGGAAATGAGACTCTGCTGGACCGATCTGTCAGCGGAAGCCTGGAGGAGGAGTGGGAGGAGGAAGAAGTCCACAGCTGTGCCTGATGCAGGAGAGGTTGTGCCTTCTCAGAAGATGGGGAATATAGAAGCTCCAGGAGGGTACCTTATTCTAGACTGCCAAGGAGAATGCCAGATCACTCCGGGAGGGCGGCTTTCGCCCTCAGCTTTTTCTGGATGATCCAAGAACAATTTAATGAGACATTCAACTGAGGCTTCAGACCTGATGATCTCTATGTCCTGAAGGTCACAAAGTCCACGTGATGTGGGCTAATGAGCTCCAGCAACTATGGAACAGGGCACCTGGGTTATCTGGGTTTTGCATCCAGATACGGCTAACGCATGAAATACCTACTCTTCTCCCCCCCTGCCCCATCAAATGTTTGCTGTCTTTGCCTGATGAGCACAAGGGCCTTTGTTTTGTCAGGGGCAGAACAGAGGAAGTTTGACTGACGCAGACGTGGCGGGGAGAGAAGAGGAGGCTGGAGTGTGATGTGGTCTCTGTTCCCTGTCTGGCTCGCTGGTTTACATTTGAGCCCCAGTGTTGGAGGACTGAACTGCTCTCCTTACAGGGGTGATAGGTCTGAAGCATGGTAGGCTCAGAATTGCCTGGAGCCCCTGCCTCTGCGAGAAACCTGGTCCAGCCTGGAGACCCAGGGGCTGGCTCTCTCATAATAAAGCCCACTAGGGAAGGCTTCCTTAATGATGCTAGCAAGAGGCTTCTCAGGCAGTTGGAGTGGGGGCTGGCCAGAGAGGAGGCGGATGCACTGTGCTAACTGTGGCTGACAGACTGGTCTATAGACACACGTGAGGACCCATTTGGGGACCCTCAGAAATAACTGAAGAATACTTTCTTGACTGGCTAGAGGGGAAATGCCCAACCCCAATTCAATGCACTTTGGGCCTACTCATAAATGGATCCAATTTTGTATTTACCAACTGGTAATGCCAAAGGTCAAAGCTACACAGAAAATGGTGTAGAGTTCTGGAAATTTCAGGTATTTATTTGGCATTTAGGTAATCTTCCTCTGCCTACACCAAATTCATTTGCAATGGAAGTCACAATGTCTTTAACATTGTGGAGCTCGTGAAACTATTTTATCATCCACCTTGCTTTTTCATTTAAAAAACGTTAAGGCAATGATTTTTATTATTGTGGTAGTTTCGAAATTTCATTATACTTTGGATAAGTCTCTGTGACTTCTGTTTCTTGCCAAGATAGAATAACAAAGACCAGATTTACCCTCTTGCAAGTCACACAGACTTTTTGGTTTCCCAGTGCATATAAAAGTTATGTTTGCATTATATGTAGTCCAAGAAGTACACAATACCATTATAGCTAAAAAAGTGTATGTTTCTTAATTTAAAAATACTTTGTTGGTGGTCCAATGGTTGAGAATCTGCATGTCAATTGCAGGGGACACAGGTTTCATTCCTGGTCCAGGAGGATACCACATGTCATAGGGCAACTAAACCTGTGAGCTCCAACTCCTGAGCCCTCAAGCTGCAGCTACTGAAGCCCACACGCCCTGGAGCTCACGCTCTGCAACAAGAGAAGCCACCACAATGAGAAACCTTCAAACTGCAACTAGAGAGTAGCCCCCACTTACTGACAGGAGAGAAAGTCCACATGTAGCAATGAAGACCTGTGCAGCCAAAAAGGAATGAATGAATGAATGAATGAAAGAAACAACTGTTGATACTTGCAGGGCTTCTCTAGTGACTCAGATGGTAAAGAATCTGCCTGCAGTGCAGAAGACCTGGGGTCAATTCCTGCGTTGGGAAGATCCCCTGCAGGAGGGAATGGCTCCCCACTCCAGAATTCTTGCCCAGAGAATTCCATGGACAGAGAAGCCTGGTAGGCTACAGTCTATGGCGTTGCAGAGACAGACATGACTGAGTGACTAACACTGAAACAATGAATTGATACTTTTAACAACAGCAATAAAAAATATTTCATTGCTAAAATATGTTAGCCATCATCTGAGCCTTCAGTGAGCTGAAATCTCTTTGCTGGTAGAGGGTTTTATTGTAATGCTGATGGATTGGGGTGATATTTCCTGAAGGCTGAGGTGGCTGTAGCAACTTCTTAAAATAAGACAACATTGAAGTTTGCTGCATCGATTGACTCTTTCCTTCAAGAACAATTTCTCTGGGGCATGCAATGCTGATTGGCAGCATTTTACCCACAGCAGAATGAGAACGTCTTTCAAAATTGGAGACAATCCTCTCAAACGCTTGCTGCTCCTTTACCAGCTAATTTTATGGGATAGTCTAAATCCTTTGTTGTCATTTCAACAACTGATTAATTTTGCCATCTTACATGGGCATGATTCATGGCGCCTCAATACAATTACAACAGTAACATCAAAGATCACAGATCATCCTAACAAGTATAATACTATAAAAAAGTCTTAAACACTGTGAGAATTACCAAAATGCGACACGGACACAGGGAGCAAATGCTCTTGGGAAAACGGCGACAACAGACTTGTTTGAAAATGGCATGAAATAAACTTCAACCTGTAAAAAAGCGGTATGAAACTATATATGAAAAGAATACATGAAACTAAATGAAGTGAAACACAGTAAAATGAGGTATGCCTATATGTTGTTTTAATCTGTTCAATTTGTAGTAATATGTCCCGCAGCAACAGAGAAGTCATACAATGAAAAGGAGTTAATGGCAGACGGGACACTGCAGAAGAAATGATCAGTGAACTTGATATGATTAGTGAACTTGATGACAGCAATAGAGAGTATTCAAAATGGAACAGAGGACAAAGAACTTAAAAAAAGTAAAAAGATCATTAATTAGCTGTCGGCCAATTTTAAGACATTACCTACTGTTACTGTTAAGTCACTTCAGTCGTGTCCGACTCTGTGTGACCCCATAGATGGCAGCCCACCAGGTTCCCCCGTCCCTGGGATTCTCCAGGCAAGAACACTGGAGTGGGTTGCCATTTCCTTCTCCAGTGCATGAAAGTGAAAAGTGAAAGTGAAGTCACTCAGTCGTGTCCGACTCAATAGATGTGTAATTAGAGCACCTGAAACTGAAGTGGAGAAAAGACAATTAGAAGAAATAATGACCGAAAAACTTCCGTGTTTGGTGAAAAGTACAAATCCACAAACCTCAGAAGCTCAATGAAATCCAAGTACAAGCAACATAAAGAAAAATACACCAAACCATAAAAATAATGATGATATACTTCTGATTAGAAACAAGTCAAGTAAGGAAATAACTGACTCAATGGACATGAGTTTGAACAAACTCTGGGAGATAGTGAAGCACAGGAAAGCCTGGTGTGCTGAAGTCCACGGAGTCACAAAGAGTCAGACACAACTTAGCGACTGAACAACAAGGAAATAATGGAAGTACACATTTAAATTACTGAAAAAAGACTGTCAACCTACTCCGAAAAACTATCTTTCAAAAACTGAGAGTGACACAGAGGTGGTTTCAGACAAACAAAAGCTGAAATAATTCATCACCAGCAGAGCTGTACTATAGAAAACATTAAAGGAAGAACTTCAGATAAGAGGAAAATGACATGGGAAGGGAATGTGGATCTTCATGAAGAAATGAACAGCACAGGAAATGGTGACTACAGGAGTAAACATAAAATATTTTTTTCTTAGTATACCTCTTTTTTAAAACATAAACTTTTACTTTTGGAATAATTTCAGACTTACAGAACAGTTACAGATTAGTATGGTGGTATTTGGATATATGCTGCCTTCAGACACCAACTTTGCATGTTCAGGAACAAACTGGTTAAAACTAAAAGGAAAGAGAAACACATAACATCACCATTCATTAAAGAAATACAAATGACAATAAGATGGTTTTATTCCTTTGAATAGCTGAAGTTAACAACCATACCAAATGCGGGTGAGGATGCAGAGCAAGTGGAACTCACACTGAGGGGAATATGAAAAGGTGCAGCCACTTTGGGAAACAGTTGAGCAGTTTCTAAGAAAGTTAAATATGCATCTACTACAAAGTCCAGGTATTCATTCACCACTAGGTATTTACTAAGAGAAAAGAAAGCTTATCTCCATACAAAGATCTGTTACAGATGTTCATAACAGCTGTACTTGCAATAGCCCCAAACTGAAAACTTCTATGTCCACCAACAGGTACCAAGTGGGCAGGAGGGTGCTGTGCACTAGAAAACGGAAATGCCTCACACTGGAAGTGAATAAAAGGATGAGTGGATGTTTATCTAGGCTCCTGTGCTAAGCGTGCTGTGACGTGTGGTCTGGCCATTTTCAAAGAGAACTTCATACCTGGCTGAAGTATAAATTAACCCAGAATACTCACTGGAAGGACTGGTGGTGAAGCTGAAGCTCCAATACTCTGGCCACCTGATGCGAACAGCCACCTAATTGGACAAGACTCTGATGCTGGGAAAGGTTGAAGGCAAAAGGAGAAGTGGGCGACAGAGGATGAAATGGTTGGATGGCATTCAACTCAATGGGCATGAACTTGGGCAAACCCCAGGAAATGGTCAGCCTGGAGTACTGCAGTCCATGGGGTCAAAAAGAGTCAGATGGTGGCTGAACAACATTTGAAAATTTTAAAAACGCAAAACTAAAAACTCAGTTTAAAAAATATCAATAAACAGATTTGATTAATGTTACATAACTTACACTCTACTGTGGCCAAAAGTTCTAGAAACTTGCTCCAAGGGCTCTCACTCCATTTCCACCATAGAGACCAGTAAAGCAAACTTCTTTCAGATGTGCTTTTAAATCACATTCAAGTTGCCAGGGTTCTGATTAGGTCACACTTCTTATGTGAAACTCCTGGCCTCCGGCTTCTCTTTACTCACCACCATCTGTTTCTTCTGCATGCTCACCCCTGATCCTCATCTGCTCAGATTGGCTCTTACACTATGATTGTTACCCTTACAGTCAAAATAGATTCTCTTCTTCTCGCGCTTATCTGATGATAAGTGCCGCCGAGGCCAATTAGGTAGTGTAGCCGTGGTTTTGTGCTCACATACCCTTCCAGCACATCTAACTCAGCAGCTGAAATGTAATAACAAATTGTGGGTACTATAAATACACTTGTCCACAGTAGAAAGGGACTAAGGTATTTCAGGAGGCAAGTGGCAATGAAAACCATATTCTCCTTCACTAGGAAACTGACAATTCAGATTCTATTAAAGCTTTAGCTATTTCTGAAGCATTAAGGACCTAAACGCAGACCTTGCTACCACTGTCAACATGGCGAGGTATGAAGGATGTACTCATGATTCCCAAACCTGCCACATAGGATGTTTGACTTTTATAAAACTGTTTTCTATTTGGTTGAGAAGAACTGGAAGGAGTTTCCAAATTCTCTTAAAACCCTGGGATTTAGCTAATCAATAGCTAATAAAATCTCCCAAACTCTGATCATATAACATCTGTGTTTCTAAGGGCACCTCTGACTGAAGTGCCATGAAATGGAAGTAGTGCTGCCTATATTACACAATGAGAGAAAACTCACTTAAAATTCCAATGCAACTCTGAAATATACAATACTATTATAATTGGTATTATTAACTATAGTCAACAGGCTGTATCTTACTTCATGCTAAGAGAGTAGATCTTAAAAGTTCTCATAAGAAGATAAAAGTTTTATAACTATATGTGGCAATGGATATTAATTAGACTTACTGTGGAAATCATTAAAAAATATTCAAATGCAGTTCAGAAGGGAAGTATCCAAACTTAAAAAAAAAGTTAGGTCCATCTCTTAAAAATTATGTAACTATATGTATTAATAAAGTTTTTTAAAACACTGACTTTTCTTATAACTAGAAACATATCTTTTGTTAACTTGCAATATTATTAATAGCTAACCTTTATTGTGGTAGATGCTGGGTTTTACTTGCTTTATCTCATTTTCTTCCTTTTTTTAAAAAAATTTATTTATTGTCTGTAGGGCACATGGCATCTTAGTTCCCCAACCAGGGGTTGCACCCTCATTCCCTGCATCGGAAGCGTGAAGTCTCAACCACTGGACCCCCAGGGAAGTCCCTTTATCTCATTTTTCAGATGAGAAAATGGCATCTTAGTTAAAAAGCTGCTCCAAGCCCACTCACTGGCAAGGGCAGAACGGGAACCCAGGTCCACCCATGGCAGAGTTCTTACACTGGACCATTATGGTGAACGTCATGAAAACAATACAAGTTTGGGAATTTCCTGGTGGTCCAGTGGTTAGGGCTTGGTGCTTTCACTGCTGGGGACAGGGTTCAATTCCTGGTCAGGGATCCTGCAAGCCACGAGATGTGGCAAAAAAAGAAAAGCTACAAATGACCACTAACCAACTTGGCAATGCTACTGGCAGCAGTGCTCCAAAATGAAGGCCCGAGGGCTCCTCCCTCGTCATATCTATGGGAAATGTGAGGGGGGAGCAAGGCAGAGGAAGTGCAGATGCTGCTTGTCTCCTGATAATGTTTCTGTGGCCCTCAAAGGAAGTATGAAAATAGGGCAGCTCTGCGGGCCCTCTGGCTATTGGCACTGCTGCTCAAGCTGTGAGTCACGCTCTGGCCTCTGCCTCTGCAGACCCTGACTGCCTGGTCTTCACCCAGAGACTCTGGAGAGGAGGCAAGGTGGGTGTTGCTCCATCCATCACGGTCATGTGTAGTCAGGAGAGTGTAGTGGTTTCTTTCCCACTTCCTGCCACCCCGAGTTCTGTGGCAGCACCATGGGGCCCGCCTGACTTTGTAGATGAAGCCAAGCGGCTGAGACCCTGGTTCCCACTGACCCAGAGCAGCCCCAATTTTGACGTTCTATGGAGGGTATCACTGAAAAAAGGTTGGAGAACCATCAGGCTGCTGGAGACGGCATAGTTCAGTGGTTAAGCTCATGGCTCTGGAGCTTGATAACATAGGTTCAAGTCCAAGTTCAACCGCTCTTCTGGTTTATGTGCCTCACGGAGCAAGTTAATCCAACCTCTGAACCTCAAACTTGTTCCGACTACCGAGTAAGAAGCAATGGTGGTTATTAACCCTATGGACTGGCCTTATTAGCAGGTGAAGAGCTAGAGGGGAATTGCGCTAAAATTTAGGAGGAGGAAGAGGAGGCGAAAGAGCTGGTGGCTTGTGAAAGACTTGGGGCCTGGCTCGCCAGACAGGTCTGAGGTAAAGAGAGGCGTTTACTTGTGTTACCTCTTCTAATGATAAAACTCTCCTTTCATAATGTGAAAACTGAGGTCCAGAGAAGACGTGACTTACACCAAGGTTGAATTAGAAATGTATAGTCTATATTCTGTTTCTATATCCATGCAGCTTTTCTCCTTTCTTCTGCAAATCTCTAAATTTTTCTTATTTAAATACACAAAGTAGTTTTCTATATATGAGGGGACCTGCTGTGAGCTTAGGGAAAAGATGCAGTTCTGGAACAAGTGAAAGAAAGCCTTAAAACCTAGGAGGGGTGTAAAGTTGAAGCTGGCCAAATATATACCTCTGTTCTTAGTCGCTCAGTTGTTTCTGACTCTTGGCAACGCTATGGACCGTAGCCTGCCAGGCTCCTCTGTCCATGGGGATGCTCCAGGCAAGAATACTGGAGTCAGTTGCCATTTCCTTCTCCAGGGGATCTTTCCAACCCAGGGATCGAACCCAGGTCTCCCACGCTGCAGGTGGATTCTTTACCATCTGAGCCACCAGGGAAGCCCAAGATTACTGGAGGGGGCTACCTTACCCTTTCTCCAGCGAATCTTCCAGACCTAGGAATCGAACTGGGATCTCCTGTATTAAAGGTGTCTTCTTTACTGGTTGAGCTACCAGGGAAACCCAAATATATACATACACATCTGTATTTAAATATGGAAACTGTATTTAACATATTAAGTTGGCAAAAAAAGTACATTTAGTTTCTTCTATAGCATCTTATGGAAAATCCCAAACAAACTTTTTGGTCAATCCACTAAATATATTGCATATAATAGACTGATTAAAATGAAAATCAATATGATTTAATGCAATCTTTTTAACCCATTACATCAATAATAATGATACATTAGTACAAACTTCCCTGCTGGCTCAGATGGTAAAGAATCCGCCTGCAATGCTGCAGACCTGGGTTCGATCACTGGACGGGAAGATCCCTTGGAGGAGGGCATGGCAATCCACTTCACTATTCTTGCCTGGAGACTCCCCATGGACAGTGGAGCCTGGCGGGCTACAGGCCACGGGGTCGCAAAGCGTCAGACACGACTAAATGACTAAGCACAGCACAGTACAAACTTTATTAAATTTTTTTTCATGTAGTAATTCTCAGACCAATGGAATTGAAAAGTCAACATCAACTTAACCTAAAAATGAAATGAATATAGTGTCTCCCCCTTGTTTCCTATTCTGCATTGTCACTGAGGAAAAAATCTCAAGCATCCTGGCCACATCACACTCACACTGCAACACGCAGAGAAGGGCTTTGGCTGGACAACAGGTTCCAGAAGCCACTGGCACGTGGACAAAAGGATGCTTCCCAAAGCCTTTAATTATGAGACCTGGCTTTTCTCCACTCAAGCCTTTTCATGAGAATCCCAGGGTTCACTAAATTCAGCTTCTGAGAGTGTAATGGTAGATTTAGTCTGTTTCTAATGGAAGGGGAGAAAAAGACAAGAGCAAATGCACCCTGTTTGGAACTGAGACAGAGGAAGGATAGAGCATGAGTTGTTCAGTCTGCAGTGAGAGGTACTGCGCCTCTGTGAAATCCAAGGTCATTCCAACTCCATACCAGAAGGAGAAACTATTGTGGGTGCATTACAAAAATCAAGAGCTGGCTCAAAGAAAGTCTCCTTAAGGTTGGTTTCAGTCAGTTCAGTTCAGTCACTCAGTCGTGTCCGACTCTTTGTGACCCCATGAACTGCAGCACACCAGGCTTCCCTGTCCATCACCAACTCCCAGAACCTGCTCAAACTCATGTCCATTGAGTTGGTAATGCCATCCAACCATCTCATCCTCTGTCATTCCCTGCTCCTCCTGCCTTCAATCTTTCTCAGCATCAGGGTCTTTTGCAATCAGTTAGTTCTTTGCATCAGGTGGCCAAAGTATTGGAGCTTTAGCTTCAGCATCAGTCCTTCCAATGAATATTCAGGACTGATTTCCTTTAGGATTGACTGGTTGGATCTCCTTGCAGTCCAAGGGACTCTCGAGAGTCTTCTCCAGCACTACAGATCAAAAGCGTCAATTCTTCAGTGCTCAGCTTTCCCTGCCCATGGTTTGGGAAAGGTCAGTTTCCCTGTCCGTGAAAGGGCTTTCCTACCTGTCCTTCAGTCACTACATCTAAACAGATCCCGACAAATGAAAGCAGAAATGCTCCTATCTATCACCTGCTATTGTCTCTCAGGATGCGTATTTGATTCTTTCTCTTCCCTGTCTCTAAGAATGAAGGATTTTGTTGGTATTTTGGATCAAAATTAGGCAATGTGATGTTCTGACAGAACCCTCCGACGGCAGGAAACTGTGTCAGCATTTTGACAGAGTGAGTGAGGTGGCCACAGAGGCCCAGTGCAGTGATGATGCTGATGATGCTCTAAAATGTGAAGCAAATTCAGGGCTTCTTTGTAAGAATGACCTGTTTTTCCCAAGAAGTGCAAACTGAAGAAAACAATGAGTTGGCACTTTCTGCCTGTATAATTGAGAAACATATTAAAGAAACAGAATGACGATATCCTGAGGTGGTGACATGTGGGGGGAGAAAAAACCCAATACTTCCATGAACCGCTACTGGGGATACAGTACATATTAAATGCAATTGTTTGGCAGGGAAATCTGGCAATAATGTATCAAAAGCTTTCAAAGTACCACATTTTCTTTATTCATTCATTTGTCCCTGGATGTCTAGGTTGCTTCCATATCCTGGCTATCGTTTAGCAGTGCTGTGGTGAACACTGCCACACATGTGTCTTTTTGAGTTCATTTTTCACTGGGTATATTCCCCATAGTGGAACTGCTGGGTCATATGTTAGTTCTATGTTTAAGTTTTTTTAAGGAACCTCCATACTGTTCGTCATAGTGGTCGCACCAACTCACATTTCCACCAACATTGTAAGAGCATTTCTTTTTCTCCACACCCTCTCTAGCATTTGTTGTTTGTAGATTTTTTTGATGCTGGCCATTCCGGCCAGTGTGAATGGAATATTACTCAGCCATAAGAAGGAACAAAACTGAGTCAACTGAAGTCATGTGGATGAATCTAGGGCCTGTCATACAGAGTGAAGTCAGAAAGAGAAAAACAAGTAACAAAAAAATGTACTGATGAACCTATTTTGAGGGCAGGAATAGAGGCACAGACATGCAGAATGGACTTGTGGACACAGCAGGGGGAAGTGATGGGCAGACCAACTGAGAGAATAGCGCTGACATACACTCCTGCTGCTGCTAAGTCGCTTCAGTCGTGTCTGACTCTGTGCGACCCCATAGGCGGCAGCCCACCAGGCTCCCGCATCCCTGGGATTCTCCAGGCAAGAACACTGGAGCGGGTTGTCATTTCCTTCTCCAATGCATGAAAGTGAAAAGCGAAAGTGAAGTCGCTCAGTCCTGTCCGACTCTTCACGACCCCATGGACTGTAGCCCACCAGGCTCCTCCACTACTGTGTGCAAAATAAGAGAGCTAGGGCTCAGCTCTCGGCTCGGAGATGACCTAGAGAGGTGGGAGGGAGAAGGCTCAAGAGGGTGGGGATATATGTACACTTATGGATGATTCACGATGTTGCACAGCAGAAACCAACATAACACTGTAAAGCAATTATATCCCAATGAAAATAAGCTTTCAAAGTACACATGGTTTTAGTAGCAAGCCTACTGAAACAATCAGAGATGAGCACAATACATTGTGAATAAGGAGGTGTATCACAGCTTTATCTACAATGCAGGAACACCTTAAGCGATCTAAGTATCTAATCATAGTGGGCTGTCTGAAAAGTCTGTAAACATATGCATATGATGCATTGCTTCAGTTCAGTTCAGTCGCTCAGTCGTGTCCGACTCTTTGCGACCTCATGAATCACAGCACGCCAGGCCTCCCTGTCCATCACCAACTCCTGGAGTTCACTCAAACTCACGTCCATCAAGTCGGTGATGCCATCTCATCCTCTGTCGTCCCCTTCTCCTCCTGCCCCCAATCCCTCCCAGCATCAGGGTCTTTTCCAATGAGTCAACTCTTTGCATGAGGTGGCCAAAGTATTGGAGTTTCAGCTTCAGCATCAGCCCTTCCAATGAACACCCAAGACTGCTCTCCTTTAGGATGGACTGGTTGGTTCTCCTTGCAGTCCAAGGGACTCTCAAGAGTCTTCTCCAACACCACAGTTCAAAAGCATCAATTCTTTGGCACTCAGCCTTCTTCACAGTCCAACTCTCACATCCATTCATGACCAGGAGAAAAACCATAGCCTTGACTAGATGGACCTTTGTTGGCAAAGTAATATATTAATCTCTGCTTTTCAATATGCTATCTAGGTTGATCATAACTTTCCTTCCAAGGAGCAACTGTCTTTTAATTTCATGGCTGCAGTCACCATCTGCAGTGATTTTGGACCCCCCAAAAATAAAGTCTGATACTGTTTCCACTGTTTTCCCATCTATTTCCCATGAAGTGATGGGATGAGATGCCATGATCTTAGTTTTCTGAATTTGAGCTTTAAGCCAACTTTTTCACTCTCCTCTTTCACTTTCATCAAGAGGCTTTTTAGCTCCTCCTCACTTTCTGCCATAAGGGTGGTGTCATCTGCATAGCTGAGGTTATTGATATTTCTCCCAGCAATCTTCATTCCAGCTTGTGCTTCTTCCAGCCCAGTGTTTCTCATGATGTACTCTGCATAGAAGTTAAATAAGCAGGGTGACAATATACAGTCTTGATGTACTCTTTGTCCTATTTGGAACCAGTCTGTTGTTCCATGTCCAGTTCTAACTGTTGCTTCCTGACCTGCATACAGGTTTCTCAAGAGGCAGGTCAGGTGGTCTGGTATTCCCATCTCTTTCAGAATTGTCCACAGTTGATTGTGATCCACACAGTCAAAGGCTTTGGCATAGTCAATAAAGCAGAAGTAGATGTGTTTCTGGAACTCTCTTGCTTTTTTGATGATTCAGCAGATATTGGCAATTTGATCTCTGGTTCCTCTGCCTTTTCTAAAACCAGCTTGAAAATTTGAAGTTCACGGTTCACGTATTGCTGAAGCCTGGCTTGGAGCATTTTGAGCATTACTTTACTAGCGTGTGAGATGAGTGCAATTGTGCGGTAGTTTGAGCATTCTTTGGCATTGCCTTTCTTTGGGATTGGAATGAAAACTGACCTTTTCCATTCCTGTGGCCACTGCTGAGTTTTCCAACTTTGCTGGCATATTGAGTGCAGCACTTTCACAGCATCATCTTTTAGGATTTGAAAGAGCTCAACTGGAATTCCATCACCTCCACTAGCTTTGTTCGTAGTGATGCTTCCTAAGGCCCACTTGACTTCACATTCCAGGATGTCTGGCTCTAGGTGAATGATCACACCATCGTGATTATCATTGCTTACTAGTGGTTAAAACTGGTATCATAAATTGCTCTTCCAAAAAATATTTCATTATTTTTTCTTCTAGTTTTATTGAAATTGACACATAGCACTGTGTACGTTTAGGGTGTACAGCATAATGATTTGACTCACATACGTCATAAAGTGATTACCAAAGTAAGTTTAGTGAACACTCATCATCTTAAATAGACGTAAGATTCAAGAAATAAACAAAAAAACCTTTTTTCATCTGATGAGAACTCCCAGGATATAGTCTCTTAACAAGTTTCATATATAACAGACAGTGGTGTCAATTATATTCATCATGTTGTCCATTACTAGTACCTTTTTATTCCTCAATTGCAAGTTTGTACCTATTCACCACCTTCATCCAGTTATCCCCCTTCCCCCAACCTCCCAACTTCTTCCTCTGGTAACCACAGACCCGACCTCTTTTTCTATGAGTTTGAAATTATTCTTTTTGGTACATGTGCAACTCAGGATTTTCTGAAGTGCAAGTGATAGGAAGCTCATTTGAACTAATTTAAACAGAAAGGTGACTGTCAAGGAAGAGCTGAATGGCTAAGCTTAGGAAGGCAGGATGAATACAGGGCATCCTGAACCGGAGACTCAGATGGTCTCAGGACCCTCTCTTTCTCATGTGTCTGCTTCCACTCTGTCTCTGGGCTCATCCTAATAACCTCATTGCCCAAGAGAAAATAGTTTCTCCCTGAGATAAATTCCAAGGAAGACTTGGTTCACCTGGTTTGGATCGCATCTCTACTCCAATCATTGTATTTGTGACCTGGAAGGATCTGCTTGCTTTGTGTCAAATAACCACTTGAGATCAACCACTGTGATCAACAGGGTGATTGGATTCCTTGTGAGAGGCACAGAGGATGGAACAGCATGGTCAGGGACACCTGGGCAACTTCAGTTGCTGATATTATTTGTTACTGCTTCTTTCCAATAGCTGGACTGAATTTTGTGTGTGTGTGTGTGAGAGAGAGAGAGAGTAAAGAGGAAATATGTCTTACTCTATTTCATGTAGAGGAATTCCCTTGGTGGTTGGGAAGTGGTCTGGGATAAAGGGCACTAGACAGGGGTTACCCGGGGCATGACTGTCCCCAGTCTCATTGTTTGAATGGGACCAGAGATGAGCCGCCACCACTGATGAAAAACTTCGAATCTTTCACAAAAGATTCATAAGGAATTCATACCCACTTCCACAAAAGTGGGTAAGAACTGGTTATGGGAAACAAGTAGCAACTTATCTATTCCATTGAAATCTAGCATTTCTAAAACATATTGATTTCTAACTAACCAGAAAGTGTACTCTATCATGCTATCATTAGAGATGTCATGCTGAAACCCACAGCTTAGAGAGAAAAATCCAGCATGAGTCTTTAAAAATCCAAGATTTCAAGACAATAGACAGTTGACATGACAAATGATGGTCATTTTAAACATGCTACCACAACAGTGAAATGCTGTAATTCTGTTAGAGACCAGCCAACAATGTTGCAGGAAGTATTTCAAACGAAATAATATTGCTGCCTGTTATGGATTTTCTTTATTGTTCAGATGTGGATATCTGTGGATTCTTACCCACTAAAACTGGGAGATTTAGAAAGCAGATTGAAGATGAATTGGAAATGAGTGCACAGATTTTATCTATGAAGAGATAAAGAATCTACTGAGATTGCTAGCGGGTGAAGGTTTGAAAATGAATTAAAAAAAAAACTTTAATTACTGCCTACTGCCCATCAAGAGGCAGAATTTCACACCTCACCTAATTTCCCGATGTAACCTAATCCTCCCTTTTGAAAAGCATACAATTTATTTGCTCATTTCTTATATTGCTAAACTGAGAGAACTTAAAAACATTGGACTCCTCAGAGTTTCTTTCCAAATACAAATTCTTATGAAAAGCTGAACAAGCATTGAGCAGACATGAGAGAGACGGTGGTGGTGTTGGGCCAGAGTCCCTTGAAGCCCCGGATCAGGAGGTCACACACCATTTCATGCCTCGGCTCAAATAGGAAAGTAAACCAGAAAAAACAGAAACTCTGCATCTCTGCAGCTGACTTTTTATATAATTTTAGGGGACTTGGTATTTTTGCAACTGAATTTTCCCCACCAACTTCTGCAGCTCGTAAGAAGCTGTCCCCTTACTCTGGCTAATTAACACAGGCAACACCTCAGAATCTTCTAGAATTTTGAGTGAGGATAAAGAAAGAAGAAGGTGCTAATTGGGTAACCAAAAGAAAATGCTCTTTGGGATATATAGCTCTTTATTTTAGGTAGTTTACTCAAATCCATTCACTGATTAAAATCAGTCATTTCTCCTACACACCAAATCAACGGATCTATATAACATCACTTTGCAAGCCCAATGGGTCTGGGTTTTTAGTTGTTAAATTTTGTATGTTTGCTTTCAGAATTTAAAAAAAAAAACTGGGCAGAACACTATTTATAAAGACTCGGGATGCACATTTTATATAAATAAAATCTATGCATAAAGGTTGCATTAAAAAGGAAGAAGCTTGCTTCCTGTGGACATCCTTAAGAAAGGAAATTACTTCATGGCCACCTGTCAAGAATGGGTGTTTGAAATTTCTAATCTGAAAACTGAACTTCAAACTATCATAGTACAAAGTACTTACAACCTGGAAATCATAATTTAGCATCAGAAATGAGTTTCATCCTCTAAAACTCTTCAAAATCATATGCCTCAAATATCATCACACAATTTAATAGGAAATTCTATCGCCATTCCTTTCTGCACGTGTAGTGGCTCGCAGGTCACAATTAACATCTCTCAATTGTCAGGCTCTTGTTTCTTGAATGGCCAAGCAGGGTAACATCAGGTCAGCAAGAAAAAAGGAACCTGCAACTGTGTGAGAAAGAAACCAAGCGGGTGTTTCTTTTCTGGCAGAATGTCAGCAATCAGGTGTCAAGAAACCGGCAAGTGTCAAAGCACGTGGAAACCGGCAAGTGTCAAAGCGTGTGGAAACTGGCAAGTGTCAAAGCGTGTGCACACTGTCACAGTGTGACAAAAATAGATGTTACCAAAAAAAAGTTGTTTTTAAAAAGAGATGACTCCCCACTGCCTAACCTCACTAATACACACGAAAGTGTGTTTTTACAAAGGCTGCCACAGAACATTTCTAATCGTTCCCATGTTGTGGAACTAGTCACACCAAAAGCATCTCTCTGTTGTGTTAAACCACTGAACTTCAGTGAATTTCTCTTCCTGAACATCTATGAATATCCAACTCCCCCAAATGAGACAGTCCAAAGCCCAGATGACTTGTCACAGGCTATCTATCCACAAGGTCCAGAATCTCCCCCAATTGAGTATCACTGCAATTCCTGCACTGTTCGGACGGTGCGAGCCTGCACACTCGGAGTTGCTTTTGGCAGTGAAAATTCTGCTGCAGCAAATCTGGATGAAAGAAGGCTGATGGTTTAGAGCAATCAATGGATCACTCATCAAAGCTGCCCGTCTGGCTAGATGGGAGAGGGATAAGATTGCCCGGGATTTTTTCTTTTTTTCCCCTTAATCTTTAAATTGCTCTTTTGCAGAGCGATAGTTCACATCCTAGTTAGGCTCGGATCTCTCTCTGCCTGGTTAGTATGATTGACCAACTCACAGAGCCATGTCAATGGCTCACTACTGGCGAGGCCCAGTTCGTTTTTCTCTCCTCTGTGGCCAGAGGCTGCACCCTGAACTACATACAGCTAGTCATTATGGAAAAAGTGGGTGTGGCTAGAATTTTAGTAGTAGTGCACGCGTGCTCAGTTGTGTCTGACTCTTTGTGACTCTTTGGATTGTAGCCTGCCAGGCTACTCTGTCTGTGGAGTTTTCCTGGCAACAATACTGGAGTGGGTTGCCATTTCCTCTTCTGGAGGATCTTCCCAACCCAGGGATTGAACCTGTGTCTCCTGCACCACAGAAAGATTTTTTTTCTACCCTGAGCCACCAGGGAAGCCCTTAGAATCTTAAGAGTAGGAATAATTTCTAGCAGTTATCTACTTCTGTCCTTTCACAGATGAAGAGACCCAGTCAACTTTTGCCTGAGACTGTGTGACTCAGTAGGTCACATCAGAACCAGGGTTGGAATCTAGTCTTCGTAAATGCAATCCAGTGCAAACGGCCTATCTGGCTCTTTCTAGAAGTCCTGGAGGAAGTTACCTTTTACAGTTTTCTTCACACTTGAGACCAAAGAGAGTGACACTGAAACTTAGCTTTTTCCTCCCACCACACAGTGACAAGGTCTTAGGAACAGAGCTAGGAGCAAAAGCAAGCAAATGCCATCTATCAAAATTAGAGCTTCCCTGGTGGCTCAGCTGGTAAAGAATCCACCTGCAATGCAGGAGACCTGGGCTCAGAAGATCCCTGGGCTCAGAAGATCCCCTGGAGAAGGGAAAGGCTACCCACTCCAGTATTCTGGCCTGGAGAATTCCATGGACTGTAGAGTCCATGGGGTTGCAAAAAGTCGGACACAATTGAGCAACTTTCACTTTCACTTTTCCCTGGTGCTCTAAATGGCTAAGACTCCGTGCTCCCAATGCAGAGGGGCCAGGTTTGATATCTGGTCAGGGAATTAGATCCCACATGCTACAACTAAGACCCAGGGCAGACAAATAAATAAATTTATATATATTAAAAGAGTCTAGCTAACTTTCTTTCTTCTTCAATTTTCTGGTGTTCTACCATAATGGTTGGTGTAGTCATTCATTTATTCTTTCAACAAATATCTACTGATTTCCATAAGACCATAAAAGACTTGAGTAGATTATTCAGCACAAATTCCCCACTATGAATGGAATGACACAGGACAGAGACTTCTATGAGGAAAGACTGGGTCATCTTCACAAACTAAGTAAATTGTTATTTACTCAGCCTCACTTAGAAGTTGAAAACTAAAACAAGGACCTACTGTTCAATTCAGTTCAGTTCAGTTCAGTTCAGTCGCTCAGTTGTGTCCGACTCTGCGACCCCATGAATCGCAGCACGCCAGGCCTCCCTGTACATCACCATCTCCTGGAGTTCACCCAGACTCATGTCCATCAAGTCCGTGATGCCATCCAGCCATCTCATCCTTGGTCGTCCCCTTCTCCTCCTGCCCCTAATCCCTCCCAGCATCAGAATTTTTTCCAATGAGTCAACTCTTCGCATGAGGTGGCCAAAGTACTGCAGTTTCAGCTTTAGCATCAGTCCTTCCAAAGAAATCCCAGGGTTGATCTCCTTCAGAATGGACTGGTTGGATCTCCTTGCAGTCCAAGGGACTCTCAAGAGTCTTCTCCAACACCACAGTTCAAAAGCATCAATTCTTCGCCACTCAGCCTTCTTCACAGTCCAACTCTCAGATCCATAGATGAACAGTAGAAAAACCATAGCCTTGACTAGACGGACCTTAGTCGGCAAAGTAATGTCTCTGCTTTTGAATATGCTATCTAGGTTGGTCATAACTTTTCTTCCAAGGAGTAAGCATCTCTTAATTTCATGGCTGCAGTCACCATCTGCAGTGATTTTGGAGCCCCCCAAAATAAACTCTGACACTGTTTCTGCTGTTTCCCCATCTATTTCCCATGAAGTGATGGGACCAGATGCCATGATCTTTGTTTTCTCAATGTTGAGCTTTAGGCCAACTTTTTCACTCTCCTCTTTCACTTTCAAGAGGCTTTTTAGTTCCTCCTCACTTTCTCCCATAAGGGTGGTATCATCTGCATAGTTGAGGTTATTGATATTTCTCCCAGCAATCTTGATTCCAGCTTGTGTTTCTTCCAGTCCAGCGTTTCTCATGATGTACTCTGCATATAAGTTAAATAAGCAGGGTGACAATATACAGCCTTGACGTACGCCTTTTCCTATTTGGAACCAGTCTGTTGTACCATGTCCAGTTCTAACTGTTGCTTCCTGACCTGCATAAAGGTATCTCAAGAGGCAGGTCAGGTGGTCTGGTATTCCCATCTCTTTCAGAATTGTCCACAGTTTATTGTGATGCACACAGTCAAAGGCTTTGGCATAGTCAATAAAGCAGAAATAGATGTTTTTCTGGAACTCTCTTGCTTTTTCCATGATCCAGCGAATGTTGGCAATTTGATCTCTGGTTCCTCTGCCTTTTCTAAAACCAGCTTGAACATCTGGAAGTTCCCGGTTCACATATTGCTGAAGCCTGGCTTGGAGCATTTTGAGCATTACTTTACTAGCATGTGAGATGAGTGCAATTGTGCGGTAGTTTGAGCATTCTTTGGCATTGCCTTTCTTTGGAATTGGAATGAAAACTGACCTTTTCCAGTCCTGTGGCCACTGCTGAGTTTTCCAAATTTCTTGGCATATTGAGTGCAGCCCTTTCACAGCATCATCTTTCAGGATTTGAAACAGCTCAATTGGAATTCCATCACCTCCACTAGCTTTGTTCGTAGTGATGCTTTCTAAGGCCCACTTGACTTCACATTTTCCAAGATGTCTGGTTCTAGATTAGTGATCACATCATCATGACTATCTGGGTCATGAAGATCTTTTTTGTATAGTTCTTCTGTGTATTCTTGCCACCTCTTCTTAATATCTTCTGCTTCTGTTAGGTCCAGACCATTTCTGTCCTTTATCGAGCCCATCTTTGTATGAAATGTTCCCTTGGTATCTCTAATTTTCTTGAAGAGATCTCTAGTCTTTCCCATTCTGTTCTTTTCCTCTATTTCTTTGCATTGATTGATGAAGAAGGCTTTCTTATCATTTCTTGCTATTCTTTGGAACTCTGCATTTAGATGCCTATATCTTTCCTTTTCTCCTTTGCTTTTTGCCTCTCTTCTCTTCACAGCTATTTGTAAGGCCTCCCCAGACAGCCATTTTGCTTTTTTGCATTTCTTTTCCATGGGGATGGTCTTGATCCCTGTCTCCTGCACAATGTCACGAACTTCATTCCCATAGTTCATCAGGCACTCTATCTATCAGATCTAGGCCCTTAAATCTATTTCTCACTTCCACTGTATAGTCATAAGGGATTTGATATAGGTCATACCTGAATGGTCTAGCGGTTTTCCCTACTTTCTTCAATTTAAGTCTTAATTTGACAATAATGAGTTCATGATCTGAGCCACAGTCAACTCCCAGTCTTGTTTTTGTTGACTGTATAGAGCTTCTCCATCTTTGGCTGCAAAGAACATAATCAATCTGATTTCGGTGTTGACCATCTCGTGATGTCCATGTGTAGAGTCTTCTCTTATGTTGTTGGAAGAGGGTGTTTGCTATGACCAGTGCATTTTTTTGGTGAAACTCTATTAGTCTTTGCCCTGCTTCATTCCACATTCCAAGGCCAAATTTGCCTGTTACTCCAGGTGTTTCCTGACTTGCTACTTTTCCATTCCAGTCCCCTATAATGAAAAGGACATCTTTTTGTGGTGTTAGTTCTAAAAGGTCTTGTAGGTCTTCATAAAACCGTTCAACTTCAGCTTCTTCAGCATTACTGGTTGGGGCACAGACTTGGATAACTGTGATATTGAATGGTTTGCCTTGGAGACAAACAGATCATTCTGTTATTTTTGAGATTGCATCCAAGTACTGCATTTTGGACTCTTGTTGACCATGATGGCTACTCCATTTCTTCTGAGGGATTCCTGCTCCGGCGGCTGCGAGAGCCGGCTCACTAAGCGCGGCCAAGAGGGGCTACCCACGTCCGAGGTCAGGGGCAGCGGCCTAGAGTGACAGGCTGCGACGGCGCAGGAACGGCTGAGAGGAGCTACCCTTGGTCTGAGGTCAGGGGCAGTGGCCGAGAGGAGCCACCCTGCGTCCGAGGTCAGTGGAGGCCAGGAGGAGCTACCCCGCATCTGAGGTCAGGGGCGGCGGCTGGGAGGAGACACCCTGCGTCCGAGGTCATGGGTGATGGCCGAGAGGAGCTACCCCGTGTCCAAGGTCAGGGGCGGCCAAGAGGAGACACCCCACGTCCGAGGTCATGGGCGATGGCCGAGAGGAGCTACCCCGTGTCCAAGGTCAGGGGCGGCCGAGAGGAGACACCCTGCATCCAAGGTTGGGGTGGCCGAGAGGAGCTACCCCGCGTCCGAGGCCAGTGGCGGTTGGGAGGAGACACCCCACGTCCAAGGTCAGGAGCAGCTGAGAGAAGCCACCTCGCGCTCGAGGCCAGGGGCGGTGACCCTGAGGAGCCACCCCGAGCCCAAGGCCAGGGCCTGCAGCCAGGAGGAGCAACCTGAGGAGTGGTGGCTGCGCAGGTGCAGGAGGACCTAGGGAAGCTATCCGACGCTGAAGGTCAGGAACGGTGGCGCTAAGGAGATACCCCTTATCCAAGGTAAGGAGAAGCGGCTGTGCTTTGCTGGAGCAGCTGTGAAGAGATACCCCACGCCCAAGGTAAGAGAAACCCAAGTAAGATGGTAGGTGTTGCAAGATGGCATCAGAGGGCAGACACACTGAAACCATACTCACAGAAAACTAGTCAATCTAATCACACTAGGACCACAGCCTTGTCTAACTCAATGAAACCAAGCCATGCCTGCAGGGCAACCCAAGATGGGCGGGTCATGGTGGAGACAGAACATGGTCCACTGGAGAAGGGAATGGCAAGCCACTTCAGTATTCTTGCCTTGAGAACCCCATGAGCAGTATGAAAAGGCAATATGATAGGATACCAAAAGAGGAACTCCCCAGGTCATTAGGTGCCCAATATGCTACTGGAGATCAGAGGAGAAATAACTCCAGAAAGAATGAAGGGATGGAGCCAAAGCAAAAACAATACCCAGCTGTGGATGTGACTGGTGATAGAAGCAAGATCCAATGCTGTAAAGAGCAATATTGCATAGGAACCTGGAATGTCAGGTCCATGAATCAAGGCAAATTGGAAGTGGTCAAACAAGAGATGGCAAGGGTGAATGTCGTCGACATTCTAGGAATCAGCAAACTAAAATGGACTGGAATGGGTGAATTTAACTCAGATGACCATTATATCTACTACTGCGGGCAGGACCTACTGTATACCGCAGATATCCCATATCTTGTAATACTCTATAATGGAAAAGTCTTTGAAAGAATAGATATTTATAACTGAATCACTGCTGTATACCTGCAACACTATAAATCAACTATACTCCAATTAAAAAGTTGAAAACTAGTTAAGAAGCCATTGGTAATGTTCTATTTGTAGTTAACTGGTAACGATCACACAAGTGTATTCATATTTACTTGGCAAAAGATTCATTGAGTTGTACCCTCACAGTTTGAGCACGTTTCTGTATGTAATTACACTTGTGGTGTAGCTGATCTAGCGGGCTTCCCTAGTGGCTCAGACAGTAAAGAATCTGCCTGCAATGTAGGAGACCTGGGTTCAATCCCTGGGTCAGGAAGATCCCCTGGAGAGGGGAATGGCAACCTACTCCAGTATTCTTGCCTGGAGAATTCCATGGAGAGAGGAGCCTGGTGGGCTATAATCCATGGGATCTCAAGAGTTGGACACAACTGAGCAACTAAAATTTTCATAGTTGATCTACAATATTACGTACATTTCAGGTGTAAAACACAGTGATTCAAAAATTTTAAAGGTTATACTCTGTTCATGGTTATTAAAAAAATCTTAGCTAAATTCTTTGTTTTGTAGTATAACCTCTCAATCCCATACCCCTATCTTGCCCTTCCCTACCCTCTTCCCACTGGTAACCACTAGTTTGTTCTCTGTATCTGTGAGTCTGCTTCATTTTGTAATATTCATTCATTTGGTTTTTAGATCCACATTAGGTGACATCACACAGTATTTGTCTTTCTCTACCCAACTCATTTCACTATACATAACACTCATCCTCTAGGCCCAGAGGGTCAGGGGCAACTCCTCAGAGGTGACCAGGCCCATCTTTGCAGACCTGCTTCCTATCGCACCCCGAGCGCATGGGCCTCCATCCATCCCAGATCAAGTTTCTTCTTGTTCCTGTGGAGTGGGAGGTGCTGCTTCCTCAGCCTGACTCCCAGCTCCTCCTATCTTCAGAGAGAGCCCTCTTCTGCGTCCATGACTTGGCTGAGGAGGCTCTGCACGGTCTCTCTGCTCCCAGGCTTTGCGTACAACACACGTGCATGCCAAGTCGTTATAGTCATGCCTGACTCTTTGCCACCCTATGGACTATAGCCCCCCAGGCTCCTCTGTCCACGGATTTCCCAAACAAGAGTACTGGAGTGGGTTGTCACTTCCTTCTCCAGGGACCTTCCTGACTCAGGGATGGAACCCGCGTCTCCTACTGTATGCCTCTGTGTGCGATTCACCTCACTGCAGTTCTCATGACACTGGCTGCCAGATCCCCTCTAAAGTCAAGAGAGGCCTGGGTCACCCACCATATGAGGATCCTTAGAGGCTGCATATGAAGAAATATGAAGAATAAAAATAATGTGGTATAATTGGAATGTCCATTCTGAAGGAGATCAGCCCTGGGATTTCTTTGGAAGGACTGATGCTAAAGCTGAAACTCCCGTACTTTGGCCACCTCATGTGAAGAGTTGACCCATTAGAAAAGACTCTGATGCTGGGAGGGATTAGGGGCAGGAGGAGAAGGGGACGACAGAGGATGAGATGGCTGGATGGCATCACAGACTCGATGGAGGTGAATCTGAGTGAACTCCGGGAGTTGGTGATGGACAGGGAGGCCTGGCGTGCTGTGATTCATGGGGTTGCAAAGAGTCGGACATGACTGAGCGACTGAACTGAACTAAACATAGCATGTGTGTACATGTGTGCACACACACTTACTAATTCCTAGATGCAGATGGGCCTCACTGATACCTGGAACTAATGACTCCTAAGAATGAATGAATGAATTTACCTGATCATGTGGAACAAACAGAATAATATCTCCCTTGATACATGGCCAGAATACAGACCACACAGAAGGAACACGAAAGCCTGTCTTTGATTCTTTGGTATCCTTGGCATTTCTGCTAAGAGGCCAGTGAACTGGGACATTTTTATTTATCAAAGAAATAAAAGCAAGATTGCTACCAGACCTCATTTTACAGCAGCAACACACATAAGAGGTTTGCCTCAGCTGTTCCTCAGCGATGTCTTGAGGGCTACTGGTTATTTGCTCCCACTCAAGCATCACAGGCCCTGGTTCTGAGAGGCACAGGGTCCGAGGAACAGAGAAATGGACACGATGTCAGGCAATTCTGGCACTTTTCCTGATTTGCTGCTAGCTGATCTTTCCTTTAATGGGTTTCTTTGGAATACGGGCATACAGTTATGTCATAGTTCTATCCTTTCATAATAGAAAGCAGCTCATGTTTTAACTTTCTTGAATATAAAAGTCACATGAACACATTACAGAAAAATGGGACAGTGTAGATATGAATAAAAATGGAAAATGACCCAAGAGATGGAGATAGAGAGATGGTGAGCTTATGAGTTAGAATTCCCACAGGATAAAAGTATCTGACTTGAATCACTTCTAGGCAAATTCTTTAGAAAAAAATAATAATTTCTACGAAAAAAGCAACATGATAGTTTTTCAAGCTAATTAAAATTCACTTGAGTCTGAAAATCTATAACAGCTTCATTCACACTACTGAAGAAATTCTTTTCTTTCAAATGTAATGTCAACAATAAAAAAATATTTTGAATGATTGTTTTCTTTCTTTTTCTTTCTGTCCTTTCTCATTTTAAAACTACATCCAAATACATTTCAAAGTGAAGTAAACAGAGTGTAAACAGAGAATACAGAATAAAAGACTATTTCATTCTGGAGCCAGGCAACAAAATGTCATAACCTTTGCCCTCAGAGTTTGATTTTCAGTAAAATTTCTTTACAGAGTTTTCTAGCAACCAACTGTTTTGAGCATTAAATGTGGGAAAATTTTACTTGAGGGCAACACTGCTTTCTAGGATATGGTCCAAGACATTTAACATGAATGTTGAATAGAGCCTTTTAGAGTAAAGTTTCACTGACCGTGACTTCATCTGTAACAAAGTCTTCCAAGGCCCAGGGCTACATCACATGTTTATATGCCCACTCCTGTGGTAACAGAAGACCCTCAATGCATTTTTTTTTTTTAATAAAAGTGTTTTATTTTTTCACCTCTGAACTTTTTATTTTGTACTGGGGTAGAGCTGATTAACAATGTTGTGACAGTTTCAGGTGAACAGCGAAGGGACTCAACTCAGCCATACCTGTACATATATCCATTCTCCCCCAAGCCCCTCTCCCACCCAAGCTGCCACATAACAGACCCTCAATGCATTTTTGATGAACTGAATTTAATTGAACATACCTTCTATGCTTTAATGAATAAAGGACTGGAAGATTCCAAGCTGTATTTCAAGGCAACATTTTTAATGCCTAAACAGTGTTTCTTTACATATTTTGTTATTTTTCATAGTCTCAGGGCAGGAAGAAACATACTAAATGACAAAGTGTCTGGTTTTTTTCTCTAAGGACTGCCAGCATAGAAAGGGCTGGAAGGAGCTAGGAAGGGCTGAGTGCTAGAACTTTCCATGTGCAACTGTACTCCTTCACTGGATCTGAGACCTATTTCCACTCGGGCCCTAGTGACCGAGGTGGGGGGTGGAGGCGAGCGATGAACATTAGGAATTAACCTCTCTTCCAAATAGCCCCTTTGATTCCTTCTACCTCAAGGAAACCAGATCTCTGGCTGGACTGAAAGTGCAGGAAAGAGGGCGGCTGTTGGAAATATCAACTCCCACCCTGAGAAGACCAATCTCAAGCAGGGTGCCTAAACTTCCTGAGCCTTGGTCACCTCATATGTTAAGGCGGGATGAGAACATCTGCCTCAGGGACTTCCATGGTGGTCCAGTGGCTAAGACTCTGAGCTCCCAGTTCAAGGGGCCCAGGTTCAATCCCTAGTCAGGGAACTAGATCCCACATGTTGCAACTAAGACCCGGTGCAACCAGCTAAATAAATAAATTAAATAAATAAATATTAAATAAAAGAACATCTACCTGAAAGATTAGAGAGATATTGCAGGACTTTTAAATAAGTAGCTGGGATACACTCTTTTTATTATAAAAATATCCATTATCTGTGATCACACTGTTTACCCTTTGGGCTGTGGTCTCTTCAAGGACAGGGATTGTGCGGGGCTTATGTTTTCGCAAACTGACAGGATCTAGCAAAATCACTGATGGACAGACTTTCAGTGAATGTTAGTCGAATGGATGAATTTTAAAATATTGTGTATATTTCGTCTTAATTTTGACAGCTTTTTGTGTAGGGGCAGAATGTCCCTTTCCTCCAGTGCTTAACTGTGTTAGTCACTCAGTCATGTCCAACTCTTTGTGACCCCATAGACTGTAGTCTACCAGAAATCCATGGAATTCTCCAGGCAAGAATACTGGGGTGGGTAGCTATTCCCTTCTCCAGGGGATTTTCCAGACCCAGTGATTAAACCTGGGTCTCCTGCACTGCAGGTGGATTCTTTACCATCTGAGCTACCAGGGAAGTCCCAAAATCTTTATTTACTTTTTGGTTGCACCTGTGCAGCGTGTGGGATCTTAGTTCCCTGAAGGGAACTAAGGACCAGGGACCAAACCCAGGGCCCTGCATTGGGAGTGTGCCGTCAAGATTAATATGCTATTCCTGGCACTAAATTTAGATTTCAAAGATTCTTGTTCCATATTTACCCTTGATATTGAAAAGTGACATTTTGTTTCATCTCACCTCCTACAGAAAGTCCACGAAACCCTTAGCACCTCAGTGAAATTAGGTAGGGGGCTAGTTGAGCAGTACAAGGACCTTTCTCAGTGCCGTGGCCACACTCTGTCAACAACGCTGTGTTCTCATGCAGATTCAGTCCAATAAAATGGACACAAAACACACCTGTCCAATGAGCTGAACAATGGCAGAAGATGGTGTATCAGCAAATTAAGGACCATTACTAGCTTGACAACTCACGTGTATTTTAAGGACTAGGGAGAGAATGCACCTTTGGTTGAGGAAAGGGCATAAAGCCAGAAAGCCTAAGATTTCATTCTGGTTTTACCAATCACAAGCTGGGTGACCACGAGCAAGTCATCTAGCAACTCATAGCTTTTTCTTTCTATCTCGTTATGTATGTCATAGCTGTGGAAGATGAAGATAACGTATGCCAAACTGTAATGTACGGTCACAGCCAATCCCATAATCGATGTTAATTCAGTGAGAATCAACTAAAATCCTAGAATTTCTGGTTGTCAGTGTGAGAGCAAGCCTTTTTCTCCCCTCAGAAATATGTTTATAGATCTATCTGGCTTAAATAAATCAAATATTCAAAAATGCAAGTCTACAAAATTCAAGCCCACTTCTTTTACTGCCAAAGGATACTTGACTATATGAATCACTACTGGATTCCATTAAATAAAAACTGAACTTAAAGCAATTAAAATTGAACACAATTTACAAAAATGGTCATCACACGTGACTTTTTAGGTTTAAAAAAACTAAATCGGGAACAATGGGCTTAGTTTTACAGGTAAGGAGACAGATGGCCAGAGAGTTCAGTAGCTTTTTCAATCTTGCTTAGGCACTTTCCACCCGTGCATTTATTTACTGAATCTCAAACAATGAAAATACACTACCTTCAAAAATAAAGACAGTGATACTTATAACTATTTTTTTTTTAAAGAACTGACTCTTTGGAAGCTTAATTTGTATATGCCAATTTTGAGCATATAATTCAATGAGTTTTGACAAATGTAAACAGCTATGCTCCCATCACCACAACACAATCAAGAATCACCCCCCGGGGCTCACTGTGCCCTTGTGTTTCTCTCCTCTCTACCTTCAGCCTTTGGCAAATGTTGTTCTGCTTGCTGTTATGATAGTTTGGGTGTTTGGGTTTTTTTTGTTTTAGAGTTTCACTGAAATGGAATCACAATGTGTAGCTCTTCTAGTCTGGCTCTTTTACTCGGCATACTGCACTGAGATTCATCCATGTTGCCATGGATTGCTCCTTGCATATTGTTCATTCTTTTTTATTGCTGAGTAGTATTCTATTCATGGATGTACCACCATGTGTCCCTTCTGTGGTTCACGGACACTTGAATTACTTCTAGTTTGAGTTATTATAAATAAAGTTGCCATTAATATCTGTATACAAGTCTCTGTGTAAAACACGTTTTAATTCCACTTGGAAAAGTTCTTGGGAGCAGAACTGTTGTGTCACATGGCAAGTGCATATTTAACTTTCTAAGAAACTACCAAAGAGTTTTAAAAAGTGGTTAAACCTTTTTACACTCTGACTAGCAATTTGAGGGTTTCAATTTCTTGACATCATCTTCTGACTCTTTGATTATACATACCCTAGTGGATGGGAAGTCCCATCTCACTGGGGTTTTGATGTGCATTTCTCTGATGGTTAATGATGCTGGGAATTTTCCCGTGTTCTCATTTGTGACTCATATATCTCTTTTGGTGGATGGTCTATTCAAATCTTTTGCTTATTTTTATTTATTTATTTATTTATTTATTTTTTTGGCTGCACTGGGTCTTTGTTGTAGACTGCAGACTTAGTTGCCCTGAGGCATGTGAGATTTTGGTTCCCCAACCAGGGACTGAACCCATGTCGCCTGCATTGGAAGGTGGATTCTTCACCATTGGACCACCAGGGAAGTCTCTCTTTTGCTTATTTCTAAAAGTTGGGTGTGTGTCCTCCTATTAATGAGTTGTGGGGCTTCCCAGGTGGTGCTAGTGGTAAAGAACCCACCTGCCAATGCAAGAGACATAAGAGACGTGGGTTTGATCCCTGGGTCAGGAAGATCTCCTAGAGCAGGAAATGGCAACCCACTTCAGTATTCTTGCCTGGAGAATCCCATGGACAGAGGAGCCTGGCGGGCTGCAGTTCATGGGGTTCCACAGAGTCAGACAGGACTGAAGCAACTTAGCAACCACACACAGGCATTAATGAGTTGTAACAATTCTTTATACGTTTGCATGCAAGACCTTTATCAGATACATTTTGCAAATATTTCCCTCCAATTGGTGCCTAAGCACCAAACCTTAGAGTGAGCCTTGACACCTCTCTTTCTCTTTCCTTTCATAATCCAACCCTCCTTCCTCTGTCTTAACATGTATCCAGAATCTGACACTTCTCATCACCTCCACTGCTCCCACTCTGCTCCACCATCTCTCACTGGGATTACTGCAGTAACCTCTAAACTGGTCCCTCTTGCCCCTTCATTCTATTCAAACATAGCATCCTGAGTGATCAAAAGTCAGATCCTGTCATTTTTCCACTTGAAACCTTCCAAAGTCTTCCCTTTACTAAGTCAAAACTCAGATCCTGTCATTTTTCCAAACCAAAAGTCAGACCAAAAGTCAGATCCTGTCATTTTTCCACTTGAAACCTTCCAAAGTCTTCCCTTTACTAAGTCAAAACTACAGTTATAAAAACAGACAAAATGTCTACATTTTCATTTCAGAAAATATTTCCCATTTACATTTTTTAAAAGTAGACTTGGCAATACAATAGAATAAAATCTTTTCACTAAACCAAATACAAAAGATTTCAAGCATGGCCTCTTGGATGGTTCTAATACCATTTGCCATTGAAATTTCAGCCACTTTATAGTAAACACTACCTTTTCTAGGGCTGCCCAGCTTTGAAGGCAGAGTCACTCAGTAGAGGAACTCTATGCTGAGCTCATGTTCATGCTCAGTCATGTTCAACTCCCCCTGTCCACGGGATTCACCAGGCAAGAAGAATACTGGAGTGGGTTGCTGGGCCCTCCTCCAGGGGATCTTCTTGACCCAGGGACCAAACCCACATCTCCTGTGCCTCCTGCACTGGAGGCAAATTCTTTACCTGCTGAGCCATGAGGGAAGCCCTCATGTCGAAAAATAACCTTGTAACTGGCTTCCTCGTATCAGTTCAAAGTTAGGTTAGCAACGAGAGGTGAGTGTTATGTTATCAGACAATGACATCAAGCAATCTTTGTTGTTGTTCAGTCACTCAGTTGTGTCCAGCTCTTTAAGACTCCATGTACAGAAGCACGCCAGGCTTCCCTGTCTTTCACCATCTGCCTGAGTTTGCTCAAACTCAGGTCCACTGAGTGGGTGATGTCATCCAACCATCTCGTCCTCTGTTGTCCCCTTCTCCTTCTGCCTTCAATCTTTCCCAGCATCAGGGTCTTTTCCAATGAGTCAGCTCTTCACATGAGGTGGCCAAAGTATTGAAGCTTCAGCTTCAGCATCAGTCTTGATGTTCCTTTAAGCTTAACCCATTAAGTAACTTCATGTGTATGGTAAGTTTATGAGATGCTTAAAGAAAATTTTAATTATAATAAACATGAATCATTTTTGCCAGAAATGACCCTTTCGAGTTAGCCTAAATGATTTCTAATGCCCCATTAGAATGTATTTTCATTCAGATTACAGTCAGATGCTAATAAGGATAAAGGTCACTCAGGCAATGATTTTAAAGCAAGTTTTAGAATTATCATAGGGCTTCCCTGATGGTTCAGCGGGTAAAGAATCCACCTGTAATGCAGGAGACACGGGTTTGATCCCTGGGTCGGGAAGATCCCCTGGAGGAGAAAATGGCAACCCACTCCAGTATTCTTGCTTGAAAAACCCACAGACAGGGGGGCCTGGCAGGCTACAGTCCATGTGGTCACAAGAGAGTCAGACACAACTGAGTGAGCACAATAAAAACATAAGGGTTAGCATACAAAGCAGCTGTGCATCCAAGAAGCACAAAAAAATCTTTCTTTGAGTCACATGTGAAGAAATAGGATTTCCATGGTTATTATTAAAGGGAGTTAGAATATTTTAAACTTAAGGAACTAATGACATTTTATTTGCCCTCTGGGGAAACTACTTGACTTCTGGGAATATCTGTTTGAATTTTTCTGTTGATAAATTAAATGACCACTAACTGTAATACAAAAACAAAATCCAAAACCAACACTGTCCTGTGAACCTCTTGGCTCAACTGTTTCAATGCCATAAAGTTTCAGAGTCACAGTCAGTTAGAAAAAACAAATCAAAGAGCCTGGACTCAAAATTACATATTTAAATAAGAAAATGAAGTCAGTAATAGTTACAAGTAAACATTGTTTTAGGACATAGAATCCATTTGCTAAATTTCTAAATATTTTACTCAAGTGTGAGGAATGTGACACTTTCTGCTATAAAGATGCCAGTTGGTCTGAGTTACTGTGAAAATAAAAAGAAAGTCATAACATGCTTTCACAAAATTATTTCCTCGGTTTTGTGATCTGCTTTCTGTTTTGTGAACCAGCGAGAAGAGAACCAACACCCATGAGTACATATTGTAAAAATACATAAGAGAGAATGGAGACCACAGAATGAAGCTGAGTTTATGGCCACTGAGTGCTTCACAGAAATGTACTTCTTGGCCTGGCAACATCCTTAGGCAGCAAGGTGTTCTCTCCTGGTCAAAGTTTCTGCCCTCAGCATCCCAGGGGTGTGATATTATCTTAACCTCAACACAGGCTATGATCTGGTTTAAAGAGTAAAGTTTAAGAGAAGTCAGTGAAATTTGTTTTGGAAGATATCGAGAAAATATGGCCTTGAGCCCTGCTCTGCTTTGTACAAGATCTAGGCTATGAGAAATGCCTTTCAGAGAATTTTATTGAAACTGCAGGCACAGCCAACTAGGTTCATGTCAAGAAATGCTTCATTTTTTTCCACATTAAAGCAAAAGGCCTCTACCTCAGACCTAACTAGGATATAATAACAATAATGATACTAAAAATCATGGTTGCTATTTATTGATCATCAATTTGCATGAATCTGTATTCTAGGGGTGTTCTATGGGTCATCTAAGTTACTGCTTATAAAATCTTCCCATAAGATAGGCGTGAACAGCCTTTTTTAATAGATGAGAACACTCAGATTCAGAAAGATTTAGTAGCTTGGTATCAAAAATTAGTATGGAATATTGGAATTTGCATCAGATGCACCTTTATTCTAAAGTTTATGCTTATTGCTTCCATTTTCTTCTCTTTATATTCTTTTTTTATTACGCCTGCCTTTTCAAAGATCTCTGACATTTGGACAGGGGAATCGGCCTTCTAGCTTCCAAATGAATAAGAGCTTCAGAGGGAATTTACTACTCAAATGGTGTTTTACCAGAGCCTCTTATTTTCTTCTTAATGACTGTCCAAATTTGACTTCTGTTTCCTTATAGGCAATCTTAGAACTGTACACACCTCCTAGACAAGGAGTCACTTTCCATGCTGCAGCGCACTTCCAATGACTGGCTGTCTAGGTTAGGTGCTATTGCTGACAGCATCATTTGCTGAACCTGTCCTCTCTTTGTTCCTAAAGACACCTGGCTCTTGTCAAGGCCACTGACAAGTTTCACCTTGCTAAAGCTAGAGGTCAAGTTTCAATCTTCTTACTTGATCCATCAACTGAATTTTTGATTAGCCCCACCTTCACTTGGCTTCCAGGACATGATTCTTTGGCTGCTTCTCCTCCGACTCCTGTGCTAGTTTCTTCTTGTCCTCCTAGTTTCTAAATAATAGGATGCCCTGGGGCTCAGTCCTTGGATCTCTTCTCTACCTACTCCCTGGGTAACCTCATCCTTTATTATGGCTTCAGATCCCTTCCATACATTGACCTCTTCATCCTCAAACTTCTCTCTGAATTCTAGACTGGCACATCCAGCTGCTGCTCATTTTAGATGTACAAGAGGAAAAACAGCTCGAAATCAAACTTCTGGTTTCCTTTCCAAACCTCCTCTTTTCATACTCTTCCTCATTTGAGGCAAATGGCAGTTCAGTTCTTACTATTGCACAGGCCCAAAACTTGGGAGTCACTCTTGAAACACAATGTCAAATCCATCGACAGTAAATCTAGTGCTTTGGCTTTACTTTAAGACACATACAGAATCCAAACACTTCTCACCGTATTTCCTGCTCAGGAAACATGGTTCAGTCTGGTTCAGCCTATTGTTATCTCTCAGATGACCACAATGGCCTTCCAAATGTCTCCCTGCTTCAATCTTTACCCCATTCATTCTGTTCTCAACATAAAAGACTTATCCTTTAAAACAGAAGTAAGATCGTGTCACTCTGCTCAAAACCCAACGAAGCCAAAGCTTACTTCCCTTATCCATAGTGTGCTCTCTGGTTTCCTTCTAGTCTTTGCTTCACATCCCCCACAAAGCCCATTAGAATCCATCTTCTCTAACCACTTCTCCCTTGACCCTCCTCAACTCACCCTATCTCTCTGACTCAGCTTTATTTGTCCCTGCAGTATCTCTCACTATTTGAAATATTTCATATATTTTTTGTTGTGAAGTTTTCTGTCTGTTGAACCTAGAAGGTAAGCTGGAGAATGGCAAGGACTTTGTTTTGTTCACTCCTGTCTCGCTAGTACCTAGAACAAGACTTGACCCCTAGAATAATTATTTGTTGAATGACTAGCCTATGGAAATTTTATGCTCAAAGGACCCCTCTTTGGCATCAACACCTACTTCCTGACAAGGCGGTCTCCACCTAATCTGTAGTCCTTCCCTCTTATGGCCCGATTGACACACCTTCCTGTCTTGCCATTGTTAAGTATTTCCATGCCTACAATTCAATTACAGTTAGAAGTGATCTAAAGAACTAAACAACAGAGGCATAATTAACACTTTCCAGAGTGACTCGGGCGCAGAAAGTAGTAGAATAAAAGAAAAGTCCTATTTTCATCTTTAAGAACTTATCTTCATGGGAGGGGCATCATAGGAGTAGGGAATTAAGAGGTACAAACTACTAGGTATAAAATAAGCTACAAGGATATACTGTACAATATGAGGAAGACAGCCAGTGTTGTACAATAGCTATAAATGGAGTATAATCTTTAAAAATTGTGAAATCACTGTATTGTACACATGTAACATATAACACTGCACAGCAACTATGTTGTTTAGTCACTAAGTCGTGTCTTAGTCTTTGCAACCCCAGGGACTGGAGCCCACTAGGCTCCTCTGTTCATGGGATTCTCCAGGCAAGAATATTGGAGTGGATTGCCATTTCCTCCTCCAGGGGATCTTCCCAACCCCAAGGATCGAACCCGAGTCTCCTGCACTGGCAGGCACTGGCAGGCAGATTCTTTACCTGCTGAGCCACCAGGGAAGCCCACAGCAACTATGCTTCAATGTGAAAAGTTCTTAAATTATCTTCATAGGAGGAAGGAAGCTAAAATGGTACATTTTCACTTCTCAGATTTCTGAAAACACAGGCCAAGATGAACTTCAGACGTGTGCCCTTACCAGAATTCTAACTGAGGCAGATTCTGGAAGCCATTTCTTCCAGCTGCCTTTCCTAATTAGAAGAGACTTTACAACCAAAACAACACGCAGAGGTTAGCAGGGCACTGAGCCCATGGCCGCACTTCTGCAGGGGCCCATAAGAGAGGAAGGAGCAATTCCTGGCTTCTGCGCACCGCGCGCCTGTCCATGCTTCCCACTGCTGCGTTAGATTAGCGTCTGCAGCCAAAGCACTGCTGACTCATCGCGACCACTGCTCCACAGTGACTGCCGAGTCTCCGCCGGAGGCGCTTCTGACCGGTCATTTCTGTCTCTGGCGTGAGTTTCGGGGCCCTTGACGTATTGCTGTGCCCTTTCCCCCCCGGAGAGTCATCCTGTTTTCATGGAAGACTCTCATTTGTCAATGTCTGTTCGAATTCCATGTCTATTCTCCAGGAGAAAATAGGGCTAGGCAAACAAAAAAAACAAGTATTTTCAAAACTAGCCTCTAGGAGAATGCCAAATTAACAAAATCAGAGTGAAATCATTCTTGTTCTTTAAAGCTATGGATCTCAAGCATTTTAATATGTCAAAATTATATTAATATACATTGAAATTACCTAATTGGAGTACTGTGCTTAGTAACGGCAAACTCATGCCATTAAAGTAACCCATATTATAATCCAAAATTGAAACCAAAACATTAAACTCAAACCATGTTATAGCACAATGACCACCATAAAGGATTTTTAAAGAGACTAATTTCCCCCCAAATATTTTCCCCAAGTCATTTTATTATATCCAACTATTTTTTCCCATCTAAATCCAAATTATTCCTTGGTAACTTCCCTGGCATATAAAGCCCATATGGTTTATAAAATACCTATGGAATACATAAATTTCTTAAAGGCTTTTTGGTCTTGATGCTAGGTTTTATATTCTACATCAGTTACAAAATGTTGATTAAATAACATCACTTGAAAATGAGGACAAGGATTTTTGCTGCCAGCAATTATTTTTGTGCCAAAAAATTAGAAATTGTCTGAACATAATTAATAAAATACCACATTGCATACTTTTGGGAAAAGGTCAGGTCCAAATGGATTTAAATGATTTTGAGCATACTTACACATACTATTAACACATAAGTTTGCTGAAATGCAGTACACTTGAATTTCATGGGTCCAGCATGCATGTGAAGGCTACATGGGGTGACACGGGAGCATGAAACACAACCGGAAGCCTGGGGCATGTGCTGCCATCAAAACTCCAGGACACACACGTTGTAGAGGCCAGGCCCTGCCTCGTCGGCAGGTGCCTCTAATAGCTCAGTCACTTGCTCCCCACTCCCACTTCATCGCATCAGCCTCACCGCATCTCTAGGAACAACTCCAGCGTCAGATGGGACTGGAACTCTTTGGAACTGTTGGGCAGGCAATCAGAACCTAATACTCCATGACTCAGTAGTACATTTTTCCTGCTGGCTTTGGCAATCTGCCTCGTTCTCAAGATCAGGACCCACTGTACTCTGCATTTGTGTCTTGTTCTGTTTCCTTGCCCAAGTCTCCTCCTAGAAACCTGCCCAGCATTCATGAAGAACTGGGGTGCTCCCTTCTTCTGCCCATCTACCTCTCAAGCACTGGGCTCCTTTGTCCCCTCCACAGCTTCAAGAGGCAGCTGTGGTACTATGGTTAAAAATTCTAGTTTGGTGGACTTGTGGACACAGCGGGGGTGGGAGAAGGCGGGATGAGTTAAGAATAGCACCGACACATACACACTGCCGTGTGTAGAACAGACAGCTGCTGGATGACACAGGGAGCTCTCAGCTTGATGCTCTGTGGCGATAGGGGGCAGGGAGTGGGTAGCAGGAAGGCTTAAGAGGGAGGAGATATAGGTTACACTTACAGCTGATTCACGTTGCTGCACAGAAGAAACCAACACAACATTGTAAAGCAATTTTCCTCGGGGAAAAAAAAAAAGCTCTAGTATGAGAGTCTGACAGATCTTTATTTCCTGGCCACGTGTCCTTGGGGGTCTAACTAACCTCTCTGGCCTCTGTGTCCTTACATGTGAAAAGGGAGTATTAGTAGTGCCCAATTCACAGGCACCTTGTGAGGGTTTAGAGAGTTCGTACATATAATGCACTTAGACGAGAGCTGGCCATGAATGAGTATTCAGGGTATGTCAGGCTTTATTAATAGTAGAACCAATAGTACAACACGAGCCAGCAGAAACTACCAGCCTAGTGCTTGGAGCTCTGCAGCCTATGGTCCTTCAGTCCATATCTTTCAACTACCTCTCATGCCTGCTGTACTGGACTTCACCTTGTGCTGGAGCAGAGTCCTTCCCCAGTATGCCCTGCTCTGCATGGGTGAAATAGATACCTACCCTCTGTGTGCTTCCTTATCCCGGATCGAAGCACAGCCTGAGGCAGACACTGAATTAAGCACAGCTCTGACCCCAGAGTATTCTCTGAAAACCTGGTTGCCTCTACAATTAAATCATTGCTTCTGCATTATTCCCTTATTTGCCCTCTCAGTGTTCTACAGGACAGTAAACCTGAATACAAAGAATGTATACTTTAATAAAATGCACAGATACAAGATAAAGACTAGGAATGCTAAGTAAAAATATATGCTATAACCCCCGTGTATGTGTTAGTCGCTCAGCTGTGTCTGACTCTTTGCAACCCCATGGACTATAGCCCACCAGGGATATAGTCCCTCTGTCCATGGGATTCTCCAGGCAAGAATACTGGAGTTGCCATTCCTTCATTAACTTCTTATGGGCTACCCAGATGGCGCTAGTGGTAAAGAACTTGCCTGCCAATGCAGGAGATGCAGGAGACAAAGGTTTGATCCCTGGGTCCAGAAGATCCCTTGAAGGAGGAAATGGCAACCCACTCCAGTATTCTTGCCTGGAAAATCCCATGGACAGAGAAGCTTGGTGCACTATAGTCCATGGGGTCGCAAAGAGTCGGACACAACTGAGTGACTGAACACAACATAACCTTATTACATTACATAAATGGTTTGGTTTCACATTTTTCTTTAATGTATTTTACTTTAATGTATTTTACTTGATGAATTGGAATCTCAAAGTAAACCTCCCCAGAGCAATGGTAAATAATCTCTTTTAAAATCAAACTAGATATTTGCTTCATGCCAAGTTTGTTCATTCATGCATCCTGAAAGCCAACAGTAAATATATCTTAAGAATCAAAGGTCAAAGACAAAGCAAGTAATGTCAACACTCCGTGTTTCGGTAAACATATAAACATGACAGATGTTGCAGCATCTCTATCCAGAGGTCATGGAGAAATTATGTTCTGGTTTTCATAAGCGCTTTTGATTTCGTTTAAGGATTTATGTGGATTGAATCAAACCACCCAGGCTTCTCCCCCATTTATTCTTTGGTAAATAACTCTCCCTTTGAAGTCTACAAAAATGTTTTGAGGATATTAAAAATATTTTAGATACTAAGGTGGAAAAAATCTGTAGCCTCAAAGGAATATCCCACCATTTGCAAAATAATATTGGAATAAAATCACAAGACCTGAGATTTAAGAATAACCAAAGGATAAAGACAGTGTTTTCTGTCACATATTAGCTACTCAAACACTCAGAACTGCCCCAAACCAGCATGCGTGCTCAGTTGCTTCAGTCGTGTCCAACTCCTTGTGACCCCATGGACCGTAGCCCGCCAGGCTCCTCTGTCCATGGGATTCTCCAGGCAAGAATACTGGACTGGGTTGCTGTGCCCTCCTCCAGGGAATCTTCCTGACCCAGGGATTGAACCTATGTCTCTTCCGTTTTCTGCACTGGCAGGTGGGCTCTTCATCACTGAGCCTCCAGGGAAGCCCTTATTGGTAGGTAAAGTAACAGTGTTCTTTACAATCAATGATGTCTTGAATTTAACAAAATATGGTAAGGTCTGGAGTTTCTTTTCTCTTAACTTCCCTCTTTTATTCCTTTATTTTCTTCTATTTTTCTAGTCCTTTTGTTTTTACTCCCTTTCTCACTTGAAAAGGCATGAACATACACATAATGTATATATGTAAAATGTATATATATATAAAATGTATATAGTGTGTATATATGTGTGTGTGTGTATACATACATGCATATAGACATATATATGTGTATATATATATGTATATAGACACACGCACACACACCTGTCACACACACACACACACAGACACAGACACACACACCCCTGTCTTGGACCCAACCAGCATCTCCAAGAACTGCTGCTGCTTCTAAGTCACATCAGTCGTGTCTGACTCTGTGCAACCCCATAGACAGCAGCCCACCAGGCTTCCATCCTTGGGATTCTCCAGGCAAGAACACTGGAGTGGGTTGCCATTTCCTTCTCCAGTGCATGAAAGTGAAAAGTGAAAGTGAAGTTGCTCAGTCGTGTCCGACTCTTCGCGACCCCATGGACTGCAGCCTACCAGGCTCCTCCATCCATGGGATTTCCCAGGCAAGAGTACTGGAGTGGGGTGCCATCTCCAAGAACTGAGGACCTCTTTCCTCCACCTGTCTATCTCTAAAGAATCAAACTGGGGTCCTTCTTCTCACCCCAAGTCCAAGATGGGACTCTACTAAAGGTGGACTTCCTGCCTCAAAAAGAAAGGGAGGATTCATCAGTGAAGCTGTCGAGTCTTAGGACTTTTGTTTGTTAGGAGGATTTTGATTACTGATTCAATCACCTTAATAGTAACTGGTCTGTTAAGATTTTCTATTTCAAATAGCAAGTGTTGGTGAGGATATGGAGAAAAGAAAACCCTTGTGCACTGGTGGTAGGAAAGTCAATTGATGCAGTCACTATGGAAAAAAGAATGGAAATTCCTCAAATAATTAAAAATAGAACTATCCTATGATTCAGCAATTCTAGTTCTGGGCATTTATCTGAAAAAACCAAAACCACTAATTTGAAAACAGTTCTGCATACTTACTGCAGTATTATTCACAATAATCAGTACAGAAACAACCTATGTGCCCACTGATAAACACGGATAAAGACGAGGATGTGGTACACACACACACACACACACACACACACACACACACACACAGTGAAGTATTATCCAGCCATAAAAAAGAATGAAACTTTGCCATTCGCAACAATGTAGACGGAATTTGAGGGCATTATGCTAAGTGAAATAAATCAGAAAAAGATAAATATTACATGATCACTTATGCATGGAAACTAAAAAAACCTCGGTGATACAGAACAGATTGGTGGTTACTAGAGGTGTGGATGGGTGGGTGGGCAGTAAGAGGTGGAAGAAATGAGTAAACAGTTCTTATCTTTGTTTTTATTAAAATAAATTGAAAAAAAAAAAGAAAGGAGGCATTTAGCCCCCCTTACTATGTGGAAAACTTACAGTGACAGGCTTTGCAAGGTGAAGTGAAAACACTAACTCTCGGGATGCTGGGTCTGGTTTATCTATCCCTTACCCATTCCTCACTAGCTTGGATGACAAAGGATGACTTAAAGCTTTTGTTCTGAACTCTGGGAATGAAAGAGAAGAAACTCCTCTCATGGGAATAGGTCTGTGGCCAACTCTTTGCTCTAATGAGCCTCTTTAATAAAGGTGCCAGCATCCCCAGGGGCCCACATACCCTGCATGGCAAACGTCTCAGTCCCACTGCAGCCCACTCTGCATTCTATTTTATGTCCAGAAAGCTTCCTCTCGGTGCTGCCAACACACAGGAATTACTGATGAATACAAGCAGGGCATGTACAAGGAGCACAGGGAAGGGATCCAGGGCAACTACGACGCCTCAAATTAAATTCTTGGTTTGTAAAGACTTGAAGTTCGATGAAGATTTTACTTTGCTCACAGGTTAGCTATTGAAATGGTGGAACATGAACAAATCAGAGTATAGTTCCCTGAAGCACACTTTATCCTCACGTTGGATTGTACACAGATTGAAGCAGCTTTAAATCAAGGCAGCATTTCAGAGGGAATAAAAGGAAAAGACTTGCAAATAATACATCCACATACAAAGAAGCTGGCCCTTGTTAGCACCTACCAATATTCCATCCGACTTCTCTCATATCCTCCCATTTCTTTACCCCCAAGCGCCTTAGAAGAGACGTTTTGAAAGGCTTCCCACCCTTACCCAGAAAGAGCTTCTTCAGAACACACTAAGGTGGGGAGTTCAACTGGCAGCTGAATGATGCCCGTTTCTCTTTGATTCAAGACTACAGCCTCCAGAGTTGGCAGGGAGCTTGGAGTTCAAGGTTTCTTGGAGATTCTGCTAGGTCTGCCTTCCCAAGAGCAGCAGCTCTAACTGAATCCAGAGAGGAAGCAGGTGGAATGAATGTTCTAACCTTTTGGAGAATCTCCATGGCGGAGGGGGCAAAGATGAAAAAAAAAATCATAATTTCCCATCATTTACAAAAAAAACCCCTGTGAATATTCATTATTCATTTTTCCTGGAGGGCATTTCATAGTTTATTAATATCAAACATAACACGTCAGAAAAATAAGCAGTTAATTGTCTATTTATAGATTTTGCCATTCTTCCAGCAGTTATAGGAGTTGGCTTAACCTAGGTATGTAAATCAAAATAAACCGCAGGAAAAAATTAAGCTGATTCATTTGGTGAAATTTCCCTCCTTTTAGCCTAATACATCTCAATACATCAACACATCTCTAGATTCACATTATGTTTTAGTGGTCACAGTTTTGGGCTCTGGAGTTGAACTTGGGTTTGAATATTAGTCCTATTACAAGCTGTTCCACCTTTGGCATGTTACTTAACAGCCCAGGTCTCATCTTCCTCTGTAAAACGGGTATAACAATGTTACCAACTGTTACTCATTTTCCTTCTCCTACTGAATCAATCAAGTTCGGAGACTTCTTTATTCATTTCATCCTTTCTATTTGCTGGGAAGGTATACGTAATATATACTGTATTCTTATTCTTTCAGTGGTTACACCTAAACTTTAACAGGCATATCTAACTGAAATTTTGTAAATCATAAACCTCTCTATACTTCTCCTAAACCATAGAAAACCTTAGAATGCTTTTACTCTGGTCTTTTAAAACTGACTGTGAGCTGGTATTTATTCCACCTTGATTGTTTTCCTATAAAATGGGTCGTAGTCAGTACTATTATTTTACCAATTATTATCTGAACCTATCTTTGCTGATTTACCTACATGCTTGTCAATTCATTTCCATTATGTTTATTCAGTTCAGTTCAGTCGCTCAGTCGTGTCCGACTCTTTGCAACCCCATGAATCGCAGCACGCCAGGCCTCCCTGTCCATCACCAACTCCCGGAGTTCACTCAGACTCACGTCCATCGAGTCAGTGATGCCATCCAGCCATCTCATCCTCTGTCATCCCCTTCTCCTCCTGCCCCCAATCCCTCCCAGCATCAGAGTTTTTTCCAATGAGTCAACTCTTCGCATGAGGTGGCCAAAGTACTGGAGTTTGGCTTCAGCATCATTCCTTCCAAAGAACACCCAGGGCTGATCTCCTTCAGAATGGACTGGTTGGATCTCCTTGCAGTCCAAGGGACTCTCAAGAGTCTTCTCCAACACCACAGTTCAAAAGCATCAATTCCTCGGGACTCAGTCTTCTTCACAGTCCAACTCTCACATCCATACATGACCACTGGAAAAACCATAGCCTTGACTAGACGGACCTTTGTTGGCAAAGTAATGTCTCTGCTTTTGAATATGCTATCTAGGTTGGTCATAACTTTTCTTCCAAGGAGTAAGAGTCTTTTAATTTCATGGCTGCAGTCATCATCTGCAGTGATTTTGGAGCCCCCCAAAATAAAGTCTGACACTGTTTCCACTGTTTCCCCATCTATTTCCCATGAAGTGATGGGACCAGATGCCATGATCTTCATTCTCTGAATGTTGAGCTTTAAGCCAACTTTTTCACTCTCCTCTTTCACTTTCATCAAGAGGCTTTTTAGTTCCTCTTCACTTTCTGTCATCTGCATATCTGAGGTGATTGATATTTCTCCCAGCAATCTTGATTCCAGCTTGTGCTTCTTCCAGCCCAGCATTTCTTATGATGTACTCTGCATAGAAGTTAAATAAGCAGGGGGACAATATTCAGCCTTGACATACTCCTTTTCTTATTCAGAACCAGTCTGTTGTTCCATGTCCAGTTCTAACTGTTGCTTCCTGACCTGCATATAGGTTTCTCAAGAGGCAGGTCAGGTGGTCTGGTATTCTCATCTCTTCCAGAATTTTCCACAGTTTGTTGTGGTCCACAGAGTCAAAGGCTTTGGCATAGTCAATAATAGATGTTTTTCTGGAACTCTCTTGCTTTTTCCATGATCCAGTGGATGTTGGCAATTTGATCTCTGGTTCCTCTGCCTTTTCCAAAACCAGCTTGAACATCTGGAAGTTCGCGGTTCACGTATTGCTGAAGCCTGGCTTGGAGCATTTTGAGCATTACTTTACTAGCGTGTGAGATGAGTGCAATTGTGTGGTAGTTTGAGCATTCTTTGGCATTGCCTTTCTTTGTCATTGGAATGAAAACTGACCTTTTCCAGTCCTGTGGCCACTGCTGAGTTTTCCAGATTTCTTGGCATATTGAGTGCAGCCCTTTCACAGCATCATCTTTCAGGATTTGAAATAGCTCAACTGGAATTCCATCACCTCCACTAGCTTTGTTCGTAGTGATGCTTTTTAAGGCCCACTTGACTTCACATTCCAGGATGTCTGGTTCTAGGTGAGTGATCACACCATCATGGTTATCTTGGGTCGTGAAGATCTTTTTTGTATAGTTCTTCTGTGTATTCTTGCCACCTCTTCTTAGTATCTTCTGCTTCTGTTAGGTCCAGACCATTTCTGTCCTTCATCGAGCCCATCTTTGCATGAAATGTTCCCTTGGTATCTCTACTTTTCTTGAAGAGATCTCTAGTCTTTCTCATTCTGTTCTTTTCCTCTATTTCTTTGCATTGATCCCTGAGGAAGGCTTTCTTATCTCTTCCTGCTATTCTTTGGAACTCTGCATTTAGATGCCTATATCTTTCCTTTTCTCCTTCGCTTTTGCTTCTCTTCTTTTCACAGCTATTTGTAAGGCCTCCCCAGACAGCCATTTTGCTTTTTTGCATTTCTTTTCAATGAGGATGGTCTTGATCCCTGTCTCCTGTACAATGTCACGAACCTCAGTCCATAGTTCATCAGGCACTCTATCAGATCTAGTCCCTTAAATCTATTTCTCACTTCCACTGTATAATCATAAGGGATTTGATTTAGTTCATACCTGAATGGTCTGGTGGTTTTCCCTACATTTTACAATTTAAGTCTGAATTTGGTAATAAGGAGTTCATGATCTGAGCCACAGTCAGCTCCCGGTCTTGTTTTTGCTGACTGTATAGAGCTTCTCCATCTTTGGCTGCAAAGAATATCATCAATCTGATTTCAGTGTTGAGCATCTGGTGATGTCCATGTGTAGAGTCTTCTCTTGTTTTGTTGGAAGAGGGTGTTTGCTATGACCAGTGCATTTTTTTGGCAAAACTCTATTAGTCTTTGCCCTGCTTCATTCTGTATTCCAAGGCCAAATTTGCCTGTTACTCCAGGTGTTTCCTGACTTCCTACTTTTGCTTTCCAGTCCCCTATATGAAAAGGACATCTTTTCTGGGTGTTAGTTCTAAAAGGTCTTGTAGGTCTTCATAGAACCGTTCAACTTCAGCTTCTTCAGCATTACTGGTTGGGGCATAGACCTGGATTACTGTGATACTGAATGGTTTGCCTTGGAAACGAACAGAGATCATTCTGTTGTTTTTGAGGTTGCATCCAATACTGCATTTCGGACTCTTTTGTTGACCATGATGGCTACTCCATTTCTTCTAAGGGATTCCTGCCCTCAGTAGTAGATATAATGGTCATCTGAGTTAAATTCACCCATTCCAGTCCATTTTAGTTCGCTGATTCCTAGAATGTCGACGTTCACTCTTGCCATCTCGTTTGACCACTTACAATTTACCTTGATTCACGGACCTGACATTCCAGGTTCCTATGCAATATTGCTCTTTACCACATCGGACCTTGCTTCTATCACTAGTCACATCCACAACTGGGTATTGTTTTTGCTTTGGCTCCATCCCTTCATTCTTTCTGGAGTTATTTCTCCACTGATCTCCAGTAACATATTGGGCACCTACTGACCTGGGGAGTTCCTCTTTCAGTATCCTATCATTTTGCCTTTTCATATTGTTCATGGGGTTCTCGAGGCAAGAATACTGAAGTGGTTTGCCATTCCCTTCTCCAGTGGACCACATTATGTCAGACCTCTCCACCGTGACCTGCCCGTCTTGGGTTGCCCTGTGGGCATGGCTTAGTTTCACTGAGTTAGACAAGGCTGTGGGCCTAGTGTGATTAGATTGACTAGTTTTCTGTGATTATGGTTTCAGTGTGTCTGCCCTCTGATGCCCTCTTGCAACAGCTACCATCTTACTTGGGTTTCTCTTACCTTGGACATGGGGTATCTCTTCACGGCTGCTCCAACAAAGTGCAGCCACTGCTCCTTATCTTGGATGAGGGGTTTATGTTTATTCAACTGGCTTCAATTTCCTTCTTTGGGAGAAATGATGCTACAGCTGAAACGCCAGTACTTTGGCCACCTCATGCGAAGAGTTGACTCATTGGAAAAGACTCTGACGCTGGGATAGATTGGGGGCAGGAGGAGAAGGGGACAACAGAGGATGAGATGGCTGGATGGCATTACTGACTCGATGGCATGAGTTTGAATGAACTCCAGGAGTTGGTGATGGACCCGGAGGCCTGGTGTGCTGCAATTCATGGGGTTGCAAAGAGTCGGACACAACTGAGCGACTGAACTGAACCCTAAATATACTAAAATGAATTAGAAGATGTTTTCAGCCAGTATCTATTATCAGGAAACTCTTCTGGAAGGTGACCACTGATGTCTATAGCTGGCCCTCACACTTGAGTTCAAGATCAGCTCAAATGAAAATCTGTTACCAGGTATTTTCTCTCAGAATGATGATGTTACTACACCATGTCTTCTGATTTCTGCTGTTGCTTTTGAGAAATCTGTTGACAGGATAGGAGAGAACTTTTAATTTCTTCCCAGTTACTTTCATGATCTGTTCTTTGACTCTGGGATCTTGCTTTTCAGTTTCACCAGATGTGTCTACGTGTGGTCTCACTGGATATGTGCTTCCTGGATATTCATGTCTCCCATCAGCTCTGGAATATGATTCAGTTCAGTCGCTCAGTCATGTCCAACTCTTTGCAACCCCATGAATCGCAGCACGCCAGGCCTCCCTGCCCATCACCAACTCCTGGAGGTCACTCAGACTCATGTCCATCGAGTCAGTGATGCCATCCAGCCATCTCATCCTCTGTCGTCCCCTTCTCCTCCTAACCCCAATCCCTCCCAGCATCAGAGTCTTTTCCAATGAGTCAACTCTTCGCATGAGGTGGCCAAAGTACTGCAGTTTCAGCTTCTGCATCAGTCCTTTCAAAGAATTCCCAGGGCTGATCTCCTTCAGAATGGACTGGTTGGATCTCCTTGCAGTCCAAGGGACTCTCAAGAGTCTTCTCCAACACCACAGTTCAAAAGCATCAATTCTTCGGTGCTCAGCCTTCTTCACAGTCCAACTCTCACATCCATACATGACTACTGGAAAAACTATAGCCTTGACTAGATGGACCTTAGTCGGCAAAGTAATGTCTCTTCTTTTGAATATGCTGTCTAGGTTGGTCATAACTTTTCTTCCAAGGAGTAAGCGTCTTTTAATTTCATGGCTGCAGTCATCATCTGCAGTGATTTTGGAGCCCCAAAAAATAAAGTCTGACACTGTTTCTACTGTTTCCCCGTCTATTTCCCATGTAGTGATGGGACCGGATGCCATGATCTTCGTTTTTTGAATGTTGAGCTTTAAGCCAACGTTTTCCCTCTCCTCTTTCACTTTCATCAAGAGACTTCTTAGTTCCTTTCACTTTCTGCCATAAGCGTGGTGTCATCTGCATATCTGAAGTTATTGATATTTCTCCTGGCAATCTTGATTCCAGCTTGTGCTTCTTCCAGTCCAGCGTTTCTCATGATGTACTCTGCACAGAAGTTAAGTAAGCAGGGTGACAATATACAGCCTTGACGTACTCCTTTTCCTATTTGGAACCAGTTTAGGCATTATCTTATCAAAAATTACCTCTCCTCAATTTTCTCTAATCTTTCCTTATGGAATTCCTCGGTAACATCTTTTGTATCTTCTCACTCAACTTTTCATGTCTCCTATCCTCTCTCATATTTCATCTCTATCCATGCTACCTCCTGAATCATTTTTTCAGATCTGTTTTCCAGTTCAAAATTCATACCCATAAGAACTTCAATCTGCTGCTTATCCTGTTATTTGAGTTACTTTCTTATCCGTTCAATCGGTATCTTTCTCACTGCTAGACATTCTGTTCTTTCCTGTCCAAAAGTTCTCATTTATTTTTTTCTTCTTGTGTTGTGTTATCTTTTATTTAAATCCTTTTATGTCTTTAGTCAAAGTAATTATAATTATTTTTTATTGTCTTTCACATAGCTTGCTTACCTATTTTTGCTATTTACTTTGCCAGCCGATCTTGCCTGTGAAAGATTGCTTCTATGCATCTTCTGTGCTTTGGGATTGTGAGCTCAGGTTAAGTGAGGTATATCTGTAGGAATCTGGCTGAAGTTAAGGTATTTCCTCCACAGAGGTTTTCCACTTGCTTCTACCAGGTGTCTTGTGGATTTTGTGGTCTGAGACCAATTTTAGTATTAAGTTTTCTGGTTGGAGTTTCCCAGATGATACAGGTGAAGTAAATGAAAACCTCAGACTCACATGTGGTACAGATTCATGTTTAAAAGTTCTCACAGGATATTTACTTTCCCCTCTAGGGTAGGCCAAGAATGACAAGCTAGCTTCTTAGTGTCTCCCATTACTAGAGGATGGATTTTTTTTTTTCAGCAAGGGCATGTATTTTTGAAGGCAATGGCTTTGCATGAGGGTCTCATCTAATGTCTCATCTGATAGAAGTCCGAGGCTTTGCTATCTGTCTCTGCATGGGGGTTAAAGTCAGATTACTAAGACAACTCCCAACCCCCGCTCCTAGAAGCCCCCGGTGCACATTTATGCTTAGATTCTCAGACTCTTCATTTCTGCCTTGGATATCCCCTACCTTTATGAACTCCAGTAAGCATTTAAAAGGCTTTTTAGAGACTTCCCTAGCAATCCAGTGGTTAAGACTCCACGGTTTCACTGCAGGGGGCTGCGGGTTCAACCCTCTGTCTAAGAACTAAGATCCCTTGTGCCACAATCAGTAAGTAAGTGACTAAAAATTTATTATTATATTCACCTAGTATTATTAGATGTTTGTAGCAAGAGAATTTTCAAGTTGCTTATTCCATAAAACTGCCACAATTAAATTTATTGTTTGGGTTGTTAACTATTCGCATGTATTACTTTGAGAAAAAGAAAATATTTGTTTAATGTGTAATGTAATGGTGTAACACAAATAAGTGCTCACATAATGCAGTGTTATCTTTGGGTTATTAGATCAGCTGAAAAATCAGGCCCCTCAAACAAATAAATTCTTTTGAGAAATAACTGAAATTAGATTCTTTGCTAAATAAAATAAACACTGAATACTCTCACAAGTTTTGTTGATCTTTTAAGACAAACTACAAAGTATAGCCTCCTGTGGGCCCATGGAATGTAATACATGCCATAAGTTCTCTCTCTCGTGCAACTTCTGGATTTTCTCAAGTAATGTCACCATTTCCTAAAGGCAAATTATTGCATAATGATAACAATAACTGTATATATGAACTTAATGTTTGTCATATATTTTTTAGAAGAAAAATACAACCAACTCCTTTAATAAATGTTAGCAAACATATCAATACGTCATGAAACAGTAAAATTTTGTGGAAAATGTGATATGTTGCAAAGGGCACAAGCTTGAGAGATCGATGGTCTGGCCTCTGGTGCTTTCTCTACTATCTACTGGCTGTGTGACCTTATATGAATGAGTTAATTAAACTTTCTGAGCCTCTTTTTCTTCACCAGTTTAAAAAAATAAAAAAGCTGAGAGATACTTGGCAGAGTTACAGTCAGGATTAAATGAGATTAAATTAATTAATCTAGCGAGAGCTAAGTGAGAACTACTGAACAGAGGGACAGAAGGGAAAACGAAAGAAGGGAAGGAGGAAGGAAACCTTGAAACGTTAAGGGATCCAGGCTGCCAGCGCCTCTCACTTCATTTAAAAACCAGGAGTCTGTGGGCCATGCTCTCCAATAAATTAGCCTAAGGCTAATTTCTAAGTAATCTTCGTCTAGATGGGTATCGTTCAGCAAATTCATTTCATGTCTCATGGGAAGTGTAATACAACACAAAGACAAGTCAAATTGCCTTGAGACGTCTGACCCATCCATACCCTAGGAAGGTCCCTTAGTAGACTTAAGCGGAGGGCGTAAAACCACTGGGTCCCCTCCTAGTAAAAGAGCCCCTTGAGTGACCTCCGAATGCCAATGGCTGTGACAAGGAGACACAGCTTCTCAGTAAACGGAACTTCCAACGTTTTCCTCAAACAAATAAAAGAATCACAGAGTAGAAGCATAGGAGGGAGTAAACCTACATGATGCTTTTGCCCAGCACCCGCAACAGCCCACGGAGTCCTGACTGCCCCCCAGGAACTTCTGCAGGAATGAAAAGAATACCTCAGCGGCCGTTGTTTCTGCCAAGATGAGTCGGCTTGGAGGTATGCGGGAGCACCAGACACCCTCAGAGGAAAATGAGTTAGTCCTGTTTCCCTTCCTTGGTGGTGTTGTTAGCTTGGGCTTTTAATGGCTCTCTGTCCTCAGGACTGTGGCAAGAGTTCGAGTGTGTAAAGGGGTGGTCAGCTCAAGACTAATCTGAAGGCACTGAATCCATCTCGGGATGAGGACAGCTTACATGCTGTGAGCAGAGAAAGCTGGGCTGTTTGCCTGAGAGCCTGGTCTATGAGTATGGTTTTCTATCCATTCCTGAGAGGGTATTTAATCAGGGGCAAAGCTTGCTCTGAGTGAGCAGGCAGGCTTTTATGTGAGGTGATTGATCAGCAGATGGTCTGCGTCACCTTGGTGATGGACAAGAGGAAGGACATTTTGTAAGAAGGGAAGAGGAGAGATGCCACAGTTATGCTTGGTTGCTACATGATTTAAAGGTGGGACAAACACTAAAATGTGTGTGTAAGGACCGATGCTGGCGATAAACATTTAAAGTCTATTCTCGCTTCCTCCTTCATCAGAACCCTGGGTAGGAGCCTCCACAGCCTGATCCCCAGGAGAAATAATGTTGATTTGAATATATCTGTTCATTGCTTTAAAAAAAATTTTTTTTTGGCTGTGCCACACAGCATGTGGGATCTTAGTTCCCTGAAAAGGGATCAAACCTGCACCCTCTACATCATACTCGAGAAGTCTTAACCACTGGACCAGCAGGGAAGTCCAAAAATATCTGTTTAGATGCAGCAAAAATGATCACAATATTCCTGGAGCTATATACATACAAATGTTTGTTCAGAACTAGCAACAAACAAACAGGATACATTATAAGAAGTGTTAGAACGTGTGCCTCTAGGTTGAAACACTGATAAAATAGAGGATGTTTAGAGAAATGGATGGTGAAAAGCAGTAACACTGTTTAATCTGACATGGATCACAATGCTGTTAGTTTCAGCAAGATTGACCATATTCTGGACCATGAAACAAGACTTAAAAAATGTAAAAGAAGTGAAGTCATACAAAGTACTCTTTCTGCAACAGAATTAAACTAGAAATCATGCAGAGCTATCTCTGGAAAATCCCCAAATATTTGGAAATTAAACAGCAAGAAATAATCCATGAATGAAAGAGGAAGTCACAAAGGAAATTTGAAAATAGTTTGAGTTGAATGAAAATGAAAACAATACAACAAAAACTTGAGGATGTAACAGTTAATATCACATGACTGATAACAAAGTAAGAAGATTTTCTTTCACTATTTCTATTCAGAATTGTACAGGAAGTCCTAGCCAGTGCAATAAAGCAATAAAATGAAGTAAATACACAAATTAGAAAGAAAGAAGGAAAACCATTATCTTCATAGAAAAACCCCAAAGCATCTACAAAAGAGCTATTTAAACTAATGAGAGAGTTTTGAAAAGTCAAGTGTTCAATACACAAAATTTCTATGTACCTGCAACAGACAATTAGAAATTGAAATTCAAGGAAAAGTTTACCATAGTGAAATAGTGAAACCAAGGGCAGTCATCAGTTGGATCCCTTAAACTATAACTTGCTCCATAAATAACATCCTATAACTGCCTTTCCTGACTAAGCTCTCTTTAATTGTTTTGAAAATTGCACACCCTCCAAGGTCCACATCGCTTAGACAATATATCACAAGACTCCTTTCAGCAGCCCCTACAGATAACACATCTGATACATGGATTGCTACAGTACAGCTGTTCTTTCAGGGGCAGAGAGTTAGTCTTATCCAAGTCAAACCAGTCAAGATCCCCAACCCTTAAACTAGTCTAGTGGAAAGATCTGATGGATGACCTTTTGATATCATAGGACCAAAACCCCCACTCTCAGATCACCCTAACACACAATTCTCTGAGCATGCATCCCGGAAGGAACATGTAACTCCAACACTCCTGTACAGGACATCAATTACAAGTTATTCTGAAGACATCAACAACATGATTTTTAAACTTACATAGAAAGATAAACTTTCATAAACAGCTATGAAAAAGAACAAAGTTGAAGGACACATACTCTCTGACTTCCAGACTTCTGTGCAGACATAGTAATCAAAACAGTGTGATACTGACCAAAGAATAAGCATAGAGATGAGCTGAACTGAATAGAGTGCTCAGAAATAGACCCACGAATATACAGTGAACTGATTTTCAGTAAACGATCAGAGGCAATTTGATGGAAAAGAATAGTTTTTTCATCAAATGATCTTGGAAAAATTGGACATTCACTTGCAAAAAGAAAAAAAAAGAAATATTGATCTGTACCACTTTAATAAATTAATGGCAACCCACTCCAGTATTCTTGCCTGGAGAATCCCATGGACAGAGGAGCCTGGCTGGCCATGGTCCATGGGGTCGCAGAGAGTCAGACACGACTAAAGTGACTAGGCACGCATGCACAACATGAATTATACACCTAGATACACCTAGAAATCTAAAACTAGGAAAGTTCTCAAAGAAAACAGAGGCTAAATCTTCATGACCTTGAATTAAGCAAAGATTACTCATATACACAAAGATTTAAGCAAAGATTGCTTATAGACACAAAAATTATGATCTACAAAGGAAAAAATGATAAAGAAGAGTTCATAAAAATGTTTAAATTATACCCTTTGGGAAAAAAAAGCACTCTAATGAAAACAAAAATAACAACCCACTGAAAGGAAAATACATTCAAAAACATATTAATAAAGGATTGGTAACAAAAATATATAAGAAACTTAAAATTCAATAATAAGAAACAACCCAATTTTTTAAATGAGCAAGATATTTGAATAAACACTTCATCAAAGAAACTGTATAAACAACAAAAAAGCAAATAAAAGGATGCTCAACATCATTATTCACTGGGGAAATGCAAATTAAAACCACAGCGAGATACTATTGGTTATCTGAATGGGTAAAACAAAAAAAGGAAAAAATAAAGAAATATTGACAATACCAAGTGTTGCCAAAAGTGTAGAGCAACTGGAACTCTCATATAGTCCTGGTGGGGGAGCAAAATTATTCAATCACCTTGGAAAATAGTTTGGTAATTTCTTATAAATACTCCCCATATAACCTAGCAATCTCAAGACAAATTTGCTCAAGAGAAACAAAGACATAAGTACATACAAAAACCTGCATGTGAATATTTTGTTGTGCTGCTGCTAAGCTGTGTCTGGCTCTTTGTGATCCCCGTAGACTGCAGGATGCCAGGCTCCCCTGTCCTTCACCGTCTCCCAGAGTTTGCTCAAACTCATGTCCACTGAGTCAGGGATGCCATCTAACCATCTCATCTTCTGCCACCCCCCCTTAGTAGCTTTATTCATAATCACCCCAGAAAGGAAACAAACCAAATATCCTTCAGCTGATGAATGATTTTAAAACTGGCATATCCATACAATGAAATCCTACTTGACAATAAGAAATGCATTATTGGGACATGTAACAACGTTGATGAATTTCAAATGAAAGATGCTAAGCTTTACAGATTTACTAAGGCCACATAGTATCTGATTACATTATATGACATTCTAAAAAGAGCAGAACTCCAGGGAAAGAAACTGTATCAGCGGAAGCCAGAGCTTGGGGGTTGGGGAAAGGATTAACTACCAAGGGACACAAGGACAATTTTTGTGATAAGGGCTGTTCTGTGTCTTGACTGTGGTGATTTACATGACTATGCATTTGTTAAAACTCACAGAACACCAAAGTGACAGAGGTAAATTCTACTGCATGTAAATTAGGCTCAAATAAACCTGACTTTAATTTTTTTTAAGATTTTAGAAGATTTTACAATAAGGATCAGAGTCAAGTAAGTGGGGGGAAAAATCCTGTAAGAAGGAAGCACAGCTACTTAAACTAGGATGAGAGACAAAGAGAGAAAAGATTTTCAAGAGATGAAATGAATAAATTAGAGTTAATATGGCCACACACACCACACACACACAAACACACACACACACCCCAAAACAAAACCAAAACACAATTTTATCCTGACCTGAGAGGTCATCAGGAAAATACAGAGTATTTTAAGAAATGAAAAATTTACTAGCTGCTTGAAAGCTGAAGCAACTGAGTCAAAGAAAGAGAACGGTAGTTTAGGCAGAATTTTAAGATGCCCTCCCATCCCTGTCCTCATGCACACACCCTTTGTGTATAATTTCCTCCACTTACCTGTGGGCGAGACTTGTAAATATGATGGGAATTTACTCTCATGATTAGGTGATTAGTCAACTGACTTTGAGTTCATCAGAAAGAGTTTATCCTGGGTAGACCTGACCTAATCAGGGGAGTCCTTTAGAAAGGAGCAGGGCCCCACTGGAGGGAGCAGTTCTCCTGCCCTGCAATGAACAGCCTATGCTGTTGTCCACGAGGCAGGGACCCCAGGGCAGCCTCTCAGAGCTGACAGTGAATCCAGTCTAGAGTCAGCAGGGAATCAGGGGTTGAAATCTGCTAATGATCAGTGATCTTGGAGAAGGACCCCAAATCCTAGAAGTGATCAAAGCCCCACCTAACACCTTGTTTTCGGTCTGGAAAGATTCTGAGCAGAGAACTTCTGACCTAGAGAAACTGTAGGATGATAAACATGTGTTGGTTTAAGTCACTAACTTTGTGGTTATTCTGTCCCAAAGCAATGAAAACACAATTCAAAGCTAGTGATTTGGGCTTCCCTGGTGGCTCAGATGGTAAAGAATCTTCCTGCAATGCAGGAGACCCGGGTTCGATCCTCGGGTCGCTAATATTCCCTGGAGAAGGGAATGGCAACCCACCCTAGTATTCTTGCCTGGGAAATCCCAAGGACAGAGGGGCTTGGCGGACAACAGTCATCTGGTCACCAAGAGTCAGACACAGCTGAGTGGCCACGAAAACCCAGCACAGACTGGTAGGAGCCTTCTGTTGGAGATTTCCTGGTCTTCTGTCTCACTGCTCTTGATAATTCATCGTCCCTACAGGTTTTAGTTCTTCATATCTGGGCCCTGACTGCGGTCACCCAAGTACTAACGCTGGGGGGACGCCCTCATACAGATCTCCAGGGCCAAGAGCGATATCCAGAGCAGAAATATATCTGTATTCACTGGACTTCCTTAATACTCTTTCTCCTCACATTTATTCGTGAGACTAGGCGCCAGGAAATAACCACTCAACTTTATAGCCATTAAAGAAAGCATGAATCATGCCTGAAGTTTCTTTCCCTGTATGAGCAATAGATAGGAGGGTCTCCCCGCCCCACCAAGAACATTATTAGAATGACAGGTTGTAGTATCTTGCAAATTAAAATAAAATACATCCTTCATTTTCATCACATTATTAGTTCTCTGCTTTGATAACACTGTTCATTCTAAACATCATATAATGAAAATGGAGTAAATCATAACTTACCCTGTAACTTTTTAGTCGGATGAAATCAACCTTCATAGAGACACATCTATCAGAGTTTCGACTGATGTTCTTCAGGTGTTCTACCAGATCTGCACAGAACTTGTAGCCTCCTTTGAGTACACACAGGACCATAATGTCACAGTATCCTAAGTCTTTCATAATATCCTTAGCCAGCCGTTCAATTCTGAAAGAAGGGATTAAAAGACATTTAATTTCTGAGCATATTTGTTCCTTTCAAAAAAAAAAAAAAAACCTGTATGATGTACTCTACATATTTGATTATGCAGGAGAAAAGTGGAAAAGGTCTTGGGAGACCAAAGCCTCCAGATAAAGAAGCTTTGTTAACGTCGGACAAAGAGAGAGTGTTCAAAACATATTTCTGATAACCATATCATCAGTGGTACATTTTTTCTCCTCTGTGTCACAAAAAAAATGATTAAGGTGTAAAACATGATGTCAAAGATCATGAAGGCAATTATTTGATCACTACAGAGCCTGGTTGTTAGCTTTAACAAGGCTATGATGGTATGTGGTGATATTATACTCACTTAAAAGCAAAGAAAGAGGAAATGGAGAATGACTCACCCACCTGACCACGTTAGACAAGACTAGAGGAAAAGTCAAGTCCGTAGTAACTATCAAAAGAATAATATTTGTCTTTTATTTACTGAAGATAGCATGTTACCTATGTGAAAGGTGCCCCAGACAATCTCAATGGACACCATTTCCACGGATCACAGTCTGAATGGTGTCTCCTGAAGTTCTTCAACCTTGGCTGGCACCCAACACCTAATCTGGAAGTGTCATTGTATTTTCTCTCATTGTTTCAGATCTGTAAGTCCATGGTCCATATATGCATACAACACTAAAATCTTGAATGCAGGCATGTTCTAAGGCGCATACTTTTAAAAAAAAATTCCCACTGCCACTTCAAACTGAATTAGATTTAAAACAAATGAACTGGGACTTCCGTGGTGGTCTACTGCCTGAGACTCCACACTCTTTTGTAGGGGCCCAGGTTTGATCCCTGGCCAGGGAACTAGATCCCACTCACAGAACAAGTTTACATACAGTAACTAAAGATTCTGTGTGCTACAACTAAGACCCAGAGCTGCTGCTGCTGCTGCTGCTGCTGCTGCTGCTGCTGCTGCTGCTGCTGCTGCTGCTGCTGCCAAGTCGCTTCAGTTGTGTCCGACTCTGTGCGACCCCATAGACGGCAGCCCACCAGGCTCCCCGTCCCTGGGATTCTCCAGGCAAGAATACTGGAGTGGGTTGCCATTTCCTTCTCCAATGTATGAAAGTCTAAAGTGAAAGTGAAGTTGGTCAGTTGTACCCGACTCTTAGTGACCCCATGGACTGCAGCCTACCAGGCTCCTCCATCCATGGGATTTTCCAGGCGAGAGTACTGGAGTGGGTTGCCCAGCCAGCCAGGTCTTAAAGAAATAAAACAGATGAACTGAATGATATGAAAAAATAAAATATTATAGCATGTATGTTCTATATATAATATCTACTTTATACAATATATTTTTATATGCTTTTATATGGGTGTATATACATCCACATGGGCTTCCCAGGTAGCACAGTGATAAAGAATCTGCCAATGCAGGGGACATAAGAGATGCAGGTTCGATCCCTGGGTCAGAAAGATCCCTTGGAGGAAGGCATGGCAACCCACTCCAGTATTCTTGCCTGGAGAATCCCCTGGACAGAGGAGCCTGGTGGGCTACAGTCCATGGGGTCTCACAGAGTCAGACACGACTGAAGTGACTTACCATGCATGCACACACATGATATGACAACCGTGGCTTCTCAAAAATATGATCAGGGAAACATTAACGTCAGCATGCCAAATACTCTATAAAAAGGGACATTTGTTTCTGGCATGATGGAGTGAGGAGGTCAACACATCCTCTTCACAAAAAGCAAGTAGAAAGCTGAATGAAACTGTCAAAACCAACCCTTTCAGCCCTCTGGAGACCCACCAAAGGCGTGCCCCAAACTGAGACCATTTATTCATGAAACTAATGAACACCAGGTAGAAACAGAGCAGGTCTGTGGCATCCTTGTCTGAGAATGCTCCCATTCTCCCTGCCCCCCAATCAGCTCTAATGTTTCACCAGGTAGTTCAACTGGGGTAGGGGTGGGGCACTGCTCACCTGGTAAGGAGCACAGCCAGCTAACATGGCCATCGTGGTAGCAAGTGAACAGGGAGGGCCAGGGGCCCCACTATCTTGAAGTTGCAGTCCTGTTCGAGCAGCTAACTGGCAGACCAGACATGGATTTGATAGGGAGTTCCGAGAGGTTACATTCATGGGAGGGGACCATGACAAACTCTTCATATATCCCAAGCTGACCAGAAGCTAAGGAAGCTATGCGTATGCACAGCAGAGACTAGTGTGGGACCAAGCCACCCACACATCCCTGGATGGTAGAGCCTGTAAGCCTGTGCAGAAGACACACAAGAAAGCTTTGTGAAAAGTAAAAATCCAGGGAAGACTTGGAAAAGGCTGGAAAGAATTGGGAGACTGGGGTTGACATATATACACTGCTGATACTATGTATAAAATAGATAACTAATGAGAACCTACTATATAACTCAGGGAACTCTACTCAGTGCTCTGTGTGACCTAAATGGGAAGGAAATCCAAAAGAGAAGGGATACACACACACACACACAGCCGATTCACTTTATTCTACAGTAGAAACTAATACAACATTGCAAAGCAACTATACTCCAATAAAAATTAATTAAAAAAGAAAAAAAAAAAAGCCTGGCAATATGAATGTGTTCGCCAGGCTTCCACACACCTTCATCAGCAGAGGGTGGAAACCTCACTATCTCGAGGTGTTTGAGAACAATCTCTAATCAATATTAGGCCGAAGACTAGGCTATTCAGACACAGGTGTGAACCCCAGTGAGCAAAACTTAAAAGGAAAAACAAGAAAAATAGACTGCACATCATCAACAGCTATGCACCGCTGGGGAGACAGTCTTCACAGACTGGCAGACAAAAAAGGAAACAAACAACAAGAGCAGTGAGTCATAGTTACAAATACGGTAGAGATTAAACCAAGAATATCAATCATGACTTTAAACGTGAATGGTCTAAAAACAGGCTTCCCGAGTGGTGCTAGTGGTAAAGAACCTGCCTGCCAACGCAGGAGATATAAGAGATACAGGTTTGATATCTGTGTCAGGAAGATCTCCTAGAGGAGGGCATGGCAACCCACTCCAGTATTCTTGCCTGGAGAATCCCCATGGACAGAGGAGCCTGGCTGGCTATAGTCCATAGGTCACAAAGAGTCAGACACAACTGAAGTGATTTAGCATGCACAGCACGCACACATGGTCTAAAAACATCAATTAAGGCAGAGACTGTCAGAGTGGATCAAAAAATACCCGAAGGTATGTTGTCCACAAGAAATTCATCTTAACACACAAAGATCCAGATACAAGACCCAGATTAAACAGATGGAGAAAGATGCACCATGCAAACATATCAACAGAAACCTGGAAAAGCTACATCAATTTCAGACAAAGCAGACTTCAGAGCAAGGAAATTGTCAGGAATAAAGAGTGACATTACTGTAATAAAAAGAGGTCAGTTCTCCAGGAAAACCTAACAGTCCTTCATGTGTCTGCACCTAGCAACAGACTGTCAAAAAGCTGACAGAACTAGAAGTAGATGAATCCACTAATGTAGTTGGAAACTTCAATATCCCTCTCTTAGTACATGACAGATCCAACAAGGCAGAAAACCAGTAAGGATATAAAGGAACAGTACCATATAACAGCTGGCCCTGGTTGACATTTACAGAATACTTCACCCAACGTTCTCCTTAAAGTATATCAATAATGAAAAGACAAGCCATATACTAGTGGGAAATATTTGCAAAGCATATGTCTGATAAAGGGCTGTGTCCAGAATATATAAAGAACTCTTACAACTCATTTAGAAGACAAACAACCCAACTGCAAAATTGGAAAAAAACTTAAATAGGCACCTCTCCAAAGAAGATGTATGAACAGCTAGAAAGTACACTAATCATTAGGAAAATTTTAAATCACAATGAAACACTTTTATATATCCATGTTTTTGTTTTGTTGTCTTAGTCACTAGGTCATGTCCAACTCTTTGGCAACCCCATGGACTGTAGCCCGCCAGGCTCCTCTGTCCGTGGGATTTCCCAGGCAAGAATACTGGAGTGGGTTGCCATTTCCTTCTCCAGGAGATCTTTTCAATTCAGGAATCAAACCTCTGTCTCCTGCATTGGCAGGCAGATTCTTTATCACTGAGCCTGGGAAGGCCTAGAATGGCTAGAGTTAAAAGGACAAACAATATGAAATGTTGGCAAGTATGTGGAGAAACTAGGGAGAAGAGCATGGCAACCCACTCCAGTATTCTTGCCTGGAGAATTCCATGGACAGAGGAGCCTGGTGGGCTACAGTCCATGGGGTCGCAAAGAGTCGGACACGACTGAGCAATTGAAACAACAACAACGTGGAGAAACTGGAACCTTCAAACGTTGCTGGTGGGAATGAAAAATGGTGTTAGCCATCTGGAAAGTAATTGGCAGTTTCTTACACTTACCATAAAACTCAGAATTCCTCTCCAAAAACCCATCCAAGAGAAAGGAAAAGACGTGTCCACACAAAGACTTACATGCAAATGTTCCTGGAAGCATTATTTGCAGTAGCCCAAAACAAGAAATCTAAGTGTCCATCAATCGATGAATCGATAATCAGATTTTGATTTAATTTATATTTAAAGCTCAGAAGATACAAGTTTATAGCGAAAGAAATTAGATTAGTGATTGCCTGATAGTGTGGGTAGGAGCAGAGATTGACAACAAACTTTTGATTGACAACAAAATATTGTAAACCGGTGCTGGTAATTGTTGCCTTGCCATAAACATGTACTAAAAATCACTGAGTCATTTACCTACAATGGGTGAGTTTTGTTGTATGTAAATTATATCTCAATAAATTCATTTTAAAGGTGGGGACGGGCATTCTTGAGGCCCCGCCCCAGACCCCCGAATCAGAATTTCTTGACGTAAAGCCTCCTGTAGAGGCAACTGGTAACCTTGCCAGGATTCAATCCTGTACTAGATCAGGATGCAATTAACTTGAGTCATAAATTAATTTTCAGATGAGAAAAGCCAGAATTTGTTTAAACCAGGGGGTTCCCAAACTCATGTGAAGACAAAGCACTTCTGAGAACTATTAAGAAGTGAATCGAGTACAAAGATGCCCACTGCACAAGAGAAGTTGGCTTAACTATCAAAGTCAAGCATATTTCTTCCCCGTCCCTCCCCTTTCCTTTGCAAGAATCTGTATCCTTTTTTTTTTTTTTTTTTGGTAGGAGAAATCCAGTAGACTGATTCTTAGGAAGCTGAATATATTTTATAAAATTTACCCCTTTTTCAAAATTAGGTATTTTTATTGTTTTCTAACCTTCCACCATATTTTATGTGTAATGCATTCATCATAATGGCTGAGGTTGGACTAAACAAAATATTGAGTTAATGCAGCCACTGAATCAAATTAATTTGGGAGAAATTTCTTTCCAAGCATGTGCATAAAAAAACGGATAAATATTCTATTCAATAGCGGAGACCACTTTTCCCCTACCGTATAAATAACAGGAGTTTTGCATTCATTATTTGTCTACATTTGGAAAAGGAAAAATTTATTGAACAGCTGTTTTCCTTGGTGCCACACAGTGAGTATCACTGGGCTTAGAAATCTGTCTCCCAATCTAATAAAACAGAATAGTAGCAAGTATCGGATGTTCTCCAATGAAATGACTCAGGAATCTGCATCTTTAATATGAATTGCCAACTGGGAGGTTTGACAAGTTGGGAGATGCCAAAATTTTCACATTTATTTCTTCTCAGAACCTTTTTTCCCTCTAAGGATCAAAACTTGCCCTCCGTGGAAGGCCACCTGAGGCTGTGGGAAATCCCAAACTAGATCTTACTTTAATAATATTTTATAGTTTGAGAGAACACGCAATATGCAGATCTTAAGCAATGGGAAATCTTAGAATTTGAGTGAAAAAATGACATTTCCTTTTGCTTACAGACAGGCATTGATGGTGAGATAACATCCTGGGAATAGTGACCAGTCGGTGCTTCTCAAACTTTCCTTTGGCTGAGGATCTATTTCATAAGTTAAATTTTAACTCAGAAGAAAGTCACAGTTTAAGAAAATAGAGGCAGAAGTACAAAGGCTTAAGGAAAAGGGGAGAGTGGGAGCCCCAAGTCTCAGCTTGCCCTTGTTTCTCAGAGCTTCTCCCACCCTGATTTCTGAGCGTCAAATACAGGAAGCTTGCTTTTCATATAAATGTGAAGGCTTACGTGTTTGATCTTGTGCTAGAAATCAAAAGTCCACGGAAAGGCAGGAGTCGGGGCATTAAGGCAGCTTTGTTGAAGGGATAAGACCTACAAGTGCTAACGCCTGTGGTAGGCTGAATTGGAAGAGGCTCTTACCCATTCCAGCATTCTCACCTGGAGAATTCCATGGACAGAGGAGCCTGGCAGGTGGCTACAGTCCATAGGGTCACAAAGAGTCAGACACAACTGAGTGACTAAGTTCCTATTACTTTCTTTTCTCTGAAAACCAAGAAACAAATGAGGGTGACTTAGGGCCTTAGAAGAGGAGCGTCAAGCAGCTAGGAAGGAGCCAGAGGACACCTGTGTCAAGGGGTTCAAAAGAACAAGTAACAGGAGTGGAGAAACAGTTCCGTGCTGCTATTTTTAAGCTGGACATGTTTTTATTTCCAAAACATTACCGCTGAAAACATCATTGTTCACAGACTGGCCAACCTGTGAGACGGGACTTATTCGAGATAAATGCAAATTGCAGGAAAAGCCAGGGTTTCCGGCGTATGGCCTGTGAAGGCAAATGAAGGTAAAGGTCACCTCTTAACTCTCCCTGGTGAGAGTCTGTGAAAAATGTGAGACAAATGCTTTCCCGGCCCTCATTTTCATCAGTCTGTATAGGACATGGTTATTTTGAGGCTATCTATCTTTTGTATGTACAGCCGTTCCTATCTTACTATCTATAGGCATTACTATTTTTTGCATGTACAGCCTTCTTACTCTTTCCCCTGAACAAATATCCAAAGAAATCACAGATTTACTTTACTCCAATTTTTCTGTCCTATAAACATTCTATCCACCACTGTATAGAAGAGATTCCCAATACGGTCCCTGAGCATATTGTCTGATTCACACAAGAGAGGACTAGAGAAAACGGACTCAGCCAAGAGCGCTCACCTGTCCACAATGATGCCATGAGGGATGAGCACGTATTCCAAGTCTCCATAGTAGTGCTGTGGGTACGTGAATAAGCTCAGATCATACCCTGGCCAGTCATCCATAATCTGCAAAACAATTGATTTTGGTTACAATATTTTTCATTGGAAATTTATTTTAAAAAACATAAACAAACAAGAGCATGCTTTGTAAAAACGAAGACCATTGAAAACAAGAGAATAGGTCTAACGATCCATGTGGCATTAAACTGTCTTCCGCCAACCTAGGAGAAGCCAGGTGGAACAAGCTAGTTTGTTTCCTGATGAAGGACCTACTGAAGTGAACAGGGAACGCCATTCCTGACTTCTGGCGTCACAAGAGAAAATCCCGACCTACAGCTAACCTGACAGCACTGTAAGAGTGCACAAACGTGAAGATACAATGCATATTTACACTGTAAATATTATCATGAATATAAGCAACATTATTTTTGTAATTACAGGCATACCTCATTTTACTGGGCTTTGCAGAAGTATTAATTTTTTTTTTTTGCAAATTGAAGGTTTACGGCAACCTTGCATTGTCAGAGGATGCTTAGCACTTTTAGCAATAAAGCATTTTTAAATTAAGGTATGTACATTTTTTTTTTAGACACAATGGTATTGCACACTTAATTGACCACAGTATACGGTAAACCTAACTTTCATATGTACTGGAAAACCGAAATAGTAATAATTTGTGACTTGCATTATTGAGATATTTGCTTTAATTTGGTGGTCTGGAACTGAACCCACACTGTCTCTGAGGTCTGGCCACTGACACAGACAGCATCACTCCACATTATTATAATATATTATTATATATACTAACAAGTCTACACATTGCAATCCCCTCACCTGCCTAGGAAAGGTTACCTACTAGAAGTACATGTCTCCTGGGGTTACTGCGCACCCAAACTTCTGAGTGGTTGGGTCATTTTCGTAAAGACTTCAAAAGGATGTGCTGTGGTGGGAACATCAGTCAGTCCTGTTGGGAACCGATTGCTCCAGAAAACTGTTGTATTCAGATAGTGGACAGACTGCTAGCAAGCCTCCCTCTTGCTTAGGACTGGATGTGCAAGTCTGATGGTTAAGATAATAAAGAGGCGGGAGAGAAAATGCCAGTGAAGACCATGTTCCCTTTACTTTCAGATCATCCAGAAAGGCACTCAAGCTAAACCATAGCTGAACTGCAGTCTCCAGTTTTCTGCTTACTCCCACACACCTCCATCAGATTTCTCCATGCAGCTGTACGCTTTCAAGGTCTCTCCTAATGCAGACCTATCCTAATTTCCCAGTCCAATTCCCCATTCCTTGTCTTGTTCTCAGATTGGTCAAATCAGGATCCTCCAGTTCTGTGTTCTGTTCATCTGTTGTCTCTCACCTACACCCTCTCCCTGTCTAATCCACTCCCCCACCCGTATCCCAAACTCCATATCATCCGCAGAAACTCAGGACAGGCCCCAGTAATTGCCGGCTGTTCCCACCTCTGTGTGATCTTGTCGCCCAAACTCCTTGTATCCCTCAGAGCTCTCTGCTCCTTGAGAAGACTCCTGTCTCTTCCTGCCTCTGGCTCCCTCATCTCATCTGTTTTCTATTGTTTTAAAACCCATCTGTACTTCATCGAACGCTGGGATATCCCCCTGCTTTTCCCCTGCCTCCTCACCCGGAACTCAAAACCAGTTCTCTTACGCCGAGGTTTTGGAAGGGCCACAAAGGGTCCACTGACTCCCATCCTGGTTCCAGGCTCTGGAATGCTTGCCAGATCAAACCCATCGCAGATGAATCCCTTCCCTCTCAGTGCAGGGCAACTCTTCTCAGCTGCTGAGGTTAAAGCCGCAGAGTTGTAACTGATCCCTTTCTATCATCCTCCTCTTGCAACCCAGCAGCGAATCCTATCATCAGCTCCTTCAGAATCTAACCAGGACCACCTCTCAGCAGACTTCCCAGGTGACACTAGAAGTAAAGAATCCACCTGCCAATGCAGGAGACATAAAAGACGGGTTGGACCCTTGGGTCGCGAAGATCCCTTGGAGGAGGGCATGGCAACCCACTCCAGTATTCTTGCCTGGAGAATCCCATGGACAGACGAGCCTGGTGGGCTACAGTCCATGGAGCCGCAAAGAGTCGGACACGACTGAAGTGACTTAACATGCACACACACCTCTCAGCATCTCCACTGCCCCACTTCCAGTCCCTGCCACCACTATTTCTTCCAGGACCATTGCCATGGCTACCAATTTTGCCTCCCTGCTTCCACTGTGCCAGCTCCTCGCCCATCCTCCACCCCCACGTGGCAGCTGGAATCCTCCTTTGAAAAATGTACCTCATGTACATCGTTGCAGGCTTCTGCTCAGATTTTTTCAAGGGCTTCCCATTTCACTAAGAGTACGACTGGAGTTGCCACCACGGCCTGCGGGGGCGAGGCCTCTGACTCATCCCTGGAGCTGTCTACCCCTGTCCTGCTTCAGCCACCATTCTCCTTCCTGATGCTTGAATGTCCCAAGCATCTTCTGCCCCAAGAGCTTTACACTTGCTTTTCTTTTGCCTGCAACGCTCATCCCCTGGAAGCCCACAAGGCTTACCCTTTACTTCCTTCAAGGCTCCACTCAAACATCACCTCCACAGCGAGGCCTTCTGGACACTTATGTAAAAACACACCCCTTCCTTGCCATGCATCTTTGTACCTCTCTTACTCAGCCTCACTGTCCTTCACAGCATGTATTTCCACCAGGTGTGACATGTGTACATGTGCTTGTGTGTTTTATCTCCTCGCACTGGAATGTTAGCTCCTTCTGGTAGAGACTGTGTCTGTCTTATGCATTGTTGAAATTCCAGCGTTCAGAACACTGACCTGGAATATCGCAGGTGCTCAAAAATGCTGAGTGAATAAATGACAGTCTCCACCCACGTGCTACCCAACCCTCAGTCTATCTCCTCATGATAAAGAGCACCACTGTTCATGGCTCTGGAAATTCCTACCTGACCAAGGGCAGACGGGTGGTCAAACAATGTGTCATCTGTGTATTTTCAGAGCGTCACACCGGCTCTGCCTTGACCAGCAAATCAGCTTGGGGCACAATTCAATCTGTTTACAAAGCAATGCTGGTTTCCACCCTGAGACCTCCTAGGGCCAGCTGTTCACTTTCAACACCGCTGGTCAGTGCCTGGAACCACCAGCTGAACACAAGGAGCTTCCAGAAGACTCACTGGCAGGCCATGATAGAGACCAGAAGAGATGCCTGAGCAGCACCCGGCCCCAGGAAGATCACCCAGGGACACAGCACCTTCTGGCTCCCCTGCCAGAACACACACACCACCTCCTGGAGCCCTTATAGTGGGGCAGCACGAACTGGGGGTTATTCCTCCCACCGTGAAATCCTGCGGGAGCCCCTGCCCAGCTGAATCTGAGACCACTCTCTAGTTCATGTTCTGGGCACAGCTCTGACCTTACTACGGATGTGAACAAAATTCTATCTGAGACTCATTTCCCCCTCCTTTAAATAGAACACAATAAAAACTCAAAGACAGGGTTGTTTTGAGGATAAAAAGAACAGATAATGTACTTAGATTCCTAGTACATTTCCATTTATGATAAATGCTTAATAAATGATGCCTCCCAAAAAGAAAAGAATGATAAAATGACAAATAAAACAAACCTATAGAGACTTTCCTAGTGGTCTGGTGGTTAAGGCTCCGTGCTCCCAATGCAGGGAGCGCAGGTTCGATCCCTAGTTAGGGGACTAGATCCCACATGCTGCAACTAAGACCCGGTGCAGCCAAATAAAAAACAACAATCAAACCTACAGACAAAAACTGTACTGGAAATCTGTAGCTCAAAGGCAGCATGGAGTAACAGTAAAGAGCATGGATCAGAAGCCTAACACACTTGGGGGTGCATTTACTAGCTATGGGACCTCAGGCGTTAACCTCTCTGGGTTGGGGTTTTCCTCTATAAAACAGTCAATGCCTACCTCACATGGCTAGCTTGAGGATTAAATAAGATAGATCATGGATATATAACTCTTACATCAGTATCTGGTCTACACTGTCGCTGAAGTCGCTCAGTCGTGTCCAACTCTTTGCAACCCCATGGACGGCAGCCTACCAGGTTCCACCATCCATGGGATTTTCCAGGCAAGAATACTGGAGTGGGTTGCCATTTCCTTCTCCAGGAGATCTTCCCAACCCAGGGATTGAACCCGGGTCTCCCACATGGCCCTGCAATAAATGCTAACCAGTAAGACATACTGAAACATCAATAGTTTACTTTAAAATTATGTTTTAATTAACTTAAAAAAGTACCTCAAACCTCTTTGCTAAAGTCTTATGTTAAAGCTGTAAATTTAAAAGTAGAAGAAACGTGTTTCTCTAAACACTATTCTATAAGCCAAACCAGCCTATTTCCAAATGAGTCTGAAATAGTTCATTTTCACTGTCGAGATAAAAGACAAAGAGATGAGGGAACCGCTGGTTTACCCTTAACAGTGCATGCAAAACTGCACTGTAAATGTGTCCCAGACCTGAGGGAACGGAGGCTGTTGGGAACTGCAGATAATTATGTTATTCATCTGCTTTTTGAAAAATCAAAACAAGAAGTCTTTAAATAGTTTCAGTATCACAGATAATACGCTCTAAGTTTTTTCAGAACAATGCTTTCTCTGTTCAAAGACCCAAAATACGGCCAAGCTGGGGAAGTGACAAACACATTCACCAAGCCATTTTACATCACATCGAAGCCTCTGAACTCCCTTGGACCCTCTGTTCCCCATTTGAAGATATACTAAAGACCTTCTTTCTAAGTCATTAAATCTTAATTTTTTGCTTAGAATATTTCCTGCTTTATTTTTCAAGTTGGCTGCCTTGGGGATAAAAACAGTTTGGAAACACATACAAAAGGCTAGGCTCCTCTCTGCTGCTAAGTAAGCCCCAGACCACGGGCCCCACTCCCTCCTTCAGGCAATGACCACGGCGACCGCCAATTTCAGGTTCACATCGACACATCCGCCACAGGAGAGGAAGGGAGTCTCTGCTTCCGGGAACCCCAGACAAGAACAGGAGTTGGCCCAGCTGGGGTCACTAGTCCAGGCCCAGAACCAGCGAGGGAGGCGCACTGCAACGAACACCTCAGAGCCACATGTTGAGAAACTGAGTCCAAACAGAGTCTGAAAAGAAGGGCCCTGGAGATCTGCCACCAGGAGAATGAAGGGGGACCCACACAGGCCAAATGACACCTTGTGTCCTGCATGCCTTCCTCTTCCATGGAAGGTTCTACACCCTGAAGGTGAAACTCATCACCCCTAGGAAAGTTGTGATTCCGATGGATTTTCTGATTCCCGCCACGTTTCCATGGATGGATGGGGAGGGAGATGACAGAAGCACAATTATTTTAGATTTTCCTCTTCTCCTTATTTTCCTACCAAACTCACATGTGTAGGTACTAACTATGGTTCTTCTGATAATGGTTCTGTAAAAGCAAAACATATCTATAAACATGATGCCGAATGGGCAGACAGGTAAAGATCTTTTCTCTCCCTGAGAAGTAACAAAGATACACCAGCGAAGGAGTGGGGTGAGGGATAGTGGGGGAACACTGGTGACCAGCTATTCTAAGCAGAGTATCTGAACCCAGGGCCACATCTCTGGCTTGGCCATCCCATGTACTGTTAACAATCTAATGTCCCATCTCCCCAATTCAACTGAAAGCCATCTGCACCCAAGAGCCAGTTTCCATCTCTTCATTTTCCCTTCTCTTGCACAAACTGTACTCATTTTAGGCTTAAGTCATCTAGGCCCCTTGCCATCTTCATCACCAAGTTTCTACCAACTCAGAGTTCTCTTCACCACCTCATTTCTGGATACTCCAATACACACCCCGATGATCATTCTAGCTACTCCATCTTGAGGCAACATCACCCACCTTAGCTCAAATGACTTTGCCTTCCCTCCACCTTGGCCACAGCAGCCCCAGCTCTGAACAAACCTTTTGGCCAACCCAATGTTATTACCTATCCCTTTTCCCACAGGTACTGAAATTTCCCTTTGGCTTTTTGCAATCCCTTCTAGAGAGGCTCTCTACTTTTCCAGTATACCGTTCCTCCTGAGCTTTCTTTATCCTCCTGACCCTTGATGCCATTAGCTCACCTTGAATTCACTCTGAATTTGTGCCTGCCCATAGCCAACTTGATGTGAATCTAATTATCGCAAGCTCTACTGGAGAGAATGACACGCGTGCAGGGAATATCTCCACAATACCTTATTTCAAACCTCGGTGAACCCTCACACTGCCTTCCTTTATCTTTCACCAAATTACCTTGTTTTTAAGAGGGCTTCTTTTAACACTGATAGATGGGCTATTCACTGTTCCACCATTTGCTTTTTAGACTTTAAAATCTACCTTTCCAACTAGTCACAATGATTGGCCTCATCCATTATTAAGAGTATCTATTACTAAATAATAGTACTTACTGTATTTAACCATTCTACTGATGGCACAGTTGTTTAAAAGACTCTCACTACTGCTGGCTTCATAACTGGCTTTGCCATCTTGAGGCTACCTGCTCTTTCTGCAGCATGTGACCCTCCTGCTCAATCTTAACCTCCCCCCAGAACATGCGTGTACGCTCAGTCGTGTCCAATGCTTTGTGATCCCTTGGACTGTAGTCTGCCAGGCTCCTCTGTCCATGGGATTCTCCAGGCAAGGATACTGGAGTGGGTTGCCAGCTCCATCTTCAGGGAATCTTCCCGACCCTGGGATCGAATCTGGGTCTCCCACATTGCAGGCAGATTCTTTACGATCTGAGCCACGAGGGAAGCCCCTGCTTTTGCCCCCTCACCTCCATAAAACTCTGTTCCTTAGGCACCGACCACCCTGTCTGCTCTCTCCTACTGTCTTACTCATTCTTGGTCTCCTTACCTGGCTTCTCCCACTAAGTCTCTTACATCCAGGGATTTTCAGGTTTCTACCCTTAACAACAGTTTTATTTCCCCACCTTGTTCGCCAGGTATCCCCATCCACTGCGAAGTGAAAGTCACTCAGTCGTGTCCGACTCTTTGCGATGCCATGGACTATACAGTCCATGGAATTTTCCAAGCCAGATACTGGAGTGGGTAGCCTTTCCCTTCTCCAGGGGGTCTTCCCAACCCAGGGATCGAACCCAGGTCTCCCGCATTGCGGGTGGATTCTTTACCAGCTGAGCCACAAGGGAAGCCCAAGAATACTGGAGTGGGTAGCCTATACCTTCTCCAGTGGATCTTCCCGACCCAGGAATCCAACCAGGATCTCCTGCATTGCAGGCAGATTTTTTTTACCAACTGAGCTACCAAGGAAGCCCACTGATAAGCATCAGATATTTCTGTTTGCTGATGACTTCCAATCTATCCAGTCACCCTCCTGAATTCCAAACAGGAATTTCAAACTGCCTCTTGCGCATCCTGACCCATAGGCTTTATAGGCATTAGAGACTCAACTTGTCCAGAACTGAACTGAATGACTTCCTCTTTTCACACCTTTTCACGTCAAATCTAGGCCTGACCATCCTCTGCATGGCAAGTGGAGTGATCGTTTTTTCCAAAAGCATAAACTGGATGTTACGATTCCTTCTCAGAATATAACGATTTCTTTGCCCTTGGCAGGTGCTGTCTTGGAGAATAAGTCCCCTACAGTATACCAACTGTTCTATTGGACTACTGTACTCTTCAAGGTACTGTACTATAAGATTTAAAACGCTTTATTTTTTGTTTTTAATATATAATTTGTGAAAAATATTATAAACGTTATAGTACAATACTATACAACCAATTATGTTAGTTGGGTACCTAGGCTAACTTTGTTGGACTTACAGACCAGTTGGACTTGTGAACACGCTCTCTGAACGGAACTTGTTCGTATGTAGGGGACTTGCTACAGGTACCCTTCTTCAATCTCCAGCCTCCCCCTCAGCCTTCCACTCTTGGCTTAGATGTCACTCAGGGGGCCAACCTGACCATCCGAGCTAAATCAGCAGCCCCAGTCCTCCTCCAATCACTATCTCAAGACTCTCTTTTCTCTTCCCTGCACATATCACTGTCTGTGAGCATATTCTTCGTGTAGGTGCTTTCACACTGCTTGCCTGTGATCCTCTCTAGAATGTAAGGTCCACGAACACAGGGGTCTGTCTGGTTTTCCCAGAGACTAGAACACTGCCTGGAACCCAGCAGTGGAATAAACAGGAGCCCAATGAACAAATAAATGAACTCCTTTAAGACTAAAAGGCTTGCTGTGAAATTAACCCTGGGCAACAGAGTTCAACCCGAACAGATCAGTTACAATGAGATGTTTCCTAATGCAACCCTCCCACTCCTGCAGGCTTCAATCACAGACAGGATTATCTGTACAGTACAGGCTGATTTCTGAACAAAGAATCTTAAAGTAGGAAGTTGGCCCCACCCACCCACCACCCTCGCCACAGTTTCACTTTAAACCTGACACGTTGAAACCACTACCTTCCAAAGAAGCCAGCAGCCGTATGGCAAGACCAGATTTGATTCCAGGATACTGATCTTTGGGTACCCACCGGGCGATGGCTGACTTTGCGGGGTTCCCAGGGATAAAGAGGATTTGGTCTGCGACCCCAACCTCCCAACACCTTCTGATACTCCATACACATGCTCTCGAGTTCGCTCAGCGGGTCCTTTGGCAGACACGGATGCTCTCTCGAGGGGCGCTCATGCAGAGGCCCCACAGTAAGAGCCCTGGTCGGCGTTTCAAATCTAGAACTTTATGTCCTACTGCCCTGGCCAACTCTCGGTATCCTTTTTGAAAACACGTGAAGCCCGCGCTGGGGGAGTCAGGAGGGAGCACGTAAGCACGGAGGCCCGTAAGAGCCACCCGCGGGGGTCCTCGCACCACCCCCCCCCCCCGCCCCGGCGCCCAGGGGTGACTCCTGGTTGCCAGCGGGAGTGGGACCCGGAACCACGCGGGCTCAACCCCGGGAGTAGCGCATGGCTGTCGGGGGGCGGTGGGGACACCGAGGACCCGGGGGAAGGGTTGTTAATCGCGGGGTCAGACGGGGGAGGGGCAGAATGGAAGCGACCCGCTGGGAGGGAAGAACAAAGCCGTGGCCAGCTCGCTCCCGAATGCATTTCGGGCGTTTAATCTAAAAAGGAGGTGGGGGAGGGGGTGCCAACGAAGGAGGGGCGGGGAGCGCGCGCCTCGGCCCCGAAATCGGAGTTTGCATTTACCACGACGCCTCGCCCGTAGTCTGGCGCCTCCTCACGGTTCCCGGCCATGTTTCTCCGGGGAAAGCGGGAAGGAAAAGAGCGAGAGGGGAGGGTGACGGGCCGGGAGAGGGTGGGTGGGGGTGAGAGGGGGGACCGCTCCGCCCCTGGCCGCAGGGCGGCAGAGCCGCTGCGCACCCAGGACCCCAGGCCTGGCGGGACTCCAGCGCTTCTGCCCGCGCCCGCATCTCGGGCGGGTCCTGGGCGGGGGGGGGAAGGGCCCGGGGCGTCGGCGGGGGCGGGGCGGGGGGAGGGGGTCGGGACGCAGCTGCCGCGAGGCGGTCTCCACCTGAGCGCGGGTCCCCTGCGGCCACCGCCCGTCTGCGAGCTCGGGGACCCGGGGGACCCAGGCTGCACGCAGCTCGCCCAGACTGCAACAGAAGACGTGCCCAGGTCCCCCGCCTCCCTAAGTCTGTCGTCCCCGCTTTCAGGCTAACAAGGTCCTGGAATCCTGCCTGCTGACTTCTGGGTGCTCTTGACCGCAAGTAAATCCGCGAAAGAGCCTGCGGTATGGGATGTTCTCGAAGTGCGGCTGTGGACCAAACTATGATGTGTTTTTAAAACCCTCTAACTGCCCAGCTGGAAAGAGCTGTGCGGTGGTTTACCCTTGAACCAAACCCGCGGTTACAGGATCTGGACTTGGAAAGAAGGCCCTTCCTTTATTGATTTCAGGGCGGGGGTGAAAAAAGAGTTTTTTATACGTCATCCACTTCATCACTTTTTAAAGAACGTATGGTCAGAGTTTAATTGTTTCGGGTTGCAGCTTAAAGCCATAGCTCTTCTCAGATTCACGAGCCTTCTTTTATGAATCTTTTGCTAATTCAACCCCTGATCTCAGCTTTCCCCCTTACAGGGTCCTGGTTCTTTGTCCCTTCCTCCAGGGCCCGGCTCTCCCTTTAAATGTATTCACTGCCCTCGTCTCTGCCATCTCGCTTCATCCTTTGCAGCCGGCTCTGGTCTGAAGCCCCGAGCTGGACTCAGGCCTCTCCGAAAGACTATTTTGTTCATCTTCAAGTTCTGGCGCAAAGCAGGGAAGGACTGCTGATTTTGCTTGGTTTGAGGGGAAAATAGTTATCAATCCGTGAATGTCGCTCCGGGTGGGGAAAATATTAGTCATTTCGACATGGCCCGACTCAGCCCTGTGTGCCTTTCAGTCTTGTGTGTCTACAGCCAGCACGTGCGTCGCTGAGATTAGGCGCTGTCCTGGGGGCTCTGGGGATGGGCAGGGGAAAGGCGGCGGGGAGGCTGCTGTTAACCAGCGCTTAGGTGCTTCTTGCACAGATAAACGTGTCAGACGTCCTTGTTTGGGGCAATTTTTATAGTCTGACCCACCTCTTTTCTCAAAGGTGAGGCACCACCTTCTATTTTCATTGTCGAAGAGCAAGCCCAGGAAGCATCTTCACAACCAAAGTCACTAAAATTTCCAGGAACTGAAGGTGATCATCAGACTGAAGTGTCCAGAAGACTCTGGTGGGAAGCCAGCCACCCCACGTCGGGGCAGGTTACCGTGTAGAAGCTGTGTGCTCAGATTCAGACACCTGAACTGCTGAGAAACTCAGAGGTGGGAATGCAGTGGTTTACCTTAAGGAATCCCACTGTTACTGTGGCAAAGTAGGTTTACCCGTGGGTACATGGGTCTTGGGGACAAGAAACTTCAGTATCAGTTACAGATGTAGCTGCTCTAGAGAAATAAAAAAGCTACTACTGTGTGCTCAGCCCAGGCACTGTGAAAGATGTAAAGGAAATGGCAGATAAATCTTTCCTTAAAAGGGCCATTAATTTAAATGGAAAATCCAGTAGGTTCACAATGAAAAAAAAAAATCACTTACTTGAATGATCACAGAATCTCAAGAAGATCCTGTAGAGACCTACAGGACATCCTGTGAAGAATACGGAACGTGCACAAATGGTTTTTTAAAATTGAATTCATTTTATTTATTACCTTTGTATATTTTGATAACATTTTGGGTGATCTATTTATGCTTCTCTGCTTTGGACTGCATTAATGTAATACAGTATACATTTGACATCACAAATCGCATGTGCAGGAACCAATACCCAAGAATAACATCATCCACCCTGACTTTATTCTTAATCCTGATATGAGGACCAAGAGGCAAAAATTCTTTTTAAATCTCAGATTTCTGTTATGCATCTACTGCAATGGCTTTGGACGACAGTTCTGATTTTTTTAGTAATGATCCATATGAAGTTAGATAATGAGGCTAAGCCAATTACGTCCAACAATATGCCTCAATTTTCTCATCAGTAAGAAGGACAATACTGCATATGAAGTTTGTTTTTGTTTTTTGTTTTTTTTGCTCTGCTGGCTGTGAAGATGAGATTAACGTGAGGTGACATGCGAGAGAATCCTTTGAAAAATGCTATAAAACTGTAAGGTTTACTTTGAGATGCTGTGACAGTGTGTGACCAGTTGTTTATAATGTTATCTGATGGGATAATGACACAGTAATTGCCTTTTTAAGATGGGTGTAGGGTGACCAATCAGGGACAGTTATAATCTAGGGACAAGGTGGAACTGGTATGAGAGTGGATACAGTAAAAAAGATGAAAATTATTAAAATAATGGAATTTTTCACACACAAAAATGGTATTTTAGCTCAGATTGTCCATTTTCTGATACTCCTTTGAAGAAGCTAAAAGGATAAAGACTACGTCTTTGCAAAGTTAATAACCAGTAAATATACTTGCATTTTTCAGTCCTTCTCTTGATCCACTTTTTAGTTGGAGGTTCCTGCATTTTCAATTCCGAAATTGTCTAGTATCACTACCATGGTGAAAATGCAAACATATATGGTTACCTGAATTCTCTACCAGGCTAAAGGCTTTTGTCCTGAAAGTGTTGCAGGAAGGGGAACTGATTCCAGGGCCCGAAAGTGGGCTCTTGTCTATCACTTAGAAATGAATTGTCCAAAGATACACATGTGCTGACAAACCAAGAGACCTTTATTGGGAAGGGGCACCTGGGTGGAGAACAGGAGGGTGAGGGAACCCAGGAGAACTGCTCTGCAATGTGGCACACAGTCTCAGGTTTTATGGTGATGGGATTAGTTCCCGGGTTTTCTCTGGTTAATCATTTTGACTCAGGCTCCTTCCTTGGTGGCACACACGTGGCTCAGTCAAGGTGGATGCCAGCAAGAAGGATTCTGGGAGGTGGTAGGACACATGGAGTCTCCTTTTGACATTTCCCCAGTTCTTCCAGTTGGTGGTGGCTTGGTAGTTATATGTTCCTCACCAGGACCTCCTGTCATAAAATAACTCACAGATACGGTAATTGTGCCTGGCCAGGTTAGGCGGTTTCATTTAATGTGTTTCCCCTAACAAAAGAATATACTAACCTTTTGACAGTTGGTAGTTCTTGAACCTTTGCCAATATTAATCTTTACTGAAGGAGTGATTCAGTCTATGTGCTGAGTTGTTCTGAGCAGTCACTCAGTGACACCAGATTTGAAATCCAGAAGGGCATTTACTTTTTTTCTGAGTCCTGAAACATGAAAATAAACAAAAAACTCTCAGCCTGGGAATTGTGTTGAAATTCATAAACATGTGAAACTTAGTGACTCAGATTGTTAGTCATAGAGTCACTGGTTAGAGTCTGGATGAAGTCCATTGTGAACAAAGGCCAGTAATAACGATGATGATATTTTGCTTTTTCTTAGTGCAGAACAAAACCCTTTACAAATATTACAAGTACCAAAAAAAAAAAAAAGTGGCAAGATACTTTATTCCAGATATTCAGGTTAAGTAAGAATCTTGCTACCTTTGAGGTATTCTTTTCCCCTTTACGTAAATACAGAAAATAATATAGTTGCAAATGACTGTAACACAAAACAACTTAAGCAAAAGCCCAATTAGTATTCAATTAGCACAGTAAGCCCTCTTTCCTGGACTCTTGTCTGAAGCAGACTGGATCCAGTGTGTAGTCTTAGAGTAAGCAAAAAATAATGACTCCATAGCAGTTCTTACAAAACAACCCAGGAGCTAAATTCAGAATTTATGTTTTGCATTATGACACTTTCACTGGTAATTAACCTTACCCTGAGGAACACACAGAGGGTAAAATTTAAGTCTGTCTTTTGCGATAATGTCAGACACGAATAATACCATCAACAGTAAGTGCTGGGCTGCTTCAGAGATATCCTCCCACCATCTCCCCCATCTGACCGGAACAGGAATTGGAAAGGTTCAGAGAAGAATAATGCATCCATGTGTTCCTCCAGATCTCAGAGTCCTGGCAGCCGCCCTCAACTCTCTTGGCCACCATAAAGCAGTCATTGAAAGGACACAGCTGCAGGAACTAGAGGCTAAGGACTAAATAAATCCCAGGGCTGGAGGCACAAGTCATGTACATGACCCTAGCACAATACCTTGTGGTTATGAATGAGCGGATTAGCATCCAAGGGCGCAGTGGCAGCTTATGCAAAATTAATTGGCACCTCAGCCAGTGCCCAGTTCCTAATGGAAAGATGTCTACTTCAAATATACACACATACACACAGAACAAGGAAACCTTAGTTGGTGAAAACCTTTGCTGGTGTAGGAATTGTAAGGACCAACTGGACTGGGAGCTGAATATTCTCTTGGCTGAACATGGATTCTCTTCAGATGAGAGTTGATGTATGACATCCACTGGCAATATCCCAGGAATGAACCCAGTTCTTGTCAGGTTCTGCATTGTATTTTAGGGTTATATTTTAGCTTGGGGAAGAGGCTGAGAAGTGGTTTGAGGTCGAGGCCATCTCACATGGGAAAAGAGACTGAGAAAGAAAAAGAGATTTGGACACTGATCTACCTAGAGGAACATTTCCCAAAGTGTGTTTCAATTCATTTTTCTTTATGTTTGAAAAAGATGAAGCTGTGATTCATTATGTTTGAGAAACAATGAGATAAGCAAAGCTAAACATTTCTATCTTGTGGAATGTCTGGGAGTCTTAAATATGCCAACATGTACTGTCAATAGTCAAGAAGACTATAGCAAAATGCAGTGTTTCCCAAATTTTATTTTTTTTACCATGCAAATCTTCTTAGAGGGTGTTTTATAAAAGGTTTTTTAAATTGCATCATTATAAGATATTTATATTTATACTTATCTGGAAGTAGGCGATTTTATATGAACTTAAAGGCTATATTTGAGAGGACTAAATATTTAAAATACAGTTTTCTGACTATGCATTGTTTTTTGTTTTATTTTTTTTTCAAAAATATGCAGTAAACTTAAATGGACATGGCTAAGGCCTTTCTCAACCTGTGAAAGGCCATGGCTTTGCAATTTGTGCCATCCTTCAAATGGACATGAAACTTGATTATTTTAGAAGACAAGGATTTACTCTCACACCCACTCCCTCTCCCCCTGCCACTCATACTTTATTTCCCCTCTAACTACAAACAAGATCAGCCTTCAGAGTAGCAAGATAGATGCAAGCTATCTCATTGTGGCAGTCTCCTTTGGTCTCTCTCAGTAACTGCGGTGGCTGTGGTGGCTTCCAAAGGCCATTGTTTTTAGACACTGCCAGGATATAGAATATCCAGATGAGCCAAGAGGCAAAGCAGGGATGTGATATAGCAAGTCATTCGTTGTCATAGCCAGGACAATGAGATTCTATTGCAGTGGCCAGGTTCATAGTCCTGTGGGATTTGTGCTTGAAGGGACTGAGTCCCTGTGTTTTCTAACTTGGGACCTTTAACTCTACTGACTACCTCAGCTGCACCAGTGGGATTCAGGGCAAGTCAAACCTGATTCACAGAGGGTGAAAATTACTGTTTTAAGTTTATAACTTCTCATTTTAAGTTTTTGGTTTTGTTCCAGCTTTTTTAAGTATAATTGACAAATAAAAATTGTATGTATTTAAGATATAAAAGGGGTTTCCCAGGTGGCTCAGTAGTAAAGAATTCTCCTACAAATGCAGGAGACACAGAGGACACAGGTTCTATCCCCGGGTTGGAAAGATCCCCTGGACAAAGAAATGGCAACTCACTCCAGTATTCTTACCTGGAAAATTCCATGGACAGAGAAGCCTGGTGGTCTACAATCCATAGAGTCACAAAGAGTCTGACACGACTGAGCACGCACACACGTATACACGCGTGCACACACATATACACGCGTGCACACACACACACATACACAGGAGGTGTAAAATGTAGTAACATAAGATATACCTATACATTGTGAAATAATTAACCATAATCATGCTAATTAACATATCCACATAGTAATCACACAGTTGTCTTTGTGTGTGTGTGTGATAGCAAATATAAAATGTACCAGATAGTATTAACTGCAGTCACCATACCATACATTAGACGGCCAGAACTTATTTATCTTATAACTGAAAGTTGCTACATTTTTATCATCTCCCAAATTCCACCTCACCCTGAGTCCTCAGAAATTACCACTCTTTTCTCTACTTCTAAGTGAGAGTATAGAGTATTTGTCTTATTTCATTTAGCATACTGTCCTCCAGATGCATCCATGTTATCATAAAAGGGAGGACTTCCTGCTTTTTTATGGTAATAAGTCACTATACATATGAAATAAAATATAATTTATATTTATAAAATAAGATAATGTATATAATATATAATGAATGTATAGTATAAATATAATGGATAATATATAACATTACATTATATATATTATAATAGATATAGGTATTTCACATTTTGATAAAGATTGCATTAAATCTGTAGGTTACCTTGGGCAGTATGGACATTTTAACAATATCAATACCTTTTGATGTTATATGTAAAATAAACATATAGCACAAGTGTTTTTCCATGGGATAGTAAACTCTTTATAAATATCACTTGAAATGGCAATGCCAACCATTCCTCAATATATTTTTATTACTTCCAAATTTTGATTTTATAAAAATATATAAATAACTTTTTAATAAAATATTTATGTATACTTTAACTATTTCTGGTGGATAAATTCTCTAGAAATGGAATTTCTAAGTTATAGGGTATAAATATTTTTTAAGACTCTTGATATATAGTTCTAAATTTAGCTTGCAATATTAATGTCTTTCTTCAATGGAAAATTATAGTAAATCTCATGGGATTTTTAACTGAACATGAATAAAACTTTATTACAAAAATACTTTGAGGTTTGAGGATAGAGTAGTAGCTAACATATGTTAAAAGCTTAGTAATTGGAACTAATAAAAAGTCAATTTGAATTTATGATAAATTCTTAACTATAGACTACTTTAAAACAATGTGCTTTTATTGCTATAGTCCATGAAGTAATACCTAGACTAATGAAAAGTTTATGGTACTCTGTGTTAGGCTTTTGGCTCCAAGTCAGGCAGACTCAGCTTTAAAATCAGACTCCACCACCTCCTGCCTGACCTTGGGCAAGTTTCTTAATTTCTTTGCCTTATTTTTTGCATTTGTTCAATGAAGATAATGTTAGTTCCTACTTCTCGGGGCTATTGTGAGGCTTAAATAATGTGTCCAGATAACCTAAGGAGCGCACAATACATTTTATCTATTAAGAAGAATAATTTTAAATAGAATCCCTAATTAGAATTCCTGAATTAATAAACAAATCAGTTGAAAAGTTTTAAGTAAATAAACCTATACTATATCACTTACAGTTTCTTCATGTAAATGAGCCAGTATTTTCCATGAAATTATATTTGTTGTGTTATCAGCTTGATATATATATGTGCATGCTACATGCAAAGTTGCTTCAGTCATGTCCAACTCTTTGCAACCCTCTGCATCAGACCATAGCCTACCAAGCTCCTCTGTCCATGGGGATTCTCCAGGCAAGAATACCAGAGTGAGTTGCCATGCCCTCCTCCAGGGAATCTTCCCAACTCAGGGATTAAACCTGTGTCTGTCTGCATCTCTTGCATTCCAGGTGGATTCTTTACCACTAGCACCATCTGTGAAGATATATATATATAATTTATATCATAAAATTTACATATAAATTTAACAAAAGTAAGCTGTAAGAAAAGCCTCTGTAAAATCAATACAAATATTGATGGATTCTAATAGTAATGGAGATCCATTTTTTATTTACTGCTATATTTTTTTATGTTAGAAAAAATTAGCTTGATTTAATGCTCTTCATGTTTAGAATATGAAGGACAATAACATAAGTTAACTTCAAGATTAATGAATATTCTTCTGACAGATTTCCATCAAACATAAATGCATTTATAACTTACAGCTAAGGAACAGAATGACTGGATCAAACTAAAAGTCACTTAGCATTTTTCTAAGTGCCTCTGTAAGGAGCAGTTGGGGAAAGTCTTTTTTGTTTTTTTTGAAAGCTCTCCATGGCATATGGGATCTCATCCCCTGACCAGTGATCCAACCCACGGCCCCTGCTTTGGAAGTGCAGAGTCCTAAGTGCTGGACCACCAGGAAGTCCCAGGGAAAGTCTTTTAGTCGAAAGTTGTCCCTCAGTGAAGGAGTGGGCGTTGCATGAGGATCTGAGTGAAGCCATCCTCTGTTTCTATAGACCATTTTATTTGATATTTTGTTACTGTGGTCAGCGGTTTTCTTGCATTAGCACTCACATTACCTTAAATTCCCTACTATTTCTTAGTTCAGCAAAACTATCATGATCCTTTTGAACTCAAAGCTCAGGCCAACTTTGTGATTATCTGACTTTGTCTCTTGGCTTGACAAATAACCTTCAGATTCTCGTTGATTCATACCAAACCCACACAGAGCAAACAACGCTAAAAGTTGCACAGATGAGAAATTTTCAACACATCTCTAAGTTTAGAACATTTGAAGGAACATAAGACCAGAAGAATTGAGTTTATATGATAAGGCCGAATGCATTACCAGGAAATAATATGTTTCTCACTCTAGGGTTGATGTCATTGGCTTTTTACTCTCAGATTTTTCAGCATGTTCAGCATAGTCAGTCACAGAATATACACCCAGGTCACCTTTTACAGAGAATAAAGGAATGAGAGATGACTCAGGCTTCTCTGTGGGTCTGGGGATTTTGCCAAAGCTTAAGTGATAGAGACAGACTGTCTCAAAAATCATAAATGTCATACCTGGACTTTATACTCATTACCTTTTCACCTAGTTAGTCAAGTTCTATCACCTTTTATGATTTTTTTGTTGTTATCTGTGACCTTTTTGCACTCTTTTTCAACGTTTCTTTTTTAAGTCTTAAAACTACTTTATGTTACCAAGCTCTTGTTTTGGCATACTTCTTGGATTCAGTCCAGTTCTTGAATCAATAAGATTGAATTTTTTAAAATACCAAACTTTTAAAAATAATAAATACTGAGAATGTTACTGAAATAGTCATTTGAGTAGTTGTTCAGAAACCATTTTGTGTTAATTCGGAAAACCTGAGACATAAGTTTCCAATAATTGTTCTTATTTTTAGAGAGATTAGACATTTTAAGAGGTTTTTTTTTTTTTTTTTCCAAATCTTCTTCCACATTTTCTTCTTGTAAAAAAATAAAATTCAGTAAAAAGTAAAAGTCTGGCCTAAAAATCAAACCATGAAAAATCATGTAAAGTAACAGATAAGCAAAAATTCTCAAAATACGGCTGGCCTTTGCATAATGAGAAAAAAATAGAGAAAGAAGACAGTGGAAATAATTATCTAAGCCCAGTTTATGAACTTGTAAAAATTAATGGAGAATACAGGCAAGATGTTCTCTTTCCACAGAGCTCTAGGCAGCTCTGCTGTCTTGAGAGTCCCTAGGTTTGGAGGGTTAGAAGATTTTGCAAATGGGGGTGCCCAGGTATGCAAACTCCCAAGCATTTTACCAGGCCTTAGACCAGGGTTTCTCAGCCCTAGCAATATTGACAATTTGGGCCAAATAAGTATTTGTCACTGGGCTGGTCAGTGGATTGTAGGAAGTTTAGCTGCATCCTTGACTTTTACCTGCTAGAAGCCAGTATCATTCCCAGCTGTGGCAATAAAAATATCTCTAGAAAGTGTCAGATGTCCTCCTGGAGTGGAGGAAGGGGCAGAATCATTTCCAGTTAGGAATCTGTGTCCTAGAGTAACAGATCTTATGCTGGTCTCAAATGTTTCTACTCTGTTTAGAAGAGAGAAAGGAAAAGGTTTGTCTGATAGCCAGTACACCCATATTTAATTAGTCTGTAGCCCTCTCTGTATGGAATAACGTGAGAAAAGTTTGTGAGAGGGTTTTCTTTATTTCATGCTTTCTATAATAGAGAAACATAACCAAACACAAAGAAAACATTGATTATGTTTTGAACATAGAGAAACATATATCAAAGCTTGAGTCAAAAAGCAAAATCAAAGCTATACTTTCTTTTTATTATGGATTCAATCATTTCTATTTTCTCTTAGTCTTTCATAATGTATCTAATATTAATAGATACAGGGAATTCCTTGGCTGTCTAGAGGTTAGGACTCTGCACTTTCACTGCTATGGCCCAGGTTCAGTCCCTAGTTGGGGGACTAAGATGTAACAAGCTACATGGTATGGCAACAAAAATAATTATAGGACTCATTCATATTATTTCCATATCATATAAAGAAAGGTGAGTTTCAGTCAAGGCTGAGCAATATACTTGCCAAAGTACTGATATTTTAAATTCATGAGACTTATGGCAGGGTTCAGAAATGACCTTCTCTTCTTAGACCCATCTTTAATACAGAGCCACCCATGCTAAACTGAGCAAGCCGCTGCACAGGTGAGCCCACCTTACATAGGGGCAAACTAAATCAGGAGTCACAGCAGTGCAGTCTGTGCCCTGTCTCTGCCACTTCCTGATGGCCTTGGAGCTCATGACCTTGAGATTCAGTTCCTCCAAGTAAAAAATGAGAATCGTCACGATTCTCTGATAAGGTTATTCTGATGATTGCTTTGGTATCAGGATTACTGTCACTTGTGTTCTTCCACTTTTCCTCCTTCCCCTTCCTTCCTCTCCAGTGTATCTATTCCTTGCACATACCAAGATCCTCATGGGCCACAACTCTCACACACTTGTTCAGCCATGATTCTGAGTCCCAGCACTGCAGAGGGTTTGCCAACTTATCCAGAGTATTTAGAAAACTAAGATTGCATGATTCATAAAATTAACTAAGAGCTCTGCCTTTCAATTTCTTACTACTAAAAATGATTCTGTTAAATTTCCAAATGCTTAGATGTCTATGAACATAAAAAAAAAAAATCAAGTTCTCTGTGACAATAATCACCAGTCTTAGCACTGGGACGGGAGGAATATTAGATGTCGTTTGGTCCAGGAAGGACTCCTGACCTATAGTCAGATTGCTTTTACTAACAGTTACTCAGCCATTCGCAGGCACCTCATCTCATTTTTGAGTTCTAATTACTGGAAAGTTCTGATCTTGCCTGAACCTGTCCCTTTTGGGTTTTCTTCTGGAACAACACTGATTGCATCATCTTCTTCATCCACTAATGAGCCATATAATCATCAACTGTATGGGTCTATACTTTTACTACATTTAAAGACTTGATATGTGAATGTATCAAATACAAAGCAAGTAAACTAATTCTATAGGCACACAGCCACCTGAAGCATTCTACACCTTGCATTTAGTGAGTGCTGCAGTACTCTTGCCTGGAAAATCCCATGGACAGAGGAGCCTGGTAGGCTGCAGTCCATGGGGTCGCTAAGAGTCGGACACGACTGAGCGACTTCACTTTCACTTTTCACTTTCATGCATTGGAGAAGGAAATGGCAACCCACTCCAGTGTTCTTGCCTGGAGAATCCCAGGGACTGGGGAGCCTGGTGGGCTGCCGTCTATGGGGTCGCACAGAGTCGAACACGACTGAAGTGACTTAGCAGCTGAGCAGTGTAACTTGGAAGACTGCAGAACTCCCAAAGATCGGGATCTTCAGATAAAAAGTTTCATTGAGTCTGCTCATCAAAACTTCAGAACAAGAGTTAACTGGCAGAGAAAATGAGTTGCATTTGTTTTTGACTGCAGTGGCACTCAGATACTGACTTGTTACAGGCATGTAAGAATACTTTGCCCAGAGTACATTCAGATTCGCAGCTTTCCTCCAGAAAAATTGTGTCAAACACACTCCCATGAGGGGTATGAGTTGGAAACTCCATCCTACGTCCAGAAAATAGCATAAGAAACTTGATCGTGGCTCTTACACGGTTTGCATCTTGGCGCTTATACTACCTTTGTAAAGGAAAACAAGCCAAACATGCAAAATCCTTAGTACTGAAGTGGCTGATAAAGGAGAGACCCCATTGCATGTGGTATGTGCAGCTTACTAACTTAGAAGGCTGTGTCAGCTTTCTCAAAGATGATAACGCCCTCCAGTTTCCTTCCATCTTTTCTCTCAGTGCCTTGGTGCTATTCTGGACACCACTTTCTGAGGACACTTTCCGGCATCCACTGAGCAGCCTGTGTGGCCAGCCTGGTTTCCCAGTGCCTTTTCCATGATGCAGCCTGTAACATTCTGTTAGAATGTGCCACTTCACTTACACAGGCACTAAAGTGGATGGAAAAAGCTATGAAAAGCTATGACCAACCTAGACAGCATATTAAAAAGCAGAAACATTATTTTGCCAACAAAGGTCCATCTCGTCAAAGCTATGGTTTTTCCAGTAGTCATGTATGGATGTGAGAGTTGGACTATAAAGAAAGCTGAGCACTAAAGAATTAATGCTTTTGAACTGTGGTGGTGAAGAAGACTCTTTGAGAGTCACTTGGACTTCAAGGAGATCCAACCAGTCCATCCTAAAGGAAATCAGTCCTGAATATTCACTGGAAGGACTGATGCAGAAGCTGAAACTCCAATACTGTGGTCCCCTGATGTGAAAAACTGACTTACTGGAAAAGACCCTGATGTTGGAAAAGATTGAAGGCGGGAAGAGAAGGGGACGACAGAGAATGAGATGGTTGGATGGCATCACCGACTCAATGGACATGAGTTTGAGCAAGCTCTGGGAACTGGTGATGGACAGGGAAGCCTGGCGTGCTGCAGTCCATGGAGTCGCAGAGAGTCAGACGTGACTGAGCAACTGAACTGAACTGAAAGTGGATGGACTGTGGGACAAGAAAGATGCTAAAGATTAAGTGAAATCTTGGTGAGGTGTACATCATTTACTCTTCAGGTGTCTGAGTGTATGCCTCTCTTTATGACATCCACACTGTCCCTTGTTAACTCTTCTGCTGCCAGTCAGTAGCGGTGAGATCTTGGACAATTATCTAAACTTTCTGTGCCTCAATTTCCCTATTTCTAGAAAAGGAGGAAAATTATACTGAGCTATAATCAAAAGATTTTTATGAGCATTGTGTGTGAGTGTGTGTGTTAGTTATTCAGTCATGTCTGACTCTGCAACCCCGTAGACTGTAGCCCACCAGGCTCCTCTGTCCATGGAATTCGCAGGCAAGAATACTGGAATGGGTTGCCATTCCCTTCTCCAGGGGATCTTTCCTACCCAGGGATCATACCTGGGTCTCCTGCATTGCAGGTGGATTCTTTACCATTATGAACATGAAGTGAGTTTATTTACATTAAGCACTTAGAACAACGCACACCCTAGTAACTGCCATATATATATATGTATGCTTATATTACTTCTATTTTAGAGAAGAAAATGTGGCAATACCTCTTCTTTTTCCCTCCTCATGGAGGAGGAAAAATAATTTTTATTAATAATTTTTTATTATAATTTTTTTAAAAAGTAATAATTTAGCTTTTTGGGGGGCTAATTTTATAAACAAATTTACTCTTTACTATGAGCAAACCTGCTGCTTTGCTCACCATAACAGACCCAGAAGATATTAGACCTTTGGGTAGCAGGTTCAATACCTGCCTCTGCAAATTCAGAGTCTTCTTTTTCTGCTCTGTGTGTGTATGTGTGTGTGCATGCACACTTGAAAGAGTGAAGTGGATCCAGCTGGTCTGGACTGCCCATTCCTCTGTCATCACTCTACACAATGAAAGCGTGTGATTTCTTTCATCATGTGCAGCTGGTACCACCTGGTCTGCCTCTGAGGGTTGCTATGCCCAGAAGTGATGAAAGACTGGCTCTTACAAAGGGGAATCAACCTCCAAATGAGCTGAATACTCACCATGGAGGTAAGGCATGAAAGATCATGAATTCTGTCTTTTCTTTCTTTTGGTTAGCCCTAGTATTTCTCATTGTGTTGCTCTTTGCTTAATTCTACATTTAGATTGTTGAACAAAAATTTTACAAGAGAATTTTCTCAGTGTCACTATGATCCTGACCCTCCTTTATGCCTTTATTTGGATAGTTGTGACATCTATATATACACTTTTGTGTGAAATATCTATTTTTATAGATGTGTATATATATGTTATATATATATATACATATATCTCTCTATATATACACATAGATATAGTTAATATATATAAAGATATATATAGATATAGATAGATGTGTATATATATAACATATATACATATATAGAAATAGATGTTTTTATATATATATGTATGTATATATATATATGTATATGTGTGTATATATATATATATATACACCTCCCAGTTGACCAAATAATCATGGCTTCACATGCCCAAGACTGAAATAAATTAGCTGCACCCTAAAAATATGAGAGGGACTCCCCTGGTGGTCCAGTAGTTAAGAACCCTCCTTGCAATGCAGAGGACCCAGGTTTGATCCCTGGTCAGGGAACTAAGATCCCACATGCCATGGAGCAACTAAGCTGTGTGCCACAACTGCTTAGCCCACACTTTGGAGTTTGAGCACCATAACAGGAGGGTCTGTGCACCAAAAGGAAAGACCCTGCATGATGCAATGAAGATCCTGTGTGTGGCAGCTAAGACCCAACACAGCCAAATAAATTAACTGATTGATTAAATATATATATAAGAAAATGTAAAGGGATACACTTTCTTATATATATATAAGTGATAAAGTAATTTTTAAAAAATATTTTAACCAGAGACCTGGCTTCTGGTATTTCTGGTCATCAGTTACATCATCACTGGACACCAAAAGCGTGGAAAATATTGGTGGAAAATGTTTCCTGGTAGATTTTTAAATCAATATGCTCTTAAGATCTCAGGCTCCCATTCCTTCTTCCTTCTTATCCAGATATAGGGAGCAAGGTTTTCCCAGGTCCATGAAGAAGAAGAACTCTTGTTTTCTTTCTCTCTGACAATGATCCTTTTCTGGCCGGGGCTGATGAACAAGGAAAACAAAGCATAAAATGGGGTTTTCTGAGGTGTTCCTGTCCATGAGATCTGAGATGGCACAAAAACGAGGGTTTGAGAGCTAGCATGGCAAACTCAGAAGCAGGAAACACCTTCTATGTCCTCTGCCAACCTCTTCACACAGATGCTGACACCTCCTCAACTCATCAAGCAGCTAAGATCCTTCATAAACTCCTCTGCTGTCCAGGCTCCCCCTGGACCTGCTGTGAATGGTGTAACTGCCCATCCACCTTTTTTTATCAGTGCCCTATGCTGCCCTACCAACTTAGGTGCCTTCTAACTCCTTCAGTTGGGCCCCTACATTGGGAATGGGGAGTCATAGCCATTGGACCACCAGGGAAGTCCCTGTAGCAGAGAGGCTAATTAATTTTTCTTTTTTTGGCTCCATCGTGAGCCATGCAGGATCTTAGTTCTCTGTCCAAGGATTGAACCTGCACCCCCTGCAGTGGAAGAGTGGATTCTTTACCACTGGCCCACCAGGGAAGTCTTAAGGCTAATGAATTTGAAGAAGAAAGATGGAGAAAGTCTCCTGCTTGCAAAAATGCAAATAAAAAACCTTAAAATTGTGGCTTAAGCAATACCAATAGTTTCAGAAACCCTGGAACTGATTAACTACTATGTGGAATGACATTTCAGGCCATTATCAACATTTATTCTTTCTTATCATGAACATTCTTAGATCATTCCTCAAGGAATTCTAAACTTTTTCTGAGAAACTTTTGCATCATTCTAAACTTGCATTTGCTGAGCTTGATTGCCTTAGAAAAAAAACAAACCACTCTTTTATATCATTTTGCATAGCAACGTCTCAAACACAGAAAACATGATGATACATGGAAAACAGAGTCTAGGAGAAATACAGCCTTTGAGGGACTGGGTACATGTTCCCAGAACCCACTCGAGGACTGTGTTGCTCTCCCATGACAGCTGCAGGGGCCCAACTCATTCTCATCTCCTCAAACTATTCCTTAGCAATTCTTACAAAGTTTTATTTTGAAATCAGGTGAAAATGTATGTGTGTGGGGCAGGAATCAATGTTTATTGCAGGGGAAAAATCCTTTCAAGATGATGTGTATTCCCATAAGGATGGCTACATATTTTAGAGGTATAGTAAGTATGCACTGTTCTACAACAGTTACCATAGGAACAGAACTCTTTCTTTGTTAGATGGTAGAGTAATCATGGTAGGAAATTTCCACAGAAATATCTAAGCTACACAAATTAAGCATTGGTTGGAAGTCAAACCCAACAAATTGTGGATTTAATAGGTAGGTGTCACAGGGTGAGGATAAGAGCTATAATATAAGGGAAAATGTTTGCACATTCAGTGATCAAACTGTAAGTTTGCTAAACTAACCATCAAAGTGGGCACTTTTATGTCCACTGCTTTTTTATGCTCCTTGAATTTCCCAGGAGGGCATCACCCCAGGTCTTAGCTGAAAGCCATGCTAAGCAATATCAAAGAGGATTCTTACAGCCTCGTTCCTAAGAGTTTATTCTGAAAAAGAGAGCAAATGTGATATACCACTGTGTAAGTGGATACATAGGGTTCTGTGAGCAATGTGATGTGTTGAGTGGTGTAATATTTGTGGATGCCTCTACAATGAGCTGGATTTGAGGCAGGTTTTAAAAGAAAGGTAACATCTAGGAAATGGGGGATGTTTTAGTAGAAGGACTACTACTATATTACATCTATTTTAAGATATATATTTTCAAGACTTCCCTGGCAGTCCAGTAGGTAATGCTCCACACTTCCAATGCAGGGGATGTGGGTTCAATCCCTGGTCAGGGAATGAAGATATCACATGTTGCACGGTGCAGCCAAAAAGTAAAATAATAATAATAATAATAAGATGCATAGTTTTCACATCTGAACATCTCTGAAATGAGGCTGCCTTAGAACTCATGCTATCTCAGTCACTGTCAACCAGGTGCAGTTCTAACGTTTCATTATACACACATAAGCAAACTTGGTCATTACTTCACCTGAGTTCTGTCCGTTGTTGACTGTATATTTGTTGAGTTTAACTGATGTTTACAATTGCACAATTGCACTCATCTCACAAGCTAGTAAAGTAATGCTCAAAATTCTCCAAGCCAGGCTTCAACAATATGTGAACCATGAAAAAGATGTTCAAGCTGGTTTTAGAAAAGGCAGAGGAACCAGAGATCAAATTGCCAACATCTGCTGGATCATCAAAAAAAGCAAGAGAGTTCCAGAAAAACATCTATTTCTGCTTTATTGACTATGCCAAAGCCTTTGACTGTGTGGATCACAATCAACTGTGGAAAATTCTGAAAGAGATGGGAATACCAGACTACCTGACCTGCCTCTTGAGATACCTTTATGCAGGTCAGGAAGCAACAGTTAGAACTGGACATGGAACAACAGACTGGTTCCAAATAGGAAAAGGAGCACGTCAAGGCTGTATATTGTCACCCTGCTTATTTAACTTATATGCAGAGTACATCATGAGAAACCCCTGGCTGGATGAAGCATAAGCTGGAATCAAGATTGCCGGGAGAAATATCAATAGCCTCAGATATGCAGATGATACCACCCTTATGGCAGAAAGTGAAGAGGAACTAAAGAACCTCTTAATGAAAGTGAAAGAGGAGAGTGAAAAAGTTGGCTTAAAGCTCAACATTCAGAAAATGAAGATCATGGCATCTGGTCCCATCACTTCATGGGAAATAGATGGGGAAACAGTGGCTGACTTTAATTTTGGGGCTCCAAAATCACTGCAGATGGTGATTGCAGCCATGAAATTAAAAGACATGTACTCCTTGGAAGGAAAGTTATGACCAACCTAGACAGCATATTAAAAAGCAGAGACATTACTTTGTCAACAAAGGTCCGTCTAGTCAAGGCTATGGTTTTTCCAGTAGTCATATATGGTTGTGAGAGTTGGACTATAAGGAAGGCTGAGCACAGAAGAATTGATGCTTTTGAACTGTGGTATTGAAGAAGACTCTTGAGAGTCCCTTGCCTTCAAGGAGATCCAACCAGTCCATCCTAAAGATCAGTCCTGGGTGTTCATTGGAAGGACTGATGTTGAAGCTGAAACTCCAATACTTTGGCCACCTGATGCAAAGAGCTGACTCATTTGAAAAGACTCTGATGCTGGAAGGGATTGAGGGGCAGGAGGAGAAGGGGACGACAGAGGATGAGATGGTTGGATCACATCACTGACTCAATGGACATGAGTTTGGGTGAACTCTGGGAGTTGGTGATGGACAGGGAGGCCTGGCATACAGCAGTTCATGGGGTCACAAAAAGTCGGACATGATTGAGCGACTGAACTGAACTGATACTACTGTTTGTCCTGGACATGAAAAGCTTTGTGTATGCAGAAAGGCATGGGAATCGCAGAGTGGCAAATTTTGATATTAGTTGAAGGACATGCTTGCCATTGGAGGAAAGACCATTATCATCAAAACTTGCAGAAGAAGGGTCAGTAGCTTGAAATAAAATCTCAAAGACAGTGTTAGGGTCCTCTCATATGGAATGTATCACCAACACTACTGACAGCACAGAAAATGGTAAAAATCCTTAACCTTAGTCTTTTTATGTCACATGTGAATACATAGGAAAAAAATTCCATCTTGAGGTGAAAAGAGCTATTTTACCAAGTGTGAAATAAAAATTCTAAGTGATGAAAAAGCATTGTGACAGTTTAATTGTTAGGGTTTTTTCCTTCCTTGCTGCTGCTGCTAAGTCGCTTCAGTCGTGTCCAACTCTGTGTGACCCCATAGACAGCAGCCCACCAGGCTCCCCCGTTCCTGGGATTCTCAAGGCGAGAATACTGGAGTGGGTTGCCATTTTCTTCTCCAATGCATGAAAGTGAAGAGTGAACGTGAAGTTGCTCAGTCGTGTCCAACTCTTAGTGACCCCATGGACTGCAGCCCACCAGGCTCCTGCATCCATGGGATTTTCCACGCAAGAGCACTGGAGTGGGGTGCCATTGCCTTCTCTGTTTCCTTCCTTAGTGGTACATAAAATTATACATATATCCTCCCTTTTTAAATTTCCTTCCCATTTAGGTCACCACAGAGCATTGAGTAGAGTTCCCTGTTCTATACAGTATGTTCTCATTAGTTATCTATTTTATACATAGTATCAATAGTGTGTATCTAAGCATTTAAACTATTTTAAGACAATTAACTTCAATATTTGTTAAAGGGATTATAATAAAATCAACTGGAACATTTAATATAATTAAATTCCTTTTATATGAAAAATACCTCAGTCTTAAAAAATACCGAAAGTGTCATGTGATGAATCTCTGCCAAATAATTGCTTAAAATAAACTTATGAGATACTACTAGAAACATAAGATGAATGCATTTTTCACAAAAAGGATTATTCACTTTAAGGCCCTTGGCTTAGATTTTTTACTGTATGAAAAGTTTCCATTTTATTCAACTTTTAAAAGTAATGGGTCAATTGTCATCAACTTGTTTGGCTAATATCGAAATAACTAGAAATTTCGAAAACTTGGAACCTTTGCACATTCTTCATTTTTTATGTTATAAAATACCCTTAGAAGAAAGAGACTCTTTTAAGCTTTACTACTGTATTTTAAATCCCCAAAGGGTGTGTCACAGTGATTTCTGGAAAGGCTTTGGTGTGCATTACAAAACAACTACAGCAGTTTAATGATATAGTAAGAAAGTGTTCCAAATTCTAAAAGATAAAGTTATAATTTGAAGCCTAAATCACCAGTCTCACTCTTTCTACCACCCATATCCTATAAGGCTTTTGTGTTGGTGCTGGACTTCATCTTCCCACGTGGGTGGCAAGTTGCCTGTCATCTCAATAATTCTGAAGAGAAGCCAGGGAATTTGTTGTAAAGCGTTTGTCCAGATGGAACCACATGTGACCTCCAGGGTGCTCTGGGCCTGAAGCCTAGCCTCTTGGCTGTGTACAGCCATAGAGCTTACCCAGGAGAAAATTTGTCTCCTCAAAGCCAATAAAGATAAAAGAAACCTGTACGAGTCCAAAAAGCACAGCTCATACATGTGAGAATTGCACAAGATTAAGGTTCATCCTTTGTAGGTTCCTCAGAAAGGCCAGGAGACAGAAAGGAAAGTAGATAGCTTCTGGGTCCCTCTGTTCTGTTGTTTCTCTTGCCAGAAAGAAACTTTTAACTCTTGGTGAATAGGGGCCTTGAGTCGCAAGTTGTATCCAGCTCTTTGCAAACCCATGGGCTGCAGAACGCCAGGCCTCCCTGTTCCTCCCCACCTCCCAGAGTTTGCCCAAGTTCATGTCCATTGAATCGGTGATGCTGTCCAACCATCTCATCCTCTGTCACCCTCTTCTCCTCCTGCCTTCAATCTTGCCCAGCATCACGGTCTTTTCCAATGACTTGGCTCTTCACATCAGGTGACCAAAATATTAGAGCTTCAGCTTCAGCATCAGTCCTTCCAATAATTATTCAAGACTGATTTCCTTTAGGATTGACGGATTTGATCTCCTTGCTGCCCAAGGGACTCCCGACTCTTCAGCACCACAATTCAAAACCATCAATTCTTCAGGGCACTGCCTTCTTTATGGTCCAACTCTCACATCCGAACATGACTACTGGAAAGACCATAGCCTTGACTATATGAACGTTTATCAGCAAAGTGATGTCTTTGCTTTTTAATACACTGTCTACGTTTGTCATAGCTTTCCTTCCAAGAAGCAATCACTAATTTCATGGCTGCAGTCACCATCCACAGTGATTTTAGAGCCCAAGAAGAGGAAAGTTGCTTCCACATTTTCCGTTCTATTTGCCATGAAATGATGGGACTGGATGCCATTGAGTAATTTGTTTTAAGCTGGCTTTTTCACTGTCCTCTTTCACCCTCATCAACAGGCTCTTTAATTCCTCTTTGTTTTCTGCCATTAGAGTGGTATCTGGTTGTTATGTCCACTTAAAAGATACAAGTCATTATTAGAAGAGAATCCTGTGAAAGGTAAGACTTGACAGGTTTCTGAGCCCTAGAAAGGCCCAATTCCTTCTAATAGTCATGAACGAGGTGGCATAGTGATGCCAGAAGAAATTCTCTGGCAGGCTGGGAAGCTGTTTACCCTCATTATCCCATGGGAAAATATCGGTAACATTGTCTCTTGTCACAGAAGAGGAACCACATGACGTAGACGTAGCTATATTCTGAAGGGGGACTGCTTGTAAAATCTTAGAATATTTTGGTGGGCTGACTGTTCCTTGTTGCTTTTAACAAGATACTAGGAGAGAGAAGAGCTCAGGCCAGGGGAGTACAGTTTGCACAGAAAGATGGGAGTGAATAGTGTTAAGGAAGGTTCTCCAAACATGGCTTGCAATCTAAAGTTATAAATGTGTAGGCTTCCAGTGTTTTTCTAAGAAAAAGAAAAAACACAGGAGTCAGTAGACAACACAAACCCCCACCAATAGGAAGATGAAAGCAAATGTCAGGTGGTTGCAACGAATCGAGATTGGGAATTCAGCATGGTGTGGCTGAGGACAGGACAAGTTCCTATGCCTGTGGCCTCTCTTCCATTCAAAATGAACACACAATAAAAGTCAATAAAACCTCTGTTTTCTTGATGGAATCTACAGTATTGATGGCATGTGGCTGGTAATTAATGACGGGAGAATAAAAAAGCTAGTCCTTACAAAGTGTTTCCACTATGTGATATCTCTCTTGGAAAGAGTTTGTTTTTTTAAAAAAATTCACTTCTGGCTGTGCTGGGTCTTCATTGCTTTGTTGGGCTTTGTCTAGTTGCAAAGAGTTGAGGCTACTGTTCATTCTGGCGGACGGGCTTCTCACTGCAGTGGCTTCTCTTGTCGGGGAGCACACGCTCTAGGTGCGCGGACTCGGTGGTTGCAGCACTTCGGCTTGATAGCGGTGGTGCACAGGTTCAGTCGCTCTGTGGCATGTGGGGTATTCCTGGACCAGGGGTCGAACCCATGTCCCCTGCACTGGCAGGTGGATTCTTATCCACTGTACCATCAGGGAATTCCTTTTTTAAAATTTTATTTGATTATTTGGCTGCACCAGGTCTTAGTTGCGGCACATGTGATCTTTAATCTTCGTTTCAGCCTGCGGAGATATCTTTAGTTGCAGCTTGTGGGATCTAGTTTCTTGATAAGAGATCGAACCCAGGCCCCCTGCATTGGGAATGAGTCTTAGCCACTGGACCACCAGGGAAGTCCTGGCAAGAGTCTTCTGATCCCCATCAACTTGATAGAAAAAAAAAACACCACGTATCTGTCAAATTGGACTAATTCTCCTATAGATACATATATCGTTGCTTTCATTTTATACACATATCCCTAGAATACTATTTGAAAAGCACATAAGAGTCTGGTTACAGTGGTTGCTCCTGAGGAGGGGATTCAGAGGCTGTAGGAATGGGGCATGAAGGAGGACTTAATTCTTGGCTACACACCTTTGGGTAGTTATGAATTTTGAATTTCGGACCATGTATACATGCATACATCATATATGCATGCATGTATACATCATACATGTATACATCACCTATTTTCTCTCTCACACAAACACACAGAGCAAAATTAAAAATAGTTTCTTTTATTACCTTTTGACCTAATTGTTTCACTCCTGGGAATGATTTTCTGTAAGTATAGCCAAATGTATAAAATGGTGTATGTGCATGGTCAGCTACTTAAGCATTGCTGTTAATAGGAAATACTGAAAACAACTCAAATGAAAAAAACGTAAATATGCATCAAAATGGTGCAAAAATATATACAATCGTGCAATTTAATGCCATATATCTACAAAAAGAATGAAGACTTTGTTTTTGTTGTTGTTTAGTTGCTAAGTCATGTCTGACTCTTTTGCGACCCCATGGACGGTAGCCTGCCAGGTTCCTCTATCCATGGGATTTCCCAGGCAAGAATATGGGAACGTGTTGCCATTTCCTTCTCCAGGGGATCTTCCTGACCCAGGAATCAAACCCACCTCTCCTGCTTGGCAGGTAGATTCTTTACCACTGAGCCACCAGGGAAGCCCCATGAAGAACATTATGTTGATAAAAATGAGCTTATTAACTGAAAAAGGCAAGCGTTATAGGTGCTCTTATTTGAGTTTTTAAAAAGTGAAAGAAAGATAAATGTATATATACTATATAAAATTAGGTGTATATTGTATGATATACATATATACATTTATATAGATCATATATGTATGTACATTGCATATATACACACATTGGTATATATCCATTCATATATACATACATATATTCATTTGCTTTCATAAAATATTTCTGAAAAGGTACATAAAAAATTGAAAGCACTGGATGTCTCAGCAAAGAAGTTGGTGGTAGAGGTTCAGGGGTGAGAGGAATGTGTTTTATTTTTTTTTAATTTTGTTTTTTTACTTTACAATACTGTATTGGTTTTGCCATACATTGACATGAATCCACCACAGGTGTACATGAGTTCCCAACCCTGAACCCTGCTCCCATCACCCTCCCCATTTCATCTCCCTGGGTCATCCCAGTGCACCAGCCCCAAGCATCCTGTATTCTGTATCGAGCCTAGACTAGCGAGAGGAATGCGTGTTATAACAAAAAAATTCCACACGTGTTTTCCACATCAGCAGGATCATTTAGATATGTGTATATTCTTGCTTCACAGGCAACACTCATCTGATTGCCTAAGTGAAGGCAGATTAAAAAAAAAACAACACTCCCATCTAGTCTCATTTCCTATAGATGCAGCATGCTTTAGAATAAAAAGTCTGCATCTGAAGGCCATATCTGCATGTACTATTTAAAAATTAATATATGCATGGCCTTTTTACACTGATCTTGTGAAGCAGTATTTTTAATTTTCAGGGATAATTAGCATTAACTTAGTCTGTGGCTAATTTCAGTTCTTTGTCATCAAGCACATTACGTGTGAAGAAAAAATGACCTCACTCAGTATGTTTTTATTATGACAACAAGATTCTTTTTGGGGGGAAGGGTACTTTTTTTTTTTGGCTTCCTTCCTTCTTCTGACCTCTCGGGCCACTTAGTGGCCCTTGTGTCTTCCTGTTCTCCCATCTGACTTCTAAATGCAAGAGTTGCTGAGAGCACATTCACTACTTTGTCCCAGTGTGATCTCATACATGCTGTTAAACTTCCAGATTTATGATTCTACCCCAGATCTCTTTTCTGACTCAAATATCTGTCTCAACTTCTAACTAGATGTTACAAGGTTATCAAAAATACATGTCAAAAATTATATTCTTTTTTTTGTGTATGTGTCTTTGTCTGGTTTTGGTGTCATAGAATGAGGTTGGAAGTATTCCTTCCTCTGCAATTTTTTTTAAAGAGTTTAAGAAGGACAGGCAATAGTTCTCTAAATGTTTGATAGAATTCTCCTGTGACGCCATCTGGTCTTGGGCTTTTGCTTCTTGGGAGATTTTTCATCACAGCTTCAATTTCAGCGCTTGTAATTGGGTTGTTCATAATTTCTATTTCTTCCTGGTTCAGTCTTGGAAGATTGAACTTTTCTAAGAATCTGCCCATTTCTTCCAGGTTGTCCAGTTTATTGGCATATAGTTGTTCATAATGGTCTCTTACAATCCTGTGTATTTCTGCATTGTCTGTTGTAACCTCTCCTTTTTCATTCCTAATTTTGTTGATTTGTTGATTTTATCTATTTATTTCTCGATGAATCTGGCTAAAGGTTTGTCAATTTTGTTTATCTTCTCAAAGAACCAGCTTTTATTTTTTCTAAATAACCAATAGGTTACTGAAGAAATCAAAAGGGAAATCAAAAAATTTCTAGAAACAAATAACAATGAACTCATGACAACTCAAAACCTATAGGATGCAGCAAAAGCAGTTCCAAGAGGGAAGTTTATAGCAATACAGTCCTACCTCAAGAAACAGGAAAAATATCGAATAGACAACCTAACTTTACACCTAAAACAACTGGAAAAAGAACAACAACCAAAAAAAAAAAAAAAAAAAACCCAAAATTAGTAAAAGAAATCATAAAGATCCAAGCAGAAATAAATGAAAAAGAAATGAAAGCAACAATAGTAAAGATTATTCTTGATTCCTTATCATAGCATCCTCCAATCTACTGCTCTAGATTTTTCCAACTCAGAAAGTGGCACCCTCACTGCCCAGTTGCTCAAATCAGAAATGTGACTGTCATTCTTAAAACTGCTCTCTTCTTCCTCTTTGAATCTGTTATCAGGTTACATATTTTTTAAAATATTTTGTAAATATTTCCCTTCTCCAGGGGATCTTCCTGACCCAGGGGTCAAACCTGGGTCTCCTGCATTGCAGGTAGACTCTTTACTGTATGAGCCACCAGGGAAACCCAGTATTTCTGGAAGCCAACAATTACTCTTTGTCTTCACTACTCAAGTCTTGATCTATGTCACCATCTTTCTTACTTGGAAGACTATGATAGTCTCCCCAGATTCATTCATTCTTCCACTTCAATCCACGTAGCAAGTGATCATGGAAAAATACTTTTTGCATTGTGCCACTGCCCTACTTAAAACACATCGGCGGCCTCTGTTTGTCTCTTCATCTTCACCTTGCACATTCCTCCCTTCTCAGGACTTTCCTGGTGGTACAGTGATAAAGACTGTGCTTCCAATGCAGAAGGCACAGGCCCCTGGTTGGGGCACTAAGATCCCATATGCCGAGTGAAAGTGAAAGTGAAAGTTGCTCAGTCGTGTCTGACTCTTTGGGACCCCATGGACTATTCTCTAGGCCAGAATACTGGAATGGGTAGCCTTTCCCTTCCCCAGGGGATCTAGAGGCACAACCAAAAAAAAAAGGTACCAAAAAAAAAAGATTCCCAAATCTTTCTCCCTTCTCTAAGTACACTCCAGCCCTAATGACTGCCTTCCTCCTATGGGTTGAGGGTTTCCTATCTAAGATCCTTTACACATGTTATTCTCTCCATGTGCATTCTTTTTCCCTCCATAATATTTCTCTTCCCCATCTCTCCCAACTTTTACTCATTCTTTATTTTATTTTTTAATGTCAGATCCTCAGAAGTGCATCCTCTTTAACTACAAAATCTGATTTAGGGCCCCTTTTTTATTCCCTTGCAAAATAGCCTCCTGTTACTTTTTTCTTTCAATTAGTTTCAATTTCAATATAAATAAATGCATTTATATTTATAGTCTTCCAACATAGTCATTTTGTTCACTTTTCTACCCAGCAACCAGAACAGTTTCTGATTTGTAGCAGACAGTATTTGTTGAATGAGAACGAACGACCTTTGTTAACTGAAGAGATTTTTGTATTTTTTTTTTGCTCTGTTCTAGCCAAGATATCTTTTTGATTGTGATTTCTCTTCCCACATAGCTTGTAACTAGGATAGAATGCACTGATCATTTGAGAGATATCTCTTAGTTTAAAAAGTGATCTTCACAACACCTTTTCAGGATAAACATACACACACACACACACACACACACACACACACACACAAACTAGGAGTAGAAGGAACTTGTCTCAACATAATGGAAGCTGTATACTAAAAACAGGGTTTCCCAGGTGGTGCTAGTGGTAAAGAACCCGCCTGCCAATGCAGGAGATGAAGAGGTAAGGGTTTGATCCCTGAGTCGGGAAGATGCTCTGGAAGAGAGCATGGCAACCCACTCCAGTATTCTTGCCTGGAGAATCCCATGGACAGAGGAGCCTGGTGGGCTACGGTCCATAGGGTAACAAAGAGTCTGAAGTGACTTAGCACACACAGCAAATATCATCATGAAAACCTGAAAGCTTTTCCCTCAAGATCCAGAATCAGGTAGGGATGTTTGACTAGAATTAGGAAGTTCTGTTGTTTATTCGCCATAACCAACTCTTTCGTGACACTATGAGCTGTAGCCTGCCGGGCTCCTCTGTCCATGGGATTTTCCAGGCAAGAACACTGGAGTGGGTTGCCATTTCCTACTCCAGGGGATCTTCCTGACCCAGGGATCTAACCTGCGTTTCCTGCATCTCCTGCACTGCAGGTGAATTCTTTACCACTGAGCCACCAGGAAAGCCCAGGAAGTTCTAGTCAGAGTAATTAGGCAAGAAAAAGACATAAAGGCATCCAAATTGGAAAGGAAAAAGTAAAATTATCTGCAGATTATTTGATAGTCCATGTAGAAAACTCTAAAGATTTAATACACAGAAGAAAAAACTATTATAATTAATAAATGCACTCAGCAAAGCAACAAAATATAAGATCAACACAAAAAAGTGAGTTGTATTTCTGTGGACCAACAATGAACAATCTGAAAAGGAAATTACAAAAACAATTCCATTTGCAATAGCATACAATAGATTTAGGAATGAACTTAACCAAGGAGGTGAAAGGCTTGTGCAATGAAAATTATTGCTGACATATATTGCTGAAAGAAATTTAAATAGATGGAAACACATCCCTTGTTCATGAATTGGAAGGCTTAATTAAAAAGTCAATGCTACTCAAAATAATCTACAGATTTATCAATCACTATCAAAGTCCCTTTGACCTTTTTGCAGAAATAGAAGCAACTATCCTAAATTCACGTGGAATCTCATGGCATTCTGACTAACCAAAACTATCTCACAAAAGAACAAAACTGGAAGATTCAACACTTTCCAATTTTAAGAACTTACTACAAAGCTACAGTAATAAAAATAGTGTGATACCATATAAAACAGACATACAGACCAATGGAATAGAATAGAGAACCCAGAAATAAACCATTACATATATGGTGATATTGTTTTGGACAAGAGGTCCAAGACCACTCAATGGGGAAAGGACAGACTTTTCAATAAGTGGTGTTAGGAACACTGGATATCCACATACAGAAGAATGAAGCTGGATCCCATCTAACATCATATATAAACCTTAGCTCAAAATGAATCAAAGACCGAAATGTAAGACCTAAAACAATAAAACTCTTGGGAGAAAAAAGTGTAGGATAAAATGTTCACAACTTTGGATTTGGCAGTGATACCATCTTGGATATGATACCAAGCACACAGGTAACAAAAGAAAAAACAGACACATTTGACTTCATGAAAACTGAACATTTCTGTATATCAAAAGTCTCTATCAATAAAGTAAAAAGGTAACCCATAGAAGAAAATATTTGCAAATCTTATATCTGATCCAGGATTAATACCCAGAATATACAGAAAACTCATAAAACTCAACAACAGAGAACCAAACAACCCAGTTTACAAAATGGGCAAAGGGCTTGAATAGACATTTCTCCACAGAAGATATACAAATGGCTCAGCAGTAAACAATCCACCTGCAAGGCAGGAGACACAGGTTTGATTCCTGTGATCAGGAAGATCCCCTGGAGCAAGAAATGGCAACCCACTCCAGTATTCTTGCCTGGGAAATCCCATGGGCAGAGGAGCCTGGTGGGCTATAGTCCATGAGGTCCCGAAAGAGTCAGACACGACTGAACACACACACACAACACACACAACAATAAGCACAAGAAAAGACACTTAACATCACTAATCAGTAGAGAAATGCAAATCAAAACTAAAATGAGGTAACACCTCCCAGCTATTAGTGGGAGTGGTAGTATGACCACTACCAAAAAAAACAGAAAAAACAAGTGTTGGCAAAAATGTGGAAAAATTGGGACCCTTGTACAGCATTGGTGGGAAGGTAAAATAAATATTCACTGGAAGGACTGATGCTGAAGCTCCAGTATTTGGTCATCTGATGTGAACAGACAACTCATTGGAAAAGTCCCTGATGCTGGGAAAGATTGAGGGTAGAAGGAGAAGAGGGCATCAGAGGATGAGGTGGCTGGACAGCATCACTGATGCAATAAACATGAACTCTGGCAAACTACAGGAGATGGTGAGGGACAGGGAGGCCTGGTGTGCTGCAGTTTATGGGGTTGCAAAGAGCTGGACATGACTGGGCGGCTAAAAACAACAAAATGATATAGCAGCAATGGAAAAGAGTATGGCAGTTCCCCAAAAACTTAAAAATATGATAACCATATAATTCAGCAAATCTACTTTTGGACTTATGTTCAAAAGAATTGAAAGCAGGGTTTTGAAGAGATATTTGTACACTCGTGTTCATAGCAGCATTATTTACAACAGCTAAAACATGGAAGCAAATCAAGTGTCCATCTACAGAAGGAGAGATAAGCAAAATATGGTATATACAGACGATGGAGATCTCGCTCTCTCTTTTTTTTTCTTTTTGGCTGCACTATACAGCATGCAGAACTTCCCCAACCAGGGACTGAACCCATGGCCCCTGCCGTGGAAGCGTGGAGTCTTAACCATTGGATGGCCAGGGAAGTCCCGAGACAATGGAGTATTATTGTTTTACAAAGGAAGAAAATTCTAGATAAGTGAGAATTTATCATATACAGTTGACCCTTGAATGACACGAGTTTGAACTGTGTGGGTCCACTTACATGTGGATTCTTTTCAATAGTAATCACTATGGTACTACATGATCTGTGGTTGGTTGACTCTGAGGGTACAAAACCATGAACATGGAGGAACCAAGTAGACAAAAGGTGACTATAAGTTATATGCAGATTTTCAACTGGGTGGAGGATCAGTGCCCCTAGCCCCAGTATGGTTAAAGGGTCAGCTGTATATATTTTTAACATCTGTCCTAAGGTAATAGGAATAAAGAAATGATGCCTATACACAGATGTGACAAAAAATTTACAGTGAGTTTTCAAAAATATTTGTATATAAAAATTTTTAACTAAAGTAAGCTTTTCTACAATGCTCTCAAATTCTGTGCTTGTGAAAAAGCTTGAAAAAAATTGTCATTTCCCGCCCCCCGGGTTGTCTGTAGAATAAAAATCAGTGTAAGTAGTAGAAATTGTTATTGCTCTGATATTTTGTAATGTCATATAGTTTACCAAATTTCTATAATTTAAAATTTCATAAAATAATCTTTTCCTTCTTGGATACTGATAGGCTCATTTGTTTTGAGTTGAAGACAGCTCTACTTACATAAACTTATTGCTTAATAAATTATGTAACCTTACAAATAGAAATATTAGATTCACAAAATAGAGAAAGCCAGAAAGTAAAAGTAATATCCCGTATTAGTGAAATACATATAGTAAATTATGGAATATAAGGCACCTAGAATAGCAGGTTTTGAAAGTCAAATGTCAGAAAGAAGGTGATTCACTTTAACAATCCTCAGTGATGCAATTTATAAATTTTCTCCTTGATTTTATATTATTTTCTTAATTTTCCTTCCTTCAAATGTAAACCTGTCAGCCTATATAACATTATGGATATTGAAAATATTAATAGGTGTGAATAGCTGCAAATGACATAGGCTACCAGAGAATACATGTAATTTGTGGATCTCTGGAACAATATGTCGAAAACACTTCAGAGTAGTAAAAGTACACAGAATACACAGTTATTTCTAATTCAAAATACTTTACAGTTTTTAACCTTGTGTTTCTTGCATTAATACAGTGAAGAAAAAAACGTGGAGTTCTGAGTGCTGACTTTTTCAGGGCCCAGAAATGAATGTTTATCTGAAACAAGTACATAATTATAATGAATTATGCTATAGAACTGGAAAATCTAAAATCAAACTTTAAGCAAGTTACGAGGAAACCCTGATGCTAGTAACAAAAATTTTTTGTTCTCTATATAAGTAGATAATCCAATTATTCTTTAAACACTGCCTAAGCATTTTGGTAACGACTTTTTCTACTCTTCATAGTATTTTCCTCCTTGAAAAAACTTATGGTTTCATTTTTATGTTTTCTGTGTTTTTTCCCATGTGCTAAAATGATTTTATTTTTAAAAATCCACTATTTCTTATTAGCAATGTAAATGACTTTGTGCTTTTCGAGGACACCAATGTCGTGCTCCAGCTGCTTCATCTCTTCTTCCAGCTTCTGCTTGCGAATCTTCTTTGGTATGGAGTCAATGAAGACCGAAAGGGACTGAAACTCCTTATGCACCTCTTCCCAGTTCTTTTTCAGCCCCTGCAAATGGTAAAGAAAGCTGTATATACCAAAGCAAACCACAGGAGCACAGTACATCACAAAGAAAATTGCACTGGGAGGAAAAATGTAAATAGGTAAAGAAAACTGCCAAAAATAACTAAAAAATGATATGTGTTTATCAAGTTCTTGGCCATTGTAACGAAACAGACTGTATAGAGGCCAAACCCTGTCCGTGATTGTGTGCTCAGTTCCCATTGGGAGTATTTATTTTCTTTGTTTTTAATCTTACTGTACTTGTTTTTACCATCAAATACATGTATGTGGAATTATGAGTAGTATGAAACTAAGCTTTTAGCAAATGCTTTGGTAAAAACAACTGAGAACTGATATCCTCAAGCAAAAAGAAATTTTTTTGAACAGGAAATTATTTCTTATAAAAATTTTAGTTCAACAGAGAAATCATCAAAACACTAGATTCTGACATACATGGACATGTTTTCTTGTATCTGACTAAATGGAAAGGTATAAAATTAAATTCAAATTAACAAGAGATGATCTTTTATGTGTTTTCAATAACAGGACGAATTCTTCCTCCACATAGTTAAGAGATCTATACTTCCCATTAATCTCTTCTACAAATGACTCAGATGTCATGCTAATTCAATAAGGTATGTGTGTGTGCTTAGTTGCTCAGTCAAACCCAACTCTTTACGACCCCATGGACTGCAGCCCGCCAGGTGACTCTGTTCATGGGGATTCTCCAGGCAAGAATACTGGAGTGGGTTGCCATGCCCTCCCCCAGGGGATCTTCCCAACTTGGGATGGAACCCAGGTCTCCTGCATTGCAGGCAGATTCTTTACCACCTGAGCCACCAATTCAATAAGGCAGTTAATGTTTAATGTTCTCAGCAAACAACAAATTCAAAATTAGGAATCTCTTTAGGAACAACAATGGTTATTTCCATCTCTGCTTAGTTATGATTTCTTATCACAATGTACTAGAAGCCCCACTGACAAAATGATCAAACTAATTGAACTCATGCAATGAAATTTTATAAATTAATAATTTCTATTGTTCACAATGGGTACACCAGTCATGTTATTTACATAAAAATGGAAATAAAACAAAATGGAATATTGCCTCAAAATTATGATCCCTGACACACAGATGGAAAAAGATATCTCATTCAAATGTAAACCAAAAGGAAGCTGGGGTAGATATACTTAGGTCAGAACAATCTGACTTTAAAAGTAAGACTGTAATAAGAGAAAAAGGGCATTACATAACAATAAAGCGGTTGATACAACAAAAGTATATAACATCTGTAAATATTTATGTGCCCAACATGTGAAGTGAGTGAAGCGAAAGTCACTCAGTTGTGTCCAGCTCTGTGAGATGCCATGGACTATACTGTCCATGGGCCTCTCCAGGCCAGAATACTGGAGTGGGTAGCCTTTCCCTTCCCCAGGGGATCTTCTCAACCCAGCGATTGAACCCAGATTTTCCACATTGCAGGCAGATTCTTCACCAGCTGAGCCACATGGGAAGCCCAACATAGGAGCGTCATAATGTACAAAGCAAATATTACAAATTTAAAGCAAAAAAAAAAGACAGCCCTATGATTATAGTAGGGGACTTGTAATACCCTACTTCCATTAATGAATAGATCATCCAGACAGAAAATCAGTAAGGAAGCATCGACTTTAAATGACAGGTTATATCAGATGGATTTTTACAGAAATGTAAAAAATTTTCCATCCAATGACTAAAAAAGCACACTCTTCTCAAGTGTACATAGAATATTCTCCAGAATATATCATATATTAGGTCACAAATCAAGTCTTAATAAATTTAAGAGGACTGAAATCATATCAAATATATTTTCTGATCACAGTGGTATGAAACTAGAAACCAACCATATGAAAAAAATTAGAAAATTCATGAATAGGTGGCGATTAAACAACATGATCCTGAACAATCAATGAGTCAAAGAAGAAATCAAAAGAGAAGTTTAAAAATACCTTGAGTCAAACTAAAATGGAAATATACTAATATTTATAAGATTCAGCAAAGGCAGTTAAAAAATGGCAGTTCATAGTAGTAAATGCCTACCTCAAGAAACAAGAACAATCCCAAATAAACAACCTAACATTACATCTCTAGGAATCAGAAAAAGAAGAACAAAGCCCGAATTTAGTAGAAGGCAATAACAAAGATTAGAACATAAATAAATGAAATAGAGACTAAAAAGACAAGAGAAAAGATCAGTGAAATAATGACTGGTCCTTTGAAAGGATGAACAAATTTAACACAGCTCTAGCTAGATTCACCAAGAAAAAAAAGGACTCAAATAAATAAAAATAAAAGTGGAGATATAATCAATACCACAGAAATACAAAGAATCATGTTGTCTACTACGAACAATTATATGCCAACATAATGGACAGCTTAGGAGAAACAGATAAATTGCCAGAGCATACAATGTACCAAGGCTGAATCATGAAGAAAGAGAAAATCTGGATAGACCAATTACTAGTAAGAAAATTAAATTAGTAACCAAAAACCTACTAACAAATAAAAAGTTCAAGACCAGACAGTGGATTCTACCAAACACTCAAAGAAGACTTTTACCAATCCTTCTCAAACTCTTCAAAACACAGAAGAGAAGGGAACTCTTTCATACTCATTTTATGAAGCTAGCATGATCCTTGTTCCAACATCAGACCATGGTGCCACAAAAAAAGAAAATTATAGGCCAATATCCCTTGGAACATAAATGCAAAAGTTCTCAACAAAATATTAGCAAACTGAATTTAACAATCCATTAAAAGAACCATATACAAACATACTTTGGAGATATATCAGGCTTGGTTCCAGACCACTTCAATAAAACAAAAAACCCACCCTGGGTTGGGATCTAGGGAGGAGGAAATGACAACCCATTCCAGTATTCTTGCCTGGAGAATTCCATGGACAGAGGAGCCTGATAGGGTCACAGAGAGGTTGGACATGACTGAACGACTGAGCACCCACATGCACACTATATCATAGTCTATCAAGTGTGCAATAGCATTATGTCTTAAAAAACAAATACTTGAATAAAAAAATACTATATTGCTAAAAAATGTTAACCATCATATGATAGTGCAGGGTTATGACAAACTTTCAGTTTGTAAAAATCTCAATGTCTGTGAAGCACAATAAAACGAAGTACAATAAGACAAGGTATGCCGGTACTGTAATCAAGTGGGATTTATCCTAAGGGTGCAACATCCACGAATCAGTCCATGTGATATGCTACATTAATAAAATAAATGATAAAAATCATATGAGCACCTCAACTGATATAGAGAAAGCATGATAAAATTCAGCTTCCATTTATGATTAAAAAACTCTCCACAAGGTACACATAGAGGAAACATACCTCAACATAATAAAGGTCAAATATGACAAGCCCATAGCTAACATCATACTCAATGGTAAAAAGCTATAAGTTTTTCTTCTAAGATCAGAAATAAAACAAAGATGCCCACTCTTGACACTTTTATTTAACATGGTATTAGAAGTTGTAGAAGAACTGTACAAAAAAGATCTTCACAACCAAGATAATCACGATGGGGTGATCACTTACCTAGAGCCAGACATCCTGGAATGTGAAGTCAAGTGGGCCTTAGAAAGCACCACTATGAACAAAGCTAGTGGAGGTGATGGAATTCCAGTTGAGCTATTTCAAATTCTGAAAGATGATGCTGTGAAAGTGCTGCATTCAATATGTCAGCAAATCTGGAAAACTCAGCAGTGGCCACAGGACTGGAAAAGGTCAGTTTTCATTCCAATCCCAAAGAAAGGCAATGCCAAAGAATGCTCAAACTACCACACAACTGCACTCATCTCACATGCTAGTAAAGTAATGCTCAAAATTCTCCAAGCCAGGCTTCAACAATATGTGAACTGTGAACTTCCAGATGTCCAGGCTGGTTTTAGAAAAGGCAGAGGAACCAGAGATCAAATTGCCAACATCTGCTGGATCATCAAAAAAAGCAAGAGAGTTCCAGAAAAACATCTATTTCTGCTTTATTGACTATGCCAAAGCCTTTGACTGTGTGGATCACAATAAACTGTGGAAAATTCTGAAAGAGATGGGAATACCAGACCACCTGACCTGCCTCTTGAGAAACCTATATGCAGGTCAGGAAGCAACAGTTAGAACTGGACATGGACCAACAGACTGGTTCCAAATAGGACAAGGAGTACTTCAAGGCAGTATATTGTCACCCTGCTTATTTAACTTATATGCAGAGTACATCATGAGAAATGCTGGGCTGGAAGAAGCACAAGCTGGAATCAAGATTGCCAGGAGAAATATCAATAACCTCAGATATGCAGATGACACCACCCTTATGGCAGAAAGTGAAGAGGAACTAAAGAGTCTCTTGATGAAAGTGAAAGAGGAGAGTGAAAAGCTGGCTTAAAACTCAGCATTCAGAAAATGAAGATCATGGCATCTGGTCCCATCACTTCATGGGAAATAGATGGGGAAACAGTGGAAACAGTGGCTGACTTAATTTTGAGGGGCTTCAAAATCACTGCAGATGGTGACTGCAGCCATGAAATTAAAAGAGGCTTACTCCTTGGAAGGAAAGTTATGACCAACCTAGATAGCATATTGAAAAGCAGAGACGTTACTTTGCCAACAAATGTCTGTCTAGTCAAGGCTATGGTTTTTCCAGTGGTCATGAATGGATGTGAGAGTTGGACTGTGGAGAAAGCTGAGCGCCGAAGAATTGATGCTTTTGAACTGTGGTGTTAAGAGAAGACTTTTGAGAGTCCCTTGGACTGCAAGGAGATCCAACCAGTCCATTCTAAAGGAAATCAGTCCTGGGTGTTGTTCATTGGAAGGACTGATGCTGAAGCTGAAACTCCAGTACTTTGGCCACCTCATGTAAAGAGTTCACTCCTTGGAAAAGACCCGGATGCTGGGATGGATTGGGGGCAGGAGGAGAAGGGGACGGCAGAGGATGTGATGGCTGGATGGCATCACCGACTCGATGGACATGAGTTTGAGTGAACTCCAGGAGTTGGTGATGGACAGGGAGGCCTGGCGTGTTGCGATTCATGGGGTCGCAAAGAGTCGGACACAACTGAGTGACTGAGCTGAGCTGAGCCAGAGATCAAGAGTGGCATAATTTAAAATTATTGATTACAGAAAAGAAAGAAAATGTAGTCCTCAAAAAGCATGGCTATACATTTAGATTTATGAGGGAATTAGAACTGTCTTATATCATGATACCTTCATAATAAGCCCTCAAAGTACAATCTTGTAAACTTCCAGGGGACAAAATGGTTTATTTCCATGTTAAGATAAAAATGACTACAGGATTGGACACACTTTATAGAGAAGATTTGTTGAGAAAAAAGGCTACAGATGTTGAACATTTCTTGAGAGAGATTACATCAAGGAAAAAGAAGGAAAAATATCTTTTAAATTTTAAAAAGAGGGAGATGGGTTAACACAGTTCTTAATAGTGTTTGAGAAGTATTCCAAAAAGAAGTCTTCAAAAGAGTTCTATTTTTCCATAGCCTTTCATTATGAGATGGGAAATGTGTTTCCACAGTGCTCTACAGGGGTGCCCACTGCAGAGGTGAAATCTATGTATTTATACACTTTGAAATATCAAAGGTTTTTTTCAAAGCTCCTTGCGTGATATTTCCCTATTACTTGTGGTCACAGCAGCTATACGTTTCACAGTATTTCTTTTTAAAGGAGAGTTTGCTTTATATTCTAGTTTGTACAATAACATTTGGTTCAAAGTCAACTGCTAGGTATGGGAACTAAATGTGATTATATTGAAATAACCTCTTTGCTGCTTTTTAGTTATTTCATTTAAAAAAATCTTTTATGCACTGCAGCAATACTGATTTTCCCTTATTTTTATATCTTAACTTTTCTTCCTTCTGGTCTGATACTGAAGCAATATTGTTAATTTTGGGAAAACGTCAGACAGGGAGAAGCTGTCATAAAATAGTAAGAAGTGTCTTCAGCTCCAGGCTCCTCTGCTGCCACCCCACCCCCATCCATTTTTACCTTCTAGTCCTGCTCTGTAACTAGGTGGTGGGGGTTAGGGGTGAGAGTATTAATCCCTATGGGCTGCTCTTTCCCCATTGTTTGTCCCCAGCCGATGCCTGAGTTCAGCCAAGGAGGGCACTGGTGGGAGGAAAGTGAGCTTGGGGCATTTCTACCCCCTCCCTCGATGTCACGTGGACACGACTGGCCCTTCCATTTGTGACTACAGTGCCCGTCAGGGACCCCTCTCCAAGCTCCGGCTCCCGCCTGGCTCTGGTAATGCTGTTTCCAGACCCTGCCTTTCCAGCCTAGGGTGGTGGTGATTCCCACTGTTCCTAGTCCTGGGTGCCTCAATGTTCCTCGCTGGTTCCCTTAGCGCTGCTTCACCTCTGTAAACAGCTCCTTTGTAAATTCTCTTCAGAATCCCTGTCTAGCATGTTTTCTGAATCCCTGGTGGATAGAGCTTCCATCTGTGCACGTGTGTGCTATGTGGTGAGAAAACACCTCCCTGGGAACTGGCTGATGTGAGTTTTAGTCCCTCTTTGTTGCTGTTGTTTAGTTTGCTCAGTTCTGTCCGACTCTTTGTGACCCCACGGACTGTAGCCTGTCAGGCTCCTCTATCCATGGGATTCTCTAGGCAAGCTTTCTGGAGTGGGTTGCCATTTCCTCCTCCAGGGTATCTTAGCGACTTAGGGATCAAACCTGCATCTCCTACATTGACAGGTGGATTCTTTACCACTGAGCCACCAGGGAAGCTGTCCCTCTTTAGCTAGTTGTTAATTTTGTGAACCAGGGCAAATGTAAACCAAACTCCAAGCTCCCTGATGGTAAGGATGGCAACAGTATCCTTTGGGCTGGGTAGACGGCCTGGAACATGGTAGATGTTCAGGAGATGAATGGATGGATGGATGAACAAAAGAGCCCACATAATATATTTGCATTTTATATCCTCACCTGGGAAATGAGAAGTTTGGAATCTTTAGGCCAGATGATTCCTTCCTGGAAAATGGGACTGACTGTAATTCTAAAGAACAAGCAGAATGAATCCTACTCGGGGACATGTGAACATATTGTCACAGAACTACAAGCAGCTCAACCAGGGGAGGGAGCAGTGTTCAGGTTTGTGAGAAGCAGAGCCAGTGGCTTTGTTACCATGGCAGCTACACTACTCAGGCTAATAAGGCATCCAAGGTGGGGTCAGCTACTGTCCATCAGAGTGTATGCAAAGAAATTGCATGACCACATTAGGAATCCAAGGATTGCTGACCTACTACGGAGGTGCTCTTTAGCCTTTTCCTTCCCAGGGAAGTTCTTCCTCTCTTTCCCTATCTTTCAGCATTATTTAGATACAAAATGGCTTTTACAAAAGCACATAAGTTTTAAGAATGGCAGAGTCAGAAAGAAGGAGGGAAGAAAGGAGAGAAAGAGTGGGGGAGGGAGGGAGGGAAGTAAGAGCAGGGCTCTTCCTGAAAGTGACAGGCAGCGACGTCTGCCAGCCTTCTTGCCTGCCTGTCCTCGCTTCTTCTTTCCAGCGCACTATTATTAACCATCCGGGTTTACACTGGGCACCAAGTTAGACAATGCAGAGACTGCTGACCACAGAGAGACTTGGTTCCTGCCCTCAGGCCACTTCTGTCACGTGGGATACTCTCTTACTCTTCAGTTTAAAGCCCAGCTAAAGACCTACCTACATCTCGCAGTGGGTGTTCATGCCTGGGAACCTTATAAAACATGATCTGTACATAGACACATATCTCTGTATGTACACACATCCAGAGCACCTCTCATCAACTAAATCACAACATTATTCAGAGCAGAAATTTTATCTTATGACCCTTGGGGCTTAGCATGATACTCTATGCAGAACAGGTATTTAATAAATGTTTATTGATGATTATGATGACACTGATAAAATGTTAAGAATTTATAACAGCATATGAATCCATTTTTCAATAGAAATTAACGTAAAAATATATTTTTTTCTGTTTTGAAAAGGTCACTAGAAATTGTTTTGTAGAAAGCTTTCACAGTAACAAAACAAGGACTAAAGTACTATTTCTACCTCTATAAGAGACAGGATGACTCTAGAAGAATATAAGTAGATGCTTACTAAATACTCTCTAAAGATGACTGAGCAACTGTGCTCATATCCCCCAAATATTTTAAATGCTTCAGATAAAAGTCTTGCATTAAAAACTCCAACATAAGTGTCTTTAAGTCTATTTTAGTCAAAATAAAGAAAACATAGGTAAAACCTAACACTTGGTTATTTTAAAATCTAGACATTTGCTTATAAGAAAGAAAAAAAAAGTTGGTCTAGGGACAGGACAGTTTCAATTATTCTACAGCTCCACCTAGTGAAAAATATCTATTTATGAATATTATTTTTGAAAAATTCAGGGCCATGGGAATGGAAATAAAAATGCTTTTTTGCTTTATTTATGCATATTCATGTAAGAGTTGGACTATAAAGAAAGCTGAGCGCCAAAGAATTGATGCTTTTGAACTGTGGTGTTGGAGAAGACTCGTGAGAGTCCCTTGGACTGCAAGGAGATCCAACCAGTCCATCCCAAAGGAGATTGGTCCTGGGTGTTCATCTGAAGGACTGATGTTGAAGTTGAAACTCCAGTACTTTGGCCACCTGATGCAAAGAGCTGACTCATTTGAAAAGACCCTGATGCTGGGAAAGATTGAGGGCAGGAGGAGAAGGGGACGACAGAGGATGAGATGGTTGGATGGCATTATCAACTCGATGGACATGGGTTTGGGTGGACTCCGGGAGTTGGTGATGGACAGGGAGGCCTGGCGTGCTGCCATTCATGGGGTCGCAAAGAGTCAGACACGACTGAGCAGCTGAACTGAACTGAACTGGACTGAGGCATATTTATTGAAGGAGAAGGTGAACCTTCTTATGACACTACTCAGGAAAAAACAGAAGCTCACTCAGTCAGAAAAGAATTATTATTCAACAATCCCTATATTACAACATTTTGCTCTTCCCAAAGGAACAGCTTTGCTGCATGTAATTGTCACTGTAACCAAAAGACAGTGTTCTGATTTCAAAAATCAAAGCGATCATTGATGTTAGGCCCTCCTTTCAGAAATGTTCCAAAGAATTCCACGCAGATGTGAATTACAGAACACTTACCTGCAGAACTGCATCCCTTTCTTCATCAGATAGCCTTTTCATAGCTGCTTTCCTGAGGTTTTCCTGGATATAGTTATCGTATTCTTCTTGGGCTTTCTTCACTTCCTCGTTTCGCTTACATATATATTCAGGTGTGACACCATAATCCTTATAAAGATTTTTCAGAAAAAAAAAAAGAAAAAAATCCTGAAAGTTACCTTATATACATGTACATACCAAGCAAAGATTAGGAGCAAAAGAAATGTTACAGACTTCAAGCTTTTGCTCAAAACACTGCAAATTGACAAGTCAGTGATTTTTTTTTCCTATTGGGAACTAGTAGCTTTTATCTTGAGGTCTCTTTTGCATAACTTTTTTTTTTTTTAAGAAAGATAAATGCTTCTAATGCATTGTAAAAACAGACCCTTAAAACTATTAGGCACATCTGCTTTAAGAAAAAAAATGACTTGGGCCCCTAAGGTTGTTTTTGGAAATACAAAATACAATTTTAGGCTCCTGGGCTGCTTATAAGGACTGACAATGAAGCAATCAGCTGTGATTCTTTTAAGTTAGTGAATGTGTTGCTACCACTGTGCAGAGACACAGAACTACTCCCTGTTCATTCTCCAAAAACACTATTTGAGGATGTACTTGGTGGTAGCTACACTAGTGAATAAGAAAGGCAGTTTCTGTCCTCACAGAATGTGTTTTCTGTGGGGAGAAAAGCTTATCAAAAAGAGATTATAAAATAATATTTATAAATACAGTAAGAAGAGAGAGAGTCATGAGAGCTAATTGAGATAAAATGTCAGGGAAGATCTCTCTGAGGAAGCTGCTGTTGAGAGATATGAGTCATTGAAACTATGCACAAATATCCTGGTTCTTCTTGGAGGCAATACTTCCCTGCTCCCCTTTCAATTAAGATGTAACCATGTGACCAGCATTACCCCATGCGAGTGCAAGTAACTTCTGTCCTTTTTGAATCTTATGAACTAATGGATGACTTGCCATGTTCTTTTTCTCTCTGGTATGATGATGTTCTTTTTCTCTCTGGTATGCTTTGGGTTGCTGGGTCTTGGAATGAGGATCAGAAGTAGAGCTCCCAGCAACCCTCAAAGTACATGCAGCACAAGGAAGCACTAAAACTTAGTTACTTTTAGTTACTTAAATTTGGGGGTTATTTGTTAGCCACAGCATAACCCAACCTAATCCTGACTGAACAAGGGATAGAAACCTTAGCTATTAATATAAATGTGCTCTGGAAAGTTGCAAAGCACTATTCCGATAAACTCTTTAAGAGCTCAGTACTCTGAGCATTTAGTTATTAGTACTTTGGGTAAATTAGTTCAATGGTAACCAGTTCAGTCCACTTCAGGAAACACTGAGGGCAACACCTCTTTTCGGCTCAGTACAATCAGTGAGGTTCATAATGATTCTGTGTCATCACAAGAGATTATATTTGGCATATTCTGTTTAAGAAAAAGAACTACCTCACAGATGAGGAAAAGCTGCAGTGATCTGAAATATTCTCATGTGCTGGATCATTGACAGCTAATGCATACTATTAATATTAATAATTGCATATATTATAATATCCACTCATCATTGAATTTTTACTAGGTGCCAGGTATTGTGTCAAGTGCTTAACATATTTTATATCATTTAATCCTCACAATGCTGTGATAAATCTAATAACTTGTTAAAAAAAATAATGGAGTTAAGTAAGTGGCAGAGTTAGAATCTGAAATGCTGTCTTACTATTATCTCTGTACAACTCAGGCCAACATCCATGCTTCACTGTGCTAACACAAATTGCCCTCATGGCACAAATAGGCACACAATACTTTACTTGGAACTAAAACATGAGGTTCGCTCATTTTTAAAAAATGGCATCCCCCTAAAAAGGACCTACTGTCTCACGTAACAGTAAAAGATTTTAAAACAACTCTGATAAGTGGAAAGTAAGTTGAGTTAGTCCTTCCTGAGCTCTGACTGCTTAGCCACCAAGAGTATTACTAGGAGCAGAGACTCTGCATTGCTTGGTAGACAAGCTCAGGTAGACTAACCTAGCATTTTTCTGTCTCTGTGATGGAGACTCAATTTCCTGTTCAAGGCAGAAAATGTATCGAAGTGGGCAGCTTACACAGGATGCAGCCATGAGGAGGGGGGACACAGAGCCTGATCACCAAAGGAGAAGGGGTGTTTTGTGTGTGTGTGGGAGATGGTGGAGAAATGATGGTGGAAATGGTTTTAAAAAGCCAGGAGAAAGAAATTTCTGCTTTTCCACACCCTATGGGACAGGAAGTCTGAGCAGCCTCCAGGGGCCACAGAAGGAGGAAGTAACAAAGAGAAGCTGGAAATCTTCATTGTCATGTGCTGCCAACTCCTAGACTCCTACTGAGGTGTCTTAGCCAACTGAGCATCAGGGGTTTTTCAGGGACTAAGCAGTTTTTCTCTAACAACGGCCTTGAGGCTCCTGTTTTGATTGTGAACAGGCATTGGATTCATCATGATGGATCACTGGATGAACTTAATGCAAGCCCCTCAACCATCACTATTACAATTTCCTTTTTACTCTTCCTTCTTCCTTTCCTTTCTTTTTTGCCACAAGTTATTATTAAGCATAGGCTTCCCCGGTAGTTCAGAGGTAAAGAATCTGCCTACAAGGCTGGAGCCACAGGAGATGTGGGTTCAATCCATGGCTTGGGAAGATCCCCTGAAGGAGGGCATGGTAACCCACTCCAGTGTTCTTGCCTGAAGAATCCCATGGACAGAGAGGAGGCTGGTGGGTTATGGTCCACAAGGTCACAAAGAGTCGGACACTACTGAAGCAATTGAACATGCACACATTATATTATGTACTGGAGAAAGAAATGGCAACCCACTCCAGTATTCTTCCCTGGAGAATCCCATGGACAGAGGAGCCTGGCAGGCTACAGTCCATGGAGTCACAAAGACTTAGACATGACTGAGTGACTGAGCACGCTCATTATTATGCATTACTATTCTTTAGAATTTTGTACTCATACTATGTGTGTTTCCAGCATTTTTGTGTTTCGTAAACATGTAAAATAAAATAGGTTTCATGTAAGGCATTTTTCATAAGCTTTTTAAGCTTTAAACTTCTACATTTAAACAGCTAAACCCATGCTTCTATAATTTTCACCAATGAAATCATATGCTTATCTGATAAGCACCTTTTCAGATAGAAATGAAGGTCCTGAAAAGACTAGATTGTTGTTCAATACTTTCAAGATCTGTTTTACTCCACACACAAGTGAATATATTCAAACTGAAATAGTACTGTGAATTATTTACACTACACAGATAGGATGGACAGTTCTAAAGTTGTTTTCCTCTTCATTTCTCTCATTCTGTCACAAAGATCATGTAAAGTAAAAGAAACTGAAAGTGAAAGTCGGACTCAGTCATGTCCGACTCTTTGCGACCCCATGGACTATACAGTCCATGGGATTTCCCAGGCAAGAATACTGGAGTGAGTTGCCTTGCCCTCCTCCAGGGGATCTTCCTAACCCAGGGATCGACTCCAGGTCTCCCACACTGTGGGCAGATTCTTTACCATCTGAGCCACCACGGAAGCCCAAGATAATGTAAACTAATAACTAAATCCTAGAATCTTCTGAAAGGTTATTCTTTCCAGATTTATAATAATGACTGTGCTTCTAGCGACAATTCCACCTCACCAAAAATGAATATCTTTTAGAGAATGCTTGTTATAATTCTTAAGTATACTAATAAATTGAAATTAAGGAAAACAACTATAGTTTTCCTTTACTAAACTACATGTTGTTCATTCCAAATTCTCCGTACGTTCACCATACTAAATTTGGATCAAACGCAGACTTCAGGGGAATGAGAATTGACAATCTAGATAATTTGTTCAGTGAGAGCACTGTTTTTTAATTGAAGTAAAGGTGATTTACAATAGTATATCAGTTTTAGGTATACAACATAGTGGTTCAAAATTTTCATAGATTATAGATTATAACACCATTTAAAGCTGTTAAAAATGTTGGCTATATTTCCCTTGTAGCTTACTTGTTTAATATATCCTAGTAGCTTATTTATTTTATCCATACTAATTTGTACCTCTTAATCCCCTCTACTTTTCCACTCCCCGCTGGTAACCATTAGTTTGTCAGAAAGCACCATTAGTAATAATAGAATCTTTATGAATAATTTGAATATCAGGTCTTTTTAAAAATTATGGTACTCAATTATATAACACTTTATTACTTGAAAATTTTCCCCATTCTGGTTTTAGCACTGGAAACCCTGCATGTTGGGGAAACCTTAGTCCCGGACAATTGGACAACTGGTCATCCTATGAAAGATCTTCTCTTTTGGAAGCTAAGATGAACTATTGCAGTAATAGGAGAAAAAGGTGAAATTACTGAACCATAACCTTGAAGAGGTTTTTAATGTGAAGAAGCATTATCATGATGACCCTGTATGCAAGACAGCCAAAAAGACACAATGTGTATAGCGGACTTTTGGACTCAGAGGGAGAGAGAGAGGGTGGGATGATTTGGGAGAATGGCATTGAAACATGTATACTATCATGTAAGAATCGAATCACCAGTCTCTGTCCGATGCAGGATATAGCATGCTTGGGGCTGGTGCACGGGGATGACCCAGAGGGATGTGGGGAGGGAGGTGGGAGGGGGGTTCATGTTTGGGATCGTATGTACACCTGTGGTGGATTCATGTCAATGTATGGCAAAGCCAATACAGTATTGTAAAGTAAAATAAAGTAAAAATAAAAATTAAAAAAAAAAGAAGCATTATCATCTTGAAATACTGCTAATACTTTAAATTATAGGCAGCACTATGTGAAATACTGAGTCTGGGTCTCTGTAGACAAAGTCAGTAAAGTATATACATGAAATTGCCACCTTAATTGATAGGGATATGTGACAAAGATATAAACAAATGATAATTATCTTATAAATAACCAAGGTTAGTGAATTTGTTCATTGTTTTTCGTGTACATTAGCTGTTAGCTTGCTAAAAGCTAACTCTTAAGAGCTAACTAGCTAGTTGAGTGATAGATTAATCTATGGCAAATCTTCACCTTGAATTAAAAAATTTTTTTCTATTTTCTTTCTCTATTATTTTTATAATTTTTTATTAGAAGGTAATTGCTTTATAATACTGTGCTGATATCCACAATACTACTTAATTTTAAAACAAATTTTTATTGGAGTATAGTTGCTTTGCAATCTTGTGTTAGTTTCTGTCATACAGCAAAGTGAATCAGCTATATGTTTACATATATCCCCTCTTTTGGGGATTTCCTTCCCATTAGGTCACCACAGAGCATCAAGTCAAGTTCTCTGTGCTATACAGTAGGTTCTCATTAGTTATCTATTTTATACATATCAGATTTTATTAATATATCATAAGGCTACCTTTTTATTGATGTACTTTGGAACCAGTCCTGAAGTTTCAAGGTCATGCTTGTCTCCAGTTCTTTTGTCAACATAAATTGGTTTAGGCTTTTTAGCCACTCCCATAATGACATCAGCTGCATTTGTATTTATAAAATTTTTTTCACTCTGTATTCCCATAACTGGATGGTCAGTCCTCAATGGCACAGGTGGCTTTCTGCGGTCATTCCATTCAAACTTTTTTTCTGTTAGACATAACATTTCCATTGTTAATGTTAAACCATAAACATGTCTACTCAGTACTATTTTTAACATCCAGATATTTTACCATTAGTATATTAGAGTTGTATTTAAAATATATTCAAATATTTAAGGTAAAAATCAGTAATCATAAATGAAAAATATTAAATGTAAAATAATCAATATGTTGAAGAACAATATAAAAATCTAAGGGAAGAAAATAAACCCCCTAAATCATATGTGAGCTAATACATTTTTATTAGCTATTAGGAAAATATTTGCTTATAAAGATTTCAACAAATATTCAGTTTGCCCATTGAAAAAGTTCAAAGAAACATGAAAACGTTTTTCTGAGTACTTTCAATATTATGAATAATCATTTTCAGAGGAAAGTTACTATAAAATCACAAAGTAAAGAAATCAAATTTGATGTATTGAAAGTCCAAGAATCTGTGAAATTTTTTGCAGATTATCATTACAATGATTATCATTGATTATTATTACAAGGCATAAAAATCATGTAAAGCTGTGCATCCATCATGCGGCTTAAGAAATAAAGATTACCAATACTGTTGAGGTTTCCTATTCACTCCTCGCTGATTACATTTCACTTCCTTAAATAACTACTATCCAGAGTTTACCTTATTTCTCTATTCCACATTCTCTTAATTAGCAGCAGATGAAACTGGCTGTTCTTACACAGTCTCTTTGACTTGATCATTCTGACTCACCTGTTTTGATACAGCCACATAGAAGTGGTTTATCAAAAAGCTAAAATGTAAAATAATTACATTTTATTTCCCAGAACCAAAGGCAACAACTATCTTGACAAAACCTTACTCAAACCTTAACCCCACACACAACTACTAGGTACTTTGTCTTTATTCATTTCTGTACTGTTTGAACTTTTAAATCATTTTATATAACTTTTATCATAAGAAAAAAACAATATTTTATTATTAAAGGTCTATGAAATGGATTGATCTCTTGTTATGCGCTGAATTGTGTCCTGACCCCCATATTCATATGCTGAAGTCCTAAACCCCAGTACCTCAGAATGGTACTGTAGTTGGACATAGTTTTAAAGAGGGACTTAAGTTAAAATGAAGTCATTAGGGTGAGCCCTAATCAAATACACATGATCTCCTTATAAAAGGAGGAAATTTGGACACAAACACAGGAAGACCATGTGAAGACACAGGGAGAAGACAGCTATCTATAAGCCAAGAAGAGAGGTCTCAGAAGAAATGAACCCTGGAAATGTCCTGATGGTGTTTTTGTTTGTTTGTTTTTGGGCTGCACCTTGAGGCATGTGGGATTTGTTTCTCTGATCAGGGACTGAACCCATAATCCCTGCAATGGATGCACAGAGTCCTAACCACTGGACTCTCACATAATTCCAGGAAACACCCTGATCTTGGATGCTAGCTCTCAGAATTGTGACAAAATAAATTTCTACTTAAGCTACTCCATGGGGCTTTCCAAGTGGCACTAGTGGTAAAGACTCCACCTGCTAATGCCGGAGACAGTAAGAGACACAGGTTCGATCTGGGTTGGGAAGATGCCCTGGAGAAGGAAATGGCAGCCCACTCCAGTATTCTTGCCTGGAGAGTTCCATGCACAGAGGCGCCTGGAGGGCTACAGTCCATAGGGTCTCAAAGAGTCGGACATGACTGAAGCAACTTAGCACGTACATACTTGTTAGGGTAGCAGCCCTAGCAAACCAATATACCCCTGATAATCTATACCCTCCCACAAACATTATAAAGGAAGTTTTCAATAGTCAATTCGTCATTAATTCATGCAATATGTTTTTGCTGAATACTTACTATGTTCCCAGGGAGTGCTCTAGGAACTGTGGGTACAGCAGTGAACGAAAGAGACAAAGTCCCCTTTCTCATGGAGTTTACATGACAGTGGGGGATGCAAAAAATGTAATATGCAGACTACGATGTATATATTTGCTTGAACAATATGTAAAATTGTTTCTTGTTCTTGACCTACAAAAATAGTTATCTTCTTCCTATTTAACATACTACTGAGATGTTGTGAACATGGTCAGAAATTGAATTGTGGAGTTCTTAGAAAGCCTGGAGCAGAGAACAAACATGTTACAACCCAAATATTTCCCATCTACTAAACATACCCAAGTAAGGATGGTATAACCAGGTTGCCTAAAAACCAGAGGCTTTAAAAAAAATTAATTTATTTGTTTTAATTGGAGGCTAATTACTTTACAATACTGTAGTGGTTTTTGCCATACACTGACATGAATCAGCCATGGGTGTACATGTGTTCCCCATCCTGAACCCCCCTCCCACCTCCCTCCCCATACCATCCCTCAGGGTCTTCCCAGTGCACTAGCCCTGAGCACCCTGTCTCATGCATTGAACCTAGACTGGGATCTTTTTCACATATGATAATATACATGTTTCAATGCTATTCTCTCAAATCATCCCACCCTTGCCTTCTCCCAGAGTCCAAAAATCTGTTCTTTACATCTGTGTCTCTTTTGCTGTCTCACATATAGGGTCATTGTTATCATCTTTCTAAATTCCATATATGTGTTAATATACTGTATTGGTGTTTTTCTTTCTGACTTACTTTACTCTGTATAATAGGCTCCAGTTTCATCCACTTCATTAGAACTGATTCAAATACATTCTTTTTAATAGCTGAGTAATAGTCCATTGTGTATATGTACCACAAATTTCTTATCCCTTCATCTGCCGATGGACATCTAGGTTGCTTCCATCTCCTGGCTCTTGTAAACTGTGCTGCAATGAACACTGGGGTACACGTGTCTCTTTCAATTCAAAACCAGAGGCTTTTATAAGTTCACATGAGAAATATTTAGAAGCCAAATTTAATTATGAGTTGAAAGTGCATGCAGATGACTTCCTTAACTATAGCTTTAGAAATGTATTTAAGAGGCAAAAGTGAATTCTCAGAAAATAAAGCAACAGTTTAGGAAGACTGATCACTCATTCCTAGTTGAGTAAGTAAATTATAAATATTGCTTTGTGGTTGTGCGCTGCATGAAGCCTAAAGCCTACCCCCATCTTACTGTATGGTGTACCTACCTAAGCATCATCTTATCTATCAACCCGAGAGTGGAGGATGGCAATGGGGCTCTGCTTAGTCGCTCAGGCATGTCTGACTCTTTGCAGACAATGGGGGCAGGTTTGGAAAAAGGGATGAGTATGTCTAGTCACAAATTATTCCCTCTGATACCTATATTCTCTACGACCACAATTAACTGCCAAATCTGAAAACCAAATGATTTGGTTTCTTTCTAGGCTTCCCTAGTAGCTCAGCTGGTAAAGAATCCACCTACAATGCAGGAGACTCCGGTTCAAATCCTGGGTCAGGAAGAGCTGCTGGAGAACAGATAGGCTACCCACTCTAGTATTCTTGGGCTTCCCTGGTAGCTCAGCTGGTAAAGAATCCGCTGAGATTCGATGTGGGAGATTCGATCTCTGGGGTGGGAAGATCCATGGAGAAGGGAATAGCTACTCACTCCAGTTTTCTGGCCTGGAGAATTCCAGGGACTGTGTAGTCCATGGGGTGGCAAAGAGTCAGACATGATTGAGTGACTTTGACTTTCACTTTTCACTTTAGGCTATAACAAAATGGCAATATCAACAGGGTCTTGTAGTCATGCAGATATTCCACTACTTGAATTCAGAGAACCTGGTAGGTATTTTTCAGTGTGTCTAGCAAGTTACTGTGTTCAAAATGGCAGCATATGTACAAAGAGACTGGTAGCTGTTTGGCCTATGTTACCTAAAATGTTGTTTCACTGCATGGGCTTTTATTTTATCTTATTTTGATGGACCTTTAAGCTCTCGCAAAACCCCAAATTTTTTATTCTTAAGGCCAATGAATTTTTGTGTTTGTTTTACCTCATAACATTTCATGCAAACATGGGCTCAATAAAGGACAGAAATGGTATGGACCAAACAGAAGCAGAAGATATTAAGAAGAGGTGGCAAGAATACACAGAAGAACTATACAAAACAGATCTTCATGACCCAGATAACCACGATGGTGTGATCACTCACCTAGAGCCAGACATCCTGGAATGTGAAGTCAAGTGGGCTTTAGGAAGTATCACTAAGAACAAAGCTAGTGGAGGTGATAGAATTCCAGTTGAGCTATTTCAAATCCTGAAAGATGATGCTGTGAAAGTGCTGCACTCAATATGCCAGCAAATCTGGAAAACTCAGCAGTGGCCACAGGACTGGAAAAGGTCAGTTTTCATTCCAATCTCAAAGAAAGGCAATGCCAAACAATCCTCAGACAACCACTCAATTATACTCATCTCACATGCTAGTAAAGTAATGCTCAAAATTCTCCAAGCCAGGCTTCAGCAATATGTGAACCGTGAACTTCCAGATGTTCAAGCTGGTTTTAGAAAAGGCAAAGGAACCAGAGATCAAATTGCCAACATCTGCTGGATCATGGAAAAGGCAAGAAAGTTCCAGAAAAACATCTATTTCTGCTTTATTGACTATGCCAAAGCCTTTGACTGTGTGGATCACAATAAACTGGAAAATTCTGAAAGAGATAGGAATACCAGACCACCTGACCTGCCTCTTGAGAAACCTATATGCAGGTCAGGAAGCAACAGTTAGAACTGGACATGGAACAACAGACTGGTTCCAAATAGGACAAGGAGTACTTCAAGGCAGTATATTGTCACCCTGCTAATTTAACTTATATGCAGAGTACATCATGAGAAACACTGGGCTGGAAGAAGCACAAGCTGGAATCAAGATTGCCGAGAGAAATATCAATAACCTCAGATATGCAGATGACACCACCCTTATGGCAGAAAGTGAGAAGAACTAAAAAGCCTCTTGATGAAAGTGATGAAAGTGAAAGGGGAGAGTGAAAAAGTTGGCTTCAAGCTCAAATTCAGAAAACTAAGATCATGGCATCTGGTCCCATCACTTCATGGGAAATAGATGGGGAAACAGTGGCAACAATGGCTGACTTTATTTTCTGGGGCTCCAAAATCACTGCAGTTGATGATCACAGCCGTGAAATTAAAAGACGCTTACTCCTTGGAAGGCAAGTTATGACCAACCTAGATAGCATATTAAAAAGCAGAGACATTACTTTGTCAACAAAGGTCCGTCTAGTCAAGGCTAGTCATGGTTTTACTAGTGGTCATGTATGGATGTGACAGTTGGACTATAAAGAAAGCTGAGCACCAAAGAATTGATGCTTTTGAACTGCGGTGTTGGAGAAGACTCTTGAGAGTCCCTTGGACTGCAAGGAGATACAACCAGTCCATCCTAAAGGAGATCAGTCCTGGGTGTTCATTGGAAGGACTGATGTTGAAGCTGAAACTCCAATACTTTGGCCACCTGATGCAAAGAGCTGACTCATTTGAAAAGACCCTGATGTTGGAAAAGATTGAAGGCAGGAGGAGAAGGGGACGACAGAGGATGAGATGGTGGATGGCATCACTGACTCAATGGACATGAGTTTGGGTGAACTCCGGGAGTTGGTGATGGACAGGGAGGCCTGGCGTGCTGCAGTTCATGGACTCGCAAAGAGCTGGACGCGACTGAGCGACTGAACTGAAGTGAACTACCTTATAATGTTTATAAGAGGAGAGACAGACTTCATCTCTTTTTTCTTATTTGAAACTTAGGGTTTACAGTTTGGTAGTTGTTCTATGTAATATGCTTAACTTTGGTGAATATTCATAAGGACCCAAGTAATATCGCTGGTCCTAAGGCACTTAAGGAATTAAATTCTATTTTAAGATTTTCCAGTATTCTCACGGAGACGGCAATGGCACCCCACTCCAATACTCTTGCCTGGAAAATCCCATGGACGGAGGAGCCTGGTTGGCTGCAGTCCATGGGGTCGCTGAGAGTTGGACATGACTCAGTGACTTCACTTTCACTTTTCACTTTCATGCATTGGAGAAGGAAATGGCAACCCACTCCAGTGTTCTTGCCTGGAGAATTCCAGGGATGGTGGAGCCTGGTGGGCTGCCGTCCGTGGGGTCGCACAGAGTTGGACACGACTGAAGCGACTTAGCAGCAGCAGCAGCAGCAGTATTCTCAAGCGGTTGTGCATTGCAAAATAACACTCAAGGAAAAGACGAGACTTTCAAAGACCTGAATTTAAACGTTAATATTGTATTTTCATACTTGCTTCTTCCATCTTTCCTAATAATGCCCTCATCCTTTATCATGGCATATGGATTATGAGAGGATTGTGGGACACAAACCATTGCCATAGGGAGAAGGAGTTACACTTTTGTCAAAAGGTGATACCCTCTTTGGGCTTGACATACTGTGTTTGTTAGTTCTTTGATCCAAGAAGATAGGAAGAGGCTAACTTTTTAAAAGACATAGACTCATTGCCCTTCTTGTGTTTATTATCCAAAACCAGCAGGGAAGACATACTCAAGATGGGAAGAAGCTGCTTCATGCACACTTGTCACAAATTCTTTCTCATCTATTCTCCACTTTTCTGATGGCCGTTCCCCCAATATCCACATGCTCTATGACCACAACTGACTACATCATTTGTGAGGCCCAGCACAGGATGAAAATGTGGGACTCCTTGATAAAAAGTTATTAGGAATTTCAAGATTACAAAAGCAGAGCATTAAACCAAGTGTGGGGTCCTTTGAAGCATGGGGCCCAGTGTGGCTGCACAGGTAGCATGCCCAAGAAACTGATTCTCATTCAGGAAGCCTCTTCCATTACATCTAATTCTTTCATTGTCCTAATGGTCTTCGAGATCTGAGAAATTTAAAGCCCCATACTCAAAGCTAAAATGAGACTGGTCATTGCTTTGACAACTGATAGCAATGGTTGTATTTTCATTTCCTGGAAAAAAGACTAGATAAGGTTTAGAGGCCAAGCAATTTTGCTCATTTGGGGTTTAGAACTCTTGTAATTGTTGCTTGTTATTGATGTCATATGGCTAGATCTGAAGATGGTGGGTGGTGCTCGAGGTGGGGCTTTATCATATAGTCCAAGATGTAGTTCAAGATGCTTGCACCTTCAAAAGGAAAGTCTTCGGGGGAGGAAATTTAGTGTTCTCTACTCTCTTCTTCTACATAGTGGGGTTTTTGAGAATTTTTTAAAATACATTTTTTCATTGTAGTGGATTTGTAATATTATATAAGTAACAGGTGTACACTACAGTGATTCAGAATTTTTAAAGGTTATACTCCATTTATAATTACTATAAAATGTGACTATATCACTTGTTATACAATATAGCATTGTATCTTATTTTATACATAATAATTTGAACCTCTTAATCCCCTATTTTATTGCTTCTCTTTTCGCTCTCCCCACTGGTAACCACTAGTTTACTCTGTTTGCTTCTTTTTTGTTTTATTTACCAGTTTGTTTTCTTTTATATTCCATATATAAGTCATATCAAAAAGTTTACATCTTTGTCTGACTTATTTCCCTTAGTATAATACCCTCCGAGTCCATCCATGTTGCTGCAAATGGCAATAGTTCATTCTTTTTTTATGGTTGAGTGGGCTGCCGTCTATGGGGTCACACAGGGTCGGACACAACTGAAGCCACTTGGCAGCAGCAGCAGCAGTATTCCATTGTATACATATACTACAACTTCTTTATCCATTAATCTGCTGATGGGCACTTAGGTTGCTTCCATGTCTTGGCTAAATAATGCTGCTAGGAATACTACAGTGGACGTACTATATTCCTGATTTCTGCTTTCTCCTAGCCTCTAAAATTCTGTTTAATATGAGCTAAAGTTGTTATTACTGTGAACATTTAATATTCACAGATAAGATAATTTTAGTTAAATTACCCGTTAACACTTTTAAAATTAAAAAGTGATAAAACCTACTGGGTGGTAGAATTTTTTCCTTTGAATGTTTCTTCAGGAAATTCTTTGGAGAAGGTACTTCAAGCTTTGCTGGTCCCATAGTTTTCATCGCAGTTTTAAATTTTTGCATGTCATCTTTTACAGTTGCTTTAAAAATTGACACATACCTAAAATTTAAAAAAAAGCTGTAGCATTTATATCTTTAATAAAAACCATATAAAGTTTTCAAAAAGATATACATTTCTAACTTACATATAGCTATATTCTATATTCTATAATATATATCTATATTCAATGGTGATAGCCATTAAGCATAATTATCTGAGCCCTGTCCATCAGGCTTAGGCAAGCTAGATTAAAGTTTTACTCTAATAAAACAGTGCCAGGATAAAGATGATCATAGTATTTACTTACTACTCTTTGACCATCTGTAGCATTTATAACAGAGAAGGCAATGGCACCCCACTCCAGTACTCTTGCCTGGAAAATCCCATGGATGGAGGAGCCTGGTGGGCTGGAGTCCATGCGGTCTCTGAGAGTAGGACACGACTCAGTGACTTCACTTTCACTTTTCAGTTTCATGCATTGGAGAAGGAAATGGCAACCCACTCCAGTGTTCTTGCCTGGAGAATCCCAGGGACGGGGGAGCCTGGTGGGCTGCCGTCTATGGGGTCATACGGAGTCGGACATGACTGAAGCGACGTAGCAGCAGCCACAGCAGCAGCATTTATAATGATGTAACCTCTCCCATTTCTGATATTGGTAGTGTGTCTCTCCTCTCTCTTTCTTTTGTTCTTTTTCTTTAGGTTATAAGTCTTCTCTAATGTTCATACTTGCCATTTCGATGATTTCTGCACTGATCATTACATATCTCATTATTTGGAGTTTTTTTCTCTTTAAGTTTCTTAAGGTACAATTTTAGCTATTTGACTTTAAACATTTATACTTATACGTGTTTCCTGAGAAATCTGTATCCAGGTCAAGAAGCAACAGTTAGAACCGGACATGGAACAACAGACTGGTTCCAAATTGGGAAAAGAGTATGTCAAGGTTGTATATTGTCACTCTGCTTATTTAACTTATATGCAGAGTACATCATGCAAAATGCTGGGCTGGATGAAGCACAAGCTGGAATCAAGACTGCCAGGAGAAATATCAATAATCTCAGATAAGCAGATGGCAGAAAGCGAAGAATAACTAAAGAGCCTCTTAATGAAAGTGAAAGAGTAAAAAAGCTGGCTTGTATGCGAGACAACAAAAGAGACACAGATGTATAGAACAGTCTTTTGGACTCTGTGGGAGAGGGAGAGGGTGGGATGATTTGGGAGAATGGCACTGAAACGTATAATATCATATATGAAACGTGTTGCCAGCCCAGGTTCAATGCATGATACTGGATGCTTGGGGCTGGTGCACTGGGACGACCCAGCAGGATGGTACAGGGAGGGATGAGGGAGAGGGGTTCAGGATGGGGAACACGTGTATACCTGTGGCGGATACATGTTGATGTATGGCAAAACCAATACAATATTGTAAAGTAATTAACCTCCAATTAAATAAATTTATATATATATAAAAACCCTCAACATTAAAAAAATCATGGCATCTGGTCCCATCACTTCATAGCAAGCAGATGGGGAAACAATGGAAACAGTGAGAGACTTTATTTTGGGGGGGCTCCAAAATCACTGCAGATGGTGACTGCAGCCATGAAATTAAGACGCTTGCTCCTTGGAAGAAAAGCTATGAACAACCTAGACAGCATATTAGAAAGGAATGCATTTGAGTCAGTTCTAATGAGGTGAATGAACCTAGAGCCTATTATACAAAGTGAAGTAAGTCAGAAAGAGATAAATAGTGAACTGTAATACATATATATGGAATCTAGAAAAATGGTACTGAAGAATTTATTTACAGGGCAGCAATGGAGAAACAGACATAGAAAACAGACTTATGGACATGGGGAGAGGGGAGGAGAGGGTGAGATGTATGGAAAATGTAACATGGAAACTTACATTACCATATGTAAAATAGATAGCCAATGGGAATTTGCTGTATGGCTCAGGAAACTCAAACAGGGGCTCTGTATCAATCTAGAGGGGTGAGATGGGAGGGAGGTTCAAAAGGGAGGGGATATATGTATACCTATGGCTGATTCATGTTGAGGTTTGACAGAAAACAACAAAATTCTGTAAAGCAATTATCCTTCAATAAAAAAATCAATAAATTAAAAAAAAAAGCAGAGACATTATTTCACCAACAAAGGTCTGTCTAGTCAAAGCTATGGTTTTTCTAGTAGTCATGTATGGATGTGAGAGTTGGACTATAAAGAAAGCTGAGTGATACTTTTGAACTGTGGTGTTGGAGAAGACTTTTGAGAGTCCCTTGGACTGCATGGAGATTCAGTCACTCCATCCTAAAAGAAATCAGTCCTGAATATCCATTGGAAGGACTGATGCTGAAGCGGAAACTCCAATACTGTGGCCACCTGATGCGAAGAACCGTCTCACTGGAAAAGACCCTGATGCTGAGAAAGATTGAAGGTGGGAAGAGAAGGGGATGACAGAGGAAAAGATGGTTGGATGGCATCACTGACTTGATGGATGCGAGTTTGAGCAAGCTCTGGGAGTTGGTGATGGACAGGGAAGCCTGGTGTGCTGGAGTCTATCGGGTTGCCAAGAGTTGGACAGGACTGAGTGACTGAAATGACTTATCTAATAGAAGCCAAAAATTCCCTCTAGGCATTGCTTCATAGCTGCATAGCACAAATTTTGATATGCTTCCGTTTTCACTCAGCTCAAAAACCTTTTAAATCCCCTTCTGATGTGTTTGTGTTAGAAGTTTGTTTAGATGTGTTATGCTTGATCTCCAAATACTTGGGGATTTTCCAGATATCTCTCTGATTTCTAATTAATTTCTATCATGGTTAAAAAAATATAGCTTGTAAACTTTCAATCCTTTAAAGTTTTCTGACACTTGTTTTATGGCACAAAGCACAGTCTATCTTGGTAAATGTTCTATATACACTGGAAAAGGAAGTGTACACTGCCGCTGTTGGCTGGACTGTTCTATAACTGACAGGACGAACAGGTTGGATATTATTTTCAAGGGTTCTAATAATCATTGAAAGAGAGATGTTGAAATTTCTGATTACAACTGTGGATTTATTTAATTCTGTCAGCTTTTGCTTCATGTATTTTGAAGCTCTATTAGTAGGTGCACGGCCTTTAGAATTAGCATACTTCTTGAAAAACTGATCACTTCATTATTAGAAAGTAATACTCTTTAGCCCTCTTAAAATTCTATAGTCTAAAATCTACTCTGATATTTATATAACCAATCCAGTATTCCTTTAATTTATGATAATACAGTATTTGTCTATTCTTTGACTTTTTTCTTGTGTCTTTATTTTTTAAGGGGGTTTTCTTATGGAGAACATAGAATTTTTATCCTTTCTAACAGTTTTGTAATTGTTTGGACTATTGACATTTAATGTGATTTTTAAAAATGTGTTTGTATTTAAAATTTCCGTCTTGCTATTGTTTTCTACATATCCCATTGCTGGTTCTTCCTTATTTTGTGCTGTCTTATCTTTTATTTTTATTTTGTAGAAGTTCTAAGGTTTACAATATATATGTTTACCTCATCACAGTCTACCTTCAAGTATTATTATACTACAAGTATTATTATACTACAGGATATAAGAACCTCACAAAAGCATACTTGCTTCTACCCCTTCCCCATCTTTATCCTAGGGTTCTATGAGTGTTATAAAATCTGTAATTCATTGTGGTTATTTTCCCCTTAAAAAGCTAAGTATATTGTAAAGAAATTTAAAAAGAAAAAAAACAACTAACATTTACCCATCTGTGTGCCTGTGTGTATGCTCAGTTGGGTCCGACTCTTTGTGACCCTATGGGCTGTAGCCTACCAGGCTCCTCTGTCCATGGAATTCTCCAGGCAAGAATACTGGAGTGGGCTGGCATTTCCTCCTACAGGGAATTTTCCTGACCCAGGGATCAAATTCTTGTCTCCTGCAACACCTGCACTGGCAGGTGGATTCTTTTACCATTGAGCTGCCTGGGAAGCCATATTTACCATTTTATGTAATCTTTATGTCATTGTGTAAATCCAAATTTCCAGCTCATACCACTTTCTTGTGCATTATGGACTTTTAAATTGGCTTCCTGTGTTTTCTGATGAAATATTTGCTGACCTTCCTTCTTCCTCTATATACAATGTTTCTTTTTTCCTTGGCTGTTTTTAGTATTTTTCTCTTTATTACTGGTTTTAGGAAATTTTATGTTAATTGCCCTTGGAATGGTTTCCCTCTTCTCTTCTTACTCCTCTTCCTTTTCCTTCTTGGGGTTCATAATGATTCTTTGATATGTGGACTTAAAGATCTCATTCATTTTATAAAAATTTTGACCACTATTCAAATAGTTCTTCTATATCTCTCTACTCTCCTTCTGGGATCCTAATTAGACTTGTGTTAGGTTGCTTGATGCGGTCAACAGCTCACTGATTCTGTTTTCCTTTTCAGTTATTTTCCCTCTCATATTCATTTTGTGTTATTAGTATGTCTTTAAATCCAAAAATATTTTCTTCAGTGTCATAGCTATTATCCCCATTCAGTATATTATTTTCATAGACATAGTATTATTTATGTATTCAACTTAGATTTTTTTTAATCCTTCTGTCTTGCTCATGTTTTCATCTGCATTTGGAACACATGAAAATATTTTAAATAGTGGTTTTAATGTTCTTGTCTACTAATTCTCTCACTGATATCGTTTGTCTGTTTGTATTGACTGATTTTTCTCTTGGTTATATACATTTCTGGGACTAGAAACTTTTTTTTACTTCTGAATATACCACTCAATCCCCTGTATCTTAGGAGATTCACTCTGGTTGGTGGGAACATAAACTTTATCTGGCTCTGCTGCTTTCTGTTGGTTATTTCTCTGGCCTCGGTAGTTTCATCATACATGTGGACTGACAACCAAAGACATCAGGAAAATCCTCCTGTATACTTCCATAATTTTCTATCTATGCACTTCTCTCCTCTACAGTACTCTGTGCCATGAACTATGGTTTGACCCCCTCAAATTCTAAATCCTGTCACTTTAACTCAGTGAAACCGCTGAATTTTGTTTTAATTTCTCTTTCCTGAACTTTTGTCTGGAGATTTTCTCCAGGGAGAATATTGGGACAATTGTAGGCCTTGTTTCCCTTCACTTAGAGATGACTGTTCTGTGCTGCCTATTGTTCAGTGTCTAAAAAACCATTGTTTTACATATACTTTCCTGGTGTTTTAGTTACTTAAGGTGAGAGGGTAAATTCCATTCTTGACTGGAAGCAGAAATTCAGCTACACCACTTTTAGTAACTTGTATTCTCATCTTACTATGTAGATAAGTTTGTGTGGAGAAACATTAAATTTTTTCTTGCTTTTAGAAGACCTTCCTCAATCTTGAACTCAATGGCTAGGAATTAATTACAGTCCAAAATGAATGAGCACATTAGATACCTTCAAGAAATAATGTTCAATCCAAACCTGTGCCTTCAAATTCCCATGGAAACTGGAATTAGCATATATGATCTCTTGACTAATCACCTTTTTTGAGGTACAAAGGAGTGTGTATACTCACCTTTTTAAACATTGCATCTTGTTATTCATTCCCACTATTTCGTATGTGAACTGAAAGCTTACCATGTCATAGAAAACAAGATATTTTATTCTATATAACTTTATTTTTCCAAATTACAAATTTTTAAACGATGAAACTAATATAATGGTATATGTCAATTATATCTCAATAACACAATAAAGATCTATTAATAGGTTCCCTTAACCTCAATTTTCCAAAAAATTTTATATCTCTATGTATGAATTGTAACTTGATTTTAACTTGATAATGTGATTTCTTTTCATAATTAATATATGTAAAGCTTACACTTTTTTTTGAATGAAAGGTTTTTTCAATGCTATAGTGCTTTACAATTTTCAAATCATGTGAGTTTCACCCACATTTCATATAATTCCATAACAACCCTTTTGCCTCACCCTTGTATTCCCCTTCTCCCTCCCCCCCAACCCCCCACTGGTAACCACTAGTTTGTTCTTTTTATCTGTGAATCTGCTTCTTTTTTGTTTTCACTAGTTTGTTGTATTTTTTAGACTCTACATTCAAGTGACGTCACAGTATTTGTCTTTCTCTGACTTAAGAATAATGCTCTCCAAATCCATACATGTTGCTGTAAATGGCAAAATTCCATGCTTTTTTATAAATGAGTAGCAATCCATTGCATGTATATGTGTGTATGTACATACACACACATCTTCTTTATCCCTTCAGCTATTCATGAACACTGAGCTTGTTTCCATTACACTTTCAACAGTTGCATTTTATTCCATTTTCTAGATGGTTTTATTGTAAAGATCTAGGGGTGACTCAGACAACTGGTGCTACTTTTTAGTTTTTATTAGATGTGGGCTATAGATTTTTCTAAAACTAAAGTTGCCATATTCAGTAAACATACCATACTTACTTTCTTGCCAACAGTCATGATATATTTGGTCATATTAAGTCTTTAGATAAACATTTCCATGGCAATTTATTTGAAATCGACCAAAAGTTGGTACAATCTGATGATGTTTCATTGAGTTGTTGTTGTTGTTGTTGTTGTTTTTTATCCTACTCGACTAGATGAACATCTGGTTAACTACTGCTATATGCTTATTTGTTTTAAAATTTCAGGTCAATATTATTACAGCACTTCTTAATCGTGTAGAACTTTAGATTGCTCATAGCTCACAGTTCAACTGGAAGAGGGTGTCCTTCATCCCACTTTGATTTCATATATCCATTTTCTAAATTCTCATTTAGCATCTGCATCTCTCATTAGGGTTTTCAACGATGTATGGTTTTATTGTTAACCAACACTTTAATGTTTATCTTTCAGTTCCCCAAGGAGACTGGAATCTCTGAGGTAAGCGAGATCAGGTACCGTCAATTGTGGTTTCCCCAAGGAATCTGCCTCTTTGTGAAAGCTGAACAATCATCTTCAAGACTTGCAAAGAGCTGCAGTGAACTTTCTTGAAAGTGGGTATATAACTCAGTGATGCAAAGAGTCATAGCTTAATATATTTCTTTCTTAGCAAGAATTCTTACTACTACTAAGTGGATTGGGTAAGGGTGATTGTGTTACTGTGAGGGCAATTTGTGTTACAGTGGAGGGAGAGAATTGGTTGAAAGTTTTATTATGCTCTGTTTTTTATAAATTAGTGTCTTGCAAGCACATCTTGTCAAATTAAAAACTCTTCTTGGTTGTTGCTGGCAGTGTAGGTTGAATTTACCCTAACACAAAGAGTTCTTTGGCATCACATTTGGATGCCTTCTATTCATCTTTTTCCTACTTATTTCTTCAGAGTAAACCAAGGAGTTTGAGCTGTCACTGCAACATTACCCAAGGGTGATATTATACATTTGCTAACTAAATAAAGATTCTTCCTATAAAAGTTCTTGAAAAAGCCACCTAGACACAGTAAAGCTTTTTAAATTTACCAATAAACAAAACACCTATTTAATAAACTATCTTAACATTCAAATTCAGGATTCTATGAAAAATATAATCTGCCAGTGGGTTACAGAGGAGCTTTTATCTTGTACAATATACAGGAATTTTCGATTAAAACTCCATTCAGCAATAGTTAACTTGAACACTTCTCATAAACTCTGAAACTGTACCAAATCATACTTTGAATTCCTATTTCCAATCTCTACTAGATTTTGAGAAGTTAATGGAAAACAAAATAGGTATTGGTCTGGTTAAAAAAAGATACTCAGGCTTAAAAATGAAGGATCTGTCTACTTGTTGAAGATGTTAGGCACTCCAAGTAATTACTAAAAAAGAAAATTGACAATTAAGATCTGAAAGACCTTAAAGATTATCCAGTTCATGTAATTTGTTTTACAGATCAGAAAACAAATTTTTAATAATGTATTCGAGATCACAAAACCAATCAGTTTCAGAGCCTAATGTTTTGTTTTTAGCCCAGTGCTCTTTCAGTGTAGTTTTGACTTGGAACAAGAAAAAGGAAAAAGGTAAAGCTGCAAAATCCTAGAAGGAATGAGATTTTCCCTATTCTTTACCTTCTTTTGTCCCCAGGTGTGTAACTGACACGTTTACTGTGTGGTACCTTTTTGAAAATTTGGGGAACTAAAGGGGTCTTAACACCTATATAAAAATCTTAACTCCATCACATATTTTGGGGTCTCTGCCAATCCATTCTTCTTCAAAAGAAGACCTTAGGCACTATCTTGTGCATTTGTTTTATCAATCAAAAAAAAAAAAAGAGAGAGGCTCAGAAACAAATAGAAATTTATATTTGACAATACTCTTGGGGGAAAATGGGTATTATCTTTCTTTAGAGAAAGCAGTGGTGTAGTCAGAAACAAAACAGTGAATTCCTGAAACAAGATATCAAGTATCCTAACGCAGGATAATAGAATTGTGACTTCTCTTTTTTCAACACTAAGATATTTCAGGCTATGTTGCATACCACATCACACATATACAATTAAATTACAAACAATTACACACGTATGAACAAGAGGCTGACATAAGAAAATGGCCCTCTCACAGCACTGGACCACCCTCTCTCTGAATTATGAGCAGCTAAATACTTATATTTCGCAACTTCTTTAAGAAGCTCTCACCCAAGACTACTTCACTGAGATAAAAATAATGTAATCTCGTTTTGAAAGTCATACGATGCTTACTTAATCCTGAAATGGAACAATTCTTCTCCATTCTTGTTTCAAGTGATAATCGTTGCTTACCCACATACCTAGGAGGCTGTGGAGGCTCCTTCCAGTCACTGGGTATGAGGTTATAAATGCTCTCAGAAGGGCCCGTTGGATCCATGGCCACCATATGAGTACTGAAAACTACTTAGCTTTTTTCTCACGATAGCAATATCTCCATCCCTTTCTTCACAGCTTGTCCTTTCCTCTCCTACCCTCTTGCCTTCTCAAGGAACGAACGTTTCTTTCACGCAATTCCCCCGCGACCTCTTCGAGTCCTCTCTTGGCAAGAAAGTAAACACCCCTTCTACGACTCTGGGCTCGCTTAGCGTTGTTGACGGCACGACTGCCGTGGAAACAGTAACTAGGCAACGAGGATGGTGGCGTTGCCATCTAGTTTTCCAAACTTTCCTTTCGCAAGGGCTCCTTTTCTGTCAGAGAAGCTCAACGTGAAAACCACAGTTTATATGTACCTTTGGGAGTAAAGGGGTGGAAAATGGCGTCCCCTTAAAAATGTTGCTCTTTTCAGTGTATTTGGGAAAAAAAGATAAATTCTACCACAGACTGACGGGAAACTGTGCCGCTGTGCAGGCGTCACACAATTCTCTCGTCCACAGGCGTGAACCCTCTGGGGCGGGGCGAGCTACTGAGGCCACGCTGACGCACGTCCGACGTGACGAACAGGACGAGGGAGGGAGGGGCCTAGGATCGAGTGGGTGAGGCGCAGGACAAGTCGCTTACCAGGTACTGGGCAGCTCGGCGGTGGGCGTGGCGCGCGAACGCGGAGGCCAGCCCCTGCGCAGGCGCAGAGGCCGCTGCGCGGGTTGGGGCGAGGTGGACCTCACGAGGCCTGGGACCTGGGCTGTGGGCCATCAGGGGCCGGAGTCTGAGGTGCGGGACTGTGTCCCGAGGCAGCGCTGGCGGCTCCGGAAGCTCTTTCCCATTTCCTTTCCTTTCCCCCCGTCTTCTCAGTGTGATTTCCTTGGTGAGTTATTTGAGGAGAAAGGGAAACTGTAGAATCAGTCCGTTCCCATCGCATGCCCTTTTCCGGTCCGTGCCTTCCCCTGTGCGCTGCTGGGCGGTGATCCCAGCAATCTGTCCGCTCCCGCCTTCCCGGCCGCTTGCGTCCCGCGCTCAGCCGTGCGGCCACCGGTGCGAGCTCTCAGGACCGCTCCCCTCGGCTACCTGTCTCCCTTACTCTCGCGCCTCGCTGCTTCTCCCCCTGTTTACCTCTTTATCGGGCCCCTCCTCTTAGGGGTTGACTTTGTTTTCTAAGCAAGCAGCCTAAACCAGAAGAATCGTTTTAAACGGGCCTTTGAATTTTGTGCTCCTCCCCCCCCTTTTTTTTTTTCTGGCGTCCCTTTTTGAAAATAGTCTTGGGAGCGGTTTTATTCCGTTTGATCCGTGTGGTCTTCCGTGAACCCACTGATTCCCATATTGTCTGCTGTAAGACTCTCATTTAGCAGCCTTTGCCATCCAGAGGTTCTGAAAGACATTTTGGCAATATGGTTCTGACCAACCTTACAGAAGCCAGTCTGCCCAAAGGGAATAAGGATGCTTGACGATAAGAGGCCAGGTTTAGGCCTGTCACTGCCAGGGTGCCCGGTGGTGGAGACAAAGCAGCATGGTAGCTTGGTTGACTTAAAAGTTTATTGGCTCTGCCTTCTGAGATGGTCCGTGCTCTGTCTGTGGAGTTTTGTTTCTCACTAAATAAATCCAGTTCTTACTTAAAACAAAGTTTGCCGAATGTGTAGGTGTTTATCATCTTGGGCTCTTGGTGAATTTCAGTAGATAAGAATAAACTTAGTGTTTTCTTATCCAGTTGGTCAGGTTTCTATTTTTTTTTTTATCCCAGGCGTTTAACAAACATTTTATTTCAGATGAATGGCGCCTTGGGGTTGGTGGTTCTGTTCTTCACATCAGATTTTCTGTTTCCAAAATATTTGTATGTATATGCCACTTTGCCCTTTTCCTTTCCACTTTGAGTATTTCATGGTTTTGGTAATTTTTGCTTAGCTTGTGTAGAGAATAATTCTGTTCTCTATATGTGCTAAGATTTGAACCGAGGACTTGAAATGATAATAGTTAGCCAAATGGACAGTCCTTGGCCAAAGTTTATAACATTTCTAATTAGAAGGAACACTTAAGGACTCTTTATGTTTATCAGTTCCTGAAAGAGTCAATAGAGCAAAGCATGATTTCTCTAGGTAGTAAGTACCCACTGGCCTCAGCTAGTCTTGACTTTCTGTTGTTACTGAATACAGTAATTTCACTGATGTCAGTATATTTATTATGGTCTAAAAAATACCGAACAGAATTTAAAGTCTCACTGTAGTGTATTTAGTATGCAGTCTAGGGAAGTCGTTAAATCATTTGGAAAGGAACTTTTTTCCCCTTTAGGTACTGGTCTGTAATTCTTGGCTTCTGAAAGCATGTTTACAAAGAATACGTTCCTGATTTTTATAATTCACTCAAAATGGCAGTTCTGTTCAAGGAAATGCTATGTTCAGTATGTCCACAGAGAATTAGTGTTGGTGTGCCATCAGAGGTAGTGAACCTTTTCTGTAAACGGCTAGATAATAAATATTTTAGGGCTTGGCAGGCCAGATGTATTCTTTTGAAACTACTTAAGCATTACCATTATAGCTGCAAAACAACCAAAGACAATACTTAAGAAATGGGGAAAAAAGAAATGAATGAGCAAAGTTTTTTTCCCCGTGAAAGGTAATTTACAAAAACAGGGGTGAGCTACATTTGGCCTGGGGGTTATAGTTTGCATAGACACCTTATATGAATGGTTGTGCATACAAATTAGTTGTTTGTTTGTTTGTTTGTTTTACTAAGGATTTTTTCAGTCTACTTAGATGAGTAAAATGGTCAGAGGTGGGAGTAGAAATAGGACAACTGGGAGGAAAATAAACCCTTTCTAAAGACGTCGTCTTCACAATATTTTTCTAAGTTATAGAATTACAAAGAGTACTTAATCATTTGAATTAGATATTCAAGACCTTTAAGAGAATATTTAATAGCAAAAGACTAACAACAGAAAAGGCTTAGTTGGCTTTGATTCTAAGATAAAGGCAAAGAAGAGTGGTGAATTTGAAAAATGCTTTGATTTGCCCTGTGATTACCACGTGGCGCTGAAGTGTGGGCCCTCCACTGTGCTGTTTCAGTCAGCTAAGTAACTGGAGGGCTTGTTTAGAGGATTTTTACATATTAAAAGCAAACCTTCTAACCTTGTGCTGGTTAGTTTATATCCTACTATATTTGCATTTTTTCTTATTACTTATGGGAAAACAACATTGCTGTAAAAATGCAGCAATTTTTAAGAATAAAACCTTAGAATATCTTTCTTCATAAAATAGTGGACTAGATTTAGTCATTCTTAGAAATTTAAATAGAAATTGTATTAAAACAGGATGACAGGATGACAAGTATAATCATTGCACAAATATTTTCGAAAGTTCATTGAACTGTAGCCAGTTCTTATAGTGAAAGCAAATATTTTAAATGGGTGACAAATGCTAAATCATTTTCACTAAATAGATTTTGAAAGTTTACCAGAAGTATTGAAAACTAGGTAATTTTATAATGGAATTGGAATTTTCTGGACTATTTTGGAAGTAAAAATTGATGCACTTATAATTTCAATTAGTAATCATCTAGGATAAGCATAGGAAAATATCACTGTCAATACTTGGTAAAAGGTAATATGTATTTCTGGTTTAAAAATGTAACTTTGTTAGCATTCTTAGAAAATAATTTAAAAATGTGTTAAAAGTGGTTTCTGTTCTTTCTTTCCCTTGAAGTCTATATTCAGTTTTGATCAGCTTGCCATAGTAAAATTGTTAAAATTAATACCTCGAGGTCACACAGTATTTAATACGGACATGTGGACATTCTGTTTCTGTTTTTTAAAGTTCTTGTTGTGACACTGACACGTCACTACCTTTTCATTTGTCTCTGACAAGGTCTTTTATGTCCAGGAAGTATCTACTGGAACTAGTGGATCAAAAAACTACACTATAAGCGACCAGTAAGAAAACCTGTTTAAAAATTATTAATGTGTAATGGAGTGGTATACATCTTCCATCCCCTGAGGAATTAGAGAGTTTACTAAAATAATTCTGTGTAGAACTTGGCTCTACACCAATTATTTGCAAACATCAATGATTCAGTAAAACCTGAGTACTTTAAGGTCAAGAGATTTGGTCTTTAAGTACTGGTTTTGTTTCTTGACTCTTATGTGATTGACTCTCATTTTAATTTGAAATAGTTCTGTTCTTTGGCTGAAGAAAAATTGCCTATTCATGACCCCCTTTACTGAAAAACATATTAAAAAATAAGTAAATGAAAAACACCTTATAATATGGCTTTGAATCATAAAGGAACATGATTTGCAGTCGGTCCTCACTTTTCACAAGTTCTCTATTTGTGAATTCTACTTGCTAAAATGTATTTATAACCCCAAACTAATGCTTACAACACTTCTGCAGTACTCATGGCCACATGCACAGTGGTGAAAAATTTCCGTCATGAGATATGCATGTTTCAAGTTGGGGTCAAGTAAGGTGATGCTCTGCCTTCTTGTTTCAGCTCCTACTATAAACAAGGGTCTTTTTTGAATTCTATTTAAGGGCCACATTTTTTGCATTTTTGTGCTTCCGGTAGCTGGTTTTGTTTAAAATGGCCCCCAAGCAGAGGGCTGAAGTGCTTCCTTGTGTTCCTAAGGCAGTGAGGCCACCATGTGCCTTACAGAGAAAATGTGTGTGTTAGATAAGTTTTCTTCAGGCATGTGTTAAAGTCTGAGTTTAGCGGTAATGAATCATTATGTATATATTAAATAAGATGCCTTTAGGCAGAAACACACATAAAACATTATGTATTGATCAGTTGGCAAAAATATTGCAACCAGAGGCTCACAAGAACCTAGGAACAGTGTTTCCCCCAGAAGCAGTGGTTCAGTGTTCACTAATTCGTATTCATGGTGACTTCATAGACTTAACTACCATGAATAATGAGAACTGACTCTATTACCTCTTAAGTAAAAATTCAGTTTCCAGATAAAAGTTATATGCCATGGGCATTATTCCATGTTCTCTTGCTGTTTGGTTGGCCTACAGTGGATGTTGAAACCCTAAAATTAGTTTGTGGCTGAATGTTACAAAACAAAATTTAGTATGTAACTTCTTTAATTTTCTTTAAAATGATAATATTTGTTACATGTTAGAGCACTTTATAAGCTAGTGTCAGGAAGATTTTTATGGTGAAATAATATTGATACTGAATTGATAAATTGAACTGTCACAATTTTCTACTTTGAATTCGTATAAAACAAAGAAGAGTAAGGTTACAAAGGATAAGGTGAAGTTAACATGCATTAACGCTTGTTAGTCTTTTGCTTTTAATGGAGTCGGCGTTAAGCATTGTAGCAACCAACCTAAAATGGAAAAGATCAGATAAAAAGTTTAGTGTCTATAAAAACAAACCAGCTACTCAGGTAATACACAATTATTACCAATACAGATATCAGAAATTTCTGCATTGGGAACTAAAAATGATGATACTCTGTGGTATTATAAGTAAAAGCTATCTGAATAGGAGGTTAAGCAGGCTGCTTAATATAGTGTCCTCAAAATAATTAGTGTTAAAGAATAGGACCAGAATAAAAGTAGTTTAATAAAAGAAATTGCTGATGGGGTTCAAGTGTACAGTTCTCTGACCCTTTGTTTACTTCAGGGAAAGGATTAACCTGTGCCCAAGGTGATGGCACCCCATTCCAGTACTCTTGCCTGGAAAATCCCATGGACAGAGGAGCCTGGTAGGCTGCGGTCCAGGGGGTCTCGAAGAGTTGGACACGACTGAGCGACTTCCCTTTCACTTTTCACTTTCATGCATTGGAGAAGGAAATGGCAACCCACTCCAGTGTTCTTGCCTGGAGAATCCCAGGGACGGAGGAGCCTGGTGGGCTGCCATCTATGGGGTCACACAGAGTCGGACACGACTTAGCAGCAGCAACATTGATGAGTGCCCCTTGTTTTCTCTGAAGGTGTATAAACAAGGGCTTCCCTGGTGGCTCAGATGGTAAAGAATCCACCTCCAATGCAAGAGACCTGGGTTCAATCCCTGGGTCAGGAAATTCCCCTGGAGAAGGGAACGGCTACCCACTCTTTAATATTCTTCCCTGAAGAATTCCATGGACAGAGGAGCCTGGTGGGCTACAGTCCATAGAGTTGCAAAAAGCCAGACACAACTGAGTGACTAACACAGACTAACACTAGCCCCTTATTTTCTCTGAAGGTTTATAAACAAACCAAACTATGGGGAAAAAAAAAAAGCCTAGTTTTGTGTCTAGATATTCTGATTCAATTTATATGTTTTTAGTCTTTTATCACTGAGTGACAGTGATTAATATTATTATATAAATGAATATTCTTATGTGCCTATCACCATGCTATATGCTTTGAATTTATTATAAATCATTTAAATAGCCAAGAGGTACCCATGTGTGGCAGATACTTTATTTGCACTTTTTATAGTCGATATTACATCCAAATCATGATTCAGATGGATAAACAATCTAAAAGAATAACTCAGATACTTATTTCATACTTTTCAGTCCACTGATTTCTTTCCATCTGATCACTGAACGTACAGTTAAATCATTAAAATTTTAAGTGTCATTGTGTAAACTTACATTTATCATTTTGTTATAGTATCTTGTATATTGCTTGATGGCAGAAATTCAGTACTGTTTAGTAAAATCTTATCGTAAGATACACATATTGGAAAATAGTATCTTAATCTTTCAATAATAGCTTTAGGGAACCATGGTCAGTTTATTTTTCTGTACTTAAAAAATTCCAATTGGACATTTTAACAATAGACTATATATGGAATTTTATGATACGGTATACAGTTATGATTAACTTCAAATTTTTTCCATTATAGACTCCACTTTTTGCAAAGACTGAGTTTGCCTCAGCATCCACAAACTCTTCACCTCACATTGGTTCCTGTGTGTTTTCCGTTTGCAAGTCAGTGGGAGTTAAGCATATACCAGCTGAAAAGCCAAATAAGGAAATGCATCCCTTCTCCCAGCAGTTCTAAGTTAACTTGTAAGTTAAATTCAGTGTAAGCTGAAAATGGTTTAAATGTTTTATCAGAGAACACAGCTGGAGTAGCATGGATGATCGGAGTAGTAAATAACGGAAAGTTTTCAGAACATGTCTAAACACACCATCTAACGTTTTAATAGTTGCCTATTGGTTGTACCACAGAATATATGAAAAGTCTCACTACATGCCTGTAAAGTTACTCTAATCACTTTAAATAAATATCGTAGCAGTTATTAAATTCTACTTTACATATGACTAAACGTCTCAACCTGTCTGGCACACATCTGGTGTTTTAATGGTGAGTGTATTTCCAAAGACAGGGATCTGATCAGTAGGGGGAATTACAGAGCTTCTCCAGATGGCAGCATGAGTTTGTCGTCTTATCAATGGAAACATTCCTGAGGGTTTTTTTGCTGTCACTCTGGAGTCTGGGATTTGAGTTGTGTCTCCACTGGTGATGTTTATAGTTAGAAATGAAAGTGATGGTCCGAGTCAGAGGAAGTTATAGATCTGTAGCCTTTGAGTTTGCTGTCAATTATCCATTTTTCTTAAACATTTACATAATGTTATATCTTTCACTAACTTTTTTTTAAGCTAGTGAAAAACGTAAGCATGATTTTTAACAGTATGCATGTAAAAGGCATGTAAGAAAGAAAAGGTCATACCTTTGATCTATAGTTTGGAAAATTCTTTAGCATTGAATAAGCAGATATTTTATTCTGGTTTCTTGTTGTGAATTCTTTGACTAAGAAATTTATGAGTAACATGATAGTCTATCAACATGTTCATATAACTAACGAGAAATATACAGACTATTCAGCTTTTTGAATTGCAAGTATATAGCATCCCAGCTCCAAGTAATCCTTATTTACTTGGGTTACAAACCATGAGACAATTTTCATTATAGGAAAAGAAATAGTAATTTGATTTAGTATCTTTCTTAAAATATCTATGATACAACATTCTCGGAATAAAGTTTCTTTTGCTCATAGTTACAAATTGTTAAAGTTTTGATTACTCACTGTCTTGAGACTTGAAAAGATTACTGAAAAGATAATATATAATATATGAGAATTTAGGTTTGGATACTTTTTTAATGCCATATAAAATTCAGAAGAATTTTAAGTTTATGTATTGTGGGCATGATTCTACTTAATCCTATTGGTATGTTAAGCCCACTGAAATTAGTAACCAAATGTCTTTCTTTGTCTTTATGTTTTGAAAAGGGCCAAAGCCAGTTTTTCTGTTGGCTTGGGCAGCAAAGTGAAAAGAGAATGCTCCACTTTAAGCGATGTCAGCATCTGAAACAGATAACTCAGAAATGCTTGTCTCGCATCCACGTGAAAACAGATAAACATCCACAGCTATTTCTTTCAAGAACCTTTGCGCTTGCGGAATTAAGGAAATCATGGCATTCCATCTACTCTCTTGTTGGAGACAAAAATATTATCCTGATGGGACCTCCTGGTGCTGGGAAAACAACAGTAGGCAGAATAATAGGCCAGAAACTGGGTTGTTGTGTCATCGATGTGGATGATGATATCCTTGAAAAAACCTGGAATATGAGTGTGTCTGAAAAATTGCAGGATGTTGGTAATGAGCAATTTTTAGAAGAGGAAGGAAAAGCCGTGTTAAACTTCTCTGCATCTGGAAGTGTGATTTCCCTTACTGGGTCCAACCCAATGCATGATGCTAGCATGTGGCATCTAAAGAAAAATGGAATAATTGTTTATCTGGATGTGCCTCTACTAGATATAGTCAGTCGTCTAAAATTAATGAAAACAGATAGGATTGTAGGTCAGAATTCTGGAACCTCTATGAAAGACTTACTTAAATTTAGAAGACAGTACTATAAGAAGTGGTACGATACTCGTGTTTTTTGTGAAAGTGGGGCTTCCCCGGAGGAGGTAGCCAACAAAGTGCTGAGTGCAGTTAAAAGATACCAAGATGTGGATTCAGAAACATTCATTTCCACAAGACACATTTGGCCTAAAGACTGTGAACAGAAAGTTCCAACAAAATTCTTTAGTGGAGCTGTGATTGAGGGGTTAGCTTCTGACGGTGGACTTTTTGTTCCTGAGAAGGAGTTTCCAAAGTTAAACTGTGGGGAGTGGAAAAGCCTGGTAGGAGCAACATACATAGAAAGAGCACAGATACTTCTGGAAAAATGTATACATCCTGCTGACATACCTGCTGCCAGGCTGGGAGAGATGATTGAAACTGCTTATGGGGAAAACTTTGCCTGCTCAAAAATCGCCCCTGTCAGGCACCTGTCAGGCAACCAGTTCATCCTGGAGTTGTTTCATGGACCAACGGGATCATTTAAAGATCTGTCTTTACAGCTCATGCCCCATCTTTTTGCACACTGTATTCCACCAAGTTGCAATTTTATGATACTTGTAGCCACCTCAGGAGACACTGGAAGTGCAGTCTTAAATGGCTTTAGTCGTCTTAATAAGAATGACAAGCAGAGAATAGCCGTGGCCACATTTTTTCCTGAAGACGGAGTCAGTGATTTTCAAAAAGCACAAATAATTGGCAGTCAGAATGAAAATGGATGGGCAGTAGGTGTCAAGTCAGATTTTGATTTCTGCCAGACATCTATAAAAAGAATTTTTCAAGATTCTGATTTTACTGGCTTTCTTGCTGTGGAATATGGAACCGTCTTAAGTTCAGCTAACTCCATAAACTGGGGCCGACTGCTTCCCCAAGTAGTTTATCATGCTTCTGCATACCTTGATCTCGTTAGCCAAGGATTTATTTCTTTTGGAAGCCCAGTTGATGTGTGTATTCCCACAGGAAACTTTGGTAACATTTTAGCAGCAGTGTATGCCAAAACCATGGGAGTCCCTATTCGAAAATTTATCTGTGCTTCTAATCAGAACCATGTTTTGACTGATTTTATAAAAACAGGACATTATGATATAAGGGAAAGAAAACTAGCAAAGACCTTTTCACCAGCAATCGATATCCTCAAATCTTCAAACCTGGAACGACATTTACACCTGATGGCTAATAAAGATGGACAGTTAATGAGAAGACTGTTTAATCAATTAGAAGAGGAGCATCACTTCCAGATAGAGAAGATCCTAGTTGAGAAACTTCAGCAGGATTTCGTGGCTGACTGGTGCTCCGAGGGAGAGTGCCTGGCAGCTATTCACTCCACCTACAACACTTCGGGGTACATTTTGGACCCACATACTGCTGTTGCGAAAGTAGTTGCAGACAGAATGCAAGACAAAACTTGCCCAGTGATTGTATCCTCTACAGCTCATTACTCCAAGTTTGCACCTGCTATCATGCAGGCTTTAAAGATCAGAGAAATCAACCAGACTTCATCAAGTCAAGTTTACTTACTAAGTTCATACAATGCCTTACCTCCACCGCATGAGGCTTTATTAGAGAGAACAAAACAGCAAGAGAAGATGGAGCACCAGGTATGTGCAGCTGATGTGAATGTCCTGAAGAATTACGTGGAAAAACTTGCACAAAATCAATTCATATGAAAGTTTTCTGAGTAAAAGAAAAAAAATTCTGGTAAAAAGCATGCAGTAATAAATCACAAAAGTTGATTTTGAGTACAAGTAACATTTTGTTTTTTATGCAAATATGTCTGTCTGTATATAGATCTGTTATCTTTTGGAATTTCAGTAGCCTCATCTCTAGGTCTGTCCATTGTCCCTACACATGCTTCTTGGATCCTTAATCTAGAAGTGACGGAAAGTAGCATAACGCATGGACCTTTGGGCTGTGTTCTGTACCCATGCGGGATATATTGGTTTCTCTTCCCTCATCCCCACTTTTAAATGGACCAAAATGTCTGGTACTCTATCTGACACTTAAAATATTTCAGCATAGTTGTTACATAGTATATCTGTAACCATTATTAGTTGTTTATTGACTAGAAAGATAATTTACACTCTAATGGTTAACTTATTTAGAAGTAGTAAGCTCATCTATTAAGAAATGGCTGGCATTTTTGACTCTCTTCAAATTCCATTTTGGACTATAATTAATTAAGTGGATCCTATACCATCCGGATTAGATACGTGTTCCAGCCTTCACTCCCCTTGGGATATGTATAGTTAAGGTGATGTAGTTTGAAAATCAAGACACAAGATTTAAATCTAGGATGTGATCATCAACAGAACTACCTAGTAGTAGATACAGAAATAAAATCACATATCTGTTTCAAGAGAAAAGCTTTCCAAAATTCAGAGTATTTGAATAGTCTTAAGTATGGTTATAGTTATAGCAGTTTTCTTATATTATTTGGACTTCATTCCTATGTAATTTGTCTATTGTCTTTTTTCTCAGTGAACATTGTCTTTTTTGGCAGCTAAAACCACATGCAATTGATTCACATATTTAGTGTTTTCTTCTTTGTAGTAACAATGCATTATAATCATGGTTTACATTTGTGAATTTCTTGGATGTTTTATTTCTGAATTGAAAGATTTGTCACTGAAAGGACCTGTTAGTGTAATGGACTACTCTCAACCACAAGATGGCATTCCTAACATAATTTGACTTTGCTGATAATACTCGGCTTCATTTTCTGGGAGAACTCCCTCCATAAAGAAACATATTGCAGGTTGTCAAGAAAAAAATTGTAAAAGTTTAATGAGCAGAAATGATTTGTTTAAAAATTTAAAAAATTAAACTATGGTAACTTTGGATCTCCAGCTTCTAAAAAGTACATTCTAAAACCCAAAATTTGAAAACCAAGAAACAGAAAATAATGGAGGATTCAAAGTTCACTTACTCATGTGTGTCTTAGTTATTTTATCATTTGCTTTTAAGGATAAGTGTTTCAGTAACCAGTATGTTTAGAAAATACATGTAAATTTTCCTGTGTGTATGAGAATGCACTATTTTTCTGAAAGTGGGAGGGACAGTTTTGTTTGTTTTTAAAAGACATGAGTTATGCCCACGAGACTATAGTGAAGGAGACAACGTGTAAAATTGAATCAGGTTCAACACAGAAGAGTTACTGCAAGACAGTTTATGAGTAAGTAAAAAGTAAAGGATACAGTCAAGAGCTGTCGGATTACCATGGCCCAATTAGAAAAGGTGTCACAGAAGACACAGAAGCTGCTGGGAGTCCTGAAGGATGGCAAGATTTTCTAGGTGAGAAGGAAGGGGAAGTACATTCTAGGTAGACAAGGGAAATAGGTACAGTGAGTTGTTCAAGAGAGCACATTCCTTTATCTCCAGTTTGTTTGGTCTCTTCTTTCATGCTTTCACTTTTTCGCAATACCAAGTCTAGCCCTTCCCTCTCAGCTAATGACCTTGCCTCAGTCAAGAGGAAATAAGCCATCAGTGAAGACATGGCTTCCTGTCACCAAGTGTCTGAATCTGCTGTACTGTTTTCTCCTCACCTGCTCCCCCTGGATTGGATTGGGTGATATTCCTGCAGGTGTGTCTCGGCTTCTGTTCCTGTCGGAATACTCCCGTCGCTTGCTTCATCCGCTCCCTCCTCTAGTGCTGCTTCAGCTTCTCCCTTCTGACGGGACCTGCCTTTCTATACCATTCAGATGCTCTCTCTTCACATCTTAAAAAGTATAAGAGCAGAACAAGTCAACATCCACATTCCCCCACCGTCTACTCTTATTTATGTTCCGTTCAAGACCAAGCCGCTTCGAAAACAGTTGTCTACGTGTGTGGTCTCCACTTTCTTGCCTCTCATGTTCTCCAGAACGTGTAAAGTACGGGTACTGTTCGGGGAGGAATAATAAAACAGAAACACACGTGCTGCTCTCCACTTTGCTTTCAGAGTAGAACATGCCTCGTGTTCGACACCTGTTGTGGCTCCTATTTGATTACATTCGCTTCTCTCCCTTAGAAGTAACCACTATCCTAAATTTTCTCCTTATCATTTCTTTATTTATATGTGCAGTTTTGCCTCTTTTTAAATTTTATGTAAATGGAATCATACTATACATACTTTTCCATGACTTTGTTTTATTCAATAATTTAAAAATTTAACCATGCAGATGACAGACAGAAGGCAGAGTTCATTCATTTTAATTACTGTATAATATTCTATAGAATGAATGCCACAATTTATCCATTTATGTTAGTGGACATTTAAATGGTCTAATATTTATCTGTACTTGTATCCAATAGGTATACTGTTTCATAAAATTTGTATTGAAAGCTAGTGAAAATGAACTTCTAAACATCTGTGATTCTTTCTAATGGTATATAAAAATATATTTCATATCTTAGTTGTATTAAAATGTGGTTTGTTTATATGAAAAATTATCAGTTCTTGAGCAATGGTTGTAATTTCTTCCTTCTCCAATCTTTGAAATTATTTTACAATGTCAAAAATATGGTGAATTTGTAAGATTTTTTAGAAAAAAGATGAGATTTTTAATTGGATATCAATGAAAATAGTAAGTTTTTCATCAAAATAGAGTTTAGAAGGTAATAAATTGTTCTGTTTGAAGTTTTTGTTAGATTTTAATAGCAATTCACTCACCAAAACAATCATGGCAAATACTGTTTCTCTCAATCCATTAGATCATTTAAAACATGTTCTAAGTCAAACTACTTAAAGCATTAAGAAAAAAAAGTAGCTGTTTTTACATGAGCCTCAAACTCATGGGAACATAAATAATAGAGTTTTGTGCAGAAAGATGATTAAAGCCTGATGATTAAAGCCTGTGTATGAAATAGTTACTGGTGTGGGCCCTGTCTGTGTACTCCAGCCACTCTTTGAAACTTTAAAAACAAATAGCCTCCTTTAAAATCAGAGGTAGAATAAGCTCCTCTGGTTCAAAGAAAGCAAAGCCAAGCAAATTGTCAGTGTCATGGAGAAGGGACCTATGAAACACAGGAAGCCAGACCAACATCATGTACAGCAGTTCTCTTGCTCAGTTGGCAAGATTTAGACCAGAGGCCTGTATCAAAAAGTTGTTTGCTTCCTACAGAAGGTGTATTTCTCAGTTCAGCTATTTTTCTATCTAAACTCTTTATTGCTGTATAAGTTCTTGGGTCTTTCTTTATTTCAGTGGTGGTAACAATTGTCTTGAGCTGAGGTTCCATGTTCAGCTGTGGCGCTACTTGTTCAGTTATTATCATAGACTTTATTGGGATTGTAATGGCCTATACAATGCAGGGTTGCTAATGGCAGGTTTAGTTTCACTTACAAATATTAGGAGGGTTTGTAATTTTAAATTACTTAAATCCACAAGGGGCTATCTTAAATCAATTCTTAAATTTGGTGATGGAGCCCTGAAGTTATTTGTTTTGAATTTTATTTCTAAGGCTCAAATCAAATAGCTGAAGTTTTCAGAAAATAATTTTACTTGCTCTTGATGCTACCTTTTTTTCTGGAACTCTCTCCAATTTGTTTGAGATTTTAAATATAATTGGCTGACATAATATTAGGAAAAGGAGTATGTCAAGGCTGTATATTGTCACCCTCCTTATTAACTTATGTGCAGAGTATGTCACGAAAAACTCTGGACTGGAAGAAGCACAAGCTGGAATCAAGATTGCCAGGAGAAATATCAAGAACCTCAGATGTGCAGATGACACCACCCTTATAGCAGAAAGTGAAGAAGAATTAAAGAGCCTCTTGATGAAAGTGAAAGAGGAGAGTGAAAAATTTTGCTTAAAGCTCAACATTCAGAAAACTAAGATCATGGCATCCAGTCCCATCACTTCATGGCAAATAGATGGGGAAACAGTGGCTGACTTTATTTTTGGGGGCTCCAAGATCACTGCAGATGGTGACTGCAGCCATGAAATTAAAAGACGCTTACTCCTTGGAAGGAAAGCTATGACCAACCTAGACAGCATATTAAAAAGCGGAGACATTACTTTGTCAACAAAGGTCCATCTAGTCAAGGCTATGGTTTTTCCAGTAGTCATGTATGGTTGTGAGAGTTGGACTATAAAGAAAGCTGAGTGCTGAAGAATTGATGCTTTTGAACTGTGGTGCTGGAGAAGACTTGAGTGTCCCTTGGACTGCAAGGAGATCCAGCCAGTCCATCCTAAAGGAGATCAGTCCTGGGTGTTCATTGGAAGGACTGATGTTGAAGCTGAAACTCCAATACTTTGGCCACCTGATGTGAAGAACTGACTCATTTGAAAAGACCCTGATGCTGGGAAAGATTGAGGGCGGGAGGAGAAGGGGACAACAGAGGATGAGATGGTTGGATGGCATCACTGACTATGGACCTGAGTCAGTGAACTCCGAGAGTTGGTGATGGACAGGGAGGCCTGGCGTGCTGCGGTTCATGGAGTCGCAAAGAGTCGGACACGACTGACGGAACTGACTGACATAATACTTAAACAACTGCCAAATCAACATGGGTCATTACCAGAAAATACATCATTTCTTGTAAATTTCACATCTGTGTAGGGTTCTTCTCTTAAAGTCATGTAACTTAATCTTAAAAGATCTGAATAGCATATTTATTCACAGTATTCTGTATATTTTCCAGAAAAAGAGTCATCAGGTCAAAAAGTACCCCCTCTTCCTTCAGTGTTGTAGCCTACTGTGAAGAAATACTGAACATCTTTCTCTTGAGAAAAGTTAACTAAAAGTTAACTATTAATAGTATAACTATTTTACTGGCAGCAGAAAGAAAGAAAATATTAGTTTAAATTGGGTCAAGAGCATAAAATTTCTACTGGCGAAAAGTGATACCAAAAAAAAAAGTCATACTGAAATGAAACAAAATTTTAGGGAGAAAACAAAGCTAAAATATCCTTTGAAATATGCAGGTCATTCTTGTCAAAGAGGGAAAAATCACGTGTAGGAGCTTTGTAATTTGTAAAATGATTACAAATTGTTTGATTTCTCCCAAGGCCTCAGAAAGGGAGGGAGTGCCTAGATGTGGTCTCCAGAGTGAGAGGTCCAGAAATTAAATTTTGTTCATGTACACAAAGTTGCACAGATTTAGAGATTTTATTTTCTACTAATCACACATATGAGTTAATATAAACTAAAATGTACATTTTTTGATTTATAATTGTTGATACGTTTTTCCGGTGACCACAGATTTGGTCTTTTCTACCCAAGATTCTTCATCCCTTACATGAAGATATCTAGGAGACTGTAGTTCATTTGGCAAATATGAAGTCAAACCACAGAGAGAAGGATAGTTTTCAGGGATATTTCACTCACAATTATCTGATTTATTCAACAACATAGAATACCTCTTGAGTAAACAATATTCTTCCCTGTTTGACTCAAGGTGATTCTTCTCTGAACAGTGCTAATATATACTGCCAACTTTGATCTTTGGATCATTACTCTGCAAGATCACACACTTTGGGTGAATATGCACCTTTTTCAGATTTGTTACAAAGCAAAAAATTCAGAGTCTCAATCCCTGAGAAGCTTATGGGGAACTAAGGTAAGTAATTCAACTTACTACCAGAGCATACAGTAAATACAATCATCAGGACCAGACAGAAACATGGTGTACCCTGAGAAAGCTAAGATATTTGGTTAGATATTTGGTTCCCATTCAAATTGATGTTCTCTAAGTATGTGTTGCTGAAGCTGAAACTCCAGTACTTTGGCCACCTCATGCGAAGAGTTAACTCATTGGAAAAGACTGATGCTGGCAGGGATTGGTGGCAGGAGGAGAAGGGGACGACAGAGGATGAGATGGCTGGATGGCATCACTGATTCGATGGACGTGAGTCAGTGAACTCCGAGAGTTGCTGATGGACAGGGAGGCCTGGCGTGCTGCGATTCATGGGGTTGCAAAGAGTCAGACACGACTGAGCGAATGAACTGAACTGAACTGAACTGAAGTATGTGTTGCACTTTTCTTTTGGAACATGACTACAGTTTTCTCACAAACCCCCACACCACAAGCACACTGTGGGGAAGGACAGAGAGGGACACCTTCTGGCAGAGGTCTCCTATGCTGTCCTAAGCAGCTCAGCTCTGGCAAAGAGAAGCAAGTGAAAGTTGCTCAGTTGTATCCAACTCTGCGACCCCATGGACAAACCTTACTAGCAAAACAAAAACATGGAAACTAACCAAACATCCTCTTTGAAAGGCAGTTTAGAAACCCTTTATTGCTATTCAAGCATATTCTTGGGTCTTCTCACCTTCTAATTCCTAAAAGCTTGTTGCTATTCAAGCATATTCTTGGGTCTTCTCACCTTCTAATTCCTAGAAGCTTGTTGCAGTAATCCTAAGAGCCAATGGTATTGAGAAACACTATCTTCTCTTCCCGCAATATTCCTGTGTGTATGTGCTCAGTCATGTCTAACTCCTTGCAACCCCAGGGACTGTCGCCCACCAGGCTCCTCTGTCCATGGGATTTCTCAGGCAAGAATACTAGGGTGGGTTGCTGTTTCCTTCTCCAGGGGATCTTCCCGACCCAGGGATTGAACCCGTGTCTCTTGTGTCTCCGGCATTGCACGTGGACTCTTTACTGCTGAGTCACCAAGGAAGCCCTGCAGTGTTCCTAACAACAGGTAAATCTTTTTGAAGACTGGTGCCCTGGACCACTGGCAGGCTCTTCCCTAATCCACTTCAGGCCTTGGTCATGTTTTAGACCTGGGGCTATGGGATGGAAGTGAAAAAGATGTAGAAATCAGACTGAGGGATCAAAGAAGGCATTCTAGAGGATAGGCTCACACGTGAGTCCAAGTTTAAAGGTTAGGTGGAGGCTCAAACATGAGTCAAAGTTTAAAGGTTAGGTGACAGTTGACATAGGTGGATTGGGTGGGGAGTGCTGGATGTATCACTCAACTTTCCTGGAACAAAATGTGTATGTATGGGTTTGTGAAGATGAAGCTAGAAAATCAGGCATGATCCATGAGTTTTCATGTGTCTGAAAGCTAAGAGATATCACTATGGTAACATAAGTTTACTTGCCATAAACTTACGGTAAGTAGAATACCATAATCAACACTTGATTTAGAAAGATGGTGCTGGCAATTGCGTGGGGTGGATGGAAGGGATTAGACTCACAGACCTAAGACTCATTAGGAGGCCCGAGCATGGACTGCAGTGGTGGAACCTAAAGGAGTGAGCAGTTTCCAGAAATACTTAGGACATTGCTTCATAGGATTTGATGACAGATTAAAGGAGGGGGCATGAAGAAGGGTTTATAAGCTAGTTGGATGGTTTTACTGTTCACAGAAATCAAGAATTTCTGTGCAGAATTGGTGATGAATAGAGTGGAGAGGAGCTGGTGATGGTTTTCCTCATCTCACTGGACATTTAATTTTCACTCTAATATTCCATCACATCTTAGTCTCCAAATCCTCATTAAAGAAGAGAAAATAAGCTAACTCACTTACTAATGGAAGCATGTGGAGATTTGAAGTTTACCTCCAAACAAATGCATCTCTATTTCTCCCCTGACTCCCAAACCTGTCTTGCTCTTCTTTCCTCCTATCTTTTCTTTTCATGTTCTACTAAAAACATTCCTAAATCCTACCCATCTGTTTGTTAGCATTTTCAATTTGCAAATCAGAATTTATTTCATTTAAATTATCCCCTGAGCAACCACCATTCTTGTTCATTTAGCCTTAGCATTTATATGTTCTGGAGTTGATTCACTAAAATGCTGTCTTGCTTTATTATAAACATTTATTATTTAAAAATTTAATTATAATTTTTTTTACAAGTGTAAATTCTTTGATATCTGATAGAGTATCAGTACATTACTGTCTAAAGGATGAAGTCTTAGTTAATTGAATTCTTGGTATACTTCATTCACCTCATTCTGATAATGGACAATGAAACATACCACAATAAATGATTGAATTCTAAGCTTGTTGGGCAGCCTTTTTCATGTAATGTAACATTTTGTCTTGTAGTCATTTCCTAAGTTACATAGCATTATAGGATATTTCAGTTTCTTTGTGGGTACCATTTTTTAAAATCTCTAATTTTATTTTATTATTATTATTATTATTATTATTTTGGTGGCACCATGCAGCATGCAGGATCTTAGCTCCCAGACCAGGGATCAAACTCATGCTCTGGCACTGGAAGTGCTGAGTCCTAACCACTGGACCACCAGGGAAGTCCCTGTGGGTACCATTTTTGTTTAATATCTACTCACAAATTTTTTGTTTGTTTCCTAGGGTAGAGTGTCACAGGAAATGATTTCCCTTTAAAAGGAGTTATCTTAGTGTTTTGGTTATCACAAAAGATGACAGAAATCTAATAGATGGCTGAAAGATTCCCATGAAATTTGTACTCTAAATGGACACGGAACAGAGCCATGTCTCCACTTCTCCGTGTCTCAGTGCTGCCTATGCTCACATGTCATGATCTCCACTTCCAATAGCAAGAGAACTAGGCATTAGACATTTGTTTAACTCTTAGGGTACTTAAGCTTACATTTAAAAGATATTTTTATTAGAATATCAGTGAGTACTTTTCTCATCTGTACAGGCATCTCTTTTTAAATCTATTTCTTAATCTCTTAATCTTAAAATTGGTATATATTTGTTACAGCGATCTAATAAAATGATGTGTGTGAGATTTTTTAAGGTATACATTATTCTTAGAGTGCCATTTTTTAAAAAAAGACATCAAAAACCAGGAACTTCCCTGGTGGTCCAGGGTTAGGACTCTGAGCTTTCATTGCCATGGGCCTGGCTTCAATCCCTAGTCCAAGAACTAAGATCCCAGAAGCTGTGTGGTGTGCTTATAAAAACTAAAAACAACTCTTAGGGTGCTATTACTGATACTGTCTTAAATTTTGAGATAACTAAGAAAAATACTGATTTTTTTTTTTTTCAGTAGTAGTTTTCTTTCCTGAGAATGATTTAATGTATTCATGAAGAATCCCTGCAATCCTTCTAGGTTGATTTCTGAAATGAATGCCAGTTTTTGACACTGAAATAGAAAAGGACAAGATGATCTTAATGCACACTTTTGTTTCAAACAATGTTTGTTTGTTTATTTGTTTTGTCCCAAATAGTTCCTGAATGGTATCTGTGTCTCATGATGTCAGTGATGTGGAATGACCTGGACGTTATATCCAGAAATTGTTTCAATCAATCTTTGGTTTGATTTAGCACTGATTAAGACTTAAAAGATGCTTGCTCCTTGGAAGAAAATCTATGACAAACCTAGACAGCATATTAAAAAGCAGAGACATTACTTTGTTGACAAAGGTCCATCTAGTCAAAGCTATGGTTTTTCCAGTAGTCATGTCTGGATGTGAGAGTTGGACCATAACGAAAGCTGAGCATCAAAGAATTGATGCTTTTGAACTGTGGTATTGGAGAAGACTCTTGAGAGTCCCTTAGTCTGCAAGAAAATCAAACCAGTCCATCCTAAGGGAAATCAGTCCTGAATATTCATTGGAAGGACTGATGCTGAAGCTGAAGCTCCAATACTTTGGCCACCTGATGTGAAGAACTGACTTATTGGAAAAGACCCTGATGCTGGGAAAGATTGAAGGCGGGAGGAGAAGGGGACAACAGAGGATGAGATTGTTGGAGGGCATCACCGACTCAATGGACATGAGTTTGAGCAAGCTCTGGGAATTAGTGATGGACAAGGAAGCCTGGTGTACAGAAGTCCATGGGGTCACAAAGAGTCAGACATGACTGAGCAACTTAACTGAATTGAACATCTTCTCAAATGGGCTTCCCAGGTGGCTTAGTGGTAAAGAATCCACCTGTCAATGCAGGAGATGCAGGAGACATGGGTTCAGTCTCTAGGTTGAGAAGATCCCCTGGAGAATGAAATGGCAACTCACTCTAGTATTTTTGCCTGGAAAATCCCATGGACAGAGGAGCCTGATGGGCTAGAGTCCAGTGGGTTGCAAAGAGTTGGACACAACTGAACAACATGCATCTTCTCAGCTTCCTTTTTGTTAAGAGTTAAAGAAATGAAAGAAAAAAAATTGCAAGAGGACGTGGAGAAGTGCTTTACCAATGCTATGGAGGGGGATTTATTAATTATAATGATTTGATTCATCTCTTTTCTCTCCTTCAATGGGGAAATGAGAGATCTCCTGGTGGGACGACCAGAATGATACACTTCGCTATTTCTTTGCAAAGCCAAAATGATCTATTAAAAGCCGAGGTTGTATCAAGTCCAGAATTAACCTCACTGACAAAAAAGGGGAATCCACAATCAATAGAATCATAGGCTTTTGATGAGAGCGTTATGTCAATCATTAGAACTGTCACCTCCATTTTCTTGTGTGGCTGCTGCTGCTGCTGCTGCTAAGTCACTTCAGTCGTGTCCGACTCTGTGCGACCCCATAGACGGCAGCTCACCAGGCTCCCCTGTCCCTGGGATTCTCCAGGCAAGAACACTGGAGTGGGTTGCCGTTTCCTTCTCCAATACATGAAAGTGAAAAGTGAAAGTGAAGTCGCTCAGTCGTATCTGACTCTTAGCGATCTCATGGACTGCAGCCTACCAGGCTCCTCTGTCCATAGGATTTTCCAGGCAAGAGTACTGGAGTGGGGTGCCATTGCCTTCTCCTCTTGTGTGGCTGGTAAGCTCTAATTCCATAATTTAAAGGTTTACTTGCATCTTACCATCTTTATAATATCCCAGAGGTAGAAAACCTTTCCATATGCTTTATAGAGGCAGTTCTGGAACTAGATCACCTGTATCCAGGCCCTGGTTCCAACACCAGCTATAAGATCCTGGGAAAGTTACTCTATATTCCTGTGCCTTGGCTTCTTATCTGGAACATATGGATTAAATACCTGCCTGGTTGGGTTGTGAGAACAATATGCAACAGTCCTACAAAAGTGAAAAGTTGCTCAGTAGTGTCTGACTCTTTTCAACCTCATGGACTATACAGTCCATGGAATTCTCCAGGCCATAATACTGGAATGAGTAGCCTTTCCCTTCTCCAGGGATCTCTCCAATGTTTAAGTAGAAGCTTTTATTTAGGTGGGGGGAAAAATGACAATTTGTCATTTGCAAGTCTGGGCCAAAACAGTAGACTCTCACTTTCCTTTTCACCAACTAAAATTAGTTTTTGGCAACGAGATTCAGGGTTATTGACTCTGAAGCTGCTGGCAGTTTAAGTTTTTAATCTATCCAAATTCTTACAGTTCAGAGAACAGAAAAACCCAGTTTCTCCTCTTATAAACTTAATCCAATGTGAACACAAGCTTTCAAGGTTCGTTCAGGGATGCTAATTATTTTTGTGTTCAGTTTTTCCATTATGAGGCCCTTCTTGGATGTCAGTGAGCAGGATTAAACCCCAGGAGCATGTGAGGCCGCCCTAAAATGCCTCATTGTCTTTCAGCCTTTCTGGGTCACTCAGTATTTGATTATCCAGACTAACTGTGGGCAAGGAAAGCGTGAATAATCAAATTGTACAGACAAGCATTTGTACTTTATTTTGGCTGACGACTTCATCCTTCTTCTCAAAACTTTTTTCCAAAAGAGCTAAGAAGGAAAGTAGAAGCTTTGTTTCCTGTTTTTGCTCTATTTCCTCTGCCCTTTCAAAGAAGTATTGACAAATGACAAGTTGTCTTCCTCCCAAGAGTCCCCTTCCTTCTGCCGTAAAGAAGCGGTATCAACAATCTATCTAGGTAGTCATTCCCTGAGAAGGTGAACTTGCCTGTTTCTAGAACTTTCTGGTATAAAAAAGGAAGACAGAACTTGAGCCTGAACTCGGCTTCTGGCTTTTTCTTGATCATTTTCCAACAATCTTAAAGGCTATTTTCTTTTTTCCATTACAGGATTTTTGGCATCTCAGAAGTAATAATGGAAATAAACATTTAACAGATGGTCCCAGCAGCTTCCCTGACATACACGCATAGCACAAAAGGGAAGCATGTATAATAGAGTTGATTAGATCTTACTTTAATTTATTTTATTTCTTATAGGATATTCTCCTGGTCACATTTTCCTCTTTTTTGGATATGCCTTTTATTACTGTGGTCCCTTACACACAATTTCTGAATTGTTTCTCAAGGTCAAGACCCTGTACCTCCCTCAGCCGCCTTCTGCACCACAGAGAAATGTCTACCTTAGCGTCAGCACAAATGGCTTTCCCCCAGCAACTCTGCAGAGGTTCTGCAGGAAAACTTAGGAAGTATTCCCTAAACTGCATCAGGTTCATAACCCCTGGTTATGAAACCAGGGGTCACAGGGTGGAAGTAAGCCAAGGAAATATTAACAATAAGGGGAAGAAAAAAAAGAATTGAAAGAATATATTAAGTGTTTTCCACTGATAAGTGGGGTGGGGAACACCTAGGGTAAAAATGTCAGCCTCAGGTTAGAGGGATGGCAAATAGTCCTGGTGAACCCATCTGTGTTTTCATATTCACACGAAACTCTGTGGGGCCCTTTCCTGAAAGCTGGGGAGAGATCACTAATCTGTTTAATGAACAGAGCAGAAGCAGGGGTCTTGAGGGGCTGAGAACAAACCCAGCTCACTTTTCTGCTTAAAGATATGTCCTGGCAACCCTCTGAGTGAAATGAAGTCGCTCAGTCGTGTCTGACTTTTTGCGACCCATGGACTGTAGCCTACCAGGCTCCTCCATCCATGGAATTTTCCAGGCAAGAATGCTGGAGTGGGGTGCCATTTCCTTCTCCAGGAGATTTTCCTGATCCAGGGATTGAACCCAATCTCCTGCCTTGTAGGCAGACACTTTACTGTCTGAGCTACCAGGGAAGTCCCTCTGAGAGGAGTCTGTAATTCACCATTGCGACACCTAGTGGCTGGCAGCCATGTCTGCATCAGCAACATACACATTTATAAAATGTTATTTTTGATGTTTTAAAATGGAAAAAACTTACCTTGAGCTGCAAGATCACGGTTTAACCACTGGAGCCAGTTGTATTTAATCATTGACTTGAAAGTTACATTCCTTAGGATTCTTTGATAAGATGTGCAGAAGCAGGTAAACAGAAATATCAAATCCTTGGCAAGGTCCATTACAATATAGTATCAGTCATATGGGCTAGTGAAATGAGTGAGAAACTGTCCCCTTACTTTCACAGCTTGATAAGAGGAAGGAAACAGAAAGTCAACCCAAATCAAACCTTCCCATCTGGAAAGTAAAGAGGCAAGTGTGCTAAAGAAAGGCTAAGTTTTGTAGATCTTGATAGTGGTGACCTTGCTTGGGCCTTTCAGATTTTTCCTTCAACTCTCTTTGTTTAAGTGTTAAATATTCTTACATGTTATGGGGTGATGTGCAATACTGGCTGAACATTTCTAACTCACTCATCTAGTGAATACATTTAGACCTATAATAGGCTTAATACAATACTGGAGAAAATGAAGAGGAATCAAATTTTCAATCAGGTGCGAGTTTTCTATCATCTTCCACTCTCAATGGTAGAGGCAGCGGCTCGTTCAGCGAAATGAGGTGATTTAGCGTTCATAGGATGCTCACAATATTAATATTATCCTCCCTTTTTTACTGTGCCATAATTTATTAAACCAATTTTCTTTTGTTGGACATTTAGTATGCATATTTGGCCACAGCGAGCAGCATGTGGGATCTTAGTTCCCTGCCCAGGTTTGCACCCATGCCCCTGTAGTAGAAGCACAAAGTGTTAGCCACTGGACTACTGGGGAAGTGCCCCAGTTTAAAATATTCCGACTGTTGCAAATAACCCTTTAATAAGCTTCTTTGTGCATAATCCTTTGTACCCAGCACTGATACTTTGTTTTAAAAATTATAATGAAATACTTAAAACATATAAAATGCACAAATCATTTTTAAAAATACCTGTGTACCCACGATTTGATCTTTACCAATATAGTTGGAGCCTCCATGCATTCTTCTCCATCCTGTCTCTTTTCTTAGCCCAATGTAACCTTGTCTTGATGTCAGTGTGTAACACTCTTCCATATTCTTTTAGGCTTTCCCTACATAGTATGTATCTCTAAGCCACACATATATTAACTAGTTAATGTAACCTTCTCTGATTGCAAAGTTAATACACCCTTAGTGTGGAAAGGTTAGCAAGATAATGAGGTGTAAAGAGAAGTATAAATAAGAATTCAAGCAAAATTGTTGCCCTAAACACAACACTATAAATACCATTGTTAGTATTCTGATCCATTTTGCTCCTCTTATTACATACGTCACAAAATCAACTGGGTCCAAAACAATTGCTTTAAAATGAATGGAGCTTCCCTGGTGGTCCGGTGGTTAAGACTGCTCTTCTACTACAGTGGGTACAGGTTCAATTCCTGGTCGGGGAACTAAGATTCTCCTTGCCGTTCAGTGTGGCATAAATAAAAACAAAATAAAATAAAATTGATGTGGCTGTTTCATTTACAAGGTGCTTTTGTTTCCCATGGGCTTCCCTTGTGGCTCAGCTGGTAAAGAATCCGCCTGCCATGCGAGAGACCTGGGCTGATCCCTGGGTTGGGAAGATCCCCTGGAGAAGGGAAAGGCTACCCACTCAGTATTCTGGCCTGGAGAATTCCGTGGACTGCATAGTCCATGGGGTCGCCAAGAGTCGGACACGACGGAGCGACTTTCACTTTCACTTTGTTTCCCATCTCACTCACTGACTTCCCTGTGAGGTCAGTGATGTATTTTCATCTCCATTTTTGAGATGAGGAACAGAGGTCCTGAGAGATGAATCAGTATCTCAAGATCTCTCAGCTCTCAAGTGAAGGAATCAGGACTCATATCTGGATCTTTGGATTCAGAGTCCAGTGGCTTTTCTGTTGAAATATCCTAGGGTCACCACCATTCTCCCTCACTGAAGTCCCCAAAAGTAAGTGGTGGCCCTTCCTTCTCATTCTGTCTCCTTGCCTTCTCACTACCTCGTTTCAATTTAAGTGCCAGCTGGCATCTTTATTTTAAATCAATTTTGCCTGTGTGTAAAAGTTGACTGGGGAGAAGAAATACAGTGTCATTTACCTTAGAGGCCACATTTTTTTAAAAAATTATTTTTAATTGAAGAACAATTGCTTTACAATATTGCATCGGCTTCTGCCACACATCACCACGAGTCAGCCCTAGGTATACCTAAGTCCTCTCCCTCTTGAACCTCCCTTCCACCTCCCACCCCTCTAGGTTGTTACAGAGCCCTGGTTTGAGTCACACAGCAAATCAGAGGTGACATCTTTAAGAAACGGTCCTGGTTTTCAGCTGTTGCTGCTCTGACTCACCTTTCTTCCAAGCTAAGGCCTGTATCCTGAGTAGAGGCATGGCTTTAACTTGATGATGTCACAAAGGTCCACGCTTCCAAAATGTGCTTAAACTGTTTCTGTGTAGTAGAATCTCTCTCCACAGACATGAGCTTCTGGGAGCAAATAAATTGGCAAAAAAAGTAGGGGGGTGGGGTGGGAGGTGGCAATTTCCATTAAGATGACTCTAGATTTGGCCTAAGTTGGAATGTTAATTTTGCCAGAAGTTTCCACAGAAATACTGATGATCAAAACATTATCTTTTTTTTTTTTGCTGTGTGGTGGTTTAGTCATTAAGTTGTGTCCAACCCTTGCAACTCCATGGACTAGACTGCCAGGCTCCTCTGTCCCTGGGATTCTCAAGGCAAGAATACTAGAGTGGATTGCCATTTCCTTCTCCAGGGAATCTTCCCGACCTAGGAATCAAACCTGGATCTCCTGCATTGCAGGCAGATTCTTTACCGACTGAACTATATTCTTTTCGAGTGGTTAACAAAAGGACGCAGTGAAGCTCTTTTATGTATCTTTTCAGCTGCTCTTCTTTTTACTTTCATTGAGGATGTCTGCAAACATTATGATTCATCTGTCTATTCCTGCAGCACTGCCAACCTTCTCTTTTACTAGAGAAATTCTAGCCACCAACTAGAGCATCTCTAGCATGGGTGGTGTGAGGAAGACTTTGGAAATTCTTAACTGTTTTCTGGTGGTGTCTGTTTTATTACATTGCTCATGCACAGAAGCTGAAGATGTTACATCATCACCCATCACCGTCATTATAACACGGTCAGACAGTACAGTGTAACTACCATATTCCTGGTGCTATCTTTTGCAGATGAGGAAACGGAGGCTCAGGGTGGTTAATCAAGTAGCTTGAGTTCACCTTGTTAGTAAGAGACAGAATCGGATTTTGAATGCAGGTCTGTCTGAAATCAAAGTCTGAGTTCTTTAAGAGCGGTTTGCTTATGGAACTTCTCTAGTAGTCCACTGGTTAAGACTCTGCAATTCCAATGCAGGGTCTTGGGTTCAATCCCTGGTCAGGGAACTAAGATCCCGCATGCCACACAGCACAGCCAAAAAAAAAAAAGTGGTCCATTCATGGAGAGCTTCTGTCACTTATGAACTATGTACTCTAAGTTATGCAGAGGTGACAACACCTGCCTGTTACTGGAGTTTCCAGTTCAATGGAAAGGAAAAAGACTGACACAGAAACAACTGCAGTGCAAACCCAGAATGTGAACTGCTATTAAGAAGGACTAGCAATACGTCGTGTGAGCCTAGGGGAAGATTAACTCATATTGAAGGAAAGATGAACTCATTTGGGGGAAATGAGGGATTAGAGGAGGGTCTTGAAAAGATATAACTTCATCAGGTGTCACTACAGAGTAGTTCCCATGAAGACACGGTTACAAATGTAGGTCTAATGTTGTAAGAGTGTGTCATTGGGATTTGATAATTATTAAGTGGCTACTGCTAGCCCCTTGGTCTGTCCTATATCATTCAGCTTTAAATACAGCAGGGATTGGTTCTCACCTTCGATCAAATCCTACTGTGATTAGAAACAAGAGAGCCGACTAAGGACATTGAAGGCAGCCAGCAGGAAAGCTGTGTCTGGCAGCTTGGGGGAGGTGGGGGCACATGGCAGGGATTACTGAGGCTTATCGCACCCCAGCTGCTCTGGGAAGCCCCTGCCACTCCCTCCCCACAGCCAGGCTTCCATTGCTGGCTTCCCCTTTGTAACTTATTTTTCTATTTAAAAGGACACTTGATTGACGTTCATGTTATCCTGGTAGCTGTAGAAAATATAAAAGAAATGTATATGGCAAATACCACCTTCACTGTGTCACCTCCACAGTCTGGACCAGAGCCTGGCACACAATGCTTGGTGAAAAAAATGTCAAGGGACACTTACTGCATGAAGGTCCGTTTGGTGGGAATGGAAGGATGTGCTGGCCAGCGTTGACATAAGGAGAGATGGAAAAGTCTTGGATGAATTGGATGTGTTTCACCGTCTTGCCTAGGGCAGCCTGGTGTGAGTTATTTGTAGGGATGGGAGTGTCAGACCCTGTATCAATACCTAGCTGTCCCAGGGGAGTGGGCATCTCATATACAGAACCCTTTCATCTGCCCAGGCCTCTCTGCTTCAGAAGGTTAGGGGTCTGGAAGGCCTACCTGTCTGTCCGAGGAGAAACCAAGGTTCTAGAATGCTGCTGAGTTTAATGCAAAATGATACCAAGAAGAGAACTTAAGGTGACTCAGAGTCTAAAATTGTATTGTGCAATCAGCCAGGGTGCCAGGCTCCCAGGTAAGCTGGCTGGACTGGGAAAGACTAGGGTTGAGGAATGCTGGCCTCTACTCTCCACACACCCACACTGCTCTCATTTCCAAACAGATTGTCGGCAGAAACACAGTGCTCATCTTCAACGAGGTCTACTGAGGAGACATAACACTGAAAGCCTCTGAGTACTGAAGGAACTGAAGAACTATCTGCTCCCCATGAACGCACTCACCACACTGAAACCATGGGCCATCTTCCCAGAAGGAGCTCCTCCAATTTTTGTGGTCCTAGGTCACAAAGCTTGGGTGGTGGCTGAACCTGAACTGAATGGTAGGCAGTTGACCATGTTGGCCCAGGAGACAGCGTCCCCGGGGTGTAAGGATGTGATGCAATGATGATGTCAAACGCCACCCCACGCCCCCACCATTTCCGTGTTTCTTTCAGTGAGGCAAGGGGTCTCTTGGGTCTCCTGATGGGCTCGGCTGCCCAGATGCAAAATCTTTGAGCCCAGGACTGTCCGTCTTTCCCAGGGTGCCACCTTCAGCCACCTGCTCCATGGTGACTGGGTGCCCCGGGAAGCTCACGGGTGCCTGAGCCTGTTTGTGACTGTTTGGTGGACACTGCCAGACACTCCCAGCTGAGGAACATAAACCTGACCCCACGCACAGCCCGGAGAACCAGGTCAGGGCTCCTCACCCTCCAGCCACCTTCCCTGTCGCAGGTGGCGCCTTCTCTGTACCCGGACTCTGGCAGGAGGAACGCGGTCACTCCTAGCAGGAGCAGGCGCCCCGTTTCTCCTGTTCCTCCCTGTCAGGCTAGTCTCGCGTTTCCCATGCATTTCTGGCTTCACACAGGAGAGGAAAAAGCTCTGGGCAAGCTCTCCTTCGGCCTTTTTACTCTTTCCTCACATTCCCGTGAGGGTCCTTGGTGAAGGGACAAGAGAGGTAATTAAGCCAGTTTTTTTAATAGCTGGTCTGGGATCATTCGAGGAAAACCTTGGGCTTTGCATGGCTGCTCCCTGTCTGGGAAGTCTCAGGTCAGAGTCTCTTGAAGATTTTTCTCCTTCTATTTTTGTTTTCTATTTCCTTTTATATTTTTTCCTCCTATTTTTCCTCCCCGTGGCGCCCAGCCCGGCCAATCCCCGCCCCCGAGGGCACTGTCCTGTTTTAGGAGGCAGGAATCTGTCTGCAGGCAAGGTCGGGAGGTGGCGGCACCTCTGGCAGGTGGTGGCACAGCGGGCCTGGCCTCGTCTGTTACTGTTGACACTTGGTCCAGAGGCGCACGTTAGGAACCGCGCTCCCCTCCAGCAGGCTGCTCTTGGGCGTGGGCAGGGACGGCAGGCAGTGACTCACAATGCGGCGGGAGAGACCCAGTCACTGGGGCTGCAGGGACAGGCCGGGAAAGGAGGGCGTCTCTCGCCTCATCCCCCAGGTCCCCACCACCCCCAACCTCCACCCCACCCCAGTCTGTCCCTGAAACAGGCTCGCAATTCCCACCTCCTCATAGGCTCTGGCCCGTGGGAGATGTGTCTTTCTCTTTATTTATTTTATTTCTTTGTCCTGTGAATTCCTCACAAATTTATTGTTTGTCTAAAAAGTATAAAGACTGTCTGCTTTAGTCACTTCTTTTATCCCACTTCTATGAGAGACTGCCATGTACAAGAATTAAAGTGGCTTCCTTTTTCTTTGTTAACCTGTCTTGTGTTGATTTTACTATGAGCCCAGACACAAGCACTCAAGGAGTGGAGGGGGAAATTTCCTCCTCCCCAGCAGATGCTTCAAAATGGAAGCTCACAAACTCTTAAGGGTTGAAAGGCCCATATGTAGGACATCTTGCCCGATCACCCATCTGGTACAGGAATCCCCTCTTTAGCATCCTTGCCAGGAAGCACCCAGCCGTGGCCAAACATTATCAAGAATATGGAAATTAGGGTGCTTGCTGTCACTATCGGGCACTCCAAAGACCAGACAATTTCTGTCTTCATTTTGAATCTGATTTGAAATGAGATGAAATTAGAGAAAAGGTCTTTACTTTATGGTGATATTTTTGCCCTCCAAAACAAGTCTATCTTAGGCAGCCCTGAAAGAGACACAGTACTCTAGGAAAGGGGGAGGGCCATATTCCTCTTGAAATTACACCCCAAATCATGGAGTATGTGTCTATATGCTCTTTTACTGTTTTTCTGGGAATGGGAGCCAGAGGTATTATGGGATTCTGTCAGGCCAAGAGTCCCACAAGGCTCTGGGCCATTTGTGAAGTGCTGTGTTGAGTTGATTTTTTTGTATACCCAAGGAAGACAGACGGGCTCTTGCTGTGATCTCACACACCGATATCCCAGCCTGGCTGGCTTGTTGCAGGGGTGCCAGAGCCCAGAGACCATGCCGCTACCTCAAGGCCAACAACGCAGAGACACGATGCCATTGGAGCCTTCGTTTCAGCTCATTCTTTCAGTTCTCAGGTGTGTCAGCCTCTCTGCCTTGACTTCACATCCGCAAGGCCCAATTCTGGAAAAGGCGTGAGGAATATGGGTCATGTTTGCAGAGCTGGAGGGCGTCATGAGGGTTTTCAGACAAAGGCGTACAGAGGCTCATGCGGTCCTAAGTCATCATCCACACACCTGATCAGGAAAAGGAAATGACTGGGAGCCTCGTTACTCAGAGCATGTCTCTGCTTGTCCTCAATACACACACACACACACACACACACACACACACACACACACACACACACAAAGGGACCCTTTTCTCTACTGTTTTTAGCAGCAAGCCCTCTCTAGGGGTTACGTTGTCTCTATTTTGATTATTTTATAAAAACATTCTGGTGTATGTAATCTACATCCTAAGAGTAGTGAGGAAATAGCTGAAGTGTCTTAATCAGGCATCCACATTCCAAAGGTGGTTAGTTAGCATCTGAAATGTACTAATTAGAGATTGACACTTCAGAGTACGGGGAGTGACTTGGCATCAAATATAATTACTGACGTCTACACCACACAGAGTGTGTTCATGAGCAGAATGGATGTTAGGAGTAAAATTTTCAGTGGTGGAATGGATGGTATTTAAGTCATGCAAACTGGCAGTACAAGGTTTCAAATAAAAATAAACAAACTAAAGCCTCCACATGTAAATATTCTCTTTTTTTGCCCCTGTCCAGTGTGGATCCTTCAAGAGGTTTCATAGCTATGGGATTAAATCCAAAATATTTAATTTAGCAACTTTGCATGGCTTGGCTGCAGCTTCAGACACACAGTCCCACCTACGAGGCTCACACAGGCAGCTTGTTTCCCTTCTTAAGACCTTCTCATATGCTGTTTTCTTGGTGGGAAGCTCTCTGCTACTTGCTGTGTGAACTTGCTTAAGGCACTTATATTTCTAAGCCTCCACTTCTCCGGAGAAGGCAATGGCACCCCACTCCAGTACTCTTGCCTGGAAAATCCCATGGACGGAGGAGCCTGGTAAGCTGCAGTCCATGCGGTCGCTAAAAGTCGGACACAACTGAGCGATTTCACGTTCACTTTTCACTTTCATGCACAGGAGAAGGAAATGGCAACCCACTCCAGTGTTCTTGCCTGGAGAATCCCAGGGACAGGGGAGCCTGGTGGGCTGCCGTCTATGGGGTCGCACAGAGTCAGACACGACTGAAGTGACTTAGCAGCTTAGCAGCCACTTTCTCATCTATAAGATGGGAGAGAAAAACCACTCTCTACAATATTACTAAGGATGAGATTACATCTATAAGAAGTTCAGCTCAGTGCCTGGCATACGGAAAATAGTTTTTTATTAGTTACCTAGCTAACTACAACCTGATGAAAACTCATCTCAGGTGAGTTCTTTTCTAAGGGTTTTTCAGATCACCCACCCATAAATCAAGATAATATATCTCTGCTCTAGGCTTTCACAAAGCCTGGTTGACATCTGTGTGACACCATACTTGATAGTAAATTTCTTTGTATGTGTCTATCTCTACCTAAAAACCATTGGCTCTGTTAGGGCTTTTTTTATGTCTTCAGTACCTGGTATCTAATAGATACTCAATAAATATTCAGTCAATGAATGAACAAGGGCATGAGCTAATTAGAGATGTGTGACTCTCCGTAGAGACATCTGGGAGGGAGTTGTGAGGATTAGCATTCAATGGTGGGACGGGAGTCATGTGGAATGAAGAGAGTAAACCAAGCTTGACTTGGACACTATAGTAGAATTCAGCTCAATATATGGAAGTACTCCTGTGACTTGAAAAAATGGAAGGAGCTGCCTTAGTGGCAGTTCTTTTCCAAAGTGATTTCAACAGAGGCTAATAAAAAGGCAAACTGAATTTACCTACGGGATAAAGATTCGCCTGTAAGGTGCTGCCTAACATTTACCTGATATTCTATGACAATTCCATGTGAGAAATAAAACATTTTTTTTTAATTTTGTGAAACATTCCCAAATGAATATTTAGGCTTTATTGCATGTTGACCCTATATCTTAATATCCTGAACTTGTTCTCCTAAGTAGACTTTTTAGTTTTCAAATGATCTGTATGTCTTCTTGATCAGTTCAATTATTATAGACTTCCCAGGTGGCACTAGTGGTAAAGAACGCAACTGCCAGTGAGGAGACATAAGAGTTTAATCGTATTTTAATAAATGCAGGTTCAATCCCTGGGACGATGAAGATCTCCGGGAGGAAGACATGGCGACCCACTCCAGTATTCTTGTCTGCAGAATCTCATGGATAGAGGAGCCTGGTATGGTCTATAGGGCCACAGAGAGTCGGGCCCGACTGAAGAGACTTAGCACAGCAGCACATTATTACGAAATATAATGCTTATGCATGTACTTGCCCTATATACAGCTGATATCAAAGCCAGCCTTATTGACAGGATGATATATTCTGTGAGACTTTTGCTCGATTTGGGGGAAAACCAGGTAGAATTGTAAATTATTAGTATCAAATTGTTAGGTTTTAGGTCCACTTACTGAAAGCACAGGAGTGGCCGAAAGAGGCCATTTTGGCTTTAAAACCAGAATGACTTTAAACCAACAAGGGCTTTAAAGCCAAAAGTCAAGTAAATCTTGAGTTGAACTAAACCTCTAAATTCACAGTATTACTAATGTCAAATTTTTTTTAATTTCCAGAAAATGGTCAAACTTCAGATAAATCCAAAGCCTGAGCTACTTTATTCAATTTGCAGTAACCAATCAATCCTTGAATGGGGAATATTCTCAAGCTATAGCTTGTGTACAAACTTCAAGTAACCAGGAAATTCCCATGTTGCCTCTGGAGCAGGTCTTTCTTTAGAAGGTATCCACTAAGTAGACACTTTGTGAATAGGTTAAAAAAAAAAAGATCGAATCTAGCCATCTAGAATGAGCTTGTTTTTTTTTTATTGGCAACACTGGGGCTAAATATTTGTCAATTTTTCCCGGGCTTTTTTGGAAAAGCAGAGACACTCATATCACTTTATGAAAGAACCAGATTACTTCAACTATTTATGCTTTGTGATTGTGCTCAGTCACTCAGTTGTGTCCGAGTCTTTTGCAACCCTATGGACTGTAGCCCTCCAGGCTCTTCTGTTGTTGGGATTTCCCAGGTAAGAATACTGGAGTGAGTTGCCATTTCCCTCTCCAGGGAATCTTCCCAACCCAGGGATCGAACCTGTGTCTCCTGCATCTCTTGCACTGGGAGGTGGATTCGTAACCACAGAGCCACCTGGAAACCCATTTGTATCTTAGAAGCATTTTTTCTTCATTATTTTACACTTTTTTCTCTGCATCCATTGGGCAAATGTCTAGAATAGGAGAAAAGCTATGCTTTTAAGACTAACATGGTTCTTTTCACCACCAAGTAGAATAAAGACCACAGCAAGCAGCTAAAACGTGATGCTTCCTGTAAAATAGATTTGAATAGATTTGAGAATTATTTGGCTCCCTATTTTGGTCAGAGGAACAGAACATTGGTTATTTATTGATTCTACTTGTGGTCATGTTGATGGGGTTTATTTACGTTAATTCTAAACAATTTTCCTTGGCTTTAGCAAAATGAAAGTATGCTGTGGACTTTCCTGGTGGTCCAGTGGTTAAGACTTCCTATGCAGGGGGCACGGGTTTGACCCCTGCTTGGGGAACTAAGATCCCAAATGCATGGTGCAGCCAAAAAACAAAAACAAAAACAACTCCCTGAAAACAAAATGCAAATATGCTATCATTCCTTTGATGAATGTGACAATTGGTCATGCCTTTTAAGAAGACTAAACTTCTTGGCAAAAGCCCATGAATTACTAAGCGGCATCACAGCCACAGACAAAAATAAGTCATTACAAGTTTTCTGCAGGTATTTCATTATTTGAGAATATGTACCATACAGTGCTTAGTTCACTGTATTTCCTAAAAGATTTCATGTTGTGTAAAGCTGGTAAGATAATAACAGTCTCAATCTCATTATATTGAAATTTCATTTTATTTTTATTTTCTAATATGCCATTTCAAGAATAAAGTGAATAAAATGGTAGCAAACATCTCAACAGCTGGATGGTGAAATTAATCTTATAAGGGTGCCTCACTAACAACTATATGTCATTATGATTGTTTCATAGAATAATTTTAAGGAATCCCAAGGGATTGTCAGGCTCACAATGTTTTTAATCAAGGAAACAGTATGGACTTCAGAAAATTCCCACTGTATTTTATCAATTCTCTCCTTTTTGGCATTGGAAACACTTAGAATTTCGTTTCTTGTTTAAAAGATTCCATGCTTATAAAGCAGGAGGAGGAGGAGAATTGCCAACAGTCAAAGTCTGGCTGAAAATTAACCTTAAAATCCTATAATTCTATATGAGTCATAATGTTTTGTTTCTGAATTTATAACAACTTCCCTGGAGGTAATGTTTAAGAGGCTAGAATTTTCTTAGATTAAGCAATCTTGGGAGAATTCTAAAATACTGGCAGCTGTGAGAAAGTCAAGTCTCTCAATTACTTACCATGTCCCCTAAATACTGAAATCAAAATAGCCTTGAGCTTAAAGAAGATATTCAGAAACCATGCCCCATAGGATTAACAGAGGCTGATGACTAGCAGAAATACTTGAGCCTGTTTTACAGAACAACAGATAAAGGAACAGCTTGTTAAAAACCCTTCTGCTTGTAAACTCCCTTCACTGATTAAGCTTGCTTTAGTTCTTTCTTTTTTTCCCCCCTCTCTTTACTTGCATATCCTCCAAGCTTCACACAGCCTACCTAATGCATCACAAGACTCCTTAACCACTCCTATAGGTAATACCTCTAACATATGGGTTTCTATGGTAACAAGAGCTTACATTGCTTTTTAGTAACCTGGATTCAGCTCTTATCCAGTGCAGGCTGGCTAAGACTGGTTGGAACCACCAACTTTAAAATAGGACATGTCAATAAATGACCTTCCAACATCAAAAGGCCAAAAACTCCACTGTCAGGTCACATTAAGGGCTTCCATTTTTGAATATGCATACCATGAAGAAGCATGTGACCCAAGTTCACCTGCAGGGAACACTGATGACCTCACCTTTTCCCCACCTCCAAGGACCTTTCTCCACACCCAAGACCACCCTGCTTCTTTATTCCCTAGACCTCCAGCCCCTTACCTTCAGGGAGGCAGATCTGAGACTTGTTCTCCCATACCCTTGTTTGGTTGCTTTGTGAATAAACTCCTTCTTTGCTGCAAACCTCAGTATTTTGGTGTCTGGCTTGCTGTGCAACTAACAAATGAGTCTAGTTCAGTAACAGTTCTTTTTTAAAAATTATTTTACTTTACAATACTGTATTGGTTTTGCCATACATCAACATGAATCCACCACGGGTGTACACGTGTTCCCAATCCTGAACCCCATTCCCTCCTCCCTCCCCGTACATCCTTCTGGGTCATCCCAGTGCACCAGCCCCAAGCATCCTGTATCCTGCATCGAACCTAGACTGGCCATTCATTTCTTATATGATATTATACATGTTTCAGTGCCATTCTCCCAAATCATCCCACCCTCTCCCTCTCCCACAGAGTCCAAAAGACTGTTCTATATATCTATGTCTCTTTTGCTGTCTTGCATACAGGGTTATTGTTATCATCTTTCTAAATTCCATATATATGTGTTAGTATACTGTATTGGTGTTTTTCTTTCTGGCTTACTTCACTCTGTATAATCGACTCCAGTTTCATCCATCTCATTAGAACTGATTCAAACGTATTCTTTTTAATGGCTGAGTAATATTTTATTGTGTATATGTACCACAGCTTTCTTAGCCATTCATCTGCTGATGGACCTCTAGGTTGCTTCCACGTCCTGGCTATTACAAACAGTGTGGCAATGAACACTGGGGTACACAGGTCTCTTTCAATTCTGGTTTCCTCGGTGTGTATGCCCAGCAGTGGGATTGCTGGGTCATAAGGCAGTTCTATTTCCAGTTTTTTAAGGAATCTCCACACTGTTCTCCATAGTGGCTGTACTAGTTTGCATTCCCACCAGCAGTGTAAGAGGGTTACCTTTTCTCCACACCCTCTCCAGCATTTCTTGCTTGTAGACTTTTGGATCACAGCCATTCTGACTGGTGTGAAATGGTATCTCATCGTGGTCTTGATTTGCATTTCTCTGATAATGAGTGATGTTGAGCATCTTTTCATGTGTTTGTTAGCCATCCGTATGTCTTCTTTGGAGAAATGCCTATTTAGTTCTTTGGCCCATTTTTTGATTGGGTCATTTATTTTTCTGGAATTGAGCTACAGGAGTTGCTTGTATATTTTTGAGATTAGTTGTTTGTCAGTTGCTTCATTTGCTATTATTTTCTCCCATTCAGAAGGCTGTCTTTTCACCTTGTTTATAGTTTCCTTTGTTGTGCAGAAGCTTTTAATTTTAATTAGATCCCATTTGTTTATTTTTGCTTTTATTTCCAGTATTCTGGGAGGTGGGTCATAGAGGATCCTGCTGTGATTTATGTCGGAGAGTGTTTTGCCTATGTTCTCCTCTAGGAGTTTTATAGTTTCTGGTCTTTAGATCTTTAATCCATTTTGAGTTTATTTTTGTGTATGCTGTGAGAAAGTGTTCTAGTTTCATTCTTTTACAAGCGGTTGACCAGTTTTCCCAGCACCACTTGTTAAAGAGATTGTCTTTAATCCATTGTATATTCTTGCCTCCTAGTAATAGTTCTATATAGTGCAACATTTGGGGAAAAATATATCAGTGTATCTATAAGCAGAGACATATGCAAAATGAATCAGCTCTGGGCACCATTCTATAAGGTATGATTTAACTACTCTGCCCACTCAGGACACTCTGAGAGTCATTACATATGCCCTCTAGGCCCTACCCCCAATTATTTATTTACTGCTCCTCATAAATACCTTCAGTTGAATCCTGGAACCTCACCCCACTGCTGAGAAGCCTCTGTGGTGTTTCTCTGTGTTCTACTGCCATGTCCATGGGCTTCCCAGGTAGCTCTAGTGGTACAGAACCTGGGTTCGATCCCTGGGTTGGGAAGATCACCTGAAGGCGAGCATGGCAACCCACTGCATTATTCTTCTCTGGAGAATCTCATGGACAGAGGAGCCTGGCAGGCTACAGTCCATAGGGTTGCAAAGAGTCAGACACGACTGAAGGGACTTAGCATGCAAGCATGTACCATGTCTATAGTTCCTTTATTTTTCATTGTTTCTCAAATATATTTATTTATCTTGAGGTAGTGTCATAATATTTAAAGTAGAAATCTCATTAATTTCTTTCCATGGAATCATTTCCTCCCTAAAACTAGAAACATTTGTCAAGTTAAGGAAAGTATAAGTAAATGTCTCTGTAGTTGAAGAAAACCATAATGGCCTCTTATGTTTCTTGCATTGCTTTATGCTTTAAATAGAGTTGGGAAGAAGAAGGTTGGAATGGGGAATCTTTGAAAATGGCATGGCAACTTCCACTTGTTATAGCCACGTGTTCCAGGAAACAAACTCACTCAGAAGGACAATGCAGATAGTGAAGTGCAGTTTATTACACCGGCGGGTCCAAGGCAGAGTCTCCTCTTAACCAAGGACCCCAGCCTGCATTTGTGAAAATCTTTTATACCCCATGTGCATGTATCTGAACCCACCACCCCAAATTCCTTGAGACTTACATAAACCAAGGAAAATACAATCCCAATAACCCCATCATTCACGTGCTATGTGCTCATGTGCTCAAACAGTCAAACAATTAGCCAATAATCAATAAGCCTGAGGTTACACTCTGACAGATACAGAAAAATTTATGGCCTATCTGAAGGAAAGGGTGATTAGTGTATGTTTTCTCTTAGGTGATGAGTAACCTAGATACAATCTTGAAGGTTCCCCTGTCTGGATGGGGTCTTATCCTTCTGTGGTTGTTTTTCATAGGCATTAAACACAGAGTTCAGAGTCCATTGGAAAGGTGGCCAAGCATGAAAAGCATGAACAGGCCTAAGAGGGAGTCCAGGCCCTATGAATTCCTTCTTCACACTGACTCTGGGACCTCTGGGTACACACAAGCAAGCCACTGTTCCATAAAAGACACAATGCCTAGAAAGTTAGCTTAGAATGGCAATTATTCAGTGCATTTAATTGTATTTTTTTACCCCAAATATCTGAGTGATTTTTCAGTTTTTCTGGGTAAGAAAGCAAAAGAATATGGGAGGAAATCACTTTAGGCTGAGATTTTTTAAAATGCTTTCTTACAATGGTACCGACAGTGATTAAGTGCAAGATAAGTTTTTCATTTTAATGAAAGAACTGGAGGTATTTCCTTTGGCAGAAAAATGAAGATATGAAAGATGCTATGACCTAAATCAAGTCCTTTATGATTATACAGTGGAAGTGACATAGATTCAAGGAATTAGATCTGATAGACAGAGTGCCTGAAGAAGTATGGACAGAGGTTCATGACATTGTACAGGAGGCAGTGATCAAGACCATCCCCAAGAAAAATAAATACAAAAAGGCAAAATGGTTGTCTCAGGAGGCCTTACAAATAGCTGAGAAAAGAAGAGAAGTGAAAGGCAAAGGAGAAAAGGAAAGATACACTCATTTGAATGCAGAGTTCCAAAGAATAGCAAGGAGAGATAAGAAAGACTTCCTCAGCGATCAATGCAAAGAAATAGAGGAAAACAATAGGATAGGAAAGACTAGAGATCTCTTCAAGAAAATTAGAGATACCAAGGGAATATTTCATGCAAAGATGGGCACAATAAAGGACAGAAATGGTATGGACCAAACAGAAGCAGAAGATATTAAGAAGAGGTGGCAAGAATACACAGAAGAACTATACAAAAAAAGATCTTCACGACCCAGATAATCATGATGGTGTGATCACTCACCTAGAGCCAGACATCCTGGAATGTGAAGTCAAGTGGGCCTTAGAAAGCATCACTACGAACAAAGCTAGTGGAGGTGATGGAATTCCAGTTGAGCTCTTTCAAATGCTAAAAGATGATGCTGTGAAAGTGCTGCACTCAGTGTGTCAGCAAATCTGGAAAACTCAGCAGTGGCCACAGGACTGGAAAAGGTCAGTTTTCATTCCAATCCCAAAGAAAGGCAATGCCAAAGAATATTCAAACTACCACACAATTGTACTCATTTCACATGCTAGTAAAGTAATGCTCAAAATTCTCCAAGCCAGGCTTCAACAGTATGTGAACTGTGAACTTCCAGATGTTCAAGATGGATTTAGAAAAGGCAGAGGAACCAAAGATCAAATTGCCAACATCAGCCAGATCATGGAAAGAGCAAGAGAGTTCCAGAAAAACATCTACTTCTGATTTATTGACTATGCCATAGCCTTTGACTGTGTGGATCACAACAAATTCTGAAATTTGGAAAATTCTGAAAGAGATGGGAATACCAGACCACCTGACCTGTCTCCTGAGAAATCTGTTTGCAGGTCAGGAAGCAACTGGACATGGACATGGAGCAAAAGACTGGTTCCAAATAGGAAAAGGAGTATGTCAAGGCTGTATATTGTCACTCTGCTTATTTAACTTATATGCAGAGTACATCATGAGAAACGCTGGGCTGGATGAAGCATAAGCTGGAATCAAGATTGCCAGGAGAAATATCAATAACCTCAGATACGCAGATGACACCACCCTTATGGCAGAAAGTGAAGAGGAACTAAAGAGCCTCTTGATGAAAGTGAAAGAGGAGACTTCAAAAGTTGGCTTAAAATTCAACATTCATAAAAAATAAGATCATGGTATCCAGTCCCATCACTTCATGGCAAATAGATGGGGAAACAATGGAAACAGTGACAGACTATTTTTTAGGGGCTCCAAAATCACTGCAGATGGTGGCTGCAGCCATGAAATTAAAAGACACTTGCTCCTTGGAAGAAAAACTATGACCAATCGAGACAGCATATTAAAAGAGCAGAGACATCACTTTGCCAACAAAGGTCCATCTAGTCAAAGCTATGGTTTTTCCAGTGGTCATGTATGGATGTGAGAGTTGGACCATAAAGAAAGCTGAGCACCAAAAAAATGATGCTTTTGAACTGTGGTGTTGGAGAAGACTCTTGAGAGTCCCTTGGAGTGCAAGGAGATCCAACCAGTCCATCCTAAAGGAAATCAGTCTGGAATATTCATTGGAAGGACTGATGCTGAAGCTGAAACTCCAATTCTTGGGGCCCCTGCTGTGAAGAACTGACTCATTTGAAAAGACCCTGATACTGGGAAAGATTGAAGGCAGGAGGAGAAGGGGACGACAGAGGATGAGATGGTTGGATGCCATCACAACTCAATGGACATGAGTTTGAGTAAGCTCAGGAGTTGGTGATGGACAGGGAAGCCTGTCGTGCCGCAGTCCATGGGGTCACAACTGAGTGACTGAACTGAAGTGAAGGATGGTGAAGAGAGTATAGAAGGGACCCTGATGGATGTTTAAATAGGAAATGTCTGTCCCATGACAGAGATTTGACACCCCTTCAAGGATATAGGGATGTTAAGGGCAGAGTGAGAACCAATGAGTAGACGTCATCATAGTGGGAAATATTTTAGCTCAAAATATGGACAAACTTTCTACCAACTTTCTACCATTCAATCTGAAGTTGATTGAATGGTTACTTTACAAGAACTCTGAAAGGAGAATTTATGCATGGAGCTGACTGCTAAGATTTCTTCCAACCATGATGTTGGAGGATCCTATTATTCTAGATCTAAATAACACTTGCTCTCTGCTGAATTTCCCTCTGAACGAATTTCTTTGGAAAACTGGGCCAGAGACCAATTACATGGCTCTTAGAAGGGTAGCTTCCTAGAAGAGTTGCTTTTTCTTCAGCACGAAAAATAGAAAAAAAAATTCACTTCTATGGACTAAATTGTGTTTTGACTACAGGAGTCAAAACTACTTAAACTACTTAAAAACATTCACTAGGGGAAAAAAAGTCAGCTAAATTGTTGTTTGTTATCATATAGTCTTAAAAAGAGAAAACATAGAATTGTTTTCTTTTGAACTTGTTGCTGAAGAGAAAACCAGGACCCATCTCACTTTTTCCAAATGACTGTGCTGTGAGTGATATCAGTGGCACACTACAGACAGGGCATGTTCACCTTTTAGGTCTTGGCACTTTGGTTGGCCAATTTCTGAGTTGGAAGACTAAGTAGAGGTTATTTGGGTTGAGCCTCCTGTTGCTTTTCACTGCTTTTGGCTTATGGATCCTGGTGCTCAGATTAAAGGTACGATTCTCTCCAGTCTGTGTGCTAAGCCTGTGTGAGAAAGGATCAGCAATGTGGCTGGCTCTGCCAACAACGCAGATAAATCAACACTTGGCCTCTGGGAAGCCCTAATGTTCCCTCATTGATTCAATGATTCTTTCATTCCAGGATGGATAGAAATGTACTTTCCAACATGAAATTTGAATATCACCCAGTCCCTGGGAAAAGCTGACACATCTGTCCTTGGAGGGTTGGTAAAACTTTGTTAACAAAAAGCGAGATCTACAGGGGACTTGCAGCTTGTGGAAGTGTGTCCAGGGCCTTTTCCTGGTGTGCTCTCTTGAGTTGAGTCTTTGTTTCTCTTCCTATAAAACAGGGTCAATGAGACTCCACCTATGAAAGCTCTTGATAAGTTCAAGAGACATGCTATGTTAGGTGTTGGTACAATTACTGGATTTCCCATGGATGGGGCATCATTTTACAATTCTCATCAGATACATATTGTTGAAAAATTATCTTCTAAATCAATAATAATCCTCAATTATCAAGCCTTTACTATGTATTTTAATGAGCTTAGCCAGGTTCAGTTCAGTTCAGTTCACTTGCTCAGTCGTGTCTGACTCTTTGTGACCCCATGGACTGCAGAGCTTGTTCAAACTCATGTCCATCAAGTCGGTGATGCCATCCAACCATCTCATCCTCTGTCATCCCCTTCTCCTCCTGCCTTCAATCTTTGCCAGCATTGGGGTTTTTTCAAATGAGTCAGTTCTTCGTATCAGGTGGCCAAAGTATTGGAACTTCAGCTTCAGCATCAGTCCTTTCAATGAATATTCAGAACTGATTTCCTTTAGGATGGACTGGTTGGATCTCCTTGCAGTCCAAGGGACTCTCACAAGTCTTCTCCAACACCACAGTTCAAAAGCATCAATTTTTTGGCGCTCAGCTTTCTTTATGGTTCAACTCTCACATCCATACACGACTACTGGAAAAACCATAGCTTTAACTAGACAGACCTTTGTCATTAAAGTAATGTCTCTACTTTTTTAATATGCTGTCTAGGTTGGTCATAGCTTTTCTTCCAATAAGCAAGTGTCTCTTAATTTCATGGCTATTACTAAGTATTAAAATACAAGGTCTTGTTTAATAATTACCCCACCACTAAGGTATATTATTATCTCTAATAGCAAATGTATTTATATTTATTATTAATTTATAAATGAGAAAACTGAGGTTTAGACAAAATGAATAATCTGCCCCATGCTTGGAAGTGTTAGGAGGCACCTGGTCCATATTTGTCTAATTCATGACATGAGAATTCTACTATTGATTAATCTCCTGCACTTCCAAAAAGGAGGGACTTTCATTCTGGTGAGGTGGGAATGGATGTGAGTGAATGTCCATAGAACTTCCTATTACATTCAGCCACTGCTCTGTCCAGCTGAGGTCCAGCTGTGATGCTCACTTGGTATAGTGGATGCTGTGGGTGCCCCATTCATGCCCTCATTACCAGCCAGGGCAGCCACACTGAAGCTGGTCTCCAGCTAAGACGAGATTCTTGCTTAGCTTCCCCCTCCACTCCCAGGCCCACTCTTTCCCCTTATCCCCCCTGTCCTGAGAGCATAAACCAAGAAGTCACTGGAGCAAAAAGTCCCCATTTTAGGCTCTGTTTTCATGAAACCTGAGCTAAGACAGTTGGGCACTGTTGAGTTTTTTTCTAAGCTATATTCCTTTCCTCTAAGTCACAGAATTCCATGATTTTAAAGCCTTCATTTAAAAACATTTTCTCCCTGAGCTTATTGAGGTTATTATTATTGTTGTTTGGAACTAATCCTGATTCCTTCATTCTCATCTGGGCGGATGAGGGAGTGGACCGTCTTACAGTGAGGGTGTGACATCATGAACGATTGAGATGACGGGGTCCCTGGGGAGTAGTTGTTTCTGAGATCTAATTACTGACATAGCAAATCACTTAATACCATTTATTCGGGCCCCTGATTCTTGTCATACGTTTACAAGATTGTTGAGATTCTCTTCTCAGACAACCTGTCAGACAGTGCCTGTTTGGTGCACATGACCACTACAGCACCAAGTCCCTGGGGTTGCCAGACGTGCAAAGGACAGCTGTCTTTTTCTCTCTCACGGTGTCCGAAATGTCTTTTTCTTCCCCCTGGGAAGTATCTTCTCATGACTATCTCTCTGCCTTCATTGCATGCTGGTTCCTCAGTCAGACTCCAAAGGAGACTGGTGACTACGCTGAGACAGGAGGACTAGGCTCTTATGTGTTTCCCTGAAACAACAGCACAGCACTTCTTCAAGCTGAAGAAACAAGTAAATACAATAAAAATGCAATTTTCAGAGGGACCAGTCTTATAAGGAGAAGGAAAGATTTTCTGATAAACAGGCATGGTATTGGCTATAGAGGGAAAGTATCTGAGGAAACTGCCAAAAAGATTACACATTTCTACCAGTTAATGACTGGCAATGATAAGACTAGGTGGATCAATGAGATTCACTGCAAAGAGATAAGAAAGCTGGAGAACAGCAGAGGACCATTTATTACAAGTTCAAAGTCTACAGGGTAGTCTATTTGGCCAGTGTGATCAATTTCATGGTTCCACTTCCCCTCCACACCCAATGTGGGCAATGGGCTGAAGGCAGGATGAGGACCACAGGAAGACGATTTCAGACTCATCAGTGGATGGCACCAAGTTCTCACTACACGGCCCGGCCTTCTGACAGTTAGGACACAACCCTGTCTGCTTTAACTTTCTCTGTGTTTTTTTCACTCATTACTTAGGATCTTTGATTACTTAGCCTGTTTAATTTCACAAGTCTTTCCATTGGTAAAGCCTTTATTTTTCTTTACTGGCTGCCCCACAAAACATGTGGGATCTTAGTTTCCCAATTAGGGACGGAACTCAGGCCGTTGGCAGTAGAAGCACAGAGTCTGATGTATGCAGAGTGCATCATGAGAATGCTGGGCTGGATGAAGCACAAGCTAGAATCAAGATTACCAGGAGAAATATCAATAACCTCAGCTATGCAGATGACACCACCCTTATGGCAGAGAGTGAAGAAGAACTAAAGAGCCTCTTGATGAAAGTGAAAGAGGAGAGTTAAAAAGTTGGCTTAAAACTCAACATTCATAAAACGAAGATCATGACATCCGGCCCCAACATTTCATGGCAAATAGATGGGGAAATGGTGGAAACAGTGACAGACTATTTTTGGTGGCTCCAAAATCACTGCAGATGGTGACTGCAGCCATGAAATTAAAGACGCTTGCTCTTTGGAAGAAAAGTTATGACCAACCGAGACAGCATATTAAAAAACAGAGACATTACTTTGCCAACAAAGGTCCGTCTAGTCAAGGCTATGGTTTTTCCAGTGGTCATGTATGGATGTGAGAGTTGGACTATAAGGAAAGCTGAGCACCGAAGAATTGATGCTTTTGAGCTGTGGTGTTGAAGAGGACTCTTGAGAGTCCTTGCACTGCAAGAAGATCCAACCAGTCCATCCTGAAGGAAATCAGTCCGGAATATTCACTGGAAGGACTGATGCTGAAGCTAAAACTTTGGCCACCTGATGTGAAGAACTGACTCATTTGAAAAGACCCTGATGCTGGGAATGACTGAAGGCAGGAGGAGAAGGCGACAACAGAGGATGAGATGGTTGGATGGCATCACTGACTCAATGGACATGACTTTGAGTAAACTATGTGAGTTGGTGATAGACAGGGAGGTGTGGCATGCTGCAGTCCATGGGATCGCAAAGAGTCGGACATGATTCAGTGACTGAACTGAATCATAGACACCTGCAAATGACCAGATGAATTCCATGAAGGACAGAACGTCATTTAGAGCTTATTAAATATTATTTGGGCCATTCATAATCAGTGTGAATTGAGCTGAGCAGAGCAAAAATAAAACTTTAAATGGTAACTGATTTTTCTGTTCTCTCTGCCTTGCGAAGCCACCAAAATAAAGATCTCAAAGTCTATGTATTCATCTGTCTGCTATTGAGAGAGTTTGTTTTCCTTAGGCAACGTTTTCAACAATGTCTTTGTGTTTTGCCTGATTTTTGACTCTGGATAACAGTGATTAGCTGGGCCCGGTGCTGCTCTCCTATTACAGAGGCAGGTGAAATGAGGCCTTAATGACACATGGTGGTAGTCAGAAAAAAAATTGTTTCTCAATCTTCCCTTCCTGCCTTTTACCCACTCTCCACCACCTCCCCATAGGTGTAATCCTGTCAATTATCCCTAGCTCTTGTTAGCTGTTAAAGCTCCCTTTTTCTTTTGACAAAAATTTAGCTATCACCTTTCTCAGGAATAATGGCATACAAAAAATTCTTTCTGATTATAAAATTAATATTCATTTTTACAGGTTTGGTGGGAAAATATAAAAATAAAACAAAATGTAAGTCCATTTGTGATTCTACCTTTTAGAGATATTAGTCTCAGGATTTTGGTGTCTTTGGCTTTTTTAATTAAAAAATAGAGATAATTTTTTATATTAGACCTCCAGCATGCTGTTTTTCAACTAACACTATTTGGTGATCATTTCTCATCTTATTAAAATTATAGCATGATTTTAAAGTTGTCTTCACTCTTGCCTGGAAAATCCCATGGATGGAGGAGCCTGGTGGGCTGCAGTCAATGAGGTCACTAGGAGTCAGACACGACTGAGCAACTTCACGTTCACTTTTCACTTTCATGCATTGGAGAAGTGCATTGGCAACCCACTCCAGTATTCTTGCCTAGAGAATCCCAGGGACGGGGAGGCCTGGTGGGCTGCTGTCTATGCGGTCGCACAGAATCGGACACGACTGGGGCGACTTAGCAGCAGCAGCAGCATATTACATCCTGTGGCTTCATCATAGTTTATTCTATAAATACTGTTCCCCTGGTTTAGAGCATCTAGTCTCTTTCCCATTTTGCTAATTTTTTTTGGCTGTGCCATTCAGCAATGTAGGATCTAGTTCCCTGACCAGGAATCAAACCTGTACCCTCTGCAATGGAAGCGCAGAGTGAGCCACTGGACCTCCAGGAAAGTCCCCAGCTTTGCTACTGTTTTTAACAAATAATATTATACCATATTCTCCCTGCACATGTCAGTGATGTTTTAATAGGGGTCCTGAAGACTCCAAGTGAACCAGTGAAGTTGCTTAGTCATGTCCCTCTGCGATTCCATGGACTGTAGCCTACCAGGCTCCTTCATCCATGGAATTTTCCAGACAAGAGTACTGTAATGGGTTGCCATTTCCTTCTCCACAGAATCTTTCCAACCCAGGGATCGAGCCCAGGTTTCCTTTATTGCAGGCAGACGCTTTACCGTCTGAGCCATCAGGGAAGCCCGAAGACTCCAAGAGATGTGTCTTTAACATAAAACTACAGAAATAGGTTAGAGGAAGGAGTTTCCATTTTGAAGGAAAAAAGGGGCTTTTGCTTAATTTTCTTGCTAAAAGGATTAACTATCTTTGAATGTGGCTGAAGTCAGAGAGATGAAGCAACTGCTATTGACTCCTTACACACCCTTAGGTTATCACTTAGGAAGGATGAAAGTGGGGTGAAAGTTGACCGGTTTTCAACTAGTAAACTGAGATCACAGGCTTCCCAGCTTCTGCTTTCCATGTTAGTTAGCTATTTGCTCAGTCGTGTTCCAAATCTTTGCAACCCCATGGGCCATAGCCCTCCAGGCTCCTTTGTTTATGGAATTCTCCAGGCAAGAATACTGGAGTGGGTTACCATTTCCTCCTTCAGGGGATTTTCCCGACCCAAGGATCGAACATGTGTCTCCTATATTACAGGCAGATTCTTTACCATCTGAGCCACTAGGAAAGCCCAATACATGATTCCAAAATGGAAGAGAGGCTGGTGCTTCCATGTGTGGTGATGTCCACTGTTCCCACTGCCTACTTTAGACACGTATCATCAGTTCAGTTCAGTCGCTCAGTCGTGTCCAACTCTTTGGGACGCCATGAATCGCAGCATGCCAGGCCTCCCTGTCCATCACCAACTCCCGGAGTTCACTCAAACTCACGTCCATTGAGTCGGTGATGCCATCCAGCCATTTCATTCTCTGTCATCCCCTTTTCCTCCTGCCCCCAATCCCTCCCAGCATCAAAGTCTTTTCCAAAGAGTCAACTCTTTGCATGAGGTGGCCAAGTACTGGAATTTCAGCTCTAGCATCATTCCTTCCAAAGAACACCCAGGACTGGTCTCCTTCAGAATGGACTGATTGGATCTCCTTGCAGTCCAAGGGACTCTCAAGAGTGTTCTCCAACACCACAGTTCAAAAGCATCAATTCTTCGGCACTCAGCTTTCTCCACAGTCCAACTCTTGCATCCATACATGACCACTGGAAAAACCATAGCCTTGATTAGATGGACCTTTGTTGGCAAAGTAATGTCTCTGCTTTTCAATATGCTATCTAGGTTGGTCATAACTTTTCTTCCAAGGAGTAAGTGTCTTTTAATTTCATGGCTGCAGTCACCATCTGCAGTGATTTTGGAGCCCCCAAAAATAAAGTCTGACACTGTTTCCACTGTTTCCCCATCTATTTCCCATGAAGTGATGGGACAAGATGCCATGATCTTCATATTCTGAATGTTGAGCTTTAAGCCAACTTTTTAACTCTCCTCTTTCACTTTCATCAAGAGGCTTTTTAGTTCTTCTTCACTTTCTGTCATAAGAATGGTGTCATCTGCACATCTGAGGTTATTGATATTTCTTCCGGCAATCTTGATTCCAGCTTGTGTTTCTTCCAGCTCAGCATTTCTCATGATGTACTCTGCATATATATTAAATAAGCACGGTGACAATAAACAGCCTGGACGTACTCCTTTTCCTATTTGGAACCAGTCTGTTGTTCCATGTCCAGTTCTAACTGTTGCTTCCTGACCTGCATATAGGTTTCTCAAGAGGCAGGTCAGGTGGTCTGGTATTCCCATCTCTTTCAGAATTGTCCACAGTTGATTGTGATCCACACAGTCAAAGGCTATGGCATAGTCAATAAATCAGAAGTAGATGTTTTTCTGGAACTCTCCTGCTTTTTCAATGATCCAGCAGATGTTGGCAATTTGATCTCTGGTTCCTCTGCCTTTTCTAAAACCAGCTTGAACATCAGGAAGTTCACAGTTCACGTATTGCTGAAGCCTGGCTTGGAGAATTTTGAGCATTACTTTACTAGCATGTGAGATGAGTGCAATTGTGCGGTAGTTTGAGCATTCTTTGGCATTGCCTTTCTTTGGGATTGGAATGAAAACTGACCTTTTCCATTCCTGTGGCCACTGCTGAGTTTTCCAAATTTGCTGGCATACTGAGTGCAGCACTTTGACAGCATCATCTTTCTGGATTTGAAATAGCTCAACTGGAATTCCATCACCTCCACTAGCTTTGTTCGTAGTGATGCTTTCTAAGGCCCACTTGACTGTACATTCCAGGATGTCTGACTCTAGGTGAGTGATCACATCATCATGATTATCTGGGTCGTGAAGATCTTTTTTTGTATAGTTCCTCTGTGTATTCTTGCCACCTCTTCTTAATATCTTCTGCTTCTCTTAGGTCCATACCATTTCTGTCCTTTATCGAGCCCATCTTTGCATGAAATGTTCCCTTGGTATCTCTAATTTTCTTGAAGAGATCTCTAGTCTTTCCCATTCTGTTGTTTTCCTCTATTTCTTTGCATTGATCGCTGAGGAAGGCTTTCTTTTCTCTTCTTGCTATTCTTTGGAACTCTGCATTCAGATGCTTATATCCTTCCTTTTCTCCTTTGCTTTTCACTTCCCCTCTTCTCACAGCTATTTGTAAGGCCTCCTCAGACAGCCATTTTGCTTTTTTGCATTTCTGTTTCTTGGGGATGGCCTTGATGACTGTCTCCTGTACAATGTCACAAACATCCGTCCATAATTCATCAGGCACTCTGTCTATCAGATCTAGGCCCTTAAATCTATTTCTCACTTCCACTGTATAATCAAAAGGGATTTGATTTAGGTCATACATGAATGGTCTGGTGGTTTTCCCTACTTTCTTCAATTTAAGTCTGAATTTGGCAATAAGGAGCTCATGATCTGAGCCATAGTCAGCTCCCGGTCTTGCTTTTGCTGACTGTGTAGAGTTTCTCCATCTTTGGCTATAAAGAATATAATCAATCTGATTTTGGTATTGACCATCTGGTGATGTCCATGTGTAGAGTCTTCTCTTGTGTTGTTGGAAGAGGATGTTTGTTATGACCAGTGCATTTTCTTGGTGAAACTCTATTAGTCTTTGCCCTGCTTCATTCTGCATTCCAAGGCCAAATTTGCCTGTTACTCCAGGTGTTTCTTGACTTCCTACTTTTGCATTCCAGTCCCCTATAATGAAAAGGACATCTTTTTTGGGTGTTAGTTCTAAAAGGTCTTGTAGGTCTTCATAGAACCGTTCAACTTCAGCTTCTTCAGCATTACTGGTTGGGGCATCAACTTGGATTACTGTGATATTGAACGGTTTGCCTTGGAAATAAACAGAGACCATTCTGTCATTTTTGAGATTGCATCCAAGTACTGCATTTCAGACTCTTTTGTTGACTTTGATGGCTACTCCATTTCTTCTGAGGGATTCTTGCCCGCAGTAGTAGATATAATGGTCATCTGAGTTAAATTCACCCATTCCAGTCCATTTTAGTTCACTGATTCCTAGAATGTAGCCGTTCACTCTTGCCATCTCTTGTTTGACCACTTCCAATTTGCCTTGATTCATGGACCTGACGTTCCAGGTTCCTATGCAATATTGCTGTTTATAGCATCGGATCTTGCTTCTATCAGCAGTCACATCCACAGCTGGGTATTGTTTTTGCTTTGGCTCCATCCCTTCATTCTTTCTGGAGTTATTTCTCCACTGATCTCCAGTAGTGTGTTGGGCACCTACTGACCTGGGGAGTTCCTCTTTCAGTATCCTATCATTTTGCCTTTTCATACTGTTCATACTGACATGTATCATATAGCTCCTCAATGACTGTTGAAAGAAGAGCTAAATTCTTTAATTGAGCTTTCTTCAAACTGAGATGTGTCCACGGCAAAAGAGACACCTTCCTCCTTTCCCAGCTTCCATTATTCTGTTTGTATTTCAGGTGATCGCCTTTTGGGGAGTTCCTTCCCGTAGAAATCCACAGAAGGCTGCTGCCTCCCCCTAGTGGATGTCAGCACTAGGCAAACAGGCTGATTCTTTCCTGCAAGGTCCAGAAGCCAAGAACTGGTGTCCTTAAACGCCCTCCTGAAATAATGGAAGCTGTGTTTCTGAAGGAGACTCTTCCCACTGCATGGAAGCTTTTGTCTTTAACAGGCCATCTGTGTCTACTGCTGCCACAGGACAAGACATCAGGGGAGGTTTTCTTTTTTTTCTTCAGGGCAGTATCCTGGCCTCTTTTTTTTCTTTTAATTGATTCAGCAGTCTACTGGGTTGTGCTTCTTTCTCACCAGTTATCACGTCCAGATCCACCTTATGCTGTGCCCTGTGCTAGAGGTGTTGCTAATATGAACAGAGCCCAGAATAAAGCAGCCGGGAACCTGAGAGTATTCAGACAAACTACTGGAAAAATGTCATAAAAGCACTTCCTTTTGCCTTCTTGTAAATGTAAAAATTTAGGAACATTGAGAAAAACAGAAGAGGATATTACAAGAGCTACTGGCCAATCACTTATTTTTATGAGAGTTATGTCTGAAGACTCTGTGATGTTCTTTTTCAGAGTTTAGCCAATCACCTCAGATGGGCACGCTGCTATTTTAAGAGTGAATTGAGAAGCTTTCACACCTAAATTGTCTAAATCCCTTATTGGCCTCTTCATGAGCTTATAAAGAAGTCTAGCTATGGCCAGAGGAGGTGGGCTGGTGCCTCCTGTTTGCCTGGCAAACAGCCCACCTACCTGCTCGTCGCCTCTCCCCCTCCTTGCCTGCTACCTATCCTTCCTGCCTGCCTGCCCACCCACAGCAAGCTGCCTGAAAGCTCTGGATCTAGATTTTCTTATTTGTAAAATTAGAGGATGGAATTAGATGAGATGTGAGCAGCGCTTCCAGTTATAACCAGCATGGAAAACCAGCACTTAGCCTCTTCTTAGACAGCAGTCTACGAGACGGTTTCTTCCCTCCGTCCACCGCCATTATTGTTGGCTGATGATCTAAGGCGAGTTCCAACAACAAAGCAGGAACTCTGTCCTTTTTCTAATTCCCGGCTCAAGTGTCCCCTTGACACTTGAGTCTGTAGCTGCTCTGAGCAGGGCTTCTGAGCATCTGCATCCATTGATGAGCAGGCAGTCTCTAGGACACCCTTCCCTTGTGGTGGGTGAAGAAAACCTTCCTCGATGCTGTACTCGAATTCTTTCCTGCTTATTTAAACTGAGATCAGAATGAACACTACAGCCCTGACCTGTGCAAATACAATAAACACTTCAGCCCAGAAACAGTTTTACCTCTTTTATTAGATTGGGCTTTCAGTTTGTGTTTGAAGAGGAGCTATTTATGGGCTTGCAAACAAAGTGCTGGAGGAAAGGAATTTAAAGGATGTCCTTGAGTGAATTCTGGGGGTTTTATTTCACGAGGCTAAGCTGCATATTAACCCTTCATCGCCTGGTGCACATGACCTCCACGCTGCTCCCCCATGTCTGGGAAGGATGAGTGGTCGGGCGGCCTTGAGAAAGTCATTTCCTCAGTGTGCTGGAGGGCTGACGGTGACCTCCTGACCACAGGGAAGGAAGAGAACTTCAAGACGCACATGTCCGCTGAGGGGAAGGTAGGTCCTGGGAATGGTGATTTGGTTATTTGGATCCTTCGTGACTTGGTGTTTCCAAACTTTAGTCATGGCTGCTGCTGCTGCTAAGTCGCTTCAGTCATGTCCGACTCTGTTGAAAGAATGTATGAACTTAAAAAAAATTAATAAAGTATCCTACGACTGCTTTGGTGTGGCCAAAGTAAAGTAAGATTATAGCTGCAGATTTTATAAAATCAACCTGTTGGACAAAAGATTTCCCAACAGGGTAGCATTAACTTGCGGACCACACCTCTGCCTCTTTCAGTTCAGTTCAGTCGCTCAGTCGTGTCCGACTCTTTGCCACCCCATGGACTGCAGCACGCCAGGCCTCCCTGTCCATCACCAACTGCCGGAGTTTACTCAAACTCATGTCCATTGAGTCGGTGATGCCATCCAGCCATCTCATCCTCTGTCATCCCCTTCTCCTCCTGCCCCCAGTCTTTCCCAGCATCAGGGACTTTTCATGGACAATGGACACTGTGATCTCACCATGTCATTTTGTTTCCAGTCTTTTCTTCTGTGACCAGAGCTTGTCATCTGACATCTCTTGCATCTTAGTCAGAGAAAGTAAGAACATAGATCTTTTTTTTTTTTTTTAATTACTTGGTTATCTTTTAAAAGTGATGGGGGAGGCAGTTGAATCTCCTGTTAGAACAGGGCAGTACTGCGATTCCGAAAATACTTGCACGTGACGTTAATAGAGGAGACTCCAGAAAAAGGGTTTGTGCTCAGATGAATTGAGTTAGCATTTCTCAGAGTGAACAAAGCAGTTCCTGTTCTCACTGGAACCTCGGTTGACCCTGCTGCTGTGTCATCCCATGACTCGTGAGAGAAGGAATGAGAGCATCCTTATACCCCTTGGCACTTGGACTTGGTTGAAGTAAAGTGGTTGGTCAGTTGCTAGGGAGTATGTGTTTTCTGGTCAAATGACTAGACTCCAGTGCTGAAAGAAAGATGGCTGCATTCAGAGTTGCAGGCACCTCATTATACATTATCCCCCACATCTCCCAGTCTGCCTGGTGTACCTTCTGCTGCTGCCAAGTAGCACTGGACAAGACAGCCCTGTCCGGGGGCCCCGTGTTTAAGAAGACCCTGCTCTGGCTCTCTTCCAAAGGGCCCTCCCTAAAGGCCAAAGAAGCTACACCCACCCAGAGCCCACAGCCCTTCTTCCTTCTAGACCTGTGGCTCTCAGATCTTCATCTCCAAAATGGCAGCATCACATCCTCTAGGAATTTGTTAGAAATGCAGATTTTCAGATCCTAATCAGAGCCACTCCATCAGAAACTCTGAAGGATGGGACTAGCAGTCAGTCCCACCTTTTAATAACCCTCTTGGTGATTCTGCCTGTTCTAATCTAAACCAGACTCTGGGATCTCATACCCAGAGATACCCCGATCAGATGGCTCTGGGCCCCCTCCAGGGCCTGCAGAGGGGTTTTGAGGACAGATGTGGCTCCAGTGGCCAAAAACAGATTTTGGAGGAAGGCTGGGAGACAGAGTTTGAATTCTGTGGGTTGGGTTGTTCACAGTCATACCAAGTGTCTAAATGATTATGAAAGTACATTTTTCAAAGTATGAGGATAACACACACTTTATTTAATTGTCAGTTTGATTTGTAACTTTTAAATATTTAGATATATGGTAGATAGGGCTCCATTTTTTTTACTCTTATCCTAGACTGTGCAAATGCCAGGGGTAATCCTGCTGCTGAAAGTCTGTTCTTTCATTTACCTGTTCATTGATTCATTTATATATGAACTCATTTAATAACTCTATTGATGCTCTTTGATGTGACAGTTATCATCATACCTTTCTTAACTTCTTTAGTGATAGTTTCCTTTCCTTCACTGAAGGATTTATAACGGCTACTTTGAAGTCTTTTTCTGTTAATTCTCCCATCTGCTTGCTCTTACAGGCTGTCACTGTCGCCTGCCCAGGATCTGGGTCATACTTTCCTTTGTCTTTGCATGTCTTGGAATTTTTGTTGGAAACTGGACATATTGTTGCAACTCTGGTACTTTCCTCACTCCCACTTCCCAGGGCTTGTTATTTGCCAATTTAGTTTTTTAGTGATTGGCCAGATTGTTTTAATGAAGTTTCCTGCCCCCTCCCCCCTTACCCCCCCCAGCCCCCCCCCCCCCCCACAGTGTTGAACCTCAGATTTTTCTCCTTAGGGACCTACAGCTTTGGGTGGGGGGCAGTCACACTGGGAAGAAGTGGGTTGGCTAGAGCTTTAGTCTTCTCTTTTCCTGAGCACACCCAGCTGTTAGGCTCCACTATTGCTGGCTGATTAATCGCTCTATTATTTTCTAAAATACCCCAGAGGCATAAATTGCTCTGAAGACAAATCCAATCACATTCAGGTTTTCTTGAAGGAAAAGTTCCCTGATCACTGGTATTTGTTCTGACCCTAGGAGGGAGTCCACCGTCACCTCTGACTTGAGCCCTTCTGAAAAGTAGCCAGCCTCTTCCCTATCCTGCCCTGCCCTGCCCTCACTGCAATATTTACTGTCCATGAGAGCTCCTAGGCTTGAGCTTCTCTGTACATTTGTTGCAAAAAGAAGCCAATTCCTCCAGAAAGAGTTGAGGATCTATCAGTTGCAGGATCTTTTGCTCCCTCCAGGCACAATTTCTGAGGCAGGGCTCTGGAGCTAGGAGCAGGGGCAATGGCACCCCTTCCTCTGCATGACTCCCCATCCTAGGAGATGACTCTTTGCCACTTTTAACAGGAACCACTGCCTGCCAAGCTGGACCAGTAGTGATGGGGGCCCCAGGATTTTCATCAGTACTGCACCCAGGGCAAAGCCTACCTTCCATCAGTGGGGCCTTAAGGGAACCCCTACCTCTCCAAGACACTTGCCCACAACTTTACCTCAGCAACAGGGAGCTGAAGCTGGATGAAAATGCTGATGTCCCGCTCCTCCTGGGAAGACAGTCCTCTAACGGGAGCTGGGGTGGGGTGGGGGTGGGGGTTGGAAGGAGGAGGCGCTGTGATCTTGGCTCCACCAGCTTAGAGGGGAGTCTCTGCCTCACGGTACCCGGAAGGCCAGGAAGCGAATGGCTCAAATACCAGCGATTCCTTTTTCTTACTGAATTTTTATAAATCTTCTTTCTCTTTCTTTTGGCTGCACTACATGTGGGCTCTTAGTTCCCTGACCAGGTCCTCAAACCTGAGCCCCGCTGCAGTGGAAGCACAGTCTTAACCATTGGACCACCAAGGAAGTCCCTAGATTTTCTTGAATAGACTTCCCCCCGCTTTACCGTATGCCCTTCAAACCATTTCTAGGGGTTTTAAATGGATGTTTTTAAAAATAATTTTCACCAATTTCACTGGGAAACAAGTCTGCAGAGCCCCTCATGCTGTCATGTTAGAAACTGATCTTTGTTAAAATTTATTTGGACATTTCATATTTTAAATCTTTTGGAGCACATTTTTGAGATTGTTTTTGAGTCAGATTTAAGAGTGATAAAATAATTAGCTCATTGTTAGATTTCACATATAGAGGAAGTGTAGTTGAAGTCATACTCATATTTTTAGTCAAAACAGCACTCTTTGTATATTAGTCTGGCAACCTTGGGCTTTGTATCAGTTTGAATGAAGAAAATGCCCAACACTAAAAAAAGAAAAGGGAAAAATGTTTCATTTCATAGACTGAATTAATTTTCCCATCAAATAAAAATAATTTTTTAAAAAATTTATTTGGACATTCTATTGCACACCTACTGTGTGCCACGTACTATACCATGTGTTGGGAGTACAGTAGTGAACAAAAAGGACACAGTCTTTTAGCTCATGATCCAGTCAAGTGCTTGGCATATGGAGGGATGTCAATAAATATTTGTCAAATAAATGTATGGCTGACAGAAGTGTTTCTTTGTTGAGGCAGTCTGAACTCAGGTTGGAAAAGAATTTCCAGACACAGAGCATTTCAGAGGGAGTGAGTTTACTAAGAATGAAAAGCAGAGATAACGTGGGCACTGCGAGCGTAGCGGGCTGACCTGACAGGCCAAGGAGAGCTGACACTTTTCGTGGGTTAGTAGCCAATTTTTTATGGCCTCCAGACAAAGAAAATTTCCTGCTGGAAGGTTGGCATTAGGTGATTGCTTAGGGCACTATTGTAACTACCGGGGTGGGCGAAAGTGAAAGTTGCTCAGTGGTGTCCGGCTCTTTGCAACCCCATGGACTATACAGTCCATGGAATTCTCCAGGCCAGAATACTGGAGTGGGTAGCCTATCCCTTCTCCAGGGGATTTTCTGGACCCAGGAATTGAACCGGGGTCTCTTGCATTGCAGGCAGATTCTTTACCAACTAAGCTATTTGCCTAATTGGGAGTCAGGAAGCCTGCTGGTGATGATCAGGGGACTTTTGGCAACAGTTACAAAAGGGTTCAGTCAGTTTCAGAGGTGATCTTGGTTCTGGGCTCTGCTTCTGTGGCCTTGATGCCATGCCTTGCACCTGTGGCCTTGGGGCCAGATTCCACATTTTTCTCTGATTTTGTTTTGTTTCTTATTTATAGGAGATCTGGGAAATTCTGGAACATCTTGCTACCTGGGTTTCTGGACATTTAGAGGCACTGGGAGTGTAATGAGGACAAGAACCTTGTTCTGTCATGGAGTTTGCACAATCTTCTAGTGCCAACTTGATGAAAGAACGTCATCTGGCAGTTACTGTTATTATTCTTTACTACTTTCTCCCCCGTCTTTGGGGACATTCACTGAGGGTTTAATGTGTGCCCTTACCACATGGCCTGGGCTTGCTGACTACAAGGGCATCTTCTTGGCATGGTCCTGCCAGGAAAAGCCCTATGTGGGGTTGTGCAATCTTGGAAGACCAGCCTGTACTCATGTCCTCAGAATCCTCCAATTCACATTTTCTTCCAGTACCTGATTATGTGCTTTCCAATGACCTGTGATGCTGCGTCTTCCTAATTCTTAAAGAACACTCAAGGAAACATGACAGAAAAACAGAGGTTGAGTTGTGGTAAGAGGAAAAGTGGAGTGTCCAGTCCCAGAAAACACTTGCTGTCATGCTCTGACCCTCGTACTTCATGAGTAGAGGGGACAGTCTGAATCAGCTGTCCAGGTGGGTTCTGTTTAGCAGGGTGAAGCTGAGCACATATTAGAGAAACTGGGAAGCTTTATCAGAATATCTGTAGGTTTTGTGTAGGCTGAAAAAGCTCTTCCCAGAAACAGAGATGTATCATCATGGAATTAACTGCTGTCCCTAGAAGCTTGCAGATCAAGACTGTTTTCAGCAAATTCCCAGATGATCGGGTCCTGTCTCCAGCTCATTGTGTTTCTACTTCTGCTGTGAACCGAACTGCAACTAGACCCAGTGATAAGTAAGTTATTTTAGAGCCTGTAAGTAGTGCTAACTAAGCAACTCCGGAGAATAAAACCCTCCATGCACAAAAGGGGCAATGCGTACCTTCCAGGGATTTGAGAAAGCAAGGCTAGGAGCAGCTAGACTGGCTCTTGGGGAAACTTTTCCCAGGATGACCAGGGTGATCACCTGTTCATATGACTTTGTTTTTACAAAGAAGCAGTTCTTTGGATGTCATATGTCCGTAAATGGATGATATGTAATTTTACTTTTTGACATTTTAAGAATATATACTTAAGCCATAACAACTTCTTTCTGGGACTTTCCTGGTGGTCAATAGTTGGGACTCTGCTTCTACTACAGGGGGCATGGGTTTGATCCCTGGTGGGAGAACTGAGATCCTGCATGCCGTGTGTCATAGTCATAAATAAAATAAAAATTCAGTGGAAATATATTCAAATAATTCAGTTCAGAAAAGGATGACTTAAAAAAAAAATCTGCTCTGTCATTCAGATACTTAATTCACCCAGCAAGCACTCAATAAGGGTTAACCATGTGCCAGATACTGTTCTAAGCACTAATGAATAAGATCCAGTCTCTGACCTCAGGAATTCCCATCTAAAAGGTTAATGGAGCCACAGGCATGTTACTATTTGAGAACATAAAAGAAATGATAAAAAAAAAAAAATCTTTGGGAATATAGAAGGGATGGATCTACTCTGCCTGGGTGAAGTGTTTTCACAGAGGCTTCCTAGGAGAGGTGAAATAGATTGAGTCTTTAAAGATGAGTAGGAATCAACCAGAGAATAGAGGGTTTAGTAAAGGGTTAGGAGCATAAGGTCAACCTATACACAGACACAGGTGAGCAGCCTCAGAAGGGGTTCAAAGAACTACAAGAGCTGGGTTCCTTAGATCAGTAAGAGCAAGATGAAGAACAAGAAATGCATGTGCCAACATGGAGATCCTAGGTATGGCTCGTTAAGGAGCGTGAACCTTTCTTTCCAGGCAAAAAGAAGCTACTGGAGCATCTTATACAGTGAGAGGCATGATTTGTTGTTGGCCTTGGGTAGAATGGATGGGGGATTTGAAGATGGAGAAACCAGAAGGCAGTTATTAACAAATGGATAGTAAGGGTTTGATTTGAGAAACAGTTTGGAGTTAAAGTCTAGAAGAACTGGAGACTGCACGTGGGGTTGTGGGAAAGGGAAGAATCAGTGCTGGTCAGACCAAGGGTCCCACTGTCAGCCTCAGCACTGTGATGAGCTAGCTACCTGTGTTCCTTCCTCCTGCCCCATATAACTTAGACTACAAACTATCTATTTGCATCTTCCTGTCTTGAAGTTTCTTCTTCTCCAAAAACTCCCAAACAAAATGTAAAAATAAATAAGAAGCAAATACCTTTAAAACCTGCTAATGTAGTAGCTAAAAAAAATTGTTCAAGTTGATGAACTGAGATTTTATAATTATGATTAGACTACATAAGAGTATAGTTTGGGGACATTTTTCTTCCCTTGGGGACTTTTCACACCTAAACTTCTACAAGATCTTTTTTTTTGTACCTTTTTTGAGGGGAGTAGATGAAGATGGAAAAGCAAAGGTATGTTGCCCTTAGCAACGTGACTTGAGCTATCATAGCATCACTGAGTAAAAAGAGTGACATAATTAAAGAATTTGGACCTGTAGCCGAAGGTCCACCCACTCTGGCATCAAGGCCCATCCATTGGTCAAAAGACCGGAATAGAAATTGGCCTTAAGTGTAGGTTATCTAATTAATTGATTAATCCAATGAATGTTGTTTAAGCACCTTCTATATACAGTACAAAGACAAATACAGCGTCGGTTCTCCTGAGAACATATTCTAGTTGGAGGCCTGAGAGAGAAAGAGAAAGAGAAGAGGATGGGGAGGAGGGGGGGAAAGGAGGATTTCAGATCGTGCAAAATGCTATGAAGAAAGGAAAACAAGACTAATGAGCAGAGAAGGACTAGCGAGTGAATGGCAGGGACAGAGCTGGTCTGCAGTGGGTGCATCACTTATATAATATGATTTTAGTGGCCTGGATTTTCCCAATAGCATTATTGGCTTGACATCTGAAGTGGATCCTATTTTAACAACCACCTCTTCTATACAACAAAACTATTTTCAGTAATAATTGTAAAATTAAAAGAAGAATAGCATCCAGAAAAGAAATCTAGTAGAATTTCTCTTTTCTTGTTACCAATGCTGCTGCTGCTGCTGCTAAGTCATTTCAGTCGTGTCTGACTCTGTGAGACCCCAGAGACGACAGCCCACCAGGCTCCCCAGTCCCTGGGATTCTCCAGGCAAGAACACTTGTTACCAATACTCAACAATAAAACGCAACGATTGCTTACAGCTTAGACCAGGTAAAGATTTTGCGGAGAGTGGAAGAGGTATTTTATCAATGACATTGTTTAAACTTGCTGGAGAAAGTGGTAATAAAAAGTAAACCAATTTTGGTCAAATTTCTTATTGCTTTTAAATTCTCTATCACCTTATTAGGCTTCTCTGGTGGCTCAGATGGTAAAGAATCTGCCAGCAATGTGGGAGACCTGGATTCAGTCCCTGGGTTAGGAAGATCTGCTGGAGAAAGGATGGCTACCCACTCCACTCCAGTATTCTTGCCTGGAGATTTCCAAGGACAGAGGAGCCTGGTGGACTACAGTTCATGGGGTCGCAAGAGATTTGGACATGACTCAGCAACTAACACACACACACACACACACACACACACACACACACACACACACACACTACCTTATTGCTTGCACCCTGGGCTTGAAGGGTTCCCTAACTGGTCATTGAGTTTTCCTCAAACCCTCCTTGCTCCCATTGACCTGGTGCTTAAAATTCTCCAATTCCTTTCACTAGGTTGGTGAAAGATTTTCAGAATGCAAATATTCTGGAGTAGTACTGCTTGATATAGTACTCATGTAATTTTCACTTTAATTTGGGTTTACCAGAGCCAGTCCTGGGAGTTTAGTCAATCATTCGTTTATTCAACATGTTTAATCATCCCACAATATGCACCAATGACTGTGGTGGGGCTGTGTCCTCAGGGCACGCAGGGCCTTGTGGGAGAGACAGATGCCTGGAGCAATAATTGACATGCAGCATGATCAGGGCTGGGTATCTGCTAGGCTCTGCACAGAGAAGCCACAGCTTTGCGAGGGGCTGATGGAAGCGGGTGTTAGTAGATGAGAAACACCCCCAGGGAGGCGAGGAGTTGAGGCTGCCTAGCAGCATCCTTAGAGCCCACGTTTGCAGCCAGAGGCACTGTGACTGTCGGTTGGGCCTCCCTGCAGAGCTGGGTTCTGCAGGCGCTGACTGTTCTGAAAAGACTCATTTCCGCTGCCGTGGGAGACAACGGGGAGGAAAGTGTCTCATTAGTGTGGGGAGGAGGGACAGAGAGATTGTACGATGCTCTGGAGGAAAGGCAGGGCCGCTTTTTCCTTCACAAACACCCCCGACCTGCTCAACACCATGACTCTCGAGAGACTTGGGCTTCCTGAGGGGTGCTTTGCTCTGATAAGTGGCATGAACCTCCTTCACACGAATTTCCCATTAATTAACACACTACTTCCTCTGCAGAGACAGCTGGCAAGAGTAGCCATGAACTGAGGTAACTGAACTCCTGCCAAACTGCCCATCCTGTGCCTGCTTTGCATAAAATGTGCCTTGTCTGAGGCTGGAAGTCATCAGTAGAGAAATGCGTTCTGGGACGCCCTCCCCCAGGAGGGAGCCTGAGCAAACTCCTGTGGGGTGGGGGGAAGCCTGGAGCTGGAAGGAGGCTAGCCTGCCTAGTTTTATGAATTCTTTGGGGGATGGTCGGGGGTGATGCAGAGGAAACGGTTTAAATCAGAAAAGCCTAGAGAAGTTCTGCAACCAGTCATTTGAGGCCAGTGCTGCACTGGACTCTGTGACCAGAAAGTGGCCAGGAGGGAGTGGGCCAGGTCCCCTAGCATCTGAAAGCAGGGGTGGGGGACTCATCAAAAGCCAGGCTCCCCACAGCTTCCAGAGTCTGGACGAAGAAGCAGAGAAAGACGGTCAGAACTGCCCCCTCCTCTGCACCATCATAAACCAAAAGGGAGCTGCCTACTTGATAGAGGCCAGTGGAGAGGGATGAGGAGGGTGATGTGGAGAGGGGAACATTTTTCTGGGCCTTGGTTTCCTCCTCTGAAATACGGGTTGGTCTTTTGGATCCCTAAGGTCTCTCCTGTTCTGCCCCAGGGTGGATGGAGGGCAGAAGGGGCTTGTGGGCGAAAGAAGAGGTTGCTCAAGTCCAGAGCCGTCTCATCTCCTCGAGTTCTGTTGAGCAGAGAAGCACTGCACTCCGGAGCTGGGGAAATGACTTGATTGTCATTTTGCTCGCAGACGTCTTCTTCTTACACAGAGGTGATCACATATCGGGGCTTTAAAAGGAACAATACATAGCCCTGGCTCTCTAGGAGGTCTAACTGTGAAAACAAGACATGTTCCTATGACAAATGGAAAATTGGTCCAGACTGCAACGTAGCTTCCAAGCACTCGTCGGAAGCATCGAGTGCCAGCTGAGTGTTCAGAGGAACAGGCTCTCTCAGAACTCACAGAGGAACTGATTACAGCGCGCTGATTCATGACTCAGGAAGCAGCCACCAGGTAACGTTAACAGAGCTCTGTGAGGGAAAACAGAAGAAGCAGAAGCTGGAAACTAAACAAATGAGGTCAAGGTCATGGAAGCCATATCTTCTAACAAGGATTTTAAAAATGTTCCTCAGCCACACAGTGGGCCCTCTGTTGGGCCCAAGGCAGGGTAAGAGAGGGTAGGGGAACATGCCAGGACCTGCTCCTCTATGAATGGAATGAAACTGCAAGGGTTGCCAGTTCAGTGCCAACCTCCTGGCCCTGCAGGCCTGCTCACAGGATCAGCTTCCACCCGCCACAGCAGTGTCTGCACTGGCTTCTTAAAGGGCCCTGGTCCATATCAAAGGACACTCAATCCAGTCCATATCAAAGGACCCTGTGGTGGGAAGTACAGCCAGGTTCCACTGGGGCTGAACAAATCAGGGCCTGAAGTGGTCCTCTCATCTCTGCACGACACTTGGGCAATCTCTTATTTCTGCTTCCCTCTTGGAATCTGATTTCTTCTGCCCTTTTCCCATAGCCAGACATTCTCTGTTTGTCAAGGTGCACCTGGTTCTTCGTCCCTCAGCCACACTGTCTGGGATGATAGTCTTTGGGTTACGATTCTAATTCTCAGGGCAAAACATCTCTTAGCTCATCTTGGGTCCTGTATCTAGGTCTGACCCCATCAGCTGTGGTCAGAGGACACCCTGTCCCTTCACCAGGGCCTGTGGGGAGCAGCTGGTTTCCAGAGAAGGGAGTGTTGACAGGGCCTTTTCTCCAAGAAGCAAGATCAGGGCTGGTCTCATCTTCGTAATTACTCACAGGCAGAACAGCCTCCTCTTTGGCTAAGCTGTCATAGATAAATTTCTAAAGCCAAAAACCCCATCTGAGAGTCTTATGTGCAGTCCCAATGCCTACAACCAGGCCTGAGATGTGAAACTTGGAACATTTGAGATATTCTACAAATTGTGTAAATGGCGGCAGTGAATGAATGGTCACTCAGAGTCACCTGGCTAATGAAGATGACAAGGAAGTCAGCACAGAGGGTGATGTGCCTCTGGGCTTTATTCCTAATGCCATGTCCCCCACCCAACCCTGGAGAAGATCAAAATCCTCTGGCTTTAGAGCTGAGAGGCATTTGCTGTGATGTTTGTTTTCTTTATGCACATTTCCTATTAATCAACACAATTCCTCCTCAGCACAGAAGCTGGCAGGGACCTGCCTGATCAGAGCACTCTCAATACAGCCAGACTGTATCCTGGCGTGACGGTCCACGTGTGAGCGCCTGCCATTCAGCCTGGCTGCCGACGAAAGACTCTTGGTTTCTGCTTTGACTGGAATCTCTTCACCTTTACTATTCTTTCCCCATCACTGAGTTTACTCTCGGCCCTTCCCAAAGTTCAGGACCAATTTGCACTCAGGACTAAGCTTGTCATGTGGGGAAGGGGTTATCTTTTGAAGCTGGATCCTGTCACCTTCGCCCCTTGCTATGGGTGGGTGAGGGAAGTGTTAACCACTAATCATTTAAGAGAAACTCCATTTCTGTTGATTTCTGTTGCAAGAAACACCCAACCCCGAATTCACTGGAGCCTCCATTTACAGAAGGTCATCTTGCCCTTGTCATGGAGTAGATGTTGGGGCCTAACCTCAGACCAGTCTGAATATCTGGAGTCCTCCTTCTCACCCTTTGGGCGAGTTGGGCTCTCCAGTTGCACAGATCTGTTTTGCTCTGAGGGAAAACTCATGGTCTTGGGCATAATGCTGAATGTAGTTCATATGATTGAAGTCTGGGTTACATGAAGGGAGAAGGTGGTGACTGGGTAGATTGCAAACCCAACGTTCCTCTTCTCTTAAAAAAATCAAAGAAGTCCAAACTTAAAGACATTGTCCTCAGTCCCATTCCTTTTGAAATAATGCCTGTCGAGGAGGGTTCACATGGGACACTCAGTTCATCCTCCTGGAGAATGTCCTGGTTTGTGGCATTTAAGGGAGGTGAGGTCATGGTGAGGTGCAGAGATTTGCAGGGGCTGTAGGGGAGGCATATGGTGACTTTTGAGTGTATTTGGCTCTGATTGCAAATGCATTTTAAAATCTCCTTTTAAAAAACACAACTTTTCATATTTATAATCAATCAGAGAAGGCAATGGCACCCCACTCCAGTACTCTTGCCTGGAAAATCCCGACTGAGCAACTTCACTTTCGCTTTTCACTTTCATGCACTGGAGAAGGAAATGGCAACCCACTCCAGTGTTCTTGCCTGGAGAATCCCAGGGACGGGGGAGCCTGATGGGCTGCCGTCTATGGGGTAGCACAGAGTCGGACACGACCGAAGCAACTTAGCAGCAGCAGCATGAAACACAAGACAGTGCTTTTATGGATGTGTCGTGGATGTTTTGAAATTGTCAGCGTTCTCATAATTGTTGGCTGTAAAAATGTGCACAGACATGTGTTCTTTATTAAGACATAACCTCACACATCATTCATTCATAACACATTACTGACTCCGCTCCCTCTATTAGCAGCCGGGAAAAGAAACGGAAAGTTGAATTGGAAATGAATTTATATGCTCATTTAGCTTAGTTAATTACCTGCTGAAATAATGTCCCCAATTCTTAATGGGTGCTCCTCTTGATAGATAAGGCAGCTGCCTGAGATGAGGTGACGGCTCCAAAAGGCACCTGGCTCGTGATAATGTTTGTCAAAAACATGACAGGAAAAAGCAGGTTGGAATGTTCTATCTGCCAACAGCCTAGATGCTGCCAAGCCTGGATGACTGACAGCCTGTTAAAACTGAGGCTGCTTACATAATAATAGGACCGTTTTGTGTTCTTGATAATGCTAATGTATGCAAATTTACAGTAATATATTCCCTGAGAGTACCTTGGATGGACAGTATAGGAGGGAAGCTGAGAGCTTTGCAACGATGGACTCAAGTTCTCTGAGGGACTGGGCAGGATGCTTACATATAATTAAAAAAAAATTAAGTTATCCACATGTGCCTTCAGTTCTATTGATTGACATTCCCACTGTCACCTCTAGTATGCATTGGTCTTTTTTTTTCTTTCTAATGAAGAGCTTATCAAAATGGTATAGTATACATTTCTGGTCTTTAAAGGCCTGCCCAAAATTGGTTCAGAGCTTCTCCATTTTCTTTTCCTCAAACAGTCCAAAGTTCCTAAAGTTCATTTTACTAAGTTGAAATCATTTACCTTCAAGATTGCTGGGAAGTTTGCTGAAGGGAGACAGTGTCCTCCCTATTTTGAAGAGGGAATGGATTTGGGGTGCAGAAAAGTTATGACTTCTACCCAGTTGGTAAAGGAGCAACAGGAAGAAGCTGCTTCTCTGATTTCAGGTTAATGTACTTTTTAGAACCCCCTCATTCATTGTTGCTGTTCAGTTGCAAAGTCACAACCAACCCCATGGACTGCGGCACTCCAGGCTTCCCTGTCCTTCAACATCTCCTGGAGTTTGATCAAATTCATGTTCATTGAGTCAGTGAAGCCATCCAACCATCTTATCCTCTGCTGCCCTCTTCTCCTGTGCTCCATCTTTCCCAGCATCATGGTCTTTTCCAGTGAGTTGGCTTTTTGCATCAGGTAGCCAAAGAATTGGAGCTTCAGCTTCAGCACCAGTCCTTCCAATGAATATTCCGGGTTGATTTCCCTCAGGATTGACTGGTTTGATCTCCTTGCTGTCCAAGGGGTTCTCAAGAATCTTCTCTAGCACCAACATTCAAGCATCAATTCTTTGGCACTCGGCCTTCTTTTTTCACATCTGTGTGTGACTACTGGAAAGACCATAGCCTTGACTATATGGACCTTTTATAGGCACAGTGATGTCTCTGCTTTTTAATACATTGTTTAGGTTTGTCATAGCTTTTCTTCCAAGGAGCAAGAGTCTTTTAATTTCATGGTTGCAGTTACTGTCTGCAATGATTTTCGAGCCCAAGAAAAGAAAAGCCGTCACTGTTCTCACCTTTTCTCCATCTATTTGCCATGAAGTGATGGGATTGGATACCATGATCTTACCAGTTTTTTGAATGGAGTTTTAAGCCAGTTTTTCACCCTCCTCTTTCAACCTCATCAGGAGGCTCTTTAGTTCTTTGCTTTCTGCCGTAAGCGTGGTGTCATCTGCATATCCCCTCACTAGTAATGCCTAATCAGACCATGTGAACTGGGAACCCAGAAATGGAGTCAGCCGTAGGAGCTGAAGGAGGGCTGCAGACGGCTGTTTCAGATGAGGTCCAGGAAGGGCTGACTCAGCTCCACCACGCCGCGCAATGCTATCTGCTCCCCTTTCTTGCCATTCTTTCTTTTCATCAGTCACCAGACAACTGTGTTTGCTAAGCTCCTGATGAGAGTTCCACCTTACCTGGCCAGTTGCTATTCTCTGAACACAATAGAATGTTAGAATTGACAGTTACCTCAAAGAACAGCCAGCTCTAAACTTTTTAGTATGAGGAACTGGACCCAGAGGGTTTAAGCAATTTGCCTGGAGAGGCTGCAATTCTCATATCTAGTTAGTACCTGTACCTAGGCCATGACCCATCTTGAATTTTCATCTCTCTTTGTTTCCTAGTGATGGTTACTGTTTCTGCTGGCTTTGGTTGGGCACCTACTATGTGACATGCACTACACATGCTTTTAGACCCCACTATGATCCTTTAAATGGGCCACATTATCTATCCTTAGGGCCAGTGTAGTCCAAAAAGGAATGAAAAACTACTGGTCCACATCGAGGTTTTTATAAATTATCATAAAAGAGAGCAGACAAATAATCACAATAATTTATGTGCCTAGCACACAATTACAACAGCAAGAACAACAATAATAATAACACCCAGCACTTATTCTAAGGGCTTTATACATGTTAACTCATTCAGTCCTCTGGGTCACACTATTTGGTAGTTACTATATATTGTCTCTGATTTACAAATTAGAAAACAAAAGCACAGAGAGGTGAAGTCATTTTCCAAAGGTCCCAGAGCTGGTAATGGATGAAGATGGGATTTGATTCTGGGCTGTCTGGCACCTGAGCCCCTGTGTGCTAACAACTATATTTCTTCAAGTGATCATTATATGGTAACTATAAATAATGAGTAACAACTCTGACTCAGCCTCGGCTCGGAAACTGAGGGCCAGTGAGTCAATCCACAGGGTCAGCCCTAGTCTGAGCCGGCTCTGCAGCTTGACCTCCAGTTCCCTTACCAGCCTGTGGACCAGATGGGAAGAAAACCTCGTTCTGTTTTCGGAGAGGTTCCAGTGTTTCCTCTGGAAACCAGTAAGAAACCCAATGCTCAGTGTCCATACAAGTTGTGCCTGTTATCCTACTCCAGAAACTAATTAGGGAGAACGTTTGACAATGGATAGTGACTTTTCTTGAAAATTCAGTGTGGCCTCTGCCTGGCAAGCATTCCATCCTTCCCCCATATTGTCTGGCAGAGGTAAGGCACGTGGCCTCTGGTCCAGCCAGTTTGGTGCGCCCATTCGCACTGGGGAAGGGAGAAGGCTCTTTTTTCTACAGTCTTCCCATCACCTTTCAGTACTTTGCTTTCCAGGTGGCGAGGGTTCTCTGCAGCTCATAGCACAAACCTTTACCACTAGGGGGCGCCTAGACATCTCAGAGAGCGCCCGGGCAAGGGGCCCTTTCAGGACACCAGCAGACTCTCTGACAGAATGGATTCCTGGTTATGAACTCGACGTTATGGCTGTAGCTATGCTAAGCATAAGCATGGGGAAAATGCTTCTGTAGGATTAAATGAGGTCAGCTTGAGTCATTCCAAGAGACTCAGCAACTCTGGGAGCAACCTCATACTCTCCCTGCTGCTGATCCAGCCGTCCCTCCCAACCCGCAATCACAGACTCCCCTCTACAGGGTCTGCTCTCTAAGCAGGGAGTGGGGCGGGTGGGGCTGGGGGTCCTGACGCCACCCCTTGCACCGTTGACTGGACCGCCCCTGGGGGCAGCCATGTTAGGGCATCACATGTGGGATCACTCACTGCAGGTGGCTTTACAGATGTCCGGTGACTAATTAGTTGACTAACTTTTTTATTTCTCTCACCTATTTGGCCATGTCCTTTCCTGTTCCTGCGAAAATGATGCCAATAAACCCAAGGAGCCAGCCTTAGGAGGAAACCAACAGGGCCGTTTGGCAGGGCTGGAACTGTGGTGAGGCAAGCGAGGCACCCAGGCAGCCCTTTGCTTGCCTGAGACTGAGAGCAAATGCCGCCTTTCCTTTTATTTCCCAGCAACTCTCCTGCCTTCCTAGTCCCAGCCCAGAACTGCCACTGTGGGAGATACCCAGCCGCAGAGAAAACCAGCCAGCTCTTTGTTTTTGGCTACTCTTCTCGCCCCTTACCCCACTTCTCCTCACCCCCAGCCTCCTAAACCTATGGCTCTTCCTGCTCTGGTTCGGATGTTGGCTGATAAGGATTAGTGAAAACTTCCCAGTCAAGGGACTCTACAAGAAAAGTTGCTAATGTTTATTCAGTGCTTTCTGTGTCCCAGAAATGCTTCTAAATGCTTTACAGATGTTGGGTCACTTAATTCTCTCAACAATATTGTGATGAAGGTGTCCGTTTTACAGATAAACTAACTGAGGCACAGAGAGGGGAAGATATTTACTCAAAGACACAGTAGATGACACAGGGCTTCCCTGGTGGCTCAGAGGGTGAAGCGTCTGCCTGCAACGTGGGAGACCTGGGTTCGATCCCTGGGTCAAGAAGATTCACTGGAGAAGGAAATGGCAACCTACTCCAGTACTCTTGCCTGGAAAATTCTATGGACGGAGGATCCTGGTAGGTTGCAGTCCACCAGATTGCAAAGAGTCGCACATGACTGAGCAACTTCACTTCTTCACGGTAGATGATAGTGGAGCCATATTTTGAATCCAGAGAATCTTTACCCCAGAGCCTGTACTCAGACGTTATACCTGCTCCAGATACTGAAAACCTTCAAAGATGCAAAATGCTGGATTTTGAATTTCCTGGGGGTTCCAAGGGGAGGGGTTGTGGTTTGCCATTTTAGACTGGGAACCCCTAAAATCACAAGTGATGTCTCCTTGGCAGACTGGCCAAGCCTGAGACCTCCTGCCTTTGGCTTATGTTTGAACAGATTGCTGTTTTTCTGAACAAAATGTTTCGCTTCTTTGATGGTGGTTTATTACAACTCTGAAGACTGAATTCACTTATATCTTTCTTACATCTATTCTCATCTGTTTCCCAATAGATGGCTGTGAACTTGAGAAGGGAAGAATCTTTTTACTTATCTTTGTGTTTCCATCGTCTCCAGTCCTTGGGCTTAGTAGGTGCTCACTAAATGTTGGTCCATTGCAATTAAATCCCTGTAGTCTGTATTAACCACCTTGAAGCCTGGGCCATGGTAAAGGTGTCCCTCTGGAACTGGCAGATACACCTGTCCTGCCTGTCACTGATCTTTTACTCCCTACCTTTGCACAGAAGCATGAGTTTTTTTCTTTATTCAGATTTAATGTGTGTTGGGGGGTTGGTTCTCTATGATAACTGTGACACAGAACATCATGCATTCTCGATTACTCTACATCTTTTGAATGTATATGAGTAGAAAGGACTAGAAAATCTACCCTCTATTGCTAACTGCTTGCTTTCAATTTAAACCCTATTATTTTAGCTCAACCTATCTTATCTATCATTGCAGATGCTTTCCTCTGCCATATCCTTCATTTTTTCCCCTGTTTTTTGCTATGAGCGTTGAAAATCATTCATTTTGTTTCTCAATTTCTGGTCTCCACCTTTTTGAGAAACTTAATATGTACCCAAATCTGAATTTAAAGGTTGAGACACATTGACCAAACTCTAATCCCAGGCATCTTCAGAAGGCTATCTCCTGAACAAACTTATCTTTGAGAGACCCTGGAATGGGGCAGATCCTGTTTACAGAAAAGAGATTCAGTGGTACTCAGAAGAGTAGGCTGACCTGGAGAAGACAGGGACCTCAATCCCAAGGTTGATTCTGAGCAGATCTGAGCCTTTGCAGATTTGTGGATAAAGTGGACTCACCTGCTGCCTATGGCCATTCCAGCCCTTGCCTGCTATGGACAGCCTCACTGTCTTCAGACCTCTCTGCCAACAGGTTTCTAACACTTTCAAAAGAAAATTCCTAAATCTGATGTGACCATATCTAATCAACCTCAAAGATCACTGAGTCTTCCTTTATTCTGTATCCCTTCATCATCTAAATCCCAAAATTTAATTAAGGGTTTTTCAGACCTCTTCCAAAGAACTGGGATATCTTTAGAGTCTTTTCTGAAAGATGGATTTGTGTGGATCTGGAAGTCATATATAAGCTTTCCTACAGTGACAGACTTCCCTCGTGGCTCAGACGGTAAAGCGTCTGCATACAATGCAGAAGACCCGGGTTCAATCCCTGGGTCGGGAAGGTCCTCTGGAGAAGGAAATGGCAATCCACTCCAGTACTCTTGCCTCGAAAATCCCATGGATGGAGGAGCGTGGTAGGCTACAGTCCATGGGGTCGCAAAGAGTCGGACACGACTGAGCGACTTCACTCACAGTTACAGAACTTAAATGAAGTTTGGCTTCTATATTTGTATTGATACCTGTGAATCTGTTGCTAAAAGCCCTCCAGACTCTCTGAGTGTGATGCTTTTCCTTCCAAAGGCACAGACCTAGGCTTCCTCGTGTCGTCCTTCTGTGTATGACTGTGCTCAGGTGACGATGATCAGCAGCCTGCCCAGGGCAACAGTCTCCCCAAAAGGGACCCAGAAAGTTTATCTACCTTTTAAGAGGCTCCTACAGTGAAAGGGATCAATCCTGCAGCTCTGCAAATTAACCTTCTCCAGGCCTCATTCTGGGGACGTGGGACCTGAAAGTCTTTCTGAGCTCTATTTCCATAGCCTTTCTTGTGCACACACACTGTAGCCTCTGCAACTTCCCTTTCCCCCGTGCTAGGATTTTAGGACCTAGGAATTTTCCATGCTGTCCTTTCACAGGCTTTTCATCAGCAGGCCTGTGCTGGCGTGTCACACAAGACTGGCTCCTACAGCTGACCCTGTCTCTGCCTCTTAAAGGCACTGTTTGTGCTGCTCCGCAAATGTTGCCATTGACTAAACTGAATCTGGCCAGCACGAATGCTAGAAGGCTGATTCAATGCCTGGGAGTCTTTCATAAATACTGCATCTGAAAGTGATAGTTTTTCTGATCTTCTCATGACAATGAATAACTTCTCTGAATGTTTCTTCATGCCTGTGATTAGCTTACTGAAATGGATTGAACATATTTATATCCATGTTCTTAGTTCTCATTAATATCAGCAATAGAGTTCTTTTTAGTTTGTTATGGAAATAACTGAAATTGGGAAAGGTAGCTTTAAAAAAATTTCCAGTAACCAAAGCATAATCAATCGGGAAATTTTTTTGAATTACTTTTCTTGTGAGAAGCATGAGAAATAATAGGAAAGGGAAAGTAGGGAGTGCTACTCATCAAAAAAAAATGTTTTAAGAAATGTGCTGGCTTCTATTTCAGGAAGGTCTGCATCGACACTGCTAACACAGACAAATGAAGGAAAAGGAAACGTGGCTCATTAGTTGGTATTTTTCAGAAAGGCTGATTGATAATATTTTCTTGTATTTGAGATAATCAAGGACAGAAAGCAATGTCACCGGATGTGAGTGACTCCCCATGACGGTCGGGGATGCAGCTGATAAATGGGTGTCTATTTTCTGTCTGCAGTAGAATATGTCTGTGAAGTCCCTCCCACCCTGTATCCTTGGTCTTTCTTCCTCTGACCCTTTCACATGACTTTGACTCCTGATTGGTAGGGCCTTTTCCTAGGATTCTTTTGCTGATAATCCAGTCATGCTGTTGTCACACAAAGGCGAGTGCTAGAAATAGGCACGTCAGGCTATGACACAGCCTTCCTCCTCCTGTGTGGGGGTAATGACCTTATTCAAGACGCTTTTGTTAGGTCTTAGTGCTTCCATACAAGTCACCAGGGGTCAGTCTTCCTTTTACAGATTCTAGAGGACGAGTAGAAAAGTCGTTTCATTTCACACAACAATGCTGCCACTTCCAATCTGGGTGGCTCTCCCAAGCCACCTGTTTTATATGGAAGAGGCAAGGGAGGAAGTTGGGCAATGAACGGTCATAGCCTGGCTGATTTATCATTTTGCTTTAAAAAAAAAAAAAAACCCTAAATATTATTATCTTTTTTCTGGCTCTAAAAGTAGTCATTCTGACTGTAGAAAATACAGGGAAAACATAAAGAATAAAATTAAAACCCCACACAATATCACTGTATTTGGTATTTTTCCAGCTATAGCTTATTTTCTGAAAACCAAAAATATAAATACTTGATGAAGTTTCACTGTATGTATATATGTGATTTCTATTACAAGATTGGAACCATATTCTACATATAATTTTGTATCCTGCTTCTTTTCACTTGGCATTACAAGGTGGCAGAGGCTGCTGTCTTTAAATATGCCTCAGTGATGTAATTTTTAATAGATGTACAATAGTCCACCATGTATGACTGGACCAAGGTTTATTTAACTGCTCTCCTTCCGTCAACAATTTAGTGGTTTTATCATTTCTACTGTGACAAAGCAATGATAAATAGCCTTTAGGTAAATCTTAGGTAATGAACCTCATTCCCTGGGGTAGATTTTTAGAAGGATAATTCCCAGGTCAAGTGGTAGGAGCGCTTTTGGATATACATACTGGGTAGGCCAAAAAGTTCATTTAGGTTTTCCATAAGATGGTACTAAAACACTGAACAGACTTTTTGGCCAATCCAGTATAACCCTGCCCAGTTTCCTTTGAGAACAGCAGTTGCAATTTAAAAATCCCACTGGCTGTGCATGAAAGGTCCAGGGCCATCACAACTTCATTAGCATTGTTAGTTTGTGTGTGTGTATGTGTGTGTGCATGTAAACATACCTCTGCAAATACATAAAATGATATAGATAATAAGATATGGTCTGTTTTTGAAATTAACAGAATTTTAAACTTGGCTTTATTGAGATACAGCTGACATATAACTGATAGTGCCTGACTTTAACTTGCATTAAAAAAATATTATCCCCTATCATTTTATTTTTTTCCAATTTTATATTATTTATTTATTTAATTTTTGGCCACAGAGCATATAGGATCTTGGTTCCATGACCAGGATCAAACCTGTGCCTCCTGCAGTGAAACCTCAGAGTCCTAATCACTTAACATCCAGGGAAGTCCCTTAATTTGCATATTTTTAAACTAGTAAGGTTGAGTATTTTTATTTTGATATTTACATACATTAAATGATCAGCCATGAACCTGAATTATATTCATTTTCCTAGCAGATTTGTAAGGATGTTAAAATAAGATTTGTATATATATATATATCATTTGTCTTTAGGTTCCTTTTTATAGCAGCAGATAGTAACATGAAACTTGCTTTACTCATTCAGGAGTGGGTACTCTATATGTATGTTGAGATGAAATGGAAACCACAGAATTATTGTGGTATTTAGGAACTAATCAAGCCATACAAGCAAAGCACACAGTGGCATGGGAGGGAGGGCCTAAAACTGATAAGGAAATAATGAAATTGTTCAAAGACTTGATACTAAATTACTTAATAATTTAGTTAATAATTACTTAATAATTTTTCCTTCAATTTCATTTTTATTATCCTGTCCCAAAGAATCCAGGTGCCATCATGAGGCAGGTCACTTCTATATTCATAACCACCCGGGCAGCTCAAAGAAGAGTAATTAAAGGTATTAGCTTTGCATCGGGGTTGGCTTTGGGCCAGGTATTTTCTACTTATTCCCAAGATACCCAACTACTCTTTGCCTCAATTCCATCAATGGCTAAATGGGCACAATAATGCCTACTTTACTATGTTGTTGGGGAGATAAAAGAATTTATGTCAGCCCTTAGCATAGGGTCTGATACATAATAAGAACCTGATAAATAGTAGCTGTCACTGTGATCACTGACAAGCATAAAATGTCATCTGCCCCCAACATCTTGTACTAAGGTCATTGCACAGTATCTGTAATTATTTGACAGTAAAATTATGGTGAAATAAGTCTAATTTCTTCTCATTAATGCAAATTTAGGCATGTGGCCTGTTAACTGGTTTGATTCACCACCCACCCCCATCATGTTTCATGTGATGTTGCTTCTCTGAAACCAGAAGGCAATGAAAATGATCCAATGAGAGGAAATGCAATAAAAATCAATCACCCAGAAAGATACCAGTACACACCTATTAGAATGGCTAAAATCTAAAAAGACTGACCGTACCAAGTGTTGGGAAGGATGTGGGAAAAATGGAACTCACATATACTCTTTTAAAAAAAATTAATATATTTTTTATTGAAGGATAATTGCTTCACAGAATTTTGCTGTTTTCGGTCGAAGTTCAGCATGAATCAGCCATAGGTATACGTATAACTCCCTCCCACATCCCTCCCCAACCCGCCCCTCTAGGTTGATTCAGAGCCCCTGTTTGAGTTTCCTGAGCCATACAGCAAATTCTCGTTGGCTATCTATTTTACATATGGTAATGTAAGTTTCCATGTTACATTTTCCATACATCTCACCCTCTTCTCCCCTCTCCCCATGTCTGTAAGTCTATTCTCTATGTCTGTTTCTCCATTGTTGACCTGTAAATAAATTCTTCAGTACCATTTTTCTAGATTCCATTTATATGCATTAGAATATGATATTTATCTTTCTCTTTCTGACTGACTTCACTTTGTATAATAGGTTCTAGGTTCATCCACCTCATTAGAACTGAGTCAAATGCATTCATTTTTATGGCTGAGTAATATTCCATTGTGTATATATACTACAATTTCTTTATCCATTCATCTGTCGATGGACATCTAGGTTGCTTCCATGTTCTAGCTATTGTAAATAGTGCTGCAGTGAGCAATGGGATACATGCCTCTCTTTCACTTTTGGTTTCCTCAGGATATATGCCTAGGAGTGAGACTGCTGGGTCATATGGTGGTTTTATTCCTAGTTTTTTAGGGAATCTCCATACTGTCTTCCATAGTGGCTGTATCAATTTACATTCCCACCAACAGTGCAAGAGTGTTCCTTTTCCTCTATACCCTTTCTAGCATTTATAGTTTGTAGACCTCTTGATGAGGGCCATTCTAACCAGTGTGAGATGATATCTCATTGTACTTTTGATTTGCATTTCTCTAGTAATGAGTGATGTTGAGCATCTTTTCATGTGTTTGTTAGCCATCTGCATGTCTTCTTTGGAGAAATGTCTACTTTGCTATTATTTTTTTCCTACTTTTTGATTGGGTTGTTTGTTTTTCTGGTATTGAATTGTATGAGCTGCTTGTATATTTTGGAAATTAATCCTTCGTTGGTTGTTTCATTTGCTGTTATTTTCTCCCACTCTAAGGGTTGTCTTTTCACCTTGCTTATAGTTTCCTTTGCTGTGCAAAAGCTTTTAAGTTTAATCAGGTCCCACTTGTTTACTTCTGCTTTTCTTTCCATTACTCTAGGAGGTGGGTCATAGAGGATCTTGCTTTGATTTATGTCATCAAATGTTCTGCCTATGTTTTCCTCTAAGGATTTTATAGTTTCTGGTCTTACATTTAGGTCTTTAATCCATTTTGAGTTTATCTTTGTGTATGGTGTTAGGAAGTGTTCTAATTTCATTCTTTTCCATGTAGCTGTCCAGTTTTCCCAGCACCATTTATTGAAGAGGCTGTCTTTGCCCCATTGTATATTCTTGCCTCCTTTGTCAAAAATAAGGTACCCATAGGTGCATGGGTTTATTTCTGGGCTTTCTATCTTGCTCCATTGGTCTATATTTCTGTTTTTGTGCCAGTACCATACTGTCTTGATGACTGTAGCTTTGTAGTATAACCTGAAGTCAAGAAGGTTGATTCCTCCAGCTCCATTTTTCTTTCTCAAGACTGCTTTGGCTTTCAGGGTCTTTTGTGTTTCCATATGAATTGTGAAATTTTTTGTTCTAGTTATGTGAAAAATGCTATTGGTAATTTGATAGGGATTGTGTTAAATCTGTAGATTGTATTTAGTAGTATAGTCATTTTCACAATATTGATTCTTCCTACTCAGGAAAACGGACTATCTCTCCATCTGTTTATGTTATCTTTGATTTCTTTTATTAGTGTCTTACAATCTTCTATATACAGTTCTTTTGTCTCCATAAGTAAGTTTATTCCTAGATATTTGATTCTTTTTGTTGCAATGGTGAATGAGATTGATTCCCTAATTGCTCTTTTCTGATTTTTCATTGTTAGGAACTCACATATACTCTTGATGGTATAATCATTTTGGGAAGCAATTTCTGAAAAAGTTAAACACACATGTACCATAGGGTTACCTCCTCCCCTCAAAGAAAGGAAATATATGTTCACACAAAGACTTGTACACAAATGTTTGGCAGCTCTATGAGTAAGAATCCCAAACTAGACATTGAAAAAAAGTATGAAAGTGTTAGTAGCTCAGTTGTGTCCAACTCTTTACAACCCCATGGACTGTAGCCTGCCAGGCTCCTCTATCCATGGAACTCTCCAGATAAGAACACTGGAGTGGGTAGCCATTCCTTCCCCATGGGATCATTTCAACCTGGGGGAGGGGGGTTGAATCTGAGTCTCCCATATTGCAGGCAGATTCTTTACTGTCGGAGCCACTAGGGAACAATGTAAACGTCCACCAACAGATGTGTGGATAAACAAATTTCAGCATATCCACACAACTGAATATACTCAGCATTAAAATGGAATGAAGTATTGGTACACAAAATAACATGGATGAATGTCAACATCATTATACTGAACAAAGTAAATCGGACTGAAAAAAGTACATACTGTCTGATTCCATTTATATAAAACTTTAGAAAATCCAAATTAATCTATACTGACAAATGCTAAATCAGGGATTGCTTAGGTGTAGAATGGGGTCGGGGGGTCAGGAAAAAATAGGAAGAAGAAATTACAAAGAGGTATGAGAAGACTTGAACATATTGATTTGATTGCACTGATGGCTTTAAGAGGGTATACACATGTCAGAGCTTATCAAATGATACACTTTAAATTGTATGTCAATTATACCTCAATACAGCTATCTTTAAAAAGGCCAGTCAATTACACACTGGTATGATTTATTCACTTTTCACTCTTTAGTCTCTGGATTTGACTAGTAGTTATGATAATAAACAGGCATGCAGACCCTCACCTCTCTGACTTCAACAAAGGTCATGCTTTAATTGGGTCACATATTTCTTGTTATCAATAGCATTTTGACTCTTGAACTCATGCCTTTTGGCTCCTAAAACAGTTTTGTTATTTCTAATAATTTTTCATTTCTTTCATAGTTCTGGTGAATTTTAAATCATGTAAATCACACACACATGTGTAAATTGAATTTTAATATGTGAACCTACTAGAACCTGTTCTTGTTGTTCAGTTGCTAAGAAGGTCTGACTCCTTGTGACCTCCTTGCAGTACACCAGTCTTCCCTGTCCTTCACTATCTCCTGGAATTTGCTCAAACTCGTCCATTGAGTCAGTGATGCTCTCCAACCATTTCATCCTCTGTCGCCCCTTCTCCTCCTGCTCTCGACCTTTCCCAGCATCAGGGTCTTTTCCAGGATCTATTGTATTCTACAACAACTCCCAGTTCCCAAGAAGCAAACCCCACCTATTTGAATATTAGGTTTTAATTAGTTGATGGGTATACCCAAGGAAACTCAAGCACTGAGACCAAAATAAGGAAGTTCAATTCAAACTGCAATTCAGATGCTTCTCAATAACAAAGTCACTGCAGAGATGGAAGCAACCATCCACCTGTTTTCTTTAGCTGTTCCTTTTGGCCCTTCTACTTCATCAGTACTGTCCTGTCATGGAAAAGAGCCAGTACCCAGTTCATCCTTACAGATGCTCTGGAAAGGGCTGGGCTCCCAAGGATGCCTCTGATCTAAGACAGACACTACCCACACAGCCCGAGAGGAGCCCAGAGCTGCACTGGCAAGAGCAGGCTCCTCTGCAGCCCTCTGGCTTTGCCACTCTCCTTCCTTCATGGTTTGGCGGGCAAGGAATCTGGTTGCCACAGCAACTAACCAGCATCCATTTCAGGCTGGAGGGAACATTCCCTAAGGCTCCTCTCCATCTGTGTGTCCTTGGTGATCTCTCTGCCTTGGTGAAGTAGGTGGGGAACCCCTTCCTCCAGGGATCTCCCCCAGCTCAGGGATGGTCTAAATGGGCAGGGGAACTGTGTTGCCATGGCAGCAACTCCTTTACTTCTTCCATTCAAAGATAGTCTGGCTCAAGGGATCTGCCTGGTGCTCCCAGTGGCAAAGTCAGCAAGGAAGGAACTGCATTATCTTAATGGTTTCCACGCAGCCTTTCCAAGAGAGGGGCTGGCTTTGTGGGTTGGATCCTGGGGGATGATGGGAAGGAAGTTTGGCTGAAGAGGCCTGGTCCCAGGGACCTCGATGCCATGGTTACATCTCCAGCGGCAGGGACCGGGCAGGTCTATCACCAGTGCAGCCCTGATGTCACCTTTCAGATCTGTTCTTGCTCTTCTCTGCTCTGTTTTCTCTTTTTCATATACCTTCTCCCCTCCAAGGTTTCCGCTGGCTTCTCCTCTCTGGATTCTTGAGATCACTATGATTATGCCTTTCTTCTGCCCAAGACTAGTTTTAAGGTAGGCTGCAATCTTTGCGTACTGTTACCTTCTCTGCTGTACATCAGGATTACACACAGACACACACAAACAAATCTTTTGAAAAAAGGCAGTTTTGTATGCAAGATAATAGGGATAGAGGGAATCTCAAAAATAATAATCATGGGAAAGCTGAACCAATTCTGTTAGTTGTAACTGTGTTCATTCGGGTGAGGGCAGCTTTTCTCCCAGCAGACTGTCTTCCTTCTCTTAGTCTTGGAGCCCTTGATGGGAACAAAAATAGCTTTGGTGCCCAAACATTTGGGTTGGAATCTTGTTTCAAGCAATTCTGACCAGCTGAGAAGTCACAGGTGAGTCATATACCCTTTCTGGTTGTCCATTTTCTTATCTGCTGAAGGAGAAAGCAAAGTGTCTTACTTGGAGAATTGTGGTGAGAATCAGGAGAGGTCATCTATGTATATCAGTACTTGGTCCATACTCAGACACTTTACAAATCTTCATAATTTTGGTAATTTCTGTTCTCATGGAGCATTCTCTTTTGGTCACCTACGGAGGCTTGTGCTCATCATCGGGACCTGTGGGAAGCCAGACCTACGGTAGGGGTTGAGATGTCTGGAGCACTTGGATGTCCATGGGCAAGTTGGAAGTGTCTGCAGGCATAGTACTGCAAGCTGCTGGTGTGCAAGCCTCCTGATGGAGTCTGAGAGCAATTTGTAGGGTCTGCAGCCCTTTGTTGGATTTCTAGGCCCTGGCTGGTGAGAGTCCTCATGACTTCCAGTATCATCCTGCCAGCCATCAGCCATGCTGACTCGCTTGTCATTCTCAGTGAAATGGGAATGCAGTGAGCTTCTTGGGCAATGTCCTCCACCTCTGGGGTTATGGAGCATTCTTGATTGATTGTTCAATCAATTATTCCTTCAATGAATGGATTAGGGAGCGCATTCTAATACCTCATTTAAGGCAGGTTATGTAACCTCCAGGAGGGTTACTGTCTTCATCTGTACAATGGGATAACCACAGTCTCACAGTATGATTTTTGAAGATTAACTGAAGTACTGACTGGTAACTGTGTTCAGCAGTGCCGGGCAGGATACCTGCTCAGTTCATAATTACTCTTATCGATTGCCACCACGCACTCATCTCCATTTCTCCTTGGAAGTACTGAGTCATGCTGCTGTGACTCAGGTCTGCTTGTGATGCTCTCCAGCACTTGGAAAGACTGAGAATTGGCCAAGAAGGGTGGGGCTGTGAAGTTCCACCTGCAGATGATGCCAGGACCAGGGATTTTTGAAATAACAAGAGAAGCTATAAAACTCCTCGATGCCCTTTCTATTCAGTGGAGGGGCAGCAAATTTGGCCCTAAATCATGTTGCAGGCAGACCGCTTTGGGAGAACTTCTCTTCGGTTGCCTCGTCTTCCGTTCTTTGAGGCTTTCTGTCCACGTGGCTCAACAGTCAAAACCGTCATGCTCATCCCCCGGGGACTCTCATGCACTCTGACCTTCCTCACGTGGCGCCTCCAGCTTGCAAACCTTCTCTAAGTCCTTCCTCCCTCCAAGCTCACCTGACTCACTGTCGGCTAGTCCTCTCAAGTATTAATACACCTCAGTGTTCAGTGGTCTAATCAATAATTTACGGATAAGACATTAAAAAGTAATGAACACTTAAAACACTGCCCCTCCCAGAAAGCAGTTTTTGTAGTTCGACTGGGGCTTTCAAACGCTTCACTCCTAACCCCTTCGTGAAAGCTTTCATAGCTACATCAGCCTGCGGTGACTGGGTTCTCCCCTCCCTGAACCACCACTCAGCTCAGGGTATTTTAGATTCCATTGTGCTTTAACAATCTCATGTGCTAGTCTGTTCTCCCCAGTGAGATTATAATTTCTTGAGGGCAGGACATTTTAAAAAACACTTCTTGATACACTCTTCTCTGACCAATAGCGTGGAGCATAATGTAGACTTTCAGTGGAAAAAAAAAAAAAAGAGCCATTAGGGACTTCCCTAGTGATCAAGTGGCGAAGAGTTCACTTTGCAGTGCAGGGGATGTGCGTTCAACCTCTGGTTGGGGAACTAAGATCCCACAGGCTGAGAACCTAGGCCCGTGTGCCACAACTAAACAGTTTGTGCTCTGCAACAAAAGATCTCGCATAACACAACTAACATTAATGAGGATTCCATGTGCTGCAACTAAGACCCTACACAGCCAAATAAATATATAAATTTCCTATTTTTAAACAAAAGTGCAATTGATTTATAACAGTGAGAATTTCCTCAGCCAAGAATATGTCTTCTCACACACTGGAGTTACATTTGGAAAGCTGAATTCACTTCAACTTCTGACAGATTCTAGACCCTTTTGGGGTTCTGTCTCTACATCCTTTCCCCTGAACAATCTTGATAGGATAATTCTATTTAAGTGAGAATGTCATTTCAAGTGGAGTGATTTTACCAGCATTCTTTTGATGGCTTTGTATGAATTTATATCCCAAGAGGCAGTTGTGGACCTGCAAATATACTTTATTCAAATTGTCTAATTATTTCTGATAAATCACTGGCTATCCTAGTTCCAGGAAGTCCAGGTTTAAAAAAGGACCTCTTAAAGGAAGTGATGCATAATGGAATTGCATCTTCTCTATTGATTAGATATTTTTAAGATGTGCCTTTCACTCAAAACCAAAGGACAGAAATAGAAGAAAAGTATACTCTAGAACAGTTAAATGAGAGAAAAACAGTGGAGTAAAGGAAAATAAATGAATGTTAAAATTAGCTACATTGCTTCAGTTTGTAAGGAAAGCTTTTTTTCTTTTACTTTCAACCAAAGGCAAGTAAGACTTCCTCAGACATAGGGTCCCTCTAGAAAAAGGCTGTGGGCTTCTGGTTCCCCTAGGTATAAATTAAGGAAATGTTAATAATATCACACAAGGGGACTGTTGCAAGAATATACAAGGGTAGAGCTTATCTCAAAGGTAACACTGAACACGTCAAATTCTTTTTTTTTCTGGGGGGATAAATTAAAATGCCCTTTAAAAGGCAGTGCTCACAGGGTTAGAGTAATATCCTCTGTACTATTAAGGAGCCTGATTGCCTCTGAGGGCTGTTTGCATAATTGAGTTATGGTCAGTCATACCATCCATGAAAGCTAGGCAAGGGGGACTCCAGCATTAGTTTTCCCTTCAGGAAATCACTAGAGGGAAAGTAGGGTGCCTCTGGCCATCCTACAGGGCCAGAGACTAGGAAGGGAAAGATGTTCCCTTTCCCTGGCAGGGAAAGACTTGCTGCCCTGGTCCCCATACTTAGAGGATATGGGTACAGGACATGCAGTGGGTATTACTGCTGCCACTCAGACCCCTGAATCCCACTTCAGGATGGAGGCATTCTGTCCCTGGTTTCCAGGGGTGTTGGCTGTTTGGAAGTTGAGTGCTATGTCCTTATCAGGCAACTGCCAACAGCTTGAGAGCACTGCCTTACTTAGGTCAGGCCCTCTTTCTGAGGGAAGCTGCACCTTATGCCTTGTTGCTAAAACCCAGACCCTCCTCACCTCAGCATAGGCCCTGGAGGTCCATCCAGCTCCATTGTTCCCTGCCTGATGACAGTGAGGCCTGTATCAACTTTGTGAAGCAGGGCCTTCCCTGGTGGTCCAGTGATAAGGACTCAGCGCTTTAGACGGCAAAGGCCTGGGTTCAATCCCTGGTTGAGGAACTAAGATCCCACATGCCATGCAATGCAGCCAAAAAAAAAAAAAAAAAAATTACTAAAAAGAACTGCATCCCAGTTCAATCTGTCCATCTCCCAATCCTACTTCTTGTCTCCCTTCAGGAGTGTTGATCTTGCAAGAGGTCCCTACAAAATCCCTACTTGGATCTCTGTATATCGGGGTGCTAGAACTACAGTAGAGCACCTTTTTCAATCTTGAACTAGAATGGAGACTCTTCTACCAGGGAAGTTTATCATAAAAACTTAGGCTCTTAAAACGTGATAGGGCAATGTTAGTTAATTTTACAGGAGGAGCTGAGACCCAGAAAGATAAAAGGACTGAGGTCCTACAAGAGACATCACACTGTGGCTAGGCCCTGACCCCAGCTTCGAAAACTCCCAAACTAGGGTTTTTATCCACGTCATGTGGCCGCTGTGGTATCTCCCCCATGCAGGTGGCAACTGAAACTGACTTGCTCCCTTCAGAGAAGAGAGCCACATGAGATACTGAACCAGGAAGGGCCCTGCTCCCATGCCTGGTAAGGTGTTTAGATTTGTGTTGAGAAGGGGCCAGAAGGAGGTATATTTGTTCCACTGCCACTGATCTTCCCCCAGTTTTTTTTTTTTTTCCTTTTGATGTTGAGGGGGCTATGTTATGATGTAGGTAATAAACGTCGCTGAGATGGAGGCACTAAAGTACCCTCCAGGCTTCTATAGCTCAGCTGGTCCCATAATAACCATCTTGACAAGGAGGGCTCGCTGCCAGAGTAACAGCAGTAAAGTCATCCTGAGCTCAGGCAGTCTGCAGAGTTACTGTGTGTACAGAGCAGCCCCGTGATTACACTCGTCTTGTTTAGTGGCTCATTCTCACTAAATGCTTTACAGGGACTGATTCATTTCCCCAGATATCACTTAACCATATTACTGCCTTCTTTTAGTGAATGAGTCTGAATCTTTCCAGTTTTGGAGGGTCTACCTGTTATGTGAGCTGATGTTTTCCTTTCTGGCAAAATGTCCCCCTTCCTGCTTCCTAACACATCGTTAGGGGGTAGGTGGGCAGGACTGACTCTTGACCGCCCCAACCCTCAGCCAAAGCAGGGAGATCCTGACTAACCTGAACCAGTCAACATACTCATCCCTGTTGCCATGGTTGCCTAGAGATTACTTTATTTCTAAACCTATGCCAGTCAGCCCCTGACACTGCTCTATTCTTAGTGATCAGTTCCAAGGGGTATAAGAACTAAGATGGACCCAATAGAGAGGAACACTTTGGTGGCTGGAGAAATAAAAGCTCCCTTTTCCTCCAAAGTGGTGCCATGTGGAAACTGGAGGCCTGGGACTGATGTATCCATTGATACATCCTGTCTTAAAGGAGTCCAGCCTAAGACTGAAGATAACACACAGAGGAAGGTAGAGTGGAGACCGCTACCAAGGCTGTGCTGGAGTCCTGATCAAACAGCCTCTGAATTTCACTCTATCTTTGAACTTTTCAACAGCACATGCAATTTATTTCTTCATTTCCTATACAGTTTGAGTTGGGTTTTCTGTTCCTTGCAACCAAACACATGCCACTTGTCATGCTTTCTGTGGAGGCTGCATGGGCCCCTCTTCTATGCAGTCTTAATCTGGACCTTCTCGGGGAAGAGCAGTTTCAGATGGGAAATAAAACTCTTGCCAAGAGGAAGTTGAAGGAGCTCAATGAGCATCCATCAGAGGATTTTATCCCAATAGTTTTGGTTCAATTTAATCTGGTGCTCAAGGCCTCAAACTGTGGGTCATGTATTTTGACCTGTCCAAATATTGGTCTTTCCTAAGTAGTCTGTAGTATCTGTGAGGACAGGGCCAATGTATTATATGATCTGAATGTAATCCTGCCATACTGAAAAAATATTTTGCACCATATAGGTGCTTAGAAAATGAGAGTTGAACACAAGCAAATTCAGCTCCTGTCACTGCCAGCAGTACATCTTCTGGAAGTTTGGGGGTAAAGGACACTCCCCACAATACCATCAAGTTTTGGGATATAAAGTAAACTCCCTTGGCCAGACTCCTCCCTGTTAAATCAGCAGCAACCAGCACAGGATATGACCCAGAGAAGGTGGTCAAATATTTGTTGAATAAATCCACTTTGACTTTGTAACCACAAACTTGTGTGGTCACTTAACAGTTTTGAACTACTTCGAGATGACATTTATTAGGTCTCTTTAAAGTCCAATGCAAAGAAATAGAGGAAAAGAACAGAATGGGAAAGGCTAGAGATCTCTTCAGGAAAATTAGAGATATCAAGGGAATGTTTCATGCAAAGATGGGCTCGATAAAGGACAGAAATGGTCTGGACCTAACAGAAGTAGAAGATATTAAGAAGAGGTGGCAAGAATACACAGAAGAACTGTACAAAAAAGATCTTCATGACCCAGATAATCATGATGGTGTGATCACTAATCTAAAGCCAGACATCCTGGAATGTGAAGTCAAGTGGGCCTTAGAAAGCATCACTATGAACAAAGCTAGTGGAGGTGATGGTATTCCAGTTGAGCTCTTTCAAATCCTGAAAATTATGCTGTGAAAGTGCTGCACTCAATATGCCAGCAAATTTGGAAGACTTAGCAGTGACCACAGGACTGGAAAAGGTCAGTTTTCATTCCAGTTCCAAAGAAAGGCAATGCCAAAGAATGCTGAAACTACCGCACAGTTGCACTCATCTCACATGCTAGTAAAGTAATGCTCAAAATTCTCCAAGCCAAGCTTCAGCAATACGTGAACCGTGAACTTCCTGATGTTCAAGCTGGTTTTAGAAAAGGCAGAGGAACCAGAAATCAAATTGCCAACATCTGCTGGATCATGGAAAAAGCAAGAGAGTTCCAGAAAAACATCTATTTCTGCTTTATTGACTATGCCAAAGCCTTTGACTGCGTGGATCACAATAAACTGTGGAAAATTCTGAAAGAGATGGGAATACCAGACCACCTGACCTGCCTCTTGAGAAACCTGTATGCAGGTCAGGAAGCAACAGTTAGAACTGGACATGGAACAACAGATTGGTTCCAAATAGGACAAGGAGTACGTCCAGGCTGTATATTGTCACCCTGCTTATTTAACTTCTATGCAGAGTACATCATGAGAAACGCTGGACTGGAAGAAACACAAGCTGGAATCAAGAATGCCGGGAGAAATATCAATAACCTCAGATATGCAGATGACACCACCCTTATGGCAGAAAGTGAGGAGGAACTAAAAAGCCTCTTGATGAAAGTGAAAGTGGAGAGAGAAAAAGTTGGCTTAGAGCTCAACATTCAGAAAACGAAGATCATGGCATCTGGTCCCATCACTTCATGGGAAATAGATGGGGAAACAGTGGAAACAGTGTCAGACTTTATTTTGGGGGGCTCCAAAATCACTGCAGATGGTGACTGCAGCCATGAAATTAAAAGACGCTTGCTCCTTGGAAGAAAAGTTATGAGCAACCTAGATAGCATATTCAAAAGCAGAGACATTACTTTGGCGACTAAGGTCCGTCTAGTCAAGGCTATGGGTTTTCCTGTGGTCATGTATGGGTGTGAGAGTTGGACTGTGAAGAAGGCTGAGCGCCAAAGAATTGATGCTTTTGAACTGTGGTGTTGGAGAAGACTCTTGAGGGTCCCTTGGACTGCAAGGAGATCCAACCAGTCCACTCTGAAGGAGATCAGTCCTGAGTGTTCTTTGGAAAGAATGATGCTAAAGCTGAAACTCCAGTACTTTGGCCACCTCATGCGAAGAGTTGACTCTTTGGAAAAGACTCTGATGCTGGGAGGGATTGGGGGCAGGAGGAGAAGGGGACGACAGAGGATGAGATGGCTGGATGGCATCACTGACTCGATGGACGTGAGTCTGAGTGAACTCTGGGAGTTGGTGATGGACAGGGAGGCCTGGCGTGCTGCGATTCATGGGGTCACAAAGAGTCGGACACGACTGAGCAACTGAACTGAACTGAAAGTCCAAATTGGTTTGTGTTTGGATTTGACTGACCTTGCTTTCTGTCCACCAGCTGTGTTACTCTGTCATTTCACTCCAAAGACCAAGTGTAGTACATTTATGTAAAGTGAAAGTGAAAGTCATTCAGTTGTGTCCAACTCTTTGCGACCCCAGTCCATGGAATCCTGTAGGCCAGAATACTGAAGTGGGTAGCCTATCCCTTCTCCAGGGGATCTTCCCTATCCAGGAATTGAACTTGGGTCTCCAGAATTGCAGATGGATCCTTTACCAACTGAGCTATCAGGGAAGCCCTCATACAGGCCATGGAATTCTCCAGGCCAGAATACTGGAGTGGGTAGCCTTTCCTTTCTCCAGGGGATCTTCCCAATCCAGGGATCAAACCCAGATCTCCCACATTGCAGGTGAATTCTTTATGGGGGGGAGGCGGTTGATAAATAAACCTTTCTTGAAGGAAGGAAGGATGTGTGAGAAGTAGCGGTGATCGTGATCGGGATAGTGGGGAGTTTTGGTGGGGCTATCTGCCTGCAAGCAATATTCCGCAGAAATGCCCTTTATTGATTGTTATGCAGAAAGGGAAACTGTATACAAGAAATGCCTAGTGGGCTGTAGGAGGTGATATTTCTCTAAGAAGTTCATAAAATAACTGTCGTGATTAATAGTGAGTTGGGCAAGCTGTTTTATTAAGTAATAATCCTCTTCTCTGGTATAATCTTATCTTGGCAGAGAACTGCCATAGCTAAGCAAGAAGAACAGTTTCTCATCTTCACCAGGCTGAATAGCAGAATAACAAGGTTTCAGGGAAGGTTCCTTACCCAAGTGTACGTGTGTGCTAAGTTGCTTCAGTCATGTTCAACTCTTTGCGAATCTATGGACTGTAGCCCGCCAGGCTCCTCTGTCCATGGGATTCTTCAAACTTTTTTCAAAAACAAGAAGAGAATTGTAGAAAAGTGCACCATGATTGGCCAGCTGGGAGCGTTCTGAGTCTGATGTTGATGTGCACTGGCCAGCTTGTCTTCAGGAGATTGGGCCTGGAGATGTCTTTGTGTGAATCCTTTCAAAACATGCACAAAGCTGTGGCTGCCCCTTGCTGGGACCACATCCCCAATAAGCTAGAGTGGTTAACCAGGTTGGGGCAGAGTTTGTCTAATTTGGTTAAGAGTATCTATCTGAATTCATTAAAATGTAAACAAGAAATATCTTGCTGTTTAAACAACATCAGAGTTTGTCTTTGATCTGATGCCCAGAAAAGAATCTACCTTGGATGCACCTTGGATTCTCTGAGCTCTCCTCTTTCATCTGTGCATTCCATGATTACATTCTTCATCTTGTCTGCTTAACTGCTAGCTCTCGTAGGGCACTTCTTGCCTAATTTATCATTGCATCCTCCATAGCTCATAGTGTAAGGGTTTTTGGATACAAAAATTAATAGCAATGCTAACAATATCTAACATTTATTGATCCCATACACTGTGGTCATGTGCCAGTTTCTATGAGTTACTTGTATTAACTTATTTCTCCCAACAACTTCTTGAGATATGTACTATTAAAATTCCTGTTATATGATGAATTAGCTAAGGCACAGAACTGCTCAATAACTTTCTGGGGTTCATAGAGCAAGTATTTGACTAGGCCATTGACCCTAGCACCTGTGATCTTAACCTCTATACTGTATAATATATGAATAAATGTATGTTGGGAATTTGGTACCTATGCTCTGGAGTGATGAAGGCTATTTGACTTGAGATCACAACAAACTTGGAGGATTCCTCTGGGTTTCTTACCAATTTTGAGCATTATTTAATCTGGAAGATTTTTAGGAGATCAAGTTAGGATGAACCTTGATGCTTATTCATTCATTCATTGAAATATGAATATTCAAGTAGTCATCCATTTATTCAGTAAGTATTTATTGAACACAAAATATGGGCCAGGTACTGGCTAGGTATGGGAATATGATAGTGAATAAAAAGAAATGTTGTCTTGGTGCTGGTACAGCTTACCTTCAAGTGGGAATGATGGTGACTAGATGGTTATACTAACAGATATGTGAATTGTTACAAATTGGGAGTATCTCCGAAAGAAGAAGATACGAAGATTGCACACAACAGAGGAACCAGACCAGGGCCAGGTATCAGGCAAGGCTTGTAGAAAAGAAGGCATCTTTTAACTGTCTTCTGAAGAATGATTAGAGGGAGAGGAAGACAGAATGGGTGGGGAAAGCATTCTAGGTAGCTAGTCAGAGAAAGCAGCATGAGGGCCGGGAGTTCTGGGCCAAGAGACATATTGTCACATAAGGACCTGTACAGCAACCCTGGCCAAAGTGAGTGAGTTCACTCTTTAAAATAACATTAACTGCAAATCTACGTGTATATATAAACCATCTTACTTTTGAATATGGCCTTCTCAGGTGGCTCAGTGATAAAGAATTCACCTGCCAGTGTAGGAGATGTGAGTTCAATCCCTGTGTCGGAAAGATCCCCTGGAGAAGGACATGGCTACCCACTCCAGTATCTTGCCTGGAGAATCCCATGGACAGAGGAGCCTGGTGGGCTATAGTCCATGGGGTCACAAAAGAATCAGACATGACTTAGCGACTAAACAACAACTTTTTAATATGCATGTATAATATGACAAGAGTTGGAATCACATGTAATATTGTTCTATAAAGTGCTTTATAAATTTAAGTTAGAATGTGAACATTCTTCATGTATACATTCTTATGATTTTTAATTGGCCCCATAATTTATTTAAAAAACCCTTTAGGTATATAACCAACAGTGGAATTGCTAGATCATATGACAAACCTATTTTTAATTCTTTGAGGAACCTCCATAGTGTTTTCCATAGTGGCTGAAGGCAACTGACATATCCACCAACAGAAAACAAGGGCCCCCTTTTCTCCACATGCTTGTCAACACTTGTTATCTTCTGTCTTCTTGATGCTAGTCATTCTAACAGGTGAGAGGGGACATCTCACAGTGGTTTTGACTTAATTATTGCTACAGTGGCAGTCATATTGCAATATAGAAATGGGTCAAATGAACATGTTTTCACTTTAAATTTATACAATGTTATATGCCAAATATTCTTCTATAATAAATAAATAAAATCCTAGATAAAAGATAATTTTTTAATGTTGCATATTTTCTATATTTTTTCACTATTAAAAAACACTGAATAAATACCTTTGTATAAAATTACTTTGGCATATTTGTGATTTCTTTCTTTATGTAAACTTTTGTGGGCTTTGGATATACATTGTCCAGTCTCCCAAAAATGGTTATACCAATTTATAATTCCATAAGTAGTATATGATTATCTATTTTACTCCATCATCACAAATCTTGGTATTTTTCTCTTTTTAAGTTTTCACTAATACAAAATTTTTTTTAAAGGCATGTATTTTTGTTGTTTTTTTTTCTCTCTTGATTACAAATGAGATTGACTTTTCATTCCACAGAATTATCAGTCATGTGTGAATTAGCATTTCAATATTTTGAGAATAGTCTTTCCAGGCTGACAAAGCCCAACCTCCCAGGGCCTTCTATACAGATGATGAATCAGGTTTTGACCAATTTTTATATGGCCCTGAAAAGATATAATCAAAACTTTTCTATTAAAAGAGGAATATAGCCATATTTGGTATTGAGCTTCTGCTGGTAACAATTTCCTCCATCATCTCTCTCCCTTGTCCTGAGACAGTTTGACCTTGCTAAAGGTCACTGCCTCGAGTATGGTGAGTCCCATGTGGGTTGGCAGAGTAAGGTCCACATCTAAGCGGAAGACAGTAAAGGAAGTGAAGGAGGTGGGGGAGGAGATTAGGAAGGACCTGGGAAAGGAGGAAGGAAAGCAGTGAGCAAAGAAAGAAAGAAACAACTGTTTGCCTCCAGTGTCTATTTCTCCTGCCCTGTTGATGGAAGGGCTCCCATTCTATGTAATTCCTTCCTAGACACAGTCTCATTGCCCCATTTAGGGTTATCCTTCTCAGCCTAGACTCCAAAATGCCTTTCTCTTGCCTTAACTTCGTCAAGTGTTCCTCACACAGGATCTATTCTCTCTTCCCATTTCCCTTTCTGACACCTTTTAAATACTCTCTTGCCTAAAGTCAGCTCTTTAGTTTTCCACTTGAGAAAGTTTCTTCTCATCTGTTTTTCCTGAACGGCATTGTTCAGAAAGCTTGAGCAACCCTCAGTGTTAAGCAAAGCAAAGCTTGCGGGGAAGTGGGGTGGGGTTGGGGGCGGGGAGGAGGGAGACGCGCCAGAAAACAGGATCATCCTATGCATCCTGCGTGGCTGGCTGGCTTGGTTTGGCTGGAATGCTGCTGGTTCTTTGTAATGGCTTGTGTATCCTCTACTTCTGACAATTTTTTTTCTCATGTTCAATTTCCAAATACATGCTCAGGGAGTCCCCAGCAGTGATTTCCCTGAGTCGTTTCCTTCTTTGTCACGTTTCTCTTCGTTTATGGGATCATTCATTACTATGTGCTCCCCACGCACCCCCTATCCATCCCCTGCCCATCTCTTTTTCCTCATTCTGTCGGTCAGGGGTGTGAGCAATGGCTCACGTCATCCCTGGTCCCTCCAGTCCCTCATGCCATCGTGGCCTCTGATGCATCACTTTAATGACACTGCTGACACCTACACAGTTCTAAAATTCCTCCATTAGTCATTCCTTTGGTCAGGGTTCTTAAGGTCCTTTCAAAATTCATAAATGCTCTCTGGGAAAGTGGCACATTTAGCCACCTTTTAGTTATTAGTTTTCTCACTGAGTAGGTTGAGAGAATGGGGCCATAAGGTGATCTTTAATAAAGAGGTTTGGGAGGTATGAAGCAGTACTTGGGAGGAGGTGCTTCTACAAAGGACTGAGCAGCCCCAAGGTGGTTCCAGAAGGAAATAGGAGGTGCTGACAGAAGAGAAGAGAGACTCCAAAGCCAAAGGCCAAAGAAGATGCATGTGTGGGGACAATCATTTCATGGTCGTCCTTCATTTCTTCAGACTGACTTCTTTTGGCAAGGTAGGTTCTAGGTGACCACATAACCTATTGTCTAAACTAGGACACACTGGGGGCTTCCCAGGTGGCTCAGTGGTAAAAAATCCTCCTGCCAGTTCAGGAGACACAAGAGATGTGGGTTTGCTTCCTGGGTCAGGAAGATCCCTGGAGGAGGAAATGGCAACCCACACCAGTATTCTTTCCTGGGAAATCCCATGGACAGAGGACCCTGGCGGGCTACAGTCCATGGGATTGCAAAGAGTCGAACATGACTTAGGGACTAAACAAAGAATGCTTTTGTGGGTAAAATGGGGGGAGGTTGCTCCTAAAGATTATACAGAATCAACAGTTGTAAACAAGATTATCCTGGGCAAATGAGGACACACAATCCCTCTAATTACAGAAAGTACTGGTAAGGAATCTTTCTGCAAGGTTTAATAGGGATTTTTGCATTTTTCCCAGAAGTCAAATTAAAAAAAAACAAAAAAAAACACGACAAGCCCAAACCTGCTTCCTCCTCCCAGGTCCACACAAAGTCACAAGACAAATATTCATTTGAATTTTTAAAATGCACTGATTCTTATTTAATGTATTCTTGGTTCAAAATAAAAGGTGAAATATGAAAACAGAGGTAGGTTGGGGGCAAGCTGTGAAGGGCCTTGAATGCTGAGCTGAGGAATCTCAACCCTGTCTGCAAAAAGGAACTATTAGGGGAAGGGAGCAAAATGACAGAGGGTTTACAAATCCCACCCTGGTGTAGAGAATGGATGGGTACAGTTAACACATCAGAGAAGAGACGCTTTGGACAGGGCATGCAGGTGTGAGTGAGAACAGGAGAGGTGGGCACACAGAGAGGAGGCTTCTCTGAGAGCCTATGGAGCCAAGAATCAGTAGCACTTGGTGAGTCACTGGATGCGTGGAATGGCAAAGAAGAAGGAGACAAAGATGACTCAGGTTTCCAGAAAACCGACTAGATGAAGTGTGAGGCTATATTAGCCCAGATCAGGGATGCAGGAAGAGGAACAAGGTTGGGGACAAAACAAGTTTCATTTTTTTAATCTAATGTATAAAGAACATGGGGAACTCCCTGGAGGTCCAGTGGGTAGGACTCTGTGCTTTCACTGCCTATAGTGCGGGTTTGATCCCTGGTCGGGGAACTAAGATCCCACATCTGTACCACATACCCAAAGACCAAAATAGAAAAAAGAGAGAGTGAAAAAGCAAGCTATGGATGGAGTGGGCAAAGGTATTTGCAATACATATAACCAACAAAAGTTGCATGCCAAATTACATAAATGACTTCAACAAATTAGTATAAAAAAGATAATTAAAAAATAGATAAAAAAAAAACCAACCCATCAACAGCAAAAGAAAATGTACTATGTGCCAGGGCTTTGCAGGTACGTTACATGCCATCTTGCTTAATCTTCTCAATAGCCTTCCGAAGGAAGTCTTAGCATTATTCCTTTACGTGCTTGTGTGCTAAGTTGCTTCAGTCACGTCTGACTCTTTGTGATCCTGTGGACTGTATCCTGCCAGGCTCCTCTGTCCATGGGATTCTCCAGGAAAGAATACTGGAGTGGGTTGCCATGCCCTCCTCCAGGGGATGTTTCAGACCCAGGGATCAAACCCACATCTCCTGCGGCTACTGTCTTGCACATGGATTCTTTACCGCTGAGCCACCAGGGAAGCCCCCGTTAATCCCATGCAAAGGAGGGAAAGAAGGCACACCAGAGGTTGAGAGGCTTGCTGTGGACAGCCAGCTAATGTGTAGCAGAGATGCAGGTGCAAGAGCTCTCTCTTTAAAACTGTGATCACTTCTATGAGATAAACTTGGAGTAAGTTAGGTGGTGGTGATCTGGGGCTATTGTTGGTATACATTTGGCAGATAAAAATCTATTTCCTTTTAGCATTTTTCTTTTCCTTCTATTTAGGTATGAGTATTATCAAGGCTTGGCACGGAGTCCCATACGCTTTCCTTTCTAGCTTATATCTGCTTTCATGTCACATCCACAGAATGACACCAAAGCATTGATCTCAGTCTTTGACAAACAGTTGTGTATCTGCAGCCGTCTGCTAGCCTTTCTAATTGCGTGACTGTTGCCATATAAATATTTAAGCCCTGATTGAGGATCTGTAACTAACTAGCTGCATTAACCTGAAACAGTCTTATATCTTTTCAGAGCTTCCGATTTTCCATGGCTGACAAGAGGCAGTTTGAAGTGAATACTTATAGTACAAGACTTTAAGGCTAGGAGAAGACTTAACTATCTAATTGCTGATAAAACCTCTTTACTCTGCTTCTGCATAGCATTCCTATAACTTGTACTGTCCAGTATAGTTAAACTTAGAATATATACATAAAATCCAGTTCCCTGATCTCACTAGCCACTTTAAATGCTCAGTTGTCACATGTGACTAGTGGCTACCATAATGGACAATGCTGATAGAGAACATTTTTATCACTGCAGACTGTTATACTGGATGGCACTATAGATTTACCAACCATCATGTCTAAAGCCAAAATTATTTTCCTCTCCACTAGCTCAAATGTCATAGTTCGTTTGTCTCACAGTAGTGCATAACACTGTTGTTATGGACTGAAGTGCGTCCCCTCCCCACCCTGTGCCCCCGGTTCACCTGATGAAGCTCTAAACCACCTGCCCCCATGGGAAACCCGTAGGGCAATAATTACGGTTAAATGAGATCATAGTGTGTGACCCTAATCCAATAGGCCTGGTGACCTTGTAAGAAGAGGAAAAGATCTCTCTCTTAGCACGTGCACAGTTGAAGGACCATGTGAGGACTCAGTGAGAAGGCAGCTGCCCTTCAGCCAGGGACAAAGGCCTCACCATAAGCCGCCTGGGTTGCCACCTTGATTATGAACTTTTGGATTTCAGAACTGTGAGAAAATAAGTGTCTGTTGCTGAAGCCAACGAGTCTGGTTTTCTTTCTGTTCATTTGTCCATGCAGTTTGGCTTGCAGGAGCTGACTTCCCTGAGCAGAGATTGAACCCATGCCCCCTCCAGTGGGCAGAAAGTCTTAACCACTGGGCTGCCATGGAATTACCTGGTTTTCTGTTATGGAAGCCCAAGCAGACTAGTAGAGACATTCTCTAAGAAACTTGACCTTGAGATCCAAATATGAAGAAAAGAGGTGCCTACTTCCATCCACGACTTTATATCTTAACCTAACACCCTTTTCCTCTTTTTTGAATTGATCCTTCTCTTTTGAATATTTCCTTAATGTTCTCCTTCCTTTCAATTTCCACTACTAACCTTGTATCATCTCATATCTGAGGTACTAGGCTACCCAGCATCATTTTTCCTACTACTGCTCTCAATTTGTAGATTAGTCTTACTAAAAGGTTGTTTCCGTTTATGTTATTTTTTTGTCACAAATCTTCAGAAATTCTGGATAACACTGAGCAAAACCCAAACTTTCTATCCCAAGATTCACAGTGTGGCCACTATTTACTCTTTAAAAAAATTTTTTAGATATAATTGACATACAACGTTATATTGGTTTCAAGTACACAAGATAATGACTTAATACGTGTATACATTATGAAACGATTGTCACAATAAGTCTAGTTAGTATCTTTCCTTTCATCATACCTGGTTACGAAAAACATTTTTTTTTTTACTGTCCACCCTTAGTGCCTCCCCCGAAGCTGTACACACTCTGAACAAACTGATCTTCTGACTCACTTCCACACTTCAACCATCACCGGCCTTGCTCCTTGTACCTGTGCCCTGCCCCAGGATTAAGGTGAATCCTGCTCTATATTTTGACCCTTCCAGCTGCTCAATGTCTATCATCCATCATCTCCAACACAACCCACAACTCCTTTTTTCTCTTCTAAACTTCATTCATTATCAGCAACAAAATCACAACAGACATTACAATAACAACACTTTACTGAGTGGTTACCATGAGCCAGCAACTGTGCTTAGGAGTTTAGACTATTTTACACAATTTTCATAAAACACTATGCAACTAATATCACTGTCACCATTTATAAGTGGAAAAACTGAGGGTCATATTGCTCAGGTTAAGGCAAACCTTAGCTTATCCCTCTTCATTACACTCTCCTGAACACTGATTTGGTGCTGAGTGCCAGAATATTTCTCTCTTCAAGCATGGATCTTGTTTTCACTCTTAGCCTGGAAATTCTCCAAAGGCAAGTCCCGTGTCTAACACACTCTATTTAGGCATCAAAGCAGATCTCAAACTGTACTGATTTTCATTCTGCTTACCTTTCTGAATCGCATCCATTGCATGCTGGCATTCCTCAAATATCAGCCTGAGGCCCTCTGCTCTTCTTGCTCTAAATGCCCTGCATTGTAATTTCAAGAGCCTTGGCTCCATCTCCAGCTGTGTTTGTGGCAGACCTGCCTGGCTGACTCTTCTGGTTAGAGAATACCTGTGTGGAGAGAAAGGCTGAATCCATCAAGAACACTGAAACACTTGCGATGTCTGGTAGGGCCAAGGCTAGGAGGAGGACACCCCAGGAGAACCCTAAGGTGCAAAATTTAAGGAGATGCTCACTCCTTAGCAAGGATGGTGGACTTGCTGACCCTGCACTTTCATGACTCTGAGAACAAGTCCTGGCGTGACCTCTGGGGTTGGCTTAAGTGAACATACTTAGGACACCAACAGTGTCGGGTAGTCCCAGAGCCCTTTAACATTTATTATTATATAATATGGGCCTCCCTGGTGGTTCAGAGAGTAAACAATCTGCCTGTAAGGCAGGAGACCCAGGTTTGATCCCTGGGTCAGGAAGATCTCCTAGAGAAGGGAATGGTTACCCACTCCAGTATTCTTGCCTGGCGTATTCCATGGGCAGAGGAGCCTGGTGGGCTCCAGTCCATGGGGTCGCCAGAGAGTCAGACAGGACTGAGCAACTACGCGTGCACACATACACACACACACACACACACACATTTTCCCTTGTAGTATTGTTAGTACTAGGTCAGATATTCCCTTTATTAGATATTAAGTTTCTTGAGAACAGAAACTTATTTCCCTCTCTAATTCCTCCCCATCAGTGTTTTATAACACCCCAGCCATTCAAAAAAATGGCTGTGATGTTGAACTGTATCCCCAATTTTTGGCCAGTCCCCACTGTGGAAGCTTGAGTGAGCACTCCCATTCCCCACCCCGCCGACGTGCCCTCCGAGTTTCATCCTGGACCAACAGAGATAAAATCTATAAGATGTGTAGGGACTAAAGAGAGTCAGTAGAAGAACAGGAAGAGGAGGTAGCCATCAAGGGACCAGAGCCAGAGCAGTGGTTCTCAAAGTGTGGTTCCAAGATCCACAACCTTATCTGAGAACCTGTTAGAAATGCACATTCCCAGGTCCCACTCCAGACCTACTGAGTCAAAAACTCGGGGAGTGGGGCCTAGAGGGCTATGCTTTTTATAAGCCCTGGAGTGATTCTAAGCTGCAGAATAATCAGGTAGTGAGTCAACCTGAGGGCAGGAAAGGATTTATTGGAGCTAGCCAGAGGGAAGAAACTGTAACCTTAGAATATCAGTCTTGTTCAGTAGCAGAGCTGAGTAAGCCTGACCTTGGGGAATGCGGTTCTATTAAAGAAAAAAATTGAAATCTGTGATGCTTTTGACATTAAAGATGAGGGTTGAGTTTATAGAGAGTTTCAATCTGTTAAATAAAAACTTAAAGAAAAGGATCCTGAAGAGACTGGAGTATCAGGGGACACTCAAGACGAGACAACCCTGCTCAGAGAAATGAAGTGAAGTGAAGTTGCTCAGTCGTGTCCAACTCTTTGCGACCCCGTGGACTGTAGCCTGCCAGGCTCCTCTGTCCATGGGATTCTCCAGGCAAGAATACTGGAGTGGGTTACCATTTCCTTCTCCAGGGGATCTTCCCGACCCAGGGATTGAACCCAGGTCTCCCGCATTGGAGGCAGACGCTTTAACCTCTGAGCCACCAGGGAAGCTTGTGAGTTTCAGAAAGGATAGAGAAATTTACATGGCAGGCTTCACTTAGGACCAGGAGTGCAGTGAAGCCAGCGACATTCATGCTAGGCTCATCCAGGTGGGGGAACCGACTTCTCCCAGATATTAGACCTTGTATTAGTCAGGCTATTTCAGAAAATATAAAGGAATGTTGGGGGTGGGGATTGGGGGAGGTGCAGGGGGGATGAGAGAGACAGAGGTAGAGATTTTAAGGAACTGGTTCACATGATTGTAAGGGGCTTTATGAGGCCAAAATCTGATGGAGTAGGTTGGCAGGCTGGAGACTCAGGGAAGAGTTGTACTTCTAGTCTAAAGGCAGTATCCTGGCAGAATTCCTTCTTGCTGAAGGAGGGAGACATGGGGTGGTGGTGGGGGTGTCTGTCATGGTTCTACCAAGACCTTTAACTGATTAGATGAGGCCCACCCACATTGTGGAGAGCAATCTGCTTTGCTCAAGGCCCATCAGTTAAATACTAATCTTATTCAAAAAACATCCTCACAGGAACCTCCAGAACAATATTTGACCAAACATCTGGACTCCATGGCCTAACCAAGCTGACAAAGAAGACTAAATGGTGGTAGGGGTGCCAATGGTATGGTATACTGCTACTGAGCATTGATAAGTCAGAAAAGCAGAGATCTGACAGGGAGCTCCTTGCTAAACGTCCACCCTACTTTATTTGTGTTCAACTAACTTCCATTTATCAGCTATATGTGTATAATATTCTACTTGGAGGAAAGGAGTGAATTTATAAATTTCCACAAATAAATCAAGTAAAAATAATTCCTTAACAGTTTGAGACACCATATCTAAAATGTTAAATTTATCTTCCCTACCATTCTCTTAGTCAAGGCTGTCCTAATTTCTAGATCCTCTGCTTCAGCATAATTTGATTGATTGCTTTTCAGGCACTTCCTGATTACTCTTCATCTGTTTTGACCCTATTTTCCTTCCCTTATTTATCTCTTTATTGTCTATAAAAATTAACAAGTGTTTGGACTATTCTAATTTTTTTGTTATTATGAATGATATCACTATGAACATTTATGTATAAGTGTTTTGATGTGCTTTTCCACTCATTTCTGTTGGGGACATTCCCAAGTGACATACATGCGCATGCTCAATTTTATTAGACTATGTAATATAACTCTCCTAAGGCTGTGTCTGAGAATTCCAAGTGCTCCACATTTTCATCAACATTTGGTAGTATCATTCTCACTCTGATACGTTTGAGATGACTATTTTACAGTGGTTTTATTTTGCATTTTCCTGAGTACTAATAAGTTTGAATTCCTTTCCATATGTTTGCTGACCATTTCGATATTTTGCGGGGGAGAGGGGAAGTACCCATTCAAATCTCTTGCCTATTTTCTATTGGGTTGTCCAAATTCTTATTGATTTTTTGGTCTTTATTCATATATTTTGTGTATAAGCCCTTTGTAGCTTATAGGTATTGTGTATATCTTCTCCTATGCTATGGCTTGTCTTTTTTACTCTAAGTGGTATCCTTTGATAAACAGAAGGTCTTAATTTTAATGTGGTCCAGTTTATCAGTCTTTTTCTTCATGGTTAGTGCTTTTGCGTCCTATTTAAGAATCTTAACTCCAAAGTAGTATAGGGTCTGTCATGTTAGAAACTCAAAAAAACTTTATGCCTTACTTTTCATGTTTAGATATATACTATCAACTGGAATTAATTGTATGTAAGGTATGTGTCAAGGATAATTTTTTTCCAATGTGCTCCAAGTTGAGTTCCCTGGGGAACAATCTGGGACATTGAGATTTGTGTGCAGGAGTTTTATTGGGGTAAACCTATCAAGTACAACCTGAGAGGAAGCAGAAGAAGCAGGATTGGGTAGAGGGAGACTTAAGCTGTGGGAATACAGTTGCATTAGTGACCTAAGCCGCGGTTCCCAACTTTTGGCACTAGGGACTAGTTTCATGGAGATGAGTTTTCCTTTGACAGGGGGTGTGGGGGGGGGGTGGTTTTGGGATTCTAGTGCATTACATTTACTGTGTACTTTTTATCTACTGCCACTGCTGATCTGACAGGAGGCACTGGTCCATGACCCAGAGGTTGGGGACATCTGGGATGCTCCTGAACTGCAGTGATCCTTCAGAGACCACTCTAAGCAAGCACCAGGACTTTGCATCCTTATATCAACCAGTCATTGGGTGTGTGTACCCTCAGGGAGAGAGAAATATTGGGTGAAGCAGCTTTCTTTGGCTAAGGGAACTTTTCAGAGAGATGCAGCTCTGAATAGTGAGTAGCCACCTAACTTTCCCAGCAACTGGAAGAATGAGTGCCTCTATCCTAAAGGTGCATCTGAGTAAGCCAGATGATACAGGACCATTTATTGCCAAGATCTCCCTATACCCACTGTTCTGCAGTGCCACCTTTGTCATAGATCAAGTGACCAAGTGTGTGGGTCTGGTTTTGAAATCTATTCTGTTCTATCGGTCTCTTTGCCAATCCCTGAGGCAATATATACAACACTTTTAATTACTGCAGCTTTATCTTAAGTTTGATACCTGGGATATTTTGCATCTCAAGGTTGTCTTGGCTATTCTTGGTCCTTTGCTTTTATATTGAAGCCCTCAAAATAGTTCAATTATCACACATACAAAATGTCTGCTGGGTTTTTGATTTGGTTTACACTGAATCTACTAGGTTCAACAGAAGAATTGGCATTTAAAAAATACTGATTCTTGTAATTCACTAATGTGATCTCCCTCTTTCTTTATTTTGGTCTTTAATTTCGTTAAGTATTTTATAATTTTCTGTGTAGTTCAGTTCAGTCGCTCAGTTGTGTCTGACTCTGCGACCCCATGGACTGCAGCATGCCAGGCTTCCCTGTCCGTCACCAACTCCCAGAGCTTACTCAAACTCATGCCCATTGAGTGGCCATCCAACCATCTCATCCTCTGTCGTCCCCTTCTCCTCCTGCCTTCAATCTTTTCCAGCATCAGGCTCTTTTCAAATGAGTCAGTTCTTCACATTGGGTGGCCAAAGTATTAGAGCTTCAGCATCACTCTTACTGATTCCCTTTAGGCTTGACCAATTTGATTTCCTTACAGTCAAGGGACTCTCAAGAGTCTTCTCCAACACCTAGAGTCCTTGAAAATATTTTCCCTTCCTTTTTTTTTTTTGGATGCTGCTATAAATTTAAAAATTCTTTTCATTTTAAAACTGTTCATTTTGGTATAAAAAGTACAACAGACTCTTTTATATTCCCTTGTATCTGGCAATTTTATTAAATTTATTTACTAATTCAAATAATTTATAGATGATCTTGGATTTTATAATGCATAATTACATTGTCATTGGAAAATGACAGTTTTATATCTTCTTTTCCACAACTTATACCTTTTAACTTCTCTTTCTTACTTTAGGAACTCTGATTTAACAAGGATTAGAGTATCAGGATTAATAGTCATAGCAGGTAATTATAGCACAACTTACTTAATCAAGATTTGATTGAAGGACATTTAAATCAGTCCTCTTTCTCATGAATAATGTTGTAATAAGCATCTTTTTACACACATTTTGTGCAGTTGTCTCATTCATTCCTTAGAATGTATTCTAGATTTCTTGGAATAGTATAATATATATAAATATATTTTAAATACTTTTAAAACAAGTATATGTGGTTATCAGACAACCATGCGTTTTCTTAGTAACATCTGTTTTGAGTTACAATGGGATCACACTTTTCTGGAAAAAAGTCTAGGGTCTTGAAAGGTAAATTTAGAATGAGGATTTTTGTGAGATGTGAGCATACCTGCTCTTTTTTGTCTGTGTTTTAAGGTCCTCTGACTTCCTGGGCTTCATAGTCTTACTGTATTTTCATAAATCTCTTTCAGACTGTAAGAACTGCCTGATCCCCTGACCTAAATAAAAATGCGTTTCCCCAACATTTTCCTTTGATATTGTAAAAAGAAAGCAGAGAGAAGAGGAAGAAAAAGAGAAAGAACAAAAGATAAACAATGTGAGACCTTAATTCCTGCCTTGCCCCCAGCCTTCTGCTTCAAGGTAGCACCCTAATTAACTGCCTCAGGGCAGGTATGTGGCAGGTGGAAAGCAGAACCATCTGGAGGATGTTCCCAGCTTTGTTTCCAAAAGTTTAATCCCATTGAGAACAATAATTCCCCAGAGAAATAGTCCCCTCTGGTCTAGTATTAGAAGAGATTCATAATCTCAGACACCTAGCAACTCAGGCCCTGTTTATAGAAGATGCTTCAGGGAGGTGGGAAGATCTCAGAGAAGAATACTGGCCAGGGGATCACAGTAGAATTCTCAGATAAAATACAAGACCTCCAGTTAAACTTGGAATTCACATAGACAGCACATTTTTTTTTTTTGTATAAATATGTTCCAAATATTGCATGGAACACACTTACACTAAGGATTAATTTGTTGTTTACCTGAAATTCAAATTTAACTGGATGTTCTCTTTTTTTGTTGTTTATATGTTTCTTCCTGTGGATGTGGCAACCTCAGATCACAGGCACTTCAGAGCTCAGCTGTGCTTGGCACAGAGATTTCTGAGGTCCATGTGTGGTCTGGAATGCATCAGAGGGTGGCCAAGTCTGGATCTATACAACCAGGGACAGAGGCCGTTTTGGTAGTGAGTGGTGATTAAACAGATGACTGAGGACCCGGCCCCGCCTCCTGTCACTGTATGAAGTCTTGGGACCCAGTCTGGTATGGGAGAGGTAGATCTTTTCAGAGTTTTTGATGCCGAATTTTTTTCTGATTTTGCTTACTGAGATGAAATATTCAAGTGACAATTAATTTGTTGCCCAGAATATTAAAAAGCCATGTTCCATGCACACCTGCGTCTGTAAACCATGAATCTCTCTTTGGGATGATACAAAAACAAGGAACAGAGAAGTCTGGAGTTTCAGAATCTGGGTGATTAGCATCTCGACCCTTGTTTCCCAATGGTCAGAGATCAAGAAAAGGCTTTGAGTAGATCAGGAGTGGAGTAAAGGATTCTGGGTGACTCATGGTGACTGCTGCCTATTCCTGTATCTGAATATGTCCTCATGTGGTGCCTCTGTTTTCCCTGAGCTGCCTCTGAATTGCAGAATACAGGGTAGGAGGCAGAGGTCCATCCAGCTTGGGCCGCAGGGCCTGCCTCTGGCCACCCTGCTTAGTCATAGGCAGTGCTTCCACTCATCACTGCAGAGCTGCATGATGGTGGTGGGAGGTATTAGTCAGTGTTGGTCACAGAGAATGTGACCGTGACCAGGATCTGCAAACTCAGCCCAAATGCATGAGATTCCTCAAGGAGCTCTGTGTGGAGGGAGAACCACCCCCAGGTCATACGTATTGTTTATTACTACAGAACTTTGGCTCCAACTTGCATGGGGCTCTTCTGATCCTGGTGAGTTCAGCTGAACCTGAGCTATTGTGAAGAGTCCTTCGGTCCTCATGACATAGAAGCCCAGTCTGAAGGCAGCCAGGCTGTTTTTCTTGGCCCTTTTTCTCTTGGCTCACTCCCTAGATTTTAATGCTTTGCCACTTCCATGGTAAGGAAAAAAAAAACAAAAGGAAAACAAAACACAGAAGTCAAACATAACTAGGAAAAGATAGCTTATGAGAAATAACGTAGAGGTCTGAGAAAGTTCTCGCATGGCCATGCTCATCTGCCTGCTCACTGCTACTTCCCACCTCCCCTCTGATTTCCTCTTGACCTTTGACGGGAGGCTATTTTCATTGATTTCTTCTGGCAAGGATGTGTGGGGAGAGGAAGTGCTTCTCTCACTCGGGGGATTCTGGGCCCATATTTTCACTTCAGCTGCTCACATGACAAGTTTAAATAAAGCTAAAGAATCCAAAAGAGGAATTTGGGTGGTACATTATGCAGATGAGATTTTTTTAATATCCAATTCACTCTTCATGCCTCAAATATCTACCCATTAGCACTTTGGCTCAGTATTCTCCTGGTCCTTGTCCCAAACCTGCCCCCATTTTAGGAAGGAGTGGTGCGAGGGTGGGGCAAACCCACTTTCCTCGATAGACTTTATAACACAAAGCCAGTAAACTGGAGGCGAAAACCACTTCATAATTTGCAGGAAGCTCTGTCCCGGTTTTTAGGAATTCACCAATTCTAAACTCATTTAGCAGCATAGAGACCTATATCTGGGTTTTGTTTTTGTTTTTTGAGAGCTACTCTCTCCATAATGTCCAGGTCAATTTTAGAGACAAATTTATTGATGATCAAGGAACTGAGTATGAAGTCTAAAAATCCTCTGCCTGTATTTACGAGGTATCCTGACCTTTCTCATCTCCATTCCTAATGTGCTTGGAATGAGTTAAATAGTAAAAAGCTTAGCTTTATGAAAATACCTGGAGTTGAAGGTTGTTATGTTGCACTGAAAAATATGACTATTCTTCTAGCTTGCTTATAAGTCTAGCTGCCCTTTCCAGCAACTTTCACTAAACAGCAGCTTGTTTCTAACTTCCTGATGTTTGAAAAAAGCCCCACCCTCTCCACCCACCTTCCCAGGTAGGGCTTCTCTGCGGTTATCAGAGAGAGATCTGACCTGATACCTTTGACTTCTGAATGAACACTGAAATTGGCCTCTCTGGGGGTACTTTGCTGTTTTCTTCTTTCAGGTACTGTGGGACACCCTCAAACCTTTTCAGAGGAGGAGGACTGGAGCCTGTGCCTTGCTGGCAGGAGAGAAGCTCATACACTTTATCTTTTCTCTTTCCCATCTTTTGTCTGAGGGAATCTCAGATATAGCTATGATGGTAAAATATGTGAATGGCTTACTATTCATATCTGGTGTTTTAGACACCATAATGATCATAATATGCATCATCAAATATGTCCAATTAAATTGGTGGTAAATCTTACTTCGATGTTACTGCTTGTATTTAAAAACCCAGGAGTTTCATCTGGAACCAGGCTGTTCTGTCATTGATCAGAACTGGCTTTCTGGAGAATTAGTTGTGCCTCTGTGTGATCGTGCTGTGCACCCCATGCTGGAAGCTTCGCTCCCCTCCCAGTAGGAGTGCAGCTTCTCATTTCCTCAGCCTTCTGTTCATGATTTATGGATCAGATAGAGGATAATGTTGGCTCCATCTGAAAAGTGGGTCAGCCAGTCTTTGAGGAGACTCACTGGAGGCCTTGAAATAGTGCTCTGGATACAGACTCCAAGAGGAGAGAGACTGATAGGGAAGAGAAGAAAGGGCTGGACACCCAGGAAGTGAAATCAAATTTCTCCTCAAGTGGATTTTGTCAAAGACGGAGGCTCAGCACAGTGCTCTGCCCACAAAGATCTAGTTGAAGACAGGCACTGAAAACCCTTCCTGATCTCTAATGCCTCTCCAGGAGGGTTGTCTAAGCACTGAACTTTCCACAGGTAGACAGACTTCTGGCCGTTGGGCGAAGTCAGTTGGGAAAGCTGACTCTGTTACCCAGGAAAAGTATTATGTTGGCACCTACTGGAACAGTTATACCCTTTCTTTGCCAAATTTGTCAGCCCAGTGAATTGCAAAATGTGGGGGATACCCTATCCCATTCTCACACCTCCCCCAACCCATGAAGGTCAGCCACCTCACTGAATCCTGCGTTCAAAATTTCCTTGCTTTCATTTTCTTCCATGTGAGAATAAACACAGTTCATTCATCTGTTCTCCTGTGGATAGGAATTCAGATCTTTCCAGGTTTGTGCTTTTTAAACAGTTGATATGGTTCACATTCTTACACATATCATGGGGTATACATGTGCCAGAGTTTTTCTTTTTTTGTGTGCATCTATCAAGAGCGAAAGTGCTAGATCAGACAGTAGGTGAATGTTGGACATTACTACATAATCCAAAATTATTTTCTGAAATGGTCATACTGATTTACATTTCTACCAGCAGAGCACAAGAGATTTTGTAAATTCACGTCTTCTCTGTCCTCTCCTCATCCAGTGCCAATAACTTGGCATTATTAGACTTTTTAATTTTTCTTAATCATATAGATTTAGTTTGTCTCATGTTTTAATTTGCATTTCCACACTCACTAATGAGGTTGAACATTTATGTATTTACTGGCCATGTATATTTCTTGTTTTGAAATTTTTGCTCATGTCTTCTGCTCATTTTTCAATTGTGATATAAGTACTTTAAACTGATACATAGGAACAGTGATTTTTCTAAAGAATCAAAATAATTTTATTCTAAACTCAGGATTCTACTCCCAAATGGAGTTGGCATACATTATGTTATATATTAAAATTATTCTTACTCTAGGAAAATCTAATTTGCATCTGCAATTCAGTGGGTATGTATAGGCAGCCACATTCCCAATCTTTGGAAAATGACAATCTTGAATTCAACAATTTTTAACTATCTCAACCATCGTCATCCTGGTTTCCCCATCCACCTGGAGTCCAAACCACCTTCATCTCTCACTTTGACTAATGCAACTGCTTTCTAACTAGTCTCTGCTTCTACCCTTGCTCTCCTTTGTCCATCTACACAGCAGCTGACATGATTTTGTTACTGCTGTCCAAAGCCTCCCATGACTTTCAATTGCCCTTGTAGTAAAACCAAAACTCATTGCCACAGAGCAAAAAACTCTATGTGATTTGATTGTTACCTTCTCTCTCCCTCCATCATTCCTTGACCCCCGTTCACATAGAAATGTTTGCTGTTTCTGGGACAGACCAAGTTTGATACTCTTTCAGGGGTTTTATGATCATTATTTTCTGTATGGAAAGCTGTCTCCTGTGTCTTCCCATGTATCCCTCTTTCACACCATTCACTTGTCTACTCAATGCCACTTAACTGGAGGTGCTTTCCATGACCTCCAATCTCTGTATATCTTTTTTTCTCACTATTTCCTTCTTTGGCTGTGCCAGGTCTTAGTTGTGACACATGAAATCTTCCATCTTTGTTGCAGCATGCGAACTTTGGTTGTGGCATGTGGGATCTGGTTCCTGACTAGGTGTTGAACTCAGGCCCGTGCCTTGGGAGCATGGAGTATTACCCACTGGACCACCACGGAAGTCCTTCTATATATCTTCTTTTCCTCACAGTACCTATTACAACTGAATGTAAGCACCATGATGGCAGAAACTTGACTTGTTTACTGCTGCATCACTTTTATCGAGAACAGTGTCTTGCAAATAGTGGACCCCCATAGGTATTTATTTGTTAAATAAGGTAATAAACAATATATATGAGAATGCAACCCCAAACTTCAATTGTCTACCTAGAAGTTCACAGATAGCATTAAATCAGCATATGTGAATCATACCATGTAGAATGGAATCTAGGATGGCTCTGAAAGTTGTGAAAAAGTGAAAACATTAGTTGCTCAGGTGTGTCCGACTCTTTTTGACCTCATGGACTGTAGCCTGCCAGGCTCCTCTGTCCATGGAATTCTCCAGGCAAGAACACTAGAATGGAATCCCATTCCTTTCTCCAGGGGATCTTTTGGACCCAGGGATCAAACCCAGGCCTCCTGCATTGCAGGCAGATTCTTCACTGTCTGAGCCACCAGAGAAGCCCCTAGACAGAGTCAAAGGCTAATTCTAGAAAATCAAGTCAATTGTGGAGAATGCCTAGAGTTGGTAGTTTTTAAAAAAATTTTAAACAAACTTTATTGAAGTACATTTTACATAGCAGCCATTTCTAGTGCAAAATTCAATGATTTTAAATAACTTACTGAGTGGTACAGCTACCATCATCAGCTTTAGAACATTCTCATCCCCTTTTAGTAAGATCCCTCAAGACTTTTTAAAGCTGATTCTTATTCCTGTTTCCAGCCTCAGGCAACCACTAATCTCCCTTTTGTCTCCATACATTTGCCTTCTCTGGACAGTTCATCTAAATACAATATGTGCTCTCTGTGTCCAGTTCTTCTACTTAGCATAGTGTTTTATCTGTGACATATCACAAGTGTTGGCAATTTGTTTATTGTTTTGGCTGAACAGGATTCTACTACCTGGCTGTACCACACTATGTCTATCTATCCATTCTCCAGTTGGTGGATCTTTCAGTGCTTTCTGGACTTCGGCTATTATGAGTAATGCAGCTGTGAACAATGTGCATGTCTTTGTATGAACATAATGCTTTCACTTTTCTTGGGCAAATGCCTTGGAGTAGAATTGCTGGGTCACATGACAGTTTATACTGGACTCATCTGAGAAACTGCTAATCTGTTTCCCAAAGTGACTGTGCACTTTATACTCTCACCAGAAGTATACAAAGGCTCCTAGATTTCTACATCCTCACCAACATAAGTTATTGTCTGTCTTATGTATTATAGTCTTTCTAGTGGGTGGGCTTCCCTGGTAGCTCAGATGGTAAAGAATCTGCCTGCAATGCAGGAGAGACCTGGGTTTGATGCCTGGGTTGGGAAGATCCCTGGAGAAGTGAATGGCAACCTACTCCAGTATTCTTGCCTGGAGAATCCCATGGACAGAGGAGCCTGGGGGGCTACAGTCCATGGGGTCGCAAACAGTCAGACACAATTAAGAGACTGAGCACTCTTTGTCTGCCTAGGCAGAATGAAACAGAACTCATTTCTAATACATGGATACAATTTCTACTGGAGATCACTAATTATTCTTCAAGTAAAGATATTTGCTTCTGCTTTTGGTTAATTCATTTTAATGAAAAACAACCTTGACATTCAGAAAAGCTTTCTTATTTCTTTCTTGACTTTTAATTACATTTTAAGTTTTTATTCTAAAATATCTGATTTGAGATATAAAAACAAACAGTTGAGACAGCTACTTTTCATCACTCAGGATACTGCAGAGCCTTGAAAACTGTTTCTCTTTTTAGCCTCTGTTCCCTAGTCTACTTTCTCTATGCTCACCAAGAGCCCATTCCTCCCTGGACGCTATGATAAATGATGGCCATATAGACTGGAAGTCAGCCCCATCACCCAAGAACATTCAGTAACACAGTGAACGAAAGGAACTGAAAGCTTCTTGTGCCAAAACTTCTCTAGAATTCTTCTGTGTCTGAATAGGGAGCTGTTGGTAAAGACTAGGCAGAAATTTCCCTGAAACTATTGATTCCCAAGAGTCCCTCCAAAGGAAAAGTTGAAATGATTTATATACGGCATAGGTCTCGGGCTTCTGCCTTAGACGTGCTTAATGCTAGCACTGAACGTAATCAAAAGAAGACACTTCTAAGTAAACCTCAATAAGGTATGGACGTTCTTTCTTCCCTTATCCTGGGACAATCCAGACTTTCAGTTACTTTTTCATCGAGCACTTGATGTCTGTAAAGGGAGGAGAAAGAAGAGGAAGGGGAGGAGAGACCAGTTGACCAGAGATTAGATAGGAATTCTTAAATTTCTTTGCCTTCATTTTTTTTTTCCCCTTTAGGGATAGCAGAGGTCTGGAGAAAACATTTTTTTTTTTTTTTTAACTAGGCATATATAAATTACTGGTAAAATAAAACCACAGCTTTGTAAAACTGTTTTGTACCTGGACTCATACTTAGATTTGTCATTTTCTCAGCCTGAAGGTATTTCTGAAACATGTGCAGTGACTGTATTCTTTTCCTACATTTTGTTAGCATGTATTTCCATGCTATGTTTCTTTGTTTTCCTTTCCATTTAATCCTGGCATGAAGATGATGTCTGAAATTTCAACAATATCAATGTTACTGGATTGATGGCCCTCAAGTTTTTAAAAGCTGCAGCAAAAATTTTACTAGCAGTTTACTACTCTAAACTGTTCTTTATAAGTTTCTCTGGATTTACAATGTCTGCTCTTTCAGTTCAGTTCAGTCGCTCAGTCGTGTCCGATTCTTTGCGACCCCATGAATCGCAGCACGCCAGCCCTCCCTGTCCATCACCATCTCCTGGAGTTCACTCAGACTCACGTCCATCGAGTCAGTGATGCCATCCAGCCATCTCATCCTGTCGTCCCCTTCTCCTCCTGCCCCTAATCCCTCCTAGAATCAGAGTTTTTTCCAATGAGTCAATTCTTCTCATGAGGTGGCCAAAGTACTGGAGTTTCAGCTTTAGCATCATTCCTTCCAAAGAAATCCCAGGGTTGATCTCCTTCAGAATGGACTGGTTGGATCTCCTTGCAGTCCAAGGGACTCTCAAGAGTCTTCTCCAACACCACAGTTCAAAAGCATCAATTCTTTGGCGCTCAGCCTTCTTCACAGTCCAACTCTCACATCCATACATGACCACAGGAAAACCCATAGCCTTGACTAGACGGACCTTAGTCGGCAAAGTGATGTCTCTGCTTTTGAATATGCTATCTAGGTTGGGCATAAATTTTCTTCCAAGGAGCAAGCATCTTTTAATTTCATGGCTGCAATCACCATCTGCAGTGATTTTAGAGCCCAAAAAAATAAAGTCTGACACTGTTTCCCCATCTATTTCCCATGAAGTGATGGGACCAGATGCCATGATCTTCGTTTTCTGAATGTTGAGCTTTAGGCCAACTTTTTCACTCTCCTCTTTCACTTTCATCAAGAGGCTTTTTAGTTCCTCTTCACTTTCTGCCATAAGGGTGGTGTCATCTGCATATCTGAGGTGATTGATATTTCTCCCAGCAATCTTGATTCCAGCTTGTGTTTCTTCCAGTCCAGCATTTCTCATGATGTACTCTGCATAGAAGTTAAATAAGCAGGGTGACAATATACAGCCTGGACGTACTCCTTGTCCTATTTGGAACCAGTCTGTTGTTCCATGTCCAGTTCTAACTGTTGCTTCCTGACCTGCATACAGATTTCTCAAGAGGCAGTTCAGGTGGTCTGGTATTCCCATCTCTTTCAGAATTTTCCACAGTTTATTGTGATCCACACAGTCAAAGGCTTTGGCATAGTCAATAAAGCAGAAATAGATGTTTTTCTGGAACTCTCTTGCTTTTTCCATGATCCAGCGGATGCTGGTAATTTGATCTTTGGTTTTCTGCCTTTTCTAAAACCAGCTTGAACGTCAGGGAGTTCATGGTTCATGTATTGCTGAAGCCTGGCTTGGAGAATTTTGAGCATTACTTTACTAGCATGTGAAATGAGTGCAATTGTGCGGTAGTTTGAACATTCTTTGGCATTGCCTTTCTTTGGAATTGGAATGAAAACTGACCTTTTCCAGTCCTGTCTGCTCTTTATCAAGAGAAATTGTCATTAATTAGTGTCTCCTATTTGTGCGTGATTCTGGGCACTTGAAGATCCCAGCTTTTAAAAGCTTCTGCATTCAGACTTCAAGTCCTAAACTGATCATAAAGTAAACCCCCATTATGCGCAAAGTAATATGCTGATGAAGGCTACATCATGAATTATAACAACATACAGGTATATATGGTGTGAGGGGCTTGCCTCCAGCATGGGAAGCAGACAAAGTTGAGCAAAGACAAAATAATCAATTTCCCATCTTTTGCTATCCACAAAGTCCATTTATCAGTAAACTTGGCTTCAAGTTTTTGTTCTTATTCCTTAGTAAGAAAGAGAGCTGATCCTTGTGTTGAGTGGAGTTGGACTTTGAATAATTTTGATGATTTTTTTTTTTTTTTGGTGAAGGTAATATATTAATCCTTTCCTGCACTGCTGCATATAGGGTCAGCATCATGGGAAGTTGTTTGAGGGAAATACTTGGCCTCAGCACACTTAAGGATTTTCCTCCATAAATGCCATTTCCTGGTGTTCTCTTCCCTTGTGGTCAGGAAGTCCATCAGGTGTGTTTAGTTTGCAGAACCATTTTGTGTGCATGGGGGCAGGAGGATTAAGGGAAACTAGCAACGTGGATCAAAGCCCTAGTGACTCTAGATGGTACTATGCTTAGTGGTATTAAAAATGCACTTCACTGGGAATGCAAGAACAGTCCAAGTCATGACTTCTCAGTGAAAAACAGAGATGACTCTGGAAAGGGAAGGAGTGTTAGAAGTGATGCTGACAGGCAGTAAGAGTTTTAAGGGTAAACCGGAGGCAGATGAGAATAAACTGCTAAGTAAAAAACATAAACATCTTGAGTAAGCTTTCTAAGTTAGAAATAGAAAACTGCTGAGTTTTTTTTTTTTTTTTTCTGAGTAGATTTCAGGCATCTTTTCATCCCTTAATGTTGACTTTCTCCTTTTTCCACATAAAATGGATGGGAAAGTGTTACCAAAAGAGTTACCAAAAAGCAAGGTTATAATGGTGAAAAGCACTGCTCAGAGCAGTGGTTCTCAAAGTGTGATCCTCGTGAGGCAGGAGATAGATGAGCCCCCGGCACAAACAGTCAGAGTTTGTTCTCTGTGGACCGATACTCCAAGACGAAAATAGCAGGACAATTGAAAGAGAGAAGGCTAAGCCCTGCCCAGATAAATAAAAAGAGACCACGTATTACTCATTCTTGAAGTCAGGAGACTTTGCTGACTACACATGCACAGAAAGACTCCTTGGAGATCAAAAGGGGAATGATGCTGCTGCTGCTAAATTGTTTCAGTTGTGTCTGACTCTGTGCAACCCTATAGAAGGCAGCCCACCAGGCTCCACCATCCCTGGGATTCTCCAGGCAAGAACACTGGAGTGGGTTGCCATTTCCTTCGCCAATGGATGAAAGTGAAAAGTGAAAGTGAAGTTGCTCAGTCGTGACCGACTCTTAGCGACTCCATGGACTGCAGCCTACCAGGCTCCTCCGGCCACAGGATTTTCCAGGCAAGAGTACTGGAGTGGGTTGCCATTGCCTTCTCTGGGAGTGATGCTAAGTGACAGTAAATACTCATAGCCCTCTCCGGTAGAATTCATCTTGGCCAAGATATGTGTGTAGCTATATGGAAGGATCCTGGGATATACCAAATATAGACTCTGAACCAGGCAAATCAAAATGACTGGCCAAAGGAAACCTGAAGAAACATCTCATAAAGGCAACTGAAACTACCACGAGAGTGTGACTCTCTGAGTCTGCCTTTGTGTCTATCACCAGGTACTGTTCTCTTTTTTCCTCCTAATACTTTACTAGTTTCACTGTTTTCCATCTTTGTGGAATTCTTTTTCTGCAAAACTGAAGAGCCAGGGCCTTGTCTTTGACCACTCGTCGAGTGGCTAGGATTTGGTGCTCTCACTGCCATGATCTGACCTCAATCTCTGGCTGGGAGCTGAAGTACTGCTTCAAGCCACTGTAGGCCAAGGCTACCCGGGATCACTTGAACCAGCAGTATCAGTATCACCTGGGAATTTTTTCTCAGGCCTTATTCTAGACCTACTGAGTCAGCAGTTTGGGGGCTTAGAGCACTAATTTGTGCTTTGATGAAAGCTCTCCAGGTAAACCTAGTGGGTATCAACATTTGAGAACCACTGGTATAGTGATTAAGGGTATGACATCTGGAGCCAGATGGCTGTATTTCTTAGGGCAATTCATTTGCTTGTTTCCCATCTGTAAAATGGTAGCTGTAACAAACTCACAGTGTGGTAATAAAGGCTACATGAGCTAAAACCTTAGAATAATGCTTGGCCACTGTAAGTGCTGTGTAAACATTTAGTTGATCATGACGATGATGATGATCCTCTTTATAGGTATTATTTTCATTTTTTCCACCCACAGGCTATGTTTCACAATTTATACCACAGCTTTGTGTTTACCAGGAGATATCTTCTAATATATTAGAGTTATTTTTCATGGCTCAAGGCAGTATTTCTCAGCATGTGCTCCATGGACCATTTGCATCAAGATCACCTGTGGTGCTTATTAAAATGCAGATTTTTAACTTCTCCCCAAACTTAGAGTGATGATCAGAATTCTCTAGTGACAATTCTGCATTCAGAAATTTCAAAACCACTGCTCTTGGATGACAAAGACTATGATCTTCATTTTGCAAATGGGCACAGGAGGCACAGGGGTAGCATATGCTCCGGGAAATCCAGAACCTCAGGAAGACTGGGACTAAGAACTGGATTTCTGATTTTGTGTTATATTGACAGATTATGCTGCTTCTTTGTGGCTTTATTTGCTATATTAAGAATTTTATTTGGGTTGTGTCATTTTGTTTACTGAGACCTAGCATTATTGAACCTAAAAATAACATTTACTTTCTAAAGCTAGAACTATCAAGGATGATGAGTTCCTGGAAAATATACCTGGACTATTATCCATGACTCAGCTAAAACTGTTTCAGTTGTGGCTGTATCTAATACATCACTCTTGTGTTACAGATGAAGCAAAAGGGCTCAAAGAGGTTGAGCAAAATTGTCAAAAATCATATGCCCAAATATCAGCAAAGTGGAAAGTAGAGCCAACTGCCAATCCAGTGTCCTCTCACCAAATCACACTGTCCTAGTTCTTGCTGATTTAAATGATTTAAAGCAGCACTTAAAATTTTAAGACAATTTTGTACTGCTCACATAAAATATGGTCTCAGCAGGTTTTTTTTAAATTTTATTTTATTAAAACATATGCTAATATCACATCTTCCTTTTAATTACAGTGATAAATTGATAATATCCTGACAACTAATAACTCAAAGCTCCATTGTATATTGCTTTTTCATCAGTTCGCAATGGACTGTTCTAAAGCAATTAGATTGACTTTTCAAACTGTGATGAAATGGTTTTGGCTTTTTCACACAGGGCATACAGGTCATGCATACATTCTCTGTTTACAGTCAAGTTCCCACACAGTATTAATATGCGTTTAGATAACTTAGCTCTTAATTTGAGGCCATGCATGGATATTTATCTTCTCTACAAATCATGTTCATGTAATTGGTGGTAGGACAGAAGTGCTATTCATGCCAGGATCACTTGATTAACTTACCAAACAACTTTCTTTTTGTCTCCATTGTTTGAACTTTTTATATTATATATGAACTTCATCTTAATGTAGTCATCTTTTCCCATTTCTCTTTCCTGCTAAGTTTCTTTTCATCATACCCTCAGCTGGTTCACTACTGTCTACTACGTAATTACTCCTCATTTGTTATATCTCAGCTCAATTGTTACCTCCTCATAGAAGTCTTTTTTTCCTTTATCTCTTTATATAAGAATATCCTTGACCCCATATCCTTCACTGTTTATAAATTTACAGTATTTATTTCTTCTTGGAACTTATGACAATATGTAATTTAAAATTTTGCTTATTATCTCTCTTTAAACACACCTGACTGTGAGGTCCATGTGTCTATCATGCAGATGTTTACTCCAGTACTAAGCACAATGTCTGATACATAGTGGAGACTCAATCAACATTTGTTGAATGAGTTTGTCTTTGAGTTGGTGTGGCATTCCATAGTCTGCTTAGAGGGCTACGAGCTTGTGCTGTATCTTAGTGAAGTGAAGTGAACTCGCTCAGTTGTGTCCGACTCTTTGTGACCCCATGGACTGTAGCCTACCAGGCTCCTCCCTCCAAGGGATTTTCCAGGCAAGAGTACTGGAGTGGGTTGCTATTTCCTTCTCCAGGGGATCTTCCTGACCCAGGGATTGAACCCGGATCTCCCGCATTCCATGCAAACGCTTAACCTCTGAGCCACCAGGGAAGTCCTTGGTCCTTATTAAAAACTTCTTTTGGCTGATCTCCTTCAGTGATGGATAATAACACAGACATAGGGTTGTCTACCTAGTCAGTTAGCCACTTTCACTCTAGACTTGTAAATGGACCAGACCTCCTAGACCATTTGGACCATAGCACCTCATCGTGAGTGAACCTAGGTTTTCTAGATCATTCTAGACCATAACGTGCTATCTTCCAGAGCCTGCATTCTGTGGTAGCCTCTGGCCACATGTGGCTATTGAGCACTTGACATGTAGCTAGTATGAAGGGCCATATGCTGAGAGTATAAAATACACATTGTATTTTGAGGATTTAGTACAAAAATGTAGACTACCTCATTAATAACTGCTATATTGTTTACTTATTGAAATAAAATTTGGATATACTGGAATAAACAAAATATATTATTACATGTTATTTCACCTTTTTATTTTAAAACGTGCTATTGGAACATTTAAGATGATATATGTTGATCTGTGACAAGCATTATATTTCTATTGGATGGTGCTATTCTAAACCTAACTAGTTCACCTCTGTTGTTTGGCAGTGTAGATGGAAAGTGATCCCCTAAGGGTTACGACAAAATTGCAGGCACCTCTCATAGCTTGCTCCAATCTTGTTAGACATGCACTGAGAGAAGGACTAGCACTCCTGGCGAGGGGCTCAGGTGCAATTTTGGTAGTCTGTCAATGTCCAAGCATGAGGCTCACATACAACTTATGTTCCAAGACACAGAAACTTTAAATATCTTGCTAGTTGCCATATATATTGCTTAAAATAATACTGGGATCAGAACCCAGGTCTTTCGATTACACCGAGTCACTGAATTACTCATAGAGGGACCTATTAATAAAATTATACCTTCCTTTTCAAATGTAATACAGCATATTTTAAAGAATTGTTAATAAATTATATAGGTTCTATAAAAAATCAATTAATGAGGGAATGACACTGCAGTCTTCAAACAGAAAATCATATTGTATATTCTAATAAATTAAACAAACAGAAAATCACATTATTATTGCCATATGCCCTATATCAGAGGATTAAGCTGGATGACCTTTGTTTAGCAAAGGAATATACTTTGCAAAGCAAAATCAAAACAAGTCAGATATGAACATGAACTCTACTTGTGAATAAACACAAATCTCATAACCATTCTCTGCAAAGCTATAAAAGCTCTCTTGGAGACCCAACACTGCAGTTTCAAAAACTGGTTGCTATGTCTTATTCCAAAAGCCATCACCACTGACACATCAGGCACACATCTCTTCTTAGAGAAGGAGACAGATTTAAAAATAATTAGCTTCCTCATCATGATCTTATGGTTCATTCATTAGTTTACCAATTAGCACCAAGTATCTGTGTATTCTAGGTGGTCAAGATACTACAGTGACCAATGCAGGCAAACTTTTGCTCTTTGGAACTTAAATTTTCACCCTTCGATATTTTCTCAATAAGGAGAATGAAATGATAAAGCAAGTCTAAGACATGCTATCTTAGAATGCCATAGGTAGCTTTTTTTTTTTACAGTTGGGAATTGAAATGATTTTGAGACTTTCTATCTTGTGTCTTTCTTGGGAAATTTGAAAATGGAGGTGTATATGGAAGATGGAGGTGCCATAAGACACTACATATCCAGTACTAAATAGTATTTTTGAATGAAAATGTCAGAAGACCTGGTTAAAGCTGCAAATAAAACCATTCGACTGTGTTAAGGGAATTACCAATCTTTTTTTTTCGGGGGGGGGGGTGGTGTCCTAGCATAGTTATTCTGCTCTTCTTTCTTCAGCTGGGACATCCCAATGTATGGTGAATCAGATGTCTTAGTTCTTGCCTTCATTAATTTCAGGAACTCCCAGTCAGAGTGGCTCTCCTTCCCACTCACCACAGACTGACTCATCCTCATTCTCTCACAGTCTGCGTCCTGCCCCTATCCTCGCCCTTTGGCATATTCTCTGTTTACATTTCCACAGGTTCCCCTTCATCCCTTTCAAGCAAACGTTCCTTAGATGGCATTTTTTTCCTTAAAGTTCAGCCAGTAGATGTCTCCATTACTCCCTTACAGCCAAGACCTCGGCAAGTAGGGTTTAATAATTTCTTTAACCGACAACAAGGAGGAGGATTTGATCATTTGCCTAAAAAGAGCAGATGCTCGGGAGGACACGTCTTCATCCTACATCCCTCCCTCCGTTATATGTCACAAATGAAAACTACTTTTTCCCTCTTTTCCAGGCAAAAGAAAAGACTGATTTAACGAAGCATGCAAGACGCCAACACCCTCCTCCTCAGTACGTCCAAGTTTCCTTCTCTCTGAGCCACCCAAGCTCTGCTTCTCCCTTTACTCCAGGCCACCCACCCCCAACCCTTCACGCTCTCGAGTCATCATCAGGGAACGCGAGTGGGTGAAAGGACTGCTGCACCCCACGCCGCTGCCTCCTCCGTGCCGCTTCGGGTTCAGCACTGGACAGCTCCCGCCCCAGCCGAACAAATGGTACTCGGCTGATTGACAGAGGAGCCGACCAAACAGAGAACAAGACGAATTGAAGCCGCCCTACAAGGGCTGGTTGCGGCCAAGCTGCCTCTTTAAACCGGCTTTCCTCCCGAGAGCAGGGAGAGGCAGGAGTGTGGTTTGTGGCCAAACCTAAAGACTCCAATTAACCAGCTGCCTAACCCTCTTGCGTCTGGAGAGACAAACGTCTTAAAAGAAACCCTCGCTCTCTGGGACTCGCCCCTGCGCTCGCGGTGCCGGTCTGTGCGCGCGCGCTCCGCGTCTCCGGGCGAAGCGAACAAGGAGGAGCCAGAGCCAGGAGGCGGGAACGACCTGCCACGGGTGAGATGATGGAGCAGCGTCTTCGGCGGCCGCGGCGGCAGCAGCAGCAGCTCTTGAACACACCTCAATGAGAGCGGCGGTGGAAGGAAAGACGTAAGCAGGCTAACTATAGCTGCCGGCTGCAAAAGGGGATGTAACCTGTTCGGTTCAAGGCTGCGAGGTGCGTAATCCTGAGCCGACCCATTGTGGAGCGGGAGCAGCCGGCGTTGCCACAGGTGATTTGATTTCCTGTGACGGTAGCTTAGTCAGCCGGGCATATTTCGGAACATACCTATTTCAAAGTCCTTTTGTACTGGATGCCTGCTGGAGAAGGGGGAAGACCCCTAGCAAAGTCTTACGGCTGACAGACTGACGACTACAATTTAAAAAGTGACTCCTCCCGTTACCTCCTCTCCGCTCTGTGAGGCAGATGGGAGTCATGGCTTATCCCTTCCTCTCCTGCCTTCTGCTTGTTCATTTCGGATTGGGAGCTATTGGTGCCAGCCGCGAAGCTCCAAGTCGGCCGGATTCCCCTCGAGAGAGGACCCTGAGGGCGAAGCAGCACGCCCAGCAGCCGGCTCGAGCCTCTGCCTCAGACCCCTCTGCTCCCTGGAGCCGCTCCACCGACGGCACCATCTTGGCGCAGAAACTCGCCGAGGAGGTGCCCATGGACGTGGCCTCTTACCTCTACACCGGGGACTCCCACAAGCTGAAGCGAGCCAACTGCTCCAGCCGCTACGAGTTGGCGGGCCTGCCGGGGAAGTCGCCTGCCCTAGCCAGTTCCCATCCCTCACTGCACGGGGCGCTGGACACGCTGACACACGCCACCAACTTCCTCAACATGATGCTGCAGAGCAATAAGTCGCGGGAGCAGAACTTGCAGGACGACTTGGAGTGGTATCAAGCGCTGGTGCGGAGCCTCCTAGAGGGTGAACCCAGCATCTCCCGGGCGGCCATCACCTTCAGCACCGAGTCGCTGTCCGCCCCGGCCCCGCAGGTCTTCCTCCAGGCCACGCGCGAGGAGAGTCGCATCCTGCTCCAGGATCTGTCCTCCTCAGCACACCACCTGGCCAACGCCACGCTGGAGACCGAGTGGTTCCACGGCCTCCGGCGCAAGTGGAGGACTCACTCACACCGTCGCGGCTCCAATCAGGGGCCACGGGGCCTGGGCCATAGCTGGCGGCGCAGGGACGGGCTGAGCGGGGACAAGAGCCATGTCAAGTGGTCTCCGCCTTACCTGGAGTGCGAGAATGGCAGTTACAAGCCTGGGTGGTTGGTCACTCTCTCCGCTGCTTTCTACGGGTTGCAGCCTAACCTGGTCCCGGAATTCAGGTAGGGCGGGGTAAAAAGATAAAAGGCAAAACCTTCCTTCCGGTTTCGCGCGTGGCTGTGAGTGTGGAGAAGGAACACTTGGCTGTGACCCTTACGCCTCCCACCCTCAAAGCCCAGACCTGGGCTGAGGGACACCCCAGCAGCCGCAAATGCTTAAGGACAAGAAGCGCCCCGCGTTTGTCAGCTTCAGACGCTCAACGAAAGCTTTTCTCTCAAATCAGTTTCCCTGCAAGGAGAGATGCCCTGTTTCTCTCTAACCCCCGGGAGAGCAGGGAGGGGGGCTCCCCGTTAGGGGTGATGCACAGAAACCTGGCGAGCTCAGGGCATGCTAGCCAGGCGCAAACTGGTGAACGTCTAATGAGACTAGAGAAGGAAGCAGGAAGAAAGTTCGTTTTTTTCTGCAACTTCGGGATAGCCTCCGCCTGCTTCCTCCTACGTGTGCAGTTTGGGGCGTCAGTCTGTTGTTAGTCAGTTACCAGAGCGCATGATGAAAACAGTCAATCCCGCGGCAGTTCTGTACCCTCAGCAGTGAGTCAGTTTCAGCAGCATAGCTGTCTCCCAGATCCAGACTTTGCAATTTGCTCTGTGTGCTCCTTCTACTCATCTCCCTCCTTCCCCCAATCCATCTCCGATTCCCTGGTCCGCTCTTCCTCTTGTTTAGGCACACCTAAGCGTTCTCTTGGAGAAGGAAATGGCAACCCACTCCAGTACTCTTGCCTGGAAAATCCCATGGACGGAGAAGCCTGGTAGGCTACAGTCCATGGGATCGCGAAGAGTCGGACACGACTGAGCAACTTCGAGGGTTCTCTGGCTCTTCAGGTGCTCACCCTTTATAAATGAACCTGATGGAATTAGCCTAGGAAGGGAGGGATCAGTTCTCATTGAATTCAGTCAGGGAACTCAGAGGAGACTTAATAGTTCTGTAGTTCTGCATTTGTGGGAAAATGAGAATGTGCAAATTAGCAGGGGGTAATTTGCGCCCTGGGCTGTGCCTGATCTTTGGGGTGAAGAACTTTTAGAAGTAGCCCTTAAGAGTGAACGTGAGGAACAGAAAGGATTCCAAAGAGGGGCTGGGAGAGGGCCATAGATTAACTGGGACCCTTCCCCATTCCCAATGGGAAGAAGGTTTTGGGGGTAAAGGTTGCTTCTGTACTTTTTGGGAAACTGGGCAAAAGTGAGGCCCTTGTATGTGTTTTAATGCCTTGCTGGCACATAAAAGAATGATAACCTGGTGAAAGACACCACGGGAAGTAATGGGTGGGTGAATGGGAGGAGTCAGAACACTTACTTGTCTTGGCACTGTCATTTACTGCTGAATGACCTCAAGAAATCTGCTTGATCTCTTTGGCCCTCAGCTACTTATTTATCAAGTAAGGGAGGTAAACTAGCGATAGACAGTCTCTAGGGAGACACCCAGTTATAAAATTCTGTAGCTGCTAATGCTGGCAACACTTGAGATGACATGAATGAAAAATAACCCCTTTTCTCTGACATTGTATGACCACATTAAATTTTTTGTTTCTCTCTTTCAAGGATCTTGTCTTAAACCAGCATAACTCTTTCCTACTTTAAGGATAATCTTATTTCCTCCTAATTTCTGCAGGATCCTATTAGTCAGAGCTGATCCCAGGTTTGAGTATTTGCTATATTGCTTGCTCAGAAGAGGAAAGATCAGTAGATGCCATTCATTGCCAAAAAATTGCTTTCGGCCTTCACATAAGCCTTTTCAGGGAGTCCTAGCTCCCAGGATTGAAAGATCCATCTATGTATTCATGTATCTATCTATATTATCCATCTATCCACCCATCTTACTAATATATACTTTATACTAGGCTCTGTGCTCTGCTTTGCATGTATTATCTTGATTAATCCTCACAACAACCTTAAGAGTTAGGTTTTATTAGTTTCCCAATTTTACAAAAACAGAACCTGAAGCTTCTTTCCCAAGATCATGCAGCAGTTAAATAGTAGCAGAGGCAGGATGTGAGCTCATTTTATACTTTTAATCACTGTGCTAAACTGTCTCATAAAGGTGTCCTAGGAGTGCCATGTATATTGTAGCTGATGCATAAAAATACATGTATTTTCAAGGATCAAAAGTGGAACTGGGGATGAGTCCATTTATTCTCAGAACTGTTTCTCGTAAGGCTCAGAAAGCATTCATTGTCTAAATGAACTCAGGCCTTTCTGCTAGTCAAGATAAAAGGCTGAGGACACAAGGGGTCTGAGGTCGTGAGGGTTCACATGACCCTACCGAGTTTTTGGACTATGTTCAGAAAATAGTTTGTTTCCTCTGGCTGAGTCTCTTTAAGTGCCTTCATAGTCACGGATGGTGTTCTTCAACCAAGGCACAAAGCCAGGCCCTTTAGTGTCTGGGTCTCTACAGAATCTGGCTCTTCCTAGTAGCATGCATGAAGAACAGAGTAAGTGCTTTCCTGTGAGTACTTTTGCCGCATGTCCTGTGCCACTCAGGTACCATATCGAGGATTCACACAGCTTATAGAAACAGGAAGAAATCTTGGGAGAGATCAGATGGTCCCTCCTGTTTCATAAAGAGACAGATAAGAAAGGTGAAGTAACTTGTCCAAAAATCACACATCAAGTTTTTAACAACAGCAGAAACAGGATCTAGGCCTTCTTGCCTCTGGTTCACACTATGCTTGCTACATATGTATATGTATGCCTAACGTACAAGCCACTCCAGTGTTCTTGCCTGGAGAATCCCAGGGACGGGGGAGCCTGGTGGGCTGCCGTCTATGGGGTCGCACAGAGTCGGACACGACTGAAGTGACTTAGCAGCAGCAGCAGCAGCATGCCTAAAGTATATGGACCTCTCTGGACTTCTGCACACAACTTATATTGAAGAACATAGTTTATTCTCTGTCACCTTTTAGAACCAAAAATTTAGCCCATATAACACAGCTCTTGATTAAAAAAAAAATCACAGTATTTCACACATTTCAGAAAATTTCAATGGGCCTTTTCTGTCTCTTCATACTAATAAAAGGCAAAAGTTTTGATGCTATTGATGTTTTATCATCTAAGATGTGTATTCTAAAATTTTATAAGTGAATAATATTGTACAGGTATGGTAACAGGATAAACCCCAAATGAATTTTTGGGAAACCATGACTGGGAGCTCTAATCATTATTTTAAATATATTTTGAACCTATAGAGTGTAATTGGGTTGGCCAAACTGTTTGGGGTTTTCCATACAATGTTAACGAACTTTTTGGCCAACCCAATATGTGCAAAATGCCTTCTCTATAACAACAACAACAACAACAACAACAACAACAACAAAAAGATCTACTGATAATGCTTTCCTCATGGAAGAGAAGAGGAGAAACTTTGCAGTTAAGGTTTTCATTTAATTTCAGTTAATATTTCCCCAGGTCTTGCTTTTAAGACTCAAGCATTTAAATTATACATTATTTAAAGAGAATGTAAATCTGAAACATGAAATTCAAAAGCACTGTGGAGAACATGGTCAACTATCTTCTTATATTAATGCCTATCACTGTAAAACACCTCAGAATAAATTTTATTCCCCTCTGCTTCAGAATGACACAAATTTCTTAAATTTTAAGGTCTAGCATAAGACTCACATGGGAAGAGAATTTCATTGCTCTTCCTTTTTCTCTTACCCCCAAAATGACATTAGTTGCTTTACCTAAATGGGTCCTGAGTCTATCGTTATAGGCTTATAGTATCAACACTTAAGTTCTCATCTTCTATCCCAGCAAAAAAAAAAAAAAGAAAAAAAAGAGTAACAACTTAAGATATACCCTAAATTGTATTTATTTATCACATAGGTTTGTGACGTCCTTGTAGAGTTTTCTTTAAAGTTAAATCCTTTGGTTTTGTGTAGTAATTTTTCCATATGGAACTTAAAAGTACTATGGAGCTGGATCCCAAATCTTTGAGATCACAGAAACATTGCCAAGGATGAATATAAGGTACCTAGTGTTGGCTGAATTTAAATTAAGGTAAAGGAAGCTTTGGGAATTAATTCATACTTGATGAGTTGTAAGGGATTTTGGAATTCATTTGCTTTTCCCCCCCTCTTCTCATTGTACAACGGAGGAAACTGAGACCCAAAGGGATAAAGGAATTTGTTAAGAGTGGTACAGCTCTTTTAGGGTGAGTTAGAATGACTGGGAACCAATATATCGAGCATCTACTATGGATCAGATGCTTTATAAATATCCTACTGCATCTAATTCTTAATATTCTCAGGTAGGCTTCCCTGATGGCTCAGAGGTAAAGAGTCCGCCTACCAATGCAGGAGATGCAGGTTCAATCTTTGGCTTGGGAAGATCCCCTGGAGAAGGAAATGGTATTCTTGCTGGGAAATCCCATGGAGAGAGCCACCCTATTGGGCTACAATCCATGGAGTTACAAAGAGTTGGACATAACTTAGTGACTAAACAACAATATTCTTGTAGTTACAACTTCAGAAAAGCCGAGCAACTTACCAAGGCAGCAAGTTAGTAAATTAAAGAGGTTAAATCAAACTTGGATCTATCTAGCTATGAGGCTTGTATTGTCTTTCTACTACCCTAGGTTCTTGATCACCAATTTTGCTTTCAACTTGCTGTTAAAAACATGATATTGGCTTGAAATAGTTAATATATTTGGTCAAAGACATGACAGACATTTGTGCTTTTGGCCAATTGTATAGTCAAGTATGTTGCATAGGGAGAAGAGGATTAGACTTGAGTGAGAACTTTGCCTCAAGTCCCAGCTTTGTCTCAGACTGGCTGTATTACCTGTCTGGAAATCAGTTTCTGCACAACTAATGCGGAAAACAGACTTGATGACATCCGTATACCTTTGTAACTCCTTGTCCTGTGAATTTTGAAACTACCTATCCAATGGGTAATGAGGCTTTGGAAACAGGGTTCATACACGTAAATGCAGTACCCTGTGGAAATGATGACTGATGGGGGAGTAGTATGCAGAAGAAGAGGACACCAAGTGAATGTTAGATCTGAATTTTTCCATAATAGTGTGGAAATGCTATTTGAACATTGTTGTCACTTAGTCACTGACTCCTGAGGGGTTACTTTACTTTCTCTCCTTCACAAACATATGCCCACACAGCTCCATCAGAGATTTTGGTACAGATTTCTGCTTGGAACAAAAGAGGGCAAGAGAAATGACCATCTTGCTCTAGGCCACACATATCCTGTCTCTCTTCTGGGTCCTGGTAGTGGTGAAAAGGGTAACCTACAGGAACAGCACAGAGTTGTCTACCTCAGTAGTAGATCAAAGAGTTTTTAGATGGACTTCTGTTATTGAGGCTTTTGAGTTTCAATCTTTAAACTGTGAACAGTGAAGTGTATCTCCTTTGGGATTCTGTAAAGACTAAATGAAGAACTGTCATCCCACAGGAAGTTCAGTAAACATTTTGTATCATAGCTTCTGTCTTCCTAAATACTGTCCTCAGCTGAACACTTTCTTATTTTAGGTGTATTAAACTCACATGATTTATAGTAATATATAATTATATAATGGTTTAGTTTCATTCCTAATTATTGTGAAGGCTTGTAATTACAGTGGATCATGGTGGAAATACTGACCTTGGAAAAAGGAGATATTGGCCCTAGGAAAGGACCACATCCTGGACTACTGTATTGCTATGGGCAGCAGTTGTCTTTTCTTTTTAAAATTATTGTAGTTGATTTACAATGTTATGTTAGTTTCAGGTGTACAGCAAAGTGAACCAGTTATACATATGCATACATCCAGCCTCTCTTCGATTCTTTCCCCATATATACCATTACTGAGTACTGAGTGAGCTCCCTGTGCTATACTGTAGGTCCTTATTAGTTATCAGCAGTTGCCTTTCTAATTGATTCTTCTTCTGTAAATTAAACGGGGCTGTACTAGGTGACTTGTTGGGTTCCTTATAATCTAGAGATCTGTGACTGTATGTACATTAAATATGTCACTTTAACTCTTGAAGTTTTGATTGTAATACTGAAACCAGTTATTGTATGCTCATTTAAATGCAGATCATGTTCACATATGTTCAGTGTTTGACTTTATCATGGTCATTTGCTAATAGGATATTTAAAGAAAGCCCTCTCATTGTACACTGAATTAAATATATATATATATATATATGTTAAGGGAAATGAAAATTCCATTCAAAATAAGAATAAATATGATCTGAGTTTCTAGATGTTGAAAGATCCCTTGAAATTTACTTAAAGTCAATAAGAAGCTGTTGCACAGATTTCTAAACCAAGAGGCTCAGTATACGTGGGTAATTTCTCTCCAAGTAATCAATGTTGAGGCATCCTGAAGCTCCTTACTTACTTTAAAAAACAACCTGTCTTTGATTTTCCCTTTATAGTTGGTGTTAAAACTTCAAAGAAGGCTATTTAGATTTGTTCAGCATTATCGTGCCATTATAATGCCTTCAGCATTTGGTAGCAGAAATGGGATTTCCAAGACTTAAATAAACGACAAGAGTTTAGGCCTACCTTCTGGGGAGAGAACTAATGCTCTCACAAGACTGATTTTATAGCCTCAAATGCTAGATAGGTCAAATTTTACTTTCAACTTCATGAAAGCATCAGTTGGTTGATCACCATTCAGGGTTTTAAGGCAACCCTTTTCTAACACACACTGTTTTATGATTACAATGTAATGCACTGGGATGTCAAGAAGTATATTGTTGGTGTTATTTCATACTTGGTTGTACAGAAGCACTAGGGCCTTGTTTGTTTTCTCTATTCAGTTCTGGATTGATGTTCAGAGTTATTTAAACAGAATTACTAAAATCAGTTCAGTTCAGTACAGTTGCTCAGTCCTGTCCGACTCTTTGTGACCCCATGGACTATAGCACACCAGGCTTCCCCGTCCATCACCAACTCCCAGAGCTTGTTCAAACTCAGGTCCATCATGTAGGTGATGCCATCCAATCATCTCATCCTCTGTCATCCTCTTCTCCTCCCTCCTTCAATCTTTCCCAGCACCAGGGCCTTTTCCAATGAGTCAGTTCTTTGCATCAGGTAGTACTGGAGAAACTCCAAAGTACTGGAGTTTCTGCTTCAGCATCAGTCCTTCTAATGAATATTCAGGACTGATTTCCTTTAGGATGGACTGGTTGGATCTCCTTGCAGACCAAGGGACTCTCAAGAGTCTTCTTCAACACCACAGTTCAAAAGCATAAATTCTTCAGCGCTCAGCTTTCTTTATAGTCCAACTCTCACATCCATACATGACTACTGGAAAAACCATAGCCTTGACTAGACGGACCTTTGTTGGCAAAGTGATGTCTCTGCTTTTTAATATGCTGTCTAGGTTGGTCACGGCTTTTCTTCCAAGGAGCAAGCATCTTTTAATTTCATGGCTGCAGTCACCATCTGCAGTGATTTTGGAGCCCCCCAAAATAAAGTCTCTCACTGTTTCCATTGTTTCCCCATTTATCTGCCATGAAGTGATGGGACCAGATGCCATGATTTTAGTTTTTTGAATGCTGAGTTTTAAGCCAACTTTTTCACTCTCCTCTTTGAACTGTGGTGTTGGAGAAGACTCTTGAGAGTCCCTTGGACTGCAAGGAGATCCAACCAGTCCATTCTGAAGGAGATCAGTCCTGGGCGTTCACTGGAAGGACTGATGTTAAAGCTATAACTCCAATACTTTGGCCACCTCATGCGAAGAGTTGACTCATTGGAAAAGACTCTGATGCTGGGAGGGGTTGGGGGCAGGAGGAGAAGGGGACGACAGAGGATGAGATGTCTGGATGGCATCACCGACTCGATGGACATGAGTTTGGGTGAACTCCAGGAGTTGGTGATGGACAGGGAGGCCTGGCGTGCTGCAATTCATGGGGTTGTAAAGAGTCGTACTGCAATTCATGGGGTCGTACAACTGAGCGACTGAACTGAACTTTCACTTTCACTTTCATCAAGAGGCTCTTTAGTTCTTTGCTTTCTGCCATAAGGGTGGTGTCATCTACGTATCTGAGCTTATTGGTATTTCTCATGACAATCTTGATTCCAGCTTGTGCTTTATCCAGCCCAGCGTTTCTCATGATGTAGTCTGCATATACGTTAAATAAGCAAGGTGACAATATACAGCCTTGATGTACTCCTTTCCTGATTTGGAACCAGTCTGTTGTTCCATGTCCAGTTCTAACTGTTGCTTCTTGACTGGCATACAGATTTCTCAGAAGGCAGGTCAGATGATCTGGTATTCCCATCTCTTGAAGAATTTTCCACAGTTTGTTGTGATCCACACAGTCAAAGGCTTTGGTGTAGTCCATAAAGCAAAAGTAGATGTTTTTCTGGAACTCTCTTGCTTTTTCCATGATCCAGCAGATGTTGGCAATTTGATCTCTGGTTCCTCTGCCTTTTCTAAATCCATCTTGAACATCTGGAAGTTCATGGTTCACATACTGTTGAAACCTGGCTTGGAGAATTTTGAGCATTACTTTGCTAGTGTGAGACGAGTGCAATTGTGTGGTAGTTTGAACATTGTTTAGCATTGCCTTTCTTTGGGATTGGAATGCAAACTGACCTTTTCCAGTCCTGTGGCCACTGCTGAGTTTTCCAGATTTGCTGACATACTGAGTGCAGCACTTTCACAGCATCATCTTTTAGGATTTGAAATAGCTCAACTGGAATTCCATCACCTCCACTAGCTTTGTTTGTAGTGATGCTTCCTAAGGCCCACTTGACTTTGCATTCCAGGATGTCTGGCTCTAGGTGAGTGATCACACAATCATGGTTATCTGGGTCATGAAGATCTTTTTTGTATAGTTCTTCCGTGTATTCTTGCTATCTCATCAACATCTTCTGCTTCTGTTAGGTCCATACCATTTCTGCCCTTTATTGTGCTCATCTTTGTATGAAGTGTTCCCTTGGTATCTCTAATTTTCTTGAAGAGATCTCTAGTCTTCCCCATTCTATTGTTTTCCTCTATTTCTTTGCATTGATCACTGACAAAGGTTTTCTTACCTCTCCTTGTGTTCTTTGGAACTCTGCATTCACATGGGTATATCTTTCCTTTTCTCCTTTGCCTTTCACTTCCCTTCTTTTCTCAGCTATTTGTAAAGCCTTGTCAAACAACCATTTTGCCTTTTTGTATTTCTTTTTCTTAGGGATGGTCTTGATCACTGCCACCTGTACGATGTCACGGACCTCCGTCCATAGTTCTTCAGGCACTCGATCAGATCTAGTCCCTTCAATCTATTTGTCACTTCCACTGTATAATCATAAGGGATTTGATTTAGGTCATACCTGAATGGTCTAGTGGTTTTCCGTACTTTCTTCATTTTAAGTCTGAATTTGGCAATGAGGAGTTCATGATCTGAGCCACAGTCAGCTCCTGGTCTTGTTTTTGTTGACTGTATAGAGCTTCTCCATCTTTGGCTGCAAAGAATATAATCAATCTGATTTCGGTGTTGACCATCTGGTGATGTCCATGTGTAGAGTCTTCTCTTGTGTTGTTGAAAGAGGGTGTTTGCTATGACCAGTGCATTCTCTTGTCAAAACTCTGTTAGCCTTTGACCTGCTTCGTTTTGTACTCCAAGGCCAAATTTGCCTGGTACTACAGGTATGTCTTGTCTTCCTTCCTACTTTCGCATCCCAGTCCCTTATAATGAAGAGGGCATCTTTTTTGGTGTTAGTTCTAGAAGGTCTTGTAGGTCTTCATAGAACTATTCAACTTCAGCTTCTTCAGCATTACTGGTCAGGACATAGATTTGGATTACTGTGATACTGAATGGTTTGCCTTGGAAACAAACAGAGATCATTCTGTTGTTTTTGAGATTGCATCCAAGTACTGCATTTCAGACTCTTTTGTTAATTATGATAGCTACTCCATTTCTTCTAAGGGATTCTTGCCCACAGTAGTAGAAATAATGGTCATCTGAGTTAAATTCACCTATTGTAGTCCATTTTAGTTCACTGATTCCTAAAATGTCGATGTTCACTCTTGCTATCTCCTGTTTGACCTGCCTTGATTCATGGACCTAACATTCCAGGTTCCTATGCAAATTGCTCTTTATAGCATCGGACTTTACTTCCATCACCTGTCACATCCACAGGTGGGTGTTGGTTTTGCTTTGGCTCCATCTCTTCATTCTTTCTGGAGTTATTTCTCCACTGGTTTCCAGTAGCATACTGGGCACCTATTGTCCTGGGGAGTTCATCTTTAAGTGTCATACTTTTTTGCCTTTTCATACTGTTCATGTTCATGGGGTTCTCAAGGCAAGAATACTGAGGTGGTTTGCCATTCCCTTCTCCAGTGGACCACATTTTGTCAGATCTCTCTGCCATGACCCATCCATCTTGGGAGGCCCTACACGGCATGGCTCATAGTTTCACTGAACTAGACAAGGCTGTGGTCCTATTCCTCCACCATCTTAAGTAATTGCAATTACTAAAATAATACATTGGAATTTTGATAGCTTTGGCAGCTTGATGGCCACTACATGCAAACAGGCATTTCACTGGTCTTGGGGCTATTCTTGGGAGACTGTGCAGCTAATAGCATCATTAGGCCCTTGCCCAGCACAGCTATGGCATATACATTGGCTTGTTTTGCTGGTCTTTTAGCCTTAAATCTTACTTTTCAGCTTTTAGCAAGAATCCTTTTCTAGGTATTTCTACTTTGGGCAGTTAACTCATCTGGTCAGTCATTCTTCCTAACACTTGACCTATGAAAAGATTTAGGTGGATAGGCTGTTCTATAAAATACTTCCTTAGTTTAGGAAAAATTAATGTTCTTGACCAAAAGTCTTTCTCAGGTACCTCCTTGCTCAGCCCACCCATTTTCTACAACACTAAACTTAATATAGGAACCATGACTGACCAACGGAGGTTACATTGCCTCAAAGCAATCACAGGGTTCATTTAGTTTTATTACCTTCATTATAGGTAGAATTTAGAGAAAACAGAGGTTAGCTTAAACGTGATCTGACCCCAAGATCATTTTTCCCCAAAATCCCTATTTCCTTTTAATTAAAGAAGGCAGTCTCTATTACAGTTAATCGATACTTACAATTAACTGACATCCAGTTAATTTTTATTGTAAAATCTGTTATAACTTTACCCCATTTATATCTAGAAATCTTGTTCAATTAGCAAAGTTCCCAGTTTGCTTATAACCTAAAAGGGAACTTAGAATTATGTAAGATTTTAGTTTACTTTCTTACCCTAGTTTTCTCACCATTTATGTGTTTTATCCATTGTGTATATGCCTTATTGCATTACTGTGGAAAGATTTCTTAAGCTAACACAACACATGGCTTTTCTCTCAGAAAGAGGAAAAGGTACTGTAGCATAATGTATTTTTGTCAAGTCTAAGATGTACCTTTTCTAGATTCTGCTGCTGCTGCTGCTGCTGCTAAGTCACTTCAGTCGTGTCCAACTCTGTTCAACCCCATAGACGGCAGCCCACCGCTAAGCTCCCCTGTCCCTGGGATTCTCCAGGCAAGAACACTGGAGTGGGTTGCCATTTCCTTCTCCAATGCATGAAAGTGAAAAGTGAAAGGGAAGTCGCTCAGCTGTGTCCGTTTCTACATTCTGATGTCACTCAAATTGAGATGTGTCTTATGATTGAGGGCATGGGCATGTCATTTTCCATTGACAAAAACTTTATTTTAGTGGTACAGAATTTAATAATGCATCTTATGATCAACGGCATCTTATATTTGATGAACTGGGATATTAGAAAATGGGAAATTAAACTCCATTGTCTCTCCAACTACAAAGTTCTATTATCATCTATAAGTTATCAAGATGCAGCAAAATATGCCTATGAAGAAACAAAAAAAATCTAAACCTTACTTCTGCATATCAATTAGATTGCTATTTGTCTTCATAATAATTTTGTTAAACAAGACAAGCTATACTAAAACATGTAATATATGTGAAACATACAAAACTAGGGGCCAGAAGCTGCAGAAACTTTTATTTTCAGAATAGGTGTGGTAAGGATTATCAAAATCTTTCCTACACCATCTGGCAAAGTATTTCACTCATACTGGGGGAAATGCCTAGGACAGTGAGAATAAAAAGCCACTTATAAACTGAGAATAGACCTGTCTTTCCATCCTAAAGTGCTTAGAGGTTTCAGGGTGGAAAGAAAAACTTTGTGGTGTAGCCATATAACCAGTTTGGTTAAAGAGATTTAAATAGAATTATGGAGGTGTGTGTTTTTTCTCTTCCTGTTCTAATCAGTTGCATAGAATGGAATGACGAATTTGGCTTTCCCCTTCTTTGAAGCATTAGACCACTGTGTAGAGCAGGGTTTCTCAGCCTCAGAACTACTGACACCTGGGGCCAGATAATCCTTCGTTGTAGGGGCTGTCTTGTTCAGCAGTATCCTGACTCTACCCACAAGATGCCAGTAGCAACCTCCCTGCCCAGTGTGACAATCAAAAATGCCTACAAACATTGCCAAGTATTACATTAAGGGGTAAAAATGCCTCTGGCTGAAAGTTGCTGGTGTAGAGAGAACACATATAAAAATGCTATTTTGTGGCTATCCTTATTTCAGGAGTTCTATATGTATTTGTGTGTGTGTGTGCATGTATGAGTTTGTCAGATCACATTTCTATTTATTTGGAACATAAGATCACTGCATATATAGAAAATGGTATGACTAAGAAATGGAAGATTTTGATGAATCAATGGAATATTAATTTATATTTAAATGTCATTAAGGCTCAAAAAGAACATCTGGCCAAATTATCTGCAGATTTTGTTGCTAAGCATAGTTTTGCTACTTATATAGTTAAATGTCTTATGTTTGAGATCTCTCATTAAAGGATGCATTTTGAAAAGAAAATATGTGTGTGTGTGTGTGTGTATGTGTATGAATCTGGGGGGACCAAGAGAAGAGAGAGAGAAAAAGTAGGGGATGGAGAGGAGTGGGGACATGGAACAAATGGAGATGAAAGAAATAATGAAAAACAATTAACAATCTATGATGCTGTGGAACAGCGTTTTACTTTATCATGAAGCTGTTTATTACGGAGCACTTTCAAAGTTCTGATAAAACTGAATTATTCTTTTCTAGCAAGTAGTGAGAAATCAAATACCAGAAGATTTAATCATTATAAAAAAAGGTTGATTGTGATTGCATTTTAGAGCCTTATCTCAAGAAGTCAAAGCTATAATCGGGCTGATGCAGAGCTTATCCCATTAAAGGAATATTAATAGCTTACAATATATATATTTTAAATGCTCTGTTTTCTCTTTTTTAATGATTTTTTTGTTTGGTTTTTGGCTACATTGCATGGTTTGCAGAATCTTAGTGCTCCGATCAGGGAGTGAACCCAGGCACTCTGCAGTGGAAGCTCGGAGCCCTAAAACTGGATCCCCAAGGAATTCTCTAAAATGCTCTTTTCTGCTTTAACTTTATTGATTCAACTAGAGTTGAATTTGAAATTATTATAAACGAAATTTCCTAGAATAATAAGTGACATATAGACATTATATAAGATGGTAACATATTTAAAGAAGAGTTTTTAACATTATTAATGTCTAGACCTGATGCTGGGAAACACTGAGGACAGGAGAAAGGGTGACAGAGGATAAAGTGTGGATGACATCACATCCATGATTCAAAGGACATGTGTTTGAGCAAACTCCGAGAGATAGCGAAGGACAGGGAAGTCTGACCTGCTGCAGTCCATGGGGTCGCAAAGAATCGGACACAACTTAGTGACTGAACACCACCACGACCTAGAATCTTATCAAAAGAGACCTTAAAAAATAACAACGACCACATGATAGAAAAGAATGTTGAGGCTTTACCGTGCAAAGTACCGTAGCACAAACTGATGCATGACTACTTCCTCCTGTGCTATCAATAAACATGTAATATATGTGAGCTGCAGGGGCAAGAAATGAGCAGATGGCAGCTGTATATCGTGCTGATTACAGAGAAATGACAATGAATGATGTGAATGTTAAGAGATGAGTCCAAGGCTCATGAAAAGAAAGACGAATATTATTATTTTTCTGGATGAGGCAAACTTTTGAGAAAGCTGTTTCAGGCACTGACTTAATAATTAGTTTTGTGAGAAGGCTCTCATAATTAAGCCCTATGAAAGTTATTTAGAAATCTGTCTTTCCACTTTTTTGAGAAAGAGGCAAATAACAATTGGAGCATTCTTTAAGGGAACAATGTTTTAGTAAATATCTTGGGAAAGCTCCTTTTTGAATAATTAGACTTGTAGAAGTAAAAAGGATTTTGTTGTTTAGTTGTTAAGTCATGTCTAACTCTTTTGAGACCCTATGGACTGGAGCCCACCAGACTCCTCTGTCCATGGGATTTCCCAGGCAAGAATACTGGAGTGGGTTGCCATTCCCTTCTCCAAGGGATATTCCTGACTCAGGGATGGAACCAGTGTCTCCTGCATTGCAGGCAGATTCTTTACCAGAGTCATCTGAAAAGTCCCAAAAAGGATTTTAGAGATCACGTAATCCGACTTATTTTTACTTTTACACATGAGGATATTGAAACCCAAGAAAGTGGTGACAATCACTTGTGTTAGCTGTGGCTACAGTGAACTTGTAGTTTAAATAACAGGCACAGACAAAAAGACCCTGAGTCCTCAAGTAAATGCTAACTTCCGTCCATTATTCACTGATTCCAAACTTGGCTGGGTATCATGATCACTTGAAAAGACTGATAATACCTTCCCACTGCTACTGCTAAGTCACTTCAGTCGTGTCCGACTCTGTTCAACCCCATACACGGCAGCCCACCAAGCTCCCCTGTCCCTGGGATTCTCCAGGCAAGAATACTGGAGTGGGTTGCCATTTCCTTCTCCAATGCATGAAAGTGAAAAGTGAAAGTGAAGTCGCTCAGTGGTGTCTGACTCTTAGCAACCCCATGGGCTGCAGCCTACCACGCTCCTCTGCCCATGGGATTTTGCAGGCAAGAGTACTGAAGTTGGGTGCCATTGCCTTCTCCAGGCCCTCTCCAAACCCTGTGCAGGAGATAAATCTATATCAAAAACAAAATCCTCACAATTCAGAATCAGATGGTACTTAAACACAAACTTGGGAAAATGTAAACAGAATTTGATAAGGTTGAAGCATATAATTCCTTTTATAAGATTTTAAGAATAAGAACTGAAAGTTGTAAATGCTTGGCAACTTTAGTTTTAGTGGTTCACAAAACCTGGCTGCTGGCTATGCTGGGTACCTGAAGCTTTCCAATATTGTGGATGACCCTCCTGGGAGGGGTAGGATGAGTAGCAGGTCATGAAGGCAGGGAGATTTCAGGTACTGAGCACTAGGCTGTATCCTGGTTCTCTATCACTTTATTGTGAGTTATTCTTTGTTTTCTCACCTTTAAAACAGGGACTATCATGAGAGCAGCTGCCTCTTGTTGTAATTGGTCTCTTTATGTAAACATTCTATTTCCTCAAACAGTTCTACTGGTCTTTCAAGTGTAAGGACCATAATTCATAACTTCCCATATTCACTACCATTTGAAAGTGCCTTGCTTATTTCAGGAAGTATGGAATAGTTGGGCTTTCCAACTTCTCTGATAGGATTTCAACCAAAGAATAAGCTATCTATAGTTGTTTCATTCTTGGCTGTGAATGAATAAACTGAAATAATTAACCAGTAATGGAGGCTGAAGAATGAAAATCTAGAACTTCTTGTAAAAACCAGCTGGGTGCTTTTCTTGCACCCTGGCTTAAAATTGTACAGTGAGACCCTCTCTAAACACAGACAGCAGAAGAACTCAGGGGCAAAGCATTTTTTTTTTTCCTTCACCAGCATGCCTGGGAAGACTTCCTGTGGGTCTCCCCCTCTCTGAAGCTCGTGGCTGGCAGATCTTGTCATTTGGTGTTTTCTGACTTACTTTGTTATCTTTTATTTCTGTTGTTGTGTTTAGTCCCTAAGTTGTGTCCAACTCCTTGCGACCCCATGGACTGCAGCATGTCAGGCTCTTCTGTCCTTCATTATCTCCTAGAGTTTGCTCGGATTCATGTCCACTGAGTCGGTGTTGCTATCTAACCATTTCACCCTCTGCTACCGCCTTCTACTTTTGCCTTCAATCTTTTTCAGCATCAGGGTCTTTTCCAGAGAGCTGGCTCTTTGCATCAGGTGGCCAAAGTAATGGAGCTTCTCCATCAGTCCTTCCAATGAATATTCAGGGTTGATTTCCTTTAGGATTGACTGGGTTTATCTCCCTGCAGTCCAAGGAGCTCTCAAAAGTCTTCTCAGAACCACGACTTGAAAGCATCAATTCTTCTGTGCTTCGCCTTAGCATCAATTCTTCTGTGCTTAGCCTTCTTTATGGTCCAACTTTCATATTCGTACATGACTACTGGAAAAACCATAGCTTTGATTATATGGACCTTTGTCAGCAAAGTGATGTCTCTGCTTTTTAATACACTGTCTAGGTTTGTCATAGTTTTCCTTCCAAGGAGAAGGTGACTTTTAATTTCATTGCTGCAGTAACCATCCACAGTGATTTTGGAGCCCAAGAAAATAAAATTTGTCACTTCTTCCACTTCTCCCCTTCTATTTGCCATGAAGTGATGGGACCAGATGCCATGACCTTCATTTTTTTAATGTTGAGTTTTTAAGCCAGTTTTTTCACTCTTCTTTCACCATCATCAAGAGGCTCTTTAGTTCCTCTGCACTTTCTGCCATTTGAGTAGTTATCATCTGTATATCTGAGGTTGTTGCTACTTCTCCTGGCAATCTTGATTCCAGCTTGTGATTCATCAAGCCTGGCATTTCACATGATGCACTCTGCATATAAGTTAAAAAAGCAGGGTGACAATATTGTCTTATATGTCAGTACTGCCTTTCATGGTGAGGGTTAAGATGTCAGGTCAGGGGCTGCCTCAGAAACTGCCAGTGAGAGGCACAACATACAGAAGTAGGATTGGAAAAGCCAGAGGAGACAGCATAAACATTTGGACACAAATTTGAAGGAGGAAGACTTTGCATCATAGGAAAGGACGTACAGGTAGAAGTGCATCTCTAATGAAGAGCACTATCAGTGGAAAACTGGGGTTATGAATTTTGGGAAATAAAATCATCATTAGCTTTTCTGACATGACAAATGTGGGATTCAGCTTCTTTGTATTGCATTTTCTTCTTACTGTACTCTATTATATTATTAATTATATTTAAAAATTTTCTCTTGGTTATTTTGATTTTTCTATCCATAAATTTTAAATAGTATTTTCTATTGTTTTCTTTTTTACCCTCTTCATCCTATTGCAACATTTTTAGATAATTCAAGATGATCACATTTTCAGTCTGTCACAGCAGTAAAAACAAACAAAAAAACAGAACATACTTTGTCCATTAATGGCTTCTAAGAGTTGAAATGTGAATATACGAATCTATGCCATTTTTAGAATGTTCCAATTTCAAGAACCAATGGATTTTCTCTCCCTTTTTTAGATCAGTTGTGCAAAATCATGTTATCTTTAGTTTGGGCACATATGCGTGGAAACTTTTCACCTATTTTCTTTCCATGCAGTTGCCAATGCTCTCCTTTTCATGTTAAAGAAACAAAAAGGAGTCCTATGCTTTCTTGCTTCTAAAATCATCCAACTTCTTAATCAATCATTGTTTGTTAAAGAAAATTTACATTGCTTTTGTTACAATGTTGAAGACACTCTTCTTGGAGTCCCATTCAGTTCAGTTCAGTTGCTCAGTCATGTCCGACTCTGCGACCCCATGAATCGCAGCACGCCAGGCCTCCCTGTCCATCACCAACTCCTGGAGTTCACTCAGATTCACGTTCATCGAGTCAGTGATGCCATCCAGCCATCTCATCCTCTGTCGTCCCCTTCTCCTCCTGCCCACAATCCCTCCCAGCATCGAAGTATTTTCCAATGAGTCAACTCTTTGCATGAGGTGGCCGAAGTACTGGAGTTTCAGCTTTAGCATCATTCCTTCCAAAGAAATCCCAGGGTTGATCTCCTTCAGAATGGACTGGCTGGATCTCCTTGGAGTCCAAGGGACTCTCAAGAGTCTTCTCCAACACCACAGTTCAAACACATCAATTCTTTGGCACTCAGCCTTCTTCACAGTCCAACTCTCACATCCATACATGACTACTGGAAAAACCATAGCCTTGACTAGATGGACCTTTGTTGGCAAAGTAATGTCTCTGCTTTTGAATATGCTATCTAGGTTGGTCATAACTTTTCTTCCAAGGAGTAAGAATTTGTACCAATTGCTTTAGGCCTTCTACAGAATAACTATCATGGAAATATTTTCAAATTATTGAAATTTTGGATTCAACTATGTGTTGGATGCTAGTCCTCTTATTTCAAGAATTCTTTTCTTTCCACCCCTTAATGCCCAATTTCAAATACTTTTTCAGAAAGAATCTGTATAAGATAAAATTTCTAAGCCTTCCCATGTCTGAAAGTGTCTTTGTCTTCATGCATGATTGATAGTCTGAATACAGAATTATAGGTTCAAAGTCATTTTGCTCTCAGAATTTTAAAGATATGGTTATATTTTTTTAGCATTCATTGTTGCTGGTGAAAAACTTGATGTTAACCTGATTTATTATATCTTTGTAAGTAATCTTTTTTTCTCTTCATGGAAACTTTTAAGATCTTCTCTTTTTCCTTGGGGTTCTGAATATTCATGATGATGTGTTTAGATGTGATTCTTTTTATTCATCAACCTCACCACTTAGTTGGCCCTTCTAGACTTTTCCACTCAGTAATTTTCCTTTATAAGGGCTTAAAACTACTTTTTGCTATCCATTTTGTCTTTCTGGAACTTCTATAGTTAGGTATTCATCTTTCTTTTACTTTCACTTTCATTCATCTTTCTGGATTGATCCCTGTATTTCTTTACTTTTCTCTCATCTTCCATCTCTTTTTAACTTTACAGTCTAGAAGATTTTTTTTTTAACCTTTTGGAAAATTAGTTTTCATTTGGCAGTCTCTTACTTTCCATGAACTGTTTCTTGCTCTGATTGTTTTTTTTTTCCATAATTGTATGTTTATTTTCTTAACTCTCTTTGAGAATATTAATTAAAATATCTATTGATTATATTCTGTTCTGTGAACTATTGCTATTTGTTATAGGTTCGGTTATTTTGCTTGTTCATACCAGTTCTTCTCCTTTATACTACCAATTCATCTCAAATATGACCCTTGCCAGTCATAGTTTTATGACCAAGGGACTAGGTTAACATACATAGGTAGATGGCATGGATTCCTGTGGCAGGTGTATAGGCCAGGTTCCTCAGTATACCTCCCCTTGACTGTCAGTCTTTCAACATTTACTTTTGGATACCTGAGAAGGAAGCACACAGTCTCTGGATCACTGCAGATCTTTACTCTGGGAGAACTAATAACCATTTAGAAGTTTTAGTTCTTTCTAGGCATTTCTTTCAAGCTCTTTATAGAACAGATCTTTGTTTTTAGCTTGAGAATAGGTGCCATCACCTCACACAAGGAGAGGATATGCCAACTTGAAATCCTTCATCACCTTGATATCTGCTTCATTTTCTACTTTCACTCTTGAAACCTATTGACTTTGAGCTTAAAATATTTCTGGAAATTCTACTTAAAGAGCAGTTTCCGCCTCTGTTCCAGCGTTCTCCTGAGCATGTCCTGGGCTTGGTTGCCACCACTCCAGCTGATCATCAGTAGGATCCCAGAGAATTATGTCAAATCTTTGGTCTACTACTTCTTCTCATTCCATCTTGTATTTATTTACTGCCATTACAGTTGGATGTGGAGGGATGAGGTAGAGAAACATGCTCAATTCACCAACTTGAGTAAGAACTCAAACTTAGGTCTTCTGATTGGTTTTATTAACTTTATACCTAAAGATATGGACATCATATTCAGTTCTTTTGCTTATTTGGTTTGTGTCTTAGATATACTATTTCACCTCTTTGTGTCCCAAATTTCTCAACCATTATTTAGGGAGAATGATAGTGACCATATATAGTTGTAATATAAATTAGGGAGAATAGTATCAGTCATATAACAAGTTCAATGAGGATGTTTTGAGTGTGTATAGATAATATATAATACACAATAAGCACCCAATAAATAATAACTAAAAACACATGATTCAAAGCATACAAGTAAGTCCTATAAGTAAGTCCTATATTTAGTTCATAGTTGGGCATCTAACCACCAAAGTACTTTATTTAAATTCCAATGGGAATATTTTAAATGTACTTTATAGGTTTACTTAGTTATTATTTCTAAATCAAAAGAATTGGCACATGCTATCTTTCTCTGAAAAATTACTATCAATGGCTGGCTTGTACCTTTTGTATAACATTATAAAATATTTTTATAAAATAGTAGGATCTTGAAAAAAGTCATTCAGAATAAAAAACTGCACATTATTAGATGGACAATTTGACTTGAAGAGCTATATGAGTAAGAACTAAGAGAAAAAAGAAATTTAATGACTTAAAAAATTACTAACAAAAAAGAACATTTTCACTTAGATAGTGTAGCCAAGAACTAACATAAATGACTTGTTTAATGAAGGCACCAGGAAACTCAAGGTATAACATTATTATTATATATTTTAAGGTAGATTAATGTTCACATTTATTTTCTCTGACAGAATACACTTTGATCTTAATTTTTCCTCCCTAGCAATTAAAAAAAGTGTCTTTGGACATATTATATAACTTTTCTGAACCCTATTTTCCTCATCTATCAAGGAATAAAAATATTTGTTCTTTTATAGAATTGTTATTTGAATAATGGGTCAATACAGGTGATCTCTTTGTACTGGTTTTCTTGACAAGGGAGTTTCTACCCCATTTAGAAACGGCCATATTCAAAGAGGTCATATAAAGAAGACTGGATGTGTTTGAAAAATAAACTGTCCTCTTGTCATTTAAAATTGAAACAATGTATCTCAAAATTATTCCAGTAAAGGAAAACTGTAAAATAAGACATTAGTCAGCTACTTTTGGGAAAGCAGCAAACTCAAAATACATTTTTCAGGAGGACAATCATCTATTATCAAACTCTTAAACCCTAGCACTTTTAAGATGTGTGCTGGACTTAACTTTGAAAAAGGATCATCTTCAAGAGCCCCAAAATACAAAGACTGTATACTTGTGGGTGAAGAACTGACATTCTGATTGACCTTACTTCATTTTATGTTTATTGGTTCTTTTTCTTTTTTTAAAACAAAACTTATTTTCTCCACAAAAAATATACAGATCTTCTCAAGGAAGGTGTGACCTGATTACCAAAAAGCCTTCCAAGAACAAGAAGCCAGACAGATGGAAGACATTTGTCACTATGTAAAGTTTTGGCAGGCTTCTCTGGACATGTCAGCTGCAAAGTAGTGTGGGGGAGGAGAACATTTTCTTGCTTTGAGACAGACTGTCGTCAAGTTCTTTAAGATACTCTAGAGGCGATCAGACTGTGTTCTTGATTCTCTTGTACTTCTTGTAATGATGGGTTTGAGCTAAATGATTAGAGATCATTGGGTGGGCATTTCTGAGGACAAGAAGCCCCAAATGAGGAAGTTACCCAAAGATGATTGAAAGATGAATCTAAAGTCTTCTACAGTTATATGGAATCAGAAAGGAAATTGTTCTTTGTCCCCTTTAAAAGTCTCTTTTCCTTGATCCTACCCCATTAACAATGAACCTGTGACATGTGCTCCTCCTTTCATGTACTATTTATAAATAAGTCATTTTAGTTAAATGATTTCTATATTTCTCATTATTTTGCTTTTTATTTATACAATTCTGTTTTAAAAATCTCTTCCTGATGCTATGTATACAACCAGTCTGTTTCTCTACTGCTGCCTAGTACTCTATTGCTGCATAGTGACAGTGAAGTCGCTCAGTCGTGTCCGACTCTTTGGGACCCCATGGGCTGTAGTCTAACAGACTCCTCTGTCCATGGGATTTTCCAGGCAATAGTCCTGGAGTGGATTGCCATTTCCTTCTCCAGGGGATCTTCCCAACCCAGGGATCGAACCTGGGTCTCCCACATTGTAGACAGACGCTTTACCGTCTGAGCCACCAGGGAACTGGTATATTGCTGCATAGTATGTAGAAATTGTCCAGTTCCAGGGATGGACAGATTGTCTTTGGTTCATTGCCATTACAGTGACATTGTGGTAAGCTTATATGCCGCATTAGGGACCTGTGTGAGAATTTCCTTGAGAGATAAACTGCAGTGCAGGATTTCTGGGTCACAAGGAGGGGTAAATGTAATTTTACAAAATATTGCAAGATTGCTCACTAGACAAACTGCATCAGTCTACATATCCAATAGCAAGGCATAAGGGCTCCTATAGCCTCATATTCCTGCCAATATTTGGCATTATACAGCTTTCTAAGTTTTTGTTAGTTTAATGAATGTAAAGTGACATCTTACTATTGTTTTAGTTTGCATTTCTCTGATTATTGGTTAGCTTAAGTATCATTTCATGTACTTGTAAACTTGTTGGGCTTGCTCTTTATTGAACTGCTTGCTTATAGCCTTTGCCTGTTTCCTACTGTGATTCTATATTTTTGTTGTATTTCAAGAGGTTCTAGATATTATTTCCTTGTCAACTTTAGACAGTTCAATATAGCCCAATCTGTTATCTTTCAGGTAACTTTGACCATAATATTTCCCCTTGAGTGGAATTTTTTAACATTTTTGATGTTATTTACTTAATCAAAATTTTACCTTACAGTTTATAGTTCTTGGTTTTATTTATGAGATCTTTCAATGCCTTGCCTCAAAATTATTTTCTTATAATCAACTAATACTTTAAAGTTTTACCTTTTACAATTGGATCTTTAACACTGGGAGTTCACCTTTGCACATGGTATTTGCTAGGGATCCACTTATTTTTATCTATTTAGTGATCCAGGTTTCTACTCCTATCAGCCTTTATCACACATACAAGTGTCTTATGTGCATATGTATGTCTCTGAGTTCTCTATTTTGTTTTTTCACTGCTTCCCCTGTGTGTTGTCTGTCCCTAGTCAGTACTATTATGTTTTATTTCCATGGTTGGGTAGTACGTCTCAATATTTGCTTTGGCAAAGCCTAAAGCCTCCTTGTTTCCCCTTTTCACAGCTTCTATTTTTCTACTTAAAGAAAGCTGTCGAGTTTCTAAAAAAAAAAAAATCGATATAGAATTTTGATTGGTTCTGCATAAAATTTATAGCTCCATTTGATGGGAATTGACATTTTTAATACAGTAACTTATTCCCTGAGAGCATGTGATGTATTTCCATTATTCAGATCATCTATTTTGTCCTTCATTAGAGTTTCAAATTTTCTCCATAAAAGTTTTGTGTATTCTTGATTAAGTTAACTACTAACATAATGGGTTCTGTCCTATTTTAAATGGAATATTTTTAGTTATAACTTTTTTGCTGGAAATTGTTGGTGTATATACAGATTTTTGAACACTGATCTGGTATCTACCAACTTTACTGAACTTTCTTATTGTTCTCATATTTGTCTGTTGATTTTACTGCTAACTAAAGGATCATATTATCTACAAATAATGACAGTTTACTCTTTTCTCTTCAGATCTTTACATCTCATTTTTTACCTAGAATTCTTGAATTGGTTGTGACTTTCAGTAACTATGTTAAACAGCATCAGTGATTACAAACATTTTTGATTTCAAGAGAACATCTTAAAAGAAAAAGTTTTTCCTTCAAAGTATAGAGTTGATAGAAGCAAATTTTACTAAGTTAAGCATTTCCTTCAATTTCTAGTATACCACTAAAAAAATACAGGGTGTCAGAACTTTTAACTGTCATCTTTCAGGTAACTTTTAGAAAATAATTAATGTTGTTGTTTAGTCACTCAGTTGTGTCCGACTCTTTGCGGCCCCATGGACTGCAGCACACCAGGCTTCCCTGTCCTTCACCATCTCCTGGAGTTTGCTCAAACTTATGTCCACTGAGTTGGTGATGCCATCCAATTATCTCATTCTCTGTCGTCCCCTTCTCCTGCCTTCATTCTTTCCCAGCATCAGGGTCTTTTCCAATGAGTCGGCTTTTCGCATCAGATGGCCAAAGTACTGAACTTCAGCTTCAGCATCAGTCCGTCCAGTGAATATTCTAGGTTGATTTTCTTTAGGATTGACTGGTTTGATCTCCTTGCAATCCAAGGGATGCAAGAGTCTTCTCCAACACCACAGTTTGAAAGCATCAGTTCTTTAGCACTTCTTTAAGATCCAACTCTCACATCCATATGTGACTACTGGAAAAACCATAGTTTTGACTAGATGGACCTTTGTTGGCAAAGAAATGTCTCTGCTTTTCAATATGTTGGCTACGTTTGTCATAGCTTTTCTTCCAAGGAGCAAGCGTCTTTTAATTTCATGGCTGCAGTCACCATCTGCAGTGATTTTGGAGCCCCCCAAAGTCTGTCAGTGTTTCCATGTTTTCCCATCTATTTGCCATGAAGTGACGGGACCAGACGCCGTGATCTTTGTGTTTTGAATGTTGAGTTTTAAGCCAGCTTTTCTACTCTCCTCTTTTACCTTCATCAAGAGGCTCGTTAGTTCCTCTTCGCTTTCAGCCATAAAAGTGGTTTCATCTGCATATCTAAGGTTATTGATATTTCTCCCACCAATCTTGATTCCAGCTTGTATTTCATCCAGGCTGGCATTTTGCATGATGTTCTCTGCATATAAGTTAAATAAGCAGGGTGATAATGTACAGCTTTGATGTATTCCTTTCCCAATTCTGAACCAGTCCATTGTTCCATGTCCAGTTCTAACTGTTGCTTCTTGACTTGCATACTGGTTTCTCAGGAGGCAAGTAAGGTGGTCTGGTATTTCCATCTCTTAAAGAATTTTCCTCAGTTTGTTATGATCCACACAAAGTCTTTAAGGTAGTTTTTTTTTTTTTTAATTCCTTTGTATCCATTCTGCATTTATTTGCATATTTCCTGTCTGCATATTTTCTCTTTAATTCCTGAGTCTTCATTTATTTTCTCAAAGAAATTTAGTTTTTTATAACTAAAATTTTTCACTATTTTGAAATATTTTTAGACTTTCAGAAGATTAGCAAAGATAATAAAGTTTCCATTACCTTACCTAGGTGAATACGCTTCACCAAACTTCCTATAACATTAACATCTTCCATGAAATGATCAAAATTAAGAAACTCATATTAGTACAACACTATTACCTAAGTTACAGATTCTATTCTGATTTCCTCAGTTTTTCCACTAATCTTCTATTTCTCTTCCAGGATCCAAATAGGTTATCATATCTTGTAAACTGAATTATGTTTCCCCAAAATTCACACATGGAAATCCTAACCCTCAGCACCTCAGAATGTGACTGTATTTTGAGACAAGATCTTAAAAGAGATAATTAGGTTAAAATGAGCTTGTTCGGATGGGCCCTAATCCAAGATGTTTGTGTCTTCATAAGAAGAAATTAGGACACAAGAACACACAAAGATCATATGAAGACACAGAGAGATGACAGCCATCTACAAATCAAGGAGAGAGGCCTCAAAAGAAACCAACTGACACCTTGCTCCTGGACTTTTAGACTCCAGAATTATAAAAAATAAATTTCTGTTGTTTAAGCCATCCAGTCTGGGTACTTTGTTATGGCAGCCCTTGCAAACTAATATATCACTTGCTTTTCATATTTCCTTAGTCTTCTCCAATCTGTGAGTTTCTCAGTCATTTCTTGCCTTTAAACCATATTCTCTTACATTATCAACTACCAATTGACACTTTTGAAGTGTGCTGGTAAAGTATTTTGTTGAATATCCCTTAATTTGAACTTGTCTAATGGTTTCTCTTAAGACTGAGGTTAGGGGCACTTGGGAAGAAAACTACAGAGGGAAAATGCCCTTCTCATTGCATTATACCACAGAGTACATAGTATCAATATGTCTTTTTACTGGTGATGTTAACCTTGGTCACTTAGATAGTGTGGTGTTTCTCAGGTTTGTCCATTCTAAAGTTACTATTTTTTGTTTTCCATACTTTATTCTAAATGAATCACTAAGTTAAGCTCACACTGAAGGGGAGGTGAATTCCCTTGTTTAATGGATTCAGAATTGCAGTTCTGCAAGATGAAAAGAGTTCTGGAGATTGTTTGCAGAACAATATGACATACTTAATACTTCTAAACTGTGGGCTTCCCTGGTGGCTCAGAATCTATGGCAAATGAATCTTTACTGGTAAAGAATCTGTCTACAGTGGGAAGCCTGGGTTTGATTCCTGGTTTGGGAAGATCCTCTGGAGAAGGGAACAGTTACCCAGTCCAGTATTCTTGCCTGGAGAATTCCATGAACAGAGGAGCCTAGTAGGCTGCAGTCCATGGGGTCACAAAGGATTGGACGTGACTGAGTGACTGACAGTTTCACTACTAAACTACATTTAAACATGGTTACGACGGTATGTTTTATTATATTTATTTCACCACAATTAAAAAAATTAAAAAGCAAAAACAAAAACAAAAACAAAAAACAAGCAGCGCTTCTTTAGTTCATGCTTTTCTCCTTGCATTCCATCACAGTCAGCTGGAAAAAGCCAGATAGTACTCTCTGCATTTTACTTATAACATTCCTTGGCCATATCCACAAGTTCATTTGCTCACAGGTAACAGCTTTGCCAAACTTTTAACTATTATACAACAAAGGTTGCTTTTTTTCCCCTGTCTCCAGTATCACTTCTACATTGTCCTTTAAGACTCACCATGTTCTGGCTTTTAGTAACCATTTCTTTTAAGGCCTTTCCAGCTTCTGCCTCTGCCTGGACCCAAAGCCAGTGCCGTAAGTTTTAGGTTTTTGTCAAACCTTGTTCTGATCATCTATTGTTTGGAGAAAACCACTGAGGGCAGCTGGTCTACCAGCATCTGGTTTTTATCAACTCTTTAATTTTGACTGAACTTCTGCCCTGATTCCCCTTCAATGTTGACTAATGGGATGTTACTGTCAATTTTTGTAGTGATGAAAAAGGAAGAATATTGCCCAAGGTGACATGGTGAAGAAACAAAAGCAGAATTTCAAAACTTTCTGTCAACCTATCCAGTTTTTCTTTCCATTCATTAGCCCATAGCAATCCATGATGGTTTTCTGTTTGCTCGGGTTTTCACTCTCTCTCTCCCTTTTTGGTCATGGTTTTTTAAGCTACTATTTGCATCTCTCTAGCATCTGCCATTTTCCAGGGTTAATTTTTGGGGTGGGCTGATTTAGGGGCTGAGGGAAAATATTAAAAAGACACAGACAATGGAAATTTTGCCCATGGGAAAAACAATCATTAAAAACCAAATATTATAATAGAGAGTACTAATGGTATGAAGAAGGTAAGCATAGCATACCATGCAGACAATAGAGAAGTAGTTTCTAAATGAGACTTGTAGTTTATGAAAGGTTTTAGAAAAGAGCCAGAGAGAGGCTACAATAAGGAGAGCACAGCTTAGGCAAAAGGACTTCAGGTATAAAGGTATCTATAATAGAATGATTTTCTGAGATAACATGAATTATTTAGGACCTCTCAGACTAATTCTAGAACAAAGAATGTATGTCAGTGAGTGAATGGAGAAGTCAGAAACAAGAGGGGCCTGGATATAATGTTATACCAAGGAACTTGGATTTCATTCTTCAGGAGAGTGGGAAATACTGATTTTAAGCAGGTAACTGTGAGGATCATATTTACATATTTTAAAGACTGAATAGCAGCATTTGATGCTTAAGCTTTAGGGCCCCCTGCTTGCATGGGGAACTTTCTAAGGTCCTGGATCAAGCACTAACAATGAATTTTGTGGTCAGCAGTTTTTTTTTTTTTTTTGGTAAAATTTGCAAAAGGAATATATAACTAAATGGTCTCTTTCTACTATAATTTTCCCTCCATTACATTTTCCCTGGGCTGTGGGCATATTTGGAAATTGGTTAAGCAGAAGTTCTGAATTATTTAACAATACATACTAAATTAGTTTGTCATCACGTCTAAGTTATCGCTAGCCATCCTGGTATAGAAAAGCCTTCTAGTAATGAAATTACTACCCATTCAGCAGTAGTCACACAAACACATAAGGCCAAAGGGTCGTATTGTGATAAAAATAAATATTAATGATTTTGTACTTGTTTCTTAAAGAAGGACGCTAAACCTTTCTTAAAGAAAGGCCTACAAATCGAGACCTTCATTGGAGTAATGCCAGGCAGGACCAAATAAGTAAACTATTACAGAAATTTTTTAGCTCCATGAGAGATGAAGAAGGTCTGAACGAGGCAGGATTAGCAGAAATGGAGGGGAAGGGTCAAGGTACCTGAAGGGAGTAGAATTTAAGGAACTTGACAAATTGTTTTGATTTGGGGGATGAGTTTCATAACAAACAAGTTATCTACCAGGTAACTGTAAGGACGGAAGCCCATACACAGATAGAGAACGTTAGGCAAATTCCAAACCTGGTTGGCGGATGAATCTTGTTTCGGCCTTGAGGCCTTTTAGAAGTAAAAGAAACAAGGATAGAAAAATGCTAGTCTGCAGGTCAGCTAAGCACCCAAAGATTTGGGGAACGTTATCTGCTATATTTTCCATTCTCTGGAGACCACTTACCAGTCTCTTTTTGGCCCTCGTCTTCCAGTCTTGAACCCACCAAACATCAGCAACTTCCGGCCCTCAGCGCTTCCCAGTGGTGCCGACTCACCGGATGTGGTAGCAGCACATCCGCCTCAGAAGAGAGGGCTCAGGAGAGCGGCGCAGGCTTAGTGTGGGTCTTCCCAGGCCCAAGCCCTGCCAGTGCGCATGCGTGAGGCTTTTAGTTTTTGAGCGTCTGGTTTGCACTTGGCTGCACGGTTTTCGCCACTCGGAGAACTTAGTCTCGCAGACTTCCACTTCCCCTGCAGAAAGTGCCGGTGCCTTCCCCAGGGCTTTGTAGCTCCCCAGGCGCCAAGGCCCAGGTACTAATGAAGATGAGTCAGCATTGATTTCCCAGCTGGTAAGCGCATGGCTCATTACCTTTGGTGGTTTTGCGTTGAGCCCTGGGAGCATTGTGAACTTGGTTTGAGGTCTGCGGTGACTTTTTGGTTGTCGTGTAGGAATGTGGAATTAAAAAAAAGAAAAGACGGAAAACTCTAGCCCTTAAGATACCAGTTTCTTAAACCAGATTTCTCAGGGAAGGGACCAGAGGTAATTGCATCCTTCTGGAATCCCTAATTAGCCCTTGTTCCTAAGCCAGCTCTGGAGGGTTTTGAGATCTTCACTATTTTGTGACTAAAGTGTAGCGGTTAGTGGAAGAAAACTTGTGGAATAGAAATATATGTTTTTATTGGTTTGCTACTTACATTCCTAAGCTGTTCAAGAATATCAAAATGTAGCGGACACAGTTCAGTGGGAAATTTTATGTCATAGAAGAAGATGACTGGTAACTTAGTGTGTGGATACAAAACGGCCCGTAATTGTACCTTAAACCAGCGAATTAGAAATCTTACTTCAGTGAGGCCTATCCTGACCACCCTTTGAAAAAATCTTAACCTTCTCTGTACTCCCGTCCATCCCCCTTACCTACTTGAAGGTAGTTTTTTCCCCTCCATCTCACTTTTTAGTTTGTATTACTAAGTGTAATTTACTTGTTTATTATGTGTGTGCTCAGTTATGTCCGACTCTTTGCCACCCCATGTACTGCAGCCCATCCGGCTCCTCTATTCATGAAATTTTCCGAGGAAGAATACTTATTTATTATAGCCATGGTTTATTATTTGTCTGACTAGAGTTAAACTTCGTGAAGGCAGGTACTTTTTTTTTTTCAGCTTAGTAATGTCAGAGGCCAAGAATAATTTTGGCCCATAGTAGATGCTTGATAAGTAATTTATTAAATGAATGAAAAGCTGAATATATTATTTTCAGAAGACCTAAGTAGAGTCTGGAGTGGGCTTGCCTGATTGGCATGAATATGTGGAACACAATTTTATGTGAAGTCCTGATTGGTGAAGACAGCAAGTCAACCAGTGTTTATAGAATGCCTGTTGTACCCCAAGTGTTAACTTTCCACATTCCCCAGAATTTAGCATCCATTCTCTATGAAATATTCCAATAGTTTTAAAGACGTTTTAAACCTTTCGGGTTTCTTGGGAGAGACCGTGGCTTCTCTTATCTTGATATGTATATATACCAGACAATAAATATGTGTTGAAAGAGCAAATGGTTTTAAGACGTTAGAAGAAGAGAAAGTCTACCCACTCCAGTATTCTGGCCTGGAGAATTCCATGGACTGTACAGTCCATGGGTCTCAAAGAGTCGGACACAACTGAGTGACTCACTTTTACTACTTGGAAATTTAGCTCCTTATTGCATGAATAGTATTTGTTTTATGGGATTATAGTCCACAGCGGTAGTATTTTGCAAACTGGAGCTATTTCTCTTAAGTTTTTTATGATAAATTTTTGCATTTTCCTTTGAGTGATCCTCTGAAAACTGAACTTACACATATTCTGGGTTGTCTGGATAACTAAGTACTGATATCAGGTTTTGCTGTGCCTCTGTTTTTAAGTATGGTAGTACTAGGTAGTATAGTATATACTTTGTCACAGGTTAATATGAAAAGAATGGAAACAGCCTTAAAAAGTAAATGATTTCTTCGCTCTAGATGAAGCCCAAAAGACATTAACCAACTCTGTCAGAAAATTTCACAGTAGTTTAAAAGGAGAAAACACATGAGAAAAATGAGTCGTAACATGGGGTATTAGGCTTCCTGAATTAGCTGTTGTACCATATTTCTTTTCTGAGAGGTGATTTAGTTTGGCACAATGTAATCACTGATGTTTTTAAACTAATATTTTAAATGTAAAAATTGTTGGCTGTATAGCTTTTACATTTGTTTTGTTATTTTATGTGTGTGTGTTTTGTAGCTAGAAGAACTATAATACAAGAAATTTGAGGAAAGAGATGCTTTTTTTCTGATCCTATCTTCCCCTCTTAACTTATTCCCTCCTGCTCCCTTGCCCCAAACTTCCCATTCCTGGCCCTGCACTGGGGAGTAGGAGTAGAAAGAAATGAGATAAGGGCTTTAAAAAAATTTAATTTTGACAAAAGAGGTATTGGGAGCAAGTATTATTTCAGAGTCAACTTTGCTGCCATGTCCAGAGTAATCCTGTCTGGAGGTCAGCCAATCAACAAATACTTATTGAACAGCTACTGTGTGCCAGGCATTATACAGAGAGCTGAAACAGAGAACAGTACAGAGCCGGCCTTTGGTGCTTACACAAAACTAATAACTTGCTGTTTCTGTTCTATTGTCTCTACCTACACTGGCACACTTTACATGAGTATGAGTGGGCAATTTGGAGAATTTTAGTGCATTTTTGTGCTGATTTGTCTGATTTTTAGGTTAGAACACGGAATTAGAAATTGTAAAGACTCAGATTAATTTGTTCTTCTTGTCTCTCTTTGTTTTAAGGGGTGTCATGAAAGTAGACATAAATCTTCAGAAGGTGGACATTGACCAGTGTTCAAGTGACGGCTGGTTTTCAGGAACTCACAAATGTCACCTTAATAATTCAGAGGTAAGAAAATGGAGATACAGTTCTCAAATCAGAAGCTAAGAAACATATTACTTCTGAGTAGATTGTATTTGTGTGTGTAAGTGAACAAGAAGTATCTTAGTGGGGAAAAAAATCTGTTATGCAGGCCTGACTGTTGCCAAATGAACTGAAAGAGGAGTAGACAATGAAATTTGTACAGAATAACTATTCATTTGGGGACTAAGAGAAGGCTGAAACTAAAATTATGTCTGAAGCTTGGCTTTAGTCAAAGTCACACTATTGTTCAAAATGAGCTGGAAATTAAAATAGCCATGAAGTGAGAAACCATCCCAATAGGGGTCAACCAAATTATGCACATTTTATGGAATATGATGGTTTTTGAAACATTGATGCTATTTGTTCAGACACCCTGCCATCTGTCAGAAAAGCAATAGAGAAAGTATAGCCAGGAGATACTGAGAAGAAGGAGAAAACTGTTTGCAGGAAACTGGAAAGGAGATGTGTGTATTTGGTGGGTTTTTTGCAATGTTCAATTCCTGTCCATACTTAATTCATGGAACTCCAGTTGGCAAGGGACAGGCAGAGAAATCATACGTCTGGAAATAAGACTGTCACTTGTCTTTAAAAAAACATTTTTTTAAAAAAATTGAATGAAAGAGTCTTTAAATTCTGTAGTGCATTACAATGGTCAAATTTAACACAGATGATTTCATATAATCCCATAATAACCCTTTTATCCTCTACCCCTATATTGCCTCTTCCCTCATTCCCTCTCCTCACTGATAATCACTAGTTTGTTCTCTGAATCTGTGAGTTTGCTTCTTCTTTTTTTTTTTTTTTACTATAATCACTAGTTTGTTGCATTTTTTAGATTCTACATTTAAATAATATAGAGTATTTGTCTTTCTCTGACTTACTACACTTAGCATAATGCCCTCCAAGTCCATCCATGTTGCTGCAGATGGCAACGGTTCATTCTTTTTATGGCTGAGTAGTATTCCATTGTGTGCTTGGGTGTGGTCAGTCACTTCAGTCATATCCTACTCTTCGCAACCCTGTGGACTATAACCCACCAGGCTCCTCTGTCCATGGGATTCTCCAGGCAGGAATACTGGAGTGGGTTGCTGTGCCCTCCTCCAGGGGATTCTTTACTGCTTGAGCCATCGAGGAAGCCTGTATATACATGTATATAATATATGCCACGCCTTCTTTGTCCATTCATTTGTGGATGGACACTTAGGTTGTTTCCATATCTTGGCTATTGTAAATAATGCTGCTATGAGTATTTGGGTGCTTGTGTCCTTTTTAGTTAGTATCAACTGATATTCTGTAATTTCAGAGGTGACATGTGATAACATCCTCATTTTATTTTTAGTAATCTTATTTCTCAAGTCCCCAAATACTCTAAAACAAATGTACACTAAAACTGCTGACCTTAAATACTTCAGCTGTCTCTATTTTGAGTCCATGAATTTATGAGGAAAGTCAGCATAAAATAGGGGATATTCCTATAAATGTAGTAATCTACATCTTCAATTTGAATTTTTGCTACATTTCCCTGTAGCCCACCATGACCCAAATAATCTTTCACAGTTCCATCCCTACATCCCCCCTACATTCCACACACACCTTCATCTGCCCTCTGTTCTTCCCACCGCAATATCCCTCAACCCTCTCACCCCCTAATCTCCCTAGGAACCCGCATAGTCCCTTATATCTCTCTAAGCCCATCACATAGTCCCACCATGTTCCCACGGCCCCCACTTCCTCAGTAACCCACACACCCTGACTCCCACATCTCGATATACTTCCACATAGCCCACCCTCCACCCTGCCCTCATTGCCTTCGTTGTTCCCTTCTTCCCAATTGGGACCTTATTATGTAAATGAAGTATTTCTGTCTTGTCAAGTCACAGAGATCAGGATATTCTTTTCACCTCCGCTCACTATTTTTCTTATGGATTTGAACTTTTCTGAGTTCCCACTTCCCTTTGGATGGTTCTGGCATTTCTAAACATATGAATTTCGGTCAGTGATTTGGTAAATGTCTTTAGCCTGACTATTGTCTCCATGCCAGTGGCGTAGAGCTTCATAGCTTTGTCTTTTAGCCAGGGTGGAATTTTTCTCTGCATGAGTGTCAGATTGTGGATATTGATCTGTGTGTGCTCATTTCTGTATAGCCTTGTTTCAGTGGTGTTCCTGAGGGGTTCAATCAGCAGTCTGTCCAGAAACAAGGAGATATTTGCTTATCAGTCTGTTATAGTTGTTGCTTTGCCTCTAATAATCTTGATGTAGTTTTCTTTTTCCTTATAGCACATCTGTTTATTTGACTAGGTGGTCTTATTGGATGGCTTTTTAGAAGATTGATTTATTTTCATTACATCAGCTTATCAATTTTCTGTGGGTTGTGTCTTTTTAAAGCTGTCAAATAAACTAAATTATTTCAAGATAAAATATTATCCTCTGTTCTGGTAAACAGAGATTAGGGTGAAATGTGTAACTTTTGGCTTTATATATGACAGCATTGTATTTATTCAATTCCTATAGGAAAAAAATGAAAAACTCACCCTGTAAGACAACCAACAGTTCAGTGAATCTCATTTGACAATGTTGTACGAAGGTTCAGTGATCAAAAAATAACATCAACAAACACTAAATCTACAAAGTGCCTGTTTGACTTAAACTCTGGATCCCTTGAGCCCCTCACTTGCCGAGGTCCTAGTGTTGGGAGTAGGAGATCTTGGTGTCCTAGGTTTGCAGCCTCTGGTGCATAGTCTGATGGACACAGGGCTGGACTGGAACTCTTCACGTCTTTCTGTGGGGCTTCTGTCAGGTTCTGGAGTTGGTGCTGGTCACTGTAGGCACTGCTGCTGGTCTACACCACATTCTCGGACTCAGGAGTAACGGTAGCCTTTCAGGTCCTTCTCTGTAGTGATGTGAATTGGAGACTAGGAACTGGCTTCTACTGACGTTTTTATTGCTTGTTAAAACCAAAACAAAGCTCGTGTTCAGGGTGTTTTTCATCTGCACTGGCTCTCTTTCGTTCCTTGTCACAAATCTTCTGTTACAGACCCCAAGGAGCATTGTGTTAACTGACTTGTTTTGGGACGTACTTGACATGATTGGTGTTTGTAAGAGGTATGGGTCCGTCTGGGCTGCCCAGATGACTCAGTGGTAAAGAACTTGCCTGCCAGGGCAGGAGACATAAGAGATGTGGGTTTGATTCCTGGGTCGGGAGGATCCCCTGCAGAAGGAAATGGTAACCCATTCCAGTATTTTTGCCTGGGAAATCCCATGGACACAGGAGCCTGGTGGGCTACAGTCATGGGGTCACAAAGAGTTGGACATGATTTTAATGACTAAACAACGAAACAGGGGCCTGTCTATGAAAATCCACATCATTAGAAACAGAGACTTGCATCATGTTTACTGTGGGTTTTATTTTTACCAATGTTTAACATTCTTCTCTTGTAAATACCACAGGGAGTAACAAATTTCTAAGTTGTAATGGAGGCGAGCTTTTCACTTAAAAAAAAGATTTTTTTTTTTTTTCCAGTGTGTTGCCTTTTCAGCTTCTGAGGTATCTTAAACTAAATACAGAGTCTGATATTGGAAACAAATAAGTAGTAAGTAACCAGTGACAGAAGCTTCAAAAGCATTTTAGAAAGGCATGGGATGGTTTGTGAGGAAAATGATATCTCAACAAGTTTGGGTTGTTACCGAGTTTAGGAGGCCAATAAGTGCTTTTTGAAGGGCATAGTAAAATGAGATCTCAGTTGACACTGAGTTGAACCAGATTCCAGGATTATTTTGGCCATTTTTATAACTGATCCAGATCACTGCTACCTGGACTCGATCATGTTTCCCATGGCCATTTAAATAATTCTTGACCTATTTCATATCATTGTTTCATTTGGGTACACAGAATCCTCTCCTACAGAATAGTTTATTAAAAACATTCACATAAATTGCTATTTTTGTTTTAAAGATTTTCTTTTGCTTGTTTCCTTTAGAGGATTATTTGAAGTATGGAACAGTGACCTTGAAACTTTTTGATTATATTCTATTAGTAAAAATGCTTTAAGCATTCACAAATAGTATTTGTATGTTTTTTAATCTGTAAAGTATATGCATCTTCTGTAATATATTTTGTATGTTATAAGAAAACTTAATTGGGTTGAGATAAAAATGAAACATTGTTTTAATGTAGATTATATTTTATAATAATAAATATTGTTGTTAGTCACAGTTGTGTCTGACTCTTTGTGACCCCATGGACTGTAGCCCACCAGGCTCCTCTGTCCATGGGGATTCTCTGGGCAAGAAGACTGGAGTGGGTTGCCATTTCCTTCTCCAAATATATGTGGTTATAATTTTTGAAAAATTTTCAGTGATAGTGTTGTGATTTATTATGCTTCACCATTTAAAATTTTAAAAAGTCTTAGTTTAATACTTAGCAGTGCAATGATTCAGAGGTCTCTAAGTTCAGTTTATTTTTATACTTAGTTTTAATGTCTGTCATAGTTGAAAATATGCCTCAGAAGGATATGTCAGTCCACATTGAAGAAGTAAATTGTTGACTGTATTTGCTAAATAACAGTGTTGATTTTTCAGTTTCCAATTTTGCAAAGTTTTTTTTTTTTTTCCCAGAAATATAGCTAGCAGTTTTTCATTTTACCTGATGTCAATTGGTCCCTGAAAACTAATTGGAAATCTGGGCATTTTAATATTTTAAAAGAATAGGTTAAGGATCCACTCAGACTTTCATGGGGAATATTTTCAAATAGATTAGGAAATTTTATTTCCAAGTTTAAACTGTATGGCTATGTGAGTATTTATAGATTTTGACAACAAAAACCACGTAACACTGAAAACATTTCCAAATCCATTTTCAAAATGCTCACTTCAAAAGGCTTTCTCACGGATTATTAAAATGTCACATTTGCTTTGAAGGAAGAGCTTATATATTTAAAAAATACCTGCTGCATAACACACTACTAACATCCACTTGTCATCACTGAGCAGGACAGCAAATTTAGAACACTTGCCTTTTTTTGTAAAGAGTGATGAATAACTAATCTTTGAGTTCAGAAATAAGTAGTTCTCTTTGAGATAATCAGAAAATCTTTGTGTGGGAAAAGTTTTTCCAGGTCACACACCATCTTACTGATATTATGAAGGATTGTAAATATTTTGCAATTTAAAATAATATACTCTGTAAATCCCCTTGGATGGTCAAATACAAAAGGTAATACTTTCTTTAGAAAAGTTCTGTGTTATGAGTATTATCATTCACCTGTCTCTAAAATTGTCCTGTTCAATATGATAGCCACAAGCTTCATATACCTATATTGAAAATCACTAAATAAAATTAAGAATTCAGGTGCTTGGCCTCATTATCCTGATTTGAAAAATAAAATAGCCACATGCAACTACTGGACACTGGACAGTAGTGAACAAGCCAGGCTTTTGAATATGGCCTAGCTTACAGTGCAGTCAAGCCACACAGATTGTTGAAACCTTTCAAATCCCTGAATTTCATTATGTGGGTGAATCATTTTCCTTAAATTCACTAAGGGACATTTAAGGACAAATTTGAAATGAATTTTGGCTAATGTAATCAGCCATATAATCTGCTGTATTAACTTAATTGAAAATTGATAATGAGAAATCAGCCAACTATTTTTAATGCCATTATTTTACACTGAAAACTGTAAAAAGTCTTCCAGTAAATGGAAAAAAGTAAATGCTGATAATCTTCTAGATATTTACATTTCCATTGTGTTTGTAGTACCAATTCTATTTTCTCTGATTACCAATACAAAATGAGATGACGTGAAATCCTACTCTTCTCCTTGAATGTAGGGTAGTGATCAGCTGCTCACTGGTGCCCAGCACAGTGCCTGGCACATTTATTGAATTAATAGAGGCTGCCCACTCTGTGTGTAGATGGCCTCCTTATAGAGTTACTGCTTTTGGTTTCTCCCATGGAATTGCTCAAAATAAAGTTAAACTTTTTTTTTCTTCATAACAAACACACAGATATTTGAAGACTGCTGTCAGTATGCTTCTAAGTCTTTCTTTTAGGCTAGATGTTTTCTGATTCAGGCAAGTATGGCTGTTTTACTAGGTTTAATCAAAAGAGGCCATACCACTACTGTATAACTCTCCATTTCTTTTTTGAAGTTGTTTGAAGACCTAACTTGTTTCATTTCATTATATAGTCTTTTCTAAAATTAATAGGAAACTGATTATATTTTCAGAGTTTTCACTATGCTCCTGAGAGCTACTTGGACTAGATATTCTGTATGTATTATTCCAAAACTAGGGCTAGGAAATATTATTTCAAAATATCTGTACTGAGATGCTTAACAAGTCAGTTAAAGGAAAACTGGGTCTGTCTTTTTTTATTTTATTTTTTAACTTTTTACTTTATCTTGGAGTATAGTTGATTAACAATATTGTGTTAGTTTCAGGCGTACAGTACAGTGATTCAGTTATATATATACATGTATCTGTCCTTTTTCAAATTCTTGTTCAGAGCTGGCTCTCTTGTTCAGAGAAAGATGTTTCCAACAACAGAGCAAGGGGTTACCAGTGGCTGTTGCCATCTTGTGGCTCGGGGGAAGAGGGGGTGGAGAGAGGGAAGGAGGGAGGAATTTTGCAGGGCTCATAAAAATTTCATGCACCATTAGCTATATAGTTGAAGTAGGTGCCTCTTAAGTATCTTTGCAGCCCTAAGATTTTATATGTCTAGTATACTGTAAAGGAAACCACTAAATGGTTTTTCCATCCAAAAGCAAAGCTCTGCCTACCCTTGCATTGGAAATACCTTGAATTCTCACACCACATGTGATCGTGCCTGCCAAACTCCAGCTTTTCTTATTTTGCTCTGTGATGATGATAAAGCAAATGGTTGTTCATTATTGTCACCTTCATTCAAGCTAGCTTATGGGATTTGATTTCTACTTACTCATTAAGCACTTTGGTAATGGTTATGCAGGACTAATACATTCTGATTGAAGTGAGACGGAAAAGCCAAATCATGTTTAGTTGACTTCAGATTGTGAATCTGGCATAATGTGAGCCAGAAAGGAGGCTTAAGAGGAGTATTATTTTTTCCTCTAAATTGCTTCTTTTTCTTATGAGGGAATCAGATACTAGATACCATAGAGTAGAAGATAAATCCATTTTTCCACTATGATAAGGTCATGATATTCGGTATCTGCCTCTGAATAACTGTCTTTTGTATATATTCCATGTCACTGGATTGCATTACCAACCTTTTTGAACTTGATCTAATGTTGGGACCTTTGAAGTATCTGCTTCAGAATTTACAAAAAGGGAGCACATCCTGTCTGTTTAAGGTGAACAGACTCTTTCTCTCGATATATCTCTTTATCTGTCTACTTGAGCTATAAAAACATTAAATCTTGATCTATAGCTTTCTACTTTATCAACTTTATGGACTACCTAAAATTAAAAAAAAAAAAAAACTGTTAACAAGATCTTATTCGTAAGATCTCTTATGAGTAATAGTGTAGGTAAAGGCACTTTTCATAATATTTGCTGGTAATTAAATTTTCTTCAGCCCAAGTCTGAAAAGTCTGTTAGATACCAGAAGTGAAGCATTCCTTTGATACAAGTTTGTTTTTCAATCTCTGTGTAAGAAAATAATTATTTAAAAATAAAAAATAAGACATCCATTTCATACTTACTTTGTCTGTGAGTTGCCTATTACTGTTATTCCTGTTTTCTTTTTTATTTTTATTACTGTTTTCTAGATGAGAAAATTGACTTAGAGTGGGTTAAGTAACTTGACTAGGGTCATAAAACTAGAAAGTATTATTTTAGAAAGTTAAACTCTAGGAAGGTACTATGGGTGACATATGGTTGTTAGGAAGGAGAATCACTGAGTGGTAATGGCCCATGGGCTGATACTGTTAGTCTTGTGGTGTTACCCATGGGGGTTCAGCCAAGAGGCATGATAGAATTTGCATAACTAATTGGTTAGAAGCATTTCAATCAAGAAGAAGAGATCTAGCTCTCAGGTAGCCAAAACAGATTTCTGAGAGGGTATGGCAGGCTCACATGGAAATTTGGATTGGGATCCATACACAAGGCTTTCCATCTTGTGAGTGGCAGCAGCATAAGTTTCTTTCCAGGGGTGGTATTCTTGTCTCAGTGTATGGCAGTGACTTGCAGTGGTAGGAATGTCCAGTTTGAAATTGAACTCAAGGGATATCCATCTCCATAGATATAGATATAAAGGGTTTCCCTGGTGGCTCAGACGGTAAAGAGTCTGCCTGCAATGTGGGAGACCTGGGTTCGATCCCTGGGTTGGGAAGATCCCTGGGAAAAGGAAATGGCAACCAACTCCAGTATTCTAACCTGGAAAATTCCATGGACAGAGGAGCCTGGCAGGCTACAGTCCATGGGGTTGTAAAGAGTTGGACACGACTGAGTGACTTCTTTTTCTTCTTTCCTTAGATATTAAGTTGGTAAAGACTGTACACATTGTCTGGACATCAATTAAGAGGGCAGATGTGAAGGAAAGGGACCCTCTTCTTCCTAGCAGGGAATCAGAATACCAATCAGAATGTAGAAATGAAACAAGTGTGAATATGAAGGATTGCAACTCACTGGGTACTGGGATGCCGAAGAGATCATTATATATAAGTAAACTCTGTTGCTGAAGATAAACACTTAAAATACTCCCAGAGTTCTCTGTGATCAGAGGTTAGAGTGGGAGTGAACTTAAAGGTAGGCACATATATATGCAGCATATGCAACTTGGCTAGAATAGGCTGGGGCGAGGAGATTGTCTTACATACAGCAACAGATATGAGCTCAAAGGACTAGATTTCTTGATCTTTTCAATGCGGTGAGAGAACATCTGATGAAATATGAAGTTACTGAACAGATTTGGAGTATGTAGCTAAATTTATAATGAGTCAATCAGAGAAAAAAATATCTCAACCTATTAAACCTTTGCTTTTGTCATTTCCAGTAGCAGAAAAATTGCTACTTGTCCAATTCTAGATATGAGAGGCAATCAGAATATACAGTGAGTGCCTGGGGGGGGTGACTTTTTAGGGGTTAAATATAGCTTTGCATCATTAGCTTATGAGGAAAAAAAATCCCATCATGACAGCAAATCAGATCTAATCTGGCACTCCCTGTGCTACAATTATATAAAATATGGTGGAAACTTGTCAAAGCTTTCAGTGAGAAATGAGGCTACTGATGCTTGGCAGCCCCCTTTTTTGAGCACAGTGAAGAATCATGTTGCTTAGCTACAGTCCTTGGTTGATTTAGAAAGCTTTAACTGACTATATTATTATACAAGAGTTAAACACTCTTCCTTGATTTTTTTTTTTCTAAAAGAGAAAACCCTCTTTATCATCTTTTTATTTTGGGGTATCTTTACCAAGTCACTTATATTTATTCACCCAGGACGAGTTTCGATTTAGCATTGTTTTCCCAAACCCAGGGTTTATAGATTGCAAGAGAACAAGTGGGTGGTTGATGATACAAGCAGAACATAAAGTATTGAAATAGCTTAAATGCTTTTGCTGGCAAAGTAATGTGCAAGTGTCTATTTCAGTTTTTTTTTTTGTCATTTGAAACTATTGTGTTTCCCTTCTTTTTCAGTTTATTCATAGTTTGAGTTGCAGTTATCTTTATAATGCACAATAATGTACAACATTTAATTATATTTTTGAATTTCAAAATGTAAACTGACTTACAGGTGTATGGAAAAATACAGGGAACAGTGAATGAAACTGATGAAGCAATAAGTGTAGGGGCTGGAATTGGAACCAAAACACTGAAAACAGAAGGATTAAGGAAAAAACAAAGAAGAACTGTCAATGAAGAGGTTTACATCAGTTATTTGTTCATGAAGTAGAAAAGTGTGTAAAGGGGGAAATGTCAGATGTGTCAGAGGCCATTTCAATGGGATAAAAATATTCAAGCACTGTTAAGTCTAGAAAGGAATATTTTTTATACTGTCCTAAATATGTAGATATCTACTTTATTTTTATAGCTCTTCAGGAAAGAGAGCTGACCCTTAGCAATGCTTTCTAACATCTTTCCATAATTATTGTAATGAAGTAGAGCTGTGTCCTAATCGATTATGTAACTATTCAGTAGATTTTACTATTGACTTGTCTGTATAATCTGTTTTACACTTGCAGAGGCACTTGTTTCCATCCTTATAGTTCCATGATCCCTGGAGAAAAGTCTATAGAGTTGATTCTGTATTTACGTTCAATAATAGGATGTTGGTTAATTGTCTCTATAAGTCTTGAAAGTGAAAGTGCTAGTGGCTCAGTCATATCTGACTCTTTGCAACCCCATTGACTGTAGCCTGCCAGACTCCTCTGTCCATGGAATTTTCCAGGCAAGAATACTGGAGTGAGTAGCCATTCCTTTCTCCAGGGGATTTTCCCCACCCAGGAATAGAACCCAGGCAGATTCTTTACTGTCTGAGCCACCAGGGAAGCCCATTCTAATTCTAATTCTATTGAAGCCCAGATTTCATAGATTTAGAAGCTAAACCACTTGGTTTATGGACTTTGTTTTTATGGTCGTCTGCAAATCACCTTCATTTGTCACCTTTTAAAATATGTTTGTGTAATATCATAATTTTCAAAGTGTGGTTCTGGAACCTCTCTAAGTGGGGAGCCGTTGGGATCCTGAAGACTCTGTTAAGGAAGTCTGTGAAGTTAAACCTTTACATAATAATTTTCATAATAACATGATTGGCCTTTTGAACTCTTATTTGTCTTATAGGTGTACAGAGGATTCATAAGATATGATATAGAAACAGATTAAATGCAGAAAGAAATAGGATAATCTAGTTGTCTTCTAATAAGCCTTTTAAGGAGACTTTTAAGGAGATTTGCAGAAATGTAAAACAATGATACTCTTCTTGCTAAGTTTTTTTTTTTTTGGAAGACTTATTTTTCATAAACACATTATGTTAGCATGTTATGAAATTATTTAAAAAATGAATTTATATATATTTTAAATTTTTCTGCATTTAATATTCAAGATGGTAAATATCAATTGATGAAACCAGTATAAATAAAAGCTCTTTGATATTCTCAACAATTTTTAGGAGTGAAAGGGGTCCCAAGATTAATAAGTTTGAGGGATCTAATTTAGCACATTTTTCAGCTCCTGCATGATTCTGACCTTGACTCTACTTCCTGGTTTCTATGCTTTCTCTTACTTCCTTCGATGATTCTACCTACTGTTTCTCACTTTGGCCACCTGACAGTTTCTGCATATGCTTGGAGTCCTAGGTTTTGCTCCTTTGTGCCCCCTTGGGAACTTGTTCCCACTTCAGGCAGAGCAAGTTGTCTTCTATATGTCACGATAAGGCTTCCCTGGTGGCTCAGACAGTAAAGAATCTGCCTGCAATGTGGGAGATCTTAGTTTGATCCCTGAGTTGGGAAGATTCCCCGGAGAAGGGAATGGCAACCTACTCCCGTATTCTTGTCTGGAGGATTCCATGGACTGAAGAGCCTGGCAGGTTACTGGCTATGGGGTCATCATGGGGTCACAAGCAGTCAGACAGGATTGAGCAACTAACATTGATAGTACATTATACATATTTTGTTTTAATACCTACAATGCTATGTTAAAATGACTTGGTTACTCTTGAATTATAATTGCTACTTTTATCAGATGCCTGCCCTATTATTGTGTCCTGTATATATGTGTATATATATGTATATATAAAGGTGAATGTAATCCTCAAAACAGTCTTAGAAAATACCTATTATTATTGCAGTTTTACAGATGAGGAAACTGAGGCTTAGCTACTTGAAAAACAATATAGATTACATCTTAATTAAGAATTTGAACTAATCAATTGCTGATGAAATTTATGAGCCTTTGAGGCAACGGCTGTGGCCTTCTCATACATCTTATTGGTATGGCTGCTCCTGTAGTTTAAGTTCATGTATAATATTCTTTACCATTTGAGCCACCAGGGATGTTTATTTTTTGTAGGGTATCTCTTACGGTAACTGTTTTCATCACTGTGTTACACCCATAAGAAAGATTTAGATTAATTCTATCATGACTTGGCAGGTAGTCCATCTTCTTTAGGAATGGAAGCTTCTATGTACAGCCTGATTACTCAGGATATTCTTCCTAGTATCTGAAAACCTTTTTGGGTATTTAGATTGTAGGTCTAACTTTAATTTGTTTTACATTTTACTTCATTTATTTCATTTACTCATTGCAAGCAGTTCTAATTAAAAATGAATAAGGGTTCAATTAAAATGGATGGTTTTAGTTCTTAATAGAGAACTTCTATTTTCACAAATACTATAATCAGCTACTATTATTTTTAGAATCAAAGACTCTGTACATGTCACAATGACTTAGTTATGTGCTTTAGTTTCTATTGTTTTTCATTTATGATAGATGCATTTTATAAAAAGGGTATAAAGAATTCAGAGTAGGTGGTTCAACAAATTGACTAGTGATTATTCTCAATTCACCATTGTCAAGTATTTTTGTAGCTTATCTAGATTTGACAGAATGAATGAATACATGATGCTTTTAAAAACTACATTGCTTTCTTTTTGACATAAAAATAGAGAGCTCTACAAATACTATTCAGCTGCTGCTGCTGCTGCTAAGTCGCTTCAGTCGTGTCTGACTCTATGCGACCCCATAGATGGCAGCCCACCAGGCTCCGCCGTCCCTGGGATTCTCCAGGCAAGAACACTGGAGTGGGTTGCCATTCCTTCTCCAATGCATGAAAGTGAAAAGTGAAAGTGAAGTTGCTCAGTCGTGTCCGACTCTTAGCGACCTCATGGACTGCAGCCTACCAGGCTCCTCTGTCCATGGGATTTTCCAGGCAAGAGTACTGGAGTGGGGTGCCATTGCCTTCTCCGACTAAATCCATGTAAATCCTCCTTCACAATAAAAGTTAGATTGTTTTCTTGGTAGGTTTTTCAGTCTGTGTAAATGTATAATTGGAACTTTGTCAAATTTTAGCCTTCCTTCTTATCTCTCCCACCGTTTCTGTCTTTTATTTGCCTGTCTTTCCTTATTTTCTTTATCTCTTCTGTGCTTTCTTTTTTCCTGTCCTATACTCTCTTCCTTTCCCCCTTTCCTATATCTTGTCTTTCTTTTTCTTTAAAAAAAAACACACCTTAATTCCTAGAAAGAGAAATGACAGCTAGAAGTTTTAATTTCCAATAAACGTTGGGCTAAGAAATAGCACAACTGTGTCTGAAGCATTCCTAGAGCCGTGACCACATATCTTTTAAAATATGCTCATACTTTTAGTGTCTGTTAATTGAGAAAAGCACAAACAATTCAGATAAACATAAACAAGATATTCTAATCACTTATTAAAATAGCCTTGTATACATTTGAAAAATAAGATACAGATGGTTAAACTATGTTTTTAATTTAAATTAGAATGACTACTTGTTATGGTCTCTTGAGTTTTTGAGCCTCTTGAGATGACTTTATGACTCCACAGACATATATGAGTTGCAGGTTCTATAGTACTTTGATTTGAAAAACAGCCTATAAATAGTATTGTCACACTTGATTGCATAATTGAATATTTTATTTTTATAAAATTCTTCCAAAATTATAAAACAAAATACCTATTTGTTATAATCATGCAAACAATACAAAGGCTCAAAAAAAGAAAACAATTACCTCCTACATTTCCTCCTTTCACCAGTTTCGAATTTCACCCTTTTACGTACCCTATTATTAGACAATAGTTTTTTGTCAATTAAGTAAAAAGTATGTACTTATTGTTGCTTCATTTATATTTCCTTAATGACTAATAAGGTTAAATGTATGTGTGTGTATATACATTTAAAGAAGCAATTTTGTGAATATAATGAAAATATTACAACATATGTATATTTCATATATATCATATATCATATCATATCTGGGGAGTTGGGTCATAATAAATATTTTCTGAATATTTCCCAATTATGCTATAAGACTAAAAATTAATCTGGAAAAGTAGAGTTAAAAATGTGACATTTCACCAGTAAAATATGAACTGAGTTGTGCTTCTATTCATTAGTCATATTTTCATTGTCCTTTTATCTGAAGCTAAGAGAGACTTGTGTTTTTTATTGGTGAACCCCCCAAGTTGACTCTTTTCTGTCAGAGGTGGAAGTCAAGAGATTTAAATGTTTTATATATTCTTTGTACCAGTTATCAATTTATTTTCTCACTCCAAATCCATTGTTTTTTGCCCCACTTTTGTGATACTGAATCTGAGCCCTATAACCATTTCCCTTCTGCCATCTGGGACAATATTAAGCTTTTCAGTAGTTGGTATTGGAGAGACACTGTGTGAAGAAGGAATTTTTCTTTCTGGTTCCAGACGCTTTTTCCCTGCTCTCATGGTGAGCTGCAGCCAGTGGAATGCAAGGTACCCAGGGTCACATGCATGTTCTCCTGTGAGTTTTGATGGTACTACAGGCAGCCGGAGGGACTTGCTCCCTCAAATGTGTAGATATCCAGGCAAGGTCGCCAGAAACACAAAAAGAAACATGACAACACTAAAGAAACACAGTCATTTTCAGTGAGACACTCCAAAGAAATAGAGAGCTACAAGTTACTTGAAAAAGAATTCAAAATAATTATTTTAAGGAAGTTCAGTGAGATTCAAGGGAATACAGATAATTTGATGAGCTCAGGAAAACAACGTGTGAACAAAGTGAGAAGTTCATCAGAGGGGTAGAAATCATGATAAAAGGACTAAACTGAAGTTCTGGAGCTGATAAATACAACAAATTAAAGAAAAATGCAATAGAGAGCTTCAACATTGGGCTCAATCATGCAGAACAAAGAAGCTGTTAACTTGAAGACAAATCTCTGGATAATCTCCAGTCATAGGAGAAAAAGGAAAAGGAAGAAAAGGCATGAAGAAAACCTGTGTGAATTGTGGGATACCATAAAGCAAAGCAATGTTCACATTACTGATATCCCAGAAAGAGAAGAGAGAGAAAGGGATTGAAAAGTTATTTAACGAAACAGTGGCTGAAAACATCCCAAATCTGGGGAGGATGGCTGTCCAAGGATATGAAGCTCAAATGTGTCCAAACAGTTTCGACCCAAGGATATCTTCACCGAGACACATAATAATCCAACTTTTCAAAACTAAAGACAGAATTTTGAAAGCAGCAAGAGAAAAATGAGCCATTACATAAAAGGGAGCTCAGCAGATTTCTCACCAAAAACCTTGTAGGCCAGGAGAGAGGGGATGATATATTCAAAATGGTCAAAGAAAAAACCAACCTGCCAAACATGAATACTTAACCCAGAAAGTTGTCCCTCAGAAATTAAGAAGAGAGAGATTTTTCCAAACAAACAAAAGCTGAGGAAATTTATTACCACTAGACTTGCCTTACAAGAGATGCTAGAGGGATTTTTCAAGCTGAAGTGAAAGGGTGCTCATTAGTAACATGAAAACATGAAAGCAAAAAAGTTACTAGTAGAGGTAAATATATAGTCAGATTCAAAATACTCTAATGGTATAAATCACTTAAATTCTGGCATAAATTAGAAGACAAAAGAGTTTTAAAAATAACTATAGCTATAATATTTTGTTAACTAGTACACAGTATGAAATGATGTAAATTGAAACATCAACAAAAAAAAGGTGGAATCAGGTAACTACAATGTTTTTTATGCAATTGAATTTAACTTGTTATAAACCTAAAACAGACTATTATAGCTTCTGTAAGATAATACAAAGTCTCATGGTAATCACAAAGTAAAGGTCTAAAACAGATAAATGATGAAGAATTAAAGCATATCAATGCAAAAAGTCATCAGTTTATAAGAAAAACAGCAAAGGAGGAAAGTGGAGTTTAGTTCTACATGCATCCTCAGTCGTGTCCAACTCTTTGCTCCTGTTTGGACTGCAGCCCACCAGGCTCTTCTGTCCGTGGGTTTTTCCAGGCAAGAATACTGAAGTGGGTTGTCAGTTCCTCCTCCTGGCAGGTTCTTTACGGTCTGAGCCACCAGGGAAACCCAAGAAAACTGTTGAGTTTAGTAGTTATAAAACCATACATTTGAGTGATAAGATTGTAGAAAGCATAAAGATTCCATTCTTGATATTTCCAAATAGTTGTCTCAAGCTAACTTAATTAGCATTTAGTTTGCTTTCCAATGGAAGGATAATGTATGCCTGAATTTAAGAGCTTTGGCTATCATGTGTCATTCACTTACAGATCATTATAAAGAACTTTGGTGGCTAAGAACTAAGGAACAAAGGGTTTTTGAAAAGTTTATATTACCAACGGTCCTTTGGGCTTTTTGTTTGTAGTATTTATAAAATAATGAAACCAAAGCTGCCTACCCATTTTTTTTCTTTTTTCCATGGAACCATCCACAGAGATGCCTTGAAAAATGTGTTTTTCTTCCTGGTAAAACAAGACAAATTGATTTACAAAACCATCTGAGCCTACATGGCTGCTAAAAATAGATTTATAATAAAACACTGTACGATGTAGCAGATCCTGAAGATAAGCTTCTTAACTGCTTTAGTTTAAAATTGCATTGTTATTGAAGAATTCTGGTTTGCCTATTTAAAAAATGGCTTGTTAAGATTTTCTTTAAATTTTTTAGCGAAGTCACTGGGTCAGGAAGTTCTGAAAAGCTCGTAAAAGAAGGTTCACTAAATTATAAAACAATAAATAATTCAGAAGTGAAAAAATAAATTCTGCTCCCAGTACTCTTACTGCATTGATATCATCATGTTGAATTATATGCGAGAAAACAAAGAATGTAAAGACTGGTTATAGAAAGGGAAACAGATTTTAAAGATTCTGTTTCAGAATACCTTGGTGTTCTGGTTAGAGCAAAGTTGAGTATGTGGTTGTTTGGGGACTAAAAATGGATTTGAAAGGTTATTGGTATAATGTGTTCGTTTACTGGTTGTTTCTAAAGCTGTTGGCAAGTTAACTTTCTCCTCTTTTAAAAATATCCACCTGCTAGATACATTGAAAACGACTTTTTCAAGAGAACTGGCTAATCTGGGCACTCAGCTGCTTGAGTACTTAGCCTTGGAATCAACATAGAAGGTCTTAGGTCTAGTCCTGTTGCATCTGATTGTTGCTGTTTAGTTGCTCAGTTGTGTCTGACACGTTTGTGACGCTATGGACTATAGCCAGCCAGGCTCCTCTGTCTATGGGATTTTACAGGCAAGAATATTGGAGTGAGTTCCTATTCCCTTCTCCAGGGGATCTTCCTGACCCAGGAATCAAACCCCCATCTCTTGCTTTGGCAGGCAGGTTCTTTACCACTGAACCACCAGCCTTGGAGGGAATTGGAAATCATTCAGCACAGGAAGCACAGAGAGGTCACAGATGAGTAGGAGAAGGTGGGCTAGAAGTCCTCTAAGACTGTTCTCAGGAGTCTGAGCCTTCTTCCAAAGGCAGTGGGAAGTCAGAAAACTGTTTTAGGTCAGGGAGTGCAGCGATCAGCTTTCTGTTTCAGTAGGATCCCTCTGCTATGGAGGCAGGTCAGAGCTGGAAGCGGGCAGGCAGGGAGCCTGGGAAACTGGTTAGGAAGCCTGGTCTGTGATTCATCACCACAGTGCCACTCACCTGAGCTCAGGGCGTGGCAGCAGGACCTGGAATGTAGACGCAATAGAACTTTGATAGGAGGGAGCAAGAGAGAGAGGGGTCAAGATGGAAGGCTGGGTTTTGACTGGGTGGTGGTTGTTGTTTAGTGGCTAAGTCATGTCCAACTCTTCTGTTACCCCGTGGATTGTAGCCGTCTAGGCTCCTCTGTCCATGGGATTTCCCAGGTGAGAATACTGGAGTGGGTTGCCATTTCCTTCTCCAGGGGATCTTCCTGACCTGGGAATTGAACCTGCCTCTCCTGCATTGTAGTGAGAGTTTTACCCCTGAGCCACCTGGGAAGGCTGCTGCATCTGATACTTCCTGGAAATTCTTGCTTTATAGTGACATCAAGTGTTCGATGGATCTGGAATCGCTGCTCTTCCTGGATACTGTTTTTGTCAGCTTGTCTAGTTATATAAATTATTTGTATTCATCCTGTCCCCTGCCCTCCAGTCTCTCTCTGTCCCTCTCTCAGTGTCTTTCTCTCTCTGCAAATAGCTCTTTTATTGAGAGCAAAACTAACTCAGTACTGCTCCCAGTAGATAATTTTAGCAATGATAGTTAAGTTTTGTTTTTCTCTGAGTTCATTACAGCTTTCAATATATTTCAGTTCAGCTTTATGCATCAAGTCACCAGGTACCTTGTTTGATGGCAGTACTAGAATGACTGTCTTATTTCCTATATTCTGTATTAATTTTGTATTGCTGTATAACAGATTACTACAAAGTTAACAACAAAAATCTGTTATCTCACAAATTTTGTAGGTTAAAACTCTAGGTACAGTCTTACTGGGTCCTCTGCTCAGGGTTTCGCCAGGTCTCTAGGTGTCATCTGGGATTGTTCTTATTGGGAGCGTGGGATCTTCTAAGCTCATTTAAGTTAGCAGAATTTACTTGCATGTGTTGTAGGACTGATATTCCTCTTTTCTTGCTGGCTGTAAGCCAGAGGTCACTCTCAGCTCTTAGAGGAGTTGAGTGGTTCTCTCACAACACAAAGGCTTACTTCTCCAAACCCAGCAGGATAATCTCTTTTACTTCAAATCTCAGTCCCTTTTGGTAACTCTTGCCTGATTAAGTCAGGCCCATCCAGGAGAGTCTCCCTTTTGACTTTCTCAGAATTGTGTCAGCAAAATTCTTTTGTTTCTGTCATGTAAAGTAACTTAATTATAGAAATAAAATCTGACATATTTACAGACCTATCCATTCTCAAGGGCAGTGGATTATAAATAATGTGAGCAAAAGGGAGTGGGAATTTTGAGGACCATCTTAGTACAGTGACTACTGCATATGCCATTGGTTCAGGATCAAAGTGTGCTGAGGTCTTAGGATACCAGTAAGTGCTGTGACTAAAGGCCTTTTGGGTCCACAGCTGCAATAGCCTTGTGTTTACCATCTGCACTCATTCCCAGTAGCCCTTACTTTGAGTACCTCTTGTGTGTGCTCCGTCACTTCAGTCATCTCCAACTGTTTTCAACCCTGCAGACTGTAGGCCACCAGGCTCCTCTGTCCATGGAATTCTGCAGGCAAGAATACTGGAGTGGATTAGCATGCCCTCCTCCAGGGGATCTTTCTAACCTAGGGATCGAATCTGTGTATCCTGTGTCTCTTGCATTGCAGGCAGATTCTTTACTGCTGAGCCTTCATGGGAGCCTAATGAGTACCTTAGGTTTTTTTTTTAACACCCTATTTTTAGCAGCTAAGTAAATGTTAAATACCTTCTTTAATTACTATTGTAACCTGAAAATATTACGAAGTTGTTTAGAAGAAGAAGAAGAGTTTTTATTTAGAGATGACATTCAAGAATCTGTTGGGATTCAGTGTACCTTATGTGTTCCACATGAAGAATCTGGTCTTTAAAAGTAGTGTGCTTTAATTGTCATCCTCGGTTGTCCTATTTCATGCCCTAGTTAAACATAGAGATATGCTCAGCAAATCTGCAGATGAAACAAAGCTAATAGCATTAGTAAATGTCTTACAGTTACAGAATTGAGATCCAAAAATATTCTAACAGAATAAAAACAGTTGGCTGAAATTAGCAAGATAAATTTTGAAAGAGATAAATATAAAGCCCTGTATTGCTGTTTTCTCTAAATAAAAAAAACATTGTCTCAGGTATGGTGGTGAATAGATGGCTTAGCCTACCTCTTAATAAGTGTGAAAAAGACTTGTGGATTTTGGTTAACATTGGCGTTCCATGTGCACCAATAGTAATATACGGCTGCCAGAGAAAGCTGATAATTCTATTTAGAAATAAGGAAGGTAATAATAATGCTCTATCTTCTAGTCAACGGAGTAAGTAAACTGCGTCTGCTGCCTTCTTTTTTCCTGTTTATTTATCCAACATAATTTCTCAAGGTTTAAAAACATTTTGACTCCTATTTGTATATTCTCATTTTGTTTATTCTGCTTATTAAATATAAATTACTTTGTATTCATATTGTATCATTTGTATTAATTGTTATTTTTGAATGACCTTTGATTTTTGGCAAAATAATGGAAGTTATTTAGGTCCACTTTCACAGGAGTATATCTTCTTAGACAGTTAAGCTTGTTCTACAAGTTTCTTGTCCTTGGATCAAGCATCATCTCCTTTCTTATATGCTTTCTTATTCTTTGGTATGTGAATGCTTTTCTTCTACAAAATAAGAATAAAATGTAGCTTTACCAGCTGATTCCAAGGCTATGTATTATTAAGAAATAAAAATAGCCCCTCGGAAAGTGTTTCTGTGAGATATTTTTAACTACTAGAGAATTTCACCTGGTGCCTAGAGCCAAGTGCCTAGCTTAAATGTTCTAAGGCATTTAAGATAAAAGACTTCAAGTAGTTTTTTAAACTAGGTGTAAGGAACTGCTCATTCAGGGTTCTAGATCACCCCTGCATAAAGCGGGCTTCCCTGGTGTCTCAGACAGTAAAGAGTCTGCTTGTAATTCAGGAGACCTGGGTTAGATCCCTGGGTTGGGAAGATCCCGTGGAAAAGAGAATGGCAACCCACTCCCGTATTCTTGCCTGGAGAATTCCATGGACAGAGTAGCCTGGTGGGCTATAGTCTATGGGGTTGCAAAGAGTTGGACGCGACTGAGTGACTCACACTTTCACATAAAGTAGACATGCATCTGTGTGCTCATTCATTTTATTCCTTTATGCATTCAAAATAGACTTAATTGCATTATAGGTACTGTAATAATTCCTGTATCTTAATTTTTGTATCTTTAAAATGCTTCAGTAGAGTTAGTGTCCATTGAACCAGAGGCTTCTTTTAGCCTTTAAAAATGGCTGCTAGACTGGCTGACTTCTTCCCTGCCTCCCTCTCTTTTTCTCTCCTTTCTTGCCTTTCTTCTTCTTTTATTATGAAATATACCAGGCGTACAAGGCTTCCCTGATAGCTCAGTGGGAAGATATCCCTTGGAGAAAGAAATGGCATCCAATTCCAGTGTTTTTGCCTGCAAAATACCATGGACAGAAGAGCCTGACAGACTACAGTCCATGGGATCTGGAAGTCGGATGATGACTCTCATAAGTCAGACATGACTTCATGACTAAACAACAATACCATGCATACAAATGAATGTATATAATGCATATTGATAGAGTTGTTAATAATAGTAATAATTATAATAGGATTCATGTAAATACCATTCCGTTTCTAAAATAAATGTTGGAAGCCTCCTGGGAGTTTCTCTCCAAATGCATCTTCCTGCTGCTATCTACCAATGAAAGAGCTCTTTTCTTTTTAGTGAGTTAAAAAAATTTTTTAAAAATATCCTTTCTTTGCTATTTTTCATAGTTTTACTTTATACATATGTATCTCCAAACAGTAACATTTTTATTTTTACTTTTTAAAAATTTATTTATTTTTTACTGAAGGATTTACAGAATTCTATTGTTTTCTGTCAAACCTCAACATGAATCAACCATAGGTACACACATAGCCCCTCCCTCCTGAACTTCCCTGCCACCTCCCTTTGCATCACCCCTCCAGGTTGAGACAGCCCCTGTTTGAGTTTCCTGAGCCATACAGCAAATTCCCGTTGGCTATCTATTTTATATATGGTAATGTAAATTTCCATGTTACTCTTTCCATGCATCTCACCCTCTCCTCCCCTCTCCCCATGTCTGTAAGCCTATTCTGTATATCTGTTTATCCATTGCTGCCTTGTAAGTAAAATTCTTCAGTACCATTTTTCTAAATTCTGTATATATGCATTAAAATATATTTTATCTTTCTCTTTCTGACTCACTTCACTCTGTATAATAGGTTCTAGGTTCATCCACCTCATCAGAACTGACTCAAATGCGTTCCTTTTTATGGCTGAGTAATATTTCATTGTGTATATGTACCACACTTCTTCATCCATTCATCTGTCAATGGACATCTAAGTTGCTTCCATGTTCTAGCTATTGTAAATAGTGCTGCAATAAACAATGGGATACATGTGTCTCTTTCACTTTTGGTTTCCTCAGGGTATATGCCTAGGAGTGGGATTGCTGGGTCATATGGTGGTTTTATTCCTAGTTTTTTAGGGAATCTCCATACTGTCTTCCGTAGTGGCTGTATCAATTTACATCCCCACCAACAGTGCAAGAGTGTTCCTTTTCCTCTATACCTTTTCCAGCATTTATAGTTTGTAGACCTTTTGATGATGGCCATTCTGCCCAGTGTGAGGTGATATCTCACTGTGGTTTTGATTTGCATTTCTCTAATAATGAGTGATGTTGAGCATCTTTTCATGTGTTTGTTAGCCATCTGTAGGTCTTCTTTGGAGAAATGTCTGCTTAGGTCTTTTTCCCACTTTTTGATTGGGTTGTTTGTTTTTCTGGTATTGAATTGTATGAGCTGCTTGTATATTTTGGAAATTTATCCTTTGTCAGTTGTTTCATTTGCTATTATTTTCTCCCATTCTAAGGGTTATCTTTCCACCTTGCTTATAGTTTCCTTAGCTGTGCAAAAGCCTTTTAAGTTTAATCAGGTCCCACTTGTTTACTTTTGTTTTTATTTCCATTACTCTAGGAGGTGGGTCATAGAGGATCTTGCTTTGATTAATGTCATCAAGTGTTCTACCTATGTTTTCCTCTAAGGATTTTATAGTTTCTGGTCTTACATTTAGGTCTTTAATCCATTTTGAGTTGATCTTTGTGCATGGTGTTAGGAAGTGTTCTAATTTCATTCTTTTCCATGTTTTCCCAGCACCATTTATTAAAGAGGCTATCTTTGCCCCATTATGTATTCTTGCCTCTTTTGTCAAAAATAAGGTACTCATAGGTGCATAGGTTTATTTCTGGGCTTTCTATCTTGTTCCATTGGTCTATATTTCTGTTTTTGTGCCAGTACCATACTGTCTTGATGATTGTAGCTTTGTAGTATAATCTGAAGTCAGGAAGGTTGATTATTCCAGCTCCATTCTTCTTTCTCAAGACTGCTTTGGCTAATTTGGGGTCTTTTGTGTTTCCATATGAATTGTGAACTTTTTTGTCCTAGTTCTGTGAAAAATGTCATTGGTGATTTGATAGGGATCACATTGAATCTGTAGATTGCATTTGGTAGGATAGCCATTTTCATAATATTGATTCTTCCCACCCAGGAACATGGAATATCTCTTCCATCTGTTTATGTTATCTTTGAGTTCTTTCAATAGTGCCGTATAATTTTCTGTGTACAGTTCTTTTGTCCTCTTAGGTAAGTTTATTCCTAGATATTTAATTCTTTTTGTTGTGATGGTGAATGGGATTGATTCCTTAATTTCTCTTTCTGATTATAGAAATGAAAATGATTTCTTTGTATTGATTTTGTATCCTGAAACTTTGCTAAATTCACTGCTTAGCTCTAGTAATTTTCTGATACTATCTTTAGGGTTTTCTGTGTACAGTATCATGTCATCCACAAACAATGAGAGCTTAACTTCTTTTCCAATCTGGATTCCTTTTATTTCTTCTTTTTCTCTGATTGCTGTAGCTAGGACTTCCAGAACAGGGTGAAAGTGGACACCCTTGTCTTGTTCCTGATCTTAGGGAGAATGCTTTCAGTTTTTCATCATTGAGAATAATGTTTGCTGTAGGCTTATCACATATGGCCTTTACTATGTTGAGGTAGGTTCTTTCTATGCCCATTTTTTGAAAAGTTTTAATCATAAATGGGTGCTGAATTTTGTCAAAGCCTTTTTTTTTTTTTTGCATTTATTGAGATGATTGTATGTTTTTTATCTTTCAGTTTGTTAGTATGGTATATGACACTGATTGATTTGCGTATATTGAAGACTCCTTGCATCCCTGGAATAAACCCAACTTGATCATGGTGTATGTGCTTTTTGATGTGTTGCTGAATTCTGTTTGCTAAAATTTTGTTGAGGACTTTTTCATCTGTGTTCATCAGTGATACTGATTGCCCTGTAGTTTTGGTTTTTTGTGTTACCTTTGTCTGGTTTTGGTATCAGGGTGATGGTAGCCTTGTAGATGAGTTTGGAAGTGTTCCTTCCTCTGCAATTTTTTGAAAGAGTTTTAGAAAGATAGGCATTAGCTCCTCTCTAAATGTTTGATAGAATTCTCCTGTGAAGCCATCTGCTCCTGAGCTTCTGTTTTTTAGGAGATTTTTGATCACAGCTTCAATTTCAGTGCTTGTAATTGGGTTGGTCATAATTTCTACTTCTTTCTGGTTCAGTCTTGGAAGATTGAACTTTTCTAAGAATCTGTCCATTTCTTCCAGGTTATCCAGTTTATTGCCTTATAGTTGTTCGTAATTGTCTCCTATAATCCTTTGTATTTCTGCATTGTCTGATGTAACCTGTCCTTTTTCATTTCTAATTCTGTTGATTTGATTCTTCTCTTTTTTTCCTTGATGAGTCTGGCTAAAGGTTTGTCAATTTTGTTTATCTTCTGAAAGAACTAGCTTTTAGTTTTATTAATCTTTACTAGTATTTCTTTTATTTCTTTTTCATTTCTGCTTGGATCTTTATGATTTCTTTCCTTCCACTAATTTTTTTGTTGTTGTTGTTCTTTTCCCAGTTGTTTTAGCTGTAAAGTTAGGTTGTCTGTTCGATGTTTTTCTTTTTTCTTGAGGTAGGATTTTATTGCTATAAACTTCCCTCTTAGAACTGCTTTTGCCACATCCCATCGGTTTTGAGTTGTTGTGTGTTCGTTGTCATTTTTTTCTAGAAGTTTTTTGATTTCCCTTTTGATTTCTTCAGTAACCTGTTGGTTATTTAGAAACATATTGTTTAGTCTCCATGTGTTTGTGTTTCTTACAGTTTTTTCCTTGTAATTGATATCTAATCTCATTGTGGTCGAAGATGATGTTTGATGCAATTTCAATTTTCTTAAATTTACTGAGGTTTGATTTGTGACCCAAGATGTGGTCTATCCTAAAGAATGTTCCACAGTAGCATTTTTATTTTTGATATTTGAAATAATTTATGAATGCAATTTATCCTTATTTTGCATCATATAAAGTTTTTTCTTGTTGTATGGTCTTTTTTTGCCCTACTGCACAGCATGCGGGATCTTACTTCCCCAACCAGGGATTGACCCCACACTCCTTGCATTGGAAGCACAGTCTCAACCACTGGACTACCAGGGAAGTTCCAATAAAAAGGTTTTGATATTATTCTTACAGATGTGTGTAGCTCTGTTCCTTCATTCAGTTTTAATATTTTGTACTATTGCTACTGTATGAATATACCATGCTTTATTCATCCATTCTGTGGTTCAGTGAACATTTATGTTTTCAGTTGTTTCTTTTTCTAACAGAACAGTGCTTAAGTTAGCATTCTTAGTCACATCTCCTGGTGCATGCATTCAAGAATTCCTCTAAGGAATGGAATTGCTGGGTCACAGACATGTGACCATGTATATAATTGCACCTTATCTGTAATGCTGAATTGTTTCCTGAAGTGGCTGTTGCTGGTTTGTATTCCATCAGTATCGCTAGAGTGTTCATTGTTCTGCCAGATTCCTGGCCCTTGGTATTGTCTGATTCTTTAATTTTGGTTTATCTGGAGGATTTGACATGACATCTCATTGTAGTTTCAGTTTTCATTTCTCTGCCTACTGTTGAAGTAAACTTTTTATTTTGTTATGTTAATTATATTAATGTGTGTGTATGTGTCAGTCTGTCAACTGTGTCCAACTGTTTGCAACCTCATGGACTGTAGCCTGCCAGACTCCTCTGTCCTTGGAATTCTCTAGGCAAGAATAATGAAGTGGGTTGCCATTTCCTTTTCCAGGAGATCTTCCCTACCCAGGGATCAAACCTGGGTCTTCTGCATTGCAGGCAGATTCTTTACCATCTGAGCTACTGCTGCTGCTGCTAAGTCGCTTCAGTCGTGTCCAACTCTGTGCGACCCCATAGACGGAAGCCCACCAGGCTTCCCCGTCCCTGGGATTCTCCAGGCAAGAACACTGGAGTGGGTTGCCATTTCCTTCTCCAGTGCATGAAAGTGAAAAGTGAAAGTGAAGTCGCTCAGTCGTATCTGACTCTCAGCAACCCCATGGACTGCAGCCTACCAGGCTCCTCCGTCCATGGGATTTTCCAGGCAAGAGTACTGGAGTGGGTTGCCACTGCCTTCTCCTAGGGAAGCCCAATTATAATAATAGATTATGTTAATCAGTCCTTCATGTTTCAACTATCTAGTGAAATGACTCTTGTTTTCTTAATATTTCTATCTGACTTTTACATTGCTAATATTACAGAATTGTAGGATTTGATTATGTATTGTATATATTAATCCTTTTGTGACTTAATGTGATTCAGTATCTTATCTCTGGTTGTGGGTTTTTGTTGCCTCTTTGAGAAACCAAAGTTAATTTTAATTTATTACTTAAAAAAATCCTTAAAAATTTTTGCTTTTCATATATTTTAAAATCTTCCCTTATCCCTTAATCATAGAAATATTTTTCTATAATTTTTACTATGAGTCTTAAAGTTTTTCCTTTCCCATTTACATTCTTTTTGTAGTTGGACTCGATTTCTGTTTGTTAGAAGGTAGGAATTCATTCTAATTTTTTAATACTAGCAATCACTGATCAGCACACTTTCCTGTAAAGGACAGAAGAGTAGATATTTTAGGCTTCTCCATCTGTATGGCCCCTATTATAATACATAACTTTGTCATTGTATCACAGAAGCAGCCAAAGACAAGTTGTAAATGGATGAGCATGCTTGTGTCCCCATAAATTTTTATTTACAAAAAGCAGGAGGCTTGTTGGATTTGGCCTGTGAACTGTAGTTGCCACCACCTGATATGGATAACTAATTGTCTGAGAAAATTTTTTGTCTTCCTTTTTCCACTGATGTCCAGTGTCTTCTCTGTTGTATCGTGTTTCCATATATGTGTGAGTCTGTTTCTGGGCTTTCCATTTTTAAAAAATAGAAAAAGTACTTAAAAAAATCATCTTACTAGTCCGTCCCTGTGCTTATATCCCACTTTCTAATTGCTACAGCTTTATTGTAAGGTTTGGTATTTGGTAGGAGAAATCTCTCCTGATTCTTTTCTAGATGTGCTTTGGCCTTTCTTGGCTTTCCCTCTTCTCCGTAAATCTTAAAAATCAACTTGTCAAGTTCCACAAAATCTCCATTTAGAATTTGATTGAATCATATTACATCCATTTGGGGAGAACTGAGATCAGAATATTGTATGCCTGTTTTTGAGCACATTATGTCTCTCTTTTTATTTGAGTCACCTTTAATGTCTTAAAGTAAATTTTGTAATATTCTCTAAGCCTTCCTTGCATAGGACTTTTTAGATTTATTCCTAGCTTCCTTGTTTTTGTGTTACTGTGGTAAATGGCATCTCTCTAAAAATTGCATTTTCCAATTCCTTATTGTTGATGTGTAGAATTTAAGTAAAAAGTTATATGCTTATCTTACATACATTTACCTGGCTAAACTTTCTTAATAATTTTAGTATTTTCTTTGGGATTTATTGTCTATATACAATAATAGTCCCCCCCCCCCTTTTCTACTGCTCATATTTTTTATCTTGTTTTAATCCACTGACTGCAACCTCTAGTAAAATGTTGAATAGAAGTAACAAGAGTGTGAATCCTTGTGTTTTCCCTGCTTTTTAAGAATTATTTAACTGCATAGTGATACCTTCTGACAGATTTTTTAAGTTTCATTAATTTTTGGCTGTGCTGGGTCTTCATTGCCCTATGGGCTTTTCTCCAGTTGTGGTGCACAGGCTTCTTGTTGCAGTGGCTTCTATTGTTGTGGAGCATGGGCTCTAGGAGTCTAGGGCTTCTGCAGGTGCAGCTCATGGGTTCAGTAGTTGCAGCTCCCAGATTCTACAGCACAGGCACAGACTCTACAGACGGGCATGGACTCTACAGTGGCCCTGAGGCCTGTGGGCTCTTCTGAGACCAGGGTCGGAACCCATGTCTCCTGCATTGGCAGCCAGATTCTTTATCCCTGAACCACCAGGGAAGCCCCTGTGATAGAATTTTTGTTTATTTGCAAGATATATTTTATTAGATGAAGGAATTTGCTTTATTTTCCCCGTTATACCTGATAATTACAGTTTTGGATTTGATTCTTGACCTTTTTTTCTTCCTTATGGCCCTCATAGGGACTTATATTTTCACATATTGCAAGGCCTTATTTCTCAGGACATCATGTGAAGACATTTTTCAGGCCAGGATTGAAGTGTGTTCTTCCAGACAGACATGAAGTCTGTTTCTGCTAGTGTGGTCACCACTATCTCAGAACCTATTTAACTAAATTTTTGGCTTGTGACTTTTTAGGCCACACAATTAACATGAATTCCTATGCAGGGCAGACTTCTTCCTTTTCTTCTGAAGAATCTAGAGTTAATGCTAAGAATCACTTGTATTATTATTTTGGTGGGATTGGTGTTTTTGGCTTTGTCCCCCATCTTTCATGTTCTGAGGATGTTACCCTTAGAAGGCATCAGATTTAAGGGAGCATCTGTAATCGGACCACTCTAAAAGGGCCCTTGGCTTGGTCTTCTGTTATCTACATATAGCTTATTAAATCTCAGGATCTCGATTAACAAGAATTGCCATAGTCTCCAAAACAGCTGCCAGTCCCTGTCCTACTGATTTGTGAGGATTTATGCATTCTTTTCATTCTGGCCTTGGAGAATTTCTCTTAATTTCTTGTCAGGTGGACAATACATTAGAAAAAATGTCTTAAAACATTTTATCTAGGATTTTCGTAGTGCTGTACCATGAGAGGGTTCTGTGAAAATGTCTTTTGCTATATTGCCAAAGCCAGGATTTGCTCTTAGCCCTGACCTATGATGGCAGCCTCCTGTCCTGAACCATATCCCATCTGACCATGACTTGACATCTAAATCAGTGGTCCTGCAGTCTCAGTGCTGCACATTGAGAAGCTTGTGAAAATCCTGATGATCAGGCCACACTCCAGATAAATTACATTAGAATACCTGAGACATTAGTGACTTTTAAATCTCCCACGGGGTTCCATGGTGTAGTCAGGGTTAAGAACAGCTCTTGAAAATCTAGCTGCTCATTTTGATTCATGTCTGTCTCTTCCTCTTCACCTGCCTTTTTCCTTTCCTCAGGCAGATAGTTTACTTTGGAGGCCAGGTGACCACATTCACATAAAACACCAGCTTTCTAACACTCCTAATCCTGTTCAAACCAATATGTTTTTGGTATAACTAAATCTACTCTACCTGTGGTCAACTGAATAGGAAGATGTTCAGCTTGTTTTATTTTTCTTTGCAACATTCTATTTTTTTTAAACCTCTTTCACAAGATGCTGATGCCATTTTGTTTTCCTCTGCTGAGAAATTTTTAGTGCAAAGTCTCTTAATTTGCTAATTAATTCTGATAGACTAGTTTCACAGCCTCAGCAAATCAGTGTGTGATATGCTTGGATTATGAATAGCTTAGTACAGAAAATGATGTAATTTCAGTGGAATAAATTAGAGTCAATTAACAAGACAGACTCAGTTATCTTTTTTAATAATGCAGATTTGTTCAGAAAAGCACTCTGCTTTATTTGTAAAATGATCCATGCTTTTAACCATTTTGACTGCCATAGTCCTTTTCCCTTTGGAGCTAATAATAAAAAAAAAAAAGGAGAAGATAAATGACAGGAATAGCAAGGCCAGATGTAGCCAAACAGAGAAGTAGTGTTGTCACCATACTTTGTTCTAGGTAAAAATATGTTAATTGACCATAGCTTGTTATTAAAATGCTGTGTTTTATGGCTGTCTTTAATATAATACTAGGACATGTAAAAATGTGATACAGATATAAGTTTATAATTATTTCTTCTGGAGAAGTAATAATGACATTTCCTGCAAGTCAAGCAAGTTGGAGCTTTCTTATATAGCTTTATTTACATATCTTTAGAGTTAGGGCTTGGGACCAAGTAGAGTAAATAGAGATTCAGCAACAGTATTAGCAAATGATTAGTTTAGCACATTAAGTTTAGCATCTGCAAGATAAAAGATATCTTCCCAAGTGAACAGATGGCTTCACCAGGAATGGCAGACTTCTTATGATTTAATGGTGAGAGCTGAGGTCTGGAAAGCTTTAGAGAAAAATCACGTTCTTTGGATATGCACTTGGGCAAGTTGGTCTTTAGAAGCCTGCTATTGCTTTCCATAATACTGGATAATTATCATTATTTTCCTCGGGGGAACATTGTGTGGAATAACTAATTAATGATTGCAATGCACTTTGGAAGACAGTCTGAGTAACTTTTAAAGTATTTTGCATTTGAGTATCCGGAGAAAACGAGCATGAACAAAGAAAACCTGGAAGTAATGTTTTATTTCTAGATTGTGAAATGCTTTTTCTGACATTTTACTATGTTAATAGTTTCGATTTCTTTTCAAAAATGCTGTTATAATTTTGTTTCATGTCTGTAGCTTTTTTGGGTGGAGAGGGGCATGCAAACTTGTGGGATTTCAGTTCCCTCACCAGGGATTAAACCTGGGCCATGGTATTGAAAGCATGGAATCCTAATCACTAGGCCACCAGGGAACTCCTTTATTTCATGTTTAAAGATGCTACTTATTAGTGTTTTTAAAGATTCTGGTGCTGTGTGATATTTGTTTGTGCCTAGAAGTGGCTGTAAGGTCCAATACACCAGAAATTTTATACAATGTATTCTATTAATTAATGCCATCTTTTAGTATATGGAGACCTGAATTTTCACCTTATTGGATATATCACAGGTTTGTTTTCAAGAAATGGAATATTACTTAGCTATTAAAAAGAACACATTTGAATCAATTCTAATGAGGTGGATGAAACTGGAGCCTATTATACAGAGTGAAGTAAGTCAGAAAGAAAAACATCAATACAGTATGAAAGTGAAAGTGAAAGTTGCTCAGTGGTGTCCGACTCTTTGCAACCCCATGGACTGTATAGGGTCAGAATACTGGAGTGTATAGCTGTTCCCTTTTCCAGGGGATCTTCCCAACCTAGGGATAGAACCCAGGTCTCCCACATTGCAGGTGGATTCTTTACCAGCTGAACCACAAGGGAAGACCAAGAATACTGGAGTGGGTAGCCTGTTCCTTCTTCAGGGGGTCTTCCTGACCCAGGAATTGAAATGGGGTCTCCTGCATTGCAGGCAGATTCTTTACCAACTGAGCTATCGGGGAAGCCCCCATATGTATGGAATTTAGAAAGATGGAAGCAATGACCCTATATGCAAGACAGCAAAAGGGACACAGATATAAAGATCAGACTTTTGGATTCTGTGGAAGAAGGCAAGGGTGGGATGATTTGAGAGAATAGCATTGAAACATATATACTGCCATATGTGAAATAAATGACCAGTCCGAGTTAGATGCATGAAACAGGGCACCCAAAGCCAGTGCACTGGGACTACCTAGAGGGATGGGATGGGGAGGGAGGTGGGAGGGGGGTTTGGGATGGGGGACACATGTACACCCATGGCTGATTCATGTCAATGTATGGCAAAAACCACCACAATATTGTAATGTAATTAGCTTCTAATTAAAGTAAATAAATTAGTATATAAAAAAAAGAAAGTCAGTCCTAAGTGTCACCTGTTAGGTATTTTTGACTCTGGCTCTTATTTCTCAAGCCAGTATTGTGGCAGCTAGTTTCCAAAGTTCCCTGACCTCCAGGAAACACCTCTTGTGTCTATGTCTTTGTCTATCATTCACGCACTGAAACTGAGCTGGCTCTTTGTAACCAAATTGATGCTGCATGTATTCCAAAGACAGGTTACAAAAAGCCCTGTAGCTTCCACCCTGGATTTCCTGGAATGCATGCTGTAGGGGAAGCCAACTGCCGTGGAAGAATTGCAATTAACTTTGAAATTTCCATGCTACAAGGTTACTCAAGTGAAGCATTTGAAAAGGTCTCATGGAAATATATATATATATACGTGTGTGTATGTACTTGTTTACAGTTATATATATTTTATATATATATATATATATATATATATATATATATGCACATTTGGCCATTCCACAGCTATTGTATCCATCCTATTTGAAATGCCAGATATGTGACTGTAAAAGCATTTTAGGTGTCCAGACCAGCCTTCATATGACTATAGGACCAGTTGTCATCGATTGCAGCTGCAATAGCCAAAAAAAAAAAAAAGAGAGAGAGAGAGAGAGAAATAATCCAAATTAGAAATGGGCAAATGATCTGAACAGACACTTTTTCAAAGAAGAATATGAATAGCCAGCAGGTACATGAAAAGTTGTTCAATATCACTGATCATTAGGGAATGCATATTAAAACCCCAAGAGATATCACCTCATACCTGTCTTCATGATCATCATCAAAAAGACAAGCGGTAACAAATGCAGGTGAATATGTGGAAGAAAGGGAACCATATGTGTTGGTGGGATTGTAAATTGATACAACTACTGTGAAAAGGAGTATGGAGAATCCTCAAAAAATTAAAAATAGAACTACCATATGATCCAGATTTCACTCCTGGGTATATATCCAAAGGAAATGAAAACACTGTGTTGAAGAGAGATCTGTGCCCCTCTTATTCGTAGCAGCATTATTTACAATAGCCAAGACATGGAAACAACCTGTGTGTCCATCAACAGATGAATGGATCAAGAATATGTGGTATGTGTATGTGTCTTTCTGTATATGAGTTTGTGTGTGTGCATACACAATGGAATGTTCAGTTCAGTTCAGTTCAGTTCAGTCACTCAGTCGTGTCCGACTCTTTGCGACCCCATGAATCGCAGCACTCCAGGCCTCCCTGTCCATCACCAACTCCCGGAGTTCACTCAGACTCATGTCCATCGAGTCCGTGATGCCATCCAGCCATTTCATCCTCAGTCGTCCCCTTCTTCTCCTGCCCCCAATCCCTCCCAGCATCAGAGTCTTTTCCAATGAGTCAACTCTTCGCATGAGGTGGCCAAAGGACTGGAGTTTCAGCTTTAGCATCAGTCTCTCCAAAGAAATCCCAGGGCTGATCTCCTTCAGAATGGACTGGTTGCAACTCCTTGCAGTCCAAGGGACTCTGAAGAGTCTTCTCTAACACCAGTCATCAAAACAGTATGGTACTGGCACAAAGACAGACATATAGATCAATGGAACAAAATAGAAAGCCCAGAGATAAATCCACACACATATGGACACCTTATCTTTGACAAAGGAGGCAAGAATATACAATGGAGTAAAGACAATCTCTTTAACAAGTGGTGCTGGGAAAACTGGTCAACCACTTGTAAAAGAATGAAACTAGATCACTTTCTAACACCGCACACAAAAATAAACTCAAAATGGATTAAAGATCTAAATGTAAGACCAGAAACTATAAAACTCCTAGAGGAGAACATAGGCAAAACACTCTCCGACATAAATCACAGCAGGATCCTCTATGATCCACCTCCCAGAATTCTGGAAATAAAAGCAAAAATAAACAAATGGGATCTAATTAAAATTAAAAGCTTCTGCACAACAAAGGAAAATATCAGCAAGGTGAAAAGACAGCCTTCTGAATGGGAGAAAATAATAGCAAACGAAGCAACTGACAAACAACTAATCTCAAAAATATACAAGCAACTTATGCAGCTCAATTCCAGAAAAATAAACGACCCAATCAAAAAATGGGCCAAAGAACTAAATAGACATTTCTCCAAAGAAGACATACGGATGGCTAACAAACACATGAAAAGATGCTCAACATCACTCATTATCAGAGAAATGCAAATCAAAACCACAATGAGGTACCACTTCACACCAGTCAGAATGGCTGCGATCCAAAAATCTGCAAGCAATAAATGCTGGAGAGGGTGTGGAGAAAAGGGAACCCTCCTACACTGTTGGTGGGAATGCAAACTAGTACAGCCACTATGGAGAACAGTGTGGAGATTCCTTAAAAAATTGCAAATAGAACTCCCTTATGACCCAGCAATCCCACTGCTGGGCATACACACCGAGGAAACCAGAATTGAAAGAGACACATGTACCCCAATGTTCATCGCAGCACTGTTTATAATAGCCAGGACATGGAAACAACCTAGATGTCCATCAGCAGATGCATGGATAAGAAAGCTGTGGTACATATACACAATGGAGTATTACTCAGCCGTTAAAAAGAATTCATTTGAATCAGTTCTGATGAGATGGATGAAACTGGAGCCGATTATACAGAGTGAAGTAAGCCAGAAAGAAAAACACCAATACAGTATACTAACACATATATATGGAATTTAGAAAGATGGCAATGACGACCCTGTATGCAAGACAGGAAAAAAGACGCAGCTGTGTATAACGGACTTTTGGACTCAGAGGGAGAGGGAGAGGGTGGGATGATATGGGAGAATGGCATTCTATCATGTATACTATCATGTAAGAATTGAATCGCTAGTCTATGTCTGACGCAGGATACAGCATGCTTGGGGCTGGTGCATGGGGATGACCCACAGAGATGTTATGGGGAGGGAGGTGGGAGGGGGGTTCATGTTTGGGAACACATGTAAGAATTAAAGATTTTAAAATTAAAAAAATAAAAAACTTAAAAAAAAAAACAAAAAAAACAAAAGCATCAATTCTTTGGCACTCAGCCTTCTTCACAGTCCAACTTTCACATCCATACAACAACCACAGGAAAAACCATAGCCTTGACTAGACGGACCTTAGTCGGCAAAGTAATGTCTCTGCTTTTGAGTATGCTATCTAGGTTGGTCATAACTTTTCCTCCAAGGAGTAAGCGTCTTTTAATTTCACGGCTGCAATCACCATCTGCAGTGATTTTGTGTTATTCAGCCTTAAAAATGAGGATATCCTGCTATTGGAGGCAACATGGATGGACCTTGAGTGCTTTACTGCTAAGTGAAATAAGTCAGGCAGAAAGACAAACACTTTATGATTTCACTTCTATGTATAATCTAAAAAGAAAAAAAGGACAGACTCCAAACTCAGATAAACAGAGTACACTGTGGTTACCGGAGGCTGGAGGTGGGAAGAGGAGGGGGAATTGGGGGAAGGTGATCAGCCCAGCTCACATACTTCTTGTCATCAAAGAACTTGGAGGGTAGCTGTCTGAAATTTAGATGAACAGTAATGAGTGAGGGCTTCTGACACTCAGAGGGCAAAAGAAGCATTTCTGGACTACAGAATAATACAGCCACTTAGTTCAGTGATACTAATTAGTTTAGTGATATTGCTAAACAATTCGTTAAATATGCTTGACTTTTCTAAATTCTTGCTAAACTTCTAAAGTAGTATTTTTATTAATATATTAATATTATTTGATTTTTGGATTCTCTTATCACATTTTCTTAACAGGAAAATTTTGAATTGGTGCTTACTCAGATAATACAGATGGCATTAATGTGTCACTGCTGTGGCAGGTGATTTATTTCCCAGTCTTCTACTTCCTTGCTTTTGCTTTTCTTTCCTCCTTTACTCTCCTCTCTCTAACCCTTTTTTCTTTATCCTGTTTCAAGACCCAATCTCTTATTTACGTGTTTTCATACTCAAATCAGTCCGTAAATACAGACAGAAATATGTACAAAAGTCAGCTTTCTGTCTTGAGTGGAAATCACCTTCCCAGAATGTTTATAAAAACGGATTACTTCCCTCAGGAGATTCATTCATCAAGACTGAAGTTGGTCCTCCTGTACAAAATGGAGTGGAAATAGAAACAGTCAAAATATACTAGGATAAACACAGCAATCAGAGATAGGATGAGGAGGGGAAGCCTCATTTGGAGGAAAAATGTTGGCTGCTTGTGAGGCCGAGAAATAGAACAGCAAATGTTCCTTCAAATTGCAGCATGAGAGGAAGGTTATCCAGGGATGTACTAGACTAAAAATTTTATCCAGGACTGTTTTGAACCAAGGCTGAGCTCCTAGAATTATGGGTAAGATCAATGCATATGTCAATAATCATAATTTCATAGGATTCTAGGACAGAAAAGCTGGAGGACTCTGTAAGACAAGAAAGGTGTGTCTTAGCCAAAGTCACACAACAGGTCATAACTGAGACTGAGATTCACATATTCTGATTTCCAGGTCATTTTAAAATTTCTCTGCTTGTAAGCACTGCTAGTGTTTTTTGGTTCCTGGAGATGTATTCCTTACATCACCTGGCTGCTTCTGTATCCTCTCTGGTTTGCTCTATGTGATGTAATCATCAGGCACCATTTCAAACACACTTCCTACACTGGCAGGATACTGTCAATAGCAGTATCTCTTAACTTCAAGGGAAGTGACATAGCAGATAATGCAGTCCAGCTAGAGAATCCTCCTTTCACACGGAGAGAAGTTTGACAAATGGGCTACCACTGAGAATCTGTTCTATGACTATTCAAAGTCTATTTAAAAAAAAATTTTTATTGGTGTATAGTTGATTTACAAGGTTGTATTAGTTTTAGGTGTACAGCAAAGTGAACCTGTTATACACATACCCACTCTTTTTTATATGGTTTTCCCATATAAGCTATTACAGAGTATTAAGTAGAGTTCCTTGTAGTAACAGTAGGTCCTTATTAGTTATCTGTTTTATACATCGTGTTGTATATGTGTCAATCCCAATCTCCAAGTCCATCCCACCCACCTTGGTGTCCATACGTTTGTTCTCTACATCTGTGTCTCTGTTTCTGTTTTGCAAATAAGTTAATGTGTACTATTTTTCTAGATTCCACATATATGTTAGTATATGATATGTGTTTTTCTCTTTCACTCTGTGTGATAGTCTTTAGGTCCATCCACATCTCTACAAATGACCCAGTTTCATATTCAAGGACTTTCTTAAGGGAATCTTAACTTTTTTGGTACTAACATAAAGATTTCCATTATGTGTAGAAAATAGCACTCCCTTTGCTTGAAGCATATTTTGGAGGTAAAAAGATGAGTTATTCGTTCCTACTATGACGAAAGTACTTGAAGAAGTCTAGCTTGGCAAGTCTAGCATGAAAGTGAAAGTGAAAGTCGTTCAGTCATGTCTGACTCTTTGTGGCCCCATGGACTATACAGTCCATGGAATTCTCCAGACCAGAATACTGGAGTGGATAGCCTTTCCCTTCTCCAGGGGATCTTCCCAACCCAGGGATCGAACCCAGGTCTTCCACATTGTAGGTGGATTCTTTACCAGCTGAGCCACAAGGGAAGCAGTCTAGCATGGGCTTTAGCTAATTAGAGGGAAAGCATTTCTTTGCTTCCAAATTTCATTCTCTCTTCTGTACCTTCTTTACACATCAGAGAAAATGGTTTTTTTCCTCAACACGATTCTTCTCTGGTTTATGTGATTTAGAAAAAGACGCAAGTTGGTAGTGCACCCCTTCCTCTGTGAGTGTCCTTTTACAGTTGGCGTATTTTTCTCTCCACTTAGCCCATTTATTATTCTGCCTTTGAAGTTAACATTTTTATGAAAGTTATTTACACAACATTCAAGATTGTTTTGATTTCATTATTGAACTATTTCTAAACCTTTTTTTCTTTAGGAGATACTTATTTTCCTCCTGTCTTCAAAAAAACATATGTACATGTACACACTTCATGTGGTCACGTGCATCCATGTATGCTCAGTCACTCAGTTGTGTCTGAGTTTTTCAACCTCATGGACTGTAGCCTGCCAGTCTCCTCTCTCCATGGGTTTATCCCAGCATCAGTTCAGTTCAGTTCAGTTCAGTCACTCAGTTGTGTCCGATTCTTTGCAACCCCATGAATCACAGCACGCCAGGCCTCCCTGTCCATCACCAACTCCCGGAGTTTACCTAAACTCATGTCCATCGAGTTGGTGATGCCATCCACCCATCTCATCCTCTGTCATCCCCTTCTCCTCCTGCCCCTAATCCCTCCCAGCATCAGGATCTTTTCCAATGAGTCAACTCTTCGCACCAGGTGGCCAAAGTATTGGAGTTTCAGCCTCAGCATCAGTCCTTCCAATGAACACCCAGGACTGATCTCCTTTAAAATGGACTGGTTGGATATTCTTTCAATCCAAGGGACTCTCAAGAGTCTTCTCCAACACCACACTTCAAAAGCATCAATTCTTCAGTGCTCAGCTTTCTTCACAGCCCAACTCTCACATCCATACATGGCCACTGGAAAAACCATAGCCTTGACTAGATGGACCTTTGTTGGCAAAGTAATATCTCTGCTTTTCAATATGCTGTCTAGGTTGGTCATAACTTTATCCCAGCATACTGGTCGCCATTTCCTCCTCCAGGGGATCTTCTTGATGCAGGGATTGAACCCACATCTCCTGAGTCTGCTGCATTGGCAAGTGGATTCTTTACCACTGAGGCACCTGGGAAGCCTGTGGTCATACCACGTCCTATATAGTTTGTGGATGATGAAATAGACTTGCTTCTAAAATAAGCTGTTCACTGTGTCTTCGAATAGTAACGATATAAAGGGAGCATAAAAAGCTTTATCAAGGAGATAATTTTATGTGAAGATTAACATATATGCATCCCACAATAGGTATGCACCAGTTAACAACACCAGTGATTGTCTCTGACTTTGTAAAACAACTTACTCCTCAGTGTTCACTGCATATAGACCAGCATAAGGAAATTGGTGACAGCTGAAAAGCAAATTATCAAATTCTAAGCTAGATGAATATATATTTCTGGAGTCAGAATGTAACCCACTCTTCTGATATATCTAAAAGCCCATTAATGCAGATGTTTTAAAAATTAATTTTGCTCAATGCCACAAAACCATCAAAGTCATATAACCATTTAGATAGGCACTGCAGAGAGATGATGAAGTATTTTTAATTCTGCCAGGTGTTATAGAAATGAAATAAATTACCTTTATTATGTTTTTCAGTGTAGTATAATCAATTAAATAAATTCCTCATTGTAAATATAGATTCTTTATTTTCTGTATCCTAAATTCTGATGTTTGTTATGCTAAGTGAAACTTTATAAAAGCAGAGTTATGCTGACAAAGAAAAAGGAATTAAATTATCAGGAAAACAATATTGCTAGAATTATAGAAATTTATTCTTGTTTGAAAAAGTGGTTGGGAACCATTTGTTTAGGAAAAATTATATTAGAATATGCTAATTTAATCACAGTGTTGTTCTAGAGTCCTGCTTATAGCCTCTTGGTATTAAAGGATTATGTATTTGGATTTTGTTTAAATCATCTTAAAAAGTTTCCATAAAGTTAAGCTCTGTTTCACACATAAAGTTAGGCACTGTTTCACAGTTCCGTAACAAATTTTACAATTTGAGCTTTGTTGAGAGATGTGGTTTTTTTTATTTTTTTTTTATTTTTTTAATTTTAAAATCTTTAATTCTTATATGTGTTCCCAAACATGAACCCCCCCTCCCAAAATATAGCCCAAGACTGTCTTCTTTGGAATCATCAGGGCTGCCTGTCAGAAACACAGATTTTTGAGGCCCTTCTCAAGCTCACCATATTCTTGACTTAAGAATCCCAGGTGATTTTATTATATACTAAACGTTGAGAACCATCTCTTTATTAAGTAGTAAGCCTTTTATAGACCTCCTCATCCTGAATTCCCTCTCTCTTTTCTTTTTGGCTATGCTACACTGCATGTGGGATCTCTTAGGTCCTCACCAAGGGATCGAACCTGCATCCCCTGCACTGGAGGTGGAGTCTTAACCACTGGACTACTAGGGAAGTCACCACCCTGAACTCTTGAAACATCGCTGGTCCTCTATCTTACACCCTCAGTAACAACTAAAACAATATCAGAAGAGATAAATGACTTTCATTCCAATAATACTGTTTAACACCCTTCCTTCACATGTTTCCAGAAAGAGAGAAACTAGGGCAGTTTTCAAAAGGAAAACTAAGAAGTCAATGCTTGCTACTTAAATGCTTCCAGGCCTCTTTATCCATCTTTTATTGCCCCAGTTCAGACTTGCTACCAAAGAACTGTCATGACAGTGACCTTAATTTATATAGCCCTTCTTCTTGTGAAAAAAAAAGGTACACATTAAAAAATTCATATGGCTTGCATCTAGAAGGAAACTTAGATCATTTTGCTCAGTTCTGTCATTTTACAGGTGAAGAAAATGATATCTAGAGAAGTTGTGTGATTTTTTTCAAGGTCATACTCCTAATTGTTGGCAGAACTAGCATAGAGATCCAGGTATCCTGACTCCCAGACCATTGATATTTTTAGGGCATGTTTTTATAAAAATATTGTAGGGACTTCCCTGGTGGTCCAGTGGTTAAAACTTCTTGCTGCTAATGTAGGGGGCCTGTGTTTGATCCCTGGTCAGGGAACTAGATCCCATGTGCTGCAACCAAGACCCAGTGCAACCAAATAAATATTGTATTTTTTTTAAGTTAAAAAAAATATTGTATATTGCCCTTGTTTACTTGAAGAGGAGCTTGTTTTGTGGCTAGAACATCATTACTTACTGTTTTTTTTTTTTTTTTTTACACTTACTGTTTTTAATAGTCTCACTGCTTCCCCAGGTCTGTTTCTATTTATTGTATGTTGTGGGAAAACAGCTAAAAACACATTTCTTTTTGAGTGAGCTTTGGTGCAAATTGTGGCTTTCAAAGGAATTAGATTCCTTTTGCTTGAGGTTGAATTTGGTAACACTTTATTTTTGGTGTCAAGGCATGATATGTTTAATTAGCATTCACTGTAATAACACTGATCAGTGTGAATTCTGTTGATTAAAACCTGGATGGTTGTATTACAGTACTTTGAGCAGAATCCACCCACATGCTGTTATATTCACTGGACTCTTCTCTCTCTTGCTCTGTTTTAATTTAGAAAAAACAAAACAAAACCCGAACACACAAGAAATCAGAAAATAAAATAGCTTCTGTTTCATCATTTAATTGATGGTTGTTGGATATATTCAAAGTATTTAGTTGGCAGGGACACAGTAACGAGGTCTTTTGCCCTTTCTGATTATGTGACAACTCAATTGGGTAATTATTTAAATTTGGATATAGGGCATTTTGATAACTTATTATAGTGAAAAAATTATTCTGCTCTAAAAATCTAGACAAAGAGCTAAGAAATAGAACATTAGTCCAAACCTATCAGTAGGAATTCTTGTAATTGGACCTTGTCTGTAAAAGATAAGGAAAGAGGAATACTTTAACTTGAGTGAGAGAAGAGTCGCATTTTTTTTTGCATGAAAAATGGTAGTTCTGAGGAATAGAATCTGCTGAGCCCAGAGGCCATTTTGTGTCAAGAAAAATGTTTTTTTCTATTACAAACATAAGCAAGAAACTCCCCTGAGTTCATTTCAGATTTTGAATCAAGAAAGGTGAAGGCAAGTTGAGTGATTAGGGAACAGAAGCAGTAAAAGCATCAAAATACATATCCTAGAGATTTTGCCCCCACACCCAGGGTATTAAAAGCATCCATCTATTAATTTGATTTTAATTGAAGCTTCTCAAAGAAAACTAAAAAGTAACAATGGTTTTTGAGCAGAGTTATAATAAGTAGGATTGTACTGTCAGCTCTGACAGAGAGAAAAGTCAATAAAAGACTTCTGCTTCTGACAGAGTGATAAATACGATATTTAAAAAATCTGGATAAAATAAAGTAAATGTAATTTTAACTGAATATCTAACTTAGTAAAAAAGTAAGGGGAAATCTCCAAATGCCAAAAATGAAATTTTAGAAGCAAAAATCAAAATAAAATTCAAACCTCAAGCAATTATGGAGTTGAAACCAGACAGATAAGCAAGTTTGGGAACTTGGGTTGCAGAGGAAACAAATGCTGGTATGAAGAAACTTGTCTTGGGGATTAATAGCTTCTGGTGGAGACTTGTATGGAAACCTGAATTGAGGCCATCAAAAGTGGCTAAACCTGGGCCCTCAAAGGGATAGCAGTCTTCAGAGAAAGGAGCCTACAAGAAGCCTATTTGGCTGGCACATTGAACAAAATGATTTGATACCTTGATGACTCTGGTTTGGAGATGTGGAGTTGCTTTCCCGAGAATTTGCAACTGTAGATCTCAAGCCTACCCTCATCTGGATCTGAAGCTTGAATTTAAGTTATATGCAGAGTAGGACAAATCTTAGCCAAGACATTATTTTAAAGTAATCCTTGTTTGGAATCCTTCCAGTGCTACCCAGCAGAAGCAAATACAAAGCTTCCCTGAAGATCCACCTGCCACCGTAGACTCAGAATTACCAGATACGGCATTTAGTCAAATCTTACGTGATTAAAAAGGGATAGCCACATTAGGAAACAATGAAAAATTTAATGAAAATGACAGACCGCAGATTTAGATTTCTAAATACTTGAGATATTGGCATTATCAGCAAAATAATATATTATATTTAACACATAAAATAGAAAGATACCAAAAAAAGAGCAGTACACTCTCTCGTGTGAGAGAGTGTCAAATGTGGCATACAGATTTAAAGACATTCTTCTAGGAATAAAAATATATTTAATACCTTTGAAATTAATAACTTAAACTTATTAGACTTAGGTGAAGAGAGAATTGGTGAACTGAAAGTTTGATATAAAATTAGCCAGAAAGCAAAATATAGAGAAATAGGTGGAAAATATGAAAGTTTAAGACAAATGGAGAATTAAATGAGTACTAATATATGGCTACCCAGATGAATAGATTTAGAAAAGTAGAATAAGGAAGAAATAATGCCTTAGAAGTTTCCAGAGCTGATGAAAGATAAAAATTCTTAGATTTGGAAAAGCCCAGTATCTCTCAGCAACAGTAAATAAAAAGGAAAGCCATACTGAGGCATATCATAGTAGAACTGTAAAATAATTTCAAAACATGTAAGAAACGAATCACTAGTCTAGGTTCGATACAGGATACAGGATGCTTGGGGCTGGTGCCCTGGGATGACGCAGAGAGATGATATGGGGAGGGTGGTGGAGGGGGGTTCAGGGTTGGGAACTCATGTACACCTGTGGTGGATTCATGTCAATGTATGGCAAAACCAATACAGTATTGTAAAGTAAAAAAAAAAAAAGAAAGTATTAGTGAAAAGTAGCTAGTACAAAGGAATAATAGAAACTTAATATCTTCAAAATGCTAAAGAAAAAACAGTCTATCTAGAACTGAATGCCCACCAAGTCTATATTTCAAGAATGAGGACTAACTGAATAACCAGCTGAGAGCACTTACCATTAGCAGGCCAAAGGAGTGTCTCAAGTGTGTACTTAAGGAAAAAAATCCCAGAAAGATTAAAAAAAGAGGAATGGTAAGCAAACAAAATAGTATATATGTGGGAAATAAACTTTATGTTGAAAATAATAATGCATGATATTAGAAAGTATTATATAATTAAAATGCTGAACCCAAATATGTAAGCTAGGAGGGAGTTATGTCTAAGCTTATTGTGTTTTGGAAGAGGGTGATTGATAATAGAATACCCCTACTAGCTTCTGTGAATTTAGGGCTTGTGATATACCAGTCATGTTCTGATTGCTATATGTATATTTACCCATCTTAGGGTGCACAATAACCCTATGGGGTTAGTGATTATTATTTGCATTTTATGGATGATAAAATTGACAACCTGAAGCCACAGAAGTGAGACAGGATTTGAAATCCAGATGATGTGACTTGAGTCCATGGTCCTAACCACCAGGTTTTCCTACTACTGATTAATTTGAAACTTTTATGAATGGTAACAATTTAAAGGTAAGCCACTAAAAGAAAAACTAGTGTACAGTTACTCATGCATTAGAGAACAAAAATGGAATAAGTGGGGAAAATTGTTAGCAATTCCACATAAGCTTAGAAAAATCAGGCCAGATAAAAAGCACAAAATACCATGGTATAATCAAATCAAAAGATTTCAGCAATACATAAATGTACACAGAAGTTTCTTATTAAAGGAGGTTGAGATGGAATTAAAAATAGAAAATCCAGCTATATTCTGTTTAGACAAAACATAGTCAGAACACAAGGATGCAAATAGTTTGACAGAATAAGGATAAAAAAAGATATGCCAGACAAATACTAACTGAAAGAAAGGTGAGCTAGCTGTCTTAATGTCAGGTAAAGTAGACTTGAAAGCAAAAAACACTTGGTTATAGAGATAGTCACTATATAGTAAGCAAAGATTCATCACACCAAGAAAGAGATAAAGAGCATTTTAAAATTATATGCCCATAAGAAAATAGTTTTAAATTGTATTTAAAATTGATAGAACTGCTTGGAGAAATTGACAAAGCTACTGTAAGGGTGGGAGATATCAGAAACTTCTGGGTGAAGCAGTTAGTAAGGAAATAGAAGGTTAACCACACAGTCAGAAACTTTCATTTAATGCACATACACCAGACTTTTAACTTCCAAACTAAGGACTATATTATTTTTCTCAGTCATTTACAAAAAGAAAACATTTACAAAAATTGACTAGGAAGCCATAAGTCACCTTCATCAACTTTAAAGAGCAGTATTATACTGACCATATCACATGCATTGCCCTATGGTAAAATTAGTCATCAGTTAAAAAATAAAGCCAATCCCCTCTCTGTCTTTTTATTTAAATTGTTTAAAATAACTCATGGATAAAAGAAATTAAAATGGAAATAAAAAATACTTAAAATTGAACAATAGTGAAAATAATATGTATCAAAATTGGGAGATTAAGTAAAAGTGGCACTTGGAAATGACTGTATAGTCTTAAGTGCTTGTAGAAGAGAAAAAAAAAGACAATATTAATGAGGTAAGTGTCTAACACAAGAAGTTAGGAAAAAGAATAATAAACTCAAAGAAAGTAGAAGGAAGAAAATAAAGAGCAGAAATTAATGAAACAGAAGGCAATATAGAGGATCAGTACTACCTAAAGTTAAATGAATGGACATAAACAGTTGGACAGTCCGGTCCAACTCTTCAGGACCCCATGAACTGTAGTCCATGAAATTCTCCAGGCCAGAATACTGGAGTGGGTACCCTTTCCCTTCTCCAGGGAATCTTCCCAACCTAGGGACTGAACCTAGGTCTCCTACATTGTAGGCAGATTCTTTGCAAGCTGAGCCACAAGGGAAGCCAAAGAATACTGGAGTGGGTAGTCTATTCCTTCTCCAGGGGATCTTCCTGACCCAGGAATTGAACTGGGGTCAAATGCATTGCCAAAGAATGCTCAAACGACTGCACAATTGCACTAATCTCACACGCTAGTAAACTAATGCTCAAAATTCTCCAAGCCAGGCTTCAGCAATATGTGAACTATGACCTTCCAGATCTTCAACTGGTTTTAAGAAAAGACAGAGGAACCAGAGATCAAATTGCCAATATCCACTGGATCATCGAAAAAGCAAGAGTGTTCCAGAAAAACCTCTATTTCTGCTTTATTGACTATGCCACAGCCTTTGACTGTGTGGATCACAATAAACTGTGGAAAATTCTGAAAGAGATGGGAATACCAGACCACCTGACCTGCCTCTTGAGAAACCTATATGCAGGTCAGGAAGCAACAGTTAGAACTAGACATGGAATAACAAACTGGTTGCAAATAGGACAAGGAGTACATCAAGGCTATATATTGTCACCCTGCTTATTTAACATATGCAGAGTACATCATGAGAAATGCTGGGCCGGAAGAAGCACAAGCTGGAATCAAGATTGCCGGAAGAAATATCAATAACCTCAGATATGCAGATGACACCACCCTTATGGCAGAAAGTGAAGAGGAACTAAAAAGCCTCTTGATGAAAGTGAAAGAGGAGAGTGAAAAAGTTGGCTTAAAGCTCAACATTCAGAAAACAAAGATCATGGCATCTGGTCCCATCACTTCATGGGAAATACATGGGGAAACAGTGGAAATAGTGTCAGACTTTCTTTTTTTGGGCTCCAAAATCACTGCAGATGGTGATTGCAGCCATGAAATTAAAAGACGCTTACTCTGTGGAAGGAAAGTTATGACCAACCTGGATAGCATATTCAAAAGCAGAGACATTACTTTTCCAACAAAGGTCCATCTAGTCAAGGCTATGGTTTTTCCAGTGGTCATGTATGGATGTGAGAGTTGGACTGTGATGAAAGCTGAGTGCTGAAGAATTGATGTTTTGGAACTGTGGTGTTGGAGAAGACTCTTGAGAGTCCCTTGGACTGAAAGGTGTTTCAACCAGTCCATCCTAAAGGAAACCAGTCCTGGGTGTTCATTGGAAGGACTGAGGCTGAGGCTGAAACTCCAATACTTTGGCCACTTGATGCGAACAGCTGACTCATTGGAAAAGACCCTGATGCTGGGAGGGGTTGGGGGCAGGAGAAGAAGGGGACGACAGAGAATGAGATGGCTGGATGGCATCACTGACTCGATGGATGTGAGTTTGGGTGAACTCCAGGAGTTGGTGATGGACAGGGAGGCCTGGTGTGCTGAGATTCATGGGGTCGCAAAGAGTCAGACACGACTGAGTGACTGAACTGAACTGAACTCCTGCATTGCAGGCAGATTCTTTACCAATTGAGCCATCAGGAAAGCTCAAAAGTTAAATGAATAAAATTGCCAAATTTCTGGTGACATTTCTCAACTAAATTTAAAATGTGAAGAGACCCATCACAAGGATACCAGTGTAGATATAGAAATACAGTCCAGATAAGAACAACTTTAATTTTTTTCTTCTATAAATTTAAACTTTATTTTTAAATTTACATAGATGACAATTATTTTTAGTATATATGAGTTTTGATAAATTTATAGAATATCTACTATCATAATCAAGTTATAGAACAGATCACTCTCCCTAAGTTTCTTTCTCTTGTGTGTTTTTCGATAACTACTCAGTCACCCAAAACTTCTGGCAATTGGTGATTCTGTTATTTTCAGTTGCTAAGTTGTGTCCGACTCTGCAACCCTGTGGACTGCAAAATGCCAGGCTTCCTTGTCTTTCCTTATCTCGCAGAGTTTGCTCAAAATCATGTCCATTGAGTCAGTGATGCCATCCAACCATCTCATCCTCTGTCGCCCCCTTCTCCTCCTGCCCTCAGTCTTTCCCAGCATCAGGGTCTTTTCCAGTGAGTTGGCTGTCTACATCAGGTGGCCAAAGTATTGGAGCTCCAGCTTCAGCATCAGTCCTTCCAATGAATATTCAGAGTTGATTTCCTTTAGGATTGATTTCCTTTAGGTGATTCTGATACCTGTCCCTAAAATTTTGTTTCTGCCAGAAAGTCATGTAAATGGAATTGTGCAGTATTTAACCCTTTGTGTTTGGTTTCTCTCATTCAACCTATTTGATAAATGTTCATTAGTCAGTTCAGTCGCTCAGTCATGTCAGACTCTTTGTGACCCCATGAATTGCAGCATTCCAGGCCTCCCTGTCCATCAACAACTCCTGGAGTTCACCCAAACTCACGTCCATCGAGTCAGTGATGCCATCCAGCCATCTCATCCTCTGTCGTCCCTTTCTCCTCCTGCCCCCAATCCCTCCCAGCATCAGAGTCTTTTCCAATGAATCAAATCTTCGCATGTGGTGGCCAAAGTACTGGAGTTTCAGCTTTAGCATCATTCTTTCCAATGAAATTCCAGGGCTGATGTCCTTCAGAATGGACTGGTTGGATCTCCTTACAGTCCAAGGGACTCTCAAGAGTCTTCTCCAACACCACAGTTCAAAAGCATGAATTCTTCTGCGCTCAGCTTTCTTCGTAGTCCAACTCTCACATCCATATATGTCCACTGGAAAAAAACATAGCCTTGACTAGATGGACCTTTGTTGGCAAAGTAATGTCTCTGCTTTTGAATATGCTATCTAGGTTGGTCATAACTTTTCTTCCAAGGAGTAAGTGTCTTTTAATTTCATGGCTGCAATCACCATCTGCAGTGATTTTGGAGCCCCAGAAAAGAAAGTCTGACATTGTGTCCACTGTTTCCCCATCTGTTTCCCATGAAATGATGGGACCAGATGCCATGATGTTCGTTTTCTGAACGTTGAGCTTTAAGCCAACTTTTTCATTCTCCACTTTCACTTTCATCAAGAGGCTCTTTAGCTCCTCTTCACTTTCTGCCATAAGGGTGGTGTCATCTGCATATCTGAGGTTACTGATATTTCTCCCGGCAGTCTTGATTCCAGCTTGTGCTTCTTCCAGCCCAGCATTTCTCATGATGTACTCTGCATATAAGTTAAATAAGCAGGGTGACAATATACAGCCTTGATGTACTCCTTGTCCTATTTGGAGCCAGTCTGTTGTTCCATGTCCAGTTCTAACTGTTGCTTCCTGACCTGCATACAGATTTCTCAAGACGTTCATAGGTGTCAGTAGTTTATTTTTTTGTCGTTAAGGAGTGTTCCCTTGTATGATTATACCACAGTTTGTACATTCTTAGTTGAATGCTTTAGTTTCAACCCATTCACTAGTTGAAAAATGTTTGAGAAGTTTCCTTTTTTTAACAATTATGCATAAAGCTGCTATAAATATTCCTGTACAGGTTTTTTTATGAACAGAAGTTTTTACTTCTCTTGGTAAGTCCTAGGAGTGAGATTGGCATATGGTAAATGCATTTCAAGCCTTATTTTTCAAAAAAGACATATTGTTTTCTAAAGTAGCTCTATCATTTTGCTTTCACACCAGGAATATCTGAGGATTCCATTTGTTTTGCTTCTTCACCAGCACTTGCAATTTGCAGTTTTTTAAAAAATGTTCAGCAGTCTAATAAGTATATATTGGTGTATACTTGTTGTTTTAATTTGCGTTTCCCAGAATATGATGTTAGGTCTATATAGTTATCTTTTGTTTCTGAATGTAAACTAAAAAGGGCACCTCAGAAAAAAGTAGCAGATTTCACAATGGCTTAAAACCTGTGCTGACTACCTACTTTGCTAGGTATGAGATCCATGATTCAGATACAATGTATAGCTAAAATAATCTCAGACGATCTGCATTATTGATGTACATTCCACAAATTATACAAAACTGAAATGTTTTCTCTGAAAGGTACTGAAAACTGTAAGTAGTGCAATGTATGTCCCAAATATAATTAATGGAATATGGATGTAAGTCAGGTTAAGATGTTTTGTAATTTTTAAAAAATACATTGTGTGCTCTGACTTTTTATTTGAACTAAAGTGAAATGATATAGTGATTTGACTTTTTAACTGAAGTTGAATGGCACTTACCTTAATTCTGTCCACTTGCAGAGTCAAATCATACCTAGAATATGTTTAATTTTACTTACACAAGCCATTTCCATTTCAGTTGCCTTATTCTGTCTATTGCATTGTTCTTCCCAAGTCTAACCTCTTATGTTGAAATTATTCTAACACTGAACCTGTGATGTAAAAATGTATGATGTGCTACAAATTCTATTCATAATAAACTAAGTTATAGCCTATTGTAACCTATAAAACATTTCTTGTAAATCATCTAATTTATTTTTTCATTTATGTATAGTTTATGTAAATTTTAAAAATATTTGTTGTGATCTGTTCTATAAACATTCCCTTTTTCTTTTCCTTAAGTCTTGTCTGCATGAAGGAAACTTGGGTTTTGCTTGTTGTATTAATTGGCCATTAAGCTAACTTAAGTACTCTACCTTCTTTTCAGTAGTTTAACTTTTTTTAGTTTTGTTCATATTCTAAATAAACATTAAAATCATGCTTTTTATTTCATACTTTGCAAATAAATTCTCTAAGTTATTTACCATGTTAAAAAAAAATAATAATTAGCGTTTCCCTACTTGGAAGGAAAGTTACGACCTACCTAGATAGCATATTCAAAAGCAGAGACATTACTTTGCCAACAAAGGTCCATCTATTCAAGGCTGTGGTTTTTTCCAGTGGTCATGTATGGGTGTGAGAATTGGACTGTGAAGAAAGCTGAAGGCCGAAACTGATGCTTTTGAACTGTGGTGTTGGAGAAGACTCTTGAGAGTCCCTTGGACTGCAAGGAGATCCGACCAGTCCATTCTGAAGGAGATCAGTCCTGGGTGTTCTTTGGAAGGACTGATGCTAAAGCTGAAACTCCAGTACTTTGGCCACCTCATGCGACCAGTTGACTCATTGGAAAGGACTCTGTAGCTGGGAGGGATTGAGGGTAGGAAGAGCAGGGGATGATAGAGGATGAGATGGCTGGATGGCATCACCAACTCGATGGACATGGGTTTGAGTGAACTCTGGGAGTTGGTAATGGACAGGGAGGCCTGGAGTGCTGTGATTCATGGGGTTGAAAGGAGTTGAACACAACTGAGCAACTGAACTGAACTGAACTGAATGACTAATGATGTTGAACATACTTTCATCAGCTTATTTACCATCTATTAACATATGTCTTCTTGATGAAGTTTCTGATTATTTTTTGTTGTTGGCTCATTTTCTAATTGGGTGGTTTATTTTCTTCATTTGAATTTTCAGAGTTCTTAATATTATATATTCTGGATATCCTTGTTTGTGATGTATTATCCTTCTTTTATATTGCACAATTTCATTTTCTAATACTCTGTTGAGAATTTTTCTGTCCATGATAACAAGAGGTATCCATCTCTGGTTTTGTTGTTATGTTTGGTTTTAGCATCAGAGCAGTACTGGCTTCTTAGTATGATCTGGGAAGTATTTCATTATCTTGTGTTTTCTGGGAGAGTTACTGTAGAGTTGATATTGTGTTCTTCCTTAAATGTCTCATAGAATTCACCAGTAAAGGCAGCTTTATCTAAAGTCTGCCTCTCTTCATAACTTCCTCTCTGTCTTTGCAATGATTTTTGTTAAAAATTAATATATTTTTAATGTATGACATCATGCATATTTAAAGTGTGGAGTGTGTTATCTTGATACATTTATAAATTTTTATTCTTTAATTTCTGAAGGAACCTCCATATTATTTTCCATAGTGGTTGTACCAATTTAAAATTTTACCAACAATATGTAAGAGTTCCCTTTTCTCCACGTTCTCACTGACACTTGTTTTTGATATCTTGTATTCTTGATGATAGCTGTTCTAATAAGCGTGAGGTGATATCTAATTGTGGTTTTGATTTGCATTTCTCTGATGATTAGTGATATTGGGTATCTTTTCATGTATATGCTGGTCTTTTGGGTGTTTTCTTTGGAAAAAATGTCTATTCAGTGTGTCTGCCTGTTAAAAAATCTGATTGTTTTCTTGTTATTGAGTTGTATGAATTTAAAATACTTTAGATGTTAATCCCTTATCCAGTACATGGTTTGTAAAATTTTTTTCCCATTCTGTGGGTTTCCTTTTCACTTTGATGACTGTTTCTTTTGCTGCCTGGAAGCTTCTAAGCTTGGTTTGGTTCTGTTTATTGAGTTTTGGCTTTTCTTGTGTGTTTGGTGTTATATCTAGAATATCATTGCTAAGAGCAGTGTTGAGGAGTTCTTCGTTAAGCTGACTGCTGGGACTTTTATGGTATTGGGGCTTAGTTTTAAGGATTCATCTATTTAGAGTTAATTTTTGTAAGAAATTGGGGTCCCATTTCATTATTGTGCATGTACTTATCTAGCTTTTCCAACACCATTTGTTGAAGAGTGGTTTTCTTTTGGAAGACTTATCTAAAATTGAATTTCTTTAGTAGATATAGCATTCTTCATTTCTTCATTCTTTATTTCTTCTTGAATGGTTTGTGTCTCTTGTCTAAGCTGTCCGCTCTTGCTTCCCCCTAGTTTTAGTGGATTTTGATTAGTGCCTTCTCCCCATATTGGAAGGCATTTGTTACATAGGGGGGAAAATTAGAGATCTGAGTGGGCGCTTGTGTGTTCTTTTTTTTTTTTTGAAGTGGCTGTTGTTACCTTCCTCCATGCCTACATCACGAAGAATGCTTTCTCAAGACTCTCACTAATCATTTTTTAAATAAGCAGTAGGTCAGGGCAGTGGAGAAGAACCTGAAATTCTCTGGCTTCCTCTTGTGTGTATGTTTCCCGAAGACTTTCACTTCTGTGCTAGTCCACGTTTACCGATTTATTAGATATCTTGACTGAATTCTTACTTGCCTCTGATAATGTGTGTGCCGACTAAGCGAGTGCTCACATTGCTGTTTCTTCCTGCGGGCACCTGTTTTCCCCTAGGTTTTAGATTAGAGTCTGCTGCCTTACCACTTCAGCTTTCTAATGAGTTGACAAAAAGTTGAGAGTTTTCAAATTATCCAGAGTTTTCTCGGTTATTTTTATTGTGTTAAGGTGGGAACAATGTTCTTTCCAATGTTTTGTGTCTCAAAATCTGGCAGTATCCATCCATTATGTTTTAATGAGAAAATATGAAAATACGGAGTTTGTTGATATATATTCATGGACTATATTCACAAATTACCAAGGCCTGTGTTTAGATAGATCACGTATAAAACCCATTATAACATGCTTTGTGCATTCTTATATTTACCTTTTCACCATTGATAAAAGTTGGCATGATAATATAATAATGGCTAAAATATACATCAGCTCGGTTCATTTCAGTCGCTCAGTCATGTTCGAGTTTTTGTGACTCCATGAACCGCAGCACACCAGGCCTCCTTATCCATCACCAACTCCCAGAGTCCACCCAAACCCATGTCCACTGAGCCGGTGATGCCATCCAACCATCTCATCCTCTGTTGTCCCCTTTTCCTCCTGCCCTCAATCTTTCCCAGTGTCAGGGTCTTTTCAAATGAGTCAGTTCTTCGCATCAGGTGGCCAAAGTATTGGAGTTTCAGCTTCAACATCAGTCCTACCAATGGACACCCAGGACTGATCTCCTTTAGGATGGACTGGTTGGATCTCCTTGCAGTCCAAGGGATTCTCAAGAGTCTTCTCCAACACCACAGTTCAAAAGCATCAATTCTTTGGCACTCAGCTTTCTTTACAGTCCAACTCTCACATCCATACATGACCACTAGAAAAACCATAGCCTTGACTAGATGGACCTTTGTTGACTTAGTAATGTCTCTGCTTTTCAATATGCTGTCTAGGTTGGTCATAACTTTCCTTCCAAGGAGTAAGTGTCTTTTCATTTCATGGCTGTAGTCACCATCTGCAGTGATTTTGGAGCCCAGAAAAATAAAGTCAGCTACTATTTCTACTGTTTCCACATCTATTCGCCATGAAGTGATGGGACCGGATGCCATGATCTTAGTCTTCTGAATGTTGAGCTTTAAGCCAACTTTTTCACTCTCCTCTTTCACTTTCATCAAGAGGCTTTTTAGTTCCTCTTCACTTTCTGCCATAAGGATGGTGTCATCTGCATATCTGAGGTTATTGATATTTCTCCTGGCAATCTTGATTCCAGCTCGTGCTTCTTCCAGCCCAGCATTTCTCATGATGTACTCTGCATAGAAGTTAAATAAGCAGGGTGACAATATACAGCCTTGATGTACTCCTTTTCCTATTTGGAGCCAGTCTGTTGCTCCATGTCCAGTTCTAACTGTTGCTTCCTGCATACAGGTTTCTCAAGAGGCAGGTCAGGTGGTCTGGTATTGCCATCTCTTTCAGAATTTTCCACAGTTTATTGTGATTCACATGGTCAAAGGCTTTGGCATAGTCAATAAAGCAGACATAGATGTTTTTTCTGGAACTCTCTTGCTTTTTTGATGATCCATTGGATGTTGGCAATTTGATCTCTGGTTGCTCTGGCAACCCACTTCAGTATTCTTGCCTAGAGAATCCCATGGACGGAGAGGCTTGGTCCATGGTATTGCAAACAGTCCATGGGTTGCAAACAGTTGGACATGACTGAGCGATTTCACTTTCTTTCACTTTGACTTTCCTCTGCCTTTTCTAAAACCAGCTTGAACATCTGGAAGTTCACGATTCACATATTGCTGAAATACATACATGGTGTATACTATATGCCAAACACTATTTTAATCATGTTCCACATATTTATTTACTTAATCTTCACAACAGCTTTTATTTTGCTGATAAATTGAGGCACAGTGAAATTAAGTTACTTGCTTAAGGTAGCATGCCTTTTTAGTAGTAAATTTGGGGTTTGTACCTATGTTTTCAATCATTAAGCTCTATTGCTTCTCAAGAAGAAAGTATAAAATTATGGATGACAAATCAGGGTAATTTAGAATTTTTAAGAGCATTTAGTCCTGCTCTTTCATTTTACAAATGAAATCATAAACAGATGAATTAAAGAACTTATCAAGGGCTAGACACATGGTTTGTGGCTGATTTAATATAGAGTCAGGATCTTCCATTTCTCATCCTATTTTTATTTAATAACATCTAAATACAAATGGCAATACAGTTCCAGTGTTCCTGGAACTTATTTAAATATACCGATTTGATTTCCTTTCAATTTATTTTATTGGGAAGAAATGCAGTCATTTGATTTTCTTTTATTTTGCTGGGAGGAAATGTACTCAAATACAGAAACTTAACCCTTCTAGATTTTCTAGACTTACAGATTGATTTTTTTAGTTATTTTTCATTTAGACTCAAGTTTATTTATAGGTTCAGCTCAAAAGATGGAGGTGAAGGTAATTTTCAGATTGTCTTTTAATTATATCACATCCACTTATATGTGCCAAGAACAGAACACATACAAAGTTAAAATAGCCATCTTGTTCAGAGAGGAAAAAATAAGTACTCATAGATGGGTGTCTTCTGTCGAAAGTTCTTTCCCTCTCGATGTTTGTTAACTAATATATTTGATGCATAGAAGCCATTTATTCCACTCAGGCTTTTTTCATAGTAACTAACTCTTATTAGTCTTCTGAATGAATGAATCTTAGTATTTTTGAGCTTCTGTTTTCTCACCTTCACCTCATGGTACATGAGGATCAAATTAGACACCTGTGTTTATTCACCCATAAGCACTTAGTGAACTTCTGTTATATGCAAGATACAGTGATGGGCACTGGGGCCACAAAGCTTTATAGGACATAGCTGCTGCTTCCTAGTGAGTTTATGTTCCAATCTGGCGACTGACTTACAAATAATTATGGAATGAAACCAGATATATGAGTTTAATATAGAAAAGTCATGTATGAGAGTCAAAAGATTCACAAGGGTTGAATTTAAAATGTGAATAAAAGTCCACCAACCAGATGAGGAGAGAGCGTTCCAGGCAAAGGGAAGAACAATTAAGTGTTTCTTTTTTTAAAAAAACTGTATTATTTATTTATTTTTGGTTTACTGAGTCATTTGCAGCAAGTGGAGGGCTCTTCTCTAGTTGTGCTGTGTGAGTTTCTCACTTGTGGAGCACAGGTTCTAGGGTGCGCAGCCTTATAGTTGTGACATGTGGGCTCAGTAGTTGTGACTCCCAGGCTCTAGAGCACAGGCTCAGTAGTTGTGGCGCATGGGGTTGGTTGCTCTGCACCATGTGGGATCCTCTCCACCCAGGGATCAAATCTGTGTCTCCTGCATTGGCAGGTGGATCCTTTGCCGCCAAGCCATCAGGGAAGCTCTAAATGTTTTCTAACTTGCATCAGGAAAAGGTACAGGCCCACAAATGTCATTATTTTAAAGAGCTATATATCAAAGAATTAGGAAAATTGTAATTTGAATTTTGAAAACCATCCTTTTATGGTGTTTATAGTAAGCTTAGAGAAATGCTAGTTTTAAATTCATGAATAGGATATGGAGATGAAATGACAAATCAAGACTGTAATTAATTACAAGAAATTGGATCCTCTAAGTCTTCATCATCATAAGCCATGTTAATTAACATTTCATTAATTACCCTGACAATGAAATAATCACACAACTAGTGACCCTGTGAGCTCATAAAACATAGCAAACACAAGGTACATTCTTAGAATGTGAAGGTTAAGTAATTGAATTTTGGGATTGGCTGGCATTAAGGTCGAAACCCACACAATGCAGAAAAGAGCAAGAAATAGAAAACCTAACTCAGATTCAGTATGGCTCTTTTTATCCAATATGTCAAAGACATTTCATAGCATTGACTTCTAGAGAATATCCCATATACTACCTCTCAGATTTTCTAACATAACTGAATTCCTATTACTATTGTCCTCTTGAATAATGTAATTTGTCATACTCTGGGCAAATTTTGTCTTCAGAGGTTAGAATTTAAGAAGAAAAGTACAAGGCAAGATAGTTACTAATGTATATAGTCCAGTTTTTAAAGATTTAGTAACAGTCTACAAAATCCATTGGTAAAGCTTAAAAGCAAAAGAGGATAATTCATATGATGATAAAACCTTAAATTGTCAGTGCAGGGAAAAAGAAAACGTGATTTCAAAAGAAAAGGGAAAGACAGTAGAAAGCTTTCAAGGGAGAAATAGATCAATAGATAAAATGATAGAAAAATTTTTTTTTGTCTATAGTAACAGAAATATGCTAGATAATCAACTGGCAATGTCTTCGTAGCAGAGAGGTGTTCATTTGTATAAGGCAAGGCAATTCATGGAGTATTTTTTTCTATTTGTCTTACTATGTATGTCTTTCACTTTGAACCTAAGTAGGATAATTTTTATTTAGTTCTTCAATATAACTATTATACAAATAAAATTTCCTTTTGAAATGTTTAAATAAAGCTCAGTCTTAAGTGAACAAAAATACTACATTTCTTTGGTTCTTTAGGGGCACCAAAGTACTGCATATTACAGATAAAATTCTACTGTAATAAAAATTTAACCAAAATATGTGAAAACTTAACAGATTATGTCATAATTAGCAAAAATAAAAATGTTTGCAATACTAACACCATCACACAGTTATCTCACTATTTGTGCATTGTCTTCTCCATGTGGCCATGTCTTTAATATAATTGCAGTCATAATATGTATCATTATAATTTTTGTATTGTGAATTGCCACCTCTCTCACTTTGTGTAAAGAAAGTTCAAGTTAGCTTACGAATATATGCACAGCAGAACAAGAAAACATTAAATATAAAACAGTAGGCAAGGAAAAATTCAGGAGAAATACAGAGAAGGGTGGGAGAAATAAGAAATGTGCGAAGTAGTGTACAAAACATATGCCATTAGATTTAAAGTTTAGGCCACAAATTTATCTTTGAGCAGCCTCTCTAACATAGAGAGGGAAGTGGGACCAATTCCTGATTTATAGTGAACTGAAGGCCAGGCTGCGATGGTGCAGGAGTGGCGGAGTGGGAACTTCCAGAGGTTGAAGCTGGTTTTAGAAAAGGCAGAGGAACCAGAGATCAAATTTCCAACATCTGATGGATCATCAAAAAAGCAAGAGAGTTCCAGAAAAACATCTATGTCTGTTTTATTGACTATGCCAAAGCCTTTGACTGTGTAGATCACAATAAACTGTGGAAAATTCTGAAAGAGATGGGAATACCAGACCACCTGAACTGCCTCTTGAGAAACCTATATGCAGGTCAGGAAGCAACAGTTGGAACTGGACAGACTGGTTCCAAGTAGGAAAAGGAGTACATCAAGGCTGTATATTGTCACCCTGCTTATTTAACTTATATGCAGAGTACATATTGAGAAATGTTGGGCTGGAAGAAGCACAAGCTGGAATCAAGATTGCTGGGAGAAATATCAATAACCTCAGATATGCAGATGACACCACCCTATGGCAGAAAGTGAAGAGGAACTAAAAAGCCTCTCGATGAAAGTGAAAGAGAAGAGCGAAAAAGTTGGCTTAAGGCTCAACATTCAGAAAACGAAGATCATGGCATCCCGTCTCATCACTTCATGGGAAATAGATGGGGAAACAGTGGAGACAGTGTCAGACTTTATTTTTCTGGGCTCCAAAATCACTGCAGATGGTGACTGCAGCCGTGAAATAAAAAGACACTTATTCCTTGGAAGGAAAGTTATGACCAACCTAGATAGCATATTCAAAAGCAGAGACGTTACTTTGCCAACAAAGGTCCGTCCAATCAAGGCTATGGTTCTTCCAGTGGTCATGTATGGATGTGAGAGTTGGACTGTGAAGAAAGCTGAGTGCCAAAGAATTGATGCTTTTGAACTGTGGTGTTGGAGAAGACTCTTGAGAGTCCCTTGGACTGCAAGGAGATCCAACCAGTCCATTCTAAAAGAGATCAGTCCTGGATTTTCATTGGATGGACTGATGCTAAAGGTGAAACTCCAATACTTCGGCCACCTCGTGCAAAAAGTTGACTCATTGGAAAAGACCCTGATGCTGGGAGGGATCGGGGGCAGGAGGAGAAGGGGACGACAGAAGATGAGATGGCTGGATGGCATCACTGACTCGATGGACATGAGTTTGGGTAAACTCCAGGAGTTGGTGATAGACAGGGAGGCCTGGCGTGCTGTGATTCATGGGGTCGCAGAGTCAACACGACTGAGCGACTGAACTGAACTGAACTGAGTGAACTGAAGATTTAAAAAGACACACTGTTTAGGAGAAGTAAGACGTATTCTTAATCCTGAAGCCATATAGAAATATTTTTGTCATAAAGATGATACAGTGACTTAAGTATCACTCTGGTATCAGATATGCAACTCATGTTGCACGGGGCTTTTTATAATAATACATTTTAGAGTTGGGAAATACTATAGAACCAAAGTTAACATACAATAAGGCATTTTAAGGAGCCATTTGAATTAATGATTCTGTTTGCTTTAAGAATTTAGAAAGTCTGTGTGGAATAACCTGGTTGTTGCTTTTTTCTTAAAAAATCTTTCAAGGTTACTTTGAATGGACATTTTCTTTTGTTTTCTTTTGGATAATCTCTCCCATGATAAGCCTACAATTTAAAGCATTTCCTTGACTTATGATCTAGTTATGCTTTTCAATGTAACCTTCCTACATTTCCTTTTCATGGCTAGTTTATTCAGTTCAGTCATTCAGTTGTGTCCGACTGTTTGCGACCCTATGAATCGCAGCACGCCAGGTCTGCCTGTCCATCACCATCTCCCGGAGTTCACTCAGACTCACGTTCATCGAGTCCGTGATGCCATCCAGCCATCTCATCCTCTGTCGTTCCCTTCTCCTCCTGCCCCCAATCCCTCCCAGCATCAGAGTCTTGTCCAATGAGTCAATTCTTCGCATGAGGTGGCCAAAGTACTGGAGCTTCAGCTTCAGCATCATTCCTTCCAAAGAAATCTCAGGGCTGATCTCCTTCAGAATGGACTGGTTGGATCTCCTTGCAGTCCAAGGGACTCTCAAGAGTCTTCTCCAATATCACACTTCAAAAGCATCAATTCTTCGGTGCTCAGCTTTCTTCACAGTCCAACTCTCACATCCATACATGACCACAGGAAAAACCATAGCCTTGACTAGATGGACCTTAGTCGGCAAAGTAATATCTCTACTTTTGAATATACTATCTAGGTTGGTCATAACTTTTCTTCCAAGGAGTAAGCAACTTTTTATTTCATGGCTGCAGTCACCATCTGCAGTGATTTTGGAGCCCAAAAAATAAAGTCTGACACTGTTTCCACTGTTTCCCCATCTATTTCCCATGAAGTGATGGGACGGGATGCCATGATCTTCGTTTTCTGAATGTTGAGCTTTAACCCAACTTTTTCACTGTCCTCTTTCACTTTCATCAAGAGGCTTTTTAGTTCCTCTTCACTTTCTGCCATAAGGGTGGTGTCATCTGCATATCTGAGGTTATTGATATTTCTTCCGGCAATCTTGATTCCAGCTTGTGTTTCTTCCAGTCCAGCGTTTCTCAATATGTACTCTGCATATAAGTTAAATAAGCAGGGTGACAATATACAGCCTTGACGTATTCGTTTTCCTATTTGGAACCAGTCTGTTGTTTCATGTCCAGTTCTAACTGTTGCTTCTTGACCTGCATACAGATTTCTCAAGAGGCAGATTAGGTGGTCTGGTATTCCCATCTCTTTCAGAATTTTCCACAGTTTATTGTGATCCACACAGTCAAAGGCTTTGGCATAGTCAATAAAGCAGAAATAGATGTTTTTCTGGAACTCTCTTGCTTTTTCCATGATCCAGAGGATGTTGGCAATTTGATCTCTGGTTCCTCTGCCTTTTCTAAAACCAGCTTGAACATCAGGGAGTTCACAGTTCACGTATTGCTGAAGCCTGGCTTGTAGAATTTTGAGCATTACTTTACTAGCATGTGAGATGAGTGCAATTGTGCGGTAGTTTGAGCATTCTTTGGCATTGCCTTTCTTTGGGATTGGAATGAAAACTGACCTTTTCCAGTCCTGTGGCCACTGCTGAGTTTTCCAAATTTGCTGGCATATTGAGTGCAGCACTTTCACAGCATCATCTTTCCGGATTTGAAACAGCTCAACTGGAATTCCATCACCTCCACTAGCTTTGTTCGTAGTGATGGTTTCTAAGGCTCACTTGACTTCACATTCCAAGATGTCTGGTTCTAGATTAGTGATCACATCATCATGATTATCTGGGTCATGAAGATCTTTTTTGTACAGTTCTTCCATGTATTCTTGCCACCTCTTCTTAATATCTTCTGCTTCTGTTCGGTCCAGACCATTTCTGTCCTTTATCGAGCCTATTTTTGCATGAAATGTTCCCTTGGTATCTCTAATTTTCTTGAAGAGATCTCTAGTCTTTCCCATTCTGTTGTTTTCCTCTATTTCTTTGCATTGATCGCTGAAGAAGGCTTTCTTATCTCTTCTTGCTATTCGTTGGAACTCTGCATTCAGATGCTTATATCTTTCCTTTTTTCCTTTGCTTTTCGCCTCTCTTCTTTTCACAGCTATTTGTAAGGCCTCCCCAGACAGCCATTTTGCTTTTTTGCATTTCTTTTCCATGGGGATGGTCTTCATCCCTGTCTCCTGTACAACGTCACGAACCTCAGTCCATAGTTCATCAGGCACTCTATCTATCAGATCTAGGCCCTAAAATCTATTTCTCACTTCCACTGTATAATCATAAGGGATTTGATTTAGGTCATACCTGAGTGGTCTCGCGGTTTTCCCTACTTTCTTCAATTTGAGTCTGAATTTGGATAATAAGGAGTTCATGATCTGAGCCACAGTCAGCTCCTGGTCTTGTTTTTGTTGACTGTATAGAGCTTCTCCATCTTTGGCTGCAAAGAATATAATCAGTCTGATTTTGGTATTGACCATCTGGTGATGTCCATGTGTAGAGTCTTCTCTTGTGATATTGGAAGAGGGTGTTTGCTGTGACCAGTGCATTTTCTTGGCAAAGCTCTGTTAGTCTTTGCCCTGCTTCATTCCGCATTCCAAGGCCAAATTTGCCTGTTACTCCAGGGGTTTCTTGACTTCCTACTTTTGCATTCCAGTCCCCTATAATGAAAAGGACATCTTTTTTGGGTGCTAGTTCTAAAAGGTCTTGTAGGTCTTCATAAAACCGTGCAACTTCAGCGTCTTCAGCGTTACTGGTTGGGGCATAGACTTGGATAACTGTGATATTGAATGGTTTGCCTTGGAGATGAACAGAGATCATTCTGTCGTTTTTGAGACTGCATCCAAGTACTGCATTTTGGACTCTTGTTGACCATGATGGCTACTCCATTTCTTCTGAGGGATTCTTGCCTGCAGTAGTAGATATAATGGTCATCTGAGTTAAATTCACCCATTCCAGTCCATTTTAGTTCGCTGATTCCTAGAATGTCGATGTTCACCCTTGCCATCTCTTGTTCGACCGCTTCCAATTTGCCTTGATTAATGGACCTGACATTCCAGGTTCCTATGCAGCATTTCTCTTTACAGCATCGGATCTTGCTTCTAATACCAGTCACATCCACAACTGGGTATTGTTTTTGCTTTGGCTCCATCCCTTCATTCTTTCTGGAGTTATTTCTCCATTGATCTCCAGTAGCATATTGGGCACCTAATGACCTGGGGAGTTCCTCTTTTGGTATCCTATCATTTTGCCTTTTCATACTGTTCATGGGGTTCTCAAAGCAAGAATACTGAAGTGGCTTGCCATTCCCTTCTCCAGTGGACCACATTCTGGCTAGTTTGTTAGCACTATATAACAGCACCATTGAATGAGGGAGGAAAAGATTCAATAATGAGAAATAGAGTGAGTTCAATATAATGACCTAGAAAATGAGAACAGAATTTGAGGCCAGTAAATGAAATAATGGATTCGCAAGATGTTAACTTAATGTATACAAATTTGAGCCAAATTGTACAGAGTTGTTTTTCTCCCTCTCCCTATACATACATGCATGCTCATACAAATACACGTATGTATGGCAAGAGGAAGAAATTTATTTTCTGTACAAAATTCAGTATTTTCCTGGTTATACTGATCTATTTTCTCCAAAAATGACTGTCTTTTGCTATGTAAGACACTTCTCTGTCTAGAATTATGTGTTCATTAAGAAAGTAAACAATGATGAATGATGAAAAATAACAAAAGAGTTTTAAGGAGAAATCAGTCACAGTGAGTTGTATGTGATTTTCCCATTAGGAAATGTTTGAGAAATATGATAAATTTGAAAGACAGTATGCAAAAGTTGTCTTTTGCTATTGGTGGAAAAGAATGTCTTTTACCATTTCTGACTAAGGATATAAGCTCACTTATTTGTAAATGACCCTTTGAGATTCAGCTATGAAAGATGCATCCTTCGTACACTACAGCTTCATGAGTGTTCTTTTTCTAATAGAGAACCATGGGATTTGCTCAGCTATTCATTCTCTACTTTTATCTCTTTTTTAATGAAGAAAAATCTATGTTGTAACATGCGCTTCTGTATGAAGTCAGGGAAGAGATCTGACCATGAAACTGAGCCTCCCACTTCAAGTAGTATGTATAATCTTCCAAGGATGAGTAAATTTATTTTTACTTTTTTATTGGCGAGTAAATTTTAAATAAAGGGGGATAATCCTCAGAATGTCTTAGTGCTTGTTTAGAAGTCACAATAAGACACTGTATATCCAGCACAGTAGCTAGTAACTACTAGTCTCTCAGAAAGTTGGTAGCCGTATTATTATTGCCACTGGTATAATTTTTTTAATGCAGATTGGCAAGAATAGTGACCAGATTTCTTGCAAGGTCCCTGTAGGCACCATGCTTCTCTAGATAAGTGTTTAGGTTTAGAGGGAGAATATTAGACATAATTTCTTCATAGTATAATTTCTTCTTGCTTCTATGGATCATCTGGTTTCCTTGGTTCTGGTTTGGGGATTAAAATTTTTCTTTAAACTTATACCTTCTCATATTTTAAATATGTAGGTTTACTAACAGATCAATTAATTTTCTTTTATCCTGTCTTCTTTGTGTTGACTACGTTCATATTGCTGTTGTGTGATCAATCAGCTAATGAAAAATGAATGGAATTCTGGTTATATGAACCAAGGGAAGGATAGCTGACTGTAAGTAAGCAAACAAAACATCTTTAGTGGGAGGACTGTGGGAGAAACTTTGTGAATTATTAGACTTTAACGAAATTTTTAATCAATATTAAAATCGTGTTTTAATCTTAATACTCTCATAATTAAAAACGGAGTGGAAATCCCTCTTTCAAGCAGCTTAGTTTGCTCAGCAAGATAATCTCAGTTAATGTTCTTGCTGAATTTTCTGAGCTGTGCTTGTGAGTCACTGGGCTAGCTTTGAGGATGGTGAGTCATTTCAGATTTTCTGGAATAAGGCTACCTGACTATCATTGCTTTATCTTTGGTTTGCAATGAGTTGAGAAAGTGCCCCATCACAGGTGACAGAGGAGATAAGAAGAGGAATATGGAAAGAAAAGCCAGCCCCTGTGATTTGGGTATAATCTCATCTATCAGCTAAAGGACCAGTGATTTGTGTATTAAAAGAGAGTCTAACCCAGCAGGTTATCTAATATGGCCAAGAATTTTCCTCTTCGCATCCTAACTAGGAACATGGAAGCAAAATTTTCCATAGGCAACAGCATTCTCCCTGCCTTTTGATTTTAATTTATTTTTTCAAATTAATTTTCCTTGGAGTAGAGTTGATCTACAGTGTTGTTAGTTTCCACTGGACAGCAAAATGAATCAGTTGTACATATATATATATATATATATATATATATATATATCCCCTCCTTTTTTAGACTTCCATCCCATTCAGGTCACTGCAGGAGCAAAGTGAGATTGCATAAGACCAAATACATGAAGAGGAAATAGGTAATTACCTGAAAAAGATGCAGTCCCTGCCTTTTTAAAACATAAGTTTGCACTGGAGCAAGATGCCCTATCTGAGAGTCATAGGATGTCTAGCTTGTCAGGTGAACGTCTAGATGTATAAAATGCGTAGAAGTTGAAAGTAAAAATTAGAAGACATTAACTTCTGATAAAATTATAACCTCTCTTGATTTAATACTTTAAAAAGAGGGTATAGACATTGACTGCTTTGTCAGTATTTCATTTGGAGATTTTTTTTTTTACTATCTCTTTTTCAGTCTACTTCTTTCCCATCTTCCCCATGTCAGTACCTCCCCAAGTCACCCACCTGTAGTCAAAATCCTAAGAATCATGCCCAACTCTTGCTTCTGATTACCTTAATCAGTTCTTTTATCAGCTTCTCTGTCTTCAAAATACATCCTAAATCTGTGCACTTTTCATTATTTTCACTGTTAAGTCCATAGTCCAAACCTTGTGATATATAATGTAGGTCTTCTCTAGTGGTTTCCTGACTGACAGACCTACTTACTCTCTTGCCCTTTCTAAAGTCTATTCACCCAGCAGCCAATAATTCATTTAAAAAACAAAACAGCTCTTCTCTTTCAGCTTAAAATCTCCCAATGGTTTTGCTTTCCTTCCCTTTGCCGTTCAGCCTTCAAATAAAACCTGGGAACACTCTTCACGATCTTACTGTACCCATGAGCCTGACCTTGCTTGGTTCCTTCCAGATTGAGGTGCTTGCTTTACCAAGCAAACTCATCTTCTTTGTAATATACTCTTTTCAAAGCTCTGCTCTTTTGGTCTCTGCTCCAATATCAGAAGAGCCCTCCGTGACCCTGTTTTGAAGAATAACAGATTTTTTAAGTTCAGTGATGTTAGAAGCAGAGTCTGTAATAGGGATTCTTGAGAAAGTCATTTGTTGACGGAATACCCTCAGGAGAGAGGGAATGAGAGCAATATTATAGGGCAGGGGAAAAGCTAAACAAACATGATGGGGACTTGCTTTAGTTTGGTTGCATTGGGAGTATTGGAGCACAAATCTTATCGAAGCCTCAGTCCCAGCTGGAGGCAAAGCGGCTGGCCAGTAGTCGAACTTGTCAGTCAGTCATTGGCTGCTCCTGGGATGATGGTGTTGGGATGCTGCTGCCTGGATGAGGCAACTCCCATTCAGTGGAGGGCAGTTCTCCAGGGAAGGAGGAATCCATGAACCCTTAGCAGCCAGAACTGACTGAAGCTGAGGATGGGTACATCCCCTGCTGAGAGGGGATCTGAGTGAGTCACCAACAGCATGCCCTCTGGGTAACCTCCCCAATTATGTACCCTGCTTAACTTTCGTATTATCTAAGTATGTGTGTGTGTCTGCTGTCTATCAACCTTTTTTTTTTTTTTAAAGAATTAAAATGAAAGGTTCATGAGGAAAGGGATTTTGTCTTACTGCTGTATTTCTAGCACCGAAATAAGTACTCAATTCATCGTTGTTGTTTAGTCACTAAGTTGTGTCAGACTCTTTTGAACCTGTGGACTGTAGCCCACCAGGCTCCTCTGTCCATGGGATTTCCCAGGCAAGGATACTGGAGTGGGTTGCCATTTCCTCCTCCAGAGGATCTTTCTGACCCAGAGATTGAGCCCGTGTCTACTGCTTGGCAGGCAGATTCTTTACCACTGAGCCACCAGGGAAGCCCACCCAGTACATTAGAAATACAAAATAAAATAATCATGATGAACATGTATTGTACAGCATGCTAGGTATTAATTTAATTATCATAACAATCTTGTAAGAAATTTACTATTACTGTCTCCATTTTACAGGTGAGGAAGGTGACACAGAGACAGAGTAACTTGCTCACAGTTACATATTTAGGAAGTGCTGCATTTAGGAGTCAACTCCATGCTGTCTATTTTCTATAAATATTTGTTGAGTATTAAAACAATTGAATTCAAGTCATCGAACATTTTCTAGGTAGTTTCTCTCTTTCTACCTGAGCACACACTCAGATAGCAAAAGGCTGGCACTTGACCCACTCTGCTCATTGCTTATGGCCTGTGTTTTAATTAACTCTTTGTGACTCGACTTGCTTATTGTATGTTGTACTCCATAGCATAAGAACTTTGCCAGACGTTAAAGAATGGGATTCTACTTCTAGATCTGACATTGCTGTCTTTGTGAACCAGGGCAGCTTTGTCAGTCTCTGTGGCCTGTTTCTGTTTGTAAAGTGATACCTTTTTTTTTTTAATTTCTAAAATTTGTATTGGAGTCTGTGTTGGCATTTCAGATACAACAAACTGTGAAAAATGAGTCCCCTCCGATTCTTAACTTCACCACTCTAACAATATCAGGGAGAAAAGAGAATTCCAGTGCGTTGATCATCAAAATACCAAAGTGATATGTTTTTGCCAGATAAATGCATTTATCTGAGGCATAGTAAAGCTTGATGTTGGTCTTCGGTGGGTATTGTTTGAATGAATAAGTAGATGAGTAAATGAACATGGTAAGCATTATTTGAGATTCCAGAGAATTGTTTTGTGTTTTTTTAACTGATTAGGCCAGAAGGCCTAGGAAGATATGGACTTCACCAGAGGCACAAGCATTTCTCATCTGTTCTCCTTGGCACATGCTACCTATTTCAGTCCTATCACCTGGGTGTCATCATTTCAGAAAACAGGAAATATATTCTGTTTTACCTCTTAACTCCCACCTTCCTTCAGATTAATATTATCAAAGCTCAGATGAAGGTACAAAATTCTGAGTGTCTGTCAATATAATGACCAGACAACATAGGTATCAGTGGTGTGTAGACCATAATCTTAGCAGGAAAACTAGATTCAGGGGCAAGAGACATAGATTTAAATGTCTGTTTCTGTCAGTAGCTGTGTACTTGTGACCCTTCCTGTTGAGCTGGAATGTGAACTGTAAGAACAAAGAAATCTGAGGTTTTAATGTAATATTTGCTGTGTTGTACATTGGGAAGAGCATGCATAGACTTGGGAACTGTCTTGTGAGGTTAAAATTCCAAGTCTCTTCCTTAATAGCCAAGCATCTTGGCCATTCCTGAATCTCAGGTTCCCTCTGCAGAAAATGAGTTAATGAGGGTAAGGATTATAGCTAGCAGAGTTGCCTGTTGAGATTCATGGATACTCCATAAATTCAAGCTTTAATTATCATTGTTATGAAAAGTTTATTTTTATTATTGTTATAAAGAAGGTTGAGTGCCAAAGAATTGATGCTTTCAAACTGTGTTGCTGGAGAAGACTCTTGAGAGTCCCTTGAACAGCAAGGAGATCAAACCAGTCATTCCTAAAGGAAATCAACCCTGAATATTCAGTGTTCACTGGAAGGACTGATACTAAAGCTGAAACTCCAATACTTTGGCCACCTGATGTGAAGAGCCGACTCATTGGAAAATACGCTGATGCTGGGAAGGATTGAGGGCAACAGAGGATGAGATGGTTGTAAAGCATCACTGACTTGATGGATATGAGTTTGAGCAAACTCCAGAAGATAGTGAAGGACAGGGAGGCCTGGCATGCTGTAGTGCATGGGTTGCAAAGAGTCAGACATGACTGAGTGACTGGACAATTATTATTTAGATTCAGTTCAGATCAGTCACTTAGTCATGTCCGACTCTTTGCGACCCCATGAACTACAGCACATTATTTATATTATGTTCTGTAATATTAATAGGTTCCTTCTTCTTGTACACTCTTCTTACACTTTGGCTATGCTCTATAGTAAGGCTAACTCCAAGGTTCCACATAATAGAATTCAGCTGCTTTAATTCTAATTTTCCTATCTTGTTTTACTATAAATATTTAACTTAGCAAAATTTTGACTTTATAAAGTGTTACCCAACAAAATAAATAATTCTCAGAGCATGATTTTGAAACAGGTTATTGTTTGTTAAAAATCTTCGAATTGGTATCATTATTCTATAAACAATGGATTTTGCCATTAAATTAATGAAATGCCTGTTTTTAAATGTTTCATTAAAAGAGGATAATTGCAAATTAATATATCAATATGTATTTTAAGTTTAACAATGGACCGTCTGATTCTCTTAAGGGTGCAATACAAGTTTGTTCTCAATTTTAAGCAGTGTAAGGTACATTTTTATCTTTCTCATTAATTTTTTGCTTTTTCCTTCATCAGCTTAGCCAGAATCTTGGCTTTGACTTAAAAGGGGGGTTGTTGAAATCTTTGAATGAATCATAATCTCAAACACCCTGGCCTGTGTATTTCACAGCAGTTTTGCTTCTTTTTATTTTTTCTTAAAAAAAGTTTTTTAAAAAGAAAAAATAAAAGAAAGAGAAAAAAATTTTTTTCTTCTTTCTTAGTAACAAGTCTTCCATTTTTTCCTGCCTGGACTTTTGAGCTAATTTTAAAAATATTTTAGTTTGTTTCCATTGCTCTGCTTTTAGAGAGCTTAGTAAGATTGCCAGGAAGATAAATCTCCATGTTTGTTTATTTATTTAAATCAGAAGAAGAAGAAGCTTTTCACTTTACCTTTATGGTTCGTTTTTCAACTTAGTTTCTTTAGCTGAAGCTAAATGTAACTTGATGTATATAGAGTACTTGTTTATTTTTTAAACTGTTCAGTCAACAGTGATTTGAGATTGTGGTTAGTATAATTAGAATGGTTTCTTTCAGATTTATTTTGTACAAGAGCTATATCCTTCACTTGGGAATAGTTTGAACATGTTTTCAGTGCAAATTTTGAATGAAGAGTTTTAATTCATATTATGACATGTTATAAGCATTTTGTATCAGTTTTCAATAGAAAACTTCTGTAACAGTGTACCCACATTCATTGGCTTAAAAATAATAACATAAATATATTATTTTACACTTTTTACACTTTTAGTAGATTTTGGCCCAGTGATTTAGTCTCACTGGGCTAAAATCAAGGTTCCAGCCCCTTTGTGGAAGCTGGAAGGGAGAACCTGTTCACTGGAACTTGTTCCCTGTTCCTATTATTATGACACTATATTGGACATGAAATTGGACTGATCACTTGACCCTTGGACTGCAGTTTTGCCTTCCAGATTTTCTCATTCTCTGTTTTCCTTCTTGTTAGTCTGTAATATCCCTACCATTTCCCTAAAATGCCATTTTCAGGAGGTCATTTCCCTGATCAAGGATGTACAATGAATCCTATTGTCCACTCCATATATTCCTTCCATTTGATTTCTTAGTTGGCTTTTAAGAGCCTCCATAATTTGGTTCTATTGGGCTCCTCAAAGCTTATTTTTCGCTTGGTACTACATATTGCTCATTGAGTTTCAGCTGTAGTCAGATTGGCTTTTACTATTATTTTTATTATTATATTATCATTCATTGTTCCCTAAATGCTTGTTGAGGCCACATGGATACAACTGAAAGCAAACGAGATGTGGTATCTGTTGTCATGATGCAGAGAGTCCAGAGGAAAAGACAAGTATTGATAGAAATTTAAAAATATGAAAACATAAATTAGTCTATTCCTGCTTTTTTGCAGTAAGTATGCAGGCATGCATGTGCACACACATACACATACACACACTTTTGTTTTTATATCCTGTCTTTACTGTTTGCTGTATCTGTTAACACCCAGAATTATTTTCTTCTTTTCCTGCATTTGTACATATACTATAAGTCTTTTAGAACTATACTAAATTGTACATCCATAGTTAAGTTCATGTTGAATTGAAGGTACTGCATTGGTCTGCAAAATCCAATTTTGAAAAACTGTTCAATAGGGATTTAGACTTACCAATACTTTCCAAAAAGCTGAAATTTAAGACTTTAAATTGACTCCCAAATAGCAGTGCTCCATGAACACAACCACCTCTGATAATGATGGGCAAGTTAGAAGTACTCTGGGCCATCTTTTATTTATGAAAGTAACATGGAGGCACATTATATAAAATTTTCATCACTGCCTACTTGGGAAAGGTTTCAATTATGTATTTTGGAATGGTACCAGTTGAAGTTGAACAAAAAGGATTTATACTGTTTTTGACAGTTTCACTTTGAAACCAAAGGAAGGCATTTTGTCATTTGAAGAAGACAGTATTTGAAAAAAAAATAACGTGAAGAATGTGTATCTAATCCAGGGTGGCCGATGTCAGAGGAAGCAATGGGAAGTTGGAGCATTGTTTTTCTTGAAGTGGCATTTAGGATGAATCCCATGGCATTTAAAATGGTGGTTAGCTATTTTTCGTTTTACAGTGGAAATGAGCAACCAGTGCATGTCTGAAATATATGTAAAAATCTTCCTTCTCTCCTTCATTCCCTCCACCATCCTCTTGCATGCTTATGTTATTCTACTCACCACTTTTCTGTCTAGGTAATCACCACTTTCTGTCTAGGTTCCTCTTGGCCTTAGTTCCTGGATCCATTTTCTGGAAACTTCTGTTTTCTCCTATTATTATTTAACTTTTCTATGCTCTTACTCCCCTGCACAGACTGATCGATCTATAGAACTGATACAAACTTTATTTTCACGAGTACCCTCATCTTTCTTACCCTGTGGACCTTTGAGTGAACCCACAGAACTTCTTACACCAATCACAGAAGTACTTCAGCCTTCACACATTGGAAGTTTCATGCTGCTAGAGCAACTCATCTAATAATAGAAATATCCATTTATGATATCTCTGAAGTCTCAAACATCCATTTCAAACTTTCCTTTCTTCTCCAACCATTAACCCAGCCTCCACTTTCCTCACTCTCAGAGGGTGACTTTATCTTCTATCCATGTTCTCAAATGTAAGCCATTTATATAGATATACATGCTTGTCATCTTTCCACAGGAAATTGCACAGGATCAGATATTTTGCTTAGTAAAAGATAAATCTACTTTTGCTTTATTGACTACGCCAAAGCCTTTGAGTGTGTGGATCACAACAAACTGTGGAAAATTCTGAAAGAGATGGCAATACCAGACCACCTGACCTGCTTCCTGAGAAATCTGTATGCAGGTCAAGAAGCAACAGATAGAACTGGACATGGAACAACAGACTGATTCCAAATAGAGAAAGGAGTATATTTGTATATTGTCACCCTGTTTATTTAACTTATATGCAGAGTACATCATGTGAAATGCTGGGCTGGATGAAGCACAAGCTGGAATCAAGATTGCCAGGAGAAATATCAATAACCTCAGACATGCAGATGACACCACCCTTATGGCAGAAAGTGAAGAGGAACTAAAGAGCCTCTTGATGAAAGTGAAAGAGGAGAGTGAAAAAGTTGGGTTAAAGCTCAACATTCCGAAAACTAAGATCATGGCATCCGGTCCCATCACTTCATGGCAAATAGATGTGGAAACAATGGAAACAGTGACAGACTATTTTTTTGGGCTCCAAAATCACTGCAGATGGTGATTGCAGCCATGAAATTAAAAGACACTTGCTCCTTGGAAGTAAAGCTATGACAAACTTAGCATATAAATAAACAGAGACATTACTTTACCAACAAATGTCCATCTAGTCAAAGCTATAGTTTTTCCAGTAGTTGTATATGGATGTGAGAGTTGGACTATAAAGAAAGCTGAGCACCAAAGAATTGATGCTTTTGAACTGTGGTGTTAGAGAAGACTTGTGAGAGTCCCTTGGACAGCAAGGAGATCAAACCAGTCCATCCTAAAGGAAATCAGTCCTGAATATTTATTGGAGGGACTGATGCTGAAGCTGAAACTCCAATACTTTGGCCACCTGATGTGAAGAACCGACTCATTGGAAAAGACCCTGATGCTGGGAAAGATTGAAGGTGGGAGGAGAAGGGGATGACAGAGGATGAGATGGTTGGATGGCATCACCTGTGCAATGGACATGAGTTTGAGTAGGCTCTGGGAATTGGTGATGGACAGGGAAGCCTGGTGTGCTGCAGTCCAAGGGCTTGCAAGTAGTCACACACGACTGAGCAACTGAACTGAACTGAAAGGATAAATCTGCCCATCTCTGACCAGCCCTTGCTCTTTTGGATATCACCTCCCTTCAGCTTGTGCTTCTCCACTGCTACTTCTACTTAGTCTAGAAATATGCCTAGTCCTATAACCAACCAAACATGATTGCCTACCTGCAAGTTCTTTTCTAACTGTCTTCCTATTTGTACCCTATTCCTACCCCCATCCAGGCAACTTAAAAGAGTAGTTTGCACTCTTCCTCTGTTATACTTTCTAATTTACTCAATAAGGATTAAAATTGAAAAATCATTGACAATTCCAGCGGATGTGGTTCAGGTCTTATGTTAAGGTATCTGGCATTGTTGCTCTGCCTTGAAACTTGAGAGACTCCTGGTTCTTCCTCTGTGTCAGCCTGTTCCTTTTAACAGAGAGTTTGAATATCTCAAACTCTCTAAAGTTAAAACTTAGCTCTTTATTTTCCACACCCATGTTAACACTGGAGCTTCTCCTGAACTGCCTTTATCATCTGGTCATGGGTCATGCAGGCCTGAATACTGAGCCATCCTCAAGTTTTTCTTCTTCATCCTTCAGATCCAATCAAGCACAAAACTCTCCTTTTTATTTTTATTTCCTGAAACCTACATCCTTTCCCACAAAATTTTCATTAACCATTCAATACCTAATCTTGTTTTATGTGTGTTTCTGTTTAAAGACACCTTATTTAGCAAATTTGTAGTAACTCACTAACATTGAACTCATGGCCAACAGCACTATGCCTCATGCCTGAACTAAGGTTATCTGACACACACATTTTCTCCATAAGGCACGTTATGTCGTAACCTTCTTGAGCTTAGGAACACTAGAAGGCACTTCAGCACTATGCTTGGGACATAAAATCACCAACAAAAAGCTCAGAAATGTGAAAAACATGGCACTTCATAAGCCACAAAAAGGACACTTGTCCATGATATGAGAACTGAAGACGTTAGAGTGAATATTTATATCTGTGTCTGTGTTCAGTCTGTTGCACTATTTTTTCTGGTTGAGCTGTATGAAGATTATCTGACTTCATACAGGTATATAGTTGGAAAACAAAGAAAATCTTATTAACATTTTCAGAGAATTGTAGATAGTCTCCTTTATACTCCAAAACATGATTGTGGTAACTGCTTAATGCTATTTCTAACATGGAGTCTAAAACCATTTCAGTGTACTTTTATGATATATTACATTAAAAACCCATTACTGTGTCTTGCAGTTTGAATGAATCTTATAGCCATGCAAACTTCCCTGGTAGCTCAGATGGTAAAACATCTGCCTACAATGTGGGAGACTTGGGTTTGATCCCTGGGTTGGGAAGATCCCCTGGAGAAGGAAATGGCAGCCCACTCCAGTACTCTTGCCTGGAAGATCCCATGGATGGAGGAGCCTGGTAGGCTACAGTCCATGGGGTCTCAAAGAGTCAGACATGACTGAGCGACTTCACTTTCACTTTTATAGCCATGCATGACCTTGTTACATATGTAGTAGAGATATTGTTTCATTAATTTATGCAAATATTCTAAATGTTAATGCTCTTCATTAGAAAATATTAAAGTATCACATTTGTTAAAATTACCAACGATCTCATCAGAAAAGGCTTTAATTATTGGGAAGCTGTCAAACTCATGGTGGTAAATATAAGATTTCTAAAACTTAAATTTTGTCATTGGCAGCAAATCTTGCCAGTTGTTTTCCTTGAAGTTCACTGTATGCACTTTTCTAAAAAATGTCGGCCAGATATCCAATCTGAATAACTATAATTTATCTGTCAGTTTTTTTTTCAAGGGAAATGGCGTTCCATGAAATAAGTGCCAATTCAGCTCACAACTGAAACAATTTTACAACTGATTTTACTTGAGACAAACGTTATAATTTGGTGTGCAGCATAAATACTTCATGCATACTTTCCTCATCACACTGAATATTAAAAAGAAGTGAACTCAAGGATTGAGACTTAATAATATTAATATTTCTCATCACTTGATTAAGGACATTCTTAAGTGAAATTGAAATTTTTTTTCTTCTAGTGCCTGACAGTAAAGAAAACAGTAACTGGTAGTAAAGTTTGGTGCCTTTACCTTGATTCATGCTAAGATGCCAGCAGTTTTAACATCTGTGCTTTTGCACCATCAATTCCAGTATCAGTACAGTAGAAAAAGCTAATAACGTCTTAGGATTATTGGAGGAAAAGCTTTGTCATTGCCAGCCCCCTTGAAAGAATCCTGGGAATCACCTACGGTTTTTAGACCACACTGTAAGAACCCCTGATCTAATAGATTTTTCTTTTCTAATTGCTTTTATTATTGCTTCCACTACAGTATTAAATAGTAGTAGAGAAAGTGAGTGCCTGTATCTTGCTCCTAATCTTAAGAGAAATATCTTTTGTGTTTTTCTGTTAAGATACTGGTTTTAAGATCAAGATTTATATATTTTATTATGTTGAAAAGTATGTATCAATTCCTGTTTTCCTGGGTGTTTTTAAAATCAGAACCAGACGTTAAATTTTGCCAAAGTATTTAATTTTTTCTTTTGTGATCTAAAGCAATAAGTCAGTAATTTTCTCCTCAGATGCTTTATTATGTAGTATTATATTAGTGGACTCTTTAATTCATTAATATAGTTCTTGGAATAAATCTCCCTTGGTCATGATGTGTAATATCTTAATGTAGCATTAGATTGTTGGATTTAGTTTGTTAGTATTTTATTTTTATAATGATACTGATGTGATATTGATCTGTAATTTTTTGTACTTGTATTTACAGATTTAGATTGTAATGTTATACTTGCTTTACACAAAGAATTTGAAAGATTCATTTCATATTTTGTGCTCTGGAATAACTTATGTGGCATGGGGATGATCTGGTCTTTTAAAGTTTGATAGAATTCTCCAATGAAACCATCAGGGCCTGGAGCTATTTAGTTGGGAATTTTCTTAAAATTTTCTTTATTTATGAGTTATAACTGTCTTTTAAAACATTGTAGTACTAATTGGATAAAACTTTTGAACTGTGTTTTCTTTGGAAATTATTCATTTCATGTAAGTTTTCAAATTTATCATAATAAAAATTTGCATCTATGTGTTTTATTTTTCAATTTTGAATTCTGTTTTCTTCTTCTTCTTTGTTGTGTTTTATGTTTGCCTTCTCCTCCCACTTTTTAAAAGTATTTTTTTCACTTGTTCAAGGAACCAGTGTTTTGATTTATTATTTAGATCAATGTTTTTCTTTTTTCCACCTCATTGATTTTTGTGCTTATCTTTATTATTTCCCTCACTTTACTTCTGGTTTAGTTGTTTGTTTTCTGGCGTTTATAACACATTTATTTGTATTCTTTTGTTCTCATTAACAAAAGAGAACAAAAGTTCTCATTGCTTAAAACTGTAAGTTTTCCACTCACTATTTTAAGTGTATTTGATAATGCATAGTATTTTTATTAACATTATCTTTAGAAATTCTCAAATTGCTATTTTTTTCTCTTCCATCCAAGAGTTATTTAGTAAAGGATTTTTTTTCTCCTTAATATTCAGAAGGTAGGGCTTTTTATATTTTATTATTAATGTCTATTTTACTGTGTTTTTCCCAGAAAATGAAAACATTTGTTTTTAATATTTCTATTTTATGAAATGTACTCAAGCTTTCAGTATGACTCATATATGGTAAACTTGTGATCATTTCACATAGTCTTAAAGGATTTGTGTTTATTTCTTAATGCTATTATAACAAAGTGTCATAAACTGCATGGCTTAAAACAACACAAATTTATTCTGTCACAGTTCTGGAAGCTGAAAGTTCATAATCAAGGTGATGGAAAGGCAGTGATCCCTCTGAAATCTATAGTGATGCATCCTTCCTTGCCTCTTCCTAGTTTCTTATGGTTTTATAGCAGTCTTTGGTGTTTCTTGGCTTGTGGCTACCACACTTCAATCTCTGCCTCTGTCTTCACATACTGTTCTCCTTCCTGTGTCTCTGTTTCCTCTGCTCCTCTAATAAGGATACCAGTTATATTGGATAAGTTCTACCTTGACTCTGTATGACCTCATCTTAACTTGATAACACCACAAAGACCCTTTTTCCAAACAGGGATATATTCATAAGAACTGACGATGAGGATTTCCATATATCTTTCTTGGGGACACAGTTCAACCCCTAACAGTTTATCTTATGGCCACCCTAAAGTCATATACTTTCTATTCTATATGTATAATATGTTCACCTAATCACACTGTCCCCCAAAGTCATAGCTCATTTTAGCCTTAACTTGAAGTCCGAAATGTTGTCTTAAGTATCATCAGTGCAAAGAGTCCCAAATATCATCACCTAAATCATCTGAATCAGTTATGAGGAGACTGAGTATGAATTCCTTTTTATAGAAAATGAGTTTTCTACTTCCGGAATGCAGTGGTAGAGCATCCATAAGATAAACACTTCCATTCCAAAAAGGGGGCAATTAGAAAGAATAAAAGAATACCAGGTTCCAAGCAAGATGATAACTCAGTAGGGCAAGTTGAGTTTCAGGGCCATAGAATAATCACATGTGACTGGATTCCCTGTCCTCTGGGATGGCTGGAATGGTAGGCTTGCTCTGGACCCATCTGTGTAGGGGTCTTATTCCCTTGGGTCTACCATTGACTCCAGGCCTCTGCATCCGTGGCTCTACCCTCAAAGTCATTCTTCTTTCACCAAGATAGGGCTAATTTCTATATACTTTTTATAGATTTCCTTCCACTCTTCTCTACAGTTTCCATAGATAAGCTCATACAATAGAGAAAAAAGCAGAAAGAAAGGAGAATAGGGAAAAGGAGAAAGAATTAGGGAATAAAAGCTGTGATTGGAATTCAGCATGTATTATTCATTCAAAGGTGTGGGAAGAAGAAAACCTTGACTGAAGTACATGCAGAACCATTCTACTTTATGTCTATGGGTGCATACCATATATACACACAATATGTATAAAAGGTAACTGATGAGAGCCTGCTGTACAGCACAGGTAAGTCCATTAATGTACTGTGGTGACCTAAATGGGAAGGAAATCCAAAAAAAGAGGGTCTGTATGTATCCGTAGAGTTGATTCACTTCGTTGTACAGAAGAATGCAACTGTACCCCAATTTAAGAAAAAAGGTCTTAAGAACCAACCCCCCCCCAACAAAAGCCCAGTATCCTGAAGCCTTGATTCAGAGTCACCCAGATAACGTGATTTTATTGACTTCTTCAGTTTTTCTATCGCCTTAAGTATTTGCTAGCATAATGCCACACAAACAGCTAATATATTGCTGTGCTAAGCAGCATTTCTGCTGTCAGCAGTGCACCAGCAAATGAAGTGCCTCACGAGGGAACTGTTGAATTAAATGGTACACACTGGACTGGCTTGGTTCTCTCTCATTTTGGAATGACTTCACCTTCTCCATTCCCAAGTGAGAAAAAAACTCTTTCCATCTGTGTTAGACTTGCATTCTGAAGGGATTTGGGGATTTATGATTCTTAGACGTGGAAGACAGGAGCAGTGAGGCACTAGCTGAAGGTAAATTACCACACTGACTTTTAGAACTGTTACTATTGACTGGGGAGTTAATTGCCTGTGTACTTCATTTTTAACTAACTATTGGGCTTAACTGGAAACTGAAAAGTTGACAAAACTACACTAAAGCTAGAAGAGACTAAAAGAAAAGGGTGAAGAAAAGAGATTGAAATTCAGAATGCATTTTCAGAATTTCTTGAACCAAAGATTTAAAAAATGACAGTGTTGGTAGTGTGTCATATCAGTAATGCTAAAGTGTATATAATTTTTCCTCATAATTTGGTTAGGGTATTGGGTCTGAGAGTTAATTCACTTGAAATGTTCCTAAATGAGAAGGCACTGATTCTTGTCTTGATAATAAAGGAAGAGAAATACATGCAGACAGATGTTGGATACCCGGGAATCGTCACAATTTTTATTCTAAAACCAACCTGTGGCAACGTTTGGAACTATGGTTCTAATCTTAGATTTAGAGAGACTAGGGCCTGTTGATAATCTTTATTTATTTTAGTAGGAAATTGTTGGGATACATCAATAATAGTACCTTATTAAATATATGTTCCACTTTGTAAATATTTGCTACCTAATGTTTGTTGGAATATTTCCTTAGTCTCTGGAAACCTTGACAAATATATTGATAGCATTACATACTCTTTAATGACTTAAAAGCTAGTATGTCTAGTAAACCAATAAAAGCTATTATATTTTTTCAGAAATGAAGCAATTAATGTAGCATACTAAAGAAAAGTGTAAATGATATTTCGTTCATCTTAATTTAGTAATAATTGCATACATGACTTCTTTCTCTTTGCTATTCCCTAGCTCACTGGAAATGTTAGGATCATTCTACTTTGTACTTGGTTGGAAATGCTTATGAATTAGTTTTGCTTTGTTGTAATAATATGGCTACTAAGGTGCATTCTATTTCCTTTACTCAGCCTGCTGTGCAGATATTCAGTGGTTTTCAAACTTTAAGATTTGAACTTGTTAATCCAGCTCCTGGATCCCACTGTGTCTCTTACTGTGTGTCTCTTCTAAAGTACAGCCCTAGAGGACGGGCATCATCCAGCCTGCTCTTTTCTCACAGATACAGAATGGTCTAGCATCTGTGTTTATTCCCTTTAACTTTTAAAAACCTTTCTCTTCTTGCTGAGCTATTCTTTCACTTCTCATTTCTATTCCAGACACTTCCCCTCTTTTTATAGTTGTCCCCTATAGTACTGACTCACATTTATTAAAACTAGAATTTTTATGGTTGCTAAAAAAGCACAGAAGCAAAGCTATGTATCCTGGAATTTAGCATAAGACAACTCATGTTTGGGGGGGCATCTCAATGTTTCTTTCTGCTCCTTGGACAGTACTGATGGCTATATAAGAGAGATGGATCAAGATCAAAGAGCACCAGCCTCCCTGAGGGATATTATATAGGATTTTTAGTCTAGTGAGATTGATCCTACTGTGTCTCTGATAAGATGATGCTTAGAAATTAGATCCTGGGAGTGTTTAGAAGACAGTTAATGGCCTGTGCTGTTGGGGTTGAGTTTTACTTTCTGATATCCTTCTTTCCTTCATAGATGAAGCCAGGTTGACTCAATGCTAAGTTGTTCAGTTTGACTAATTGATGTCTGAATAGTTAAGACCTTAACCTAGCTTTTGGGAAAACATCATTCTTTTAATTACCAAAGATAATCAAGTAGAGTAGAAGGGTGTCTAGCATTCTACATCATATTGGAAGGACATCATACAGTCACATTCCATGTTTGGTCCTTTACTGAATGCCCAAATTGTGATAAATAATAATATAATAATAACTTACAAAAAAATTTTACAACAGGACCTTCTCTCTACTGGGCAAAGACTGCTTCCAGATCTGCCACAGAAAAGAAGACCCTCTTTTCTTAGGATTTAGCATGACACATTTAGCTATATTTTCAGTAACTTTTTTTCTTTACTGACTTATTTCTTGTATTCAAGTTAATTAGACAAATATCACACTTTTCTACCAACTAGTGTTGTTTGGTGTGATCTACTGGCTTGGATCTTAATTACAGGTGAAGATGAACAAGAGAATTCCATTTATGAACCCATTGCAGAAAACCAGACTGATTTAAACAGTACTACAAGAGGTGTGATAGCACATTAAAACATGTAGGAAATAGCATGAACTCTGTTGTTGATTAGTTGCTCAGTTGTGTCCCACTCTTTTGAGACCTCATGGACTATAGCCTATCAGGTTCCTCTGTCTATGGGGATTTCCCAGGCAAAATTAATTGAGTGAGTTGCCATTTCTTTCTCCAGGGGATCTTCCCAACCCAGGGAATTAACCTTCGTCTCCTGCATTGGCAGGTGGATTCTTTACCACTGAGCCACCAGGGAAGCAACATGAACCTTAAGAAAGACTAACAGCAATGATTGAAGAGAAATTGCCATCACTGTCTATGGTTTTTGTTAGTATTTCTGGCCTGTTTCATTCCAGGCTCTGCATTCCACATTAGAGATGTGGGTCATACAGGCTGCGTGTTCTCCATAGTTTAGAATGTGACATGATTTTGAGAAGAACCCATTTTTATCAAGGTTCAAAAAAGATCCTTTGCTCTCTCTGGGATTTGGTTCAAGATAATGTGTGGAAGTGGCAAAATAGAAAAAATGACTGGCAATAAATTGAATTTTGAAAGTTACATGCTGCTGCTAAGTTGCTTCAGTTGAAATAACTCTCTATTAAAAAAATAATATGAAAACAAAAAATAGAATCTAAAAAATTATAAAAAAAGGAAAAAGTCTTTTGTTTGTCTTTTTTGGCCGTGTCACTTGGCTTGTGGGATCTTAGTTCCCTGACCAGGGATTAAACCCAGGCACTTGGTAGTGAAAGTGCCAAGTCCTAACCACTGGATCACCAGGGAACTCCCCGAAAAAGTCCTTTGTTAACATAGGTGTCCAAGGGTAAGAAATATGTATTAATACATATAGTTCTGTGGTTTTAAACTGAAAGAGATTCATAGAATGCCTCTATCAGAATCATCTGGGGCTCCTCTCTAGAGATTCTGATTCAATAGACCTGGGAAGGGAAACAACTTTCTGGGATTCTGATCTGCTGACATGTTTGGGAACCACTGCCATTGTTAACTGGCTAGATTATACCATGAAACTCATTTGGAAAAAAAACAGATTTTGATGAAGATATAAAAAATATAGAAAATGGTAACATTGGTGAAGTTGACACAGCACTTTTTCAGAGTTGACAGCCTCTGGTGCTGGTTTCTTTGGAATGAGATCTAGTGAGAATTCATAGAACATTAGAGCTGAAATCTTACTTAGATATCTCTTGTCCAGTCTCTTCACTTTATAGACCAAAATTATTGTCATTCAGTTCATTTTACTTTTTTTATGAGTATATAGTGTGGGCAAGAAGGAACACATTAGAATTTTTACCTTTGCTTATTAGGGATTTAATCATTGTCTTAATGCAGAATGGTTTGAATGCTCAAACTTGTGTATATAGTCTTTCTCTAGGTTGGTTTTCTCAGGTGTATCAGTGGTTCTCAAGTTTAATATGTAAAACTCATGTACACCCGTGGCTGATTCATGTCAATGTATGGCAAAACCAATACAGTATTGTAAAGCAAAATAAAGTAAAAATAAAAATTAAGAAGAAAAAAAAGAATTATTACACAAAGTAATATATACATACCTATATAATGTATTTAAGGCAGATTTAAAGAGTTTTCTTAATTTTAATTATGTAACCTTTGACTACAGGTCATTTATAGAGCTCATCCCCAAGCTCTCTGTAAGATGTGAGTGCTATAGAAAAATACCTGTCTCAATATAACTAGGGCTTCCCAGGTGGCTCAGTATTAAAGAACCCACCTGTCAATGTAGGAGATGTGGGTTCGATCCCTAGGTTGGGGGGCTCATCTGGAGAAGGAAATGGCAACCCACTCCAGTATTCTTGTCTAGGAAATCCTACAGGTGGAAGGAGCTTGGTGGGGTGCAGTCCATGGGGTCACAAGAGAGTCGGACGTGGCTTACCAATTAAACAATAACACTATAATTAAGAGATTGGGCATGATACAGTGGGGTAAGGAGAGTAACTGAAAATGAATAGTCCTTCAAGAAGAAAAGGATAATTACTTCCTAGTTTCTGAATTCCCTCCAAAATGAAAAGAGGCCAAAGACATATTAACTCAGCATAGAAGCAGAAGTTATATATTTTGCTCTCAAAGGACATGGTGGTGGTTCTATTTTGCTAAGAGAGGGTAGTGCTAACCATCTAATTGTAGGGCAGTTTCCTGGAACTTTGACAGAAAGAAAATGACTGGACAGAGCTGCTGCTTCTGCTGCTGCTGCTGCTAAGTCGCTTCAGTCATGTCCGACTCTGTGCGACCCCAGAGACGGCAGCCCACCTGGCTCCCCCATCCCTGGGATTCTCCAGGCAAGAACACTGGAGTGGGTTGCCATTTCCTTCTCCAATGCGTGAAAGTGAAAAGTGAAAGGGAAGTCGCTCAGCTGTGTCCGACTCTTCATGACCCCATGGACTGCAGCCTGCTAGGCTCCTCCGTAGGGATTTTCCAGGCAAGAGTACTGGAGTGGGTTGCCATTGCCTTCTCCAGGACAGAGCTTCTTACTTGACATCATTTGGGTTTAGTGTTACCCTGATCCAAGTGCAGACAGCCCATACACAGCCTCCTCCCTGTATGCCTGACAGTGTTGCTCAGGTGTTGCTTTACTTTTTAAACCTGTACATTACAGTTCAAATACAATATGATTCCTGTGGAGGAAATGTGTTAGTTTCACTTATAAAAACATTTCAAGAGAGTGATTTCCTACTAGACATCCAAGGGAGTATTTTACCTCTAAAAAGCTAAAATGGCAATTACTGAAAGGACAGTAGGCAACTTGTATAAAATGACAACTAGAAGTGACAGTGGATTTATGTCAAGTTTTGGCAAATAAAAATAATACCCCTGAAGTTTAGGTATTGAACTAGTTACTTTGTGGCTAGCTAAATGTTTCTATGAATTTAAACAGAGTATATTATGAATAGAATTTGGAAGAAGTATTAGAATAAGAACCAAAAATTAAATTCACTGTGAACTTGTTCTGTTATTGCCATTTACCCCAAATCTATAACAATCAATTTTTACCTACTAGAAACACAGCCTCTTCTACTTTGTTCTGTCTCCTATCATGGTGAAGCTCCAGTGCATCTGACAAAAGAATTGGCAGCTGGATATGCAAAAACTGCCATAACAGGTCAGTTTCAGTTTTAGATAAACAGTATGGTTTCTTTTGTACTGTGTAACCAGAGCCAGAATGTACAGTATCTGAAAGAAGCAAGATCTGTATGAGAAGAACTTGAGCCTTGAGTCAGGCCTGGGTTCCAGTTCTGTAGAGCTGGGTTACCTCAGGCCTTTGGCTTCTGTGAGACCAGTTCTTACAAAGTGATGTGACTGTTTCAATTCTGGTTTCCTCGGTGTGTATGCCCAGCAGTGCAATTGCTGGGTCATAAGGCAGTTCTATTTCCAGTTTTTTAAGGAATCTTCACACTGTTCTCCATAGTGGCTGTACTAGTTTGCATTCCCACCAACAGTGTAAGAGGGTTACATTTTCTCCACACCCTCTCCAGCATTTCTTGCTTGTAGACTTTTGGATAGCAGCCATTCTGACTGGCGTGAAATGGTACCTCATTGTGGTTTTGATTTGCATTTCTCTGATAATGAGTGATGTTGAGCATCTTTTCATGTGTTTGTTAGCCATCTGTATGTCTTCTTTGGAGAAATGTCTGTTTAGTTCTTTGGCCCATTTTTTGATTGAGTCGTTTATTTTTCTGGAATTGAGCTGCAGGAGTTGCTTGTATATTTTTGAGATTAGTTGTTTGTCAGTTGCTTCATTTGCTATTATTTTCTCCCATTCTGAAGGCTGTCTTTTCACCTTGTTTATAGTTTCCTTTGTTGTGCAGAAGCTTTTAATTTTAATTAGGTTCCATTTGTTTATTTTTGCTTTCATTTCCAGTATTCTGGGAGGTGGGTCACAGAGGATCCTGCTGTGATTTATGTTTATTTATGAGAGGGTTTTACCTATGTTCTCCTCTAAGAGTTTTATAGTTTCTGGTCTTATGTTTAGATCTTTCATCCATTTTTAGTTTATTTTTGTGTATGGTGTTAGAAAGTGTTCTAGTTTCATTCTTTCACAAGTGGTTGACCAGTTTTCCCAGCACCACTTGTTAAAGAGATTGTCTTTTCTCCATTGTATATTCTTGCCTCCTTTGTCAAAGATAAGGTTTCCATAGGTGCATGGATTTATCTCTGGGCTTTCTATTTTGTTCCATTGATCTATATTTCTGTCTTTGTGCCAGTACCATACTGTCTTGATGACTGTGGCTTTGTAGTAGAGCCTGAAGTCAAGCAGGTTGATTCCTCCAGTCCCATTCTTCTTTCTTAAGGTTGCTTTGGCTATTTGAGGTTTTTTGTATTTCCATACAAATTGTGAAATTATTTATTCTAGCTCTGTGAAAAATACCGTTAGTAGCTTGATAGGGATTGCATTGAATCTATAGATTGCTTTGGGTAGTATACTCATTTTCACTATATTGATTCTTCTGATCCAAGCACATGGTATATTTCTCCATCTATTAGTGTCCTCTTTGATTGCTTTCATCAGTGTTTTATAGTTTTCTGTATATAGATCTTTAGTTTCTTTAGGTAGATATATTCACTGAGGAAACCAGAATTGAAAGAGACACATATACCCCAATGTTCATCTCAGCACTGTTTATAATAGCCAGGACGTGGAAGCAACCTAGATGTCTATCAGCAGATGAATGGATAAGAAAGCTGTGGTATATATACACAATGGAGTATTACTCAGCCATTAAAAAGAATACATTTGAATCAGTTCTAATGAGGTGGATGAAACTGGAGCCGATTATACAGAGTGAAGAAAGCCAGAAAGAAAAACACCAATACAGTATACTAACACATATATATGGAATTTAGAAAGATGGTAACGAAAACCCTGTATGCAAGACAGCAAAAGAGACACAGATGTATAGAAGTCTTTTGGACTCTGTGGGAGAGGGAGAGGGTGGGATGATTTGGGGGAATGTCATGGAAACATGTATAATATCATATAAGAAATGAATTGCCAGTCCAGGCTCGATACAGATTCTTTGGGGCTGGTGCATGGGGATGACCCAGAGGGATGGTACGGGGAGGGAGGTGGGAGGGGGGTTCAGGATGGAGAACATGTGTACACCCGTGGTGGATTCATGTTGATATATGGCAGAACCAATATAATATTGTAAAGTAATTAGCCTCCAATTAAAATAACTAAATTTAAATTTAAAAAACCCAAAGTGATGTGAATATTACCTTCTTTACTACCACATAAAGCTCCTGTGAGTTCCCTGTGCTATACAGTAGAACTCTACTCAGTGCACTGTGGTGATCTAAATGGGAAAGAAATCCAAAAAAGAGGAGACACACACATACACACACAGAGCTGATTCACTTTGCCATACAGTAGAAACACAATATTGTAACGCAACTATATTCCAATAAAAATTAGAAAATAAATTCAAGGGGGCTTCCCTGGTGGTCCAGTGGTTAAGAATCTACCTGCCATTGCAGGGGACACGGTATTGCTCCCAGCAAGATCCCACAAGAGCAAGAGCCCCTGAGTCACGACTGCTGAGCCTGCACACCTAGATCCCATGCTCCGACTGCATCAAGAGAAGCCACTAAAATGAGAAACCAGTGCACTGAAGTGAAGAGTAGCCCCCACTTGCCACAACTAGAGAAAGCCCACCTGAAGCAAAAAAACAAACAAACAAAAAAAAAACCAGTGCAACATTAATTTAAAATTAAAAAAATAAATTCAAGCAGAAAAAAAGTTCTTGTGAGGATAACGTGTGATACTGGATACAGAATGGAAAGTACAAGAGTAATATGAAATGAGATTTTTGACTCACTGCTTTTATGTGTTTGACTTTTCCATCCTCAGCATCTTTTTTTTTTTTTTTCAAAAATTTAAAAAAGTTAAAATCCTGTCATATGTATCTTCTTCCCAGATATGCAAGTCGGGGAATGGGCAGGAATTGGTGTGAAGTGGAGAAAAGGCCAGCCTCGGAGGAGCTGTCCCATGGTGAACAGCTGGCTGGATAGAAAAGGCAAATCTTTTATTTTTAAAATAATCTTTCTTCATATTATTTTTAGAGGGAATTCTGGACAAATATCTAGGAATACTGGGAAATTTGTTCAAGTAGTACAGGTAATTTGCTTATTCAGGATATAAGTGCAGTCTACAGATTTTGGCAATGTTTTGTTTCTAGAATAATCCAACATACGCTTTTGAGTTAGTACCAAACAGAGAGAAGAAACTAGTGCTATACTTGGATTTTTTTTTGGCATAAATAGGTGATTTACTAATGGCTGAAACTTGGTTAGATGCCAAAGAAGGAACTACATTCTTACTATTCATATTTCATTAGTCATTAATAGGTATTTTGCATAGAAATAGCAGTTCCTAGTGTTATGAGATGATGTAATAACAGTTCCTTTTGTTAATGTTATAAATGATGGAATATTGTTTTTATAAATAGCTTAACTTTTAAATTTTATTCATGAATCTGACCTGAAGCATCCCAATATGGTAACTAAACTATTTCCTAGCCTATATATTATATTAAATGTTCCACTAATACTGCTTTATGGTCCTGTGGAATTTTTCTAAACACAGGAGTATGTTTCTAAACACAGAAGTGTAGCCTGGTTATGGTGTTTTGTCCAGTAGCTAAGACCTTCTCTCTAGATAATTCTTTGCCTCCCTGTCTGGGGAGTTGCAGAGTCTGAAGAAAGGCTATTCTATTAAGCTCTTCTCTTGAAGCTTCTAGAACCATATTATCATTTTCTTTAAAGTCTACTGATAACTCAATATCTTGGTTGTATCAAGTTTGCTTCTCTGAGACTAAGTCATTGTAGTATTTAAAAAAATCTTGGTATGCATCAAGAATTAATTTACTATATTGAGTGCCTTTAATATTTTAAAATTTCCAGTCACAAATAAGGCTGAATGACTCCACCATTTACTAGTTATGTGACCTTGGGAAATTTAAAGAACTTTTCTGTGATTCTATTCCATTGTTGGTAAAAAAAAAAAAAAAGAAAAAAGGAAATAGCAGTACTATCTAAAAGATTCGTTGGGAAGATTTAGTAAGAGTTCCTTACATTTAAGTGCTGAGCACAGCACAGATTAAGCACTTGATAAAAATTAGCTGTCATTGTTACTATTATCATATGTGAAGATCAGTTATCATGGTACTGTTATTATAAAAGATATGGATATTGGAGCTATATTTGTATTTCCTCAAATATTGAATGGGCATATGTTTTAAAAAGTGAATCATTGTATTTATCCTGTTTACCCACCTCATAAAAATAAGATTCAAAATGTGGATAAGCCAATCTCTACTTGAATTTTTATATTTGAACTCTATAATTCTGTATACTTTGTTTTGTAAGACAGAAAAATCCACAGATAATAAAATCAGAGAGAACATTTTAAAATTAGTAGCACTGCAGACACTTCAAATGACGCCAAAGAACCATTTATGTTGTTCTTCCTTAATTGTGACGCAGTCAGCTATTATAGTAGATGATTTTGGTTGCCACCCCAACAACCATCCATCTTCCCCTCTTCCTCTTCCTTGTTAGCACAGTTCTAATGCTGTTCAGGTATCTGCTTGTCTCTGAGTGACTCAGAGTTAGATACTGATAGAACTTATCCAGTTTAGTGTACCCTCCTAGTCCCCTTGGTGGTAATTGATTTAAGCAACAGAGTGTTGTAAAGCTGTAACTAATGAAAGGGAGAAAAAGTCTGCTGGAGGGATTCTGAGAAATGTTTTATTTGCTCAAAAAGGAGAAAGCTCTCCTTTCCTGTTTCTGGGCACTGTGATGCTTGGAACTGTCGTAGGCATCCTGTGATCATGAGGTCATAAGCTTCAAGACAAAATTGATATGTGAAGATGGCAAGGCAGTAAGATGAAGCTAAACTTGGGTCCTTGAAGATGATTTTAAAGTATTGAATTAACCAACATTGGAATTGCCAACCTCTTGAGTTCTTTGGTAAGGTAATAAATTCCCTCTTGGTGTCATTTAGTTGACTCAGGGTTTTCCGATAAAAGCTAAAAGCATCCTAAATAATAAAAGCATCCTAAATAACATTAGCTAAAAGCTTCCTAAATAATATTACTCATTGTATATTTTTATTTTTTTGTAATGCCATGTAAAAATTATGTACATGGAAAATATAAGTAATTTATAACTATGTGGCATTCTGTGGATGCTACAATTCTCATACAGAATATTTTCTGAAAATATAGCAGCATATGACATCTTTCTCAAATATAAGTAGAAACACTTCCTATTGTGCTTATCAGTAACAATGCATGACAATATTTTTTAACTTAAAAATTTATGTTAAATTTTTTAACTTTGAAATTTTATTTTCTTATTTTTTAAAATTTTTATTTGTTTGTTTTTGGCTGTTGTAGGTTTTCATTGCTGAGTATGGGCTTTCTCTAGTTGCCATGTGTGGGCTTCTCATTGAGATGGCTTCTCTGGCTGCAGAGCATGGGTGCTAGTGTACATGGACTTCAGTAGTGGTGGCTCGCGGGCTCAGTAGTTGAGCTCCCAGGCTCTAGAGCACAGGCTCAGTAATAGTGGCATATGGGTCCAGGTGCTCTGTGGAGGATCCGTGGGATCCTCTTAGACCAGGGATCAAACCCCTATCTCTTGCATTGGCAAGCAGATTCTTTTCCACTGAGCCACCAGGGAAACCCTCAAATTTATTTTTTAACTTTAAAGGTTCTTTTACTATATATATATATGCTATATGTACAGTGAACTGCATAAATCTTAGTTGGCACTCAGTTTTTATGAAATTTTTAAAAATGTTTTTGTAAAGTGAACATACCCTTGTAAACCATCACCCAGATCAAGATATAGACTGTTACTGGCTCCCCAGAAATCTTCCCTGTGCTCTCCTAAGTCAGCATTGACCCTCAGTCCAGGGGTAACCACTTTTCTAACACCATAGAAGAAATTTGCCTGTTTTGAGAGTTATATTTGTCATATGATATGAACCCGGACTTTTTTTGCTTAACAGTTTGGAATGAGATTTATTTACACTATGCACAACAATAGCAGTTTATTTTAGTTTCTACTTAGTATCCTGTTGTATGAATATACCACAATCTATCCATTTTGTATTATGATATACGGTGGTTTTTTGGCTACCACGAATGATGAAGCAATGAATACTCTAATACATGTTTTTCATTGTATGTATATCCATACATTTCTATTGTATGCTTAATTAGGGGTGGGTTTGCTGAGTCATAGGATAGGCAAATGTCCTTCTTTAGTAGATATTGTCAAAGGTATTTTCTAAAGTGATTATATCAACATGCACTTCTACCAGCCTTATATGAATGTAAAATTTGCTCCACATGCTTGCCAGCATATTATATTGTAAATTTTAATTTAGCTTGTCTGGTGTTGTATCATGCTATCTCATGATTTTAATTTTCATTTTAATTACCATTTTCCTGATAAATAGTGAGGTTGAGTGCCTCAGTCTTTTAGAGTTCCTTTGATTCTTTCGAGTTCCTATGTACACAGTTTTGTGATCTCTGAATAATATGTTTATTTCTTCCTTTCTGATTCTCACCCCTTCAATTTATTTTTCTTCCTCACTACACTGTTTAGGAGCTCAAGTACAATATTGAGTAAAAGTAGTCATTTAAAGGTAGCAGACATTCTTGTTCTCATTTTAGTGGGGAAAACCTTGAATATTTCATCTTTAAATACTACATTTGCTCAAGGTTTTGTGCAGATAAATTTATCATGTTAAGGAAGTTTCCTTCTAATTTGCTAAGCTTTTTTTCAGGAAGTAGTTGAATTTTATCAAATACTTTTCTGGATTTGGTGCACTACTGGAATTATCATATATGTTTTATAGTAGCTTCTGTTAACACAGTGAACTATACTGAATGGCTCTTAATATTAACTGATCTTGTATCTCTAGAATAAACTCAGTGTTCTGTTTGCTTCACACGGATACAGCTTAAAAATCAGAAGTGCCTTTGGGAAAAGTGTGATCTTACTTCGTTTTATTTTTTCTACTCCTGTGTCTCAGGTCCTTAAGTTCTGCCTGCTTTAGTGGCGTGGAACTCGGAACTCCAGTTTTTGTCACCCTAGGTTCAGTAAGACAGGATTTTTGTTTGTTTGTTTGTTTGTTTTTATATAGGTCTTAGAGTTGGCCTGAGCAAGAGGGTTCTTTTGAAACAAGTTGCAATTTAATGGCTAGAAGTAGGATTTCCACAGTATGTTTTAAAAAGCTCTGTGCCTATCTTTTGCAGTGTTTATCTAAAGTTCAGTCCATACTTAATATTGGGTTGGCCAAAAAGTTCATTTGAGTTTTTTCATACGATATGCTGGAAAACCTGAACAAACTTCAGCCAATGAAATATATACTCTGAAAAAAAGAAAAAAAAGAAAAATCCCACCCAAACAAATTAAAACCTAAACATATGAAGGACCCACTTTCAGATCCCCCTTCCTCTTAGATGCCTCCACTTCTCTCTCCATAACCAGATGCAATTGTATTAACAAAGTTCCTGATACTTAGGTATTCTTGAATTATTTCTCTCCTCACATCTTTGATGGTAAAAATATATGATACCTCCATGTCTTATTGAAAATTGATAAAATATAGCATACCTATCTGTCCAAGTATATTTTATGTCTTGGGTAATAATAGCCCTCTAAAATAGTGTGCTAAATTACTTATGAAGTTTGTGTTTCTTTCACTTTATTTTCTTTGTTAAGCCTTGAGGTATGTACCATTTCTGGTCCTTTAAGAGTACTTTAAGAGTATTTTTTTAAAGAAGCATTTAAAAATATAGAGGCCTGCAGTGACCCTCTGTGTTTGTTATTAGTCTTTCCTGTTTCTTTTTCCTTTTTTCAAAGATTTTTAAAAAATGTGGACCATTTTTAAAGTCTTTATTGGGGCTGGTGCATGGGGATGACCCACAGAGATGTTATGGGAAGGGAGGTGGGAGGGGGGTTCATGTTTGGGAACACATGTAAGAATTAAAGATTTTAAAATTAAAAAAATAAAAAATAAAAATAAAAGTCTTTATTGAATTAGTTACAATATTGTTTCTGTTTTATGTTTTGGTTTTTTGATGAGGCCTGTGGGATCTTAGCTCCCCTTGCAGGGATCAAACCCACACCCCTTCATTTGGAAGGCAAAGTCTTAACCACTGGACCGCCAGGGAAGTCCCTCGTCACTCCTGTTTCTTATTGTTGTTTCTTCAGCTCTATAGTCTCTGGCCTTCTCTGGATCCTAATACTTACCTGATATTCTTTTCCTCTGCTCACTCACAGAGATGTAGATGTGATTTTCTAAATCACTATCTTTGCAAGTTTTATATTTTACAACTATTTTTTGTAAGTAATTTAACTTTGTTGTAAAATTTTGGAAGGCCTAGAAAATTGCAACAAAGAAAACAAAAAGCATCTGAATCTTACCATCCTAAGTGAATCTCTATTAAAATATGGATATCTCTTCTTCAAGGAAGAGTGTAATACTTTCTGTTGTTTCAGACAAGTATTCTGTCTCTGAAATCCATCCTTTTTTTTTTTTTTGGCTGATGGTTGTTCATGATAGTCGCTCATTTGTGTCCAGTTCTTTGCAACCCCATATACTGTAGCCCATCCTGCTCTTTCATCCATGAATTCTCTAGACAAGAATACTGCAGTGGGTAGCCATTCACTTCTCCAGGGGAATCTTCCAGACTCAGAGATTGAACCTCAGTCTCCTGCATTGCAGATAGATTCTTTATCATCTGAGCCACCAGGAAAGATAGAGATTAATATCCTTTCCCCCTGCCAAGATTTGTTGTGTATAAATTGTAGTGTAAGAATGAGGTCTGCATTCTTAATTTTCTCAAATAACATATTATCTTCCACAGGGCTCAAGATTTTTCATACTTGTATTAATGTGATCACAGAAACTCAATATCTCTAGTTAAGTTTCTATTGCCAGCCTCAACCTCATGGAATAGGAGAGTCTCTAGCTTTCTTCACCTAAGGGAAGAATTGCATCTTGTCAGGTCTGCTGCTAGATAGATAAAATACTCATCAAGTCAAGTAAAGCATCAGTGAAAGTCCCTGTTTGAGCAAAATGGAATTTGTTCAGACAACTAGCAAACTTCCTGTTTTCTGGGAGAATGATATTAAATCTTGGTCTTGTGGAGGTAAGTTTAGGATGCCCGAGTATGGGCTGGAAGAAGCATAAGCTGGAATCAAGATTGCCGGGAGAAACATCAATAACCTCAGATATGCAGCGAAGAGGGACTAAAAAGCCTCTTGATGAAAGTGAAAGAGGAGAGTGAAAAAGTTGGCTTAAAGCTCAACATTGAGAAAACGAAGATCATGGCATCTGGTCCCATCACTTCATGGCAAATAGATGGGGAAACAGTGGAAACAGTGTCAGACTTTATTTTGGGGGGCTCCAAAATCACTGCAGAGAGTGACTGCAGGCATGAAATTAAAATATGCCTACTCATTGGAAGGAAATTTATCACCAACCTGGATAGCATATTTAAAAGCAGAGACATTACTTTTCCAACAAAGGTCCATCTAGTCAAGGCTATGGTTTTTCCAGTGGTCATGTGTGGATATGAAAGTTGGACTGTGAAGAAAGCTGAGCACCGAAGAATTGATGCTTTTGAACTGTGGTGTTGGAGAAGACTCTTGAGAGTCCCTTGGACTGCAAGGAGATCCAACCACAGGTGTTCATTGGAAGGACTGATGCTGGCTGAAACTCCAATACTTTGGCCACCTTGTGCAAAGAGTTGACTCATTGGAAAAGGCTCTGATGCTGGGAGGGATTGGGGGCAGGAGGAGAAGGGGACGACAGAGGATGAGATGGCTGGATGGCATCACTGACTCGATAGACGTGAGTTTGAGTGAACTCCGGGAGTTGGTGATGGACAGGGAGGCCTGGTGTGCTGTGATTCATGGGGTCACAAAGAGTCGGACACGACTGAGCGACTAAACTGAACTAAACTGAACTGGGTAGCCCCTTTCAATCTGCTCAGGTATTAGAAATGAACATTGCTTGCCTCTTTAAGCAATCACTGAATATCTAGAGTTTCTGAAATTTGATGTTCAGGCATCTTAAGAGGTAAAGGAAATCATGACTCGTGTTTCTAAATTGTGACTTAATTGGAGGAGAAAAGAGTAAGCAGATGAATAAAACCTGATAAGGTTCTTGATTCATATAATTTTGTTCAACCCTCTTAAAACTGAATATAAGAAACCTGTTTTTTAAGTTTATCTGTTACTATCTATATGTTCTTATGAAGATATTAAATTGCCTGAATCTACTAGCATAAGCCACTTGTTCTGCTTACAGAGATAATACTAATTTCACATGACATGACTCATTTAGTGTGTAGGTCTATGTCTAGTTTGGTCATAAAATCCTAGAGTTGGAATGTTTACAAGTCATCTTTGATTTAGCAAAATCTTTTTCTGTAGTTTCTGAACTTTAGAATACATAAAAGATCATCTGTGGTGTTTTTGAATAGTTCAGATTCCTGGATTTGGTTCACAAAATATTTTGAACAAATAGATCTGTTTTTATTGGAGTATAATTAGTTTACAATGTTGTGTTAGTTTCTACTGTACAAAGAATGAATCAGCTATATGTATACATATACCCCCTCCTTCTTGGACTTCCCTTCCACCGCCTCCCCCATCCCACCCATCTAGATCTAAATGAGTCTCAGAAAGTTTGACAGGCACTCCTGACAATTATTAGGCTGGTGATCCATAGACCATTTTTTGAAACCATTTTTTGTATAACTTACGTGACTCCTGCTACTGCTGCTGCTAAGTCACTTCAGTCGTGTCCGACTCTGTGCGACCCCATAGACGGCAGCCCACCAGGCTCCCCCGTCCCTGGGGTTCTCCAGGCAAGAATGCTGGAGTGGGTTGCCATTTCCTTCTCCAATGCATGAAAGTGAAAAGTGAAAGTGAAGTCACTCAGTCGTGTCCAACTCTTCGTGACCCTGTGGACTGCAGCCCACCAGGCTCCTCCGTCCATGGGATTTTCCAGGCAAGAGTACTGGAGTGGGGTGCCGTTGGCTTCTCCTTATGTGACTCCTAGCAGGTAGTTATTTATCTTGATAGATGATACACACTGTGGATCCTGGGTTTTTGAAAACTGTCAGTACATTTCCAAGAAACAAAAACAATGCCATCATTTCACAAGAGGGAGTAACCATTAAATTAGATATTTACTTAATATCATTATCCATATCAAAGATAATGGGTATAGAGTATCTAGAGTATAACTCAGAAATCCTACACTGATCTGAAGGTACTGGGTCACCTTTGTTATCCTTGGTATCTGAGATTCTGTTATTGCTTTGTGCTTGACATTCTTCTCAGAAGAGACATTCATCAAGATTCGCTGCTTTAAAGGTTCAACCAGCCAGAAACGTGCTTTATATTGTGCAGCATTAAATTCAAAATAGATCTCAAAATATAAAGATGTGGAGAATTCACTGGTGGTATCTTTTGTGTTACTTTGTTTGGGGCTGGAGATCAAATTAAGATTAATTACCTTGATTTTTTTAAAGAAGAGTTGCAGAATCTCAGACTCCACCTTGCTTTATGGTTTGATTCATTCATGGATAAAACGTTCCAAATGCTTTATATTAAAAAATTAAATGTCTATACATGAAGCATATATACCATGATTAAGGATAGGAATGCTGGTTTTATGCATAGTTATTATATTTGAGTAATGTAGCTGCTTCCTCTGAAATGAATGCCATTTGCTATGCTTGACCTTGTCTTGAGACAGAAGCTGGTACCCATGTGACAAGTAACTGAGGATAGACCCCATTTGTCCTGTGTTGCCAGAGCATGACATCTAACCTGTCTCTCAGTGGTCCCATCAAGTAATATTTTGCAGACAGAGATAAAAAGGACCCTCCTGCTGGCTGACCAGTGGGAGTTCTGCTAAGCTTCTTTCGGATGAAGGTCTTTCTCTCGCCCATTTTACTGTGTGGCAAGGCTCTTGACAAGATTTCTGACTTCTGTCACAGAACAAAAGTTAAAGACATCTTTGTAGTACTTTGATCTCTTCTGAAATCAGGCAGCAGGAATACCCCATGTGATTTGTCTGGAAAATATTCTTCCTTATTTCTAATAATCCTGCAGTGTAGTGATGTGTATTTTTTTTTAATAAATAAAGCATTTAAACATAAGCCAGATTTAAATATTACAAAGGAAGTAAAAGATTTGTCTATTAAACCTGGAGAGATATCAACTCTATTTTCATAACCCTTATAATTTATGGTCATTAATCAGATATACAATGATGATATAAGCTTCCTTTTTTTCTTCTTTTTTGAGGTTATTCACATTATCTAAATTCCTCTTGTGAAAGTTGAAACTGGTTGGCTCATGTTGGCTTTTTCACTATAGTTTGTATTTTGATTACGTAAAGTGTCTTGAGAGGCTTTAAATTTTTTAAAAAAATTGTTTTAATTGGAGTATAATTGCTTTACAATGTTCTGTTAGATTCTGCTGTACAATGAAGTGAATCAGCTCTAAGTATGCATATATCATACCTCCCTCTTGATCCTCCCTCCCACTCCCCCCTGCCCGCCACCCAGTCCCACCCCTCTACGTCATCACAGAGCATTGAGCTAAGTTCCTGGTGTTATACAGCAGGTTCCCACTGACTAGTTGTTTTACACATGTTAATATATATATGTCAGTGCTACGAGGAGAGACTTGTTTTACTCTATGCATAGGGAAATCAAAGCAGAGATAGCCTGGATAACTCATGGTATCCCAGAAAGCCCTCGGATGAGGTATTGGGTATTAAAATTCATTTTGGCAGTGCTAAGGCATTTGGCAGCAAGATCTTAGTATGGAGGTATGTGTAGGGGGAAGGCACGTGATATGATTCCTAGAAAAGTGTCCTTTGCTTCACCTTTTCTAGGACTCGTCTGCCTTTCTTTCCTTGTCCTCCTATACAAAATAAGTATAAATGTTTTTATATACACGTGCTCATCATAGTATTTTTTTTTCTGAACTTCAGTTTCTTTTATTTATTCATTTGTTCATTCATTCGTTAATTCATACAACAAATATTTGATTTCCAGGTACTGCCAGCCTGAAGACTGTAGATAAATGATTTAAAATGAGTATCATGACATTTACAAAAATTGACTAGGAAGCCATAAGTCATCTTCAGTCAACTTTAAAGAGCAGCATTCTACGGACTGGGCTTCCCTGGTTGCTCAGTGGTAAAGAATCTGCCTGCCAATGCAGGAGATGTGGGTTCAAGCCTTGGGTTGGGAAGATTTCCTGGAGAAGGAAATGGCAACCCACTCCAGTATTCTTACCTGAGAAATCCCATGGACAGAGGAGCCTGGCAGGCTACAGTCCATGGGGTCACAAAGAGTTGGACACAATTTAGTGACTAAACAATGTTATAAGATTTATAATAGAAATGCAATCAAAATACTAAGAGAAAATAGTCACCCCCTGATGAGATGGGCACTCTTTCACAGAAGAGTCTAGGAGCCTGAGCAGGTATTTGCTTACAGAGAAAGCGGGCATCCTCCGGCCTGCGTTCTCACTCTTAATCTCTCCTAGGCAAGTGATATTTCTGTGACGAGAAGGTATTCTTGGCATTCTGTTTAAAGCTTTCTTTTCTTTGTTGCAAGTATGGTATCTAGCATTTGAAATTAAAATGTGACCCCTTTAAAAAGTCTCCCCCTGAGACCGAATGAGGAAAGGAGGGTTAATCCAGTCTGTGTGCAGCTTCAGCAGAAGGCATTGGGTGGCAGCGCTAGCAAGTAAACAACTTTATTTTCAGGTTAAACTATCCTGGGGCTCCAGGATATCAATAACTGTCCTGGTGGATGATCAGTTCTTCAGTCATGTCTGACTTTTTGAGACCTCATGGAATGTAGTCTGCCAGGCTCTTCTGTCCATGGGATTTCCCAGGCAAGAATACTGGAGTGGGTTGCCATTTCCTTCTCCAGGGCCTCTTCCCAACCCAGGGATCAAACCCACATCTCTTGAGTCTTCTGCATCAGTGGGTGGATTCTTCACAATTAGCACTGCCTGAAAATCCTGACTGGCCTGGTACAAATGGTAAAACCTCAATGTCAGGCAATATAGGATTATGAAGACTTGGGAGAGGCAGGAGTTGGGGTAGGTTCAGGCTTCTAGAATCGGATTAAATGGTGTCAGATAATAAAAGGACATGGAACACAGGACTAAAGGTAGCTACTGCTCCTTTTATTTGAATTTCCATTTTTCTTTTGAATCAGGTGGGGACTTGCTTGAATCTAGGCTGACACCCTGGCCTGAGAGAGGAAAGCTGACATAGTAGTTTTTTCGTTTCTTTGCTTTGTTTGTTGTTGTATTTAAATAGTGGGTAAATAGCCGCTTCTCCGAACCATGCAGATACCTACCTCACCCCACGCCCAGTCTTGGCTCCCTGGTCTGAAACTTCTGGACGTCTCTAACTAGAAGAGAAGCCCTGGATCTGCGGGGACCTCCAGAGCCATGCTCTAGTCCCATGGCCAGCAACTGTTCTGATTGTTTTGTCTGCCATCCTGTCATTAAATATTTTGCATATCTGTACAAGGAAAGCCACAGTGATAAAGTTAAGGCTGTCAGTTTAGCAAATGAAAAATGAACACTGCCAGCTTCACAGAGAGCTCAGCCAGTATCCTACAACTGTGTATGGCAGTCCTTGAATTGAGTCTGATATTTTTTTAAAGGAATATTAGAGATAGCAATTAAAATTAAACAGAAATTCCTGCAAAACTTTAGACTGTTTCTTGGCATTCATTTTTGCTTTAAAAATGGTATCTCAATTTTTAGAACCTTTCTAAAATGCATAAGCTTTTTTTATATGTTAATATTGGACTTCCCTGGTGGCTCAGATGGTAAAGCGTCTGCCTACAATGCAGGAGACCCTGGTTCAATCCCTGGGTCGGGAAGATCTCGTGGAGCAGGAAATGGCACCCACTCCAGTATTCTTGCCTAGAAAATCCTGTGGATGGAGGAACGTGGTAGTCCATGGACGTGGTAGTCCATGGGATTGCAAAGAGTTGGAGTCAACGGAGTAAATAAGTGAACGTCACTCAGTCGTGTCTGACTCTTTGCAACCCCGTGGACTATACAGTCTGTGGAATTCTCCAGGCCAGAATACTAGAGTGGATAGACTTTCCCTTCTCCAGGGGAATCTTCCCAACCCAGGGATAGAACCCAGGTCTCCCACATTGCAGGCAGATTCTTTACCGGCCGAGCCACAAGGGAAGCCCAGGAATACTGGAGTGGGTAGCCTATCCCTTCTCCAGCAGATCTTCTCGACCCAGGAATTGAACCAGATTCTTCTGCATTGCAGGCAGATTCTTTACTAACTGAGCTATCAGGGAAGCCAATAGCTAATATAATTTTATATATAATTTTAAGAAGCATATAGTATTAAGAAATAAGAGACAAATATGGCTTTGCTGATTGGTTGCTTCTGCCTTTCCAACCTTCAGAGCCTACCTGAATATCAAAACCTCAGATGATACATCCTTATAATCCTTCCCACCTTTAGAGAAGTAAAAAATGCTTGTCCCAGGTTAATGGCACCGGTTCTAGAGATTGCTTTCATTTCTAAAAGAATAAAGCTGCCTAATAAGATGATTTCACAGTGTGTTACAAGCTACTGAATTTTGTTTATTGGTATCTGATGTATCTGACACATGTTTTAGATATCTAAGGAAATAGAATACGTATTGAATGGCTGTTTTGTATGTTACTTTACTGATTTTTCCTGAAGTTTCTTAGTTTTGAACACGGCCATTGTAATGATCTCAGATGGCCTCGTCCTGTGCAACTTGAAGCAGGCCTTCGTCCAGCCAGAGATGAGGTTGGATCCTGGCGGTGAGAGCAGCAAATCCTAGCCACTCGACCAGTGGTCAGTGACAAGGCCCTGGCCCTTTGGCTCTGCAGAAGACAATTCCCATGAAGATGAAAAGTAGTGAAACAAGTAAAGTATTTATTAGGAAGAAAAGGAATATCATACTAGTGGATAGACACATGGGTAGGCTCCGAGAGAAAGACAGAGAGCGAGAGACTGAGTCACACCCTCAGGGCAATTTGAATTACTTTTATGGGTCAATTCTTCTAGTTTTCCTTTGGCCGATCATTTTGATTTGCCTGGTTCAAAGTCCATATTTGGTGTGTTATCTCAGAATTCTCCCATTTGTGTACATGCATCTCTCAGCCAAGATGGATACTACCACAAAGACCTAGCGGTAGTCTGGCTTTAAGTTAACATCACTCTCATTTGACTTCCAGGGAACTTTTCTGTACATATGTTTTAGGGGAGGTCTCCAGACTTCGAGAATGAGAAATACATGGTTTGGGCTAGGCCCAGCCTCCTCTGTTAATTGTCCTGCTATTCTTGTTTTGGAGGTCTGTCCATAGGAAATGAAGCTCCTATCACTTCACCCTAGAAGGGCCTATCTACCTCCTGCCTCAGATAAGAATGTAAGAGAATTCAATATATGCTCAAAGAAATAGATGAAAATATAAACCAGATGACACACTGTGCTAGAAAGAAATCTGGGCTAGTCGTTTCTAAACTGATACTCTGCAGCTTCGTTCATATTTCTTCCTGTCCTGAGTATTACAATATTGCTGTGATAGTATCTATTACATCTTCAGTTAAACAGCCTTGTTAAAGTTCTGCAAGAGCAGTAATGACTATAACTATCTGCAACTTAGGGGAAATAGATTTCTACTGTTGATTATATCATTCTTCAGGAAAATCTATTTTTTTTAACTTAACAGTTAATTTTTGTAGTACTTAAATTTATTATTTAACACTTTTGTAGCGCTTGCTGTTTAAAAAGTCCTTTACTGTGTTTAATTATTACCTGTTCCTCACTTGTCTAAGGTAGATTCCGCCTAATTAGAGCTGTTGAATCTAGCATGAAACTGAAGCCAAGTTTTATGCTTTAAATCATTAAAGGTTTCCATTACTGATTTTTTAATAATAAAAGTTGGGCCCATAGCCTAAAAAATGAAGCAAAATTTTAGAGCTTTGAATGTCTGCCTCCTTGGGCCCATTTATGCTCGCTGTATCTTATTGTAAGATTGGAAGTGGATCTTCCCCTCACTACCAAATCACAGACCTTTCTTATGCAGGAAGGGTCAAAAGTATTACAGTGGTGGTTTACCAGTGTTGAGTTGATCTTTTTCAGGTCTACGAGATAGATTTTCATTCAATAATGAAGTGGTCTCATTTGTGAAATCCTTGAATATCTTGCTTCAATTACCATGGTGACTTAGGCTCTGTCTAGGAAACATGGTATATGTTTTCATGTAAATAGCTGTTTTATTCCGGAGAAGGCGATGGCACCCCACTCCAGTACTCTTGCCTGGAAAATCCCATGGACGGAGGAGCCTGGTGGGCTGCAGTCCATGGGGTCGCTAAGAGTCAGACGTGACTGAGCGACTTCACTTTCACTTTTCACTTTCATGCATTGGAGAAGGAAATGGCAACCCACTCCAGTGTTCTTGCCTGGAGAATCCCTGGGACAGGGGAGCCTGGTGGGCTGCCGTCTATGGGGTCACACAGAGTCAGACACGACTGAAGTGACTTAGCAGCAGCAGCTGTTTTATTCATCTTGCTATTCCCATCTTAAATATATAGAGAATACTTAATTATTTTATTAAAAAGTGATAATCATGATCAGCTTTGCTTCCTATTCCTAAAGCTAATCAGAAATGTTCTTATCTATGAAAAAAATGATTTCACTAGCACTTGTGGCTGATCATTTATTTAATAGGTTCACAGAACTTCTTTACTGTTACCAACTGTAATTCTTACCTGTTATCACTGAAACCCCAATACCAGTTTTGTGTTAACATATTTTAGAAATCACCAATACATTTTCTTCTTGAAATTTAGCATTATTTATAGCAACTTGTAATAAAAAATGATGAATTATACATTTTTTTCTGGGATAAGACTCAGGAAATCCTTGTTATTTTTCAGATATTAAATTTTCCTCATTTTCCAATAAGAAATCAAAATGTTGACTACAGTTAAATTGAATTACTTGAATGTATTAGGGAAATAACCAATCCATACTTGTAAAATATTTTGGTCATGAATTATTTTCTACAATTTGCAAATCAGATTGAGGCTATACTAGTGTTCTATGGACGTTTGGAATGTTTCCAACGTTTGGAATGTTCTATACCAACGTTCCAAACCATTTATCTAGTTTCTGTTTTGCTTTTTTTTTAGAGAGCCTTTGGTAAATGCTTACCCTCCAAAGTGTATTTCTAAGGGACAGAGAACTGACCGCATATTTGTATCTGACCATCTTTTACTATTAGCTTTTTAAAAAGTTGAGCCAAAATATGGTTTTAATCAAGAGAAATAACCCCTTTGTGGTGAGTTGAAGGATTTGGGGACAGATCAAAGAAGAAAACATGATGTGATGTGGCAGGAACACAGAATGACTTTTTAGGGTGAATCTTGAACAGTTACCTGAGAGGGGAAGTTCCATGTGGCAGACATCTCAGAGTCAGTGGGACAGAGTAACCCCTTTGTGGTGAGTTGAAGGATTTGGGGACAGATCAAAGAAGAAAACATGATGTGATGTGGCAGGAACACAGAATGACTTTTTAGGGTGAATCTTGAACAGTTACCTGAGAGGGGAAGTTCCATGTGGCAGACATCTCAGAGTCAGTGGGACAGAGTCCTCTCTTTAAAAGGGAAAGAAGTCAAGAGAACTCCTGGGAGAGCAGGGAATTGGAGAGAGGCTTTATGTGTCCAGGTAAGGTGTAACTTCATTCTTTTGCATGTCAGCATCCAGTTATCACCAAGCCATTTATTTTTTCCACCATTAAATTATATTGACAGACTAATAAAAAATCAAAAAAAGAAAGAGAAAGAAGTGAAGTTGCTCAGTTGTGTCAGACTCTTTGCGATCCCATGGATTGTAGCCCACCAGGCTCCTCCGTCCATGGAATTTTCCAGGCCAGAATACTGGAGTGGGTTGCCATTTCCTTCTCCAGGGGATCTTCCTGACCCAGGGATCAAACCCGGGTCTCCCACGTTGCAGGCAGATGCTTTACCTTCTGAGCTACCAGGGAAGCCCATATTAAAAAAAAGAAATCAGTTGATTGCAAATGTAATGCTTTATTTTTTGACTCTTCAGTGCTATTCCATTGTTCTATTTGTCTACATCTTGTACCACAGGAAAGTACCATACTATTCTTGATTACTTTAGCTTTGTAGTAAGTTTGAAATCAGGTAGTGTGAGTCTTCCAGCTTTGTTCTTTTTCAAAATTGTTTTGGCTATTCTGAGTCCCTTTCATTTCCCTGTGAATTTGGGGATTAGCTTGTCTAGTTTCTTCTCTTTTCTTTGTCTTGGTCTGTCTAGCTAATGATTTGTCAACTTTGTTGATCTTCCGAAAGAACGAACTTTTTAGTTTTAATTTTTAAAAGTTAAAATGAAATTGTTTTATGTATTTTTCAGTCTGATATTTATTTCATCCATTTCATTTGTTTTTCATAGGATTTCTTCTTTTCTAGTTTCTTAAGTTAGAAGTCCAGGTTAACTTAAAATCTTCATTTTTAACATGGGCATGTACAACTATAAATGTTCCTTTATTACACTGCTCTAGATATATCCACTTATTTTGGTGTGCTGTATTTTCACTTTTATTCATCTAAAAGTGTCTATCTGTTATACTTTCTTTGACTCATTAGTAAACTGCGTTATTTCCACATATTTGTGAATTTCCAAATTACCTTGTATTATTGATTTTTAAATTTCATTCCATTTTGGTCAAAGAACATGTTTTGTATAATATAAGTCCTCTTAAATTTACTGAGACTTGTTTCTGGTCCAGCATATGGTTATGCTGGACAATGTTCCATGTGTACTTGAAAAGAGTGTATATTCTGCTATTGTTGGGTTGAATGTTTCCTGATAGATGTCCGTTAAAACTGGTTGATTTATAATGTTCAAGTCCTTTACTTTCCTATTGATTTTCTACCTAGTTGTTCTATTCTTTACTGAAAGTAGGGTACTGAAGTGTCCTATTCCTGTTGAAACTTCTATTTCTTCCTTCAATTTTGTCAGTTTTTTGTTTCATGTGTTTCAGGGATCTGTTTTTAGATGCATGCTGCTGCTACTGCTAGTCACTCAGTCGTGTCCGACTGCTTGTGACCCCATGGACTGTAGCCTGCCAGGCTCCTCTGTCCATGGGGATTCTCCAGGCAGGAATACTGGAGTGGGTTGCCGTGCCTTCCTCCGGTCAGGATCGAACCTGCGTCTCTTACATCTCCTGCATTGGCAGGCAGGTTTTTTTGTTTTACCACTAGCGCCACCTGGGAAGCCCTTTTAGGTACATACATATTGACAATTGTTATGTCTTCTTAATGAATTGACCTGTTTATCCTTAAAGATTGTCCTTCTTTGTCTCTAGTATCAACTTTTATTTTAAATTGTATGGTATCTGATATTAGTACAGCCATACCAGTTCTCTTTTCTTGCTGATTTCGTGGTATACTTTTTTTCTGTCCTTTTGCTTTCAGTCTGTTTGTGTTTGAATATAAAGTGTGCCTCCGGTATACCACAGATAGTGAGTCATGGGTTTTTTGTAGGGAGAGGACCATTCCTGTTTAGATCTCTTCAATTTGGCTATAGTCTCTTTAAACTGAGGTTCTAAATGTTGAAATTAATAATCTATCTGTGAATGGTTGTTTATTCTAGATTACTTTATTGCCATTAATGCAAAGACTATTTTAGTGTTTTGGGGGCAGTCATGTCATAATTTGGCAATTTATGTGGCTGATTTTTGTGAATTCAGTTACAGTACCCTGTATTTTTTATTAAATTTTATTTTGTTCCAGTTAACCTATTGTCCTTTCAGTTTCTGCTTTTATCAGCTTCTATGTTCAATGTCATACCAGTGACAGTGATTGGAATAAGTGCTAACGTTTAGTGAGTATGACTGGGCATCCTCTTTACCTGATATAAACTCCACTCTGGTCACTTGTTAGATGTGTGACCTGAGAGAGGTTGCTTAGTCTCTTCATCTATAAAATTGGGATGCTGATAATCAATCATATCTAGCTCACTGAGTTGCTATGAGGATTAAATGTATTAAAGTGTGTTAAAAACGTTGCTGCTGCTGCTGCTAAGTCACTTCAGTTGTGTCCAACTCTGCGATGCTATAGACGGCAGCCCACCAGGCTCCGCTGACCCTGGGATTCTTCCAGCAAGAATGCTGGAGTAGGTTGCCATTTTCTTCTCCAGTGCATGAAAGTGAAAAGTGAAAGTGAAGTCGCTCAGTCGTGTCCGACTCTTAGCGACCCCATGCACTACAGCCTACCAGGCTCCTTCGTCCATGGGATTTTCCAGGCAAGAGTACTGGAGTGGGTTGCCATTGCCCTCTCCAAAAACATTTATTTTACAAGTGCTTGTATAGTATTGACTAGCGTATAGTAAATACTATACAAGCACTTGTAAAATAAAATTATCAACTCTACGACATAAGAAGTATTGTTACTCTCATAGGTAAGGAAGATAGGATTTCATGAGATTGAGTAATTTGCCATCTTCCATTGCAAGTTTCCATTGCTATTAAGCAGTTAATCTGGAACTTGAACTAGAGTGTGTCACACTCCAAAGTCCATGTTCTTGACCACTTACTCTTAAATATCATCTTCTCAATGCTTCAGTGAAGCTATCATTAAATACATTAAGGAGCATCAAGAGCAGATGCCTTGGAATTCACTGCCACAAATTTCCCTCTATTAATCAGAGCCCTTTTATGATTATTCAATAATGTTTTCAAATCTTTTATCCATTTCTCCATGAGGATAAGAAACTTTAAGAAAAAGTCATGAGAAATGCTTTGCTGAAGTCTGTGTATATGCCTCGTATGTACATATATTTTATTGGCATTGCAAACATCCTCAAAAAGGAAATGAGTGTATGTAAAAACTTTTAAGCTTAGTGCAAATGCTTTTTCAGTTCAGTTCAGTTCAGTCGCTTTCTTGAATATGTTTCTTTTCTGAACTTTTATGTATGTTTCATTGGAAAAATTTTTCTTCTGTTTTAAAAAATCTGTTTTCCTAAAGTCTAGGATGCATGTCAGTTTTAGATGACATTCCTACTCATAGGTATCAGGAATGCTGAAATTACATAGCTACTTTATATTTTCATCCCAAATTTTGGTGGTCAGATTAGAGTCTCAGGTAAGGCACAGCATACTTAAGTTCTCTGACTAGAAAGAGTGTGTGCAGGTTTTTAAATGTTATGGTATAGAGATTATTTAGAGGGGGTTGTTTTGATGATAAAGTTTATAACCAGTATTTTTACTGTTTATTTAAAAATGTATATTCCTAAAATACTTGGAAACGTTTTTGATGTTAAATATTTACTTAAAATGTGTCCAATTTTTACAAAACTTTTTTGTGGTTCAGTGATGAACTAAGGACATTTATGCATCTTGAATTTTTTTCTAGAATTAGATACATTGTTTAAAATATTTTGCATGTTTTTCAACTGAAAATGATAGCAATTATACCAATTAAAATGATTTTCTTTGTGAATGATAAGTAATATTTTATTTTTCTCCATAATAAAAGAAAAGCTCAGTGCCATTTGAGAATATAACATTTAGTTTTGATTTAGCGTTTAATAGGCGGTATAGTTCCTGGCTTTTGGTTTAGCCCTGTGCCCTTTATTCTTTAGCTGATTTGCTAATTACTACTGAAAAACCCTCTAAAATTTCACTGGGGAAATGCAGATGTACATTCAGATTCTAAATACTTGAGAGGCAGCCAAGAACTGAGTGCATGCAAACACATTTGGAGTTTTACATAATTTTTTATATAATTACTTTTAATTTCCAGAAACTTCCTCCTTCAATATCAGTACATAGATCCCTTCTCGATCAGCAAAAATGGAATGGATAAAATGTTATGATTCTTTCAAATAAATCAGAATAATGAAACACAGAATTTATATGATAGGTGAATGAGAAGGGGACATAAAAGATGGAGGGGAATATGGGATAATATTTACTGTATAATTTTTACTGAAATGAAAAACATTGCATAGAGGTACAGAATCGTAAGTATACAGCACAACAAATCGTCACAAAGGGAACACACCCGTATAAGTCCCTGTAAAAGTACCACTCAGGTCAAGAGAACAAGAATCACCAGACTCCAGAATGTCTTCACATGCCCCAATGCATCACCTCCTCCCAACTATTCTCCTAAACAGATACCCTGATTTCTAACACTTCATATTTCACTTTCTTATTGTAAACATTATATAAGTAGAATAATGCAGCACACATGACTTATTTTTTCAGTATTGTTTGAGAGATTGAGAAATTCATCCATGTTGTTGTACATATGGTGGTTCAGTCACTAAGTTGTGTCCCTCTCTTGTGACCCCATGGACAGTAGCCTGCCAGGCTCCTCTGTCCATGGGATTCTCCAGGCAAGAATACTGGAGTGGGTTGCCATTTCCTTCTCCAGTTGTTATATATAGCATTGGTTTATTTTCTTTGTTGTACAGTATTCTGTTGTATGAGCTTCCCTGGTGGCTCAGATGGTAAAGAATTCACCTGCCATGCGGGGTCCTGGGTTCAATCCCTGGTTTGGGAAGATCCCCTGGAGAACATAATGGCTACCCATGCCAGTAGAATTGCCTGGAGAATAATATTAGATAAATATAACTTATTTCTCCATTCTACTTTAGATAAACATTTGGCTTCTTAACAGTTTGGGGTTAGTGCAAACATTTCAGCTGTTTTTGCTTGTCTGTTAGAGCATGTTTGCACATCTTTCAATTGAGTATACACCTAGGATTGAAATATCTAGACAACAGGATATATTATGTTCAAATTTAGTAGGTAGTGCCAAGTTCATTTACAAAGAGATTGTATTAATTTGTGTGTCTGTCAGCACTATATGAGGATTCTACTTATTCCATATCCTCACTAACACTAAAATTGTCAGTTGTTAAAATTTTAGCCGTCTTGATAGGTATGTATTGGTTATCTTAAATTTGCTTTTCTCTGATAACTAATAAAGTTGGAAACTTTTCTTATATTTATTAACTGCTGTGACATTCTTTTCATACCTTTGCTCCGTTTTAAATTGGAATGCTTATCGTTTTATTATTGAGGTATAAAAGTTTTTTATATTTGGTATTTGAACTCTTCTATTATTTCTATTAATAATTATCTGAACATTCTTTGGCATTGCCTTTCTTTCATATTGAAATGAAAACTGACCTTTTCCAGTCCTATGGCCATTGCTGAGTTCCCCAAATTTGCTGGCATACTGAGGACAGCACTTTAACAATATCATCTTTTAAGATTTGAAATAGCTCAGCTGGAATTCCATCATCTCCATTAGCTTTGTTCGTAGGAATGCTTCCTAAGGCCCACTTGACTTCACTCTGCAGGATGTCCAGCTCTAGGTCACACCATCATGGTTATCCCGATCATTAAGACCTTTTTTGTACAATTCTGCTGTGTATTCTTGTCACCTCTTCTTAATCTCTTCTGCTTCTGTTAGGTCCATACTGTTTCTGTCCTTTATTGTGGCCCATCGTTGCATGATATGTTCCCTTGGTATCTCTGATTTTCTTGAAGAGATCTCTAGCCTTTCCCATTCTATTGTTTTCCTCTGTTTCTTTGCATTGTTCACTTAAGAAGGCTTTCTTGCCTCTCCTTCTTATTCTTTGGAACTCTGCATTCAGATGGGTCTATCTTTCATTTTATCCTTTGCCTTTTACTTCCCTTCTTTCCTCAGCTATTTGTAAGGTGCCCTCAGACAACCATTTTGCCTTGCTGCATTTCTTTTTCTTGGGGTTGGTTTTGATCACCACCTTCTGTACAATGTTACGAACCTCTGTCCGTAGCTCTGTCCATAGCACCATAGAGTAACTTCGAGTTTGCTTTTCTGCTTGTGGATTGTATGTTCTCTGTGAACTAGACCATGATTTTGTCCCTCTTTGTTGTAGCAAAGTGCATACAGTGGGGCTCAGTCAGCCAGAGGTAAATAAAGTCAACAATGAGAAGAAAGTTGCCACTGCTTATGATCTGTGACCACAGGAAGCGCAGAGTGTCAAAAGTAGTAGTGAGTTTGTGGTTTAGTGAAGCTTATATTTATCAAGCCTTTGGGCCTTTTTTTCTGTTAAAAGATCTAAAAAAAATTGGCTTGCTTACTCAGTGAGATAAAATCCTAACATTTTTCTGAGTCACTTTCAACCCCCACAACCCCCACCAAAGCATCTTGCCATGTGTCAGTGTGAAGTCTGTAGACTTTTAAGGTGTCTGCTCCAGACGCTGCATTGGAAACCTTTAGCCCCCGTGTAGTGGGAGTGGGCTCCACTGACTATAAGAAGAATGTTTCAAAAATTAATAATAGAAAATAGTTTCTTTTTAAATTTTAACTGTATCGTAAAAGAAAACATCCCTCCACCGCTCACCCCAACCCCCGCCTCCAGTCCATCAAGCTTTTTAAACTAGGTTCTCTGGCAGCTAATGAATAATAGAGACAAAATGTAGTTCTTTTCGTCCCTGGTGGAATACTGCATTATTTGTTATTCATGAGTTTCTGATTTCCTGGAAGATTGTTTGATGAAATAGGTGGGTGATATACTCTGTCATTGCCTGGAGGCCTTTTAGATTTCCCCTGTTTGAGTGTTTTCCTTTTGTTTTAATAAACTGCTGATAGTTGTAGAGAAGAATCACTGGATGTTAGGATAATTAGCGTGTTTTAGTACCAAGTCCCCTCAATCCCAGTTGCAAATGACCAGATTCAACATTTTATAGTATTTCTTCACAAGTTTCATAGAAGGAGTGAAATACAAATAAAAGTTGTTGGCTTTTTGAAATAATCTAGAAAACCCAGGTGGCGCTAGTGGTAAAGAACCCACCTGCCAATGAAGGAGATATAAGAGATTCAGGTTCCATCCCTGGGTTTGGAAGATCCCCTCAAGGAGGGCATGGCAACCCACTCCGGTAGTCTTGCCTGGAGAATCACCACGGACAGAGGAGCCTGGGGGACTACAGTCCACAGGGTCACACAGAGTCGGACACGACTGAAGCAACTTAGCACACATACATAGAAAACCCAGTCACTATATCGCCTTGCCAGGGTCAAGCCTTTCATCTTTCTTTATGCTTCTCTGGTCTTGCCCTCTACTTTTTCATTAAGGCTCAGGTGGGGCTAGTGGTAGAGAATCTGCCTGCCAATCCAAGAGACATAGGTTTGATTCCTGGGTTGGAAAGAGCCACTGAAGTAGGAAATGCAACCCACTCCAGTATTCTTGCCTAGAAAATCCTATGCACATGGAGCATGGAAGGGTACAATCCATCGGGCTGCAGAGAGTTGGACATGACTGAGTACAGTAAATTCATTATAGCAGGAACCCTTTTTGGAATTAGACGTCTTCTGTCAAAGCAGAGTAGAACCATGTTTTTAATCACTAAAGAGAAAGAAGTGACAATCTGGACTTTTGTGAACTCCCTGGCTTCCATTGCTTGGCTTGCTGGGTTTAGTTAGGGACTAAGCACCTGTGAACTGATCTGATGATTCTCTTTAGACCCAGACCTATTTTCAGGAATTCAAGTAGAGAAGAGTTACTCTACTTATATGCCCTGAGATGAAGATTTGTTTTCTAAGATCTGAGCTTTGGGGACTCTGCTTTGGGAAGGGAAAGGCTTATTTTTTTTTTTTTTTGTAACAGGTGTAGGAATTAACCACATTTCTTAAGATACATTTAGTATATGCATTTAAAAATTAATAATTTTCACAGACTTGAAACTTAATGATTCAGCAAACTGATCCATTTTGAATATTGCTTGAAACCAAGAAGAATGGAAAAATAAAGTTATTGAAGTAAATTCCAAAGTGTTTGGACACTAGCATCCATTCCTGTTCATGGGAGAGTAGTTATTTTCTTTGGAGCCAAGCTTCTGGGGTTGAATCCTGGCTGTGCCGGTTAAAGCTTTGGGCATTACCTTAGCAGTCATTGCCTTAATTTTCTCATCCTTAAAATGGAGATAATGATGTAGGGTTAAATGTGTTAATACTTATACATTGCTTAGAACAGGACCTGGAGTAAATATAAAGTATTTACTATTATTTACTCTCACTTTGTTATGTGTTATCTCCTGTGCTCTTGGCTTTCTATGTTTGATCTAGTTTCCAAGTATACAGGCAATTAAAACATAATATAGGAGGGAAAAGACACTTCTAGAAGTATCTCTGTATTTTACAATTAAAATATGATAACAAAATTAAGAAGGAAAAAGAAAATATAAAAACTAAGCAAAAGAACTAAAATAGTACAGCAGTCTGGGCTATTTAGTATATGAGAAAATAGCCATAAACCTTTAATAGCTCCAGAGGGCATTAGTGTATTTCAGCATAGTTCACTACCTATTGTTCAAAGTAATGATTCTGACTTATTGAAGGAAATGTTAAATTCTGTTCATGATGTTCAGTTCAGAGAAGCCAGAAAGTGTTTCACATTTTAGGAAGGTTCTAAACCAAATTAAAAGGTATTTAAAGATTTCTAGAGGATTCTGAATTGTATAAATTTTATTGTATTTGCATTTTTGCCTCCTTCTTTCAGTCCAAATTAATCTTCAGAATGATATGTAAATGTGATCCTTAGGCACAAGCATTGTTTCCATTAAATGCCAAACAATACTTTCCCTGTATATATCTAATTTTAGCCTTCATTTTAGCCATTTCCCTGCTCGTTGGTACCTCCATACAAAATCTTCATGACTGTCAAGCTGGCCAGGTTTTGCTCTGCAATTATGTTTAACCAGGTGTTTAGGTGAATTGTATTGTTTGTTTGGTCACTAAGTTGTGTCCAGCTCTTTTGAAACACTGTGGACTGAGGCCTGCAAGGCTCTTCTGTCCATGGGATTCTCCAGGCAAGAATACTGGAGTGGGTTTCCATTTCTTTCTCCATAGATGGATTGCATGTCGTGGCAGTTGTGTGTTGTAGTATGCCCTGCAGTCTTTACGTACTTGTTGTTGAGGGAGAAAAGACTGTTTTGCTCTAAACTCTTAAAAAACATTTTTTTAATTGTGGTAAAAATACATAGGGGCTTCCCTGGTATCTCAGCTGGTAAAGAATCTGCCTGCAGTGCAGGAGACCCAGTTTGATTCCTGAATCTGGCAGATCTCCTAGAGAAGGGATAGACTACCCACTCCAGTATTCCTGGGCTTCCCTGGAGGCTCAGATGGTAAAGAATCCACCTGCAATGCCCATTCAGCAGCTTCTCATTTTTCTCTTCCTTTAGTCCCTGGAAACCACCATTCCACTTTATTTTCCTGTTAATTTAATTACTTTAGATACCACATAGAAGGATATAGTATTTGTGTTTTCTGTGACTGGATTAAAGTACCCAAGTTTCATTCATGTTGTAGCATATGACAGGATTTTCTTTATTTTAAAGACTAAATAGTAATTCCATTGCCTGTATACCCACATTTTATTTACTTATCCATTAATGAACATTTGAGTTGCTTCCCCCTCTTGACAGCTGTGAATAGTGCTCCAGTGAACATAGGTGTTTCAAGACTCTGCTTTCAGTCTTTTAGATATATACCCAGAAGTGGGATTATTGAGTCATATGGCAATTTTTTTTTTTTTCGGTTATTGAGTTCTCTATATCAATCCCTCACTGGATATTTGATTTATAGACATCATCTCCCATTTAGTAGGTTGCGTTTTAATTTTGATGAGTTTCCTTTTCTGTACAGAAACCTTTTAATTTGATGTAGATTAATTTGTTTATTTTTACTTTTGTTTTCCTTGCTTTTGGAGTCAGATCCACAAAAATGTTATAGATGTCCAGGAGATTGCCACATATGTTTTGTTTTAGGAGTTTCTGATTTCAGATATTACATTCAATTCTTTAAACCATTTTGAATTAATTTTTGTAAGTGGTGTAGGATAGTGGTCTAGTTTCATTCTTTTGTGTGGTAGCAGTCTAGCTTTCCTGATACCATTTATTGAAGAGACTATCCTTTACTCATTGTATCTTCTGATTTCTTTGTCATAAATTAGCTGACCAAAATATGTGTGGGTTTATGTCTGTGCTTTCTGTTTTGTTTCATTGATTTTTGTGTCTGTTTTTATGTCAATACCATACTATTTTGACTACTATAGTTTTGTGGTATAGTATCATGTTATCTGCAGATAGTTTTATAATTTCCCTTACAATTTTGATGCATCTTATTTATTTTTCTCAGCTAATTGCTGTGGCTGGAAATTCTAATACTATGTTAATTAAAGTGGGGAGAGTGGATATCCTGCCTTGTTCATGATCTGAAAGGAAATTTTTCCTATTCACCATTGAGTGTGATATTAGCTGTGTATTTGTTGTTTGTCATATGTGACATTTATTATGTTGAGATATATTCCTTCCACACCTATTTTGTTGAGTCCTTTTTTATCATAAGTGGATGTTGAATTTTGTCAAATGCATTTTCTGCATTTATTGAGATGATCATATGATTTTATTTTTTTTGTTAATGTGACTCATGCTGATTGATTTCCAGATGTTGAATCACTCTTGCATTTGTGGAATCAATTCCACTGATCATGATGTGTGATCCTTTTAATGTATTATTGAATTTCGTTTGCTAATATTTTTTTGAGAATTTTTGGATATGTGTTCATGAGAGATATTGGCCTATATTTTCTTTTGTTGTATTATCCTTGTCTGGTTTTGGTATCAGTGTAATTCTGGCCTCATAAAATGAGTTTGGGAGTGTTCCTTTCTCTCCAGTTTTTTGCATAGCTTATTAGATATTCTTTAAAACTTTGGTAGAATTCACCAATGAAGCTGTCTTGTCCTATACTTTTGCTTGTGGGGAGGTTTTTGATTATTGATTAAGTGTCCTTGCTGGTAGTAAGTGTGTGCCACCATCTTAGACCCCCTTTCCGCTGGATATCATTTCCTTTTTTTTTGTCTTTTTCTGTTTCTTTCAGCAGTATTTTTCAGTTTATAGATTTTTTACCTCCTTGGTTATTTAAAGTGCATTTAAAGTACACTAAATATATTCGGTTATTTTATTGTTTTTCAGTTGCTCAATTGTTCCCTGCTCTTTGCAACCCCATGTATGCCAGGCTTCCCTGTCTTTCACCGTCTCCTGGAGTTTGCTCAAACTCAGGTCCACTGAGTTGGTGATGCCATCCAATCGTCTTGTCCTCTGTTGCCTGCTTCTCCTCCTGCCCTCAGTCTTTCCCAGCATCAGAGTCTTTTCCAATGAGTCGGCTCTTCGCATCAGGTGGCCCAAGTATTGGAGCTTCAGCTTCAGCATCAGTCCTTTCAATGAATATTCAAGGTTGATTTCCTTTAGGATTGATGGGTTTGACCTCCTTGCAGTCCAAGGGACTCTCAAAAGTCTTCTCCAAAACCACAGTTCAAAAGCATCAATTTTTCAGCACTCAGCCTTCTTTATGGTCCAACTCTCACACCCATACATGAATACTGGAAAAACCATAGCTTTGACTATACAGATATTTGTTGGCAAAGAATATATATATGCACCACTATATTCTTGGTAGCTAAGGCTTTGTTTACCTGGATATATCTTGGTTGGATGAATGTTTAATAAATGTAACTCACAAATTCCATGTTAGTTACACACTTAGTTTCACAGTCTACTTAGCTAAATAATGATACCTCACTGAATTGGTTTTCTTGGTGTCCTTTGCTTTTTCCTTTCTGCCTAACATTGTAACCTTAGAATGTCCTGAGTCTCATTACTTTGAATCTATTTCCTTCACTGCCCATAGGACCTCATGGCTTTGTCTATCATCTTTATGCAAATGATCATAAATTATACAGCCCAGACATCTCTCTTAAACGCCATACTACTTCATCAGACTGCTTATTTGATATGGAGAATTAAATTTCAAGTAGACATTTCACACTTGACATTTGCAAAAGTGAGCTTTGTGCTCTCTTACCTGTAGCCTTTGCTAGCTCCTTGATGACAGCTCCATTCTTCAGGTTGCTCAAGACAAAAACCTGGGAGTCATTCATTGTTCTTTTCCTCTTTCCCCATATTTCAGCTATTAAGACATCTTGGTAGTTCTGCCTTCTTAAAACTGTACCTGAATTTGACTCAATGATTGTTCTTACAAGTTAAAAAAATAAGGCTCAGAGAAATTAAGAGAACAGCTCCAAATTCACATAACTAGTAAGTCAGAATTCAAATAAATATTTTCTGGCTGACCACAAATAATAGATTATCTTCTTCTACTGTACTTCTCCTAAGTAAATGTTATAATAAAATTCAAAACTAGGGTCTAATCTGCTCTATCACTGGATCTTTATAAGTAAGATGTATTATTTCACTTAGGTCCTGGAGGAATCCTCTACACACAGGATAGTTCTTTCATAAATACTTGCCAAAACAGCTGAATTGACTGGTACTTACCTGTCCTTGTATTTTGCTCTGGGTTAAGAACTGTGTTTTCAGTTATAAGCTATAATTGGATCTAAGTATGTGTTGGGTGAAAAAGAAAGGGTAATAATGAGATAAAAGAGTCAAGTTATTTTAGAAAGCTGTTTTCCCAAAGATTTTTCTTACTATAACCTGTGAATTTAGAGCATATATTAGCTCTTGCTACCTTACTGACTGTTCGTTAAGAGTTTTCAAGATATGCAATATTGATTTTGTTACTAACTATTAGAGCTTAGACTGAGGGATTATTATTTTGATAATTTGAAATTTTCTCTCAAGGACCTCTGTATTAGAGGGACACTTTATAATTTTAAAATTTACTAAATTCTGAGCTCCTCTAATAGATTATAATTGGCAGGAAGGCAAAGGGTTGGGATATAGGTAGAGAGATACCAGAGGAGAAATTTCAGTGTTGATAAAATTCTAGAAACATCTGTTTTACTGGTAAATTGTATTTTAATAGAAGCTATTCCCTCCCTATGTACTTGAATGTAGCATAAGTGAAATGTATTAAACTGAATTTTGGTAGGGTTCAGTTATATCTTTGAAAGAAGCCAATATTAAGCTTTTGGGAGATATCCGTTATGTCCCCTGCTGTGACATATTTGGAAAGCCAATATTGTTTTTTGTCACGTTTAGTACATGTTGAACGTTTGTCTGTGAAATAGATTTTAGGTAAAGAGTGCTTCAGATTATTAATTTATCTTTTTTTCCTCTTCTAAATTGCACTTTATAGTTTATTGATTTGTTAGTCCATCAGTTTGTACTTTTTTTCCCAAGGAAGAAGTTTGATGAATATTTAATTCATAAAGGCAGCTTCCACATCTTAAATTCTCTATATCTGTCTGTCCATCTACCTACCTTTGTGTTGGTGGAAATATGTGGCATGGAATCACTTAAAAAATATTCTTACAGGCTTAGGAAATATCTCTTAAAACAATAAGATGAGATGTGAGGTATTAAAAAAAATTATGTGTATAATTACTTCCTCTGGCAACCGAATGAGTTAAAGATATATGGCAACTGCAGCTGTAATGGCATATATTTAGAAAGAAAACTCAGTTTGCTACTTCTAAAAAAATGCCTGTTGGCAAACAAACCTAAAATAAAAGTTCAAAAGTGAGATTTTATTTCAGGAAAATGTGATCATTCTGTTACCATTTGCAATGATGGATATCTGTGGGTTTTTATACAGTTAAATAACCTATGATCAACGGTACTGCTGTCTTTTCTTCTTCATAGTGTATGCCGATTAAAGGCCTAGGATTCGTGCTTGGAGCTTATCAGTGTATTTGCAAAGCAGGATTCTATCATCCTCGAGACTTCTCATTCAACAACTTTCAGAGTAAGTGCCCTTTGGTCCTGTTCATATATGTACATACACATAGTATCTGTCAGTATTAATTACTCAAATTTTCTTTTAACCTTGTTGAAGTTAGATGATTAAATTCCCACTTGTTTGGCCTTCTTTCATCACTTAAGGAGTTTTTGCTTTAGTTTGTCATCTCTAATCCTCTGGCATATCACCAAAAATGTGTTTGTTTTAGGTATATCTTCAATACATTTTAAATGCCTGAAAACACTGTTGCTGCTCGGTGAGACCAGTTAGAATTCAGTTATTGTGAGCTGTTGCTGCAGAAAGTTCCTAAAACTAATTTTGCTAGTTTGCTTAATTTATTTATCAATTTGTTTATATGTTAGGTCTCTGTGCCACATGAAGAATTACCACAGAGTTAATAACTTAAGGCAACACAATCTTATTATCACACAGTTTTAATTGGGTAGCTTTTCATTCAGGGATTAAGTGGTTCCTCTGCCCAGGGAATCACTGAGCCAAAATCAAGGTGTCACCTGTAATGTGATCTGATTTGAGGCTCAGAGACTTCTTCCAGGTTCATTCAGTTCACTGGCAGAATTCGGTTCCTAGCACCTGTGTGTGTGAGGTCCCTATTTCATTGCTAAATGCCAGTCTGGGTTTACTCTCAGCTTCTAGAAGCCTCCTCAAGGTCAAGTCATGTGGCCCTTACTTTTCAAAGCTACTAAGAAAACCTCCCCAGTTCCTAGTCCTGTTCATATGGAGTCTCATACAGTGTAATCATTCTATAAGTCCTGGGAGTGTTATCCTGTCTCTCTGCCATGTAATGTAAACTTAATCAAAGGAAAGACTATCCCATCATATTTACAGGTCCACCTGCATTCAGGGGGAGGTGATGATACAGGGCTTATACAGGCAGACCTCATTTTATTGTGCTTTGCTGTATCACACATCTAGGATACTGTGCTTTTTTTTTTCTTACCAATTAAGATTTGTGGCAACCCTATGTTGTCAGATGATGGTTAGCACTTTTTAAGCAATAACGCATTTTTTTTAAATTAAAGGGTGTATTTGTAGGCATAATGGTATTGTACACTTAATAGACTGCAAAATGGTCTAAACATGACTTTTATATGTACTGGGAAACCAAAAAGATTGATACAACCCACTTTGTGGTGATTTTACTGTGTTGCAGTGGTCTAGAACCAAACTCATAATATCTTTGAGGTATGCAGGTACTTTAGAATCAAAATTTGCTAACCTGGTTGTTTTCATCTTACTCTAGAAGATGTCAAAGTTGCTATTTGAATATTGATTTTTTTTTTTTACATCGGCATGTAGCCAGCTATTGGATATAATAATTAACAAAGAGTGTATGGAAAAATGAGGTGGTTTTATGGGAAGTTAGGGTTTGGAGTTACTAGAACCGAGGTACAGGAATAGTTTAGATAGTCATCCATAAATCTTTGTCAGCCTCATTATTGGTCTGAAAAGGAATTTGTATCTCTATTGGGCATAGTTCAAAGGATACATGAGATTCAAACCTGAGTGTCTTCCTCTCTGAAACTTGGCAGATGTTTATAGATTTTTTTTTCTTGGTTTTTCTCTTGGAAAGTATTGTTCTTCATCTTGAGACAGCTTCCACTAAACTTCTAGGTTCTGGAAGTGAGTAACATTTTGCTCTCTCCTAATTCATATGATTCACATGGTTCAGCCTGTGTTCTGAGTAATGGTTGCTGTAGGCATAATTCTAAGATGGCCTCCAAAATTCTGTTCCCACATGTATTGTACAATCCCCTCCCCTTAAGTGTGGGTGGCACCTGTGAATATCAAATGGACTTACCCCCTTGCTAGGCAGTGTTATGTAGTAAAAGTCATGGTACCGTTGCTCAAGTGTCTGCTGCTGCTGCTGCTAAGTCGCTTCAGTTGTGTCCAACTCTGTGTGACCCCATAGACAGCAGCCCACCAGGCTCCACTGTCCCTGAGATTCTCCAGGCAAGAACACTGGAGTGGGTTGCCATTTCCTTCTCCAATGCATGAAAGTGAAAAGTGAAAGTGAAGTTGCTCAGTTGTATCTGACTCTTAGCGACCCCATGGACTGCAGCCTATCAGGCTCCTCCACCCATGGAATTTTCCAGGCAAGAGTACTGGAGTGGGGTGCCATTGCCTTCTCCGGCTCAGGTGTCTACATTGCATTAAATAAGACTCCTTCCCATAGGAACAGACTAGAGAGAGAGTCTAGTGCCAGCTTTGAAGAAGTAAACTGGCTTGTGAGAGGACCATGTGGCTAGCACCCTAGGGTGACTGCTAAGAGCTCAGGCAGCCAGCAAGAATACAAGGACATCAGTTCTATAAATGCAAGGATCTGTAAATTCTTCCAACAGCCTGGATACTTTTGAAAAGAGGACCTGGAGCTACACATGAGAATATAGCCTGGCCCAAACCTTGATTTCAGTCTAGTGAGACCCCAAGCAGAGAGCCCAGCTTCACTGGGTCAGACTTCTGATCAACGGAAACTGGTAAGTGATTGAATAGGTGTTCTCAGCTGTAGATTTCCAGTAAGTCATTACACAACAATAGAAAACTAATACAATAACAGTGATGATAATATATTTTCAGCATGGATGTGCTTTTCGTTGTGTGTGTGTGCGCGCGTGCGCGTGTGTTTGTGTGTACAAGACCATGGCAATAGCCCAGATACTTTGGCATTCTTCACATTTATGGTCCAGACAGAACATATGATTCAGCACTGAAGGATTAAAGGAATAGGTTTTAGCCTATGTTCTGTGAAGGTATTTTGTATCTGGTTTACCCACATTTGTTCTCAGCTCCCACTATGTGACTGAAATAAAACATCTAAATATTGTAGAACTAGAGAAATGACTGTGCCATTTGCTTATAACACCACCAGGAGAAACTAGTTAACCTTTAACAACTTATCTTTATTTAATTTGCACACTCCTACTTTTTTCCTTATTTTAAAAGCCAGTGTTTTTTACTGACCTACTCTAAGAGGAGGCTGCCTCTCTTCATAAGCCTAAATAACTCCAGTGTTGTACACACAACAGCCAGGAAAAGAGGCCACAGTTTTCAGAAAGATGAGCTATATTTGGGTATAGCTGTGATTCAGCTTTGACCTCAGCACATGTTTAACTAGAACTGGCCTGCCTCAATGACAGAACAAAAAGATATCTACAAGTTATAATTTGAGGTCAGTAAAGTGCTCTTTGACCAAAAATATCTTTCCTGATGACCTTGCCATCAAGTTGCATGAAAATCTAACATTATTCATTCCTTGGCCCAAGGAATGCAAGTTATAACTCACTAAGGTATCTACCAAGGACTATCCAAACTTTTAAAAAATATTTTTGATTTTTTATTATAATTCTACTACATCTCTTCATTTTAATATGTTAAGTTTTTAATTATAACATCCAAGCAGTTCGTATGGTTAGTTTTCATATAGTCTTAAGGAGGTTACAATGAAGTAAGGAATGACCAGATGAATCCCTTGGGCCAAAGGTAAAGAAGATATTGAAGACCCTCAACATGAGATAATGTATGTAAAACAGCTAGCACAGTACATGACATATAATAAGGGTTCTCAGTAAGTACTTGGCGTATAATAAGTGTGCATGCTCAGTTGTTCAGTCTTGTCTGACTCTTTGCAACCCCATGGACTGTAGCCCACCAGGCTCCTCTGTCCATGGAATTTTAGATGTTCATAGATGTAGTTAAATAAGTGAATAAGCAAACAAACAAATATACAGACATATATAAACACACATCAGTGATCCATATAAATAGAGAATCCTTAAGTATCCTTGGTATTTAGTACTTTGTCTCTTTATATTTGGATAGTTCAGTTCAAGTTCAGTTCAGTCACTCAGTCGTGTCCGACTCTTTGCGACCCCATGAATCACTGCACACCAGGCCTCCCTGTCCATCACCAACTCCCAGAGTTCACTCAAACTCATGTCCATTGAGTTGGTTATTTGGATAACCAATTTTAAAATCTAGAATTCTTGGAAAATGAATTATACATGGATCAGAAGGAAGATGGCACAGCAAAAATCTGTAACAACCAGTGCTCCACTGAGAAGGGCAATAGGAAGGAGATTTAGAAATTAAAGGTAACAAGAGGAAATCAGTTGCTTGATAGGGGAAATGGGATGTAGGAAACAGAGATGCCCCTGAAAGATAAAATTTATTTAATTTATAGCTGTGAATCTAGGGAAAAGATCTGAAATTCCCACCTATAGTCTGGTATCCCATTTAGAGAGCGGAACTAAGATGTGGTTTTGATCTGTGAGAAAATGTCAGTGCGGCTGTTAAAAATCCTGTTAAAATATGAAGTGATTTAAAAATCTTCATTTAGACGTAGGGCCACAGTAAACAAAGGGCTTGTGAAGACCAACAAAGATATGTTCAGATGACTTGATTTAAAACTGTGCTGACAGCCCAGAGACTGTGTTCCTAGCATCTCTCTTTAGATTGGTGGTCATAGGAGAGCTAATATGGTCTGACATCTGGATAGTAGCAGGATTTCAGAATCGACAAATACTGATGTGTAACTGTCTCTTCAAATCCAGGCTGTTCACTTCCAGGTTGATGAGATACAAGCTTATGACAAGCTCATCTTCCTGAAATCCATCTGTCACAGTATGAACTGTCTTCAGTACAATCTCATTTCTCTTTCTTGTAGACACATTACCAGCCTCTCAGTTTTAACTTCTCTTGCCTTTTGGATTGACTTCAGCTCACATGCATTTCCAGATAAACCCAACTTAGAAATGACCCACATCTGAAAGTGACAGCCCCTTTTTTGCAGATGCTGGTGGCTGATGGCTGTTGACTCCCCCAAATCAGAGATTTTAAAAATACATAGTCTTGGAAGAAAAAACATGGGAAACTCTTTGAAAGCAGGTACAATATAGAGATGCTGAGCTCTCAGCTAAGCAAGGCTAAGCTGTCTGTGGGGTGTGAACCTTTTTGCTGCACTTGGGTCTCACACTCTCTGTCCATCTTCTGTTTCATGACTGGGGAAGCTGGAGGTATTTGGCTTTTTGCAGACTAAGTCCAGCAGCAGTCTCTAGTCCAGTCCCAAACTTGAAACAGTTGAAGAGAGCCTGAACATTGTATTCTCACAATCAGCATCGTTACTTTTGCTGTTGGTCTTACTTAAGCCTTGTGATCTGGTTCTAATCACTTTACTCCAGTTGTAGTAGCAAAATTCTCTAACTGCCTTGGCTTATGCTTTTGTTAGTCATTTGCCGAATTTTCAGTTTTTAATATCTTCTTTCATGAATCAATCCTCTTTATAGGGGTTAAAATCTAGTCACTAAATGTCTGGCAGATAAGGTTATTTGTTAGTGGGAGAGTTCCAGTGCCACCAATCTTCTTAGACTATTAACTATCACATTTACCTTGTTGGTCTTTGATTCTTCTCAATTATTAGAGCATACCATGTTGGATTTCCCTCATTTCAGAGCTGAATTTCATAGTTTAATACAGTAATTAAGAGCATGGTCTTTGGGATAAGTCTAATTTAGGTGTGAATCCTAGTTCTGTTACTTATTTGTACTGTGCTTAATTATTTAAGTAGCCTAAACTTCACTTATGCCATATATAAACTTGTGATAATGCTATCTGCTTTATAGATTAAATAAGGAATTAAATGATGTAATGAATGTACAATTCTGATGATAGCAGTTGACACATATTAAATGCTCAAAATATTATTCTGTTTATGATTATTATTTGAAAGCTTGGGTTTATTCTGCTTACCCCTTTCCTCAGACATTTTGCCCATTTTCATCCCTTCCAACTGGTATCTGCTTTACTTCCCAGCAAAGTAACATATTTTCATGTCCCAGATATTTTCCAGTTTTTATCCTTAAAATGGGCCCTGCTAAGAGATACAATACTCAGTCCTCCAGAAAACTTCCTTCTCCCCTACTAGCTAAAATTTTTTATTACATGTCTTAATTTATTTTACTATTTTTGTTTATATGATTTTACATTTTTAGACTGCTAATGGAAATTCACTTATGTTAACAATCAGCTACCCTCAAGTTAAAAAAAAAAACACCTCTGGTCAGTCATTCATACATTAGCTCATTGTTGTGAGTAGAATAGCAATCCCCAAACCTCCAAAGATGTGCATGTTCAAGCTTTCACAATCTGTGAAAATGCTGCTTCACATGGCAAAAAAGGGACTTTTCAGATGTGATTAAATTGCAGATATTGAGATGGGGAGATTATCCAGGTAGATCCAGTCTAATCACATGAGTCCTGAAAAGCAGAGAACCGTTCCCAGGTATGGTCAGAAAGAGATGTGAGAACACAGAAAGTGGCAGAGGAATGATACATTGCCGTTGTTGACGACAGAAGAAAGGGGTCTGCAAGCCAAGGAATGGAGGTGGCTTCAGGAAGCTGGAAGAGGCAAGGAAATGGAATGTCTCCTGGACCCTCCAGAAGAAAATGTAGCCCTGCTCACCCATCGATTATATAGCCCTGTGAGATCCATATCAGACTTCCAAGCTACAGAAATAAAAGAATTAATATAACTATAGGTGACTCTTTAACCACAAAGAGTTAGGGGCACTGGCCCCTGTGAAGCTGAAAAATCCATGTATAATTTTACAGTCAGCCCTCCTTCTCACACACAGATTTAGCCAACTATTGATCATGCAGTACTATAGGGCATTTTCCAGAGTTTCTGTCTGGAAAAATCCACATGTAAGTGAACCTGCACAGTTCAAACCTGTGTTGTTCAAGGGTCAACTGTATATTTCATATGAGAGGCAATGTAAATTTGTTGTTTTAAGATACGAAGTTTTTGCTGATTTGTTATAGCAGTTATAGAAAGCTAGTAAGTACACTTAGTAAACAGGTTTCTCAAGGGCCTCAGTGGTAAAGAATCCGCCTGCCAGTGCAGGAGACACAGGTTCAATCCCTGGATTGGGAAGATTCCCTGCAGTAGGAAGTGTCAACCCACTCCAGTATTCTTGCCTGGAAAATTCATGGACAGAGGAGCCTGACGGGCTCCAGTCCTTGTGATCACAGAGTCAGACACGACTGAATGACTGAACATGCATGCTCACTTTGTGTGTTTCCCATTGAGCATTCATTCCAGTATTCATAGTACCCCATGGTGTTCTTTCTAGAGGAACCTGTTCACAATTCCAAATAATTGCCGATTTAGGCAATTCATAATCTAGTGGGATCTTTGTATGAGGATGCCCTTTGAGTCAGGCAGATGGATTTGACTTTTATCTCTGTTTACTCACAAGAGACTTGGGAAGTTTCTCATATATTCTGAGATTCTCCTCTTATTCGTACATATATCAGAAATAGTGAAGTCTGTTCTTGGCAGTTATGAGGAATAATTGAGCTAACATGATATGCTCTGATTATAGTGATTATTATATTAAAATGAATATGGAGAATTTAATCTTTTTCTTATGTATTAGGTGTTCTGGAGATTGAATGAATAAATTGTCTAGAGGCAAAATAATCCACTCATGTTTAATAATTTTATAATTCAGATCAGAATTATTCCAAAATCTATCTAAGGTAGTGTTTTTATCCAAAGAAAAAGATCACTAAAGTCACTTACAAGAAATAAAAATCCAGAAGACACTAGAAAAGTGAATATAAGATATATATGTAACCTTATAGGGAAAGATTGACTATATTCATAGTGAGGATATAATAAATGAAATTTTTGCACTGGGCTTCATTTTGAGCTTATTGTTACAGCTAGCCATTCTTAGATAGAAGTACATGAAGATATAGTACCTAATCCTGATTTTAGGATATGCAAATATGTATTCATGTCCCAACAGTAGCAGTCTTTACGGATAGCAGTGTAAGCATCACCACGGTTGGGCAACTGTTCTCTCCTTGTGAATGTTATAAATATTGAACCAAATATACACAGACAACTTCTGAATTTGCTACTCATGTGCATGTACCTATTTCCACTTAATTTTTGGATGTGATTTTATCAAGCTGGAGACTAGAGGCAGATTACTTCATCATCCTAAACATATGAAATAACGAACAACAAATATATCTTCCCATGTAAGCTCATGGCAGCTTGTTAACTCCAAACATTGACTGATGAATATGTTCCCTCCAGTTCTAATGAAAAATCAAATATGTGTATGGAAAGGAAGATGTTTACCCTAATAATGATTTCAGATGAGCATTATTTGTAGGAGAGCTAATGCTGAACCCTTAATGTCTGCCTTGATTCTTTGTTACTACCAGCTGGGTTCTGTTCATTATCTGTGACTCATCTTTTTAACTCGTGCCTGTGGAATGGAAGGAAGAAGGGGTCTGTGACATACAGCACATGCAGCTAGTCTTGCAAAGGTCCCAGCTATAATCTTCTGCTATGACCAGTTCCTAGCACTGAGGACCACAACACCTCCGAGAAGTGAGGTCTGATCAACTCATTTGTTGATTGGTTTAAGTGTCTGAAAATCCATCTGTCAAAAAATATTACTGGACACTGACCCTGTGCCAGATATTGTTTAGAACTGGACAAAAGAAATGAGTAAAAAAGTGAGGTATCTTTAAGTTTTTAGGATAGACCCACATCTTCCCAAAACATATTGCAGTACTCACAAGCAACAAATGAGGGCCATCTTGAATAGCATACACTCACTGTCCAGTATTAGAGAAACAATTCAAAGTGTTAGTTGCTCAGTTGTGTCCAGCTTTTTGCGACCCCATGGACTGAAACCCGCCAAGCTCCTCTATCCATGGACTTCTCCAGGCAAGAATACTGGAGTGGATAGCCATTCCCTTCCCTGAGGGGATCTTCCCAACCTAGGGGAGCTCCCCAGTATTGGTAAACTAAGGTCAAAGGTAAGAGCTGTAAGGTTTAACAGGACTTCGTGGGTAGGCATGATTTCTATCCAGATATTCAAATGTCTGAAAGTTGTGTTTTTGTTCTTGAGAAAACACAGTTTTATACTACTGGCACTTAAGAGTCCTAATCAGCAGAACCTTAGTGACATTTCTATTTAGTGTTTATACTGTGAAAACCTGAAATTTTTAACTGTTGCTTCAATCCACCCTCCCACCTTGAACTCATGCCTCATTCTTTTCTAAATCAGAAACTAAGTGCTTTTCTTCTATAGGAAGAAAACTTTCTGAGGTACATTTTGTGTGTGTTAGTCGCTCAGTCGTGTCTGTCTCTTTGTGACCCCATGGACTGTGGCCTGCCTGGCTCCTCTATCCATGGAATTCTCCAGGCAAAAATACTGGAGTGGGTAGCAGTTGCCTTCTCAAGGGGATCTTCCCAACCCAGGGACCAAAGTCGGATCTCCTGCATTGCAGGCAGATGCTTTACTGTCTTAACTACAAGGGAAGCCCTGGGGTACATTTTGAAATATATCAAAATTAAAAGCTATGAAAATAGAATACCTTCAGAATTTCAGAAGTCTAAAAGTTTTCAGTAACTGTAGCATTGGCGGGCTAATTAGTTCTTTGGGATTTGGAACAAAAATCCTCTTTGTTGCTCATTGCTATCCAGAGGGTCCTCGTTTTAAATATTTATGTTTATTACCAGTATTGTACACACAGTAAAAAGAAACTTTGGAATGTATAGAAAAGTAGAATTTAAAACGTTGTTTGAAAATCTGTTGTTAATTCTTTAAGTTTATAGTTTTTATACAAATGTCTCTCTATATATGATCTTTAAAAAACTTGGTATATTATATGCATTTGAAATAGTATATACAGTTTTCTTGAACACAGTTTGTTACATAGAATTCCATTGAGTAAATATACTATGGTTTACTTACCCATCTGAAGTTTATATTTTTACTAGTTTATGTAAATATAAAATTTTACTGATATAAACAAAAATGTCCACAGTTTTATGTTGTTCCGATGTCAGTGTAAAAGAATTAAGTAAGCAGATAGGTTAACAGTGTTTACCAATTGTCACAATTTCTCTAAATGGGCCCATGTTTACAGGTGAATATTTTAGACTCACCAGTGTTCCTTGGTGCTACTGTAACCTTCTCCTAGTATCCTCTGTACTTTTGCTCAAGGCAGCCTATTTGATCACCCATCTGCTGCTGCTGTTGCTGCTGCTGCTGCTAAGTCGCTTCAGTCCTGTCCGACTCTGTGTGACCCCATAGACGGCAGCCCACCAGGCTCCCCCGTCCCTGGGATTCTCCAGGCAAGAACACTGGAGTGGGTTGCCATTTCCTTCTCCAGTGCATGTAAGTGAAAAGTGAAAGTGAATTTGCTCATTCGTGTCCAACTCCTAGCGACCCAATGGACTGCAGCCTTCCAGGCTCCTCCACCATGGGATTTTCCAGGCAAGAGTAGTGGAGTGGGGTGCAATCACCCATCTAATGAATTGAAAAGCCGCTATTGCCAAAGCTAATAGTGCTTCATAATTGCTATTTGTCTTCAGTTAGTATTTGTTTCATCTGAAAGTTCTGAGTATCATCTTTGTTTTTAAGCTTTAGCAAAGCAGATTGGGACTCTGCTTTCTCAAAGACATCCACAGGAAAAAGAAATGCAAAAAGGCAAAATGGTTGTCCAAGGAGGCCTTACAAATAGCTGTGAAAAGAAGACAAGCAAAAGGCAAAAGAAAAAGGAAAGATATACCCATTTGAATGAAGAGTTCCAAAGTTTAGCAAGGAGAGGTAGGAAAGGCTTCCTCAGTGACCAGTGCAAAGAAACAAAGGAAAAAATAGAATGGGAAAGACTAAAGATCTCTTCAAGAAAATTAGAGATACCAAAGGAACATTTCATGCAAAGATGGGCTCAATAAAGGATGGAAGTGGTATGGACCTAACAGAAGCAGAAGATATTAAGAAGAGGTGGCAAGAATACACAGAAGAACTATACAAAAAAGATCTTCATGATGCAGATAACCACGATGATGTGATCACTCACCTAGAGCAGACGTCTTGGAATGTGAAGTCAAGTGGGCCTTAGAAAGCATCACTACTAACAAAGCTAGTGGAGGTGATGGAATTCCAGTTGAGCTATTTCAAATCCTCAAACATGATGCATGAAAGTGCCTCACTCAATATGCCAGCAAATTTGGAAAACTCAGCAGTGGCCACAGGACTGGAAAAGGTCAGTTTTTATTCCAATCCCAAAGAAGGGCAATGCCAAAGAATGCTCAAGCTACTGCACAATTGAACTCATCTCACACACTAGTACGGAGAAGGCAATGGCACCCCACTCCAGTACTCTCGCCTGGAAAATCCCATGGTGAGGAGCCTGGTAGGCTGCAATCCATGGGTCACGAAGAGTCGCACACGACTGAGTGACTTCACTTTCACTTTTCACTTTCATGCATTGGAGAAGGAAATGGCAACCCACTCCAGTGTTCTTGCCTGGAGAATCCCAGGGACGGGGGAGCCTGGTAGGCTGCTGTCTATGGGGTTGCACAGAGTCAGACACTACTGATGTGACTTAGCAGCAGCAGCAGCAGCAGCAGCACACGCTAATAAAGTAATGCTCAAAATTCTCCAAGCCAGGCTTCAACAGTACGTGAACTGTGAAATTCCAGATGTTCAAGCTGGTTTTAGAAAAGACAGAGGAACCAGAGATCAAATTGCCAACATCTGTTGGATCATTGAAAAAGCAAGAGAGTTCCATAAAAACATCTATTTCTGCTTAATGACTATGCCAAAGCTTTTGACTGTGTGGATCACATCAAACTGTAGAAAATTCTTAAAGAGATAGAAATACCAGACCACCTGATCTGCCTCCTGAGAAATCTGTATGCAGGTCAAAAAGTAACAGTTAGGACCAGACATGGTACAACAGACTGGTTCCAAATCAGGAAAGGAATATGTAAAGGTTGTATAGAGTCACCATGTTTATTTAGCTTATATGCAGAGTCCATCATGAGAAACACTGGGCTGGATGAAGTATAAGCTGAAATCAAGATTTCTGAGGGAAATATCAGTAACCTCAGATATGCAGATGACACCACCCTTATGACAGAAAACGAAGAAGAACTAAAGAGCTTCTTAATGAAAGTGAAAGAGGAGAGTGGAAAAAGTTGGCTTAAAACTCAACATTCAGAAAATGAAGATCATGGCATCCAGTCCCATCACTTCATGGGAAATAGATGGGGAAACATTGGAAACAGTGACAGACTTTATTTCTCTGGGCTCCAAAATCACTGCAGATGGTGATTGCAGCCATGAAATTAAAAGACGCTTGCTTCTTGGAAGAAAAGTTATGATCAACCTAGACAACATATTAAAAAGCAGAGACATTACTTTGCCAGCAAAAGTCCATCTAGTCAAAGCTATGGTTTTTCCAGTGGTCATGTATGAATGTGAGAGTTGGACTATAAAGAAAGCTGAGTGCTGAAGAATTGATGCGTATGAACTGTGGTGTTGGAGAAGACTCTTGAGAGTTCCTTGGACAGCAGGGGGATCAAACTAGTCCATCCTAAAGGAAATCAGTCCTGAATATGCATTGGAAGGATTGATGCTGAAGCTGAAACTCCAGTCCTTTGGCCACCTGATGCGAAGAACTGACTCCTTGGAAAAGATCCTAATGCTGGGAAAGATTGAAGGCGGGAGGAGAAGGGGACGACAGAGGATTAGATGGTTGTATGGCATCACCGACTCAATGAACATGAGTTTGAGTAAACTCCAGGAGTTGGTAATGGACAGGGAAGCCTAATACTACAGTCCATGGGGTCGTAAATGTTGGACAGGACTGAGGGACTGACGTCGTCATCATTGAGATTCTATGCATGGAGAATATTTCAAGTTGCTCAGAATCAAGTTATCATCCAAGTGGATTTCTAAAAGTCAATAAGTAATAGCTTATATTCTTAACATATCTTTCTAGTTTATGTCTGCTGCTGCTGCTAAGTCGCTTCAGTCGTGTCTGACTCTGTGCGACCCCATAGAGGGCAGCCTACCAGGCTCCCCTGTCCCTGGGATTCTCCAGGCAAAAACACTGGAGTGGGTTGCCATTGCCTTCTCCAATTCATGAAAGTGAAAAATGAAAGTGAAGTTGCTCATTTGTGTCCGACTCTTCGCGACCCCATGGACTGCAGCCCACCAGGCTCCTCCGTCCATGGGACTTTTCAGGCAAGAGTACTGGAGTGGGGTGCCATTGACTTCTCCGAGTTTATGTCTAGCATCTTGAAAAATATAATTTTGAATAAATTTTTATGCATGAATGAGTTGAGAATATGAAGATTTATTGAGTTGAATGTATTTTCAACTAAACATTTGTATTACAGATCAGTTAATTTATTATTTTGAGAGATCACTTTGATCATTTCCATTTATTTCCTAACTATCCAGTATGTGTAAATTACTGTTTGGTGCTGAGTATATAAAGAGGTATATAATTCATGTTCCTGTTCTCTAGGAACTTAACATTTTAAACCATCATAAACTTAAGGTGCCATTCAGTAGATGAACAATAAGCCCATTATTATTATCTATAGTAGTATGATTTCTACTAGCTGCATATATTCTCTTGTCCTAGATAGAGAACTTCAACATAAATTAATGAAATATTTTTGGAACCAGGTTAATTAATCATGCTTTGCATCCTACAAGAAACACTTAAAGGTAAAAAGCTGTATTCTTAATTATAGTTTTTTTTTTTGAGCTTCAGAAATCAAGTATCTTACTTTTAATTTTGCTTTCTCTCCATTTTAACACTTTGTGCCCCTTATGGCATCTCATGATTTCATAGTCCATATATAAAGTGAAGGCAGTTATTAAAAAGAAGTTTCTCATGACAGCACTTCACTGTTTGGCATTTGTGAGTTGATCTTGTGATTATTTTGAGTACAAATAATAAAATGATATCATAATTTATCTTCTAAGAAATTTCTTTTTCTCCATGAATACTGAAACACTCATTTAACCAATGTAGTATTACCTTATATCAGGAAATATAGAATTATTTGGAGTTATGTCAATTTCCAACCCTGTATCTAACTGCTATTATTTTAGTCAGCATAATACTTGCTAGCTATTATTTTAGTCCTACTTGGCTTCCCTAGTGGTTCAGTTGGTAAAGAATCTGCCTACAATGCAGGAGTGTCTGATTTGATCTGTGGGTAGGGGAGGTCTCCCGGAGAAGGAAATGGCAACCCACACCAGTATTCTGGCCTGCAGAATCCCATGGACAGAGGAACTGGGCAGGCTACAGTCCATGGGATCACAAAGAATCAGGCACACCTGAGCAACTTAATTTTCACTTTGATTATTTTAGTCCTACTTGAGGAAAGAATCCTACTTGAGGAAAGAATCCTACTTGAGGAAAGAATCCTACTTAATGGATTGTATGGGCTTCTCTGTGATGTTTCCTGTACTCATGATGATATTTTATAGCCCAGAATATACTGGGTGTTTCGTCATTTTAATCTAGGTTTGAAAATAAGAGTATAAAACCATAGTCTTATTTTACAGAGTTTTCAGTTTATTTGGGAGCATATGGATCTCCAAAACTCTAGCAGGAAACACGGCAGAGGAACACAGGCAATTAAAGAGAGGCATAAGGGCTTGGAGCATGAGGGAGAGACATGAACAGAGACAGAGTGGGTCTGGATGAACCATTCTCTGTGTTCCTATGGGTCTCGAGGTAATAGGTTGGTAAAGACAATAATGGGGCAGGGTAATTGACATTTGGACACCAGAAATGGACTTTGCGATAGGACCATCTGAGATTCTTGTTTTCCTGAATTCTCCCTCATGTTCTCTGTTTCAAAACGGTGAATCTAAACAAGTAGCAGTCTCTCTGGTAAGCTAGGAGTGGAGGACATTGTGATCACTGTGAAAGAACCTTGATTTATGAACAACAAAATAGACGAATGTAAAGGGGACCATAATTAGGAAAAAGATGTGCAACAAAATTGGGTCAATGAAGGAAATGTCTATCTTTCTCTCACATGCAGATGGTATGTAAGTCTGATTTAGAAATAAGATTTTCTAGTAAAAGAAAGAATGAAAGAAGAAAGCCTACTTCATATACATATATTTAAGGTAATTTAATTATGTACATTTTTGTTGTGTTGGTTCAGTTTCTCAGTCATCTCCAACTCTTTGCAACCGCAGGGACTGCAGCATGCCAGGCTTCCCTGTCCTTCACCATCTCCTGGAGCTTGCTCAAACTTATGTCCATTGAGTTGGTCATGGCATCTAATGAAAGTGAAAGTTGCTCAGTTGTGTTCAACTCTTTGTGATCCCATGGACTGTAGCCTGCCAGGCTCCTCTGTCCATGGAGTTCTCCAGGCCAGAATATTGGAGTGGGTAGGCTTTCCCTTCTCCAGGGGATCTTCCCAACCTGGGGATCAAACCCAGGTCTCCCTCATTGCAAGCGGAGTCTTTACTGCCTGAATCACTAGGGAAGCCCAAAAGTACTGGAGTGGGTAGCCTATCCCTTCTCCAGGAGATCTTCCCAACTCAGGAATTGAACCAGGGTCTCCTGTATTGCAGGCGGATTCTTCACCAGCTGAAGTACCAGGGAATCCTGGCATCTAATACACACAAAAATAAATTTCACAGAGAATATACTCCATTTTTAATTGCTGGAGAAATGTTTTTTCTTTTTTTATTTCCTTAACCCTTGGGTATGTCTTACCAAAAGGAAACAAATAACTGATTTAAACCCAGAAGTTTAGAGTTTTGCAGAATGCCTTATGTGTCTTTTGACAATACACTAAAAATATCAGTGGTTGAATTTAGGAAAATGTGAAAAGAAAAACTGTTCTGCCTTTTATTTTTCCTTAACATGAAATTAAGGTTTTTTTCCTTTGGTGATGATTTAAGCTCATTGAGCCTCCAATTTGGGTAGTTTGATCAACCCAGATTATTAGAGTGTCTCGCCATAGTGCGATTCGGCTTCAGTCTGCATAATCAAATGCGAACTGGAGAGGGTTCCACTCTTTAAATGCGATAGTTTAAACTGGGAGGAATTCATTGTATTATCTTTAATAAATAGATTGAGATGCAGTATTATAAAGGAAAAGACCACAGGCAAGAATAAACTGCTTCTGCAAAGTAATTCACTTTGTAAACATCTAGGAACGTGTTTAACAACGTAATTAGAGTTGTCTGTGAGGCCTACCAGTCCTAGGCTTGCTTTTCTCTCTCAGTCCAGCTTCTGGTCAGCATGGTCTTCAAATACAGGGGACACCATTCAAATTGTATTCTGTTTGAGTTTGAAACTTAGAAGCCATTTTGTGTGTGCATGCATGCAGACACGTGTACACACCCTTACAACCGTGCATCACATACCCTTGATGTACCTCAGATGTTAGCTACTATGATAATTAGGGGGCGTGCCGCCAGGATCTCTCTGCCAAGTGTGTCCAGAGTTTCTTTTCTGCCTCAGGGCTTCCGCTGAAGCCCTCTAAGCCTGCCCAGCACTTGTCTAAGAGTGTGTGCATGCTGACGTCCTCTGGGAACAGCTGTCAACCAGTGGGACTGGGATTGGTGGTTGCTGCCTGAATGCTCCCATCTCCATCCTTTGCAGAGACAAATCTGAGGAGCGTTATATGCATTTTTTAGAGCACTCCTGCAAAGATGGAGCCCACAGTACCTACAGTGACATCCAACTTAATAATGACTTTTAAAAAAATCAATTTTAAAAAACTTTATTTTTTGTTGGAGTACAGGTGATTTACAGTGTCTGGTTTCATGCGTACAGCAAAGTGATTCAGTTATACATATCCATGTATCTGTTCTTTTTCAAATTATTTTCCCTTTTAGGTTATTACAATATACTGAGCAGAGTTCCCTGTGCTCTACAGTTGGTCCTTGTCGGTTATCCATTTTAAATATGGCAGTGTGTACATGCTGCTGCTGCTGCTGCTGCTAAGTCACTTCAGTCGTGTCTGACTCTGTGCAACCCCCATAGACGGCAGCCCACCGGGCTCCCCCATCCCTGGGATTCTCTAGACAAGAACACTGGAGTGGGTTGCCATTTCCTTCTCCAGTGCGTGAAAGTGAAAAGTGAAAGTGAAGTCGCTCAGTCGTGTCCGACTCTTCGCAACCCCATGGACTGCAGCCTACCAGGCTCCTCATCCATGGGATTTTCCAGGCAAGAATACTGGAGTAGGGTGCCATTGCCTTCTCCAGGTATATACATGTCAGTCCCAAATTCTCTATGCCTTCCTCCACCCTCCCCTCCATAAGTAAGTAGCCATAAGTTTATTTTCTAAGTCTGTGATTCTGTTTTCTGTCTTGTAAATAAGTTCATTTGTATCATTGTTTAGATTGTGCTTATGAGTGATATCATACAATATTTGTATTTCTCTGTCTGACTTACTTCACACAGTATGACAATATCTGGGTCCATCTATGTTGCTGCAAACGACATTATTTCATTATTTTTAATGGCTGAGTAACATTCTATTGTATATATGTACCACCTCTTTATTTGTTAATGGACACTTAGGTTGCTTCCATGTCTTGGCTATTGTATACAGTGCTGCTATGAACATCGGGGTGCATGTATCTTTTTGGACCATGTTTTCTTGAGGGTATATGCCCAGGAGTGGGATTGCAGCGTCATATGGTAAATCACCTCCCAAATAAGTTATCTGTATCCAGATCATTGTCTCAGGCTCAGCTTTAGGAAGACCCAAACCAGGACCGCAGCTTTAGCTCTTTTGGCAATGGGAGGTCATATTTAAATCCAGATAAAATACTTATTGGTTGGTTGGTTGGTTGCTTTTCTGTTGAAGCTTTTTATGTTTGCAGTTGTGGAGAGAAATAACACAGTGCCCTTTAAAAATATGAGTCACAACCCAGGAAAGTTTTCTGTGATTAAGGATTTTGTGTGGCAATAACTCTGGTATGTCCTAGGAGACTTCCCTGTCTGCATTCCTTCTCTTGGCTCTAAACACTGTCTAAATTCCCATGACCTTTGTATCTTTATCTTCCTTCTAGACCTTTCTTCCAAATTCCAAACCCAATATAGGAAGATATGTACTTACATTATCGCTTGGGTCTCTAGTAGATATTTTCACACTGAAATGTCAAGTTTGAATTTGCAGTCTTCTCCAAAGACTGGCCCAGAACCATTCTTCTCCATGTTGGTTGGTAGCAACTTCCTCCATTCACTGGTTCATACCAGACCCCTGGGAATCACTCCAGATTCTTTTCTTTCTCCTTCATTCCATAGCCAGCTCATCAGAAAATTTTTTTGATTCCACCTTCAGAATGCATTTGAATCCAGCTAGCTTTTACTATTGCACTGTGGCCCCAGCAGCTGTCGAGTTTCATCTGGATTATTCTCAACTGCTGCTGCTAAGTCGCTTCAGTCGTGTCTGACTCTGTGTGACCCCAGAGACGGCAGCCCACCAGGCTCCCCCGTCCCTGGGATTTTCCAGGCAAGAACACTGCAGTGGGTTGCCATTTCCTTCTCCAATGCATGAAAGTGGAAAGTGAAAGTGAAGTCGCTCAGTCGTGTCCGACTCTTCGCGACCCCATGGACTGCAGCCTACAAGGTTCCTTCATCCATGGGATTTTCCAAGCAAGAGTACTGGAGTGGGGTGCCATTGCCTTCTCCAGGATTATTCTCAACAGCTTCTTACAAATCTCCCCACTTCTACCCTTACCTGCTGCAGTGTATTCTTCATAATCAAAGTAATCTTTTAACAACACAGGCATATCATGTCACTTACCCACTCAGAACCCTGCTGTGACTCTCTGTTTTACTGAGGGAAGAATCCAGGCCTTTACAGTGGCCCAGGGAGCCATGTATGATCTGGACCTGTTACTTCTCTGACTTTGCCTTCTGCCACACTGCCCTACACTCAATCCACTCCAGTGACACTAGACTCTGTACTTCCTTCTGTGTGCCAGGTATGTACCCCCCTCAGAATCTTTGTACTGGCTACAGGTCAGAGTAGCTAACTCCCTTACCTCTATCACGTCTTTGCTCAGATATCACCTATAGAATGAGGTCTGTCCTAACCACTTAATTTAAAATTATAATTCTCACTCTGGCATGTCTGATTGCCCTGACCTTGTTCCACTTATTTTTCCTTTCTGTAGTTCTCACTTGGTGTGGGTGTATGTGTTTTAATATTATTCAAACTGTATTTATTTATTTAAATGGAAGTATAGTTCTGTCCAATATTACATATTACAGGTGTATAAAATAGTGATGTGCAGTTTTTTGAGATTATGTTCTGTTTATAGTTATTATAAAATATTGGCTCTATCAGCACCGCTCAGTTTTAACAGACTAAATTACTTACTTGTTTTGTTGATTGCTTGTGTCTGTTTGCACTGCAAGACCAAATTATTTTTTTTTATTCAATGGAACATTTATTGAAACTATATTCTATTTTTATCACATATTTATCCTTTCGGCTCTGACACCTAATTTCAATCTCTGCCACTGTCTGGAAACTACTGTCTTAAAGGTCAGTGAAGGATGCAGTAATCATTAAACTTCATAGTCTTTCCTCAGATGTCCTCTCTGATCACACTCCAGCATGTTCCAGTAAGTCCATTTTCTTCTATGACATTGTGAAAACTTCTAGATGTTTAGATCCTTCCTCTTTGAAATCCTTAATAAATAGTTTGTCTACTCCCAGAGCTCTCTGTGGGTTCTTTCACTGATATTAATTCTTCTCCCAGACTCTAGTCTTGCATTATTTCTCACTTCTTGTTGTATATTTCTCCTGAACAATGAGTTGGGCATCAAATTTAACTTGTCTGCAATGGGACTTATTCCCACGGACTCCCTCCATGTCTCAGTTCTTTCTTGTAACCTGCTTGTTTTTGAGCAGTAATGCCTTTCTTTAAAACACCAATGGATTCCTAATTTCTCTTTGCATCTCCCAGATTTGGAGAAGAAGAGAAAGCCAGGCATTGTGATTTACATACATTATTGCATTTAATCCCATAGCAATTCAATTTTCATACAGAAATAAGTTAAGACCCAAAGTGGTCAGGTGAGTTGCCTAATGTCTCAGAGCTGTCTAGGAACGGGAGCCTTATCTGCTGGACACTGAAATTCATACACTTTTCACTGTGTAACAGAATGAAGAGGTTTAAGCAGTAATATATCCTGCACCAACAAAAAAATATTCAATTATGTCTGCTATTGTGTTTATTGAGGAAGAAATGAAGACACAAATATATTTTATAAAGAATGTGAACCTTCAGCAGGAGTCCAGTGGTCATGTATGGATGTGAGAGTTAGACCATAAAGAAAGCTAAGCCCCGAAAAATTGATCCTTTTGAACTGTGGTATTAGAGAAGACTCTTGAGAGTCCCTTGGACTACAAGGAGATCAAACCAGTCCATCCTAAAGGAAATCAGTCCTGAATATTCATTGGAAGGACTGATGCTAAAGCTCTAATACTTAGGCCACCCTACGTGAAGAACTGATTCATTTGAAAAGACCTTGATTGTGGGAATGATTGATGGCAGGAGGAGAAGAGGACAACAGAGGATGAGATGGTTGGATGGCATCACTGACTTGATGGACATGAGTTTGAGCAAGCTCCAGGAGTTGGTAATGGACAGGGAAGCCCAGTCTGCTTCAGTCCATGGGGTCGCAAAGAGACACAACTGAGTGACTGATTTGAAATGAACAGGAGTTGAAAGTAATAAAGATTTTTTGTTAAACTTTCTGTTTTTTAAATACTGTTAACCAGAACAAATTTTGCAAATTCCTCAGTCAGTCAAAGTCGTGTTAGATACTGAGCTGTGTGGTTGTGTTGTATACTAAACAGAATACATATTCATGTCTTTCATGTTGAGGTCAGGATTGGAAACAGGTTTGAGAATTTTTAAGTCTATATCATTAACTGCATATTTGTCAGTGCTAAATGGTGGCTCAGTGGGTAAAGAATCTACCTGCAGCACAGGAGACCCAAGAGACATGGGTTCATTCCCTGAGTTGGGAAGACCCCCTGGAGGAGGGCATGGCAGTCCACTTCAGTATTCTTGCTTGGAGAATCCCATGGACAGAGGAACCTGGAGGACTATAGTCTATGGAGTCACAAAGAGTTGGCCATGACTGAAGTGACGGAGTATGCAAACTCAACATTTAAAGAGAATTCTTACTTTTGGGCTTCAGGGCTAAGTTAAGTTTGATAACCAAGACACAAGAATCCAAAATTAAAGGTAGATCAGTAACAGCAGTTAGTTGATCGTGTGGAAATGTCCTATGGGTGTGCAGAGGGGGAAATTACATGATAGCCTGTAAGTATGGATTGTCCTCTGGGCAGAGGATGCACCATCATTAGGCTATTGCACACTGAACAACTGTTGATTAAGTACCATTTTATCCAATTTAGACCTAATGAACTTGGTGGATGAAATCCCTGCTGGATTAAAGAGCAATCAAAGCCTCATTTCAGATTCTGTGCCATCTAGGTCAAGAGGTTCCAAAAGTGTTGTGTATATTTATTTACTTGGTACAGGAATGACACAACTTTCTCATCCTTTTTATTTCTGGTTAATTCTTTAGCAAATATTTATAGAATATGCTTTGTGACCATAGGGAATTTCCATTAGGGAGTGGAAAATAGTGAAATAAAAGACAGAAAACTGTTCCCTGCCTCTGAGGAGTTTAATTCCATTTTTGCTAATTTTCCTCAATTGTTCTGAATAACTTTTTTTTTTATTAATCAAAAGGATGAAAAGAATTCTGTTTGAGTCTAAAGGCAAAGAAACTCTCTCTCTGAGTAAGAAGGCTGAAGAAAGGTTTTTAGTTAGAGGGAAAATGAATAAAGAAGTGAGGATGTATTTTGACTCTGTCTCACCTACCTCCAAGGTGCAGTGACACTGGTTTTATTTGGAATTTTCAGGAAGGGGTCCAGATCACCATTTTGTAGAAAGTGCCAGGGATGTGTCAGAAGAAGTCCACGTCTGCCTGCCATGCAGCGAGGGCTGCCCCTACTGTGCTGACGACAGGCCCTGCTTTGTCCAGGAAGATAAGTACTTGCGACTGGCTATCATCTCCTTTCAAGCCCTGTGTATGCTGCTGGACTTCGTGAGCATGCTGGTGGTCTACCGTTTTCGCAAAGCCAAGGTAAACCCAGGTACCCTGGTTATGATCTTCCTTTTTACTATGAACCGACCTCTTCTTAGGCAAATAGAATTGTTCCAAATCCTAATTGCTTCTCTATTAAGCCGAAGTCTTTCTATAATACGACTAGAGTACGAAAGTTATTTTCCTTAGCTTCTCAGGAGAAACAGGAATTGAAAATATGAAACTTTATTATAACAATTTCTTCTGCAGAATGTTTCTCCCTGTTTAGCCTGAAGCTCAAAAACCTCAAAAGATTCGTTTATATCATCTCCTTGGCTTCTTGAAGAATTTCTTTAGCCAGTTCCCAACATAGCATTAATTTTTTTCATGTGTAGAAAGATTTGTGATATTTATTGCTTTTCACGGATAAGTGTGCAGGCTCTAAAACCAGATTGTTTAGTCTCGTTATGAGTATCTTAAGTTCAATGAGGTCTGCGTATGCCTAACATATCAACTCTATAGTTGGTAGGTACCAGCAATCACTGGTCAAAGGTTACTTAATATTGTATCATTTTAAACACAAACTAGATTCTGCTATGTTTTTGGTTAAGGCTGATGATATAATACCACAGAGTAAATTAAATTTCTGTGGACAAACATTTAAGGAAATAATTATATGCATTTGTCCTGGGTTAAAGAATAAATCTGTCAATAAACTGTGAGTGCTTTTGAGCTCAGCAAGTTCTTCTAAAGCAGTGGCAATTTTTAAAATAGTATTTTAAATATCCTGAATATTAAATATTTAGAAATTATCTTTTTTTTTTTTACCAAATATTATGACAAGTCACATCTTTTCCTATTAGCTATTCTGAAGAGAGAGCATAGCTTCTTACAGCTTAATAATGTGGAGTGTTAGTACAATTTATTTTTGAGTGAAAATTTCTAAGAAAGAAGGTATACTGGAAGGTACAACAGCTTATTCCACTTCTGAAAATAATCTTTTGCTTGATTTATTCTTAGTACTATTTTAACATGTTTTGTTTGAGCTCAGTGGTTTGGAAAAAATAGTGATAGTCATTTTTTAAAGGGAACATACTACAGTTTATATTTTCCCTTCCAGTCCTGTAATAATTTCTTTTTTTAATTGAGAAACTAATTGACAAGTGATTTTATAAGTGCTCATTTTTGGTTTGGAAAATTAGATGTTTTAATGTAGAATGTGGCTGAAATTCTGCTAAGCTAATTATGATGTTCTAATGCTTATTTTGGTGCGAAAAGGAGAACTATATTATTTTTTTTAATTGTAAAATACACATAACATAACATTTACCATCTTTAACTGTACAATTAAGTGGCATTAAATGCATTCACATCACTGTGCAGTCATCACCACTATTCACTTCCAGAACCTTTGCATCATCCCAAACCAAACTCTGTAACCATTAAAAAACTCGCTGTTCTCCTAATCCCTGGTAACCTTTGTTCTACTTTCTGTCTCTATAAATGTGTCTTTTCAGAGTACCTCATATAAGTGGACTTTTATACCATTTGTCTTTTTGTGTTTGGCTTATTTCACCTACCATATTTATCTATGTTGTAGCGTGTGTCAGAACTTCATTTCTTTTGGTGGTTTAGTTGCTAAGTCATGTCCGACTCTTGCAACCCCATCGACTGTAGCCCACCAGGCTCCTCTGTCCATGGAGTTTTCCAGTCAAGAATACTGGAGTGGGTTGCCATTTCTTTCTCCAGGGGATCTTGCCTGACCCAGGGATGAAACCCTCGTCTCCTGCATTGCAGGCAAATTCTTAACTGACTGGGTCACCTAGTGCTCATTTCTTTTCACTGATGAGTAATATTGGAAAAGACCCTGCTGCTGGGAAAGATTGAGGGCAAAAGGAGAAGGGGGCAGCAGAGGATGAGATGGTTAGATAGCATCATTGACTCAAGGGACATGAATTTGCGCAAACTCCAGTAGATAGTGGAGGACAGAGGAGCCTAGTGTGTTACAGTCCATGGGGTTGCAACTATTTTCCACAGAGGCCAGACAACTTGATATTTTCACCAACAGCTCATGAGGTTCCAATTCCTTTGCATCCTCACCAGCACTCATTATTTTCTGTTGTTTTTTTTTCCTGTTTGTTTGTTTGTTTTATAATAACCATCCTAATCAATCTGAAGTGAATTCTCATTGTAGTTTCGATTTGCATTTTCCTACAGGTTACTGGCAGTCTAGCATTTTTTCATGTGCTTTTTGGTATATCTTCTTTGCAGAAATGTCTATTCGAGTCTTCTGTTCACTTTTGAATTGGTTGGTTGTTCATTGCTGAGTTGTAGTTCTTCATGTATTCTGAATATTACACTTATCACATAGATGCCTTGCAAACATTTTCTTCCATCCCATGGGTTCTCTTTTAACTCTTCTTTGATGCCTAAAAGTTTTAAGCTCTAATGGACTCCAATTACCTATGTTTTCTTTGATTGCCTGTACTTTTGGTGTCATATCTGAGAAATCATTCCCAAAGCTAATGTCATGAGGCTTACCTGCTGTGTTTTCTTGGAATTTTATCACTTTAGGCCTTACATTTAGATTTCAATCCAGATTTAGTTAATTTTTGTTATTTGTTGTTATTAAGGGCCCAACTTCCTTCTTTTGCATTTGAATACCTAATTTTCTCAGCACTGTTTGTTGAAGAGAATATCTTTTCCCCATTGTGTGGTCCTGGCACTTTGATGAAAGATCACTTGACCATACACATGTGAGTTTATTTCTGGACTCGAGTCTGTTCCATTTGATCTATGCCTTTATGTAAGGACTATACTATTTTGATTGCTATAACTTTGTAGTAAGTTTTGAAATTAAGATCTATAAAGCCTCCAAATTTGTTCTTTTCAAGGTCATTTTTGAGTCTCATGAGATTCCATCTGAATTTTAGGATATGTTTTTCTGTCAAAACGTTACTGAAATCTTTTAATAGGGAGTGCATTGAATCTGTAAATTCCTTTGGCTAGATTGTCATCTTAACTGTAGTAAGTCTTTCAATCCATGAGCACAGGATGTCTTTATACTTATTGATGTATTCTTTCATTTCTTTCAGCAGTGTTTTGTAGTTTTCAAACTTTTGTCTCCCTTATGATATATCACTTTTTACAAATTGATTTTATGATTTGTATTGTCTTTCAATTATATGGATACTCTCATATATTATCTTTTATAATCTGAATTAATAACAAGTCTGTGATTTTCCTTTTATGCTTAGCTCTTTCATGTATTTCATTTTCCCTGACATCTATGGAAGGGAGGTGTAGCATAATACATGAAAAAGAATAGAATGGTTCAAAGTTAAGAACTAGTATCTTCAGTGCAGCTGTCTATAGGGGTTTTATAGAAGTTCCACAGTTTTCTGAAAACTTCTATAATTTTTTCGGAAAAAAATATATAAAAATTTACAAAATTTTCTTCTGAAACTTTGTTCTAATATTGGCCAACTGTTACACTGAACATAAGATGATGTTATGTATTTTCGTTGGTTTATGATAGGTAATATTTCCCTCCGTTTCTGTTTTCCTGAGGTCTACAATGTTGAGATTGACTCTTACCAGACATTTTAATTCTGTCGAACTCTTAAAATATCACACAATATCACAACATTTATTTTCACTCTCCTTTATTGAGTATAAATGAGAAATTTGGTTCTTTTATTTTTCACTCCACTTTTCTGAATGTAAATGAGAAATTTGGCACTTTTATTTTTCCTCATTTCCCCCATCCCATGTTACTACATCTAATCTATAATTCATTTCAGTCAATTTTCAATAAAAGCCATCATTAATTTCAAAGGGAAAGCAGTTCTTTAATATAGTTTGGCTCGCACTGCATTTAGATTTATGATTTAGACTTCTTCCAAATGTTTATTTGGTTTAGTAGCTCATCATAAGACCTTTCAAAATGTGATATTTTTGCCTTTGAGTTCTAACTTTGACTCATCTTTTATCATTATTAAATATCTGTATCTTCAAGTTTTCAGAAAAGGGTAACTTTGTACCTATGTTATATCTGACCCACCCACCAACTGTGGCTTTTACATGACAACACCTTGGTTAGGGGAAGAACTTGGGGATTATATATTTTTCAGAGTTCCATTATTGCTGCTTCATGTATCTTTTAGAACTGAACATTTTTGACAGTTTCTAGGATTGCCCACTTTTTGTCTTTTATGGAACAAAATCTCCCATCTGAATGCTTATTGACTTCTTTCTTTACTTTTACCATCATAATATGGTTCTTCTTCACTGAGTTTGCAAAAAATATGATCCTTACTCTCAGATTTCATACTGAGCTTTCTTCATATTGGGAAATCTATTCTATGTTCATTCTTATATTATCTCTGCTGCTCTAGTTCTTCTAGGCTTCTCTTTTAGGACTTCCTGTTAAGTCTTCCTGTTAAGTATAGGTTGGGTCTCCAGGCTTTTTTTCTTTTTCACATTCTCACTGTATTATCTTTTAAATATTTCCTTGTGTTTTAAGAAGCTTCTAAGTTTGTCTTCTGCTTCACTCTTTCAGATTTCAGCACTGTCAAAGCTGCTGCCCTTGCCTTCATGATATTCTAAAATCCAGCAACTGTTTTTAATCTCTGTAAAGTTGTTCCTTATGTTTTGTCTCCCTTTTTATATTGCAAAGGTTTTGAGTCCAAAAGTTTGAGTTAAAATCCTAGTGCTTTCATTTTCTAGTTGTGTAACCCTAAGGTTACATGTTATGTACCTAATCAGCAATCATTCTCTCTAAATGGCTTTTATCTCATGTAAAATGGGGACACTCAAGAGTTTGGAAAACAACAGCAATAATGTATATACTCTAAAATCTAGCCTGATTCATGTAGCAAGCCATTTGTGGGGGGGGGGGGGGGGGTACTGAATCTACAAATAGGAACCTTATCACACTAGCTACTGTGAGATTAATTTTTTTATGTCTTACATGTATATAAGGACTCATTCATTGAAAGGATTTCTCAACCATTCCGAGAGTTACCAAAAGGCAAAAGTATCACAACGTTTAATTTCACAGTTTTGTTCTTATAGGAGGTGAAAATACAAGAAATAATCATTTGTACTGAAATGTTTGATTTTATAATATGATGCCTGATATTATTTACATATTTTTTCTTTCCTCGGAGTATATTTAAGTATATATATGAAGAAACTTGAAGCACTAGGCTTGAAAGTTAGAGAAGTATAATCATGCTTGCTTGCTTTCTTTTTTGATGGGGACCATTTTTAAAGCCTTTACTGAATTTGTTACAATATTGCTTCTGTTTTATGTTTTGGATTTTTGGCCACGGAGGTATGCGGGACCTTAACTCCCCAACCAGGGGTCAAACCCACACCCCTGGCATGGGAAGGTGAAGTCTTAACCATTGGAATGCCTAATCATGGTTTCTGAATTAACTTTCAAATGATCTTCCTTAGGACATAAGAAGCCTGAAGGCCCAGCCCCAGCCTTATAATTAGGTGCAGGGCAGAGTGTGATCGAGGAAGCATGCTCTAAGCCTCCCTATTCCAAACATCAGAGCCACTGTGCCCAAAGTGCTAGTGCTTCACATGTTTTAGTCTTGAAAATTTTCCAGCTTTCCAGGAAGCTTCAAAGCCTTCCTATTTAAAATAGATACTGTTTAAGTAGGATTAGTCATCATTTTAATGATCAGTGGGACTTGAGCTAAAACACGATTGCCACCTTCCAACAGTTTATTGGAGAACTGTTAAAAAGGGTTCAGACGCAGCAAATGGATTTATTCTGCAAACTGATTGCTTTATTGGATAACTTTAGCAGCCATAGGTATTATCAGGGAAACTAGTGACATAAGTAGCACATATCTTCTCCCCTTGACTAGGAGTTTCAGGCTCAGGGGACAAGTAAAGGAAGAAAACCTACTGATGTTGGAGGGCCTTTGTGGGAAGCATGGCTATAGAACTGTTTTGTCTAAGGATTTTGTCTCACTTCTTAAAGAATTCTATCAAAGTTCAGGATTTCTACAGATGATGAACTATTCTATCTATCCAAAATATAATGAGTTTACTAGGAGTTATCCCATTCCATAATTTACTAGCCAGTCCTCCAGTAGTTTGAACTTGACACAATCTAAAATGTATTTTGACAGATTATTTTTCCTAAATATTTTAAGGCAAGTGTATTTCAAATAAAATATAATGCTTTCAACTCTTATTCGTTTTTACTTTTCTTCTGACAAGTATATGTGGTGTATATTAATAAAAGTGCCAGAAGAAATTTGATCTTAAAAAATTATGGCCTTCATCTCAGCATACAGCATGCATCCCCTAGTGTACCTTGTTAACAAGAAAATGTTTTATGAGCTCTAAGTAGAGCTTAGTCTCCCTGCTTGAGTTTAGAGATTCAAATCTTTTCTTCCTCTTGTTACTATGGAAATTATTTAACTCACTTATAGATTACCTTTCCTTAAAGCTACTTTAATTAGGAGTAAAGAATGTCTACTTTTTCTGGTCACTAGGATTTTGAATTGTAAAGGGTGAGCTTTAGGACTAAGTAATTAAACAATTAAAATTGAAAAAACAAATTGGAAAAAAATGTTTTGGTATGATATAATGGTAAAGGATTAATGTTCTCACTCTAAGAACAGATAAAGCTCTCTTAAGAATCAATATGAAAAAGAAAAATATCCAATAGAAAAGTTGGCAAAGAATATCCATCAGCAATTTATAAAACAACATAAAAATATATTGTCTATAACCATGAGTAATAAGGAAATGCAAATTCAAACAATGACATATACTTTTATAACAATAATTCCCTATTTTGGTAAAGATGTTAGAAATTAGGTGTTCCAATACATTGCCGATGGTTGTGTAAATTGGTAGAAACTTTTGGATGAGATTTGGGGTGTTGTTTAATAAACATAAAATGCACAGTTTCAATTCGAGAACTCTGTACTGAAGAAATCATACAGGTGCATCAGTTCAGTTCAGTTAAGTTGCTCAGTCGTGTCCAACTCTGCAAACCCATGAATCACAGCACGCCAGGTCTCCCTGTCCATCACCAACTCCCGAAATTCACTCAAACTCATGTCCATCGAGTCATTGATGCCATCCAGCCATCTCATCCTCGGTCGTCCCCTTCTCTTCCTGCCCCCAATCCCTCCCAGCATCAGAGTCTTTTCCAATGAGTCAACTCTTCGCATGAGGTGGCCAAAGTACTGGAGTTTCAGCTTCAGCATCATTCCTTCCAAAGAAATCCCAGGGCTGATCTCCTTCAGAATGGACTGGTTGGATCTCCTTGCAGTCCAAGGGACTCTCAAGGGTCTTCTCCAACACCACAGTTCAAAAGCATCAATTCTTCAGTGCTCAGCTTTCTTCACAGTCCAACTCTCATATCCATACATGACCACTGGAAGAACCATAGCCTTGACGAGACGGACCTTAGTCGGCAAAGTAATGTCTCTGCTTTTGAATATGCTATCTAGGTTGGTCAGAACTGTTCTTCCAAGGAGTAAGCGTCTTTTAATTTCATGGCTGCAGTCACCATCTGCAGTGATTTTGGAGCCCCCCAAAATAAAATCTGACACTGTTTCCACTGTTTCCCCATCTATTTCCCATTAAGTGATGGGACCAGATGCCATGATCTTCGTTTTCTGAATGTTGAGCTTTAAGCCAACTTTTTCACTCTCCTCTTTCACTTTCATCAAGAGGCTTTTTAGTTCCTCTTCACTTTCTGCCATAAGGGTGGTGCCATCTGCATATCTGAGATTATTGATATTTCTCTCAGCAGTCTTGATTCCAGCTTGTGCTTCATCCAGCCCAGTGTTTCTCATGATGGACTCTGCATATAAGTTAAATAAGCAAGGTTTCAATATACAGCCTTGATGTACTCCTTGTCCTATTTGGAACCAGTCTGTTGTTCCATGTCTAGTTCTAACTGTTGCTTCCTGACCTGCAAATAGGTTTCTCAAGAGGCAGGTCAGGTGGTCTGGTATTCCCATCTGTTTCAGAATTTTCCACAGTTGATTGTGATCCATACAGTCAAAGGCTTTGGCATAGTCAAGAAAGCAGAAATAGATGTTTTTCTGGAACTCTCTTGCTTTTTCCATGATCCAGCAGATGTTGGCAATTTGATCTCTGGTTCCTCTGCCTTTTCTAAAACCAGCTTGAACATCTGGAAGTTCCTGGTTCACATATTGCTGAAGCCTGGCTTGGAGAATTTTGAGCATTACTTTACTAGCGTGTGAGATGAGTGCAATTGTACGGTAATTTGAGCATTCTTTGGTGTTGCCTTTCTTTGGGATTGGAATGAAAAGTGACCATTTCCAGTCCTATGGCCACTGCTGAGTTTTCCAAATTTGCTGGCATATTGAGTGCAACACTTTCACAGCATCATCTTTCAGGATTTGAAATAGCTCCACTGGAATTCCATCACCTCCACTAGCTTTGTTTGTAGTGATGCTTTCTAAGGCCCACTTGACTTCACCTTCCAGGATGTCTGGATCTAGATGAGTGATCACACCATTGTGATAGAAGCAAGGTCCGATTCTGTAAAGAGCAATATTGCATAGGAACCTGGAATGTCATGTCCATGAATCAAGGCAAATTGGAAATGGTCAAACAGGAGATGGCAAGAGTGAACATGTACATTCTAGGAATCAGCGAACTAAAATGGACTGGAATGGGTGAGTTTAACTCAGATGACCATTATATATACTATTGTGGTCAGGAATCCCTTAGAAGAAATGGAGTAGCCATCATGGTCAACAAAAGAGTCCAAAATGTAGTACTTGGATGCAGTCTCAAAAATGACAGAATGATCTCTGTTCGTTTCCAAGGCTAACCATTCAATATCACGGTAATCCCAGCCTATGCCCCAGCCAGTAATGCTGAAGAAGCTGAAATTGAATGGTTCTATGAAGACCTACAAGACCTTCTAGAACTGACACCCAAAAAAAATGTCCTTTTCATTATAGGGGACTGGAATGCAAAAGTAGGAAGTCCAGAAACACCTGGAGTAACAGGCAAATTTGGCCTTAGAGTACGGAATGAAGCAGGGCAAAGGCTAATAGAGTTTTTGCCCAGAGAACGCACTGATCATATAGGTGTATGGGGACTTAAAAATATAGTCAGGGTGTATGTGTGTGTATCATAGCACTATTTATAGTACAGACAAACTGGGGACAATTAAGTGTTCAAAATTGGGTTAGGCCATCCATGCATTTAAATATGGAGCCCATAAAAGTGATCATGTAGAATATGCTAAATGATGGGAGAAACTTTAACGTAATTACTTTAATCAGCTTTCACCAGCACATTTCCGCCATTTTTAAAGTTTTATTTTAGCCCTCTCCATTTTCACCTCTTCCTCTCACCTTTTCTTCTCATTCCTTCCCTCTCCTCCTGCCTCCTCCATTCCTTCTTTCCATTCATCGTCCACCTGCTGAGAATCTGTTGAGTGCTTGAACCAGACTGAGAATGCAGTGATGAACAAGACAAATAAGATCGGTGCCCTTAAGGAGTATATATTCCAGTGTGGGGCTGGTAGAGATAGACAGTAAAAGAAAAAGAAGACTGTATCATGTGGCTAGTAAGTGTTGTGATCAAAATGAAGTAATATGACATGATAGGCTGTGACTTTAGAGTTATAATTCTTACAGCCAACATGTATATTGGTATTATCCTCGTTTTATATTTGAATAAACAAAAGCATGGAGAATTTAAGAAACCCATTCACTGTTATTTGGGGAATCTAGGATCAACAATTCAGATCTGTTTGACTTTGTAACTCATTTTAACTCTCAACTATTGTGCTGTACCGTCACAGAGTCGGACACGACTAAGCAACTAAGCATATCCGTCATATGATTACAATGCAGTTTTTTTTTCTTCTTAAATTTAAAAAAGTAGATGTCACCAACTCTGGTCCCAAGAGTAGTAATCCAAGTTCTAGGTCAGTGTGTGTTCTTCATTTTTCTTCATTTCTTTGTGCCTCATCACAGCTTTACATGTCCTATACATCATTATTGCTTAGTGCCTACTAGTTAACTGAATAAACTAAGTTATTGCATGGTAACCGTTTTGGTTTTGTCTTTTGGGCCACACTGCATAGTATGCATGTGGGATCTTAGTTTCCTAACCGGGGATCAAACCTTGGCCCCCTACAATGGAAGTACCAGAGTCTTAACCACTGGACCACCAGGGAGGTCCTCATGTGGTACCATTTAAATGGATTTATGTCTTCTTCATCTCTGCTCATTTGTATCACTACATGGTTTTGCATTTTAACAGCGTTCCTTAGTGCCTTGACCCAAGGAGCAACTCGTGTGTAACGGTTTAGGGGTATGTGTGTGCGTGCAAATGTATAAATGTATATGTCAGAGTGGTGGTCAGGGTACGTATGGGAAGAAAAATAGTTCAGCTGAAGAGAAGTCTTCTTTTCTGTGCTTCTTAAGAAATATCATTTAAATAGCCTTCTACTCCATCTGGTGGCAGCAGAACTAATTATGAGTTATGACGAACAGCTAGAGAGATTATAACATATTTGTGTATGCCTTAAGAGACATAAAATGCTTAATGAATACCACAGCACCATTCCTCTTTTGAGGCACTTACATTTATTTATGCTTATTTGAGTGGTAAAGCCAGTTACATATTAAGTATGCTAAAAATAACTTTAAAAAATTAGTGTACTCATATACTAAATTCCTTGCCAGTTGAAACATATTCTGAGAGACCAATCTATCTTTTCTAAATTCCCTGGATCTTCATTTTTAAAGCCCATTCCAATATCACGGAAGCAAAGTGCTTTGCACAATTATAAATTAAGGCCTTCATTAACTATTTATTCATGAATACTTAGCTAGATTTTAAAAGTTGATTTTGATACTGCCTTGCCCATGAGAGGCTCCCAATCTAATGAGGAAATGAATATAAAGAAATAGAAAGTATATGAAACATGTCCTGAAGTTTGTTGAGTGCTTGGCAAGGCAGGAAATAGTACTTACGATCACAGGCTCTAGAGTCCATTTATGTAGGCACCTCTCCTGGCCTCACACTAAAGAGCTCCTAAACCTTAGGTTCAGCTTCCAGTTCTCTTTGTCTCAGTTTTCTTTTCTGTAAAATGGGGATAATAATAATAAATCTCAGAAGAATGAGTTGCATAATAATAAATCTTACCGGATTATGGTAAAGATTGTGTGCAGTGCTTATAAACTTATTACAATTAATGATCCATGGAAAATGCTCAATAAATGTTAGGTATTAATATGGATATGTACAGAAAGTGACAGTATAAAGTAAGAGTGGGTAAGGGTGGTCTGCGGCTTCCCTGGTGGCTTAGATGGTAAAGAATCTGCCTGCAGTGCAGGAGACCCAGGTTCAATCCCTGGGTGGGGAAGACCCTACTGGAGAAGGGAATGGCAACCCACTCTAGTATTCTTGCCTGGAGAACTCCATGGACAGAGGAGCCTGGCGCGCTACAGTCCATGGGGTCACAAAGAGTTGGACACAACTGAGCAACTCGCTCTCTCACACACGCACACAAAGTGTGGTCTAAGAAGACTGGTCTGAGAAGACTTCAAAGAAGTGATACATGAGAAGAATCTTGAAAAATGAATTTCACTGGTCAGAGGCATAGGAAGTGAGAGGGACAAGCTGGCAGAGAGACAAACATATGTGCAAAGATATTACAGAGCCCATGACACATTTGGGGAAATTGAAATATTTCAGTATCAATCCTGAAAAGCCTGACTGAACATTTTGGACTTTATCCTACAGGCACTTGAGATAAATTGCTGAGCTGGGAAAGGATGTTAGACATATGGTTTTGGCACTATGGAAGCAAACTTGTAAGTTACTCACTCGTATTGAGGATTTTTTGAGGATGCACTAAGTTCCCAGGCATTGTTTATGGATAGTGAACAAAACAAGATGGTCTGTGTTCCTATGATCGGAGTTCAAAATCTTGTGGGGTAAAGATCAGTGAGTAAATATGTTACTAAATGCTGGTAAGTGCTATGAAGGAAAGTAACAGTAAAATGAGGAAAGATAATGGGGTTGGGAAGACTGTATGTTTAAGACGACTTCCCTGAGGCAGGGTCATTTGATCTGAGGTCTCAAGGATAACCAGAAAGCGGAGAACAGGTGGGTATTCCAGGAAGAGAATATCACGTCTTTAAGGTAGCAATGTGTGAAGAAGCTTGGAGTGTTCTAGGAGCTGAGACCAGCATAGCGAGCGAGTTGTAGCAGGGTGGAGAGAGGTGAACTCAGGGAGACTTTAGGGAGAGTCGGGTGCCAGCCATTCAGAGTAGACTGTAGAGTTCTGTAGAGTTCTGAAAAGTTTTGTTTATTTTTTTTGAAATGCAGTCAGAAGCCACTGAAGGATTTGAAGCAGAGGGATAAATTACCTCATTTAGGTATGAAACTAATTTCTCTAGCTGCTCTGCAGAGTAGATTAGTAAGGAACAATATAAAAGTGGGGGAAGTGATAAGAGATCTGCTGAGTTAGTCTAGGTAAAAGACAGCAGTGGCTTTAGGATGGAGACTAGTGGTTTCATTTGACCTTTGGTTTCATTGACGTTTGGACACAGAATCCATGGGGCCTATGAATTTGATGTGAGAGGCGAAGAAAAAAAACAAATTAAATTCAGTCCCCTCAGGTTTGTATCTTGAGAAACTGGATGAAGAGGGGTGCTATCTCTAAAATTAAGAAAATGTGAAACACTGGTGGTTTGAAGGGTGGAGGAAGGAAAAATCAAAAGTTCCACCTCAGACGAAAGTTCAGCTATGGTTGCCAGTTTAGCACATAAAGAACAGGATGCCCAATTAAATTGGAATTTTATTTATTTTTTGCAAATGTTTTATAATAGCTTTGTTATTTTGTTTCATTATTATTTTAATGGAATGTAATTGCTTTACCATGTTGTTAGTTTCTGCTCTACAATGAAGTGAATCAGCTCTAAGTATACATATATTCCCTCCCCCTAGAGCCTCCCTCCCACCTCAACCGCATGCCACCCCATGGGTCATCACAAAGCACCAAGCTGAGCTCCCTGCACTACACTGCAGCTCCCTACTAGCTATCTGTTTTACCCATGGTAGTGTATATATGTCAATCTTAACCTCCCAGTTCGTCCCACCTTCCCTTTCACCCTTGTGCACATGCCGGTTCCCTATATCTGCATCTCTGTTTCTGCCCTGGAAATAGGTTCATCAACATGAATGATGTTTTAGTATAAGTCTGTGACAAATATTGCATAGTAATACTAAAACATTCTTTTTTGCTCCCATGCATTATTTTTCTGGCAGCCCTGATGGTTAAGCCACCTGTGAGAAGTCAAAGTGGAAGAGATGTCAGGTAGGCAATTAGGTATATGAGTTGGAAGCTGTGTGCAGGAGTTTGGGCTAGAGTTCAGGAGTTACAAGCAATGAGACGTAGGATTTTAAAGCTGTGACACTGAGATTACCTGCTTAGGAAATGTACAAAGAAGAAAAAGAAGAGAAGGTTCATGCCTGAACCCTTCAACATTTTGAAGGAAATTAAAATGCAGGAACCTTTTCTGAAAAGGAGTGGCCAAAGAGAGTAGAGGATGCCAGGTAAGAGTCATATTATAGAATCCAAGAGGACAGTAGTTAAAAGGGAGAGAGAGTGACCAGCCAGAGGGGAGACTACAGTGCGATGGAATAATGAGTGGAAAAAGCACGCAGTGAATTTGGCAACGCAGAAGTCATTGGCAACCTTGGTGGTATACTTTTCTGTGATGATTGAGGAAGTAGAGAAAACATGTATAACTGAAACTTCCAACAGCCTTTTCTGGGAGGGGAGCAGAGAAGTAGTGTTGACTAGATAGTGATAATTAAAAAGCATGACAAATTCTGAGCTTTCCCAGGAGAATGTTTACAGTAAGTAAGGAAGACATTAAAGCCAGCATCTTTGGGATAGATAGAAGAAAAGGGAAGGGGAAAGGGAACAGAGGAATGAGAGGTTTGAGCCAATGCCAGTAGAGAAACAGAGAGAGAGGGACTGAAAGAGAGTGAGTTGTTAACAGCAGGAGACAATTCAGAGCCATGAAGAAAAATGAAGCCTAAAGCCTAAAATAGTTTACTGCTATACCCATGTCATGCTGTTTTAATTATTATAGTTTTACTGGGACTTAAGTGGTAGTTGCTGTTTTTTTTTTTCTTTTACAATTAACTAATTAATTTGCCGGCACCGGGTCTTCATTACAGCACATGGAATCTTCAGTCTTCATTATGGCATGTGGGATCTTGTTCCCTGACCGGGGGTCGAACCTGGGTCCCCTATGTTGGTAACATGGAGTCTTGGCCACTGGACCAACCAGGGAAGTCCCCTGGTAGTCTTAATTTTTAAAATCTTTTAGATAGTTTTAGTCTCTACTCTTCCATATTTAACATTGAGAGAAAGCTTGTCAAACTCAATGCAAAATCCTGTTGGGATTTTGAGCTCGCATTTAATAGTATAAGAATAATTGTCTAGTCATATAGAAAAAGACAGTACTAGGTCATGTTCTAAGAGCATTTGCAATAAATCTGAGATGAATATACCCCTATGGATTTGGTTATTATGAAGTTACTGAAAACTTTTCCCAAGGCAGTTTCTGAGAAGTCAGGTTATGGTGGACTCAGAGATGGATTGGACATAGCAAAGTAGAGAATATAAATATACCACTTTCTTCCAAGAAGTTTAGCTGTAAGGTAAGTAGAAAGAGGCTATGACTAAATGGACAAAGAGGAGACTGAGGATTGAGGGCGTTTTGTCTGAGATGATGGCAACGTATTTATAAACTGCTGGAGAAAGGAGAGAGGTGCAGGTTGAAAAGACAGAGAAACATGGGACAGGGTCCCATGAGAACGGAAGGGAGGAGCATCCTGAGCACAGGTGGAAATACTGACTTTGGGTAGAAGATCTTCATTGTATCTCAGACTAGAGGAGTGGTGATGCTGATGACGCAGATGTCAATAATTTGGGGTTGAGGTAACAAAGTTGAAGAGCTTCTAGCTTGAACTTTCTGTCTGAGGTTTGCAGTAAGGTCATTTACTGAGTGTTTCCAAATAGAGCAGGACAGAGAGCTGAGAAAACTATGCTAGTTTGGCAATAGCCACTGCTGGGGAAGGACAGGGGACATCCAAGTACACACATGAAAAGACTGCTGAGAGCCCAGCTCAAAGAGGACAGCACAGACATTTCCCTTAAGTTCTGCTGGAAGGAGGAAAATATAGAAAGTTGAAAAGATGGAAAATAGTAGTATAGGTTGTTATGTTACATGAAGGGTTATCATTCAAGGAACTGCAAATACCTTGCAAGTGGCATCTTGCTTTATGTCCATTTGATTTTCTTTAGATAGATTTACAACATGTTCACTCTCCAAGTCTCTTAGTACATTTACAGCATTAATATGTGTGACCATTAATTAATTTTAGAGAAATCCCCAGGAGGGAGAGAAATAGCAGTAATCAGCATCTTCAGTCGCAAATGGAGAAAATAATGCCAAAGATACTCCCAAAGTCACAATGCAAACCACTATTTACCCGTAATTAAATGAGCAGCATCTTACAAATTCAATGAAAGAGCGAGCACATTTTATAAGACATTAGTGGGAGTATTGTAGTCACATGGTGTCTTGAGCCATTTCTGTCTCAGGAGCACAGTATCAAGTTGTAATTGATATATCCCAGTTAGAAGTCGTGGAAATTTATTTTGTGAGTTTTATTTCCTAATACAACAGAGATCAGCAAAGTGTGACCTGCTGACTGTTTGGGGGAAAACAAATCAGAAGAAGAATGTTTCCTGACATGTGGAAATCACTTGAAAGTCACATTTCAGTGTCCCTAAATTAAGTTTTATTGCAGTAGGCCACACTTGCTTATCTGCATGTTGCCTCTGGCTGATTTTGCACTGTGGTGACAGAGTTGAGTAGCTGTGATGGACATGGTTCAGGCTGGAAAGCCTAAAATAGTTGCTCTCTGGCCCTTTACTGAAAAAGTTGGCTGTCACTTAAAATGCAGCACCTGTCTGGTCCAGTTTCCATCCCCACCTCTCCCATCTCTCAGTGCCTTGCATCTTGCATTCCAGGGTGTTTGTCTTTTCGTAAGGAACTCTTAAACACTAAAAATGAGTGAATATACAGCTGGAATTGCAGGTACAGGTCAGGAGCCTGGATACATTTTGGCTAAAAGGTCCCCTTGGCATCCTTTAATTTCACCATCCTGTCACTTCTGGCAGCTACAAACATGACTCTAATTTGGAGCATTTGCTAGTTTCTTGACCATTGTTCTCTTTGTAATATACCAGGGCCTTTTAGATCCTGAACTTCCCATTTTGAAACAGCGTGGTTGAGCAGGGAGGCAGAACAGCTAGGCTTCAATCTGTGTTTCACACATAGTTACAAGGAGCTCAAGTCCATTGCCTGGTTCTAAGTTCTGCGGGCCTGAGAAGTGTGGCTTGGCTGCCTTGGATCTTAACGTTCAATTTTATGTGTTTTTATTTTACTGAAACAGAATTTCATTTGGGCCATGAGCTCTTGTGCATGTGTGCCAAGTCGATCTGACTCTGTGTAATAACCCTGTGGACTGTAGCCCTCCAGGCTCCCCTGTGGGATTCTCTAGGCAAGAATACTGGAGTAGGTTGCCATGCCTTCCTCCAGGATGAGCTCTTGGGCCACTGCTAATTCATTTTCAGTTTAGCTTTGTTAGTGCATTTGGAGGCAGATCTTGCTCAGCTGGAGTTCCATGTGTATCTACTGAACATTTGGAAACAATATTATCTCCCATATCTGTGTTCCTCAAGCTTGAGGTCCTGAGCCATCCTTTGAGGGGCTTCAGAGCTCATTTGCCCCTCTTCCTCATATTTCTGTCTCAAGTACCTTCTGTCGTTTGATTTTCTCTGTTCACCCAGATAGAATCAGAGGGCTCTCAGGGGCAGGGCAGGCAACCAGGATGAATGCATTTCTTCTTTTCATCAGAGATTTTTAGAGATGAGCCCTCATGAGACCAAGGTTCTCACCTGTCTTCCTTTTCCACATCCATAAAGATCATGCTCTTCTTTACACACCTGTCAATATGTAACCTGGCTTCTATGGGGGCAGAAGGTGCACCTGTTCTTGGTAGGGTTTCCTGTCTGAAATATTGCAATATTGATGAATTTCTCTGAGGCTTCCCTTCAGCATTGGATCTGAGCGCCTCCTCCAGACTTGCCCTCTTGTCTCTGCACAGATTATAGATGAGAAATGAACTGAATGCTAGCTGAGCTGAGCTGAGCCTTGGCTACCACCTTCAGGCTGGGCCCATCTCTGTATAACCCTGAGAAGCAGGGTAAGGCTATTTTAAGAAAAGACACTCTGGACTGTGCCTTGAGTGGGGTTCTTTTGCCACAGCCAGGAAGAGAGAAAGCAGGGCCTCTCAAGCAACACCTTTGTTAATGACTTGTTAGACTCGGGTTTGATCCCTGGGTCAAGAAGATCCCCTGGAGAAGGAATAGCAATCCATTCCAGTATTCTTGCCTGGAGAATTCCATGGACAGAGGAGCCTGGGCAGGCTACAGTCCATGGGGTCACAAAGAGTCAGACACGACTGAAGTGACTTTCACTTCACTAGTTGATGTTTGTAGAAGAAAAGCATGGGTTTCCATTTTCCCATTTAATTATCCATTTTAGTACCCTCCCAACCATGCCTAGGAAATACATCTGATGGGAGACATTTGTTTCATTTGGAAGAAAGCCAAATTGACATGAGAAAAAGTTCAAGTTGAGGAGAAGTGGGCTTCTCGTTGACCATTTCTCTTTCTTCTCTTGGTTTGCAAACTGTGAGACTTAAATTGTCTTTATAATGCTAATTGGCAAAGTGACAGTTTCCTACTTATCACAGACCCTAGAAATATGCAGGATTTTTGAAAAATAAAATGTTCTCTGAAGTGCCTATTCTAATGACTTGCCAGTTTATTATTGCTCTATAAAATATTACTAAATTTAAGTAAAATAATTTTTATAATACTGCCGAGGCTTTTAAGGGTATATGTTATTTTCTGTTTCAGAATATAACATTCAGATAGGATCATTTTTGACATTTTAGTAATGCAGTCAATTTTTAGCTCTAGGATACAAATTTAAAATAGATTAGAGGTAGGACTCCTAGTCTCATTTCTAAAACATTTGGCTTCATTTTCCTTATGAAAACTAGGAAGGATAGGGATGCAAGGTGAATAATAATAGCTGAGAAGCTTAAAACAAATAAAAAGGCCATAACTTTTATTGGCCTCTGGCAGTAGAAATTTAATACATAATTATTATGGGCGCTCTTATCATGTATATTTGCTATTTACCCAGCTTCTTTCTTTGAGCTTCTGCATGCCTCTATTTCTAGAATTTTTTTCTTCTTACTCAGCTCTACCCACTCCACTCAGCACACCCAGATGTTTACTAAAGCCATGGTGCTGCTGCTTGGCCCTATCAACACGATTCTGTGTAAAGGTGTCTGTGCGCCTGATTCAGCCAGTGCTCAGGAAACTTGTGTTCTGGTGATGCCATCATAACCAGTTTTCCTACTCCAGCCTCTGATGACTTGAAGTTTGCCCTTTCTGCTGTGTACTTCCCTGGTGCTTCAAATCATAAAGAATCTTCCTGCAATGCAGGAGACCCAGGTTTGATCCCTGGGTCAGGAAGATCCCCTGGAAAAGGAAATGGCAACCCACTTCAGTATTCTTGCCTAGAGAATTCTGTGGACGGATGAGCCTGGTGGGCCCCAGTCCAGGGGATTGCAAAGTTTCAGACGTGACTGAGCAACTAACACTTACTTTCACTTTTTGCTGTGGGATTTGTTCCATGAATCTCCTTTTCCTGACTGCTACCTCCTGGCTAGTTTATTCAGACACTATTACTACATGCTTACTGCTGTTGGGTGAATGCTATTTCCTATGAAGTCTCGTGTGCATGGATGGGGTGGGGTGGGTGTCCCTTCAATCTGTTAGACTATCAGTTTCAAAATCCCCTGTACAGTCTTTTAAACTTTGGATGAGCATACCCCTTCTCCAGTCTTAGGAATACGTTTCTTGGAATGGGGCCTCCACACACATATCATTTTTTAAATTGTCATAGTTGTTTCTAGTATACCTCTAGGGTTGGGAAACATGACATAACCTTGAAAACTATCTTTCATATCCTCTCCTATGGGTGGAGGTAAAAGCTCAAGATGGTTTGTCTCATCTGGCGAAGCAGAAATGAGACTTTTCCTTATTAATCTAGTATTTTCCACAATCACAAGACAGTAAAACTTTTAGAAACCTTAGTTAACCTATCTTTTTGGCTTTCATGGGTCAGGGAGAAATAAAACCAAGGAGAGACGTATTCCTTGATGCAGTGACTTTCAGAAACAGCGGAGCCTGGTGGAGAGTGAATGAGCCATTCATAACTATTGTAGATTCACTCACAGAAAGGAAATTCTTGAGCTGTTTACCCCAGATCATGAAATAGCTAAAAAGAAAGTTTATTTTTAAATGTCTATGAAAGATGATTCTAAAAGAAATCAAACATGGAGGAATGCCCTTGATTCATCTACTCTGGGTATTAGCAGCATGAAGGGAGTAAGAGAGACAATAAAAGCTATACAAACTAAAATGGAGGTTTAGGGTGTTTTTTTTTTTTTTGACACAAATAAGCAAACAGAGAAATGCTCGCCTGAAAGTAAATGAGCAGTTAGGCACAACAGCAAATGAAGCAACAATGCAGAATGCAAACACTGGTGGCTCACCAGTGAGATAAATATGGGAAATAAGCTGAAAGACATGACTGCGCGAGGCAGATGTGACAGAAACAGACAGCCGAGGAGCATCACATATAAATAATACAGGCAGCTGGAGTTCAGCTGAACCCACGACCTGCTGTTTTCCTATTAACTCTTCCTAAACAAGCTCAAACATTTCCTCTGCACTCCGGACCCAGAGTCCCAACTGCCTGATTGATATTTCTGCCTGGGTCTCTCTGCATCAGTATGTTTAAAACCAACTCTGCGTCTTCCCTGGCCAAAGCTAACCCTCTCCCACTCTTTTCCTGTCACCACCATCCGTCAAAGACAGAGGGTGTGTTAGAACCACAGCATCATCCCTGACACCTTGCTCTCCTTCATCCTCCAGAGCCAGCCCATTACAGATCCCTGTCAAGTTGAGCCTCCAGTGCACTGACTTGTCTGTCTCTGCTGCCTCCATCTTGGTCCAGGGTACCATCATCTCTTCCCCAGATTGTTACACTGCCCTCTGCACTTTTCCAACTTTTCCAATATCTTCTCTATGCTGCAGCCAGAGAGAGCTTTTCTAAATTCAGTGTAATCATTGTGTAACCTTATAAACCTTAAACCCTCTTTCCTTAGAAACCCTTTGATGACCTTTTAGCTATAGGATAGAGAAGAAAATTCTAAACCATACTTAGAAGTACCGGCATGATTGACATTAGCTGTCTTTACAACTTCAACACTTAACTTCTCTGCCCTTCTTTTGACACTTTAGCCATACCCTTCTGTCAGTTGATGAGACACACAGCCCAGGAACTTAGCATCTGGGCTGCACTGCTTGGAACGCCATCATCTTCTCCATCACCACCTACCTATACAGCTCCTTTTTCTCCTTCTAATCTCTCATATTGCAAGCATCTATCACTCAAGAAAGCCTCTCGCAAGCTGTCATTCCTGGTCAGATTTCTTTTCTATATCCTATTGCAGTTCTGAGTAGTCTTTCTATAGAACAGTGTTTCCCAGCCTTGGCACTATTCATGTTCTGGACTAGATAACCCTGTATTGTGGGAAGCTGTCCTGTGCATTGTAAGTAGCATTGCTGACCTCTACCCACTGGATGTAAGTTGTAAAAATTAAAAAGGTCTCCAGACATAATCAGTACTTCCTGGGGGGAAAAGTTATTCCCTTTGAGAACCACAGCTTTAGAGAAATCACTTCTACTTCAGTCTGTGATGTATGGCTTTCCTAAAAAATTGAATACTCCATGAGAGCAGGAAGTCTGTAGTTTATGTGTGCATGTATGTGTGTGTGTGTGTGTGTGTGTGTGTGCGCTGAATGAAAGAATGGGGGAAAAACCCCAAAACACCATATGGGATTAATGTCACTATTTGATTCTAATCTCCAAAGTTCATTCTTTGGTTTTTGTCCAGAAGGAAACTTGAGAACTCCATCCACAGTATTATTGAATTTCAGATCAGCGTAGTCTTGAGGTAGAGTTCACTAGAGAACATTAGTTCTCTAGTATGTATGCCGTATATGCTTCTGCTCTATTGTTGGAAACCTCCAGATCATCAGGCTCTTGAGGAAGAGACTCAACTTCTCTAAATCTAAATAAGCATCCTAAAAGTTGTACACATTCTTCACATAGCTGTGTGGCAACTTGGTATTGTTAATACTTGGGAGAAAACTATACCTACAACACAGCTAAAATTTAAGCTCAAAATGGAATACAAAGTCTTTCTTACTAGTGGAATGTATACGGAGGAATGTACTTCTGCCTTCTGTGAGGTTTTCTAGTAGATCCAAGTAGCTGATGGAAAATTAGATATAAACACACTAGTAATAAGTGGAAAAGTAGATAGGAGTGGGTATACAGAGCAAATAACACTTGATTCTAAATGGAAAGAAACATCAGGAATGTCTTTCCAGAAAAGGTGACATTTGAACTGCTGTGAAAGATGAGTAGGCATTTTCTCAATAAAAGAACAAAACCTGCAAAGTTCCTGGGATTAAAAAGAGCACAGTGGGACACAGCATGTGGTCTGTAGAATGTTTGAGATGAAGCTGGAAAGGTTGGAAGAGGCTAGGACATGAGGAGCTTTAAATGCTGAGATAAGGAGTTTGGATTTATTTATAGCAAACTATCCCAAGGATTTAAAAAAGGAAATGATACAGTTGCATTTGTATTTTATAGAAATCTCTTTGGCAGAATGTGGAAGACAACCTACAGTGTGTAAGAGTGCAGGTTTAGAGACCAGTTGTTGTTGTTGTTCAGTTGCTAAGTCGTGTCTGACTCTTTGTGACCCTGTGCCAAGTCATGTCTGACTCCTTTTGACCCCATGGACTATAGCCCGTCAGGTGCCTCTGTCCATAGGATTTCCCAGGCAAGAATCCTGGAGTAGGTTGCCATTGCCTCCTGCTGGAGACCAGTTGCTGCTGCTGCTGCTGCTAAGTCGCTTCAGTCGTGTCCGACTCTATGCGACCCCATAGGCGGCAGCCCACCAGGCTTCCCCGTCCCTGGGATTCTCCAGGCAAGAACACTGGAGTGGGTTGCCATTTCCTTCAGGAGACCAGTTAGGGATCTGTTATACTAATTTCCAGGAGAAATGAAGACCAACATGACTTAAGACAGTGACACGATGGATGGGAGCAAGGGAATGACTTCCAAAGATAATGAGGAAGTGGAAATGACATGATGTTGACAGTGGTGAAAAAGAAGAGTCTAGAATATTCCTCAAGATTCACACATCAGTGTGATTTCCTGCATGCATCATGAAGCCATTAACAATGGGGATTTCAAAGGAATGGGTTTGAATGGACAGAGATGAGTTTGGTTTTGGACATTCTTGAGATTAAGTCATTCATGAATTCTAGTTATAGCCAGGTCTAGTCGTCAGAAGAGAGGTCAGAACTAGAGACAGATTTGCATTGCCATGATGGGGTCGTCACTGATGCTGTGAGAATGAATAGGAATCCCAGAGAAAGGGTGAGAAGAACAGGGGCAGGCTTATTGTGTATCACTGAAGAAGAATTTCGATAAGGAAGCCCTGGTTCTCAGTCTTTATCCAAAACTTGAATCACCTGAAAGATTTATATTTTAAGATTCAGGAAGGCAATGTAATCAAATTATTTTCATGTCCATTTGCTCTGATTTATTTATTCTGCTGGTATCAAGAGAACTAATGTTTGAGATGCCTTAAAATAATTTCTATTTACAGCTTTCTGTGAGCCAGGAAGTCACAAAATCTTTGTAAATTTTGCAAGTCTTTGAGAAAAGCCTTCATGAGATGCTCTTTCAGACCACAGGCATATGGTGAGAGTGCCTGCCTTCCAAAGCAGAGACTGAGAAATAGAAAGGTTTGGTTATAGGTCAGATAGTTTTTGAACTGGTTTGGCAGTAATGGGTCAATTCTGTTTTAATGACTACATTTTATTTTCTTGATGGCATACTTTGTCTATGAATTTCCATATATATCTATTATAGAGCTTTTAATATTTTATCTGGCATATGGTCTTTTCATATTAATGATGAGTGTGGGGTTAAAAAAAATTCACAACCTATAAGTTGAGTTATGTTTTATTCAGCAAGAATTTTTAGGACTTCAAGCCCAAGAGGCAGCATCTTAAGTAGCCCTGAGAGAACTGCTCCGAGGAGGCGGAGGCAAGGAGGGATCTAGGTTAAATAGGAGTTTTACAGCAAAGGGCAGGTAGTTTGAACATCAAAAGATTATTGTAAATTAAGGAAAGCCAGATATCCCAAGTTAAGGGATTGAGTGCTTTTCTATCAGTGAGAAGATGCAGGAGTCTGGGCTCACTGAAGTCATTCCTTTGATATGTACCTCAGCTGTTTGGGGCCAGTATCCTGTGTTTTCACATCCTGAGTTTCCTCAGGACTGACTGGCCCCACGCTGGAGGGCTGCAGTTGCTGATGACTGTGACATCCTTACTTACTGATACGGCAGGAAATACTCCGTTTCTCATGGGAGGTGTGAATATGGCCATTTTAATGACATAACCCAATAGTACTGCATGTAGTTATTTCATAATTGATGAGCTCAGATTAAGTTCTAGTCTGTTTTTTAATTGAAATATATTTGACATATAACATATAAAGTTAAGGTATGCATATTAATTTAATACATTTGTATATTTTAGTGATTGCCATTGTAGTGATAATTAGCACCTCTGTTACATTAATGAATTATCTTTTTCTAACTGGTTAGAATAATTAAGTTCTAGTCGCTTGGCAAATTTGATGGTTGTAGTACAATGTTGTCATCTATATTCTAGCCTATTTTCTTCCTATATTGGGCTTCTATTAAAATATGTCTGCCAAAACCAGTTGTAAACAACCAGGTAATGTGAACAGATGCTCATATGAATTGATCTGAAGTTTATCAGCAAATAGATTCATTTTTTTCCTATAAGACAAATAAGCAACTTTTTTGTATCTGTAGTGATATTTTAAATTGGTAGATACAATAGGGATGATAATACAACAAAATCTTCTGTCAGTTTTAATAATAGCAAATGAGATTTTTGTTGTGCTATTTGTTTCATGATGCCCTTTTAGAAAAAGGCATTTTCCAAGGCCAGAAGAAAAAGTGATTTCTTTCTTTCAATTGAAAGGCCATACAAAATGTTATTTCAAATTTAAATGTGATTGGAATATATTAGCAAAAACTCACTCATATGAGAACTGAATTCGCAAATGTAATGAATGACAAAATTGTTTATACCTAAGAACAGAATCATAATTTAGCAATAAATCTCTAGATACTATTTTCAAAATAATTTTTTGAGTGTACTGAGAAATGACCAGGCATGTATGTTTTATACAGTAATGATACATTTTCCCATAAATAGTGTATTCTTGAAGAATTGGATTTAACTTGAAATTTTAATAGATTTTAGGATAAACTAATAGCTCAGCTGTTAAAGAATCCACCTGCAATGCAGGAGACCCGGTTCAATTCCTGGGTCGGTAAATTCCCCTGGAGAAGGGATAGAGCATCCCCTCCATTATTCATGGGCTTCCCTGTTGGCTCAGACAGTAACGAACCATCTGCAGTGCGGGAGACCTGGGTTCGATCTCTGGGTTGGGAAGATTCCCTGAAGGAGGGCATGGCAACCCACTCCAGTATGCTTGCCTAGAGAATCCCCCTAGACAGAGGAGCCTGGCGGGCTACATACAGTCCATGGGGTCGCAAAGAGTCAGACATGACTGAGCGACTAAGCCCAGCACAATACTAGTAAAGTTTACCCAAAGGCACAGAGCCAGTAAGCAAAACTCAGATCATAAAGACTGCAGAGCTTATATATTTTTAAAATTTTTATTTCATGTTGGAGTATAGTTGATTTACAATGTTGTATTAGTTTCAGGTGTACAGCAAAGTGATTTAGTTATACATACGGCTATTCTTTTTCAGATTCTTTTCCAATATAGGTTATTACAGAGTATTGAGTATAGTTCCCTGTGCTATACAGTAGGTCCTTGTTGATTATCTATTTTATATGTAGTAGTCTGTTTGTGTTAATCGCAACCTAATTTATCCCTCCCCTATCTTTCCCCTGTGTAACTATGTCTGTTTTCTATGTTGTAAGTCTGTTTCTGTTTTGTGAATACCTTCATTTGTATCACTTTTTTAGATTCCACATATACATGACATCATATGGTATTTGTCTTTCTCTACCTAGCCTCACTTAGTATGATAATCTCTACCTCCATCCATGTTGCTGTAAATGGGATTATTCATTTTTTTATGGTTGAGTCATATTCCATTGTATATATGTACCACATCTTCTTTAAGAGCTTCCATATTTTAATTAGCACATTGTGTGTGATGGAACTCTGAGCTTCTTCCTGTCAATTTCTTGCTCCCTTTCTTGTAGGGCTCTCTTCCATCTTTGCAAAGTAATCAGACAGAAGTAAATGAATGGAAAGTATGGAAATGTCCTTGGCTTAAATGTAAATTAATACAATATACAAATTAAAGGTACAAATGGTAGAAATACCAGAAAGTTATGTACTATTGCTTTCTTTGTAGGTTTACCCCTTGGGTGATAGGTCTTGCAAATTGGTGGCACCAATTTCATGAGATCCGAGGTGTAATAAAGGGTCTATTGATTTTTATCTTTAACACCTTAGTGCAGGTTTCAAATCCTTTGTTATTTATTTATTTTTAGGAAGGTACAATTCTGTTGTTGTTTTTCAGTATCTAAGTTGTATCCAATTCTTTGTGACTCCACGGACTGTAGCATGCCAGGCTCCTATGTCTTCTACTATCTCCCGGAGTTTGCTCAAATTCAGGTACAATTTACGTGGAGTGAAATGCATTAATTCTACAGGGCAGTGAGTTGGACAAATGCATACACCCATGTCATCTACGCCTTTATCAAGGTGTAGAGGTTTCCATTAGCCCCAGAGAGTTCTCTCTTGCCCTCTCCCAGTCAATCCTCACTCCTTCCTCTCAGATTTCTATCACTGTAGTTTAGTTTTACCTGTTTTGGAACTCCATATAAATGGAGTCATGCAGTGTGTTCTTTTTTGCATCTGACTTCTTTAATAAATACTGTATAGTCTTTGAGGCTGATCTTGTCTGTGTGAATCAACACTTTCCCCCTTCTATTTTAGTGGTATTTCATTGTAAGAACATTGTTATAATTTATATATTCATTTTCCTGTTGGATGGATATTTGGGTTCTACTTTTTGATTATTATAATAAAGATGCTGTGAATATTCTTATATATATATATATATATATGTATATAGCAATCAAATGTTTTTCTTTTACCTGTGAGTAGAATTGCTTGGTCACACAGCAGATATATTTTTAACTTTTATAAGATGTGGCCAAACCATTTTCCAAAGTGGTTGTATGGTTTTAAATTCTCATTTCATATTCCCATGAGCGATGTATGGAAATTCCCCTTGTTCCAAATCCACTCCACATTTGGTATTGTCAGTCTCTTTAATTTTAGCAGCTTTAAAAGGTATCTTTTTATAGCTTTAATCTTTTCAATCTTTTTGTAAGATTAGAGTTTAATTTCTTTTAGTTTTTTTCTTTTTAAATCAGAAACATTCCTAGGCAGGCAGAGACTAGAGTTTTAAACTGTTCTGTATTGTAAAAATCAGTGTATTTTATAGTTTGGAAAAGACTGAAAATTTTAAGTAATAATGTAAAAATTTCCTGTAAGTCCACAATTTAGTTTTTTAAACATTTAATTTCATATACATAAATTATAATCTTAAACTCTTACATCATTAAGTGTGCCCCCAAACTTTAAATTTTATGACATAATAAGATTCAGTATATCATAGAGTATATCATGATTTATTTTGCCATTTGCCAACTTTCTGGGATTTGGATTACCCCTAATTTTGTCCTGACATGAATAATGCTGTGTGTGGAACATTCTTATAACTAAATCTTATGTATGATGCCAGTTACTTCTTTGAGACAACTTCCTGGCAGATCACAATGTTGCCTCATTGTCCTGCTTCCAGTCTTTATACCTCATTGTCTTTAATAGAAATCCCAGAATAATATAAAATCCCACTGCTACTATCAGATGTCCTTATTGTGTGGCTACTTAATTCCTGCCTCACCACTAAGATTTGGGCAGTGTATTTATGGTGGATGTTCTTTCTTTTAGAAAGTAATGCTTCTGGAAGTTGCTTTCCTCATTAATTTTAGTTGTGATAAGTGTGCCATTCATGGAGGTACTCTGTGCAGTTAGCATAAAATGTTGAAACTTACACAGTCTGATTAGTTCTCTGAAACTCCTGTGTCTACTGCCTTGTGTGTTACAGTGAGTGAAAAGTGAAAGTGATTGTCGCTCAGTCATGTTTAACTCTTTGCGACCCCATGGACTGTAGCCTGCCAGGCTCCTGTGTCCGTGGAATTTTCCAGGCAGGAGTACTGGAGTGGGTTGCCATTCCTTTCTCCAGGGGATCTTCCCAACCCAGGGATGGAATCTGGATCTCCTGCATCACAGGCAGATTCTTTACCGTCTGAGCCACCAGGGAAGCCCTATATTGTGTGAAAAGTCAGTGAAACTAACACCTGAGGAATGAGTTGATGTGAGCCAGGCGAGGGTTAGGGAGCCTGATAGCAACAAGCAACGGTGAGGGAAGAGGGTGTGCTCTGACAGCCATAAGGCAGGAGCAGCTGCATCTGTGGAATGAAGAGTGGCCAGGGTGGCTGGAGCATCATAATCTTACAGGACAGAGTGCTGGACAGGGCTGAGGGGAAGCAGGGCTCTGAGGTCCAGGCCTCTCACTTGGTTCAAGGTTTTGACTGTTGCAGTTTGCTAGAATGTGGTAACAGTGACTGATGTTATATGTCCTTTTCTTCCTTTTTTTTTTTTTTTTTTCATGCTTTTTCACCTTAAATTTCACTCTGGTAGATATTGGAATTGTGAATTTTCTTTTACATGAAAAATTTTTGTTTATTGCCTTTTTCTCTAGGCTTTACTGTTTCCATTTTTTCTTTCTATCTTCACTTTCTTCCCCCATAAATATAAATGTGTACTAAAGGTCAGACCCTTGAGGTGATTTTTGAATACTTCTCCTCTTGAAGCTTGTGGTTAAGTACCTTATAAGTAGACTTGAAACTCCAGTACTTTGGCCACCTCATGCGAAGAGTTGACTCCTTGGAAAAGACTCTGATGCTGGGAAGGATTGGGGGCAGGAGGAGAAGGGGACGACAGAGGATGAGATGGCTGGATGGCATCACTGACTCGATGGACGTGAGTCTGAGTGAACTCCGGGAGTTGGTGATGGACAGGGAGGCCTGGCGTGCTGCGATTCATGGGGTTGCAAAGAGTCGGACATGACTGAGCGACTGAACTGAACTGAACTGAACTGAAGTAGACTCTATTTTGGTTGTATTTTATCACTTTTGACCTACTCTGAGTATCTACCCATCTTTCTCTTTTCATCCTTTTTCTTCTTTCTTCTTTCCTTCCTCTTTTGGCATAAAGATTTTCAGTTGATCTTTACTTGAATAATAAGTGAATACAGTGTTGTACAAAATTAACATAAAGAAAAATATAAAAGCAGTATGTAAAAGGCCCTCCATTTCCTCTCGCTTCTACTTCTCTTCCTAGAAAATTTGTAGAATCAAGGGTTTGATCCATGCACACACACTCATACTATGCCTCTCACTAATAAAGATTTTTTATTTAAAAATTATTTCTAAAAATCTTTGAAGCTTTTTTTTCTGCCTGTGTATATGTATTTTTCTTATATTTTAAAGAGCTTCATTATATCATGTCATATGGCTGAACCAGTAAAACTACTGGTATAGTCTCTGTTATTGATATTTCATTTGTTTCAATTTATTTACTAGATATTATACCACTAGTGCTTTGGTAAACTTTCTTGCGCGTGTATTTTTGTGCAAACATGCAAGTAATCCTTAAAGACAAACCCCTTTGTGTGGAGTAGCTGGTGTAATCAAGTACAGACACTTAAAATGTTGATACTTCAAAACTGCGTTATCGAGGGCTTCATCTGTTTCTGTTTCTATGAGCATGAAAGTGCCCATCTCCTAGAATTCTAACCAGTAACTGATATTATCATTCTTTTTAACTTTTTTAGTCTAACAGATTAAAAATGAGATATTTTAAATTTCTCTTTCCCAATTACTTGTGAGAGTAAGTACTTTTTCTCATTCTTATTTCTGTTTGTATTTCTGCTTTTAATTTCCTATTCACAGCAGGGTTGTGATTTTCTATTTCACATGCATCTTTACATTTCAGTGGGAGGTTAGTAAAGGTTGCTTCAGGAGCTGCTATCCAATGCTATTTTAAATGATAGCTTTAAAAGTTGGACTTTGAAAGTGATAGGGGCAAGGTTGAGCGATACCATTATGTAATGTCAGTTTCCTTGGACAAGTTTTTCAGCCCCATTAAACCTCAGCTGCCTCATTTATAAAGTGGGGATAGCAATAGTACCTACTACAAATAGTACCTACTATTTGTCATGAGGGTTCAATATTTTTGTGAGGGTTAATTAATATTATATAAAGTGCCTAGAATAACATCTGGCACAAAAATTCAACTGACATCATTGTTATTGTTGTCACTGTTGTTACTACCACTTTTATTATCAACGTTTTGTGAAAGTGAGATGTGCCTTTGGAGAAGATGCCACGGAAGGAGTGACTTAGCACTGCTGGATATACTTTCAGGTCCCTGTTCTACCCAGTACAGTGGTTCATGATTTATTTCCCATTCTCCTCAGTTGGTATTTTCATTCCCAGAATTTATGCATTTATATCTCTTTCATGATTTGAAAAATGTGGTCCAAAAAGAAACAAAGAGAAAACTATAGTAATTGGGGCGTATTTATGGGGGTGGAAGGGAGCTGCTGTTCAGGACCTTGAAGCTGCACACACACAGTGTGTTGTGAATCCTGTCACATGATGAAAGCTGGATTTCAGAGGCACCTGCCTTATCATCCAACTTCTGCTTCAAAGACAGAAAGAAGAAAGGGAAGCAAACCTCTTCGTTTAGCCTGCGCTCAACAAAGGCTTAGGGGATTTTCTGAGGCACAGATATGTGGAAGTTATGGTTATTTAGACTGACTCCTGATGGAATTAATGTGCACAACTGGGAAGAAAAGACTTTTTTGAAATCTGAACTACTTCTTTAAAAAGTCTTTAACAGAAGATAAAGGCGATGGGTCCCTTTTATTCCTGAAAGGAACCTCTGCATTCCAGTTTCTGATTGAATGAATGTAGGTACCTTGGTCTGCTTCCTTTTCGCAACAGTCTCAGAGGAAACAGTCACTGCCAGTGAGGGCTGGGAGCCACCAGTGAGGCCCAGTGTGCTGACAGCTTCTCTTAACTTTCAGAGTTCAAGGTCTTTGCCTTCAGGCATTAAGTGTTGACCATATACTTGGTCTTCCAAGTCCTACTTGGAGGAGCAACCATTAAATTATTACTCTAGCACTCTAACTGGCATTTAAGATATCCTTAAGAATGGGTAAAATTTAAGGCCTGGAAGATATTACCAGTTGGGGATTAGGAGGAATAAGGGAATTTCTTTGAAATATATGCCTGCCTTGAAGAGGGCAGGCATGGAGAGATGACAGAAAAGGTGACATGAAGGTGTTTGTTGTCTGATGCAATGAGATGAAAGCAAGAGTGAATACAGAGGAAGGCAGCTCTGAGAAAGCCCAGAGCATAGTGACCTCACCTACTCCTGAGTGCTGTTCTATCTCCATCCATCCCATCAGCCCCACCCATTTTATCCCGGACCTAGAACTGGTAGAACATTGAACTAAACGTAAAGAGATGGTTTCTTCTGCTTCTCTTCTCTCTGCTTTTTCTTCCTCCTACCTCCTCTTGTTTAGATTTTGACTGCTTAATAATTTCTCTACATTGTAGAGGAGTCTGTGGATTAAAAGTGAAAAATTTCCTCTCCACTTGAAAGTGGATCAACCTGCATGTTGCTTTTCAGATTAACCATTTATTTGGTTACCTACAGCTCAACTGGTAAAGAATCTGTCTGCAATGCAGGAGACCTTGGTTCCATTCCTAGGTTGGGAAGATCCCCTGGAGAAGGAATAGGCTACCCACTCCAGTATTCTTGGGCTTTCCTGGTTGGCTAAGACAAAAAAGAATCTGGCTGCAATGTGGGAGACCTGGGTTCGATCCCTGGGTGGGGAAGATCCCCTGTAGGAGGGCATGGAAACTCACTCTAGTATTCTTACCTGGAGAATCCTGATGGACAGAGGAGCCTGGTGGGCTGCAGTCCATAGAGTCACAAAGAGTTGGACAGACTGAGTGATTTAGCACACACAGCACACTTCTCGCTCATTACTTAGTGAGATGGTTGGTCAACAGAATTTGGAGGGGATTCTGGAAAATACCAAATGTAAAAGCCTGGTAGCTCAAATGATAAAGAGTCTGCAATGCAGGAGAGCTGGGTTCGAACCCTGGGTCAGGAAGATCCTCTGGAGAAGGAAATGGCAATCCACTCCAGTATTCTTGCCTGGAAAATCCCATGGATGGAGGAGCTTGGCAGGCCCAAAAAGTTAGACATGACTGAGTGACTTCACAAAACCAATATTTCATAAAAACCACTTCTATTTCTACCTTGTATATTTTATATGGTTTGACTATAAAATAGATTAATCAGTTACCATTAACCAGGATGGGAAACATGAAGAGAAAAACAGATTGGAGAATGGAAGAATTTACTTTTGGAAATCTTGAGTTTGAGATGCCTATCAGTCATTCAGGTAGAACTGTTTTACAGCCAACTGAAAATAGGGGGCTGGAGCTCCAAAAAGAGGTTTAAGCTGAAGATTTGCAGTCATTACTTTTAAAAGCTTCAAATATCAATTGCTTATAGAAAACTGCTTTAGTAATAGTTTAACCTTCAATGAGGTTAAACACAATTGCTTTTTAAAAAATCTATTATGTTGTAAAACTTTTTCTAATTTTTGGTTTTATAACATTGTTTTAATTTTTCAGTAATTATCCACTGTCAAGTTTCTGCTTGTTCTTAATTATTTCTCCTGTATCTTTTTGAGTTGATAATCTAATCCTAATGCATTTGTATAATACATTTTAGAGCAAAGAATAACTAAGTGGGATCCAACAGAGAGAAGAGAGAAGACTAATGAAAGGAAACCTCAGTTAGCATGACCTTTTTGAATTCTGTATTGAAGGGTTAGCATTTATTTCTAATTAAAACTTATGAACTTATTATTGAAAATCTTTCATGAACCATATTCAAAAATAGAAAACTCTAAAATATCAAGTAGTTATTATACATGATATGATTTGCTAATAAACATTAAGACTAACTGAAACAGCAGATTTTAGTGAAACAAATGGTTAGAATTGACAATCAGAATGTAAGCAGGATGTTAGTTAATTAATATGACTCCCATTTCCTTTTACTTTGTCTTTTGCTAAACAAGTTTGGGTGATACACTGTATGTGGACTGAATTTTGTAATACCCATTTCATCGTTCTTAGTGCTCCCAAGTTTGGTGAAAATAAGATCCAATTTACTTCGTCTACTCTTCAAATATTTATACTATTTTAGCAATTGAGTTTTTAATTCCTTTCTACATCACCTTTGCATCTAAATAGCACTTGTTTTCCCACGACACTTTTATAACCTGTCTATTTTTGCCTGTCAGATATAATACTGCTATTTTTTTCTTTAGTTTTTTAAGAAAATTTGGACCATTTTAAAGGTTTTTATTAAATTTGTTACAATATTGCTTCTGTTTTATGTTTTAGATTCTGGACCAAGAGTCATGTAGTATCTTAGCTCCCTGACCAGGGATCAAACCCGTACCCCTTGCATTGGAAGGTGAAGTCTTAACCACTGGACTGCCAGGAAGTCCCTTATACTGCTATTTTAAACTTCTGAACTGCTTACTTTTCTTACAAATAGGGAGCATCTCTTGCAAATGTATTAAGTCATCTATTGGTTTGTTCACTGAAATGTTCATCATTCTTTGTATATTTGTAAATGTCTTGTCAGATGGAAACTTTTGGGTCAGTGTGGAGTATAAAGTAAGGAACATAAACAAGTTTTAGAATGTTTAGACTGTTTCCAAATATTAGATACAGTATGAAATATTTCTTTGCTTTACACTCTGTCTAGTTATTCTGTGCATTTCCAAACATGCTTTGGAAGATAGACAATGTGTTAAAGATAAGCTTAACAGTTCTAAGCAATTCTGTTCCCATTCTCACCATTTTTTTCCTGTTTAAGAAGCCCAGGAAGAGCTGATGTTGTCCAGCTATTGCCTATGTGTGAGCAGTAGTATTTTAAAGTAGTCACCTTACAGATCACAGTGTTCAAAATGCAAAATTAAAATAGAAATCTGAGATTAGAAGTTTTAAATGATAAAGAAAGATTGCTTAGCTCTGTTGATACTTGGCAATCAAGTGAAACTGAGCTTGAGCAATAATTTGTCAAGTCTCTTGAATTTCTCTGAGTATAAAATACTCAAGTTTAAAAAAATGACTTATGTCACACTAGATGATATTTGAGCTAACCTCAGTGTAACAAAGATTGATATTTGAAAAAGTAAAGTATTTTGTCTCGTTACTGTGAAATTTTAAAGCACTTTATTATTTTATGTTTTAATTATCATTCCATCCCACTTTCATGAGGAGGAATTTCTTTCAACGATCTACTTTTTATTTGAAAATACATCCATTAATCTCAATAGCTTTTAATCAATAATGGAAAGCTGAGCAAATGACATATTTTGCTTTATTAATTTATTGCCACTTAAGCAATCCTTTTCAAGGCAAGAGTCTTTGTAATATTTCAGTCTACACCAGTCACTTTTGTGTGCTTTTTTGACACTTAGAGAATTCATCTCCATTTTGTGATATATGAGTTATTTTATTTTTTAGTATTGAAGAAAGGAAATTGGAGGTTGCAGAGAAGTAGCTGCTATTTTTGCAAAGAAGCTATGGGAAAAATGAGGACAAATCAGGACATGATGGCCTGCAGTTTGGGACTGCGTTCCAGTGGCCTCTTGTTGGGGGAGGGGCTGACTCAGGGGATGATGAAGTCTGGTAGGAAGTGCTTTGGACATAAGCACAGAAGGATGAGCTTGACTGAGTAGAAGTGATCCAGAATCTTCCTTCTTATGCGTCTAACTTATTCTGCATCTCTGCAATAGCAGTTAAGTGTCAACAACTTTAAGTGAAAAATCAGGCACTGAACTCCCTAAAGATGAGACACTAGGGGGGACACTTCTAACTGTCTGCATTATGTGAAACAAAGCAAAGAGAATGGGTAACTGTTTCAAATCCTGCAAGAGCAACCAGAGATGTTTGTGCCCCTCAATAAATGGTGAACTATAACTAATAATGAACTACTGGTTATTTCTTTTTTCACATTTATAAAATATCATTGACTTTTTCTTTATTTAGTGTGCTATACTATTTTAAACAGTATGAAACTATATAGTCATTACTCTGAATTTTATTTTGGGTAAACTTATTTTTCTAAAAGGTCTTAAACAGCACCACTGCATATTACCATAACATACAAAAATGGACTTTCTTGTGAATCTTAGAAATTAAAATAATTAAAGCCATGTCTTAGTTTGTTTTAATGTTTTCATAAAACTGTCAAAAATTTTACATTGACTAGCCTCCTTTAAAAATAATATCAACCAAATTCCTTAGTTGTAGCTCATGTTTAAATATTCTAATAGTGCTGCATATTTTTGTTAGTATACTGTAACATTCAGTCCTGTTCCTTTGGGTAAGAGGATCAGATTGGATACACAGAGGAAATCACCCTGACGTGGGACCAGCAGCTTTGGATGATGGGACCATGTGCTGTCACTCATCGGCTAGAGTGGGCTTAGATGTGTTGACCCCACCTCTTACATCTGTCCATGAAAGACTGATGAACTTCCATTGACTGAGAACCTGCTCTGTGTTGGGCAGCATGATTATAAATCTTTACAGCAGTCCTTCAAGGTGGGCATCACTATATCCATTTATAAATGAAGAAGATGAGGCTCAAGCAACTTGCCCATGGTCACATAGCGAGTGAGCAGCAGATGCTGAGATTTCAAACCATCTGGATATAAGCCCATGTGTTTTATTCCACAGATTTATAATCATCTGAGTTACTTATATTTCAGTTTTGGAAATCACTATCCTGACCATTTTCTTCTGCTTTTCTAAACCTTTTTTTTTTTTTAACTGTTGTGAATTCTTCTGAAAAACTACTATTGATTTTTAACTAACCACATTTTGAGCAGTTGTTCCTTGACACAGTTTTCTAAATCTGATTGGTTTTTCAGTGTTTCATCACAGATCTTCTTAAGACAAACTAATTGCACATAGTCTGTCAAACTGGATGTGTTTGTTCTCATCCATTGATATAACTGTAAGTAAAATTATTGAAAATAGCATTCGCATACCTCTCAGTGTGAGGATTCTTTTCCGGTTTGCCTTTCACATCGTGTCTCCAATTTACTGTGGTCTACTTATTTCATCAGGTGGTTGTTGGGTTTCATTTGTAATCTCCCTGTCTGTGGTTTTCTCTACAGAAACAGATGAATCAAAAGAAAAAGTGCAGCTTGTGAGACTATTCTCCTGTCAGAATGGCTAATTCTTTCTGTAAATGATATACAATTATAGAGTCTTGGTTTATGATCCAGAGCTGTGCTAGTTTGTTCTTTGCAGAATTGGATTCTCTTGCTTTCTTATATTTTCATCTTACATCCTGAAACCCAGCTGTATAAAAAATGTCTTCCTGCTCAGAGGTTCCTTTTGTAATGGAAAGAAACTTTAATTGCTGCAAGGCTGAAGGTATCAGCTATGATCAAAAATAGCTGCACTGTTTTAGCAAGATATACATTAATTGCCCCAGTGGTTGAAAACTGTTTAACAATTATAAATGAAGGAGTTAGCCCCTATAGGATCAAGAAAATAATTTCAAGCTATTTTAGTTATTTTTAAAAGTTCTGACTTGAGCATTTTTATCATCTTATTACTTCCAGTAACTCAGCTTCCTTTGGGTGCTTACATCCTCAGCAAATCCTGTAACAAGCTATGCTTCATCTTATGCCTCTGTACTTTTGTCATCTGGAGATTATGGAATTGAGAAATTGACTTTGACATAATTTTATAAAATTAGTGTGGTAAGATTAGCCTTTCTGTTTTGTCTACAGATCTGATATCTGACTGCTGTAAACCTTCGTAAGTCAGTTCTGAAAGTTTAAGAAATGGGGAAAGTGGAATGGAGTGGAGTGAGGTAGAATCTGCCCTCATCTGTTGTAAACTCTGGAATGAAATTTATTAAGCTGTCTGAAGTCTAAGCCAGAGTTAGGCTCAGTAGCTCCCCCAGGTTTATATTCACCTATAAGTGTCATATCGTTTGGTCATTTTATGCATGTTGTCAGTACTGAATAAAATTTATTAAGTAGATATTAATTAGGAAGGGCTTTGTTTAGAATTCTTTGCATATTGCAATACCCAGTGGTGAAATTTTCTACTAGTTGAGTTGACACATTTTAGATGTTTTTTTCCCTTATATTTATCTAATTATTAAAATACATATAGCAATACATGACTATATCTCCAAAGAAAGTAAAATATTTCCAGATAAATTGATCTATCCTCAAACATACTTCTCCAGGGGAAGAAAGTACATTCTTGTCAGTTTGGCATGTATCCTCCAGACCTGAATTTGATATATTTATATATTATATATATGTATATACATATAGAACACATACAGTTTTCATTTGTATGTATATGTTTTATATAAATATACTGCATAAATCATACATTTATAATATTTATATAAATCAGTACTGTATTATACTGTTCAACATACTGTATATTGTTTATCATTTTTCAAGAAAATTTTTCAGAGTTTTCCACTTAGCAACTCTGGTTAAAAAGAGTTCCATACCACCATTTCTTTTTTCTTTAAAAATTTTTAACATGAACCATTTTATCAAAAAGTATTGAATTTGTTACAATATTGCTTCTGTTTCATGTTTTGATATTTTGGCAGTAAGGCATGCGGGATCTAAGTTCCCCACCAGGGATTAAACCCACACCCCCTGCATTGGAAGGCGAAGTCTTAACCGCTGCGCCACCAGGGGAGTCCCCTATACCACCATTTCTATCTCAGGCAAAACTGTGAAAGATATGAAATTTTTTCTTGGCCTCTGTTATTTTGTTCATTATCATTTTTATCCATTCTTGTTTTTCAATCCCTCCTCTCTCCTTCCTTATCCTATCACTGAGACACTAAGGAAAAGATTCCTGCCCTTGACTTTGAACTTAAGTCAGTGTATCACTTACAATGTGTATTAATCATTAGCACCAAATACAAAATAAAGTACTTTGTTCCAGTTAAAAGAACTTCCAGTTACCAGTAAGTCAATGTGGAAAGGTTTCAGGGAGCATGAGATTGCTTCTTTGTCCCTAAGTTCCACCTATTATGTACCCACTTTTTCAGTGAGGCCATAAAACCAACTTAGCCCGAGTGTTTGGGAAAAAAAAAAACCAAAGCACATATTTTGTACAGGCCTTACATCTGATTATGGAATCATTTGTTGAGTTCCAGTTTATAATTTGAAATCATGGGCTCCTCTACCCAACCAGAGGAAGGTAATGAAGTATTAAGATTGTTTAATACATCCAGATATAAAGGAGACAGATTATTTGCTCTGAGAATATGTAAACGTGTGCACCACTACAACTGTTATGCGATAGTGATAGTTGCAATATAGCTAACAACCCACTGGCCCTTAAAAAAAAAGAACTTTTACATTTTCTACCATCAGGCTTTTGGCTCCTCTGGGGTCATTTTGGATTCCAAGCTTTAAAACAATTTTTTACGGCTACTTACATATACCTCTGGTTTTCAAATTCACAGTCCTGCTGGTGTTTTCTACCTTGAGGAATGCATACCTACTTATTATATGTCAGCCATGATGCTAGCCATTTTTGTGTACTTCTTATTTTATTAAAGATGTCAGATTTAATATGACAAAGATTAGGATACCCATTTTACACGGGAGGCCATTGAAGTTCAAGATCACTTAAGTAAAGTGGTTGTTTCATAATTCAAACTTAGACAGTGTTAACTGCAGTGTCTGTTTTTTCCACTAAGCTTTACAGCTTCTTTTTATATCCTTCATTTTCAAACAATACTGCGTAGATTTTTTTATAAGCAGTCTTGCATTGTATTTTGGACTCTCACTCTAAATTAGTGTCATTTTGGAGCAAGTTTTAAAACTAAACTATGGAGTATTCATAATCAGGTATGAATGTAATTTGTTGTGTTGGAAATTCTGTCAGCCAAAACCCATTTAAAGTCTTGCTGATAGAAGTTTTCTTTTCACTAAGAGCATCTGCTAGCTAAAATAATGACCAAGAGAGAGAAGCCACTCAAATAATCAAGTCTGTTCACTGACTAAACTGATTTCTCTGTTCCCAAATTCTTAGATTAATGAAGACCCTGAGTTGTTTTGAGGGATTACATAAAGAATTCTTCTATGCCTAGTAATGTCTTCCCAGTGTTGTGAAGAGGAATTAGAATTTTATTTCTCTGCCCTGTCCAGTTATCTAACACTTTTTTTTTAACTTATTTATTTTTGATTTAAGAATAATTGCTTTACAGTATTGTGCTGGCTTCTGCCATATATCAGCATGAATCAGGCACAGGTACATATATGTCTCCTCCCTCTCAAACCTCTCTCCTACCCGATCCCACTCCTCTAGGTTGTCCCAGAGCCCCAGGTTGAGTTCCCTGAGTCATACAGCAAATTCCCAGTGCCTGTCCATTTTACCTATGGTAGTGTATATGTTTCCACGCTGCTCTCTCCTGACACTTTTTTTTTTAATGTAATGGATTTGTAGTTTAGCATTTCACCTTCTTTTTGTTGTTGCAAAATTAATTTAACTACTTAAAAGTATTTCCCTGTTAAAATATCATATTTACACCTAGTGTAATTTGTCTATATATTTTACTTTGCACTAAGTGAAAACACCGGAGAAGGCAGTGGCACCCCACTCCAGTACTCTTGCCTGGCAAATCCCATGGACAGAAGAGCCTGGTAGACTGCAGTCCATAGGGTCACTAAGAGTTGGACATGACTGAGCGACTTCACTTTCACTTTTCACTTTCATGTGTTGGAGAAGGAAATGGCAACCCACTCCAGTGTTCTTGCCTGGAGAATCCCAGGGACGGGGGAGCCTGGTGGGCTGCCGTCTATGGGGTCGCACAGAGTCAGACACGACTGAAGCAGCTTAGTAGCAACAGCAGCAGAGTGAAAACACCAGTGCTCTAGAATGACCTGTTTTTATATTCTTAACTGATATCTTTAATCTGCATTGGTATTTGAACTCATCAAAACAAACTTTATTATTCTAAATGGGATTGGTTTTTTTGGTCTTGTATTTCTTGCCGCAATTCTAAGCATTTTGCTTTGTGAAGATAATGGTGTTTTGAGTCTAACAAAATATCTCAAGATTATTGAGTATATTTATGCTTAGCAATAGAGAAGGAAATGGCAACCTACTCCAGTATTCTTGCCCAGAAAATCCCATGGACAGAGGGGCCTGGTGGACTACAGTACATGGGGTCACAAGAGTTGGACACAACTTAGCAACTAAACCACCAAACCACCACCACCATGCTTAGCAAACTTCAAATAATCAGGAAGTATATTTGAAAAATCAACTTATTCTTTTGAATTTTGAATGAATAATATAACTATTTCACAAGGTGAGATACCTCTGGTTTTAAATGTGATTTATGTTATTTAAATAGTGAAGTTGTTACTGCGTTTGGGGGACTATGTTGTGACATGGTGGGAGATGTACCATTGAGACACCAAAAGTTGTACTTATGTTTGCTTTATCCACTGGAACCATTGCTGAGGATTTGTGAAATGGTTTAGTAATAGCATTCAGAAATGCATTTGTTGCCAGTGTTTCAGAAACACAGGCAAGATTTTCTGTGTCTGGGCATTTCTTAGATTGGCAGGATCTTCTAAATAGTGATTCAAATTTTAGAGAACAAAATTCCATGAAGCCACTGGCAATATCATTAAGTCTACCCCCCACCTTTACAGTCAGTCTTACTGCATGTTTCAGTTACGTTTGCCTGTCTGAAATATAAGCCAATTTCTAATTATCCACCCCCACCAAAGAATGCTGTTCTGCTTGAGGCATTGTCACAAGAGCATAAGTTGTTCCATGCCTAGAAATGTCAGTTAATATTAACTTTTTTTTTTTGTTATTTTTTTCAGAGCATCAGGGCATCGGGCCTTATCCTGTTGGAAACAATCCTTTTTGGGTCTCTGCTTCTATACTTTCCAGTAAGTAACGTATTTTTATAATTGCATTTTAAAAATAACCATTTTATTTTGCTGTATATGTATATTTGCTTGTATATACTATATTGTTTATATGTTTATATCTGTGTACAAATTTGTATATCTGTAATTATATTGTTTACTCTATAAATGTAGATGTAAATGGCTTTACAGATATTCAAATCCTGGCTCTTACCTATTGGGTGACCTTAGACAAGTTGGTTAGCATTTCTGAACTAACCTTGGTTCCTCCTGTAAAATGGTGCTAATTATACTTTTCTTCCCAAATTTATGAGAAGCAGTTAAGTGCTTAAGTGAACTCACATGAAAGGCATGCATGCTTGGTATATACATATACTGGTTTCCTTCCTCTTTTTCCCTACTTGAGTCAGAACCAGGAGACACACCAAGTAGTTAATGCTGAAAATTTCCAAGTGGTTATGTAGAAAAATAAACAGAATACATGTGTGGGGTAATAGTGGTATAGATAATCATAATCTAGACCTTCCTATCACACGAGTTATTTATCTGTAACCAGAAAATAGTATTGATGCTACTGATTCAATTCAACCAACTTCTGTTCAGCAGTTCTTTGGTTAGTGTCATTTCTCCTGCACAAACTTGAGTTCTGTGAGAATGATGGCCTGTCTCCGTGTGGCTCACTGTTGTGTCTGCAGCACGGACCTAGTGCCTGTCTCCGTAGTAGAAGCACAGTGAGTGAATGAATGAGGTTATACGTGCATGCGTTTAAGAAATATACCCTAAAGTAGGGACTGTTGTCCTATTGAAATAGCCTCCAAAGAATCTGCTTGATTGTAGAAGACCAAGAATGATAGTCCTTATTCATACTACTTTATTTAGTGCCTACTAGTTTTTAGCTAGGCATTAAAACACTCCTTCACATTATTTTTAGGTGTTAGTAAATTTGGGTTTATTTTTTACATATAAGATTCATACTTATTCAAATCCAGTGGCCATAATAAAGGATATGGTCCTAAAATCTATAGAAGAATTTTAAAGCCTTTTAAACAGAAGAAGTATTCTAGAAAAGAAGGATGTTGGAAAGAATAGTAAATGTTAGGCTGCTAAATATTCAAAGCAGTCATTAGAGACACTTTCATTGACTGGAATCCAGTTTTGAAAACCATCTAATGGACCTATACCTGTGACACCAACTACAGAGAAAAAGAGGAGAAAGAAATGGAAACTTAAGGAGAACAAAAGATAACACCGGTTCTACTTGACAGTTCTGTTATGCCTAGGAAGAAAAAGGGGAGAGAAATCTTACCAAATCAATCCTGTCCAGCAGGAACCTTGGATACCTCACTGTGTTGACTTCATCTTTAACTGTCTGTTTCATCTTTTATAACATAAATTCTTTCTTCAACTTTTTGAAATATTAATGAGTAGCTCTCCAGTTCATGCTGTGTACCTTGGTTTTAAATAAGTTAGTAAATAGTGTTCATGCTCTTATGGCAGAAAGGGCCAAATTATTTAATGAAGACTTGGATATAGCATGAAATACAGAAGGAGAAAGACATAATATGCTACTGATTGAATATGGAAAAGAAAGTAATTTTGTTTTAGGTGAGAAAATGAGGATGATGTCTCAGAAATTGATTATGAAACCTCTGGCTACCTAGGGAATGTTTATGTATGTGGGTGTACATGCATAGAAATTTTTGACAAGAGTAAGTTGGTCATTAGCCCAAAGCTCATTGGCTTTCATAGGTTTTTCAGAAACGAAGTTTATGACTTGGAGCTTGAGTTTTTCCTATAAGAAGGAGCTCTGTAATAAGTGAAAAAGGTGATTGAGTAAATATAGCCAAAGGGTCTAATTATTTGACGGTGTAAATGTGACCTCTACGTATCTGTTAAATAGCTTACTACTTTCTCTGTTCCTTGTGTGGCCTGTACCAGAATTACTCATAAAATTTTTGCTGGGGGTTACAGTTTGTTTTTTTTTTTTAAGTGTTCTTGAGTAAATTAGAATTGTTTTTCAAGCTAGGTAGCTCCTTGGAAGGACGCTTTGAGGATGTTCACTGTTCTAGTGAGTTGTTATGCAATGAGCCTTTTCTTCTTTTTATGCTGCATATTGTTGTACAGATTTGCAAGAATTAAGGTTATTTTTGCCTTTTCTAAGCAATCTTAGACTACAGACGATTTCATAACAATGCTTATATTGGAAAGTCCAAATTAGAGATTGTCATCATTCTGTAGATAAGGACAAACCAAAATCTGACTAAATTTAGCATTGTTATAATTGGGTAGCAGAGAGCTGAAGCATTTAAAACATTTTCTTACAGACTTTCAAAAGAGACTCATGATTTGAAGCCCATAGATCTGTGAACAAATGATTAGTCTTCATAATCACCAAAATAAAACTTGCAATTTATAAAAGAAGGAAAAAAAACTTTAAAATCAGCTAAAGTATGTTTTTCTTGCTAAATCACGTAAAATGACATATTATGGATTAGTAAAGCATATTAAATAATATGGAGTCTAGAGGTTTGTCTTTGGCTTGGCTCAGCCACCAGTTTCAGCTAATAAAGTGCATTTTTTCCCCTCTGACCTTGGTGATCTATTTGATTGGTGGATGTGCCTTTCTATAAAGGACACCAGTACATGTATAAATACGGTACTTACTGTCAGGTTTTTCCCCCTACACTCACACCCCCCCAAGTCCTATTAAGAAAAGAGCTGTAAAATATTAGAACTGGAAGGGATATCAAACACAACTTAGTCTCGATTCAGCCTCTGTTTTGCAGTGAAGGAGAGAGGCTGAGAGAAGTTGTAGCTCCTCCAGCTTCCCTCCGTTAGGTGATGAGAAAGCCAGGAAAAGACTCGTCTCTGGTCCCCGGCCCAGTGCTGCCTTCAGTCTGTGACGTTGCTTCTGAGGGAGGGGATGGATGTGAGATACAGGTGGTGTTATGCAGTGTCATCAGGGAGACCCGTGTTCTGCCCGTGGATCAGTCACCTTTCTTCTTCAGGCCTCCAAGGCAATAGAAGGCTCAGAGAATAAAACAGGGAACCAGTTTAAAACAGCTTGAGGTTTGGCACTAAGGAGTTTGATGTAAAACTCCCATGAGCTTGGATGGACTGTGTTGTTGAACCACATGGAGTTTCTGGTATTCAACTGTTTTACCTACAAAAGCAGAAATGTGATCTTTCAAACCTAATCAGTCATCGTATTAGACCATGCTAGGTTGGTTTCAGTGGCAGAGAACCTAACTCAGTTAATAGATTGCTTTCTCTATGACCACCCCAAAGCCAAAACTAAAACTTGGACTTCTACTCCTGTTAGAGCACATGTATCTCCAGAAGAGGAGAAAAACCAGGAGCATGTTGCTTCCCTGCATAGAGTTCAAAGGGCAGGAAATAAAGGAGAGAGAGATGAAAGTGGGGAGAAAGGGTGAGAATGAGACCATGAGAATACAGTTGAAGCAGCTAAGGTTTTAATCTGTTACTGTTATTATTTATTTTGATGCTCAAATTAATGCAGAATTGCCAGTGGGACACCCTTCAAGCTCCTCTTGCTTTCTTTTGATATGTGACTTCACCATTCTTTAAACACCTCCCTATCTTCTAGTGCAACAGAAAGTTCTTTCCATGCCCCAACCTCTTTCTTCTCCAAGGAGCTCTGGTGCTTTTTAGGGGGAAATGGTAGTAATTCGGTTCTGGGACAGAGTCACTTCTGTTGTAACAAACGCAGGGCAGAAAGTTCCCAGTTTTACAACTCAGCCACTGTTTCTCAAACCTCAGTTATCTAGGACATTTTTTAAGGAGATTCCTCCTCAACCCTAAGATTCTATCCTTAAGATAGTTCTTAGACTGATCTAAGACTACATTTTAACTTGGGGTCATTTAGATCCATTTGGCTTGATACCAAAGCAAAAGAGAGAAAGGAAAGTTACTACCCAGGAGCACAGCAGCACTATGGAGAAAACAATAATGTGGGGATGCGGTTTCATGCTGGCATAGTTCTGAGGGTACCAGAATTACAGAGCTTCCCCAGGGGAGCAGTGGTAAAGAATCCCCTTGCCAATGCAGGAGACATGGCTTTGATTCCTGGATCAGGACAATCCCCTGGAGAAGGAAATGGCAATCCACTCCAGTATTCTTGCCTGGAGAATCCCATGGATAGAGGAGTCTGGCGAGCTACAAGAGAGTCAGACATGACTGAGTGACCGAACACAACTCAGTAACAACAGCCCCCAAACATCTAGAGGATTTCAGGAATATTGGCTTAAATATTGAAATCAAAGACATCAGAGAACTAGACCACCTCTTCAAGGGAGTTTGACTTGTGGGATGCCAGGTCACTTTGTTCTCTCCTTTAGGGTAGGTTAGAGGAATAGTAGAAATGGTTGTGGGACTTCCTTGCGGTCCAGTGGCTAAGACTCCGCGCTCCCAATGCAGGGTGCCCAGATTCAATCCCTGGTCAGGGAACTAGAGCCCGCGTGCCACAAGTAAGACTCAGTGCAGCCAAACAAATTAAAGAAAAACAAGAAATGGTTGTAAATACCCTGGGGTTCTGTGCAGTTCCATTTGTCCTCTCCTTGCTGAGCTCCTCTTCCTTAGCAGCCTTCAGACAGAAGTCTGATCTGATGAGTAGGGGGAACAACAGTTTATAAGCAAAGGCATGGAGGTTATCCGCTGTGTCTATTCCAGGGTGTTTGGTAAAGAGCCTTGGGTCAGCAACGTGTCAGGAATTTATTAATAATCTTCCTTCAGCTGAAAGAGTTTTAATAAACCAAGCCTTAAAGTGTTAAGAACTGGACTCCTAGTTTGGAGCAGTTTTCATCTTTAAGCAAATAAATACCAATTAGACTATATGTCTCAAAAATACTTTGTTGCTTTTATGAAATATAATAATTTGTTTTTTACAGACTATGTAAAATGGAAAAATACAAGGAAAAGATCAACAAAAGTAGGTATTATCCAGAGATAATCATTGTATACATTTGATCGTTGGAGACATCTGTATACGTGCATATATAAATTGAAATAGAAAATGGATGGATGGTGGAAATTGAGATACAGATAACTTTTTTAACAGAAGTTAATTGCAATCATTATTATTTTAATCAAAATACTGAAGTGGAACAAACTATTACCAATTTTTAGATAAATGAAACTTCATAATAAACATTATTAGTTCTAAAAGATCTAAAGTTAAAAAATATAAAATGTTTTAAAGTTAGGTTAATTATTTTTTTCTTAGCTATGTTTCACCTTTAGGTAGTATCACTAGAATTCAGCGGACAGCTAAAAAATTTAACTCAAATACATTTCTTTTGCCCCTTCATCCCACTCTCTGAATTTTCTTAGTTAATAATTTTTGAGTTGTTTTTGTTTATAATATGCAATTTTGAAGCTACAATTCACACAGTCGTTCAACCTTAGGCCTGTATTTAACATCTTCCAGTAATCTTTGTGACCCAACTTCTTCAGTTCAGTTCAGTCGCTCAGTCATGTCCGACTCTTTGCGACCCCATGAATCACAGCCTGCCAGGCCTCCCTGTTCATCATCATCTCCCGGAGTTCACCCAGACTCACATCCATCGAGTCCATGATGCCATCTAGCCATCTCATCCTCGGTCGTCCCCTTCTCCTCCTGCCCCCAATCCCTCCCAGCATCAGAGTCTTTTCCAATGAGTCAGCTCTTCTCATGAGGTGTCCAAAGTACTGGAGTTTCAGCTTTAGCATCATTCGTTCCAAAGAAATCCCAGGGCTAATCTTCAGAATGGACTGGTTGGATCTCCTTGCAGTCCAAGGGACTCTCAAGAGTCTTCTCCAACACCACAGTTCAAAAGCATCAATTCTTCGGCACTCAGCCTTCTTCACAGTCCAACTCTCACATCCATACATGACCACAGGAAAAACCATAGCCTTGACTAGATGGACCTTAGTCGGCAAAGTAATGTCTCCGCTTTTGAATATGCTATCTAGGTTGGTCAGAACTGTTCTTCCAAGGAGTAAGCGTCTTTTAATTTCATGGCTGCAATCACCATTTGCAATGATTTTGGAGCCCAGAAAAATAAAGTCTGACACTGTTTCCACTGTTTCCCCATCTATTTCCCATGAAGTGATGGGACCGGATGCCATGGTCTTCGTTTTCTGAATGTTGAGCTTTAAGCCAGCTTTTTTGCTCTCCACTTTCACTTTCATCAAGAGCCTCTTTAGCTCCACTGCCATAAGGGTGGTGTCATCTGCATATCTGAGGTTATTGATATTTCTCCCAGCAATCTTGATTCCAGCTTGTGCTTCTTCCAGTCCAGTGTTTCTCATGATGTACTCTGCATATAAGTTAAATAGTCAGGGTGACAATATACAGCCTTGATGTGCTCCTTTTCCTATTTGGAACCAGTCTGTTGTTCCATGTCTAGTTCTAACTGTTGCTTCCTGACCTGCATACAGATTTCTCAAGAGGCAGGTCAGGTGGTCTGTTATTGCCATCTCTTTCAGAATTTTCCACAGTTTATTGTGATGCACACAGTCAAAGGCTTTGGCATAGTCAAGAAAGCAGAAATAGATGTTTTTCTGGAACTCTCTTGCTTTTTCCATGATCCAGCGGATGTTGGCAATTTGATCTCTGGTTCCTCTGCCTTTTCTAAAACCAGCTTGAACATCAGAGAGTTCACGGTTCACGTATTGCTGAAGCCTGGCTTGGAGAATTTGGAGCATTACCTAACTTCTTCAACACTCATTTATTTTTATTGTCGCTTGGTTTTCATAAACAGTTTTTCATGCAGAAGTTGTGAGTTCTATAGTTCTTGGATTCTTACATGTTTGAGAATCTCTGCCCATTGTCCTTATACATGAAGAGTAACTTCCCTGGGTATAAAAAAATCAAGATCCACTTTCTATTGCTCAGAATTTGTGTCTGTTTTCTATTTCCAGATCTTAAGATAACCTGATTTTTCCCATGGCTGACTTGGTATTTTTGCCTCAGTGCCAATAAGTCATTTTTTTTAGTCTTGCAATTAAATAATCAAAAGTGCTCCTGTACCCAAAAAACTGAAACTCCCTTTGCCTGGAACACACTTCTTTCTTTTATCTACGTGACAGCTTCCTCACTTCCTTCACAACTTTGCTGAAATATCTTTAAGGTGAAGTTCACCCTGTTGACCCTACTTTAAATTGCAGACAGTGCTACTCTTCATAGTGCTTTTGATCACTCTCACCCTGGTAATTTCTTTTGCATGGAATTTATCACTTTATATATGAATTTTATTAATGTTATTTCTTATATATATATATATATTTTGTTTGTTTGTTTTAATTTTCTGTCTTCCTCCACTGGAATTTAAGTCTACTCCTGTATTTCAGCACCTGGAATAGTGCCTGGCTCAACAAATATATTTTGAATGAATATTTTTCAGACATTCTTCATTGATTAACATGTGCAGTGCAGCTCTTGCCTTGTATTATTAATGATGGATTTTCATACCTTTTAAAAGTTATGTTTTACATTTTTATTTATAATCATAATTTTAATTATAAATCTCAAGATCAGGACCATGTCTCTTATGTCGATTTCCAACACAGCACATGAAAAATTCATGGAATTTCAATATAATTCTAACTAACTCTGCTACACATATGCATATACACATATTTGACTGTATAGCTATATACTTCTGTCTTTATCTTCGTGTCTCTCTGTTTCTAGACCACTGTCTTTATCTCTGATTTCACTCTGGGGAGGTGGAAAGGAATGTGGACCAATAACAAAGAATCTTCACTTCATGCCCACGAAGTCTTACATGACCCGGCTCCTCTTTACCTCTTTGACCTCATGCTGCATTCCTCTCTGCCTCTCTCCCTGCCTCAACAATCCTGGCCTCCTTGCTCTTCCTTGAGTGAGCCTGTCATGCACCCACCCTACAGCCGCGGCATTGGTTGTTTCTTCTTCCTGGAGCACTTTTAACCCCCATTATCTCTCTGGTGAACTCCCTCATCATCTCTAAATCTTCGCTCAAATGTCAATTCTTCCATGAAAGGGACTTAAAGAACTCATTATTTTGGAATAAACAGGAAGAGGTTAAATAAAAAATTATGACATTAAAGTGAGAGTAAACCACCCCAGTTGCAGAGAATTTCTAATGGCACTAAATGAAAACTGACTCAACAATGATGTAGAGGCAGAAATGTCACAGTTTAGTTGTAGACTAGGTACATGGTGAATGATCCTGGGAATGCCTTCATAGCAGCAAATGGGGAGACGCCGGGCCTAGCAGTGATGGAGAATTTATCAGTCAGATGGGGTTTGAGTCAAAAGAGAAGAAATTGTACCTCGGCAGCAATGTCATAACTAAAGCGTGTTTTAGCTTTCTAGTGAAAAAAAGTATGGAAAGGATGACATATCTGTTCATTTCTAATTCCCTTGCCGGAATTTGCAGATTAATGTCTTTGCCCTATGGGAAAAACATGGCAGAAACTCTTTCTTTTTTTTTTAAATTTTCTTTAAATATTTGTTTATTTGGCTGTACTGGGTCTTAGTTGTGGCATGCAGGATCTTAAGTTGCAATACATGGTACATGGAATCAGTTGCTCTGCAGCATATGAGATCTTTGTTCCTCAACCAGGGATTGAACCCACATCCCCTACGTTGCAAGGCAGACTTTTAACCACTAGACCACCAAGGATAGTCCCTCTCTTTTTCAATTGTTACTGTTTTTCCGTACAGAAATGCACTTGAATTTTCCTTTGCAGGCTCAAGACACGTAAGTAATTAGCTATTTCTGAAGTTTGGTAAGTTTCAGTTAGTAAAAAGGCTAACAAATTTACACTTGAGGTTTTAGGTAATACATGTGAACATGTGGTTTTAGAGAATTTAAGTCTGTGAGAAACATTCTCAGATTTGTCAGACACATATATCAGCAGATTACCACTACTCTGAGATCTTATTCTTGAGCAGTTGACATAAGAAACAATGAAGATACTTAGACAGGTTTGAGAGATAATTAAGAAAATAGCTACAAACAGAATAAAAGTTGTTAATGTTAGAATTAGCAACATGTCCTGGAAAATAGTTCCTCTTCAAAGTTAGTTCTTCGGGAAAAAAGTGTAGAAGACTTAAAAACACTATAAAGTGCTAGCAAAGTATTCTTTTAAAAATGACAAGAAGATGACATTTTGACAAAGCAAATCACACCTTGAATGCCAGGGACTACACAATGTCACTAAAGAGTCACAGTTCAATGAAGTGTTAATAGATATATTACTTAAACCAGCAAAAGAGGAAAAATATAAAGAAATAATGCTACCATGAAATTATAGTAATAAAAACTCGATATCAAAATATCCAGGTCCTAGTATAAGTGTGATTGATAGAAGAATTTGGACCTCTTGTTTAGACAGGTCAATATGAACTTTTAGGAGAAAAATTACTTTCCTAGAATCTATCAGAGAAGTATGTCAACTTACATGTTTATTTTAGTTATACGTTATCTAAAAGCTGTGATTATGGTATACGACTATCTCTTCATGTAATAATTTCTATAATATGAGGAAATAGACCATATGTTCTGAGAATTTAATCACTATAGGTGTATCTTCATAAATCCTGAATGTACATTATTTATGGGAGATGTCATTGATGATTAGAGGTCTGTGGTCGCCACGATTTGTTTATCCTTAAGTTTTCCACATTGAGATTTATTTTGAATGTCTTCTGTAGGCTTTGGAGATAATATGATTAATTCAAATAAAGACATGTTCAGATGACATCCTAATCCAAACATTACTTTCCGTTCCACTTTGACTTTTTTCGTTCTTCAACTTTGATTTCTGTAACCAGCATCTACTTTTCATAATGCTTACAGAAATGTGAGAAAAAAAATTACTTGTTCTGCTCCATGGTCTTGTCCACTTCACATAGTCAGTCATGCTGTTGGGGTCTGGATGTGACTTCACCACAGCCCCCATACAAGCGCTCTTGTTCTCTGTGAGGAGGGATAAGAGGCTTTGCTCCTGGTACGGATTTTCTCAAAACAATTGCACATTTCACCTTTTGATGTAAAGCATAGCATCTCATCAGATGTTCTGAAATAAAAGACACTCTATAAAAGAAGAGGTCAAGTATACACAGCCAGTACTTCTACCTGGGAAGTCACAGTGAAGATTACTTATTAAAGGCTTTGAGATCTACAGTAAAAGAATGCATTTAAAACTGAGTGTTTCCCAACTTGCTTGATTTTATTATACTCTTTTCTGTATAACACCTATTAAAGTATTTGTAATTAATAATGCAAGTTCCATAATGTTTGCCATAAGGCATACATAATAAAAACACTATAACATTACAGAAGTATTATTCCATTTATATGGAGTGAAATCCTGTGTTTGTGTGTGTGTCTGTGAGACATGAGCATATGAGATAAACTAAGCAGGAGAATGACAAACAAGGATGCTGGTGACCTTGGATAGCAAAGTAAAGAGGCCATGATCACAGAGGAAGAGGGGAATGAAGGGAATTTTAAGGTAATAGTAATCTTCTTTTTCTTAAACTGAGTGGGTGGATGTATGGGTATTTATTGTATTTATATATGAAATTATATATATGTATGTGTATATGTATATATCAGGATGGGAAATAGTACGTTTTCATGGCTATGGATGGCCCCATAGAGATGGAAAATGATGTTGCAGAAGTGAAGCGAATATTGTCATTAAGGAAGCCCTTAAGTAGACAAAAGCATATGGGCTTCAGTGAGTAAGTGGAGGGGTTGAACTTAGGTCAAAACACATCCATTTCATTCATTGTGATAGAAGGAAGGAGGTACCAAGCCTTCTCTTCCATAAATATCAGATGGGAATCAGGGGTCAGGGCAAAAATAAGAACTTGGGACATTTCTGACAATGTGCAGTTTTTAGCTACTTCTCTCATTTTCCTATCATTCAGGACTTCACACTAGAGTCAGGTAGTATTTCAAGGCAATTGAAGTCTGGAGCCATGATAAGTAAACTTCAATATTCTATATATTTATTTTACCTTTTAGCCTCACCGAGTGGCATATGGGATCTTAGTTCCCTGACCAGGGATTGAACCCGTGTCCCCTGCAGTGCCAGTGTGGAGTCTTAACTGCTGGACTGCTAGAGAAGTCCCTAAACTACAACATTCTAAATTGACTTCGAAGACTTTGTGATAACTATTCCATGGTTACAGTGGTCTGGCGTCGTGTCTGCCCTCCAGACAGTTGTGTGTGCCTACATGCTGTCATGTCAGTCATGTCTGTCTCTTTGCAACCCTGTGGACTGTAGCCCACCAGGCTCCTCTGTCCACAGGATTCTCTAGGCAAGAATACTGGAATGGGTAGCCATGCCCTCCTCCCAGGGTTCTTCCTGACACAGGGATCAAACCTGAGTCTCCTGCATTGCAGGCAGATTCTTTACCATCTGAGCCACCTGGGAAGCTGAAGAATACTGGCGTGAATCTTCCCAATCCAGGGATCGAACCCCTGTTTCTTATATCTCCTACACTGGCAGATGGGTTCTTTACCACTCACCACTTGGGAAGGCCCAGTTGTACATACCATAACAAAATGACTGTCTTTGATAGAACAGTGACTCCAAATGAAGGTACTGCCTGTCAAGTCCTATTTAGTTCAGTTATGTTTGGATCCATGTACTCTTTGGTGTTGTCATATCAGCTATTCAGTTACTTAGGCTATTTCTGCTATCATAAAGCAAATTGAGAATTTGACCATTGTCTAGCTATTCTAATCTATGTGGACAGATAGTACAGATCTTCAGGACTAAAACTGAATTATCTGTCACATGAACTCAGACAGAGTTTTAATTAAAGATTTTAAGCTGCAAAAATGGATTAAACACTTAATAACCCAGGATTTTGGCCAGCTCTTAAAAACGTTGAGTAGTGCTGAAATTTTTTCCCCTTCACTTGGTCGACCTCTTGACACTTTATTCCACCTTTTTCTGTCTTGCTTTAATAGAATGTTGAAAATAAAAGTTGAATGTGGAACATGGGCAAATTATGCAAGTTTTAGGTAATGTTTAAAATGGCATTATTTTCACCTTGGAAATCCTAGCTTTTATGAAATGGCATATTTATTTACCATTAGGTGTCTTCTCAGTTTTCCTTAGGAAAATATAATTATTTCTGTCCCTTTGTATTTGAGAAAAATGAATTCATGATTCAGTTCTAGAAAAAGCCTCATTATATGATGACATGCTACAAAGGTTAAGAAATGGAGTCCTGCATTCAGAGTGCTGAATGTCAGGGAGGAAAAAAGGGAAAAAGGAGGGAGGAAGGAGATTATCTCTTTTATACTTTAATACTGTTAATGCATTTAGCATAAAAGCATTAGTGTGTTAGTATCTAGGCTTCCCTGCCGGCTCAGCAGTAAAGAATCCCCCTGCTAATGCAGAAGACATGGGTTCAATACCTGGGTTGGGAAGATCTCCTGGAGAAGGAAATGGCAACCCACTCCAGTGTTTTTGACTGGGAAATCTCATGGATAAAGAGGAGCCTGGCAGCCATGGGGTCGCTAAAGAGTCAGACACAACTGAGCAACTAAACAGTGGTAACAACAATTAGTATCACAGAATAACTAAGTATTTTGACTCTCATTTCTCCTTAAGTATTACTGTATTCTGTTTGAGTTTATGGCTGAGTTCCTGTGTTTCACTATTATAAGCAACAGTGGAAGCATCAGTTTAATGATAAGGAGAGCTAACATTAATTGTGTGATTTTCCTCTACTCTCCCATATTATATATCCTAAATCTTTTTATGTGTGTATGTCTTCACACACACCACAGTGTAACATAGTGCCTGGCAGATAATAAGAATCCAATAAATATTTTTCCAGTTCCCTGTAAACAAGGAATTAAATGAGCCAACAGTGCAGAGCTTTGGCATGACAAAAAGATTCCTACCCTATAATATGATATGAAAGGCTCTGACAGACCATCTTACCAAATATGTGTCTGTGTTTGACATGTTCATAAAATTAGAATTGTTCCTTAACTTTCTGGAGACATGATCGGATTGTGTTAAAGCATTTGTTTCCGGCAAAGTTTAATACACCAGCTAGTGAACATCTTGGGCTTCTCTGGTGGCTCAGAGGTTAAAGCATCTGCCTGCAATGTGGGAGACCTGGGTTCGATCCTTTGGTTGGGAAGATCCCCTAGAGAAGGAAATGGCAACCCACTCCAGGATTCTTGCCTGGAGAATCCCATGGACGGAGGAGTCTGGTGGGCTACAGTCCATGGGGTCCCAAAGAGTCGGACACGACTGAGCAACTTCACTAGTGAACATCTTAATTCTTAGAATTTACTTATGTGATCAGTTTTAGGCTTTATTGTGAAATGGTTAAGACCCTGGACTGTGTAGCTATTGAAACTGACACATTGGCCCTTGGACCTTCAGTTCAGTTCAGTTGTTCAGTCATGTCCGACTCTGCGACCCCATGGACTGCAGCATGCCAGGCTTCCCTGTCCATCAGCAACTCCTGGAGCTTACTCAAATTCATGTCCAATGAGTCGGTGATGCCATCCGACCATCTAATCCTCTGTCGTCCCCTTCTCCTCCTGCCTTCAATCTTTCCCAGCTTCAGAGTCTTTTCAAATGAGTCAGTTCTTTGCATCAGGTGGCCAGAGTATTGGAGTTTCAGCTTCAGCATCAGTCCTTCCAATGAATATTCAGGACTGATTTCCTCTAAGATTGACTGGTTTGGTCTCCTTGCTGTCCAAGGGACTCTCAAGAGTCTTCTCCAACACCACAGTTCGAAAGCATCAATTCTTCAGTGCTCAGCTTTCTTTATAGTCCAACTCTCACATCCATATATGACTACTGGAAAAAACAAAAACTAGATGGACCTTTGTTGGCAAAGTTCCATGTCCAGTTCTAACTGTTGCTTCTTGACCCATGTATAGATTTCTCAGGAGGCAGTTCAGGTGGTCTGGTATTCCCATCTCTTGAAGAAGTTTCCACAGTTTGTTGTGATCTACACAGTCAAAGCCTTTGGCATAGTCAGTAAAGCAAAAGTAGACATTTTTCTGGAACCCTCTTGCTTTTTTGATGACCTAACAGATGTTGGCAATTTGATCTCTGGTTCCTCTGCCTTTTCTAAATCCAGCTTGACCATCTGGAAGTTCATGGTTCATATACTGTTGAAGCCTTGCTTGAAAAATTTTGAGCATTACTTTACTAGTGTGTCAGATGAGTGCAATTGTGCAGTAGTTTGAACATTCTTTGGCCTTGCCCTTTTTTGGGATGGGAATGAAAACTGACCTTTTCTAGTCCTGTGGCCACTGCTGAGTTTTCCACATTTGCTGGCACTTTCACAGCATCATCTTTTAGGATTTGAAATAGCTCAACTGGAATTCCATCACCTCCACTAGGTTTATTCGTAGTGATGCTTTCTAAGGCCCACTTGACTTCACATTCCAGGATGTCTGGCTCTAGGTGAGGGATCACACCATCATGAGTATCTAGGTCATGAAGATCTTTTTTGTTCTTCTGTGTATTCTTGCCACCTCTTCTTAATATCTTCTGCTTTTGTCAGGTCCATACCATTTCTGTCCTTTATTGAGCTCATCTTTGCATGAAATGTTCCCTTGGTATCTCTCATTTTCTTAAAGAGATCTCTAGTCTTTCCCATTCTATTGTTTGCCTCTATTTCTTTGCACTGATCACTGAGGAAGGCTTTCTTATCTCTCCTTGTTATTCCTTGTGTGACCTTAGGTGATCGATGTAACCGCTCTGGACCTCCATTGCCTCATCTGTAAAACGAGGATAATGAAAGTATATTTGGATGCTTTTATCCATGCAGAATGCTTAGAATAGTGCCTGACACATATATGTGTTAGTTGACAGTCCGTGTGTGCTCAGTCCTGTTTAACCGTATAGACTGTAACCCACCAAGCTTCTATGTCCATGGGATTTTTCCAGGCAAGAATACTGGAGTGGGTTGCCTTTTCTTCCAACAGGGAATCTTCCCAACCTAAGGATCGAACCCATATATCCTGTGTTTCCTACGTTGGCAGGCGGATTCTTTACTATTCAGCCACTTGGGAAGCCCCAGTTAACAGTGTAACATATCCTAAAACAGTGGTTCTCCAACCTCGCAAGCATCAGAATCACCTCAGAGGCCTTAAATCCCCCATTTTGAGTTTCTGATTGCCTAAATCTGGGGTTGGGTCGGAGAATTTGCATTGCAGGTAAGTTACGAAGGGAGCTGATGCTGCTGGTTCCTGGTCCTTGAGCCACATTTTGTAACCATTTGGCCTAGAGGAGGGTTTTTCAAACTGTGTTTGGTGAAGGAATAGATTCGTTTGTACTTGTTCCTTTTGTTTATTCTAATCTGTGGTAAACAAATTCTTGGTAAAATACAATAAATATGAATTTCTAAGAAAGCGAAATTTAAAAAAAGATATTTCAGTTTCCCAGTTGATTTTGTTTTCAGATAAATGTGAACTTTTTGTTTATACCTACTTTCAAAAAGGGAGAAATTTCATAGTAAATGAAGTGAATATGTGTACATTAGAAGGCTAGTGCCTTCTGGTATTTCAGCAGTCCTTTCTTTTACCCTATTTTAAATGGGGATTGGGGCTTCCCTGGTAGCTTAGATGGTAAAGAATCCGCCTGCAATGCGGGAAACCCAGGTTCAATTCCTGGTCGGGAAGATCCCTTGGAGAAGGGAATGGCAACCCACTCCAGTATTCTTCCCTTGAAAATTCCATGGATAGAGGAGCCTGTAGGGCAACAGTCCATGGGGTCACAAAGAGTCTGACATGACTAAGTGACACATATGTTTGCTTTCTGCATAGGGATTAATTTATTTTTCCGTAATTTCTTTCCAACATCATTTGAAAATTAAAAGACCGTTTACCTCCTTGATTGTAAACACTGGGGTTTTACTCCCTCAACACCCACCATCTGTTGGACTTGCACAGTGGATCCCAACTAGGAAAGTGTCTGTTTTCTCATTTTGCAGTCTCACCCGATCCATTTTACTCATACAAGAAAAGTTACTGCTTGGCTTTCAGTACAGTGTTTGATTTTGCTGTAAGTTTTGACAAAAAGGGAAAACAGACTTCTTCTGACACCTACTTAAAACTCCTATTCAAAAGAATAGAACTGTATTTAAATTAATTAAAATAAGGAAGCTTCCCATATGCCACATGAGTTCTCAATGTAAAATAAACTAAACTAAAAATAAAAATTTAAAGAGGTAGTACATATTGTGAATATGTGAAAACTCGAAAGGTAGGTATAAAAAAACATGGTGCTATTAGGATTAGATAGGTGCCAGAGTCAGGTCTAGCTGCAAGTACCCAAGGAACATACGTAAGAGGAGAACCTTTAGAAAGCTCTAATTTCTTTCTCCCATAAGGAGAAGTATGGAAGTGACTCATTCAAAGCTAAGTTGCATTTCACAATTACAGGGATCCTGGTTGATTTATTCCCTCTATTCCTTCCAACCATTACATCTTTTCCAAGGAAGCAGGCAAGAAAAATGGGGACAGAGGAGGGAATACTATACCTCTCTTCCATTTAATGTGATTCATCAGAATTTAATGACATGGTGTTGACTTTTTAAAAAATGCACATGAGAGTTGTGGGTCAAATTTTATTTGGGGCAAAATGAGGACTATAGCCCAGGAGACAGCACCTCAGATAGCTCTGAGAAACTGTTGCAAAGAATAGAGGGGGAAGGTCAGTATATGTGTGATTTTCATGAAGGGGAGTACATGCAATCAAGCACATATTTTTGCAGAAGGTTTCTGCTGGTCACAAGGAACGGTTGTCACTATGAAGGATTTTAGTGCTTTTCTAGGTATGAGGAGATACAAGAATTGGGCTCATAAAATTGGCTCCTGAAAATGTCTATCTAAAGACCTGTTCTGCCGGGTTTTCCCTGAGCACAGAGTGCCTCATTTCTGCTCTCCACCCTGAACTTCTTTTAGGTTCTATTCATGTACAGCAGCACATGACTGAATCCTTGTAGAGGTAGATGGCAAGTGCCAATTTGTAGCTGACAGTGGTCACCCTTAGCTGCAAAGAAGTCTGGGAAATGGTCCTCCATCTGAGCAGTCATGTGCTTACCTGAAGAACTGGGAGAAGGAAATTTGCCCATTGTGAAATCTCATCTCTGCCATGCCTGTTTTTTTATCTTCTTTTAGTTGCTGATTCATATTTTCTGCATTTTGATGCATATATATAATATCTTTATAAAAAATAAGTGAAGGCACTTTTATCTCTGACTCTGCCTAACTCTGCATAACTTTTGGAGAGAGAACTAAGGTTGCTGAGGTACCGATTATGTAACTCACAACACGGACTTCACCTGGTGAAAAACTGCCTGTCACTATTAATTGTAATCTTTATATAGCTCTTCCTTCTTGTTTCTTTCACTTGCCTGGAAAGAAAGTAATTATGTAAGAGATGTGATTCAGACAGGAAAAAAAGTCCTTATTTAATCCATGAGGCTATTAGATAACTAAAAGAGGGATTTGGGCTTCCCTGGTGGCTCAGGGGTAAAGAATCCACATGCCAAGGCAGGAGACTCAATCCCTAAGTTAGGAAGATCCCCTAGAGAAGGAAATGGCAACCCTTTCCAGTGTTCTTGCCTGAGAAGTCCCATGGACAGAGGAGCCTGGCTCTACTGTCTGTGGGATCACAAAAGAGTTGGATACAACTTAGTGAACTAAACAACGAAGAGGGACTTGCCTAAGATGGATTTTCTAATAAGACTTTTCTGTTGATAGCTCAATTCCTTTTAGGGTGCACTCATTTCAATGGCTCAGAAACCTTTGGAAGTTATTTTAAGCTATAGTGTAGGCACAGTAAGTATAGTGTGCTAAATCTGGGAGAGAAAAAACTGTAGTTTTACTCTAAGCTTTGTTCCCTTTGCTATGAGGTTTTTTTTTTGTTTTTAAGGAAAGATAATGTTGCCACAAATTGCTAATTTCTATGTATAACAAAGTGCTTAAAATTTATTGGAAGTCAGAGGAGAAAAGAAGACAGGAACTTTTGTTGGCCTGATATCCTAGCTATAATGAAACAAAGAAAAATTTTTCTTCCAAGTGATTTTTTTTCAAAATGGTATAAATACCTACTGAAATTTGTGCCTGTCTTGGGATTAGAGTTATCTCAAACTGGGAGAGTTGCTCAAGAAGTTTGTTTAAGGAAGCTTCTCATTTTCAACTGGAAATTTTATCTGGATTAGGGGTAGGACTGACTTTTAGCAACTGGTGGTTATCATAGTATACATTGAGTCTTAACCTGTATTTCTGTTCACATTCCACACTTCTAATTTTTCTTCAGTCACTATGTAATTGGCAGTGATAAGGTTCTATACTGTGTAGGGTGATGGTAGGAATTTCAAAAATATTAAGAGGACATATTTTGAGAAGCTATTTGCAGACAGTTTATAGATACTATGGAACACTGATGAGGTCCTGCATTTTTAAAGAATATAACAGTTACAGGCTGCAATGCTACTTCAAATAATGATCCATCCCTGGTAACTCCCTACTTCTCACCTCTACCTGCCCCCTCTTCTCTTCACCTGTTTAAGTTTTCATTATCCTTCCGCCTGTCCCCAACTTAGACTTCAGTTCCCAGGGGGAGACTTCTATGAACTGCTTTCTTCAGTCACCTTCCCTTTCTTCACCTACCCCCACCTGAATTCTGTATGCAATCAAAGCAGCATTTAAAAACAGTGGAGAGAGGAGTCTTCAGTACATGCTGTTGAGACAAGGACTTCTATGTGGAGAAAATGAGATCAGATCCTTACCTCACACCACAGACACACACACACACACACACACACACACACACACACACACAATATCCAGGTAAATTCGAGATAAAAATATGAAAAATTTAAAAATTAGGCTGGTAGGATAAAATATAGAAGACTATCTTTGTGACCTTGAAAAGATTTCTTGACTAATATACAAAAAGCAGACATTTTTATCATCAAAATTCAGAACTTCTGTGTGAAGAAATACATAGAGACAAGATAAAGTAAACCCAAAGAAAATTTATAGATGAGGAAACCCAGTTGGGCAATATACATGTAAAGCGATGCCTAACCTCAGGGGCAATTCAGGAAATGCAAATGTGGGTAGAGATACCATGTCACATCCATCCGCTGTGGGGATATGTGGAAACCAAACCGAACTTCTCACTTGCTGTATTTGTATATGTTAGGACCAAACTAGAGCCAGGACAGGCTCTAAGGGGCAGGCTAGGCCTGAGGTTTAGTCTCTAGGAAAGCTGAGGCACTGGGAACTCCCACAGGCAGTGTAGCTTGACCAATCAGAAAAAATCCCCGTAGCCCCCCGCCTGCGCCAGACCCGAGCCAATCCGGATAGGGATGCGAGGTTTAAAAGTCCCGCACGCGTGTATGGTTTAGCCAATCAGCTATGCTGTTACAGAAGCAAAAAACCGTCTGTATAAAAGTAGATGTGATTCAGAGCTCGGGGCTCTTGTCAAGGCTCCACTGCCCTGGATGAGACCTGAGCCCTAGCTCGAGCTAGCAATAAACCCCTTTGTGCTTTTGCATCGCTGTGAGCGTCTTATTCTCTCAGTCTTAGGAAACCGGACCGTGGGCATAACATATACACAGCCACCTAAGAATGCAAATTGTCAGCATTTATACAAATTTTTAAAATATACATTTTTGCATATATACCTGTAAATTATATATGATGTGCATGCGTGGGTGCTAAGTTGCTTCAGTCGTGTCCAACTCTTTGCAACCCCAATGGACTGTAGCCAGGCAAGAATACTGGAGTGGGTTGCCGTGCACTGCACCAGGGGATCTTCCAGATCAGGGATCAAACCTGAGTCTCTTATGTCTCCTGTATTGGTAGGTTCTTTACCACTAGGGCCACCTGGGAAGTCCGTATATGATGTACAAGTCCCAAATACCCTTTCTAAATATATACTTTAGAGAAAGATACTTGCTGATAAGTAGACTTGCTTAAGGATGTGCCTAGTGAAAAATCTGTCAGGGGGTACACTATAATGTTCACCAATTTGGAAAAGAAAATAGATACATTTTCCTTTTAGAAACTTTGGAAACCAAAGAAAAGCAAGGAGAATTGAGCTTTGTGAGATTCAAGGTGTATTTTCAATGTGGATATGTATGTTGGGGCTTCCCAAGTGGCATTAGTGGTAAACAGCCTGCCTGCCAATTTGGGAGACAAGAGATGCAGGTTCAATGCCTGGGTCGGGAAGATTCCCTGGAGGAGGGCATGGCAACCCACTCCAGTATTCTTGCCTGGAGCATCCCATGGAAAGAGGAGCCTGCTGGGCTACAGTTTATGGGGTTGCAAAGAGTTTGGCACAACTGAAATGACTTAGCACTCACACTTGGATGTATTTGTGTGTGTGTGTGTGTGTGTAAACTGATCATGACAACCAGTTGTATTTTATTTCTCTATATACCCTTGTGTGTGCCTTAGTCACTCAGTCATGTCTGATTCTTTGTGAACCACTGGACTTTAGCCCACCAGGCTCCTCTATCCGTGGAATTCTCCATGGCAAGAATACTGGAGTGGGTTGCCATTTCCTTCTCCAGGGGATCTTCCTGACCTAGGGATTGAACCCAGGTCTCCTGCATTGCAGGCAGACTCTTTACTGACTGAGCCACAGGGAAGACCTCATATACTCTCGTAACAGAGACTTTATCGTTCACCAAATATCCATGTGTTTCTTCACACTTTCCCATTCTCCTTTGCAGCAAGTGTGAGAGTCACATGAGTAGACTGGACAATGAAATTGTAAAAATTCACAGTGATTTGTTAAACTGATTGAGCCAGTGTGTCTCCTTTGTCTTTCTCTTTCTCTGCTGTGATACCTTGAGGACATGTTTTCTACATGGGGTGGCTGCAGGATAAAGGAGGACTGCCTGAGACAAACTGGACTTTGTAAGAGTGAGAATAGATTTTTTTAAGTAACTGGAGTTTCTGAATTCATTTCTTTCTGCAGCTTAGCCTTGTTGAACATTGACTAATATCTCTCTCTGAATAAATATACATTTCACGGCCCAGCCTGGCACTTGATAATGACCTAAAAGAGCAGGATGGGTGGTGGGATGGGATGGAGGCACAAGAGGGAGGGAACATACACGTATATATAGTGATGACCAATGTGTGATGTTGTATGGCGGAAACCAACACAACATTTTAAAGCAATTATCCTCCAATTAAAAATAATAATCATAAAAATTTTTTAAAGGAAAAAATGTTCCAAAAATTGAGATAAATTGTCATTTATCACTCACTATAGTCTACCTTCCCTGGTATCTCAGATGGTAAAGAATCCACCTGCAATGTGGGAGACCTGGATTTGATCCCTGGGTCAGGAAGATACCTTGGAGAAGGAAATGGCAACCCACTCCAGTATTCTTGTCTGGGAAACTCTATGGACAGAAGAGCCTGGCAGTCCATGGGGTCACAATGAGACACAACTGAAGCAACTAAACACACAGCACACGTAACCCACCTAGATTCTCCCTACATTCCTAAAAGTACTCAGGTTTATTCTGTAAATTTTCTGGCACAAAGACAGAAATATAGATCAATGGAACAAAATAGAAAGCCCAGAGATAAATCTACACACTTCTGGATACCTTATCTTTGACAAAGGAGGCAAGAATATACAATGGAGTAAAGACAATCTCTTTAACAAGTGGTGCTGGGAAAACTGGTCAACCACTTGTAAAAGAATGAAACTAGATCACTTTCTAACACCACACACAAAAATAAATTCAAAATGGATTAAAGATCTAAATGTAAGACTAGAAACTATAAAACTCCTAGAGGAGAACATAGGCAAAACATTCTCCGACATAAATCACAGCAGGATCCTCTATGATCCACCCCCCAGAATATTGGAAATAAAAGCAAAAATAAACAAATGGGATCTAATTAAAATTAAAAGCTTCTGCACAACAAAGGAAAATATAAGCAAGGTGAAAAGACAGCCTTCAGAATGGGAGAAAATAATAGCAAATGAAACAACTACAAATAACTAATCTCAAAAATATACAAGCAACTTATGCAACTCAATTCCAGAAAAATAAATGACCCAATCAAAAAATGGGCCAAAGAACTAAACAGACATTTCTCCAAAGAAGACATACGGATGGCTAACAAACACATGAAAAGATGCTCAACATCACTCATTATCAGAGAAATGCAAATCAAAACCACAATGAGGTACCATTTCACGCCAGTCAGAATGTTTGCGATCCAAAAGTCTACAAGCAATAAATGCTGGAGAGGGTGTGGAGAAAAGGGAACCCTCCTACACTGCTGGTGGGAATGCAAACTAGTACAGCCACTATGGAGAACAGTATGGAGATTCCTTAAAAAATTGCAAATAGAGCTGCCTTATGACCCAGCAATCCCACTGCTGGGCATACACACCGAGGAAAACCAGAATTGAAAGAGACACATGTACCCCAATGTTCATCGCAGCACTGTTTATAATAGCCAGGACATGGAAACAACCTAGATGTCCATCAGCAGATGCATGGATAAGAAAGCTGTGGTACATATACACAATGGAGTATTACTCAGCCGTTAAAAAGAATACATTTGAATCAGTTCTAATGAGATGGATGAAACTGGAGCCGATTATACAGAGTGAAGTAAGCCAGAAAGAAAAACACCAATACAGTCTACTAACACATATATATGGAATTTAGAAAGATGGCAGTGATGACCCTGTATGCAAGACAGCAAAAGAGACACAGATGTGTAGAGCGGACTTTTGGACTCAGAGGGAGAGGGAGAGGATGGGATGATTTGGGAGAATGGCATTGAAACATGTATACTATCATGTAAGAAACGAATCGCCAGTCTGTGTCTGATGCAGGACACAGCATGCTTGGGGCTGGTGCATGGGGATGACCCAGAGAGATGTTATGGGGAGGGAGGTGGGAGGAGGGTTCATGTTTGGGAACGCATGTACACCCGTGGTGGATTCATGTCAATGTATGGCAAAACCAATACAGTATTGTAAAGTAAAATAAAGTAAAAATAAAAATAAAAAAAAAATAAAAAAATAAAACGTATTGCTTATTATCTCCCAAGAGTGTGTTATAAGTAACAAAAGAGTTACTCTTTCTAGCCCACTCTTTTTTCATCCTTTTGTCTCAGATTAAATACTACCTTGAAAAGAAAAATGGTTTCATATTTGAACTCTTTAAGTTCTTTCTCAGTGCTCAAATCCAGGGATCCAGAATCTCCAGGATCTAATTAATGTCTGATGATCTGAAGTGGAGATGATATAATAATAATAATAGAAATAAAGTGCACAGTAAGTGTAGTGTGCTTGAATAATCTAGAAAGCCATCCTCCACCCCCTGGTTCATGGAGAAATTGTCTTCTGCAAAACTGGTCCCTGGTACCAGAAAGGCTGGGGACTGCTGCCCTAACCCAGAACACTACAGACTTTTGGACTGGGCTTTATCTGATAGCTCAGTTGGTAAAGAATCTGCCTGCAGTGCAGGAGACCCCCGGTTCAATTCCTGGGTCAGGAAGATCCACTGAAAAGGAATAGGCTACCCACTCCAGTATTCTTGAGCTTCCTTCATGGTTCAGCTGGTAAAGAAGCTGCCTGCAATGTGGGAGACCTGGATTGGATCCCTGGAATGGGAAGATCCCCTGGAGAAGGGAAAGGCTACTCACTCCAATACTCTGGTCTAGAGAATTTCATAGACTATATATGTGTAGTCCATGGGTTCGCAAGAGTCAGACATGCCTGAGCGACTTTCATTTTCACTTTATCTGCATATGGCCAAGGGTCTTTGAACTTTTAGTACAAAGAAGAGATAAAGGCAACAGACTGAGACATTTCACATGAAAGGATGAAAATGGAATTCATCATAATGTACTTCTCTTAATGACCTTATAACATGATAAGCGATTCAACCTATCCAATCAATTAAAATATTAGCTTTTTCTGTTTTGATACTAAATATACATTCCCAATATAGTAAATCTGTCTTTAGAAGAATTGTTTTCCTTAATTTCTCTTTCTGTTTTTTAAAAAATATTTGAAAGTGATTTTTTTAGATTTGAGTAAAAATTAGCATTTACCAAGAGTAAAATTACAGTAACTACAAAAACCATCACATACAGAATTGCAGCTGAAGAGAAAACCATATTCCTAGTATATTTTTGAAAAAAACTTACTGACTTACAACCCTTTTACAAAGAGAGAAGTTTGGGATGTGTTCATTGTTGAATCAGAGGTGCCTCTGTTGAGGCCTCACTGAAGAGCTGGACTTTGAGAGGTCCCCTAGTGTGGGGCCTACTTGAATACAATGGCAGTTCTCTGCCTTTGTCCCCTGGGGTCTGACTTCAGCATTACTCACTCAGTCCCTCTTCCTTTTCTATAACCCAGTGCCATTCTGTTCAAAGTTTTTCTCTTTGCTCAGATAAGCCCCTTGCTGCTGTTTGTGAATGTCACTGCTACAAGAAGATCATCTTAAGGTGTTTTCTGAAAGAATTGTTCTTTTTTTTTTTTTAAGAGTTTACTGACTAAAGGCACTCTGAAGGGTAGTTTGGGTAGGGGGCTATTGTTTTTTAACCTCTCAGGAGACCATTTGAAGACAGAGCAGGTCTCAGGAAACTGACTAGACTTGTTGGATGGATAAACCTGGAGCGGAAGAACCGCTCCTCCACTGACGGAGGCTCCTGCACTGTCTAATGCAGGCAGCTGGCTTTAAGAAACCTTTCTGTCATGGACTTTTCAGCATCTGAATTGGGAAATTATTTAAGCAGCAGTAACCATTTAGGCTAGTGAAGTAATCGTCTGTAATCTAACCAATAATTTGAATCTCAAGGCTGTGAAAACATATTTTTGTGACAGTTTAGGCAGCTTGAGATTGTTTAGTCAGAGTTGATGATATAGATGACTTTTGACTGCTTTCTTCTTTATTTACAAAAAAGTGTATGGAATGATTTTGTAGTTACTTGTTTATTGTATATTCAAAGAGAATGCCCTTTGAATAAGTGTTGCATGGTGAAATAAAGTTGGAAAGTGTTGCGTGCTGAATGTCAGTCCCTTCCTGGTGACTTTAAATGCATATTGGTATAAGTCAGCATTTACAGATGCATTTGATTGCAGAGTAAGGTATGAAGAATACAAACAAAAGTTTTTATTAAAATAAACATAGCAAAAACTATTAACAGTCAGTAGGACATCTTAGAGAGAACTTGCAATTTGATGAAAGGGAAGTTCTAACCATGTTTCTGAAACAGGAGGTAATATTATCAGAGAAGTATTTCAGTATTAGTTTGTAGACAGATTAGAAATATTAGTCAGTCTGTTGGGATTGGCCAATATTGCCAATTCCATTAAGTATCTCTTCGCGTGGAATCTAGATGTGAGTAATTAAAAAAAAATACATTTATTTGACTGCCCTGGGTCTTAGTTGCGGCCTCCAGGATCTTTAGTTGTGGCATAAGGTTGGGCCTGAGCAGCAGCATTTTAAACACTCTCCAGATGATTCTACTGTGCACCAGAGGTCGAGAATCTGTGAAACTAGAATTTACGTGTCATGTACTGACAGTAAAACTACAGATGTTTACACAATATTGGCACCAGCTTGAAGCCCAGCGATCTAATATTTGTAAACCTGGACTCTCTGTGTCGAGATTTTAGTTTGCAGTTTAGTAGAAGTATTTTATTACATGTGACTAATAACCCTCCCACGATCTGTCACCTGGGCAGCAAACCATTTTTGAATTTGGGATTGTGTGGGAGGTAAATAGGGTCGCCTTGCTTTAGTACAGTCAGTACTTATAAGATGTTGGAATGTCATCAGGCACCGGATTGCAGAACTGTCAGATTTGTGTCAAAAGGCATTACCTCCTGGCATGCAGACTGGAGAGCAGTCAAACATTTGCTCCAGAGCTTTAGGGACCCTGGAAGCCTTCAAGGTCTGGGGATGACCTTCCTCTTGGGGCCTAAGGAAGCCCTCAGGGGTGACTGAGATATTTCAGGTTTGGAGGAACACAGAGTTGAGCTCTCAGGAATTTGGGTAAGTGGGAAGTGCAGAAGCATCTGAATTCTATGGAATTATTTTCATTGTAGCCTGAAAATGGACTCAGCAACAAGCTGATAAAACTGACTAGGTTTCATTTCTTTTCCTTCATCTTTTCCTGAAAGTTTTTTGATGTTATTAAAATTGTGGAAGACTTTTATTTTACAAATGAGAACTTGCAATTCAAGAGTCTGGAAGAGGTTCATTTATGATTCAGTGAAAGGACTGTTTACCTGCCCTGAAATACAGTGGGATCTGCCCTTCTGCACCCAGAAGCTCCAGTCCATCTTGCACAGTCTCCTTAATGAATGCTCTGCCCCACCCTTTAGAGGGTGATCTATCAGGACTTCCCTGGTGGTCCAGTGGTTGAGACTTCGCCTTCCTATACAGGGGTATGGGTTTGATCCTTGGTCAGGGAGCTAAGATCTCACATGCCTCATGGCCAAAGCAAAACATAAAACAGAAGCAATACTGAAACAAATTCAATAAAGATTTTTTGAAAATTGTCCACCTTTTAAAAAAATGTTTGAATGTCAAACCTCAGCCATTCAAGAGCCTGGGATGTTGCCACCTGTTCTCTGAAGATCATATGTTGTTTGTTTCTTCCTCTTGTGTATTTCCTTTGGTGTGAATTAGTTCTCTCTCTGCTTTTGAGGATGTAATTAACAAGAGACTGGACCCTGTTCTCAAGGAGCTTATTATCTAGTTTAGGAGATAGGAAATAAGATTGACTAATAAATAAATGAGGATTTGGGGGAATGATGGATGCTGTGGAGAGTATGAAATAGAGAACATGAGACGATCACTCTGGGAGGTGGCATGTGAGGTGAGACTCAGATGAAGAGAAGGGATCCTTTTAGTGAACAGCCACAGCACCCCAGGGAATGAGAGGACCTGGAGGCAGGAACAGGCGTTGACATGTTTGAGGATCAAAAAAAAGCCCAGAGTGGCCTGAACACAGGAAGTAGGGGCAGAGCTCAGGAGGCAGCAGGGGCTGAGTTATGCAGGGCTTTGCTGGCAGAAGGAGACTGAGCGGTTTCCTAGTTCAGTGGGAAGCCTTCAAAGCCAGTAGGCTGGTTGCCTGCACTTGATTTGATTTGAGCCTCCAGTTACCCAAATTTTATTTTAAGCAGAATGAATCCATTTTTTCTGAGATCAGACATCTGAATTTTCTTTTAGCTCCATATTAATCTCAGGAGGATTAGTACTGTTTTCTCAAAGGAAGATGTGCGAGAAACATGTGGCTGGATTCTTGCCCTTTACCTCAGGGAATGATTGAGTTTGTGGTCTGCAGGAATCATTACTTCAATTGCATCTGATTTACTGAGAGCTGGATATTTGAAAACCTTTATTTGATAAAATTGTGTTCCCTATGTACTGCAAATAAATATGGAAGGAAATACTGGTGTGGGACCTTCTTCGGGTTTTAGATGCTATTTGCTCTTAATTTGATGATCTGCTTTGACTTTTTCAAAACACCTGGGGATCACCCCATGCCTTCTGGCCAAAAATAAACGAAGTAAAAGCATAGATGAGATTCCTATCACTTTTACTAAAAATCAGACAGGACTGTTATAAAGTCTCTGTAGAATGCACACATAATAACCTTTACACAATTATTTATATGAGATGATCAGTCTTAACTAAATGATCAGATACTTATTTGTTCGATTTTAAAGCATAAATGCTGGTGGATTTTTTTCTGGATGTTTCCTTTGTCAACACACAGAACTGGTTAGGCTCACATTGAAGCAGATGCATGCCTTTAAATCTTGAAGCAGTATAAACTGTGTGAAGTGACTGATAAATGAACAAACCTTACAACTGCAAAGTTATTGCACATGGCAGCTTATTGGCATATAAATTAAACTGCTGCAAGGTAGGAGAATGGAAGAAAAAACGAGGTTGCTGTGTGAGATCAAATTAATTCTGGAATCATTTGGACATTTTATTTCTCTGGAAACAGTTTGCTTGGAGATCTCCAGCTGTGTCTGGCATCAGTTCACATTCACATTGAAGGAAAACGTGCTTTAAGACTTGACGTTATCCAGCACACAGGGGTTTCAGTCTGTCATGCACAGAGATAGATGCATGCTTTGCGGAAATCACTTCTGGTAACAAGCAGCAAGCCTGAAAGGGGCAGAGGGAAGAGTGGGAACCCAGACTTGCCCTAGGCAAACTGGGCAGCAAAAATTCCCCTCATCACAGCTCAAGACAGAGTAAGTCGGGGTTGCTTTGGGGAGAGGATAACCGAGGAGAAAGAACGTTATTGTTGTCACAAAGTCATGTCTGATTCTTGGTGACACCATGGACTGCAGCATGCCAGGCTCCTCTGTCCTCCACCGTCACCCGGAATTTGCTCAGATTCATATACATTGAGTCAGTGATGCTATCCGATTGCCTCATCCTCTGTCACCCCCTTTTCCTCCTGCCCTCAATCTTTCCCAGCATCAGGGCCTTTTCTAAGGAGTTAGTTCTTCGTATCAGGTCACCGGAGTATTGGAGCTTCAGCATCAGTCCTTCCAGTGAATATTCAGGGTTGATTTCCTGTAGGATTGACAGGTTTGAGGGGAGGTTAAAACCAGGCAGTACTGGGGTTCCTAGCAGTGAGCCTGCGCAGCCACACGATTCCACAAGGGGGCGCACAGCATCATTCCTGCTTATTCTCTGAATCTCTGCTCAGATGTCTCTCTTCGAGCTACGTTTCCTGACCATCTTATCAAAACCCTCTCCTTTCATTATTTTCTCTCACTGACCCTAGTTTGTTTTCCTTCACGATCTTTTAAAATCATTTGTCTGTTTATCTGTGCTTATGTGTATATGGTCTCTCTCCCTCTCTAAATTAAACATAATTGGCAGGAGGGCCGAATCCTGTTTTGTCAGTATATCCCTAGCAGTGCACTCAGCCTGGCAGACAGTAGGTGGGGAATTGTTGAATGAATCTATAGAGCCTGGAGGAAAACCATCCAGAAATGGCTGTGGACTCGGGTGTAGCTCCTGTCTGATAGAGAGATGAACATTCCACACTCAAGCGGGCTTAAACCTGTTGGGGGGTCAGGTTGGAGAGGATGCCTGACACGACCTCATCAATCGTCCTAATATTCTATGACTGAGACTGAGGAAATCTTAGCTTTCATTTTAGTGTTGAGAGAACAGGATCCCCTGTAAAAGGAGCTGTCCAACCTGGCTGGCACATACGGAGCAGAGCCAGGGTCTGAACGGTAAGACCAGGTGCTGTGTTTCCTTCCATCTTATCTTCTGACCCTGCCCTCCATGTACTGGGCTCTCCCAACAGCTGCAAGCTATTATATTCCCTGCACTAAGTACCAGGGACCCGTCCCTAAGTTCTGGAAAGCTTCAGCCTCCATAACTAATTTGCCGACATTGCACCCCACCAGGAGCTGCTGTATCACACACCCTTTACCCTGGAAGGTTTCCAGCTCTGATTACTTCTTCTTGCAGTGAGACAGTATAACCCAGGGAGAGTCCCAGAGAGGGAATGCCTGTGTCTAAGAGTATTTTCAGCTTCCCCTAAGACAGAGAGGTAGGCTTATATAACCTCAGAACAGTGATGATTTTAAAAACTAACTTCAGAACAGATTCAAGTTTATATAGCCAAAGTGTTTCCACAATAAACTACCCTACCCAGGACTCTAGGCAGGGGAGAATGCTACCATATATCAAGCACCTACCATGGGTCAGACATGCTACGTATTAGTAGATTGTCCCGTATACGTTAAACCAGGGTAAGTGTGGGATCCAGCCAAAGCTCTGAGTGATGCTCTCATTTAGAACCACATTTATAAAGTTGCCCTAGTACTAGTCTTGTGACTGAGGGTTAGGGTGGGACCACTTGGCAGCCTGGTAGTTCTCCAAACACTGAACATGAGCTGGCTTGTTTCCCTGCCCCCAGAAGGCAATGATCTCCCTTACTGTTGGCAGTCTTCCAATGTTGGAGGACAACATGCAGGACTTCCCTGATGGTCCAGTGGTCAAGAACTCACCTGCCAGTGCAGGGGACATGGGTTCAATCCGTGGTCTGGGAAGATGCCACGTGCCACAAAGCAACTACTGAAGCCTGCCTGCCTTAGACCCCGTGCCCTGCAACAAGAGAAGCCGCAGCAATGAGAAACCTCTGCACCACACTAGAGAGAAACCCCTGCTTGCCCCAACCAGAGAAAAGCCTGCATGCAGCAACAAAGACCCATCACAGCCAATAATTAATAAATAAAATTGAAAAACAATAAAATTTTATAGAGATATATACAGAATAACAAAATAATGAAAATTGTTCAGAAATTAAAATGTAGCAATTTATTATAAGAATCAAGAGAAAAACAAAATTTGGTAGGAAAAAAAAGGGTAACTCATTAGTTCTGTAGATATATCCCATATGGTTTTGTAGTTTCATGAACTGACTAGAATGGATCAAAAATTTGACTTGGAACTTGCTAACAGCTAACACAAAGTGGGAAACACAGTTATACAATTAGGAGTTTCTCTGCGACAAGAAGGCAAACTGATCATATAGTGAGTCCCAAATATTCTCATGAAGACTGCTATTGTTCTTTTATTTTCCACTGACAAATGCAATAATGAATTTCTTAGAGGTATTTCTGAAACAGTCATCAATTAAGGCTAAGAGGATGACAGCTAAAATGCAATTCAGCAAGATCTGTAAGGCCTCAGCCAATGTACAAATTGTACAAAACTATGAGTGTTTGGGCTCTGATCAGAGCCTTCTTTAAGATACTTGAGAGTTTCATCAGTTCAGTTCAGTTCAGTCTCTCAGTCGTATCCGACTGTTTGCGACCCCATGAATCGCAGCACACCAGGCCTCCCTGTCCATCACCAACTCCCGGAGTTCACGCAGACTCACATCCATCGAGTCAGTGATGCCATCCAGCCCTCTCATCCTCTGTCGTCCCCTTCTCCTCCTACCCCCAATCCCTCCCAGCATCAGAGTCTTTTCCAATGAGTCAACTCTTCGCATGAGGTGGCCAAAGTATTGGAGTTTCAGCTTCAGCAATAGTCCTTCCAAAGAAATCCCAGGACTGATCTTCGGAATGGACTGGCTGGATCTCCTTGCAGTCCAAGGGACTCTCAAGAGTCTTCTCCAACACCACAGTTCAAAAGCATCAATTCTTCAGCGCTCAGCCTTCTTCACAGTCCAACTCTCACATCCATACATGACCACAGGAAAAACCATAGCCTTGAGATGGACCTTCATTGGCAAAGTAATGTCTCTGCTTTTGAATATGCTATCTAGGTTGGTCATAACTTTCCTTCCAAGGAGTAAGCGTCTTTTAATTTCATGGCTGCAATCACCATCTGCAGTGATTTTGGAGCCCCCAAAAATAAAGTCTGACACTGTTTCCACTGTTTCCCCATCTATTTCCCCTGAAGTGATGGGACCAGATGCCATGATCTTCGTTTTCTGAATGTTGAGCTTTAAGCCAACTTTTTCACTCTCCTCTTTCACTTTCATCAAGAGGCGTTTTAGCTCCTCTTCACTTTCTGCCATAAGGGTGGTGTCATCTGCGTATCTGAGGTTATTGATGTTTCTCCCGGCAATCTTGATTCCAGCTTGTGCTGCTTTCAGCCCTGCGTTTCTCATGATGTACTCTGCATATAAGTTAAATAAGCAGGGTGACAATATACAGCCTGGACGTACTCCTTTTCCTATTTGGAACCAGTCTGTTGTTCCATGTCCAGTTCTAACTGTTGCTTCCTGACCTGCATACAGGTTTCTCAAGAGGCAGGTCAGGTGGTCTGTTATTGCCATCTCTTTCAGAATTTTCCACAGTTTATTGTGATCCACACAGTCAAAGGCTTTGGCATAGTCAATAAAGCAGAAATAGATGTTTTTCTGGAACTCTCTTGCTTTTTCCATGATCCAGCAGATGTTGGCAATTTGATCTCTGGTTCCTCTGCCTTTTCTAAAACCAGCTTGAACATTAGGAAGTTCACGGTTCACGTATTGCTGAAGCCTGGCTTGGGGAATTTTGAGCATTACTTTACTAGCATGTGAGATGAGTGCAATTGTGTGGTAGTTTGAGCAGTCTTTGGTATTGCCTTTCTTTGGGATTGGAATGAAAACTGATGTTTTCCAGTCCTGTGGCCACTGCTGAGTTTTCCAAATTTGCTGGCATATTGAGTGCAGCACTTTCACAGCATCATCTTTCAGGATTTGAAATAGCTCAACTGGAATTCCATCACCTCCACTAGCTTTGTTCGTAGTGATGCTTTCTAAGGCCCACTTGACTTTACATTCCAGGATGTCTGGCTCTAGATGAGTGATCACGCCATCGTGATTATCTGGGTTGTGAAAATCTTTTTTGTACAGTTCTTCTGTGTATTCTTGCCATCTCTTCTTAATATCTTCTGCTTCTGTTAGGTCCAGACCATTTCTGTCCTTTATTGAGCCCATCTTTGCATGAAATGTTCCCTTGGTATCTCTCATTTTCTTAAAGAGATCTCTAGTCTTTCCCATTCTGTTGTTTTCATCTATCTCTTTGCGCTGATCACTGAAGAAGGCTTTCTTATCTCTTCTTGCTATTCTTTGGAACTCTGCATTCAGATGCTTATATCTTTCCTTTTCTCCTTTGCTTTTCACTTCTCTTCTTTTCACAGCTATTTGTATGGCCTCCCCAGACAGCCATTTTGCTTTTTTGCATTTCTTTTCCATGGGGATGGTCTTGATCCCTGTCTCCTGTACAATGTCACGAACCTCAGTCCATAGTTCAGCAGGCACTCTGTCTATCAGATCTAGGCCCTTAAATCTATTTCTCACTTCTACTGTATAATCATAAGGCATTTGATTTAGGTCATACCTGAGTGGTCTAGAGGTTTTCCCTACTGTCTTCAATTTAAGTCTGAATTTGGCAATAAGGAGTTCATGATCTGAGCCACACTCAGCTCCTGGTCTTGTTTTTGTTGACTGTATACAGCTTCTCCATCTTTGGCTGCAAAGAATATAATCAGTCTGATTTTGGTGTTGACCATCTGGTGATGTCCATGTGTAGTCTTCTCTTGTGTTGTTGGAAGAGGGTGTTTGCTATGACCAGTGCATTTTCTTGGCAAAACTCTATTAGTCTTTGCCCTGCTTCATTCCGTATTCCAAGGCCAAATTTGCCGGTTACTCCAGGTGTTTCTTGACTTCCTACTTTTGCATTCCAGTCCCCTACAATGAAAAGGACATCTTTTTTGGGTGTTAGTTCTAAAAGGTCTTGTAGGTCTTCATAAAACCGTTCAACTTCAGTGTCTTCAGCGTTACTGGTTGGGGCATAGACTTGGATTACTGTGATATTGAATGGTTTTCCTTGGAAACAAACAGGGATCATTCTGTCGTTTTTGAGATTGCATCCAAGTACTGCATTTCAGACTCTTTTGTTGACCATGATGGCTACTCCATTTCTTCTGAGGGATTCCTGCCCGCAGTAGTAGATATAATGGTCATCTGAGTTAAATTCACCCATTCCAGTCCATTTTAGTTTGCTGATTCCTCGAATGTAGCCGTTCACTCTTGCCATCTCTTGTTTGACCACTTCCAATTTGCCTTGATTCATGGACCTGACATTCCAGGTTCCTATGCAATATTGCTCTTTACAGCATTGGACCTTACTTCTATCACCAGTCACATCCACAGCTGGGTATTGTTTTTGCTTTGGCTCCATCCCTTCATTCTTTCTGGAGTTATTTCTCCACTGATCTCCAGTAGTGTGTTGGGCACCTACTGACCTGGGGAGTTCCTCTTTCAGTATCCTATGATTTTGCCTTTTCATACTGTTCATGGGGTTCTCAAGGCGAGAATACTGAAGTGGTTTGGCATTCCTTTCTCCAGTGGACCACATTCTGTCAGACCTCTCCACCATGACCCGCCCATCTTGGGTTGCCCCGCGGGCATGGCTTGGTTTCATTGAGTTAGACAAGGCTGTGGTCCTAGTGTGATTAGATTGACTAGTTTTCTGTGAGTATGGTTTCAGTGTGTCTGCCCATGATGGCCTCTTGCAACACCTACCATCTTACTTGGGTTTCTCTTACCTTGGGCGTGGGGTATCTTTTCACGGCTGCTCCAGCAAAGCGAGCCGCTGCTCCTTACCTTGGATGAAGGCTGTCTTCTCACTGCTGCCCTTCCTGACCTTCAACGTGGGATAGCTCCTCTAGGCCCTCCTGCGCCCGCGCAGCCACCGCTCCTTGGACGTGGGGTGGCTCCTCCTGGCCGCCGCCCCTGACCTCAGGTGCAGGGTGGCTCTTCCTGGCTGCCCTTGACCTCAGACATGGGGTAGCTCCTCGCGGCCGCTGCCGCTGGCATCGCATGCGGAGTAGCTCCTCTCCGCCGCCGCCCCTGGCCTCAGACGCTGGGTAGCTCCTCCTGGCTGCCACCCCTGACCTTGGACGCGGGGTAGCTCCTCTCAGCCGTTCCTGCGCCGTCACAGCCTGGCACTCTCGGCCACTGCCCCTGACCTCGGACATGGGGTAACTCCTCTTGGCTGCCGCCCTTTGGGCATGGGGTCCTCCCGGCTTCTGCCCCTGACCTTGGACATGGGGTAGCTCCTCTTGACCGCACTTAGTGTGCCGGCTTGCAGCCGCCCACGCTTAGTGTTTCATACTTTAAGGCAGTTTCATACTTTAAGGCAATTTCATAAAGTAAGGCAGCATAAGTGATCTCAGAAACCCTTCTCACTCCTGTAATTCATCGTCAGCTTTTGGGAAATGTCTGAAAAACTCAAGTGAGCATTTTCAACTAGATTCTGTTAATATTGTTACTCCCCAACTGGGAGGCCAGAGCTAGACATGGCTATGACATGTAACAGATACCCTGCTTTTAAGTGAAAGTCATTCAGTCGTGTCCAACTCTTTGTGACCCCATGGACTGTAGCCCACCAGGCTCCTCTGTCCTTGGGGATTCTCCAGGGAAAAGAATACTGTAGTGAGTTGCCATTTCCTTCTCCAGAGGATCTTCCTGACACAGGGCTCGAGCCCATGTCTCCTGCACTGCAGGTAGATTCTTTACTGTCTGAGCCACCAGAGAAGCTCTGAAAACCTAGCGGGGTTCTGTTTTCAAGGAAGTTATATGCTTATTTTTTCATAAAGAGAGATGTCCCAACAGAAATACATCCTTATTTCTGAAACCCTATGAAGATAAGGCCAACTCTCATCTAATTCTCCTTGGCTTTAGTAATGAGATATGGGAGTTGGAGGGAAATGAACGATTAGAAAAGAGACCTGGCTTTAGCTTTGTCTTGATGGAAATCGAATCAGTTTAATTCTACAGAGACAGACCTATAAATTTCAAAAGGCTAATACACAATTTACCACTTATATACAAATTTGAAAACTCACAAAATAAAGTTATATATTATTGATGGATGCACATAAATGGAACACAAGTAGAAAAACATGTCCTGGGTGTATATACATCAAATTCACTTTAGTGCTTGCCTCTGGAGAAGCTAGGAGACGGTGGGACTGTGGAGTGGAATTAAGAAGCTTCCACTTGATATAGGTAAAGTCTTAAGTTATTTAAAGTCCCAAGGCAATTAGTAGCAAAACTATACATGGTTATTAATTTGTGTGGTGTGCAAATGCCAAGGTATTTTATTATTGTCAATTTCTGTATTTTTTAAAACTATTCACATGATTAAAATATTAAATACTGCTGTCAAGAGCTGAGCTGAGCTGGAGAGAGCTGAGCTACCAGGTGTCAGAATAACTGATTAAGGTAAGAAGCCAAAAATGAAAGTAACAGTCAAGGCTTTAGTCACTTAACTGCAGTAGTGTTAGCAAGGGGCTAACCCAGAGGAAATGCTGGCTTCCGCACAGTGGCATTTTCTCCCATGGAGAAACTGTTTCAGATAATAAAAGAAGAGGGAACACTTCCCAAGATAATAAAAGAAGAAGGAACACTTTGATACCAAAACCTGATTAAGATATTATAAGTACGTATAAAAACAACTTTCATGAATGTATATCCAAAAATTCCCTAACAAAATATTAACAAATCAGATAGGTAAAAGTAATAATGCTTTGTGGCCAACTGGTGTTTATCTCAAAAATTCAACATTGGGTTAATATGTTTTAAAAATATAAAATACTATAATTCACCACACTACTAGGATAAAGGAGAAAATTGATATATCTTCCCAAATGATGTAGAAAAAAAATCTGACAAAATTCAATACCTATGTATAATAAAAAGTCTCAGAAGAAAAATAGAAGAGCCCTTTCTCAGTATGATAAAAATGCATCTATCTAACACCATCCTTAATAGTGAAATACATGCTTTTGCTTAAGATCAGAAACAGCACATAGATATTTGTTCAAGCTAATACCATTCAACCTCATACTGCAAGTCTTGGCTAGTTGTGGTGAGGCAAGATAAAGAAAGGAAAAGGGTACAAACTAAAGGAAGCAGCAATATATTTTAATTCATCAACAACACATTTACAATAGACAATCTGAAGAAATGTACAAAACTATAACGAATAAGTGAATCTGACAAAATTGTAGGACACGAAGTCAACATACAAAAATCAAGTTTCTTATAGATAGTAGGAAACAATTTAAAAAATGAAAAAAGTTTAATTATACTTACTGTAGCATCTAAAAGCACTAACCATCTAGAAAGATGCAAGATATCTAACTGAAAAGCCATAAAATATTAGTAAAAATAAAGATAACCTAATAAATGGAGGAACATATAATGTTCAGGAATTAAATAATGTTGACTTTCTTCCATTTGTTCTGTAGAAACATTGCAATTATAAGCAAAACTCCAACAGGCTTTTCTTGTCGAAATTAACAAGTTGATTCTAAATTTTATATAGATAACCAAAGGATCTAGACTAACCAAACCAATATGTAGGAAGAGCAGAGCTGGAGGGGTTATACTGTCAGATTTTAAGAGTTACTTTAAGGCTCTGTACACAATACAGTGACACAATGCAGCGTTAATTGGTGTAAGGATAGGTAAATAGATCAATCAGAGAAAATGAAGTAGCCAGAGATCGATCCTCTCATAGAAGGTCAGTTGATTGTTTTACAAAGACGTCAAGGTAATTCAACATGGAAAGTTAAGTCTTTTCAACAAATGGTACCAAAACAACTGGATAAATCTATTGGGGGAAATGGGGAGAAGGACCAGGAAAAGCCACACAAATCACTGAAAATGGAAGAAAAAGTGGATACTTTGGAATTCATTAGAGTTAAAAAGTTTTGCTCATCAAAAGACATCTTTGAGAAGACTTGGGTTTCAGGGAGGGGAACGTGGCTGGCTGCACTGGAGGAGGTTGCCATGGCTACTCAAGCATTGCCTTCACTTATAATATGTTATTATACTAGCTCACACTAGTAGAAAGGAAAAGTATAAAGGAAGGTTACAAATCCAAGATGATGCCAAGAAATTGTCATGAAACACATGAACACCTCAATAGCTGTGTTGTGAAGATTGAGATGGGGTTAAAGGGAATATAGGAATCTTATCAGCTGGCCTGGTGACTGCACCGATGAAGAGCCACTGTTAAAACATTCTTCAGGAATATGGTATGGATGAACCTGTTTGCAGGGCAGGAGTAGAGACGCAGACATACCGAGTGGACTTGCGGACCCAGTGAGGGAAGGGGAGGGTGGGACGAGTTGAGAGAGTAGCATCGGCATGTAGGCACCACCATGCGTCAAGGCAGCAGCTAGCGGGAAGCCGCCGTGCAGTACAGGGAGCTGAGCATGTTGCTCTGTGATGACCTAGAGGGGTGGGATGGGGCTGAGGGGAGAGGCTCAAGAGGGAGGCGATACACGTATACCTGTAGCTGATTCACACTGTACAGCAGAAACTAAGAAAACACTGTAAAGCATTTATACTCCAATTAAAAATATATTACACAAAAAAAAGAATCAAAAAGAAAATTCCTCCATGCCTGCCAGTGGACGTACAGAGAGACCTGACCTATTGTGTAGAAACCTTGGTCCTACATCCGTATCTGCCCTGTTCCACCCATTGGCTTTTGGTGGTGGTGTTCCTCTTTCTAATTACTGGCAAGCCAGTGACAGTAGTTTGCATATAGTCTTACTTTCTCATCAGTTTGAGCTAAACAAACAAAAAACCCCACTGGCCCTTCTGACCTAACTGCCTTAGTATGACACTGCAAACAAATTATAGTTTCATTCCATTCCCACAGAATAGTGTCTTTTTCTCCTCAACCCTTCATATATTTAGGTCATAGTGGGAAGAGTCAGAAGGTTGGATGACAACTAGAGGTCTGTGTGCACATCCCCTTTGTGCTTCTGGGGGTGGGGGGGAGGTCTCCCTCTCCTGAGCCAGAGTGGAACTGTAACCGTGGAGCTTCTAAAATGACAGAATGTGAAAATTTCTTGAAAATTCAAAAGGCTTTCCCAGTACTTGGGCAATTTCTCTATTTTATATAAAATATATTTTATAGTTCTAATTTAGTCCATATTTTATTTCAAAGAGCAAACAGTTAACCTTTTCCCTTGATTTGAGTTCCTATAAATCAAAGTGGAGGTGCTCACACCCCTGCTAATACCGCCAGACTTCCCTGGTGGTCCAGTAGTCAAGACTCTGCACTTCCAATGGAGGGGGCACAGATTCTATCCCTGGTCAGGGAATTAAGATCTTGCACACCTAGCACAGCAAAAAAGTGAAAACAAAGTCGGAGGGGTGCTTATTAAGTTAAGAAAAAAATACCAGTTAATTCTGGTGCACATGCCCCCACCGTGGGACCAGGGGGGTTGGTGATGGTACGTCCATGGTGTAAGAGATTGAACTGTGTCCTCCAAAAAACACGAAAGGTAAGCTCAAAACAGGGAAGACATGTGCCTAAGACAAATTTTAAAAGTCATAAGCAACAGGCATACCGTACATAAGAGAAAGGGCCTTTCCTTTATTTATTTTTTTTCTTCTCACAAATTTTGTCAAAGGCTAAAAACCCTCTCATGCCAACTCAAAGCTGGCTTCTGCATCAAGCATGTGATAGTCATTCAGTCTCACAGCAGAATACACACTCAGTGATTCCATTTCTGTGAAGTTTAACAACAGCCCAAACTGACCTGTGGTCATGAAATGTTCTTGAAGATGAGAATCCACAGAACTTATGACCTGTCTAGACACCGCTCTGGGGAAGGCAATGGCAACCCACTCCAGTGTTCTTGCCTGGAGAATCCCAGGGATGGGGGAGCCTGGTGGGTTGCCATCTATGGGGTTGCACAGAGTCGGACACTACTGAAGCGACTTAGCAGCAGCAGCAGACACTGCTGATGGGCAGGAGGCCCACCTGACAGCCTCTGAAGCCTTTGCAGCTGTGTGCCCTTGCCCCACTCCCACCCCACCACCATAGGCAAGAGGGTGCAGCCGGAGCAGCCAGTGAGTCAGCATCAGGCAGGAAAGGTTAAAAATATATCCAGTGAATAGTGCTCCTCAGCTTCCCAGACAAATGAGCACACACGTGAGAAAATAGATACAGACGAAAGGTCTGTTTGAGGTCTTGCATAAATTAAGGGATTTTGGTGTGACAAAACTCTTGGAGTGAGAAAACGTCTTTACAGGAAGCAGCAGGAAACAGACCTAGGGTCTGCTCCTCTCCTTTCAGCGTCTCTTCTTCTTCTGAAAAACTTTTTGGCCTTGCCACATGGTATGTGGGATCTTAGATCCCTGAGCAGGGATTGAATCCACACCCCCTGCATTGGAAGTGTGGGGTCGTAACCACTGGACACAAGGAAGTCAGTCCCTCAGCACCTCTTCTTGCATCAGTACCAAACACTGTCCACCTTGGGTACCGGCTGTCTCCTAGCATCTTGGAGCCTGCCTCACTGGGCTCCCCTGCTCTGACCAGTAGGCTATGTCCTGAAGAGTTTCTTTCCTTCTTCTTGTTGCTATTTAGTCACTTAGTCATGTCCAACTCTTATTCAACTCCATGGACTGTAGCCCACCAGGCTTCCTCTGTCCATGGTATTTCCCAGGCAAGAATACTAGAGTGGGTTGCCATTTCCTTCTCCAGGGAATCTTCCCAACCCAGGGATAAAACCTGTGTCTCCTGCATTGACAGGCAGATTCCCTAACACTGAGCCACCAGGGAAGCCCTCTTTCCTTCTGAAAGTGAAAGTTGCTCAGTCATGTCCAACTCTTTGGGACCCCATGGATATATAGTCCATGGAATTCTCCAGGCCAGTACACTGGAGTGGGTAGCCTTTCCTTTCTCTAGGAGATCTTCCCAACCCTGGGATCGAACCCAGGTCTCCTGCATTGCAGGCAGGTTCTTTATCGGCTGAGCCACGAGGGAAGCCCTAGAATACTGGAGTGGGTAGCCTATCCCTCCTCCAGGTAGCAGATCTTCCTGACCCAGGAATCGAACCAGGGTCTACTGCCCATCAAAACTTCCTTATCCTATACCTCTGCTTTCTAGAACTTATTCTCTCCTAAGCGCTTTCAGTTAGTTGTCATCACTCTAATCCTTTCAGATAAATTTCATTAGAAATTTTTTATAGATAAAAAAGATGATTCTAATAGGCACTGTGACAACCAGGAAGAAAAATATTTTAAAATTACCCTTTTATTAAGTGCCTTTAGAATTGAACTATTGTGATGTCTGACAGTCTAGTGGTCAGGACTCTGTACTTCCACTGCAGGGGGCGCAGGTTTGATTCCTGGTCAGGGAACTAAGAGCCCACATGCCACTTGGTGCAGCCAAAAGTTTAAAGAAAAAATTGAACTATTTGTGACACTTACTAGTTGTACTTGTCTTATGAGAATATAGTGGCACATCTTATTCCATGACCCTTACCAAGAGCTCCTCCTTTCTCTGTGACTTGGACATGTTATCATGCTTCTTAATTTATCCTAGCGCGTTTAGTTTGTTAAACCTTCTGAATTTGGAGCTGATGATTCCTATATGAAAACCACTTCCATTCATTCGTTCCATTGGCATAAATTGAACACACTGCCCAGTGGAGCAGAGATCTAGCGTACAAATGGTATTGCAGTGCCATGTAATATGTTCCATAATAAAGGAAAAAAGGACTCTGAGCACAGAGAAGAGGTGGTATTGCGAGAGACAACCAATAAAGGATGATGGGGACACATAAGAAGGGACTTTGTAAACCATTTTGAGCAATGTAAACTTTACTTAAATGTAAAACAGGAAGCCAAGAGTGGTTCTAAGCAAGGGTAAGATTTTATCAGATTTGTATTTTGGCTGGAAAACCTGTGGCAAAATACATCATGTAACTTCTGTTCACCAAGATAAAGGTGTCCCTTAAGGTAGCAAGCAAGTAATATTCCTCGAAACACCTTTATTCCCATGGCCTTGAGACTTTGGTGTATGCTCCAAGACAGCTTTTCCAGGTGATACCCAGCTTCCTCATGGGCCATGTAGATTTCCCCTCACCTGAGAAAGACAGAGGAGTAGAGGAGGCCAAGGAATTGGGAAGTTAGAGTGTGTGGCTGTGCAGAGCATACTGAATAGCAGGATGTGACAAAAGAAGGTTCTGTGCATGGGAAAGACCTTTGAGTTCAGTTCTTGTAGAGATGAGGGTGGAGGGGAGCAGGAAATTGCAAGAATTTTCAAAAGGCTAAGGCTCCTGTCTACATGTGGAAAAATAATTATCTGAAGAACATTGACTTCGAACTACTTCCGTTGGAGAGCAATTAATAACTTGATTTTTACCAATAAGAAAATGCGACCTTTGGATACCAAACAGCTTTTCATTAAAAAGAAACATGAAAATGTTGACAATTTAGAATAATTCCACTTTCAGCATGTTTCAACTACATCGTCTTGGGCAAGTCACTGAACCTTCTGAGTATCTCCGTTCCAGGAACTAGATAATAGAGTATGCAGTAAACAGTAACAGTTCCATGTACAGACTGATTTTTATTATCAGCAGTGATTACATGTTAAGCAGAGCACTACAGAACAGGAAAGTGAATAGGAGGGGGATTAAAAATATATTGAGAAACCCATTTGTTAATGCTTACTGACACATTCTTGAAGAGCTTTTATGGTAACCCACAGTTAAACTTAGATCTTTATTTTCAGCCCTTTATTTGGAACTGAGTAATAAGAATGTGTCCTTTCCTGAAGGAGTGAGGCAGTGAATGACTCAGACTGAACCAGGCTGCCAGAACAGTTCCCTCATCACGGCAATTTGATGTTTATGTTAATTTGCCATCGAGAGAGCATTTATAAAGATCAGGTAGAATCACCTAATGCTTATTTTAAACAAAAGAAAAAAGGATTTTGCATCAGTCCTGAAGGAATAAGTGTAGGAGAAATAAGTACACCCCTCTAGATGGTCAGTGCTTCACATACATTTCTTCCCCATCCTGGGGGGCAGGGAGGGGAGAGGTTATTAACTCAGCTTCCCAGATGAGGGAGGAGATAAAACGAGCTGCTCAAGGTCACGCAGTTAGTAAATGGCAGAGAAATCCCTTATGTCTCCAAATACTGAAGTCTTTCCCTATATTCCTGGGCTTCTCAAGGGATCCAGGCTTCTTTCTGCTCAGGGCGTTGAGGCTGGGTCCTGGCACTGTCTGCTTCCCCACGGAGGGTGGAATGACTTGTGACTGTAGCTTGAATCATTCCTTTTTTAGACGTTTAGTGTAGTTTATAGAACCTGTTGTTTTCTGGGTTCTGCACACTTTCTTCAACAAATTGGGGAGAGTCTTCAGACTCTGAACAGAGAGATGGTTTTTCTGCGTGAATGGTGGATGCAAGAGTCTCAGGGGGAAAGGATGACCCACAAAGCTCAGGTAAACAGATGGCCAAGGACCAGGGGCCGCCTGAGACCAGGAAATGGCTCGGTGAACAAGCATCTTGTGTATTCTCTTCTGGGCAGTTAAAAAAAAAAAAAAAAGCTTTTGCTTTTAATCATCTTATTATATATTGTGAATCTTTATCATTTTTTATCCTTTCTTCTCAAAATGCTATACTTCTACTGTCTTTCCGTGAGTTCTTTGGCGCCTTTTGTTTCTTTACTGAGGTCCAGGGTTCTGAAGATCCTCCAATTTCTCTGAGGTCATTTTTCTGTATCTTGCCACCTCCATATAATGTCAGTTCATAGATATCACATACGGAACCTTTTCCATTTCACTCTCAGATCCCTAGTACTTAGAAACAACTCTCCAGGAACTTCTGTGGTGATCCAGTGGTTAAGACTTTGCCTTCCAAAGCAAGGAGTGGGAGTTTGGTCCCTGGTTAAGGAATTAAGAACCCACGTGCCCCTCAGCCAAAAACAGAACATAAACAACAGAAGCAATATTGTAATAAAATACAATAAAGGCTTTAAAAATGGTCCACTTCCCCAAAAAAAAGTTAAAAAAAGAAACAACTCTCCAGATCCTATTAAGAGTCAGGTATTTATATTTATAATTATTACATAAATGTTTTTATTACAAAGTAATGCATTCTCATTATAAAAAAAAACCCAGCTAGTCCCCAAAGATATAAGTTAAAAAGTAAAAATCCCTTCTCTCCTTCCCCACCCTCTAAATCCCCAAGCCATCCACCCCAGAGGTAAATAGTCTTAATCGTCCATTGAGTGAGCAGCCAGCCATTCCTTTTTTACATATATACAAACAGAATCATATCTTAATACTCTTATGCAACTTTCTTTTCATTTACAATTTCTCTTAAAGATGTTTCTACAGCAACAGAGTCAGATCCATTTATTATTTTGAAGTTCATGGTTTTGTATTTTGTATGGCTATAACATGAATTATAGGTTTAAGGCATCCCCCTTGGGTGGGAGAATGTTTTCATTGTTTTTCTATTGCACAGGATGCTTTAGTGAATATTCCTGGATATACATCTTTGCTTATTTTGTATGCATGTATATGTGGAACATTTTTCTAAAAGTAGAATTCTTAGTGCATTTTATTAGGTCTTAGAAACTTTCCTCACCCTCCCTGGAAGGATACGGATAAAATTGATGTTTCTTCATTTATCTGTGGTTTATTCAATGCTTCTATTAATGCTATAGGAGTTTTCATTAAGCTTCGGAGGAAACACATCGACAGAACTTAAGGAATTTGTGTCCTTAAGTTCTGTGTCATATGTCCCAGGTCAAATGTCCAATTAGTAGTGCAGCCCAGACTGCCACTTAGGGCGGTTCAGTTCAGTTCAGTCCCTCAGTCATGTCCGACTCTTTGCGACCCCATGGACTTGCAGCACGCCAGGCCTCCCTGTCCATCACCAACTCCCGGAGTTTACTCAAATTCATGTCCATTGAGTTGGTGATGCCATCCAACCATCTCATCCTCTGTTGTCCCCTTCTTCTCCTGCTTTCAATCTTTCCCAGCATCAGGGTCTTTTCAAATGAGTCAGTTCTTCACATCAGGTGGCCAAAGTGCTGGCTTCAACATCAGGTCTTCAGCTTCAACATCAGTCCTTCCAATAAATATTCAGGACTGATTTCCTTTAGGATGGATTGGGTTGGATCTCTTTGCAGTCCAAGGGACTCTCAAGAGTCTTCTCCAATACCACAATTCAAAAGCATCAATTCTTTGGCACTCAGCTTTGCTTATAGTCCAACTCTCACATCCATACATGACTACTGGAAAAACCATAGCGTTAGATAGATGAATGTTTATTGGCAAAATAATGTCTCTGCTTTTTAAAATGCTGTATAGGTTGGTCTTAACTTTTCTTCCATGGAGCAAGCATCTTAATTTCATGCCTGCAATCACCATCTGCAGTGATTTTGGAGTCCCAAAAAGTAAAATCTGTCACTGTTTCCATTGTTTGCCCATCTATTTACCGTGAAGTGATGGGAACAGATGCCATGATCTTAGTTTTCTGAATGTTGAGGTTTAAGCCAACTTTTTCACTCTCCTCTTTCACTTTCATCAAGAGGCTTTTGCCGTAAGGGTGGTGTCATCTGCATATCTGAGGTTATTGATATTTCTGCCGACAATCTTGATTCCAGCTTGTTCTTCATCCTGCCTGGTACTTCGCATGATGTAATCTGCATATAAGATAAATAAGTAGGGTGACAATATACACCCTTGACGTACTCCTTTCCTGATTTGGTACCAGTCTGTTGTTCCATGTCCAGTTCTGACTGTTGCTTCTTGACCTGCATACAGATTTCTCAGGAGGCAGGTAAAGTGGTCTGGTATTCCATTCTCTTTAAGAATTTTCCACAGTTTGTTGGATCCACACAGCCAAAGGCTTTGGTGTAGGTAATAAAGCAGAAGTAGATGTTTCTGTTAAACTGAGGGTATAAAAGTTTAAAACAAAAATAGTCCTTTGTTTTTATTACATTTTTTAAGATGGGATGTTTCTGCAAAGTGCCTTTCCTTGTGGCATGTTGGGAAGACACACTAGGGAGGCTCCCTTGTGCTTTCTAGGCATATCCTCTCTGTGCTCTTCTCTCCACATTGCCACGCTTTTCCTGGGGAGCTAAGCATCATTTTTCTGAATGCTGCATCCTGGGAGGTCTAACTGTGAATGGATGGAGATGAGAGGAGCTGATGGACGAGGGGTGGTGATGGACTGGAAGGCTCCAGGACTGACTGATGTAGAAAGAGTTCCTGCACAGTTAGGGCATGACCAAAAATTTTTAAATATGTTTGCTTTGTTTAGTAGAAGCCTATGGGTCTCAGTGTTAGACCCTGACAAGGAGTGTGAATGAAAATCTTTCTCTGTTATCTTTGGGTCTTCAGATCTTACTGTGGTTTAGAGAATGAGGCAAGTGGTATTTTATTTGAAAGATGCTTGTTAGTTCTACTAAGCAGTGAGTAGAATCGTAACTGAGACTGTGGAATCTTGTCATCTTTGTCTTTAGTTTTTAGACCTGTCACCCTTTCATTTCTTGTTATTTCTTTGGGAGTATTATATTGGAAATTTTAGAGGAGCTGTGGCTGTTATAATAACCCCCAAATGTTACTTGTATATATTATAAAAATTTTAAGTTATGTATTTTATATTTTTAGTCTATTATCCCTTTTTTTGTTGTTTTGGAATAGTAGGAGCCAAGTGCAAAGTGATAAGTTTTAGACCATGGTTATATAAAGACATAATCACAACCATAGATCCCTTCATGTATGTAGTAATTTTATTTTTTGTAGTTTAAATCCAACTTTAGATAATTAAATATTTACAGAACATGCATCTTCACCCTAAATATTTCCTATGTATGGAACCATATGTCTTGCCAAATGTAGAAAAAATAATTTACAACATATTCAAGGACTTTGAATCTACTTATTTTTAAAGTAAATCATGTATAAAGGTGTTTTGATACATATAGTCATGCCTAAATGATACATTTCCATTCTCCTAGTTCAAAATATAGCAAACCTGGATAGATTAAGTACTAGGTTTTAGCAGTAGATATTTTCAAGTGTAACTTTTGTGGACTGGTCTCCATTAGGATAAGATATGTGTCATTGTTTGCTTGTTCAATAATGATTGTTGGGAGCACAGTAAACTTGAGAGGGATGAGTGAGCCTGGAAGAATATTTGACTAGCAAGACTTTTCCTTGTATGAAACTGAAGGAAATTGTTTTGGGTTGGCCAAAAAGTTTCTTCAGGTTTTTCCATAAAATGTTATGGAAAACCCAAATGAACTTTTTGGCCAAACAGATGGCACAGTGGTGAAGAATCTGCCTGACAATGCAGGAGACACAAGAGATTCAGGTTCAGTCCCTGGGTTGGGAAGATTGTCTCGAAAAGAAAATGGCAACTCACTCCAGTATTCTTGCCTGGGAAATCCCAGAGAGAGAGCCTGGCAGGCTACAGTCCATGGGGTCACAAAGAGTGGGACAGGACTGCACACACAGGCACACCACGATAGATGTTTAGAGAAAGTCCTTTAAACCTCAGAAGTCCTTCAGATCCTTATTAGATGGCAGCTTCATCAATACTGGTCTCACCACCAGCATCTGTCATTCTTCTTCTTTAATAAATGAAACTGTTTACACACGCCTACTAACAGAAACCCCAATGTAACACCTTCTTCACCTATCAGTTCAGTTCAGTTCAGTCGCTCAGTCGTGTCCGACTCTTTGTGACCCCATGAATTGCAGCACACCAGGCCTCCCTGTCCATCACCAACTCCTGGAGTTCATTCAGATTCACATCCATCGAGTCAGTGATGCCATCCAGCCTCTGTCATCCCCTTCTCCTCCTGCCCCCAATCCCTCCCAGCATCAGAGTCTTTTCCAATGAGTCAACTCTTTGCATGAGATGGCCAAAGTACTGGAGTTTCAGCTTTAGCATCATTCCTTCCAAAGAAATCCCAGGGCTGATCTCCTTCAGAATGGACTGGTTGGATCTCCTTGCAGTCCAAGGGACTCTCAAGAGTCTTCTCCAACACCACAGTTCAAAAGCATCAATTCTTCGGCCCTCAGCCTTCTTCACAGTCCAAGTCTCACATCCATACATAACCACTGGAAAAACCATAGCCTCAACTAGGTGGACGTTAGTCGGCAAAGTAATGTCTCTGCTTTAGAATATGCTATCTAGGTTGCTCATAACTTTTCTTCCAAGGAGTAAGCATCTTTTCATTTCATGGCTGCAGTCACCATCTGCAGTGATTTTGGAGCCCCAAAAAATAAAATCTGACAATGTTTCCCCATCTATTTCTCATGAAAGTGGTTTAATTCACAGCCAGTTTCACTGACCTGGAGCAAGTAACACTTGACAAGTCAATTAGGGAAGTAGAATTGCTGTGTCTGACACTACTAGGAAACTTGCTCAGATCTTTAAAATACCAGGCGTGAAACAGGAGCGGCACACCTTTCAGTGTCAGAGCTTTGGACAGAGCACTGGACTGTGCTGGCCACTGACTGGTCTATCTTTAAGTATTATTCTTCCAGAGAAGCACCCGGCCTTACACCCACTGAACAAAGACAGCAGAGGTCAATTTTCTATCTCTGGTGTTGTATCTATATTTGCAAAAGAAAATAATTTTAAAGGATTCTTCTATTTTGTACATATTTTTAAAATGTATATTCTTTTCTCTGTGCTTGTTTTTTCTTCCTGAATTTGTTGTGTTCGGTATCCAAAAAGTATAAGCAATCAAGCTGACTTTAAAGCTAGCTAAAAAAAAAATCATGTTTGATCAAATGGGTGGATAATCTGTGCAGATTTGTTTGAAATGGGGGACTGCTCTGAAGTTTATCACAATGCCTAGCACATCCCACCACTTTAATCAGCTGATTGACTTTTGTAAGCCTCTGAAGAAACTTCCAGGGACTTCACTGGTGGTCTGGTGGCTTAGAGTCTGCACTCCCAGTGCAGGAGGTCCAGGTTGGATCCTTGGTCAGGGAACTAGATCCCACATACCACAACTAAAAGAGTTCTCATGCCACGACTGAGACCCAGTGCAGCCAAATAAATGAATAGATTTTTTTTTTTAAAGGAAGAAACTTGCAGTGTTGAAGAACCGTTCCTTAAAATGCCCATAGGGGTACACCCCGCCTTAGACCTTAACACAGAATTCCTCTCAACAAAATTGGGGGAAACAAACCTCTAGGCAAAGCATAGTGAGTTCCCAAGAGGCAATATTAAAGGTAAAAGGAAATTGGTGGTTCGGGGGTGACACACTTCCTCTCTTGCTGGCCCTGAATGTGTCTCTCTTTCTCTCACCCCGCCCTCCTACACCTCTGCGAACAGTTTATATCCTGTGGTCATACACTCAGCAGCTGTTACATGTTCTTTGGTCCTTAGGTTACTTAGTGCCAAAAGCAGCTCACTTCTATCCTGCTTCACACACTTCAAATAAAATATCTTTATGTCTAGCGGTAGCTGCTAGTATTGGAAAGAAAAAAGGGAAAAGTTCTTGAAAATATGCCTTAGGTAGTTCTTCCAGTAGCGAGATTTTTTGTGGGTTTCCTATTTTTGGTAGATTGATGGGGGGTTGGGGTGCAGTACAGATAATCCTCTCAGGGGTATTTCATATGGGGGCAGAAGATATTACTAAAAGTGTGGATACAGGAAAAGACAAGGCTCCAGGTAAGAAAGGCAGGCAGTGAAAGCACATTTGGCTGTCCCATCTGGGGAAACAAAGACATTTAAGCTTGGACAACAGACTGGTTCCAAATAGGAAAAGGAGTACATCAAGGCTGTATATTGTCACCCTGCTTATTTAACTTATATGCAGAGTACATCATGAGAAACGCAGGGCTGGAAGAAGCACAAGCTGGAATCAAGATTGCTAGGAGAAATATCAATAACCTCAGATATGCAGATGACACCACTCTTATGGCAGAAGATGAAGAGGAACTACAGAGCCTCTTGATGAACATGAAAGAGGAGAGTGAAAAAGTTGGCTTAAAGCTCAACATTCAGAAAACAAAGATCATGGCATCTGGTCCCAGTACTTCATAGGAAATGATGGGGAAACAGTGGAAACAGTGTCAGACTTTCTTTTGGGGGGCTCCAAAATCACTGCAGATGGTGATTGTAGCCATGAAATTAAAAGACGCTTACTCCTTGAAAGGAAAGTTATGACCAACCTAGATAGTATATTAAAAAGCAGAGACATTACTTTGCCAAAAAAGGTCCGTCTAGTCAAGGCTGTGGTTTTTCCTGTGGTCATGTATGGATATGAAAGTTGGACTGTGAAGAAAGCTGAGCACTGAAGAATTGATGCTTGCCTTGGACTGCAAGGAGATCCAACCAGTCCTTTCTGAAGGAGATCAGTTCTAGATGTTCTTTGGAAGGACTGATGCTAAAGCTGAAACTCCAGTACTTTGGCCACCTCATGTGAAGAGTTGACTCATTGGAAAAGAGTCTGATGCTGGGAGGGATTGGGGGCAGGAGGAGAAGGGGACGACAGAGGATGAGATGGCTGGATGGCATCACTGACTCGATGGATGTGAGTTTGAGTGAACTCCGGGAGTTGGTGATGGACAGGGAGGCCTGGCGTGCTGCGATTCATGGGGTCGCAAAGAGTTGGACATGAGCAACTGAACTGAACTGAACTGAAGCTTGGACATAATAGAAATTTAGAGACAATTGCTAGAAACGCCTGAAAGTCAGAATTAAATACTTTAGATCTGATTTGAAAGCCATGAGGAGACTTTTGATTTGGACAGTGAATGATCAGAATCATATTTTAGTGTTTTACTCACGTGAATATGTGCTCGTGTCAAAACACACATGTATTAAACGTCAGATTGTGAAATACTGATTTTAGTCTGTGGGTCATCAGCTGATCCTGAAGGTCTCTTTCTCTCTCTTCTCATCCCACAGGTTGTTATTTTGTACTTTGAGCCAAGCACATTTCGCTGTATTCTCCTAAGATGGGTCCGCCTTCTCGGTTTTGCTACTGTTTATGGAACTGTCACTCTCAAGCTTCACAGGTATATTTTATTAGTTCTCATTCCCATGGGAGGATCAAAGTGTTTCGCTTAGCATATAATTGCAAGCTCAGTCAGGAATTTACTACCTAAATTCCTGAAATTTATTTCAGGAATTTAGGTAATAAAATCATACATGCTTTTCATTTTCAAGGCAATATCTTTAGGATTCTCTGGGAAAACCTTTAATACAATTGAATTTGAGCAATGTGCTTTAGTAGAATGTGCCACTGGTTATGGAAAGGTTAATTCTGAACAAATAATAAGTTTACAATGAATGTGAAATAGTATTTACTCACTAAGAACAGGAAGAAAGACAATACAGCTGAAATAATCAAGCCCAGAGCTACCAAACAATCCTTTATAGTAGAATTCAGCAATATGCTTGCCAGACAAAAAGCTGCTGTCCTCCACTCCTGAGTTCCACTTCCCAGGGCAATCCTGCTTTTATTCCTTGGGTGAATTTCCAAAAAATGGTGTTCTTGGTTTCCTTCCTTATCCAATATTCTCCAGTGCTTATCAGCCTTATAAATTGGAGAACATGGTAAATTCCCTTATATTTTAGTTTCAAAATCGACTACTTTTAGAAATGTAGGGACTTTCCTGGCCGTCCAGTGGTTAAGACGTGGCCTTCCAATGCAGAGGGGATACAGGTTTGATCCCTGGTGGAGGAGCTAAGATCCCACATGCATTATGGCCAAAAAACCAAGACATAAAACAGAAGCAAAATTGTAACAAATTCAATAAAGATGTTAAGAATGGTCCATATCAAAAAAATCTTAAACAAAAATCTTTTCAGTGTATATGATAAATATTATGAAGAAAGTGGTGATAAAATAAATTACCAGTCCGCAAAGAGTAGGGATAGCTGGAAATGATTCCAGGGCTTTCCCTTGCCTCCACTTCCCAAATGGTAGTGGTGCCAAAGAACATAGGAGGTAAAATAGAAATTTCTCCTGCAGGATAACACTGTAGTTCAGTAGAAGAAACCCTTTACGTTGATCAGGTTTAAAGCTGCTTTAATAATCACAGTAGGCCATTCATGTGTTCATGCTAATTTGACTGTAAATATTTCTCAATAAATGTATCTTGATATGGCCCATGCATGTGACAGTTTATCTTAGATGACATAAATATGTCTTTAAATATTTGTCTTTAAATGCCATCCCTTCAACATTTATTAAAATGTGATCACTGCATACTCTGTATTATGCAATAATCCCACTTAAAATTGGAGTATAATTGCTTTACAATGTTGTGTTAGTTTCTACTGTACATCGGTGTGATTCAGCTATAGGTATACATATATCCTCCCCTCACTCTTGAGCCTCCCTCCCACCTCCCCTCCACCGTCCCACCCCTCTAAGGTCATCACAGAGCACCGAGCTGAGTTCCCTGTGCAGCACTCTAGCTTCTCACTAGTAGTGAATTCATGTCAGTGCCACTCTGCCAGTTCATTCCACTCTATTTCTCTTATTATTTTTTGTACTTACTTTAATAACTAGGAATACTCCTGATTATCTTTTTGAAACAAATGTAGATATCCTTAACTCTCTCAAGATTCCTTTCTTATGTATGTTGTATAGTAACTTCAGGAGGTTCAGTTTAAATCTCAGTTTAGCATCTAGGAAATTATAGTCCTGTATTTCCTACAAAAGAAAGGATTAGATGAGTCTCTTGCAGAAGGAAGTGGCAACCCACTCCAGTAATCTCGCCTGGAGAATCCCATGGACTGAGGAGCCTGGCAGGCTACAGTCCATGGGGGTGCAAGAGTCGGACATGACTAGACTAAACTACCACCAGGTGAGTCTCTAGTGTTCTTCCTGATGCTGACTTTATTATTTCCATATCACAGCACACTTTGCTCTCATGTCCATTTCAATCTCTGTTCCTTATATGATAACTGTTTTTCAACTGGTGCTCACTAAAGGAAATTGACAGTCTATTGACATTGACAGCCTATCATGGACAGTAAGACTTCTGGAATTCCCAGAAGAATAGATGGCCTCTTGAGAATGATCTCTCTCCCTGTGAGTCTTAGGGTCCTCTGTTATATGCTACAGTTTGCTTATGTAATTATTTTTTTGATTTTTAACTAATTATCTTCTTGAAGTGAGGGTCTTACATTGAATCCCCAGCTCTGAGCACAATGACTGACACATGGTGGGTGCTTAATGCTTAGTAGTTGATTAATGGATGAATGAAAATGTCAGCTGCAGAATTGGAAACAGCTTCCCACAGTTCCCTCCACACCTAACACATTCCTATTCCCCTGATTTATTGCATGTCCTCAAGTGTCTGAAACACGTGACACCATGGTCTGCAAGAGGCTGATTGTGGGACAAAAACACAACATTATTGGGTTGGCCAAAAAGTTCATTCTAGTTTTTCCATAAGATGTTACAAAACTTTTTGCCAATCCAATAAATAACACAGAATCATAAAGCAAGAAAATTCCTTCCATTCAGGTTTTCTTTCTATCCTTCTCATTATTTCCAGGAGTAAAATTAGTTTGGAAATAATAGGTCTTTAACACCTGCCCAGCAGTTGCTGATTTTCCTTTACAACAAAGAGCAGATCAAACTTCAGGCTTAGAGCCTCCCATTGTAATACGATCTAGATGAAATCTATTCTCTTTATTTCACTGTATTCATTTTCATCATTACATTCTGTGTGTGGATTATCTATCAGTTCTTCCTTTAAAGTGGCAATGTAAAATTTTCTTTAAAATATTTTAAATAGAAGAAATTTAAAGAAAATATTAGCTGGTACACAGATACAGGCAGGAATCTTGGGAGTGGTATGCAAATGATTGGAATTTGGTAAACTAGATCACTTCATCCTTCTTTTGTTTATTTTAAAGACTATAATTCAAACTGTTTTCTCTCTGTGTCTCTAGAAGGCATTGCAGTGAAGGATTATCTACTGAAGGCTTAAATCGAGTGGAAACTATTTCTAATTTAATGAGCTGAATTATTCTTATCCTGTCTGAACCAAATGGGTTTATATTATATTGTTTTTTCCATATTGTTTAAATGGAACTGATTCCAATATTGTTTAAGGCTGTAAACTGAAGAATCAGCATCCCAGAGGAATGAGAGCAGCCCTAGGGAAGTGACTGACTGAGCCAGCTTTCTGTCCACCATCCTTAGTGCTGCATCTTGCCCACGTTATATGCATTCACACATTTGTTAAGTGAATGAATGGGCAGATGGTTATAATAAATGGAGCTGCAGGGATGTCTCTGGTAGATATCTCTTATAGGCAAGCAACACATGGTCCTCAAGAAAGGGCTTCAAAGATTTTATATTAATAGTAACATGATCGGAGAGCAAAGACATAAATCTTTACAAATCCAAATTTGAATTTCAGTTCTGCAATTAATTATTTATACAGCCAAGAATAAATGACTTTAACATCTGAAAATCACTTCTCAGCCCGCCTGTAGAGTTGTTGTACATCTTAAACATGATAGAAATATATGTAAATATGTCATGTAGGGGGTTTTGGTTGCAAACCACAGACACTGACTATAGCTAAATTAAGCAAAAAGGGAATTCATTGGAACGATATGGGGAAGGCCACAGACTGAAGGGAAAGCTGAGGATCCAGGTTTGGGCACACCCGACCCAAGGTGGCTTGAGGGATCAAGGTAGCCTGAGCTAAGGGATAACATCCCTTGAACGCCATATTCTCATTTTCATAAGAACTTCATTTTTTATTTCAAATTTTTGAAAAGTAAATCTCACCTCTCTAAGGCTGAAAATTCCAAGGCAATTATCAGTACTGATAAATAAAACGATTATTCTAGTCTCTTGAGAATAGGATAAACAGGAAAGACCTGAGTTCTTGTTTTATTTCAGCCATTTCCCTCAGGGCTTAGTAAAATTGTTGAACATTTCTTTTTCTATATCCTGATCTCTCACTGATCCATTGTAGTGTTTACAGAATTCCAGTAGCTCCGAAAACTTGAAGAAAATATTAAAAAGGAATAGGATCTCATCTGTCACTAGAAATGATACTGTTATCCTGGAACTTAAGGATCTCATCACTTTTATTAAATTTCCCACCTTTACTTTAGGGGTCTCTCCCCATATTTGAGAGCTATACAGACAAAGACTACCATGCCAATGCAAAGGAAAGTCACAAGTCTTTTATTTCTTAACAATGCAGTACAGAAGTGGAGCAAGTTAGAGGAGAGAGGTGAAAGGAGGTGAACAACTCCTTCAGGGAGGAGTTGTTTTATCACTGACATTGTTTAGAATCACCAGCATAAGGTGGTGATAAAAAGCAGAACAGCTTTGACTTATTATTATTGCCTAAAAGTCTATACAGAAACTGTTACCTGTGCCCAGGACAGACAGTCCCACCACCCCACTTCACTGGCAGGCTGTTCATGCAGTGCACTTTATTTGAACCTGAAACTGTTTCTCTTCAGAAAAAGAAAGGAGAAAGGGACAGATTTTATCTGGCTCAGTAGGGATCATAAGGAAACACAGAGCTGAAGTAGACAAAAATGAGAAGGTTCATTTATGAAAAGGAGTTTCCTTCAGTAACCATAGATTTGTTTGACTTAGGACATTAATGATATAGGACAGATCTAAAAGAACCTCTCACAGAATACTTGCTAAGCTAGGTTTGCTGGTTGGTTGGTTTTAAGAAACCTAGAAAGGCAATATCTCTAGGCTCAGGAAAGCCAAGTATATTTTCAAGAGGAAAAATGAGGAACTATTTTAAATGAAAGGGAATGGAGAGAGATTAAGAAACTTAATGCCAGAAGAACATTTTCCTATTTCCTACAGTATGGTTTCTGAAAACAAATTGCCTTTTCCTTCTTCTAAGGCTAGTCAAGAAAAAATAAAACTTTTTTTTGTTTGTAGTATATTTAAAACGAACATTTAAGCAAGCTGCAAGAAAACCTTCTTCTGGCTCTGACATGGAGATTTTCATTTCATGTATTATTCAGGACTACCCATTCTGGATCAGTGCAATTCACAGCAGTTTTCTCTACTATGCTCATTAGCACCAAATGTTTACCCTTTGTGGGAAAGGATAGATAGATAAGATAGATAGATAGATAGATAGCGACTTTTGTTTCCTATTAAACATTTTTACTGAAGTGTAGTTGATTTAGAGTGTTGTTTTCATTTCTGCTGTACAGGAAAGTGATTCAGTTATACATCTATGCATTCTTTTTTATATTCTTTTTCCATTATGGTTTATCACAGGATGTTGAATATAGTTCTCTGTGTTATACAATAAGACTTTGTTGTTTTATCCATTCCATATCTATAGCTTATATCTGCAAACCCCAACCTCCCATTCCATCCCTTCCCCTAGTAAATTTTGAAAAGTGGCTGGAAGATATTTATATTTATTTATTTTAGGTATTCTTACAGGGAAACTTTAAATTTTTTAAAGCACAAAAGGAAGAAAATTTTTTATACATTTCCTAGGTGACTGATGATGTTGAGTTTATTTTTAGGTGTTTATTGGTCATTTATTTATCTCTTTAGAAATATGTCCATTTTTTAATTGGGCTTTTGCGTTTTGATGTTGTATGAGTTTTTATAAATTCTAGATCTGAGGCCCTTATCAGATAAATTATTTGAAAATATTTTCTCCATATCTGTGGGTTTTCTTTTTTTACTTTCTTGATAGTGTGCTTTGGTGCACAGATTTTTTTTTTTAATTTCTATGAAGCTCAGTTTATCTGTTTTTTCTTTTGTACATATTGGTATGATATTTAAGAAACCATTGCCTAACCTCAGATCAGAAGGATCTATACCTCTGGTTCCTTCTAAACATTTTATAGTTTTAGTTCTTACATTTGAGTCTTTGATTCATTTGGAATTAATTTTTGTATATTGTGTGAGATAGAGGTCTAAATTAATTCTTTTGCACTTGGATATATACTTGTCCTTAGGACCATTTGTTAAAAAGATTTCTTTTTTTTTTTTTTTTGGTGGCAGTGAGAAGCTTGTGGGATCTAGTTCAATCCAGAGATTGAACCCAGGATCATGGCAGTAAAAACACCAAGTCCTAACCTCTGGACAGCCAGGGAGCTCCCTTTTTTATATTTTTGTTTTTAAAGATTATTTTTTTCTTTATTGAATAATATTGGCACTGTGTAAAAAAACCAGTTCACTGAAGATGTAGAGATTTATTTCTGGATGATCAGCTTTATTCTGTTGTTCTATATGTCTGTCATAATGCTTGTATCACACTGTTTTGTTAAATTGACTTAAACCTGTAGATCAATTTAGGGAATATTGCCATCTTAGCAGTATTAGATCTTCCAGCCCATGAACACACTTTCCATCTCTTTAGATCTTTTAAAATTTTTCAATGATGTTGTATAGATTACATATTTTACCTTCTTGGTTAAATTTACTCTTAGGTGTTTTTTGATGCTATAGTAAATGAAACTCTTTAGTCAGTTTCATTTTCAAGTTGCTCATTGCTTATATATAAAAATAAAACTTATTTTTAAATGTTGAATTTACATCTTACAACTTTGCTGAATTTGGTGTTTAGTTCAGATTATCTGTGTGTGTGTTTTCAGAGTTTTCTATATATGAGATTGTGTCATCTACTAATAGATACAGAGTAGATAGAGAGTTCCAGAAAAACATCTATTTCTGCTTTCTTGACTATGACAAAGCCTTTGACTGTGTGCATCACAATAAACTGTGGAAAATTCTGAAAGAGAAGGCAATACCAGACCACTTGACCTGCCTCTTGAGAAACCTATATGCAGGTCAGGAAGCAACAGTTAGAACTGGACATGAAACAACAGACTGCTTCCAAAAGGACAAGGAGTACGTCAAGGCTGTATATTGTCACCCTGCTTATTTAACTTCTATGCAGAGTACATCATGAGAAACGCGGGGCTGGAAGAAACACAAGCTGGAATCAAGATTGCCGGGAGAAATACCAATAACCTCAGATATGCAGATGACACCACCCTTATGGCAGAAAGTGGAGAGGAACTACAGAGCCTCTTGATAAAAGTGAAAGAGGAGAGTGAAAAAGTTGGCTTAAAGCTCAACATTCAGAAAATGAAGATCATGGCATCTGTTCCCATCACTTCATGGGAAATAGATGGGGAAACAGTGTCAGACTTTATTTTTTTGGGCTCCAAAATCACTGCAGATGGTGATTGTAGCCATGAAATTAAAAGACTCTTACTCCTTGGAAGGAAAGTTATGACCAACCTAGATAGCATATTCAAAAGCAGAGACATTACTTTGCCAACAAAGGTCCGTCTAGTTAGTCAAGGCTGTGGTTTTTCCAGTGGTCATGTATGGATGTGAGAGTTGGACTGGGAAGAAAGCTTAGCACCGAAGAATTGATGCATTTGAACTGTGGTGTTGGAGAAGACTCTTGAGAGTCTCTTGGACTGCAAGGAGATCCAACCAGTCCATTCTGAAGGAGATCAACCCTGGGACTTCTTTGGAGGGAATAACTCCAATACTTTGGCCATCTCATGTGAAGAGTTGACTCATTGGAAAAGACCCTGATGCTGGGAGGGATTGGGGGCAGGAGGAGAAGGGGACGACAGAGGATGAGATGGCTGGATGGCATCACTGACTCGATGGACGTGAGTCTGAGTGAAGTCTGGGAGTTGGTGATGGACAGGGAGGCCTGGCGTGCTGCGATTCATGGGGTTGCAAAGAGTTGGATACGACTGAGCGACTGAACTGAACTGAACTGAATAGTTACAGCTTTACTTCTCCCATCCCAATATGGATTCATTTTATTTTATTTTATTTTATTTTTACAAATTACTCATACTAGAACTTCTGGTACAGTGATGAATAGAAGTGGTAAAAACAGACATTCTTGCCTTTTTCCTGAGAACAGAAGAAATAATCTGCAGATTCCTTCTAGCTCTATCAAATATTTGACTTGTAACAGTCTTATAACTTTCTTCCCCCTTATCTACTTACAATCAGGTCAAAAGAAAGGAAGGTTACTATGAGATACGAGAGCTAAAGCAGGTAATTGGAATTGATAAAATTACCCATATTGGGGAAGCTGAGTTGTGGGTTTCCTTCTTATAATAGCAGTCACTTAAAATAGTCACCACAGTCTTCCTGAACTTCATGTCTCATAAATGTTAAAATCTGTTTTTGCCTAGGTGATACTGATCCTTTTAAATATATCTAGTGATTAAAAAGTAGCGTTATGTTACTTCTGAAAATGAAATTTTGAAAAATTGATGAAAAGTTTGATAAACATGAGAGCTTATAACCACTTAAGGCAGACTGAGTAGTAGTGACTTCAGCCTTTTTTGTGTTGTTTACTATCAAGGCTCTTTTGCCAAGAATTGAGTGGCTTTATATTTATAAAAGCAAATAATCACCTTCTATCTTTCATCAGAAGCATTTATTTTCTGGAATTTCTAAGAAAGCAGTAAAATTAATAGAAATTCAAATCTAATGGAGAACTTTAAGACTTCAGGATTATTCCAGTTAAATTAGTAGAAGCCTGTATGGCTTGATTATGTACATACTCATTTTCTTGTAGTAAACAAAAAAGATGTGGTTGAATCACAAAGGCAAATATTCTGAAAATGGAAAACTTTCTGATACTAGAGGTTTTAAATTTTGTTGTCAGTGTAACAAAAACTCAAAATTGTATCTGACAGGTTAGAGCAGTCAGCCCGTTGGAAAGACAGGTGCACCAGTCTTAAGCCTTTGGAGAAAAATTATTTAGAGCAGCAGCTCTCTAACTATAGCCTTCATCAGAATTTATTTAAAGGGCTTGTTAAAATACAGGTTTCTGGGCCATAACCCCCAGTGTTTCTGACATAGTAGATCTGGAGGGGACCCCAGAATTTGCACTTTTAACAAGTTTTAGGATGGTGTTAATGCTACTGGTTTGGGAACCACTGGCCTAGAGCAGGTGGCATCTCAATTGAACCTTGAAGAAATATGTATGAATTGGCTAAATTAGGTGTTTATATTGATGAGGGGAGAGGAAGGGGCAGTACAGGAAAAGGAGGGTAAAGGTTCAGATAGAGGACACCCCATGTTGTTCAGAGACCTGTAGGAAGGCAAGAATGGTGAGCGATGAGCCTGCTGAAGCAAGGAGGACCAATTTTTAAAGGCCTTTTACCATCCTAAGGCAGCTGGATTTGGGTGGAGAAGCACAGGACTGTAAACAGGAGAGAAACAGGATCAGAAGTGCAGTTAGGAACATCGCTGTGGCTTTAACGTACAGTGTGGCCTGATGGTGGGAGAGAACAGTAAGGTTACTGATTAGGAAGCTACTAGAGGAAATAGGTTGATGACCAGGAGCTGTACAGTGGCAGTGAAAATGGAGAAAAATAGAAAGATTTGAAAGATATTCTAAGTGTTTAAGAGGTAAAAATTAAATTATTTTTAAAAATATTTTTTTATGGCTGTGGCAGTTCTTAGTTGTGGCACATGGACTCTTCATTGCTGTGCACTCAGTTCAGTTTAGTCGCTCAGTCGTGTCCAACTCTTTGCAACCCCATGAATCGCAGCACGCCAGGACTCCCTGTCCATCACCAACACCCAGAGTTTACTCAAACTCATGTCCATCGAGTCGGTGATGCCATCCAGCCATCTCATCCTCTGTCGTCCCCTTCTCCTCCTGCCCCCAATCCCTCCCAGCATCAGACTCTTTTCCAGTGAGTCAGCTCTTCGCATGAGGTGGCCAAAGTACTGGAGTTTCAGCTTTAGCATCATTCCTTCCAAAGAAATCCCAGGGTTGATCTCCTTCAGAATGAACTGGTTGGATCTCCTTGCAGGCCAAGGGACTCTCAAGAGTCTTGTCCAACACCACAGTTCAAACGCATCAGTTCTTCAGTGCTCAGCTTTCTTCACAGTCCAACTCTCACATCCATACATGACCACTGGAAAAACCACAGCCTTGACTAGACGGACCTTGGTTGGCAAAGTAATATCTCTTTCAATATGCTGTCTAGGTTGGTCATAACTTTCTTTTCAAGGAGTAAGTGTCTTTTAATTTCATGGCTGCAATCACCAACTGCAGTGATTTTGGAGCCCAAAAAAAGAAAGTCTAACATTGTTTCCATTGCTTCCCCATCTATTTGCCATGAAGTGATGGGACCAGATGCCATGATCTTCGTTTTCTGAATGTTGAGCTTTAAGCCAACTTTTTCACTCTCCTCTTTCACTTTCATCAAGAGGCTTTTTAGTTCTTCTTCACTTTCTGCCATGGACTCTGATGCTGGGAGGGATTGAGGGCAGGAGGAGAAGGGGACGACAGAGGATGAGATGGTTGGATGGCATCACCGACTCGATGGATACTAATTGTGCACAACTAGGCTTCTTTCTAGTTGTGGCACCCTGGTTCAGTATTTGAGGCATGCGGGTTTAGTTGCCTGGCCAGAGATTGAACCCAAGTCTCCTGCATTGCCTGGCGGATTCTTAATCATTGGACCTCTAGGGAAGTATCCAGATAGTCTTAATTATGCATTTGGTATTTGGAACATAGATGAGGGAAAAGTATCAAAGTTCCTTCCTAGGTTTCTGCTTTGAATAATTAACTGGTACTGGTCATTCAGACAGGTAACACATGAGCAGTGGGTTAGAGGAGACAGGAATTGAGAAAGTGATTTTATTTTGGGACCTCTGGATGTCCAGTGGGTCACTGAGTCTATAGATCTTGAGCTCAGGAGAGTGATCTCAACAAGCCAAAGTTACAGATTTGGGACTCACCAACAGGTACATAACTGAAGCAGAGTCGTGGTTGGAATTTCCCAGGTATAACAGGTAGAGCAAAAACAGACAGTGACAACATTTAGGAGATCCTTGAGGAGCAGTCTTATTTAAAAGGAAGACTGAAGCAGAGGACTCTGTGCTGGAAAGTAAAAACTTGCTGACAGAGGAATATAATGAAAACCAGAGAATATTACATAATGGAAGCAATCAATTAGAGGGTCTTCCTTCATGGTCCAATGGTTAAGACTCCACCTTCCAGTGCAGGGAGTGAAGGGTTGAATCCCTGATGGGGGAGCTAAGATTCCACATACCTTGCTTGCTAAAAAACAAAAAACCATAGAAGCAATATTGTAACAAATTTTATAAAGACTTCAAAAATTGTCCACATCCAAAAAAAAAAAAAAAAAACCTAAAAAAAATCCCAAACTAGCAATTAGATATTTGAAGAAGATAATCATATAACCTAAATATAAGCCCTTATAGTAATTTTATGAGCTCAGACAAGAAGTGTGTGGAAAGTGAAAAAGTAGGAGTAGACATATAGTGACAGCCAATTCCTGGATTGCCATAGTTTTTTATTGTTTCAACATGATTTCTTTCTTTATTATCTACATAAATTCTTATTTATGAATTTATCTACTATTAATGAGAACTGAATATATACTTTATGCCATTTTGTATTAAATTCTGGAGATTTTTTTTGTAGTCCTCATATATATTACTGTGTTCATTGAGAATAGTGAAACCTTCTCAACAGATGATAGCTTAAAGATTTATCTATGAAAAAATTGTAGGAAAAGTAATCTGTATTAGTTTAATGGTTACACTTTTTCTTTAGCTGTATTTCATATAAGTGCATGTCTAAGGATTTCACTTTCAGAGCTTGGTTTCTAGGCAGTGAACCCATATAGACTAACAAGAGCTCATTTTTTTAAAAAGATGTAGCAGAATTTTCTCATTTCATTTTAAGGCAATCCTAGAAAAATGCATCTTATTCCATTTTACAAAAACCAATATCCTGAAATGCTTAGACTGCCGTACAGAGTTGTGTTACTGTATTTCCTAGTGTTTGAAAGTCAGTAAAATTGATAACAGGAGGCTCATGAGGGCTTGGCTTTGGTTTTTCCCTCTCTGGAAATGAGATTTGGGGACCTGACAGTCTTAAATTCTCAAACTTGATGATAAATACCCATGGAAAATATGAAAATGTCTGATAATTTGTAAGCTGGTTTCTTGACGAAAAGATTACTCTACTGGGATCATATAGATTTCCTCTGTAAATAACAAGCTCATCTGGTTAAGAAGTAGTATATTTTAAAGATAGTTGTTTTAAAAATTCACTATTTGCCCTCTTTGAGCAAATATGTGAAAATCTTCAAGTAACAGAAAAGTTAATGACTTTCCACATCGTGGCCATAGAAAGAAGATATAAATCATAACTATTTTTCTCTGAAGCAGTGGTTCTCAACCCAGTGAAAACCCCTCGAAATAACTTGAAAAATCCCTAAGAGTTCTTCTGGGTTAAAGAAAACTTCCCCTCTTGCGAAACATTTCCACCCACTGTCCCTCAAAACATTTCTCTGGTTTGGACTTTGTTATGTTTTTCCCTTCAGTTAGAATATCCTCTTGTATCTTTTCTACGTTCTTCCATTTCTGTCAATTGATATTCATCAAGGCCCAGACCAGCTACCACCTCCCCTCTTTATCTAACTTTAAATGGAGTAAAATCTATAAAATACTGACTCACTGTGAAACGGTTAGTTTCACACCTGAGACTAGTATCGCAAATCAACTATACTTCAAAAAAGGATGATAACAGTGGGTTTAATTTGGGAACAAGTACAAGTGATTCCTAATAGGCAGCAATTCAACTACCTGGAGCAGAAGTGTTTGAGGCGTGCTAGAGGGAGGCAGGGAGAAGGTAATGGCACCCCACTCCAGTACTCTTGCCTGGAAAATCCCCTGGACGGAGGAGCCTGGTGGGCTATAGTCCATGGGGTCACTAAGAGTCGCACATGACTGAGCAACTTCACATTCACTTTTCACTTTCATGCACTGGTGAAGGCAATGGCAATCCACTCCAGTGTTCTTGCCTGGAGAATCCCAGGGACGGGGAAGCCTGGTGGGCTGCTGTCTATGGGGTTGCACAGAGTCAGACACAACTGAAGTGACTTAGCAGCAGCAGCAGCAGAGAGAGGCAGGAGAAGGCAATGGCAACCCACTCCAGTACTCTTGCCTGGAAAATCCCATGGACAGAGGAGCCTGGTAGGCTGCAGTCCATGCGGTCGCTTAGAGTCGGACACAACTGAGCGACTTCTCTTTCACGCATTGGAGAAGGAAATGGCAACCCACTCCAGTGTTCTTACCTGGAGAATCCCAGGGACGGGGGAGTCTGGTGGGCTGCCGTCTCTGGGGTCACACAGAGTCAGACACGACTGAAGCGACTTAGCAGCAGCAGCAGCAGCAGCAGAGGGAGGCAATGTGTTCGCTACCAGTGCTAGTGTGTTTCACCCAGGGAATGGAGAATAACTAATCTGGTAACTACAGCTCTTCCTTGACTTACAATAGAATTATATCCAGATAAATCCATTGTAGATTGAGATTATTGTCAAGTTGTGAGCGCATCTTACATACCTAACATCATAGTTTAGCCCAGTATATTCAAAAGCAGAGACATTACTTTGCCAACTAAGGTCCGTCTAGTCAAGGCTGTGGTTTTTCCTGTGGTCATGTATGGATGTGAGAGTTGGACTGTGAAGAAGGCTGAGTGCCGACGAATTGATGCTTTTAAACTGTGGTGTTGGAGAAGACTCTTGAGAGTCCCTTGGACTGCAAGGAGATCCAACCAGTCCATTCTGAAGGAGATCAGCCCTGGGATTTCTTTGGATGGAGTGATGCTAAAGCTGAAACTCCAGTACTTTGGCCACCTCATGAGAAGAGTTGACTCCTTGGAAAAGAGTCTGATGATGGGAGGGATTGGGGGCAGGAGGAGAAGGGGACGACAGAGGATGAGATGGCTGGATGGCATCACTGACTCGATGGATGTGAGTTTGAGTGAACTCCGGGAGTTGGTGATGGACAGGGAGTCCTGGCATGCTGCGATTCATGGGGTTGCAAAGAGTCAGACATGACTGAGCGACTGAACTGAACTGAACTGAACCTTAACTATGCTCAGAACACTTAACAGTAGCCTCCACTTCGGCCACATCATCTAACACAAGGTCTGTTTCATAATAAAATGTTGAATATCTCATATCATTTATTGAATACTGTACTGAAAGTAAAAAACAAAATGATTGAATGAGTACAGAATGGTTGTAAGTGGTTCAGTTGTTTAACCTTGTGATCCCGTGGCTGTCTTGAGAGCTGAGGCATCAGGAGAAAGTATTGTACCACATACCATTAGCCCAGTAAAAGATCGAAATTCAGGTTCGAAGCACAGTTTCTCCTGAATGCTTATCACTTTGTGCCATCGTAAAATCAAAATATCACTAAGTCGAACTGTTTTAAATTGGGGACTGTCTGCAGTTAAATGATGAGTAATTAAAGTAATCTTTTGTATTCTTATTTTATACTAAAACCTTTCTGATGTTCCACATTAAAATTGAGGATAAGTATTTTATTCAGAATTAAATAAATTCACACTGTGTGTTAGCTGAAGGACAATGGAGTTAAAGATATGGGTTAAAGTGAAAGTTGCTCAGTCATGTCCGATTCTTTGTGACCCACTGTGCTATAGCCCACCAGGCTCCTCTGTCCATGAATTCCCCAGGCAAGAATACTGGAGTGGGTTGCCATTTCCTTCTCCAAGGGATCTTCCCGAAGACCCAGGGATCAAACCCAGGTCTTCTGCACTGCAGACAGACTCTTTACTGTCTGAGCCACCAGGGAAGCCAAGAAATATGGGTGGGGGAGGATAAATATGAACATGCTAGAAAATAACTTTCTTTACTGGATATTAGGGGGAAGAGCTATCAAAGCCCTGCATTGAGAGAAAAGATAGTAAAAAATGTCTAGATTATTTCAGGTTTGTAAGTTTCATTTCTGGATTTATAATGATTTTTATGAATAATTCATAGGAACATTTCATTTAATATGTTGAAAGAATGAGATGGGAGAGGAAACAGAAAAGTTGAAAAGATGAATTCATTTAGAAATTGATTATGGATACCCTTATAGTACCATAAACCATTATGGTAGTTTATGTCAAGTCAGAACTTTGTGACCTAAAATATCAGAATGAGAGTGGGGAGTTAAAATCAGCTAAGAATATTCTGGAGATGATATTAAAGAAAGGATAGCTGGAAAGATCCCTGTAGTAAGGTTGAATTTTGTTTTCACATAATTTTCAGAGATGAAACGGTTCTTAGATACCATGTAATCCAGTAGTTCTCAACCCTGGCTATGCATTTGAGTCATGTTTACACCAAAAAAATGAATGTAGTTCTTGTAGGTCATATCCCTGTCTTCTTCTTTAATGCAGTAGTCTTATTGAGGGGTATTTAAATAGTCCTTGTATTGTTTTTGTGTTTGTACTCATAATTATTTTTCATTATGTGAGACAATGATGACAAAGGGAGGCTACAAAAAATTATTTTCAAAAAATACCTTTTATAACATTATACTATAAAGAATAACTCATTTAAGGAAGTTTTTGACTTAGTATAATTTAAAACCCAACTACCAACTTTCAGGACTATCTTTTGATCCCTTAGAAACCTAGTTTGAGCAGTGTTTGCCTATGGATCTTTCTAAGGTCCTGAGAATTTTCCTTGAAATATTAAGACATCCTCAAAAGAATTCCATCCTACACAAATCTATTGATTCACTGACCTCTAACACAGGATATTTGTTCTGCTATTGGAAGATAAAATAGAAAGAAATTCAGTAAAAATAACAAGTGACACGTTTTTTTTAGTGTTAAAATTCTGCCTAAGTAAGTTTGGGTAGATTTAGATTTCACCAAGAAAGGTCAGATATTTTAGAGTTTTACTTCCTGGGTGTTAGGTTTGCCTTTACATTTTGATGTCTTGCTCTCCCAGGGTTTTGAAGGTGTTTCTTTCACGAACAGCCCAGCGGATTCCATACATGACTGGTGGACGTGTCATGAGGATGCTGGCGGTGATTCTCCTGGTAGTGTTCTGGTTTCTCGTTGGCTGGACAGCATCTGTTTGCCAGAATTTGGAGAGGCAGATTTCACTCATTGGCCAAGGGCGAACATCAGATCACCTCATCTTCAGTATGTGCCTCGTCGAGCGCTGGGATTACATGACAGCAGCCGGTACGTGGTCACTCAGCTTGTGCAGTTGTCTTGTGTTTGCCCACTAGCATGACAACGGACTTCCTTAGAAGCCTTGCCAAACCCTTCCACAAACTCTAGAGGAATTTTACCCATTTGGTTTTGGTGAAACAATATTACAAAATGGACAATAATGATATGTGGAATGCAAACTTTTTCTGGGAGTTCCCATTATTTTTCAGAGGTGTGCAGCTTTGTTTAGAAAATGTCCTTCTTTGTGCAAGAAGGAGAAACACAGTAAGTAAAGCCAGCTTCTTTATACAGACTTTTTGCTTTCCATACTATCAATGTGTCCCTATTTGGCTAACAGTATCGATTCTTTTGACTTATTTCTTTATTTTGGAAGAAAAAAGGAAATGTGCTGGTATTTTTAATATCCTTTGGGTCCTATGATATATCAGACTTCCTCTCTATAGAGTGCTTTGGGCAAAATTTCTAATTTGTCTTTCCTCTAAAGATAATTTATTGGGAACTCTCTGCAGTTCTGGTATTACACAAACACAGAACCTTGCTACTTGTGGGGAGTAAGTTATGTGACTGAGAAACTGGAGAACTTAGAAGAAGCCCATGATGAGTTGGGCCAAAAACACAGATTATTTTTCTGGTACCTCAGTTTTTTGAAAAATGAGAAAGAGAAAATTCCATAGGAATTTTTCTGTTGTTAATATTGCACTAGTTTTAAACTAAGCCTGCAAAGATACAAAAACATTCTATTATTTTGTTGTCATTCCCCTCAGTCAACCAGGGACAAATCTTAACTTTCTTTGGCAGATGTCAGAAATAAAAACATGAATTTAATTCCCATTATCTATCTCCCCCATATTGGCAGTTGTTTGTGGAATGTTCACATTTAGTATTTTGCTAGAAGCTCATAAAATGTGTACATTGTTTACAATTTGAATGGAATAATATTTTTCTGGAGGGGGTATTTTAGGACTCATATAAGCCTGATATCTGTAGTAGTAAAGCTATATGGGTACATAAAGGGAGTGGTTATAGCACTATAATAATATATAAAGTCAGTCATTATTTTGATCAATAGCAATGAAAATATCTGTAGTTCCATATCAGTAGATATCAATATCAGTATTAGAAGATAAAGCATGGAACCAAGGTAGGAAGCAGTTCTGATTCTGACTTTCATCTGAATGTGGAAATTAAACAAATTGTGTAGATATAAAATTTCTACTTAATTAGAAACCTGTAACATTAGTTTACATTCTTCAATCCAAGTTGACCAAACTAGGAAAAATCATTTCCCAATATTACTATGAAGAAAAGCACATTACATTTCTTTTATGTTTTACAAAGAATACAATATTCAAAATACATAATGAGGCGTCATTAGGTTGGCAATGAGGAAGCAGAATGAAGCCCAGGAATTTGCTCTGTAACAGGTTGCCAGGTGATGCTTCTGCTTTTGGGTGTGAGACCACACTTTGAGAAGTACTGCTGTATGTCTTTCTCCATTCTAATGATGCCAACTCCAAAATCCCTGAATTTGGGTTGTGTGTGTGGGGCGGGTGTGGGTGTGTGTGTCTTCTGAAAGCAACCTAGATGAACTTACTGATTCATCACATCATTTTCTGATTCTCCAAATTCCTTTAACAGATTTTCAAGACTCACAGTAAACTTAAGCAGCATTGTTAATCCAGCATTATTTACAATGTATTTTAACATTACCCTCTTTTCCAGTTAGGCATTTCCTTCATGTTTCACACAGTTCCTACCCACCTCCACCACTCTTCCTAATAAAGGAAATATTCTTTATATCCCTTTATAACATTCTAAATATTACTCATACCTCAAAGAACTTCTCTTTTATTAAATTCCTAGGTTCTAGTCCAAATGGTTGTCTTCCTTCATTGAACTACCACTGTACCAAGAGACTTTACCACCTAATTTTGCTTTTGATTCTCACTTATCTTTATAACCCAATAGTAAACTACCTGATGAGAGGAATAAGTCTCTTATATATTTTATATGTACCATAAAGTCTTCAGTACTAGAGACATTATAGGTACTTAGTGGATCTTGTTTACTATAGAAAATTCTTATATATGAAGAAAGTTTATATAAAATGAACTACAGGTTACTGTCAGTCCTGTATTCATATTTATTTCCACATAGAGATCACAAACGTGACCTTCTTTAGGGTGCAAAATACTTTAAAGTAAAAGACTAATGATAAGGTATAGAGATCAGTAGGTAAGAGGAAGTTAAATGTTTGGTGATAATATTTTTATCTTTTAGTGATTATTTTTGTCCTACTGAATAATTTACTGAACTACTAATAAACTACTGAAACATCTTAATTTCAAAATTACACTTTTCTTGCAGTGACACAATTCTCTGAAGAAAACTCAAGACACGTGATTTAACAACAGGAACAAATATTTTAAATTAAGACTATCTTGAAAACTCAAGAGACATGTGGTTGCTGTAAAATTTTTTTTCCACACTACCCTACAATGGTTGCATTTATTTCTCTTTTGGCATGTAGCATTAGATAGATATTCTATATTTAACCCCTCTTAATGTTTGCTAATGTGTACCTCTTTGCAGTTCTCTTTATATATTTCTATAAGTAGCATGTTTGCCATTAGATTTTTTATATCCAAGCTGTTATTCAAGAATAAATTAATGTATCTTCAGTCTGCCAGAAAGAAGCATGTACTGAAAGCTAACTTATTCCCCATTTCCTAAACAGAAATAATTGTGTACAGGGAAAGGATAGAGATAGGCTTTACCTTGAAGCTGTTGTGAGAAATCTGTGTCAAGAAGTTGTGTATACTTATATTAACGTCAATAGTCAATTTCAAAAAAAAAAACAAAACAAAAAAGTGATGTTAATATATTGATAAACATAGATCAGTTTTACCTGTCTGAAACTGTTTTTTTTTAATACAAATTAAAGAATCATTTGAGTGTGATACTAGTTTTTCCACTGAAGTAGAACTCTAGTTAGAAATATGAGTCATAAATTTAAGGAATGGGTCCTTCCTACTTTTGCTCACTCCAGAACTGCCCATGTAGGTTTTTCCTACCACAAGTGTTTCAGAGGAGGAATCAGGTATAGAAAACTCCTGGGAAGAAACCTGATTCTCCTCTTGCCTCGTATATTTTAAACACAAAGGCAGACAATGTGTTCAGTAATTCAATTTGTTGTACGCCAGTGTTTAGAAGGGACTGAGAAGAATACAGTAACACTTGCTGAGTTACATAGGGAAATTCTAGAATAGCAATTGTTTCTCAGGATTTAAATACTTAATTCTCCTAGAAGATTAGGCTACATTGTGACAGGTGAAATGTGGTACAAGCACCCTTTAATGAGTACCAGGGAAAATAGATTAGACTTCCTTTCCATCTGACTTAGATTAATGTTCATGATTTAGGTTCATTTACATGCATCTTATTTTGTTCTAATGTGCCATATGCCTTAATCCTGCTGCATCATTTGTTACCATTTTTTAAATGTATTTTTAATTGTCAGTCAAAGAAATGAAAGCTTGACTGCATTGACAGGCTTGAGCTATGTCATGGGAAACTTCACACATACTTTTTTTTGGCGGGGGGGAGGGTTGTTTTTTTATGTTGTTTTATTTATTAATTTTAAGTTTTTAAATTTTATACTGTACTTTATTGAATCATAATCTGTGAACTTGTAATATATTTAAACATAATGACTTGATATATGATACATTGTGAAATGATTCCCCCAGTCAAGTTAATTAACATATTCATCAACTCACATAGTTTCCTGGGAGAGGTTTGTGTATATGTGTAAGAATGCTTAAAATCCATTCTCTTAGCAAATTTCAAGTGTAGTTACTGTGCTGTACATTAGATCCTCAAAATGTATCCATCTTTTAACAACATCTGTAGCCTTTGACCAATCTCTCCTTATCCCCACAACTTCAGCCCCTGTCAGTCACCTTTGTACTGTTTCTATGTGTTCAGTGTGGTTTTGTTTTGTTTTGTTGTGTTTAGATTCTATATATGATACAGACATACTTTTTGAAGGTCTTTTGCATAGCTTCTTGAATGAGTAAAGTAGAGATTATTTTCCTTGTTTATCTACATACTACCTCTTCTGAACAATGTTTTATTTCTTTGAGGAGTAGTTATGATGCTGAAGGGCTGAGAGAAAGGATAAATTAATTTTGTTCCTTCATTTTATCCTTACAATTCCATTTTTCTTTTTAGAAGTGAAGAAATTTTGGGATGGGGTCTTGGGGCAGTACCTAAAAGACAAGGAGCATTAGTGATCATAGCTTCTAAGGAGTTTCAGCTCCTTCGTGGAACCATTGGATTTTAAAGGGTGAAAAATTAAGATGGGGAAAAAAGGTTTTGTTGCTTCAGTAGATAGCCTATAGATTAACTCTGTTGTCAAAAGATTTCGGCAGCTCTTTTACTCATACTAAGATGCCTGCTGCTAAATCACTTCAGTCATGTCCAACTCTGTGCGACCCCATAGGCGGCAGCCCACCAGGCTCCCCCGTCCCTGGGATTCTCCAGGCAAGAACACTGGAGTGGGTTGCCATTTCCTTCTCCAGTGCATGAATGTGAAAAGTGAAAGTGAAGTCACTCAGTCATGTCCGACCCTTAGCGACCCCATGGACTGCAGCCTACCAGGCTCCTCCATCCAGGGGATTTTCCAGGCAAGAGTACTGGAGTGGGGTGCCATTGTCTTCTTGCTGTGGTCCAGCCCTGATGGATCCAGGGTAATTTGAAGCAGGGACGGTGTGGCGAGAGAGACATATAGATTTAGAGAGAGATAAGGAAAGAGTTTGCAGTTAAGAGGATAGAGGAGAGAAAGAGGCTGTATTCCTTGGTTTACATAGAAAGCCAATAAAGCCCTGAGACAAGGGACTTGAACTGTCTACATAGGGCCACAGGCGCCCACTTGAATAGCGGAGGGTGCCCCTCCTTGGGCTCCCTCTCGCGTGGGTCTTAGAAGCCCGGGCAAATAAGTAGACACGGCTAGCCTCTATGCCCCAGATGGGAATCAGCCAGAAAATAGAGTAAGAAAGAAAAGAAGACACGGGAGAACCAGTCTTTCCAGGGACTGGCCCATCCTTTATTGTCCAGGAAAGCTTTTTATACTTTTGGTTGTACATAGAGATCAATGGATAATACAAGTTATGCAGCGTAAGCAGCCCTGACTGTTATTGAGACCAGGCTTTCTCTCTGCATACCTAGCAGTATACACAAGTCTTAGGTGATTTACATCATCTTCTGGCCAGGAGGCCTATTAGCATTTTACAGCCCTTTTCTGATAAGAGTCTGTCAACCAGAAAACTTATTTGCCTTAAAAGTGTTGTTCTTACTAAAGTCTGGTGCCACTCTCAGAAAGCACTAATTAAGGTTACATTCTTAAATAGCAAGGACACGACAATTTATAACAAGGAAAGAGGAGTACAGTGATTTATAACAAAGAGAAAGTTCACTAACTCAAAAGTCTAGTGTTGCTAACATCAAAACTACTATATTCCTTTTTCTATATCCAATTACATTGATTAATATCCTTCAGGTGCCTAAAAGATAAAGAATATGGAGGCCTGGCGGCAGTCATTGACTCAACAGTGAAAGCCATCACCAACATAATTTTTAGCTCTTTAGAAAAGGCTCTATATCTTTAAGATGTTTTAAGCTTCATGCCTCTCACGGTTGGGGGGCTGTAAACAATCACAAGTTGTAAAAGTCTCTAACTGTCAGGCAAGTTAGAGAGCCATCAGAGGGGTTTGAGCTGAGACACTCCTTTCATATGCAGGAGACCAGTTGGAGCTCTAAGTTAACTTTTTCCAGAGAAAGGTGGTTGGGGATAGCCCCCTGTAATGTCAGAAGAGTACATTATAGCAGACAGTAAACAGACAGATTTTGGTTTCGGGTTAGATGCTCAGGCAGAGGACCCCTTGAGACCTGACTCACCTTGCCCCGTCAGGTCTCTCTGCATGACCTTGTCATGGGTGGGATCTCCCGTGCTGGCTCCCGGCACCTTCTCTGACTGAGATGACTATCATAGTTTAAAAACAAGCTGCTGGAGAAGGAAATGGCAACCCACTCCAGTACTCTTGCCTGGAAAACTCCATGGATGGAGGAGACTAGTGTGCTACAGACCAAGGCGTCGCAAAGAGTCAGACACATCACAGCGACTTCACTTTACTCACTTTATGTGATTTCCGTCTTCTATCTCTATGATCCACTGATTCATATGAAAGCTAGGATCTTCGTGAATCATGCATACACTTGGGATCCAAGTTCACGCTTGATTAAATTGTGGGTCCCTATTTGGATTTCAGGGACCTCTGTTAGAAAATCCAGCAGGAAATAGATGAACCTGGGATCCAGAGATGAGAATAAAAAACTGAAATATTTCAAATAACAAAATGGTAGATTTGCAAAATTCACACACTCGGATATGTGTGTCTTAGGGAATGAACAGATGCGTATGTGTAAAGGATAGGTCTCAGGGCCCAAGCAAACCTACTGAACAGCCCAGAGAAAGAGCAATTGCTTCTGAACTTGAAAAAAAATCGTGAGCAGTGGTGGCCTGAAATGGTAATAGCAACAGCGAGTGCAGGGACACTCTGGGAAGTGACCACTGAACATCCATAGTGAAGGATCACTGGAGAATCGCTATGTCAGTCATCTATGGTAGATTTTATAGCATCATAGGAGCTACTGACGCAGGCACACAGCCCAGGAAGCACTGATACCATTCGAACAGCAGACAAGAAGTATCCACCGTCATCAGTGGCAGTACGGCCAGCATCAGTCGATGCCAAACAGAAGAGAGCAGACTGTGGGAGGCATGGAGACACCATGGTCACGACCAAACAAGTGTCCGGAGAACGGCTCTGAGCAAACTGGCAAAGTAACCGTCACTCAAGATGAAATTCACGGGGCTGCCCTAGTGGTCCAGTGGTTGAGAATCTGCCTTCCAATGCAAGGAACGTGGGTTCAAATCCCTCATCTGGGAGCCAAGAGCCCACATGCCGTGGGGCAACTAAGTCCACTTACGACAGTGAAGCTTCTGTATCCTGCGACTAAGATCTGACACAGCCAAAAATAAATATTTTTTAAGGTGAAATTCATGATTAACAACCAGAGCAGCACAGGACACCAGGTCTCATCCTAGACAGAAGTGACACGAGAGTACAGATGAGTTGTCTATGGAAACTACCAGGGGTCTGATGAGAACAGAGCCTCAAAAGCAAGGATTCAGATGATTCAGGTGACCTAAAGTTACACGTGTAATTAACCTCAGCCTGACCGTTATTACGCACTTATCTTGTACAGTCACTGTGTGAATAAATTCAGATAAAGAAAAAAAAAAAAAAACAAGCTGCTAACCCATATGGACTGCAAATTCCAGCCTGTTATACCGCCATCCCACTCCAACGTCTGCAGTAACTGTGGCAAGCAGAGCCTTCTTCTGAGGTTTAAGTATGGAGGAATAGGAAGGTTTGTGAGTTTTCCTGTTTCAGCTCACTGAGACCCATTCCCCACGGTAGTCAAAACCAATACCAATGTCTATGCCTCTAGTAATAAAGCAAAAGGAAGTCTCCATCGAAGGATATAATTTAGAGAACATAGGTCAGGAGAACCAGGAGACCTGGGATCCAAGCTCTTCATGGTGAATCAGCAGGGGTGGAGCCAACTTCTCAGTGGATGTGTCCATGGGCATGTCCTACGGCCCAGCTCTGCCCATCCCTTCCTTACTGCTCCCAGGAGCTGAGAAGGGAGCAGGCATTCCCGGCCCGCAGAGTCCTAGTTGTGAACTCCGGCAACATCCATCTTTTCCATGCTTCTCAGATGAATACACTGATATTACGACAAACAGAATTCCTGCAACTCACCAACCACCCCCTTCACGGCCACATCCACACACTCAAAAATGTACCCCCAAGACCACGTGGTCTCACAAAGTCAATCCTCCCTTTAAAATTCTACCAGAAGTATCCTTTTCATTGTTTTCACCACTGTAAATGTCACACCTATCTTTATTTAAATCAAAGAAAATACAAATAAGCCTCCAGAATATCAAGATTTCTGTCTGCAGCCAAACCCTGGAATGCTGGAATTTGAGCTGTTTTCGAGCATTATTTAGTTGTTTGATCTAATGATAACTTCTGTTCAGTCCACCATATTATTAGAATAAAATGGAGTAAGTTTACTTTGTAAAGTTTCTAAGTGGATAGGATTTAGAGAAAAACAGAAGATGACATTAAAAGAAACACTTGGAAAAAGAAAGCTAAATGTTTCATTTATTTAGTTGTGCCATGTAAAAATAATTTTTAAATGTGCTAAGAAGCGTAAGGGCTCCCCTGGTGGCTCAGAGGGTAAAGAATCTGTCTGCAGTGTGGGAGACGTGGGTTCAATCCCTGGGTTGGGAATATCTGCTAGAGGAGGGCATGAACCCACTTCAGTATTCTTGCCTGGAGAATCCCCATGGACAGAGGAACCTGGTGAGCTACAATCCTGGGGTCACAAAGAGTCAGACACAACTGAGTGAAGAAGCACACAAGAAGCATAAAACATTATTAATACAAAATGCCTTTGCAGTATGGCAAGCAGAGGATCACAGCTTGAGAGTCGTTTGTACTTTGAGGCTGCCTTTCTCCAGCCCTCGTGGGTGTTCTAAGATCACCAACCTGGGACATCTTCAGTGTCAAAAAACTAATATTATTTCTCACTCCTTTGTTTGACCCAGGCCTCCGGAAAGATAGCTTGAAATTACTTTCATTATGGTGTATTAATTTTTTTAAGGCTATGGTAGTTAACTTTTAAATGAAATGTTATTCCCTATAGATTAAAAATGGAATACCTCAGTTTTCTGAAAGCCTTATTTGAATCTTTAAATATAAATATAATTCCCTTTTTAACTATACCCATGCCTCCCATCAATCGTTTCCCACCACAAATTATTTTCTAAAGCAGAAGCACAACATATATCTCAACCCCCATGAACAGCACTGCAAAATTTGGTAACATCTGCATGTTTTCTTTACTGATTGCAGTGTTAGTCTGAAGTTAATTATATGAAACTGACTTTTTTTCCTCAGCACAACTTTTATAAATCACATTTAGTTTAATTGGTACTTTGAATAATAAATTGTTTTTCTGCTGGAGCATATTGTTTGATATTGCTAATGAAATGATTTTAATGTTCAGCTTAGCTGTTTGGAGCTTATTTTGTCTTATATTTTTAAATGTAATTCTCCATTGAAGCACACTAATTAACTTGGTAACTACTTTCCTTTTTAAAAAAAAAAATGTCCAGTATAAAATTATATAAAAACACTGCTAGAAGTGGCCAGGAGATAATGTTTTCATAATTCAGCTTTATGTGGATCCTTCAACTACAGCACATTTTTGTGCTAGTGTTATTTAATAATATTCTGTATTCATCATTCTTGAGTCTCATGTACCACACACTTAGTGGCCCATCAATAAGTATCATTTGCCTTTATTAATCATAATGCCAGTATGATCTTTAAATTGTGTATATAAATGCTAGATGGATCTAGACATCCATCAGTGTTAAGTGGAGTGGCAAGGTAACAGAAAGCCTGTATCTCTTAAATATATAAAACTGATATCATTTATATTCATTCAATTCAACAAATATTTATTAAATCTTATCCATGTGTGATCAGTATCTTTGCTATCATCTTAGTGGGCAAAGGTAGAAAAAATAATTGAAAGACTCAGTTTTTGTCCTGATAAATATCATCACAGTCAGGGCTCAAGACTCCATGAACAGTTTTCTCCCAGTTATATATTGTGTGGCATATTATTCTCTGCATTGCGTGGTATAGATAGTTAAAAACTGTAAAAGATTAGAGGAAGGAAAATTCAATGTAAGTTAGAATCATGGCTGGGGACCTAGGGATGGAGGTGGGACCTGAATCGAACATCAAAAGATTGGTTAATATTTGGAAGTGTGGATGAGAGGAGATTTTGTATGCTAATAATAGCATAAACTCCTTGGAAGAAAAGTTATGACCAACCTAGATAGCATATTCAAAAGCAGAGACATTACTTTGCCGACTAAGGTCCGTCTAGTCAAGGCTATGGTTTTTCCTATGGTCATGTATGGATGTGAGAGTTGGACTGTGAAAAAGGCTGAGCACTGAAGAATTGATGCTTTTGAACTGTGGTGTTGGAGAAGACTCTTGAGGGTCCCTTGGACTGCAAGGAGATCCAACCAGTCCATTCTGAAGGAGATCAGTCCTGGGATTTCTTTGGAAGGAATGATGCTAAAGCTGAAACTCCAGTACTTTGGCCACCTCATGCGAAGATTTGACTCATTGGAAAAGAGTCTGATGCTGGGAGGGATTGGGGACAGGAGGAGAAGGAGACGACAGAGGATGAGATGGCTGGAATGCATCACTGACTCGATGGATGTGAGTCTGAGTGAACTCTAGGAGTTGGTGATGGACAGGGAGGCCTGGCGTGCTGTGATTCATGGGGTCGCAGAGAGTCGGACACGACTGAGCAACTGAACTAAACTGAACTGAATAGCATAAACAAAGACTCAGAAGCAAGAATCTTTGGAGTGTTCAGAGGACAGTGAGTCTTCCTGGGTCAGCTCAGAGTTCACATTGGGGAACTCTAGGAGTTCATGTTGGTTGTATGACATGAGGTCATAGAGGGCCAAGCACTTATAAAATAATAGTGAACTGCTGAAGATTTCTAAATGAAGATACAAGCAGTTCCTCACAAGAGCTCACCTGAAGGTCAGAGATGAGACAGGAAATCACGGTCTAAGAACTACAGGAGCACGGAAGAATAAGGCCAAGCAAGGGGGCAGCCAACAGGACGCCCTGGGGGTAAGAAAGTCTTGAAGCTTTCTGACAAGAAAGTTACCAAAGTCTTGAAACATGTCTGCCCTGGCAGGAACCCCTGTAGTCTTCCTTTGGGAACAGAAATTAATTCCAGTGTCCTAAGTGGGTATAAATGAATCTTCTAAGGGAAATATTAATATGAATCAGTGAACCCAAATGGAGATCTGGACAAATCCTGCTATGATCAAAGTGGAGTTTTAAAAAAATGAACTTGTCACTGTTATAAAGAATGAATTAATATAGGGTGAATCCAGGTTTAGATGGGCAGTTGATAGATAAGGAGTAAACTTACAGGAACTTAGGCAAAGATTGTAATTGTGGGCATTGAGAGAAGTGATACATATGAAAAATAAGTCTAGGTAGAAATGTATCAGTGAAAGGTGGCTCTGAGATTTCAAACCTGAGTGAAGAGGCAATAGTAATATCATGGACAAGCCTTAGGAAAGGAAAGGAAGCCTTAGGAAAGGAAACTTTCCATGAAGACCTTTTCCCAATCCAGTAAGCTTGGCTAGGAAGAACATTCACAGACATGGCCAGTGGCCAACATACAGAATAATCGAGACCTCCACTCTCATATCATGGAGATCTTTGAGTGAGGTTCCTTTTCTCTTTGGCTTTTGACCATATCAGGGTTTTTGAGTAACTCTTGAAAAATGTGTTTACTTAGGGCTTATTGTTTAAATACTGGTAGAAATATGCTGAAACTTTAGCAGGTAAAACACCTGGGCATATGGAACTGGAAATCAGTATTTCAGTATGCAAGTAGATTACCTCTAGGTAATGCATTTTGTGAAATGTTTTTGCTAATTAGAGCTTTCTTTTTGTTGATCGGGTATTATTGTCCCATGAGGTCACGCCACTAAGACAGAGAAAATGCATGGTAACAGTTACCTGGTCAGAATAGGTTAAAGTAACAATGTTCAGTTTGAAAAAAATAGTCAAAAGAGGGACTTCCTTAATGGGTCACTGGTGGAGAGTCTTGCCCTTGCCTGGCAGTGCTAGAGACATGGGTTCAATCCCTGGTCTGGGAAGATCCCACATGCTGTGGAGCAGCTAAACTCCTGTGCCACAGCTACTGAACCTGTGCTCTAGATCCCATGTACCACAACTGCTGAAGCCCACACACCCTGGAGCCTGTGCTCCACAACTAGAGAAGCTACCAAATGAGAAGTCCATGCATCACAATGAAGAGTAGCCCCTGTTCACCACAAGTAGAGAAAGTCTGAGCATAACAACAAAGACCCAGCACAGCCAAAAAATTTTTTTTAATTTCAAAAAGTCAAAGGAGATGTTTAACAAAAAGAACTAATTATTTAACATTTGTTTTTATTTATTTATCTGATGTCATCCCTATCAGAAACTGTTAAGTGCTTTCTGTCCATTATTTCATTTCATTAGCAAATAGCCCCATGAAATATGTACGTTTATTATCCTCATTTTCCGGAGAAGGAAACTGTGACCAGAAGGTTAACTCATGTCAGATAATGCAAAGTTAATTAGGGATCCAGCCAGAATTCCCCATCAGGTCTAGCATGACTCTGAATCCCTATCCTTAACTGCCACAATATATTGTCTCTTCTGGCTTGAGCAAGCGAAAAAGGTAATGGTGAATTTCACTAAAACTTTGGCATATACCCACCAAAGATTAGATGTCTGTCAGGTGTGAAAACCATGATGGTTCACTTATAAAATATGCCACTGCATGTTTAGCAACCAGTTTTCTCACAGTTCAGGCAATGGAGGTCTTTGAACCAGACTCAGTGCATTAAGAACTTAAATGTCTCGAAGCTGCATGTAAATACATTATAAGCCTTTTGCTACCTTGATGACTTTATTGTGATTCAGAGGCTCTGTGAACAGCTTAAACTTACGTTCGGGATGTGGAAAATTATTTTGCACATTTTAGGAAAAAGCTATTGATTCTCAAAAAAAAGAAAAATCTGAGATACCAAACACTGTTTAAAAAACATTTAATTAAAAAAATAAAATATACCTATGAAAAATCCTCTATACACCAAATAAAAATTAAAAATAAACATGGCCTATGTATTCATATGTGAATGACATTTTTGTATGCATCTATTTCTGTGTTTCTATCATAGACAAAAAATGCCTGCTAAAGTGCTTAAATTTTACTTCTTCCTTCACCTATAAAACTAACAGCGAATTGTGTGTTTTCTGTTCTTCTCGCAGCTGAATTTTTATTCCTCCTGTGGGGTGTTTATCTCTGCTATGCAGTGCGGACGGTCCCTTCAGCATTTCATGAGCCGCGCTATATGGCCGTTGCAGTTCATAATGAGCTCATTATCTCTGCTATATTCCATACAATTAGGCAAGTGATCTGTAGAGTCACAAAATAACTGTTTTATTTTTCTGATGTGTTGCAGTTTAATTTAAACAGCAAAACTGGGTAAGATACATAATGGAAAGATTTAGGAAGGATAGTGTTTTGTACATTGACTAATTTCTTTGTCACAGAAATGACAAATGAATATAGATTTTTTTTAACTCTGCTGTTCTTAGTTCCTTCTGATGAGCTGTTTATTGCCTTCATTTATTTGAAAGGGAACTCACTGTTATTCTGTTATGTTGAACCACTTCTGGGGTTGTCATTGGGTATTGTTTATTGTATGTCAGACTTTTTGTTCTGAAGCTATAAAGCAATACATACATATATTATAAAATAGATACAGATAAATCATCTATGATTTCACTCATGTTTTTTATGTTAGTTTATACTTTCAAAATCCTAACACTCAGATAACTTACATATGTGAAATCAGTTGAATTCAAAAGCAAAATCCATTCCAAGTTGATGGTTGGATTTTCGTGTGCAGTTGGATTTTTTTCATCCTCACACTGTAGGGATGACTTTTCTATGGTAAGAATATATGGCCTGGCCCTCCGTTTCTTGTTATTCTGTATGGTTCCATACCAAAGAGTACAAAGAAGAAAGAAAGTGGCTTATGAAAAATGAAGAAAATGAAAGATGCATGACTTATCTTTTGAGAATTTTCACCTGATTCATAATTGAAAATAAATCTCAGCAAGAAAATAAAAGGAATCCATTAGTTTGAAAAACAACAAAGAGATGCCGCTCAATTACTTGATACACATTAAAAGTTAAGACACACTTAAAGTAATTAGAAATTTTGAGTATTAGTCTTGGCCCTCAGTGGAAAGATAGAGATTAATGAAAGGATGAAAAAGTGATGATCTGTGGAAGTTTTACAGGATGTTTATCATCTCTCACTGTAGTCAGTAATCATAAAATGATGTCTTGCATTCAGTTGATATCTGAATGCACAGCCACACTTCAGAAAACACTGTTTTAACAGAGCTAAAAAGTGATAGGAAACATGTTAAATACTTGTTAAAAATAACTTTCCTATTTTGCTTAGACCTTTCCTACAGAGTCCCAAACAGCCCACCAGCTCAACCAGAAGAATCATATAAACCATGAGCTTATATTTAGACACAAGCTCTATTCAAGGATAAGAAGCAATAACAATTTAAATCAGCTGGATCTATCTTGGCAAATTTTTCCTGGAGTGAAATAATATTAAATAAGGCACCCAACATCAGCAAAGATATTTTATATCAATAGGATATATGTTCTTCTTATCTGCTTAAAATATGAAATTATGTATACATATTTATACATGCATATATATAAATTAAAAACTATTACTACAGATTATGTACAGATTTGCTATCTTTCTTACCAAACTATCAGACTGAACAAAAAGAACCTAAAATAACCTAAAAGGGTTAAGTCTAGAAGGATGAATAATGAGAAAGCATTTTGCTCAGTAAGTTCTAATTCTTTACTTATTTTTAGTACTGAGCAGAAATCTAACTTTTGGGAAAGTGCAAAACTTTTAAAAAGTCTGCCTTTATTCTTAACCTCAATTTTCAAATATTTCTATGCACCTGACTTTTAGACCTATTTAGTTGAAATACTATTTTTTTAAAACGTAGCTTTAATACTACTGCAAAATCCAGTTGTTCTTAAGATATTTCTGATCAAAAGTACAACCTAAAATCTGTCAGTAATTAAAAGCTGATTAAGGACAACTGATGTTAGTATATTTCAAAATTATTTTTTGGAAGTGTCACTGGTTTAATTCAAAACATACATATCCATTCTTTTCTCTAGATATTGTCACGCTAGTTTCAACTTCTGTTGGCATTTGAGATAGGAATTCCCTTTACATAGGATGCTTTTAGACTGTAAATCCATCTCCTCTGATATACCTGCCTACTCCAGGACTGGCTATGGCCCCAGAAGATTGGCATTGTATTATTTTCAGGGGTACATTTTATATTGCTTCAGTGCTTCAATACTCTTGTCTCAAAGACTGTAACTTTTTATTGAGTAAGATAATCCTATTTTAGCTCTTAAAAAGAAATCTTACCTGACCTAGCACAGATAGGATTCCAATGTATTCTATCCCTGAACACAGTGAATATTCAGTCATGTTCAAAGCAGGTATGAAGCTACCCTTCTCACAAAGGAATTCAGAAAGATGTTAATCCAGAGAATCTCTTTTAGTTGTCTGTGAAAGACCATAGTCGTTTTGCACTTCTGTCTAAGTCTATGTTGCTTATATCTCCAGACACAGGGAAAAGACTCTCTCTGCATTTTGATAACCCCTGAGCTTCCATTTGACCTTGATTTTGGAGGAGTAGGGAGATGGGGGTAAAAATGAGGAAGAAATAGCCTTGATGGAAATTTTATCTTAAATATTAATAATATATATTTAGTAAATTTGTCTTGAATATGGTATAATGCAGAAATAAAATTAGTCTCTTCTATTTTTAGATTCATATATGTTTATTTCGGGCTTCCCAGGTTGTGCTAGTGGTAAAGAAAGTATGTGTGTTAGTCCTTCAGTCCTGTCCAACTCTTGGTGACCGCATGGACTGTAGCCCGCCAGGCTCCTCTCTGCATAGGATTTCCCAGGCAAGAATACGGAGTGGATTGGCATTTTCTTCTCCAGGGGGTCTTCCGAACCCAGGGTAAAGAACACGCCTGCAATGCAAGAGACCCGAGTTCAGTCCCTAGGTCAGGAAGATCCCCTGGAATAGGAAGTAACAACCCACTCTTGTATTCTTGCCTGTAGAATCTCATAGACAGAGGACAGAGGAGCCTGGCAGGCTACAGTCCATAACATTGAAAAGAGCCAGACATGACTGAAGTGACTTAGGACACATGCACACATGTTTATTTCACGATTACATAATAAGCATTCTCTTAGGATTTAGCTTTTCAAATTTGATGATGTGTATCACTGAAACAAAATGCTAATTCTCTAATTCCAAAATCTCATAGTTAGCTTTCATGGATAAACAATAGATGGAAAACATTAAAAGAATATGAGTGCAAAATGACCTTAATAAAAGCAATACCTGGTTTTTGCATAAAGATGAATCCTTGAAACATGAGTTTTCGTTTGTACATGTACCTACTGATTTGTCAAAATATTCCAAAACTGCGAGGACAGGTATCAATAATGAACTTTTCCTACACATGTTACTTGCAGGGCTGTCCTGGAACAGAGCATTATAAATTCCTCTATAAGATTTTAAATATGACATTTCAAATTATTTTAAAATAATTTGATGCTCTATAAAAACTAAAATTTGTATTTTAAAAGATGTACTTTATACATCCACTATATTTCAGTGTTTAAAATAGTTTAAAATAGATATACTTTATAACCCATTAGTACATTCATTTTTCCCATGACATTGTTTACCATATCAGTCTCTGGGATCATTCACTAAGACGCATATTTACCCAGTTTTTTTCCTTAGTTCTGATTAATGTTTTTAAATGAAGACTGTTAGGATCAAGAGTTATTTGACTGTGTCTTATAATCCAAATTTCCCTGAAACAATAAATTTTTACCCTACTCTTCTTTTGAAGAATTCACATGTGTTCACTGCTTATGCTTTGCACATTCAACTTACCTACAAAATGAGAAAATGTTTAGTACTTTATATAAGTATATTCTATCTTTCTTACTGTTGATAATTTAAGGAAATAAAGAGTTTATGTCTTATGCATCTAGTTAGGGTTCCTTAGACCCTTATTCTTCTGTGATGAAAATAGTGGGTTGACCAAAAAGTTCATTTGCATTTTAGTTTTTCCGTAAGATCTTACAGAAAAACCTGGAGGAACTTTGGGGCCAATGCAATATATGTTGTAGAAACAGCAGTATGATTTCTTACTTCCTTGCTTTTACTGATACATTGAGGAAAAGCAAGTATCATAGTGTTTTAAGTAGAAATCTTGTTGGGTTGCTAATGTGGTGAATTCTCATTTCAGATTTGTTCTTGCCTCAAGACTTCAGTCTGATTGGATGTTGATGCTGTATTTTGCACATACTCATTTGACTGTGACAGTCACCATTGGGTTGCTTTTGATTCCAAAGGTATTTCTCCAACATTCCTTTTCTCTTGCAAGACAGTTATTTTAAATGAGAATGAAATTGGTTCTTCTTTGAAAAATATCTGGCAATATAGGCAAAAGGTGGTGTGAAGATTTGTTTAACATGCTACAGTATTTTTAAAACTCAGGAAACTGTTAATAGGTGTCTCTTTTCTGTGGAGATTCATTAAACATCTCATATAATATTTAACTACCTTAGTCTGTACAAAACCGTCATCATCCAGTTCAGTCCTTTTCCAAACATTCTGCTGTCTATTTATGTTTTCCTTATTAGGGGTTCAGGGTGGCCTTTCATTGTAGCTATAACCTCAAGATCATTTTTAAGCAGAATTATCTTTTTCTATGAATACTCTTATTTGGATTCATATTCAAGAATGTGTTGTGTTTTAATCATTCAGAGAATTTTTATGTAAATAGAAATAATTATAGCATTGTATAAAAAGGATCTTCCTTAACAATGAGAGATTCTGACAAAGACTTTCTAGGCAGCATTCTGAAGTGGAGGAAAGTGGGCCAGGACTCAGAATACAGAGGTTCTGAACTCATGCCCACCCCAAGCTGATTCTGTAACATAGCGTCAGCCAAGACTTTTCATCTCTCTGAATTTCAGTTTCCTCATCTATGACATGATAGCAATAAGTCTGCTTGGAATAAAATGATATCAAAGCTTGGAGGAAAACATAAATATTATCATCATTTTCCTTCTCTACATGTAGAAAAACAAAATATTAGAATATTATATAGCTTTAGAGTGTCCGATAATATCAATTCAGTTCAGTTCAGTCGCTCAGTCGTGTCTGCCTCTGCGATCCCATGGATCGCAGCACACCAGGCCTCCCTGTCCATCAACAACTCCTGGAGTTTATGCAAACTCATGACCATCGAGTTGGTGATGCCATCCAGCCATCTCATCCTCTGTCGTCCCCTTCTCCTCCTGCCCCCAATCCCTCCCAGCATCAGAGGCTTTTCCAATGAGTCAACTCTTCACATGAGGTGGCCAAAGTATTGGAGTTTCAGCTTTAGCATCAGTCCTTCCAATGAACACCCAGGACTGATCTCCTTCAGAATGGACTGGTTGGATCCCCTTGAGGTCCAAGGGACTCTTAAGAGTCTTCTCCAACACCACAGTTCAAAAGCATCAATTCTTCGGCACTCAGCTTTCTTCACAGTCCAACTCTCACTATTATCTCCAATTTATGTTTACCTGCCTAGCTGAATATGTGAACAACCACTGACATTAAAGCATCTCTGTGTTTCTGTGTCAAAGGACAGTCTATTCATTTTTTAAAGGAATATTTCACCTGATGGCCAGTTGAGAAAAGAGAACCCATGTCCAATTATCACAGGACAGTCACTTGATTTATTCATTGGGTAAAGTGTGGCTGGATGCTTTAGATTCTCTCTGTTTCCATCATTTACCTGATTCCCTCTTTCTTACTTCTGCACTTGAAGAAGAGTAGAGACAGCAAGACTACATGAAACTGAAAAATGTCCAAAGACTCCATGAAGATAAGTAGAATATACCAAAAGGTGATGAAGGAAGAACTTGAGAATACTGATGAGCTAGAGGGGGAAAAAATGTTATTTCAGTGATTCTTTGCACTTTTAAACTTAGATACCATCCAGCCCAAGCCCTGTAAGCTAAAAGGATCACCATGCTCCCCAGAGGTTCCATGGCCCAGTTAAGATCTCACTGACAACACAGTCAAGGCTGGAATTCAGAGTTCCTATCCCCTCAGTTTTGAAAGTAGTTTGTTTGAAACTCTGTGTGATGGACTGAAAGTCACAGTCCTGTGATCATTCCAATTTGTGCCCATAGATGAAATACAGCCTCCTCTGTGTGAAGTGAGATGACACCAGATAGACCCCACTGCTGGAAAAAAATATTTCTGCTCAGTTGCCAGTGGGTCCAAATCGCTATTTTGAGAGTACAGTGTACTCAGAGTACCCTCAGAGAACCTTTCTTTGGGTTCTTCTACTTATTTTCATTTTCAAAATGCAAATATCATTGAAGAGAAATAATGTGAGTTAACCTTGGGAACCTGAAAAAAATACAAAAATGAAAATAGAAGTCAAAGAGTGAACCAAGTATTATTAATACCTCATTCTGAGAACTCTATCGTGTAACAAGGACAACAGAACAAAATATGGCAGCAAATCTCTTTTAAGAGTTCAGTGAATGAATTCATCTTAGTTGAGGAAATGATGTAACATTAGAACCTTTAGAAAAATTATTATGTCTTGTCCTCCAGTGGATTAATGTCTACAGCTCGTATTGAATCTCTGTTGCAGTTTTCACATTCAAGCAATAACCCACGAGATGACATTGCAACGGAAGCATACGAAGATGAGCTAGACATGGGCCGATCTGGATCCTACCTGAACAGCAGTATCAATTCAGCCTGGAGTGAGCACAGCTTGGATCCAGAAGACATTCGGGTAACACCAGCATTTCTACGTTTCTGTTTTAAATTAGGCCCATTCGTATGTCATACATGTGTGGGCAGGTGTTCATGTGTTCTTCTTTGTGTTATAGAACTTGTGTGATTATGTAAGGACTGAAGGCATCACATGCAGAGTTTATCCAGTTCTGAAACATAGAATCACAGTATAAGTTAGACCACACAGGCCAGTCTTGATCATCTTAACTGACTTAAGCCACCATGATGATAAACTGGTTATATGTCCCATGATAATGGTTTATGAAATCTTGCTGATGGGAAGGTAAATAGACCTGTGAGCAGAGAGTGTGGGTTATTTAAAATAATCTGTGACAATATGTCAACATTTGGAGGAAGAAGATGCTTTTAGTATTTGATGGTCAGTTGTACAGTAAAAACCTAATCTAACATTAGGTGTAATTTTATCAATGGCTCCGTGATGCTTCCAGTGTTATTCAGGAATAAGTTTTTATCAGTAGATAACAGGCTGTGTTTTGTCATGGTCTAGGCTCAGCCTGGTCCATGCAGTTCACAAGTTCAAAACGCCCATTCTGTGAAGCAAGTGCAGAATGCAGGGGTTCAGGTCCTAAAGTTCAGACGCTCTGTGAAACAAGATACAGAGGAGTCAGGAGAAAGTTGAGGAGCAGAGATGTTCGGAAGAGCTCCGTGTATGGACTTCACATTAGAGTAGGGGTTATTAGCTGGCTGAAATATTACATCCCCCATCACTTTGAATCTGCTCTTATTCTGGCAGGATGAGCTGAAGAAACTCTACGCCCAGTTGGAAATCTATAAGAGGAAGAAGATGATCACAAATAATCCCCACCTTCAGAAAAAGCGGTGCTCCAAGAAGGGCTTAGGCCGTTCCATCATGAGGCGAATCACCGAGATCCCAGAGACGGTCAGCCGGCAGTGCTCCAAGGAGGACAAGGATGCTGGGGAGCATGGCTCGGCTAAGGGGTCCAGCGCAGGCAGGAAGAACCCCCAGGAGGCTGCGGGTGTTGCTGGGAAGCCCAAGGAGGAGTCCCTGCGGAACCGGGTCTTCTCGCTCAAGAAATCACACAGCACCTATGAGCATGTGCGGGAGCAACCAGGTGGCCCGGGCAGCCCGCCCGCCCAGAGCCGGCAGGAGGAGGAGGCTACAGACAACTCTGTGCTGGGATCTCCAGCGGGAGCGAACCGATCCCGACCCCTGCAAGAGGACAGCCAGGCCGTGTCCACTGAGTCTGTGCCTCTGGTGTGTAAGTCGGCCAGTGCCCACAACCTCAGCTCGGAGAAGAAGCCCGGGCCCACCCGCACATCAGTATTACAGAAGTCCCTCAGCGTCATTGCCAGTGCCAAGGAGAAAACGCTTGGATTGGCTGGGAAAACCCAGGCAGCCTGCATGGAGGAGCGGGCCAAAGCCCAGAAAGCTCTGCCCAGAGAGAAAGAGACAAACAGAAAATACTCCAATTCAGATAATGCAGAGACTCAAGACTCTGCCCCGCAAAACTCCAGTCATTCTGAGGAGCCAAGAAAACCCCAGAAATCGGGGATTATGAAGCAACAAAGGGCCAACCCCTCCACTGCCAATTCAGACCTGAGCCCAGGCGCCACCCAGATGAAGGACAACTTTGACATTGGGGAAGTGTGCCCCTGGGAGATCTATGACCTGGCCCCGGGGCCTGGGCCTTTGGATTCGAAAGTTCAAAAGCACGTGTCGATTGCAGCTTCTGAAATGGAGAAAAACCCAACTTTTTCCTTAAAGGAGAAATCTCATCCCAAGCCTAAGGCAGCTGACCTGTGTCATCAGTACAATCTGAAGAGCGTAGACAAGGCTGAGGTGTGTCCTTGGGAGAGCCAAGGTCAGTCCCTCTTTGAAGAGGAGAAGAATTTGATGTCTAAGACTCAGGTTCCCCTGGGAAGAGCTCAAGGTGAGAACAGTGGCCATCACTGTGCAACCGGTGTGTGTGCTGGGCAGTGTGAAGAACTGCCTCCCAAAGCTGTAGCATCAAGAGTGGAGAATGAAAACCTCAACCAACTAGGAGAGCAGGAGAAAAAGACATCTTCCTCTGAGCGAAATGTGCCTGACTCCCATAATTCAAGTAATAACTTTCAGCCACCTTTAATGTCACGAGCTGAGGTGTGTCCCTGGGAGTTTGAGACCCCAGATAAACCAAATGCTGAAAGAAGTGTAGCTTTCCCTGCCTCTTCTGCTTTAAGTGCAAATAAGATAGCAGGGCCTCGAAAGTAAGAGGTCTGGGGTGCTTTTAAAGTGTAGCATCCCCAGAAAGAAAAGGAGAAGGAAGAAATGCTGAATTTGATATAAGACAGAAGATACAAGGATCAGAAATACCCATGGAGTATTGGTCAGTCGGGGGAAATGGGAAAGACAGGGATGAAAGAGGGTGTAGGGAGACTGGCTTCAGTGGAGAAGTTAGATTGGCCAGGAAGGTCTTTCCCCAGGGTACACTGGGAAAATCCTTATACTTTTAGCATGTTTGGGGGAAGTAGACCTCAATGTCTGTCCCTGATCAATACGTATCCTTGGGACTTGGAAGATCCCAAGCAAAGCAAACCAGAAGACACAGAAGAGGTACAAGATTTTCAAAGGAGAAGAAGGTATCGATGTCTATGCCCCAAATTCTAAGTAGCTGACTAAAAAGAACTTACTTTACCTATTTAACCTTGATAGCACTGCTAACTTAATGCATCCAAAAATCCCTTTTATATTAATGATGGCTCTCATTTTCTTATCAATGTCTGTTTCAGTACCTTGTTGTGTCTCATATTCAAGCATTCCAGATTGTATAATTTTTGCAAATAACTTTGATATTATGTGACACAACACATTTATGCAATCAGCCGCTACTCAATTGTTATTGCAACTTACAGAAATACCTGCTATCTATCAACTTTAGTTGATTCTTGAAGTACAGTAAGCTTTCTTTGGCTTGGAAGCCATAATTGTTATGATAAAAAACCTTTTAGTTTGGCCTGTGATTTATATATTGTGAATTTGGATTTGACTCTATGATTTCACATCATGGTTTGTTATACTGTCTTCATCAGGGTCTTTTTTTAAATACAAGTTGAGTGAGTTGTTTTGCACTTTTCCTGTGAGGACGCAGAAGCTTTATTAATATTGGAGATCAAGTGGTCCTTCTTAGTCACATGTCTCAATAAGTTAAGGACAACTTATCTATTGTTTGTTCAAAGTCAGAGATAGATAATGCCTTCATTCCAATTAACTGTCCCTCTTAACAGTATTTCATATTTAGCAGCATTTTGTAAGAAAGAAAGAAGCTAACAGTGAGAAAAATATACTGTGCATTGTTATTACCATTGGAAAGGGAAGCCTCTAGAAATGACAAGAGAATTCCTGGACTGCAGAGCCAGGGAATTTGCCTTGAAAACAAAGAAAGAAAGGGAGCTCCCGTTAGCACTTTCAAGGGATTATATTTTTAAAGAGAGAAAATTATTATAGCATCAAGATCATAATATGGATATATTTTTATTATGCATACTAAATATATAATATTTTAAATTACCTTAAACTACTTATTCTCATAGACTCTTATTCATTACTTCAGGCAGGGGTAGAACTTGCTGGCTCGAATCCCAAAGAAGTTTATAACCAGAGCTACTCAAAGCCTATGAGGCAGTGTGGGTACTTCATTCCTCCAAGCCCTGGAAAACTTCCAAGTCCTGCAAATGGCCTAGGTGAGCTACCAGGCTCAACATTTCATATGTCAGGTTTATTTGCAAGGTGAAACAGCCCCCACCCCCTAAAGCGTACTTCATAAAATGCATTGCATTCCACACTGATCTCCTGGCATGGAAATCCGAAGCTGCTGATTTAGCCCTACTGGTGTGATCATGCAAAGAGATTCCATCGCAAAGCTCAGTCTCATTTTCTTTTAAGATGAATCACTTGAAAATAGAACCCTGACTTCCTTTCTCTCACACTAAACACTAAAGTACTATGGCTTGTTCGGCTAGGACATTCACAGCCTAAGTAACTGTTTTTTTTCATTTTTCTGAGCAGCAAGGAGAAACATGCTAGGGGGATAGAAGATGAGAAAAGGGAATCCAAAAGTGGATACAGGGCTGTTTTTAGGAGTACTACACTCAGTGGAAGAAGAAAACCAGAAATTCTTCTTATTCATCATCAGAAATTTCTCAGTGTTTTGTCTTCAGGGTTAACAGGCATTTCCCCATTTTGCAAAGCTGTGCATAGATCTTCCTCACCCATTTGCTTGCTTCGTGCATTACTCAGGATGGTGGGGAAGGTTTGAAGAGATATAGAAATTCTATTTGTTCGTGGTTTCTTCATGCATTTCCTTCTCCCCTCCCTTTTCAATCAAAGCCTATCTACTGAGTGACCTTGAAATATGACTTCAAGGTACCAAGTTGTGAATTTGGTTCAGAGCATCCAGACCCACCTACTTTTTTCATTTAAGTCCAAGATCTGTTAGCACTTTATCGACTTTTTCAGAAAGAAGCAGTCAGGCATCAGTGACTTTTCATTGCACTTCAGGATGATCCTGCTAGAGATGTGGCCTAAAGAAGACTTGCCAGGTTCTACCTTAGTACAGTCCATAGATTCTCCTCCACCAGCATCAATCAACGAGAGCACCTGGGGCATTCCCCTAGCCTTTCACTGCTATCACTTATGACCAAGAGAAGCTTAAACCTGCAACCCTTAAGGTTATTTTCCCAGATTGATAACAGTAAGCAAGTGAAGAAACTCTATGAAGTTCACAAACATTTGCTAGGTTGTCCTTCTCAGTGCATGTTCAGGCTGCATCCTGTCCTTGTTTTTAAGCCAGGGTTTATAAATAAGTAGATTTATACCAATCTTAATAGAACTGTATATTTTATGCAAGAGTTCAATGCTTTACGACTTGAATTATAACCCAGCCCATTGTAAACTTTGGTGGCCATATGGATTTGACACTTGACAGTTCTCTTGTATTTGCTTCCTAGGTTTCTGCATGCAAGTGATGACAGGTAGGACTGAAAAAACACTGCCTTTTGACTTCTAGCATTTAGCAACCCAGAGTTGTAGAGTCAATAAAACTGTCAGTCTCTTCACTTAATCTGTGGTTCTTCTGAAACTATTATCTGAAACCTGCAGCATCTCATCATAAAATATTTGGTAAATTTATGTTGTGATGTGTTACAGCATGTAAATACTTATAACTTCTCTGCAATAAAACATATTTATATGAAAGCGATTTGGGATGATTTGTGTGTTCATCTATCAAAAGTCGAATGTATTTCACCTCACTGACTTTAGGAGGAATTTTGTATATCTTGGGCTTTGGTACACTTATGCACACATATCCCCACCTTACCTACCTGTAGGAATGTATGATTAGCCAAATGTGGCCTCAGACCTGCGGGTAATCATCTGGAGCCAGTAATACCTGTTAGTACTAATGGTTTTGACTTAAGAACACTCTTGCCAGATGGAAACTAATTCAGATAACTTTTTAAATGTTTTTAAAGATTTTTTTGATGTTGCCCATTTTTAAAGTTTTTATTGAATTTGTTATATTTAATATTGCTTCCATTTTTATGTTTTGGTTTTTTGGCCACCAGGCAGTTGGGATCTTAACTCCTCACATGAAGGATCTTGGCTCCCCAGCCAGGGATCAAACCTGCACCCACTGCAGTGGAAGTACAGAATTTTAACCACAGGACCACCAAAAGTCCCTCAGCCGCCTTTTTTTAAATTGAGGTATCAGTTCAGTTCAGTTCAGTCGCTCAGTTGTGTCCGACTCTTTGTGAATCGCAGCACGCCAGGCCTCCCTGTCTATCACCAACTCCCAGAGTTCACTCAGATTCATGTCCATCGAGTCAGTGATGCCATCCAGCCATCTCATCCTCTGTCGTCCCCTTCTCCTCCTGCCCCCAATCCCTCCCAGCATCAGGGTCTTTTCCAGTGAGTCAACTCTTCACATGAGGTGGCCAAAGTACTAGAGTTTCAGCTTTAGCATCATTCCTTCCAAAGAAATCCCAGGGCTGATCTCCTTCAGAATGGACTGGTTGGATCTCCTTGCAGTCCAAGGGACTCTCAAGAGTCTTCTCCAACACCGCAGTTCAAAAGCATCAATTCTTTGGCGCTCAGCCTTCTTCACAGTCCAACTCTCACATCCATGCACGACTACTGGAAAAACCATAGCCTTGACTAGATGGACCTTAGTTGGCAAAGTAATGTCTCTGCTTTTGAATATGCTGTCTAGGTTGGTCATAAAAATTGAGGTATAGTTGACTCATAATGTTGTGTTAGTTTCTGGTATACGGCAAAGTGATATATCTATATATCTACATATAGATATATATGGGCTTCCCTGGTGGCTCAGTGATGAAGAATCTGCCTGTATTGCAGGAGACACAGGAGTCCTGGGTTCGATCCCTGGGTCAGGAAGATCCCCTGGAGAAGGGAATGGTAACCCACTCCAGTATTCTTGCCTGGAGAATCCCATGGAGAGAGGAGCCTGGCGGGCTACAGTCCATGGGGTCGCAAGAGTCGGATATGACTGAGCACGTGTGCAGAGCCAGAAATAGATCAGTTCATTTCAGTCGCTCAGTCGTGTCTGACTCTTTGCAACCCCATGGACTGCAGCACGCCAGGCTTCCCTGTCCATCACCAACTGCCAGAGCCTACTCAAACTCAGGTCCATCACGTCAGTGATGCCATCCAAACCATCTCATCCTCTGTTGTCCCCCTACCCACCCTCTGAATCTTTCCCAGCATCAGGGTCTTTTCCAGTGAGTCAGTTCTTCACATCAGGTGGCCAAAGTATTGGAGTTTCAGCTTCAGCATCAGTCCTTCCAATGAATATTCAGGACTGATCTCCTTTAGGATTGACTGGTTAGTCTCCAAGGGACTCTCAAGAGTCTTCTCCAACACCACAGTTCAAAAGCATCAATCTTCAGCCCTCAGCTTTCCTTATGGCCCAACTCTCACATCCACATATTACTACTGGAAAAAACCATAGCTTTGACTAGACGGACCTTTGTTGGCAAAGCAATGTCTCTGGCTTTTAACATGCTGTCTAGGTTGGTCATAATTTTGCTTCCAAGGAGCAAGTATCTTTTAATTTCATGGCTGCAGTCACCATCTGCAGTGATTTTGGAGCCCCCCAAAATACTCTCACTGTTTCCATTGTTTCCCTATCTATTTGCCATGAAGTGATGGGACTGGATGCCATGATCTTAGTTTTCTGAATGTTGAGGTTTAAGCCAACTTTTTCACTCTCCGCTTTCACTTTCATCACAAAGCTCTTTAGTTCTTCTCTTTCTGTCATAAGGGTGGTGTCATCTGTGTATCTGAGGTTATTGATATTTCTTCCAGCAATCTTGATTCTAGCTTGTGCTTGATTCACACCAGCATTTCACATGATGTACTCTGCATATATGTTAAATAATCAGCATGATAATATATAGCCCTGACATACTCCTTTCCCGATTTGGAACCAGTCTGTTGTTCCCTGTACTATTCTAACTGTTACTTCTTGTCCTGAATACAGATTTCTCAGGAGGCAGTTCAGGTGGTCTGGTATTCCTATCTCTTTAAGAATTTTCCACAGTTTGTTGTGATCCACACAGTCAAAGGCTTTGGCATTGTCAATAAAGCAAAAGTAGATGTTTTTCTGGAACTCTCTCACTTCTTCGATGATCCAGTATATGTTGGCAATTTGATCTCTGGCTCCTCTTCCTTTTCTGAATCCAGCTTGAACATCTGGAAGTTCACGGTTCATGTACTGTTGAAGCCTGGCTTGGAGAATTTTGAGCATTATTTTGCTAGCATGTGAGATGAGTGCAATTGTGTGGTACAGAAATAGATGGATAGATAATATACATATTATAATATTCTTTTCCACTATGGTTTATTACAGGATACTGAATATATTTCCCTGTTCAGTTACCTTTTTAAATTTACTCAACAAACCTACCAGGCCATCTGCTAAGTAATGATGATGATCTTCAAATGAACAAGAGCTCTAATAACACTCAGATCCATAAGAATATCCCAGTCCCTGGTATGGTAATACACAGGAGAGTGTGTCTAAGTCTTGGAGCCAAGACTGGTTTAATAGGGAGGCAATATTCACCAGGCTGAAATTTTGCAAAGTCATCAGGAAAGTCATAAAAGGAAAGAATTAAGGCTAGAAAAATAATGGTGCACAACCTTGCTCACCTTGCTTCAGATTAACTACAATTGTATCTTTTAGTTCTGGGAACTCTCAAAAAGCTTTAAATGGGGTGTAATCAAGTCACATATTAGAAGGGATAGTTAGGGAGTCTGGGATTGACATGGACAAACTGCTATATTTAAAATGGATAATCGACAAGGACCTACTGTATAGCACAGGGAACTCTGCTCAATGTTATGTGGCAGCCTGGATGGGAGGGGAATTTAGGGGAGAATGCATGTATATGTATGTTTGAGTCCCTTCGCTGTTCACCTGAAACTGTCACAACATTGTTAATTGGCTATATTTGAATACAAAATGTTTAAAAAATTTAAAAGAGGAGGCGGTCCTAAGATGGCGGAGGAATAGGATGGGAAGACCACTTTTCCCCCACAAATTCATCAAAAGAACATTTGAACGCTGAGTAAATTCCACAAAACAACTTCTGAATGCCAGCAGAGGACATCAGGCACCCAGAAAAGCAGGCCATGGTCTTCGAAAGGAGGTAGGAAAAAATATAAAACAAAAAGGAAGAGAAAAGAGGTAGGGATGGAGCTCCGTCCCGGGAAAGGAGTCTTAAAAAAGAGAGAAGTTTCCAAACACCAGGAAAGCCTCTCACTGCTCAGTCTGTGGCAAGCCTTGGAACCACAGAGGGCAACATAACCAGGAGGCAAAATAAATAAATAATTAAAACGCACAGATTACGTGCCCAACAGTAACTTCCCCAGTGGAGAAACAGTGCAGACGCCTGCACCTGCCACTAGCAAGCGGGGCCTGGGCAGGGAGGCACGGGCTGCATTGCTTAGAGTATGGACCGGGCCTCAGTGCCCCGAGGGCAATCAGGGAACTAACTTGGGCTGGCAAACTAGACTGTCGGATAGCTACCACGCAAAAAGCCCTAACCTAAAACACCATCAGGCCCGCTCACAGAACAAAGGACTGAACAGAGCTAGCCGGCTGCAGACCATCACACTCTGGTGACAGGCAGCCAGAGCCTGAAGGGAGCAATAGCGGCCCCAGAGAGGCATTATCTACCAAACTGCAAGCAGGCTTCATTGCTAACTAAGACTTCTTGGGGTTCTGGACGGTTAACATCCGCCTCAGAAGGTGTGCTGTTTGTACACCCAGAAAACCCAGTGGCAGGGACGGGGGAGGCGATAAATCGCAGTGACCACGCTCGCCAAACACTTGGTCACCTGACCTGCTCAGACCTGGGAAGGGCACAAAACGCAGGCCCAACCGAGTCTGGGTCTCTGAGGACTACCAGAGTGCCTGATCCTGAGCGGCTTAGACCTGGGAGGTACATACACCCCAGGGCCAGCCTCAGACAGTTCATGGCAGAGCAACCTAGAGCCTAAGCAGTGTAGACAGGGAAAGCACACAAGCCGTGAGCGGGGGCAAACCCAGTGTGGCCGAGACACTGTGAGCACACGCCAGTGTTATCTGTTTGCAGCATCCCTCCCTCCCCACAGCACGACTGAACAAGTGAACATAAAAAGCACCGCCCCCTTGTGTCAGGGCAGAAATCAGACACCGAAGAGACCAGCAAACAGAAGAAGCTAAAACAGACGGAACCACCTTGGAAGTGACAGGTGCAATAGATTAAAACCCTGTAGTTAGTACTAACTACATAGGAAGGGGCCTATAGATCTTGAGAAATATAAGCCGAATCAAGGAACTATCCTAAAAAGAACTGACCCCACACTGCCCACAAAAACACCAGAGAAAGTCCTAGATATATTTTTACTATCATTCTTTATTTTTTTAAATTTTTTAAAAAAATTTTAAGTCCTCTATTACTCCTTTAATTTTCATTTTTGTAACATACTATTACTTTGCAAAAAAAAAAAAAAGAGAGAGAGAGGGAGAGACCCTATTTCTTAAAGAAAACTTCACATATATATATATTTTATAATTTTTGTGACTTTTTTTCCCCTTTAATATTGTATTTTTGAAAATCCAACCTCTACTCTAGATTTTTAACCTTTGCTTTTTGGTTATTTGTTATCAATTTTGGACCTTTAAGAACCCAATCTTCAATACCCATTTTTACTTGGGAGCGAGATTATTCGCTTGACTGCTCTCGCCCCTTTTGGACTCTCCTTTTTTACCACCAGGTCGCCTCTATCTCCTCCCTGCCCCTTCTCTTCTCTACCCAACTCTGTGAATCTCTTTGTGTGTCCCAGACTGTGGAGAACACTTAGGGAACTGATTACTGGCTGGATCTGTCTCTCTCCTTTTGATTCCCCCACTTTATACTCCTGGTCCACTCTAGTACTTTTGCCTGGAAAATCCCATGGATGGAGGAGCCTAGAAGGCTGCAGTCCATGGGGTCGCTGAGGGTCGGACATGACTGAGTGACTTCACTTTCACTTTTCACTTTCATGCATTGGAGAAGGAAATGGCAACCCACTCCAGTGTTCTTGCCTGGAGAATCCCAGGGACGGGGGAGCCTGGTGGGCTGCCGTCTATGGGGTCGCACAGAGTCGGACATGACTGAAGCGACTTAGCAGTAGCAGCAGCATACTCCTGGTCACCTCTGTCTCCTTCCTCCCTCTTCTCTTCTCTGTATAACTCCGTGAACATCTCTGAGTGGTCCAGACTCTGGAGCACACATAAGGAAGTGATTACTGGCTAGCTTGCTCTCTCCTCTTTTGATTCCACCCCATCTCATTCAGGTCACCTCTATCTCCCTCCTCCCTCTTCTCTTCTCCATGTAACTCTGTGAACCTCTCTGGGTATCCCTCACTGTGAAGAAACTTTTCATCTTTAACCTAGATGTTTTATCAACGGTGCTGTATAGATGGAGAAGTCTTGAGGCAACTGTAAAAATAAGACTGAAAACCAGAAGCAGGAGGCTTAAGTCCAAATCCTGAGAACACCATAGAACTCCTGACTCCAGGGAACTTTAATCGACAGGAGCTCATCAAATGCCTACATACCTACACTGAAACCAAGCACCACCCAAGGGCCAACAAGTTCCAGAGCAAGACATACCACTCAAATTCTTCAGCAACACAGGAATACAGCCCTGAGCTTCAATATACACACTGCCCAAAGTTACTCCAAACCCACTGACATCTCATAACTCATTACTGGACACTTCATTGCACTCCAGAGAGAAGAAATCCAGCCCCACCCACCAGAACACCTACACAAGTTTCCCTAACCAGGAAACCTTGACAAGCCACCCATACAACCCCACCCACAGCAAGGAAACTCCACAATAAAGAGAATTCCACAAACTGCCAGAATACGGAAAGGCCCAAAAACAGCAATATAAACGATGAAGAGACAGAGGAATACCCAGAAGGTAAAGGAACAGGATAAATGCCCACCAAACCAAACAAAAGAGGAAGAGATAGGGAATCTACCTGATAAATAATTCTGAATAATGATAGTGAAAATGATCCAAAATCTTGAAAACAAAATGTAATCACAGATAAATACCCTGGAGACAAGGATTGAGAAGATGCAAGAAAGGTTTAACAAGGACCTAGAAGAAATGAAAAAGAGCCAGTATATAATGAATAATGCAATAAATGAGATCAAAAACACTCTGGAGGGAACAAATAGTAGAATAACGGAGGCACAAGATAGGATTAGTGAGGTAGAAGATAGAATGGTAGAAATAAATGAATCAGAGAGGAAAAAAGAAAAACAAGTTAAAAGAAATGAGAATCTCAGAGACCTCTGGGACAATGTTAAATGCCCCAACAGAAGAAGAAGACAAAAAGAAAGACCATGAGAAAATACTTGAGGAGATAATAGTTGAAAACTTCCTTAAAATAGGGAAGGAAATAATCACCCAAGTCCAAGAAACCCAGAGAGTCCGACACAGGATAAACCCAAGGCGAAACACCCCAGGACACATATTAATCAAATTAACAAAGATCAAACACAAAGAACAAATATTAAAAGCAGCAAGGGAAAAACAACAAAGAACACACAAGGGGATTCCCATAAGGATAACAGCTGATCTTTCAGCAGAAACTCTTCAGGCCAGGAGGGAATAGCAGGACATACTTAAAGTGATGAAAGAAAATAACCTACAGCCCAGATTACTGTACCCAGCAAGGATCTCATTCAAATATGAAGGAGAAATCAAAAGTTTTGCAGACAAGCAAAAGCTGAGAGAATTCAGCGCCACCAAACCAGCTCTCCAACAAATGCTAAAGGATCTTCTCTAGACAGGAAACACAAAAAGGGTGTATAAACTCGAACCCAAAACAATAAGGTAAATGGCAACGGGATCATACTTATCAATAATTACCTTAAACATAAATGGGTTGAATGCCCCAACCAAAAGACAAAGACTGGCTGAATGGATACAAAAAAAAGACCCCTATATATGTTGTCTACAAGAGACCCACCTCAAAACAAGGGACACATACAGACTGAAAGTGAAGGGCTGGAAAAAGATATCCCATGCAAATAGAGACCAAAAGAAAGCAGAAGTAGCAATACTATCAGATAGCAATACTATCAATACTATCAGATAAAATAGACTTTAAAACAAAGGCTGTGAAAAGAGACAAAGGACACTACATAATGATCAAAGGATCAATCCAAGAAGATGTAAAAATTATAAATATATATGCACCCAACATAGGAGCACTCCAATATGTAAGACAAATGCTAACAAGTATGAAAGGAGAAATTAACAATAACACAGTAAGAGTGGGAGACTTTAATACCCCTCTCACACCTATGGATAGATCAGCTAAACAGAAAATTAACACGGAAACACAAACTTTAAATGATACAATAGAGCAGTTAGTCCTTATTGATATCTATAGGATATTTCACCCCAAAACAATGAATTTCACCTTTTTCTCAAGTGCACACAGAACCTTCTCCAGGATAGATCACATCCTGGGCCATAAATCTAGCCTTGGTATATTCAAATTCAAAAAAAAAAAAACAACGAAATCATTCCAAGCATCTTTTCTGACCACAATGCAGTAAGATTAGATCTCAATTACAGGAAAAAAACTATTAAAAATTCCAACATATGGAGGCTGAACACACTGCTGAATAACCAACAAATCACAGAAGAAATTAAAAAAGAAATCAAAATATGCATAGAAACTAATGAAAATGAAAACACAACAACCCAAAACCTGTGGGACACTATAAAAGAAGTGCTAAGGGGAAGGTTAATAGCAATACAGGCATACCTCAAGAAACAAGAAAAAAGTCAAATAAATAACCTAACTCTACACCTAAAGCAACTAGAAAAGGAAGAAATGAAGAACCCCAGGGTAGTAGAAGGAAAGAAATCTTAAAAATTAGGGCAGAAATAAATGCAAAAGAAACAAAAGGGACCACAGCAAAAATCAACAAAGCCAAAAGCTCATTCTTTGAGAGACTAAATAAAATTGACAAACCATTAGCCAGACTCATCAATAAACAAAGGGAGAAAAATCAAATCAATAAAATTAGAAATGAAAATGGAGAGATCACAACAGACAACACAGAAATACAAAGGATCATAAGAGACTACTATCAGCAATTACATGCCAATAAAATGGACAACTTGGAGGAAATGGACAAATTCTTAGAAAAGTACAACTTTCCAAAACTAAACCAGGAAGAAATAGAAAATCTTAACAGACACATCACAAGCACGGAAATTGAAACTGTAATCTGAAATCTTCTAGCAAACAAAAGCCCAGGTCCAGACAGCTTCACAGCTAAATTCTACCAAAAATTTAGAAAAGAGCTAACACCTATCCTATTCAAACTCTTCCAGAAAATTGCAGAGGAAGGTAAACTTCCAAACTCATTCTATGAGGCCACCATCACCCTAATACCAAAACCTGACAAAGATGCCACAAAAAAAGAAAACCACGGGCCAATATCACTGATGAACATAGACGCAAAAATCCTCAACAAAATTCTAGCAATCAGAATCCAACAACACATTTAAAAAATCATACATCATGACCAACTGGGCTTTATCCCAGGGATGCAAGGATTCTTCAACACGTGCAAATCAATCAATGTAATACACCACATTAACAAATTGAAAAATAAAAGCCATATGATTATCTCAATAGATGCAGAGAAAGCCTTTGACAAAATTCAACATCCACTTATGATAAAAACTCTCCAGAAAGCAGGAATAGAAGGAACATGCCTCAACTTAATAAAAGCTAAATATGACAAACCCACAGCAAACATTATCCTCAATGGTGAAAAATTGAATGCATTTCCCCTAAAGTCAGGAACAAGACAAGGGTGCCCACTTTCACCACTACTATTCAACATAGTTTTGGCTACAGCAATCAGAGCAGAAAAAGAAATAAAAGGAATCCAAGTTGGAAAAGAAAAAGTAAAACTCTCACTGTTTGCAGATGACATGATCCTCTACATAGAAAACCCTAAAGACTCCACTAGAAAATTACTAGAGCTAATCAAAAATATAGTAAAGTTGCAGTATATAAAATCAACACACAGAAATCACTTGCATTCCTATACACTAATAATGAGAAAATGGAAAGAGAAATTAAGGAAACAATTCCATTCACCATTGCAACGAAAAGAACAAAATACTTAGGAATATATATACCTAAAGAAACAAAGGACTTATATATAGAAAACTATAAAACACTGCTGAAAGAAATCAAAGAGAGCACTAATAGATGGAGAAATATACCCTGTTAATGGATCAGAAGAATCAATATAGTGAAAATGAGTACACTACACAAAGCAATCTATAGATTCAATGCAATCCTTACGGACAGCTGTGAAAAGAAGAGAGGTGAAAAACAAAGGAGAAAAGGAAAGATATAAGCATCTGAATGCAGAGTTCCAAAGAATAGCAAGAAGAGATAACCAAGCCTTCTTCAGCGATCAGTGCAAAGAAATAGAGGAAAACAACAGAATGGGAAAGACTAGAGATCTCTTCAAGAAAATTAGAGATACCAAGGGAACATTTCATGCAAAGAAGGGCTCGATAGAGGACAGAAATGGTATGGACTTAACAGAAGCAGAAGATATTAAGAAGAGATGGCAAGAATACACAGAAGAACTGTACAAAAAAGATCTTCATAACCCAGATAATCACGATGGCGTGATCACTCATCTAGAGCCAGACATCCTGGAATGTGAAGTCAAGCGGGCCTTAGAAAGCATCACTATAAACAAAGCTAGTGGAGGTGATGGCATTCCAGTTGAACTATTTCAAATCCTGAAAGATGATGCTGTGAAAGTGCTGCACTCAATATGCCAGCAAATTTGGAAAACTCAGCAGTGGCCACAGGACTGGAAAAGATCAGTTTTCATTCCAATCCCAAAGAAAGGCAATGCCAAGACTGCTCATACTACTGCACAGTTGCACTCATTTCACATGCTAGTAAAATAATGCTCAAAATTCTCCAAGCCAGGCTTCAGCAATACGTGAACCATGAACTTCCAGATGTTCAAGCTGGTTTTAGAAAAGGCAGAGGAACTAGACATCCAATTGCCAACATGCGCTGGATCATGGAAAAAGCAAGAGAGTTCCAGAAAAACATCTATTTCTGCTTTATTGACTATGCCAAAGCCTTTGACTGTGTGGATCACAATAAACTGTGGAAAATTCTGAAAGAGATGGGAATACCAGACCACCTGACCTGCCTCTTGAGAAATCTGTATGCAGGTCAGGAAGCAGCAGTTAGAACTGGACATGGAACAACAGACTGGTTCCAAATAGGAGAAGGAGTACATCAAGGCTGTATATTGTCACCCTGCTTATTTAACTTATATGCAGAGTACATCATGAGAAACCCTGGCCTGGAAGAAGCACAAGCTGGAATCAAGATTGCCGGGAGAAACATCAATAACCTCAGATATGCAGATGACACCACCCTTATGGCAGAAAGTGAAGAGGAGCTAAAAAGCCTCTTGATGAAGGTGAAAGAGGAGAGTGAAAAAGTTGGCTTAAAGCTCAACATTCAGAAAACGAAGATCATGGCATCCGGTCCCATCACTTCATGGGAAATAGAAGGGGAAACAGTGGAAACAGTGTCAGACTATTTTGGGGGGCTCCAAAATCACTGCAGATGGTGACTGAAGCCATGAAATTAAAAGATGCTTACTTCTTGGAAGAAAAGTTATGAGCAACCTACATAGTATATTCAAAAGCAGAGATATTACTTTGCCGACCAAGGTCTGTCTAGTCAAGGCTATGGTTTTTCCTGTGGTCATGTATGGATGTGAGAGTTGGACTGTGAAGAAGGCTGAGCGCCAAAGAATTGATGCTTTTGAACTGTGGTGTTGGAGAAGACTCTTGAGAGTCCCTTGGACTGCAAGGAGATCCAACCAGTCCATTCTGAAGGAGATCAGCCCTGGGATTTCTCTGGAAGGAATGATGCTAAAGCTGAAACTCCAGTACTGTGGCCACCTCATGCAAAGAGTTGACTCATTGGAAAAGACTCTGATGCTGGGAGGGATTGGGGGCAGGAGGAGAAGAGGACAACAGAGGATGAGATGGCTGGATGGCATCACTGACTCAATGGATGTGAGTCTGAGTGAACTCCAGGAGTTGGTGATGGACAGGGAGGCCTGGCGTGCTGCGATTCATGGGGTCGTAAAGAGGCGGACACGACTGAGTGACTCAACTGAACTGAATCAAGCTACCAACGGTATTTCTCACAGAGCTAGAAAAAATAATTTCACAATTTGTATGGAAATACAAAAAACCTGTAATAGCCAAAGCAATACTGAGAAAGAAAAATGGAACTGGAGGGATCAACCTGCCTGACTTCAGGCTCTACTACAAAGCCACAGTCATCAAGACAGTATGGTACTGGCACAAAGACAGAAATATAGATCAATGGAACAAAATAGAAAGCCCAGAGATAAATCCACACACATATGGACACCTTATCTTTGACAAAGGAGGCAAGAATATACAAGGTAGAAAAGACAATCTCTTTAACAAGTGATGCTGAGAAAACAGGTCAACCACTTGTAAAAGAATGAAACTAGAACACTTTCTAACACCATACACAAAAATAAACTCAAAATGGATTAAAGATCTAAACGTAAGACTAGAAACTATAAAACTCCTAGAGAAGAACATAGGCAAAACACTCTCCGACATAAATCACAGCAGGATCCTCTATGACCCACCTCCCAGAATATTGGAAATAAAAGCAAAAATAAACAAATGGGACCTAATTAAAGTTAAAAGCTTCTCCACAACAAAGGAAACAATAAGCAAGGTGAAAAGACAGCCTTCAGAATGGGAGAAAATAATAGCAAATGAAGCAACTGACAAACAACTAATCTAAAAATATACAAGCAACTCCTGTAGCTCAATTCCAGAAAAATAAATGACCCAATCAAAAAATGGGCCAAAGAACTAAACAAACATTTCTCCAAAGAAGACATACAGATGGCTAACACACACATGAAAAGATGGTCAACATTACTCATTATCTGAGAAATGCAAATCAAAACCACAATGAGGTACCATTTCACACCAGTCAGAATGGCAGTGATTCAAAAGTCTACAAGCAATAAATGCTGGAGAGGGTGTGGAGAAAAGGTAACCCTCTTACACTGTTGGTGGGAATGCAAACTAGTACAGCCATTATGGAGAACAGTGTGGAGATTCCTTAAAGAACTGGAAATAGAACTGCCATATGACCCAGCAATCCCACTGCTGGGCATACACACCGAGGAAACCAGAATTGAAAGAGACACATGTACCCCAATATTCATCGCCGCACTGTTTATAATAGCCAGTACATGGAAGGAACCTAGATGTCCATCAGCAGATAAATGGCTAAGAAAGCTGTGGTACATATACACAATGGAATATTACTCAGCCATTAAAAAGAATACATTTGAATCAGTTCTAATGAGGTGGATGAAACTGGAGCCTATTATACAGAGTGAAGTAAGCCAGAAAGAACAACACCAATACAGTATACTAATGCATATATATGGAATTTAGAAAGATGGTAACGATAACTCTGTATGCAAGACAGCAAAAGAGACACAGATATATAGAACAGTCTTTTGGACTCTGTGGCAGAGGGCGAGGGTGGGATGATTTGGGAGAATGGCATTGAAACTTATATCATATAATATGTGAAATGAATTGCCAGTCCAGGTTTGATGCATGATACAGGATGCTTGGGGCTGGTGCACTGGGGTGGCCCAGAAGGATGGGATGGGGAGGGAGATGGGAGGGGGGTTCAGGATGGGGAACTCGTGTGCACCCGTGGCAGATTCATGTTGATGTATGGCAAAGCCAATACAATATTGTAAAGTAATTAGCCTCCAATTAAAATAAATAAATTTATATTAAAAAATTTTAATAAAAACTTTAAAAGAAAGAAATAATGTGACCCCCATTGATAGGGAGAAGCCCAGAAATGTAGTGAAGTGGGATGAGATTAGAGACAGATGGATCAGTTAGACTGTTACAAGAGTTGAGGGCCTAAGGAGGAGAGAGGGAAAAAAAAAGGTTATTTCATCAAAATAGCATCTTCCAGTGGGTTTGGTGGTGGTGGTTTAGTCATTAAGTCATGTCTGACTCTTTGAGACCCCATGGACTGTAGCCTGTCAGGCTTCTCTGTTCATGGGATTTTCCAGGCAAGAACACTGGAGTGGGTTGCCATTTCCTTCTCCAGGGGATCTTCCCCATCTGGGATCAAACCTGGATTTCCTGCATTGCAGGTGGATTCTTTACCAACTGTGCTACCAAGGAAGCCATTTCAATGGATTTACGGTTATGTTATAGGAATCTCAAAAAATTAGAGTAATTAGATATGTCAAGTATAAATGTTCCTTCTAAGTTTGTTTACTTTTTGGATAATTTCAAATGTTTTCAAAGCCCTCTTTGAAGATCAGTGAACCTCAGTATCCTCTGCTCATGAGAAAATCTAGATGCCAGGTTCATGCTACAGGAAACCTTGATACTGAACTCGGCTGGGAAAGGAGCAAAGGGCTTGCCTAGACGGAGACAAATTCCTGCCTGGACGTTGCAGGCTCTGAAGCAGCTCCAGAAAGAAGCAGGTGTGGCAGGCAGTCAGGGCAAGAAGCTGGATCCACCCTCTGCCTGGATCACCTTTCCTTTAAATGGCTCCTGTGTGGCCTTTTCCTATCTCTGTATACCATTGTGTATATTCTGTATACTCTCGGTAGTTACATGTAGGATCAGTGGATTCAGGTCTTCATATGTTATATATTGTACAGTATATATTATATACTATATACATATGTTGGCTGTGCTGGGTTTTCATTGCTGCATGTGGGCTTTCCCTAGTTGTAGCGATCATGGGCTACTCTTTAGTTGCAGTGTGTGGGCTTCTCATTGAGGTGTTTTCTCTTGTTGCAGAACATGGGCTCTAGGGTACTCAGGTTTCAATAGCTGTGGCTCGCAGGCTCTAGAGCATAGACTCAGTATTTGTGCTTGGGCTTAGTTGCCCCACAGCAAGTGAAATCTTCCCAGACCAGGGATCAAATCCATGTCCTCTGCATTGGTAGGTGGGTTCTTAACCACTGGTCCACCAGGGAAGTCCAGGTTTCAGGTCTTTGGATGATTCTAAAGAGCTTAAGACAAAAGCCATTGGGGATTAACAAGTCATGGATGTCAAGTCTACTTATGTGATAAGGAAGCAAGAGCCTTTGCAGTGTTTATTGGGAGTGTTTAGTTGATGGCTGTATTATTTTTCTTATACACCATGATAGTCTTGACTTTTTTGTGTTCTAAATTTAGAAACTTTTTGTTTAAAAAACTTATCCAAGAGGACTATTCCTATCACAGACGAACTTTGTCACCAAAGAGGAATCATGTCAAACTCTTGTTCTAAAGCAATGCAAGGTGGGGGGAGCTGCTGCAGGCTCCGCGGCAGCGGCGGCAACAGAAGCTCCGGGGGCGGCGGCGCCAGTGGCCAGGCTTGGGGTGGGCAGCCTAGCCTGGCCCGGGAGCCCAGGCAGCAAACGTGCAGGGTACCTAGGCCCCTTACACTGGACTCCACAGTCTCCGGGCCGCTTGATCTCCCCACGGGTATATGGGATGGAAGCGGGACCCTCGGGAGCAGCTGCCGGCGCCTACCTGCCCCCCTGCAGCAGGTGTTCCAGGCACCTCGCCGGCCTGGCATTGGCACTATGGGGAAACCAATCAAGCTCCTGGCCAATAACTTTGAAGTGGACATCCCTAAGATTGACATCTATCACTACGAAGTGGATATCAAGCCAGATAAGTGTCCTCGCAGAGTCAACTGGGAAGTGGTGGAATACATGGTCCAGCATTTGAAGCCTCAGATATTTGGTGACCGCAAGCCCGTGTATGATGGAAAGAAGAACATTTACACTGTCACAGCACTGCCCATTGGCAATGAACGGGTTGACTTTGAGGTGACAATCCCTGGGGAAGGGAAGGATCGAATCTTCAAGGTCTCCATCAGGTGGCTGGCCATCGTGAGCTGGCTCATGAAGCTTTGGTCAGTGGCCAGATCCCTGTTCCCCTGGAGTCTGTGCAAGCTCTGGATGTAGCCATGAGGCACCTGGCATCCATGAGGTACACCCCTGTGGGCTGCTCCTTCTTCTCACCGCCTGAGGGCTACTACCACCCGCTGGAGGGTGGGCACGAGGCCTGGCTCGGCTTTCACCAGTCTGTGCACCCTGCCATGTGGAAGATGATGCTCAACATTGATGTCTCAGCCACTGCCTTCCACAAGGCACAGCCAGTGATTGAGCTCATGTGTGAGGTGCTCGACATCAGGAACATAGACGAGCAGCCAAAGCCCTCATGGACTCTCAGCGTGTGTGCTTCACCAAGATCAAGGGCGTGAAGGTGGAAGTGACCCACTGTGGACAAATGACGAGGAAATACCGCGTGTGTAATGTTACCCGCCGCCCTGCCAGCCATCAGACGTTTCCTCTGCAGCTGGAGAGTGGACAGACTGTGGAGTGTACAGTGGCCCAGTATTTCAAGCAGAAATATAACCTGCAGCTCAAGTATCCCCACCTGCCTTGCCTGCAAGTTGGCCAGGAACAAAAGCATACCTACCTGCCCCTAGAGGAACATTGAAAGATGCTCAAGACTGATTCGAGGGCTCCAGAGGCAGCGGCTCTGGAGGTCTGAGCCGCATCACCGACTGCATGTGGAGGTTCCTAGACCTGACGCTCCTGGGGCAGTAGAGGGCCTCACCCCGCAGTAGAGACCTATTGGGTCTCTGTTCATCCCGCGAGATCTGACGATAACCTCGGCTACTGGAAATACGGCTGCAGCGAGTGAACCCGTGATGGAAAAAACTGTGAAATCTGTTCCTGTGAAGAGGGAAAAGAAAGAAAACGAACAAATCTGTAAACTCTTCATTGGTGGCTTGAGCTCTGAAACCACAGAAGAAAGTCTGAAGAACTACTACCAGCAGTGGGGAGAACTCACAGACTGTGTGGTCATAAGGGGCCTTGCCAGTCAAAAATCAAGAGGGTTTGGTTTTGTTACTTTCTCCTCCGTGGCTGAGGTGGATGCAGCCATGGCGGCCAGACCTCATTCCATTGATGGGGAGAGTGGTTGACCCCAAACGTGCTGTTGCGAGAGAGAAATCTGAAAAACAGGGGTCGCTTGTCACTGTGAAGAAGCTGTTCGTTGGTGGAATTAAGGAAGATACCGAGGAGCATCATCTTAGAGAGTACTTTGAGAAATATGGAAAAATCGATAACATTGAGATCATTACTGATAGGCAGTCAGGCAAGAAAAGAGGCTTTGGATTTGTGACTTTTGATGACTATGATCCCGTGGATAAGATAGTGTTGCAGAAATACCATACCATCAATGGTCATCGTGCAGAAGTCGGGAAGGCTTTGTCGAGACAGGAAATGCAGGAAATTCAAGGTTCTAGAAGTAGAAAAGGAGGTCCTTTTGGTTTTAGTGTTTCTTCTAGTGGGGGTGGAAATTTAGGACGAGGGCCAGGAACTAAATTTACGGAGAAGCTGATGGATATGGAAATGGTCCCGGATCTAGGGATGGCTGTCATGGGTATGGAGGAGGACCTGCAGGTGGGAATTTTGGAGGTTACCCTTGTTATGGAGGTGGGAATTTTGGAGGTTACCCTTGTTATGGAGGAGGAGGTGGAGAATATGGTGGTCGAGGTCCTGGGTATGGCAACCAGTGGGAATTCTCTGGAGGTGGTTATGGCAATAATTTTGGAAATTACGACCAGCAACCTTCTAATTATGGCCCAATGAGGAATGGAATCTTTGGTGTTGGCAGGAACATAGCAGCCCCATATGGTGGAGAAAATTATGGCCCAAGAGGCAATGGAGGAAGTGGGGGCTATGGAGGGGGAAAGGGGTATTGAGCTTCTTCCTGTTTGCCCTGGGCTTCACTGTCTGAATAGCAGAGGATGAGAGCCCAGACATAACAGAACGCTTTCCAGTTATTGAAATAAAGACATTAAGAAAACTCTTATCTCAGCCATGAATAAATATTTAGTGATGTGTCAGAAGACCTCAGAGCAGGTTCAAAGAGTCATTTTTGTGAATGGACTGGATTATTTAAGAACATTACCTTCCTGTGGAGGAAAAATTGTGAAAAAAAACTGACTTTGAGACAGTTTCCTAGCTTCTTAATTGTTTCTTTCTAGTGAGTATAGAAGTATTCCTTCTTTGATAATGTTAAATGTGTAAGTTTCAGGTGACATGTGAAACCTTTTAAATGGTTTTTTTCTCAAAGTTTTGAAACTATTAGCCAGAATCAGCACAATAGACAGAATGTTGTTCCTTTAAAATTTTGTGTCTGTAAAGAAGCAGTTGTACTTTATGATTTAATAAAATAATTCTAAAAGAAAAAAAAGCAATACAAGTTAGTTAAGATTTTCTTTATTATTATAGCATAATCCATCCTTTCCCCCTTGAATAGTTACCAGGACAGAAATAATGTCTTTCTAATTTTGTTTATTTTCTCTTTAAACATTTGTTTCTTGGAAAGTACAAGGGAACACTTAGAATGCATTCTATGTTTTAATTCAGTGTTAACTGGTCAGAAGGCAGATAATGGAGAATCTGAATTGGTTTTCAGTTTCTCTTTCTTCCTCTACAATGTAAATATAATACTTTGCCAGAAATAAAACTCTGTGATGGAATGAAAATGGAAAAGGAGGGATAAATATAGGAATAGTCTGTGTTACACAACCATCATATTCCTAGAAAGAAAAATAAGTTAAATATGAAAATAGCAAGTTCATGACAGATTTTATAGAACATACTTCCATTTCCATTCAAACAGCAATAGAAAAGGGGAAAAATACCCTCTTTGCAGGATTGTAAGCCCAGTTTTCCCATGGTAGTATACCATGGCATTTTATTCCTTCCAGCATTTTTAGTCTTACTGTTTCAGTTCAGTTCAGTTCAGTTGCCCAGTCATGTCTGACTCTTTGCAACCCCATGGACTGCAGCACACCAGGCTTCCCTGTCCATCACCAACTCCTGGAGCTTACTCAAACTCATGTCCATTGAGTCAGTGATGCCAACTCATCCTCTGTTATCCCCTTCTCCTCCCTCCCTCAGTCTTTCCCAGCATCAGGGTCTTTGCCAATGAGTCAGTTCTTCACATCAGTGGCCAAAGCATTGGAGTTTCAGCTTCAGCATCAGTCCTTCCAATGAATATTCAGGACTAATTTCCTTTAGGATTGACTGGTTGGATCTCCTTACATCCACGGGACTCTCAAGATCTTCTCCAACACCATAGTTCAAGAGCATCAATTCTTCAGCCCTCAGCTTTCTTTATGGTCCAACTCTCACATCCATATATTACTACTGGAAAAAACATAGCTTTGGCTAGACGGACCTTTGTTGGCAAAGCAGTGTCTCTGCTTTTTTTTTTTTAATTTAAAAAAATTTTATTTTACTTTATTTTGCTTTACAATACTGTATTGGTTTTGCCATACATTGACATGAATCAGCCACGGGTGTACATGAGTTCCCAATCCTGAACCCCCCTCCCACCTCCCACCCCATATCCCACCTCCCACCCCATATCATCTCTCTGGATCATCCCTGTACACCAGCCCCAAGCATCCTGTATCCTGTATCGAACATAGACTGGCGATTCATTTCTTACATGATAGTATACATGTTTCAATGCCATTCTCCCAAACATCCCACCCTCTCCCTCTCCCACAGAGTCCAAAAGTCCGTTCTAAACATCTGTGTCTCTTTTGCTGTCTCGCATACAGGGTTATGATTACTATCTTTCTAAATTCCATATATATGTGTTAGTATACTGTATTGGTGTTTTTTTTTCTGGCTTACTTCACTCTGTATAATAGGCTCCAGTTTCATCCACCTCATTAGAACTGATTCAAATGTATTCTTTTTAATGGCTGAGTAATACTCCATTGTGTATATGTACCACCGCTTTCTTATCCATTCATTTGCTGATGGGCATCTAGGTTGTTTCCATGTCCTGGCTATTATATAAACACTGCTGCGATGAACATTGGGGTACACGTGTCTCTTTCAATTCTGGTTTCCTCGGTGTGTATGCCCAGCAGTGGGATTGCTGGGTCATAAGGCAGGGTCTCTGCTTTTTAATATGCTGTCTAGGTTGGTCATAGCTTTTCTTCCAAGGAGCAAGCATCTTTTAATTTCATGGCTTCAGTCACCATCTGCAGTGATTTTTGGAAACCTCAAAAATGAAGTTTGTCACTGTTTCCATTGTTTCCCTATCTATTTGCAATGAAGTGATGGGACTGGATTCCATGATCTTAGTTTTCTGATATTTAGTTTTAAGCCAAATTTTTCATACTCCTGATTCACTTTCATTAAGAGGCTCTTTAGTTCTTCTTCCCTTTCTGCCATAAGGGTGGTGTCATATGCATGTCTGTGCTTATTGATATTTTGCCCAGCATTCTTGATTCCAGCTTGTGCTTATCCGGTCCATATTTCGCATGATATACTCTGCATATAAGTTAAATAAGCAGGGTGACAATATACAGCCTTGATGTACTCCTTTTCCTATTTGGAACCAGTCTGTTGTTCCATGTCCAGTTCTAACTGCTGCTTCCTGACCTGCATACAGATTTCTCAAGAGGCAGGTCAGATGGTCTGGTATTCCCATCTCTTTCAGAATTTTCCACAGTTTATTGTGATCCACACAGTCAAAGGCTTTGGCATAGTCAATAATGCAGAAATAGATGTTTTTCTGGAACTCTCTTGCTTTTTCCATGATCCAGCGCATGTTGGCAATTGGATCTCTGGTTCCTCTGCCTTTTCTAAAACCAGCTTGAACATCAGGAAGTTCACAGTTCACGTATTGCTGAAGCCTGGCTTGGAGAATTTTGAGCATTACTTTACTGGCATGTGAGATGAGTACAATTGTGTGGTAGTTTGAGCATTCTTTGGCATTGTCTTTCTTTGGGATTGGAATGAAAACTGACCTTTTCCAGTCCTGTGGCCACTGCTGAGTTTTCCAAATTTGCTGGCATATTGAGTGAAGCACTTTCACGGCATCATCTTTTAGGATTTGACATAGCACAACTGGAATTCCATCACCTCCACTAGCTTTGTTCATAGTGATGCTTTCTAAGGCCCACTTGACTTTGCATTCCAGGATGCCTGGCTCTAGGTATGTGATCACACCATCGTGGTTATCTGGGTCATGAAGATCTTTGTTGTATAGTTCTGTGTATTCTTGCCATCTCTTCTTAATATCTTCTGCTTCTGTTAGGTCCATACCATTTCTGTCCTTTATTGAGCCCATCTTTGCATGAAATGTTCCCTTGGTATCTCTAATTTTCTTGAAGAGATCTCTAGTCTTTCCTGTTCCGTTGTTTTCCTCTATTTCTTTGCATTGATCGCTGAGGAAGGCATTATCTCTCCTTGCTATTCTTTGGAACTCTGCATTCATATGGGTATAGCTTTCCTTTTCTCCTTTGCCTTTCGCTACTCTTCTTTTTGCAGCTATTTGTAAGGCCTCCTTAGACAAACATTTTGCCTTTTTGCATTTCTTTTTCTTTGGGATGGTCTTGGTCACTGCCACCTGTACAATGTCACAAACCTCCATCCATACTTCTTCAGGTGCTCTATCAGATCTAATCCCTTGAAAATCTTTGTTACTTCCACCTGGAGTAACAGGCAAATTCAGCCTTGGAGTACAGAATGAAGCAGGCAAAGGCTAATAGAGTTTTGCCAAGAAAATGCACTGGTCATAGCAAACACCCTCTTCCAACAACACAAGAGAAGACTCTACACATGGACATCACCAGATGGTCAACACCAAAATCAGATTGATTATATTCTCTGCAGCCAAAGATGGAAAAGCTCTATACAGTCAGCAAAAACAAGACTGGGAGCTGACTGTGGCTCAGATCATGAACTCCTTATAGCCAAATTCAGACTTAAATTCAAGAAAGTAGGGAAAACCACCAGACCATTCATGTATGACCTAAATCAAATCCCTTTTGATTATACAGTGAAAGTGAGAAATAGATTTAAAGGACTAGATCTGATAGACAGAGTGCCTGATGAACTATGGATGGAAATTCATGACATTGTACAGGAGACAGGCATCAAGAACATCCCCAAGAAAAAGAAATGCAAAAAAGCAAAATGGCTGTCTGGGGAGGCCTTACATATAGCTGTGAAAAGAGGAGAAGTGAAAAGCAAAGGAGAAAAGGAAAGATATAAGCATCTGAATGCAGAGTTCCAAAGAATAGCAAGGAGAGATAAGAAAGCCTTCCTCAGCGATCAATGCAAAGAAATAGAGGAAAACAACAGAATGGGAAAGACTAGAGATCTCTTCAAGAAAATTAGAGATACCAAGGGAACATTTCATGCAAAGATGGGCTCGATAAAGGACAGAAATGGTATGGACCTAACAGAAGCAGAAGATATTAAGAAGAGATGGCAAGAATACACAGAAGAACTGTACAAAAAAAGACCTTCACGACCCAGATAATCATGATGGTGTGATCACTCCCCTAGACCCAGACATCCTGGAATGTGAAGTCAAGTGGGCCTTAGAAAGCATCACTATAAACAAAGCTAGTGGAGGTGATGGAATTCCAGTTGTGCTATGTCAAATCCTAAAAGATGATGCTGTGAAAGTGCTTCACTCAATATGCCAGCAAATTTGGAAAACTCAGCAGTGGCCACAGGACTGGAAAAGGTCAGTTTTCATTCCAATCCCAAAGAAAGGCAATGCCAAAGAATGCTCAAACTACCACACAATTGTACTCATCTCACATGCCAGTAAAGTAATGCTCAAAATTCTCCAAGCCAGGCTTCAGCCTTACATGACCTGTAAACTACCAGATGTTCAAGCTGGTTTTAGAAAAGGCAGAGGAACCAGAGATCCAATTGCCAACATGCGCTGGATCATGGAAAAAGCAAGAGAGTTCCAGAAAAACATCTATTTCTGCTTTATTGACTATGCCAAAGCCTTTGACTGTGTGGATCACAATAAACTGTGGAAAATTCTGAAAGAGATGGGAATACCAGACCATCTGACCTGCCTCTTGAGAAACCTATATGCAGGTCAGGAAGCAACAGTTAGAACTGGACATGAAACAACAGACTGGTTCCAAATAGAAAAGGAGTACATCAAGACTGTATATTATCACCCTGCTTATTTAACTTATATGCAGGGTACATCATGAGAAACGCTGGGCTGAAAGAAGCACAAGCTGGAATCAAGATTGCTGGGAGAAATATCAATTACCTTAGATATGCAGATGACACCACTCTTATGGCAGAAAGTGAAGAGGAACTAAAAAGCCTCTGGTTGAAAATGAGAGGAGAGTGAAAAAGTTGGCTTAAAGCTCAACATTCAGAAAACGAAGATCATGGCATCTGGTCCCATCACTTCATGGGAATTAGATGGGAAAACAGTGGAAACAGTTGCTGACCGTTTTTTTGGGCTCCAAGATCACTGCAGATGCTAATTGCAGCCATGAAATTAAAAGACACATACTCCCTGGAAGGAAAGTTATGACCAAACTAGATAGAATATTCGAAAGCAGAGACATTGCTTTGCCAACAAAGGTCCGTCCAGTCAAGGCTATGGTTTTCCCAGTGGTCATGTATGGATGTGAGAGTTGGACTGTGAAGAAAGCTGAGTGCTGAAGAATTGATGCTTTTGAACTGTGGTGTTTGAGAAGACTCTTGAGCGTCCTTTGGACTGCAAGGAGATCCAACCGGTCCATCTTAAACGAGATCAGTCCTGGGTGTTCTTTGGAAGGACTGATGCTAAAGCTGAAACTCCAATACTTTGGCCACCTCATGTGAAAAGTTGACTCATTGGAAAAGACCCTGATGCTGGGAGGGATGGGGGGCAGGAGGAGAAGAGGACGAAAGAGGATGAGATGGCTGGATGGCATCACTGACTCGATGTACATGAGTTTGAGTAAACTCCGGGAGTTGATGATGGACAAGGAGGCCTGGCGTGCTGCGATTCATGGGGCTGTGAAGAGTCGGACATGACTGAGCAACTGAACTGAACTGAACTGTATGATCATTAGGGATTTGACTTAGGTCATACCTGAATTGTGAGTGGTTTCCCCTACTTTCTTCAGTTTAAGTCTGAATTTGGCAATAAGGAGTTCATGATCTGAGCCACAGTCAGTTCCTGGTCTTGTTTTTGCGGACTGTATAGAGCTTCTCCATCTTTGGCTACAAAGAATATAATCAGTCTGATTTTGGTATTGACCATCTGGTGATGTCCATGTGTAGAGTCTTCTCTTGTGTTGTTGGAAGAGGGAGTTTGCTATGACCACTGTGTTCTCTTGGCAAAACGCTGTTAGCCTTTGGCCTGCTTCATTTTGTACTCCAGGGCCAAATTTGCATGTTATTCCAGGTATCTCTTGTCATCCTACTTTTGCATTCCAGTCCCCTATAATGAAAAGGGCATCTTTTGGGGGGTGTTAGTTCTAGAAGGTCTTATAGGTCTTCATAGAACCATTTAACTTCAGCTTCTTCTGTGTTACTGATTGAGATATAGACTTGGATTACTGTGATATTGAATGGTTTGGCTTGGAAACAAATAGAGATCGTTCTGTTGTTTTTGAGATTGCATCCAAGTACTGCATTTTGGTCTGTTTTGTTGACTATGAGGGCTACTCCATTTCTTCTAAGGGATTCTTGTCCACAGTAGTATATATCATGGTTGTCTGAGTTAAATTCTAGTCCATTTTAGTTCCTGAAATGTCAGTATTCACTCTTGCCATCTCCTGTTTAACTACTTCCAATTTACATTGACCCATGGACCTAACATTCCAGGCTCCTATGCAATATTGTTCTTTACATCATCAGACCTTACTTCCATCACCAGTCACATCCACAACTGGGTGTTGTTTTTGCTTTGGTTCTGTTTCTTCATTCTTTCTGGAGTTATTTCTCCATTCTTGTCCAGTAGCATATTGGGCTCATGGTTTCATTGCATTAGACAAGGCTGTGGTCCATGTGATCAGTTTGATTAGTTTTTTGTGATTGTGGTTTTCATTCTATCTGCCGTCTGATGGATAAGGATAAGAGGCCTATGGAAGCTTCCTGATGACTGACTGAGGGGGAAACTGAGTCCTGTTCTGATGGGCATGGCCATGCTCAGTAAATCTTTAATCCAACTTCTGTTGATGGGTGAGGCTGTGTTCCCTTCCTGTTGTTTGACCTAAGGCCATTCTTTGGTGGAGGTAATGAAGATAATGGCACCCCACTCCAGTACTCTTGCCTGGAAAATCCCATGGATGGAGGAGCCTGGTAGGCTGCAGTCCATGGGGTCGCTGAGGGTCGGACATGACTGAGAGACTTCACTTTCACTTTTCACTTTCATGCATTGGAGAAGGAAATGGCAACCCACTCCAGTGTTCTTGCCTGGAGAATCCCAGGGACGGGGGAGCCTGGTGGGCTGCCGTCTATGGGGTCGTGCAGAGTCAGACACAACTGAAGCGACTTAGCAGCAACTTAGCAGCAGCAATGAAGATAATGGCGACCTCCTTCAAAAGGTCCTATGCAGGCATTGTGGCATTCATTGCGCCCTACCCTGCAGCAGGCCACTGCTGACCCCTGCCTCCACCGGAGACTCTTGCTATTTAGTCCGTCTGAAATTCTCACCCTCCTTTTTTACATCAATATCTTATGTGTGCTGCAGTACTAGTGCGATCATAGAATTTATTGTCCAAAGGAAGCCTTTAAGAGTGAAAGTGCAGCACTAATTATAATTATGCTTGGTGTATGACATCCCTTATATGCGGAATCTGAAATGACATGATACAAATGAACTCATATACAAAACAGTCTTAGAGAACAAAGTTATGGTTGCATGGCATTCCCCTCATGAGGGAGTATGAGGGGAAGGGATAGTTAGGGAGTTTGGGATGGGCATGGACACACTGCTATGTTTAAAATGTATAACCAGCAAGAACCTACTGTATATCACAGGGAACTGTGCTCAATGTTATGTGACAGCCTGGTGGAGAATGAATACATGTATATGTATGAGTCCCTTTGCTGCCACCTGAGACTGTCATAACATTGTTAATCAGCTATAGTAGTAGTAGTGTTAATTACTTAGTGTCTGATTCTTGTCGACTGCAGCCTACCAGGTTCCTCTGTCCATGGGATTCTCCAGGCAAGAATACTGGAGTGGATTGCCATTCAGCTATATTCCAATATAAAATAAAAAGTTTAGTTCAAAAAAATAATGATTAAGTTTGGAAAACACTGTAAACTGGGACTATCCCAAGCAACCTAGGATGTCGGTTTGTTTAGCCTGTTCAAAAAAGTGTTGGTCCCATCTGACTCTTTGGCACCCTGTAGACTGTAGCCCACCACGCTCCTCTGTTCATGGGGTTCTCCAGGCAAGAATACTGGAGTGAGTAGCCACTCCCTTCTCTAGAGGTTCTTCCTGACCCAGGAATTGAACCTGGGTCTCCTGCATTGCAGGCAGATTCTTTACCATCTGAGCCACCAGGGAGGAACAGTACTCTTCCATGCTCACTCCATGAAGCATTTCCTGATGCCAGGAATCCGAATGACTTTCTCTTAACTCTGGCCTTAGGAATTTGCTTAAGTCTGTGACTGCACTGACTCACGGTTTATTTAGTTGCATACTGCTCTGAATTGTCTACTAAAATAAGAGCCCTGTGAGGGCAAGGAATTTTTTTGCTTCCCTCTCTGTACCCAGTTTCTAACAGTGTGCTTTGCTCTGAGTTCAATAAATATTGGCCGCATTGAAATGTTTGATTCCTAGTCATCTTCTAAAATACACTTGAAGAGAAACAGAAACTGAGGAGTTGACTGAAGTCTTGCTTCAGAATTTCTAAAGAGTTGAGTACTAACCAGTTTTTCACATCCTGGCAGTGTTTAGGAGGTTCACATTATGACTGAACCCCATTAACTCTCTTACATTGTTGCTCAGTCACTCAGTCATGTCCGACTCTTTGTGCCCCCTTGGACTGCAGCACACCAGGCTTCCCTGTCCTTCACCATCTCCCAGAGCTTGCTCAAACTCACGTCCATGGAGTTGGTGATGCCATCCAACCATCTCATCCTCTGTCAGCCCCTTCTCCTCTTGCCCTCAATCTTTCCCAGTATCAGGGCCTTTCCCAATGAGTCACCTCTTTGCATCAGGTGGCTAAAGTATTGGAGCTTTGGCTCTAGCATCAGTCCTTCCAATGAATATTCAGTGTTGATTTCCTTTGGGGTTGACTAGTTTGATCACCTTACAGTCCAGGGGACTCTTGGAATTCATTTGTCACCATAAGGAGGGAGAAATCTAAGGTTTGGGACATGGCCCAGTTTGTTAGAGCTATAAAAACACTTCCATATGGCATAAAAAGTCAGAAATATTTAATTTGGCTATAAGAACTTGCTTTTAGTTATTTGAACTCTTTCTGGAAAATGAAACTTGGTGAGGTCTATATAAAATATTTACATAAAAATAAATACTGCTGCTAGGCTTTCAGATGTTTCTAAGACATGAGATCGTTTGAACAAACTGGATGTTTTACTGACTTGAGAATTTCTTATCCGTATATTTTATGTGACGTAGATGTAGTCATGATTTGCATGCATATAACTCTAAAGTTTCCATATGTGAACAGAAAAATTGTGGATTGACTCAGATCCTCTCAAGATGAATGTTTAAGTGTTAAAAAACTTGGTTAAGGTATTAATATTTTGGTAGAAATTTATGACCTTGTTTATCCACCTTGTCTGCGAGCCTCCTGGTAAGCTTCCTTCAAATGAATGGGTCCGGTCCATTAAAAGCTGAAAACATTCTGTTCCCTTTGGCCAATGCTTAACCTTTTTGGAGCATCTTAAGTATCAAAGATATAAAAATAACCTGACATTTACATTTACAGAACCTCTCTCTGCAGCTCAAAGAGCTCATTGTTCTGGGAATTCTCAGTAGCATCTTCCCATTCCTCCTAAAGGCACATCCCATTCTAACGCCTAATCTTATTTATTCTGCCCCGCCCCCCGCCCCCGCTTTTTTTAGTTTATTATGAGAGTACTTATATGCTTATTTCCAGATACACTTAACATAACACAGTCCTAGTAATCAAGTTGCTTCATTTGTATCCCAAACATAAATTCAATAGAAATAAGTTATTCCATATCTATTACTATTTAGCAGGTACACATTTTTTTATTTTTTAAAATACTTCTTTTAAGCTTCCTCTGGCAGATATTTTGGTTTAATTGTCTTGTTTTTGTTTTGTAGTACAGGAGAGTACTGGGTGACCATTTATTTGTTACCTTAGAATGTTTTTTTTATCAAACTAACTAGTATAAAGAGGTTGAATTCTTGCTCCTAACTGCTTTGGGCAATATGGGGAAAGAAAAGGATGAGTTCAGGGATTCAAATTCCCACCTCTAGCACCACATAAATCACCCAAAAGTTTCTATGTCTGTCTTAAAAGAGATCCTTACATCCTGCAGACACAGAGTAAACCAGACACAGAATCTCTGCAGTTAGCTGCCGAGTTGCAATGCAAATTAAATTTCCAACTTTACAGCGCGTTGAAATCAAGGCATTGATTGGGAAGGAATGGAGCCCTGAAAATTCAAAAGGGGCGTGTGGCTGGATCCTGATGAAGCTGGGGACATTGGGTCTTCTTCACCAGTACAACGAGCCCTTACAGCTCCACCTGGGGAGATTAACCCTGCTTTGCTAGTTAAAGTTGTAATGGCCTCCGCTGAAGAAATTGCCTTGAAAAACATGGCTGATTCTCCTCAAGACATGTCCCCATCACTCCTCTTTGGTTCAAGACCCATAACTAGTTCCAGGGAGCCCCAGAAGATGAGGTACAAAGAGTGACTTTCAAGGAGATGCGCCACACCCTTAAAGACCAAATAATTTTTCCAGTATATCCAGACAGAAATGTGGGTGATATTTATGGGAATAAAGTAGTGCATGATGATGGTGGAATGAATGTGAAGTTGGATCAGGCTGTATTTATTGGCCCCACCAAACAAAGATTCTGGCTTCACTGTTATAACTTGAAGAGTTAGAAAAGCTCTGTTTGTTTGTTTTTGGTGTTTTTGTTTGGTTTTGGTTTTGGTCGGTTGAAACAGATCAAGATGGCCTACACTAAATCAAGCTAAAATGCCTCAGTATCCTTGAAGAACTCTGTGGTCTTCTTCTCTGTGGGTCAGGAATCATAGTGAGAACAACTGCCACTGAACTGTGATCCTTCAATGTCATGGGGATAATTGGATCCCAAGGTGGCAAAGGCCATTGGTGGCGCTTAATTACCAAGAACAAGGCAGGAATGGTTACTGTAATGGATACAGTTTTAAGGCAGTGATCGGAATAGTCTGACTCACAGAGACCTATGTCATTGGTCAATTGAACAGTTTCCCTAAAAGAGAAATATTAATAGCTGGACAGTCTCCTAATTTCTGGCTTGATTTGCATATGTGTCAGAGTTCTAGGTCAAATGACAGAAGTCTGACTTGAAGCACCAAAACTAAAAGTCATGGCCCTTGAGCCAGTTCCCACTCTAGGGCCAATTTACAGACCCAGGACCCCTTGAATGAAGAGGAAACTGAGTCCCCTGGAGAAGGACCTCATCACACTGCCCCAGACTTATGCTATTAATCTTCCTCCCAGCCTTCTCCAGAGATGCCTACTGTCTTTGACAAGGGTGACTCTGCACTGAGGGAAAGGAAAAAATCAGACTTTTCAGGGATGACTGGACTTTAGTTTTGACCTGACATGCAGGTCAACACAGTTGAGGCTCATGGAGGTCAGGTGATCAGTGGAGTCTTAGCTCAAGTTTATCCCACACCCATCCTGTGGTTTTCTCCTCAGTTCCAAATGCATAATTAGAAATACTCAGCAACCAGCAGAATTTCCACGTGGTTTCCCTGATCTATGGAGCATGGCAGAAATGGCCAAATGGAAGCCACTAGAGCCACCTAAGTAATATTAAAGTAAACTATTAATAAAATCAGTGTGAATTCCTGGAAGTATGACAGAGGTTAGTGGCATCATGAAGGACTTGAAGGATGCAGGGGAAGGGGGTGTGATTTCCACCACATCCCGATACAACTGACTTGTTTGACTTGCAGAGAAAACAGATAGTTCTTAGAGAACGACAGTGGATTATTATGAATGTAACCAGGTGGTGACTCCATTCACATCTGCTGTTCCAAATGTGTTTTCTTGCTTGAGTAAATCAACACATCCCCTGGTACCTGCTGCGTAGCTGAGCTATTGATCTGGAAAATGCTTTTTGCTCCGTGTGTTTGTGTGTGTGTGTGTGCTCAATTGCTCAGTCATGTCCAACTCTTTGCTACCCCTTGGACTGTAGCCTGTCAGGTTTCTCTGTCCATGGAATTTTCCAGGCAAGTATACTGCAGTGGGTTGCCATTTCCTACTCCAGAGGATCTTCCTGACACAAGGATCAAACCTGCAGCCCTTGTGTCTCCTGCATTGGCAGAAGGTTTCTTTACCACTAGTGCTACCTAGGAAGACCCTACCTGTGTGTAAAGACCACTGGAAGCAGTTTGCTTTTAGCTAGCAAGATTAGAAATACACTGTCACAATCCTACTTCAGGGATTCATCAATTCTCCAGCCCAATGTCATGATTTAGTCTGCAGGGACCTTGACTGCACGAGACCTCTTTTCCACAAGACATCACATGGGCCCTTCACCTTGATGATAGGCTAATTGGAACATCTGAGCAAGAAGCAGCAACTACTCTAGACCATTGGCAACAGACGATGACATGTCACAGGGGGAGAAATAAATCTGAACTATAATTCAGGGATCTTCCACCTCATGAAATGTCTGGGGGTCCAGTAATGTGGGGCATGTTGAGATATCCCTTCTAAAAGATGGAGGACAAGTTGTTACATCTGGCCCCAACTGTAAGCGAAAAACAAGCACAGCAATTTAGTGGGTTTCAGGAATTGGAAAGGAACATATTTGAGTTGGCCAAAAAGCTCTTTTGGGTTTTCCCATAAGAGCTTATGAACTTTTTGGCTGACCCAGTATTACTCCCTTACGTTCCATATACTGAGTGACTAGAAAAGCTGCTAATATTGAGTGAAACCCAGAACAAGAGAAGGCTCTCTGGCAGGTCCGTACTGCTTGCCAGCTGCCCTTGGACCAATAGGTCCAGCAGATCCAGCGGTGCTTCCGTTGTCAGTGGCTGATAGAGCTACAGGGCACTCTATATCTGGGGCAGACGGGCCTCATTGGTGAATCACAGCTGAGACTCTTGGGGTTTGGGAGCAAAATCTACCCTCTGCAGAAAGCTACTGTCCTTTGAGAAACAGCTTTTGACTTGCTACTGGGCCTTACTAGAGACTGAACACTCAACCAAGGTCCACCAAGCTATAGTATGACCTAAGCAATCCACTAAGAAATGGGTGTTGTTTAGCTGGATGGTCAGGACTTGGAGGGCTTCCTCAGGGACTCAGTGGTAAAGAACCTGCCTACAATGCAGGAGACCCGGGTTTGATCCCTGGGTTGAAAGGATGCCCTGGAGAAGGAAATGGCAACCCACTGCAGTAAAAATTCCATGAACAGAGGGGCCTGGTGGGCTATAGTCCAAGGAGTTGCAAAGAGTCAGACACTTAGTGACTAAACAACAACAAGGGCTTGGAAGTAACATGATTGCAATATTGGTGACAAAAGGGTCTGGGGAAGAGGTCTATAGAGAGAATGCCCTGAATGGACAAAGGAAAATGAGTTTGGATCCCAGTGCTTACCAAAGGGTAACCTCAGCAGAGAAGGATTTTAATAATCAAGCAGGTAAGATGATCTGTTCCGGATACCAGTCAGTCTCTTGGTATCCCATGCACCCCTGTTATTGGCCAGTGGGCTTATGAACAAAGTGGCTATTGTTTCAGGTATGGAGGTCAGGCCTGGGCTCAACAATGTAGACTTCTATCGACCAAGGCTTAGGTGGCTAAAGCCACTGCTGTGTGCCCTATTTGAGACCAACCCTTAAATCCTCAGTGTTCCATTGTTCCCCAGAGGTGTCAACCTGGTGACAGGTTGATCACACTGACCGTGGTCACCAACTGCTTGGTCAAACACTAATCTAGGTTTTGCTGTTAGATCAGTTAACAGCAAAGTTAGTTAACTTGAACAATCAGTTGACTTTCAGTAAAGAAGATTATTCTCATTAATATGGCTTGGACTTATCTAGTGGGTTAAAGGACTTTAGAGCAAAAACTAAGGTTTCCATTCTCAAGACTGTAGCATAGATCTTGCCTGAGTTTCCAGTGTGCTGGCCTGTACTACATTTAAGACTTGCCAGCCTCCACAATGATGTGAGCCAATTCCTTAAAATAAGTTATTCTCTTTCCCCATCCCCTCTCTCCTTCTTTCTCTGTGTGTGTGTGTGTGTGTCTCTCTCTATGTATATATATATACATATAGTTCTGATTTTAGAGAGCGCCCTGATGCATACAAATGAGGAACTAATAGCTCTTACATTATTGACTCACTATAATGATTAAATAAAATAGGGACTTCTCTGGTGATCCAGTGATTAAGACTACTTGCTTCCAATGCAGGGGGGTGCGGGTTCTATCCTGGGTCAGAGAGCTAAGACCCCACATACCTCAGGGCCAAACACTAAACCATAAAACAGAAGCAATATTGTAACAAATTCAATAAAGACTTTAAAAATGGTCCACATCAAAAAAAATTTTTTTTAAGGATTAATGTGTGTTAGTAACTTAATATGTTGCTGGCACACAGTAAGCCTTCAGCCAATCACTGTTGATAGCAGTGGTAGCAATTACTGTTATATTGCCTCATACACACTTCTAGGAGATCTTTAACTCATTTAGCTGGTATTTGCCAAAGCAGCAACAGGGTGGTTCCAATTTCAATTTCTTCTCTTCAAACAGCAGTGAAGAATCAATTGATACTTTCTGCTTCTGCAGGTCACACCATCTTGCAGGCAGATCACATTATTTGGGCTTTTGGAACATGATTCATCATTCTTCCTGGACAAGCAGAGGTGAGGGATGAGGAGGGTGGGGGAGAACCACTCAACTTGGTTCATGGCACCTGGCAGAAATTGTAGGAACAATGTAACGTGAAGTCTTGCTGTCAGTACCAAGAAGCAAGTTTCAAAGCTGGTCTTATACAGGATGAGAACATGGAGGGGATCAACAGTTGAAGCCACATGGATTCGAAGCTAAAGGATGATCTGTTCTTTTTTTTTTTTTTTTTTTTAGGATGATCTATTCTGGAAGGATCCTATTCAGTAATAGGGTCCAGTCAAAAAACAGAAACCAAACTGGTTATTTGAGAAATTTTAACCTAAAATTATTAGCCAGTAACAAGGAATTGACTTCCAAGAGTGAGATGGAGAATTCTTCATAATGCAAACATAGCCAATCCAGAGTGCAGCCCACACCTTTAGGGCTGAGAGAGGAGAGGGCCCACGGAAGGAACAAGTGTGGAAATTCCCCCTGCCATGGCTGAGACCCCTACCCCCGCCCCTTACAGAGGATGTGCCTGTGCATATGTAGCCCACTGGATGGAGAATTCCCCAGGATGTCACAGGGCAAGGCTGGCTGCCAGGAATCTGCCCATGGAATTCCCTGGGAAGCAATGGAAATCACTGGAGAGTGTGCACCTTCAGCTCTCCTGTAACACCTTGCAGAAAAGCCACCTGCCATGCCATGAGAGCAAGAAAAATACAGGGCCAGAAAGAACAAGGGAAGCCTCTTCCTCTTGCAAGGTCTACCCTGAATGCTCGAATATCAAACTAACATTGTACCAACTAACAAAGGAGACGTATTCCAGAGTCCATCTCCAGGAGCACAAAGCAGGGCAAAGAAGGGGGAACTGACAACTGTTCAGTTCAGTTCAGTCGCTCAGTCCTGTTTGACTGTTTAAGATCCCATGGACTACAGCATGCCAGGCTTCCCTGTCCATCACCAACTCCTGGAGTATGTTCAAACTCATGTCCATCGAGGCAGTCATGCCATCTCACCATCTCATCCTCTGTCGTCCCCTTATCTTCCCACCTTCAATCTTTCCCAGAATCAGGGTCTTTTCAAATGAGTCAGTTCTTCACATCAGGTGGCCAAACTATTGGAGTTTCAGCCTCAGCATCAGTTCAACCAATGAATGTTCAGGACTAATTTCCTTTAGGATTGACAGGTTGGATATCCTTGCAGTTCGAAAGCATCAATTCTTCGATGCTCAGCTCTCTTCATAATCCAATTCTCACATACATACATGACTATTTGAAAAACTGTAGCTTTGACTAGACAGACTTTTGTTGGCAAAATAATGTCTCTGCTTTTTAATATGCCGTCTAGGTTGGTCATAGCTTTTCTTCCAAGGAGCAAGTGTCTTCTAATTTCATGGCTACAGTCACCATCTGCAGTGATTTTGGAGCCCAAGAAAATAAAGTCTGTCACTGTTTCCGTTGTTTCTTCATCTATTTGCCATGGATTGATGGGACCGGATGCCATGATCTTAGTTCTTAGTTTTTTGAATGTTGAGATTTAAGTCAAAATTTGACTCTCTTCTTTCACTTTCATCAAGAGACTCTTTAGTTCCTCTTCACTTTCTGCAATAAGGGTGGTGTCATCTTAATATCTGAGCTTATTGATATTTCTCCCAGCAATCTTGATTCCAGCTTGTGCTTCATCCACTCCAGCATTTCGCATGATGTACTCTGCATATAAGTTAAATAAGGAGGGTGACGATATACAGCCTGGATGTATTCCTTTCCCAATTTGGAACCAGTTTGTTGTTCCATGTCTGTTTAAACTGTTGCTTCTTGATCTGCTTCTCAAGAGGCAAGTAAGGTGGTCTGGTATTCCCATCTCTTGAAGAATTTTCCACAGTCTGTTGTGATCTATACAGTCAAAGGCTTTGGTGTAATCAATAAAGCAGAAGTAGATATTTTTCTGGAACTCTCTTGCTTTTTCGATGATCCTACGGATCTTGGTAATATGATCTCTGGTTCCTGTGCCTTTTCTAAATCCACCTTGAACATCAGGAAGTTCACAGAAGCCTGGCTTGGAGAATTTTGAGCATTACTTTGCTAGTATGTGAGATGAGTGTAATTGTGCGGTAGTTTGAGTGTTCTTTGGCATTGCCCTTCTTTGGGATTGGAATGAAAATTGACCTTTTCTAGTCCTGTGGACAGTGCTGAGTTTTCCAAATTTGCTGGCATATTGAGTGAAGCACTTTCACAGCATCATCTTTTAGGATCTGGCATAGCTCAACTGGAGTTCCATCACCTCCACTAGCTTTGTTCATAGAGATGCTTCCTAAGGCCCACTTGACTTCACATTCCAGGATGTCAGGCTCTAGGTGAGTGATCACACCATTATGGTTATCTGGGTCATGAAGATCTTTTTTGTATAGTTTTTCTGTGTATTCTTGCCACCTCCTGTTAATATCTTCTGCTTCTGTTAGGTCCATACCATTTCTGTCCTTTACTGAGCCCATCTTTGCATGAAATGTTCCCTTGGTATATCTAATTTTCTTGAAGAGATCTCTAGTCTTTCCCATTCTGCTGTTTTCCTCTATTTCTTTCCATTGATCACTGAGGAAGGCTTTCTTATCTCTCCTTGTATTCTTTGAAACTCTACATTCAAATAGGTATACCTATCCTTTCTCCTTTGTCTTTCACTTCTCTTCTTTTCTCAGCTTTTGTAAGGCCTCCTCAGACAAACATTTTGCCTTTTTGCATTTCTTTATCTTGGGGGTGGTCTTGATCCCTGCCTCCTGTACAATGTCACGAACCTCCATCCATAGTTCTTCAGGCACTCTATCAGATCTAATCCCTTGAATTTATCATTTCCACTGTATAATCATTAGGGATTTGATTTAGGTCATACCTGAATGGTCTAGTGGTTTTCCCCACTTTCTTCAGTTTAAGTCTGAATTTGGCAATAAGGAGTTCATGACCTGAGCCACAGTCAGCTCCCGGTCTTGTTTTTGCTGACTGTGTAGACTGTATAGAGCTGACTGTGTAGAGCTTCTCCATCTTTGGCTGCAGAGAATACAATCAATCTGATTTTGGTATTGACCATCTGGTGAGGTCCATGTGTAGAGTCTTCTCTTGTGTTGTTGGAAGAGGGAGTTTGCTATGACTAGTATGTTCTCTTGGCAAAACTCTGTTAGCCTTTGGCCCGCTTCATTTTGTACTCCAGGGCCAAATTTGCATGTTATTCCAGGTATCTCTTGTCATCCTACTTTTGCATTCCAGTCCCCTATAATGAAAAGGACATCTTTTTTGGGTGTTAGTTCTAGAAGGTGTTGTAGGTCTTCATAGAATCATTTAACTTCAGCTTCTTCTACATTACTGGTTGGGGCATATACATGGATAACTGTGATATTGAACGGTTTGGCTTGGAAATGAATAGAGATCATTCTGTCACTTTTGAGATTGCATCCAAGTACTGCATTTCGGACTCTTTTGTTGACTATGAGGGCTACTCCATTTCTTCTAAGGGATTCTTGCCCACAATAGTAGATATAATGGTCATCTGAATTAAATTCACTCATTCCAATCCATTTTAGTTCCCTGATTCGTAAAATGTCAATGTTCACTCATGCCAGCTCCTGTTTGATCACTTCTAATTAACCTTGATTCATGGACTTTTCATTCCAGGTTCCTATGCAATATTGTTCTTTACAGCATCAGACTTTACTTCCATCATCAGTCACATCCACAACTGGGCATTGTTTTCTCTTTGGCTCCATTCTTCATTCTTTCTGGAGTTATTTCTCCACTCTTCTCCAGTAGAGACACTGGTAATCAGACTTCCCAGGTGGCACTAGTGGTAAAGAACTTGGCTGCTGATACAGAAGACATGAGATGTGGGTTTGATCCCTGGGCTGGGAAGATCCCCTGGAGGAGGGCATGGCAACCCACTCCAGTATTCTTGCCTGGAGAATCCCCATGAACAGAGGAGCCTGGTGGGCTACAGTCCATAGGGTTGCAACGAGTGAGATGTGCCTGAAACAACTTAGCATGCAGGCATGCATGCAACAGGTAAAATGAAGACACAGGTTTGGAGAAATGTCCTGAGCCCATCAAGGTCATTTTTGATGTCACACTCATGACCTCTGATGAGGGAGTATGGAGATTAACTAGCAGGGGATTGTGGACATCATGGCTCTTGAATTGATCTGCTCCTAAACATGTAACTGCATGTTCTCTAAGCCTCTCCTCCCCCAGTCAGTGTTGAAAAGAAATGAAATACACCAGCTCCCTATTCCTCTTGGCAGGCTGGCCTGAGTCCTAATGAGATGTCTACAGCATACTTTGTGTTAGGGCTTTCTGTCATAACTAGTAACTTCCCAGAGCATAAGCTGGAATGAAATAAAGGGAGATTTGGAGTCAACATTTGCTACAGGAGCATATTTGAATATTTTAAAATTTAATTAACCACTACTATGAATTATATGATGGAATTCACCAACTCAGAGTCAAACCAGTTGTTACAGCCATTTGATTGGATGTCTTAAGCATACAACCATGTAACAGATTTGTTGAGAGACACTGAAAATCTTTCCCAGTGAAATGTTTAAGGGAATTTTATCAACCACAATCTCAAAGGACTTAATTTAGGTATAAATGACTCCTCTTTCTCTTCCTGCTGCTGAAACATGGAGCCTATGAATAACTGGAGATGCACACAGCAGTTGACCCGCAGGACCAGAACAAACCTTGCAGTGGACTAACACCCTAGAGGCATGCCATCTGTTAACTCCAGGTCTGGGAGAGTCTTCTTTTCTGGCATTTAAGCTTTTTTCCCTTGAACTAAACTCATTGGCCTGCTGTGAACCCAGCTCTGTGACCAGAGTTGAAAGGGGTGTTTATAGAAGAAACCACCCGGCCAGGATATAGAACTATAAGAAAGCCACAAAGAACTAAAGAAGGGCCCTCAACTTTGTGTCACCAACAATAAAGACAAGAAATATTCAGACACAGGACAACCCATGTGTGTGACTGCCTGTTGGCAGGACTCATGAAGAAGCCACATAGACTTTGCCTGGGTTTTTGGCTGTGCCAAGGCTGAGTTGTGGCGTGTGGGATCTTTATCTGTGGCAATGCGGAATCTAGTTCCCTGACCAGGAATCAAACCCGGGCCCCCTGCACTGGGAGTCTTAACCACTGGACCACCAGGAAAGCCCCTGCCTATAATGTTTTGATGTATTTCCTTTGGTGGTGAAGTGGGTTCCAGTAGAAGAAAGACTTGAAGTGGCTGATTATTTAAATCCTGGGGTCCAATTCTACTTCTTTGACTCATTATTTCTGTGATGTGAGGCAAAGGACTCATTAAACCTCAACCTGTTCTATTCTCGAAGTGAGCATGATAACATGTTTTGTCCCAAAAGGAGACTGTAAACAGTCAATTCCATCAGCATTTATTATTATTCAGAAGGTATACTTAACAAGATGCGATGAGTCAGAATACTTCTTTTCTTGGCCATACCTCCTGTAGTCACCTTTGAAAAGAATTGCACTTAAATAAATTGGAAAGAAAAACCACCTTCGGCTGTATAATTCACCCTGAATAAAGACAACAGGAAGCAAAACAACATTCCAGGCTCATACATGTATGTATATTTGTTTGTTTCTTATTTTAACCCAAAGAAGGCAGTAATACTTTCAAAGAAGCACGCAAGCAAGCCAAGAGCCCAGGTTTCGACAGCAGATGACAGCTGAGAGTCCAGGACAAGTCAAAGGCTCTATTTTTAGTTTTTAGTCAAAGAATAAAAAACAAGACCTTCCTGTGGGAATTATCTACACTGAGTCACGCCAACACCATAAGACTGGAATAAAATAGCTCTATAACTCAAAGCATTCATTACCTGAAATCAAGAAACAGAAGTAGTTTTTGAGATTCTATTCTCCTTAAGCTTAGACTTTGAGGGCATTTACCGAAATAAGCATTTTGCCCTTAATCATTCAGTGCCAATGACCCCAGCAGCTGAGCTGGCTCTTCGATGGCAAAAGAGGGGGAAAGGGGCTTTACAAAAATCAGCTAAATTAGAAATTAAAGATTATTTAAATCCAAAGCAAGGGATAAAGAACCAGCCACTCTAAATATTATTCAATCAGTTGTTTGAACAAAAATGTCTAAGTTTTCTGCTCAAACTGAATTGACGAGTCTGTTTTCATTTCATCCATTTCATTTCCCAGGGCCAAACACATGGTAGGGTTACTCTGAGAATGTACAGAATGTGAACACAAAAACAATATTCAATATCATCTAGGTATGACTTGCACTCAGAAATGTAGATGTCATCTGATTTAATGCCCTTTATTTTTTTTCAATTTTCTTTTTTAAAAATTGGGCATACTCGCTTTACAATGTTGTATTAGTTTCTGCTGTACACTAAACAGTGTGAATCAGCTATATGTATGCATATATCCCCTCCCTCTGGAGCTCCCTCCCACCCCACCCCACTCCCATCCCACCCCTCTAGTTCAAAACGGAGCACCAAGCTGAGCTCCCTGTGTTATACAGCATCTTCCCACTAGCTATCTGTCTTATACATGGTAGGGTATATACACCAATCCCTATCTCCCAATTCACCTGACTTCCTCCACCCCGCAGTAACTGAGACCCAAGGAATTACAACAACTTTCCTCAGTCAAGTAATACGTTAGTAACAGAGCAGAAATACTCAAAGACTACAATGGTTAAAGTCTTGATTTTCAACAAGAGAAAGAAGAGGTTCCAAGAAGATAATGGAAGAATGCTAGATTTATAGCTGGAAGCAGTCACTGAAATCATCTATCCTGACCCTGTCATTTTTAGAGGTGAAACCGAACTAGACAGTAAAGATGCTGTCCCAGTGACGTTCGGCCAGCTGACAACAGAGCCTGGGCTACAACCTGCATCTACCGGTCTTTGCCTGGGGATCTTTCCACTTCATTAGCATTGAGATTCTTCTCAGGCAACATTCTAGAATAGATTATTAAACAGATGGCTAGGGAGCATTTAAAAAAGAAAGCAATCATTAGCAGCCAGCATGAGTTCAGTTAGAACAAGTCAGTCATGCCAGGCTAACCTCATTTCCTTTTTGATACAAATGTATGCATTATTGAAGTATGCAAAATGGGGGTGGGGGGAGCTGCGGGGGGGGTGATATTTGTGGGGGAGATACTCTAACAGAATTGAGGAGACCCTGCCCAATCCAGTACTCTTGGGCTTCCCTTGTGGCTCAGCTGGTAAACAATCTGCCTGCAATGTGCGAGACCTGGGTTCGATCCCTGGGTTGGGAAGATCCCCTGGAGAAAGGAAAGGCTACCCACTCCAGTATTCTGGCCTGGAGAATTCCATGAGTCCATGGGGTCGCAAAGAGTTGGACACAACTGAGTGCAACTTTCACTTTTCACTGATGCTGGGAAATACTGAGGGCAGGAGAAAAAGCAGGTGACAGAGAATGGGATGGTTGGATGCCTTCATCGACTCAGCAGACATAAGTTTGAGAAAACTCTGGGAGATAGTGAAGAACATGGAAGCCAGACATGCTACAGTCCATGGGGTTGCAAAGAGTCAGACACAACTGAGCGACTGAACAAGGATGGTCGTAGCTAACCTATCTCGGGCTATATTTTTCCTCTCCTTGTTTCCCTGGCCCATGCTGTTTTCAAAACTCCATAATTCTCCATTTCCCCACCTAAGACTGGAACCAGTGAGAATCTATATCCTTTTCTTTTTAATTTTTTATTTTAATTTTTAACTTTTTATATTGGAAGTGAAAGTGAAGTGAAGTGAAAGTTGCTCAGTCATGTCCGACTCTTTGCAAACACATGGATTATACAGTCCATGGAATTCCCCAGGCCAGAATACTGGAGTGGGTAGCCACTCCCTTCTCCAGGGGATCTTCCCAACCCAGGGATTGAACCAGGGTCTCCTGCATTGCAGGCGGATTCTTTACCAGCTGAGCCAGGAGGTCAGCTGATTACAATGTTGTGATAGTTTCAGTCGGACAGCAAAGGGACTGGGTCATACATATACATGTATTCATTCTCCCCCAAATAGTCTTTCTCTTAGCAATTTTGTGTGGCTTGGATCCTTTAACCTTCTCCAAATAAAAAATATAGGACTTACATATTTGCAGAATTTGTTTTGCTTGTGAATACTAAATATTGAGGAGAAGGCTCATAAATATCATATCCTGAGTCTAGGAAAACGTCGGGAATTTTGGATTCACTCGATTTTCCTACTGCTATTGAGTAAATACCATGCATTCTTAAATGCCAAGAGCCCCAGGAAAGGAAGGAAGATATCATTACCAAGTGATACATACAGAGATGAACATCTCTTAGTTTGTAATGAAATCAAAGTATCAGACTTTCCCATGGATGATCATAGTGTGTATTAATTTGGAGATGAGCTATAAATGAACTTTGAGAGGATTTTGAAAAATTTGTGAAGGGAGAAGGGGTTTTAATCTATATAAATCTTTGTCAAATTTTTGCCATGGACTTAACTTACTTAATAACATTGCCCACCACTGGGATGTCAGAGGGAAACCTGAGGTCACCAAAGTTTTCTAGACTAGGGAAGATAACACATAAATGTTAGTAGAATATATAGAATACCTTGATTGCCCAAGACTTCCATGGTCTCCTCATTAAATATTGCGACCAGATTTCAGGGCAGAGTTGGTGTTGATGAATGGTTCTAGAGTTCTCTAGAAGCTGACCACTGTTCTGTTCTTGGCTCTGTATTATTTAACTGATGTTCTGGATGAAAGTATTTATTCCTTGTTGACAGAATCAGTAGCAAAAAATTTAGGCTCAATTTAACTTCCTACCAATTAAATCCACGAAAACATGGTGCAGCCCCAGGAGATAATCAATAGCCACTGCTGAAGGTGGTAAATAGAGGTTGGATGAAGTCTAGTGGAGACACATCCCAGGAAATTCAATGCATCTATGAGGCTATGCAGCCAAATAGTCTTTTAGACTTCTATTTTGTGATTGAATTATTCTAAACTAAAGGTACATTAAACTATCTGAGATGCAAATGCATTCCACTTATTATTGGTTAGGAAAAGTAATGTTTGTTTCTTTTTTATGATCTGCCATTTGTTTCGCCTGTTCAAGGTGACACGGGCCACATGTGTTCAATATGCTCCAGACCTGGATGAATAACTCAGAGGAGGCCAGCCAACACCAGGGAGTCTCTAGGTTAAAAAGGTGAGAGTGAGTCACAAATGGATGTAAAAAATTATATTTGCAAGACAATGTTTGGATAAGAAAAATATCCCAGAGGAAGAGATCGGTATATTCTATGACACCCTAGTTTAGAGGAAATATTACTTCAGAGTAGAAACCATTCCTAAAATACAGTTCCATTTTAAATCAGAGAACTCATAATGAGATGTTTTCTCATCATTTTTCAAATGGAAGTCATCAGGGTGCTTTCAAACAGCTATGTGGCAAGAGGAGGTCTCTCTCTATAAAAGGCTCTCCCTTTCTAAAGAGAACCCAAGGGTGCCTAGGTCCATGGAGGCTGATGAGCATGCATCTTTGTTAGTTCTCAAAGTCCTCCCTGCCAAAATCAATCTCAACTGCTAGGGAATTACTTCACATCAGCAATATCTTCCCCATTTTCCTAAACACAGTAGTCAAAAGAATGAGAACAAAACAAAACTAGAAAGACAATTATTGATACTATATATAAAGTAGATAACTAACAAGCATGTACTATATAGCAGAGGAAACTGTACTCAATGCTCTGTGGTAACTTAAACGGGAAGGAAATCCAAAAAGGAGGGGATACGTGTAATCATATAGCTGATTCACTTTGCTGTACAGAAGAAACTAACATAATATCATAAAACAACTATCCCCCAGTAAAAAATTTATTTAAGAAAACAAAACTAGAAGACAGGATAGCTATAATCTAGGGTCTCCCTGGAGAGTGGCAGAGAAATGCCCCTAAATCACAGGTTGATATCGTTACCGCAGGAGTACTGTATGAGGAACCAGGAGAATGAGATTCCTTCCAATTTTCATGCTTCTTCCATCACTTTGGGGTCTTCATCTGACTCTCACATTCTCTGTGAGTCCCCACTTTGGGGGGAAGGATTCTTAGAGATGGGGATATTTGAGCTAAAACCTCCAAAGATGAGAAGAATTCAGCCATAGGAAGAGGTTTTCAGGCAGATGTAACAGCTGGTGTCAGTGTTTGCAGGGGAAGGCAGTTTGTGCTTGTGCTTGAGGAACTTAGAGGGTCTGGAAGGGCTGGAAGAGACAGAGGGCAGGTGAGCTGTGGAGGCTGGAAGGAACTGGATCACGCAGGGCCTCTATGCCCTAGTCAGGGCTTCGGATCTTTATCAGCACTCTGAAAACAATAAAGGTGGTTAAGCGACATAGAGACATGAGTTACGATGTCTAATGCTTCCTCAAGCTTTTCTATGGAGCATAGGTTGCCAACAGCCTCAGGAGGGTAGGAAGACCACCAACTTTGTGGCAACTCAAGTTGTGACCAAGATACGATTTCAGCTAGAAGGGCAGAAGGGGGAAAGTGAGAAACTGAGATGTAGTTAAGGAGGAGAACTGACAAGACCTGCAGCACATAGCTGAGATGTTATTGTGCGAGTAATCCAAGGACGCCTAAGTGGGTTTTTAAAAAGTCTGAATATTTGTGTACAAATGCAAGACAGGGCTATCCCTACAACATCACAGACCAAAATGTGTGGTTCAGCCTATAAAATGCTACTCTTGGTAAATGTGCTTGCTAAATTTATTCCTGAACATAACAAGGAAAGAGTCCCATATATACATTTACCCACCAGGAGCTTCAGTAGACAGGCCGGAATATCGTGGACAATAATCACTGTTTCAGTTACTACCCACTGTAACTCCCCCCACCCTGCCCCCCATGGATAGGCCAGAATGGCTCCTTTTGAGACAGATCTGTCCTTGTAGACCTGGGAGCATCTTGAAATTGCCAGTGCCATGCTGCTCCCATGCCTCATTCCATGACTGGTTTCCAAGAGCAACCTTCCCATTCCTACTCAGGGAGTCATCTAGGACATCCTTGACAGTCTTCTTCCTTCTGCAGGGCCCGGGGAGGAGTTGCAAAAGATGCATCCATAAAGCCAAAATACCAGGCAATTATAGCAGCCCCAAATCAAACCATCTACATGATATTATATAGAAAGATGAAGTGATTTATCAGCTGGATTTTTTTTTGCCTTTGACTCTAAGGATGAGCTTTATTTAGACATAACTAAAATCACTATTCCATAGAGAGCTTAGGGCTACCCTGATTCTGGAAGATGCTATATAAAACTCGGTTCTATTTCCAATGCTGCTATAGAACAAAAATAAACCATCAGCAGCCTGTACGTTCATTTATACATACATACTGTACCTTCTCTAGCTGAAAATATTCACACAACAGATTGAATTCAATATGCTTTCCCTGAAGATGTTATTTCTGAATAAGAGAAGTGCTATTACCTAAAATTAAAAAGATAACATTAATTGCACCGTGATTCCATTGCCTCCACACAATCTCCACTGATGAGTCTCTTAATTGCTCCAGTCACAAAGTGATCCAAACAAGAATCTCAGTTTGAGGAGGAAGTATATGGTTGGATCCTTACATTTTGCGCAGGCTGAATTCAGAAATCAGAAATCAACAGCTGTGTTTTTGGGAAAGTGTCTCTAGAATATTTCCGATCCACTTGAGATCAGTATTTGCTTTCTAGATATTGCAAAACAGGAAATAGATACCAATATAAATGGGCCATGAGGAGTCCCTTTGAAATTGCACTGGTACATTTTTTTCTGTTAAATAAAAAGAGACTATTTTAAATGATATTACCCTAAGTTAGTAAGAATATTATCAATTGCTGACAGCATTAGAAACTGTCCTAGTCCTTTTTGAAAGCAGTTAACCCACTCCAGTGTTCTTGCCTGGAGAATCCCAGGGATGGGGGAGCCTGGTGGGCTGCCGTCTATGGGGTTGCACAGAGCTGGACACGACTGAAGTGACTTAGCAGCAGCAGCAGCAAGCAATAAGAGTCAAAAGCAATAAAAAATGTACACCTTTTACACACTTTTCTCCTCAACTAGTGAAATTATAGCCTAATAAAATATTCCAAAATGTGGGGGTTGGGGGGGAATCACATGCTTAAAGAAGTATTTCAGATCATTCATAATAGTAAAAACTGGGAAGAAACCTATATATCTAACAGTAGAGAAATTATTAAATTATGGAGTGAGGCTATATGGGTATCTATTTCCTGTTTTGCAATATTCAGAAAGCTGGGGTGATACATTGTGAAGTCAGCCAAGGCTAAGTGTTGACCATCAAGAGGTACCTACTACTGTGCCCATGCCTCTAATTTACAATCTGATGCAAATACCTAGATATAGAAACCAAAAAAAGCCAAGATCAAGTGTCTATAATGCCTTCATGTCCACTTGAACAATGGTAATTAGCAGTGCTTTGTGGGCTAATAAACAATTCCACATGACTAATTTTTTTCTCTGCCAAGTTCATCAGTTAATAATAATGACCTTTTGCTCTATGTAAATAGTGAAGGCAATCTTGTAACCATTTCCCTCTAAAATGGAATTCCTCCCCTTCCACTACCCTCCCCAGTGTGTCTATGTCCCCCAAGACTCTTAATAGGATGTGTGTGCATGCTCAGTCACTGAGTCATGTCCAGCTCTTTTGTGACCCCATGGACTGCAGTTTGCCAGGCTCCTCTGTCCATGGAGTTTCCCAGGCAAGAATACTGGAATGGGTTGCCACTTCTTTCCAGGGGATCTTCCCCACCCAGAGATCTAACCTGTGTCTGCTGTGTAAGCAGGTAGATTCTTTACCACTGAACCACCTGGGAAGCAAATAGAATATTCTGCTGCAAAAAAACCATTGTCTGGAGAGGGAAGATTTAGCCCTAAACCTCTTTGACTCCTGGGCTTGTGTCTCTCCCGCCTTCTGAGAAGTAAACATGATTTATAAGTAAAAGTCACCCTGGGGCTCACCTAGACTCACAATATATCTCTATCTTGTTATCTGGGAGTTGCCTCAAGGCCCTTGAAAATAACACTTAAAAAGTTTCACATTTCTCACATCTAGAGGGAGTGTGTTATTCCTTTTTTCACACCCAACCTTGTTGGAAAAGGAGTGGTGAAAGCTTGTTATAACACAGCTGAGTAAAGAAAGAAAGAAATGAATGCATCAGAATTTTTAAAAAAGTAATTTGGAAAAAAAGTAAGAAAGTAAGTTACTGCGAAGGGTGAGGATAGAAACCACAATGCATTTCTAACAGCCCAAGAAACTGAGCTGTATCTTTGACTCACAGTCACCCCCCACACCCTTGCCTGGCTTCCAGGGCAAACATGGAGAAGTGGCTATTATCACTAACATTTATTTTTTTATAGTTGCTCAGAAGATGTTTTAACATCTCATGTTAAGTGTTCTAAAAAAAGCTATGAGGAAGCAAACAAACAAAAAAACACAAAAGAACACAAGGAAACTGAGAGGTGTAGATATGTCTATTATCTTGATTGTGATGATGGTATTACAGGTTCCTACCTGTGTCCAAACTCATCAAACTGCACACACTAAATGCGAGCAGTTTTTGTCTACAGATTATATTTCAACAAGGCTGTATTAAACAAACAAACATATCCACATTTTAGCCATTTTCTAGTATTTTCAAACAACAGATTTGCTGAACAGAAGTCCATAATGTGCCATAATCAGAACAAATCATGATCACGGACTATTAAAGGAGTATTGAGGGCAGCATGTAGAACGTGGATGACCTGTGGTAACGTAGGAATAAGGTCTCTGGGGCTTGGGGTGGATGCATCTCAGTGCCATTCAGAATTCTGGGAGCAGGAGACTTAAAACAATCGTGATTGCAGCAGTGAGCATGATCAGAAGATATTATCAACTTTTATGCTGATCTGAGAACCATATAATGTTCATTCGGTATGTACTCACACCTTAGTTTTTTAAGGTATAATGAAATTTTAATGTAAAAAAACTGCAACTGGTTAATAACGAGGCTACGATTCCATGTAAACTATGTGTAAACTACGTTCCATGTAGTCTACGTGTAAGGATAGCCTGGCTGGTTATTCCTAAGACATATATATATAAAACTGTTGGTTTGTTTTGCTTTAAGACTTTATTGAGGCATAATTGATGTAAATAAATTGTCCCTATTTAAAGTGTATTATCTGATGAATTTTGATATACTAAACTCCCAGGAAACCATCACTACAGTTAAGTTAATGAGCCTTTTTATCACCCTTAAAAGTTTTGCTCATCTTTTTCATACTCTATCTTTCATTACCTCTTGTTTTTTTATCTGTCTGTTCCCACTCTAGAGAAAATAATTTAGTTTTTAGCATCATGTTCATTGTGACACAATGGGTAGTTATCAACCTTTTAAACTGGGATTGATAATTCTGTCATTTTTACAGTTATCGTGAATGGGATTTCCTGTTGGACAGAAAACATAGACTCTGCAGGTGAATTAGTCTCTTTGTGCATTTAAGGTGGGCCACGATGAGCGAGAGAGCTGCCCCCTCATCTCTCCTTGTTGGAGTAAAACGTTCTAAAAAAAGAAAAAGGTGACCAGGTGGGGGCGTGTATCCCACTCCTGGGCATGTGTCTGGAGAAACTCATAACTCGAAAAGAGACATGCACTTCTGTGTTCATTGCAGCGCGTCCATTGTATGCCTTGGCTGAACTGTGGGCGTTTTTAGCATACAAAGTCCATTGTTGTTGTTGCTCAGTCGCTCAGTCGCGTCCGACTCTTTGCAACCCCATGGACTGCAGCACGCCGGGCTTCCCTGTCCTTCACCATCTCCCGGAGCTTGCTCAAACTCGTGTCCATCGAGTCAGTGATGCCATCCAGCCATCTCGTCCTCTGTTGTCCCCTTCTCCTCCTGACTTCAATCTTTCTTTTTCTCAGCCTTGGAGACTTTTATCCTCTTGCATGACCCATTTAGTGCTCCATAATACTAACGTAATCTCATGTGTGTCTCAGGGACTCTTTTTCTGTGTAAGTACCTTTCTGCCTCTTGGAACTTTGTGCTATGAATGCCACTCAACTCAATCCTGACAGACTCTGATCTCTGCTTCCTCAATTCAGTGAGCCTATGGTCTTCTCAAGTTTCTCCTGCCTGAATGCTGCCCCCAAAAATGCCTCCAGGCAGAAAACCAGAGTGACTTGTAGAGCTTACTGCTTTGTTTTTCTTTTCACTAGCTTATTATTCCTATATTGATTTTCATCCAAGGTCTCAGAGTGGTTTTCTAGTTTATGACAGCAAGCCTGGTGCTGGTTATTTCTAGCACGTCTCGAGTGCAACGTCCCTTTTGAAAAGATACAATGCTCAGTGGTGACCAAAATGGGAAGGAAATCCAAAAAAGAGACATATGTATACGTATAACTGACTCACCTTGCTGTACAGTAGAAACTAACACAACATTATAAAGCAACTATACTCCAATAAAATTTTTTAAAAAATAAAAAGTCGTACGATTGCTTAACTAAGGATACAGCAGATATAGTCAAATTGTAACTGCTTGTGCCTTTTCCAGTTGTGCCATAGAATTAGAGTTGGTTTTATCCTACAATTTTCTGTAACCACAAATAGAGCCACAATAAATCCTCTTTTCCATTAAAAATTCCCTGAATTGTGGAGAGAGAAGCTAGGTCTAGATACTTGAATGAAAATTAAAGATATTTAATCTATTGGAAATTTGCATTTAGAGTATGCTTTTTATACTATTAAGCAATTCTATTCTGTCAAAATGTGAAATTCTCACTAAGAATAGATTTGATTGTTTTCTTTTATAATGGACAAAGGAGTGTCTGATCACTAACATACAATGATAAATGACAGTCTTTCTTCTCTGTCTTTGCCTTTTCTCTTTGCATTTGATTAATCTTTTATAAATATTTTGAGATACCTCTCAAGTCCGTTTCTCCGGGGAGTCTTTCCCCAGTTATTTCATCCCTATTTAAGTTATGATAAAACTGAACAGCTGCCAGAAAACAGACCATGGGACACAGTGCCTTGAAGGATTTGGAGGTTTCTCTCTCAGCTGCCGGTCTCAAGGTAAGCAAAGCAGATCCTTCCAGCTACCTCTCCAGTTACGATGTTGTCGGTCACCCACATAGAGGCCTACCCTCTCTGGCCAGAGCTGGATTTCTGCCACTTTTTGTCCCAGAACAGCGAGTTGTAGGGGAGAGCAGATGGTAGAAGAGAGCACATCCATATGGCTTATATCCCAAACTCACACATCACTGATAAGAACTTAGTCTTATGGCCACACCTAATCACATGGGATCACAGGTTAAAACACACAGTCTAGCTGGAGAGCTTTGGCCAAAGTATATTAACATATAAGAAGGGGAGAGTGTCGTTTGGTAGACATTTTGCAGTCATCTCATTTCATTCTTCATTTCAGACCTATCAGAGCAGCATCACTGTGAATCAGATGAGTCAGAGCAGATGTTCAAAGTAGGAGGGTCCATTTAACAAGGTTTTTAGTCAAATAAAGATTAGTAATTCTGACTCTTGCTTGGTGGTTTTCATCACTCCTTTATGTGAAATTGCACGTTCTTTGTCTACCGAGGAGACTCCCTCCAGCCCAGTTTCCATTTGGACAATACAGGCAAGCAATGCTATTCATTCACAGATAGGTTTGGGGGACAGACAGACCTGACTTTGGGTGAATTATTTCTCTTAGCCTCAGTGTTTTAGAGTAGAACAATAACTGTATTTCAGATTATGGTAACAATAAAATGAGATATCATTTGTAAATACTTAACAGAGTACTTGAGCATAGAGTTGGACTGTAGTAAATCACACTTAAAAATATATATATATATTTCTTTATTTCTTCCCTTATTTATTTATTTTTTGGCCGTGTTGGGTCTCATTGCTGCACATGGGCTCTCTGTAGTCGCAAAAAGGAGGGACCGCTCTCTAGCTGTGGTGTGCAGGCTTCTCACTGTGATGGCTTCTCTTGTTGAGCAGCACAGGCTCCATGTGAGTGGGCTCAGTACTTTCAGCTCACTGGCTCAGTTTCCCCTGCATATGGGATCTTCCCTGGGCAAGGGATTGAACTGGTGTCCCTTGTGCAAGGAGAATTCTTAACTACTGGACCACCAGGGAAGCCCTAAATTGCACTTTTGATAAGTTTCTTTTTTTTGAGAAGTAAATTAAAAAAATTTTTTTTAAATTATGAAAGTATGATAACAGATTTACAGGAGACTTGGAAAATACAGAACAAGGTTACATATGGTCCCACTAAACATTACAATTACTTTTTAAGTAGATAAATTATGATTTTTAGTTTGAGTTTCAGTTTCAAACTTGAAAAGTAAATATTGTTTGGGAGGGACACACAAACTAATGTCATATAGTAGTAAGAGCACCTGCCTAGAAAACTCCTTATTAATCTGAATTCTTCCTCACCTTGCTGAATGGCCTTGAACAAGTCACTTAGTCTACCTGGGACTGAAAAAAATAATAATCATGAATTACTTATGAGAGCTTACTGCCCCAAGCACTGTACATTCATTTTGATATAAATTCATTTCAGTTATGCCATCAAGGCTAAAAGAATTTAAGCAAATTGTCTAAGGTTCCTCAGCAATGGAGCAGTAGTTTTAACCCAAATCTGCTTTTACTCAAAATAATTTTTCACTCTTCGTCAAATCGATAAGTCAGACAAGATTCTCTTTCAGGTTACATAAAGCTCTAAAATTCAATGACTTTATGAATCTGAGTCAAGGAAAGATGAAAACAGAAGATGGTTGCCTGGAAAACACCACAATGGAAGCACTTTTTTTGAATAAGGCAATACACTGGCAGCTCCAATGTGCCTTTTAGCACTTTTGAAGACATACAAGGTCTAAAAGGACATATTTGAAAAAATCTGCTTCTCTTACACTCATGAGTCAGGACACTGGAAGGCAAGGAGAAATTCATGGAAGGTCCATGATTGGGGAATTTCCCCTAACAGAATGCATCCATGTATCATCTCCCCAGCCTCCTAGGGTGGAACCCCTTACATCTATCATTTACTGCATCTCATTGTTTACTTGCCCATCATCTGTCTCCTTTATTATATTCCTTGCCCCCTGAAAGGTCCAAGATTTCTTTTTTATTAAAAAAAAATCTATTTATTTCTTTAATGACTGCATCAGGTCTTAGTCCTGGCACACGGACTCTCTAGTTCTGGCACATGGGCTCAGGAGTCGTAGTCCATAGGCTTAGTATCCCCACGCCATGTGTGATCCTAGATCCCTGACCAGGAATCAAACCCAAGTTCCTTGCATTGCAAGGCAGATTCTTAAGCACTGGACCACCAGGGAAATTCCAAGGCTCATGTTTTAAAACACCTTCCCCAAGCCCCGGGTTGCTGTTTCCCCCTGTGAGTTGATGTTTTCAAGCATTTTCCAATGCTGTGGTCCACTTTGGAAAACCTTGCTGTCCACTGACTTTCTTGGCATTGCCACTCATTTCTGAGTTATAGCCTTCGGTTTTATTTTAAGGTGCAATTTAGTAAACATTTCACTATAGAAACTCGCAGCAGGTCTTCAACAGTGCTAACTTTGCTCCCAATTCACTCATTTTGTGTGTGTGCTTAGTTGCTCAGTCATGTCCAACTCTCTGCGACCTCATGGACTGTAGCTCGCCAGGCTCCTTTAGTCCATGGAATTCTGCAGGCAAGAATACTGGAGTGGATAGCCATTTCCTTCTCTAGGGGATCTTCCCACCCCAGGGATCAAACCCGAGTCTCCTGCTTTGCAGGCAGATTACCATCTGAGCCATCAGGAAACCCACTTGTTTTACAAAGAGCAAACTGAAGCTCAGTTCATGCTCGGCAGAGACAGCCTGCTGTGCTATCATTTATTTCACACCCACATTTCCATGTACCAGAATGGGCTTTACCTCCTTCCCTTGTTTCATCCTCGTCAGATATTATCTAATTATCTGATCTCTGAGTTTGCCTTCTTTATCTCCATTATGAATCTACTTACTATCTTTAAATTCTTATTTCTAAGCTACAAGGTTTAGGATTTCATTATTGTAAATCCAGCTGGTGCAAACCCAGATTGGTTTAAACCCCATAGCAGCAGCATTAAGGAAAACAACAGAAAACAGGCAACAAGCTAGAGTTGTCATTCAGTCAGAATCCAAAGCATAAAATAAAGACAGAGCTAACATGGGGCTCCGGCTCTAAAGTAACTCATTTACTTAGTTGTTCAATATTTCTTTTTTTGGAAGGAGGGGGGCTGGGCTGGGTCTTTTGTTGAGGCACGTAGACTTCTCTAGTTGTGGCACGAAGGCTTAGTTATCCTATGGCATTTGGGGTCTTAGTTTCCCCTTTAGGAATCGAACCTAAGTCTCCTGCTTTGGGAGGCAATTCTTAATCCCTGGGACCACCAGGGAAGTCCCTTAATTTCAATATTTCTGATCCAGCCCCAGAGCCATGATGGTGGATGAGCATGTGTTGGCATGAACACCCAAGTGAATGTGTTCTATTTGAGAGCCACCATGCAGGAATCAGTGTGTAAGATCTTCAACATCTCAAAATTCACATGGCTCTCCCTCCACACCTCCCGAACTGTGTCTGTGTGTGTTTGATGTTACCACTAAATAAACCCCCCAAGGAGAAGGGGTGCTCTTGCCCCATGTACATTCAGTAAGCCACCATTCGGAGAGCCTCCTGATCAAGAACCTTCAACTCAAAGTTGAGTCTCAGGAGGGTGCACGCGGTGGGTGTGGAACACCACACATCAACAAGGGGACAACTCCGCTCTTCTGCTGTAACACTGGAGCTTGACGTTTACCCTTAAGCCCTTCTGTTGAACAATGCTGCAAATTTCCATGGTGAAGAAATATGCACAGTGTCTTCTCGTCTGTGAAATAGATTTACTTCTAGTACCTAAGGACGGGGGCTCCTACTCATGGTCACCTCTGAGCCAAAGATTAAAATAATGGAGCAGCCATTTAAACACTGAGTGGTAAAAACTGTGTGTGAATGAAAGAAGTCAACAGGTAGGGAAATACAGCAAATATGAGCAGTGTTGCACCACAGGTAACTTTAATATACTAGCACAGCCTGGATTTTCCTTCACAGCCTGACGTTTTCAGGTAGGGAGCAAATGATGAGAAAGAAATCTACCTGATGCCAGTTTCAATGTGTGCATGCGGTTTCTCTTTTCATACCACCCAGCAACTCTGACATAGCTAGGGGTCCTAGTATCCAACCCAACTCTGACACTATCTACCTGCAGACAGCATCAAAGTCCACTGATAAGGGCTTAGTCCCACAAGGCTGCCCTCCTCCCCTTAAGACATCAATCAGAAGCCCAGGTGGCCACTCGGCTATAGATTAGAGGTTCCCACAAACCTCTTTGTTTGGGTTGGATTAATTTGCTAGAGCAGCTCACAAACTTAGAGAAGCATTTGGCTTACTAGATTATTGATTTATCATAAAAGGCTCAGGGACATCCAGATGGAAGGGATGCACAGAGCAAGTGATGTGTGTGGTGGCGGTGGGGGCGGAATGTAAAGCTTCCATGCCCTCTGGGCTCACCAGTCTCTCTGAATCTCCTAGTGTTCACCAACCTGGAAGTGCTCCAAACTCAGTCCTTCAGAATTTTTATAGAGGCTTCACACATCGGCACAGTTGATTAAATCATTGGCCGTTGACTGAACTCAATCTCCAGCCCCTCTTTCCTCCCTGGAGGTCTAGGGTTGGGACTGGAAGTACCCACCTCTAATCGCCTGGCTGGTTCCCCTGGCAACCTAAGGCTCCGTTCTTAGCCCCTGGAAGGGCTTTCCAAAAGTCACTTCATTAACATAACAAAAGACACATTTATTGTTCTCAGTGCTTAGGAAGTTCCAAGGATTTTAGAAGCTCTGTACCAGGAACAGAATAAAGACCAGGCCCACATTTCTTTACCAACTGAGCTGTCAGAGAAGCCCTAATCACAATATTACAAATATGTGCCACCTTGACCTCTGAAGTTGGGAGAGACTCAAACAGCCTAGCGGCAGTTTCCTTCTCTGCTTTGCTCTGGTGGATAAGACCCACTTGCCAAACAGCTCTGCTTATCAAGAGGACCAGGACAGTCCATGAGTAGCAGGTGTTAGTCTCCTGCCAGCCCATTAGTCAAACAATCCAGTCACGTCCTCCTGCAGGAACCAGACGGCGCCGGGATAGACCACCCTTGGCTCCTGGTGGATCCTGTTGATTCCCAGCGCGACCTCTGTGTGGCCCCACATGGTGATCAAAAGAGGGAGCCCACATGGCCACCTTCTTTGGCCGTCAGACGTCGTGCAGACCCGGGGTGATATACAACGGCTCTTTTGTCCTTGTTCTCAGCCAAAGAAAGAGGCAGCCGAGGAAGGACCTTTGAGAATTAGCGTCATTTCTTTCCTTGCCGCCTGCATTCATCATTTTCCGTGGTCTTTTGAGGTGCAAAGACGAAAAAACAAAATTTTGAGGTCCGTCTCTGTGCTGCTCTATGTGATTGATAGTTTTCATTATTCAAAGTGTTATCTTCTGTTCCAGTTATAGCCATTCTAGCGGCGACTCTTTTCTTCATCATTTTTTTCTCAGTGTGGTAATCAAACCACCTTCACTGAACTCACCTGGGATCTCTCATAAAATGTGAGTCCTGGAGACCTCACTGGACAGAACCTCTAAAAGTGAGTCCCCAAGGGTTTGTATTTTTTTTTAAGATACATTGTAAGTATTATTATTATTTTTGCTGTGGGCCATTTTTTAAGTCTTTATTGAATTGGTCACGATATTGTTTCTGTAGTTTATGTTTTGGTTTTATGGCCAAGGGGCCATGTGGAAACTTAGCTCCCTGACCAGGGATCTAACTCACACCAGCTGCATTGGAAGGTGAAGTCTTAACCATTGGATTGCCAGAGAAGTCCCGGGTTTGTATTTTTAACATGCTCCCTTGGTGATGTTGCAGCACTTTACCGTGGCTACTGACCTTAGCAGTTACATGAGTGACACAGATCACTCGTACACCCAACACCTTAGAGTGAAACCCAGTCAGAGATCCTGGCTGCACTGAGACCCCAAGAGCAACAGCTCTGTGCCTTCAGCGCAGCCGCTGTTTTAATGGGGTCTTTGAAGAAAAGTTATGACCAACCTAGATAGCATATTCAAAAGAGAGACTTTACTTTGTCGACTAAGGTCCATCTAGTCAAGGCTATGGTTTTTTCCTGTGGTCATGTATGGATGTGAGAGTTGGACTCCGAAGAAGGCTGAGCACCGAAGAATTGATGCTTTTGAACTGTGGTGTTGGAGAAGACTCTTGAGAGTCCCTTGGACTGCAAGGAGATCCAACCAGTCCATTCTGAAGGAGATCAGCCCTGGGATTTCTTTGGAAGGAATGATGCTAAAGCTGAAACTCCAGTACTCTGGCCACCTCATGTGAAGAGTTGACTCATTGGAAAAGACTCTGATGCTGGGAGGGATTGGGGGCAGGAGGAGAAGGGGACGACGGAGGATGAGATGGCTGGATGGCATCACCGACTCGATGGACGTGAATCTGAGTGAACTCCGGGAGTTGGTGATGGGCAGGAAGGCCTGGTGTGCTGCAATTCATGGGGTTGCAAAGAGTCAGACACTACTGAGTGACTGAACTGAACTGAACTTGTCTTTGAGCACTGGTCAAGAGATGGATCATCTGTTATCCTCCACTTCACAGATATAGCTGGAGAGACTAAAAATAGACCCCACCTGCACAGAACATCCAAATGGAGCTGCTTCTTTTATTCTCATGACAGGGACACTGCTCTAGAAACATTTGTTCTCAGTTACTCTTGCTAAGGAGTGGCACGTGGGTTCAGACAGCAGCATGACCTCTTCCATCTTGTTAAAACACTAAGTGAAAGAAAAAAAAAACCTTGCAATTTTAGTCATTCTTTGTAAATTAATTAAGGAAGTTATCAAATACTGTGTATATTTTGGCATATTTAATTTTTTATTTTCCTGGGGCATATTATTTACTAATCTAACAAGGTTAATGTTTATCAATAAAAATTAACTCCTGTTGATCTTACAAATAACTTGACACAGAAACAGCTAAGTATGATCTTCATATACATCCAATTTCAAGTGTTCAGAAAATCATGTAAATCAGAGATTCTAAACCACATATGTATTAGAATCATCTAGAGAAGTAACATCAGAGTGCTTAAGAGTATTTTTAATTCCAGTTCTGGTTTTGAATCCAGATTCTGCCAGTTATTAGCATGGACCCTTGGGAAAGTTATTTAACCTCTCTGTGCCTCAACTTCTCCACTTGTAAAATGGGCATAAGAAGAATATATACCCCATAGTATTGGTCTAAGGATTAAATTGTTTAATACACATATAAAGTTTTGGAGAACTATCTAACAATACATATTCAATATTTATTATTCAAATAAAGATTATCAGACTGAACTTTTAAAAACGTGAAAAATTTCATCCAAAATAGACTTTGGAAACCTACATTTTAAATAATTATTTCTCACAATTCTGGTCCCAGTGACTCACAGTTTAAGAGACAGCAATCTTTTTTAAAAAAATTAACTAATTAATTAATTTACTTTACAATATTGTATTGGTTTTGCCATACCTTGACATGGATCCACCATGGGTGTACATGTGTTCCCCATCCTGAACCCCTCTCCCACCTCCCTTCCCATCCCATCCTTCTGGGTCATCCCAGTGAACCAGCCCTGAGCACCCTGTATCATGCATCGAACCTGGACTGAGGATTTATTTCACTTATGATAATTTACATGTTTCAATGCCATTCTCCCAAATCATCCCACCCTCACTCTCTCCCACAAAGTCCAAAAGACTGTTCTATACATCTGTGTCCCTTTTGCTGTCACGCATACAGGGTTATTGTTACCATCTTTCTAAATTCCATATATATATGCATTAGTATACTGTATTGATGTTTTTCTTTCTGGCTTACTTCACTCTGTATAATAGGCTCCAGTTTCATCCACCTCATTAGAACTGATTCAAATGTATTCTTTTTAATGGCTGAGTAATACTCCATTGTGTATATGTACCACAGTTTTCTTATCCATTCATCTGCTGATGGACATCTAGGTTGCTTCCATGTTCTGGCTATTCTAAACAATGCTGCGATGAACACTGGGGTACACAGGAAGAGACAGCAATCTTAAACCAATGGTCTTCAGATGGATAAGTGAGCAAGTACATAAGGTGATTCACTGGGGTTTAGGAGGAAATCTTTGTATTCTGTTTCCACTTGCCTTCTTTAAAAATAAATTCTTTTGAATACTATTTAAAATACCAGTTAAGACCAAGGCCCTCATTGGTATTACATGGTTTAGATGCCACATAGAGGGCAGGAGGAGCCTCTTATCATAAGGAATGGTGTGTCTTCAGTGATGGTTTGATTTCAGTGTTTTGTGATGCATTGCAATTTAGGTTCACATTGTATGAAGTAACTTCATAGGTGACATTTCTTAATTTTAAAATAGATATATCCTGGGACTTCCTTGGAAGTCCAGTGGTCAAGGCTCAAGTTTCCACTGCAGGGGGAGCTGGGTTGATCCCTAGCTGGGGGACTAAGATCCCACATGCCAGGCTGCACATCCAAAAAAATAATAATAAAAATAAAATAAAATAGATGTATCCTTATAAAAGGAATAACTGACTTTAAAAGAATTTTGCTGAGAAGTTATACATCAATGATAATGCTAACCATTTTAGCAAAGGTGAACAGCAAGAAAATGGCAATCTTTATTCACCTTAGTTTTTACCCAAATCCTTCTGCCAACCAAATCTCCAATAAAAGTAATCTCCATACCATCCATTTCACAAAAAAGAGGCTCCCGAAGGTGCATTTATCAAAATGACTACTTAAAATATAAATTACTTCTCTTCTCATTACTGATTGTTTCACCCCCAAGTATATAGTAGGCCTTGATTTATTAGAGAATGTTACCATTGTATTTTAAAAGTTTGGAGATCATGAGAATAAATTTGAAAATAAAAGAGTCTTTTTGTCTGTGGGTAATTTCATGTGTATGGAGTTCAACACAAAAGTACAAAGCTATCTTTTTAAGTTGTGGAAAAACTGATCATTGTACTAGAAGACAAGTGTAGAAGCGTAGCATGCATTCTAAAAGATTCTATATTTTTTAGATTCAGTTGTTTCCTTGGAGCATAAAATAAGATGAAAAATCCAACTACTCAGTCTGAGTCCAGTGACAACTGGCTTCTCCCTCTGGTTTGTCCTTGTAACGCTTTTTAAATAAAGCTGCTTAACGAGGGATCTGAATATATCGGGTTGGCCAAAAAAGTTCGTTCAGGTTTTCACATAACATCTTACGGAAAAACCCAAACGAAATTCTTTGGTCAACTGCAATATTTTCTGTGGGTAGAAGTTAGCTTCCGTTTAGCCTTAGGAGGTGACCTGACAAAAGAAACTGTGTGGGGTACAGAAGAGTACCCCAAAATAAAACAACGGGTGAACACTGGGGTGACTGGTGGCTCAGTGCAGGATGAACTGAACTTTTGCAGACCAAACGGTTTTGAAAGGCATTTACCATTCTGTGTGTAACTCTCTGTAATTATATCAGGGAGTCACCCTTCTGCTTCGTGCCTAATAGAAGCTCTCTCTCAATTCATCATCAGCTCTCAGTCTCCAACTGTGTTGCACAACAGTCAGAGCGAATAACTCTTTTTAGGCTTTGTGCGGTCGAAAAAGTATCAGGTACCCAAGATGCTTGGACCCTGTGGGAACGTGTAGGCCACTTTAGATCCAAACTTCGGTGTTTGTATTTTATGACACTTACTTAAAACGCAAAAGCATGGCTATGCGCCTGCACTCATAGATGGTCGTGCTGTCGCTGAGTCATGTCTGACTCTTTGTGACCCCGTGAACTCTAGCCTGCCAGACTCCTCTGTCCATGGGATTTTCCAGGCAAGAATACTGGAGTGGGTTGCCATTTCCTTCTCCATATAAACGGTTACTTAACTTTTGTTCTATAGTACTACCATAACTACAGTAACCCACCCATGGAAATTAAATCTGGTTTGTGTTTATGATTACAGGCCCAAGCCTAAGGCAGCAGAGCTTACAACTGAATGGAATCAAATGAAATAGCCATTTTTGGAAACTAGAAAGGGTAAAAAATCAGCTCTGGAGCCAAGGAATTCTGAATTCAGGTGGGGCCTGCCAGCATGGTTATGTGGCTCGGCTCTCATCCTGGGCTACCTGGCCCCAGAGTCAGCCTCTTAACTCTTCAGTGTTTTACTTGCATTTATCACCCTTGTCAATATCATCTCTCTAAAACCCTGGGCTAGGAATCTGCTGGGCTGAATGTAGTTACTTGGGAAACCTCTGCAAAGAGAAGTCGACGGCTGACTATCTGAAGACTTTCAAACGGAATACATTCACTTTCCAAAAGTGATCTATGCCCATCAAGGTCCAGAAATGAGTCAATTTTGAGGAATGAAATTGACATATGAATGCACAAAGCGCAGTTTGACCAATGCATGCTTTTCCCTTCAAGATAGTCTTTGCAGGAGCCTATGCACTCATTCCCAAGATGAGGTCATTCTTTAAAATATAGTCGGCACCACTGTTGGTGTTACCCCGAGAAGGTGTTTATAAAAAACGTCCCCCTCATCTGACATTCACGTCTCATAAATCTGTGTACCTTGAGGCTCTTGAATGAGAGGCCAGTACAATAGACAGCACAGGATCAGAATATTTTAATAGTGATGAATCCGCTGAGAGGTATGACGACGTATCATAGTTTAAAGGAAGCCTTTCTGGAGCTGAACAACTTAGGACTGGATCGTGGAGTGTGTACAGATGAGTTGAGCAGGACAACTGTGACTGTTATTTGCTTGTGAATGCAAAGAAGATAAGCATGAAAAAACTCATCAAGAATGTGATTGGATTTTGGTATGTGGTGTCTATTCTGTACTAATTTCTAAGAAATTCTTCAAATTTCCTCTATAAGGGAATTCTCTAAAATGTGAACCTGGAAGGATGAAAGTGCCTTTGAATCTGTCAGATCACTTACAGGAACTTTTTGGGTTTCTGGGATTTTTTCCTAGCCCCAGAGGTACCCCTCCTCAGGACCTATCAAATAGTGTATCTGCATACTTCACCCAGCTTTCTGACAAAGAGGAGCCAGAGCTGAGAACTAGAAGGCGGACCCTTCTCTTTTTCTTTCCTTTCTGGAAGTTGCAGCACCCAGTGCAGCCCGCAGCCTCCCATCCGCTGCAGCTCTGGTTGTCATGGCACCCAGACGCTGCCCATGAAGCCAGCGTTTGGTCCAGGGAGTACAGAGTCCTGGACAGGAGCTGCCTCTTTTTTTTTTTTTTTAATCATGATGACATCTTCCAGAGACTCCCAAATGAAGCCCAAGCATATTAGACTTTTTATGGCAGTTTTTACTGATTTGCAGTAGAGATGCTGATAAATAAATGCACCTGTGAAAATCGTGTTCCCGTAGATTCTCTTTTGTTCTCCATCTTATAGACCAGCAGGCCCTCAAATGCCTCCTTCCAGGCCACAGGGTCATCTGATGATTGGAAACAAGAAAGGCAGAATAAGAATTAGTAGGACATGAAATGTGCCTAAGCCATCCTCTGGTTTAATTGTATAGCAAGCTGCACTGTGCCAAGCTGACTGACAGAGTGTCTACCATGGAGATGCCATTTGTTGGATGTGTTAGAGAAGAAAGGTTCAGGACAATTGACACCAAAACCCAATGAGTTTAGGGAAAGTGCAGTGATGCAAGGGGTCCTGGGTGGTGTGATCAATGCAGGCCCCATATTCTAAGAGTTCAGGAACCAGCAGGCCCAGATTGGATCAGGGCTGCCCACCAGCATTGCCTGTGTGTATTCAGGATCGCTTGGCTCCAGAGCCATCTGATTCTGCCCCCCACTCCTCCAATAAAGAGCCATTTCACATGGTCCAACATCAGGCTGAGTTCTACTGCCTCGGGTCCTGTTTTCAGCGGCCCTTGGGGATCCAGGCATCCTCCTCTTATACCCACAGCCTCCATATGCCTGGTGGCTGGGTGACCTCTTTCTGTATCCTCTATTTAGCATTGCCCTTGGATTCTGTTTCCTTCCCCTGAATCCAAATCCATTGTTCTCCATGTAGAAATCACACTTCGGTCAGGCTGCAGCTTCAGGCAGTATCCACCTTCTACCCTCAGATCGCAATTTATCACAAAGGAATTCACAGTAGAATTGCAATTCGAGTAGGAAAGCAGAGGATGCCTTTGGATACATCTAGGGTGAGAGGTGGAGCATAAAGAAGGCTGAGCGCCGAAATATTGATGCTTTCGAACTGCAGGGCTGGAGAATACTCTTGAGGGTCTCTTGGACAGCAAGGAGATCAAACCTTAAATCTTCATAATCTGTATACTGTCCATCCTAAAGGAAATTAACCTTGAATATTCACCAGAAGGACTGATGTTGAAGCTCCAATACTTTGGCCACCTGATGTGAAGAGTCGACTCATTGGAAAAGATCCTGACGCTGGGAAAGATTGAAGGCAGGAAGAGAAGGGGACGACAGAGAATGAGATGATTGGACGGCATCATCGACTCAGTGGACATGAGTTTGAGCACACTCTGGGAGGTAGTAAAGGACAGGGAAGCCTGGCGTGCTGCAGTCCATGGGGTCACAAAGAATCGGACACGACTGAGCGAGTGACTGAACAACAGCAACAAGGGTGATGTGGACCCCTTGCTTGGACCCCAATTGTAATCACAACCAGCAGGCCATCTATGTTATCTAGACTCAGGCAGGCCTTCTTTGGGTGATTATGCAACTGGAGAAGATATGATACTATTTTCTAGGTCACCTTCGAGATGTATATATTTTTGTCACCTGTTTTGCAATGGGTTTAAATAAAGTGCCGGAAGAGCATTTTGAGATCCCGGAATTTACCTTCAAGATAATCCCTCCTAAACTTTGTCAGCTTGGAAGCCATTCTTTGGCACAAGGTATATGCTGTTATGATACTGCAATCTACTGGCATAAAAACAACAAGATGTCAAACCCTGGGCCCAGGAGTGCTGCCCCCATGAGATTATCTGCTGGGAGGAGAAGCAGGGTAGGCCCCCAGCCCAGACTTCGTTGGCAACAAAAATAGAGTGTTAATGGCCTGCAGTGACATGGAAGAGAGTGGGAAGTGGACAGAGATATTTATAAAGAAAAACGGCTCTGAGCATCTGCTAAGTCCCCATTCTCTTATTTTTCCCAGGTCTATTTGTGGCTTCTCTTTCCATGGCGCAGGCAGCTCCTTAAAATAAAGAGCCTTGGTCCTGCCGGCCCTTGCCTCCAACCGAGCTCTGAAAGAGGCAGGCCATGAATGATGATTGTGTGTGTCTGGCGTTTTAATTGAAAAACATTCCCCGAAGTGGAAAGACGCGCGGAGGAAATGACCTCACCCTCCTTGATTTTTTCCCCTCAACTTTCAGTCTGGTATCTCTGCGGTGGAACGCGAGACAGCAGCGCCCCTTAGTGGTGAATCTCAGAACTGCATGAGAAAGGGAGCTGCCTGCCGCCGAAGATTCCTGAGATGAGTGAGCAAACAGCGGTCCCTGAGGCCACGTTTCAAACCTGCAGCAAAAAATGTTAAGTCTTCTCTCATTAGGGAAGCTCAGGGTAGCTTCTTCCTTCTGTGCTTCTCTCTCCACCCACTGTTTACAGTTTATAATCCAGTGCGGCCCCACTCGGGCTTCAGGTTTGTACCAGATGCACTGGAGGAAGCCGAGGGAATTAAACATGAATTTGGAACTTCTGTCCAGAAAGAGAAAAACTCAATTAATTGTATTACCTCCACTCAAATAAGAGTCTCACGAAGTGAAGGTTATTTAGGAAAATATATTAATGTGGTTATTTTGTGCTCATGTTACGTGACTCAACATAAAAACACAATCATCATTATTGTTAACACTCTGCTGCTGCTGCTGCTAAGTCGCTCCAGTTTTCACCTGGCATTCTCCCTACATGCCTGTCCGTGTCCAAATTTCCCCCTTTTATAAGAACACCAGTCATATTGGAGTAGGGACCACCGTACTCCAATATAACCCACCCTACTCCATTATAACCCACCTTGCTGCTGCTGCTGCTGCTAAGTCGCTTCAGTCATGTCCGACGCTGTGCGACCCCATAGACGGTAGCCCACCAGGCTCCCCCATCCCTGGGATTCTCCAGACAAGAACACTGGAGTGGGTTGCCATTTCCTTCTCCAATGCATGAAAGTGAAAAGTGAAGATGAAGTCGCTCAGTCGTGTCCGACTCCTAGCGACCCCATGGACTGCAGCCTACCAGGCTCCTCCGCCCATGGGACTTTCCAGGCAAGAGTACTGGAGTGGGGAGCCATTGCCTTCTGCTGTTAACACTCTAAAAATCTTAAATTCATTATTCAAGCTTCCTTTTTTAGAAAAGAGCTTCGTATGTACAAATAAATATGTAATCATAGAAGAGTGGATTGCACCGCAACTGGAGACTAGCCCCCCCCCCCCCCCCAACCCTTTTCCTAATGCACAGAGTTTTCTACCTGGTAAACCAACCCCCATTCCATCTCTGCTTCAACTCCTTACTTGAGGTTGATTTCGATTACGGGGAATCGAAATTACAGGTTGATTTAGTTGCAGGGAGATTTTTTTTTTTTCCCCTAACAAATTTAAAGTGAACAAGCTGATGTTTCTGATAAAAGGACAGAAATCTTTCTCAATCCAGATATTTCTAATACTCTTCCAAGCGGGCCTAATGCGGAAGATATTGACATCAGCCATCAGTGAATTTGTATCCAGCTTTCTGGACACAGAGGACAGAGCAGTGACTTGAGCTGCTTGTCATAAGATCCACCACAGGCCTTATGCGGTGTTCCAGTGGTTAAAGCTTGGCCTTCCAGTGCAAGGGGTCTGGGTTCGATCCCTAGTCAGGGAGCTAAGATCTCACATACCTTGTGACCCAGATTTAAAAAAAAACTAAAATAGAAACAATATTGTAATAAATTCAATACAGACTTAAAAAATGGTCCACATTAAAAAAACAAAAACAAAACCCTACCGTGTTTTGCTTCAGATGGAAGACGAGGTGAAGACAGGAAACAGCGCGGTGAGCAACAGGAAGTTCTTAGTCTTGAGGATGGATGATGGAAATAATGCCAGAAGAGGACGGCTTTTCAGGCTGCAGCCCTGCTGAGCAGCAGCGAGGCTTCAGAGAAGAAGATGGGAGGCCTGGCCCACGACATGCAGCTCCAAGCTCTGTGCTCGGAGCCAGGAGCTGAGACACAGACCCCGCTGCTAGGTTCAGTGCAAGAAAGGCAGGGGCCTGTGAGCAAGCATCACACAAAAGCAGGGCGAGTCTCCCTACTCGCCTGCCTCACTGCGATGGCCTTGGGGCTAAGGAAATCACCGAATATGTGAGAGCGCCCCCTGGTGCTATGCAAGAGCAGACAGTGAAAGTGCTCCATATTCAAGATTTATAAGTCACGGTGGGGCTCATTCTAGGTCTTGATTTTCATAATTTGTTGCAAGCCGAAAGAAAAAAAAAATACTCTTTGACAAAGATCTCACTCCCATACTTTGTGGTCTGCCTCCTGGAAATTTGCAGTGAGCCAGCTGAGCTGACTTGAAGAGCCCGAGTCAGAGTTCAAGGTAAGGCCTCAAGTCCAGCAATATGTGACATCCCTCGAAATCCTCAACCTGGCTGGGCATGGGCCCTTCCAACACAGGCACCCAGATGCCAAGCTAGGCATGACTTAAACGTTGAGGATATTTCTGCCTGCAATGACTTCGCGTCCTGCCCCTCTTCCCATTCTTCTCCACACCCCATCTCTGAGTCTATAATTCCTTTAAGAAATGTACTATTCAATGCAAATGTTCATACCTCCCTGATTCCTTTGTCACAGACACTAAAAAAAAAAAAAAGACACCCTTAGACCTGTAACAGGCTGAAATGATCTTCTATAGAATTTGTTATTTTCTATTATGTAAGTGCCTTGACATAATTTTATGTATTACCTCAACACCTACCATTCTGTGCTTTATTTCCTTCATCTACTGGGGAAAACGTATCAGTATCTAGCTCATGGGTCGCCATGATGATTAAATGAGTTCACCTATATGAGGTCCTAGAACCAGACACATACTAAATGTTCACAGAATTAGCAATTATATGATAATGTTCATTGCTATACTAATATCTTTATATAGTCTCATAAATATTTTGGATTGAGTAAGTAGCACAAATAATTATTATTACCCAGAATCGTGGGTGACTCGAAAATGCAGTTAGTCCTGCATCCCAGACTCCTCTAAGAATTGTTCTGCCATCACCAGGCTCATCTGCAGAATCTGGATTGTGTCTTGTTTGGTCTGTGTAATGACCTCCAAAGTGTCCCATGCTGTTAGATAAAACCGTAGATAGAGCTGAATCAGTTCAGTTCAGTTCAGTTCAGTTCAGTCGCTCAGTCGTGTCCAACTCTTTGTGACCCGATGAATCGCAGTACACCAGGCCTCCCTGTCCATCACCAACTCCCGGAGTTCACTCAGACTCACGTCCATCGAATCAGTGATGCCATCCAGCCATATCATCTTCTGTCGTCCCCTTCTCCTCCTGCCCCCAAACCCTCCCAGCATCAGTCTTTTCCAATGAGTCAACCCTTCGCATGAGGTGGCCAAAGTACAGCTTTAGCATCATTCCTTCCAAAGAATACCCAGGACTGATCTCCTTCAGAATGGACTAGTTGGATCTCCTTGCAGTCCAAGGGACTCTCAAGAGTCTTCTCCAACACCACAGTTCAAAAGCATCAATTCTTCAGCGCTCAGCTTTCTTCACAGTCCAACTCTCACATCCATACATGACCACTGGAAAAACCATAGCCTTGACTAGACGGACCTTTGTTGGCAAAGTAATGTCTCTGCTTTTCAATATGCTGTCTAGGTTGGTCATAACTTTTCTTCCAAGGAGTAAGCATCTTTTAATTTCATGGCTGCAATCACCATCTGCAGTGATTTTGGAGCCCCAAAAAATAAAGTCTGACACTGTTTCCACTGTTTCCACATCTATTTCCCCTGAAGTGATGGGACCAGATGCCATGATCTTCATTTTCTGAATGTTGAGCTTTAAGCCAACTTTTTCACTCTCCTTTTTCACTTTCATCAAGAGGCTTTTCAGTTCCTCTTCACTTTCTACCATAAGGGTGGTGTCATCTGCATATCTGAGGTTATTGATATTTCTCCCAGCAATCTTGATTCCAGCTTGCGGAACATTTCTCATGATGTAATCTGCATAGAAGTTAAACAAGCAGGGTGACAATATACAGCCTTGACGTACTCCTTTTCCTATTTGGAACCAGTCTGTTGTTCCATGTCCAGTTCTAACTGTTGCTTCCTGACCTGCATACAGGTTTCTCAAGAAGCAGGTCAGGTGGTCTGGTATTGCCATCTCTTTCAGAATTTTCCACAGTTGATTGTGATCCACACAGTCAAAGGCTTTGGCATAGTCAATAAAGCAGAAATGGAGGCCTAAAGTATTACATTCTTCTCAGAATGAAAAAAAGTTGCCATTAGTCATATTACTACTGGTGGCTCAGAATTATAGTGGTCTCTGATGTCATGGATATTCCTTTAATTATCTAAATTAGAGAATCTGGGAAATGACAAGGAACCTTATTACTGAATTATAATATGGGCTGTATAGACCCAGGAGAATTAGAATCTCTTCACTTTATTTTAAATAAGAGCCGACTGTAATCATTGTATTGAGTCACCACTGATGCGTTTAGTTTGCATGATACTGTTTGCTTCTACCTTTTTTTTTTTTTTTTTACGTTATTCTTTCAATATTCTTTGGAAGGAATGATGCTGAAGCTGGAGCTCCCATACTTTGGCCACCTGATGCGAAGAGCAGATTGAGGATAGGGAAAGACTGAGGGCAGGAGAAGGGGACGACAGAGGATGAGATGGCTGGGTGGCATCACAGTCTCCATGGACAGCAGTTTGAGCAAACTCAGGGAGATAGTGAAGGACAGGGAAGCCTGGAGTGCTGCACTCCATGGGGTCTACACGTTTATACTGGGTAGTAAAGATAGTCATTATAGAAAAGAAAGTCTCTGATCTGCTGGAGCTTAGACGCTTGTGGATAGACACAAGAAAGAAAGGATGAATAGGTAGATAGATAATTGATAGATAGATGGAAAAAAATATTATGACAGTCGCAGAGTCAGACACGGCTTAGCGACTGAACAACAACTCCTTCAAAAAAAAGACAATTGACTGCCTTTCATTGAGAAGGACCTCGGTTGTCTGCATTGTCCCCATTCTCCCTCGTGTTTGTTCTTTCATACGATGGGACAGCCCCAAGGATTTCAAGCTTTGGTGAGAGAATGGCTTGAGGACTTTGCTATGAACACAGATGTTAGAGCTCACCCCGCCCCCACCCAAGCTTTCAGACTCAGTGGCTCAGTCTGAAAGCTTGGGTGGGGCGGGCTGAGCTCTAACAAAACAGCCATCCTCTGGTCCTCAAGTTTAGAAATCCTGTTCTCTATAGACACACACTAGTAAAGTAATGCTCAAAATTCTCTAAGCCAAGCTTCAGCAATACATGAACCGTGAACTTCCAGATGTTCAAGCTGGTTTTAGAAAAGGCAGAGGAACCAGAGATCAAATTGCCAACATCTGCTGGATCATAGAAAAAGCAAGAGAGTTCCAGAAAAACATCTACTTCTGCTTTACTGACTATGCCAAGGCCTTTAACTGTGTGGATCACAATAAACTGTGGAAAATTCTGAAAGAGATGGGAATACCAGACCACCTGACCTGCCTCTTGAGAAACCTGTATGCAGGTCAGGAAGCAACAGTTAGAACTGGACACGGAACAACAGACTTGTTCCAAATAGGAAAAGGAGTACGTCAAGGCTGTATATTGTCACCCTGCTTATTTAACTTCTATGCAGATTACATCAAGAGAAACGGGGGCTGGAAGAAGCACAAGCTGGAATCAAGATTGCCGGGAGAAATATCAATAACCTCAGATATGCAGATGACACCACCCTTATGGCAGAAAGTGAAGAAGAACTAGAGAGCTTCTTGATGAAAAGCGAAAGTGGAGAATGAAAAAGTTGGCTTAAAGCTCACCATTCAGAAAATGAAGATCATGGCATCCAGTCCCATCACTTCATGACAGATAGATTTGGAAACAGTGGAAACAGTGTCAGACTTTATTTTTGGGGGCTCCAAAATCACTGCAGATGGTGATTGCAGCCATGAAATTAAAAGATGCTTACTCCTTGGAAGGAAAGCTATGACCAACCTAGACAGCATATTCAAAAGCAGAGACATTACTTTGCTGACTAAGGTCCGCAGTCATGTATGGATGTGAAAATTGGACTGTGAAGAAAGCTGAGAGCTGAAGAATTGATGCTTTTGAACTGTGGTGTTGGAGAAGACTCTTGAGAGTCCCTTGGACTGCAAGGAGATCCAACCAGTCCAGTCTAAAGGAGATCAGTCCTGGGTGTTCTTTGGAATGACTGATGCTAAAGCTAAAACTCCAATACTTTGGCCACCTCATGCGAAGTGTTGACTCTTTGGAAAAGACTCTGATGCTGGGAGGGTTTGGGGGCAGGAGGAGAAGGGGACGACAGAGGATGAGATGGCTGGATGGCATCACCGACTCAATGGACATGAGTTTGGGTGAACTCCAGGAGTTGGTGATGGACAGGAAGGCCTGGTGTGCTGCAATTCATGGGGTTGCAAAGAGTCGGACACAACTGAGCGACTGAACTGAACTGATAGACACATAGGACTAGAGAGGATGCTTTTATTAATAACTGGAATATCATTAAGTCTTACTGTCATCCATGTATTAATTCATTCACTAAAGATTTATTGAGCATTTATTCAGTTCAGTTCAGTCGCTCAGCTGTGTCCCACTCTGCGACCCCATGGACTTATACTGTGTAGTAAAGATACAGTGGTTAAAAAAAAGAAAGTCTCTGATCTTCTGAAGCTTAGATTCTAGTGGCATGATGCAAAACAGAAAGATAGATAGGTAGGTAGATAACTGATGATAAATGGAAAAAGATACTATGACAGTTGGAGATAAGGTCTTCAAAGAAAAATAAAGGCGATAGAGCATGACCATTTGGAAGGTTTATGTAGGGCAGTTGGAAGATCTTTCGGGAAGTGGGCATCTGAGGACAGATCCGAAGGGGCAAGGGTGTAAACCCCCAGAGTTTTATGAAGGGAGCACAACCCAGGCAGTGGTAAGAACAAGTGTCATGGGCCAGAAGCAGCTATATCCTTCAAGGGATGACGGACCTCAGGGTGGGGCTAATGGGGCTGGAGCCGCGTAAAACAGACAGGAAGGCACTGCCCATAGACTCGGGGGGTGTCCGGGACAGAGCCTGGTAGACCTCATAGACAACAGGGAGGAATTCCTCAGGTTTCTCCTGAGGAAGCTGGGAAGCCATGGGAAGCTTTGAGCAGAAGAGCGATGTGCCGGGTGTGTTTGTTAAAAAGGATCACTAAGCCTGCTGGCAGGAAAGTGCGGATTCATGCCAAGGAGCTGATGGCAAGTTCCTGCTGCTCAGAAAAGCCACAGAGCATTCTGGTCTCCTTCTCAGAAATAAGTCAAGGAAGGAAAATGTAATATAAGGGAAACCAAGAGTCTGGAAAACACACAGCAAAGGTCACTGAGTGAGGATTCATAACATTGAAAGCAAGTTAAAAGATCACGGTGGATTTTTTTTCAAGCCAAAAAATAACATTGAAACCCTTTCAACTCCATGCCAGGCTTCCCCTCCTTTGTTTTTGGTTGAAATTTTTGTTTTGGATGTGAACCTTTTTTGGAAGTCTTTATTAAATTTGTTACAGTATTGATTCTGGTTTTTTTTTTTTTTTTTGGATCACAAGGCATGCTTATCTCCCTGACCAGGTACCAAACCTGCATCCCCTGCATTGGAAAGTGAAGTCTTAACCACTGGACCACCAGGAAAGTCTCCAGGCTTCCTGTTGAGTGGAGCAAATTCTGAGTTCACCATTCGGCAGCTACAGACAAGCACCAGGAGTAGACAGAGACACCGCCTCTAGTAGGCTCTTCTAACTGAGGCTGGCTTTGTTGGGTCGATCAGTGCTTAGTGGGCTGTGAAATCTGAACAGAAACGGGTACCAGAATCTCTATTTGCTTTTCCTCTTTTTTTTTGGCCTCACTTTTCTTTTTTCTTCTTCTCATAAACTCCTTTATTGTTTTGAAAAAAACTGGACTTGCTCCTTTTAAAGAATCTAAGCAATGCTTAAAAGTGCAGAAAAAGAAAGAGGGAGAGAAAGTTAGAAAAAAAGAAAAAAGTTGCCCCAACACCTCTGTCACAGAGCAGGGAGGAGGACTAACAAGGAGAGCATGGAGGAAGTGGAAAAGAATCTTTTGAAATAGCAACCTGTCACACAAATGACAAGAGGTCAGGGAAGAACGAGGCCTGTCTGTGCTGCCCAGAAGGCCCTGGGTCTCCCCAGCAGCCCCTCCCACCAGCAGCCCCCCAAACTGCAGGCAGGGCTGGTGCTCTCTGCATGACCTGAACACTGGGTCACATCGTGCAAACCTCCTCTCTCTCCATCATGCCCTGCACTGAACCACCCTCCACCAGCACGATGGCAAATGCTCTGACCACCTCCATCTCCTTTCTGACTCACTTTACCATCCGCCGTCAAGGATTCTTTGATCCTGTCTTGATATTTTATTTTGCCCTTGGCTTCAAGGACCCTAGACTGCTGGATAGAATTTGGATAGGTCCCAAGCCCTGGGGAGGTTTTGGAGTGTAAGTGCGGGGTTGGGGTTGAGGTTGGGGGGAGGGGTGGTTGGAGATGGTGCTGATGCAGCAGAGAGCTTCAAAAAAGGGTCAGGAAGGGTGTGTTCACCTTGCCATGAGGTCAAGATCCACTTGATCACAATTAATGGGGAAGAATCACTTCTAATCTTGAAAAAGTCCAACGCAATTAGAGAAAACGCACGCCCAGCTCAAGCTGTAATTCATGCGTGAAGCATGCGCTGACTTTCCCTGTCTCCTGGGCATTTTTGGTGCACTCAACTTCATGCATTTATGAATTACCTACTCGTGCTGTGCTGGGCATTGGACAAAGCAAAATGGGATGTGGTTCCTCTACTCAGGTGGCTAAATATCTATCGGAAATAATAGATCAAGGTCATTAATGTTACCATAGAAGAATGTGTCGCAGTCACAAAAGGAAAGAGGTCATCTAAATCGGACAGGGAGGTTCCTGGGAGAAGAGAGTCTTCTGCTTAGTGTGGAGGGAAATAGGCATGTAATTCACAGATCAAGGCTTGGAACCCTCACACACTTGCTCCTCCCTCAGGGCAACTGCCCCCTCATCCACGGCCCTGTGGCTGCGAAGATTTATGTCACCGCACCCACCTCACCCCAAGACCCTCCCCAACCCAAACCAGCCACAGGAAGTCAGCATCCTTCCCTAGAGACAGCTGAATGGGGCTCTCAGGAGATGGGTGGATGGCGACGTCCCTGGCAGTCCTGTGGTTAAGACTCTGTGCTTCCAGTGCTGGGGGTCCAGCTTTGATCCCTGGTCTAGGAACTAACATCCCACATGCCACTGGGATGCAGTAAAAAAAACAGGTGGGGCGGGGGGCGGGGGTGGGTAGTTAGAGGTGATCAGACAAAGGGTTTGTTGGTCAGGTGATGGGCAAGTCTCCAGGCTTTCTCCAAAAGTACACGAGGCAGGGAGAGAAAGGATGAACAGGGGCCCAGGAGATCAAGCACCTTAAAGAAGGGTGCAATCAGCAGAGAAGTTTGATGCTATCATACCAGGAGATTGCAAAGAGGTTTTGACACAAGTAACTTTCAATAATGGGTGTAATTTGAGGAGAGTCAGGAAAGGGATCCGCGCAGGTGATGTGGGGGAATGACTGGCAGTGGACTTCCCCAGTCTCTGCTCCTGGCCAGGCCTTCCTACGTCTTACCTCCTGTCACATCAGCAGTGCCCGGAAATGGGGACAAGAAGACCCCCAGCCCCAGCGCCGAACTTTAGGACTGCTCTTCCTCCCCCCAGCCAGGCTCCTCACCACCCGGCAAGAGCCCAAGGAGCCATGTTCCGCTTTTGGATCACGCACATGGGGACCCGGGACCCTAGAATCATCTACCCTAATCAAGTCAGCACCTCCATCTTTCTCTCCCCAGAAAGTCCTCTAGAGGACCAACGGGATTCCAGCGTGTGTACCTGAGGCCACGTGACGCTGGAAGTGATGTTGGGATTCGCACAGCCCACAGCTACCGTAACCCACGGGAGGGACCCAGCGCTGAGGGCAGAAGGCCTCTGAGTCCAAACCCAGGGGCATGGAGGCTGGGTGTCTTTTCAGGCTGTCTTCTGGCGCTTCAGATTGAAGAATTCTGAGGGCTGAATTCTAGTTCGACACTCCTAGTCTTGTCCCTGCCTCTGTCCTTAGTCACTGACCCCTCAGCCTAGGCCCTGAGAGGATCAATCCTAACAACTCATGTGTTTATTCACTTCCCCTTTATTTTATATCATGTCTGCATTTATCATTCCCTCCTGAAAGCATGGCAGGGTGATATTCTCAACTAACTTTGATAAAGAAATATCAGGATGCTTGCCCTTTGTTTTGGAGAAGGAAATGGCAACCCACTCCAGTACTCTTGCCTAGAGAATCCTGTGGACAGAGGAGCCTGGTGGGCTGCTGTCCCTGGGGTCGCACAGAGTCGGACACGACTGAAGTGACTTAGCGTGCATGCATGCATTGAAGAAGGAAATGGCAACCCACTCCAGTGTTCTTGCCTGGAGAATCCCAGGGACAGAAAAGCCTGGTTGGCTGCCATCTACGGGGTCACACAGAATCGGACACGACTGAAGCAACTTAGCAGCAGCAGCAGCCCTTTGTTTACATATCTGAAGAGCTAAATGATGATGTCATTTTGTCATGAGCTCACTGATTTGGCATCTATGTTTTTCTTTCCTGTTTCTTCAATCTCCTATCAAGCCAACCTGGAATACCATTGTTTCTTGGTCCTCAAACCACCAGGATCCTGTCTAAACAGGGATGTCAGCCTTTGTTTCATTAACTCCGAAGCACTGGGACACAGGGACACAGGGACACAGGGAGCTGCAGTCACCTCTTGCCTGGGTATCAGGTTTGCAGTTTTATTTGCAGTGACGGAGTCTGGTCAGCAGATGGCAACAAACATCCTTCAAGGGAAAATTATTTAGGTTGAGCTAAAAACAAAGAGAAAGGAGAGAAAGAAAACAGGACGTGTGTGGAAGCAGACAGCACAGAGTTGTGCCTGTCTTGTAGGACAGGGAAGCACACTCAGTGCAGGACCTGGGTGGGGTTCCAGTCCCACCCACCTTGATTCCTGAGCCCCTGCCCCTCTTTCTAGCCCACACCTCTTATTCATTGTTCCGGAGAAGTTGTTTGCCGGAGATGTTAGATTCACAGCACTTGCAGACTGGGGGTTTCTGAGAAAGGGAGATGGAGGCTGGGGTGGTAAGGAAGAGTGCCCCTGATTCTCAGCACCGGGAAGGGCTGGGCTCCGCCGGGTGAGTATCCCCTCTGGCCAACCTGCATCTGTGGCCTGCCTTTCTGGTCCTTCCCCACTGTTCTGTATGCATCCAGCATCTCAGTCTGGCTTCTGGCTGCAGAAACAGCCCTCCGCCTTCCCGCCCCAACCCCGGGCCTCTTCGGGTGACAGGAGACAGCTAATTTAACCTGTGTGTCATCTCCCTTCTTCTCTGGCGGTTGCCATGGCAACCCCCAAGGCTCCTCAGGCTTTCTCATTGACTGACCAGGCCCGGAAAAACCATTCTGAAATTGACAGTGCTATATTTGAGGAAAATTTAATGAAAGAGCAGGTTGACCTAGTTTTAATGCCTCACAATGAAATGGTGGGGACATGAGGTGTTACTGAAAGGAAGAGATAGTTGGTACCAGAGGGATGCATAAGGCATTCATCTGGTACCAGATGGAAGCAAAAATGTCATCCTGCTTTATTTATTGCCTCATCTTACAAAGAGACAGTGCTGAACTCGATCATTCAAGGCACAAGTCTCCCAAAGAGTGGAGACATTTCAGAAAAGGCAGAAGTATAGAATTCCTTTTCCACACTTGACGAAAAATAGGAACCAAATCTTCCTTCCTGAAAGAGGAAAACAAAGCTGTATTCTCCTGTATTGGAAACTGTAATGAAAAAGTATGGGGAAAACATCTCTGGCCGCTGAGCTTCACGTTTACCTGCCCTGCTCATATTGATCTGCCCAATTTCCAGAGGCTTTTGTGGCAGGTGTCCCTGGTCAGCCATGCCTTCTGGTACTCCGGTCGCCCCTTCCCATCTGTGTGGCCAGCCTTGTTGATTTGCCTCTCGTGATTGGAATGTGGTAAATGATGGTCTGCACTTCTGAGATGAGGATAAGAAGCTGTGGCTTCTGCTTAGGTGCTCTGTGGCTGGGGTCGCTAACTGCCCATCATCAGGACACGTGGGCAGTGTACGGAGATGCCACATGGCAAGGAACTGCGGTCTGCCAGCGGCCATAACGGTCGATATGCTAGACACAGTGGAGCCTGGAGGTATAGCAGCCCCAGCTTCACTGCAGCCTCATGAGAGGCATTGAGGAGAGGATGCAGATAAGCCTCCCAGAGCCCTGCCCCACAGAAACTGTGAGAGAATGAATGTCTCTTGTTTCTAGCAGTGACGTTAGCGAGGGATTTTGTTACACAGCTATCGGTAACAAATACAGCCATTCCTTTGCTTTCTTGCTTCCATGGTTGGAACTATGATTATGATACAGTTGGCTCTTGAACAACTCAGGGGTTAGGGGTGCTGACCCTCTGAGCAGTCAAAAACCCGTGTATAACTTTGTAGTCGATTCTCCGAATCTACAGTTCTGCATCCCTGAACCCAGGCAGCTGTGGATCATGTAATACTGTAGTTTATCTTTAGCGAAGAAAATCCACGGATAAGTGGCCCTGCTCAAACCCTTGTTGTCCAAGGGTCAACTGTATATGCCTTTAGAGTTTTATCCCAGGTGTCACCACTTACAGCTGGATAATCTTAGGAAGTTTCCTTGACCTTGCTAGGCTTCAGTTTTATTATCTGTAAAATGGCTTAATATCTATAAAGGACTTAGAATGTACCCAGCTCACAGAAATGCTTAATAAACTATTATCAATACTGACATTTCTATATAACTATTTTTTCCCCAAGTTTGTCTTCAGGGCTGATTTCCTCCAAAATATAATTTTTAAAATTGGCGATTTTAGAGCATTGAGGGTCTATTATGAAACTACAGCTGTAACTATTGGATTGGCCAAAAAGTTTGTTCAGGTTTTTCTATACTCTGGTGCAGATCAACCAGAGCGAACTTTTGGCTAACCCAATACATGGCATGCAAAGGCATTGTGAACCAGCAGCCCCGAAACTCTGAATTCTGTTCAACAGCCTCATTTAGAAGATCTAAGCGTCACTGCCTCTGGCTGGAGAAGCGCAAGAGCTAGATGGCCGGGAAGACCTGTGAATATCAGGTTGAGATTTCATGAATAGTCCATAATTTTTGAAATGAGGCTAATTTATATGTTGGGTGGATTAGAAATGAAAAGGAGAAGGAGTTGAAAGACTTTTCAGTTTTGATTTGTTTTCTCCAGAAGTCTGTGGGTGCTCTGGAGATTTTTAAACCTGAAATACTTTGAAAGACATTGGGTTGCTTGAAGAAAAATAAGAAAGTTATGAAAAAATGGATAAAGGAGAGAGAAAGAAGGAAAAAATAACGGGAGGGTAAGCACTTTACCTCGCCAGCTCTGTTGCCGTTAACAACCATCACCATCACCTGCATCACGAACTGACTGTCCCTTCTGTGTGACTGGCACTGCGTTATGAGACTTGCACGTGTTATCTCTAAACACACGCTCAGAGATCACAGACTGGAGGCGAGGGGCTGGATACCCTTCCGCAGGAGGCTTCTGTTCCTAGCTCAGGGTTTGGGCACCTGGCAGGATGTATAGGCATTGAAAGATACTATCTGTTCTGCTGCTGTCAGATACCTCTTGTATTAAAGCCAGCCTTCCTCTCCTCTTCATCACGTCACACACACACACACACACACACACACACACATGCATTTTGCTCCTGTATTCAGTTTAGTTCAGCTCAGCTCAATCGCTCAGTTGTGTCCAACTTTTTGCAACCCCATGAATTGCAGCATGCCAGGCCTCCCTGTCCATCCCATCTCCCGGAGTTCACCCAGATTCACGTCCATCGAGTCAGTGATGCCATCCAGCCATCCCATCCTCCGTCGTCCCCTTCTCCTCCTGCCCCCAATCCCTCCCAGCATCAGAGTCTTTTCCAATGAGTCAACTCTTCTCATGAGGTGGCCAAAGTACTGGAGTTTCAGCTTTAGCATCAGTCCTTCCAAAGAAATCCCAGGGCTGATCTCCTTTAGGATGGACTGGTTGGATTTCCTTGCAGTCCAAGGGACTCTCAAGAGTCTTCTCCAACACCACAGTTCAAAAGCATCAGTTCTTCAGCGCTCAGCCTTCTTCCCAGTCCAACTCTCACATCCATACATGACTACTGGAAAAACCATAGCCTTGACTAGATGGACCTTAGTCGGCAAAGTAATGTCTCTGCTTTTGAATGTGCTATCTAGGTTGGTCATAACTTTTCTTCCAAGGAGTAAGCGTCTTTTCATTTCATGGCTGCAGTCACCATCTGCAGTGATTCTGGAGCCCCCCAAAATAAAGTCTGACACTGTTTCTACTGTTTCCCCATCTATTTCCCATGAAGTGATGGGACCAGATGCCATGATCTTCGTTTTCTGAATGTTGAGCTTTAAGCCAACTTTTTCACTTTCCTCTTTCACTTTCATCAAGAGGCGTTTTAGCTCCTCTTCACTTTCTGCCATAAGGGTGGTGTCATCTGCATATCTGAGGTTATTGATGTTTCTCCTGGCAATCTTGATTCCAGTTTGTGCTTCTTCCAGCCCCATGTTTCTCATGATGTACTCTGCATAGAAGTTAAATAAGCAGGGTGACAATATACAGCCTTGACGTACTCCTTTTCCTATTTGGAACCAGTCTGTTGTTCCATGTCCAGTTCTAACTGTTGCTTCCTGACCTGCATACAGATTTATCAAGAGACAGGTCAGGTGGTCTGGTATTGCCATCTCTTTCAGAATTTTCCACAGTTGATTGTGATCCACACAGTCAAAGGCTTTGGCATAGTCAATAAAGCAGAAATAGATGTTTTTCTGGAACTCTCTTGCTTTTTCCATGATCCATCGGATGTTGGCAATTGGATCTCTGGTTCCTCTGCCTTTTCTAAAACCAGCTTGAACATCAGGAAGTTCACGGTTCACGTATTGCTGAAGCTTGGCTTGGAGAATTTTGAGCATTACTTTACTAGCATGTGAGATGAGTGCAATTGTGCAGTAGTTTGAGTATTCTTTGGCATTGCCTTTCTTTGGGATTGGAATGAAAACTGACCTTTTCCAGTCCTGTGGCCACTGCTGAGTTTTCCAAATTTGTTGGCATGTTGAGTGCAGCACTTTCACAGCATCATCTGTCCGGATTTGAAATAGCTCAACTGGAATTCCATCACCTCCACTAGCTTTGTTCGTAGTGATGCTTTCTAAGGCCCACTTGACTGTACATTCCAGGATGTCCGGCTCTAGATGAGTGATCACACCATCGTGATTATCCAGGTCATGAAGATCTTTTTTGTACAGTTCTGTGTATTCTTGCCACCTCTTCTTAATATCTTCTGCTTCTGTTAGGTCCATATCATTTCTGTCCTTTATTGAGCTCAGCTCATCTTTGCATGAAATGTTCCCTTGGTATCTCTAATTTTCTTGAAGAGATCTCTAGTCTTTCCCATTCTGTTCTTTTCCTCTATTTCTTTGCATTAATCGCTGAAGAAGGCTTTCTTATCTCTTCTTGCTATTCTTTGGAACTCTGTATTCAGATGCTTATATCTTTCCTTTTCTCCTTTGCTTTTCACCTCTCTTCTTTTCACAGCTATTTGTAAGGCCTCCCCAGATGGCCATTTTGCTTTTTTGCTTTTCTTTTCCATGGGGATGGTCTTGATCCCTGTCTCCTGTACAATGTCACGAACTTCCATCCATAGTTCATCAGGCACTCTATCAGATCTAGGCCCTTAAACCTATTTCTCAATTCCACTGTATAATCATAAGGGATTTGATTTAGGGCATACCTGAATGGTCTAGCAGTTTTCCCTACTTTCTTCAATTTGAGTCTGAATTTGGTAATAAGGAGTTCATGATCTGAGCCACAGTCAGCTCCTGGTCTTGTTTTTGCTGACTGTATAGAGCTTCTCCATCTTTGGCTGCAAAGAATATAATCAGTCTGATTTTGGTGTTGACCGTCTGGTGATGTCCATGTGTAGAGTCTTCTCTTGTGTTGTTGGAAGAGGGTGTTTGCTATGACCAGTGCATTTTCTTGACAAAACTCTGTTAGTCTTTGCCCTGCGTCTTTCCACATTCCAAGGCCAAATTTGCCTGTTACTCCAGGGGTTTCTTGACTTCCTACTTTTGCATTCCAGTCCCCTAGGTAGGCCAGATAGAGGGCTCACTTGATATCTGCAGTATGTCCACCGTACACACATAGCTCAAATGCATCTCTACCCAGAGTGAGGCTTTTATTTTTTGAATATTTATTTCTTTGGCTGCCCCAGGTCTTAGTTGCAGCATGTGGGATCTAGTTCCCTGCTTAGGGATCGAACCTGGGTCCTCTGCATTGAGAGTGAGGAGTCTTAGCCGCTGGACCATGAGGGAAATCTCCAGACTGGTGTTTTAAAACTTTATGGCAACAGAGGAAATCCAGGCTCTTCCGGCTTATCGCTCTGGGTCTCAGAATGTCCCTCCCCCATGAACTGGTCTTTATGATGAGTTGGGGACCTGGTCTTCCTTTCACCCCTCCCCAACACTGAGCCTGTTTCCAGCAGAGGCTGCCGTGATGTATGGCTCTCCCCCAGTCCTCATCCTCTCAGAGAAAACAACCACAAAGTCCTCTGCCAGTCTGGTCCCTGACACTTCATCCTTTAAGAAAAAAAAACCTAACAAACCTGAAACAAAATCTAAATGCAGTAATTTACTTAGGCATTGACAGACATGAATGTGTCTTTATGAATTAATTTGTTAAATTAATCAATCAATTTAGCTGAAAAATCAGATCAAGCAGATAACAAGCCAGTTGGATCTGACCTGATTAAATTAGGTGACTAGAAATGTCATCTGATTAGATCAGATCATTCAAGTTGCTATTTCGAAGCAGTCACAGTCAGGAAACGAGAGGTCTTCCCAGGGCCTCAGGTCCTGCCTGCAGAGTGTATCTGGGGTTGGGGCTGGTGCAAAGGACTTCCGAGGTCCCCAGGGCTGTCTGAACTCAGCTTTTTTAGGATCCCTGCAATTTCAGACACCAGGCTGCGTGACCAGGTTACCAGATGGCTGCGAGCTTCCTGTTGCTGCTGGAACAAATGACTGCAACCTTAAGTAGCCTAAAACAACACAAATTCATGACCTTGCGATTCTGGAGGTCAGAGTCTGAAATGGGTCTCTTGGGGATAAAACCAAAGAGTTGGCAGGATGGTGCTTTTTCTGAAAGAACGAGGAACAATCTATCCTTGCCTTTTCCAGCTCCCAGGAACCACCTGCTCTCTTTGGCTCATGACCTCCTCATTCCGATGTTATCAGTCACATGACCCTCCTGCCTCTCTCTTTCAAGTATAAGAACCCTTGAGACTATTTTGGGTGAACATAGATAATCCAGGATAACCTCTCCATTTCAAGATCCTTAACTTAATCTTCTCTGCCATGTCCCTTTTGCCACTTCATAGGTTCTAGGATTAGCATCTTTGGGGGGTTGTTACTATGCTTCCCACAACAACTCAGGCTACTACCAGATTTTCGGAATTCGGGATGACACATTGGCCCCTTACAGACAACTCCATGATTAGAGATACTGAAGAGGCTTATGGGATAAAACCGTACACCCCTGATTCTGCCATAGCAACCGAAGTTCTTGAGATTCAAGTAATTCTTCTGCATTAAGGCTTGGCTTCCAGAAAACTCCTACTCCCTAGAAATATATAATGTGGGAGGATGAATAGCATGTTTCTATAAAATCCATCACCTATCATCAAAGATGATGGGTTGGTTTATCAAACTCCTTATGATTAAGAGTTGCTATAATTAGGTGGCCCAGTGATAAAAAATTCACCTGCCAATGCAGTTCTATCTCTGGGTCAGGAAGATCCCCTGGAGTAGGAAATGGCCACCCCCCCCCCCCCCCCCCCAGTATTCTTGCCTGGAAAATCCTATGGACAGAGGAGCCTGGAGGTCTATAGTCCATGAGATCACAAAGAGTCGGACATGACGCGCGCACACACACACACACACACACAAGATAACTAATACATGTTGGAAGGAATTCAGCTAATAATATTCAGAACTTGGGACTCTAAGCCCAGGTCCAGACTCTGGAAAAGACCAAAAAAAAAAAAAAAAATTAAATTTACATCAATTACCTCTGCACAGGAATTCCCTGGTGGCCCAGCAGTTGGGAGTCTGCCAGCTAATTCAGTAGACACGGGTTCAATCCCTGGTCCAGGAAGATTCCACATGTCGTGGGGCAACAACTGAGCGTGTGGGCCACAGTGACTGAGCTCTGGCTCTGGGGTCCATGCTCTGTACCGGGAGAGGCCACCACAGTGAGAAGCTGTGCCCCACACCCAGGGAATGACCCTGCTTGCCGCCACCAGGGAGGGCCCAGGTACAGTGGCGAGTACCCAGAGCAGCCAAAAAGAAATAAAAATTTTTAAAAATTACTTCTGCTTAAAATATGTTATGGAAAGAGTGCAATAACAGCCTCAGCTATGCTGAAATCCTTCGTGGTCTACTTGTATATAATCTCATATTGAATATTTCTTTCATGATTTACTTCTTTTGACAACATGGTACTTAGTAGGTTCTATGTTTGGAACTGGGGAGAAACTCTATAAGGCTAAGGAGAAAAACAGTTTAATATATGCCCTGCCCGAAGTGAGTAGAAATGATGTGGTGGTTAAAAGCTGTCTGAGTCTTCAAGGAAGTTGTATTAGTTTTCCAGGGCTGCCATGCAAAGGATCACAGATAGGGTCTTAAATAACATAAATGTATTTCTTCGTGGTTAGGGAAGGGAGGCTGGATGTCTAAAATCAAGATGCTTTCTGAGGCCACCCTCCTTGGCTCGTGGGTGACCCTCTTCTCCCTGCGTCCACACTTGCTCTTCTCCTGAGTGATATCTGTGTCCTGACCACCTCCTGTTACAAGGACACAGCCTTATCAGGTCGGGGCCCACCCTAATGACTTCATTTAAGTAACTTCTTTAAACACCCTGTCTCCAGATAGTCATATTCTGAGGTCCTAGGGGTTAAGACTTCAACATGAAAATTTTGGAGGGACAAATTCAGCCCATAACAGAAATGTAGGACTTAGCCAAGCAAAGAGAAGGAAGCAATGGAGCTGGAGGAGAGAATGTGCAGGGAAAGGCTCAAGAGATGAGGTGTAACTTGGGCAGAAGAGAGTTTAACTTGCCTTTAATCAGAGGGAAAAACACCAGCTATAGAGAGACAAGGTAAGCTCCCAGATGCCTCTGGAGGGTTCACTAATGAAAGCTCCGTTTCAAGGTTTTCAGGTCCTCTTTGATCTATGCTCTGCTTGCCGTGCACTAACAGTACACCCGCATTTCAAGAGTATTCAGAATACACCTGTGTGCCTTCATGACTGGAAAAATCTCCCTTTAACCTTCTGTTATGAAGCAGTCAGTTAAAACGGAAGAGATCTGCAGGTTCTCCCACTTTACCTCTTTGGGGACAGAAAGTACTGCCATAGTTTAGCTTTGTCAGTAACCTTTCTACCTTAATTTCCTCACGTGTAATAAGGAAAGATATGATGATTCTAAAATTGTATTATTTAGTGGCATTGGTCTCAAATCTACTTATGACTCTAGAGAAAATTATATACTGTATGTTTCCCAAGGAAATATTTAAATTCAAATCTTGACTTCATGATGGCTAAATATTGAATGAGGATTAATACCAATAAATAGAAAAACAATTAGCAGAATAATTAGTTGGTATTTTGTGTATAGTTTTATTAACATTGATCACTTCCTTGTGGCAATTGCTACCTGTATTAGCTTGCCAGGAAGGCCATAACAAAGTGATACCAACTGGGCCATTTAAAGAAGAGAAATTTGTTGTCTTACAGTTCTGGAGCCTGGAAGTCTGAGATCTAGTGTCATCAGGACTGACTTTTTCCCAGGACAGATTCTGTTGCAGGTCTCTCTCCAGTTTCTGATAGCTCCTTGACTTGTGGCAGCATCCCTCCAGTTTTCACCTGGCATTCTCCCTACATGCCTGTCCGTGTCCAAATTTCCCCCTTTTATAAGAACACCAGTCATATTGGAGTAGGGACCATCCTACTCCATTATAACCCACCTTGCTGCTGCTGCTGCTGCTAAGTCGCTTCAGTCATGTCCGACGCTGTGCGACCCCATAGACGGTTGCCCACCAGGCTCCCCCATCCCTGGGATTCTCCAGGCAAGAACACTGGAGTGGGTTGCCATTTCCTTCTCCAATGCATGAAAGTGAAAAGTGAAAGTGAAGTCGATCAGTCATGTCCGACTCCTAGCGATCCCATGGACTGCAGCCCACCAGGCTCCCCCGTTCCTGGGATTTTCCAGGCAAGAGTACTGGAGTGGGTTGCCATTTCCTTCTCCAATAACCCACCTTACTCCAATATATAACATCACCAACTGAATGGACATGAGTTTGAGGAGACTCCGGGAGATACTGAAGGACAGGGAAGCCTGGTGAGTTGCAGTCCATGTGATCACAAATAGTCAGACACAACTTAGAGACTGAACAACGACAACAACTCCAATATAACTTCATCTTAACTAATTACATTTGTCACCAGCTTATTTCCAAATAAGGTCAACTTCTGGGATAATGGGAGTTAGGGCTTTGACATGCGTTTTGGGGGAGACATAATTCAACCCATGACCCTGCTCATCAGTGGGTTAAAAAGTATTGAAACCTTCTACTTCTTCCATTTCAAAAGAGAAACTCAGGCTTAATCAACATGTGCCTAGATTTCTGTAATGATACTCTTAATCAATAATCTACTCAAACACAATTAAGAAAAAACTCATAAGTCAACTAAAAAGATAGTCTTGATTATAAAAGGGATCCTACTTCAGGGGTGCATAAAGTCTGTTTGCCTCTAGATTTTTCCCAATCCTTTTAGAAAATATATTTTTCTCCTCCAATTCATGTATGCATTAGGTTTAGAAGTTATTTTTCAGAACACTCCACTTCAGGAATTCTGGAAGCAACAAAATATTTATTTTAGACCACCTGTTTTGATCCAGGGAGAGAATAGATAGTTGCTTATAGCCTGGAATAACCACGATTTAGACTTGGTTGGTAAAACTAAGCCGAGTCTCCCTATTTCCTGTGTAGGCTCAGTATTCCTCAGAGCTCATATTTATAAATAAAACAAATGCAACATTTGTATTTCTTTTGTATCTTACAAGAAAACATTAATAGGATGTATCTTAATTCTTTACTTTTTATTAGCTTTTACAGACTGTAATATTGCTGTAAATTCCATATTACAGTAATGACATTTTCTGCTAATTTAAGAATTCAAAATGGCCACAAAGGACTATCACAATTTAAGAAAAACTACAGTTTAACATAGACCTTTTAGAGATAAATGTATGACTGCCATTTGGGAATATTCCTTTAACCCTGGTTGGAAGATGTCTACCACTCTGAACATTTAATGCCTGATTTCTTAGGGGTACAATATTTAAAATGAGATTTAGAACGAAGTGAAAGTGAAGTCGCTCAGTCGTGTCCGACTCTTTGTGACCCCATAGACTGTAGCCTACCAGGCTCCTCTGTCCATGGGATTTTCCAGGCAATAGTACTGGAATGGATTGCCATTTCCTTCTCCAGGGGATCTTCCCAACCCAGGGCTCGAACCCGGGTCTCCCACATTGTAGACAGATGCTTTACCGTCTGAGCCACCACAAAACTCTGATTAAATAGCACCTGGCTAACATTCTCCAGGTAAATCAATTGAAATGAAAAAGCCTGCCTAGGGCTGCATGGACTGGATCTTTTAGAGCAGTAGGGACATCTTGTGGCCGATTTTATTAAGGATTTTTTATTTTATTTTTTTTATTTTCGGGGGAGATGTTTTATTTTTAATAAGATACTTTGATTCTAATACAGTGAACTGTTACAATGTCAGTGATTGTGCTCTATACTGGGAGTCAAAGGATGAATGAAACATAAATTGTGTTTTGAAAAGTCTACCAGAATAGAAAGAGATTGAAGATTTCGATATTACTTATTTACATACAGGAAATCCAGGTCATCTTGAAAAGCATTGGAAGTGCGGCTGTAACAGATGTCTGTGGTTTTTGCCTGGCCTCCCTTCATCCTGCATCTGTCAGTCTCTCAGCTCAGTGTTGATTTGGGGTCAGCCCAGCCTCACTCATCGTCCATGTGTTGGGCTAGGACTGCAGGTCACTACCTCTGGCTCCAGGGCCCTCCATTCCAAATATTCTACCAGGAGCACAGGATCCAAGCAAGGTGAAAAATCAAGGGAGTTCACTTCTACACTTTTGTTTGATCAAGGGGAAGGATCCAGTCTCTTTCTGCTGGTGGCTTGTCAGCCTGGAGCTTCTGGTAACCGACAGCCATGATGTGGGGCGGGTACAGCTGGGAGTGAAGGAGCCGAGAGGAAACCAAGGCAAGACACGAAGAGAGTCTGAGGTCTGATCATGGAATAGGAGTACCTGGACCCAGTTATACTACCACAGAGTGTTCAGTCAAAAGGATTGATCTTGGAACAAAAGTGATGGAAAAAATTGTGAAATAAATGCAGAGACACACAAATACGTTAGCCTGTGCACAAATTAACATATACACAAATATATAATAAAATACATTGAGATACGGTTCTAAAACTTAGCTTTCATGAATTGAGTACATTGTGAAAATTTTTCCACACAAATAAATGTTGCACCACGCTATTCTTAAGAGTTGCTCAGTTTTGTATGCAATAATGGCATCATAATTTACAAAATCATTTGTCATCTACTGGACACTTTGAGCATTTAGTCTGTTTGCAAGTTTTTTAGCTTCAATCATGCTGCTATTTTCATGCTTTCCTGAAAAATTGTTAGATTACTTCTTCAGAATTAAAGAGGAGTTTATTAACAGTTAAATCTATCATTATCTAATTGTATTTGAGATAAAGCAAGTATAAGTTAGGTGTATTAAGATGGTTTTACTACTATATCTATTTTAAAAAATTATTTGTTACTGCTTTTACCATTATACGGAGAAGGCTATGGCACCCTACTCCAGTACTCTTGCCTGGAAAATCCCATGGACAGAGAAGCCTGGTGGGCTGCAGTCCATGGGGTCACTAAGAGTTGGATACGACTGAGCGACTTCACTTTCACTTTTTACTTTCATGCATTGGAGAAGGAAACTCCAGTGTTCTTGCCTGGAGAATCCCGAGACAGCAGATAATGTCATTAAATTTACCTCTATCAGTGACTCAATGGATGTGAATCTGAGCAAACTCTGGAAGATAGTGAAGGACAGGGAAACCTGGTGTACTGTAGTCCATGGGGTCACAAAGAGTTGGACATGGCTTAGTAACTGAACAACAGCAACAATAATTTCTAAATTTGGCCCTTTGGAAAAAAATAATTTTCATTTTTAATGAGAAGTTGTACAACTACAGTTGCAGATGTCCCCCAAAGTGGATCAAGTGGAAACTGAGATGGAAACTGCCAAGGCCTCTCTGTTCAGTACTTTTTGTCTGCCCAGTTTTTACTCTTCATTCCAAGGTGATTGATTTTAATATACAAGCGCATCCATTCCTGGCCACTAGGTGGCTGTCTATGGAGAAACACTGGCTTTGCATTTTTTTTTTTTCTTCCTAATGCTAAGTAATTACATGAGCATTTGACCTCTTCTCTCCCTTCCAATCTATGTGTGTTGAGATTTCCTCTTTTCGGGTTTGTGAAGAACAAAAGTTAGTAATCCTGAGTGCCTAAATACTTAGATGAAACATTTATTATTTTAAACAAAGGGAACATTTGTTACAGCAGAAATATTTTACAGGGTTAAACAGGAAAAGGGTACTGCCAGCCATGAGTTCAGTGAAAGGTCCTCCCTTCCTTCCTCTTTGTTTCTGTCTGTCTCTCTCCCTTTCTGGCTCTCGCTCTCCATCTTTCTTCCTTTTGATCCTCTCCTTTACCCAGCGCTTCGTACCTTGTTTCTTCATTTCTTTGGTGCTGTGGGATTCTGGCTCCACAGTGTGGCAAGTGAGAGAAACTCGAGGCCTGCACCCTGGGGGGAAACTGCACTGAGTGCAGCTTCGGTTCCGGCCACTCAAGCCGTCTTCTTGGGCTGAGCCTGGCAGCGCCTGCAGAACCGCAAGGCTCCTCTTTTACCTGGACCACACGGTCCTTGATGTTGTCCAGCAGCTGAAACAGTAACTCCTGAGTCACTTACACACAAGGAGGTCAGGGGGCGGGTGTGGGTCAGGCAGAGGGAAATCTAGATTGAGTGCTCCAGTCCCATCTTTATCAGCATCACCCCCTGGCTCCATGCTCATAAGCAGGTTACCTAACCTCTCTGAGTCCCAGTCTCTTTATCCTTAAAGGAAGGATAATCCTTTTACCAATTTCATCTGATTTTTTGTGAGTAGTAATTGATTAAAGCACTTAGAACTACACCTGAGACATAGTATATGGTCAATAAATGTTAGCATTACTAATCCTAATGACTAAGATTATCAACACAGCCTGGTATAACTGTTAAAAGAAAGCTGAGACTAGCAAATAGCAGATGGAATGACTTAAAGCTCTTTATCTTCAGATAAAGCTCTTTGTCTTAAGATCTCTTTGGACTGAGGACCAGAGTTTTTCTGTAAGATTTTTTTTTTTTTTCAGTTCAGTCGCTCAGTCCTGTCCCTCTTTGCAACCCCATGAACCGCAGCACGCCAGGCCTCCCTGTCCATCACCAACTCCCGGAGTCCACCCTAACCCATGTCCATTGAGTCAGTGATGCCATCTAACCATCTCATCCTCTGCCGTCCCCTTCTCCTCCTGCCTTCAATCTTTCCCAGCATCAGGGTCTTTTCCAATGAGTCAGCTTTTCTCATCAGTTGGCCAAAGTATTGGATTTTCAGCTTTAACATCAGTCCCTCCAATGAACACCCAGGACTGATCTCCTTTAGGATGGACTGGTTGGATCTCCTTGCAGGCCAAGGGACTCTCAAGAGTCTTCTCCAACACCACAGTTCAAAAGCATCAATTCTTTGGCACTCAGCTTTCTTTATAGTCCAACTCTCACATTCATACATGACCACTGGAAAAACCATAGCCTTAGCTAAATGGACCTTTGTTGGCAAAGTAATATCTCTGCTTTTTAATATGCTGTTTTTTTTTTTTTTTAATGTGGACTAAAATCTTTATTGGCTTCCTTCATAGCTCAGTTGGTAAAGAATCCGCCTGCAATGCAGGAGACCCTAGTTCAATTCCTGGGTTGGGAAGATCTGCTGGAGAAGGGATAGGCAACCCACCCCAGTATTGTTTGGCTTCCCTGTGGCTCAGCTGGTAAAGAATCTGTCTGCAATGTGGGAGACCTGGGTTCGATCCCTGGGTTGGGAAGATCCCCTGGAAAAGGGAAAGGCTGTCCACTCCAGTATTCTGGCCTGGAGAATTCCATGGACCGTCCATGGGGTTGCAAAGAGTCAGACACGACTGAGTGACTTTCACTTTCAAAGTCTTTATTGGGCTTTCCTCGTGGCTCAAACTGTGAAGAATCTGTCTGTGATGAGGGAGACCTGGGTTCAATCCTGGGTTGGGAAGATACATTATTGCTTCTGTTTTATGTTTTGGTTTTTGGGCATGAGGCATGCTAAATCTTAGCTCCCTGGCTAGGAATCCAACCCACAGCCCCTGAATTGGAAGGTGGAGTCTTACCATTGGACCCAGGGCCCATGGTTAAAAAGGCCTGCTTACCAGGGAAAAGCATAGAGTGACGATGGTAAGGACACTGCTATCCTGCTTCCAGCCATTTCATTTCTTCTGGAGCTGTCAGTAACTGCCCTCTGCTCTTTCCCAGTAGCATATTGGACATCCTCTAACCTGAGGGGCTCCTTTTCCGGTGTCGTATCTTTTGGCTTTTTCATATTACTCTACGGGTTCTCCAGGCAAGAATATTGGAGTGGGTTGCCATTTCCTGTCCAGTGGACCATGTTTTGTCAGAACTCTTCACTATGACCCGTCCATCTTGGGTGGCCCTGCACGGGATGGCTCATAGCCTCACTGAGTTATGCAAAACCCTTTACCGTGACAAGGCTGTGATCCATGAAGGGGTTAGGTTAAAGCAGAAACAGTGCTCAGCTGTGGTTGTGTCTGGTGGTGAATGTAAAGTCCGATACTGTAAGGAACAATATTGCATAGGAACCTGGAATGTTAGGCCCATGAATCAAGGTAAATGGGACGTGGTCAAAGAGGCAAACTCGGGGAGACAATGGAGGACAGAGGAGCCCGACATGCTATAATCCATGGGGTCGCAAACAGTCAGACGTGGCTTAGACTTAGTGACTGAAGTATAGCCACCACCCTGCTTCCAGATGGCATGTTGTTGTCTTAAAATTTGAAGAGGTTCTTGTTTTTTTGTCCTAGAATGACATCTTTCACGTGTAGGAAGAAAGGGCTGTTCTTTCCTGCAGGGGGAGTTACAGATGAAACCTACTATGGTCTTGAAACTGGCCTTATGACTCCATTTCCAGAATAAGAAGACAGGTAAACTTGATATGTTTCAAGGACGTGACACCATACTTTGTCATGAACTGTGATTACACATAAGGCTTCTTAAACATTCTCTATTCTTACGAGAGATTTCTGGTATGTTGTGGAAATATCTGAATAGAACAGGAAACAGGATTGGGTTGTTTTCAGCAGAAGGAACCATGTTCAGAAATCAAAACTACTATTCTCAGCAGTCACACTGTATTATTTCTGATAATTACTTTCATTGCTTCAGGCTTTCTTGTCAGATTTTCAGAAATCACAGGTTTATATTTGCATAAGACGCGCTGCTTTGTTGCTGAACCCTGAGGGCATTTAAACTGTTTACACAAGGTTTACAATGACCTTATTGTTAAACCTGAGGAGAGTAACAAAACAGATCTGGGCACCATGAACTACCCACTTTCTTTTTTAAAAAAATTTATTTATTTATTTTAATTGGAGGATAATTACTTTACAATATTGTGGTGGGTTTTTTTTTTGCCATACATCAACATGAATCAGCCAGGGTGCACATGCGGCCCTCCATCCTGAACCTCCCCTCCCACCTCCCTGCCCACCCCATCCCTCTGGATTGTCCATGGGCCACCCACTTTCAAAGCAATTTCTTGACTTTACGAAGCCACATTCCTTTAGGTTTCTTGCCACATTTCTGTTACTGCTTCCATTTTCCATTGATATATGACTTCTCTCTCTCAATTTAGGATGTAGAGTTGGGGAAAGGAAAGAGTCTGTCACAGACTTCCCTTCTACCATTCAACCTCCAGTCAATCTGTGCCTTATACCATTGGAGGCAACCACTGTTCTCATCTTTTTCTCTCATAGATTGGTTTTGCCTATTGCTGAACTTCATACAAACAGAATCATAAAGTGTGCATGTTTCTTTTGCAGGGTGGTTGGGTAGCCTGCAGGTTGCAGAATGCTCTGTTCCTATCATCTTATCAAAGCAAAAGGAAATTAATGACTTAGAAGAACTTGGGGTACAAGATTGAAGAAGAACAAAATGGCTGGACTCATTCTTCTGGTTTCAAGACATACTTTAAAGCTACTGTCACCAGGACAGTGTGATATTTTTGAAAAAACAAACAGATAGATCAGTGGAACAGAAAAGAGATTCCAAAAATAAATGTACACAAATACTGTCGATGAATTTTTTTGTAATTGTGACAAAACACATGTAGTGACCAATTTACCATTTTAACTGTGTTTAAGTGTACAGTCCCAAATTGGGAAAGGAGTACATCAAAGCTGTGTATTGTCACCCTGCTTATTTAACTTATATGCAGAGTACATCATGCGAAATGCTGAGCTGGATGGAGCACAAACTGGAATCAAGATTACTGGGAGAAATATCAATAACCTCAGATACGAAGATGACACCACACTTAAGGCAGAAAGTGAAGAGGGACTAAAGAGCCTCTTGATGAAAGTGAAAGAGGAGAGTGAAAAATCTGGCTTAAAACTCAACACTCAAAAAACTAAGATCATGGCATCTGGTCCCATCACTCCTTAGCAAATAGATGGGGAAACAATGGAAACAGTGACAGACTTTATTTTCTTGGACTCCAAAATCACTGCAGATGGTGACTGCAGCCATGAAATTAAAAGATGATTACTCCTTGGAAGAAAAGCTATGACCAACCTAGACAGCATATTAAAAAGCAGAGCCATTACTTTGCCAACAAAGTTCTGCCTAGTTGAGGCCATGGTTTTTCCAGTAGTCATGTATGCATGTGAGAGTTAGGCCATAAAGAAAGCTGAGCATTGAAGAATTGATGCTTTTGAAGTGTGGTGTTGGAGAAGACTCTTGAGAGTCCCTTGGACTGCAAGGAGATCAAACAAGTCAATCCTAAAGTAAATCAGCCCTGAATATTCATTGGAAGGACTAATGCTGAAGCTGAAGCTCCAATACTTTGGCCACCTGATAGGAAGAACTGACTCACTGGAAAAGAGATGGACAGACAAGCCCGGTGTGCTGCAGTCCATGGGGCTGCAAAGAGTTAGATACGACTGAGCAACTGAATTGAATTCAAGTGTACAGCTCAGTGATGTTAAGTATATTCACAATGTTGTTACAACCGTCATCACTATTCATTTCCAGAATTTTTTCATTATCCTGATAGAAAGTCTATACCCATTAAACAACAATTCCTCTCTCCCAGCCCCTGGTAACCTCTATTCTGCTTTCTGTCTCTATGAATCTGTCAATTCTAGGTACCTCATGTAAGTGGATTCATACAATATATGACCTTTGTGTCTGACTTGTTTCACTTAGCACAATATTTTCAAGGTTCATCTCAGTTGTGGCATGTACCAGAATTTCTTTCCCTTAAAATAATATTCCAGGCTTGATCCAGAGAAAGATGGCGGAGGAATAGGATGGGAAGACCACTTTCTCCCTCACAAATTCCTCAAAAGAACATTTCAAAGCCGAGCAAACTCCACAAAACAACTTCTGTAGGCTGGCAGAGGACATCAGGCAACCAGAAAAGCAGACCATTGTCTTCAAAAACAGATGTTTAATCTTTGCTCTTAGGTTTTTGTTGTCAATTTTGTACATTTAAAAACCCAAACTTCACTACCCAAGTTTACCTGAGAGCGAGATTACTGGCTTGACCACTCTCTCCTCCTTTGGACTCTCCTTTTTCTCCACCAGGTGGCCTCTGTCTCTTTTCTCCCCCATCTCTTCTCTATCCAACTCTGTGAATCTCTGTGTGTTCCAGACGGTGGAGGCAGGATTTGTCTCTCTCCTCATTCCTCTCTCTTATCCTCCTGGTCACCTCTGTCTACTTCCTCCCTCTCCTCTTCCCCGTATAAATCTGTAAATACCTCTGAGCAGTCCAGACTATAGAGTGCACATAAGGAAGTGACTACTGGCTAGCTTGCTCTCTCCTCTTTTGATCTCACCGCATCTCATTCCAGTCACCTCTAACTACCCCCTCCCTCTTCTCTTCTCCTTGTAACTCAGTGAACCTCTCTGAGTGTCCCTCAATGTGGAGAAACTTTTCATCTTTAACCCAGATGTTTTATCATCGGTGCTGTATAGATGGAGAAGTCTAGAGGCTACTGTAAAAATAAAACTGAAAACCAGAAGCAGGAGGCTTAAATCCAAAGCCTGAAAACATTAGAGAACTCTTGAATTCAGGGAACATTAAGCAATAGGAGCTCATCAAATGCCTTCATACCTACACCAAAACCAAGCTCCACCCAAGGGCCAACAAGTTCCAAAACAAGACATACCACTCAAATTCTCCAGCAACACAGGAACACTCCCCTGAGCTTCAATATACAGGCAGCTCAAAGTTATTCCAAAGCCCTTGATGTCTCATAACCCATTACTGGTCACTCCACTGCACTCCAGAGAGAAGAAACCCAGCTCCACCCACCAGAACTCCAACACAAGCCTCCCAAACCAGGAAACCTTGACAAGCCACTGATAGAACCCCACCCACAGTGAGGAAGCTCCATAATAAAGAGAACTCCACAAATTACCAGAATATAAAAAGGCCACCCCAAACGCAGCAATATAGCCAAGATGAAGAGACAGAGGAATACTCAGCAGGTAAAGGAACAGGAGAGTTGCCCACCAAACCAAACAAAAGAGGAAGAAGTAGGAAATCTACCTGAGAAGGAATTCCAAATATTGATAGTGAAAATGATCCAAAATCTTGAAATCAAAATGGAATCACAGATAAATAGCCTAGAGACAAGGATTGAGAAGATGCAAGAAAGGTTTAACAAGGACCTAGAAGAAATTAAAAAGGGTCAAAATATAATGAATAACGCAATAAATGAGATCAGAAACACTCTGGAGGCAACAAATAGTAGAATAACGGAGGCAGAAGATAGGATTAGTGAAATAGAAGATAGAATGGTAGAAATAAATGAATCAGAGAGGAGACAAGAAAAATGAATTAAAAGAAATGAGGACAATCTCAGAGACCTCCAGGACAATATGAAACGCTCCAACATTCGAATTATAGGAGTCCCAGAAGAAGAAGACAGAAAGAAAGATCATGAGAAAATCCTTGAGGAGATAATAGTTGAAAACTTCCCTAAAATGGGGAAGGAAATAATCACCCAAGTCCAAGAAACACAGAGAGTTCCAAATAGGATAAACCCAAGGCGAAACACCCCAAGACACATATTAATCAAATTAACAAAGATCAAACACAAAGAACAAATATTAAAAGCAGCAAGGGAAAAACAACAAATAACACACAAGGGGATTCCCATAAGGATAACAGCTGATCTTTCAATAGAAACTCTTCAGGCCAGGAGGGAATGGCAAGACATACTTAAAGTGATGAAAGACAATAACCTACAGCCCAGATTACTGTACCCAGCAAGGATCTCATTCAAATACAAAGGAGAAATCAAAAGCTTTACAGACAAGCAAAAGCTGAGAGAATTCAGCACCACCAAACCAGCTCTCCAACAAATTCTAAAGGATATTCTCTAGACAGGAAACACGAAAATGGTGTATAAACCCGAACCCAAAACAATAAAGTAAATGGTAACGGGAGCATACTTATCAATAATTACCTTAAACGTAAATGGGTTGAACGCCCCAACCGAAAGGCAATGACTAGCCGAATGGATACAAAAACAAGACCCCTCTATATGCTGCTTACAAGAGACCCACCTCAAAACAAGGGACACATACAGGCTGAAAGTGAAGGGCTGGAAAAAGATTTACCATGCAAATAGATACCAAAAGAAAGCAGGAGTGGCAATACTCATATCCGATAAAATAGACTTTAAAACAAAGGCTGTGAAAAGAGACAAAGAAGGACACTACATAATGATCAAAGGATCAATCCAAGAAGATATAACAATTATAAATATATATGCACCCAACATAGGAGCACCGCAATATGTAAGACAAATGCTAACAAGTATGAAAGGGGAAATCAACAATAACACAATAATAGTGGGAGACTTTAATACCCCACTCACACCTATGGACAGATCAACTAAACAGAAAATTAACAAAGAAACGCAAACTTTAAATGATACATTAGATCAGTTAGACCTAATTGATATCTATAGGACATTTCACCCCAAAACAATGAATTTCACCTTTTTTTCAAGTGCTCATGGAACCTTCTCCAGGATAGATCACATCCTGGGCCATAAATCTAAACTTGATAAATTCAAAAAGATCAAAATCATTCCAAGCATCTTTTCTGACCATAATGCATTAAGATTAGATCTCAATTACAGGAGAAAAACTATTAAAAATTCCAACATATGGAGGTTGAACAACACGCTGCTGAATAACCAACAAATCACAGAAGAAATCAAAAAAGAAATCAAAATATGCATAGAAACTAATGAAAATGAAAACACAACAACCCAAAACCTGTGGGACACTATAAAAGCAGTGCTAAGAGGAAAGTTCATAGCAATACAGGCATACCTCAAGAAACAAGAAAAAAGTCAAATAAATAACCTAACTCTACAACTAAAGCAACTAGAAAAGGAAGAATTGGAGAACCCCAGAGTTAGTAGAAGGAAAGAAATCTTAAAAATTAGGGCAGAAATAAATGCAAAAGAAACAAAAGAGACCATAGCAAAAATCAACAAAGCCAAAAGCTGGTTCTTTGAAAGGATAAATAAAATTGACAAACCATTAGCCAGACTCATCAAGAAGCAAAGAGAGAAAAGTCAAATCAGTAAAATTAGAAATGAAAATGGAGAGATCACAACAGACAACACAGAAATACAAAGGATCATAAGAGACTACTATCAGCAGTTGTATGCCAATAAAATGGACAACATGGAAGAAATGGACAAATTCTTAGAAAAGTACAATTTTCCAAAACTGAACCAGGAAGAAATAGAAATCTTAACAGACCCATCACAAGCACGGAAATTGAAACTGTAATCAGAAATCTTCCAGCAAACAAAAGCCCAGGTGCAGACGGCTTCACAGCTGAATTCTACCAAAAATTTCGAGAAGAGCTAACACCTATCCTACTCAAACTCTTCCAGAAAATTGCAGAGGAAGGTAAACTTCCAAACTCATTCTATGAGGCCACCATCACCCTAATACCAAAACCTGACAAAGATGTCACAAAAAAAGAAAACTACAGGCCAATATCACTGATGAACATAGATGCAAAAATCCTCAACAAAATTCTAGCAATCAGAATCCAACAACACATTAAAAAGATCATACACCATGACCAAGTGGGCTTTATCCCAGGGATGCAAGGATTCTTCAATATCCGCAAATCAATCAATGTAATTCACGACATTAACAAATTGAAAAATAAAAACCATATGATTATCTCAATAGATGCAGAGAAGGCCTTTGACAAAATTCAACATCCATTTATGATAAAAACTCTCCAGAAAGCAGGAATAGAAGGAACATACCTCAACATAATAAAAGCTATATATGACAAACCCACAGCAAACATTATCCTCAATGGTGAAAAATTGAAAGCATTTCCCCTAAAGTCAGGAACAAGACAAGGGTGTCCACTTTCACCGCTACTATTCAACATAGTTCTGGAAGTTTTGGCCACAGCAATCAGAGCAGAAAAAGACATAAAAGGAATCCAAATTGGAAAAGAAGAAGTAAAACTCTCACTGTTTGCAGATGACATGATCCTCTACATGGAAAACCCTAAAGACTCCACCAGAAAATTACTAGAGCTCATCAATGAATATAGTAAAGTTGCAGGATATAAAATCAACACACAGAAATCCCTTGCATTCCTATACACTAATAATGAGAAAGTAGAAAAAGAAATTAAGGAAACAATTCCATTCACCATTGCAACGAAAAGAATAAAATACTTAGGCATATATCTACCTAAAGAAACTAAAGACCTATATATAGAAAACTATAAAATACTGATGAAAGAAATCAAAGAGGACACTAATAGATGGAGAAATATACCATGTTCATGGATTGGAAGAATCAATATAGTGAAAATGAGTACACTACCCAAAGCAATTTACAAATTCAATGCAATCCCTATCAAGCTACCAGCCATATTTTTCACAGAACTAGAACAAATAATTTCAAGATTTGTATGGAAATACAAAAAACCTTGAATTGCCAAAGCAATCTTGAGAAATAAGAATGGAACTGGAGGAATCAACTTGCCTGACTTCAGGCTCTACTACAAAGCGACAGTCATCAAAACAGTACGGTACTGGCACAAAGACAGACATATAGATCAATGGAACAAAATAGAAAGCCCAGAGATAAATCCACACACATATGGACACCTTATCTTTGACAAAGGAGGCAAGAATATACAATGGAGTAAAGACAATCTCTTTAACAAGTGGTGCTGGGAAAACTGGTCAACCACTTGTAAAAGAATGAAACTAGATCACTTTCTAACACCACACACAAAAATAAACTCAAAATGGATTAAAGATCTAAATGTAAGACCAGAAACTATAAAACTCCTAGAGGAGAACATAGGCAAAACACTCTCAGACATAAATCACAGCAGGATCCTCTATGATCCACCTCCCAGAATTCTGGAAATAAAAGCAAAAATAAACAAATGGGATCTAATTAAAATTAAGAACTTCTGCACAACAAAGGAAAATATAAGCAAGGTGAAAAGACAGCCTTCTGAATGGGAGAAAATAATAGCAAATGAAGCAACTGACAAACAACTAATCTAAAAATATACAAGCAACTCCTGCAGCTCAATTCCAGAAAAATAAACGACCCAATCAAAAAATGGGCCAAAGAACCAAACAGACATTTCTCCAAAGAAGACATACGGATGGCTAACAAACACATGAAAAGATGCTCAACATCACTCATTATCAGAGAAATGCAAATCAAGACCACAATGAGGTACCACTCCACACCAGTCAGAATGGCTGCGATCCAAAAGTCTGCAAGCAATAAATGCTGGAGAGGGTGTGGAGAAAAGGGAACCCTCCTACACTGTTGGTGGGAATGCAAACTAGTACAGCCACTATGGAGAACAGTGTGGAGATTCCTTAAAAAATTGCAAATAGAGCTGCCTTATGACCCAGCAATCCCACTGCTGGGCATACACACCGAGGAAACCAGAATTGAAAGAGACACATGTACCCCAATGTTCATCGCAGCACTGTTTATAATAGCCAGGACATGGAAACAACCTAGATGTCCATCAGCTGACGAATGGATAAGAAAGCTGTGGTACATATACACAATGGAGTATTACTCAGCCATTAAAAAGAATTCATTTGAATCAGTTCTGATGAGATGGATGAAACTGGAGCCGATTATACAGAGTGAAGTAAGCCAGAAAGAAAAACACCAATACAGTATACTAACACATATATATGGAATTTAGAAAGATGGAAATGACGACCCTGTATGCAAGACAGGAAAAAAGACACAAATGTGTATAATGGACTTTTGGACTCAGAGGGAGAGGGAGAGGGTGGGATGATTTGGGAGAATGGCATTCTAACATGTATACTATCATGTAAGAATTGAATCGCCAGTCTATGTCTGACGCAGGATACAGCATGCTTGGGGCTGGTGCATGGGGATGACCCACAGAGATGTTATAGGGAGGGAGGTGGGAAGGGGGTTCATGTTTGGGAATGCATGTAATAATTAAAGATTTTAAAATTTAAAAAAAAATAAATAAATAAAAAAGGAAAAAAAAAATTCCATTGTGTGTATATACCACATTTGGTTTATCTGTTCATCAGCTGATGGTTATGTGAGGCATTTGTACCTTTGGGCTATTATAAAGGATGCTGCTATGAATATTGGTGTATGATATCCATTTGAGTCCTGCTTTCAATTCTGTTGTAACTAGGAGTGATTGTGGGGTCATATGTTAATTATCCATTTTACTTTTTTTTAACTTAAAAAAATATTTGATTTACTTATTTGGCGCATTGGGTGTTAGGTGTGTCATGTGGGGTATTTCCTGTGGCTCAGAGACTCCACGGTTGTGTTGCATGAGCTCCAGAGCACGGGGGTTTCCGTCACTGAGGTGCACAGGATTAATTGTTTGGTGGCATGTGGAATCTTAGTTCCCTGAACAGGGATTGAACCCGCATCCCCTGCATTGCAAGGCAGATTCTTAATCACTGGACCACCAAAGGAAGTCCCTACATTTAACTTTTTTCCAGACTGTCAGATTGTTTTCCATAGTGGCTGCACCACTTTTACACTTTCACCAGCAATACACAAGGGTTCCAATTTCTCCTAGTATTCTATATTGCTATATGTATATATATATATATGTTACAGTAATAGTGAAGTGGTATGTCATTGTGGTTTTAATTTGCACTTGCATTTTCCTAGTGATGAGTGACGTTGAGCATCTTTTTATGTACGTACTGGACATCATTTTTGGAAGAATGTCTATTCAAGTCCTTTGTGCATCTTTGAATTGGGCTGTTTGGTTTTTGTTGTTGTTGAGTTGTTGGACTTCTTCATATACAGTGAATATTAATCTGTCATCAAATATATGATTTGCAAATATCTTCTCACATTCCATTGGGTGTCTTTCACTCTTTCAATGGTATCGTTTGGTTCACAAATTTTTAAATTTTGATGATGTCCAGTTTATCATTTTTTCTGTTGTTGCCTATGCTTTTGATGTTATTACACTAAAGAAACACTGCCATAGTTAATGTCATGAGGATTTTCTCTTATCTTTATTCTAAGAGTTTTGTAATTTCAGGCATTTTGTTTTTTTGGATGCTCTCTTAAATGGAATTTTTTTTTTTTAATGTGAGAAAGTTTAATTCTGAAGGAAGTGGAAGATGACTTTCTATCCCTTATATGTGAACTGCACACAGTGACTTCCCTATTAATGGTAAGAGGGGGAAAGGGCATCTTTATAGTGGAGAAACCTGACAAATTCAGGCATGTTGTCAAGGTAAACATCAAACATAAGTCACGTTGACAGAAAGGCACTTTATCTCCAAAATCTTCCTCCAGAAAACCCATAACTCATTTAGCCACAAAAATAACATCAGACAAACTCAGACTGAAGGACAGTCTACAAACACCGAGCCATAACACATTGCTCAAAACTACTATTGTCATTAAAAATTAAAGTGAAAGAAAGTGAAAGTCGCTCAGTTGTGTCTGATTCTTTGTGACCCCCATGGACTATACAGTCCATGGAATTCTCCAGGCCAGAATCCTGGAGTGGGTAGCCTACCCTTCTCCAGCAGATTTTCCTCACCCAGGAATCAAACCAGGGTCTCCCACATTGCAGACAAATTCTTTACCAACTGAGCTGCCAGGGAAGTCTAAAAAACCCATTACAGTCCAGAGGAGTCTAAGGGAGGACTAGATGTAATGCTTTGTCCTGGATGGAATCCTAGAACAGAGAAGGACATTAGGTAGACACTAACGGCATCCAGTCACATCACTTCAGGGCAAATAGAAGAGGATAAAGTGGAAATAGGGACAGATTTTATTTCCTTGGGCTCCAAAATTACTGTGGATGGTGACTACAGTGATGAAATTAAAAGACACTTGCTCCTTGGAAAGAAACCTGTGGCAAACTAGACAGCTTATTAAAGAACAGAGACATCACTTTACCAACAAAAGTCTGCATAGTCAAAGCTATGGTTTTTCCAGTAGTCATATGTGGATGTGAGAGGATGCTTTTGAACTGTGGTGCTGGAGAAGACTCTCGAGAGTCCCTTAGACCACAAGGAGATCAAACCAGTCAATCCTAAAGGAAATCAACTCTGAATATTCATTGGAAGGACTGATGCTGAAGATGAAGCTCCAATACTTTGGCTACCTGATGCGAAGAACTGACTCATTGGGAAAGACCCTGATTCTGGGAGAGATTGAAGGCAGGATGAGATGGTTAGACAGCACCACCAACTCAATGGACATGAGTTTGAGCAAACTTTGGGAGATAGTGAAGGATGGGGCAGCCTGGCATGCTGCAGTCCATGGATCACAAAGAGTTAGACATGACTTAGCAACTGAACAACACAGCACAAATGCATCGGTATTGGTTCCTTAACTCTGGTAAATATACTGTAGTGATATAAGATGTTAATAATAGGCAAAGCTGAGTGTGGTAGGTATAGGGGAATGCTGTACCATCTTCACAATTTTTCTATAAATCTAAAACTATTCTAAAATAGGAAGTTTATTAAAAAAGAAAAAGCACATGGAACTTGGACCATACCCTTTAGCAATGTTGCCAGACTGGTTGATTTTCCACACAATTGATTTGATTGAAATGTGAAATTGTGGGGAAACTGATGATTTCATGGCTTTTTGGAGTTCATAAAAGGCAGATTTATAATATGGAGCTAACTCTTCATAGCCATTGAGACGCAATTGTTATCATGAGGTGAAAATTAATAAAAGTTTCAGGTTGGAGAATTATAAGAGAGAATCATCTCAAAATTTCACTCTAGAAAAATCTTGGACAACTGGTGATTTATCATGAACCTTGTTTTCAGGAGGAACAAATCTGTAAAAAGAAGCTCATAGGCAATGTTCCTTCAACTCTCCCCCACAGTGATCTCCATACATTTCAGGAGTGAAAACTTTGCTATTCGGTGAGTATGTACATTCTCACAGTAGGATTTCCATTGTTCTGCCAGGAAGGAGAACATCAAAGGCAAGAGAAAAAATTTCAAAGGTGAGACATTTTGAATAAACATGTCTATACGAAGCCACTGGTTTGTTTAGTTTGTGTGTCCTGTGAACTCCACTCATTTCACGAGTTACTTCCCAGTGTTTAATTTCCAAGTCAAATCCCAGGCGCTACTTTCTTCCTGATGTTTCTCCTTAGGAACAACTTAAATTCTTCTATTTAAATTTTAATAACTTTTGTATAGTTGAAAATGGTGTGATAGCTGATTTAATTATTTTTAACACCGTGGTAAGTAATCATTCAAAGTGTATCCATTATGCAAGCCACCATATTAAAAACAAATGTTTAATTTTCTTCCTCCCCACTCCTCAGGCACGAAAAATTGACATTTTAGTTATTTTAAAGGATAGCATTCAGCCTAGAGTTTTTCTGTTTTTCAGTTAATCGCCACATAGAATTGAGATGATGATGTTAAATTCAAATTGATGAAGTCATGAAAATTCAAACATCCTTATTTATATGGATGAGCGTGATATTGAATTATGAAAAGTGACTTAATTTCAAATCATTCCTGCTGCTTCAGATCATATAGGATTTATATTTTATGAGCATTAGGATTCTGTACTAAAATCCTATTTCAGAACTATAAGTACATTCTTTCCATCTGAATTTGATTTGAACTGTCTCAACAAGTAAATGCTATTTACATTTCTCTAAGGAGTCTATCAGAATTTGATGACTTGCCTTTCCATAATATTTAAGCAAACACAACTTCTTAAAGCTGAGTAACCTTATTCACAAAGAGTTTAAGGCAGATCTTTAAGATAAACTATCTTCTTAACATAAAATTCACATTCCCACTCCGCTGAAGATCACAGATAAGGAAGATGTGTTCTCCTAGCCAACAGGTGGTAGCATGGTCACCAAAAACATGTAATGTGAGGAAGGTCATCTAAATTATTATCTTTTGGTTCCGTATTTATTTCAAAACAGTGTACTGGATGTCAAGCACCTTCTTCTATAGTAATACCAAAAGTGACTTGCGTACTTGAGACCCCAAACGTATTTATGGAAAGCAGCATGTCAAGGAACTGGGCAATTAGCCCAAAGGTGTTAAAGAAGAATTGTCTGGTTTATTATCAGTGACTGAGGTCCAGGGAAGCCAATTTGCTTCCTGACACATTGTTTGATTTAGCCACTGAGTGACTCACACCAAATTGAAGACTGGAGGCTAAGGCTGCCTGCTTAATTCCAAAGATAAGCTAGGCTCTTAGTTCACAGACAGCCTGGAGAAGTGGCTGACAAATCAAGGAGACTATTAGTGAAGCTTAAATTATAAAGTCTGAGTTGAGAGCTTCGATTAAATATGGACTGGTCCAATTAATCATTAAGGGAGCTCGTTTATCCCTGTGTTCCCTTCACTCACTCTGACAGTCATTATCTAATAAAGATGTAGAAAGGATTTGAGGAGAAACCTGAACGCTTAGCATCTTAGGTTAGAAAGTTATGTCAATACAGGGAGACATTCAGAGTTGGAGGGATTGATCAAAGCAGAACCTAACTATGAACTCATTCCCTCAGAGAAGATGCTGCTATGGGCCCTCCCACCTCCATCCTCACTTCACCACCTAGTACTGCTGCCAGTTGTGATGACCACCTAATGTTTACATATTTCAGAAGGAAAGGAGAGGATGGAACGAAAACAGACAGAAATAGCACAGGCAATATAGACCTCCAAGGCTTCTTTTCTTATTTTGCTGGGAGAAAATCTGATGTTCCACACATTTAGAAATGCATTTAGAAAAAACTGGGGCTATTTCTGGGATGTTGAAAGAGCTATTACTGTAAAGTTAATTAGTTGAATCAATTTGCAAGGCTCCTGATGCCTTAATGGAGACCAATGTGCCCAGGGAATGATCATTTGGATAAATATGGGAGGGGAGGGTACAGGAAATAATTTTGGAGCCTGAGTCCCTTTTGGGGGGCTTCCGTGGTGCCTCAGTGGTAAAGAATCCTGCCTACAATGAAGGAGACGTGGGTTTGATCCCTGGATTAGGAAGATCCCTTAGAGAAGGAAATGGCAAACCACTCCAATATTCTTGAATGGGAAATCCCTTGGACAGAGGAGCCTGACTGGCTACAGTCTATGGGGTTGCAAAGAGTCAGACATGACTGAGTGACTGAACAGTGACAATCCCTTTGGAAGAAAGAGAAAGCAACACGGAAGTGCTCAGGACAGCACGGAGAAGGGGTCAGAAAAGGAGGTGGGGAAAACCATTGCCAAGCGCCACGTGTTTTTGTTTTTTTTTTTAATTTAGGCTGGTCTTGGACTCAAGAAAATATGAAATTCCCTCTCCACCTCACTGCTCCCTCCTCCTCTTTTCTCTCGCTTTCTCTTTTCAACTTCAGCCTTTGTTCTCTGAGGTCAGTGCAACCAATCAACTCAACCGACATTGTTATGGGTGAATTAAATGGCTCTTCCTTCACCTAGGACCGTAAATAACAGGACATTTTGGGGGAAAAGTCTTTGAACTCCAGGAAATCAATTTATATGTGACCCTAGGCACACATTTCTTGAGTAAGGTGAGGGTTGCATTACCTACACATAGCTTTCCACAGGGAACTCCTTCAGAGATAATTGTTTCCCCTGTTTTTACTTGGATTTTTCTCTTACTGACTCACAGAATCAAAGCAGATCAGCTCTTCTGCATTCTGGCCATGTTCTGAGCTGGCATTCCATGATTAGAAATGATGGAGTGACTCAAATCACGAGAACCCATCTCTTTCCTGAACCTGAATCTGGAGAGGGGAAAAAAAAAGGAGGCCTGGGCAGTGAGATGCTCTTCTCAGGCTTCTGAGGGAAATGCTGAAGGAGATACTGGCAAACCAAGGGGAAGGTGCTTCTTGCCGCCTGAATTGGATGTTTCTGTATTCGGGACCTGTTCACAAATGATTTATTTTTACTGAATTTCCATTTTACTGATGTCTATCAACTGAAAAAAAAAAAAAAATCTTCACAACCAAGATAATCACGATGGTGTGATCACTCACCTAGAGCCAGACATCCTGGAATGTATAGTCAAGTGGGCCTTAGAAAGCATCACTATGAACAAAGCTAGTGGAGGTGATGGAATTCCAGTTGAGCTACTTCAAATCCTGAAAGATGATGCTGTGAAAGTGCTTCACTCAATATGCCAGCAAATTTGGAAAACTCAGCAGTGGCCACAGGACTGGAAAAGGTCAGTTTTCATTCCAATCCCAAAGAAAGGCAATGCCAAAGAATACTCAAACTACCACACGATTGCATTCATCTCACTCGCTAGTAAGTAATGCCCAAAATTCTCCAAGCCAGGCTTCAGCAATACGTGAACCATGAACTTCCAGATGTTCAAGCTGGTTTTAGAAAAGGCAGAGGAACCAGAGATCCAATTGCCAACATCCGCTGGATCATGGAAAAAGCAAGAGAGTTCCAGAAAAACATCTATTTCTGCTTTATTGACTATGCCAAAGCCTTTGACTGTGTGGATCACAATCAACTGTGGAAAATTCTGAGAGAGATGGGAATACCAGACCACCTCTCCAGGACAGGAAGCAACAGTTAGAACTGGACATGGAACAACAGACTGGTTCCAAATAGGAAAAGGAGTACGTCAAGGCTGTATATTGTCACCCTGCTTATTTAACTTCTATGCAGAGTACATCATGAGAAACGCTGGGCTGGAAGAAGCATAAGCTGGAATCAAGATTGCCGGGAGAAATATTAATAACCTCAGATATGTAGATGACATCACCCTTATGGCAGAAAGTGAAGAGGAACTAAAAAGCCTCTTGATGAAGGTGAAAGAGGAGAGTGAAAAAGTTGGCTTAAAGCTCAACATTCAGAAAACGAAGATCATGGCATCTGGTCCCATCACTTCATGGGAAATAGATGGGGAAACAGTGGAAACAGTGTCAGACTTTATTTTTTGGAGCTCCAAAATCACTGCAGATGGTGATTGCAGCCATGAAATTAAAAGACACTTACTCCTTGGAAGAAAAGTTATGACCAACCTAGATAGCATATTCAAAAGCAGAGACATTACTTTGCTGACTAAGGTCTGTCTAGTCAAGGCTATGGTTTTTCCTGTGGTCATGTATGGATGTGAGAGTTGGACTGTGAAGAAGGCTGAGTGCCGAAGAATTGATGCGTTTGAACTGTGGTGTTGGAGAAGACTCTTGAGGGTCCCTTGGACTGCAAGGAGATCCAACCAGTCCATTCTGAAGGAGATCAGCCCTGGGATTTCTTTGGAAGAAATGATGCTGAAGCTGAAACTCCAGTACTTTGGCCACCTCATGTGAAGAGTTGACTCATTGGAAAAGACTCTGATGCTGGGGGGATTGGGGGCAGGAGAAGGGGATGACAGAGGATGGGATGGCTGGATGGCATCACTGACTCAATGGAGGTGAGTCTGAGTGAACTCCAGGAGTTGGTGATGGACAGGGAGGCCTGGCGTGCTGTGATTCATGGGGTCGCAAAGAGTCGGACACGACTGAGTGACTGAACTGAACTGAACTGAACTGATTTACTGAATACTCATCAGTCTAGAGATGCTAGGGATCTTGATACTTCGATTTCCTTCTTTAAAATTATCATTTTTAACTAATAAAGAAAATCACAGTTAATAGCAATGAAGATAGCAATACACAAAACAGTTTCTTAAAACTAACATTTCTTTTAAAAATTTTATATTGGAGTACAGTTGATTAACAACATTGTGATAGAAGGCTTTCCCTAGTTGCAGGGCACAGCCTCTAGAGCACAAGCTCAATAGAATAGCTGTGGCACGTGGGCTTAGTTGCTCCCCCGAACGTGGGCTCTTCCTGAACCAAAGATCAAATCTGTGTGTCCTGCATTGGCAGGCGGACTATTAACCACTGGACCACCAGCGAAGTCCGAAAGTTCTTTCCTGATCATTTCTGTCATCAGGAAATAATTAGCTGAGAGTGAGAAGGAAAAGATTTGCTAGAGAAGAGGTGTGAATAGCCCTCTGGGAGAGTAGCTGAGGGAATCCAGGAGATAGTGAACAGTGCTGAGAGCTCCTGGAAGTTTGGGTTCATAAATTCACAGGCACACAGCCAGCTTGGTTGTGTTTTTCTCCACCTGTATTCTGCTCCTTGGATACAAGAGTGAAATAAGCAGAGAAGTGGGCTGAATCTGTATAGTGGTTTGGCCAGGTAAGTAGGTTGAAGGGAAAAAGAAGCAGGAGGATTTGGTAATGTATGCAAGAGATAATAATGGGCCATGGAATCCTGGTGAAGAAGAGAAATGAGCCCTGAAGGGAGATTAAAAACAGGAAGAATAAAGTGAGTGGATTAGAAATCTCCTATGGGAATTTCCCAGATTACACAAGAAATTCAAATGCAATAGGGACCAAAATGCCACCTTCCTTTGGAATCAAAGTACAATGTCAGAGAATTCCTCTACCCACCCTCGTCCTTCTCATCTAGAAAGTTCACATAAGCTAAACAAATTATTCACCAATGAAAAAGCAGGATTCTTATGAACTGAATGCCCCTAGTAAACAGACATAAACACTGACTCTCTGCTAGGTTGTATAAAACTGTTGATTGGATTATTTTCAAATTAAAAAATTATTTTAAAAGAGGAACTCTAAATTCAAGCAAATCTCACTTGAATGATATGGGGCCTATTGGTTTACTGCAGTTTTCAGCAAAAGGGAGTTTCACTCAGGCAGAAAGAGCCCCGAGAAGTCAAGAGCAGATGACCAAACAGCCAAGATCATTTTCAGCTCCGCATGCAGGCACAGCCTGAGTCAGAGCTCAAGCCCAAATTGGGTACTTAAAAAAGCACATTAACTATTTCAAGTCAGCAGGGAGATCACACAGCTAGCAAAAGCAATTTTGAAAGTGCTAAAGTTGTCGAGCACTGACAATATACTTTCCAAGAGAAGGACTTCACTGCGTTGCAGAACAACACCCAGGGGCCCACCACACTGTGTTATGTCTATAACATCTTAGCAAAATATTTGAGCTCTGCAGAGTGATGTAATAATTTGAATTTCCCTGGATATGATCTAATTTTACATATGGTAATGAATGGCTTAGAGAGACTCATAAATAAAAGGTGTAAATCTGATTTAGAAAGACCTTCATGATTCCATCTTTTATAGTTATTGTATGTGTTTTTCTCAGCTACATCCCCAGGAGTTGGTAGGGATTAGACCAGGGACATTTATGGAAAGAAATCAATACATTCTAGGCTGTGGTTTGAAAGTATAAACTTGTAAAAGCATAATCTATAAAATTGTGACATCTCCAGTAGCCTGAATGTGTTGTACAAATTCCTCTAGAGGGACTTCCCTGGTGATCCAGTGGTTAAGACTCTGCGCTTTCACTGCAGGAGGCATGGGTTCAATCCCTCGTTGGAGAACTAGGATTCTGCATGCTGCGAGGCTCGGACCAAAAAAAAAAAAATGCCCTAGAAAGAGAACATGTTCTGAACTCACATCTTTGGCCCTTATGGCCTTGAGCCATTGGTTCCAAGACTTGTTTTCTCTGAGCAAGAAGAAGGGAACTGAAATTAGGAGCTGCCCGCCAATGAATCAAACTCCTTTCACATATATTTGAAACATAAGGACTATTTTATTCTTTTAAAATTTATTTTCATGGCCTCATTAACTTAGTTCCCCGACCAGGGATCAAACCCATGTCCCCTGCATTGGAAACATAGTCTTAACCACTGGACAACCTGGAAATCCCAGGGATAGGGATTACTGTATCCTCATGGGACAGGAGAGGAAGCTGGGCTGATGAAGTTTGCCCAAGTCACAAATTAAGTGGTTTAGCTGGGATTCAAACTGAGGCTCATAGGTCTGCTTGATTAAAAGCGTCTTGTTCCTTTGAACAACCAGTGTTGCTGCTTCATTTTAAAAGCTGGTGCCTCCCTGATTCACTTCATTTTTTCAAAGCTTTCCAAGTGTTATGGGAGCTTAAAGAGCTGAGGAAATTCCATGCCCATGGGAAATCCCATGGGGCCACCTCTGCTTGAGTGACGCCACCGTACCCTAGCATCTGAGACCCTCACAGCATCTCAGGAAAGAGCAAAGGCTTTTGGTCCAGCCAGACCTATTATTGTCTCAGCTCTGCCATGTCATCACTGGGTGACCTTGCTATAAGCCTCAGTTTAATTCAGGGAAAAAAAATTAAAAGGTACACTATTACCATCATCACAGGGTTACTGTGTGGATTCAATGAGATAATGAATGCAAAATATTTAGCACATTGCCTAGGAAAATGGCACTGTACATTATATTTTAAAAAATCAACTACATTGGTTAGATCGTTCTGCATTATTTTTAAGTTTGTGTAATAGATCTGGTGACAACTATTAGTCGTTTTCATTTAATCTTTTTATCTATTCTTGTCTCTTTAATTTGTTTAAAAGCTTTTAAAAGCTTGAATTGTCTTCTATTTCTTTGTATCCACTACACAGAGCCCAGGGTTTTACAGAGAGAAGCTTCTCTAAAGATGTCTGCAGTTTATTTCATTGCATAAGATATTCTCTTTAAATAGGAACAGGACAACTAATTCAAGATACACCATGAATTCTGATAATGTGTTTCATTTTTATGTTCTTTGTTTGCTTTTTCCTTTCTGGGCCCATGTTCTGAAATGCCACTTGGGGGCAGCAGTCAGTCAACTTGGCCTTAACTGTTGGGCACCAGAAAGATTAAACTGAAAGGTAGGGGGCTGACAGATAGGAAATGAATAACTCTCAAAATACATCACGAGCTTTAAAATGACTGCGCACTTGGCTACAGAAATCTATTTAAAAGTAGCACACCCTCTTTCAGGCCTCATGGGGGCTTTTGAGGATAAATGACTTGTTTTCTTTCTAACCCTGGGTGGCAAAGCAAACTGCAAGATGCTTAACTGTTTGCTCACCCAGCAGAATGGAGCAAATGTATGAGCCTCATCACAAAGGAAGACAAATTCAGCAGGAGTTGATGACGTGAAAAGGCACATCTATGGCTCGGGTTGAATATGACTTATGTAATTGGAATCAATTAAATCCGTTCAGTGAAACCCTGAAATAAAATGCTCCATTAGCCAGATCTTGGCCCTGCCACATGAAAGAGAAGAAAGGTAAGGGTTGAGAAGATGTGAATAGCGGTCGTTTAACTGGCCAAGGAACTTCCTAAAATGCTCTACACCCAGTGCAGATTCGAACTGATTCTCCCATGGCACAGTTTTGCTAATTTATGTTCAGAGTGTCCATCTCTACGTATTGCAAGGTCAAAACCAACATGCTAATTGTTTGGAAAAAAAAAAAGTAAACTCAGACACTTCAGAACTGTTTTTAAAGATTTGACAAAAGGCATAAATAAAGCTCTTAGAAAAACATCTTTGCTCAGCACCTTTCCCCAGAATCTGAGGAAACAGTTGACATTTTTTTATACCAATAAAGTCTCCATGAAAACTAAATGGAAAAGTACAAGAGGACTGTCCAGTTTCTCCATAGATCCACAGCCTCATCTATGTTATACCTGTTCCCTGACTTATCATAGAGGTATTTCTTCTTCATTTATTCATTTAACATTCACTGAACACCCAATACGTGTCCAGTACTGGGACTCAATGGGGGCTATATAGATGAAAGACACATTATCTGTATTTTTTAAAAAGTTCACAGTTTGGGGAGAAATAAACATACACGCATGCACGTGCACACACAAACACACCTGTAAATAATTGTAATCATTCTGCATATATTTAGGCTTGGAATCTATGATTCTTTTTGTAGCGATTTGAAATTATTCTTCAGTGTGTAATCTCAGAGAGCATGCATGCATGTTCAATCATGTACAATTCTTTGTGACCTCATGGACTGTAGCCCACCAGGCTCTTCTGTTCAAGGGATTTTCCAGGCAAGAATACTGGAGCAGGTTGCCATTTCTTACTCCAGGGAAATCTTCCTGACCCAGGGATCGAACTTGCATTTCTGGCCTCTCCTGCTTGGCACGTGGATTCTTTACCACTGAGCCACCTGGAGAGCCCTTCAGAGAGCATGGATCTCACTTAACAGATGAGAAAAGTGAAGCCCAGGGATGTTAAAAGATGTCAAGGTCACAGCCAGTGAGTGCAAAGCCACAGAAAGAACCAGCACGCTCCCAACTGATATGTTTCCAGCACATATAGTAGCATCCTCTCCTAAACCAGGAAACAAAAACAAAAACCTTCATTTGTTTCCTTTCCTGACTCCTCCTGGGTTCCCACATGCTTGGGGGAAGGTTTTTTTTTTTATGCTGTTACAGTGTCATCTACCTGGGGACTGCATCAGTCCTGACCTTTCAGGACCTTTCCTATTTAACAGTTTTTTTTTTTTTTTTAATTGGAGGATAATTGCTTTACAGTGTTGTGGTGGTTTCTGCCATACATCAATGCAAATCAGTCATAACTATACACACAAACACACACACACACACATATATATATACACCCCCTTCCTCTTGAGCCTCCCTCCCTCCTGGAATTCCACCCCTCTAGGTCATCACAGAGTGCCAGGCTGGGCTCCCTGCTTCACGGGGTTTTTGTGTGTTCCCAGTATCATGTATGGTAGTGATCCTAAACAGGCTGCTTTCCCGAATATGAGCAAATTGTAAGTGCACTGCCTTCAGAGCTATGTAATGACTCATATGTTTACTTTTCATTATACATTTATAAAAATCTACCTTTAAACTATATATATCCCAGATCAGCCTGGTTTCTTTACTGTCCTTGTATTTTTAATTTGATTTTTTGGAATTTAGATTATAAACCGCACAAATTGTCTCAAATACTAATATCTTGGATTGGCTAAAAAGTTTGTTTGGGTTTTCCTGAACATTTTGGCCAACCCAATATTTTATTCTCATGTGAGACCTCAGACTTTTAATTCTTAACAGCATATATTAACAACTTCGTACAAACAGCTTTGTATTCTGATGTAACATGGGAAAGTGTTCTTCTTCCTGCTTGTCTGGATTAGGTGGACACCCCACCGCCACCCCAACTGGCAGCTAAACCAAAGAACACCCATGATACTGTAGAGGCTGTTCCATGCCCTTGAGCTTTGTAAGGCGACACTTGGGGAATGAGACAATAAAGCCTGAAGCAAGAGAGGGAGATTTTATGGTAGAAGAAAATTTCTCTTCCCGTCAACCCCTTCAAATTCTCGTGGGGACAAGAGATGGGAGGGAAACTTGCTGTACACATTGAGAAAGCTAGTGAGAACCCTAGCATCTGTTCAGTTGCTTCTCCAGTAGGTGGCATCTCACAGAGAAGGTGATGAGGGAGTTAGGGGATGGTGCTGTGCCCCTTGTAACCCTGAGTGTCCGTCCCCTGGGCTCAGAGGTGAGGATGGGGCAGAGTCTCAGCCAGAGAAATACCATCTGTTGTGAAAGACTTGTGACTATGGACCGCCCCTATGCACTGATGCATTCATTTCCCTTGAACTCTGATGCCTCCCTCTCTCTACCCTCCAGGAAAAGGTAGGGAAAGGGCGGAACTTTCACTTGACTGTGTTTGAGAATTGTGGACGTCAAACCTGGGATTGGAATGTAGGATAGAAAACAAAATAAGGTGTAGAGATGTGTTGACAGAGAAACTGGGTAGAAAAACAACCCAGAAAGAAATGACCAGATTATATTTTATTTGCCAAGAATAGAACTGGCCACAAGAAGCAAAAATCAACGTGAATCATAGAGATTTTTTAATAAGCAGTATTTACAGACACCTGAGTCTTGTCAATTATCAGGACCATGAAAATGTATACCTACCCCACAAATAATCCATGTAAATGTAAATTAGTTACTTAGCTGTCATATCACCCAAAAATCCCTGTCTCCCCACCATCCTGCTCCCTAGTATGGAGGTAGCTGATTGCGTCTTGAATCTGTTGGGGGTGGATGATTGCGTCTGGGATCTGTTTTCACACTTAAAGTCCACAAGCATAGCGCTGTTTAGACAAATGGTCCATTACGTTTGCTTCACCTGAGATTCTTTCCAGGAAATGATGCGAGTTCTTTCTAAGTCAAGGAGTAGAAAAGAAAGGCTTATTGAAATATATTCAGCTTCTAACCATCAGCTGTGAAAGAGGTTAAGGAGTCATTTTATATGATTATTAGCAAATATGCTAATTCAAATTCTCTACCCATTAGGGATTCTCAAATCTCCATATAGATTGTCTTCTGAAGTAGGCAAAGCACCAAGGGAGGAATTAGGATGCATGTCGGTGGGTCCAATAGAAAGTCTGTGTGTGACCATGAGGACAGACTGCTATTCAGAATCTTGCGTTCAAAAAGGTCCCAGATGTGCTTGAATCTTAGCAGAGCATTTTAGAAGGGAGGTGGGGCAGGAAGAAAATACATAAAGAAAAGGCGGGGAAATCCTACTCAACACATTGAACACTGCTTCTCTTTAAAACATCAACTTCATATATCAAAGTAGATTCGCTTTACATCATTGCTTCTTTTGGCAAGGGTGGGACAGTACAATCAGATGGGGCTAAATTGTCCAGGAAACAAAAGTGAAAGTGAAAGCCGCTCAGCTGTGTCCAACTCTTTACCAGCTAAGCCACAAGGGAAGCCCAAGAATACTGGAGTGGGTAGCCTATCCCTTCTCCAGCAGATCTTCCTGACCCAGGAATGTAACCAGGGTCTCCTGCATCACAGGTGGATTCTTTACCAACTGAGCTATCAGGGAAACCGTGGGGAACAAACCAAGACAAGAAAGACACAAAACTTTTGCTTCTTAAGGCTTCAAATACTCCTTAAGGCAAATACGGTTTGCCTAAATCTGAAATATCTGCTAATTATAAATAATTTAAGAAAAAGTTTAAAATCTTTCTGATTTGAAAATCTTTGCTCCCAATCCTCCATAGCCTATGAAATGTCTGTTTCATAGTTAAAGTAAATTAAAGGTTTTCATTTTTCCCTCCAGCCCGCCCACCCTAAACGCATGCCTAACTCACCTTCCTGCAGAAGTGGGGGGTCACCCACATTTGGGTGCCTCTCAAAGAACATCTAATGTGGCTATTTATGTTGCAAGAAAAACTCACCAGTCCAGGCAAATCTCTCCAGAGGCTCTGATGCCAGCCCTGCCAATCTGTGTTTGTGTATTTTGTTATTTAGTTGCTAAGTCCTCCAACCCTTTTGAGACCCATGGACTGTAGCCTGTCAGGCTCTTCTGTCCATGGAATTCTCCAGGCAAGGATACTGGAGTGGTTGCCATTTTCTTCTCCAAGGCATCTTCCCGATCCAGGGATCAAACCCAGGTCTCCTGCTTAGCAGGCAGATTCTTTACCGCTGTGTCACCTGGGAAACCCATCACAACGAATAATTGTTGTTATATCACAATTATTATAATTGTACTTATTATAACTACCCATCTCCCTCATCTTTCTCTCTTAAAGTGTGAAGCCAAGGAGAGTCAGGAATTCAAGTTCTCCCCCTAGAACTGTCACAAAATTCCTGTTTCTCCATCCAGTCTTTTTTTTCCCCCCTAAAGAGGAAAAAACACCGTGGACTTTGGAGGAAGCATCACTCACTCCTTGTGGGACCACTGCCCCCTCCCTGACCCGCACGCCTCCGCACTGTCCCCCTAAACGCGCAGTCTGTAACCAGTTGTTCCTGTTGAATAACTGCGTGAGCTGCCAGGCTTTGGCCGCCCGCCTGCGGATAGATGGGGAAGCTGCCTGCTTCTCTCAGGGTGGAGACCCCACCCAGGAGCCCCCCGGAGGCCGTTATCAGCACCGACAGACGGAACCCATCAGCGAACTGCCAGCCTCCACACCTGTGGATCGCGCGCCCAGGCCAAAAAATTAATTGCTTAGAAATTGGAAAAAAAAAAAAAAAATCGGTGGACTCAGGTCATCGGAAAGGATTAAGAAAGAGAAGGTTAAGCCAGGGAAAGAGGAAGCCGTGTTCTGCGGGGGCTCCTGATCCACGTCAGCAGATCCGAGTGATTTGTTCAGCGTCTGATTTGGTTTTCAAATACAAGAAAGACGCAGGATTAGAAATGAAGGGGGGAGGGGCAGGGGGAGGGAGGGGAAGGCGACTTAGAGCAAAATGCCCATTGAGTTACACTGGGTCTTTGACAGGCGTTCCGAAAGGGGGCGTGGGGCGGAATCCACACAAAAAATTTCCTTTTGTGTGTTTATGCTTTGCTCTGGAAATATACGTTTAAACTTATTCATTGTCCTTGTTTTTCATTTTTTTTCTTCTTGTTCTGCTGCTTCTACGATCTCCAAATCAGCAGAGACATTTTTGGCTTTGTTTTGTTTTCTGTAATGGTTTCATGGGACTATTTTTATAACGCACATTTTCTTGTTTCCCGAAATCGTTTTTTTTTTTTCTTTTTCAAATAACGTTAAAAAACATTCAACTGAATACATTTTAAAGATCTTATTGTCTTTATTTGATTCACAAATCCAGCAGCATCCCCGCCAGCAGCTAAAAAGGCAATTTAAGGTGCTGTACAAAATGGAGGACTTTTATAAGCAGAAGGAGAGGAGGATCAAAGAGCTCCAGGAAGTTATACCAGCAGAAACCTGTTTGCGTCAAGGTCAACTTCCTTTAGGACAGTAAGGGTTCATCACACATATTAGCTCATTAGTGCTTACTGGGTCCTTTCCAGGTTTAAGATTCCATTCCTGGGAGAGGCTGAAACTAAGTAAGGTAGTAGTAAGTCTCAGCGTGGTGACTTGGGGCTTAGCCCCAGTGGCTTCTTTTGGTGCCAATTGTCTTAACAACAGAAAAATTAGTTTTGATTCCATTGCAAAAATCATTCTCACTGTGTGACCTTTAGTCCTTCATCTTTTTTGATCTCAGTGACCTGCAAAATGAAGCATGATTGCTAAGATCCCATGCAGCTCTTAAATCGTATGACTCGATAAATCAATTTCCTGCAGTATTTAGAAATGGCTTTTGGACAAAATATCTGGAATAAGGAAATAAAGGGACATAGGGGAAAAGGAATCCCTAAGAGAATTATTTGCTGCATTACCTAACACAGCCTCTTCTGTGAAAACTTCTCCAATGAAAGAACAGGTCATGATTACCAGGGTCATCAAGAGGAAGCATCAATAGTTTCAGTAATTAGGATGTAGGAGTAAGGGCTACCTCTACTTAATTGCAGATTTAAGCACAGTTCTTATTTGTCAATGTCATGCTTCATTTTAGTTTTAAACAAAGTATCTCTGATTCTGGCACAGAAAGCAGTGTATATTCTGTATCTGAATTGAAACAACCATTTTTTTTTTTAAATTTTCTGCAAATAGACATTTAGGGGCAATTTGGTCTTCCCTGGTGGCTCAGCGGTAAAGAATCCGCCTGCCAGTGCAGGAGACAAGGGTTTGATCCTGGGTTGGGAAGATTCCCTGGAGTAGGAAATGGCAGCCCATTTCAGCATTCTTGCCTGGAAAACTCCATGGACAGAGGAGCCTGGCAGGCTACAGTCCGTGGGGTTGCAGAAGAGTCACACCCGACTGAGTGACTAAACAATAAGAACAAATCTGATTAAGAATGAATTGTTCTGGGACATCCCATGTGGTCCAGTGGTTAAGAGTCCACCCTGAAAAGCAGGGGACTTGAGTTTGATCCCTGGTCAGGGAACTAAGATCCCATTCCTAGGGACAACCACTGAGCCTGCGTTCTCTGGAACCATGGGGCACAACTAGAGAGAATCCCTCGGGGTGCAACTAAGGCCTGACACAGCCAAATAAATAAATGTATTTTTTAAAAATGAATTATTGCAGCAAAATTTTTATCATTTATCACATGTCAACTTCCAGCACACGTTGGAAATAAAATATAGTGCCTTTCCTCAAGGAACTTAAAATCTAGCAGCTGGAATAAAAACAGTTGCATAAATAAAAATAATGATAAAATAATCGCCATCACCTGAGCACTCAGGCTCCCCTGGTGGCTCAGAGGGTAAAGAATTTGCCTGTAATGCAGGAGACCCCAGTTCAATCCCTGGGTCTAGAAGATCCACTGGAGAAGGACATGGCAACCTACTTCAATATTCTTGCCTGGAGAATTTCAGGGACAGAGAAACCTGGTCAGCTACAGACCATGGTGTCGCAAACAATGGGATGCTACTGAGTGACAATCACTTCACTTCACTGAGCACTTACTTATTGAATATACTTTGTCACTTGACCTACAGCCCACATATCTAATCATCAAGACATCAAAGACTGCAAAGTATCTTGCTTAACCTGTTCTTTAAAAGATAATTTTCAAGAGCAGTTTTAGGTTCACAGCAAAATTAAGAGAAGATGCAGCGATTTTCCATGTGTCACCTGCTCCCACACATGCCTAATCCCCATTATCAACCTCCCCCACCAGAGTGGTATATTTGCTACAGTTGATGAGCCTACATTGACACATCATAATAACTCAAAGGTTACAGTTTATGTTAAAGTGAAAGTGCAAGTTGCTCAGTTGTGTCCTACTCTTTACAACGCTATGGACTGTATAGTCCATGGAATTCTCCAGGCCAGAATACTGGAGTGGGTAGCCTTTCCCTTCTCCAGGGAATCTTCCCAACCCAGAATCAAACCCAGCTCCTCCGCATTGCAGGTGGATTCTTTACCAGCTGAGCCACAAGGGAAGCCAAAGAATACTGGAGTGGGTAGCCTATCCCTTCTCCAGGGGGTTTTCCCGACCCAGGAATTGAACCAGGGTCTCCTGCATTGCAGGCAGATTCTTTACTAACTAAAAAACAGTTTATGTTAGGGTTTACTCTTTTTTAAAAAGCCTTTATTGACTTTGTTACAATATTGCTTCTGTTTTCTCTTTTCGTTTTTCTGGACCAAAGACATGAGGGATTTTAGTTCCCTGACCAGGAATGGAACCCTCACTCCCTACATTGGAAGGCAAAGCCTTAACCACTGGACAGCTCCGGAAATCTCTTGGGTTCACGCTTGGTGTATTTTTCTTTGGTCAAATGTATAATAATATGCATCCATCATTATGGTATCATACGTAGTATTTTTACATCCCTAAAAATCCTCTGTTCTCTGCCTATTCATTCGTCACCCACATATCACCCCTGAAACAGCTGATCTTTTATTGTTTCCATAGTTTTGCCTTTTCCAGGATGTCATACAGTATGTATGAATCATGCAGTATGTAACCTTTTCATATTGGCTTATTTCACTTAGTAAAATGAGCTTAAGTTTCCTCCATGTCTTTTCATGGCTTGGTAGCTATTTCTTTTTAGCACTGAATAATATTCCACTCTTGGACAGCAAGGAGATCAAACCAGTCAATCTTAAGGGAGATCAACCCTGAATATTCACTAGAAGGACTGATGCTGAAGCTGAAGCTCCAGTATTTTGGCCATCTGATGCAAACAGATAACTCATTGAAAAAGTTCCTGATGCTGGGAACGATCGAGGGCAGAAGGAAAAGATGGTGTCAGAGGATGAGATGGCTGAACAGCATCACTGATGCAATGGACAAGAACTTGGGCAAACTCGGGGAGATGGTGAGGGACAGGGAAGCTTGATGTGCTACAGTCCCTGGGATCACAAAGATTTGGATGTGACTGGGCAACTGAATAACAGCAATATTCCGTTGTCTGGATGTATTACAGTTTGTTTATCCTTTCACCTAATGAAGAGCATCTTTATTGCTTCCACATTTTGGCAGTTGTGAATAAGATTGCTATAAACATTTGTTTGCAGGATTTTGTGTGGATGTAAGTTTTCAAATCTTATGGGGAAGTACTAAAACCCACGATGGCTGGATTCTATAAGAGAATGTTTAGTTTTGTAAGAAAACACAAAACTGTCTTCCAAAGTGACTGCACCATTTTGTGTTCCCAGCATCAATGAATGAGTTCCTGTTGCTCCACATCTTCACCAGCTTTTGGTATTGTCAGTGTTTTGCATTTTGGCCACCCTAAATGTGTGTTTTGGTATCTCATTGTTTTAATTTGCATTTCCTCAATGACGTATGATTTGAGGCATCTTTTCAGATGCTCATTTGCCATCTGTGTATCTTCTTTCATGAGACATCTGTTAAGACTTTCAGTCCATTTTTTAATTAGGTTGTTTTCTTGTTGTCTTGAGAGTTCTTTGTATATTTTGGATAACAGTACTTTATCAGATGTATCTTTTGCAAGTCAGTGTGTGGCTTGTCTTCTCATCCTCTTGATATTACCTTTAGAAGAGCAGAAGTTTTGAATGTTAATGAAATCTAGCGTATCAGTTATTTCTTTCATGGATTGTACCTTTGGTATTGTATCTTAAAGGTCATTGTCATACCCAAGGTCATCTACATTTTCTCCTGTGGTATCTTTTATGAATTGTATATTTTGAATTTTACATTTAGGTCTGTGATCTATTTTGGTATAAACTCAATAAACATTAGGGTGTAAGCTCAATAAACATTCTTATATATAAGAATAGCTCATAAGCTATTCTTATGTATAGTTTATGCTTATATCTGCCTTAAAAATATTCCTAGATTTTTTTGAGATATGGTTGATTTACTACCTGTCTGTGTCTTAGCTTTTACAACCTAGATGTGTCTGACCTTTCATGCCAGGCTGTAAAAACCCCATTTTGGGGATCTCATAACTCTGAAAAGACTTTCATCTGGAAAAATCATTACCCTTCTATAAGATATTACTTTAAATATATGGATCAGGATTTTGGGGACATAGGTCTTGCTGGAAAACGGTAACGTGTAAAGATTTTTTTTCTTTCTTTAGAATTAATTCTAAGAGATGTTTTATAATGCGTAAAGTGAAAATGACCTGTCAGAGTGGATAAAAATGCCTTGCACAGAAAGATGACATGTTTAGAGAACATGTTATTTATTGCAATTGGCACCCAATCTCATTTTCTATGGTCAGTGGGGACATTCCATGAGTAGATACATAAATGAAACCAATGAAATGAGACATTTCTCACTGAAGAACAATGTGTGGCAGTGGAATGAGGGTGTCCTGGAGCCAGAAGACCAGAGTTCTTGTGTTGATTGCTATTAAATTGTTGTGTGATCTTGTACAAATCTCTTCACCTTTCCAGGGACTTATTCCTTCATCTGTGAAAGATGGTGATGGGTAAGACAGTCTGTGAAGTCCTAGAGTCTATAGTTTATACCTATTCAGCATCATCAGCTTTAGAGATACCTAGATTTAATGAAACTGGAAGGGAGGACAACCTGATCTTTGATGATCTGATGATGTACTTGGGGTTCATTTTCATCTCTCTTTCTTTCTCTAGCTGACTTACCTGGTGTAAGCAAAAACACTCTGTGGTGCCTTCTTGAACAGCGTCATGAAATCAAGACCTGATGAATTAGGATAAGCAAGTAGAAGATAAGTGAACTTTTTTTATTTTTTGCATAATTCAAATTGATTTTTTGAAGTCCATCTCCTGGTTCTGCAATGTGTAGATCATTCAAAAGAGAGGAGTCGAGTTTTCTGGTGCCACAGATTTCAATTTTTCAGATGTAATGAAGCATTATCATTCTGTGATAAACATTCATTCATTATTTCTTTATTTGCATCTCTAAATAACATCAACTTTTGATAAAGTTTCAAGGATCCAAGAAGCAAACTTCCCAACCAGTTCCACACAAGTTGCCAAACTATTGGCTGTTCTTGCCTGCACTCTGCTCCTGTCTGATGTAGAGAATTTCCTTCTGTGGGCTCCACGGGGAGGAGCTCTTAGGACATTTCTCTGCTGCCCCTGAAGAGGATCCTCTTCCTAGACACTATTTTAATCCCCTTAAACGTGTTGCCAGCCAGTGTGTCTGACTCTATGCGACCCCATGTACTATAGTGCTCACCAAGCTTCTCTGTGCATGGAATTTTTCAGGCAAGAATATGGGAGTGGGTTGCCTTTAAACATAATACCCACTTATATGAAATTAGTATTGCCATTTCTCCTGAATCATCTTCCACTTTTTTTCTTTTTAGTTATGTACTATGCTTATCAAGCTACTTTATTTCACTCTACTTTTATTGCCTTGTTTTATTGTTACTTATTTAGACTAAGTTACAGGGCCTCCTTTGTGGCTCAGCTGGTAAAGAATCCACCTGCAATGCGGGAGACCTGGGCTTGATCCCTGGATTGGGAAGATCCTCTGGAGAAGGGAAAGGCTACCCACTCCAGTATTCTGGCCTGGAGAATTAGTCCGTGGTGTCACAAAGAGTCGGATATGACTGAGCAAATTTCACTTTCCTTTCACACTCCAAAGCAAGGAAGACATCATTATCCACTAGTCACTCCTCCTTATGAGATGAAAATATCCTGTGAGTCTGAGTCTCATGTAGTCTTTCCTCTTTTATTTTTTATTTTATTTCCTTGTTTGCACCAAGAACTTTGCTGAACAACGTATTCACCATTTTGTTCCACTATCTTCTGCCATTTTTCAAGAAACTTCATAATTCTGTCTTCCCCAAACCTTTTATCTTTCTGAATGAATAAAGCATTCTTCCAAGCATCTTTTACAGTCTTCCAGGGGGTTGAAATTTTTTTCCATTAAGAGGATTTTGTAAAGACTCAAATAAACGGACATCCAAAGGTGCGATGTCTGGTGAATATGATAGATGACTCAGAACTTGCCAGTCAAGCTGTGACAGTTTTTCCTTGGTCATCTAAGAAACGTGCGATCTTGCATTATCTTGATGAAAGAGTATGCATTTTCTGTTCGATGATTCAGGTCACTTTTCATCAAGAGCTGCTTTCAGTTGGTTTAATTGGGGGCAGTGCTTGTTGGAGTTAATCGTTTGTTTAAAGAGTAATTCATATTCTGAATATCTGGAAGATTAGCGTCATAAGAAAATCTCCCCTTACTCATTAGCCTGTGTATTTTTGCTCTGCTATATGTCATCATTCCAAGTTCCATGATCCATCTTGATTATTATTATGATTAGACATCTCTTCCTTTCCTATTTTGCTTATTCCCATTCTCTGTTCAGGCCACCTGCTCCCTTCACTCCCTAGATGTACTTCCTTACTTCTAATGTTCCCGAAACCTGCTGCTTTTACTGACAATTCTTAGGCAAGAAAGGGAGGCCTGAACTGGAGATTGGGTGACTGGCCTGATGCAAGAGGAGCGCAAACAGCACTTATGCTGTTTTCACAGTTTCATTTTAGTCAAGTGCTCGTATAGAATGCTTTGTCTCATGACAGATTTGTTGTCTTGTAATGTTCTATTCATGGTTACATGTATGCATTCCTAATATTTAGTCTGAAGGAAGCCATTTCTGATTCTGTGGGGCTGCGCACTTAATATCTGCATAATAAGGGATGATTACATTTGCCTTTGAGAGAATATGGATTAACAATCAACATCAATGCCATGAGAGGCCAGCAGCTGGGTGTGAATGGGATGTTTTCAGCACCACTGTCATTTATGATACAATGGATAAAAACAATTGGATTAATGAATCAAGCAGGCATTCTACTTGCATGGCTCACATTAAAGAGTAGTAAGCCCATTTATAGAATGCTTACTCGACAGCCATCTGTTTATCCTTTGATGCATTTCATCTTAAAGGAAGATTTATACTAATGAAACAGTTTAAACTATCCATAAAAGTTACACTAGTATATCCCCATAAGCTCTGCAGAGCTCCTGTGCGTGGTTTTTGAAGTCTATTTAAGCTACTTGGATTGGCTTAATTTTAACAAACTGTTCCTCCTGCTTTCTGTTTCAGCCTCTGACTTTTTGCGAGCTGCTTACTGTTTAATCTCGTCTCCTTCTCTCTGATGATGACAAGGGTGATATCAGTGTAACTCCAGAAACACCTGGATATTTCCCACCTGTTCAGTTCTTTTCCATTTGGTTTCAGATCAAGTCTTGGTGCCAGATATCGTGAGGCTGTGTCTATTACGGAGCAAATCCAGACAAACAGTCCATGAAAAATAGACAGCAGCTGCCTTGGCTGGGAAAGGAGCTCTGTCTCACCGCCAATTGCTATACACATCACATCCACAAGTATTCACTAAGTGTCTACTGACAGCTTGAATTTGGGGCATTTAAAATGTGATCCTTACCTAGAGTGGTGGGCCAGTGGTGTGGGAGGGAGGCTCAAGAGGGAGGGGACATCTGTATTTATATAGCTGATTCACGTCGTTGTAGAGCAGAAAATAACACAACATTGTAAAGCAATTATATTCTAATAAAAAAAATTAATTGGCTTAGGATTCTGTGTCATTTTCATGGCTAGTGAGGTTGCCAAGTTGCCGGTCATTCCAGCCTCGGGAGGTGGCCTCCAGTGACCAGTGGCTGAACATGAAATGTTCTTGTTCCCAGTCCTTTTGCTCCCTGTTAAGGAGCTCTGTGAATGAGCTTTATTTCCCAATCTGTGGATTAAACTCTAAAATCCTATAAACCTGAACCATATGAATTCACGTGTGGTTTGTAGGATAAGAAATACCTCTTTGCATTTTTTTTTTTAAGAAAGACAAGCATGGTTCCTTTCCTCCTTGGAGCTCTACTAGGGAGTGGCTGGCAGTGGATTCTGACCCTTCTCTTTGCTTCTGCTTCTTCTAGGTGTTTCTCAAGCTAAGGGCCATCTCCTGAGACATTGGGGTTTTCCTTAGTGAGAGGAGGAGTCTGCAGTTCAGAGTGTGATCTCTGCCTGGCTGTGTGTGCAAAGTCACTTCAGTTGTTTCCAATTCTTTGTGACCCCGTGTACTGTGGTCCACCAGGCTCTTCTGTCTATGGGATTCTCCAGGCAAAAATATTGGAGTGGGGTCCCATGCCCTCCGCCAGGGGATCTTCCCAGCCCAGGAATCAGTTCTGCATTTCTTAATGTCTCATGCAGTGACAGGCAGATTCTTTACCAGCTGGGAAGCCCTTCTGCCTCACTAAGGGGACTAACTCTGTGGTCTTGAATTACTTCCCTGGGCCGTGATCTACCGCTTCTCTATCAAGTTGGCCTTCCTCTTTAATTTTTTTTTTCTTTTAATATTTATGTATTTAGTTGGCTGCACTGGGTCATAGTTGCAGCATGTGGGATCTAGTTCTCCCACCAGGGATCGAACCCAGGCCCCCTGCAATGGGAGCTCTGAGCCCTAGCCAAGGACCACTAGGGAAGTCCCAAGTTGGCCTTCTTAAAGCAACATTACCTCGACCTGTCTTTTGACCGAACTAATATCTGAAGCCTTCCTGGAGAACGCCCTCAAGTCACCCTCAGTCAAACAAAATCCTTTGGTCCAAGATGATACTAAGCCATGAAAAGCAGACTCTCACTCCTCTGTGAAACAGTGGCACTCTCTGGAGCAGGAGATTGTAGGCTATTAAAACAGCAAATGATGGGAGCAGGAGCCCCTTTTCTGGCATCTCTTGCCATGAGTCAGCTGTCTGGGCCACCACAGTCCTCAAGGAGCCAGGAGCTATGTCATTTACATGCATTCTTCTTTAAAGAAGACAGGCTGGGACTTCCCTGGTGGTCCACGCTCCCAGTGTGGGAGGTTCAGGATCCATCCATGGTCCACGAGCTAAGATCCCACATGCATAAGGTGTGCCCCCCCACCAAAAAAGACTATTTTCTTATGCCTCCTGTATTGCTTATTTTAAAAAAAAGCAATTTATTGAGAGGGGAGATGTCTTTCAAAAACACACTGAGAACACATGAATAAGTAAAATCTAATGAAAATGCAGATTCTCCAATACCATCCCGGTGATTCTAGTTCATTGACCTGGGCTGGAGCTCTGGCAGCTGCATTTCATGCAGTAAGCTGGTGGCGTGGATGCGAGCAGTCCCCACACTTCCTCTGAGAAACACCAATAAAGCTGAAACTTCTGTGTGGTATCCTAGAAACATGCTTTACATAAATTTTTTAAAAATGTATTTCACTAACATTTGTTTTTGGCTGTGCTGGGTCTTCAGTGCTGCTCGACGGCTTTCTCTAGTTGCAGCAAGTGGGGGCTACTTTTTAGCTGGGCTGAGCAGGCTTCTTCTCTTGTTGCAGAGCCCAGGCTCTAGGGTGCACAGGCTTCGGCAGTTGTGGCGCACGCACTGTGGCACATAGCAGTAGTTGCTTGGAGGCACATGGAATCTTCCCCGACCAGGGATCAAGTCCATGAGTCTTCTGCATTGGCTGGCAGGTTCTTAATCACTGGACCACCAGGGAAGTCCTATTGCCTACAATTTAAGAAAAGAAAAATCCCTCCTTGGTAGAATTCAATTATACTATGGCAGAGGCTTCCCTGGGGCTTCCCTGACGGCTCATTGGTAAGGAATCTGCCTGCCAATGCAGGAGACTCAGGTTCCATCACTAGGTCAGGAAGATCTCCTGGGGAAGGAAATAGCAATATGCTCCAGTATTCTCACCTAGGAAATCCCATGGACAGAGGAGCCTGGTAGGCTACCGTCCATGGGGTCACAAAGAGTCGAACATGACTGAGCGACTAAACAACAGGGGCCTCATAGACTCAAGACAACAGAAATAAGGGAGAAATAGATTTACTTGCTTCACTTCTGTTGCTTCACAAAACCGTTTTTTCCAGCCCACATCTTTCCTCCTAATTAATGACCACTTTCTACTCACTCCAGTATTCTTGGGCTTCCCTGGTAGCTCAGACAGTAAAGAATTCACCTGCAACATGGGAGACCTGGGTTCCATCCCTGGGTTAGGAAGATCCCCTGGAGGAGGTCATGGCAAACCACTCCAGTTCTCTTGCCTGGAGAATCCCCATGGACAGAGGAGCCTGGCAGGCTACAGGCCACAGGGTCACAGAGTCGGACACAACTGAGCAACTAAGCACACTATACCTGGGAGACTGGAGATGATGGACTTGGCTGGCCTTCTCACTGCTCCTCTGACATCAACTCACTCTGGCCAAGGAGAAGCGGCTACTTGCAAAGTTGACCCAAACAACCCAGCAAAGCAAATACCACCCTGACCCATCTACTAGGAGGGGAGTCTGAGCTTGTACTCAACAGCACCTGAGTGCTGAGGATGCCTCTCCCTGTTTCTTCCTTGTGGCTCCTGTGTACCCCTGGTGACACTCTCTAACAGCACCTGGCAGGCTTTCAGAAAAGACGAATTCCCCAGGTCTGCCCGAGATTCTGAATTAAAAGATTAACTGGGTTGCTGAAGGAAATGATGCCTGGCCTGCTTTAAAAGGTGGGGGCTGATGCTGACAGATGGGGCATCAGAAGTCTGAGAGCCAGAGGGGCAGAGAGGCTGAGCAGAGAACATTCCAGATAGACAGAACGAGAGCAGGGAGATAGAACATCCTGATAAGTCTTGCTAAATTAGAGTTAGACTAATCCATCGACCTCAGCAAGAGGTTTCTAAGGACCTTCAGCAGTAGACAGATACAAGCACAGCTAGAGAGTCTCTCTGAGGTCTCACTTAAAATGTCTTGGCCTCAGTTGAAATTTATTTCCTTTGATCTGGCCTTGAAAATAATGGAGTTTTCTCTGAGAATGAGCTGTGTGCTTCTGTGATTTGGGGAAGGGCTCGGTGTAGCCATGCAGAAGTGCCGGACAGACACTTGAGATTACTGGAAATTTATATTAATCTACATGCTTTGGGGAATAACTGGAAAATTGGGCTAATTTTATGTTGAAGTAATCTTTGCACTTTTTTCTTCTTCAGGGATTAAAAGAATCAACTAGTGCATATATTTATGATTTCACTATGTTGGACATTAGGAGCTTTAAAATGAGGTGACTAAAAAAAGTGGAACAGACAGTAATCTCCAACTGTGTTTTAACAGCACTGTGATGGGAGTGGAATGAGGTGGGGCACAGTTGGAATTTCCCTCAAATCCACAACTGCTTTGCTCAGAAACTTCGTGGGCAATAATAAAGTCTCATACCATTGCATATATGGAATATCTACATTTTTACCCTCTTACATGGACCCTCTGTGAGGTGTGCACAATAGATATTGTTTGTCTCCATTTAAGATGAGAAAACCGAAGTGTAATTAATTGACTTGCCTGCGTCTACATGTTTAATTCATGAAGGGTTTACCTGGGGTCAAGGTCTGATTTCCTTAAATTCCAAGTGTCTTCTAAAACAGTTTCAGTTCAGTTCAGTCACTCAGTCGTGTCTGACTCTTTACAACCCCATGAATCGCAGCACACCAGGCCTCCCCGGCCATCATCATCTCCCAGAGTTCACTCAGATTCACGTCCATCCAGTCAGTGATGCCATCCAGCCATCTCATCCTCTGTCATCCCCTTCTCCTCCTGCCCCCAATCCCCCCCAGCATCAGAGTCTTTTCCAATGAGTCAACACTTCGCATGAGGTGACCAAAGTACTGGAGTTTCAGCTTCAGCATCATTCCTTCCAAAGAAATCCCAGGGCTGATCTCCTTCAGAATGGACTGGTTGGATCTCCTTGCAGTCCAAGGGACTCTCAAGAGTCTTCTCCAACACTACAGTTCAAACGCATCAATTCTTCGGCGCTCAGCCTTCTTCACAGTCCAACTCTCACATCCATACATGACCACAGGAAAAACCATAGCCTTGACTAGATGGACCTTAGTCGGCAAAGTAATGTCTCTGCTTTTGAATATGCTATCCAGGTTGATCATAGCTTTCCTTCCAAGGAGTAAGCGTCTTAATTTCATGGCTGCAGTCACCATCTGCAGTGATTCTGGAGCCCCCCAAAATAAAGTCTGACACTGTTTCCACTTTTTCCCCATCTATTTCCCATGAAGTGATGGGACCAGATGCCATGATCTTTGTTTTCTGAATGTTGAGCTTTAAGCCAACTTTTTCACTCTCCTCTTTTACTTTCATCAAGAGGCTTTTTAGCTCCTCTTCACTTTCTGCCATAAGGGTGGTGTCATCTGCATATCTGAGGTTATTGATATTTCTCCCAGCAATCTGGATTCCAGCTTTTCTTCCAGCTCAGCATTTCTCATGATGTACTCTGCGTATAAGTTAAATAAGCAGGGTGACAATATATAGCCTTGACGTACTCCTTTTCCTATCTGGATCCAGTCTGTTGTTCCATTTCCAGTTCTAACTGTTGCTTCCTGACCTGCATACAGATTTCTCAAGAGGCAGGTCAGGTGGTCTGGTATTCCCATCTCTTTCAGAATTTTCCTCAGTTTATTGTGAGCCACACAGTCAAAAGCTTTGGTATAGTCAAGAAAGCAGAAATAGATATTTTTCAGGAACTCTCTGCTTTTTCCATGATCCAGTGGATGTTGGCAATTGGATCTCTGGTTCCTCTGCCTTTTCTAAAACCAACTTGAACATCTGGAAGTTCACGGTTCACGTATTGCTGAAGCCTGGCTTGGAGAATTTTGAGCATTACTTTACTAGCCATTTAGATCATGCCTAATGACAAAGAAGCATACTTAGGTTGAAAAAATGCATTTCAAAAATGTATTTATTTTCTTTGGTTTCTTTCATTTGGCATTAAAAGATGACTTCATATGTCAGAATCAAAATACTATCTCTGATTGAGGGATGAAGAAGATAAAAATTTTACCCCCATAGTACAGTGTCCACCTCACAGCAGATCTTCTGTAAATATAATGAAAATCAATAAATATGAGAGGACAAAAGTTAGGAGGAAGACTGAATTCAATACACAGTTTTCTTTTCTGAGGCACATGACTTCTGAGACTTGTGGTGATTGTTGTATGTGGTCAGCAGAGCTGGAAGGGATCAGCCATGCCACGTTCTCTGCCCCCACACTCCAGCCCAGCCCAGGCCAAAGGGCCCATAGTTTACCTTATGTTTTAACCAGTTAAGCCAGGGATGGGTGACTGAGCTCAAAAAATGCCAAGTCATTTGAACAGCAAGTGACTGTCTTACTATCTCTAACTATTTGAACTCAGAGGCCAGAAGCGGTCATTAGAAATGAAAGGTCACCGTAACAAGCAACAACTACCCCAGGAAAAAGGGAGTCATTTAAGAAGAAACAGGTCAAGTTAACATGCAGAGATGAAATTGTGGGGAGGGGTGAAGCTGTGTGGCCAGAGAGACCCACACATACAGAAGAGGGAGGGAGGGGAAAGGGAGAAACAGACAGACAGAGCTTGGTTCCTAACTTCCCAGATTTTAAGTACTGTTTCCATGAAGCCCGACTTCATTTCCTTGAGACATACTTATCGTATTTCATTCTACCCTTTTCTGTTTTGTGTTTGTTATTGGAAGCAAAAAGCTTTCATTAGAACATTGTATTTCAAAGCCAAAAAGTAAAGGTTTTTAATAAAGCTGAAAAGGAGAGTAATATATTTATCAATTTTGTTCTTGGGGGATTACTTTAATGAGGAGTCTGTGCCAGGGCCTCCAGGGCCATTGTGAGCTGACAATTGGTATCGAGGGCATTTGAGCAAGTAAACGTGCTCTGTCACCTTGCTCAAAGAGTTACAGTTAGGGAGTCTTGCCTTATCCATTAGAACATACACCCCTAGAGAAAAATGAACCTGGGGAGCCAGGCCCAGTGGATGACGGATGATTTAAGTGGTGTCTCAGGCCTATTCTAGAAAGACAAAGACTTGGTTCATGGGAGAATGGCAGGCAGGCCTGTTGGCTCTGACAGATCTGGGGGTGCTAATGTGTTGTTGATTTCTACATTCCATGTCAACTGTAGACCATTCCATGATAACAGAGTGGCAGTCTTCCTACAAACTGCCTGTTCTTCCACTCTGAAGAACAGTGAATAGATAGATAATTTCTGAATGTCTAGATTCATGAGGTTTATTTACCAGCTAATGGCTTCTGACCTTCGAATCTTTAAACGACCAGGAAAAGAATGTTCTTATTTCATAGAAGCCTAGGGGCTAGGAACAAGCAGTCTGGGGACAGATTATAGTTATATCACAAGATATATGGCTATATTCCCACGATAGGCCCAGTGCCTCTGTATGGAAATGGGTCGTCATTTTCTCCGGAGGTTTGATGCCCCTAGAATTTCAGGACTGTCTCATAAGGGAGACTCCTAGCTCATACCAAACTGATTGCATTACTAATTTCCAAACCATGATTTATGGTCCAGGAGCAATCCATCACATGTGCTGCACTCTCGTTCTCCAAGCTGGTGAAATCACTCTGGAGTTCAACTCCTTGAGAATGTTTCTCCGTACAGTAAACAGATTTTTAAAACAAGCTGCTTGCCTCATAACAGATGCAGACAGCAATGCAGCGGACTCCAGAAGCACAGGCGACAGCACAGAGTGGGATGTGAATCCGTGAGTTTGAGGACCAGATCGTGTCCCCTGGGTTTAAATGAGTTTGTGTGAGTGTGTAGAGCAGCCTGCCAGGATCCTCTGCAGTGACTGCCGAAAACAAACAGCAGACTTGCGTAGCCCAGAAGCCTGCTGCCGTTTGATGGAAGGACATCCAAGGAGACCTATTGTCTGGGTGCTGCCACCGGGTTGTTTTTTTTTAAGAAGTTGGGGGTTGAATAGCTGTGACAACAAAAAATAGCTGTTAAGGTTCCATTTGGAGCTGAGTCTTTATTTCTGCCAATCATTCATTCCCTTCTGAGCCAAATTAGCATCCAGACAAGGAGTCATGGAATTGGGAGTTGGAAAGGACATTAAATGTCAACTAGTGTGATATTTTACTAATGGGAAGAATCGCTTTTATAAATCCCGCCCCCCCAAAAAAACCTGAAAATAGGACTATCTTTCTCTCTCTCATCTCTTTCTATCTTCCTGTCTCTGCAGCTGCTTTCCTTGTCTTTCTTTTTTCCCATCTCTGTTTCTCTCTCTCTCACACACAGACACGCACACGCACTCACACATGCATTTCTCTGCTAGTCTGAATGTCGCTCACTTATTGATTCTACTTTCACCAGCTTCAATAAAAAAGAGAAGCAATTTTTCTCTTTTTCTTTTGCATGATGGTTCTTCAAACATCATAGCATCTGGATTTACTTTCTTTTTGCTAAATAAACTTTCCCCAGGGCTTGAATTCACGCTCTCATCATCTCAGTCAATCCTCTCTGTATATGCGCTAGTGAGAGAAGGAAAACTTCTCTAGTTGATGTTGTTTCAAGATACTCAGAGGTTTAGATTACAATTAATTGTGGTACCAAAAGTGGCTATCACTTATATTCTATTTTAGCATAAGCTTAGACTCTGCAAGTGTTTGACCATGTTTTAACCATAGTTACTTCCTCCTCCTCTATTTCATGAAGAATTAAGAATGCATTTTATGGCACTGGGTGATCTAGGTAAGAGATAAACCTTGCTCTTAAATTTAGGAGCTGGTGTGATGACCAGGGTAGAGTTCCCTGTTAGTGGTCCCTTATTGCTAGGAATGCTGAGAATGTTAATAGCGTCAGTCATGTCCTTCAGATGCTGCCCAAGACACGAAGAGTTACACACAGTCCAGCTTCAAATAGCTTTCCCTCCAGTTTGACAGGAAGGCAAAGACGTAAACAGAGTCCACAATTTATAATAAGGCAAAACAAAGCTGACTTGTGGAATTAGCTTAAATGCTTTGCATTTTTTCAGAGTTCATTTTTCCACATAGATGGTGGTCCATAGATGGATATCTCACAAGGATAAATAATCAGAACCATTTACACCTAAAAATGAATCTCAAGATTGTTTCCAGCTTGCAGCTAGTATATTGATATGATAAAGACCTCAGTTGGTTTTGAATGAATAGAGAAAGAGCTAACAGACCCAAAGTAAATTACTAAGCAACGGCAGTTCCCTCCTTTACCCATAAAATTCTCAGAATGATACCATGTTGAGAGTACTTCCTCCAAAATTGTTCCATACTCATCTGGTTTCTTTAATAGATGGACAGAACATAATTTAACCTTTCATCGATGGCTCGCTGTCAACATTGTGGACATCAGTCCTGGTACTGGTGATAATACAGCCATGCTGTCTGGGCCCACTGAGTTGGTAAGGCTGTTTCTGTTATAATCAGGGCTTATTCTCTTCAAGAGTTCAGCTTTTGTTGGCTTTCTATTGGGATCTCGAGTGTATGATTCAGCGCAATTTAATGTATGATGTTCTCAGCCCTTTCCTCTGAAATGAGGTCACCAGGTGCCTCTTCTCAGAGCAAAGTTCATGGGTATTGGCATGGCCAAGAGCCCTTCTAATCAGGAGAGGAATAATATGAAGAGCTCTTAGGAAATTGCCTCCAATTTACATCACTTTCGACTAACAAGGGACTCCTGGTTCAAGGCAAAATATCAGATTAGGGAAAAAAGTTTTGAAAGGGCAGCGTAAGGTCTGAGCTCACATTGGTCAGGGGCCATTGGCTTTCTGCACAGCCCCACAAACCCTGAGTCTAGTCCATTTCCTTATTCATGATTCTGCTCTTCAGAGACTCTTAATTGGGATTCTTGCTGAGGGACTGAACTAGCCAATACCTGACCACTAAACAAAAGATAGGTTATTATCATTAAGTTAGAAAATACCATCGGAGTTGAAAAACTAATATATGAGAAAAGTAGTATCTTTTTTAAAAAATGGATTAATGGCTTGTTTTAAGAGAAAAATATAAGCTCAAGTCAAAATATCAAATATAACCATCTGTATTCATTCAATTTAGCATGCATTGTGGCTCTGTGATCTGCCAGGTATTGAGATACACAGGTGAGTTACAATAGCTTCTGCCCTTGAGGGGCTGACAGACTAGAAGGAAGCAAAGACATGAGCCAACAGCTACAATCTAATGTGCTGAGAGCTGTAACAGGCATGGAAATTGAGCTAGGAAAGCAGGGAGGAGAGAAAAAATCAAATGGAGAAAGTGTTAAGTACGGTTAACTTAAAGGATGGAATGGAGTTTAAACAAAGAAGATAGGGTTTAAGGTTGTTTTTAATTTTTCAAGGACCATTTTTAAAATATCTTTATTGAATTTGTTAAAATCTTGCATTTGTTGTATGTTTTGGTTTTTTGGTCATGAGTCATGTGGGGTCTTAACTCCCCGACCAGGAATCAAAACTACACCCCCTCCATGGCAAAGTGAAGTCCTAACCACTAGACTGCCAGGGAAGTCCCAAAAGTTGTTTTTAAAAGATGCACTAAAATGGAGGGAATAGGGAAGGATAATTTTGACGAAAGTGATTAGCAGAAGGAAAAGTGAAATCTACACAAGCGTGATGAGAGCCTAAGGTTTTTAGAGTGGGGTTTAGAGATTGAAAGATCTGGAGAAGGGAATGGCAACCCACTCCAGTATTCTGGCCTGGAAAATCCCGGAGTCCCAAAAAGTCGGACACGACTGAACCACTAACACTCTTAGCGACTGAATGGCAGAGACTGAACTGGGCTCAAATAAAATGCCATGAAAGGTCATTTGGAAAACTGGGGAGAGGGTATTATGTATTTTAAATTAGGAGAATGCCAAGGTAATTTTTAGTTTTTTAGCTAAAAAAAAAAAAGAGAGAAAGCAGTGTTGAAAGCAGTCAGGAATTTGATAATTTAGTAATAGAGAAACCAGTTAAGAGTTTCTGGAATAGTTTACACAAGGGCTGGAGAGGAGTAATGTACAGTGGTATTAGCCATGCAGAGAGATGAGAAGGTATCCCAGAGAGTGAGGCTGAATTGCCTGAGGTTTGATTGGAAGGGAAAGAAGAAATGGATTCTAGGATGACTACTGGTTCGCTGACTTGTGAGACAGACTATATCACACACTGAGTTTACTGTTCTAGATAAACTATCTTCGGGACGCCCATGGGGCATGCGGGCTGCCAGTTATAACTGGTGGTTGGGAATATGTGGGCTCTAGGGAGTGAGGGTGAGTGACTGGCCACATGACCAGATGGCACAGAAAGAGGTAACAGCGAGGCGACAGGGCACGAGTCTGAGTTTGAACACAGGTCCAAAAACAGTGCGGGTTTAGTAACCGCAGTTTCCCCAGCCCAAAGTGGGATCTTTTTCTGACAAGTGCATGTCCAAGTGGGCTTTCCAGGTGGCTTAGTGCTAGAGAATCCACCTGCCAATGCACGAGACATGGGTTCAGTCTCTGGGTCGGGAAGATCCCCTAGAGAAGGAAATGGCAACTTTCTTCAGTATTCTTGCCTGGAGAATCCCATGGACAGAGGAGCCTGGTGAGCTATAGTCCATGGGGTTGCAAAACAGTCAGGCACAACTTAACGATTAAACAACAACAATAATATGTCCAAGTACATCCAAGTACTAGGGATTTTTTTCAAGTCAAGACTGTTGCAGAAAATATTGGTCATACAGTTGCTTTCTAAGTGAGTAAACAATTGGTCAAAACAATGAAAGAGGCAGTGAAGCTGGGTTGCCAAGCAGTCTGTTGAATTGCTCACATCCTTTGCACATAAATGCACCAGTTGTAATATTTCCAGATATTTATTTCTACAAAGTCTTACTTCACTTCATCTTTCTTGAGCTAGCAGTTCTGCCCAGGAAGGGAGAAAGCAGAGACAGCCTGTCCTGCCTGTAGAGGCTACAGCTGCTCCCTTTCTGAGTCCTGGCTAATTGTTTTGGCTCTTATCACTGAATTGCCCAGTGAAGGGGCCACTGGAACTACAATGACCTACATTCCCCAGTTCTTTGACATTTAAAAGTCTTCACTTAAAAAAATCCCTCAGGAAGACAGGAGTTGTGGTAGATATATACAATGGAATATTAGTCAGCCTTTAAAAAATGATGCCATTTGTAGCAACATGGATGGACCCAGATACTGTCATACTGAGTGAAGTAAGACAGAGAAGGAGAAATATCATAGGACATCCCTTATATGTGGAATCGAAAAAGAAATGTATCATTTGTAACTTATTTATAAAACTGAAAGAGACTCAGGGACTTAGAGAGCAAACTTATGGCTGCCAATGGTGGGAAGTTGGGGGGTTGCGGGTGGGGGGAGGATGGGGAGGAATAGTTAGGGAGTTTGGGATGGACATGTACACACTGCTATATTTAGAGTGGATAAGCAACAAGGAATTCCTGTATAGCACAGGGAACTCTGCTCAATGCTATGTGGCAGCCTGCATGGGAGAGGAGTTTGGGGGAGAATGGATGCATGTATGGGGGCTTCCCAGGTAGCGCTAGTGGTAGAGAACTTGCTTGCCAATGCAGGAGATGTAAGAGACATAGATTCTATCTCTGGGTCAGGAAGATCCTCTGGAGGAGGGCATGGCAACCCACTCCAGTATTGTTGCCTGGGAAATCCCATGGACAGAGGAACCTGGAGGGCTAGAGCCCGTAGGTTCGAGTCGGACATGACTGAAGTGACTTAGCATGCACATAGGCACAGAAACATGTACATGTGTGGGTGAGTCCCTTCACTGTTCACCTTAAACTATCACAACATTGTTAATTACCCCAATATAAAATAAAAATTCCAAAAAAGTCTTCAGTTCTATTTATTGGAAGAAAAAAAGTTCTGCTTTCTGACCATTCTCCCTATGGCTTGACCTTTGAATATTCTGAAGTCTGATCTAGCTTTTATTGGATAGAAAAACACGTAACGACCAACAGCTGGTCACCACCCTGCCCTCCCCCTACCTCCGAAAGGACCAGGGATTCGTGTACTCACGTGGCTACAGCAAAATATTCATGCAATCTGCTCTCGAGGGCCTTTGGTTTTACTGTATCATCCATATTTTCAACAGAGGATGGCTTGAAATAAGGAAATCTGAGGCATAGCTTGGTAAAACCACAGGAGTGAATTCCTGCAAATTCCTCCAGCAGCCCTCTCTGAATAGGCAGCCCCTACAGGCTTTAGCAGATGAAACACAGAATTCACAACCCAGGAATACAGAAACAGTGTATGTATTTTTTGCTTGTTTGCATGTAAAGTATCTGTGTGTTCATCAGGCTTTCTAAGGCAGGTATTCTTTTTTTCCACAAAATGGGAATGTCAAAATGTCATAGCCAAGTACAGATGTTTTTAGAAAACCATCCATGGATACAAGGGGGAAATTAGCATTCAAGTCACGATGGCAAGCAGTTTATTCTGGAGTTCATTCTGAGGAGGTAATGACTAGGAAAATGACAAAGAAAACTGTTACTGACCATTAGTGAGCAATCACTCTGTCATATTACTGAGATAATTTAGATAAATGCGGGGTTTTGCTGTCTCCCAGGGAGACCAGCGGCTGATATCTTTGAGAACAGCAGCCCTCTTAAAGGCTGCTTTTAACAAATGTATTTTTTCATCAGGCAGATGTAAAATAGCCATGTCTGTGCTTGTCCGTGGGATGTAGTAATAGCTCATTTTAAAAATTTGTTTAAAAAAAAAAAACAAAAATCCCCCCCAAAACTCTGTCTGTTCTCTGTTTGGTGCCCAGGTTGACATGCTGTCATCCCCTGCAAAGGGTTTTCAGCCGCTGTGGAAAGCAGTGTTTGGAAACATAAGGTATTTAATAAATCAATGCTAAGCCTACCATATTTTTGTTCAATTGACTTCTATTATTTTAGCAGCTGCTAATTATGCGCTGTTGATATTTGGAGGTCGGGAACAGATTTCTCTGTTCCATCTGGGTGATCTCCTGTCTCCAGAATAGACTTTCCCCCACCCGAATGCTATGGGAGTTTGGCTGCTGTATTTTGAGGGCAGTGATCATATCAACGCAAAATGAGTAGACAGAAAGGACAAGATGAAATTTACCTAGTGTTGGTCACAAAATAGTTCATTTTATCGTGATGTCAGAGGCCTGTGTCTGGTGCCACCCATGTCATTTAGTGCTAAGAGGAAAACAGGAGGGACTCTGTCCATTTTTATAGTGAGAAATTGGCATGTGAATTCTGAGACTATTTTAGCTGAAGAAAATACTGAGAAAAACCAACCACAGCCTATTTTCTATTTATTAGGAATTTACAGGAACTGTATTGGCTGTGGAACCCAGCTTTTATTTGTAGTGGGGTGATGTAGGACAGGAAAGAGAGGCTGCGTATGGGGCTCAGAGTCAGTTACTTCTCTGTACTAGCTGCTCCAATGAAAAATTTTCTAAAATGTTGTTTCCTCACATATAAGAAGGAGGTGAAATAACTTGTTTTTAGGACTGTCATGAGAATGACATAAGATAATGAATATATAACTATGATGATGATGGTTTTTTAAAAAATATATATTTTTGGTGTGGACCGTTTTTAAAGTCTTTATTGAATTTGTTACAATATTGCTTCTGTTTTATGTTTTGGGGGTTTTTGTCCTGAGGCATGTGGGATTTAGCTCCCCAACCAGGGATTGAATGTCATCTCCTGTGTTGGAAGGCAAACAGATGTCATCTGTTGGAAGGCAAAGTCCTGACCCCTGGATCCCCAGGAAGCCCTGATGATGATTTTTAAAATGCCATATCCACCTTGAAGTAAGCAAAGGTGCTTTTACTATGATGCAGTGTCTGAGGATACTAGACAGACTCCTTCTACTTGCTTGTCCTAAGATACAGGGAGGCAAAGAGCTGCATGGAAATTCTAATAATTAGCCTTCACGCTCTTTATCAACTACTTTGCTTTGTCCTTACACATGGGTGTTTTGTTTTTATTTTAACATGCTAATTAATTAATTGAAATGCTTGCTAAGAACAGTGGCTGCCTTGCTGCTGAAGCCTGGGCAGTGGGCCTGCTGTTGAGAGGGGCCTACGAGGGGTCCACTGTGTATTTAGGCCTGGCCTGCCCACATTCTCTCCAGGCTCCGCCACTGCCTTAGTGTTCTAGGGAAGCCATAGCAAAATACCACAGAGCGAGAGGGTTAAACAACAGAAACTTGTATTCTCACAGTTCTTGGAGACTAGGAGCCTAAGGTTCTAGCTAATTTGGTTTCTGCTGAGAGCTCTCTGTGGAGTTTGTCGATGCCCACGTTCTCACTGGGTCCTCACGTGGCCCTTCCTGGTACACAGATACTCTGCTCCTCTTCCCATGGGGCCATTAGTCCTATTGGATTTGGGCCAATCCTTGCAACCTCCTTCAATCTTAATTACTTCCAAAACATTCCATATATCTCCATAAACCATCACACTAGGGTTCAGGGCTTCTAGAGAGAAATTTCATGAGGGGGACACAATTAAGTCCCTAGCAGTCATCATCAAAGAGAAGCACATTTTCAGAGATCCCAAATTCTCACTGTTAAAAACTAGTGAGAAACTGTTAAGTAGAATAAAATGCAGGGAATTCCCACAGCCCTCCATGTCATAAATAGAGTTTTCCTTTACATAGGAGGAAAGTATTATGAAGATTCTAATTGCCTCATTCCTTTTAACAGAATATCTGATGATACCTTTGAGGATTTTAAACATATACTTGAGACTTGGTTTTTTAAAATCCTAATAAACACTCAGCCTGCTGGTTTAGAGCTGATGAGCTAAAGATCTTTGCCTTCAAAACAGATAAGGTAAAATTGTTCAATCCCGGTAGCACGTTAGAATCACCTGGAGAGTCTGTTTCTTTGTTTTGGTTTGTGTGCATGTGTGTTAAGTGCTGATTCCTGGACTCTTCCCCAGGTCACTTAAATCAGAATCTCTGGGGATGGGTGCTGGCTTTATTAGCTGTAAAAACCCTCCAGGGCATTTTAATTCACTATAAGAATTGAAGACAATAGATATGATTTCCTGTTTTGTCTCAATTGTTTTAGGGCCAGAATTTAATTTTGAAATAAAAATGTAATAAAATAAATGCATAATTACACCGGCATTCTGCACAAATAGCAACACTGCTGAAACCAAACTGTTGGACTGCACAGTAATCACCTAAAATGCTCCTCTCCCAGCTGATGTATGAAAGTCTCTATTTAATATATAATGGGGTCCACAACCCACAGTATCTGCAACTCACTCAGAATAAAAGCCCAGCTTCCCACAGTGGCTTAGGAGAGTTACACCCTCTTTGCTTTACGTCTGTGTCTGATGTCATCTCTCCTGCTCTCTGCCTGGCTGACTCTGCTTCAGCCGACTTACCTCCTTATTCTCTACGTTGTAGCCTTGCATCAGTGATTCTCTCCTCCTGGAAGGCTCTACCCCAGGCTGAGGTCCTCACATTTGTCCAGTCTTTTATTCAACTGATACCTTTCTAATGAGAGCTCCCCAATTACCCTATTGAGAACATGAAACCCACACTCACGTGTGTCCATGCATTTCCCACCCCTTTCGCCCATTCATTTTTTCAAAGCATTTCTCAGTGTCCCACACACTAGTTACTGTTTGTTGCATATTACTTGTCTCCTCCCACTACAACGTCTGCTCCATGAAGACAAGTGTCTTTATTCCACCGATGGGTCTTGTCTGGAAGGTACCTGGTACAAAGCAGCTATTCAGAACACTAGTTTTGCTTGTTTGTTTTTATTTGGCTATGCCGGGTCTTAGTTGCAGCACATGGGATCTTTGTTTCAGCATGCATGCTCTTGGTTGTGACATGCAGGATCTAGTTCCCTAACCAGGAATTGAACCTGGGCCCCCTGCACTGGGAGTGCAGAATCTTAACCACTGGATCACCAGAGAAGTCTCAGTACACCGGTGTTTAAATGAATGAATGAGACGCCTGCTGGTTTCCGCAGATAGGACCCACGGGCAGCCCTGTAAACTTTCAGGGCTCTAGACTCGAGACTTCTAGCCAAGCACCTTCGACTACTTAGGCCTCATAGGGGAGGATGGAGGACAGACCCAAGCCCATAGTCATTCTAATCCTGTTTCCAGTATTCCACTGTCAATGGGGAGATAACGCTAAATCCAACTACCCCAGAAGAAGGAAAACATTCATTCCACATTTTTAAAGCTATTCCACAATATCCTGGTGGCTCACTTATGACTGTTCAACATCTCAGTCTAGCTCTTTGAGCTTCCCTGGTGACCTAGATGGTAAAGAATTCCCCTTCACTGCAGGAGACCTGGGTTTAATCCCTGGGTTGTGAAGATCCCTAGGGGAAGGGAATGGCTACCCACTCCAGTATTCTGGCCTAGAGAATTCCATGGACAGAGGAACCTGGCGGGCTACAGTTTGTGAGGTCACAAAGAGTCAGACATGACTGAATGACTTTCACTTTCAACTCGTTGAAGGACAAAGAAACTTTTCTCAAACAAAAAATTTTTAAGTCTTAGTACGAAGAGTAGAGCTAGTGGGTGAAGAACGCCTGTGCTTATCCTTGACAGCTCTTAATCTGCCATTATTCAATGGGTAAAACTCCCATCAAAAGGGTCATTCAGTTCAGTTCACACACTCAGCCGTGTCCGACTCTTTGCGACCCCATGAATCGCAGCACATCAGGCCTCCCTGTCCATCACCAACTCCCGGAGTTCACTCAGACTCATGTCCATTGAGTTGGTGATGCCATCCAGCTGTCTCATCCTCCGTCGTCCCCTTTTCCTCCTGCCTCCAATCCCTCCCAGCATCAGAGTCTTTTCCAATGAGTCAACTCTTCGCATGAGGTGGCCAAAGTACTGGAGTTTCTGCTTTAGCGCCATTCCTTCCAAAGAACACAGGGACTGATCTCCTTTAGAATGGACTGGTTGGATCTCCTTGCAGTCCAAGCGACTCTCAAGAGTCTTCTCCAACACCGCAGTGCAAAAGCATCAATTCTTTGGTGCTCAGCCTTCTTCACAGTCCAACTCTCACATTCATACATGATTACTGGAAAAACCATAGCCTTGACTAGATGGATCTTTGTTGGCAAAGTAAGGTTCATTACTGAGCCTGATTTTAATACTGGGGAAAAATGCTATGGAGACAGCTAAATGTAAGCACCAACCCTCATTTCCCATCCTTTTGAATTCATAGCTCTTGTCTCACTTCCAGCCTCTGACGCACATCCCTGTCAAGAATCTACTCCACAGAAACCCCTGGCTCAAGGCAGCACAATCTGTCCCCTCAGGAACACAAAGCAGACTCTGAACTGAACAGTTTGTTGTGTTTACTTTATCCTTTACCCATCATCCTCATGAGGGCTTATCTTCAGGGAAGATAACGATATCAGAAACTCTAATTGGATCTTACCGGGGCTTTTCCAATTTCAGGGTGTGGTTTTAGGAGGAAGAAGCTGTCATATAAACTCATCTTTAGCATTATGACTAATAGAGGAGGAAATAACTTTGAAGTACACATATTTCTCTTGCTCTCCAGGTTTGACACGTTATAGTGAAATTATAAAGGTTTCATGTTGCCTTCTCTTACTTCTTTGTGGATGGCTGATGAGAGAAGAAAATTATGTGTAGCCACAAAGTACTGACTTTTTAGTCCATGGATTTTTTTTTTTCCTTTCACATAGATGTATTTGCCCATACCTATCTTATCTTTCATCCTGCACCTAATTTGTTGGAAGTGGCCATTTTAGGCATGATGGGGAAGAGAAAAATGAAGAAAACACTCTTGGTATTACAGCAATGAACACTGAAACTGAAAATGAGGATGAGCTGGCATTATCTATACAATAACCTCTGGAAGGTTCTGATTCCCAATGAGCTCAGGGCAGCCGAGCGGGCAGAAATCATATAGAAACAGAAGTCACACCGCCTGCGTCGTTCAGACTGTGGCATAGAATGGAGCAGTAAGTGCTTTCAGCTGCCGCCTGGCGTGTGACGGGAGGAGGGACCCGGCTATTGAGATTGCCAAGCGAACCTGAAATTTGTAATTAATATGTGCAGATGGTAGGGGAGCTTTTTTCTATGAGAGGAGGTAATTGAGGCCAATTCTGCCTGTGCAGTCAGTGGCATCTGAAAGCCTTCCCAGTTCTCAGGGGATTGGAAAGTGTGGGTGAGGCTGCAGTGAGGAGCTGGCTCAGATGGTAAAGAATCTGCCAGCAAGGCAGGAGACTGGGGTTCGATCCCTGAGTGGAGAAGATCCCCTGAAGGAGGAAATGGCAACCCACTCCAGTATTCTTGCCTGGAGAATCCCATGGACAGAGGAGCCTGGTGGGCTACATTCCACAGGGTCGCCAGGAGTCAGACACAACTGAGCCGCTAATGCTTTCACTTTCCCTTCACTGCCTGTTCCATCAGTGACATCTGAAAAGCTTTACAGTTCTGGGGGGTGGATTGGAACGTGTGGGTGAGGCTGGGGTTTGGAGCTTTCTCATTTCAGGAGCCCCAGTCCCTTCAGTGGCGGCTCAGCTTATGCCTGAGTGGAGCCCTGATGGCGTTGGAGCTGGACTCAATGTTAAATACAGGTCTTAAAGGTGTCACGGGCTTCCCTGGTGGCTCAGACGATGAAGACTGCCTGCAATGTGGGAGACCGGGGTTCCATCCTGGGTTGGGAAGATCCCCTGGAGAAGGGAATGGCAGCCCACTGCAGTATTCTTGTCTGGAGAATTCCATGGACAGAGGAGCCTGGCAGGCTACAATTTATGGGGTCCAAAAAGTCAGACATGACTGAGCGCCTAACACTATAACTGTCAGAGGTGTCAGACGGGGCCTCACCCCACCCTCCTCAGGGCATTCCTGCTGACTAAATCCCTTTGCAAGGCCTGGTCTCTCCTGGATCATGACAGGATGGAAGAGGGGAAGTGACAGGTGAAGAGGTTTTATTGTCCCTCTCCAGTCACTGCAGGGGCCTGTCAGCCCCATGTCCTACAACTGGAGCCAAAGACTTTCAGGTGAGTTCCCACCATCCCTCTAAGCTGCGCCAGTTACCTATCTGATTCGCTCACATTGACCCTGGGCAATGACAGTCCACAAGCTTGAGGACCAGCAGCTAACACGCCCACTGCAAAGGTTGTTGATTCAGAGTGATAGGAAAGTTAGGTGTCTGGTGGGAGGGGTCTCACCTCTGGTTGATGGGAATGTTGCTGGAGAATGAGACACCACAGAAAAAAATGACATGGGAGTCACATATTTACTGTGGGAAAGGAACGATGAACCGGATCGTATTGATCCAAAGTTGGGAAAATGAGGTCTGGAGAGGTGAAATAACTTTCCCAACCACCCAGGTTGTGTGTGCTGGAGTCAGATAAGAACCCAGAGTTCCGGAACCCTTTGTTCAATTTTTTTTTTCTCCACTGACTCATAAGAAGTCTCTTCTGGCAGGTTCTATTCTTTTAGAAAATCTACTTTATTGTCATGCTGAGGCTACTCTCAGCTTGAGCCTGAGTTATATTCACTGCTGACTTGCAGACATACCTGACTGATGGGCTAAAAGCACGAACCAGCCAAAGATTTCTTTGCACAAAGAACAAAAAATTTTGCAAAATAACTCACCCTAAGGAGGCATGAATTAGTTCCTGTAATGGGACTAGTAAGAACATGTTATGTTCTATTTACTACATAGTACAGGGAATGATCTTCAGTATCTTGTAATAACCTCTATTGGAATACAGTCAGAAAAAACTGACTTAATGACTATGCTGTACACCTGAAACTCATACAATATTGCAAATCAGATATACTCCAATAATAATTTTAAAAAGAAAGTCAGTCAGTTCAGTCATTCATTCGTGTCCAACTCTATGTGACCCGAGGGACTGCAGCACACCAGGCTTCCCTGTCCATCACCAACTCCCGGAGCTTACTCAAACTCATGTCCATGGAGTCAGTGATGCCATCCAACCATCTCATCCTCTGTCGTCCCCTTCTCCTCTTGCCTTCAATGTTTCCCAGCATCAGAGTCTTTTCCAATGAGTCAGTTCTTTGCATCAGGTGGCCAAAGTATTGGAGTTTCAGCTTCAGCATCAGTCCTTTTATAGAAAATGGGTGATTTTTCTGTCAGTCTGTGAACATCTTTCAATTCAGTCTCTCTTGAGTAACTATGCAGAGGGAACTGTGTTCACAAAATAATTCACATCAGAGCAAAAATCGGGGAAGAGGTACATGCCCACCTTCACCGAGAGAGTCCCTGGCCTCGTGCAAATCAAGGGCCATGGGCAGGAAGCAGCACACGCTTTCTTTGTATATTAGTCTATATGAAGGCCGTCCCTGGGACTGTACAGCCAAATTCAAGGGTCCTTGTCTAGAACATTCCATTCTACCTACTGGTGGACCAAGAGGCTTGTGAAGGGGGAAGGGAGAAAACCAAAAAACCTGGTTTTGAAACTTCATTGAGTCACTGATAACTGAGAAACCTTAAGGAAGTGGTTGCAACTTTGTGGACCTCAGTTTCCTCATCTGTAAAATAGATGAATAATAAGTTCTCTGGGATTAAAACGATATGACTGGTTGTACCCTTCTATGCCTCTTGCCATCATTCAGTGAGGAATGTGTCCAAGGAACCAGTTTGGGGGGCAACACTTTGGCCCCTCGGAGAACATTTTCTGCACGATCTGTGGATCATTTCTCAGGAGGAACCTTCCTGGAATGGACATCATTTTGCATGTAAACCAGAGTTGCTGGAGAGGTGGCACCTCACAATAGGCCTCTGATTAGCAGCATCCGGAGTCACGAACAGCAGTTGAGTCAGCTACAACCTCCTTCTAAACTGGGTCTGATCGTGCCTGCGCCCTGACAGAACCCCTCCCCTGATCTCCAGAGAAGTGACTTTAGCAGGAGATGGTCACCAGGGGGCGGTGTGGTTGATCACAGGCTGCTCACAGTCAGGAGACAGAACCGGGAACTCATCTCTCTGATTCTGAGTCCTCTGTTCTCCTGTCAGACCATCTGTTCAATTTCACCTTCTACCAGCATGGTTCCTGGAAAGGGGGTGATGTGTGGTCATACCAGTGCACCCATTCTTCCCCTTCGGAACATGAATCATGTTCATGGAAACACCTCTAAGGATATTAACATGAGGAGTGACTCTGGGAAACCTTATGTTTATTCAACAAAAAGATGCTTTTCTGACATGTAAAATGCTCTAGCACATTTTAGGAATGATGGAAAGCTTTCAAAGTTTTTTAAAAAAATTAATTCTTGTTGGAGTATAGTTGCTTTACAGTGTTGTGTTAGTTTTTACTGTACAGCAGATCATTTTTTTTGGAGAGTATTTTGAATTTCCTCCTTTACCATTGGTCTATCGGGGCTCACTATTTCTTGGAATAATGCTGGCACTTTTTACCTTTTAAAGGAAATTTTCAATCCTGATATTTTCAATTTATTATACAGAATTTCTTTCTATATAATATTTTGTTGTAATTGTGATTACCATTCCATCTGATGTTTCGTTACTTTGGTCCCACATTCACTGTACTTGTATCCTGCCTTTCCTTAATGGTACATACATGTCTGTCACCTCCATCCCAACTAAAACAAAAAATTCTTTATTTTTTGCTTGTTTTTCTGTTTGATCTCACTTTGATCTCATTTTTTCAGGTTTTCTTATATTCCTGTGGTATAAAATTGTAGGGGGGTGCTCCGCAGAAAGACAGAGGCAGTGGAACTTCCCTCAGCAAAGCTGAGGGGTCCCGAGGAGAGGTGAGCCTGCTGTCTGCCAACCCAGCCCCTCACCCTCAGCAAGTGAGAGACAATCAGACGACAGGGGTTCCCTCTAAGCAGTTCCGCTTTATTGCCACAAACTCTTGGTTTATATAGGCAAGCAAGGGGGTTTTGCTGAGGGACTTTCCATAGTTGCACCAATCACATTAAAGGTCAAATCTTAATATGTCATAGTTGCACCAATCACGTTAAAGGTCAAATTGTCATGTGCCTTGATTGTAACAGGAGTCTATGGTGATCACATGCTGTCCACGTGCACGGAAATCAAGAGACCCAATCAAAAACTTTAACATAGACCACGCCCCTATCTCTTCTGCCAGGCCCCATCTTAGTTTCCACCACAAAGCTAGCCCTTCTTTTTCAAGGTTTCCCATTTAGGGCCCCACATAAAATCTCTAGCTTTTTTATTTCAATGCCTCATATAAAAAGTTATTTATTTGATAATGTAAATGACTTAGCGTTAAGCCTGTCTCTGAGTACAGCTTCAGCTTCACGGTATGGGCTTGATTTGCAATATGCTTGCCACTTTCTTAATATCCCACAATTACGTTGAGATTTGTTTTGACCCTGGAGTTACGTAGGCAAGCATTTTGTTTTGTTTTATCCCAAGTGATTAAATAGTCATGAAAACTACTGCTGAAAACTGACATAGGATTGGAGCTAGACTACTGTTTTGCTCATTTGTAAGCTGGGGAGCAGAGAAACAGTTTTGCAGACAGAGTGAAGGCACAGGAAATCTACGTCAAAAATAATCTCCGAGTGTCTCTGGTGTAATGGAAACAGGGACTGCTACTGAAAGACTCTTACACTAAACCACAATTCCTCTTACCTAGAGCAAAACCAGGGGTCAAACCCTCTCTTCTTCCCCTCACCACCACTCCGTCTCTCAGTGACTCCAGACCACACTAAAACTTCAACATTCCGTCATGTTAATAAAATCGTGCAATGACTACCATTTTCTAAGTGCTTATTCTTGACTTTGTAGAGATTAAGTAACTTGTACAATGACTGAAGCAAGTAGCTGGTAGAACCAGGATTAAAAACCAGATTGAGTGGCCTCTCATCCATCCAGGTTCTGACTCCCATGCTTGCTCCCTGGAGAACAATGAATGACCAGTTGATGAAATGTCTAGTCCAGTAAACATAAATGGTAGGTACATGAACTAAACAATTTGGAATTGCTATTCAGACTCTGTAATGCCCACAAGGTCCAAGAAAAACCAACTAACAAATCTGTTCTTTGAACATTATAGACAGGGTAAATACAGAAGAGAAATTTTTTTTAATGACAGGGACCATTTTTAAACTCTATTGGATTTGTTACAATATTGCTTCTGCCGGGTTTTATTTTTATTTTATTTTTTGGCTGTGAGGCACATGAAATCCTGGTTCCCCAAGCAGGGGTTTAACCTGAATCCCCTGCATTGGAAGGTGAAATCCTAACCACTGGGCCACCAGGGAAGTCCCCAGAAAAATATGTTTTTTCATCATCATGAAAGTTGATGCAGGCAAAAGGCCTTTTAAAAAATTTCTGACTCATCATCTCTTTCAGAATCCTATCTATCAAGCTGCATTTCAATATAAGTGGACAGTAATTTTTTCATTTTCTATGCCTCTTTGCCTCTAATAGTACAGATAAATACAATTTTTACTTATATAAGCAAAGTCATCTTAAAGATGTCTTCAACTATAATAATCTGCCAGCCAGTGAGTGTTAAATAAACAGTTTATCCCTCCGTCCCCCACAAATACTGCTTACCTCAAAGGAAATGATTATCTATGAGACTCCTTACATGAATTCTTGCCTCATAATATATTTGTTTTGCATAAAAATCTTTCATTTGACCATCCTGCATATTAACTGATCATTTTAAAAACAGTAATTAATGATGATAAAGAATTGGGCATTAACTATAGGATGTTGGAGGTCAAGCCCTTGGAAAGTGGCAGGAATTCTGCTGACTCTATGGTTTGTTTCTGATTTTCCCTGATCAGTACACAGCTTATGAGCTACAGCAGACTTTCATTCTGAAAAGTCAATATCCAAGGGCATATTTTAAATTAATCAAACCTGTTTCTGAGAGATAAGCTAAATTAGTTCTTTAAAAGGAGAATGTGAAAAGCAAACTTATGTGTTCATCATATTTAGCTTCAAGAAACAGTCTTACGTAACTCCAAAGTGGATTCAACCGAACCAAAACCCAGCTTCAAGTTTGAAGCTGATATGAAACCTCAAAAGAATGTGTTGTGAATTTCTGAACACATAGGTTGCACTCATTATATTTCTTATTGTTCCATTCATTTAAATCACAATTTAAATTATGGGAGTCAAGTCAATAAATATCTATTAACCTTTCCTTATCTACTGTGAATTGAAAATAGGAGTGTAAGACAGTTTGTCTACCCAGAAAGTAAAGCCTTATTGAGGGAGAAGACTTAGACATATGGAAACAGTTACAGATGAATAAAAAAATTGTATAGAAATGACTCAAAATTTATGACTTTTAAATGGTATGATGTGGTCCTACAATCTCTCTGTTACTTCTTGACTCTGTCTTCTCATTTAATTGTGGCCCAAGCTAGTTCTTTCCAGTTTAACCACAGCCTATGGAAACCTTAGACAGAGGCATGTTTTTCTTTATCAAATGGGAGATTATTGTCATCCCTTGTTTTGAGAGTAGGTTTAATAAAAGATTAACACAAAAGCCTTAAGCAGCGTATAGAAAAGAAGAGCTTCAGAAAAAACAAATGATGTGTCTGGGCCCATTTCAACTGGTAGCCAACTTCCTTCTGCAAATATACTCTTTAGATATTCATTGATTTCTTTCTTAAGAAGTCTTTGTTGAATTTGTTACAATATTGCTTATATTTTATGGTTTGGTTTTTTTCGCTGTGAGGCATGTGGCATTTCAGCTCCCCAACCAGGGATCAAACCTGCATCCCCTGCATTAGAAGGTAAAGTCTTAACCACTGGACCACGAGGAGGTCCCATCCATTGATTTCTTAATCAGTAGCAATTTGAGGATTTGTAGACTATAGGTTTCTTTAAGAAAGGTAATTTTTACCTTGGCTGTCCCCCTGCTCGCCAAAGTATTTAGCACATGCTAGGGAGAAGGTAATGGTACCCCACTCCAGTACTCTTGCCTGGAAAATCCCATGGATGGAGGAGCCTGGTAGGCTGCAGTTCACGGGGTCGCTAAGAGTTGGACACAACTGAGCAACTTCACTTTCACTTTTCACTTTCATGTATTGGAGAAGAAAATGGCAACCCACTCCAGTGTTCTTGCCTGGAGAATCCCAGGGATGGCAGAGCCTGGTGGGCTGCTGTCTATGGGGTCGCACAGAGTCGGACACGACTGAAGCAAGTTAGCAGCAGCAGCAGACATACAATATTATCTGCTTGCTTGATTTTAAAAAATGAGTGAATAAATAAATTTCTTTTAGAAAAATGTTAAAAATGCAAGATTAAGTAGCATAATAAAAGTTTGAATAAGATGTCTTTTGATTCTTCTAAATACAAGAGCTTGCATTTAAAATGATCTATATTCCCAACAACTGCACCATACATCAACAAATTCTTAAATATTAGAGCTAAGATGTTGAAAGACTCTGTATTCTTTTGGCTTTGTATGTATAAGTATGGGGATTCATTTCTTTTGAAAATCTAGTAAGAATGATTATTCCAAATGGTAGGGAAAAAAATCCTCAGATTTAAGAAAAGAAGAATTATTATTTCCAGCCTTTCCTCCTGGTCTCCAGGTGATACTATTTCTAGAGTTTCAGTCTCTCATCTTTCGAGTTTATGGTTGGCAGTGAAATAGATGTCTTTATAAAATAAGTGGTTGAAACAACATTGGCAAATTTCGATACTCTTACACTTAACTATGCTTGAAGAGCAGTCCCTGAAGAGTGCACTGTGATCCACAAAATGGAAATAACTCTTCAGAAAGGAAAGCAAATTCTAGTTGACTAAGTGAAATTAAAAAATCAGTTAATGGGGCTTCCCTGGTGGTTCAGTGGTAAAGAATCCACCTTCCATGCAGGAAACATGGGTTTGATCCCTGGTCTGGGAAGATCTCACATGCTGTGGAGCAGCTAACCCTGTGTGCCACAACTATTGAGCCTGTGCTCTCGAGCCCAGGGAGCTGCAACTACTGAGCCCACAGGCCACAACTACGGACACCCTTGTGCTCTAGAGCCAAGAAAAGCGACCGCAATGAGAAGCCCGTGCACCACAGCTAGAGGGTAGCCCTGCTCACTGCAACTAGAGAAAGCCTGCATAGCAACAAAGACCCAGTATGCTGCTGCTGCTGCTAAGTCGCTTCAGCCGTGTCCAACTCTGTGCAACCCCATAGGCGGCAGCCAACGAGATGCCTCTGTCCCTGGGATTCTCCAGGCAAGAATACTAGAGTGGGTTGCCATTTCCTTCTCCAATGCATGCATGCATGCTAAGTCGCTTCAGTTGCATCCGACTGTGTGCGACCCCATGGACAGCAGCCCACCAGGCTCCTCTGTCCACAGGATTCTCTAGGCAAGAGTACTGGAGTGGGTTGCCATTTCCTTCTCCAAAAATCAGTTAATGGTTGCAGATATGCAGTACATTGAATGTTTGTTTACTCCCAAATTCAAATGTTGAAACCTAATCCCTGAAGCGATGGTATCTGGAGGTGATGACTTTTGGAGGTGACTAGGTCATGAGGGTGGAGCCCTCATGGATAGGATTAGCGCTTTTATAAAAGAGACCCCCAAGAGCTCCCTTGCTCCTTCGTCCATGAAAGGACATAGCAAGAAGGAGGTCCTCACCAGACACCAAATCTTTCAGTGCCTTGATCTTTGAGTTTCCAGCCTCCAGAACTGTGAGGAATGAATGTCTGTTGTTTAGGTCACCCATTCTAAGATATTTTGTTACCGCAGCCTAATCAGACTAAGACAAGATGCATGTAGTTTCCTAATGCAGTAATGGGAATCTAGATATTTGCATCTTGATCAATACATCAAATTCAGTACATCAAAAGCTAATTTTTCTGTTGCTACATCTCAGTAACCAGTATAAGTTCCCTCTTCATCATCAGAACAGCCCTTGAAAGCGAGTCCCAACCAACTCCACTATGGTTGACCCAGCAACACAGGCAAAAAGGATGGGCAATTACCACCTGGGAGCCTGGACACTCTGAGAGTGTGTCATTATGGGAATCATTTTTGTAGAGGTTGCTATGGTTTCTGTACTACATTCTCTATAGTTGGATGATTTTAGTTAATCAATGGCAAGCCACAGTGTAATTATTTTCTCTTCAGAGAACACAAGGAAGAAGAAAAAGCTTGGCATTTCTTGTACAATGTCACTGCTGACAGCTATTTTCTTTGACTATAAAAGAAAGACATGTTCTTATTCTAAATGAAAAGCAGAAAAGGAAAGTTGGGGGGAAATTGAAATAATTTTCCAATTTAGGCTAGCCTTTTAAGAAGGACCAGAAAAGCTATTTCCCCAAATGATCTTCCTAGAACTTTATTTATTTTCTAATTAGGATGTTCATCCAGAAGGATGTGAGGAAAAAACTACCCCCACCCACAAAGAATCTTGGGATTTTTCTTACTACCTTGACAGAGTGTCTGGACATTGAGAAGCCATGGTTTGGGCTTATTATTACTCCCCCTAAAGTTAATCACTCCTCCACTTTTTACAGTTTGTTTATTGGATATTTTGTTTTTAATTTTTATTTTTATGTTTATTGGATATTACTAAAAGAAAAACCACTACTTCATATAGTTGACCACACACACACAAAATGTGGGAAAGAATCCTGTGAAAAGTAGCAGAGAAATAAAACCATCACAAGTAAAACCATTAAACAGGCTCAAGAGATCATTCAGAATGCTAAATATTCAAGAACTGACTTCTACTTTCCATTCTAGTCCCAAGGGTTGATTTGGTATAATCTAAGTACTTTGGCCACCTCATGCGAAGAGTTGACTCTTTGGAAAAGACTCTGATTCTGGGAGGGATTGGGGGCAGGAGGAGAAGGGGACGACCGAGGATGAGATGGCTGGATGGCATCACCAACTCGATGGAGGTGAGTTTGTGTAAACTCCGGGAGTTGGTGATGGACAGGGAGGCCTGGCGTGCTGCAATTCATGGGGGCACAAAGAGTCAGACACGACTGAGCCACTGAACTGAACTGAACTGAAGTATGTCACACTCATTCAGTTGCTGGTTGGCCATCTTCATACAGACAGTGGGAACAGCACGTGCAAGCCACAGGGACAGGGTCTCCTCGGAAGTAATTCAAGACTTCTGGGTTGCCTCGTCAGAGAGGATGTGTGGAGGAATTTACAAAGAGCAAGGCAAGGCTCCTGTTTTGAGGAACTTTGCTTTTGCATGCAGAAGACAAGCATCCTTGAGTGAGATGGCAAAGTCTTCTCACTGTAAATATAGAATTTAGTTGGTTTCCTGTTTGAAGGAACAGTCAAGGCAGTCAAGGCCAGAGTTCTTTGATTCCATATAAGCAAGTGCTATCACTCCCCACTGTTCTGCTTTGAAAGGGTATGTTTTATTCAAGCTATATGGTATTAGCTCATGTTTGAAAACAGGCCCATTTTCAGATAGATCCAGCTCTCTACAAAGGGGCTGTGTTCCTTGACTATGTGAAAAGAAACTCGGAGCCTTAATATGTGTCATCAGATGTACGAGAAAAAATGGACTTAATAGTTTTGAAAGACAGTGTGGACTTACTGTGAATTCCCTTAACTTCTTTTACTTGAAATTAAAAGCAAAATACAGATAATGGAAAATTTTATTACTTAGGGAATTATGTTCATCTGTTCAGATTAGAAGTTGCCCTTGGCTTTAGTTGTTACCATCACATTCCTAAGCCAACATCACTGCTGTTTTGGGGTTTGGCATTATGGTGTGTATCCCTGATTTATATGGCAAAATGGGATGTCCCCCCTCTTGGCTAATCAGGTAGGCTGAGAATCCATCAGGTTTTGCAGAATTGAGTTTCTATTCACAGTGGCTGGCTTCCTCTGAGCACTAAAGTCACACACCTCTTCTCATTGAGATTTCCCCTGAGGGTGCAGAGGTCTTTTGTAGAACATGCAGTCTACTGATGTTGTGGTTTGCACCCTTGTTAGCACTTTTGATGAGAACACACAGCATGTACCACCATAAGTTCAAGTTCACTTGCGAGCTACAAATTGAAGAGTTCTTTCTGTGCCAGTAGTCAAATGACATACATTCTCTCCCAGTGCATACTCCTCGAAAATGCTACACACTCAAGTAGCTTTTTCTCAAATGTTGTTCATACTTCTGCTCAGAATATTTTTGCAACATCTGTGAGGCAGTTCTCATTGATACTTACTTGTTTGTCTGCTTATAAAAAGAATACCTAGTTTTTACGGAATATTTAGAAAATACAGAAAAGTTTTCAAATGAACATTGAAAGTTACATATAGCCGCTATTCAGTAATTACTGCTATTAACATACAGTATATTGTTTTAAAATTTTATGTGCTCACACGCATGTGTATAACCAAGTAAACACAAAAATACATTGAACTATATATATGATTGTGTATATAGTAATACAATGAGCTATAAGGATAATTCTCCAAGCCAGGCTTCAACAGTATGTGAACCGTAAACTTCCAGGTGTTCAAGCTGGATTTAGAAAATGCAGAGGAACCAGAGACCAAATTGCCAAAATCCACGGGATCATTGAAAAAGCAAGAGAGTTTCAGAAAAACATCTACTTCTGCTTTATTGACTATGCCAAAGCCTTTGACTGTGTGGATCACAACAAACTGGAAAATTCTTAAAGAGATGAGAATACCAGATTGCCTAACCTGCCTCTTGAGAAATCTGTATCCAGGTCAGGAAGCAACAGTTTGAACTGGACATGGAACAACACATTGGTTCCAAATTGGGAAAGGAGTATGCCAAGGCTGTATATTGTCACCCTCGTTATTTAAGTTATTTAATTTATATGCAGAGTATGTCATGTGAAATGCCGGACTGGATGAAGCACAAGCTGGAATCAAGATTGCTGGGAGAAATATCAATAACCTCAGATATGCAGATGACATCACCCTTATGGCAGAAAGTGAAGAGGAACTAAAGAGCCTCTTGATGAAAGTGAAAGAGGAGAGTGAAAAAGTTGGCTTAAAGCTCAATGTTCAGAAAACTAAGATCATGGCATCTGGTCCCATCACTCCATGGCAGAGATGGAGAAACAATGGAAACAGTGGGAGACTTTAGGGCTCCAAAATCACTGCAGATGGTGACTGAAGCCATGAAATTAAAAGACACTTGCTCCTTGGAAGAGAAGTTATGACCAACCTAGATAGCATATTAAAAAACAAAGACATTACTTTGCCAACAAAGGTCCGTCTAGGCAAAGTTAGAGTACTGGTTTTTTGAATAGTCATGCATGGATGTGAAAGTTGGAGTATAAGGAAAGCTGAATGCCAAAAAATGGATGCTTTTGAAGTGTGGTGTTGGCAAGACTCTTGATAGTCCCTTGGACTGCAAGGAGATCCAACCAGTCAATCCTAAAGCAAATCAGTCCTGAATATTCACTGGAAGGACTGATGCTGAAGCTGAAACTCCAATAGTTTGGCATCCTGATGGGAAGAACTGACTCATTTGAAAAGCCCCTGATGCTGGGAAAGATTGAAGGTGTGAGAAGAAGGGGACGACAAAGGAAGAGATGGTTGGATGGCATCACCGACTCAGTGGACGTGAGTTGAGTAAACTCCAGGAGATGGTGATGGACAGGGAGGCCTGGCGTGCTGCAGTCCATGGAGTCGCAAAGAGTGGGACGTGACTGAGCGACTGAATTGACTGACTGACTGATAAGGATAATCTTTAGTTTGTCATAACTATTGCAACTATTTTACTCTTATTTGACATTAACCTTTTAATTTTTAAGAATAGTGATGTAAATGATCATCTATTTTAGATCAATGGTCTTAAAAAATTTGCCCTTTCTGACTCCTCTAATCGCTTTTATGCTTAGAAAGTACTTTCACACATTAATTTTTAATGGAATTTGAGTCTTATTATTTCATTTATATTTTTTTCCTGAATGAATCTGGACTTTTTTTACTATAAGATGAAAAGAGAGTATCTAATCGAATTTATTGACTAAATGGATTATTAATTGTTTCAACTGCATATTTGATTCTTTCTTCATTGATTTATGAAAACTCCTGAATCACACACTATTATTTATATTCTAAGACTTCTTTCTGGGCTAAGTAGTATGCTAATCTGTCCCCTTGTAAATTCATTCATTTAACAGATATTTCTGAAGGTCTGCTAGGTGCCAGACATTCCGTTTTAGACAACGGAAATAAAGCAGTAATAACACACACACACAAATCCCTTCCCTGTGGAGATTACATTTTGGCACAGATTGGGACAAGATTAACAAATACAGGACAAGTGAGTGAAAGATTTATTATGTCAGACAGTAATGCGAAGTGGGTAGTGAAAAATCAAAGAGAAGGGGTGGAGGCTTGTGTGTGGAGGAGGCTGGTGATTACTAGGTTGTTATCAGACAATAGTTGGCACCAGTCATCTGACTGGAAGACATAAAATAATCTTAAAACATGAAATACTCATGTCTTGAGTGATGTCAGGCAATGCCCTAGGGGTGAGGGTAGTGCCAAGAACAGTGCTACAATAGAACAGAAATGATTTGTGCAGAAGCACACAGTTGTATTCTTATTTGACAGTATAAGCGGGTAGAATCTTTCCTCCTAGGACTCTAGGACTGACGATGCTGGATTTTATTACCACTTGAACAGTGACCCATAAATGGTCCTTGATTGATCAAACAAAGAGCCGCTTGGTTTATGGATGTCTGTTCCAAGGTGATCAGACAGCATCCTGTTTGGAAGGCTGCCGCTCTGATCGATGGAAGTAAACATAAGCCAGCTCAGAGGACTGAATTCATGATGTTTTCCCTTTGTTTGAGATTTTACCAACTTGCAGGCAGTGGTCAGTGGCTTGTCCATAGGATTAGGCAGAAAAGCAATGGAAAGTTGACCTCTTAAAGGATGCTTGTGTAAGGAAGAGCTTTGTAGAAATCACTGTGGGAATCTGAGGGATCATGTATAAAATTTGGATAGGGAGATAGTGTAGGGAAGATAGTGTTAATCACTGAGCCATGTCTGACTCTGCACTCCCATAGACTGTTCTTAAATGAAACAGAAAAGCACATACCATAAAAGAAAAATGATAAATAAGAGTATATTAAAATTAAAAACTTCTGCTCATCAAATGAAACTTCAAGAATGTGAAAAGATAAACCACAAACTGGGAGAAGTTTAAACATATATATCACATAAGGGACTCATTCATATTCAGAATATTTGAAAACCTCCTATGGCTCAACAAAAACAATGACAAATAGAAAAAAATGGATAAAAGACAATTCCCAAATATAAAATAAGATGGGCCAATCAATATGTTAAAAATAGTCCCAAATTATCAACTCAGAACAATGCAAAGTAATACCACAGTGAAAAATCCATTAAGAGGAAAAAAATTAGACAATAAAAATATCAGAGAAGAGGTAGAACAAAGAATGTTAATATACTCCTAGGGGGAGAGTAGATCAGTAAATGTATTTTGCAAAGCCACCTGGCATTATCTAGTATATACCAAAGAGAAACTCTTATACATGTGCTGTCTATGAGATTATTATGTGCAATAACAAGCATAAAAGTGGAAACAATGAAAATGCCCATTGATAGGAAAACGGAAGTAATAACTACAGCATGGACACGAATGATGTAGTTATATACATCAACATGTGTGAACCTCAGAAATACAAATATTTTGAGCCAAGATATGGCAGAAGAATATATTCAGTATTTTAAACTTAAAATATTCAAATAAAATATGCTTTAGCATTTATACATAATGGTAAAACTATAGTGAATTGAAAGAGAGTCATGAAGACAAAATTCATAAAGATTCTGGAGGAGGAAGAGGAAAAGAGATGGAGGATTTCCAGGGTCTTAGTTATGGTCTATTTATTTAACCAGCTGGAGGTCATATGGTTGCTCATTTATTTTTAATCTTTTTGACTTAAAAGATCCACGTATCTTTTATGTTTATAAAATATATCATATTTTCAATTTTTAAATTAAGGGACATGTATTCCAAGACGTCAATGGATTTAAGTCCTTCAGCAGGTACTATGCCAGTTACGGCTACTCTAAGAAATTCAGCAAGATCCATGTCACTATAGCTTACCAAGTTTTCATCACAAAAGTAATTGGTTTAACAACAAAATATTAAATCACACCAAGCAAGTTAGCTGGATTGTTTTGTACCCTCCTGGCATTAAGCTGATATTCTCAGTCTCATAAGCAGACTGATATTCTCCAGCCTTGAAGAACCAGAAATATCACATCTCACTGCTTAAATAGTGTTCTTAGAACCGTTACCTTCAATTTGATCAGGACCATCTCACACAGTGTGGTAGATCCTAATGGTATTAAATCTCATTTCTTGGATGTAATTCTCCTAACAAGTGCACTTAACTTTCACAGATGTCCTAGGAATTTCTATGTGCATGTAAGTTCAAGAAAAGTGACAACTGTGACTTTCCTGTTGGTCCAGTGGTTAAGACTTTGCTTTCCAGTGCCAGGGGTGTGGGTTTGATCCCTGACTGGGGACTAAGATTTCATAGACCTTGCAGCCAAAATACCAAAAAATAAATAGAAACAATATTGTAACAAATTCAACAAAGATTTTTTAAATTGTCCATATTTTTAAAGATTTTTTTTAAAAAAAGAGAAGTGATAGTGTACAAAGCAGGAAAAATAAAGAATAAACATTCCAAAAAGGGTTAATGAACTGCTGGTTATCAGATCACAGCCACACCCACCCACAAAAGCAAGAATCACCAGCTTTAAAGATAAAGGTACTAGAGGGACTTCCTGGTGGCCCATTGGTTAGTGATTAAGACTCCACACTTCCAACACAAGGGATGTGGGTTAGATCTCTGGTTGGGGAACTAGGATCCTGCATACCGCATGGTACAGCCCCCCCAAAAAACACACAAAAATATAAAGGTACTGGGATGATTTAAAATGAAGTTCAAGAGCAGATTTAAGTAAAACATGAACTGAAAACATGTCTAAATAGAATTCTCAATCGAATTTCAAGAATGATATGAGTAAAACAATTTTAATTTTATTCAAAAGTATTTCCTAGGAGGTTTTGTAAACTTAACCATTCTTACTAGAAAAGAAATGTAATGAAATAAGAGAGGGATTTTATTCTCCTGATTTACTTCACATTGAGTACTTAAAATCAGCCAAAGCCTTAGAAAACATTTCGGTGTTACCATGTTTGTGAACATTGTTCAACACTCCTTCTCCTGTCCCCTGTAGAATATCATTCACCATGCAGCAGAAATCATTATACGGTTATTTAACTTTGGACATCTTTCAATAGATTCTGATTATCTCATTAAAAGCTAAGCCTGAAGGCTTGTGGAACATCTGTGTGTGTGTGTGTGTGTGTGTGATGTCTATCTTAAATGAAAATTTTACACGTATATGAAAAAGAATCACATTAGCCTCTGAAAACTATTGTCAAGACAGAGAGCAGAAGAGGGATTGAAGGTCAATTTGTTTTTTCTTATTTCTGTAAATTTTAATGTTAGCAATTTCTATTGTGTGCAATCTGTTTCCTTGTTTCTGGCAAAGCATTTCTGGCTGACAACCATCCAAAATGCCCATACTAGTGCAGACCACGATTTGATTTATGGGAGCAGCGTAAGTGTGTAAAACATTTAATCTGACGCTTTTGACATGTTTGTAGAGGATACGAAATATAGGGAATACCCTGAAAGAAAGAGTGGCCCTTCCTGGTAGCTGGTCAGCCATGACTTCCCCAGAAATGCACAAAAGGAGCTTGCTCACGCATGAATCTGGGACGCTGGCTTCCCCACAGATACGCCACGTCAGCCAGCCAAAGGGCTTATGTGAGTCATTTGTGCCCTCATTTCGGATTGAAAAGTACATACATCTGGCACTGTTATGCTTGACTGGTGCTAGCTTGTGGCATATAAACAGCTGAGGAATAAATTTGGGGACATTATTAACCAAGACCAAAATGGGCCACTCGGTTTCACTGGGTTCAAAATGACAGCTCCTGGTTTTCTAAAATGTGTCTTAGTATTTAAGGATGTACATTACAATATTAGTTACCAATCAAGAGTTGGATATGAATGAGGGACTGAACTGAATTGAACTGAATCATAAACTTTTTTTTTTATCTGTACATATCTATCCTCTAGCAAATTGAAGAACAAAATTCAGGAATTTGTAAATGGATAGTTTAAAAGACATCGAGGACATTTGCATTTGAAGGAGAGTCAAGCCATTCTTGTGCAGCTGTTTGATGATGCAAAATCAAAACCCTCTAATGAACATTTTGCAGATCCTCTTTGAGTGGACACCACTCTACATACTAGGAGATATCCAAAGACACAAAACATTATCTATGCTATGCTTCCAGTTCAGTTCAGTCACTCAGTCCTGTCTGACTCTTTGTGATCCCATGGACTGCAGCACGCCAGGATCCCCTGTCCATGACCAACTCCTGGAGCTTGCTCAAACTCATGTCCATAGAGTCGGTAATGACATCAAATCGACTCATCCTCTGTCATCCCCTTCTCCTCCCATCTTTAATCTTTCCCAGCATCAGGGTCTTTTCCAATGAGTCAATTCTTCACCCCAGTTGGTCAAAGTGTTAGAGTTTCAGCTTTAGCATTGGTCTTTCCAATGAATATTCAGGACTGATTTTCTTTAGTTGGACTGGTTGGCTCTCCCTGCAGTCCAAGGGACTCAAGAGTCTTCTCCAATATCCCAGTTCAAAGGCATCCATTTTTTGGCATTCAGCTTTCTTTATAATCCAACTCTCACATCCATACATGACTACTGGAAAAACCATAGCTTTGACTAGATGGAACTTTGTTGGCAAAGTAATGTCTCTGCTTTTTAATATGCTGTCTAGGTTGGTCATAGCTTTTCTTCCAAGGAGCAAACATTTTTTAATTTCATGGCTTCAGTCACCATCTGCAGTGATTTTGGAGCCCAAGAAAATAAAGTCTCCCATTGTTTCCCCATCTATTTGCCATGAAGTGATGGGACTGGATGCCATGATCTTAGTTTTTTGAATATTGTTTTTGGCCAGCTTTTTCACTCTTCTCTTTCACTTTCATCAAGAGGCTCTTTAGTCCCTCTTCACTTTCTGCCATAAGTGTGGTGTCATCTGCATATCCGAGGTTATTGATATTTCTCCTGGCAATCTTGATTCCAGCTTGTGCTTCATCCAGTCTGGCATTTCACATGATGTACTCTGCATATAGGTTAAATAAGCAGGTTGACAATATACAGCCTTGATATACTCCTTTCCCAATTTGGAACCAGTGTGTTGTTCCATGTCCAGTTCTAACTGTTGCTTCTTGATCAGCATACAGATTTCTCAGGAGGCAGGTAAGGTGGTCCATGGTAGAGAGTTCTGATAAAATGTGGTCTGCTGGAGAAGGGAATGGCAAACCACTTCATTCTTGCCTTGAGGACTCCATGCTTCCAAAGATTTCACAATCCAGAAAAGGATGCAATGAATGTCTGCATAGATAAAAATTATCTATACAGAGATATTTATGCAATTATCTATTCATGGAGAAGGAAATGGCAGCCCACTCCAGTATTCTTGCTTGGAGAATCCCACAAACAGGGGAGCCTGGCAGGCTACAGTACATGGGGTTGCAAGAGTAGGACATGACTTAGCAACTAAACCACCACCACCACCATGCATAGAATGTTTGGTTAAACCAGCAGGAATGAAAATATGATAATAGACAAGAAACATCCCACAGACTGAGTCTGAAGAATCTGGAAACTCACTGAGGGTGGAAGAAGGAAGTGTAAAAAACAGATGATGTAACGAGTGACCAGGAGCATCAGTGAGACAAGGACTAAGTAGGACCAAGTTTGGCAGAAAGTATGAGGTTTGTGCTTTGACCTTTAAATAGTTTAATTCCTCCCTCCCCAAGTAACGGAGAAGGCAATGGCACCCCACTCCAGTACTCTTGCCTAGAAAATCCCATGGATGGAGGAGCCTGGTAGGCTGCAGTCCACGGGGTCGCTAGGAGTCGGACATGACTGAGTGACTTCACTTTCACTTTTCACTTTCACTCATTGGAGAAGGAAATGGCAACCTACTCCATTGCTCTTGCCTGGAGAATCCCAGGGAAAGGGGAGCCTGGTGGGCTGCCGTCTATGGGGTCACACAGAGTCAGACACGAATGAAGCGACTTAGCAGCAGTAGCAGTCCCCAAGTAAAATATCTGAAAGAAGCACTCATAAACAATGGCTGATTATAGCAAAGATGGGAAGAAAGGTGATGGCTTAATGATTTGATTATACAACAGAGGAGAAAAAGAAAGAAACTGCTTCACCCAGAATGTCAGCCCTCTCCACTCAGAGCAGAAAGTGCTGGGGTAGGGGAGGCACTAGTTATTATAGCTCCAAGAAGAGAGCCATTTGGACTGAGTTTTGAACATTATTTTACACAGCCTCTGATTATGTGGGTATACATCACACTAAGTATTTGATCAACACATTTAAAGTTGAAAGTCTCTACTTAGCTTCATCTTTTTCTGAGCTTTGTCTTGGAAAATAGTTACTTTACCTGAATAGATAGCAAATAATGGGAATGGTTGAAGGTGAGATTTTAAATGAGCGAAGAAGGAAGCAGTTCAAATGATCATCTTATGATTTTTTATACACAATGCCTGGAATCACATGATCATAAAGACAGACTATTGTCTTTGCATGAAAAACTGTATTTTGATTTGTTATAGATGGTTGTGTCAGTTACCAACTACCAGTTACTAAAGACCAAGGATCATATCTGACAATTTATCTATCTCCACAGATCTCAGTCTAGACTCAAGGACATGAGGACATGATATTTGATGTCAATATCAAATCTTTCAAGTTGAGATTTGTGCAAATGCACTAAATTATTGGGACAATAGTTTCCATTCATCTATTCTAATTCAGAACTTCTGTTCACTTATATGTAATCACTGATAAAATAAGAGATAATGGTGTAAGTTGGGAGCAAAGGTCTGGGCTCCTAAATCACTATTCACATTCATGATTTTTGTTTCTAGACTCACATATTTCATCCTTTTATAACTGTCCTGAATTTTGAAGAGCACAGAGGGAGAGCAGGTTGGACAAAACCTCATGTCCACCTCTCATTCTTAGATTGAGCTAGTGCCAGGGATTCACAGGTTTCAATTTCAGTTAAGAGTCAAGGGACTTCCTTGGTGGTTCTGTGACTAAGATCCCACATTCCTAATGCAGGGGACCCTGGTCAGGGAACTAGACCCCACAGGCCACACCTAAAGATCCTGCATGTTGCAACAAAGATGGAAGATCCCATGTACCACAGCTAAGACCTGGCACAGTCAAATAAAGAAATACATGAAAGCAAGTATTTTTTTTTTAAATAAGTGAAAAGTAATGACGAGGTTTCTTCTGCTCTCTTGTCACAACTAGGCATCAGAAGGATGGCCAAAGTGTGAAGCTTCTCAAGCTTGAGGCTACAGCCAAGTTGTTCTGTTGACCATTACCTGCCCCCCACAGGTACAGGGGTGAGTTTGACTGGGTGCTTCCACACTGGCAGGTGTAACAGGCATTTAAAAAATGGTCTAGTGTGTTTCTACCATCACCGAGAGTGCTAAGTTAGCAATTAATTTTGAGAATATTTTTGTACATACGTGGGCTTCCCTGGTAGCTCTTGGCAAAACTGTTAGCCTTTGCCCTGCTTCATTTTGTACTCCAAGGTCAAATTTGCATGTTACTCCAGATATCTCTTGACTTCCTACTTTTGCATTCCAGTCCCTTATAGAGAAAAGGACATCTTTTTCGGGTGTTGTTCTAATAAGTTCTTGTAGGTCGTCATAGAACCGTTCAACTTCAGCTTCTTCAGCATTACTGGATGGGGCATAGACTTGGATTACTGTTATATTGAATGGTTTGCCTTGGAAACGAATGGAGATCATTCTATTGTTTTTGAGATTGCATCCAAGTACTACATTTCTCAATCTTTTGTTACTAGGATGGCTACTCCATTTCTTCTAAGGCATTCTTGCCCACAGTAGTAGATATAATGATAATCTGAGTTAAGTTCACCCATTCCAATCCATTTTAGTTCAGTGATTCCTAAAGTGTCGATATTCACTCTTGCCATCTCCAGTCTGACCACTTTCAATTTACCTTGATTCATGGATGTAACATTCCAGGTTCCTATGCAATATTGTTCTTTACAGCATTGGACTTTATTTCCATCACCAGTCACATCTACAACTGGGTGTTGTTTATGCTTTGGCTCCATCTCTTAATTCTTTCTGGAAACTATAAAAAAAGAAGACTCAACACAAGTAAAGACTCTACATATGGATATCACCAGATGGTCAATACCAAAATCAGATTGATTATATTCTTTGCAACCAAAGATGGAGAAGCTCTATACAGTCAGCAAAAACAAGACCAGGAGCTGACTGTGGCTCAGATCATGAACTCCTTATTGCAAAATTCAGACTTGAATTGAAGAAAGTGGGGAAAACCACAAGACCATTCAGGTATGATCTAAATTAAATCCCTTACAATTGAACAGTGGAAGTGACAAATAGATTCAAAGGATTAGATCTGAGATTAGATTAGTTCTTCAGAGTGCCTGAAAGAAGTATGGATGGAGGTTCATGACATTGTACAGGACGCAGGGGTCAAAACCATCCCCAAGAAAAAGAAATGCAAAAAGGCAAAATAGTTGTCTGAGGAGTCCTTACAAATAGCTGACAAAAGAAGAGAAGCAAAAGGCAAAGCAGAAAAGGAAAGATATATACATTTGAATTCAGAGTTCCAAAGAATAGCAAGGAGAGATCAAAAAGCCTTCCTAGGTGATCAATGCAAAGAAAAAGAGGAAAACATTAGAATGGGAAAGACTAGAGATCTCTTCAAGAAAATTAAAGATACCATGGAAACATTTTATGCAAAGATGGGCTCAATAAAGGACAGAAATGGTATGGACCTGACAGAAGCAGAAGATATTAAGAAGAGGTGGCAAGAATACACAGAAGAATCGTACAAAAAAGATCCTCATGACCCAGATAATCATGATGGTGTGATCACTCACCTAGAGTCAGACATCCTGAAATGTGAAGTCAAGTGGGCCTTAAGAAGCATCACTACGAACAAAGCTAGTGGAGGTGATGGCATTCCAGTTGAGCTATTTCAAATCCTGAAAGATGATGCTGTGAAAGTGCCACACTCAATGCGTCAGCAAATTTGGAAAACTCAGCAGTGGCCACAAGACTGGAAAAGGTCAGTTTTCATTCCAATCCCAAAGAAAGGCAATGCCAAAGAATGTTCAAAGTACCGCACAATTGCACTCATCTCATACGCTAACAAAGTAATGCTCAAAATTCCCCAAGCCAGACTTCAACAGTGCATGAACCGTGAACTTCCAGATGTTTGAACTGGATTTAGAAAATGCAGAGATCAAATTGCCAACATGGGCTGGATCATTGAGAAAGCAAGAGAGTTCCAGAAAAACATCTATTTCTGTTTTATTGACTATGCCAAAGCCTTTGACTGTGGGGATCACAACAAACTGTGGAAAATTCTGAAAGAGATGGGAATACCAGACCACCTGACCTGCCTCCTGAGAAATCTGTATGCAGGTCAGGAAGCAACAGTTAGAACTGGACATGGAACAACAGACTGGTTCCAAATTGGAAAAAGAGTATGTCAAGACTGTATATTTTAACCCTGCTTAATTAACTTACAGGCAGTCCATGAACAACCATTTGGTTTTACCCACCATTTTATGTTCATTGTGTATTTCCCCTACTCTCACTCCAACGAGGGCTTGAATTTTGTTACCCTTTAATTTTATTAAAAATTTTTTTTTGTTATTCAAAGGTTCAAATTTTTAATTAATTTTTATTGGAGTATACTTGTTTCACAAATGTTGTATTAGTTTCTACTGTAGAATGAAATGAATCAGTGATAGGTATAAATAGGTCCCCTCTTTTTTGGATTTCCTTCCCATTTAGTGTTCCCTGGGCTACACAGTAGGTTCTCATTAGTTATGTATTCTATACACTGTATCAATATGTTAACCCCCATTACCCCTTAATTTTAAATGCCTCTTCAAAACTACTGCACAGAAGGAATGAAGAATATCAGAAGTGCCACCAACTTTCTCCAAATTTCACAACTTTTGTGAACAGTCCATAATCAAATCCATGTATCTATAACCAGACATTTTATCTTCAGAGATTTGCAATAATGATTCTCAGAGTGAAGACCTAGGAATATATCTATAATTTGGAGGGGAAATTATATGAATTATAGTTTGTATAATTATAAAATTATACAAATTTTATAATAACAGTAGTAAGAGAGGTAGTAATAGTAGTAGCAATAGTAATATTAAACTTCCACTGGGCAGACACTGTTGAAAACACTTAATATATCACCCCCATTGGATCCTTAGCAACCCTGCAAAGTGTATACTGTTGTTACCACCATTTTACTGAGGCACAAAGAGCTTAAGTATTGTCTACGGCACAGAGTCCCACAGTTAAGAAGCAGCAGAGTAGCATGCTGACTCTCAACATTACCAACCTATTGTACTGAATTTTTTTCTGGTTTGTTTCCTATATTCTCTTTCCTATTAGTGATCAACTCAATTTATCTTTAATTATAATATCCTGCATCTCTTTGGTACTTTTCATTGAATTACTATACTTCAATGTTCATGTGCTCTATGTGAATCTCTTTCAAATGTCACATTTTTGAAATTTCTGTTAACTTATACTTTCAAGCTAAGCATTTGCTCGTATTGAGTCTCATACCTAACAGTAAAAGCAATGAAATGATGGAAATGCTGACCTTAAAGCAAAAACAAGGGCCTCTAGGAATTCAGCTCAGTTCAGTTCAGTTGCTCAGTCATGTCCAACTCTTTGTGACCCCATGGACTGCAGCACGCCAGGCCTCCCTGTCCATCACCAACTCCTACAGCCTACCCAAGCCCATGTCCATTGAGCTGGTGATGCCCAACTATCTCATTCTCTGTTGTTCTCTTCTCCTCCTGCCCCCAATCCCTCCCAACATCAGGGTCTTTTCAAATGAGTCAGGTCTTCACATCAAGTGGCCAAAGTATTGGAGTTTCAGCTTCAACATCAGTCCTTCCAATGAACACCCAGGACTGATCTCCTTTAGGATGGTCTGGTTGGATCTCCTTGCAGTCCAAGGGACTCTCAAGAGTCTTCTCCAACACCACAGTTCAAAAGCATCAATGGCGCTCAGCTTTCTTCACAGTCCAACTCTCACATCCATACATGACCACAGGAAAAACCATAGCCTTGACTAGACGGACCTTTGTTGGCAAAGGAATGTCTCTGCTTTTGAATATGCTATCTAGGTTGGTTGTAACTTTCCTTCCAAGGAATAAGTGTCTTTTAATTTCATGGCTGCAATCACTATCTGCAATGATTTTGGAGCCCCCCAAAATAAAGTCTCCCACTGTGTCCACTGTTTCCCCATCTATTTGCCATGAAGTGATGGGACCGGATGCCATGATCTTCATTTTTTGAATGTTGAGCTTTAAGCCAACTTTTTCACTCTCCTTTTTCACTTTCATCAAGAGGCTCTTTAGTTCTTCTTCACTTTCTTCCATAAGGGTGGTGTCATCTATGTATCTGGCAATCTTGATTCCAGCTTGTGCTTCATCCAGCCTAGCATTTCTCATGATGTACTCTGCATATAAGTTAAATAAGCAGGTTGACAATATACAGCCTTGACATACTCCTTTCCCAATTTGGAACCAGTCTGTTGTTCCCTGTCCAGTTCTAACTGTTGCTTCCTGACCTGCATACAGGTTTCTCAAGAGGCAGGTCAGGTGGTCTGGTATTCCCATCTCTTTCAGAATTTTCCACAGTTTATTGTGATCCCCACAGTCAAAGGCTTTGGCATAGTCAATAAAACAGAAAGACATGTTTTTCTGGAACTTTCTTGCTTTTTCGATGATCCAGCACATGTTGGCAATTGGATCTCTGGTTCCTCTGCCTTTTCTAAAACCAGCTTGAACATCTGGACGTTCATGATTCACATATTGCTGAAGCCTAGCTTGGAGAATTTTGAGCATTACTTTACTAGCCTGTGAGATGAGTGCAATTGTGCGGAGGTTTGAGCATTCTTTGGCATTTCCTTTCTTTGGGCTCGGAATGAAAACTTCCCTTTTCCAGTCTTGTGGCCACTGCCGAGTTTTCCAAGTTTGCTGACATATTGATGCAGCACTTTCACAGCATCATCTTTTAGGATTTGAAGTAGTTCAACTGAAATTCCATCACCTCCACTAGCTTTGTTCATAGTGATGCTTCCTAAGGCCCACTTGACTTCACATTCCAGGATGTCTGGCTCTAGGTGAGTGATCACAGCACCGTGACTATCTCGGTCGTGAGGATATTTTTTGTACAGTTCTTCTTTGTATTCTTGCCACCTCTTCTTAATATCTTCTGCTTCTGTCAGGTCCATACCATTTCTGTCCTTTATTGAGCTCATCTTTGCATGAACTCTTCCCTTGGTATCTCTAATTTTCTTGAAGAGATCTGTCTTTCCCATTCTATTGTTTTCCTCCAGGTATTACCTCCACTTTAAAAAATTGAATATTTATTTTCCCCACACAAGCTCTTCATTGTAGCCCTTGGGCTTTTCTCTAGTTGCAGCATAGGCACTCTGGTTGTGATGCGGGGGCTCAGTTGCCCTGAGGCATATAGGATCTTAGTTCCCTGACCAGGGATTGAACCTGTGTCTCCTGCATTGGAAGGTGGATTCTTAATCACTGTCCACCAGGGGAAGTCTCACCTCTGCTTTTTCAAAATTTTAAGTTGTTGACTAGCTGTCCATGTTTTTTAAGATCACAGGACACATTCAGTTCAGTGTCCAGCTCTTTGCAACCCCGTGAATCGCAGCATGCCAGGCCTCCCTGTCCATCACCAACTCCCCGAGTTTACCCAAACTCATGTCCGTTGAGTCAGTGATGCCATATAACCATCTCACCCTATGTCCTCTGTTGTCCCTTTCTCCTCCTGCCTTCAATCTTTCTGAACATCAGAGTCTTTGAATTAAAAAACCTATGTGTGCAATGTATTTAATTTCCATCTCCTTTCTATGTTAAGGACCCTCACACCTCTCCTCCAGCACATCAAGTTGAGGAGCTTCAAGAAAGGAATGCCAATGTCTCCTTGGCAATGTATCTTCCGAGTCCAGAGGTTGAGTTCAACTGATACCTTTAAGCATCAATGAAGCTGATCACCTATAATAAAAATGTAGAGACTAACATCAAAGTTTAGAATTTAGCCTTTTCACCAAAAACTACTTGGAATTCAGATACTTAAATTGTACCCCTTCACCTCCTTTTAAATATTGAAAAGCAATATCAATCCATTTTAAGTCAGATCAAATGTTTCTTAGGGAAATGAGAAACCCCCCCTGGAGGCTATATTTCCTCTTTCTAGTAAGTGGACAATGGTATCATGGGAGATCCTCAGTGCTAACATGCACTGGACATCCTAATAGGATTTGCCATGTAATAAATGGTGCTAATTTGTATGCCATTAATGAAGTGATAGGGACAAAGGAAAGCATATCAATGGGAATAGGGCTCCAATAATTAGGGCACTTTGAGGTTAGCAGCTGCTCCTGTGTATTTACATATAAGTCAGGCCTTGGAGAAATGAGATTGGCTACTAGCCAGCAGACTGGAGCCAGAGGCAGGACCCCAAGTGTCTGGACTTACAGCTCCCTGGAGTGTCCCTGAGTTGGAAGAGTTCTGCAAGGATAACTAGAGTTCCGCACCCCATGGTCCGATGCCAACCCTCTCTCTCTCCCCCATCAAAAGCTCCAGGTACACACAAAGCAGGAGAGAGTCTGGGACTGGCTTAGTGCCTGAACTACAGGGGCCCAATTTGAGAACACCACACACATTATGTGAGAAAGAATTCAAGTCCAGATTGGTTGCTTGATTCTAATCCACTTCCATTAAGAAATATTTGATGATGAAGAGGATAAGGTACTGAAAGAGCTTCAACAGTAAAAACAACCATAAAAATGAAAATCTGCCATATTTTCATTTCTAGTTCTTCAGTTTTACCCTATGAGAAGGAAAATTCTATCCTCTAAGTAATTAACAGGATCTGAATAAATAGAGCACTCACAGTTACCTTTGAAATGCTCTGGAATCATGTAAGATAGAAATAAAAGCTTTAAATTTACTTGCTCCTTCATCTCTAATGAATCAAGGCTAAGTTAAGCTATAGTTAAGGATATCATGGCATTTCTCAGATTTTACATGCCTCAATCATTTTGTCCTTTCTCACCCCTCATATATGTTCTGATTTCATCCTTACAATGGTATGATGAGTCACCCTGCAGGATTACTTGGGTTTCTATCCCATAGTTTAGACATCAAGATTGAGATTAAAAAGAGATTTGATGACTCTCTTGAGGTCAGGTGGACAGGACGTGAGTCTACAACTGGGTCTCCTAGAACCAAGGCCAGTACTATTTCCCCACATCAAACTGTTTCAGTTTTTTTTTTTTTCACTTCAGGTTATATGGTTTTTGGAGAAGGCAATGCACCCCACTCCAGTACTCTTGCCTGGAAAATCCCATGGACGGAGGAGCCTGGTAGGCTGCAGTCCACGGGGTCGCTAAGAGTCGGACACGACTGAAGCGACTTAGCAGCATGTGGATTTTAAGGCTACAGTCCCACTGTAGGAAAAAGTCACTGGAAAAGTCTAAGCATCCATCTTAATGGTTTGTTGAAACCTCAGAACTCTGACCTTCTGAATTAATTGAGGTCGTTCTGAACTTGGCATAGGAACAAACTCTGTTTCTCTTGATGTTCTTTTCCTGAGTCCTGAATCCATGTGCCCCAGAAGCAGCACTGAGGCACAGTGTTCAGATTTTCTCAAGCAGACCCCAGTGACTCACGAGTTCTTATTCAGCCTCATATTTACAACCTATTGAGGCTTTTGTGATAAAAATCCTCATATTCATTACTTGGAGCCTTCAAACAAGCCTTGTCTTTTTTCTCTATCAGTGATGAATGATCCACCTGAGTTTGCCTTTGGCTTTTCTTATAAGAAAATAATATATGCATTCCTCATATTTTATAATGCACAAAACCTTGAGTAACACTGGCTTATTCAAGGAAGAGTTATTGGCCATCCATCTCCTGGCCGTATGTAAATCTTCATCATCCAAGTTGCATTTTTGTTTATCCCTAAATGCACTTTCTTTTCTCTTTCTAACAAATATTCTTCACCCTATTTCACCCCAATTCTGGCTTATGGTTTTATTGGCCAAATCTCAGCTTAGCAACTGGCGCTCATCTCAGCTTTGTTGTGAATGTAGTCAGTCTCTGATATAACATAACGTGTGATCAAAAAATTTCTCTTCAGTCAGAGAATCACTGCTGTATGTAGTGTGCAACTAAGGCATATTGCATGGATATATTTTTTCCTTTGAAACACTTTCTATCAGAGGTGCTCATGGCCTGAGAACTTGAGTGATATTTCATGAGTGATGTCACTTAGCACTTCTGGCTCCTATCCAGAAACCTGGGCATCTCTCCAACGGACCAACTTCATGGTTTGATTTCAGATCCATCCCACTGTGCTAAAGGAAAGTATAAATAAGTAGATAAAGTAAAATATGAATAGAAATACACACAGCAATAGCTAAATGATCAAATGTTGGGTTCTTGAACCATCCCACAATAAACAACTTTCTTCTTTATCAGGTACCTAGGGCAGATCCCACAAAGGCTGTTCTATTCATAGTGTTTCTTTCAGTTGAGTAGGGCAGAGCACTCAAGGCTTGCTACATTTGATTTATTTATTTATTTGGCTGTGTCAGGTCTTAGATGTGTCATGTGGGGTCTTTATTGAATCATGCAGGATCTTTTGATTCGGTGCACAGTCTCTCTAGTTGCAATGTGTGGGCTCAGTAGTTGTAGCCCTCAGGCTTAGTTGCTCCTTGGCATGTGGGATCTTAGTTCCCTGACCAGAGATCAAACCCACATCTCCTGCATTGGAAGGCAGTTTCTTAACCACTGGACCACCAGGGAAGTCCCCTGCATCTCTTCTCATTGATTTGTGCTAGTCTAACCTTGCTCTATGGAGAAGGCAATGGCACCCCACTCCAGTACTCTTGCCTGGAAAATCCCATGGATGGAGGAGCCTGGTAGGCTTCAGTCCATGGGGTCGTGAAGAGTTGGACACAACTGAGTGACTTTACTTTCATTTTTCACTTTCATGCGTTGGAGAAGGAAATGGCAACCTACTCCAGTGTTCTTGTCTGGAGAATCCCAGGGACGGGGGAGCCTGGTGGGCTGCCATCTATGGGGTCCCACAGAGTCGGACACGACTGAAGTGACTTAGCAGCAGCAGCAGCAGCAGCAACCCTGCTCTAACCTTACTTATAGTTGGGTGCTTGCTGACACAATGTCATTTTGGGTACAACACCATCATGAGGCAAGATCAGAAACTGAATGTAAGCATTTAAAAGCTATAATGCAGTTTTATCTCTATTGAATCAAATAACAAAAATTTGTTTTGAGTTTTGATGTTGTTGTATATGTTTTTTATTTTTTAAATTATTTTTCTAATACTTCATGATTACCTCTATTCTATAAAAGTATTATCTTTTGATGGATTAGAATTTTGTTCTTTTAATGATTCTTTAGGTGGTTTGAGAAACACAATACTGAAGGCCACAGGCAGTGCTCCAGTGTGGTAAATTAAGTGTAAATTCTTGTCTTGTTGGCTCCAATTTTGTAAATGATCTAATGTAGTCTCCCCTTTTAAGAATGTGACCTGATGTCTCTTCTTGTCTGGAATCAGACTGATGCCAAGGAAAGGGATGCCTGGAATCTGGTTGCCTCTACCATCCAATAGAGAAAGTTGATGGAAACTGAAAGGTTTAATGCTCTGATTTAATAGTACAACAAAAACAGCAGATTTGAAAAGCAGCTTCATTTAGTTCATGGGAGTAAGTTTCTCCCCATGTGTGACCTTAGAAATGTTCTTCTGGAACACAAAACAAAAAGAAATATACAGCAACAGAGAGTAATTTCTCCATTAAGTAGTAGGGACAGTAGAATGAAAAAACATTAAGAAAATATAATATGATATGATTGTGTTTATTGCCTCACTTTATAATCCTGGTTCCTTACAAATGCCTGATCAAATAAGTTCAAATGGGGCACAGAAAACCAATTCCTTCACCAGAACCTTATCATATAACATCATTATAAAGCACACGCCATCACTAGGAAGGAAAAATGTGTCCCATTGAAACACACTTCCGAGTATCTCAAAAAAATATCCTCTTACTTAGGAGAATTTATTTCTGAAACAAAATTAAATGTATCTTTACAGAACACATTTTCGTTCCTTCTAATGACATGTAATCATTCTGCCTTTATTTTGCCAAGTTTCTCTTCCACAGGTTTCCAAGAAGCCAGGGTTTAAATGTCTATTATTTCTGCAACTCACAAAAATAGAAATAATTTCACTCCTGGTGCAAAGTCCCAATATGAGACAATTCTCATTTGCAACAATTTACATTTCTATTGATAGACTAGAAATTTCGATTGGGAAATAGTTTTGTTTTGTTTTTTTTCAAAACAATGTCACTCATCGTGCAGGGATCCATGGGCCCTCATTCGTATGCTGGATATACCTAATATCCTTAGACATCTTTTCTTAAAGGGAATGTTTTTCATAACAACAGTAAAGAAGTGTATCAGATGACAAATCAGCCAGTATCTTGTGGGATCAAGTCTGTTGTCCTTACGGTCTGAAAAATTTTGTTTTAGTCGCTCATCAGATCAATAGGGACTTTATCCCAATAGGGGTGGCCATTTGATACATGGTGCTAGGGGTTACCAGGCTGATGAAAAGAAATGCAAGAAACTGTTTTGTAAAGCAAAGCAAGCTCTCCCAGGTGGCTCCAACTTTCTGTGAGATGCTGTTCCCCTGTCCGCACCCCCAGACTCAGGAGGAACAAAGGATGCTGGCCCAGTAGAAGGTTTGAAGGCAGCACTGGGGGTGCCCCAGCTCACTGGACATGCCAAGGGATTGTGATGTCTGGCTCTGCTCCTGCTTGGCAGGAAGAAAGGTGGTCAAGTCACTTTTGAGATTCAAGACAATTCTGAGATTTATGCTAAGCTGTAAGATTAACGAGAAATATAGCTTTCACCACTGAATCCTAGTGCCTGGAAAAGTAGCTGGCGCAGAGTAGACATTAAAATGTTTAATGATAAAAGGAAAGACGAAAGGAAGGAGAGAAGGAAGGGAAGAAGGGAGGGCGAGTGGAAGGGAAGAGAAGAGGGAGAAACCTCTTGGTAGATCTACTTTTTCTGGGTTAGTAAGTATAATTTCTACTATAGGTTGAATAATGTTTACACAGGAAAGCCAGTTTTGGGCCACAGTGTGTCTGCTTAAGGCTGGGGTTGGGAGGACTTAGACTTGATGGATGCCCTGAAGTGAAAGCTGTGCTGAACGGTCAGACATAGGTCTCCCCGACTCTTTGTTCAGGGAGAACAGAGGCTGAAGTTCTGAGCATGAGTTCCTGAAGTCAATCACATAGAGCCTGTTCTCAAGGATCTCAGTCTAATATGAGGTCTGCTGCTGCTAAGTCGCTTCAGTTGTGTCCGACTCTGTGTGACCCCACAGACGGAAGCCCACCAGGCTCCCCTGTCCCTGGGATTCTCCAGGCAAATAACCACAAAACAGTTGTAAAAGGGTAAGAACCCTAAGAGAGACACCCATATCAGGGGCCTAGGACCGTGTTTGGTTACTTTAAGTGGTGGAACATGGGAAGTTGCCTGAAGAGGGGATGTTTGAGCAAGACCTGGAAAGGTGGGACTGCGTAGCTTACATGCTGCACTGTGGCCCTTTCAGGTGCAGTCAGGTTGTTAGAGAGACTGGCCTCATCTTTCTCTGTGGGACAGGCAGGGAGAATGAAACTCAAAACTCCTGCTTGCCTGAGTTTTCCCTGTTCCCCAGCAGAGTCAGAAACAGTCATCAAACTCTTGAATCTGAGAACAGCTGTTGTCAGCATCTTATTGCTTCACAACAAATAAACCCCAAATCTCACCATCCTCTTGGTCCTAGTTTGAGAGCAGACATCAAAGGCTGGGATGAGAAGAGACAAGAAAAACAGATCAATTCATCCCAATATCCCAAAAAGCATCTTATGGGGTCAAGTCTGTGTCCTTATAATATGAAAAATTGTGTTTTAGTCACTCACTATTTTAACAGGGACTTTCTCCCAGTAGAGGTGGAAATTTGTTGCATAGTGCTAAGGGTTATTGGGCTTCCCATATCGTGCTAGTAGTAGAGAACCCAAAGGTTCTTTTTTTATTAGGATAATAAAAAGAGGAAATGCAAACTTTATTTGGAAAGCAAAGTAAGTCAACATGTGGTGGTTTAGTTACTCGGTCGTGTCCGACTCTTGCGACCCCATGTACTGTAGTCCACCAGGCTCCTCTGTCCATGGGATTCTCCAGGCAAGAATATTGCAGTGGGTTGCCATTTCCCTCTTCAGGGCATCTTCCCAACCCAGGGATTGAACCCTGGTCTCCTGCATTGCAGGCAGATTCTTTACTGACTAAGACACCAGGGAAGCCCAAGTCAATATGTTCACAATCAAAGACCAGAGATCTGGTATAAGTCCTGGTGTCTTCATGACCCCCTGAACTTCAGGCTAACCTACTTGAAAAATATGTTGATTTTTTTTTTTCAATCAGGCCCCAAAGATTTGAAACCTCAAGCACACTATGTAGGAAAGCAATAAATGGGGGAATGGGGAGTGGGTTTTGCTTCTAAAAAGGATAATGTGATGAGTCACTATTTAAATGAATCTGCAGAGCTTTGAAAAATCTTTAAAATGGACCATTTAATTGTTTAATCTTGAGCCCTTAACTTTATAGTGCCTGGAAGAAGACCATCTCTGTGAAGAGGTGGGGGGTGGATGCTGCTATGAGGTAGTAAGATGAGAGCCATAGGTCAAGATTTGAGGAGGAAATCAGTGTATTGGATTCTGAAATAAATTGTAATAGTCAGGAGCTCTCTGTGAAGCCTGGCTTGACCTGTCAAGAAGAAAGACGCTATAAGTGCTTCTGTGGAAATGGTGGGTGGATTTGTCTCCCTTTTAGGAAAATATCTTGACTAAAATAATGTCCTGAGTGCAAAATCAATAAGAATGGATCATTCCAAGCCTCATTCTTCTTTTTACCTTTATTCCTACAGGGAACTGTGTTTTCAATTCTTTAATGACCTGCATCAGGTTAAGTCAAATGCAGTGTGAGTTTAAGACTGTGAGTTCCAACCAGGGGGATTTTATACTGCCACTACCACTACCCCAGGGGACATCTGGCAATGTCTGGGGGTGTGTTTGGTCGTCACAAGCATGAGGCTAATACTTGTGTCTGAGTGTCAGGGGTTAAAGATCATGCTGCTGCCCAACATCCTACAAACAACAGGACTGTCTTCCCAATGAAGAATTATCTTGCTCCAAATGACCATGCTGCTACTGCTGCTAAGTCACTTCAGTCGTGTCCGACTCTGTGCGACCCCAGAGACGGCAGCCCACCAGGCTCCCCCGTCCCTGGGAGTCTCCAGGCAACACTGGAGTGGGTTGCCATTTCCTTCTCCAATGCATGAAAGTGAAAAGTGAAAATGAAGTCGCTCAGTCGTGTCCGACTTCTAGCAACCCCATGGACTTCAGCCTTCCAGGCTCCTCCATCCACGGGATTTTCCAGGCAAGAGTACTGGAGTGGGGTGCCATTGCCTTTTCTGCCAAATGACCATAGTGTTGACAAAATGTAATTGACCTTGATTTACGGTCAATATTTTTCTCCCCAAAGTGTTCAAATTAGTCGCATTTATAATGACTTCCAATACCAAATCAGAAACCTCAGTATGTAGGTAATCCACACCTGTGATGCCTGTTTCTCACAAACTTAAGAAAAGTATAAGCATTCCCCTAAATTAGGAATAACACAACACTGTTGCTGTTAGTGGCCTCATGTAATTATATGAGAAATGAGTGATTATACTGAAATAAAATAATGATAATATATCATACAGTTGGATACCATTCCCTCTGGAAAGGCAGCACAACAAAACAGCAAAACACATCAAAGGGATAATATGCATATATTCAAGATTACTTTTTAGATTCTTGGACATTTCTCAGGCCTCAGTGAAATAAACAGACTTTGCGACCTGAGGAACACAAAGCTCAGCAAAGTTTCAGGGAAAATTGCTTCAATTCACATAAAACTTGTTGTCAGGAAAAATAAGGATAGCTACTATTTTCTTTTTTAAAAATAATTTTTATGATTTATTTTTTAATTTTTATTTTCTATTCGAGTATAGTTGATTTACAATGTTTTGTTAGTTTCAGGTGTATGGGAAACTGGTTCAGTTATACATGTCCCTAAGAATAACTAATATTTTCCAAGTGCTGATTTTTTTTACTGGTTTCTCTCCTCACTGTTCGACATGATTTATTTTATTTAACACTCACAAAAATTCCTGCAAGGTAGGGGTTAGTAGCTTTAGTTTAGAAATGCGTTGTCTCAGGCCTAGAGCGATAAAAGAACTCACCCATTTATAGTGAATTCCAGTGTATCTGTTTTCTTTCCCATCCTCATTCTTTTGGCGGGGGGGCTCACAAGTACTGTCAGAGATAACAGAGAAGGCATTTTGGAAATGGAATTCAAAACAAAGAAAGAGACTATAGTTAATCTGTATTATATATTTATATTGAAATATATCAATATAAATTATATATAATGTATAGTATGTGTATTCTATGCTGTGTATTATATAGTTACACTGTTTTATATATTTAAAAGTTGCTGAAAGAATAGATATGAAAAGTTCTCATCACAGGAAGAAAATAATTTGTAACTAGTGTAATGACAAGTGTGAACTAGACTTCCTGTGGTGATCATTTTGCAATATATACATACATTAAATCATTACATCATACAAGTGAAACTAACACAATGTTATATGTCAATTATACCTCGTTAAAAAAAAACACTACTGATATAAAAAAAGGAAAAACTAGACCAACATGACAATGGCATCCAGGGGTGGTGGTTTAGTTGCTAAGTGGTGTCTGACTCTTGCAACCCCATGGACTGTAGCTTGCCAGGCTTCTCTGCCCATGGGATTCTCCAGGCAAGAGTACTGGAGTGGGTTGCCATTTCTTTCTCCAGGAGATCTTCCTGACCCAGGAATCGAACCTGGGTCTCCATTGCAGGCAGATTCTTTACCAACTGAGCTGGAAGGGAAGCCCCAATGTCATCCTAGGCCTGTGCTGTACTTGGTTGTGACTGACTCTTTTGCAACCCTGTGTCCACAACAACTGTGTCCACCAGGCTCCTCTGTTCATTGGATTTCCCAGGCAAGAATACTGGAGTGGCTTGCCATCTCCTACTCCAGGGGATCTTCTCGACCCATCTGATCTGGGTCTAATCTGGGTCTTTTACCTCTCCTGCACTGGCTGCACTGGCAAGGGAATTCTTTATCAGTGCACCACCTAGGAGGTTGTCAGCCTAGTCATGTCCATATAAAAATTGCCATAATTGGCTTAAGTTTCAGGTCTATTAGCACAAGCACTGATGTTCACAACCCATCCACCTTGTATTATAATTTGTGAACAGCAAGGAAAAAATAATGATGCACCATTTCATATACATTGACTTTACCATGGACTAAAGTTAAGGTCTTGGCAAGTTTAAGTGATGGCAGCTAAGCAATGGCAGAAATTGTTGGAACTATTGCTTACTTGTACTTCAAGTCTTGCCATCTCTAACTATTTAAACTGAATTATGAGTGTATGTGTGAATATAATACAGTTTAGGATACTAAATAAATTGTTAAAGGAAACACAAGTTCATCATGGCAAGGTAGAGGGATATTTCTGCACAAAGGACTAATTTTCTTCCACCCTTTTCATTCTGTGAAGAGAGAAGCTTCCCTTTCTCTGGTCCCAAGTAAAAATGGGATTGAATGGAACTAAATGGTCACAGGTTAGCTGTAGAGGGTGAGGGTATGCCCTGGGAAACAGGCAGGAAGCTACAGGGACCAAAATGGCATCAGAGAGAGGGTGTAAGGAAAGCTATTGGAAAACTCTCTACCAAATAGGAGAAACATGGCTGAAATAGAGATTACCAATTCAAATGTCCTTTGGTATCTGACTTTGGAGAGGCAATAGGGTAGAGCACCCAGGATTAGGGGCTCTGGATTCAGCCACTTGGGTTCCCATCCCAGTTTCACCACTTATTGACTGTGTGACCTTGGGCAAGCCTGTGCCTAACTTCTCTGTGCCTCAGATAGTACCCACTTTCTTCAGTTGCTTTTGTCCCCTTATGTAATATCTTTTTACATTTAAGCTAAATGAGATTAACCTTAAAGTGTGTGCTTGCGTGCTCAGTTACTCTGTCATGTCCAACTCTTAGGGACCCCATGGACTGTAGCCCAACAGGCTCCTCTGTCCATAGGATTTCCCATGCAAGAATACTGGAGTGGGTTGCCATTTCCTTCTCCAGGGGATCTTCCTGACCCAGGTATCAAACCTGTGTCTCCTACATTGGCAGGTAGTACTACTTTACTACTGAGCCACCTGCAAAGCCCCTACCTGTAAAGAGTGACCAAATATTGACCAGGACCAACAATTAATCTCAGATCTTTTAACATGATATTCATATGTTGATTCCATACCACAAAAATGCTCTTAACAAGGATCGCTGTTATGGAAAATAGTAATGGGAGGTTAATAGAGGGATAGAATAGAGGGGGAAAGTGGGGAAAGTAACAGATACTGAAAATGATGAAGAGAGAGGTGATAGAGTGGAGATGAGAAGTAGTAAAATGAATGTCAAATATGAAAAGAAGGAGGGAATGGTTGGTGATTAAAAGACATTATGCATCTTAGTAGTGGGTGAAATGAGCCTTATGTATTACAGTATTTCTAATTTGAGCAACAATTTGTAAGCTATAAATGTTTATAATGAGTGTAATTTGTTCAACTTCTGTTATGGAATAATGTAAGACATAGTGTTAGCTATTAAGAGACACTTTGCAGATTTACAAAGGGATAATTAATTTTTTATTGGAACATAACAGATTCAAACATAAATCATTTTATTACTCTTACAAATTAGAAAAATTTATGTTTTAGATAAACCTAAAAAATAAGCTTATCTATAGCTGTGCTAGTATCTAGATTTAAGAGAGACTAAAGAAAAATGACAACTAAATGCAAAGCCTGATCCTTGATTCAATCCTGGATTGAAGAAAACAGTATAAAGCATATCAATGGGAAAACTGAATCAATTTGACTAGGGACTCTATATCAGATAATATTATCATGTCAATGTGTATTTCCTGAATGAACTTTTGGGCCAACCCAATAGTTGGTGAATCTAGGTTAAGGATATTTGAGTCTCATTCTAATATTTTTTCAACTTCCTTGTAGGTTTTTCAATTTTCAAAATAAAAACTAGGGAAATTACACAGCTTTAAAATCTACATGAAGTCAGAAATCTGGATGAAAAATGGCTGAGATTACTGGGGAAGTAATAATGTGAGTAATTTAGGTTTTAAACACTTAATTCTCTAATTCCATAAAGAAAGATATACAGACAATCCATTCATCATTCTGCTATTCAATCAATTAGATGACTCTCTTAGAATGTAGCTGATTCAATTGCTCTGATTGATACCTCTTCTAAGATAGAACAGAAATGGAAATCAGGAAAACCTTTTTCTTTCTTCTCTGACTAGATCAATTTTATGAGATAAATTAAGCCAGTAATATCAAAGAGATAGAATACATGTTACATAAATGATACAAAGGTCTTTAAAATCATTGAGGAAGCCAATACGGACAAATATGTAAATACAGAAATCCAGGTTAGCTCTGAAGAATACTAGCACTGGCTTCTCTCAGTTTCCCAGAAGTGTCATGTAGAAAGATGACCACAAGACCCAATCACACCTTTTGAAATAAAAGGAAGAGAGGTGGAAAAATTCTCACTAAATTCAATTCTGGGGGAATAAAAGAGAAATTCCTTTTTTAAAATCATGTACTCTACATTCAGAATAATAAGACAGAAAGCATTAAAGAAGATAGGAAATCTTAAATTAACTTCCCGCTAGCCCCTGACACATGGATGTAAGGAGGACAGTTACAAGAATGGTTTTCCAACAAGTTCTTTTTTTTTTTCATAAATTTTTATTGAAGCATAATTCATTTACTATGCTGTTTTTAGTTTTAGCTGTACATCAAAGTGACTCAGTTATATATATATATATATGGCATTACCAAATATTTTTATAATTAATTAATTAATTTTAATTGGAGGTTAATTACTTTACAATATGTGGTAGTTTCTGCCATACATTGACATGAATCAGCCACAGGTGTACATGTGTCCCCCATCCTGAACGCCCCCCCACCTCCCTCCCCACCCTTCCCTCTGGGTTGTCCTAGCGCACCAGTTTTGAGTGCCCTGTTTCATGCATCAAACTTGGACTGTTCGTCTGTTTCACATATGGTAATATACATGTTTAAATGCTATTCTCTCAAATCATCCCACCCTCGCCTTCTCCCACAGAGTCCAAAAGTCTGTTCTTTATATCTGTGTTTCTTTTGCTGTCTCACATAAAGGGTCATCATTACCATCTTTCTAAATTCCATATATATGTGTTAACATACTGTATTGGTTTTTCTTTCTGACTTACTTCACTCTGTATAATCAGCTCCAGTTTCATCCACCTCATTAGAACTGATTCAAATGTGTTCTTTTTAACAGCTGAGTAATATTCCATTGTGTATATGTACCACAGCTTTCTTATCCGTTCATCTGCCAATGGACATCTAGGTTGCTTCCACGTCCTAGCTATTGTAAACCGTGCTAGTGTAAACAGCTAGTGTAAACAGGAACATTGGGGTACACGAGTCTCTTTCAATTCTGGTTTCCTCAGTGTGTATGCCCAGCAGTGGGATTGCTGGGTTGTATGGCAGTTCTATTTTCAGTTTTTTAAGGAATCTCCACACTGTTCTCCATAGTGGCTGTACTAGTTTGCATTCCCACTAGCAGTGTAAGAGGGTTCCCTTTTCTCTGCACCCTCTCCAGCATTTATTGTTTGTAGACTTTTTGATAGCAGCGTGAGATGGTACCTCATTGTGGTTTTGATTTGCATTTATCCGATAATGAGAGATGTTGAGCATCTTCATGTGTTTGTTAGCCATCTGTATGTCTTCTTTGGAGAAATGTCTGTTTAGTTCTTTGGCCCATTTTTTGGTTGGGTCGTTTATTTTTCTGGTATTGAGCTGCATGCGTTGTTTGTATATTTTTGAGATTAACTCTTTGTCCATTGCTTCATTTGCTATTATTTTCTCCACTTTGAAAGCTGTCTTTTTACCTTGCTTATAGTTTCCTTCATTGTGCAAAAGCTTTTAAGTTTAATTAGGTCCCATTACTTTGCCAACAAAGGTCCGTCTAGTCAAGGCTATGGTTTTTCCAGTGGTCATGTATGGATGTGAGAGCTGGACTGTGAAGAAAGCTGAGCACCAAAGGATTGACGCTTTTGAACTGAGGTGTTGGAGAAGACTCTTATGAGTCCCTTGGACTGCAAGGAGATCCAGCCAGTCCATTCTAAAGGAGATCAGTCCTGAATAGTCATTGGAAGGACTGATGTTGAAACTGAAACTCCAATACTTTGGCCACCTGATGCAAAGAACTGACTCATTTGAAAAGACCCTGATGCTGGGAAAGATTGAAGGTGGGAGGAGAAGGGGATGACAGAGGATGAGATGGTTGGATGGCATCACTGACTCAATGGGCATGAGTTTGAGTAAACCCTGGGAGTTGGTGATGGACAGGGAGGTCTGGCATGCTGCAGTCCATGGGGTCTCAAAGAGCTGGACATGATGAGAGACTGAACTGAACTGAACTGTTAATCTCATAAATTTCTACATCAGATCTCCATCTAAAACAGGAAACAGCTAACACCCAAATGTGCACAGAGAGAATCTCAGGCCTCTCCTGTCCCTGTCTGTTGCCTTCCTATTGGCAAAGTCTCAGCTAATACTAATCACTTCAGCATAAATATATGTACATATATACACAAATATGCATTATGTGTGTATATTCATATTTATATATGTATATGTTACTAAAATTCAACAGTAACTATAGCAACTAGATCAAAATATTGAGATGAGGAAGAAGTCATATATCAGTGATATTTTAAGAACTGCCAGCCCATAGCAGAAATAAAACTCAAGCTGATTTTTCATCTGTTTGGTTTTTGATTTTAAGTTCTCTTCAGTGGCTCCACCTTTATCCCTGCACCTGGTAAACTGCTTTAGCCATCCCTTCCCTGGTAGAAAGTTTGAAAAATTGGAAAGGACCAGAGATGAGCTAGAAGATTTTACTTTGGAATAAGACAAGAAAAGTATCTGGCAAAAATGACCAGAGATACTAAGAGCAGGGTAGGCTGACTTCTGGGAGAGGGTTTGGGTAGGAAGTTGAGAGTGGAGATGAAGGATAATTTAGGGAAAAAAGCTGCTGTCTTCTTTGATAGTGGCAGACTAGTAATGATTTTCAGTAACAATAAAATCAATAATAAATAACATCATATTTCAGATATTGTTGTAAATGCTGTACATGACTTCATGTGTTAAGTCTATTTACTCTCACAATAATCTTATGATATGTGTGCCATTATCATTCCCACTTTACAGATGAAATAACTGAGGCAGATGAAGTAACTACTAAGAATTGACAGAGACAGTTGTTAACCAATGCAGTAAGGCTTCGGACCTCACTCTCAACTACTTCACTGTGCGTTTCTTGAGAAACAAAGACTTGAACTGTCATCAGTTTTATTTTTCAGTCAGACAGCTGCTCCTGTAAATTGATGTGGCGCAGAGACCAAAGTGCATAGGGAGTATTTGAGTTATACGAGGACAAGGTGATGAGGTTGTGAAAACAGGAGAAAGTGAACGGAATCCAGAGAGACTTGGCAAAACCAGGATTTCATGGGGACTAAGTAAAATCAGAAGATAAGAATGAGTCATTGATGACTCAAAAAATTAAGCTTTAGTAATACAGGAAATGATGGTGCCACTGACAGAGGGTGGGAAATGAACAAGTGGGTGGACTGGTGGGTGGATTGGTGGGTGGAAGCTGATGGTGAATTTAGCTTTGATAATCCAAGGAGAAAACTTCAAAAAGCATTTAGTGACACTGCAACTATCGAGACGAGACGAAAAATGGAAAAGAATATCTCGGAAGTAGTAGTATAGATGACACAGGACACAGTGGAAATTTTATGTGATGCGCTGATTGAGCACTTTGAATCCTGCTTCATTTTAAGAGGGTTCGAGGCAGTTTACACTAAAATGAACAGGAAATTATTGTTGATATATTAATCTGGTATATAAATTCATTTATTTTTAACTTCATCTTTTTCTTTTCCAAATAAAATGATTTTGTTTTTTTTCCCTTGACCCTTTCCTAGATCTAAAACTTCATTCATCCAGTTATATTTATTTCTAAGTCTTTATTGAACTTGTCACAATATTTCTTCTGTTTCATGTTTTGGTATTTTGGCTGTGAGGCACGTGGGATCTTAGCTCTCTCACCAGGGATCACATCTACACCCCCTGCATTGGAAGGTGAAGCTTTACCCAGTGGACCACCAGGGAGGTCCCGATACTCATTTTTAAGCAAGTTTTTTGGTAATCCTCTGAATTGGCGTGGTAATAGTTTTTATCACACATACTGTTTGGTGTTGTCTCATTTTGCTTTGTTATGTATCATATAAAATAGTGGAGTCTAAGTGGTAAGGATCATGGCAATAGCATTTGAAAATCGTGATTGAAATTATATGTGTACATATATATATTTTTTTCCACCATGTATTTATACCTTTGCTCTCCTATTTTCCCAACAGCAGTTAATTTTTGCAGATTTTTAATGAAAAGTTTTGAAACTAGTCTCCCTCCTCCAGGATCTAAGAAACTAAGAACTTTGATGGATCTTTGACTTCCGTGGTAATAATTATGGTAATAGATGTGTCAGGTAAGAGAATTTGTGGGTGGAATTAAGCAGGAATTTTGTGTTCTTTCCAGTTACATTTCAGTTTTAGCAGGTTAAGTTGAACTTGGAAACTTCATTTTGTTGTTTAGTAAAATGAGTGTTGGGTTGGTAATAACTGGTTATTGAATTTTGTCCATTTTCATGTGTGATGTACAGGAGAGGTAGAAATTCAGCAGAAACATCATAACATAGTCCAAGCAACCCACGAAGGCCCATTATCTTGGTAAGAGTGGAATTTCAGATATGGATGGAAATCATAATGACGGGGCAGTGAAAAGAGGAAGGGCCAGGCAGGATCTGGCAATCTAAATATCATATCATCAATAATGCAGGATGTGAACAATCGGTGAAACAAGGTGTGGCTTGTCAACTCTCTACACTATCTTCTCAACTACTTTTTAAAATCTAGAACTATTCTAAAATTTAAAAGTTTAGTTTTAAAAGTTGTGATTAGTTAGTTCAAGAAAGTATGTTGATATATAGGAAAGAATTATAGGAAAGCATTTTACCAGAGTATCTGAATCAATAAAAGAAAAAAGTCAAATAGATAAAGCAGTTCAGAAAAACACGGCAACTTGGACATAGTAGAAAATAGAAATTGTGAACAGGAAGACAACCAAAACACTAACCATATTTGGATATTAACGAACCCACGGTTAAGAGTTAGTAAGAAGGGTGGGCTGGTTCTCTCCTGGCAGTAAAGAATAGCTCTTTTCCAGAAGCTTCCTTGAGACCCTTTTATAGTGCTTGCTGCCCCTCAACTGATTAAACATAGTCTTTGAGGTTGAATGTTGAAATACATCCCTGAATCAAGAGCTTGGCAGAGAGGTAGATTCCTAAGCCACAAGAACTTGACTCCTCTGGAGTTTCTTCAAACAAACTGTGGATGGTTGTGATGTCATAAGCCCTTATAAAAAAACGCTTCAAAAGTACTGCAAGGCTGATGTAACAAGTTCCCCATTGTCCTTTTTGTGAGCAGTCCTGGAGAAATTCCTATCTGATCCTAAAATCAAAAGTAGTTGCGACTTTCCCGAGCTGTTGTGTTTGTTTTTATCTCAAGGACATAATGAATCGGATCTGCCACGGCTTTCTTTTTCACCCTGACTGCTTCTGCTGCCCACCGATATCCAGCTTATCTCCTTCCACAGGGAAGGCGGGACTTTCCAGCTCTCTCCAGGGTGGAGCCACGAGACTAGCTCTGGCCATTAAGAATGAGCCAAAGCAACACCACCAACGCATATAATTGCTAGTGCAAGATCCTTCAAAGCCCTTTTTTTCCTCTGCAGAGTGACCGACCGCATGAGAGACAGTGACTCCTCAATGGCATAAAAATTAGAGAGGGGAGTGGGGAGCAGGCCTCCAGGTCACCTGTAGAGAACCTGTAACCGGAAAGAGAAACTAAAGCCTCATGGTTTCAAGCCCCTGAGATTTTGAGATTGTTTTTACCATAGCAAAACACAGTCTATCCTGCCTAATATAAATATGTCCAGCTGTCTATATAGCCTATTAATGGACAGATAGCTGGTTGTTATTTTATGTATTTTAGTCTAATTTCTTTATTGCTTTGCCTCAAACTTTTTTTTATATCATTCAGCACAGTTGAATGTATCCAGTCTTGTCACAGCTTATGCATCCTTGTAGGCCATTTTGGATGCATAAAGTATGCATAAACAGTGACAAGATAGGATACATTAATCTGTGTTAAATAATTATAGGCCATTTGGGGGGGGTTTCCCACGTGGCGCTAGTGATAAAGAACACGCCTGCCAGTGCAGGAGATGCAAGCGACTTGGGTTCGATCCCTGGGTGGGAAAAACCCCTTGGTGGAGGCTGGCAACCCTCTCCGGTATTCTTGCCTAGGAAATCCCATGGACAGAGAGGCCTGGTGGGCTATAGTTCATAGGGTTGCAAAGAGTCAAACACGACTGAAGTGATTTAGCAGCAGCAGCAGGCCATTTTATATGCAGGTCAGGAAGCAACAGGTAGAACTGGACATGGAACAACAGACTGGTTCCAAATAGGAAAAGGAGTACGTCAAGGCTATGTATATTGTCACCCTGCTTATTCAGCTTATACACAGAGTACATCATGAGGAACGCTGGGCTGGAAGAAGCACAAGCTGGAATCAAGATTGCCGGGAGAAACATCAATAACCTCAGATATGCAGATGACACCACCCTGATGGAAGAAAGTGAAGAAGAACTAAAAAGCCTCTTGATGAAAGTGAAAAGTGGAAAGTGAAAAAGTTGGCTTAAAGCTCAACATTCAGAAAAGTAGGATCATGGCACCTGGTCCCATCACTTCATGGGAAATAGATGGGGAAACAGTGGACACAGTGTCAGACTTTATTTTCGGGGGCTCCAAAATCACTGCAGATGGTGACTGCAGCCATGAAATTAAAAGACGCTTACTGCTTGAAAGAAAAGTTATGACCAACCTAGATAGCATATTGAAAAGCAGAGACATTACTTTGCCAACAAAGGTCCATCTAGTCAAGGCTATGGTTTTTCCAGTGGTCATGTATGGATGTGAGAGTTGAACTGGGAAGAAAGCTGAGTGCCGAAGAATTAATGCTTTTGAACTGTGGTGTTGGAGAAGACTCTTGAGAGTCGCCTGGATTGCAAGGAGATCCAACCAGTCCATTCTGAAGGAGATCAGCCCTGGGATTTCTTTGGAGGGAATGATGCTGAAGCTGAAACTCCAGTACTTTTGCCACCTCATGTGAAGAGTTGACTCATTGGAAAAGACTCTGGTGCTGGGAGGGATTGGGGGCAGGAGGAGAAGGGGATGACAGAGGATGAGATGGCCGGATGGCATCACGGACTCGATGGACGTGAGTCTGAGTGAACTCCGGGAGATGGTGATAGATAGGAAGGCCTGGTGTGCTGAGATTCATAGGGTCGCAGAGTCGGACACGACTGAGCGACTGAACTGAACTGAACTGAAGTAAGGTAAAATAATATATTGGTATGAGAAGAACATCAGTATCAGTATGAGTATCCTATACAGGATAAACAGATTTTTGAACACAGGCTGCTTTGGAAATTTTCTTCAAAGAGAAAATACTTATATAAGCAGAAGACTAGCAACTGCATTTCCAAAGAGCTAACACTAGAGGGCGTGTGGAGTTAGAGTACAGCATGACCCCCATTGGCCTGTATAGGTGCTCTAAGAAGAGATGTTATTGCCCAAGGATTTAAGTAGGAGTTTTGGTTTGTGTATTTTTTCATATTTTAAATTTCAGAAATCAAATGATGAAATGAATTGGAGCTTGCTTGTCTGTAATGTTATTTTACTATGAAATTCAGACTTCAAGGGTGTGATACTTGGGTATTTTGGAGTCTCTGTTCTCACAGGCATTTTATTCTTATGCAGAATCCTACCCAAACTTGTTTAGTATTCTACAGGTTTTGTTTTTTTTCCCACTTCTTCCCTCAAAACCAACAAGTCTGACTCCCTCTTCCTGGGTGAGGCCTGGTAAGTGGAAGCTTTGTTATTCTGACAATTTAATTTGAGATAAAGTGTTGATGGCTGACAATGCCTTACTATTAACCATGCCTACAGGCTTCCCAGGTGGTGCCAGTGGTAAAGAACCCACCTGCCAGTGCAGGAGACTAAGAGACATGGGTTCAGTACCTGGGTCAGGAAGGTCCCCCGGAGGAGGGCATGGCAACCCACTCCGTATTCTTGCCTGGGAAATCCTATGGACTGAGGAGCCTGGTAGGCTACAGTCCATGGGGTCTCAGACACTCAGACATGACTGAAGTGACTTAGCATGCATGCAACCATACCTACCTGTCCAGATAGGATTATGTTTTTATCTGAAAATGTATTTGTTTAATCTAAAGGGGACTACAGAAGTAAGTATGAAAGTTGCTTCATCATAGAGGACCTTCCAAGCTTGAGTATCATATGATCTTCCTGAATGTATCCATGAGCCTAAATTCACAGCAATTCATCCATTACCCAAGATGGTAGTTCTGTCAGTGGAATTGTGACTCATATGGCAAGTTGAATACTATAAATATTTGATAGAAGAATTTTGTTATTCAAATCCCTAGTTGAGGATAAAGCATCTGGAGTTTTGGTATGTTACATGCTATTTTTGTGCTTGTTTAAATTTTGGAAATAGTGACGGGAATTGATACAGGGTTAAAATGCATTTGATAATCTTCTAACATTCCTCAGTCAACGACCACAACCTTCTCCCTTTCATGAAAAGTATAGAATAAATGAAAGAACTCAGATTTTGGAGTCAAGTAAATCTAGATTTAGACTCAGGCTACCACATTATGCAAATTAAAATAGATGTCAATTTCACTGACATTTCAGGGATTTGGGGGAAGCTTTATGTCATATGAAAAGTACCTGGAATACTGTAAGATGATGCTAACTTGATCTTTTTCATCATTTTTTGTCAGATATATCAATTATGAACAAAATTAATTTATTTAAATTGCATTTCTATTATGTAGAATTGAAATGGCATTTCTTATTAATACTGGTAAAGTGAAGCAGCTGATGGAGAGTACTAATGGTGAGATGACCAAGGGTGGCAGAGCAGATTTGGGATTGGTTTTGGCAAACCAGAGAGCAGTCAGTGTTGTGACATCATCAGTCCACCATGTGAGTTCCTAGCATTCTAGTTCTCAGTGGGGACATTCTGGTTGGCAGTCTCCAGCCTCTCACCTAAACTTTCATCCCCATCACAATTCTCTTTTTATTCACATGATTCTAGATAATAAGGAAATGAAAACCTAGAATAGCATAGACAATATAGTTAAGATCCTTGTGTTGCTTGAACATGATCTAGGGTTCTTTTCTTTCTAAGTCTTAACTGAATTTGTTACAATATTGCTTCTGTTTTCTGTTTTGGTTTTTAGGCTGTGGGGCATGTAGGATCCTAGCTCCCCAACCAGTGATGGAATCTGCACCCACTTCATTGGAAGGTGAAGTCTTAACCACTGGACTGCCAAGGAAGTCCCTAGGGTTCATTTGTTGAATTAATCTTTTCAACAGAATAACAAACTAAAGAAATATTCCATTCTGAGGGTAATCCTCAGCTCATCTATTACTTTAGCTTCTGCCAAAATAATTTTATATACCTGGTGACATTCAATTATTTTAAGGTGTCATTTTCAAAACAACTGTGTAACATATTATTTTTTAATCAATTAGAATGTTTCCAAAATCAATTACAAAGCAATATACATAGGAAGAAAAATTTCTACTATAAGTGCCTGTTATAAAATGTGCCTTGTAGAAGGTTCTTTATCTGGGTGATTACTGAACATCAGCAATTCTAATACTGATCTAGACCACTCTTATCTGCAGAGTGAATACAAAGGAAAATGTAAAATTCCATGAAATCCCTGATTATATATGCCTAATTTCCATTGAGTCAGAGCTTGTTCTTTGACATTCTTTGCTACAGATCTTTCATGTTTTCATTCATTTCCTGGAGTCTGAAATGACTGGACTGGGTGACATTCTCTCCATAGTTTCTGTCCTGTGTCTCAAAGTCATTCTAGGGAAGAACAATCAGTTTAGTTTCATCATCCTTTCTTTAGAGGGAGAAGTAACTCCAGTCAAAGTATTAATTTCCATGATCGTTCTATTGTAACATCTTGTTTGAACCGGGGACAGTGGTCAAAACTGATTAAAATACAATTAATGTGCACTCTCTTGGGTTTCACTGTAAAATATAATTGTGTGCACTTCAAATTTAGTTAATTAAGTTTTTATAGCTAAATTTTCTGATCTTTTTTTTGTTACTTGTATCATTTTGAATCATGCATATATTATTAAAGTTTAAGAAAGCTATTTCAGACAGGAATCCACTATATTTTTCTAGTCTGACATTCTTCTCAAATTTCACTGAGGAACCAGAAGACTGATGAATCACCTCTACCCTAAGGACAGACTTCTTGGACTTTGTTCTGAGTTGTCACTGCTTTCTCTTCCCTTCCCCATCTCCTCTTACCCACACCTGAGCAGAAGAATTGATGTTTTTGAACTGTGGTATTCAGTCCATCCCAAAGGAAATCAGTTCTGAATATTCATTGGAAGGGCTGATGCTGAAGCTGAAACTCCAATACTTTGGCCACCTGATGCAAAGAACTGACTCATTTGAAAAGACCCTGATGCTGGGAAAGATTGAAGGCTGGAAGAGAAGGGGATGACAGAGGATGAGATGGCTGGATGGCATCACTGACTCAATGGACATGAATTTGAGTAAACTCCGGGAGTTTGGATGGACACGGAGGGCTGGCATGCTACAGTCCATGGGGTCACAAAGAGTCAGACACGACTGAGTGACTGAACTGAACTGAACTGAACTGAACTTGTCCTTTTAACCCTGGAAGATTAGCAGAAACTGCATGAGAACCTTAGTTATTTTGAGCATAGGAAATGGATAAGCTGTACCATATGAAGAACAAAGGGGAGAACTTTGGAGAAATGGGATGCAATTGTAAGGATGCGAAAATAGGACAGAACAGTGGTATAGGCCAGAAGTAGGGCCAGGACAGCAACCAAGGAGAAATAAGTACACTGGGGAAATAGAAGATGAAAAGCAAGCTTCACTCATGACTGAAAGTCACCAGGCACAGACCGAGAACAGGACACAGTGTGGTTGAGACTGAGGTGAGCCAATGGCAGAAAACATTCTTGGGACAGCAGTTGGTTCTGTCATCACTGAAAGATGAGAATAAGATCATTACTGTTGATGGGACTGACTGTGAAATACTTGGACTCCCTCAAGATGGCAGGGTTTATATCTTCCCCCTCATGTAGTCTTCTCAATATCAAAGTCCACTTGGATATATTTTAGTAGATGGAGTCAGGGCTCTCTGAACCGGGAATTTACTGCTCTGCCTTTGAGCAAGAGATCAGAGGAAGGAGGGGATGGATAGTGTCAGGTGCTAATTGATGAGACTCAAGGATTGGCTGGAATGCTGGGCATATTGACCTACCAAAGTGAAAGCACTAAGCAAATCCCAGAAGTACACTGGTAGACCCCAGGGGCCAGGTGTAGGAGGATGGGGGGTTAGTGTTTAATGGGGACAGAGTTGCCCTTTAGGCAGGTGAGAAATTTGGGAGATGGATGATGGTGGGAGGGGCACAACAATATGAGTGTACTTACTGCCACTGAGCTGCACAACTCAGTATGGTGAAAACAGTATGTTTCATAGTATGTGACTTTTACCACAATAAAAAAAAATTAAAGAAAAAAAAGGTGAAAGCACTAAAGTGAAAGAGAGGAGAAACTTGTCAAGAGGTCAGTGGACAGAGAAATCCCCATTGATGGCAGGCATCTGTATCTCTTTCCCCATAAAACAAAAAGCAAGGTCATCTATAAGAAAAGGGGGAAGAAGGGGAGAGGGAAGAGCTGGCTTGAGTCCACTAATGATCATTTATAATTATTAATGTTGTCCATCAATTAAAATCTAAAAAATATTTTAAATTTATAATGTAAATATCAAGCCTTTAATTTATACTGGCTCTATGAATTAATCAGACTTCCCAGGTGGTGCTAGTGGTAAAGAACCTCCTGCCAATGCCAGGATATATAAGAGGTGTGGGTTCAATCCCTGGGTTGGGAGGATACCCTGCAGGAGGGCATGTCAACCCATTCCAGTATTCTTGCCTGGAAAATCCCACAGACAGAGGAGCATGGTGGGCTGCAGTTCATGGGGTCTCTAAGAGTCGGACACGACTGAGTGACTTCTCTTTCACTTTTCACTTTCATGCATTGGAGAAGGAAATGGCAACCTACTCCAGTGTTCTTGCCTGGAGAATCCCAGGGATGGGAGAGCCTGGTGGGCTGCCGTCTATGGGGTTGCACAGAGTCGGAGACATCTGAAGTGACTTAGCAGCAGCAGCAGCTAGAGGAAATAAAACCAACATATGAATAATTACCACAAAAAAAAAAAAAGAGAGAGAGAGAGAGAGAGAAGAAGAAATAAAAGTACTGACATTTTCAGGAAAGACAAATGGGGTTAAAATTACAACCAAATGAATTGATTGTATTTTTTTTGTTTGTTTGCATTTTTTTTTGATCATTTAACTCTGCACAGTACGTATCTATGGGGTTTCCCTGGTGACTCAGCCTTACAGAGTCTGCCTGCCAATGCAGGAGACTCAGGTTCAATCCCCAGGACAGGAGATCCTCTGGAGATGGAAATGGCAACCCGCTCCAGTATTCTTGCCTGGGAAATCCCATGGACAGAGAAGCCTGGCAGGCTACAGTCGATAGGGTCACAAAGACTTGGACATGACGTAGCAACTAAGCAAAAGCAACAATATATATCTATATCATGTAATCTAGTTATAGTAAAACAAGTGAAACAGTATATCAATATTTACCAAAATCAGACCAAAACAGAAAAGAAACATGATACTGAGATGATATATACTTGTAGAAAATGCATATTTGCTATTTTACTTTTTGGGCTTCCCTGATGGGTCAGAGGTTAAAGCATCTGCCTCTAATACGGGAGACCTGGGTTTGATCCCTGGGTCGGGAAGATCCCCTGGAGAAGGAAATGGCAATCCACTCCAGTACTCTTGCCTAGAGAATCCCATGGACAGAGGAACCTGGTGGGCTACAGTCCATGGGGTCGCAAAGAGTCAGACATGACTGAGTGACTTAACTAACGTAGTTTAAACTTCTTGATTAGGTTAACCCACGTGCAAATTTGCTCTGATTCTGCACCTCCTTGAAATCCACACAAAGCTCATGGTCACTCTGGGTCTGGGTCAGAATCTTTCAGCTCACAGTGGCCAGGACAAAACTGCTGCTGGAAAGAAGTGGACTGAGTTTCAGATCTGTCAGTTCAGTCACTCAGTCCTGTCCAACTCTTTGTGACTCCATGGACTGCAGCAAACTAGGCTTCCCTGTCCCTCACCAACTCCCAGAGCTTGCCCAAACTCATGTCCATCGAGTTGGTGATGCCATCCAACCATCTTACCCTGTGTTGTCCCCTTCTCCCCCTGCCTTAAATCTTTCCCAGCATCAGGGTCTTTTCCAATGAGTAAGTTTCCCATCAGGTGGCCAAAGTATTGCAGTTTCAGCTTCAGCATCTGCTGTTCAAATGAATATTCAGGACTGATTTTCTTTAGGATGGACTGGTTGGATCTCCTTGCTGTCCAAGGGACTCTCAGGAGTCTTCTCCAAAACCACAGTTCAAAAGCATCATTTCTTTGGAGCTCAGCTTTCTTTATAGTCCAACTCTCACATCTGTACATGACCACTGGAAAAACCATAGCCTTGACTACACGGATCTTTGTTGACAAAGTAATGTCTCTGCGTTTTAATATGCTGTCTAGGTTGGTCATAACTTTCTTTCCAAGGAGTAAGCGTCTTTTAATTTCATGGTGGCAATCACCATTTGCAGTGATTTTGGAGCCCAGTAAAATAAAGTCTGGCACCATTTCTATTGTTTCCCCATCTATTAGCCATGAAGTGATGGGACCGGGTGCCATGATCTTCGTTTTCTGAATGTTGAGCTTTAAGAAAACCTTTTCACTCTCCACTTTCACTTTTATCAAGAGGCTCTTTAGTTCTTCTTCACTTTCTGCCATAAGGGTGGTGTCATCTGCATATCTGAGGTTATTGATATTTCTCCTGGCAATCTTGATTCCAGCTTGTGCTTCTTCCAGCCCAGCATTTCTCATGATGTACTCTGCATAGAAGTTAAATAAGCAGGGTGACAATATACAGCCTTGATGTACTCCTTTTCCTATTTGGAACCAGTCTGTTGTTCCATGTCCAGTTCTAACTGTTGCTTCCTGACCTGCATACAGGTTTCTCAAGAGGCAGGTAAGGTGGTCTGGTATTGCCATCTCTTTCAGAATTTTCCACAGTTTATTGTGATCCACACAGTCAAAGGCTTTGGCATAGTCAATAAAGCAGAAATAGATGTTTTTCTGGAACTCTCTTGCTTTTTCCATGATCCATCGGATGTTGGCAATTTGATCTCTGGTTCCTCTGCCTTTTCTAAAACCAGCTTGAACATCTGGAAGTTCATGGTTCACGTATTGCTGAAGCCTGACTTGGAGAATTTTAAGCATCACTTTACAGCTTTTTTAATACTCCAACTTTCGTATCCACACACGACTACTGGAAAAACCATAGCTTTGACTAGATGGACCTTTGTCAGCAAAGTAACATCTATGCTTTTTAATATGCTTTCTTGGCTGGTCATAGCTTTTCTTCCAAGGAGCAAACATTTTTTAATTTCATGGCTTCAGTCATCATCTGCAGTGATTTTGAAGCCCAAGAAAATAAAGTCGCCCACTGTTTCCATTGTTTCCCCATCTATTTGCCATGAAGTGATGTGACCAGATGACATGATCTTCATTTTTTGAATGCTGAGTTTTAAGCCAGCTTTTTCACTCTCCTCTTTCACTTTCATCAAGAGACTCTTTAGTTCTTCACTTTCTGCCATAAGGGTGATGTCATCTGTGTATCTGAGGTTATTGATATTTCTCCCAGCAATCTTGATTCCAGCTTGTGCTTCATTCAGCCCAGAATTTCTCATGATGTAGTCTGCATATAAGTTAAATTAGCAAGATGACAATATACAGCCTTGATGTACTCTTTTTCCAATTTGGAACCAATCTGTTGTTCCATGTCCAGTTCTAACTTCTTGACCTGCATACAGAATTCTCAGTAGGCAGGTAAGGTGGTCTGGTATTCCCATCTCTGGAAGAATTTTCCACAGTTTGTTGTGGCCTACACAGTCAAAGGCTTTGGTGTAATCAATGAAGCAAGTGTTTTTCTGGAACTCTCTTGCTCTTTTGATGATCCAATGGATGTTGGTAATTTTATCTCTGGTTCCTCTGCCTTTTCTAAATCCAGCTTTAACATCTGGAAGTTCACAGTTCATGTACTGTTGAAATCTGGTGTGGAGAATTTTGAGCATTACTTTGCTAGCTTGTGAGATGAGTGCAATTGTGTGGTAGCTTGAACATTCTTTGTCCTTGCCTTTCTTTGGGATTGGAATGAAAACTGATCTTTTCCAGTCCCGTGGCCACTGCTGAGTTTTCCCAATTTGCTGGCATATTGAGTATAGCACTTTCACAGCATCATCTTTTAGGATTTGAAAAAGCTCAACTGGAATTCCATCACCTCCATTAGCTTTGTTTGTAGTGATGCTTCCTAAGGCCCACTTGACTTCACATTCCACGATGTCTGGCTCTAGGTGAGTGATCACACCATTGTGGTTATCTGGGTCATGAAGATCTTTTTTGTATAGTTCTTCTGTGTATTCTTGCCACCTCCTCTTAATATCTTCTGCTTCTGTTAGGTCCATACCATTTCTGTCCTTTATTATGCCCGTCTTTAGATGAAATGTTTCCTGGGTATCTCTAATTTTCTTGAAGAGATTTCTAGTCTTTCCCATTTTATTGCTTTCCCATTCAATTGTTTCAGATCTAAATGTAGGATATTCTTGTCTAGGATATTCCACAAAGTGAGAACCTTTGATCGCTTTTACTACCCTCCAGAAGTGGAGCTTGTTCTCTGACAGTGAAAGCTTCCTGTCACTCCCACACATCAGTATCTTTCTGAGGTCCTGTCTGCACCTTTAGCATCACTCACCATGATGCTTTAGGCTGTGGGCAAATGGCTCTGCTGTCTATGGTTTTGTAGAAGGAGGACAATTCCTGTGTCTTAGCGTTCAAGATTCAACCCTCCAATAATAACTCTGAAGACTGCCCTAATTAGCTTCGCTGTTCTTTGACTGTTTTTCTCTAGGGCTGGAGTTCCTCTGGGTCTAACTTCCCTGGACAGCAAGTTTGATGTGCTAAAATGGCCTCCCATTACTTTTTCCTGTAGACAAGATCCTGACTGCTGAATATCAAAGATTCTTCAAATTTTCTCTTGACCAGACTCTTCTTGTTTTCCCATGGTACCGTGGATTTTTTTTTTTCTTTTTAATATAAGGAGAATGGTTGGGACTGAGGGGCTGCATATGTCCTCAGTCTACATTTTTGAGACATTCTCATTTCTCTGTAGCCCCCTTCATATTCTGTGGATGAGTCATACTCATCTAATAACCCTATAGGTACACATTTTTTGCTTTTCTTCCTTCAAGTCTTTCCTATTCTAGTGCTTTTTTTTTTGCTACACATCTCTTTGCTCTCCTTGAGGACTTTCTATTCTTTGAACACTTCCCCTCGTCCTCAAGTCCAAATTCAATATTCTCCTCCAGTGAATCGTTACGGCCTTTAATTTGAATCACTGTTATGACTATGTTATAACCTAAAGCAGAATACATTATCTTTGGACTTATTCCTTCACAACCACACACATTGTCTTTCTTATCTTTGTATTACTGTTACACATCATAGTGCCTTCCACATAGTAGGGACACACATCTGTGACTGCAATTAAATTAATTTGAATTTGTGGCCAATTCCCACCAATAAGAGAAAATTCATCTTTATGCTATGCTTGGGTTGACAGTTTTAATAACTAGGTTTTTTTAAATTAGTTTATTTTATAAAGTTTCTTAGTATGGCATTTGTTGAGAAGCACAATAAAATAAATTATGCTTGTGATTAACTTTTGTCCTCAAACTTGAATTACTGTCTTTTTCACACCTTGCATTTTTATATTAAGAACCTCAAAGAGAATATTCAAATATTTCTGGTTTGCTCAGCACTTATAGACATTAGCTGATATAATATTTTCTTAAACAATGCTATCTACACAGCACATACACCCTTAATCTCTTGCAAAGGGTAACCACACTGCCACGTATGATCGTGTATCACAACACTCCCCTTAATCATTCATGCTGCTCAACCTCATCAGACATCCTTCCATCAAAGTGTGTCTCCATGGTAACGTAAGCCAGATTTGGCCATTTTGCCTCTGTTTGGAACACAAAGGTCACTTGAGTGTTTATGACATTTGGATTTTGGACTGTATTTCCAAAGCTACAAAGTCTGCATGATTTTGACATTTGGATACACTCTTCATTAATAGTATTGTCCCTTGGTGTACACATATGTTTCAATTTGAAATTATATTTGCTTATTGGAAATGAAAGCAGCCGACGTAACCAATTTTAATGAGATTCATTTTTGTTTCTTCATTACATTTCTTTCCAGAAAACAATACTTTGTGTTTTAAAAGAGTGCTCTGTAGGAACATCGTTGTAAAATGTAAATCACTGAGATTGCTAAATAAAAATCTCAAACTAACAAAACTGGAAAAATGTTTATGGATTATTTTGTAATGTTCTCTTTTTCTCAAAATATAATTACATCTTGAATTTTTGTTGAAATGAGATAATTATTCAAGTTGTCAGCGTATTGTTACATTTCATAAGCAGAAGGTATTGAATTTTAGGATGAAAATAATAAAGTGCATGGTTGTTTCTGGATAATAAGACTCAATATCACAGGATCAATACTTTCCAAGTATATCTATTTAAAATAATAATAGCTAACACTTACTAAACATTTTCTGCATGCCTGATTCTGATCTAAATGATTTAGATATATTAATCTATTTCATTCTCATAGCAGCCCTAAGAAGCTGATGCTATCAATGAGAAACTAATACCCAGATAGAGTAAATAACTTGCCCAAGGTATACAGCTACTAAGTGGCTTAATCAGGATTCAAAGTCAGGCAGTCTGGTTCCACATCCTAAGTCAGACTGCCTCCACCTTTTAAATTATGGAGATTCCAAACAAGATCATTTCTCCAGATTTAAAAAAAAAAATGTATACTTCATCTGAAGGAATAAGCACCTTAAAATAGTTATTAGAAAGTCTTCAACTTATCAGATATTTAAGTATTGAAAAACCCAGAAAGCTAATCTAAACAGTGGGTGCCGGGAGCCAGCGTGAGGAATTCCACCCGTGACAAGGTCGTGATGGCAAGGCTAATCAGACCTCAGGTTTTCCCCCTGGAATTTCCTGAGCATCCACCCCCTCACAAATAAGAATCTGCCGGCTTTTGTGCTCTGCTTTTCCACTTATCTAATACTCTCTGGAAAAAGTCAACTCAGGGCTTTAGTCTTCTGCATTTGAAAGGGATGTTTCAGTTAACCCCCTCTGATTGTCCTCTAGCTTGCCTAACAGGTTCCCCAGACCTCTTACAGCTTGTGAATTGCTCACAACCCCCCAACCGCGAGAGGCACAAAGCTTAAAAGCATCTTAAAGATACAGAGCCTTTTCTAAAGAGTTAAAAATTATATTGGTAGAGGGTTTTCATTGTTGACTCAATGACTGCTGCCAGACCTCCATATTCTTTATTTTTTAGGCACCTGGAAGGATGTTACTCAATGTAAGCAGGATGTAGAAAAAGATACATAGTAGTTTTGATGTTAGCAACACTAGACTTTTGAGTTAATTGCTTCTCTTTTGCTGTAAATCACTATATCCCTCTACTTGTTATAAGTTGCTGTATCTTTGCTGTGTAAGAATGTAACTTTATTTAGTGCTTTCTGAGAGTGGCACCAGACCTTGGGAAGATCAACACAAATAAGTCTTCTGGTTGACAAACCCTTATCAGAAAAAAGGCGTAAAATCTTAATTGGCCCTTTTGGCTGGAAGATGATGTAAATTATCTAAGACTTGTGTATACAATTAGGTATGCAGAGAGAAAAGCCTGGTTTTGATAAGAGTCTGGACTGCTAACGCTGCATAACTTTGTGTTACCCATTGATCTCCATGTTTTATCAAAAGTATAATAGGCCTTCTGAACAATAGAGGACGGAGCCAGTTGCTGGACTGGTTTCCCCCAATTCTCTCTCTCTCCTTTTCTCCCTTTTTCTCACTCTGCTCTTCACTCTAATTTCAGGCTGAATTTCCACCTGGGGCGCGGAGGCTCGCCAAGTCTGCTTACTTGCCCTGGCTGTTAAGGCCCGAGAGAAAGGGAGCCTAAGGCGAGGCACCCTTAGATATCAAACGAGTGCCGGTGGCCCAAGTAGATGGTGCAAATTGCTTGTCTGGAATTTTATTGGTCTTCCGCGTAATCCAAGCTATTCAGCCCTCTTCCTCCACTTAATTCTCCTACTACACTATTTCTTCCTAATCTAATCTTCTATTTCTTATATCAATCAATAAATAAGTTTTTCTCACGCCAACGCCGTCCACCCTTCGAATTCCCTGGATCCACCGGGGCTGGACCCCGGCAAGTGGGTTTTTTTAAAAACTAATTTTATTTATTTATTTATTGGCTGTGCTGAGTCTCCATTGTGGCACAGGCTTGTCTCTAGTTGCAGTGAGCAGAGGCTTCTCTTGAGTTGCCAGTGCAGGCTTCTCATTATGGTGGCTTCTCTTCTTGTGGAGTATGGGATCTAGGGCATGCGGGCTTCAGTAGATCATGGGCATGTGGCTCCCCAGCTTCAGAGCACAGGCTCAGTAGTTGTGGCACATGGGCTTAGCAGCTCCTCAGCATGTGGGACCTTCCTGGAGCAGTGATCAAATCTGTGTCTCCTGCAGAGGATTCTTTACCATTGAGCCACCAGGGAAGCCCTGGGGTGTTTTTTAATTAATTAATTAATTAAGGTTTTTTGGCTGCTCTGAGTCTTTATTGCTGCACATGGGTTTTCTCTAGTTGTAGCGAGAGGGGCTGCTCTCTAGTTGCAATGCTTGGGCCTCTAATTGTGATGGCTTCTTTTTCTCACTCTGGCTGTTGGGACACAACTGTTTGGAAAGGTTCTTTTTACAGCTTCCTGGTAGAGCTTTGCTCTGCTTCATGGAGTCTCACGCTAAAGAGATTTTTCTGTGTAGCTCCCTCTTCTCTCTGCTATTTATGAACGTTTAGCAGCTTCAGCCTCCATGAACCCCAGTATCTGACAGCTCAGGTCAGGAGGATACCTGTATCCTGTTTGGGTTTCCCCCTCTCATGACATAGTTGTGAAGGACTTCCTGATGGAAACCTGGGGGAATTGAGTGCTCATATAACTTCTTTCCTGTGTCGGGTATCACAGCCCTGTGCTGTCTGTCAACCGGTAATGGAGTAGGACCCTAGGGGGCGTTCCCGGGACGACCCCATGCCCATGTCCTCTGTTTCAGCTCCTCTCTGAAATACCTGGATAACAGTATCTGATGCTCTTTTCCTGAGTTACTTTACAGATGCTAAAACCACCGCCAAATGGACATTAACTGGTTGATGAGCATGAGGTCCTAGACCTACGGATACCTGAGGACTGATAATGTTAACAGCCCACCCTGCACTTGGCCTTTAGAAATCCTTTGCTGAAACACCTGGGGCAGTTTGGGGCTTTAGAGTGCAAGCCATCCCTTCTCCTTTTACTGGCGCTTTTAAAATGCATGCTACACTCTCCTTCATCACAACTAATGTCAGTAGATTGGCATTACTGCTCAGGGGCAAGTGGACCCAAGTTTGGTTGGGTAACAAACCAGTACTTAAAAACACTTTGTCCAGTCCCCTAGTGGTTTTCAGTGGGTGGGCAGGTTGAGTACCAGTTACTCCATCGTGGAGAAAGCAGAATTCTTTTATCCTTTTTGTTGTGTAGGTCATGCTATATGACACTAACAATGAAGCCATTTCCCTCCAGTGAGTCATATAGTAAGTGAAAAGTGAAAGTGTTAGTCACTCAGTCATGTCCGATTCTTTGTGACCCCATGGACTGTAGGCTGCCAGGCTCCTTTATCCATGGGATTCTCTAGGCAAGAATGCTGGAGTGGGTAGCCATTCCCTTCTCAAGATTATCTTCCTGACCCAGGGATTGAACCTGGGTCTTTTGCATTGTAGGCGGAATCTTTACCTTCTGAGCCACCAGGGAAGCCTGAGTCATATAGAACTCGTCCTTTATTAATCAGTTGCTGGGAAAATAAAATACTTTTCTCATAGAAACCTCATTATGTATTTTCAAATTTAACAAAGATGTGTGTTCCAGGGCCTAGGATTGTAATCACAGATTATAATAGTGAGTTGGTAGGAAAATGCCTGAAGAAGTTAAAATAACTTCCAAATATAACAGGTGACCTACATGCTATTAATCCTCTGCTATAACAGAGGCCCTGCTTCTAAAAACAGAGCCCAATCATTCCTCTGGAAATGATAATTACTACTTTAAAGTTATGATTACATAAATCTGTCATGGTTCATGATAAATTTACTCTTGCAAATTTGTTTTTGATATTAAGGAAAGTTTAGGTTGCCATTTTAAAGAGCTTTAGAGATAATTTTACTATAGGCCTTAAGATGGATGCTGTCCAATTAGATCCACAAATCCTGTGCTAAGTAAAACTATTTCATGCCAGATATAATGCAGAGCCTTTTATAATTATATGGAAGATATAATATATTAATATAATAACATTTAATTATGGAAATTTAAGGTATGTTAGAATTCAACATGGAATTTTTGTTGGGTTTTGTTTTTATTTGTGTTTTGTTTTGTTTACTATTCAAAGTGCTTTTAAACAGCTGTTTATGCCTAACTCAAGGAATGGAAGGTGTTGGCTCTTATGTGCAAGAAACAACTGTGTAGAATGTTTAGATAAGTAGCAAAAAGGTTGGCCTTTTGGTCTCTCCTCCACTTTTCTTATCTTGGGATGACAGCTCAGAAAAATCCATTGGGTAAATGTACACTGGACGGTGCTGTTTCTAGACACAATTTCTTGGATTGGCCAAGCCCTATAAAAACAGGCTTGAGAAGAAAAAGGGAGGCCAGCAGTAGAAAGAGTTGGGCATCCAAAGCCTAAGGGAACAGGCACTCTGTGCCACTGACATGGTGGCGAGGAGGGTGATTCTACACAGGTGAGTAGAAAAGAAGCATAGGCAATTCCAAAGCAGAGGGCACTGAGAACTGGGCGAGCAGGGAGAAGCAGCCTTGAGGGAAATCTCTCAGAGCATCAGGGGAACCCAGCCAGCCAGTCTCTCGGAGTAAGATTAGAAAGAGAAATACAAGCCTTACTTCTGGAAGGACAATGGTACTAGAATGGGAGGGAACTAAGGTATGAGTTGGCCACAAAAGGACAATTCCGAGTCTCAGAGTTTCAGGCAAGAGCTCTCCAGACCATTCAGTCTCATATGTAGGTATCTTTGCAGCTTTGAAGCTGAGCCCAAAGGAGGCAGTCATGGGGCAGAGCTGTGGGGGTGGGAGCAGACACGGGGAGCAGACACTGGCAGGACCAGACATCCGCAGCCTGCCTGCCGTGTGCTTAAATGTCTCATCTTTCAGAAACAGTTTCTTTTTAAAAAGGCAGTTTTGAGAGCAGTGGTCCATCCCCAACCTTTTTAACACCAGGGACCAGTTTCATGGAAGATAATTTTTCCATGAATGAAGGGTCGAGGGTGCGGAGGATGATTTCAGGATTATTCAAGTGTACTGCATTTATTGTGCACTTTATTTCTATTATTATTACATCAGCTCCATCTCAGATCATCAGGCACTAGATTCCAGACACTGGGGACCTCTGTTTTAGAGGATCTCTTAGAATAAAATATATTACTAGAGAGGTAACACTTTAAATCCCTAAGAGACTGGTCCATAGCATGTATTAATTCATTAATTAACTGTTAGCTTCAAACAGAGAGAGTAAGGTCTTGAGAGAATGAAATTCAGACGAGAGACTTAGAGGATAGCTGAAGGAAAAAGAGTTCCAGAGTAGGTAATGTGACACGTATTGCTGATGAGTGGGAAATTTGTGCTTCATGTCTCTCATTTCGGATTTGCCCTGTAACCAATGCACACTGAGAATTCACTATGTGCCCCGCACTTCTAAATCCCTTTATGTATATTATTTCATTTGATTTTCTACCATATGGGTATGTTTACCATTTTCATTTTAGAAAAACTGAGGCTCAAAACATTTCCCACGATCACACAGCTAGTAAATTTCAAAATGGGGATTCACACTCATCTATGTCTGGTGACCCAAACAGTCCTACAGGAGAGTCTTTTAAAGGTTCAGGTGAGAGGTTTTGATGGTTTCACCAGGAAAAGTGTCATTGGAAATGTGGGATAGGAACTGGGTTTCAAAGTGGAAGAAATTTTTCTCTACCCATTAGGATCTTCTAGTTGGTCTAAGAATTAAATGGACATAGATAAACAGGAGAAAATTAAGATAAAAAGTTGAATAATATGTATACACAAGAGAGATGCAGAAAAACTGAGCAACTCACCGAAGTGGCTAAAACCCTTGCCTTAATTATCATCATCAGCTAAGACAAAAGAGGATGTTGAGTGTAGTGACTTGGTTCTTCAAAGGGGAGGAAAAGCAACTGACATGGAGACAGAAAAGCAAAAGTTTGGTAAATAAATGTTTGTTGGGCCAAACAGACAATGGGACACAGAGAGGAATTTTAACCAACATTCTTTGCTGGGCTCTTCACTGTCCCCACACCTTGTTCATACTATAATGCTCCATGGTGACAGCTCCCTACCTGGCATAGGTTTTCTGTTAAAATTTTTTTTGGCAGCTAGTTCAGTTCAGTTCAGTTCAGTCACTCAGTCGTGTCCAACTCTTTGCGACCCCATGAATCACAGCACGCCAGGCCTCTCTGTCCATCACCAACTCCCGGAGTTCACTCAGACTCATGCCTATTGAGTCAGTGATGCCATCCAGACATTTCATCCTCTGTCGTCCCCTTTTCCTCCTGCCCCCAATCCCTCCCAGCATCAGAGTCTTTTCCAATGAGTCAACTCTTCGCATGAGGTGGCCAAAGTACTGGAGTTTCAGCTTTAGCATCATTCCTTCCAAAGAAATCCCAGGGCTGATCTAAGGGGGAGGTAAAAAGAAAGACTTCCTGTGTCTTCTGTTTCTTAAAGATAATCAACCTAAATTAATGCTCATGTGGATAAAACACATTTTATGGTGGCAAATTTTACTCCCATACAGGGGTAAAAAATAAACATCAGAGAGAACAAATCAATAGTTAGCCTCTATTTGTGGAATGCCACCATTGTCATAGACGGTACCAGGAATACTGTCATGAGAAACCAGACATGACTCAGACTTCATGGGGCTGATAACCTAGCAGGGAAAAGATGTTCAATCAACAGTGATGAATAACTGTAAGTATCAGCTCCATAAAGGGTTGAAACTAGAGGTACCAGGTGGTGGCTGCCATCAACAAAAATGGACACTCCTGTTTTGGTAACCAGAATTTAAGCAAAAAGAGGGGATGAAAAATGACTCTTAAGGTGAGAGAGGATGGACATAGGAAAATCAGGAAGAATAATAGTCCAGTTGGAAATAAGTGACAAGATGGGTTTACAACATGATGAGTGTAAGGTGAACTTGAGACACCCAGGAATTGTCCACCAAACAACTGGAGATAAGGTTTGTGCCAGAAGCAAGGGCAAGAGACCTTGTCATGAGCCTCAGGGAAACGCTTTGTACACAACCAAGCTGGACACCACGAAGGAAGAGGTTCAAGCGTCTCTGGGGTGTGATCTTCATTTCATATCCATGTCTAGACCTGCCCTTGTGGCAGAGGAGGGGAGGGATCAGTCAGGACGGGTAAACAAGCTGGTAGCTGCAGGTCTCTGAACTTTGCAAGCATCTCTTTAAAAGCCATAGTCTCTCTTCTAAGTAATGATAGCTAACAGCACTTCCTGCTCATTCTGCGCCTGGATGGCCCTTAATTTAGTCTTGCTAACAGGAAGAAAGGACTGTTATTATTAAACCCCTGTAAACACAGAGAAAATTGAGGCCCAGGGAGGGTAAGTAACTTCCTGAGCTCCACCACTCTGAAGGCTTTACCCTAGATTCAAACTCAGGCTGGGCGTTTAACCACAACAACAGACCCAGTGGACAAGGAACAAGAGAACTTTTTCTTCCTTTAAGTCCTGGTGTAAAGAGGAGCGAACGAAGTTCCTTATTTTCCCTTGCAAAAACAAAATGTGTATAATTTTATAGCCCAATGCTATTAGCAGGGAACTGATACTAGCCTATATCTCTAAGTCCTAAGTGTTTTAAATCTATTTCATCAGGTTCTGAATTTTGTCTCCTTGTGTCACAGCTGATGTTTTCACATGATCAAGATAACAGATGCTCCATCCGTTAGTTATACTAACCTCCTCTTTGTGACTGCTCTCATAACAGCTTTGAAGATGGAGAGGAAGATCAGAATGCCAAAGTAAGCATCAGAGGATATCTAATACTGGAAAAATTGTCTTATCAAGAAACTTCCAAAAGAGCCTCTAAAGCCTATGGGAAGTTGAGCCAGGATAACCAAATACAGCAAGAAGAATTGTCTTTCTCCTTAGCACTTGCTAAAAATGAAAAGCAACCATGGGAAAATTTGCTGAACTCTGTAACCTCTATTCCCTCATCTGTTTAATAAAGCTAATTTGAAGGTCCCTCTGTGTCTCCCTTGTGCGGATTTAATGAGATAACACTTATATGCTCTCTGCACAGTATATGATGCTGAGCAAGGACTCAATAAATGTTTGCCTTAAAAAAAATGAGACACTATATATGAAAGTACTTTATAAGCTCAAGCACTATATGACTGTGATATTTCTTAGATGCAGCAAAAGAGAAAATTGACTCAGTAGTATATTGTGAATACATACGCACCTCAGTTCAGTTCAGTTGCTAAGTCATGTCCAACTCTTTTCGACCCCATGAACTGCAGCACGCCAGGCCTCCCTGTCCATTACCAACACCTGGAGCTTGCTCAAACTTATGTCCATCGAGTTGGTGATGCCATCCAACCACCTCATTCTCTATCATCCCCTTCTCTTTCTGCCTTCAATCTTTCCCAGCATCAGGGTTTTTCCAATGAGTCAGTTCTTCACATCAAGTGGCCAAAGTATTGGATCTTCAGCTTCAGCATCATTCCTTCCAATGAATATTCAGGATTGATTTCCTTTAGGATTGACTGCTTTGATCTCCTTGCAATCCAAGGGACTCTCAAGAGTTTTCTCCAACACCACAGTTCAAAATCATCAATTGTTTTGATATAGGCATCTATGAAGATCCATTTCAAACTGAAATATTGATTACTGTTTTGCTTTAAGGATATTCTTTCTTGCTATGCTTAACATAACATTATCTAAAAGTTACTAAGTATTTTCTGAGCAACCAAATAATACGAGTTGCACCTTTTCAGAACTGAATAATGAAAGTTGTACCTTTGAAAACAATATGAAACATTTAAGCACCAATGACCTAGTGTTCTCATCTGGCTTTGTGACTTGTTATCTTCCAACATCAATGTTTCCATTGTCACTCTGCTGTTTCAGGTAACAATGCTTTCTGGACACTTGCCTGATAGCCATTTAAGAGATTAGGGGCTTTTTTTTCTTCTTCTTAGTCTACCACTGTGTTGATTCCCAGCTATACAGTTACCATTTATAAATCAGTGGAGCAAGAAATTAAGGACACACTGGCAGCCCTGCCGGTGGAATACCAACATCAGTAAAGGTACAGGATGGCTTAGCTTATTGCCAACTATACATCTGATTAAAACACTCTTCCTCCTCAAAAAAAGCACAATTACCTTAATCATCGGGAATAAACAAGACACAGTAATAATTAGACTAGGAAATGATTAAATAAATTTCTCAGATTTTATAATATAAAAATGAAGACCTGGGACTTGCCTGGTGGTCCACTGATTAAGACTCTGAGTTCTCAATGCAAGGGGCACACGTTTCACTCCTGACTGGGGAGCTAAGATTCCATACACTGCATAGCATGGCCAAAAAAATTAAAAGCAAATACATTCTAATAAAAATTAACTTAAAAACAAAGACTTGATTTTAATGCTCTGCATTCATCTTTTTTATTCTTACACAAACATAAATTTTAATTTCCACACTATCCACGGTTGTTCCCTAGGTTTGCTTGGAAGTGCAAATGGTTTTGTGTCAGTCAGTTTAGTTGCTCAATTGTGTCTGACTCTTCGTAACCCCATGGACTGCAGTATGCCAGGCTTCCCTGTCCATCATCAACTCCAGAGCTTGCTCAAATTCATGTCCAGAGTCGATGATGTCATCCAACCATCTCATCCTATGTCGTTCCCTTCTCGGCCTGCCTTCTATCTTTTCCAGCATCCCAGTCTTTTCCAGTGAGTCAGTTCTTCCCATCAGTTGGCCAAGACAGGTTCAGAACCCTCAAGAGTCTTTAACACCACAGTTCAAAAGCATCAGTTCTTCAGTGCTCAGCTTTCTTTATAGTCTCACAACCATACATGACTATGGAAAAACTATAGCTTTGACTAGACAGACTTTGTCAGCAAAGTAATGTCTCTGCTTTTTAATATGCTGTTTAGGTTTGTGCCAATAATACTTCATAAATAGGAAGTGAAAGAAGGAAGTAGACAATTGATGGCTATTACTATAACTGAGTGAGCTGTCTTTGCCTTTGTGTGGAAGGACCAAAATCCACCTTCCCTGTTATATTTTCATTTTCCTGTAGATGCTCTGGTGAATTGTCTGGTTAGGAAGGAGCTGCCAGCATGCCTGAATTCTGCCAGTGTGTTTCAGTTGGCGCCTGTGGTCTCCTCTCAAGAATCTAGGGCAAGCAAAGGAAATCGCACATGTTTAACAAAATCTGGAATACGTCAGAGTCTTCAAACTCCAGACAGTTCCTTCAGTCATTCCACAGTACTTCCTGAAAGCCACAAAATATTAGTCTGTGGGCATGCAAGGCTCCTGGTGTAGAGAAATTTACCTTAACAGACATTAAAGTATAATACATCAACATGAATCTGCCACGGGTATACATGTTGATGTATGGCAAAACCAATACGATATTGTAAAGTAATTAGCCTCCAATTAAAATAAATAAATTTATAAAAAATATATATATAATACTATGATACAGTAGTGAAAATTGAATGACTGGGACAAAAGAACCAGCAGAACAGAATGGACATCCCTGAAGCCCTAATATAAAAAGTGTAAAAATTTATATTTGAAAATAGAATATTACACATGAGGAAAATGAAAGTGAAAGTAGCTCAGGCATGTTCAACTCTTTGTGATCTCATGGGCTATACAGTCTGAATTCTCCAGGCCGGAATATTGAAGTGGGTAGCGTTTCCCTTCTCCAGGGGATCTTCCCAACCCAGGGGTTGAACCCAAGTCCCCTGCATTGCAGGTGGATTCTTTACCAGCTGAGCCACTGTATTATTTCATGAATTAGGCTGGAGATTGATTAATTACTTCAAACCAGAAACAGGCAAGACCTTCAGTTTATATTCCAAATAAATTCCAGTTGAGGAGCTAAACATAAGAAAGAAATCCATTAGAAAGCCAGAAGAAGATGCAAATAAATAATAGTTTGATGGGCAAGGATTTCATGACATAAAAATAATAGAAGACAGTATACATTTTTAAATAATGATATTAGACTGCATACAAATATAAAAACTTTAATGTCTTCAATATTAAGAAGTATAAAAATAAATATTGATGTGAATGTATCAATATTTGTATATGTAATTTCCTTCCTCTGGTTTTGTTTACTAGGAGGTCCTGGGAGCAGTGATACCACAAATGCAATGTACACACCTGGTAAGCAGACTTGATTTCTAAGTTCCAAACTTTGATTAAAAAAACCAGGACTCTTTAGAGAAATGGCTGGTTCGAGGGCTGGGGTGGGAAAGTACAAAATGGACCTAGATCAGTTTATTGTGCCAGAAACTAAGAAAATACTCAAAGAATATTAGGATTAAATTAAAAAAAAAATAGGAGCTCCTTCTAGCCAAATCTGCAGTGATTTGAGCATTATAATACATGATAGCAATATTTAGTTTATAACCCAACATATAAAATAGGAACCCATGAGTCTATATTGATTTAAATTAATAGTGAATCAACTGAAAGCCTGAGGTGAAAAATTCTTTCCCTCAAAATTACTTATTACTGACAAAGGGAGAAGGAGTAATTTTACAGAGAAGAATCCTGACTGATACCACCTTAATCAAATATTTAAAGTGAACATGACCAATATGGGGATAAATCTAAGCAGCATTCCATCTGATAAGATGTGATAAGAACACAGTATCTACTCTGTGATATTCCTGATAAAGCTGTATAACCGGAATCTAATCATAAGGAAACATCAGCAATGCCACAGGATGTACAGCATGATAAATATGATTAACACTGCTGTAGGTTACATATGAAAGTTACTAGGAGTAATTTCTAAGAGTTCTCATCACAAGGAAAATTTTTTCCTATTTCTTTAATTTTGTATCTATATGAGATGAGGAATGTTCAGTAAACTTAAACCGTGGTCATAATTTCATGATGTATATAAATCAGTCATTAGGCTGCACATCTTAAACTTATACAGTGCTATGTGTCAATTAGATCTCAATAAAACTGGAAAGAAAAAAATTTAAAAACAAACTCATGAGGGACATTCCACAAAATAATTGACCTGTAATTGGGGCTCAATGATAAAGAATCCATTGCCAATGTAGGGGACATAGGTTCAGTCCCTGGGTCAGGAGGATTCCCTGGTGAAGGAAATGGCAACCTGTTGCAGTATTCTTGCCTGGGAAATCCCATGGATGGAAGAGCCTGGCAGGTTATGGTCCATGAAGTCGCAAAGAGTCAGACACGAGTCAGCAACTAAACAATGACAATGCCACTGTTCTATATTTAGGAGACTAAAGTGAAGTCACTCAGTCGTGTCTGACCCTCTGTGACCCCAGGGACTGTAGCCTACCAGGCTCCTCTGTCCATAGGATTTTCCAGGCAATATTACTGGAGTGGATTGCCATTTCCTTCCCCAGGGGATCTTCTCGACCCAGGGATCAAACCCGGGTCTCCCACATTGTAGACAGACGCTTTACTGGCTGAGCCACCAGTGTCCTGGAAACTAATGAATTATGACTCTAGATTATATCCTTTCATATAAAGACGTTATTGGGACAATTGTTGAAAACTGGAATGGGGTATGAAGATGAGGTGGTAGGCCTGTATCAAGCTAAGTTTCCTGAATTTGATGATAGTAGGTAATTAAGTAGCAAAATATCCTTGTTTGTAGGAAATTCACCAAAATATTCAGAGATGATGAGTTATCATGCAAGAAACTTAGTCTCAAATGGTTCATGAATATAGAGAAGATTCTTGCAACTTTTTTTTTAAGTTTGAGATTGTTTCAAAATAACAAGTGTACCTCTTTCAAACTCTGCTTTGTCTTTAGACAATTGGATACATGTAAACATTGTGTTGCTGCTGCTGCTATTGCTAAGTCGCTTCAGTCCAGTCCGACTCTGTGCGACCCCATAGACGGCAGCCCACCAGGCTCCGCCGTCCCTGGGATTCTCCAGGCAAGAACACTGGAGTGGGTTGCCATTTCCTTCTCCAATGCATGAAAGTGAAAAGTGAAGTTAATCTCATATATTTTTGGTCTATCAGTCATAGCATCTTCTCTTATATGAATTTATTATTTATTTTTTTAAAGACTTTTTTTTTGTTGTTCAGTTCAGTTCAGTTCAGCCGCTCAGTCGTGTCTGACTCTTTGTGACCCCATGAATTGCAGCACGCCAGGCCTCCCTGTCCATCACCAACTCCCGGAGTTCACTCAGACTTATGCCCATCGAGTCAGTGATGCCATCCAGCCATCTCATCCTCTGTCATCCCCTTCTCCTCCTGCCCCCAATCCCTCCCAGCATCAGAGTCTTTTCCAATGAGTCAACTCTTCACATGAGGTGGCAAAAGTACTGGAGTTTCAGCTTCAGCATCATTCCCTCCAAAGAAATCCCAGGGCTGATCTCCTTCAGAATGGACTGGTTGGATCTCCTTGCAGTCCAAGGGACTCTCAAGAGTCTTCTCCAACACCACAGTTCAAAAGCATCAATTCTTTGGCTCAGCTTTCTTCACAGTCCAACTCTCACATCCATACACGACCACAGGAAAAACCATAGCCTTGACTAGATGGACCTTTGTTGGCAAAGTAATGTCTCTGCTTTTGAATATGCTATCTAGGTTGGTCATAACTTTCCTTCCAAGGAGTAAGTGTCTTTTAATTTCATGGCTGCAGTCACCATCTGCAGTGATTTTGGAGCCCCCAAAAATAAAGTCTGACACTGTGTCCACTGTTTCCCCATCTACTTCCCATGAAGTGATGGGACCAGATGCCATGATCTTCGTTTTCTGAATGTTGAGCTTTAAGCCAACTTTTTCACTCTCCTCTTTCACTTTTATCAAGAGGCTTTTTAGCTCCTCTTCACTTTCTGCCATAAGGGTGGTGTCATCTGCATATCTGAGGTTATTGATATTTCTCCTGGCAATCTTGATTCCAGCTTGTGTTTCTTCCAGTCCAGCGTTTCTCACAATGTACTCTGCATATAAGTTAAATAAGCAGGGTGACAATATACAGCCTTGATGTACTCCTTTTCCTATTTGGAACCAGTCTGTTGTTCCATGTCCAGTTCTAACTGTTGCTTCCTGACCTGCATACAGATTTCTCAAGATGTGGGTCAGGTGGTCTGGTATTCCCATCTCTCTCAGAACTGTCCACAGTTTATTGTGATCCACACAGTCAAAGGCTTTGGCATAGTCAATAAAGCAGAAGTAGATGTCTTTATGGAATTCTCTTGCTTTTTCCATGATCCATCGGATGTTGGCAATTTGATCTCTGGTTCCTCTGCCTTTTCTAAAACCAGCTTGAACATCAGGAAGTTCATGGTTCATGTATTGCTCAAGCCTGGCTTGGAGAATTTTGAGCATTATTTTAGTAGCATGTGAGATGAGTGCAATTGTGCGGTAGTTTAAGCGTTCTTTGGCATTGCCTTTCTTTGGGATTGGAATAAAAACTGACCTTTCCCAGTCCCGTGGGACTATCTTTAATGTTTTACTGAATGTGTTACAGCATTGCTTCTGTTTTATGTCTTGGTTTTTTTGGTCAAGAGGCATATGGGACTTTAGCTCCACAACCAGGGATCGAACCTGCACCCTCTGCATTGGAAGGTGAAGTCTTAACCATTGGACCACCAGGGAAGTCCCTCTCATAGAAATTTTAAATGTCAAACATCAGGGGGGTTGTTAGGATATAACTGTATCCTTTGTGTGTGTGCTAAGTTGCTTCAGTCATGTTTGACTCTGCGACGCTATGGACTGTAGCCCATCTGGCTCCTCTGTCCATGGGATTCTCCAGGCAAGAATACTGGAGTGGGTTGCCATGCCCTCCTCCAGGGGATCTTCCAGACCCAGAGATCAAACCCACATCTCCTTCCCTATAGGCAGATTCTTTACCACTGAACCACCAGGGAAGCCCAACTATATCCTAGAACAATATGATTATTTTTAAATGTTTTTATTTTGACAAGTAAATCAAAATACATGAATGTTATGTTGTTTTAAAGTAAGGTTAAAGTACTACATATAAAATTAATATGATTCCTCATATACATTTATGACTTGAAGGAATTATAACATTTCAACCATGGTTATATCTGGGTAGTCTAAACATGGGCAATTTGTGTTTATTTTTATTTTGGCATAGAGTCTTAGTTTCCTACAATGGCCATTCATTTTTAATAGTAAATACTGGAAGTATAAAAGTAATTAATATAGAGTGCTGTGAAGGAACAAGAAGTAGTTTGATAAAAGAGGAAATAGATGGGGACATGAAACCCTGTTATATATGTTATAGAAGCTATAGTTCTAAAGAAAGAATTAAGTAAGACAAGAGACCAATCATTTTTCCCAAAGAGGATATTCTTGGTTGTGATTTTGTTCCTATTTCTGTGGTTTTGCTAAAGTATAGCTTTAATTCTTGAGTGCCCTAACGGTGAGTGCCAGAAGAAAGATGAGGGCTGTTAGGGCAGCTGCTGGCTGTTGGCCTGGGTTTGTTTCTCTGTTGTTTGGTATGGAAGTCAGAGACAGTGTGTATGAAGCCCCCAGTAGGGTGACCGGCACACAGTTTCAGGGGCTCCTGCCAGGGTCACCCCTCTGTTGGTGCAGGGAAACCTGGGCAGCCCCAGGTACTCAGAGCATCTTCTATAAGAAGCTTGTCACCAACCACCCTTGTTCATGCAAACAATAGGCCCCCTTTCCTTCCCACCCCGGATGGTCAGGGGTGCACAGCAGAGCTTAGCCTGCAATGAAGAAGGGTCAATAAGGCATTGTCAGTAATCCCCAAATCCAAATATTCAGTCTCCTGGCAGGCACAGAATCATTCTTGTTCTCAAATCAAAAGGACTTGTCTGATATCAGAGGAAATGAATGCGTTTAACTACCTTTAACATTAATAGAAACACCCTGCAGAAATCCTCTAGAGAAACATCAGACATCATGGATTTGACAGTTCATCATGCTCTTTATTCTAGGCTTGCTTTCAGCATATTTGAAATCAGCTAGGAGGCTTTTGTTGATACAAAATATTTGCAGGCTTGGATCTTCTGATGCTAAACGGATCATATGACAGATGGTGAGGAAGTATTAGCTGAAACTACCACAAAATGAAATGAATGGAATGTTTCTCTGCAGAGAAGTCCTGGAAAGTGTCATATAAACTCCAAAAATCAACATCTCAAAAGGTTTAAATTCAGGATGATTTTCTAGAAAAAACTGTGTTAGGGTTGAAGTCAGGCTTCTTGAGTTCAAATCCCAATAAGTTAATAATAACCAGATAGGTGACTTTGAGCAGGTGACAAACTCTGTAGACTTTGGTTTCCTCATGTGATAAATGGATAAATGGAATAGTCTTCTGGGATCACAGTGAGGATTAATGAGATGATGGGATATATACAACACTTTTATATGGAAAGCACAATAACAGTTAATGTCATCACTATTGTTTTAATATTATTAATGCATCTGTTATAAGTAAAATAATTAATACCTATGTGCTGAAAAGGCATGTGAAGGCATGCAGGTGGAGAAGGTGAGAAAAAGGATGAAGAGAAAGAAGCAGAAGATAAATAGAAATTTATTCCTTGACCCCTAACATTTAGATCTTTATTCTGTTTCTAGTCCTCTCTATCTCAGTAAATGGAATCACCATCCACCCAGTTGCTTGAACTAAGTATTTCCCAGTCTCCCTTGATGAGCCCCTTTCCCTTATGGATTGGCCCCACCCATTCTCCATGCAATCCCAGTTATTCTAATCCCACCATCATCCCTCCCTAGTTTTTGGTAACAGCTTCCCAACTCTTCTTCCTGCTTTTTCTGGAAGCCCCCTCTGGCCCACTCTCCATGAAAAACCAGCACCATCTTACTATAATACAAATCAGATATCTCTTTTCCCAACTAGAAATCCTTTAGTGTTTTCCTATTGTACTTCAAATAAAATCTAAACAATTCCAAGGTCCTGCCTGATCTGCACCCTAAAATGTGCCCCCAGCTACTTCCTGTTCCTCTGTCTCTCCTGATAAGCCAACCCACCCCCACCCCCAACTATTTCATCCTTCCCCACCTCACTGTCTTTGCATATTCTTCTCTCTGTGGGGACACTTTCTTTTTTGCACAATTGTCTGATTCCTTTCTGCTCTTCAACTCAGAGCTTCAAGGTCACCACTTTAGAGGGACCCTCTCAGTACTCCAACTAAAGCAGCCAACCTCTTTCCCTCAGTTATTCTTTAGATCAGTGCACTGTCTTCTTGATGGCACATGAAACAGTTTGTAATTATTTTATTTAGTTGTTTAAAAAATTTTTTTTGTCAGTATCTTCCTGAGACTGCAAATAAATTGAAGGCTGGGGTTGTATCTGTCTTTTTCATTAAAAAAAATTAATTGAAGGATAATTGCTTACAATGTTGTGTTAGTTTCTGCTGTACAACAACATGAACTGGCTCCATAAGTATACATATGTCCCCTCCTCAACATTAGAAATCAACTGTACTTCAGAGTGGTGTCTGCAGGAAGGCTCCAGAATATCTGCAGTTGTCTGGACTCTTCATCCCTCTCCCAGATTTCTCTGTCCCATTTTTGTTTCTGTCTTTTTATTTCTACCTGATATGGGCACGTCAAATTAACTAGGAGGTCTTAGGGTATTTCCTCCAGCCCCAAACTTTCACTCCTATAAGCAGGAGTTTTTGTTTGCTTTGAGGCTATTTGTTTATTTGTTCTGATGCTATTGTTTGGCTGATTCCTTATTCTGGACCCTGAACTGAGCTTCCAGGAAGCTATCCTGGCCAGGTTTCCTCTAATCCAGTCTTTCTGCAATGAACAATGGGTTGGATATGACCAGAGTTACGCAGAGCTCAGAGATCCCAAGTTACTAACTGCGGATTATTCACAGTGATTTCACCCTGAGTCCCCACCTAGAAACTTAGGCATTAGATCTTGGGCTTCCCTCGTGGCTCAGACGGTAAAGCATCTGCCTACAATGCGGGAGACCCAGGTTTGATTCCTGGGTCGGGAAGATCCCCTGGAGAAGGAAATGGCAATCCACTCTAGCACTCTTGCCTGGAAAATCCCATGGACTGTAGCCTATCAGGCTCCTCTGTCCATGGGGTCACAAAGAGTCGGACACACATTATAATGATCTTAAGGACAGCCTAATGTTTCCTAGATATCAGGTATTTTATTTTCTTAATTTCATTTATTTGTTTATTTTTGGCTTTGCTGGGTGTTTATTGCTGCTCAGGTTTCCCTGGTTGTGGTGAATGGGGGCTACTCTTCATTGCAGTGGCTTCTCTTGGGGAGCACAGGATTTAGGACACACAGGCTTCAGCAGTTGCAGCACGTGGGCTCAGTAGTTATGGCTCTTGGGCTCTAGAGCCCAGGCTCAGTAGTTTCAGTGCAGAGTAAAGGAAAGCTATACGGCTCAAAATAGCCTGGAGTTAAAACTCCCCTCCAGGTCCTCCCCACCGTTCTATACAGAATAAAGAACTTTCTCCCCCGAAAAAAGGAATAGACATTAAGACTGATTACGTTCAGCTCCCAGCTGATCCCAGTCTCCAGCCAGCCTCAGGAATTCCTTACCTCAGTTGTTGAAAGTTAACCTAATCAAAAATAATCATGCAGGTAAACAGACGTCCTTGAGAGGATGCATCTCCCCACGTATATGTTTTCTATATATACCTACTCTCTTCTTGACTTAGCGCAGCAGCCCACTAATCTGTCTGCTGCCCGTGCTCGCCTCATTAAAGGTGATCTGTTCCTGTAAAGCTCTGGTCTTGTTTTTTTGTTTTGTTTTTCCCAAACCTTGCCTTCTCTAACTCCCTTACCTTACACAGGGGTTTGCGGACTCTGCGGCATGTGGCATCTTTCCCGACCAGGGATTGAACCTGTGTCTCCTGCATTGGCAGGCAGATGCCTTACCACTGAGCCGCCAGGGAAGCCCAATATTAGGTATTTGACTACACTGTATTAAAATATTTCATTTGAGGAGAAAATGATTAACAAATGTATATCCCAGAAGAGAACATCATTGTAAGTGACAATTCTCATCCCAGGGAGTCCTGTATCTGACACTTGAGTGCCTCCTCCAGGCAATCCAATTGATGAAATCCTTCATTTCATCTCAGATGACGGCCTCCCTCCCAGCACTATCATGCTTCTGTCATCTCACACCTGAACCACCACACATGCCTAGGAATCCCCGAGAGGCCTGGACTCTGAGGTCTATGGCAGAAGGGGTACCTCAGTGTCTTTACAGAAATGATGCCTATAAAGCACCACATCTGTGCTGCCCACATGGAAACTCTCAGCTTCCAGTGTAGCTTGCTTCACTTACAGCTTCCATCCTTGCCCTTGGCCTCAGTCAAGGTCCATGCACGTGGCTGAGTGACAGCTTCTGCTCTGTGCACCCCTCTGATGACTAACGCTGTGTTTCTGGGTCAGGTTTGTCACGACTCCTTTCTCCCTCAGGGTAAGTGCTTTCCTAGTTCACTCCTCCAGCCCTTGTACAAGCAGACTTCTGCGAAGCTGTCCTGCTGGCTCTCTCAGCATGCCCGAGGACTAGCATTAGGACACCCCAGGGACTTCTTGTCTCCAGAAAGAAGGCGGCACCCCTCTCCCGAGCCATAAACCCCTTCACTTATGTCTATAGGGAAAGAGCTACAGATGAAAAATAAAGAAAACACGGTTGCTCCTGTAGGGAGAGTTGAAGCATCGGCTGTTTCCTCCTTTGGATATTGTTACTTTTGTCCCTGTTGTCTGGTTTGAGAGAGGATTCCCAGCTTTTAGGTTATTATCCACACAGATGATTCTATTGCTTCTACTTGTGAGATTGGCTGTGATACAACCTAGCTCTGTCTCCTAAGTGCCCTGGTTCTCTACATTTCCTGTCAGCTGAGTTATACTTGAAGAATCAGCACTGTTCTGTTCTGTTCTGTTCTGGTTGGTTCCTGAGTTCCCTCAAAGCACCTTGATCATGCAAGGAGTCTGAGAGCTTTTTGGTGATGATAGTTTCCTTCTGCTGAGAGCCCAGATGAAAACTGAACACTCTAGAGTGTTTTAGTTAAAAACTTCACGTCTGATTTGATGTGGAAATCAACTGAATCAAAATATGTTACATAAGATGACATTACATTTTGGCCTGAGGACAGAGTCATCTACCCAATTTGCCTTTCTTAACTTCTCTGTAGGTGCTGACCCCAGCAGCACTCCCAATATTTTTTTTGGATCTGGCTCCTAAAGCAAACAAAAGCAAAAGTAAACAAATGGGAAGTAATTAAGCTTAAAAGCTTTTGCCCATCAAAGGAAACCATCAACAAAACAAAAAGAGAACCTGCTGAAAGGGAGGAGATATTTACAAATAATATAAGCAACAAGGGGTGAATATCCAAATACACAAACTGCTCATGCATCTCAACAGCAAAAAGCCAAATAACCTGATTTAAAAAACAAGCATAAGACCTGAATATTTTTCCAAAGAAGACATACAAATGGCCGTCAAGCACACGAAAAGATGCTCAATCTTATTAATCATCAGAAAACTGCAAATCAAAACTGTAATGAGATATCACCTTACATCTGTCAGAATGGCCATCATCAAAACAACCTCAAAATAGCAAATGGGGCAAATAACTCTTGTACACTGTTGGTGGAAGTGTAAATTGGTACGGCCACTGCAGAAAACAGTATGGAGTTTTCTTAAAAAACTAAAGTAGAAATATATGACCCAACAGTTCTGCTCCTGGGTATATATTCAGAAAAACCCAAACATTAATTAGAAAAGATACATGTACCCCTCAATGTTATAGCAGCATTATTTATAATAGCCAGGATATAGAAGCACTCCAAGTGTCCATGAATAGATGAATGGGTAAGGAAGATACGGTACATATATACAATGGAATACTACTCAGTCATAAAAAAGAATGAAATTTGCCATTTACAAAAACATTGGTAGACTTGGAGGTATGCTAAGTGAAATAAGTCAGACAGAGAAAGATAAAAACTGTATAATATCACTTATATGTGGAATCTAAAAGATACAAACTAGTGAATATAGCAAAAAAAAAGAAATGGACTCACAGATGCAGAGAACAAACCAATGGTAAACTGGTGGGGAGAGTTAGAACAGGGGCAAAATAGAGATAGGGGATTAAGAGGTACAAGTCACTATGTATAAAAGACATAAGCTACAAAGATATGTTGTACAGCTCAGGGAATATCACCAATATTTTATAATAACTATAAATGGAGTATAACTTTTAAAAGTGTGAATCACTATGTTGTACACCTGAAATACATGTAATATTCTACATTAACTATAACCTCAGTATAAATAAATAAATAGACACCTAAATCAATAAAAGGAAATACTTTGCAAGATTATAGAGTCTTTCAGCCACTCCACAGCATCCTTTTGCTATAGTTTTAAAATCTCTCTCTCTCTCTTTGAGTTTGTTAAGCTTGTGACTTACAAATCTATCACTTATGGAAATTTAGAATTGAATTAAAGTCTATTTTAATTCAATAATTAGGATATAAAACTTAAACATACTTTTCTTCCTAAACATTTCTATTATGTGTTGTGGTATGTGTGTGATGTGTATGCATTACACATACAGCGATGTATGTTATACATAATGTGTTTTGTGCCCATGCGGTATTAGCAGAAAGCAATCATACCTAGTGCCAGGCAAGCGTCCTGTTTCTGGCATGAGTCTCAGAGAAGAAAACTTGGTTCCTTTCTGTTCCAGGACCGAAGACCAAGAAATGGTTCAATGGGAGAGTGTTTATCAAGTTTCCATTTAATTCCTTGGTTCTAAAGAAATCTTCAGTTACCTCTGAAGTTTTCTCTTCAGGAAAACCATGGCATATACTAACGTTTCACATTTTGATTGTGACTTTGAGAATGGTTTTATAAATGCTGTTTTATTGGGTCTTCACAAATATCTTGCAAAAATCCATTATGACTGGCCTTACCATCCTCATTTTATAGATAAAGAAACTGGGTCTGTGTGTCCATGTTTAACAGCCCTTGAGTAATAAATCCAGAGTAGAACAAGAGTCTTGAAATTGCATCAACTTAAAAAATATATATAGCTATATTATGTATATATATACATATATAAATGTACTATATATACAAACCTATATGTGTATATGTAATATTAATATACTATGTAAAATAAAATATATTTATAAATAAAATAATATGTATATGTATATATACACACACATGAATACATGCAGACAGGCCGACCAATGGTGCATTATTAAGATTAAACAACTGTATTTGAATAATGCTTTCATCAAAGGCTCCCCATAGAATTGTTAGAAGAAAAGAAATGAGACTGTGTGAGAAGCAGTTAGGTGTAAATCACCACGAAAGTGAAAGTAAAAGTCACTCAGTCATGTCCGATTCTTTGTGATCCCATAGACTGTATCCATGGAATTCTCCAGGCCAGAATACTGGAGTGGGTAGCCTTTCCCTTCTCCAAGGGATCTTCCCAACCCAGGGATCAAACCCAGGGATCAAACCCAGGTCTCCCGCATTGTAGGCAGATTCTTTACCAGTTGAGTCACAAGGGAAGCCCAAGAATACTGGAGTGGGTTGCCTATCCCTTCTCTAGTGGATATTCCTGACCTAGGAATTGAACTGGGGTCTCCTGCATTGCAGGCAGATTCTTTACCAACTGAGCTATGAGGGAAGCCTGTAAATCACCATAAATAGCAGCAATTAAGTTTTTCTCTCCTGCTGTTCAATGTGACAGATAAATATTAACCATTTGAAGACAGGAGCCATTTCATTGACTTTTCTACTCATCAGGGACCCTAACACAGTGTTAAGCCCATATGGGTAATATCGATAGGAGATGAATAAATAACTCCTCATTGATAACACAGCATTAATAAAGTGACAAAACCTCTTAAAAACAGATAAAAATTAAAGGAGAGGAAAAAACAAACGGGACACTGAGGGTTATACAGGACGGATTGCTGATGGAAAATGACCTCCGACAGGCTTTACTTTGCCTTTCTCAGTTGTTCATTTGCTACCAGTAATGATATCAATCATCTTGGACCCTGGGAAGCTGGAGTAAAAATGATTTTGAAAAAAATGGGCAGTGGTAACCTGGATCAAAATGTCAAATATTGTTGTTTCTTTTATTTACTTTCAGAAATACTCAGATGATCAGATGCTAAAAACTCAGCGTGTTTCACGGGCAGGAAGATGGTTCACCATCACAGAGGAAGAAGCGATATGTCCTTGGATAAGCATGTATAACCTATCAGTGTTCATATACGGGAGGCACCATGTTGGACCAGCATGCCCTACAGTGCCTTCTCTGATTGAGTCAGCAAGATAAACGGGCACTTGACATCAGCTAGTGGGAACAGTAATAGATTTAGCTCAGCAGCCTTATGTGAACTTTGTTTGTTATGTTCTTCTGTGTCATGCACCCAAAGCAAAAGCCAGAAATGTCTTCCTTGTAGGGTTTTTGTAATTTCCAAGAAAGGAAACTTGGGGATCCCGTATCAGTCGTGAGAGGGAGGGGATGATGATTTGATGACTGAGGTAGAGCTTGGACACACACATTCTGCGAGTCTGCCTCCCTCAAGTCTGTGGTTTGAACTGACTCCTTGGGATGAAACACCTCTGGAAAATTAGCCTAGTATTTGAGGAGGCTCTAGATGCTTCTAGAAAAGGGCCCAACTGGGTGCTTCTAGTCTTGGCTTATCAGGAAAAAAAAAAAAAAAAGAACCAATCAGAAAAGACAGAAAGTGGAAGGAAATCTGGGGCCTCTCTGGTAGATTTTCTTACCTCCAGTCTCCCAAGACTAGACTCTCCAGCCTGGTGTCCACCCTGTATGTTTGTTACCACCCAGCAATTGCTTCCTTCCTTGACTATCTGCAGCTTTTGCCTTGCCAATTCCCGTTCTTGAATTTCCAACTATGGTGGGAAAAAAAGATTTCAACTCCAGTGATTGAGGTTACTTCAGCTCCTTCCTGTCACACTTCCTCATGGGTACTCAGCAAGGTCTTTACTCTTCCCTCATAGTTTCTGATTACAAAATCCTTGTCTTCTCCAGGAGACCCAGTCTCCACCTACACACCTGCATACACACACTCTCATTTACTGTCCTGACCAACTCGGCAATGCACTGCCCACTTTCACTGCATGTTCATATCGCTATTACAAAAGCTTTCTATATGTTTCCTCTCTAGGTCTTCTTTTACCTACATTTCTAAAGACTAACATCACCTTTCTAGGGTTGGGATGCCGATGTGTTCCTTTGCCTTCTCCTGGATTCACTCCATTTCTTCCCACCTCTTTCCCCTATCTTTTCATCCAGTCATTTAGTCAACTGCCAAACACAGCTCCCACTCTGTGAGAAGGCATCAAGGACAAAGAAATGAATAAAAGATGATTTCTGCCTTCGAGGAGATATATAAACAAAAATTCTAATGCAATGTGCTCAGAGTGGTTTTAAAGGTACTATGGGAGAAAATAGGGTTCATGCTTCAGGGTTGTTTGGAGGAAACTTATGGAAAGTCATTTGCACGGGGGAAGACATATGTGCTTAACATCTGCTATATATTTTTTTCCAAGATTGGAACGTGCTCTTCAGTTGCTCTACTATTGGCTTCTTTCTCTAATCTCAACTAATCTAAAAAAAGTCTTTCCAACACTGCCGTCCCTCTTTCTTTTCCTTTAGCATCTGACTTCTTATAAGAGCCTCCACTGGCTAATTTTTCTTCTTTACTACCCATTTATTCTAAAAATATTTGTGACCTAGAGTGAGATAGGAATCATCCCAGCATACGTGTGTATGCTTACATGCACGCACGTGCATGTGCGCACACACACACACACACACACACACACACACTGTGCAGTTCATTTTATAAACAAAACCTTTTGGATTACCTATAGTTGTGTGTGTGTGTGTGTGTGTAAGTGATTTTAGAAATATTTTCTGAGGACAGTGGTAAAGCATTCCCTAGGACTTCTCTGACCTGCTTTGCAGAAGTACTTTAATTAAACTACTTTCTTTTAGGATCTTCTTTATCAAGTATATTTTTAAAGATGCCAAACTCCCCAGGGTTGCCTTTAGCCAGTCAGTCCCTTGGAGATCAAAGTTCATATCTTAATTTCCAGATCTGTTCCAGAATTGGATCTCTCGCTGGGAGCCAGCAAATCAAATAACATTTGAGGTAGCACTTGTCTAGGTGAGTATAATGGGCCATGGAAATCATCTTTCATATCATACTCACCTAACTTAAAAGGCTTTTAAGCTAGGCTCCATTCTAGATATTCTATATCACCCCCTTCACAATCTTTTCTGGAGCAAATGTGCATCATCTCATTGGTGATATTACTATCCCTGAAGGTACAGCACAGCCCTGTGTGTGCTGTTTGTCTGATTCTTTGTGGCCCCATGGACTGTAGCCTGCCAGGCTCCTTTGCCCATGGAGTTTTCCAGGCAAGATTACTGGAAAGTGAAAGTGAAAGTCACTCAGTCATGTCCAACTCTTTGTGACCCCATAGACTATACAGTCCATGGAATTCTCCAGGCCAGGATACTGGAGTGGGTAGCCTTTCCCTTCTCCAGGACATCATCCCTACCCAAGGATCAAACCCAGGTCTCCTGCATGCAGGTGGATTCTTTACCAGCTGAGCAAGGGAAGCCCAAGAATACTGGAGCAGGTAGCCTATCCCCTCTCCACTGGGTCTTCCCAACCCAGGAATCAAACTGGGATCTCCTGCACTGCAGGCAGATTCTTTACCAACTGAGCTATGAGGGAAGAATACTGGAGTGGGGGTCCCATTTCCTCCTCCAGGGGATTGAACCCAAGGCTCTTGTGTCTTCTGCATTGGCTGGAGGATTCTTTACCACTAGTGCCACCTGTGAAGCCCCAACCCAAGTAAACTTATACCTAGCAGCCATATTGAACATGTGAATTACAGTCACCACTGGCACACTTTGATGTAAACTGAGAAATATTTTGAAATGGGCAAAGCACTATTAGGACATGATTTTTATTAGGGAAACCTGGTTAATATTAGACTAGTCTCAAGCTTACTTCCGCATCTTTTCTACATTTTTCCTGTTTATTCATATTTCTAATTTTGTCCCATTTATGAATTCAATGTATTACTGTTCCATTCTCCCAAACTATTGAATGAGTAAAGTTGGTGTATTACTAAATGGTTGTCCACATTTTAAAGTTCTTATTGTTAATTGATCAGATAGATAGCGAACAAATGAATAGGGTTGTAACGTGTGAGCTCTTCATTTCTTACTTTCTTGTTTATCTCAAAACACTGGTCTTGCAGTATTTTTTCAGATTGCATTATTAGAATGTCCAACATTATTACAGGTTAATTTTTTAAGTGAGTGGGGTCCATAGTCATTCTAGAACTGTAATACAGCAAATTCTGAAAAAGAGTTTAACACTTTCACATACAGTGTTTCATATTAAAATTCAAGTTCTATGTTGAACAGAGAAAGAATGTTTATCTTTGTCATTTTTCAGAGTTAAATAAAACACAGTAAACATTTTTCTCTGAGAAGCTTAGAATATTACAGAGTTAAATATTTTGGTTTATCCTATAAAAAAAATTGTGATCTCCATTTTTCCAGTGGAAAATTGAGATGGATAAACCATCTTACTCAGTGAATCTGCATGTGTCAGCAATAAATCCCACTCTTTGCAAAACAATGAGACCGGTTATGACCATATTTAATTTTCCTCATTTTCTGCCTCAATGTTCTTCTCTTTGGAAAGTTCCCCAACTTCCAGATCCTGTGAAACAGAGCAGGACATTATGGTCCTTGCCCACACCCCTCATCCCCTTAGCCTTCCATCTGTTTGTGGAAAAAACTTTAGCCAAAGAATAACTTTAATCAGAGAAGTAAGAAAATGCAGAAACGAAATCAGTCAAAGGAGACCGAAAAATAATAGTTTACTTATTAGGCAAAGACAAGGCCCTTTAGTTCTTTCTCAAGGGTCATAGTTAATATTCTGAGCCATAGCCTGTGAGCTGCTTTATAGATACTGAAACCTTCACCAGGTGGAAGAAGTTAATTATAGGATGACAAAACTTCAGCCATGATATCAGCTCAGTTCAGTTCAGTTGCTCAGTCGTGTCCGACTCTTTGCGATCCCATGAATCGCAGCACGCCAGGCCTCCCTGTCCATCACCAACTCCCGGAGTTCACTCAGACTCATGTCCATCGAGTCAGTGATGCCATCCAGCCATCTCATCCTCGGTCGTCCCCTTCTCCTCCTGCCCTCTATCCCTGCCAGCATCAAAGTCTTCTCCAATGAGTCAACTCTTCACATGAGGTGGCCAAAGTACTGGAGTTTCAGCCATGACATAAACTACCACAATTCTGAGAGCTGGCCTCAAGAAAATAGGAACAAACTGATCTTGCAACTGAAGAGTAACTGCACTTAAAATAATCTGTTAAACCACCAATGACCAGTTTCAAGATGATTAAACCACTAATGACCAATTTCAAGGTGGTTATCAGAGGTGACTGTGCTGTTTCTGCATGTAGCCTCCCTCCCTCAATATATAAAGCTCTTACCCACTGACTGTCAGTGGTGGGAGCAAGATGGGGGTGGGGGGTTAGATAGAAATCTTTGGATAGAAATCTGCTCCCCTCCCCTCCAACCCCCAGTTGCTGGCATCTGAAATAAAGCAAACTTTCCTTTCCACCAACCTGGCCTCTTTAATGGCTTTTGAGTGGCAAGCACCCAGATCCCACTTGCAGTTACACTGGGATCCTTCACTTGAATTTAGTCTCATGACAAGCTCTAGATTTTTCCACCCTTTTTTACTACCAGGCACACCATCAAATATTAGCAGTGCCTTGTCCCACACCCTCTCAGTTTCTGTTCTCTGCTGGTTTAGTTTGCTAAGTTGTGTCTGACTCTTGCGACCCATGGACTGTATAGCCCGCCAGGCTCCTCTGTCCATGGGATTCTTCCGGCAAGAATACTGGAGTGGGTTGCCATTTCCTTCTCCAGGGGATTTTTCCCACTCAGGGATCGAACCTGGGTCTCCCACTTTGGGGCAGATTCTTTACTAATCAATCCAATAAGTTTTAATCAATGATAATATCTTTCTCTTTAACACCCTTCCTGACTCTCCAGCCTCCAGCAACATGGAACTATGCAGGGTTTGGAGTCAGAGGATCTAAGCTGGAATCTCCCGGCTCTTGAATAACCCAGACCTCATGTTACACATAAGGATAATATTGACCTAGTGGAAAGCTTAGAAGAATATGTGAAATGAATTACATAACATTTGTTTACCATTAATAACTAACATGCATTTTATTGACAGCTTTGAATGACTCACACATTGCAAAGAATTTCTGATCCATTTATAAGTCAGTGGGAAAATTATCTGGGGGGTATCTTGGAAGTTTCCTACCTTTCTATGCAAAAGCAAGCCTATGCATTAAAAGGCAAACCACCTCATCTCCTATCTATGAGGATGGCTACTCAAAAAACAAAACAAAACAGAATTTAACAAATGCAGGAAAGGATGTGAAGAAACGGGAACTCTTGTGCGCTATTGGTTGGAATGTAAAATGGTATAGCCTCTGTGGAAAGTAGTATGGTTGTTCTTCAAATAATTAATAATAGAATTACCACTTGCTCCAGCAATTCCTCTCTTGGATATATACCCAAAAGAAATGAAAGCAGAGACTTGAGGTGTTTGTATAAATATATTCATGCTCATAGCAGCATTATTCACAACAGCCAAAAGGTGGAAGCAAGGTCCATCAATGGATGAATGAATAAAATGTGGCATACACATACAATAGAATATTATTCAGTCTTAAAGGAAATTATGACATGCTACAACACGGATGAACCTTGAGGACATGATGCTAAATAAAATAAGCCAGTCACAAAAGGACAAACGCCATGTGATTCTACTTATCTGAAGTAACTGGAGTAGTCAATTCATAGAGACAGAAAGTGGAATGGTGATTGCCATGGGTGGGGTGGGGAGGGGTATGGTAGTCCAGTGGGCACAGTTTCAGTGTTACAGGATGATAAGAGTTCTGTGAATGGATGGTGGCGATGGTAGCATAACAATATGAATGTACTTTAAACTACTGAGCTATGCACTTAAAACTAGTTAAGGCAGGAGTTTTTAATGTATTATGTATTTCACTACCTGTTTTTTTCTTTTAAAAAAGGACAGTTAACCCATCTGATATGTCAGAGTCCCTCATTTCTTATCTGAACAATTGTTTATCAACAAAGTGTCTAAAAACAAATAGATGCCATAAGAATTTTTTAGGCAGCTTTTAACAAGGCACATCAGCTACACATCCCATGCTCTATACATGGTCAACTACTTATACAGTTGCTTCTCATTACCTGGGTACACTGCTTATAAAAAGTGCAACCTTGGGTTACTTAACTTCTTTTGGTCTTCGTTTCCTTTTTTTGTAAAGTGAAAATGGTGATTTATTTATGGTTGGGTTCTTGTGAGGATTCAATGAAATGGTGAATGGAAAGGAGCTGGTAGGCATATGGCACAGGGAGTGCTTAGTATGTTCATTTCCTTTTATAGATAAATTCAATGAAGGGAGAATTAATTGTGCCCAAATGTTTACAATTTTTAAAGATCAGAAGGACAGATGTACAAAAAAGAGAGTGAAAAATCACACATTTGGTGGGCTTGGAGAGAGAAATATGTTGGAGGATCTGAAAACATTTTAAAACGTGTTTCCAAAGGTGAATTTTGTTCTTTGTTTATTATTATTTCTCTTGTTTGACATTTACTTTGTCGGTTTTCCTGCTTCCAAAGCTATCTTGCACAGAATCTACTGCCCCCATTACACTAATTGGCAGTGTAAATATTTTAACAAACTCTGTGGGGTTCTTTTACCTTAGCTTTAGCCAAATGTATAATTTAACACTACCAAGACAACCTGCTTCACCTCAGCATTTGAGGCTTCTCAGCCTTGAGTTAATTACATGATGAAGAATTCTGCCATGTTCTGAAATCAGGAATTGGTTTATAACACAAAAGAGAAGGCTATTCTATGTTTCAGCTTCAGGAGCTCTTGGGGGGAAAAAAAGTACATTGGGATTTTTATTAATGTTGCTAAAATCGATGGGAACAAAATTCTTCCATAGATGTTCATGTTCTGAACTCTTGGCCCATTCATTAATTGTTGCAATTATAGGAAAGTGTGATTAGATCACTAATCAGAAAACGTTTACCCTGAACCATCTTTGCCTAAAAACTCTGTTGATTTTAAAACTATTCACAATCTAAAAGTAGAGAGTTATGTTTTGTTCAGTGGGAATTTTTAGGACCTCAAGTCTAGGAGACAGCATTTCAAGGAACCTCGAGAGAACTTCTCTGAGGAGGGGAGGGGTGGAGCCAGTTTTGCAACAAAGAGCAGGTAGTCTGAACATCAAAAGATTACTGTTAATTAAAGAACACCAGATATCTGACATTAAGGAATTTAGCACTTTCCTATGTATGGGAAGATGCAAGACTCTGGATTCATTGAAATCATCTTTTTGATATACACCTTACTCATCTGGGGCCAGTTTTCTGTGTTTTCACATCTAGAGTTTCCTCAGGGCTCACTGTAGGGAGTGGCTGCAATCTGATGGCAGGTATTCTTTCTTTTCTGAGTTCCCTCAGGGCTCACCAGCTCACTATCCATGGTGTCTGCAATTGCCGATGACTGTGACATCCTTTGTTTACTGATATAGCAGAAAATGAACTCTTATTTCTTCGTCATTGAAAGTTAGTAATCTTAGTAACCCACCCCCCACCCCCACCCCCACCCCCGCCTTGGCATTTAAAAGAGAGCTGTTTGAGAAACGTGCGGACCATTTACTATACCCTCCTGAGAGGATCACCACACGGGTATGCTGTCAATGTTAGGCATCATCCTCCAAAGTGAAAGTGAAAGTTGCTCAGCCGTGTTTGACTCTTTGTGACCCCATGAATTATATAGTCCATGAAATTCTCCAGGCCAGAATACTGGAGTGGGTAGCTGTTCCCTTCTCCAGGGAATCTTCCCAACCCAGGAATCGAACCCAGGTCTCCCTGCATTGCAGGCGGATTCTTTATCAGCTGAGCAACAAGGGAAGTGTGGAGGAATACAGCCCATGATTTAACTTACTGTAAAGTTGTGATGGCAAAGCCAAGGTGAAAGTCAGGTAAAAGTTGGAATACCACGGAGAGTGAAAATCTAAAAGAAGGGAACACCATTGTGACTGAGATAAGGCTTCATTTGAGAACTAGTTTCATTGGGCTGCATTATTGATTGATTGATTGATGTAGATCATTTCTTTTTTAAGTCTTTTTGAATTTGCCACAACATTACCTCTGCCTTATGCTTTGGCTTTTTTATTTGGTTGGAAGGCTTGTGGGATCCAACTCCCTCCCCCCAGGGAATGAAACAGCACTCCCTGGATTGGAAGGCAAAGTTCTAACCACTGGACCACCAGGAAAGTCCCTGGCCTGCAGTTCTTGCACAAATATTTCAGGGTGGAGTTTCTAAGACTCACAGTGTCAGAAGTAACATTGACTGAACCCCCCCCCCCCCCCCCCCCCCCACCACACACACACACTGGCCAGGGACCATAGATTTGCATGGTATTTTACAGCAGGAGGTCCTGGTAAGGAACATAGAACTATTTCAACTGGAAGAATTTGGGAAAGGTCAAAAGGAGATGCCAGGTGTCCTACCACCTCCTAGAATCCTCTCTGGCATCCATCTTGGCTGAGCAACATGTGCACCACCAGCAAGGACCCTGAGTCAGATTGATTGACCAGGGACAACCTGGAAACTAAGCCCATCACCATAAAACCTGAGACCCATGGCAAGAGTAGTCCTCCTGGGTTCTCTTACCCTGCTGCTCTCTGCCCAGACTCCTTTTCTCCATAAAATCTCTTGGTTTGTCAACACATGTGTCTCCTTGGACAATTAATTTCCAAGCGTTAGATAAGAGCCCACTCTGAGGCCCTGGAAGGGGTCTTCCATCCTGCAACAAAAGCAAGGATGAACCCTGTTCCTTCTCTAGTTTGCTCTCCCGAATCTCTGCACCAGCTGTGCTGGGTTCACTTACAGGGTGCTGTTGGCTTACAAGGTGGGGTCAGCTTCCTGCAAGTCCATTCAGTTCCTGCTTTCCTTTGCCCAGCACCGGACAGGTGGGTTAAAACTGGAATCAGAGAGAAGAGGTGGTTTCATTTTTTAATCCCCACCTCCCGCTTTTTCCTCTCTAGTTCATGTTTATTAGCCTGCATAGCCTCTTTTGAGAGTAATAAAGACGACATTGTACCCTGAGCCACAGCTGTTTGTATCTTGTTTCTAACTGGTTAGAAATAAACTCTCCTAAACCTCTGGCAGAGAGGATGAGCATCTCCTGGATAAACTGGGGAAAATACAGGTAAAAATAACCATATAGAAAATATTGTGAGATGGCAGAAAATGAAAGCAGTAAAAAGAGCTTTTGAGCAGAACAAAGTAACACAGGAAGCATAGGGCAAGTAAACTCTTCACTTTCTGGAGCTAAAGTGAACATGAACCTATTCTTGAGCGCTCTGAACATTCTAAAAAAGCTGTAACTTATGCCTAACAATTACTTACACGTTAGACACACTATGTGAAATTTAGAATTCATTGTTTCTATCCCAAATCCATACCTCCTTCTGTATTTCTGTTCTGTTTCTGGGACCACAGTTCTCTAGCTAGTAGATGACCAGTACATGAGTCACCTTGAGGCTAGACTTTATACTTCCTCTTATCTCCATCGCACACCATCCCTCCTGTGGTTTTACTGAAGGCTTCCTAACAGAGACAGAAATGGTTCTATTCTTTCACCCTCTAGCAAAATGTAATCAAATGGCTCCGGGATCTCTTAGTTCTTTCCCTAGAGTCTTTTCCCAAACATTTCAATTCTACTCTGCCAAAACAAAACCCTTAATTGGCCAAATTCAATTTTCCTAGAAAATAATTATGCAACCAGTTCTTATCACAAAAACACACTCATGGAGTTGGGGAGGGGAGGAGTAGTGGTGTGCCTGTCCATGCTGATTGGCTTAGACACACTCTTCTATTCTTGTGTTAGTGCCACATTCTTAATTATTATAGTTCAATAGGATGTTTCTTTCATTGTTATCAGACAGTTCTCAAATTTTTTGTGGTTTTGAACTCTCCTTTACACTCTTGAAAATTATTGAGAATTCCAGAGATTTTGTGTTATATTCACTGATATATACCATATCAGAAATTAAAACTAAGAAAATAGACATTTGTTTCTAAATTAATTTTAAAACACTAGGAAACTCATTACATGTTAACATAAATAACATTTTTAATGAAAAATAATTATATTTTCCAAACCAAAGGAAATTTAGTAGGAGAAATAATACTGTTTTACCTTCATGTAAATTCCTTTAATGTTTTGTGTGATAGAAGACATTTCTGCTTCTGCATTCAATCTGTTGTGATATCACATATTATGCAACCACTGGAAGACTTCATTGTATATGTATTTAAGAATGGGAGTAAAAAAGAGTTAAAAACAAGTCTCAATATTGTTTTGAAAACAACTTAAATTCTGTGACCCCTTGAAAGGGTTTCTGGGACCCTAGATGCTCTCAGACTATAGTCTGAGGACTACTGGTCTTAGCTATTCTAATAGTAGACTACTGGTCTACTATTCTAGCTTGTAGTTTCTCAGATGAATTTCAGAATATTTTGTCTCAGTTTGGGAGGTATGACTTCCCTGGTGGCTCAGACGGTAAAACATCTGTCTACAATGCGGAAGACTCGGGTTCGATCCCTGGGTCGGGAAGATCCCCTGGAGAAGGAAATGGCAATCCATTCCAGTACTATTGCCTGGAAAATCCCATGGACAGAGGAATTTGGTAGGCTACAGTCCATGGGGTCGCAAAGAGTCAGACACAACTGAGCGACTTCACTAATTATGTATTTAAAATTCTGTCTTCTCACTTAAGGATATCCTATGTCTCTTCAATTAATAAAATAATTTACACATGATTTCTCCAAGGTGATAGTCCTGCATTTTCCTTTCTCAGATCTCCCCCATTTCTCACTTTTTATTTTCCCAGTTATTTTATGGTCTTTGTTGCTATTGTGAACAAGATTCATTTTTCCATTGTATTTTAATTGGTCATTGTTGGCCTCTTACAATTTTGTACATGGCCATTTGCTTACTCCTTATTAATTCTTAAGTTAAATAATATATTTGGTATAATATATTCTTTTAAAGAAATAACTTGAAAATGTGAATCTTTTTATATAGTGTTAGTATTGATACGATATTCTCAATATTCCAAGATACTACATATTAGATGAGATATATGATATTCTGAGAAAAACCCACTGTTTAAGTTTTGGATTTCAAAGATATTTTATGAGGAAGGATCTTGAAAATGCTGAATGCCTTTTTGATATCTACTCGAACAATCATATTTTTTTCTTAAGACAAATGCATTGATTTAGGACTAGGTGACCTCTTCTAGATGGCTGGATGGCATCACCGACTCGATGGACATGAGTTTGAGTGAACTCCAGGAGTTGGTGATGGACAAGGAGGCCTGGCATGTGATTCATGGGGTCGCAAAGAGTCGGACACGACTGAGCGACTGAACTGAACTGAACTGACCTCTTCTAGAATTCTTATTTAGACATCACAAATGATAGACCAATTTAGATTATTGACACAATTAAATGACATTTTGATTGTGAGTCTCACTTTTTGAAGGGGAGGAAGGCATAACCACGCCCAAAATGTCACCTGAGGCTGTTCAGGGAACCTGGCCATACAGGTGTCAGGGATGGCCAGTTAGAGGACTGGTGGTTAATGACTTCACTTTGGCAGGCCGCTAAAGTGAGCTGGTATCCGCAGGGATATCTCAGTACCTACTTTTCTTCTCACTTTCCGGATCAGAGCCCGCTGGCCTAGAGATGACATCCTGTGAGCCCCACGGAGTTTGGGGGAAGACACCGCGCACTGCGAGGAGAAATTGCTTCAGGAAAGTGGGCCTGTCCGAGGGGGCTGTTCCAGGGTCTGGCGGGTCCCCTCCCTTGCCCCCGGCCTACAGACCAGGGAGGCGTGACGGAGTCCCAGGCTTGACCGCCAGCCTCGGGCCCTGCGAGGTGCGCGGGGCGGACGGAGAGGCCTCTTTTCAGGCGGGCAGCGAGGGTGGCGGCGCGCCGGGGTTGGAGGAAGAACGGCACTTGAGAACCTGGAGAGGGGCCGCCCCCTCGAGTGCCCCGTCCCGTGGCCCCGCCCCTCGAGTGCCCCGCCCCGTGGCCCCGCCCCTCGAGTGCCCCGCCCCGTGGCCCCGCCCCGCCCAGGCGCGCCCCAACCTGAGCCCCCGAGGGGAGGATGGAGACGCTCGCCTCCGTCCCAGGTAGGGGTCCTGGGCTTCAGCGGCGCGGAGCCCTGGGTCAGCCGGCATCACTTCCCTGGCTACAGGTGGCGTGGGGTGCGCGCCGGGGATCGGACCGGGAACGCGAGAGGGACTCGCTGGGACCGCGCGCCTAGTCCCGGCGGTTTCGGGGCACCTGTGGCCCGCGCCGCGCCTGGTCCACTCGAGGGACCTCCTGCTCAGGAATGATTTATCTGGAGCAGGTCGGTGGAGCTGGGGTCCATTCCCCGCCAGACGCATCTGTAAAGTTTCCTTTTTAAGGAGAAAGGGCAGACAAGAAAGAACATTGGGGTCATTACTAAGAAGTAGAGCAATCCTCCCAGCAACGATGTCGTTTCGATTTGTTCACCAACAGCTCTGTTCTGTAATAGTTTCTATTTGAACCTTGCTAGAATTTTTCTGTGAGAAATTAAAAAAAATTAATAATATTTTACTATTATTGGGACGATAGTTGGATGTAAGCTTTGAAATAGACGTTGTAATGGCACTAAAAATATTTTTTGTTGTTGTTTTAAATTGGAAAACCCCAAGAATCCTCACGGATTTGAGTTTTCTTGGTGGTTGAATGGGTTTTCTTAAAGCCTCTTACTGTTTTTTTTTTTTTTGTATTTCTCATTGCTCCAGTAACTTCAGAGTTATTCTATGCCTGCACAAGATGTGTGGTGTTCCCTCTTAGTCGCTTAAAAAATATTAAACCTGAGTAATAAATTGCTGTCCTATTATACTACCTCGATGTTTCTACCTTTAGCTTCTAAACACTTTTCCCAGAGGCTTGATGCTTAAACCTTAACACTGAGTTTGTTGTATGTTACAGACCCAGGAACATAGCTGCAGCCTGGACATTTACTCTTTGTCATGATATCTGAACGAGTTATTTTCAAGCTGTGCTAAAGGTAGGTGATAAAGTTGACCAGTCTTCTGGATTTGCACTAGCCTAAGTGCTAAATTTTGACAGATAAACGACAGTGCATGTTATTCATGCCATATTGATTTTTATTACACTGTAAAGATAATTGTTTTCAAATGGGAAAATTTAGAGATGAGATTTCAAAGATAACTTGTTTTTTATGTGTCTATTCATGTGATGTCTAGCGTGTGAAAAATTACTCTCATTTGTCTTAGTCTTTTTTTTATTATTGTTGAGAACAAAAAAGTGCACATTAAAAGATTCAGTGTGGTGATCTTTATTACCAGACTATATCTGTTTGAAAATATTTTGGTCAATCATATAAGGAGTACTACTGTCCTGCACTTCCTTTTTAAAATTTTCTCTCTACAGCCTAATATTTTTTGTGCAAATATTCTTTGAAAAATAACTTTTGCCTGTCAAATCCAAACTATTTAAAGGTCCATTAGTTACTACTAATAGGGTGATAAATATTTGAAAGTGCAAATATACTTTAGACTATATAGATGCAAATTATGTAAAGTTTTGCTGTAAAAATGTTTTATCACTTTAATAATTTCTGCAGTGTCAGCGCTCTAAATTATTTACTCCCTCCCCCCCTTTTTTTTCTTGATTAGTTTTTTCCCTAGATTGATAATTTGAAAGATTAACTCAATTATCCATTATAGGGACTTCCCTGGTGGTCCAGTGGCTAAGACTGCCTTCCTAGGTTTGATCTCTGGTCAGGGACACGACTGAAGTGACTTAGCAGCAGCAGCAGCAGCAGCAGCAGAGAACTAGATCCCACCTGCCATAACTGAGTCTATGCCGCAAGTGAAGATCCCATGTGCTGCAACTAAGACCTAGTGCAGCAATATAAATAAATAAAAATTTTTTAAAAAGTTATCCATTAGAAGGTAAACAGATTTCCATTACACTTTAAAACTAAGTGTAAAGACCCCATACCACTTTAAGGACACATAGGGATTTAGGAACCTCCAATTGGGAAGCATTACTCTTTAGAACTGAAATCATCTACCACTGAACATCCAATTTCTACCATGGACCTTGTCCTGGTTTGTTTGTTTCTTGACTCTGCCATTTACCAGCATTATGACCTTAAAAAGTCTAATCCTCAGTCTTCTTTTCTGCAAATGGAGACACAGTAATAATGCCTTTCTGAAGGGCTTCTCATAAGTGTTAAAGTTATATGACGTAATACATGTAAAAGTAGAATCCCAGTAGGTACTTGGCACTGATAAACAGTCGGAAAAATGCTTGCCACTGTTATAATCTAGTTTTCCTGATGTCTCAGGGTGATTATACCAGGTGGAGAGGTTCTTGGTGGTTGGTCATTTTTAACAAAGAACACAAAACAAACCTCATGTAGAAGTTATAGGCTGATAGTTTAAAGGCTGAATTTGATATATTTATTTGGATCAGCTTTGTATTTTAAAATAATGAATACTTTACAACGATTACCAAATAGTTTAAATTTTGTAAATTTTAAGTAAATTCCCAGAGTCTTCACTTCTGTTGAAAAACAAGGGGACCAGGCAAGGCAGGGCTTGTGTCTGCCAGCCCTGCAGCTGGGATGTAGCTGTGCAGTTTGGATGGGAAACACTGCCCTCAAGTTTGCCACACTAAACTCCTTGCATTTATTTCATCCAGATGTGCTTCACTCATGCATTTTACCTCCTTTGTCCCTGCAGACACCTCAGTTTGTGATTTCTGACTCAGAAACTATCCCTTACTAATTGGAACAGGCAGTTGTGTGGCCAAAACTATAACTCACCTTGCATCCTTGACAAAGGAGGCGAGTTGTCCTGTATTACAGTTTACAAAGCATCATTTCCTCATACAGCTCATTTGATACTTAGGTCAACTCTTAGAGTTAGTTCAGACATGCATGCTGCTAAGTCACTTCAGTTGTGTCCAACTCTGTGCGACCCCATAGACGGCAGCCCACCAGGCTCCCCTGTCCTTGGGATTCTCCAGGCAAGAATACTGGAGTGGGTTGCCATTTCCTTCTCCAATGCACGAAAGTGAAAAGTGAAAGTGAAGTCGCTCAGTCGTGTCCGACTCTTAGCGACCCCATGGGCTGCAGCCTACCAGGCTCCTCCGTCCATGAGATTTTCCAGGCAAGAGTACTGGAGTGGGATGCCATTGCTTTCTCCGCAGACATGCATGATTATTCCATTTTACAGCTGTGGATGCTGACGTTTAAAGGTTTATGCTAAAACTTAAAATAATGTTTTAAGTTTCTAGGAAATGATAGCCTTTTTTTTTTTTTTTTTGGTTCCAGCATGTAAGCACATGCTTTTATCACAGTAATTACAGAATGAGAAAATGAGTGGTGGAAAGCAGAATACATAGATAGAAGTACATAAGTAGACCTTTTCCCCCTTCTCTGCAAAATATTTTTAAGCAAATTGAAGGGAACAAAACACTAATTATGGTTTATTCAAAGCAGACCATACGTATCACTGGACAAGGTCTGTTTTAAACCAAACTTTATTGCCTGTGTTAGTGAAAAGCTGGAGGGATGTGTGACCAGTTCATCTGGTCTGTAGTGAACTGAGACCAGAGGTTTCTGTTCACTTTGTGTTTTAAAGTTCTTTGAGAAAGCAGGTAGTTAGAACTTGTCTAGTGCTTCAGCCTGGTGTCTCTGAAAGGTGGTTTTATATGGAAGATTCACTTTTCTGTAGGCTACTTTTAACCAGCAAGGCTTTATGACTTTCATAATCATTCCAGGAGAATATTCTCTACAACAAATTCAAATAAGCAACAGTGTTGTTCTAAGACTTGTCAGAAGGCAGCTGAGGCTGTGGTCAGTGTGAGAGGTGAAGAAGAAAAGTAGATTGAGTTTAGAGGGGTCAGAAAGGATCTGGAGGACACAGTAAGAACGTGGATTTTGAAGGACTTTTAATGGGAAAATAATGTCGTCTGGCTTATCTGTTGAGATCTCTCTGGGTTGCTCCATGGAGACACACATGTTCTGCCCCACTGCCATTCCAGGATTCCCCTTCAATCAAAGGCAGAAGCTACTTTTGAATCTCATGTAAACCATACGCATGCAGTGGAGTTTAAACAGCTTGGCAGAAGGGAGTGTATAAAGGGAAGAATCTTTCCATAACATTCTGCAGAAAATACATAATGTGTGTTTTGAAAAGCGAGAATCACAGTATTAAAATATCGCTCAATTTTGAGTAAAACCATCTGCTACTTTCTTAATGTGTTTTATATCATGGGAAAATGGCATTTTCATTGCATTGAGAAATGGTGTTCTCTGCCTATCTTTTGGAAAAGTTAACAGTTAGGTTGATTATTTTTTGTGTTATATGGGAAAAGGGAATGTGCTTATGTTCACTTATGAAGCACTTATCCTTTAATTGAGTTTCTAGTCCCTTCTGATAAATTTGGTCATTACCTCTAAAGTGTTAAAAGATACTTAGAGTGATTTTCTGGTACTTAAGAACTTAACATAGTCCCCTTAGTGATTATATGAGTAAAGAATTGAGTATTAGGAGTTATAGTATGAAAGTACATTAATGCAAACATTCCAAAAAACTAACTTTTATTTTTCTGTTTTTTTCCCCTCTAATATTAGTCTAATTAGTCTAAATTAGTCCACTTAGTCTAATTTTTAAGTTTCTTGATAAAAAATTTTATCATTTTATGATCTTTTTAGTCTCTGCTATAATTTGTTAGTCTTTTCAACCTCAGTGTTGCTCATCTGTATCTTCTGTTTTGTTTGTTTGTTTTATTGATCAGTCTTAATAAGGGCTTATCTATTTAAAAAATTCTCTTTGAAGAACTATTGTATTTATCATTCTCTAATCTGTCTTATTCTTTTTCTGTAATGTCTTTAATTTCAACTCTTCCTTTTTTCTACAATCTTTGCTTTTATTTTGTAATTACATAATTTTTAACCTTTCTTCCATTCTAAGATAAAATTTTAGGCTATATGTTTTCCTCTGTATACTGCTTTAGCTGTATCCAATAAATTTTCATGAGTAGTATTTTCATTATTATTCAGTTTTACATCTATTTTTAAAAAGTCATTTCATTTTTTCTTTGGCCCTTGAGCTGTTTAGTAGTTACTTCTAAAGTATTTGATACTATCGGTTTTTAAAAATTTATCTAGTAGTTGTCTTCTTACTTAATTACATGGCAGTCATGTATGTTCAGGCTTCCCTGGTGGCTCAGACAGTAAAGAATCTGCCAGCAATGCAGGAGACCTGGATTCGATCCCTGGGTCGGGAAGATCCCCTGGAGAAGGAAATGGCTACCCACTCTAGTATTCTTACCTGAAGAATTCCATGAACAGAGTAGCCTACTGGACCATAGTCCATAGGGTTACAAAGAGTCAGACATGACTGAGCAACTAACACTTTGACTTTCCTGTACACTCGGGAAGGTTATTTGTTGTTAGATACAGGATTTCATGTGTATTTCAGGATATCCATTCAGTACAAACAGATGACATAAATGGGAGAATACAATATTTTTGAATTGGAAGAATCAATACTGTGAAATGACTTTACTCCCCAAAGCAATCTATAGATTCAGTGCAATTCTTATCAAATTACCAATGGTCTTTTTCACAGAATTAAAACAGAAAGTTTATAATTTGTATGGAAACACAGAAGACACCAAATGGCCATAGCAATCTTGAGAAAGAAAAACAGAGCTGGAGGAATCAGGCTACTTGACTTCAGACTACTTGATTACAGAGCTATAGAAATCAAGATAGTATGCTACTTGACAAAACTAAAAATATAGAACAATGGCTCAGGATAAAAAAGCCCAGAAATAAACCCACACACCTGCGGTCACCTAATCTATGACAAAGGAGGCAAAAATATACAATGGAGAAAAGATAGTCTCTTCAATAAGTGGTGCTGGGAAAACTGGACAGCTACATATAAAAGAATGAAATTAGAACACTCCCTGACACCATACACAAAAATAAGCTCAAAACAGATTAGAGTTGTTTAAATCTTATTTATTCTTAAGAACTTTTTTCTTTACTCGAACAACAACAACAACAAAAAAATCACTGACAAATTGTGTTAAAATCTCCCACTAAAATTGTGACTTTTTCACTTTTTCTTTGTATTTCTTTCAGTTATTTCATAGATTCTAGGCTTCTGTTTTGAACTTTTATATTTTCTTGTTTCTTTTTTCTTTTTATCTTTTCTTAATCAAATTAAGTCTTTGATTATTATGTAGTAACCCTCTTTACCTCTAGTAAATAATTTTCCCTTGAGTACTTTGTGCCTGATGTTAATCTTGTCACATCACTTTCTTTTGTTGAATGGTACATGGTACCATTGTTTTATTTACAGTCTATCTGTGTCTATAGTTTATATGAATCTCTTGCAAACAGCTGTGAGCTACCAGTTTCTGTCTTTTCATGGTAAGTTTGGTCCATTTACAATTACTGTGATTATTGGCATATTCATATTTCTTTTCACAGGGTATTTTATGCTTTCTATTTCTTCTTTTTTAAAGGCTTTCTTTATTCTCCTTTCCAGAGTTTTTTGACTGAGTTTGTTAACATCAGTTTTTCTCTTTTAATATTTTGAAAGTTATGCATGATATTTTTAGGGTCTAATGTTTAAGTGTTTGACATGGATCTCTTAAAGCCTAAATTTATAATTAATATTTTTAACTGTCTCTTTATATGAGGAACTTGAACGTTTTAAATTCTAGCATTCTACTTTTGATTATATAGCTCATTTTTGTCTATTATTGTGTCTTACAGTCAATGTTAGTTTAGATTTACCCACATGTGTAACTATTTACTGTTTTTGGTAATTTAGACCTTCCTTGTACTTTGCCGACTAAGGTCCGTCTAGGCAAGGCTATGGTTTTTCCTGTGGTCATGTATGGATGTGAGAGTTGGACTGTGAAGAAGGCAGAGCGCCGAAGAATTGATGCTTTCGAACTGTGGTGTTGGAGAAGACTCTTGAGAGTCCAAGGAGATCCAACCTGTCCATTCTGAAGGAGATCAGCCCTGGGATTTCTTTGGAGGGAATGATGCTAAAGCTGAAACTCCAGTACTTTGGCTACCTCATGGGAAGAGTTGACTCATTGGAAAGACTCTGATGCTGGGAGGGATTGGGGCAGGAGGAGAAGGGGATGACAGAGGATGAGATGGCTGGATGGCATCACTGACTCAATGGACGTGACTCTGAGTGAACTCTGGGAATTGGTGATGGACAGGGAGCTCTGGCGTGCTGCAATTCATGGGGTGGCAAAGAGTCGGACACAACTGAGCGACTGAACTGAACTGACCTGAACTGTCATTTTTCAAAGACATCCTTTAGAAGCTCTCTTTCTCAGGGGCCATTGTTGTTAAACTGAATTTTTTGAGGTGAAAAATATCTTTAATTTGCCTTTGACCTTGCAGGATACTTTTGTTTGTTTTAGATGAGCAGTTATTTCAGCATTCCGAATACATTATACTATTGTTTTCTATTGAAATATCAGCAGTCATTCTAATTGTTTCCCTCTATATGTGATATATCTTTTCTATCTGGTTGGTGTCAAGAGCCTCTCATTGTCTTTGGTGTTCTCCAGATTTACTGCCGTGTATCCAACTGTGAATCTTTTAAAGAAATGTACTGAACTTCCTAAATTTGAGTGTTCATACCTTTTGCCTGTTTGGGAGAACTTTCACCCATTATCTGTTGACTTTTCTCCATTCTCTCCTCCACAAACTGATTAGATGTATGTTAGACTGAATCAGGGAGAAGGCAATGGCAACCCACTCCAGTGCTCTTGCTTGGAAAATCCCATGGATGGAGGAGCCTGGAAGGCTGCAGTCCATGGGGTCACTGAGGGTCAGACACAACTGAGCGACTTCACTTTCACTTTTCACTTTCATGCATTGGAGAAGGAAATGGCAACCCACTCCAGTGTTCTTGCCTGGAGAATCCCAGGGACGGGGGAGCCTGGTGGGCTGCCGTCTATGGGGTCGCACAGAGTCGGATATGACTAAAGTGACTTAGCAGCAGCATCAGCAGACTGAATCAGCCAGGAAAATAGAATTAATACCAAGTAGTTCAACAGAGGGATTTTACTATGGTGCCATGGTCTGAATATTTGTATTCTCCCCAAATTCATATGTTGAAACCCTAACCGCCAGGGTAGTGGTGTTGGGAGGTGAGGCCTTGGGGGCAGTGATTAGGTCAGCAGGACAGAGCCTCATGAAGGGATTCAGTTCAGTTCAGTTCAGTCACTCAGTCATGTCCGACTTTTTGAGACCCCATGAATTGAGCCCACCAGTCCTCCCTGTCCATCACCAACTCCTGGAGTTTACTCAAACTCATGTCCATCGAGTTGGTGATGCCATCCAGCCATCTCATCCTCTGTTGTCCCCTTCTCCTCCTGCCCCTGATCCCTCCCAGCATCAGGGTCTTTTCCAATGAGTCAACTCTTCACATGAGGTGGCCAAAGCATTGGAGTTTCAGCTTTAGCATCAGACCTTCCAATGAACACCCAGGACTGATCTCCTTTAGGATGGACTGGTTGGACCTCCTTGCAGTCCAAGGGACTCTCAAGAGTCTTCTCCAACACCACAGTTGAAAAGCATCAGTTCTTCGGTGCTCAGCTTTCTTCACAGTCCAAGTCTCACATCCATACATGACCACTGGAAAAACCATAGCCTTGACTAGATAGACCTTTGTTGGCAAAGTAATGTCTCTGCTTTTTAACATGCTATCTAGGTTGGTCATAACTTTCTTTCCAAGGAGTAAGCATCTTTTAATTTCATGCCTGGAATCACCATCTGCAGTGATTTTGGAGCCCCCCAAAATAAAGTCTGACACTGTTTCCACTGTTTCCCCCTCTGTTTCCCATGAAGTGATGGGGACTAGCATCTTATAAAAGAGACCCCAGGGAGGTAGCTTCTCCCTTCCACCACATGGGGTTATAGCAGAAACACCACGCCGTCTAGGAAGTGGATCCACATCTAATGCCAAGTCTATCAGCAACATGATCTTGGACTTCCCAGCCCCTGGAACTGTGAGAGATAAATGCTTCTTGTTTCCAATCCACCCAGTTTATGTTATTTTTGTTCAAGCAGCTTGAACAGACTAAGGCATAAGGGGATTTCTTTATAAATGTTTTAGGATATTTGAAAGCCCAACAGAAGGTAAGGAGGTGATCTCAGAGTTAGAATCATAATCTTAAAAACTATGATTACTCCTTGTACTGTACAGTAACATCAAGGAGATGATCATACCGAAATGCAAATGCTGAGGCCGTCTAGAACCATGGCAGGTCTACCCTACAGAAACAGGGACCTTCAGGGAGATGGAGCCACATGGACATACCACAAAGCTAGAGAAAGCAGAGGAGAAAGATCCTCCTCCCATCCAGTCTCCTGCCTGGCACACCCACTGATGGAATCCAACAGTGGAGGACACCAGTGGGACAGGGAGCTTGGGGAATCCAGTTTTGAGGTGTCAACCCCTGAGATTCAGGACACGGAAGGTCACGCATGGATCTGAGAGCAAGCAGACAATTGTGGTCTCCCTTCCATATCTCTCAGTTTGGATCTCCTGTTTTTCATTACTTTGTTTCCCTATACTGTGTCCAGAGTAGCATTTTTTCTGTGGTAAAATATGCGTTACATACAATTTACCCTTTAACCACTTAAAAACTATATTCACTTCAGTGGCTACATTCACAGCATTGTACAACGCTCACCGCCATCCATCGCCATAACTTTTTTTTACCTTCTCAAACTGAAACTCTAGCTGTTAAATAATCTTTCCCACTTCCCTTCCCCAAGCTCCTAGAAACCACAATTATAGTTTCTGTCCCTGAATTTGACTGTTCTGGGTACTGTGTGCTAGTCATGGTTTATTATGTTCATTAACATTGCCAGTGAAAAGGCACTATTCCATAAAATGAATGTTTTTCCTGGTTGAAAACTTCTATTTGAGGCATTTAATAAGATTTAATTTTTTTTGTTTGGTTGAACATTTACATTATATAGATGGCATAAACGCTTATTTGCATGAGTCAAGTAGATAGATGTAGAAAGTAGTTATCTTGTCACTGATTATGAAATCACTGAATTGGATGATTATTACTGATTACCTCCTACTTGTTTTTTTTGCATTTTGGATCAAAGGCACAAATTTCATAAAGATTAAGTTTTCTAAGAACTATTCCGATTTTTTTAATGTAGTGATGTAATTTTCAGTAGGCATTCATAGCCATTTACTGAATGATGTCCCCTTAAATATAATGAATATGATCATTATTCTGTTTAGATTTTCGGATTCTCTTTAGCTCTTTCTAATCCTTATTTCTCTCATTCTTTTTTTTTTTTTGTAAGAATATTGATTCACTCATTCAGCAGCTACATATTTAACATCTACTTTATGCCAGACACAGAGTTAGGCATTATAAGATTTGTAAGTGAACTGAGAGGTAAGGTTTCAGCTGTCAAATTAACAGATAAACAAGTAAACATTTGCCCATTTAGCCTGCATTTACTAGTTATCTGCCATGTGTTAGATGTTGTTCTGGGAACTGTGGATACAGAGGTAAAAATAACAAAGTCTGTACCTCTGTAGCTTACATTCTGAAGAAGGAATAAAATATGCAGGGGAGATCTTTTTTAAAAATGTGATATTTGAGCTGAAATATGATGGATGAGGTGGAACAAATGAAAAAGACTGAGGCCAGACAGCAGTTATGGACGATAAATAGAATTAACTCCTTCTGTTTGATGCACATTGGTTTGTGGTTTTTGAGATGGGAAGATTTAGGAGTTTATTGTTGCTTCCATTTTGTCACTTAATTATTAAATGAAGACATTAGCTGGGAAGTTTGGTGGGAGAGGATGTACAGCAACGAGGGAACAATCTGAAGAGAGAGAAATTTGAGGACGGAGATCACTCAGCAGAGAGACGTGAATACACCAAGCAGGGAAGTGCAGTAGGCTTGCGGGGCATCATTGAGGGTCTACTTGTAAGGTTTTGATCCTGAATTTAAAGTGAAATGGTTCCGCCCAGTTGTGTGGTCTTCTCCAGCTACAGGCACAGGTGTGAAGAAGATGTAGGGTTTAACTAGGGTTGGTTTTTTAACCCCAGGGGACTGGTGGTGAAGAAAGAGAGAAACAAGAATGTTTAGGACATTTGCAAGGAAGTTATGATAATTCCAGCTGTAGAATTCATGCTGTTGTGCCATGTGCTGTGCTTAGTCGCTCAGTCGTGTTCGACTGCGACCCCGTGGACTGTAGCCCACCAGACTCCTCTGTCCATGGGGAGTCTCCAGGCAAGAATACTGCAGTGGGTTGCCATGCCCTCCTCCATGGGATCTTCCCAACCCAGGGATCGAACCCAGGTCTCCTGCCTTGTAGGGTGGATTCTTTACTGAGCCACCAGGGAAGCCCAGTTTATACTGGGGAAGGAGAAAATGAAGTGGAAATGAAGACGGAAGAGAGTTGATGGATATAAAGAAAGTGAATCAATGGATTGGTGGATTAGATGAGGTTGAAAGTTGTAGTCAGACAGATGAATTTCATGGGCTGATATTAGTATGTGATATTAACACATTCATTAATAGACCTGTTTCTATGTATATGTATACACATCCTGGAACAATTGCAGTCAACTTTATAGCATTGAAAAGAGTGAGGTTTTGCATGGTTAACCAAAAAATTCAGAGGACCACCACAGATGTTCTGGTTGGTCTTACTGTTCATTTTTTTTTTCCTTTAAATTTATACAAAGGATTGAATGTAATTTAAGGACAACATGAAAGGTTAGTAGCACTACTTGGAAGATCTTATCTCAGCTTATGTGTGAAATCTTTTTTAAAATCACTTGGCCTCATTGGCCATGTTCTCCTAATTGAGCACTGCGCCAAGTGCTGGGTGTGCAGGAATATCAGGTCACGGTGGGTTCAGAGGGCTCATGGAACACAGAGGTGGGCACACAACTCAGATGGGGGTGGAGAATGGATAGGTTTGGAGGACATGACATCTCAGCAAATATGTGAAAAGATAAGTAGGAATTAGAGCTTAGCAAAGAAACCACAGACCCAAGTGGGAGCGAAGACTGTGTGTGAAGATCCTCAAGCAAGAAGGGGATGACCTGATGGATCCCAAGTGGGTTGGTTTGTAGTGTCTGAGGGAAGATGTAATGAGACATGAGGCTAGGAAATTAAGCAAGGGCCATATTTTAAAGGATGTGGTAGGTTATATGAAAGAAATTTCATACTAAAAGCAATAGGGGACTGATGGCAATGGCAACCCACTCCAGTACTCTTGCCTGGAAAATCCCATGGGCAGCGGAGCCTGGTAGGGGTCCTAAGGGTCCATGGGGTCGCTAAGGGTCAGACATGACTAAACGACTTCACTTTCACTTTTTACTTTCATGCATTGGAAAAGGAAATGGCAACCCACTCCAGTGTTCTTGCCTGTAGAATCCCAGGGATTGGGGAGCCTGGTGGGCTGCTGTCTATGGGGTCACACAGAGTCGGCCACAACTGAAGCGACTTAGCAGCAGCAGAAGCAGCAGCAGTAATATAAAGCACAATCACTTAAAAATGCTGGAGAGGATGTGAAGAAAAGGGAACAACCCTCCTACTGATATAGCCATTATGGAGAACAGTAAGGAGATTCCTTAAAAAACTATGAATAATCCTATCCTATGACCAAAGGATCCCACAACTGGGTATATACTCTGAGAAAACTACAATTCAAAAGGAACCCATGTACTCTGGTGTTGATTGCAGTGCTATTTAGAATAGCCAGGACATGGAAGCAGCCTCGATGTCCATTGACAGATGAATGGATGAAGCAGAGATTTAATATTCAATGGAATATTACTCAGCTATAAAAAAGAACGAATTTGACTCAATTGTGCTCAGGTAGATAAACCTAGAACCTGTTATACAGAGTGAAGTAAGTTAGAAAGAGACAAACAAATGCTATATATTAATGCATATATTTGGAATCTAGAAAAATGGTACTGATGAACCTATTTGCAAGGCAGTATTGGGGACGCAGATGAGACATATATACACTATCATGTGTAAAACAGATAGCTGGTGGGAAGCTGCAATATAACACAGGGATCTTAGCCTGGCGCTCTGTGATGGCCTAAATGGATGGGATGAAGAGAAGGGGAGTGAGGCTCAACAGGGATAAGATATATGTATACTTATGACTGGTTCTCGAAGGATGTGATCCAGGAGAAGCCAACACAGTATTGTAAAGCAATTTTCCTTCAATTAAAAAATAAATTAAAAAACACAATCATTTTAAAGTGTGGGATTTGCTTTGCTGAAGAAGTTGGATTTTTATCATTGCTAAGGTTTATTCTAAAATTCTTTCATTCATGAGTATAAAGCAGTAAATCAAAATGATTTAAATGTGTGCCTCTAATCTGAAAATAATTACTAACAGTAGCAATTAATATGGGACAGTATTAAACATAGAAATCCCTGCTTACAAAACATTATTAAACTTGTATTCGTCTGTTTGCAAAAAGAATTGAAATTAAAAATTTCTTTGACTCTGAGTACATTTGGTTACTGCTGTGTATTTTCCATCATATCAGTGAAAATATTAGATAATTTCCCATGAGTTTGTGTGTGCTGTTTAATATTACCAATCAAATGTCAATGAAGCTCTGTACTTTTTCTCTCCAGTGATTTAAACTTTTGAGATGCTTCCATTAATTGGAAAATCAATCATCTTTGATAACTTTCCTGACCCTTCTGATACTTGGGAAATCACTGAAACGATTGGCAAAGGAACATATGGAAAAGTTTTTAAAGTGTTGAATAAGAAAAATGGTCAAAAAGCAGCAGTCAAAATTCTGGATCCCATTCATGTACGTCATTTTTTTTTTTTTCTTGCTTGCTAATTAACTTAAAAAAAAAAATCTGTGTTAAACAGTTAAAAAGTCCATTGGTATCTTATCTTGATTTATTTATCACAATGTCAGTTGCAATTTGAAGGAAATGTTTGTTTAAAAATATCTTGTTAGATTTTCCTTGTTAAATGTTTAACATATATTAGAAGTTCCAATAAATACTTGATAAATAAATATATAGTAAAGAGAAGTATGGGGGCTTCCCAGGTGGCACTAGTGGTAAAGAACCTGCCTGCCAGTGCAGGAGGCATAAGAGAAACAGGTTCGAACCCTGAGTTGGGAAGATCTCCTGGAGGAGGGTGTGGAAACCCACTCCAATATTCTTGCCTGGAGAAGCCCAGGGACAGAGGAGCCTGGAGGTTCCCAGTCCATAGTGTCACACAGTCAGATATGACTGAAGCGACTTAGCATATACACACACAAACATATTCTCTCAAGCAGCTCAGTGGTTTGATTTAATATTTTTAGATTTCAGAGTGTTGTCAGCATATAGACTCACGGGTCTAGAATTAACCCTAAAATTGTCTAATGTCATCTTGGCCGAATTTTATTTTCCTCCTGTGTTTATTTAGGCTTCAGGCAGAATTCCTCTTATGCCAAACAAGAAATATATTTTAAAATTTCTTTCAAAAAAGGGAAATTAATTTTCAGGTTTACCTAAGTGTTTCTAAACAGAAATGGCATTCCTTTACAGGTGTGGTTCTTGTGAAGAATTCAATGTTGTGGTCAGTCCATATGGCCTCTTTTCCAGCAGTGCCAATGGTGCTTTTTTGGGGAATAGCAGTTGTGATCAGGGAAACTCATCTTGCTTTGCCTGTAAGAGCATGAGATTTGCCTGTTAGAGACAAGATTCTTTTTTCCAGGAGTCAGAGGCTGGATGTTTGGGCGCATTTTCAGGTACAAGGACATAGGTAGGTCTCCCCTAGCACGTGGGGGAGCCAGAATAAACTTAGTGATTCCATAATCCCCAAACCTCTCCTGAGAGCAACTCCTCTAATTACTCAGCTCATGGAGAAGGAAATGGCAACCCACTCCAGTACTCTTGCCTGGAAATTCCCATGGACGGAGGAGCCTGGTAGGCTACAGTCCATGGGGTGGCAAAGAGTCGGACACGACTGAGCGACTTCACTTTGACTTTCACTTTGTGCATGTGATGGGGGTGTGGCTTGATGGAAATGATGAGATGTGTGTGGGGTAGGCCTCGGAGTTCTTGGCCTCGTCACAGCTCTGACACTCACAAAGCCTGCAAAAGGACTCTGCAAAAAGTCTCTGGCCCTCTGTTCATCTTGGGGTTGCTCTTTCTTTTTTGATAGTTTATTTTTACTAGATCTGTTATTACTACATTGCTTCATTTTCCTTTGAGCAGAGGAGAGAGAGGGTGGGGGTTTCTTTTCAAGAAGTAAGTTAGATAAGTGCATGCCTACTCAATCCCAAAGTTATATCTGACTCTTTGTGACCCCATCTACTGTAGCTCGCTGGCTCCTCTTTTGTCATGGGATTTCTCAGGCAAGAATACTGGAGTGGATTGCCATTTCCTTCTCCAGGGGAACTTCCCAACCCAGGGATTGAACCCATGTCTTCTGCATTGGCAGGCGGATTCTTTACCACTGGCCACCAGGGAAGCCCACTGGAGGAAAAAAAATGAGAAGCACTGTGCTGCATGTCTTCATATTCTGTTGAAAAGTTCTTACTGTTAAAACTGAGGGAAGAGAGACACCATTTAAGCTGTACCAGAATAACTGCACCACTTGGCTTTGCAATACAAGTCTGCCCTTTGAACTTTGCTGTTAAGCATTGGGGTTCATGGTGGCGAGAGAAAGGGCTCCAGGCTGATCCCAAAGTGTGGCCACACAATCAGACTCTCTCTCCCATTCCTCTGCTTCTTAGTGAACAAGAGCAAATGACTTCTGAATACATTGACAGCTATCCTTTCATAATTTATCACATTTGCTATACAGCCTACCTTACAAATCAGGTTTTGATCTCTTGTTTTAATGAAACATATAGGTTCATAACTGTAGTATGAAATGTGTTCTTTTGCTGCTTTTATTCTTGTCATAGTACATGTATATTTTCCTAAGAAGTCTTTATTTACTCTTCATTCATCATGCCACAAGTCAAATAAAGAAAGATTTATAACCAGGAGATTGTAATCTTAATAAAATAAATTTAAATGCACCCAAGCATTTTTCAGAGTGGCTATTTTTTTTTTTTTTTTAAAAAGGTCTTACTGTTATGGATTTTGAACTCATAATCTCCTCTCCAAGATGGGGATGAAATGAGCAGAACTAGAAGGTAGTAGACAAAAGACTAGTCCTGGATCACACACTAACCAGTTTTGTGACTCTAACTACCTTGAGCTAGTTTCTTTTTTTAAAAAAATTGATTTTCTTAGCTTTAGTTTCTTCCTCTGAGACTAGTGTTCTGGTCTAAAATTCTTTCCAGCTTTGTGATTCCATGATTCTGTCTTAAAACAGTGTGAACATTAAATGTTACCATAAAATATTAGAAGTCTTTTATTTATGACAGTGAATTATTTTATGTATATGTGGTTTTCTAGATACATGACTTAGTGCGTAGTCTTGTTTGCATTTTTATTGACTGGGTTACAACCTATTCTACTTCTGGTGAATGAGTCTTTAGCTAACTAAAGGCTGTATGCCATCTTATATAACTTAACCCTTTCACATTTTTGGAAAGGTAGGAGTTGATTGCATGTATGATTGGTTTTTGATAGCCTTTAAATATCCTATACTTCAAAGAAACAAAAGGAACCAGCTAAAAGTTTTCATGTCAAAACAATAATTTTACCATTGAAATAAAGTTAACACTACAAAGAAAGGAAGATCACCTTAAGCAGTTCTCCATATATATTTTTTCCCTAGATTTTGTGATTAGAATTCTTTATTTTTATTTTTTAACTTAAAAAATTTAATTTAATTTGGCTGCATCAGGTCTTAGTCACTCATGGGCTTAGTAGTTTAGGTGCCTGGGCTTAGTTGCCCAGCGGCATGTGGGATCTTAGTTCCCAGACCAGGGATTGAACCCACGTCCTCTGCATTGGAAGGCACCGGACCACCAGGGAAGTCCCTATATGTTTCTTTCTAACTGCACATAAAAATAGCCTTTTATTTATTTCTTTTCAATGAAATGAACATAATTAGAGATATTTTCGATTAACAGGAAAATCATGATCTCTCCCCTTAAGCAGTGTAATGAGAAATGTCAATACATTGTATTGAGCACAGTAGAAACTATTCTGACCTTGCTTTAACAAAATAAAATTCTACGTTCGCTAGTCTAACTTATCTTTTTTTGACTTCATTCATGTTTTTCTCACTGCTCTCTCCCCATGACTTTTTTGAAACCAGGATATTGACGAAGAGATTGAAGCAGAGTACAGCATCCTAAAAGCACTTTCTGACCACCCTAATGTGGTCAGATTCTATGGCATGTACTTTAAGAAGGATAAAATAAATGGAGATAAGCTATGGCTGGTTCTTGAGGTAAGTGTTTAGAATTTTTTCCTATGTGGTAATTTGCAGTGTGGTCTTGGAATGATGTGTTTAGTAACGTCACCCCCATAAACCAGTTCATCTGATATGTTCCATTCTATATCCTTTGTTGAATCTTGTTCCCGGTTCTGGTCTTGCCATCTTTAGAAACATCAGTAAATGAAAGAAAATTAATTAAAGATTAAAAGAAAATGTTTCCATAATAAAAGACTAAAGAAACTAGGATATTTTCCTGGCAGAAGAGCATACTAAAAAGGGACTTCATTATAATTTTTATTTATTTATCTGTGTTTGGTGCAACATGTGACTGAGGCTCAGTGCCAGGTGCTATGATATGAGATAAAATTAATGTTGCCGAGGCTTCATTAGGCAAAAATGGTGAGTTGCTAATTTCTTCTGACTTCACTGAATACTAATGACATAAACTGCAGAACCAGGTACTGTCAGTCCCCCATATCTGTGGGTTCCACATGGTCAGATTCAAACAGCTGTGATCCATGAATACAGAGGATCAACTGTATTTGCATTTATGGGGGGAGGAACCTTACTAGAAGTGGTGTGGAACACTGAATAAGTTGCCAAAGGGGTACTGCAGAGTCTGGCTTTTCAGTTCCTGAGAATAGCTTGCGACAGTTCTCTCCAATGCAAGAGTATTAGAAGGTGCACCACTCAGGTTACTGCCAGCCCTAGAAGAATGTGTTTTTTTCTGATTTCCACTGGGTATTTTTATTTAAGTTGAATTAATCATTAATTACAATAAAATCTATAAAAATTTCTTAAAGCTTCTTCTATCAAACCCAGGGCTAGTAAAACCTTTATTTGATTACCCTAACAGCATCTATTTATTGTATTTACATTATTTTACTTTTTATAACATTAGTTTCTGCTGTAAAGTGAGGTGATTCAGTTATATATATTTACATGCTAGGCTGTATGTGTGCTCAGTCATGTCCCACCCATGGTGACCGCATGGACTATAGCCTGCCAGGCTCCTCTGTCCATGAGATTTTTCAAGCAATAATACCGGAGGGGGTTGCCATTTCGTCTTCCAGGGGATCTTCCCAACCCAGAGATAGAACCCAAGTCTCCTACGTCTCTTGCTTTGGCAGGTGGATTCTTTATCTCTGAGTCACCTGGGAAGCCCATATATTTATATGTATTAACATATTTATACATATGGTTTATCACAGGATATTAAAAATTCCTTGTGCTCTACAGCCGTATCTTATTGTATATCCATTCTATTAATATATGTAATACTTTGCATTTGCTAATCCCAAACTCCCAATCCATCTCTCCTCCACCTCCTCTTCCTGTTGACAACCACAAGTTTGTTCACTGTGTCTTGTATTCACGTTATTTTATTAGCATTTGATTATTTTATTTCTTTTTTTTTGGAATGTACCACTGATTTTCCTGTACAGTAATAATTTGCACATTGTCTCCATACTTCATATTTTTTCTATGATGGTTTTTAAATGAGTATACAAGTAGTGATTATTGTAGAGAATACTTGAAACTATAGAAAGAACCACTCTCAATTTTGAATATATTTTCTTCATCTATTTTTGTATGTTTAAAATGATTGACAATATCACTTATCAGTTTAGCCTATTTTCCAGTTCATATAATTTCAGACAGACTTAATCATTTTTATCTTTAAAAAAAAATACATTCACTTGATTAATTTTTTGTTGTTCAGTCACTAAGTCAAGTCCAACTCTTTTCAACCCCCTGGACAGCAGCACGCCAGGCTCCTGTCCTTCACTATCTCCCAGAGTTTGCTCATATTTATGTTCATTGAGTTGGTGATGCCATCTAACCATCTCATCCTCTGCTGCCGCCTTCTCTTTTTGCCTTCAGTCTTTTGTAGCAGCAGGGTCTTTTCCAGTGAGTTGGTTCTTCACATCAGGTGTCCAAAAGTACTGGAGCTTCAGCTTCAGCATCCATCCTTTCAATGAATATTCAGGGTTGATTTCCTTTAGGATTGACTGGTTTGATCTCCTTACTGTCCAAGGCACTCTCAAGAGTCTTCTCCAGCACCACAGTCCAAAAGCATTGATTCTTTGGTGCTCAGCCTTCTTTGTGGTCCAACTCTCACATCTGTACATGACTACTGGGAAAACCATAACTTTGACCATAGGGACTTTTGCTGGCAAAGTAATGCCCCTACTTTTTAATACACTGTCTAGGTTTATCATAGCTTTTCTTCCAAGGAGCAAACACCTTTGAATTTCATAGAAAGCAGTAATACAGGACAGTATTACTGTAGATCCAGGTTAGTGGTACCACCTTTTCCTGAGCAGGTAGGTATGTGTTTTTCCTGAGTTGGTTGTTGAACCTGGAAACAGATGGTTCAGTTTCTCTACTCTTTCATTTTCTAATCCATGTTCTGAATGTTGGCATGATTATTGATTGCCCCTCTGGAATCCTACGTCCTCCTGCTCCATCCTGGAGGTCTGCCAGGTACCTGACCCCTGCTGCCTCTCTAGGTGGAATCCACTTTCCTGGATTCCTTGGCCTCTTCTTTCCAAGGTTACTTCTCTGTTTTGCACATCAGGAATTCTGTGTGTTCCTCCTGTTATTCACTGTACTGATGTCACCAAATATTGAGTTCCTTCAGTTAGTTTTTCTAGGGAGCAAAACCTCCAGTCTATGTGTTTGTGTGTGTGTGTGTGTGTGTCTGTGTGTGAAGTAGCTCTGGCCGGCTTCTGGATGTGGATATTTTGAATGTGGGGTAAGAAAGCATCAAGTCTTTTGAAGAAAAACTTGCAAAGGAAGCCTTGTTTTCTGCCCCTCCCCTCCGACCTCCTCCACTTTCACTATTATCTTGCCCTCTCTGGGTTAATCTGCTCAGGTGACCTCAACACAGCTCCCCCACCTAGCTCTTTGGTTTGTGGCTTTCTCTGTGTTGCTGGATCAGTTAACCACTCAGTCACCTGCATTCCATGTTGAGAAATTTTGTTGCAATCTCTTCACTTCTCTCCCATTTTGTTCTTTTTTCTCTAGTGGTTTTATGTTTTTTTATTTTTTTATTCCTTTACTGGCATTTTCATGGAGATTCATGAGTAAGAGGAAATAAATGTATATATTTAATCTGAGACTTTTGATTGAATCACAGTCTTTCAAAATTACAATAGAATTTTCAAGAACCTTTTCAGAATCTGAAACTATTACTTTATAGAAGTTAAAAAAAATGTTTTAAGAGCCAGGCGTGTTCTTTGATGATAGGCAACTTATTATGATTTCAGAATTATTTTGTATTTCTCAATTCAAGATAGCTTTATATTTTTAGTTAAATCACACAAAAAACAAAGCAAAACTTTTACTTCTCTCAGTACAATTACCCAAGTAACAGAATATAAATTATGAACTTGAGCCATTTTGTCTTAAATTAATAGATAATTTACTTATTTGTGTTTGTGTATTTGAGATGTGATGCTCTGCAAATCCTTGATGGAGTCCTGAATAAAAATTTTGTACATTTATATCTTTCAGAACATTTTCAGTAATGCATCTTTTATTTTTTTTCCATGTAAAATAACTGGAAAATTAGCATTTGAAGATTCAGTTGTTCTGTTTATTATAGGCCTAAATGGGCAAGGGAAAAAGTATAAATCTTTCCCAGAGTTTAAACTATTGAATAAGATCAGTTCAGTTCAGTTGAGTTGCTCAGTCATGTCCGACTCTTTGCGACCCCATGAATCACAGCACGCCAGGCTTCCCTGTCCATCACCAACTCCCGGAGTTCACTCAGACTCACGTCCATTGAGTCATTGATGCCATCCAGCCATCTCATCCTCTGTCATCCCCTTCTCCTCCTGCCCCCAATCCCTCCCACCATCAGAGTCTTTTCCAATGAGTCAACTCTTCTCATGAGGTGGCCAAAGTACTGGAGTTTCAGCTTTAGCATCATTCCTTCCAAAGAACACCCAGGGCTGACCTCCTTCAGAATGGACTGGTTGGATCTCCTTGCAGTCCAAGGGACTCTCAAGAGTCTTCTCCAACACCACAGTTCAAAAGCATGAATTCTTTGGTGCTCAGCTTTCTTCACAGTCCAACTCTCACATCCATACATGACCACTGGAAAAACCATAGCTTTGACTAGACGTACCTTTGTTGGCAAAGTAATGTCTCTGCTTTTGAATATGCTATCTAGGTTGGACATAACGTTTCTTCCAAGGAGTAAGTGTCTTTTAATTTCATGGCTGCAGTCACCATCTGCAGTGATTTTGGAGCCCCCCAAAATAAAGTCTGACACTGTTTCCACTGTTTCCCCATTTATTTGCCATGAAGTGATGGGACCAGATGCCATGATCTTCGTTTTCTGAATGTTGAGCTTTAAGCCAACTTTTCCACTCTCCTTTTTCACTTTAATCAAGAGACTTTTTAGTTCCTCTTCACTTTCTTCCATAAGGGTGATGTCATCTGCATATCTGAGGTTATTGATATTTCTCCCGGCAATCTTGATTCCAGCTTGTGCTTTGAGTCCAGCCCAGTGTTTCTCATGATGTACTCTGCATATAAGTTAAATAATCAGGGTGACAATATACAGCCTTGACGTACTCCTTTTCCTGTTTGGAACCAGTCTGTTGTTCCATGTCCAGTTCTAACTGTTGCTTCCTGACCTGCATACAAATTTCTCAAGAAGCTGGTCAGGTGGTCTGGTATTCCCATCTCTTTCAGAATTTTCCACAGTTTATTGTGAATAAGATCAGCTGATGTCTTTTATGCCTAACAAATTCCTATTCTAATTATATTGTCATTTCTTAATATTATCACTCAGGGGTAGGTGGGAGTTGAAGATTCCAGATTATAGTTAAATGTTCTTTTGAGAGAGCAGAAAAGATTGATTAAAAAGGTCTTGAAACATCCAGTACAAGCAAAGTGGCAACCTGATGCAATGAATCAGCAGAGACTTAGCTTCTTTGAACTTTGTACACATATTTTTAAAATTTATTTTTAATTGGAGAATAATTGCGTTACAATGTTATGTTGGCTTCTGCCATAGAACAGCATGAATTAGCCATGAGTATACATATATCTCCTCCCTCTTGAATCTTCCTTCTACCCCACCCCACATCCCATCCCTCTGCATTGTCACAGAGCACCGGTTAAGCTCCCTGTGTTATACAGCAACTTCCCACTAGCTATTTTACATATTGTCTTTATAATTGTATTTATTATTAGATGTAAGAGTTGGAAATATCCCTTAACAGCTTGAGAAAAAAGAATAAACAATAGTTTATTAAAATAGTATTTCAGAAATCTGATCTATTTGAAATTCAGAGCTGGGGGAAAACATGGAAAAAGCAAAGAGCTGGCAAACTGTATGTAAGACAATTGATTTACATATGCAGGTTAGACTGATTATATATACACATAAGTGGTACAATTACCTGATTTATAAACATGAATGGTGCAGGTGCTGCTTTAAAGGCACTTTCAGAAAATTGGCTTGTGGCATCAATACTTTATTCTACAAAATGACTGCTAATTATACCTCTTATCATAATAAAGCTCCAATAAATTATTTTGCTGGCATCCCTGGTGGCTCAGCGGTAAAGAATCTGCCTGCAATGCAGGAGACACAGGAGATGTGGGTTCAATCCCCTGGGTCGAGAACATCCTCTGGAGGAGGGCATGGCAACCCACTCCAGTCTTCTTGCTTGGAGAGTCCCCTGGACAGAGGAGCCTGATGGGCTACAGTCCATGGGTCACAAAGAGTCGGACACGACTGAAACAACTGTGCACGCAGCAGGCGTACAAATTATTTTCCGTGAGGGTACCCAAAGGATGGCCAAATAGGAACTTTGGTAGTACCCAGAAAGTCATGCTAATAGTGCGAGACTTCTGACATGAATCTGCATAAAGACAGTGCTTCTTGGAGGGTCTGAGTAGCATCCTTATTATCAGCCTGGCATATGTGGGGGGTGGGTGGACTGTACCAGCTTGGACAAACTTTCACCCAGAGATTTTTCATCTTGAAAAATCATTGTATTTATATTGCAATCCAGAATTGAAATTCCAAGAAAAGAATTACTTGCTCAGATTTTACTGGGCCAGCTATTTTCTCTATTATTTATTTGTGAGTTTTGAATTATTGCTTTCACTTTGATACAATTTTTCCTCTTCTTGTATTTTTCTTAAATTTTGTTATACTATGATTTCTTGAGCATGAATAATATACAAGGTTCTGTTTAGAAATTATTTCCTTCTAAATTCTCTGTATGTTCATTTTCAGAACATACAGAAGAACACTAGTTACTAGCCCTCCTACATTCCAGTTACACACTTGTAATGAAACTGCAAAGGAAGAGAAGGGGTAGAAGATTTTCTCCTGTGGGAATTGATATATATATATATATATTTTTTTTTTTCTTTTTTTTTTGCAAAATGTTTATGGGAATTTTTATTGTCACTTAGTATTTAGGTTTTCTTAATGATGTCAGCATAAAGGGAGAACTAGTTTTTTTTTTTAGTTATACCTTTTGAAGTACCATACTTATATTTAATATTAATTTTTGCTTGTTGCTATTACATATCTCTTGACTGACTTGCTTTGTAAAATATAGATACCTCTTTTTTAAATTTAAAAAATATTTATTTATATTTATCTATTTATTTGGCTGTGTTGGTCTTAGTTGTGGTACTCAGGATCTTTAGTTTGGGCATTTGGAATTCGCTGACCAGGGATCAAACCCAGGGCCCCACCATTGGGAGCTCTGATTCTTAGCCACTTGTCCAACAGGGAAATCCCTGTAGATTTTGCTTTTGCTTAGTGTTTCTTTTCACTCCTAGTGTCTACCGTGGAGGGTCAGGAGCAGGATGGATGGGGACCTTGGGAGGTGGGAGGTGGTTCGTTTCTGCATATCCTTACCACTAAACCAGGAGATGAGATGAAAAAACAGGGTTGAAATTGGATTAAGTTGGTCTGGTACTAGGCATTTACTGCAGATGATCACAGAGGGCAAAATTGAGCTATAACTATAATTTCACCCTTCTTAGTTGGATGAACAGCAACACCTTAAGTACAGAAGGAATATAGTCTTCTGTCTCAGCATCTATTTGTTCAGTGTATCCTCAGCCGTAAGGGAACCAAAATCCAGTTAGGACATCTTTTTGTTAAAAGGTCTTTCCCTTCATAATCCAGTCTTAGCTGTAATTGCTCCTTTCATGGAAGTACTGCAGGCTGAGTTCTATTATTTATCTGAATTAGTCCTGATTTGTTCATTCTTAATAGTGACACTGCTTTCTCTCTGCTTTCTAATTATAGCAATTTTTCTCTTTGAAATTATATCCTTTTCAAGAGATCAAAGGCTGGAAATTACAGGTGGCGTTTGGAAACACAAAAGTTCAGTAAATAGTCCTAAAGCCTCACAAATGCACATTTCTGGTAACGAAAGTGATTTTCATGGACCTGAATACTAACTTTCGTGCGTTATTGGTTATTCTGTGTTTATACTTACATCTAATAAGTAAGATACGGTCCATCATGAGAAAAGGAAACTATAGGATGACAGAAAGAAAATGAGTTAGAATGAATGAATGGTTTCTGTTTGCTCAGTTATTAGCTCTTTAATGTTGCTGCCCGGGAGATAACATGTACATGGAAGGGGACAGGGAACTCCTGCAGGCTTGTATATGTGCCAGGGGGCAGGGAAGCAGGACAGGGCTGCAAACCCGGGCTTCTGAAGCACTCCGATGGCACAGTACTGGTTCTCCCTTTCATTAGCTGTGCACAGTGGCAGTGGAGTAGACGAATGCCGATTCTTTTCATGCTCTTAGGGCTGGGGCAACCATTCCCAGCTCTCATATAAAAGGCTGTTATTTGGTGTACTCACCACAGAACAAGACAGACAATTACCTAGAGTCGTCTCATTTTTTTGTTTAAAGGGCAGGATGGAAAAACAAGTATGCATGTACTCCTTTATATTCTTATAACCCTGAAAATACATAAAAACATATATAATGCTGGTATATCTTTTTTCCCTAGTAGTACTTTGGTGCTTGCAAATACATCTGCTGTCTGAATAGGAGTGCAAGTTTATAATATTAACCACAGAGGGAAAAATGTGAGATGTTTTGCCATTTGGTAAATCAATATATTTTGACTGTGTGTGCTAAGTTGCTTCAGTTGTGTCCAACTCTTTGCAACCCCATAGATTGTAGCCCACCAGGCTCCTCTGTCCATAGGATTCTCCAGGCAAGAATATTTGAGTGAGTTGCCATGCCTTTCTCGAGGGGGTCTTCCCAACCCAGGGATCAAATCTGTGTCTCCTGTAGCTCCTGCATTACAAGCAGATTCTTCAGTGCTGAGCCACCAAGGAAGCCCCTATTTTGATCAGGCAGATTAAAAGATTTCTTCTACATTTTCTTGTTTATCAAAGATATCTTGTTGCTCACATTACCGGTGTTTGATGGTGTTTTCCCAAGAATTTTGAAATGCTTTAGGATGAGGGATGCTGTTTAATATCTTGATTTAGTGGTTACAGGATTGTACACAATTACCAAAGTACATCAACGTGCATACTTCAGTGAGTCAATTAGAATGTGTGTCTGTAATAGCTTAAACATACTACTTCTAGTTTACAAGTTAGAAAAGTAATGTGAAAATTGTACATATTACAGTATTACACATTAAGAAACATTATCAGGTGATGGTGTCACTCTTATTAATCTTTTATCAGTCTTTCATTGGAATGCAGAATTTGCTACATCAGTATATGTATTTTATTGATATTGAGTCATACATTTCACACTTTGAAGAGGCACCTTCCATTTCATATAAAAAGATGGCCTTCTGTCATTATATGTGTGTACATGCATAAGTGTCCAGGACTAAAGTATATTCATCCAGTCACTTACTAATTCCATAAATATCTATTACTTTGGGCCAAGCATTTTGGTAGGTTCTGGATATTCCGTAGAGAATGTGACCAGCTGTCATCCTGGTGCTTAGAGTCTAATAGTGCAGAAAGGTAATTTAAAGCTTAATAGACAAATTAATTAAATAATTATACATGGTTATCGATACTATGGGCTTCCCTGGTGCTCAGTGGTAAAGAATCTGCCTGCAGTGCAGAAGATCCAGGTTTGATTCCTGGATTGGGAAGATCTTCTGAAGGAGGGCGTGGCAACCCACTCCAGTACTCTTGCCTGGAGAATCCCATGGACAGAGGGGCCTGGCTGGCTACATACAGTTCATAGGGTTGCACAGAGTTGGACATGACTAAAGTGACTAAGCAGCAGTAGCGTTGATACTATGAAGAATAGAGATGGAGTGCTAATAAAGAATGAAAAAGACCTTATGTGAAGAGAGAAGTCAAGCAAGGCCTAGATGAGTGGGTAACACGTAAGCTTCCACCTAAAAAAAAAAGAAACAAACCGAGGATCCTGTTAGTACCTTTGTTCTTTAATATACATTCCAGACACTCTGGTAAGACTCAGCCCCATCTCAAACCCACGGAAGCAGAAACTCCAAGAAGGAGGGCTCAGAAACTTATTTTTTAAACAAGTCCTAAGGTGATTCTTATCAAAGGAAAGTTTGGAAAATCCTGCCAGAGGTCCTTGGATTTCAGGGTGCATTAGAAATAGTCTGGGACTTCTGCTTCTGGCCATCACAGTAAATTGTGTCACATTGCACAGTTGTACTGTAAATACCTAAAATATTACATAGAATATGTTTTTAAAAACATAACAGTTTTCCAACACTGTGAAAGAGACAGCTTAGGCTTGTGACATTGAGAAAAGGAAATTTAGAGGAACACTACAATCATTGCATCTTTATTCTGGGAGACAGTTTTCAGACCACGGGCATAAGGAGGACGTTCTCAAGGAGATCACAGCAATCTTGCTGAACTGAAAAGACTGTTAAGACAGAACTGACTGGAATTTTCAAACAGAGAGTTAAGCAGAAAAAACACTCCAGAAATCTGCATAGGGGTTCTCTTGAGTCTTTGGAAACCAAGCTGGAGATGTATAGGGCAAGATTCTAGGCAGTTGGGCAACGAACAATAATAAGGGCAAGAATTACTGAAAAGCAGTAATATGAACAACTACTGGAGTTTGTGCAAGCTGGAGAGATACTTGAGTTCTGACCAGTCAAATTGAGGAATTTTTGTTGAACATCTAAGACGCTTAGTAGAGACCTTGCTGACAGGTTATGTGTTAAAGGAAGGGTTAACCTCACCCTAGAATAAGAACTACCCTTGGCCTCCTATAAAAATTTCAAAAACAGAGCTTGAAATGTTCACGTCAGTCCACAAGTAGATGAACTGCCTAACAGAACAAAATTCAACATTCATTAAGAGAAGACAGCAAAATCTGAACATTTAAATGTGAAATTAGTTATGGCCATCATTTAATAAAAATTAATAAATAGGTAAAAAAGCAGGAAAAGGTAACCCATTGTCAGAAGAAAAATCAGTCAAATGAAACAGACCCAGAACTAATCAGGATGATGGAATTAGCAGATAGACTTTAAAATAGCTATTATAATAGTGTTCTTGAATGAAACTTCAAGAAGAGTTAGGTTAAAATGAAAAAAAGGAAAGGAGAGGGCAATTCAGATTAAAACCACAATGAAACTACTAGTACATACTCACTAAAATGACTAAAGTTTAAAAGACTGATAATTCCCAGTGTTGGTGAGGTTGTGAAGCAAACTGAACATTTTTAGATTATTTAGGCAGTGTGAAATGGTGCAGTCACTCTGCAGGCAATATAGCTAATGTCTTATTACATCTATAGTTACCTTATGATCTAAAAGTGTCGCTTGTAGGCATTTGCTAAAAATTGGTTTCTATAAAAAGAATCAAACACTTTTATAAAATGAGCAAAGTAAAACCTAGATGAGTGTCAGAAAATGAGTTTTGGCTTTTGTGGTCTCACATGGGATATTGTCACACTAAGTGAGGGTCTTAGAGCATTCAGTATAAACAAAAAAACAATGAAAAAGAGCAAAAGTCAGAAATGCCAAGTGCAGAAATCAGTAGTCCTTTTCCAGAAATTTGAGTAAAAATCTCACATCCTATCCTTACATAGTAAAGACAGAATGCATTTTGAAAGCTTATAAAAGCTGTCTTTGGAAGTGAGTTGTAACGATCTGTTTAGAGATTTAGTTTTTTTTTTCTTTAATGTTTGACTACAGCCTGAGTACAGAATTCACTTTTAGGGCTGCTCTGTTCTTTCATTAGTGTAGCTCTGGTTTGAGAAAATTATACTTCAATTTTGTTTGATGAGAGAACATGAAGGCCCTATAATAGCACTGTCACAAAGTGACACTTATGGGTTTTTTGGTCCCCTGCTACAAATCTCTTTTTAGTCTGTCTTGGTGATTTAAGAATTGCATAGGGTTAATATGACACAATTCATTTCCCCGGATGCAGTTCTTTTTAAGTGGAAACATATGGTCATTTTCAATTTTTATGATCTATTGCTTAATTTAAGAACATTTTCATTTCCTTTAATATATTTTAATCCTTCACATTCATTTAAAAACAAACATACTTCAGTTAATTTTTAAAAAATTTGTCTTATACATGAAAGGCATTTTATGCTAGTCGAACAAAAGTAGATTTCATTAAAGATGATATTTGAAATTTTGAATGAGGATTTAGAAAATTCATGGTATTGTCTTGAGCATCTTTAGAAAACAATCAGCCCCAAATTAACTTGTGGCTTATTGACGTTTGGTCCCTGTGGTCTGTTTAATAAATTCCATGTTTGTTGTATTTGTCCTCTCCTTTTCTCTTTTCATTTTAACATATTTTTTTATATTTATAAAATGGCATTTTATATAACAGTAAATATTAGTGACAGCTTCATCAATCAACATGAATGAACTTTAGAAGTATATTATTGGTTAAAGGAAAAAGCAAATCCAGGTAGGATACTATTTGTATAAAGCACAAAGCAAAGCAAAACTGAACCACATATTTTAGAAGAAATGTATTTATAATGAAGAAAGAAGTTTTAAAGACAGGAATGATAAACACAAAATTTAGGATAGTGGTTATTTTTCATGGGGAGAAGCAGAAGGATGGCATAACACAACAGTAGGAAAGAAGAACCCTTAACTTGACTCTTCTTGAAGTTTAATTCAAAAGATCCTTTTCCACTCTAAAAAATTAAACCACAGTTCCTGCTTAAGTAGCAGCCAGATAGTAGAATAATTATTAATGGTTTCTAAGCTTTATTTTTGGGGGCTCCAAAACCACTGCAGATGGTGATTGCAGCCATGAAATTAAAAGACGCTTAATCCTTGAAAGGAAAGTTATGACCAACCTAGAGAGCATATTCAAAAGCAGAGACATTACTTTGCCAACAAATGTCTGTCTAGTGAAGGCTATGGTTTTTCCAGTGGTCATGTATGCATGTGAAAATTGGATGGTGAAGAAAGCTGAGCGCCGAAGAATTGATGCTTTTGAACTGTGGTGTTGGAGAAGACTCTTGAGAGTCCCTTGGACTGCAAGGAGATCCAACCAGTCCCTCCTAAAGGAGATGAGTCCTGGGTGTTCATTGGAGGGACTGATGCTAAAGCTGAAACTCCAGTGCTTTGGCCACGTCATGTGAAGAGTTGACTCACTGGAAAAGACTCTGATGCTGGGAGGGATTGGGGGCAGGCGGAGAAGGGGACAACAGAGGATGAGATGGATGGGATGGCATTACCTACTCAATGGACGTGAGTTTGAGTGAACTCCGGGAGTTGGTGATGGACAGGGAGTTCTGGCGTGCTGCCATTCATGGGGTTGCAAAGAGTCAGACACGACTGAGCGACTGAACTGAACTGAACTGAAGCTAACACTATGGGGCATCTGTCATAACTTGGATTAATTTTGCACGCCCTTTCGTTATTAGTTGAGGACTTTTTTGAATAAACTTGATGTTGGCAGCTAGATTTAAAAAACTTAATAGATTTTATTTTTTGAACAGGTTCAGGTTTGTGGAAAAATTGAGTGGTAAGTTCAGAGAGTTCCCATATCCTCCCGCCCAAGTTTTCTTTGTTATTAACATCTTGCATTGGCATGGCACATTTGTTATGGTTGGTAAGACAGTAATGACACATTATTGTTAACTCAGGGCTTCCCTGGTGGCTCCGAAAATAAAGAATCTGCCTGAAATGCAGGAGACTTGGGTTCAATCCCTGGGTTGGGAAGGTGCCCTGGAAAAGAACATGGCAACCCACCCCAGTGTTCTTGCCTGGAGATTCCATGGACAGAGGAGCCTGGCAGGCTACAGCCCATGGAGTCACAAAGAGTCGGACACAACTGAAGTGATTAATATGCATGCATTATTAACTAAAGTCCATTGTTTACATTAGGGTTAATCCTTTGCACTGTACATTTTACAGATATTTTAAAGACTTTATTTTTTAGAGTAGTTTTATTAGCATCACAGAAGTATTGAGAGGTAGGTATAGAGTTTTCTCATATGTCCCCAGCCCTCACACATGCTCTGCAATGAGTTTTGAAACTTTAATAAATGGCCCTAAAACTTAGTTTCTTTAAATAAGTGCTGTTCAGTTTAAGGGCTCTGAATTTCATTTCCGTCAGTTTTTTTTTTTTTTTAATTTATTTTTTCCGTCAGTTTTGAATAATTTTGTGACCTCATCATGCTGGGCCACACTGGAGGCAGCATGACCCTGTATTCTGCTGCCAGAATACTCTTCTGCTTATCCCATTAAAAGGTGTTCCCTTTCCTACAGAAGAAAATGTCCCTTTTGGAATGCCAGGTCTGCCCCTGCTCCTATAGAATATGAAAGCTTTGTTTAATGTAAAAAGACACCAGTTATAAATGGAGTTGCATCTAAATGCTCATTTGTGAGTTCGTGTTTAGATTTTAAATACACTTATAGAAACAGTATTATAAAAGAGGGCTTCCCTGAAGGTCCAATGGTTAAGACTTCACTGTCCAATGCAGGGGTTGTAGATTCGCTTCCTAGTGGAGGAGCTATGACCCCGCATGTCTTGTGGCTAAAAAAGCAAAATGTAAAGCAGAAGCAGCATTGTAACAAATTCAATAAAGACTTTAACAATGGTCTGCATCAAAAGAATCTTTAAAAAAACAACTTTGATATCACACATGATGTCTAGATCGACCTGTCAGCCCAGACAACCTGTTGGGGGATCATGATGTATCATGATTAAATGTAAGGCTGGACTCTAAAGTCAGGCTGTCCAAGTTCCTGACTTAGCTCTGTCACTACAATGTGATCATTCCCGAGTTACCTTACCATTTTGTGCCTCACATTCCCAATCTTTAGTATGGAGATGATAGTAATACCTACTTTACAGAGTGGTGAGACATATGGATAATGCATGTAAATGGGTTAGGAACGTGCTAGCATAAAGTCTGTGAGCAATACAACTGTTATTATATAATTCATAATGTATCAGAAGTGCTCAGGCATCCAATAAAATCTAATTACCATGTTAGAAGAAAGTTTGAGAGAAAATATGTTCAGTATTTCAGACAAGGATGTTACGAACGCACTTTCTTTCTCCTTTCTCTACTGCGTTTAGGTCAGTAGAGTCGAGGAAATGACAACTCTTAGTTCTCAGGCACTGAGGTGACAGAGGAGACCCCAGAGGTCAGGGTAAGAGCAAGGAGCCCTGCAGGGAGAGACAGAGCTGACAGCAAAGACTGAAGGATCCCAGGTTGGGGACCAAGTGTTCCTGGGGTCAGAGCTTTGCTGGGGCCTTTTAGCTGGTTATGTCCCCACTCATGTTCCACTGTTGATGTCACTGTTTCTCTTCTCTGCAAATAGGCTCGTGCTTATCATGCTCACTTGCTCAGTCGTGTCTGACTCTTTGTGACTCCATGGACTGTAGCCCGCCAGGCTTCTCTGTCCAGGGAATTCTCCAGTCAAGAATAATAGAGTAGATTGCCATTTCCTTCTTCATGGAATCTTCCTTGCCCTGGAATCAAACCTGTGTCTCCTGCATTGGCAAGCAGATTCTTTAACATCTGAGCCACACATAGCTCCTTGTAATGTTTGCCGTGGGACTTCATGTTATCTATCTTGGAAGAAAGCTGGATGTGAAAAATTCCCCTATCATGTTCTTCCCTCTTGTTTTTCTTTTTAGATTCCTCTGCTCTTGGGAGATGCAAAGGGAGAAAGTTAGGAAATGTGATGTTTAAAATAGTTTTCTAAATACTATTTGTAATCCTTATTTCAGTGCACTCTGAGATTTTGCCAGAGAGGAAGTATGTTTTCAAATTAATGCACAAATGAGGCAGTATATAGCCATGGACTGAGGTAATACTGTACTGTTAATTAAACTATCAGGAATCAGTCTTTTTGCCTTTTCATACTGTGAAGAGCTGACTCGTTGGAAAAGACCCTGATGCTGGGAAAGATTGAGGACAGGAGAAGGGGGCAACAGAGGATGAGATGGCTGAATAGCATCATTGACTCAATGGACATGAGACTGAGCAAACTCTGGGAGATGGTGAAGGACAGGGAAGCTGGTGTGCTGCAGTCCATGGGGTTGCAAAGAGTCAGACACGACTAAGCGACTGAACAGCAATAGCGTCAGGAATCCAGAGTAGTTTTAAGAGCTCTCTCCTGCATTGCAGGCGGATTCTTTACCAACTGAGCTATCAGGGAAGTCCTTTTAAGAGCTCTAGGTCCTAAAATTTGAAACTAATTTGTAGAATCATAATTCTTATCCTTGAATTTAAAAATCAAGCCCAGTGCTTCTCCAGATTCTCTTCTAAAATTAATTCGTATGGAAACTGTGTTCCAATAATTGATTGTATACAAGTTTATATGTTCATTTATAAAATCATAACAATGATGGGAATAATCATTTGAAACAAGAAATTGGAACAGATTTTTTAAATGTTTTGAGAAAACCTTTTATAGCAAGTACTTAAAATGTCACATCCATTTTAATATCTAAAAATATTCTATTTTTGAAATATTCTTTTGTAGCTGTGCAATGGAGGATCAGTGACAGATCTTGTGAAAGGATTTCTGAAGGAGGGCAAAAGAATGAGTGAGCCCATAATTGCCTATATTTTACGTGAAGCACTGTTGGTAAGGCAGTTTAAATTATTTGTGCATTAATTATGAAGCAGTTCTAGTTAAATAAAAAATGTGTATCCTATTTTTAGAAAAAAACACTTCATTAGTATTTATTGATGCAAGAGTAAGATGCAAAATCTGAAATATTTAGCATAACTAATTCCTCTTTTCCACTAAAAATCTACCCTCCTGTGTCTACAGAATCCTGAGTTTTGATCTCCTAGGTATATTTCTGAAATCAATGATGATGAAGGTAGATACTGTATATTTTTACAAATAGGTTTTTATTTGCCATTATTTATTTATTTTTAACAGCCATTATTTAGAATAAGTATTTAGAACTTTTCTTCTATTGAGATTAGCACATTCTAAATAAAATATTTCCTAAAGGCGAGGAGTTTGCCCTGGTTTTTCAAAATTTTTTTCAGTCCAAAGTGGACATGATGTACTTTGATTCAACTAACTCAATGTGAAATATTTACGAAGGTTTGAGTGTTAATTTTAACATGTGTTCACTATTGATTTTGTATAAATGTATCCTTCTGAAATAAAATGTGTTTTTATTTGGTATTTCCTTCAAAAGTCACCATATTTATTTTCCTCTTCCAGGGACTTCAGCATCTGCATAACAACAAAACTATCCACCGTGATATAAAAGGGAATAACATCCTGTTAACCACCGAAGGCGGAGTTAAACTCGTAGATTTTGGTAAATTTTGTTTGAAGTGCATGAATTAGAGCTGCAAAATGAGTAGTATGATTTGATCAGTTTCCATCAGCCTTACTTTCTAGGCATTGACAGTAGAGAGAAAAAAAAACCTATCTAATTGAGGTAAGAAAGTTGCAGAGATTTTTAAAACTTTGGCAAATGAGAGATTCTTAGAAGAAAGGATGAGTTCTTTCAAGTCAGCCAGCGTGTGTCTGTAATGCCCCTGGAGCAGTATGTGGTCAATCCTCTAAAACAGACGGGCTACAAATGATGACACTGAGTCGAGGTGGTAGCACACGGCCCTTACTGTTGATTGCTTTACTGATTGGCAGGTGCCCAAAGCCAGGGTTTTGAGACAGGAGAGGAAATCTTCAAATGTCTCTGGGGTATCTTCCCTTCTAAGAAAGAAGCTCAAGTCAAGATGGTCTCTTTCTTCCTTGGGGCCTTCTGTGTTTTACTGCGATGCCTGCAACCACCTGGTTCTATCCTGAGATGTTCCATCCCAAGCCCTGAGAGATGAGAAGAAGAAGGGTCCTTGGTGACACAGCCCAGCCGCTAAATCAGCTCTGAACCTCCCCTTTCTCTGGACCTTTTGTCACATGAGATAATACATTTCCACACTGACTGAGCCAGTTGAAAGTGTCTGTGTTGGAGCCAGGGGCACCATAGCTGACACCTCTGCTCCTCCTCTTCCAGTCATGACAGAGCTCCTTCCCCCTCTTCTCACTGGATCCCCAGTAACACTCGACACCAGAGAGAGTGGGCGACATTATTCTGGGACGTGTTGGTATCGTTGTCATCCTCCCCTTCCTGCACTCAAGCTGGGGAAGGTATCTCTCCTCTGTATATTTCTGTATTTCTTTGCTTATCACATAGGATGATAATGGTCTTTTTGGTCTTTATATGTAGGTAAAGATACTTAAGCACATATTAGTAGATAGTCAGGGTCATTAAGAAGTGGGACTATGTCTTCTATTTTGTAGACTTAATACTTTGGGAAGAGTAGTTCAGTGAGTAATCATTGAGTGAATGAGTGAATCTTTCTTCACTTTGAATACTGGGAAATGAAGCTTAGGGAAAGTAATCAAGTCACTTTAGAAATGAATCATTTTAATATCCAAGTATGTGGGTCTCTAGTGATCTGGCTTCACCTAGGAATGAACTTCAGAGCATCTAGACAGGAAGAGCTGAATAGCATATCTTTCAAATGACCACAGTTCAGTTCAGTTCAGTTCAGTCGCTCAGTCGTGTCCAACTCTTTGCGACCCCATGAATCGCAGCACGCCAGGCCTCCCTGTCCATCACCATCTCCCGGAGTTCACTCAGACTCGCGTCCATTGAGTCAGTGATGCCATCCAGCCGTCCCATCCTCAGTCGTCCCCTTCTCCTCCTGCCCCCAATCCCTCCCAGCATCAGAGTCTTTTCCAATGAGTCAACTGTTCAGCATCAGAGTCTTTTCCAATGAGTCAACTGTTCGTATGAGGTGGCCAAAGTACTGGAGTTTCAGCTTCAGCATCATTCCTGCCCAAGAAATCCCAGGGTTGATCTCCTTCAGAATGGACTGGTTGGATCTCCTTGCAGTCCAAGGGACTCTCAAGAGTCTTCTCCAACACCACAGTTCAAAAGCATCAATTTTTCGGCACTCAGCCTTCTTCACAGTCCAACTCTCACATCCATACATGACCACAGGAAAAACCATAGCCTTGACTAGACGGACCTTAGTTGGCAGAGTAATGTCTCTGCTTTTGAATATGCCACCTAGGTTGCTCATAACTTTTCTTCCAAGGAGTAAGCATCTTTTAATTTCATGGCTGCAGTCACCATCTACAGTGATTTTGGAGCCCCCCAAAATAAAGTGTGACACTGTTTCCACTGTTTCTCCATCTATTTCCCATGGAGTGATAGGACTGGATGCCATGATCTTCGTTTTCTGAATGTTGAGCTTTAAGCCAACTTTTTCACTCTCCGCTTTCACTTTCATCAAGAGACTTTTTAGTTCCTCTTCACTTTCTGCCATAAGGGTGATGTCATCTGCATATCTGAGGTTATTGATATTTCTCCCAGCAATCTTGATTCCAGCTTGTGTTTCTTCCAGACGTGTGCTTTTTTCCCCTCAGCTGAGCATTTGAAAACCAAGGAGCAGCTTGACAGTGAATGCAGCTAGTGTGTGTTACTAGTTGAGTTTAGAGCTGTGCGTTTGAACAATCTGGCTGAGTTAGGCTACTAATAAGAACTTGTGCCTGAAATTATAAAAAACAACAGTAAAAAACACTCTTCACTGCACCATGGACAGAGCCATGACTCTCCTCAGAATAATTTTGGCTCCACTCTTAAAGGACCCAAACGGAGAACTTAGTATTTAACTTGAGCTCTTATAATTTCCTTGCTCTAAAATATGGCTACAATATACATGAGCTCAGTCACTTCAGTTGTGTCCAACTTTTTGCGACCCTATGGACTGTAGCTCACCAGGCTCATCTGTCCATAGGATTCTCCAGGCAAGAATACTGGAGTAGGTAGCCATGCCCTTCTCCAGGGGATGTTCCCAACCTAGGAATAGAATCTGAGTCTCTTGTGTCTCCTGCACTGTAGGCAGTCTTTACCTGCTGAGCTAGGCTTGGCGGAAATTGTTAAAACAAGTGTAAATAAACATCTTCTTTAGTAACACACACACACCCCCAAAAAACCTTGATAAACCAGTCACTCTGAGAAAAGCAATTTTCTGGAACAGCCTCCAGAGTAGTTCAGAGTAAAAATATACACCTGGATAATAAGTAAAGTGGCCTTCATTACGATATCTTTAGAAAGTAGTCATAAGTTGGAAAGCTGACAAAATGAGAACTTTGGTTTTATACTAATTGATTTAAAGACTTTGCTGTCAGCACCGATTAGGAAAGAGCCTATGATATGTGTTCCTAGTGTCTGATACCAAAATGTTATTATTTGCATATAAAATAATGCTTATATCTGTATTCTCCATCATAAAAGGACATGGATTCAACCCACCTAAAATGGTTTAAGGTTTTCACATGGATTAAAACTTGAGGATGGGGGGTGTAGGCAGAGTAAAATTTCTCAAGGGCAGAAGAAATAAGATGTGCTAAGCCCCAAACTGCCAAATCAAACTGAAAATCAATGTCCTCATTTTATGTTTAAATCAGATTTTCAGCGAAGGCCACAGCTGGGAGTAAAGGGGTTTAGAGTACATTTTTATTTTAATTTCTCACCTCATAAAGTGTGTGGTATGCTCATTATTGGATATTGAAGATCTGTACTTGGATGGCTGCCAGTCCTTCAAGTGTTCAGAATGGAACTCCACCACCTCATCCATCCCTGGAAATCTGTTTCATATCAAGAGTTTCTTGTCTTAGACAAAGTCTTAGTATCTGTTTTGTTGCTCAAGCCAGAAATGTCAGAAATCTCTGATTCTTGAGCTACCCGTTATTTTCACCATCTACAGTGAGCCACAAGCTTCTCTCTCTCTCTTATAAATCCCCGGACCATGTCTTTATCACCCCTCCCTGGTCCTCGCCGTTATCTCTGACCTGGGCTCCTGCAGCTACACCTTACTAACCCCCTGCATCCAGCCTCATTCCTTTCCTTCCAGACCATTGTCCACACTCCATCTGCAGCCAGAAAGCTCAGCTGACCCAGCCACTCTCTTGTTCCGTGTTCTGTTCAGTGGTTTCCTGTAGACATTACGGTCCTCTCGGCTGCCCCGGAGTAAGCACTTAGTCATTAACACCTGTTTTACCCCTTGGTGCTCGTGAGGGACTCTTCCTGTGACCTATGGGCCAGGTCAACTTCTTTCAGTCCCTTAAAAGTACCCACCCTCTTTCTCAGTTAGGGCTCTTATATATGTGCTGGAGGAAGTATTTCAAAATTGGTTAATATGCTTTTCTCTTGTTTATGCAAGAATGTGATCTTCACCCATCTGCCAGAGGCATGTCTTTCTCTGGGGGGAGGTTAAGATTTGTTTCAGAAGGAATGCAGTAAGATGGCTGAGGTTAATAATAAAAAATAGGGGTGAATAGCAAGACCCAGTTTGTCTCCCCAGGAAGGTCTGTGTAAATTGCTTTATCTTCTCTTTAAAATATGGAGGGGGAAATTCCAAGAATCCATCATAGGGTTTCCCTTAAGAGTGAACAGAAAGCAGACGGAAACTCTTTCTGGTTCTTGGGTAATTGTGAAAAGGTGAAGCACAGAAGGAGGTGGGACAGCGAAATGAGCTTTTGAAAAGTGAAGGTGACAAGATGGCAGAAGGGAGCTCTTAACCTCACCCTTTCCACCACCGTCACTCCACACCCCAGAGGCCCTGCAGAGTCTGTGCCAGTCCAGACGGCAGTGACAGTGTGGTCCTGACCTGGAGGTGGAGACTGATTAGGTAGAGGGAGCACTCAGGCATGCCAAAGTTCTCCAGACCCTTATCCTCTGTTCCCATTAACCCAAAAATGACTCGAATCTGGCTGGGGAGTTTCTAGAGGGGGTTGCTCAGGATGGGCGGTGAGGCACAGAGCAGATCACCTAGGCTAGGTCTGACTAGGAATCACAGCCCGGCCTTAGACCCTTGTCTGCCTCAGCTGAGTCTTCATGTGCCAGGAAGGTCTACAGGAAGGCTTGCCTGCAGGAGAACAGGCCACAGGCTCGCCAGATGCAGACTGTGGCATGAGAGGCCAGGGGGAAAGACACATGGCCCCAGAGACTGGAGACCCACCACACCCCAGGACCCTCCCTCTTCTCCTCTCCACAAGGTCTTATAAGCCACACAAGGTCTTATAAGCCATCCCTCATCCTGTACAGACAGTAACAGCTTCAGGAGGGAAGAAGGGTTGCTGTCTGAGAGATGGAGTGAAGGCAGAGATGGAGCAAGGGCTTTCATCCAAGAGAGAATGAATTCTTTCTCAAAGGACTTAGGATTTGGGTCTAAGCTTTACTTCTCCCAGCCAGTGGATAGAGGCATGCTTTCTCAGTCACTCAGGCATGTCTGATTCTTTGCTACTCCGTGGACTGTAGCCCACCCTGCTCCTCTGTCAGGGGACTTTTCAGGCAAGAACACTGTAGTGGGTTGCCGTTTCCCCTTCCAGCGGATCATCCTGACCCAGGGATTGAACCCGTGTCTTCCTGTATCTTCTGCATTGGCAGGTGGATTCTTTACCACTGAGCTACCTGGCAAACCCCTGGGTAGGGGCATAGGAGAGGCCATAATAGTGAGAGCCCAAATGAAGAAATCACAATTACATTCTTGCTATGTATCTAAGTATAATGTCATTGAATTTTGTGACCAGTTACAAACACGATTCTTTCCCTCCATAGAAGCCTCCCCTCATTGCTGTACCCAGGTGACTTCTGTCTGCCTGGCTGAGAACCTCTCCAGCACTCTATTCTTTCCTTTTTTTTAAAATTTTTATTTTATATTGGAGTATAGTTAATTAACAATGTTGTGTTAGTTTTAGGTATACAGCTAAGTGATTCAGTTATATGTATATATATAATCTGTCTTTTTTCAAATTCTTTCCCCATTTAGGTTGTTACAGAATACTGAGCAGAGTTCCCTGTGCTGTACAGTAGGTCCCTGTTGGTGATCTATTTTAAATACAGCAGTGTGTACATGTCAATTCCAAACTCCCAGCCTATCCCTCCCCATCCCACCCTTGCCTCTGGTAACCATTAATTCGTTCTCGAAGTCTGTGGATGTGTTTCTGTTTTGTAAATAAGTTCATTTGTATAATTTCTTTTAGATTCCACCTGTAAGGAATATCATAGGATATCTGTCATTGTCTTTCTGACTTACTTCACTTAGTATGATTATCTCCAGGTCCATGTTGCTGCAAATGGCATTATTTCGCTCTTTTTAATGACTGAGTAACATTCCATTGTATACATGCATTGTATCCTTTCTTCAGCCAGCCAGTTGTCACGCTCTATTGTAATCATGTGTTTAATTTGGCTGCTCTCCCTGTAAAGTGCGAGGTTCAGGATGGCATGCCATTTGGTCTGTCACTCTGTCCCCAGAACCAAGTTTGGCACTGGCATGTTGGAAGTGCTCAGTAAATACTCTTAAATGAAGGAGTGAATGGGAAGTAGGACTTTCCATATAATTCTGTGACCCTGAGAGGGTCACTTAAAATCTCCAGGAACAACAATAAGAAAAACAGTGTCTATCTCCTATGGTTGATCATTGTGGAAAGTAAATGGGATAATACAGGTGAACTGCTTAGTATAATTATTGACACTTTATAATTTTAAAAATCTGCACTATTAACATTATTGTAAAATAATACTGCCACCTCACCCCTAGCTCAGTATTGTACATATAGTAGGTACTTGAAAAATGATAAGCAAATACTGTAGTTAAATAGTTGCTAAATAATAAAAAATCTGGTGTACCAAAATTGGTGCCTCTTTCTGTTTTTTTTTTTTAATAGCCCTTTGCTAGAGTCGATTGGGTATTAACTTTAAATATCAAGCTATTTAATTACACTAATAGTAAGATTCAGTTTGCTAGTGCTGGTTATAAGTGCAGCCTTTAAGAAAACCTTTTGTTTTCTTCTTAAGTGGGCTAGACTTTCACCAGCTGCCTCAGGGAATAAAAAGACAAGTGAGCTTGCAGACATTATTAATGAAATACATTAACAGTCACTGGTATACGATCAATCAATAAATAACATGACTTCCCAGGAGAGAAACCCCTTTAGGCAAGTCAACTAAGGTCTGAAAAAGCAGTCCTCATTTGGAATAGAAAAGGCAGGGGAGACCAAGGCAGTACTCAGTTCTCATTTCTACAGATTGCTCTCTGGGGACCTTCATTTCTAATGGAATAGTTAACATTTCAATACAAAAGTGCAAAATGTACTTCTTGTGATTTATTTAGACATCGTTCTTATGACAGAGTATTTTATGGCTTTCAATCTCTTAGTACCCACCTGCCCAATTTTAGGCCAAATCCCTAATAAGTAATGTAGGTCAAAGAGAAGTTGTGACTTATTCATTAATAACCCGTTTCTGTAGCATCACGTGACGCAGGTCCACCTGAACTTAAAAACTATGAAGTTCCCTCCATTCCTTCCTTTTTTCTGGAATCACTTAAAAGCTGTTCAGTGGGGCCGAGTAATCATGGGAGTCGGGGTGCAACTTAGCATGAGGTTTGGGCCTGAAAGGGGTGAGAGGGGTGTCCTTGGCTTGGGACGTTGAGTCCCAGAGGGGACAAAGAGAGTGTTTCTCTAGGGGGATGGTGGTGGCCCCAGTCAAGTTGTCAGAGCCTGAACTGGGTAAGAAGGGGATCCGTGTGGCTGGGGGTCTACATGGAGACAAGGGACAGGTTACATAAAGGAGGCTTGATACTATGAGGAAATATACTGAGATCAGTGGGAGTCAGATTTTTTACTGTTGGAGATGAGAATTATGAATATGGAAAGAGAACTGAACCCTATGATTCTGGATTGCATTGGAAGTGTCTCTGTGAACTCAGGGTTTTTGATATACAGAGAGGTATATAAAAATAAATTTAATGTGTGTGTGTGTCCTGGTTACCTGGCTATGTCCACTAAAAGGACACGCATGCTTGATGCCCCAAGAGCAAGCACATCAAGTACCTAGCTCTTAGTTTTGAAACACAATTCTCAACTAATAGGAAGCAAGGATTTGTGGGAAAAGACTAATTTTTTTAAGGCTGAACAAGCTGAGCCTGGAACTTGATGTGCCAAGAAGTAAAGAAAAGCTCAAAGAATGATGGAGACAATGTCAAAAGGACATAGAAGCCACATTGAAGTGATTCTCACTCACCAAATCTGGGACAATTTGAACTTCACAGTAATGATAATAATGAAGTGACAATGGTTATCTACTGAATAAAGTAGAAATCCATAAATTAATACTTGCATACTTACAGACATCAACAGATGAATGGAAAAAATCAAAAGCTTTTCTTTACAGAAGAATGCCGACTTAATGAATGTAGAAGGAATAGTGAAATTTTTGAAATTATCTTTTGGCACCCATCATAGTAATAATTGGAGAAGGAAACGGCAACCCACTCCAGTATTCTTGCCTGGAAAATCCCAGGGACAGAGGAGCCTGGCAGGCTACAATCCATGAAGTCACAAAGAGTTGGATACGACTGAAGCAACTTAGCACATTGTAATAATTAATCCATCCAAAAACTTCAGTGAATGCTAAACTAGTGAGTTAAGTTTTTATTAAAAATAGGATATTTAGCTTCTAAATACCTCTGCATAAGGTACTTAGGTACAAAAGAAAAAGAGAAAACTTTAGAAGCTAGAAGCCTGGCAGACACAGACTTAAGCAAGTATACAAAGTGAATACAACCATGCGACAAGTGGAAATCACATACCACCTAATAGGAGACAATGAGAATTCCCTTCCATGATGGTCCTGCCAAAAATATTAATCATGAGGGAGTATCTGACAGGTCCAAGTTCAAGAACATTCCACAAAATAACTAGCCTGAAATCCTACAAAGTATCAAGGTCGTGAAGTTCAAGGGAAGCCTAAGGAACTCCTTTAGATTGAAGGAGAGCAAAGAGACAGGACAGCTAAACGCAGCATGTGATCCTGGATTAGATCTTTTCGTTGGAAGGACATATTTTGTTGTAAGGTTACTTGGGGCAATTGATGAAATATGAATGAAATCTATAGGCTAGATGGTAGAAAGGGATCAGTGTTAAATTTCCTGGTTTTATTAGTTGTATTGCCGGTATGTAGGGGAACATCCTTGTTTGTAGCAATCATACATTAAAGTATTTGGAGGTGAAAAGGCATCAAGCAGCCTACTTACATTCTGTGGTTTACATACTTACATACTTATATGGTTGAGGAAAGAATATTATTTGTACTTCTCTTGCCAGCTTTTCAGTAAGGTCGAGATTATGTCAAAAAATGTAAACTATGGAGAAAATTTGGAGACAATACAGATGTCTAAAGATGTTTATGTACATGTTTGAAGATTATGTAATAAGTACAAATACATATTTACCAAATGTGTGTATTTGTTAGTTGAATGTTATGCATCTTGAAAACTGGAGAACTAGTGTTTTATATAATGAAATGATATATTGAAAAAAAAGAAACTAGAGGAAAGAACTATTTTTAAAAGGTGGCAGAGCTTGAGAATTTTCATACCTATACAAAAAATTAATATTTTCCTCAGCTCGAATTTATTTTTGTACTTCAGAGAGGTGACCTTTATTTTATTTGAAAGGAAAAACATTTATAAATTCTTTCATTTTGTAAAGAAAAACCATGAATAAATAGGCTCTTTATTTTAGACCTTGTGGCTCGAGCTGAAGCTGTGGTCTCCAGTGTTTCAGACTGAATATTTTCTCAAGTTGAACTAAGCAGTTTTACGTTACAGATAGAGTTATATGTCTTGGTCGAGGGTCTTTCAGTTGTAAGGACAGGAACCGCAAACTAGCTCCAGAAGTGAATAAGATTCACAAGGCAGTCTCCTGGGTAAGAAGAACAGGATGCAAGGGACTAGAATGGACAGAAGAACAGAAGGCAGGAACCAGGACAGCTTGCTGCCTCTTCCTCTCTCACTGGACAAACCCGATCTTTCCTCTCTGCCCCTCTTTTTACATTTTTAAATTAATTTTTTAAATTTTGGCTGCTCTGTGTCTTTGTTTTGGTGCATGGGCACTTCTCTAGTTGCAGCACACAGGCTTAGCTGTCCTATGGTATGTGGGATCTTAGGTCTTAAGTGATAGACCCCCCTCTTAACACTGCGGTCATCCTAAGTCTTTGCATCCGTTCCTCTAGAGTGAACCAGTTTTGGTGTTTCAGGTTCATTTACTGGAGGCCACTTTTTGATCCATGTCTGAGTCAACCAGCCAAACTTGTTAGATGCAATGTTAGGGGTAAGCTGTCTGCTTAGTGGGCTCATGTCAGTCACTTTAGCCTGATTCAAGTTTTATGTTTTTCCTTCCACCATATACCACATCCTTAATATCCACTCCCACACATATTCTCTGAATTTCTATCTACGTAAAGTTTAAAAAATCAAGTAGCTCTTTGTGCCACACCTGTAGGGTTCTTGTGGGACTAGAGTCTGATTATAGGTTTAGGAGCAAAGAGAGGTGATTGGGGTGGATGTATATTAGAGGAGACCATTAAGGTAGTTTCCTTGGGCAAAGGCAAGGTTAATCTCCTCACATGGGCTACCTCTACTGACAGAGAAGACTGATCAGAATTTAGGGGTTCAGAGCCCACCTTCAATAGGATCTTCTCACACACCTGCATTCCAGTTTTCGGGATCCCATTGCTTCCCAGTCAGTGCCTTGATTTTAATGGTAGACACCCTTTGAAGTTGGGGGAATTCAGTTTGCATCTTAATCCAGCCACTTGCAGGATGAGATTCTGGGTTTGGTTTTCATCAGTCCCAAATCTGGCTGCAGGAGAGAAGGGTCTCTTTTGGGGGCAGACGTGGAAGCTTTTGGGTCATTCATGCAGCACTTACTAGGAATTTGAATCCCTGAGCTCATCCTTTTCTTTCCTCATTTTGTCCAGCAAAATTAAAAGCAACAAGCCAGTCTCAATATACTTATTCATTTGACCAAAATGTTCAGAGATATCGTATACACGGTCACACTGATCTGTTCCTCTAGTGAGTGTTTAATTATACGTGTTCAATGATGGTATTTTGTGTATCTCTATTGCCATATCATGCCATGGATTGCTGGTGCTCTCTTGACTCTTGGAAATGGAGCCGTTAATGTCTTTGAATCCAATCAGATTTAAGCGTCAATTCCAGAAACCCCAGGACCAGTTCAGAAAACTCATCTTTAAGATTCTGTGCCTCTGGCACCACTCTCAGCACTGATATCTGCATCTGTCAGAGTTCTCCAGAGACACAGCTCAGACAGGATGTGTACTGTGTGTATATAGAGAAACTTATTTTAAGAAAATGGCTCCTGTGACTGTGGAGGCCCGATGACTTCAAAATATGATGGGGGGCTGGTGGGCTGAAGACCCCAGGAAAAAATGCAGGTTGAGTCCAAAGGCTGTCAGCTGGCAGAAGTCCTCATCTGGTGGAGATCACTATTACAGTCTTTCACTGCACGAGGCTCATCCACATTAAGGACAATAGTCAGTCTTACCCAAAGTCCGCTGATATAAATGCTAATTCTCATCTGAAAACCACCTTCCTTGAAGTATCCATAAGGACATTTGACTAAATATCTGGGCACCAGGGCCCGCCAAATTGACACACAAAATTAATCATCACAGTGTCCTAACCTCACCAACAAAATGAGGGTATTAGATGGTATAGTAAATTTTATGGTCCCAGTTCTCATCCCTGCAGCGTTTTGCTCTTAACAACAAAACCCCAAACTCTTCCCTTTGCTCCCTTGAGATGTCAAGGGTCTTGTCCTGTGGTTATAGCAAATCAAGTTCCCTGAAGTCATCTGGTCTTTTTGAACCACCTTGGAAACCACATATCTGATGTTTCTTCTCACTCTCAGACCTGAGTCCTAACCATAAATATAAATCCTGCACATTTCCCCCACCCTGGAAACAGGACATCAGCCATAGAGGACAGGGTGGCTGCCCAGCCATCAGACAGCGCAGGAAACCTTATTAGAAGGACTTAATAATTCCCAAGCAATGTAATCAAAGCAAAGTGCTGAAGAATTGTTGACACAAACCTCCTTAATGTTCCTGTGGCTTTGACTTTTAATGGCTTATTGCCCTCTCTTCTAATCTGTTTTCCATTCAGCCCGATCTCTTGTTGGCTTCTGTTCCTTTTAATATCTTCTCTGTATCCCAACTTTCTGCCTGGAATTTTCCATCTTCGGCCTCTTCTCCTTTGACATGCTTATATAACTGTTTACTTTGGTGACTTATTCCCTTAGCTCCTCTCTGTACAAGTTGATTTTCCTAAACTTATTTACTTCCTGCAGGTCCCAAACTCATAATTTGGATTCTTGTTGCCTTTTAAAGTAATTATGTCAATCATTTTTAAACTGAATTTTGCATTTTTATACCTTATTAGCTAATTTTCTTGTGGGAATTTATGTTAAGTAAAAATGCTGTTTGTCCTCAGGAAACTCACTTTTCTGTCCAGCTGAAGTTTACTAACCTGAAAATGATCATGTTAGATGTTTTAATCATTAAGCTGCCTTCTATCTCTGAAGTTGGTTCTGTTGGAAAGATGATCTTGGGGTTAACAGTTATTGCAGAAACATTCAACAAACATGCGTCCTCTGTCATGCTTTCATAGGTGTGTGTATTGTGTTTGACTTGAGAATCATCTAATATTTTCAGACTCAGGGGTTTCTTATTCTACTTACTTGCATTTTTCCTTTTTCACTTATTTTGAGACTTTTTTGTTTTTCCTGCTTCACATTCCAGGCTAAATTTTTCTTGTTTCTGTATAGTTTACAGGGACCAGGTGTAAAACATCCTTTCTGCAGGATCCCAAAAACTCTTAATATATGACACTCCACTAGCATTGTGGGCTTCCCTCATAGCTCAGTTGGTAAAGAATCCGCCTGCAATGCAGGAGACCCCGGTTTAATTCCTGGGTTGGGAAGATCTGCTGGAGAAGGGATAGGCTACCCATTCCAGTATTCTTGGGCTTCCCTTGTAGCTCAGCTGGTAAAGAATCTGTCTGCAATGCAGGGGACCTGGGTTGGTTCGATCCCCTGGAGAAGCAAAGACTACCCACTACAGTATTCTGGCCTGAACACAGTCCATGGCGTCACAATGAGTCAGACACTACTGAGTGATTTTCACTTTCACTTGCACCACTAGCATCGTAACTCATTATCCCGGATATACCATTGGAGTGAGGAAATAGCTAACTTAATTATGAAATATTCATAATAGTTATATTTTAATACCATCCTTTAAAATTATCATTGTATGTTTCATAATGTATTATCAATATATCTGGAAACATATGGAAAGTAGTCTATGTCTGTATTAGGTATGCTTGCTCAGAAGTTCCTTGTTGTTTGGAATAGTGTGATCAAGAAAGGAGTTTGGAGGCCAGATGTTTGCTTTAAAAAATTCTAAATTTATATTAATATAGATAAAAGTAATATACTCTCATATTAATATAAAACCTAATGACCTTAGGCTTTGTAAACTCATTATTATTGGCCATTACCCTTGTTAATCTTCTCCTTTATTTGTAAAATCATTCTTGTTCTTGTATTAGAGTTCTGATTGTAGGCAGCAGAAACTTAACTCTGACCCACTTAGGCAATGATACTGAAAATAGCACTGAGTGACGTACAAAGTCAAGGGAGAGACTGGGCGATCTGGCCTCCTAGCAAAGGGCTGTGGCATCCCTGGACCTCCAGAACAGCATCACCTGGAGCAGCATCACTTGGGGGTAATCCTTAGAGCCCCGACTTTGGGTGACTTGGTCTAGTCACCTCCCTGCCTGACTGTCTCCACTCAAGATTCACATTTCCAAGAGAAAATCTGAATGGTCTGTCTTGGGTCCCATAATACATCCTAATGAACTTCTCAGCATCTTTCTCCATATATTTCCTGTGGAATGTGGAGGGATGGCCCTTTCCTGTCATCCATATGTATAAATTCAAACACCAGGGCATGACTGCTTGCTGAAAAATGCCAATTTAAGTGACATCATCTTTTCTTTATCTTCAGAAAGAAGAAATAACTATCAAATGATTAGTCTGTCACTTTCTTGCCAGAAGCAGAACTTTAGATATTTTACTGAATCATGTTTATTTTCTATCCCTTTTACATTTTGCTTAAATGACATTTGAATTCTTACAGAATCTTTATGAAGTTGAAACAGAAATGTTTACTGAGGGAAAAATAGAATTTTTGACATTTCATAAATCATTAGAAACTGTTAGAATAAATTTTAATAGATTTATAATCAATTTTAAATGAAATTTCTTTAAAATCTATTTACTCTTCCTACTTACAGAAATAAATGACTGTACTCGGATACTGTCATAAAAGTCAAGCTTAGTTATTTATGCCTTTAGTTCATAGAAAAAGATGATGAAATGTTTAGATTAACATTTAATGTTTTGGGAAGCTGAAATACTTGGGGAGAGATGTGCATTTTGGGGAAACGTGTGTTAAGTGTTTATTCCCTTTCTTCAGATCATCTTTTAGAAATATTCAAGAGAACCTTCAATCTCAGATTAGTTCATCTTCTCTGAATTTCAAAAACAATTTCATGAGGATATTTTTTCTGTCAAATAATAAAATGTTTAAAGGCAAAATTTGAAGGCTCAGATACAGATCCCATTTAGGCCAAGATCCCACGTACTACATCAGTGGAGGAAGTCCTTGAGGGAAAGAATTAATGTAGAACCAAAACATACCACTTAGCCCTCAGCTCAAGTATATTTCCACCAGTGAAAGGCTTTTGACTGAATATGACCTTTGAATTTTCATGACCTTTAAATTTGATACCTCATCTTGGAGGTATCAGATATATCCAGTTTTAAACCTCAATTAGTGTCTTTGTTCTACTTGACTTATAAGGCAAGCAGCCAGAGCCTAAAACAAATGTGACACCCAGGAGGTACTTTTCAAAGCAAGGATGTCAGGGAGTTAAAGTTCACAATTTGGAACTAACAGAAGCAGAAGAGAGAGACAGGTTGAGATGGTTGGATGGCGTCACTGATTCAATGGACATGAGTTTCAGCAAACTCCAGGAAATAGTGAAGGACAGGAAGCCTGGCGTGCTGCAGTCCATGGGGTCACAAAGTGTCGGACATGACTTAGCAACTGAAAAACATGAAGTCCAGAGTGAGGTCAAGGGAAGAAGCATCGTGCAGCCAGAGGAGCAGAAGTATGAGCCGTGAGGAGGGAGACTATACTCTGGATTTTCTTAAGAGCCAGTTATGATTGTATCTAACCAGGTAGAATTAATGGGATGAAAAGATTGAAACATTTCATTAAATCTCCTCATTGTAATCTTTCTGTATATAGTCTCTCTAAAGGAAAATAACTGATCCTATTGATGTTGGTTTAAATATTAATAGATGTGATGGACTGGCCAAAAGTTCATTCAGGTTTTCTTATAACAGCTTATGAAAAAACCTGAGTGAACTTTTTGGCCAACCCCAATAATTTATTTGAAACTTCCCATAAGGTGTGATTTGTCCCAAGATGACAGATGGAAAATAATTTTATTTGCATTCACAAGTCATCTTCTATGTGTATGCCACCATATGAAACAATCCAGTTCACTAGAATTTAGTAGTGGGCTGCAGCTGATGCTAAGTCGCTTCAGTCATGTCTGACTCTGTGTGACCCCATGGACAGGCAGCCCACCAGGCTCCTCTGTCCACGGGATTCTCTAGGCAAGAGTAATGGAGTAGGTTGCCATTTCCTTCTGCATTAGTAGTGAGAGGAAGGAGCAAAGGGAGCCTACCAGTCAGATCACAACCATGTGCAAAAATATGGAATACAGACAAATAGTTTAAAAGCTAGAAAGTCAAGGCTGTAGAGATTAGTATAATCTGGAGCAGATGAAGTCAGCATGGGGGAATTTAAGCTTGACATAGGGCTTTAAGTTTGAATAGGTTTGGATACGAGAAATGGAAAATAGGAGGACCATTGTATGTCTTGGCTATGCAGACATCCTGAGTTCGGGTGCCTTAAGTTGAGGTTCAAGTCCAGTGACAGCTGTAAGAGAATCATATTTGTAAGAAGATTTGTTGCAGTTGAAATCTCCTTAACCTGAGTAATGAATGCAAGAAAGTAAGTCTCGTCTCTTCCTTCCAGGTGTGTCTGCTCAACTCATCAGCACCTGGCACCGTCGGAACACATCTGTAGGAACGCCGTTTTGGATGGCTCCTGAGGTCAGATGGAGTTTTTTTGAGGGAGACACATGGGATGTTGATTCTTTCTGAGTTTTGTTTTCATGCATGCTGTAGCTCCATATGTGTGTTACAATCTACTGGAAGAAAATGTCAGTTGTGTTGTCTTTATGTGAGATATTTGCATGTGTGAGGAGTAACCTGGGAGATGATAAATGGGCTGTGAGCGAATATATGAATACATGAAAGACTGAATGAATAAGTCAGACGAGGTAGAGAGAAACTACAGTGGAATGGTGCAGGTTTGAATTGCAGGTCCACTTACCTGCAAGTTTTTGTCAATAAATATAGTACCTGTATTTTCATTTTACAGTTTTTCTTTTTTATTGAAGTATCGGTGATACCCAATGTTGTGTTTCTGCTGTACAGCAAAGTGATTCAGTTATACATATATATATATTCTTTTTCATTATAGGTTATTACAAGATATTGAGTATAATTCCCTGTTCTGTACAGTCAGAGAAGGCAATGGCACCCCACTCCAGTATTCTTGCCTGGTAAATCCCATGGATGGAGGGGCCTGGTGGGCTGCAGTCCATGGGGTCGCTAAGAGTCAGGCACGACTGAGGGGCTTCACTTTCACTTTTCACTTTCATGCATTGGAAAAGGAGATGGCAACCCACTCCAGTGTTCTTGCCTGGAGAATCCCAGGGACAGGGGAGCCTGGTGGGATCACACAGAGTCGGACAGGACTGAAGCGACTTAGCAGCAGCAGCAGTACAGTAGAATCTTGTGGTTCATTCCTTTTATACATAGTAGTTTGTATCTACTAATCCCCAATCTCATTTTACAGATCTTTAAAGTTTCTATTTAATCAGAGCTCACAATATGTGGATTCAAAAGAACCAGGGTTTGAGTCCTGGTTCTAGCCAAACTGTTTCAGCTTCCTGCCCTTGGGTGAGTCATATATCAGTTTCTCTGTTGTGGAGGCAGAGATAGCAGTACGTGGATTTTCAACTGTCAGGAGAGTGGAACCCTTAACCCATGTGTTGCTCAGGGGTGAGCTGTACTCACAACCTTACGTTTTCATTAAATACACTTTCTATTGGAATATAATTGCATTATAATGCTGTGCTTCTGCTGTACAATGAAGTGAATTAGCTTACAGCTAATATAGCTATATATATACAGCTAATACATATATATATATATATATATACACACACACACACACACACACACACACACACACATATACCTCCCTCTTGAGCCTCCCTCCAACCCCTGCTTCCCCATCCCAACCCTCTAGGTCATCACAGAGTGCCCAGCTGAGCTCCCTGTACTATACAATAGGTTCTCATTAGTTATTTATTTTGTACATAGTAGTGTACATGTCAATCCCAAGCTCCCAGTTCATCCCACCTTACATTTCCCCCGCTGTGTCCACATGTACCTTCTCTAAGTCTGCGTCTTTATTCTTGCCCTGAAAATAGGTTCATCTGTACCACTTTTCTAGATTCCACATATATGCATTAATATATGACTTACTTCACTCTGTGTGACAGACCCTAGGTTTATCACATCTCTACAGATGACCCAACTTTGTTCTTTTCAATGGCTAATATTCCATTGTACGGGCTTCTCCGGTATCTCAGTAGTAAAGAATCTGCCTACAATGCAGGAGAGGCAGGAGACCTGGGTTCAGTCCCTGGGTCCAGAAGATCCCCTGGAGGAGGGCATGGCAACCCACTCCAGTATTCTTGCCTGGAGATTCCCATGGACACAGGTGCCTGGTGGCCATGGTCCATGGGGTCGCAAAGAGTTGGACATGACTGAGTGACTGAACACATAGTACATAGCCTGCCGCTGCTAAGTCGCTTCAGTCGTGTCCGACTCTGTGCGACCCCGTAGACGGCAGCCCACCAGGCTTTGCCGTCCCGTCCTGGGATTCTCCAGGCAAGAACACTGGAGTGGGTTGCCATTTCCTTCTCCAATGCATGAAAGTGAAAAGTGAAAGTGAATTTGCTCAGTCGTGTCCGACTCTTAGCGACCCCATGGACTACAGCCCACCAGGCTCCTCTGTCCATGGGATTTTTCAGGCAAGAGTACTGGAGTGGGTTGCCATTGTCTTCTCCGAGTACATAGCATATTCCATATTAAAAAGCAGAGACATTACTTTGCCAACAAAGGTCTGTCTAGTCAAGGCTGTGGTTTTTCCAGTGGTCATGTATGGATGTGAGAGTTGGACTGTGAAGAAGGCTGAGCGCCGAAGAATTGATGCTTTTGAACTGTGGTGTTGGAGAAGACTCTTGAGAGTCCCTTGGACTGCAAGGAGATCCAGCCAGTCCCTCCTAAAGGAAATCAGTCCTGGGTGTTCATTGAAGGGACTGATGTTGAAGCTGAAACTCCAATGCTTTGGCCACCTCATGCGAAGAGCTGACTCATTGGAAAAGACTCTGATGCTGGGAGGGATTGGGGGCAGGAGGAGAAGGGGATGACAGAGGATGAGATGGTTGGATAGCATTACCTACTCGATGGACGTGAGGTTGAATGAACTCTGGGAGTTGGTGATGGACAGGGAGGCCTGGTGTGCTGCGATTCATCGGCTCTCAAAGAGTCGGACACGACTGAGCGACTGAACTGAACTGAACTGACCTCATCTTTATTCATTCTTCTGTCAGTGGACATCTAGGTTACACATATCTCTGTTAATGATATTTAGATTTTGTTTTTAAGTTGGATAGAAATATAAAAGTGCCTTTTTTGTTGTTCAGTTGCTCAGTCTTGTCTGACTCTTTGTGACTTCATGGACTACAACAAGCCAGGCTCATCTGCTCTTTACCATCTCCCAGAGTCTGCTTAAACTCATGTCCATTGAGTCAGTGATATCATCCAACCATCCCATCCTCTGTCATCCCATTCTCCTTCTGCCTTCAGTCTTTCCCAGCATCAGGGTCTTTTCCAGTGATGTGGCTCTTCACATTAGGTGGCCGAAGTATTGGAATTTCAACTTCAGCTTCAGCTTCAGTCCTTTCAATGAATATTCAGGGTTGATTTCCTTTAGGATTGACTGGTTTGATTTCCTTGCTGTCCAAGGGACTCTCAAGAGTCTTCTCTAGCACCACAGTTCAAAAGCATCAATTCTTTGGTGCTTAGCCATTTTTATTGTCCATTTCTCACACTCATACATGACTACTGGAAAAACCATAGCCTTGAGTATATGGACCTTTGTTGGCAAAATAATCATCTCTGCTTTTTAATACACTGTCTAGGTCTGTCATTGTTTTTCTTCCAAGGAGCAGGCGTCTTTTAATTTCATGGTTGTAGTCACCATCTGCAGTGATTTCGGAGCCCAAGAAAATAAAGTCTCCTACTGTTTTCGATTGTTTCCCCATCTGTTTGCTGTGAAGTGGTGGGACCAGATGCTGTGATCTTCGTATTTTGAATGTTGAGTTTTCAGCCAGCTTTTTCACTCTCCTCTTTCACTTTCATCAAGAGGCTCTTTAAATTCCTCTTTTCTTTCTGCCATAAGGGTCATGTCATCTGCATATCTGAGGTTATTGATATTTCTCCCCGTAATCTTGATTCCAGCTTGTACTTCATTCAGCACAGCATTTCACATGATGTAGTCTGCATATAAGTTAAATAAGCAGGGTGACAATATACAGCCCTGACTTTATTTAAAGTCAGATGCAGGCTTTTAACCTATATTTATAGTAGGTCCTATGTTGAGTGTCTCTGCTTAGGGCCACATCACACCCCGGAAGATTCTTTTGAGCATCACCTGTGGGAAGATGTAGAAAAACTGCTAAAATAGTTGAGGAAAAGTTTTCTAGAGTTACATCTTTTCTCCACAGTCACTTTAATGTTAACGCTGTTAATCCTTTTAGTTATATTTATCAGTAAAAAAACGTTTATGTTTGAAAACTTTGCCATCTTTGGGAAAAGCTCTGCTATTTGCCTACATCTTTCTAGGGAGTGACAGGAAGAGAAGTAATTTAAATACTACATTAATATTGCAAAATCATAGAATTAAATTTGCTGGAAGATTAAGTCCTGGTGTGCTGTTCCTATTTTGATACTAATTCAATTACTACTTGCAAAAAAAGTTAAAATATAAGTGTAATGTAAAATTTGGAGAAAGGATAAATTATCTTAAGAAACTTTTAAAATAAAATACGTGTAGACTGTATAGTCATATAAGCAAAAACAAAATTGAATAAAAGAATTTCAAATGTGGGTTTTTTCTTCAATTCTGATATATTACTAGTGTTTTAAAAGCTTGTGAAAAGTTTAAAAATGAGAAGTTAATAACATCTACCTGTAATACCAAGCTGTACATCTTATCTGCATATATGAATAATTACTATAATAAATACTATAATATAACTATATGATTTCTATTAAATAATTGTCTAGTTTTATATTTTAATATATTAATTTATAGTAACAAAGCTATTATTATATTTTAAGTTTGTCATTTAGTAAAAACAATTTTGATTAGTGGATCTTAGAAGCACTCTATGAGTAAAGTTAATATTTTTATCTAAAATATAACTATTAGAATAATACATGAGTTAATAATTAAAATTAATACTCCTTCAGTTCAGTTCAGTCGCTCAGTCGTGTCTGACTCTTTGCCACCCCATGAATCACAGCATTCCAGGCCTCCCTGTCCATCACCATCTCCCAGAGTTCACTCAGACTCAACGTCCATCGAGTCAGTGATGCCATCCAGCCATCTCATCCTCAGTCGTCCCCTTCTCTTCCTGCCCCCAATCCCTCCCACCATCAGAGTCTTTTCCAATGAGTCAACTCTTTGCATGAGTTGGCCAAAGTACTGGAGCTTCAGCTTTAGCATCATTGCTTCCAAAGAACACCTAGGGTTGATCTCCTTCAGAATGGACTGGTTGGATCTCCTTGCAGTCCAGGGGACTCTCAAGAGTCTTTTCCAACACCGCAGTTCAAAAGCATCAATTCTTTGGCACTCAACCTTCTTCACAATCCAACTCTGACGTCCATACATGACCACAGGAAAAACCATAGCCTTGACTAGACGGACCTTAGTCGGCAAAGTAATGTCTCTGCTTTTGAATATACTATCTAGTTTAGTCATAACTTTCCTTCCAAGGAGTAAGCGTCTTTTAATTTCATGGCTGCAGTCACCATCTGCAGTGATTTTGGAGCCCCCCAAAATAAAGTCTGACACTGTTTCTACTGTTTCCCCATCTATTTCCCATGAAGTGATGAGACCAGATGCCATGATCTCCATTTTCTGAATGTTGAGCTTTAAGCCAACTTTTTCACTCTCCTCTTTCACTTTTATCAAGAGGCTTTTTAGCTCTTCTTCACTTTATGCCATAAGGGTGGTGTCATCTGTATATCTGAGGTTATTGATATTTCTCCCGGCAGTCTTGATTCCAGCTTGTGTTTCTTCCAGTCCAGCGTTTCTCATGATGTACTCTGCATAGAAGTTAAATAAGCAGGGTGACAATATACAGCCTTGACGCACTCCTTTTCCTATTTGGAACCAGTCTGTTGTTCCATGTCCAGTTCTAACTGTTGCTTCCTGACCTGCATACAGGTTTCTTAAGAGGTAGGTTAGGTGGTCTGGTATTGCCATCTCTTTCAGAATTTTCCACAGTTGATTGTGATCCACACAGTCAAAGGCTTTGGCATAGTCAATAAAGCAGAAATAGATGTTTTTCTGGAACTCTCTTGCTTTTTCCATGATCCATTGGATGTTGGCAATTTGATCTCTGGTTCCTCTGCCTTTTCTAAAACCAGCTTGAACATCAGGGAGTTTACAGTTCACATATTGCTGAAGCCTGGCTTGGAGAATTTTGAGCATTACTTTACTAGCATGTGAGATGAGTGCAATTGTGCAGTAGTTTGAGCATTCTTTGGCATTGCCTTTCTTTGGAATTGGAAAGAAAACTGACCTTTTCCAGTCCTGTGGCCACTGCTGAGTTTTCCAAATTTGCTGGCATATTGAGTGCAGCACTTTCACAGCATCATCTTTCTGGATTTGAAATAGCTCAACTGGAATTCCATCACCTCCACTAGCTTTGTTCGTAGTGATGCTTTCTAAGGCCCACTTGACTGCACATTCCAAGATGTCTGGCTCAAGATTAGTGATCACATGATCATGATTATCTGGGTGGTGAAGATCTTTTTTGTACAGTTCTTCCGTGTATTCTTGCCACTTCTTCTTAATATCTTCTACTTCTGTTAGGTCCAGACCATTTCTGTCCTTTATCGAGCCCATCTTTGCATGAAATGTTCCCTTGGTATCTCTAATTTTCTTGAAGAGATCTCTAGTCTTTCCCATTCTGTTCTTTTCCTCTGTTTCTTTGCATTGATCACTGAAGAAGGCTTTCTTATCTCTTCTTGCTATTCTTTGGGACTCTGCATTCAGATGCTTATATCTTTCCTTTTCTCCTTTGCTTTTCGCTTCTCTTCTTTTCACAGCTATTTGTAAGGCCTCCACAGACAGCCATTTTGCCTTTTTGCATTTCTTTTCCATGGAGATGGTCTTGATCCCTGTCTCCTGTACAATGTCACGAACCTCTTTCCATAGATCAGCAGGCACTCTATCTGTCAGATCTAGGCCCTTAAATCTATTTCTCACTTCCACTGTATAATCATAAGGGATTTGATTTAGGTCATACCTGAATGGTCTAGCGGTTTTCTGTACTTTCTTCAATTTGAGTCTGAATTTGGTAATAAGGAGTTCATGATCTGAGCCACAGTCAGCTCCTGGTCTTGTTTTTGCTGACTGTGTAGAGTTTCTCCATCTTTGGCTGCAAAGAATATAATCAATCTGATTTCGGTGTTGACCATCTGGTGATGTCCATGTGTAGAGTCTTCTCTTGTGTTGTTGGAAGAGGGTGTTTGCTATGACCAGTGCATTTTCTTGGCAAAACTCTGTTAGTCTTTGCCCTGCTTCATTCCGCATTCCAAGGCCAAATTTGCCTGTTACTCCAGGTGTTTTCTTGACTTCCTACTTTTGCACTCCAGTCCCCTATAATGAAAAGGACATCTTTTTAGGGTGTTAGTTCTAAAAGGTCTTGTAGGTCTTCATAAAACCATTCAGCTTCAGTTTCTTCAGTGTTACTGGTTGGGGCATAGACTTGAATAACTGTGATATTGAATGGTTTGCCTTGGAGACGAACAGAGATCATTCTGTCATTTTTGAGATTGCATCCAAGTACTGCATTTCGGACTCTTTTGTTGACCATGATGGCTACTCCATTTCTTCTGAGGGATTCCTGCCCACAGTAGTAGATATAATGGTCATCTGGGTTAAATTCACCCATTCCCGTCCATTTTAGTTCGCTGATTCCTAGAATGTCAACGTTCAGACAGTCGTTTTACTGAAAAGTCATTAATAAGCCTACTGTAGCACAAACATGGTTTGAAAATGCTTTCCTGCTCAGCCAACCAATAATATATAAAAGAGAAAGGTTCATTGTGGTCTTTTCAAATTATCCTATAAATATATGTTTAACATTTTGTGCATATTATATTCATTTCTCTGTAATAAGCATTCACCAACTTTTGAATGATTGGCAATACTTCAGTAAATTTCCACTTACCTAGAATTGTTGAAGAATGTGTTTTGAATAATCAACTATCTAGTTAATGAAGACATCACATAAATACCAGCTCTATGTTATTAGGTCTAATTTCTAAGAATTAGAAAACAGAAAGGTAAACAAGGTTGTTTTAATCAATTATAAGTTGAAAAGTGGCATTCTTGATTTGACATCCTTTTCAATTAAATTCTAGACCAAAGGTAGCATTTGTTGATTATGTAAAGCCATCCTTCCCAGAGTATGTGTGTTTCATGGTGAAGGGGAGACAGTGGCTGTGATAGGTGACCATGTAACTTATTGTACAAGCCAGGACAATTTGGAGAGTGAACCGGGAGGGTATTTATAATGAGTCTAGGAAAGTGAGCATAAACTAAGAGTGTCATGGGTACATTGGAACATAAATTCACCCACTGTGCCAACATAAGGATGTTTTAATGTGTTAAATTTGATGTTAAGTGGAGTCAGAAAGGTGAAACGCTATTCCAGACAGGATCTTAGATTTCTTTCACTTTGCATCTCATTTCATATTACTGTAGTTAAACGATAAGAAGTCTAACCTGCTATCATCCCCAGATTATGTTTTATTTATCTTATGAGTTGGCATTCACAACATGTAAAAAATTTTTTCTTGTTGTTCAATGACATCCTGTGACTAGTGGAATTTAAAAAAAAACCTGATTGTAGCTTAACAGAGACATCACTTTGCCGACAAAGGTCAGTATAGTCAAAGCTATGGTTTTTCCAGTAGTCATGTATGGCTGTGAGAACTGGACCATAAAGAAGGCTGAGTGCTGAAGAATCGATGCTTTTGAACTGTGGTGCTGGAGAAGACTCTTGAGAGTCCCTTGGACAGTAAGGAGATCAAAACCAGTCAGTCTTAAAGGAAATCAACCCTGAATATTCATTGGAAGGACTGAAGCTGAAGCTGAAACTCCAATACTTTGGCCACCTGATGTGAAGAGCCACTTCATTGGAAAAGAATGCTGGGAGAGATTGAAGGCAGGAGGAGAAGGGAGAGACAGAGGATGAGATGGTTAGACAGCACCACCAACTCAATGAACATGAGTTTAAGCAAACTCCGGGAGATAGTATAAGGACAGGAACCCTGGTGTGCTGTAGTCCATGGGGTCACAAAGAGTCAGACACAACTGAGCGACTAAACAACAACAGGATTTACTATCTAGTGTGCTCCCAGATAACTGCTAACCTCATATCAATGTTTATTTTTATCCAGTTATTTTTCTCTTGTTGATGGCATAAGCCTTTTTTTATTTCTCCACACTTGTCCCATTTCTGCCTTCAAGTTGTCAAAAAAGATGGAGGCTATATACGTAGGCTTCCTACAAGCTTATTTTTCTTTGTATCCTTCAATTTTTGTTAAAGATCTTTATCTTTGCCAAGATGAATGACTCCATTTACTAATCAAATGTTTATCAGATGACTATCATTGCACAAGTTTAAGCTGTATGTTTGATCCCATCCCTTCCCATTAGGTACACTTTTTCATTCCCCTCTGTTTTGCATTTTCAAAATTTTTTTTTCATAGACTTCTTCCCTTATTGTTTTCAATCCTGCTAAGATATTCTACATTCTTAGAATAAAACTACCACTACTAATTATAATTTGAGGTTTTACTTCCCCATGTTACTGCCTTGGCTGGGTGCTCTCAAAGCTCATCAGTTTGAACACTTACACATCATTCTAAGCATTTTCCTATGTGCTTATTGAAGTTGTAAGCTTCCTTTTTCTTTCATTTTCTGCTAGGTGATTGCGTGTGAACAGCAACTGGATACAACTTACGATGCCAGATGTGACACGTGGTCCCTGGGGATCACGGCCATTGAGCTGGGGGATGGAGACCCTCCACTAGCTGACCTGCATCCCATGAGAGCACTTTTCAAAATACCCAGGTCAGAGGGCTCTCATGTGGGTCCACTACCTGCCAGTTTTCTCTGTTCCTCCAGCCACCGAATCCTTGTCAAGCTCTTCATGGAAATATCCAGATTTATTTCCACAGGTTGGGAGCAGAGTGGCCTGGAATATCATTTGGCTTCTTTCAAAACACTCTGTTTGTACCATAGTTTTATTTTCCCTGGTCTAAGAACAAGAGGTTTCTCTTGGTATTGTGTGTGTGTGTGTGTGTTTTCTTTAGCAAGGATTTGAGCTTGGAAAACAGTACTTCCTGTCACTCTTGATTCACTCCCAGATTCGTCAGTGAGGCTCCCTGGTCCACAGTCCGTGTAACAGTAATGTGCTCTGTTCCACTCATATCAATCTAATAATTTTTTATTACTTGCTAAGACTTCCCTTTGTTTAGAGCTTTAAAATGATAGTATTAAGAAAGTTAGAGGTAGAATTGTTTATAAAATGATAATGATTTTAAATATGTTAGTGTTTTGAATATGTTAATATAAAACATCAAGCTTAGAAAAATAATCTCTTTGGAGCCAGGAAGGCACTTTCCTGCGTAGACACCTCCCCTTCTATGTGTGTTGTCAGATTTTCCCTCTTGCTTATCACTAGTTAAACACTGTCAATGTTTTGGTTAGTTCCTAGATATTTCAGAAAACCGACATGAAAAGACTGCCTATTTTTATTATACATGTATTGTCTTTTAAAGACTTTCTTTTCAAAATATTATTTATTATTATTTTTTTGGTTGCATTGGATCTTCATTGCTGTGCATGGACTTTCTCTAATTGCAGAAAACAGGGGCTAGTCTCTAGTTGTGGTGCTCAGGTTTCTCATTGTGGTGGCTTCTCTTATTGAGGAACACGGACTCAAGGGCACGTGGGTTTCAGTAGTTGCAGCTCAAGGACTCAGTAGTTGGGGCACATGCATTAGTTGCTCTGCAGCATGTGGAATCTTCCTGGATCAGGGATGAAACTCATGTCCCTTGCATTGGCAGGTGGATTCTTATCCACTATATGACCAGGAAAATCCTAAAGACTTTCCTATGGATTTTGCCTGCTATCTTAATTTTAATGAAATGCACAGAGAGGGCCTATGGGAACATGGGTCCAGGGTGGAGAGATGAGGTATGCTAAAATTTGTTCGCACACTCTCCATTAAATAAATTGTGGGATCCTAATGCCTGTAGAACATTGAATCATGTGTAAAAGCCCTGGCTGGGGGTGGTTCCAGTCTGAAAGAAATAATGCCAATATGACCTATTCATTTCCAAATAGATCTATTTGGAATATTTGGCATGGAATTAAATTAGTGTAAAGCACTCAAATTTGTTTTTAACTTTACCTTGTAATTTTCTGTCCTGCCTGTGTTTACTGAGTTATAATACCTTAAATATATATCATCCTTTCCATAACAATCTCAATGTATCTCTCAGGTCTTACTGTTTGTAAACTATATTGCTTATTAATAAGTGGGGCTTCCCAGGTAGCACTAGTAGTAAAGAGCCTGCCTACCAATGCAGGAGATGTGAGAGATGCAGGTTCAGTATCTGAATCAGAAGATCTCTGCATGAGGGCATGGCAACCCACTCCAGTATTCTTGCCTGGAGAATCCCATAGACAGAGGAGCCTGGCAGGCTACAGTCCATAGGGCTGCACAGAGTCAGACACGACTGAAGCGACTTAGCACACACAGTAAGTGGGGAAATGAGATTACAGAAAAAGAGCAGAAAACCTGCTCTGTATCAGGTCTAAGGCATTTCATTAAATTGGAGGAAAACCAACAGAATCTGTATATCCTAATTCCTGTTGTCATTCTGTATGTGAGATGAAGCACTGTTTTTCCTGAGCTATTTAAATTATGGTTTAAATGAACATAGTTAGCCTAGGGTTTTTACTGTTAATGATGATGCCACATGAAAGAGGGATGCTATATGGTACCTGTGAGCAAGGTACCTCTGGAAACTACCCTCTCAGTTGTTTCTTATTCCTTGTACCGCCAGTATATCTTTAAAATAGAGTTCTAAGAATACTGACTGAAGAAATAATTAGGAAAAAAGGGGGATCCGTAAAGTTACCTGGTTCTGAATGTTCTAAAATCATCAAAATCTTGCTCTACTTGAAGCAAACCAGTAAATCTCTTAAAAGAGAATTTTTCAGGAGAACAAGAAGCCAAGCAAAATTATTGGAGAAAAGAATTACTTCTTTTAATGTGCAAACCAGCAATCTTCAAATAGTCCTAAGGATTGTAAAATGAGCTTTCAGTGTGACCTAGTGGATGAGTAGCTGCAGTTTTCTTTAATGAGCCTGTACAGACTGTACATTAATTTCATTTTAAGCTATTTAAGGAGTAATGCAAAGCTGAAGACAAAGTATTTCCATTCCACTAATGAAAACAAAGAGCTGTTGGAATTAACATAAAGTGGTACTTCAGGACATTCAACTATCAGGGTTATCGTGGTGGATCAGTGTTGCTTGATTACAGTCAGAGATCAGCCTCATTTGCAGATGATGTTCCTTTGTGTTCATGAACATCACAAAAAAAGAAAAGATTTGTTCAGCTTAAAATGAAAGGAATTAATAACAGAATCTTGCAGTGGCATCCAGAGCTTTATTGCCAGTCATATTTTCCAGTTCCTTACTTTTGTAATCTTGTTTCTGGCCATCTACCCAAGTAACAACAGAGCAAGTCATAAAGGCACTCTTCTATAAAGGCCTCTCTGCTAAGGTTTTTGCATATTCTGACTAATCCTCCTTTCGGGTCACCTTTGTGTCTCCTGAATATCCATCAGAGATTTTTGTAGGACTCAAAGTAAAAAATCTTTTCCCCAGGAGCCACTGTTTCTAATCAGCTAAGTATTTATGTTTTCCTCTAGGGCTCTCAGTTCAAAGCAAGAAGTTTCTTTCAAAGAAAAAAAGAAAGATCAGCTGGGAAAAAAATGGGTATTTTATGTGCTTTCAGAGAAGCAAGAGACCTGTCATTCCATATAAAGAATGATTAATAACTAATTATCTCTCTTTGAATTGGAAAATGATGGTAATACTTGATTATACCTGGCAGGATTTGAATGCAGTGATACGTTAGTCTGTCCAGTCCTGCCTGTTAATTTTATCCCTGCCTGGCCAATGTGTACTATCCAACCTTGTATCTTATTTTTCTAGGAATCCACCCCCAAAACTGAGGCAACCTGAGATATGGTCAGCAGAATTCAATGACTTCATCAGTAAGTGAGTAACAATAGAATCTTTTCTTTTTATTATTATTATTTTTTTAAATTTTGATGTGGGCCATCCCAGGTGGCACTAGTAGTAGAGAACCCACCTGCCAATGCAAGAGACCCAGGTTTGATCCCAGAGTCAGGAAGATTCCCTGGAGAAGGGTATGGCAACCCACTCCAGTATTCTTGCCTGGAAATCCCATGGACAGAGAAACCTAGCAAGCTACAGTGCATAGGGTCTCACAGAGTCAGACACAACTGAAGTGATTTAGCAGGCACACATTTTTAATGTCCTTATTGAACTTATTACAGTATTGCTTCTGTTCTGTGTTTTGGTTTCTTTTTGGCCAGGAAGCATGTGGGGTTCTTAGCTTCTCGACCAGGGATCGAACCCACACCCCCTGCATTTGAAGACAAAGTTTAACCATTGGACCACCAGGAGAGTCCTTAGAGTCTTTTAGAGGAGTCAAAGAAATTCCATCCTGCTATATGACTTTGAGATGGGCCTTTTATAATCATTCCTCCAAGGTTCTGACTCTCCTCTTTATCTGTTAAATAACCCTGGAGGTTCCCATGATCTTCGTCAAAACAAGCATTTGTAGTGTCTTCTGAATGTTCAATGAACTTATTATTGTTTTGATAATGATCTCAGGGTCACATTCATTCTATTGACTGTGCTTCTGCAGACGTTGCATCACCCTTGAATGGTTTCTTCTGTCCACTTGCCTTTTGCAGTCTTGCCCTTAGCATCTCCCACCTTCTTGCCAATCATATAGTCAGTCAGTTATTTAGCCCTTCAGTTATCTGCATCACTAATTCTCATCGCAGCCCGGGAATTTTCATTGCACTTGATAAGTCAGATAATCATACAGATAAAATCTTAGATATTTGAAATTGACTTTTAATTTGACAGATATCTAGTATAAATGCAGTGCCTCCAGACAACCAAGCAGAAGCTATGCATCAGCTATTTCTAAATCTGTCCATGAAACTTTTTTCATGGTCTTTCTCATGACTTCGCCTTAAAAATACAAGGGAAGGAATGACTGAAGGTTTTAAATGGGAGAGAAGGGGTCATTAAGCATGAATGTGTCAAACTTCACTCAGAAAATGTAAAAAGGGCAAAAAAGTAGAGGGACTAATCATCTTTGTCTATATTGAAATCGCTGGTTTTCATACCAAGAATATCTGCTTGTTTCTATAAAGGTAAGAGGCTGATTTAAGGGTTATACAAACACAAGAAATATTGGCAATGTTTTTTTCTTTTAGTTTTCACTTAACTAATCATTGCTACATATGTACTACATACTGCATAATATTTAATGAACTGCAGCCGAATTCCATAGACCTCATAGGAGAATCGTTGGTAACTTTGAAGTGTTCCCCACGACTTGTAGTCATGACTCATGTGGGCAGATCCTTCCATGTGGATCCGTTAACGCAGCTCGATGACTTAGACATATTCCATACAATTTCACCTCTGAGAAGCATTTGCTCGTTTCCTTCAGGTAGTTAGGTCTCTGCCCAGGAAGCTCTCCCTGTCCTTGGTTCCTCTTCCTCTAATACCATTTCTTCTTTTATTTCACTCCCTGTTTAGAGATCTTGCTCCCTAAATAGACAGTAAACAACTCCAGGGCACCAAATATGCCTTACTTTTCATTCTAAGTTCAGTGGCTGGCACACAGCAGTTTAACTGTTAAGGTTTTATGTGAATGAAATAATATCCAATGTGACTAATCTCAGTACGTAGATACAAGTGTTGCAGGTGGCAGAAATTGACACATTGTGCTAAACTAAATAAAAACTAAAAGCACATCTTATTTTGAGACATTGTCATCCTTATTCCTTAGCATCTTTTAGCATCCCTGGGTAGTATCTCTTTGTGTTTGTAAGTTAAGTTGCTAGTGTCTGACTGTTTGCAACCCTTCTCTGTCCATGGCCATTCTCCAGGCAAGAATACTGGAGTGGGTTGCCATGCCCTCCTCCAAGGGATCTTTCCGACCCAGGGATCGAACCCTTGTCTCAGGCATCTCCTGTATTAGCAGGTGGGTTCTTTACCGCTAGCACCATCTTGGAAGCCAGTATCTGTTTAGTTAATTCCAGTAGAATACATTGCCAGATTCTCATACCAGAAGGATTAACAATACAGATAAGAAGTGGCATGGCTCAGGTCAGGCTTGGGTTCCTTTTTGTTTTTTTCTATCCTCAAATGACAGCCCCACCCTGACCAGTTTCCTCATAACCGTAGATCCTCAAAATCTCAGGACTGAAAGAGTATGCAGAACATGCATTCTTCTTGAACATGCACTGAGAAGCCAACCAGTAATCCCCTGATAATAATAATCTTACTTCCCAATGCTGCCCATTCCATCTTCTGTCAAAACGTTCGCCCTTATATGGACCAGAAATCTATTTCTCTTTTAATTCTACTCATCGATCCTAGGTTTTTTGTTTCCTTGCCCTGAAAACTAGTCTAACTCCTCTTTCCAATATCTGAAGGCAGCTGATTAAACATCCGATGTTCGTTCCAGGATTCCTCCTGTGATGCTGTTTCAGGTGCTCTCACCTGGTTGATCCTATCAAGAGGTGTGATACACATTAGTACGTGTACTGTAGGACTTCAAAACCCATCCACTGACATGGGATTTAAACATCCTCAGTGCATAAGCCGGAGAAGGCAGTGGCAGACCCACTCAAGTACTCTTGCCTGGAAAATCCCATGGATGGAGGAGCCTGATAGGCTGCAGTCTGTGGGGTTGCGAAGAGTCGGACACGACTGAGTGACTTCACTTTCACTTTTCACTTTCATGCATTGGAAAAGGAAATGGCAACCCACTCCAGGGTTCTTGCCTGGAGAATCCCAGGGACGGTGGGGCCTGGTGGGCTGCCATCTATGGGGTCGCACAGAGTCAGACACGACTGAAGCGACTTAGCAGCAGCAGCAGTGCATAAGCCCTTGCACATGGATTAGTAGTTTTACCACGTAGAAAGAAACAGATCAATTGAAAAACCTTTAAAAGCGTTAGTGAAGGGAGACTGAAAAGTTTGTTGTAATTTTAGATAAGCATTAAAACTGTAATGACTTCATTGTTGTTTATCTTTCGCTAAAAGAGACTTGGCAGTGGAGACGGAGTTCAATTAGCACTCTGCAGCAATGCTTGCTAGGAGGCAAGGAAAGTAGAATTTAGTTGAAAGTTGGTTTCACGACAGCATAATCGCCCACAGATGTGTGCACTTTCACAGACATTAATTCCTCAGATTTCAGTTTTAACATTTTTTTGAGATATGTTTCTTGGGCTGAGAATCAATGAAGAACATCATTCCTTTGTGTTAGAGTAGTTTTTAGGACTGTGAATAATAAATTCAAAACTCTAACTTATCTAATAATTGCATGTTCCTTTCTGCCAGTGCAGGTGTTTGACTAAGGATTATGAAAAGCGTCCAACGGTGTCAGATCTTTTACAGCATACATTCATTACTCAAGTTGAAGGCAAAGATGCGATGTTACAAAAGCAACTCACAGAATTCATTGGCATTTATCAGTGCACGGGAGGCACAGAAAAGGCCAGGTAATCAAATAATCAAAAGTCCAAAGATCATCTAAAGAGTCTGACAGCTTTATAATGCAATGGTTGTTAAGGAGAGGAAAGAACTTCCTGGTTTAATTATTTCAGTTCCCTGCTTGTGGTTTGGAGATAAGGTGGTATTTGCATGAAGAGTGAATGTCTCAAGTTGAGTTGCATCCTGATGTTGGTAATATTACTGGCAGCATTTTTTAAACAACTTCTTCATAACAAAGAGTATAAACTTCAACAGATGATTAGAACTGACTTATCTTTTCTTGTATTTTTCTCCTCTTCTGTGAAGAAAGGTACCTTAGATTTGAGATTTAAAAATGAACATAACACTTGAAATAGTTTTTGACACTATTAGATTTGAGATTTAAAAATGAACGTAACACTTGAAATAGTTTTTGACACTATTATTTTTGGTATCATTTTCCCTGGTTGAATTATATTCAAAAATCATTTTTAATGATCTATTATGTACAGTTTTCATAATATTGACTATTTTTACTGCTTGTAGATAGTATATATGTTTATTTTAGGGAGTTTAGAAGATACATAGACGTATACAACATAAAATCAATTATAAAATTTAAATCTATACCTTCTAGTATCTTATTATTAGAATTACATTTAAAAACAAAATTGAAATATATATGTCCTGGAGCTTACCTTCTTTCACTGACTAGTGAAAAATATTCATATCTTTAAATATCCTTCTACCACAAATTAAAATTTTTTAAGTTTTATATTGGAGTGTAGTTGATTAACAATGATGTTTTAGTTTCAAGTATACAGGAAGGTGATTCAGTTTTACATATATGTGTATCTGTTCCTTTTCAAGTTCTTTTCCCATTCAGGTTATTACACAATATTGGAGTTCCCTGTGCTATTCAGTAGATCCTTGTTATCTATTTTAAATATAGCAATGTGTACATGTCAATCCCAAACTGCTCTAATCATCCCACTTGTCCCAACATATGTGATTTTTAAACCACAGTATAAGGCAAATTTGAGACACATTTCAGAGGATTAACAAGTGAAAGATGAATTTTAAAAATTGTCCAGACTTTTAGTGCTACAAGTGCCTGGTTCAAGCTGTCAATTATTTATCTAAGTGTGGGACTTTATGTAATGTACATTCACTAGAATGGGATTTTGATTTTACCAAAAGAAAAGAAAAGAAGGAAGCAGAAAAATCAATAGGAAATAATAACAGGGTTCTTTCACTGCAATACAATACGTCGCCCAATTTTACTTTCTATTTTCTGGGCAAGATAATTTTCCTCTAAAGTCTCTGACAATGTCATGGTGAGAATTACTCACCCTTAATACACAGGACTTCTAAAATGCTATCCTGACTGCTCTCATAATAACTTCTTTTCATTCCTGTCTCCACATGTGTATTTCAAAGAAACTTGCTTCAAACTCAGCCAGTCCAACATGGAGCCTGTGCTGTCCCACCGCAAATTAGTTCTTTGTTCCCTTTATTTATAGTGGCACCACCACTCACCCCATAACCACCAGAAATCTCAGGATTATCTTGACGTATTTTTCTGTCCTACTTAACGTAACAAGGCTAAATTTCTTACGGCCCCACTCAACCCATATCAACTGTGATGCAGTCCTTGCCACCATAGGAATGATGTACTGAGACAGCACTTGTGTTGTCTCCGTATTGACCGAGGCCAGCTCAGTCTGGACGAGGTGCTCCACATGGCTCTGACAGCTGATGCAGCTGTGGACTCCGTGCTCTTTTCTCTCTGTCTTGGTCAGACTCTGCCACCAGTTCATGCCTTGATGAGACCTTCTCTCCTGGATTCCACACAGATAATTCCTTTGCCTCTTGTTTCGACCAAAATAAGATACTGAAAAGGGTCTTACTTTTAAACTGAAAAACAGCATGTATATAAGCATTATATAGAGTGGGAAGCTTCAATCCCTAAAAGGAATAAAAATAATGTCCTGTGAGAGTTTGAAAGAAGCCAGCAGTACCTCCACTGGCAGTGACACCAGAGCTTATCCAGGAAGCAGTCTTTAATCCACACCCAAGAGAGAAGCCAGACTTAATCCTGTGAAAATAGAGTTACCGCTAGATGAACATTATTGCTCTAAGGATCAGCTTGATCAAAATCATGAAAGCAAGGAGAAATACATTTAATCAGAATTGTAAGGAGGAAAATTTAGAAATAGGATTGGAGAGACACGCAGAGACCAGACTACAGAGAGCACTGAAAGTCAGGTTGAGTGAGCGGTTTGACCTGGGTCCCTGAGAGCCCCGATAGGGTGGGTCCCAAGGCCCCTGTGTCCTGCTGGGCACCCTCCTGCCATTGGTTCCAAAAGGTAAACTACAGATACACCAAGACAGATTGGGGCAGTAATCTTGAATACCTTTTGCTTTTCCTCCATGTTTCTTCCTAACTTTAAACTATTGTTATTTTTCCAAAAGTGGGGAATTGGTCTTATTATGTTTAATTATCAAAGCATTTAGTGGCTGTTGTTGGATATTTTGAAATGAAGAGCCTATTGACATATACACTTATTTCTATATTTTTGTGGGATGTTTTAATTGGTGTGTGTGTGAGAGTGTGCATGCATGCATGTGCATGCCTCTCAGTATATTTGATTTTGAAAAATTCAAATCTCATTTTGGCCAAAATAAGGGGTTGAACAAATTTTCCTTGGAAGATCTAGGAGAAAAGGTCTCGTCAAGGCATGAGCTGATGGCAGTGTCCATCTAAGATCAATAACCTGGAAAGAGACTGATGAAACCCTGGGAATGTTGTAAGCTCCCTAGGACCAGGAAATTTAGAAAATAAATGATCACTTCTCCTTCCCCACCTGAGATATCTTTTTATGCCTTTCTTCACCACTTCCCCTTCTGGAAAAGCTCCCAAATAAGGGCTGAATAGCTTTTAAACATGGTCTCCAGGAACTTTATAAGGAATAGATGATTGAATCAGCACTCCCTGGAAGACCATTATGAGCATTTTTGTTCCTAAGGAGTAATAAATAAATTCAGATAAACAGGAATAGGCAGTTGCTCATGAGCTTTTCTATTTTACAACTCAACATTCAAAAAACTAAGATCATGGCATCCAGTCCCGTCACTTCATGGCAAATAGATGGGGAGACAATGGAAACAGTGCCAGACTTTATTTTCTTGGGCTCCAAAATCACTGCAGATGGTGACTGCTGCCATAAAATTAAAAGATGCTTGCTCCTTGGAAGAAAAGCTATGACAAACCTAGACAACATGTTTAAAAGCAGGGACATTACTTTGCTGACAAAGGTCCATCTAGTCAAAGCTATGGTTTTTCCAGTAGTCATGTATGGATGTGAGAGTTGGACCATAAAGAAAGCTCAGTGCTGAAGAATTGATGCTTTTGATTTGTGGTGTTGGAGAAGACTCATGAGAGTCCCTTGGACTGCAAGGAGATCCACCAGTCAATCCTAAATTTATCTAAATTCAGGAAATCAGTCCTGAATATTCATTGAAAGGACTGATGCTGAAGCTGAAGCTCCAATATTTTGGCCATCTGATGCAAAGAAGTGATTCATTGGAAAAGACCTTGATGCTAGGAAAGATTGAAGGCAGGGGGGAAAAGGGGAGGACAGAGGATGAGATGGTTGGATGGCATCACCGACTTGATGGACATGAGTTTGAGCAAGCTCTGGGAGTTGGTGATGGACAGGGAAGCCTGGTGTGCTGCAGTCCATGACATCACAAAGAGTTGGGCACAACTGAGTGACCGAAGTGATTGGTTGAGCACTAAAGAATTACATGTTGGTTCTCAGTTTCTCTCATTTCAACACAGAGTTCACAGGATTTGGTAATTGTGCTTTATAGACTGTGGTTTGGGACTGTGGCCATTTCTGTTTTGCATAAAGGAGATTTCTCTCTACTTGCCATTCTTTTTGTTATTTAGCGAGTCTTAAGGGAAGGGAATGAGCTTCCCTGGTGGCTTGGTGGTAAAAAAAATCCATCTGCAGTGCAGGAGGTGCAGGAAATGTGGTTTTGATTCCTGGGTCAGGAAGATCCCCTGGGAGGAAATGGCAACCCACTCCAGTATTCTTGCCGGGAAAATCCTGTGGACTGAAGAGCCTGGTGGGCTACAGTCCATAGGGTGACAAAGAGTTGGACATGACTGAGTGACTGAGCATGCAAGGAAAGAGGTTGATTGCTCTATGATCTTAACTTGAACTAACTGTCTCTTCTTAGTAAAGTAGGATGGGGTATGATGGATTAGATACGGTCACAATTTTTTGGACAATTCTTGCATGAAGAGTGGGATTCTGTGTTGTTTACCCTTGAACCTGACATTTTCTGTGACTTCCTTGGTTAATATAATAGAAGAAGTAGTCCTATGATATTTTTGAGCCTAGCCTTGCTGAAAGCACTGAGCAATGCCCAGCCTGGCTAGAAAGGACTTCATGTGCTGAGGGACCAGCAGGGGTTATCAAAGTGACTAGCAGAGTATCAACTATTGGCACCCAGCTGAGCAAGAGCTGAGTCACAGGTGTGTCTGGCTGAAGCCAACTTGTCTGTGAGCAATTTTGAGGCATACTTATGGGGACTCTCTAAGGCCACAGGAGTCCTACACTAGCATGTGCAGGCAAAGAGCAAGAAATATTTGATTACTAGTATTATGACCCTTTTTTACACTTTTTCACTTTCACTTTCATTATGACACTTTGCTGTACCTGTAAGAGCTTCTCTGGTGGCTCAGATGGTAAAGAATATGCCTGCAGTACAGGAGACCTGAGTTTGATTCCTGGGTCAGGAAGATCCCCTGGAGAAGGGAATAGCTACCCACTCCAGTATTCTTGCTTGGAGAATTTCATGGACAGAGGAGCCTGGCAGGCTGTAGCCCATGGGGTTGCAAAGAGTTGGACATGACTGAGCTGTACCCATAAGTGGTGTGGGACGGCCCACACTGTGCCACTCCAGGAGACACTGTTCATTGCATATTTCACCTGAATGCTCTCATGCCCAAGCACAGAGACATGCCATGAATGGTGCCCCCTGGAGTTGCACCATGCAGATTGTGGATGAGGAGCCTGAGAAGATTCTGAATACACTTGTACAACACAAAATAGAGTCCCATCTGTCATGCTAGCTATGTATATGTAATGTTGGCACAAATAAAGGATTGGATAGAGTAAAAAGCTGACCCTGGCTCATTGTTTATTATTTTGGTCCTAATTTAGTTTGAAAAATTTTGTCCTCCTGAGGACTTTCACATAAAAATGCTTTCAGCAAATCTGTATGAGGATGGAAACCTGTGATGTTTCTCTAAAGTTCATGTAGGCAGATTTATTGGTCATTTTCTTAATCTTTCTAACCTCATTCAATGAAAGATTGTTTTACATTAGCATTTAGTATTACAATATGCTGGTTCATTAGAGGGAAACCTAAATTTTATTAGATGTTAGGGCCACTTTACAGATTCTGAAAGCTTATATCAGATTCCCAAATTCCTGTAATATTCGTGTTTCCCCTGATGTTCTAGAAGTCATTAATTATTTTAATTATGGCATTATCCATTTTTAGCTGTTTTAATTTTACTCAAATCCTTACTTGTTCTTAAAATATTTTTTCCTATAGTTTTATAATTATTTTATCTAAAGAGGCTCCTGAAATTGATCATATTTAATTTCATGACATAAAAATGCTATGAATACAACAAATGTATGCACTTAATTAGAGCAAACTATAACACAATTTTTAAAAAGAACAAAATTTCCCGGAAAATTCTGAATGTGTATCTTTTGGCCTTTCCCTTAAAGGCATTAGTCTTTTTAAAAAAGATTTAATCTAGAGAGAAAAAAAAAAAAAACCCTAAGGGATTATCAAGAGGCTTGACCTACTTATGAAGGTTGCAAGAAATACTGCAGTGTTGCCTCCCTGTGTCTTTTCTTTCAAATTAGCAATAGCCTAGGATTTGACTGCATCCATTTTGGGGATTATTGCTATAAGGAAAAGACACATTTGCATGGGATTATTTCCTATTGAATTCTGCAGTGCCTCATAGGAGCCAGGACACTGAATATAGACACTGCTAATGTTTTTGCAGGAAAGAGAAGTGAAAGAATTGAGTGGAGGGCAGGCAACCTTCTTCCCCAAGTGCCTTCACATTTGTAGTCCTCTAAATACATATAGCTGCCCTTGTGGCTCAGCTGGTAAAGAATCCGCCTGTAATGTGGGAGACCTGGGTTTGATCCCTGAGTTAGGAAGATCCCCTGGAGAAGGGAAAGGCTACCCACTCCAGTATTCTGGCCTGGAGAATTCCATGGACCGTATAGTCCATGGGTTCACAAAGAGTCGCACATGACTGAGCCACTTGCACTGCACTGCAAATATATTTTTGCTTTCATATTAGAGGCCTTAGTAATAAGTATATTGAGAGTTAAGTCCCTGAAAAATTTGTACTTTAAAGTAGGGAAATCTGTTAACCATCTTTTTGCTGGGAAAGAGGAGAGAAATATTTTTTTAAAAAGATAGTAGTTAAGGTTTAGAGCAGAAGATTTCAGCCTTTAAGTAGAATTCAGAATGACATGACTCTCATCCCTTCCTGCCAGGCACGTAAAGCTTTATCTCTGGCTGCTCAGCTGTCCTAATCTTGTTTGCTTCCCCGTTTAGTTTTGTAATCTCTGCCAAAAAAAAAGTGCTGTATTTAACAGAATTTTTAGTTTTGGAAGATTATGATTCACTTTGAAGTTAGATTTTTATACATTTATATAAATACAGCTGGGTTTTTTTTTTTTTTATTTTTTGAGTGAAAGATTTGACATCACAATCCCCAGTGTTTTGTCAAAAAGGAGGAAAGGAAGGAAGATAAATAGCTAACCATGGCGATTCCAGTCTTGGGAACAGAAATTGCAATAGAATACTATGACTTCATGGTTGTTTCTTCTATAGATTTGATTGTCCTACAAGATCCCCTCAAAGACAGTAGGTGTCTATTAACTATATAAGTAAATATTTTATATATACTTATAAAATACAAATATATAAAATTGAAATACATTACCTGGACAGTCCAGCCTAAAATGTGGGTGTTGTTCCCTGTCCATGGATGAAAATGCAGCTCTCCTGTGTTTAGTAAAATCCTGTAGAGGGTGGTCATCATTTCTTTTTGGGACAAGTTAAATTTGATATGCCAATTAAACATGAAAGTACAGTTATCCAGTAGGGAGTAGATATAGGAGTCTGGGCTTTAGGGGAGAAGCCTATGTTGGAGATAGTCATTGTCATTTGCTTATAAAGGTATTTAGTAGTGTGACACAAATGAGGTCACTGAATGTGAGGATTTAGGAATTTAGCAGGGATAGAGGAGCCAGGAAAGGTAATTGAAGGATTGTGGCCCTTTAGGGAGGAAGAGCAGGGGAACATGGTTGGTTGAGAACTACATAAACCCAGTGTTTCGAGGAGGGAACAGTTCTGCCAAAGAGTGCTGAAATTTTTAAAAACTGGAGTAATAATGAGTTTGGACACACAAGTTCTTCAGTGACCTCAACCAGATCCTCTCAGCAGAGTGGGGTGGAGGACAGCCCCAGTTAAGAGAATTCTCGTTAAGGAGAGGAATGAGGTGAGGGAGAGACACTGAATATGAACTACTCTTTAAGAAGCTCAGCTGTAAAAGGGGAGAGACAGGGCAGTAACTGGAAGGCACTGACGGTCAAAGGAGAGGTTTATTTTTAAAGATAAGAGATACTAGAGCACTTTGTGCACTGATAGAGGGAGACGTTGATGCCACCGAAGAGACGAGAGCGTCACGGCAGTGATCCTAGAGCAAGCGGGTGTACCAGCGAAACAGCTGGCCTTTGCCCAGAGCAGGGACATGCGTCCTTGGCACCAGAGAGCAGGCTGTGAGGGGAAGAGGACACCAAGGTGAGATCCTGTCAAGTTGTTTAAGAATTATGAGCGTGTGAAAAAGAATGAAAGGCGATATCAAAATGTCACCAGTGGTTATCTCTTGGGGATGCAGTTACAGGTGATTTATTTTTTTATACCTTTTTTGGTATATTTCAGTTTTTTTTTAAAGCTAAGAATATTCTATATACTTGTAAAAATGAATGTGATAAAGATAATCGTACACTCTCCCTGACCCTTCATGTTATCATTCCTTGGAAAGTCAGACTTAAACATAAGTCATCAGCTGTGTTTGTTCTTGTTTTTTTTTTTTTAAGTATTTATTTATTAATATTTATTTGGCTGTTCCAGGTCTTAGTTGCTGCACTTAAACTCTTGGTTGCAGCATGTAGAACCTAGTTCCCCAACAAGGGATTGAACCCAGGTCTCCTGCATTGGGGGCATGGAGTCTTAGCCTCTAGACCACCAGGGAAGTCCCTGTGTTTGTTGGAACCAGATCACTTTGCTGTACTGATGTTTGTCATACAGCTACTTAACTCTACACATTGAAGCAATTGTGCTACCCCGTGTTTACAACAAGATCCTACTTACAGAAACCATCTCTGCTCTTGGTTGTCTGTAAGCTAAGCGTGAGAAGAAGAAAGCTGTCAGGAACTCTTGGCAGATGGGGGAATCACCAAGCATTCTTGGCAAACACAGATGTCAGTTTGATGTCAACATCTAAAACCAGGTCACTCTAAAATAATGACAGAAGAGTCACATTCACAGCAGAAATAGACACGATTTCCCAGTGAGAACATTTTTCTTCAGCCTCCAGATAATTATGTACAAAAGAGGAAGGGCTGTGTGAATGGACAGGGCCATCGAAAGTGTCTTGGAGCTGGGTGCTGATGACATCTGTCACTCCAGTCATCGCCAAAGCTGATCTGCTCTTCTGGCTTGTCCAGCTGGGGTGTACTTCTTTCTCAGCATCATTTCAAAACTGCGCAATTGGCCAAAAGGGTCAAACTGAAGATTGATAAAAACTAGTCTTCCAGGGCACACTGGTGAGAGCCTGTGTGCCCATGGGTGTTACCAGTTGTGACTTTGTTAGTGGAGTTTAAAGATATCTAAGGACATTAAAACAAAAGCATTGATTAGATTTCTGTTTAACAAAGGATTTCTGTACTATCCCAGTGGCTCCTGAATCACCTTAGAAGATAGAGCTTGATATTTACAAGAGAATATTTAACCAAAGTAAAAGCAAATAAAGCTGTGGCATTACAATAGTACAACTGAATAGTAAGGATAAAAATTTAACATGCGGCAGCAAGAGTTGTTTCTTTTTTCCAGTGTGTAGAACTGAAATACAAGTGAAGCTATACTAACCACCCCTGAGGGTATTTCTGACCTTTTGACAACATAGAAAGGAAATATTTGTAGTTTGAAGCTATGTCTCCCCAGTCATACAGAGTAAATGAGAAATATAATCTGGTTAACAAGCTGTACTTTTCACAAGAAGACAAAAATCTTATTGGAAGAATGCTCTTTTCACAAGAGGACAAAAATCTTATTGGAAGGATGCTGACTTTGCCTTCTCCAAGTCTTACAGAAATTAAATCTTTAATAAAGTAACAAGAATGCAGATTAATTCTATAAAATGAAGGCAAAAGGAAAAGGTAAAAAGTGTAGAAGTATCTTGAAAGATAGGGTGATGAAGATTAGGCAGTTTCCTTTGGCAAATAATTATCATTCATTTATTCATCCTGCACATATATTGAGTACTTACTATATTCCAGCTACTATTTTAGGTGTTCAGAATGTGTGTTCTATATGCGTACAGACTTTTGTCTGTCTTCATAGCTTTATCCCAGCTCTGAACAGTGCCTGAAACATAATAGATGCTCCAGAAATTTAAATATTTTGTTGAATAAATGCAGTAGTAGACGTTGAAATGTATAGGCTCCATATTTTGTGTTTATGTATGTGTGTTTGGGGTGGGGGAAAGTCTGACAAATCAGAACAGGCAGGGAGATCTCATACTGATCCCTTGCTGACCTCCCTTTTCACAATTCTTAAAATTAAAGGGGGGATTTCCTAGGTGGCCCAGTGGTTAAAACTAGGTGCTTCCCACACAGGGGATGCGAGTTTGATCCCTGGCTGGGGAGCTAGGATCCCACATGCAGTAAGGTATGGCCAAAAAATAAAAATAAAATAAAAATAAGAATAGTAAAACAATTTTTAAAGAAATACTTAAAAAGTGAAAGAGAATTGGACTGAATATAATTTAGTGTCTTTTCTCAGTTTTACACCCTATGATGTGGTCCATTGTGTAACTTTTGAAATATTAAGATAATATTGTTGATTCAACTAATCCTGCCGCTTGAGAGAGTATAAGTGTGAGTCCTTCACTTGTGCTACTTTGTTGTCGCAGCTATAAACTGCTGTTTTTTTGGCCCCACTGTCTCTATTATGTTTAGGACCCAACCAAGTGACTGACAGCAGTGCTGACTGTGCTTTCTGGAGCAGTCCACAGTGATGGCTGTGTCCAGCGGACACTGGTGGTGCAGATGTACAGACATGGGAGAAATATAAATAGGCAGTCCCAGTGGCCAGGAGGTTTCTGTAGTTAAGCTGCCCTCAGCGAGAGCAGTGCCAAACCTCCAAGCAGTGGGAGCTGGGGTTGGAGGTGGTCGTGGGTGGAGTATGCTGGGGTTTGCAGACACCGAGGTGTGCCTTTCCACCACCTTCCTCCAGCACCTGTTACTGTTATAGTCTGAGCACTGCAGTGACCCAGGGAGAGAAACGAAGGAAGAGTTGTTTGCTGATATAATGCATAATTCCTGTGAGATACTACCATCAGGGTAGATGTAGGATTTAATTGTTAATGCGGTAGAGTCCTTCAGAAGGACTCCGTCAGCAAGGCCTGGGGCCACATTTTCTCACTCTCTACTCAGTTCATGCTGATTTTAGTATTGTGTTTTTACCATTTATGTTTGGAAAGGGTAGAGGGTCACCTCTGGGACAAAAAGAGTGAAGAGAACAAAATACAAAACAAGTAGAAATAGAAATTAAATATAACTTAAATTAAAAGTTATAATTCAATATAACTTAGAAGTAAATATTAAATATAAAATAAAGGAAAAATAATATTAAACATAAAGACAGTGAGGGCTCAGACTATGACCACAAATGGAAAAGTAAAATAATTAAAATTTATTAACCAAAGCAGGCACTGTATGAATCACTTTACATGTATTCTATCATTTAATCTTTTAATATCTATATGAAATAAGTCATTATTATTTCCATTTTATTTCTGAAAAAGCAGAGTAAATTCCTTGCCCAGTGCCACATGGCCAATAAGTGGTAGGGCCACAGTTGGAATAATAATAGCAATTATATATAAAGCATTTCCATATGCCCATTCTAAATGAAGGTTTCGTAAGACATAATCCATTTTGTTTATCCTCACATTCTTTTGTTATTTGATCTGAGCATTCAGATTCTAGAGCCCAGCCTCTTAACTGTAACATTGGTATCATTAATACTATGATGTAAACAAAGGAAAGGATTTATATAGCTTCACAAATACGTTTTGATTATATAACCAGCTCAGAATTCAGTTCAGTGTGAACAGTTTATCAGTCAGGCTCTGTTCCTCCCTGGCTTTCCGGCTGTTATTGCTACCTGGTTGGCCATGCCTCATGTACCTTGGCTCCTCTATCCTTCAACTGGAAAAAATATAAATAAAGGAGTTATGCTCTAGAATAGGGCCAAGCCATCTTTCAGCTCCCCCAGTGAAGTCTTTACAAATGGTAAAAACCTAGATTTTCAAAGTCATGAACATGGCTTTGTATTTTCTCTTCAGAATGAAGCAGTCAGCCATATGCTCCATAGTATGCCTATCGATTCACCAACTTCATTCAATAGAGAATTCCAGGCCTGGAAGGCATCAGAGATTATGTGATTCAGCTATTTTTGTTTTTAAAATTTAAAAACATTTTCTGTTGTGGACCATTTCTTAAAAGTCTTTATTGAATTTGTTACAGTATTGCTTCCGTTTTATGTTTTGGTTTTTTGGCCACAAGGCATGTGGGATCTTAGCTTCCCAGCTGTGCATGCTCAGTCACTTTAGTTGTGTCAAACTGTTTGTGATACTATGGACTGTAGCCTGCAAGAATACTGGAGTGGGTTGCTATGTCCTCCTCCAGGGGCTCTTCTTGACCCAGGAATCAAACCCGTGTCTCCTGCATTGCATGGCTCTTTCACTGAGCCACCTGGGAAGTCCCTTACTTCCCTAACCAGGGATCAAACTCATAGGGATCAAACCCCTGCATTGAAAGGCGAAGTCTTAACCACTGGACCACCTGGGAGGTCCCTTATTCAGTTATTTTAATATTACTGGACTAGGTAAGGTTATTAGCTTCTAACATTTTTTGGTGATAATATCTTTTTAGAAAGTGATGATAATGATAAGTTTATCTTCCCAAATTAAAGTAAATAAGCCTAAAATGTGGCTGTTCAGTACAAGATCACTCTTCTAATATCTCATGGTATCTCATATTCAGTGTTTGTTCTTTGAGTTTGAAGAGTTCTTGATATATTAGATTTATTAATTCTTTGTCCATTCTACATATAGCAAATCTTTTCCTCAATTATTAAAATTTTAAGTTTTTATTATACTCATTAAAATTATCTTCTCAAATTTCTTCCATTTTTAATTCTCTTTCTTTTGTCTTTTCATACTTAAAAATTCCATTCTTACTGCATTATTACACAACTGTTCCTTTGCATCTTCTCCTAGGACTTTTATGATGACATTTTAAATCTGTAAGTTTAAATCCATCTGGAATTAATTTTTGCTTAAAGCAAATACATGATTCCAAAAATTTTAACCAGCTGTTCCAGCATAATTTCTTGAATTTTTTTCTTTCTCTACTAATTTGTAATGCCACATTTATCGTATAATAAGTTCTTAGAATAGATAACTCTACATTACATTCACTACTATAATTTTAACTTTTCTTAGCTTTTTTTTTTAATCTAGTGATAATGTTTATTTCTGAAGTATAGTTAAATGATTTTTTTACTTTACGAAAACATGCTGCTCCACCCTATCATTTCCATATTCTGCCCTTTGATTCAAAGCTTCCATTGGCTTCCTGTGGTGCCTGGAGTCCTGCCTCACCCTGGACCACTCTCTCCCTCTGTTTCAGCTGCAGGGCCTGTCCCTGAGTCCAGGTCTCAGGCATGCCTTTCCCTCTTTCCCCACCAGATATCAGCCTGCCAGCCTCCCCACTCTCAGGTAAAAGTTTCCATTAAAACTGAATCACCATGTCAAATTCTGTGAATACCGTGTGCATTGGGGCAAGAGGTGAGAAAGGTGGTGCCTAAGCTGACTTTACTGTTCAGCGACTTCTCAGAATTGGGATGTGAATCAACAGGGAAGGATGCAGGACTGGTCACTAAGTGATACTATTATTTGCACACCCGCCGGTTCAATGGGGCTCAACATTGCAACTCAGGCCACCAAATGTATGTTTACACTTTTGTATTCTTGATGCAATACTTGGTTTCTGCCCACAAGTTTCTCCCAGTCTGGCAAGAAGGGGAATGTACCTAATTCTTCTCAGTGATGCATTTTCACTGGAAAATCCTACAACAGCTTCACAGCAAGGGTGATATTCAAGCCTGACTTTGCATGATAAATAGAATTTTGCCAGACATGGAAGGAAATTCATTCCAGGCAGAGGAAACAAAATGAACAAAGAACAGGATCTTGAAAATATGGGGCATCTTAGGGAATATTGTATATAGTCATGAAGAGTGCTGGAAAGGTTGCAACAAGCCTCTGAAGGTCCATGAATTCCATATGAAGGAATTTTTAAGTTATACTACAGAAGATTCCCCTGGAGAAGGAAATGGCAACCCACTCCAATATTCTTGCCTGGAAAATTCCATGGACAGAGGAGCCTGGCAGGCTACAGTCCATGGGGTCATGAAAGAGTTGGATATGATATAGTGGCTAAACAACAACAAGAAGAGTAAAAGAGGACCCACTGACAGTGATGACTTTGAGTGAGTGAGAGGAGATGGAATCTAGTGCACAGAATGGGCACCTGGCCATAGATAGAGGGGGGACCATTATTAATAATGGCTTAATTCTCTGGTGGTGGTGGTGGTTTAGTTGCTAAAGTCCTATCTGACTCTTGTGACCCTGTAGGCTGTAGCTTGCCAGGCTCCTCTGTCCATGGGATTCTCCAGGCAAGAATACTGGAGTGGGTTGCCATTTCCTTCTCCAGGGGATCTTCCTGACCCAGGAATTGAACCCAGGTCCCTGCACTGCAGGCTGATTCTTTACCAACTGAACTATGAGGGAAGCTCTAATTCTCTGAGAAACCATTATAGTTTGGTGAAGAAATGGTATGGTTCTTACTATCCTTCATAATCTACATATTCCTTCCCCTTTTACTGTTAAGCAAATTCAAATGCTTAACAATCTGTCCAAAAATACTGAAAATATACTTCCACTCTAAATAAGTGAATGATGCTTTCATGTCTAGAAAAATCAAAAGAGACCCATGTGTTTACCTCAGCAATGTCTCCAGTTCAGTTCAGTTCAGTTCATTTCAGTCGCTCAGTCGTGTCTGACTCTTTGCGACCCCATGAATCGTAGCACACCAGGCCACCCTGTCCATCACCAACTCCCGGAGTTCACTCAGACTCATGTCCATCGAGTCAGTGATGCCATCCAGCCATCTCATCCTCTGTCGTCCCCTTCTCCTCCTGCCCCCAATCCCTCCCAGCATCAGAGTCTTTTCCAATAAGTCAACTCTTCGCATGAGGTGGCCAAAGTACTGGAGTTTCAGCTTCAGCATCAGTCCTTCCAAAGAAATCTCAGGGCTGATCTCCTTCAGAATGGACTGGTTGGATCTCCTTGCAGTCCAAGGGACTCTCAAGCATCTTCTCCAACACCACAGTTGAAAAGCATGAATTCTTCGGCACTCAGCCTTCTTCACAGTCCAACTCTCACATCCATACATGACCACTGGAAAAGGAAAAACCATAGCCTTGACTAGACGGATCTTAGTTGGCAAAGTAATGTCTCTGCTTTTGAATATGCTGTCTAGGTTGGTCATAACTTTCCTTCCAAGGAGTAAGCGTCTTTTAATTTCATGGCTGCAGTCACCATCTGCAGTGATTTTGGAGCCCCCCAAAATAAAGTCTGACACTGTTTCCACTGTTTCCCCATCTATTTCCCATGAAGTGATGGGACCAGATGCCATGATCTTTGTTTTCTGAATGTTGAGCTTTAAGCCCACTTTTTCACTCACCACTTTTACTTTCATCAAGAGGCTTTTTAGTTCCTCTTCACTTTCTGCCATAAGGGTGGTGTCATCTGCATATCTGAGGTTATTGATTATTTCTCCCGGCAATCTTGATTTCAGCTTGTGTTTCTTCCAGTCTCCAGACCTCATGTCAAATCCAGATCTTTATGCCATTATCAGAATTGCTGAAATGTTTCACTTTGAAAATAGACTTCCTTGTACCTGAACTCAGTCTTCTATATATATGCATTTTACCTTTTGAAAGTGTGCAGTATGGCTTATTTTGTATTTCCCTTAAATTCTGCTGAGTGATAATTTTTCAAATTGTCATTTCTTGACCACCAGTGACCTAACACTACCTCAGACAAAACTGCAGATCTAATGAATGCAAGTCTCCCGAACTCATCACTTTGTAACAGATTAAATCACACATTGGAATTTAGAGGAAATGTTAAAGAATATTACATGTAGGACAGGGACTTACCTGAATGTCCAGCGGTTAAGATAATGCTTCCAACGCAGGAGGCACAGATTTGATCCCTGGTCAGGGAACTAAGATCCCATATGCTGTGCAATGCAGCCAATAAATAAAATAAATAGAAATATATAGGATAGCTCTTGATGGAAATAATGAACTCCTCTGATCATCCATGAAGTAAGTTTGACGTGTTGCATTTTCCAAGTGGAGAGGAGAAAACATAAAATACATGAGGCTGTTTTCTGGTAAGTTGTTACTGTCAAATTTAAGTAAATAAGCTTTATAGAGGTTTTTTAGTCTCGTAGTATCTAAATTTGACTTTAGTGTGATCAGTAATAAGTTCTCAAATCAGAAAGGCTTTCCTTTTCATTGTTCCTCAGACATGAACGTCTTTACACCAAGAAAAGTAACTTCAGCAAACCTTTAATTTCCAGTCTCAAGGATGTAGATGATTTAGCAACCCTGGAAGTTCTGGATGAGGTAAGAAACTCAATTTAATTAAGCCTCCTATCTATTTTTAAACATTTATAGAAGTGATTTGAGCAGGAGGTTCTTTGAATGGCATCTGTAGGTTTCATGCTTTCTTTATCTTTTAGTTTCCTGATCATCTCTCCTGTCCTCAGTTTTTCTGTGCATAACTCACATTTCCAGATCACCCCAGCCTGGTGTCAACTTTTTCTTGTGTTTTATACTCAAATCACAAAGATGCTAGTTCCCACAAGCTTGAGTTGCTTAGATCACAGTCCTGTTCTTCCTGTGAGGTTTCTTTGGGAGTCTCAAAAGAATGATTTACTGTAGTCAGAAAACCATTTGCCTTTTACCCCACCATCTGACTTCTCTGATGGCTCAGATGGTAAAGAATCTGCCTGCAGTGCAGGAGATCCAAGTTCAGTCCCTGGAGGGAATGACTACCCACTCCAGTATTCCACCTGGAAAATTCCATGGACAGAGGAGTGGACTATAGTCCATGAGGTCACATAGAATTGGACACAACTGATTGACTTTCACTTTTTTTTTCCTTTCCACCATCTGGCATAATCCCTCCTTTCTCTCTTCTGTTTCACACTGAATGGCAGGACCCAAAGCCTCTTAGATACCTCAAGAACCCATCTTTACCATGGTCTGTGGACCCCTCATGGGATCACAGAGTCCACCTTTTAGGAAATGAATTCTACTAGGAACTCCTTGTCCCAGTGAGCTCAGAAATGTTTCACACATCTCTTGTGAAGGTGTAAGTTCAAACTAGTAATTTATGGTCTCAGCCTTTTTTTCCTCATCTCCTTTCATTTCATGTAATCACATCATTAGAAAAATAAAAGACTCCTTTTCAGTAAAAGGTTGGATTCACTATCCTGCCTGATCCACAGATTTTTATTTTTTAATACTTTGAGGCATACCTGAGCATTTTGCTTAAAAATGCAAGAAATCAGGAGGCATTTTCTGAACAGAAGTTCAGTTCAGTTCAGTTGCTCAGTCTTGTCCGACTTTTTGCGACCCCATGAACCGCCAGCATGCCGGGCCTCCCTGTCCATCACCAACTCTCGGAGTCTACCCAAACTCATGTCCATCGAGTCGATGATGCCATCTAACCATCTCATCCTCTGTCATCCCCTTCTCCTCCTGCCCTCAATCTTTCCCAGCATCACGGTCTTTTCAAGTGAGTCATCTCTTCGCATCAGGCGGCCAAAGTATTGGAGTTTCAGCTTGAACATCAGTCCTTCCAATGAACACCCAGGACTGATCTCCTTTAGGATGTACTGGTTGGATCTCCTTGCAGTCCAAGGGACTCTCAAGAGTCTTCTCCAGCACCACAGTTCAAAAGCATCAATTCATCGGCGCTCAGCTTTCTTTATAGTCCAACTCTCACATTCATAGTCGTTTGGTAAATTTAGGGTTGCATAAACAACTCAAGCACTTCATCAGAATAACCTCTCTTCAGAACGTAAAATATCTCGTAATCAAATAGGATTTGCAAGTCAGAGATTTGACAACACCTTTATGAATCTTTGTGTATCACATTTTCCAGTGATGTGAATTCCTAGGCTTGTGGGATATAAAGAAGACTTTGTTAATCATATGGCCAGCCTACATATTGAACACTGGGTTTGTTTCTATTAACTGCATTTTTTTGTGTGTGTCTCTTTTTTAACCAAAGTATGTAAGAGCTTTTGTTTTTGTGTCATATATTATAAATGATGATTCCTGGCACTATTAAAATTGATTCCATATACTCATATGATTTATCAACTGTGGAAGTTACTTCTCTATACTTTTACTCTGTCTCAAAGCCAAATATTTTAGTGAAGGACCAAGACATTCCGCAGAGCCCTTGACTAACCTTGATTTGGAATCAAATCACATTCACTGTATCTCCCCTCCCCTATTGTAGTGTTCTTTCTCTTTACTTCATCTACTGCATTGACTTATTTCCTTGAAAGCATTCTGTATATATAATCCCTGTAACTTAATGTGTTCTATGGAAAACATAGGTTGCAGTGACATTCCTCTATGGCCTTTGAAAGAAAAGAAAATACCCATCAAAGGATAAGATAGTTGATGACCTGAGGTTATACTTCTTACTCTCAATAGATCTGTTTCTTTCTGATCCTGTTCCAGATTCCAGATGTTTTATTTATTTGTCATCATTTATTTTAAAAATGATCATTGACCATCAATGATTTTTTAAGAGAAAGAAATTATTTTTATTTCATTATAGAATACAGTCGCAGAGCAACTTGAGAAGTGTTACTCCAGAGATCAGATCTACATGTATGTGGGAGACATACTCATTGCTCTTAACCCATTTCAGAGTCTGGATATTTATTCGGCAGAGGTATGTGGTGTGACTTGTGTTTTCTTACTTTGTACAAAAATTATGTTCTTTAGATATTTAAATTAATTTAAATGACGGACAAGGAAATGGCAGCCCATTCTAGTATTCTTGCCTGGAGAACCCCATGGACAGAGGATCCTGGCAGGCTACAGCCCATGGGGTTGCAGGAGTCAGAGATGACAGCGACTAAACCACCACCAAATGATGCTGAATAAAATTTTATCTATTCCTTTGAATAAACAATTAAGGGATTTCCCTGGTGGTCAGTGGTTAAGACTTTGCATTTCCCCTGCAGGGAGCATGGGTTTGATCCCTGAGTTCAGTTCAGTTCAGTTCAGTTCAGTCGCTCAGTCATGTCTGACTCTTTGCCACTCCATGAATCGCAGCACACCAGGCCACCCTGTCCATCACCAACTCCCGGAGTTCACTCAGACTCACGTCCATTGAGTCAGTGATGCCATCCAGCCATCTCATCCTCTGTCGTCCTCTTCTCCTCCTACCCCCAATCCCTCCCAGCATCAGAGTCTTTTCCAGTGAGTCAGCTCTTTGCATGAGGTGGCCAAAGTACTGGAGTTTCAGCTTTAGCATCAGTCCTTCCAAAGAAATCCCAGGGCTGATCTCCTTCAGAATGGACTGGTTGGATCTCCTTGCAGTCCAAGTGAACCTCAAGAGTCTTCTCCAACACCACAGTTCAAAAGCATCAATTCTTCGGCGCTCAGCCTTCTTCACAGTCCAACTCTCACATCCATACATGTCCCTGAGTAGGCAACTAATATCCCACATGTTTGTGCTGGATAGCCAAAGAAATCATTGATCACAACAATGACCAAAATAGCTGCAAGTTCAGATTTCAAAAACTTTTTAGAACCTTTGAGTAGTGGCCACATACACATGGTTCTGGGCAGAAAATAGCTTTCAGCAGCCCCTGCAGCACCGATAAATAAATAATAGTTAAATGTGCTGTGCTAAGTCGCTTCAGTCTTGTCTGACTCTTAGCCACCCCATGAACTGCAGCCCACCAGGCTCCTCTGTCCATGGGATTCTCTAGGGAGGAACACTGGAGTGGATTGTCGTTTCTTACTCCAGGGAATCTTCCTGATCCAGGAATCAAACCCAGGTCTCTTAAGTCTCCTGCACTGGCAAGCAGGTTCTTTACCACCAGTGCCACCTGAGAAGCCCAGTTCAGTTCAGTCCCTCAGTCATGTCCACCTGTTTGTGACTCCATGGACCGCAGCACGCCAGGCTTCCCTGTCCATCACCAACTCCTGGAGCTTGCTCAAACTCATGTCCATTGAGTTGGTGATGCCACTCAACCACCACATCCTCTGTCATCCCCTTCTCCTGCCTTCAATTTTTCCCAGCATCAGGGTCTTTTCCAATGAGTCAGTTCTTCACATCAGGTGGCCAAATCAGTTGGGAAGCCCAGTAGTTAAATAATTATTTTTGAAATATAGAATTAGAGAAGACAAATATATCTGGATGCAGTTTGTGGTCTTTGTGCGAGATATGTTATTTCTTTTCAGTTATTGGTAATTGGTAACTGGTTCACACTAAGTATCATATCAATAAACAGATGCCTAAAATGTGTAGATTTAATGTCTATCAAGTATGAGAGAATCAAAAGTAAAATTACATTGTATATATAGGTACTATATACTTAGTGGCTGTAAACTCAGCATTATGAGTTTAAAAATTCCTTTTGACATACAGGTTGATTTTTTAAAATTAATTTATTTTTTAATTGAAGGTCAATTGCTTTACAGAATTTTGTTTTCTGCCCAATATCAACATGAATCAGCCATAATGCCCCCTCCCTCTTGAAACTCTCTCCCATCTCTCTCACCATCCCAACCCCCCAGGCTGTTACAGAGCCCCTGTTTGAGTTCCTTGAGACATATGGAAAATTCCCATTGGCTGTCTATGTTACATATGGTAATGTAATTCCATGTTACTCTCTCCATACATCTCACCTTCCTTTCCCCCTCCCTATAAGTCTGATAAGTCCTCCCTTAAGACTTATAAATCTGTAAGTCCATAAGTCTGTTCTCTGTGTCTCTTTCTCCATTGCTGCCCTGCAGATAAATTCATCAGTACCATCTTTCTGGATTCCATATATCTGTGTTAGGATATGATATTTATCTTTCTCCTTCTGACTTACTTCATTCTGTATAATAAGCTCTAGGTTCTTCCACCTCATTAGAACTGATTCAAATGCATTCCTTTTTATGGCTGAGTAATATTCCATTGTATATTTGTACCACAGCTTCTTTATCCATTTATCTGCCAGTGGACATCTAGGTTGCTTCAATATTCTAGCTATTGTAAGTAGTGCTGCAATGAACATTGGGGTACATTTATGGGGTACATCAATCTTTGATTTTTAATATCAGGTGATATATTTTATGAATTTAAGTATATATTTATCTAATATTCAACCCCTAATGTTTAAATATAGATTAATATTCTGGAGTTAAGCTAGGCTTTTTATTATTTATTTTGTGTGTGTGTTGTATTTTTAGTTGGGTCCATACTCTTCTAGTTATTTGTGTAGTACTCTAGAATATTATTTTTATACTGTGCTTAATATACTTTTTTGTGTGAAAATATATAATTCTCTCAGTCTCTACCATTTTAAGAGTTAGAAGAATAATGCATATTGAACACTGACAAAAGTTTTAGAAGATTTGGGCTTGCGTGCATATTCTGCTATAAATTAACTATGGAATCTTGGGCAAATCAAATGAAAAAGTGTATGTTATTAATAAATGATATGAAAGGAAAAAAGTAGTACTTGTATGTCAGACATTATTATATCTAAGAAATAGTTAACAGAGTGATACCTAATTGTCTTATTTATAAATTGCTTATTTAAAGAATAGGGACTTCCTTGGTGGTACAATGGTTGAGACTCTACTTCCAGTGCAGGGAGCAAAGATTTGATCACTGGTAGGGTAACTAAGATACCACATGCCCCATGGCCAAAAGAAAAGTTTAAAAATAGATAAATAAAATAAATTATAGCATTTGGAAATCTTAAGTTCTACTTTGGAAGTGGTATTCACTTTCAAAAGAATCTTCATTTAAATACCACTGACCATATTATGTCATATTATATCATGTCATTTTTCCCTGTTGTTTTATATCAAACTTTTATTTTACATAATTTTGCATGATTTGTGCATGTATGTGTATATGTAATATGTATTAATGTTTTGGTGGTTTAGTAATGCTTTGCAGGTATTTGATGGACCTGTTGCTTTAAAAATTAGTGCTTTATCTGTAAAATAGGATTTAAACAGAAACCAAAGCCCTACAACACATGTCCTTTTTAACTTCTAGCATTCCAAGTTGTATATTGGAGCAAAGAGAACTGCCAATCCTCCTCACATTTTTGCCATGGCTGACTTAGGATACCAGTCTATGGTAACATACAGTTCAGATCAGGTAAGGAGAAGCTCACATTCTTAGAAATTCTCCTCTTAGTTTCTCGTGTGTCCATTGAATATTGTGAGGATGAAGTGTTCTTACTGGTCCCTTTTCTCACTGCACAGTGCATTGTTATTTCTGGAGAAAGTGGTGCTGGAAAAACTGAAAGTGCTCATCTCTTAGTTCAGCAGCTGACAGTGCTTGGAAAGGTATAATTTACTTTATTTCTCTATCCTTAAAGAGATATTTGTTATATTTCAGAATTAAATTTAATTGATGAAGTTAATATCCATGAATTTAATAATGCCACATTTAATAATGCCCAGAAATTATAATACATTTGTTGTCCTTTGTGAGTGTAAAATATAACAAAAAGTTCAAGAAGCATATGCTTTTGTTTTGAGCAAATTCTAACTTTTCTCACTCTTAGTAGACAAGGCTTTATAAATGTAATTTTCTCTCTTTATGGCCCTAATGTATTCACTGAATACTTTATTTCCTCTTCTTTTGTTACTAGCAAGTTGAAGGGGAGTCAATATACAGAAATTAATTATACATACCAAAACTGATCAGTTATAAATTTAAATATATAAATTTAAATTTATATTAGCACCATAAAAGCATGAACTATTTAAATCTATATCTTACAAACCATGAGCAAGATTTGTATGCTGAAAAATATAAAAAGTTGATAAAAGAAATCAAAGAAGACCTGAATAATAGGAGAGATATGACATGTTTATGGATTAAAAGATTCAATATTATTAAGATATCAGTTCTCTACAAATTGATCTGTAGATTCACTGTCATTTACAGTAAAAATCCCAGCAGGATTTTATATTTTAGAAACTGAGGAGTTGAATCAAACATTTATGTGGAAAAGGCAAAGGAACTGTAATAATCAGTTTTGAAAAAGAACAAAGTTGGAGGATTAAGAAATACTACCTGATTTCAAGACTCCCTATAAAGCTGTAATAGTCAGAACAGTGTGTTATTGAAGAAAAGATGGCATACAGATCAAAGGAATAAAGTAATCTGCACAGTACTATATAAATATTGCTGAAGTTGCAATACTTTGGCCACCTGATGTGAAGAACTGACTCATTGGAAAAGACCCTGATGCTGGGAAAGAGTGAAGGCAGGAGGAGAAGGGGACAACAGAGGATGAGATGGTTGGATGGTATCACCAACTCGATGGACATGAGTTGGAACAAACTCTGGGAGTTGGTGTCCGACAGGGAAGCCTGGCATGCTGCAGTCCACGGAGTCTCAAAGAATTGGACACAACTGAGTGACTGAACTTAATCTGCATGTGTGGCTTATTGATTTGCAACAAAAGTGCAAAGATCAATTAATGACAGAAGATTAAACCAAAAACTAAAATTTCTAGAAAATTGTCAGTTAACTTTGTTCTTTGGGGTCAGGCAAAGAGTTGTTAGATGCAACATAAAAAGCTTAATCCATAATGGGTAAATTTGATTTCACCAAAATTAGAAACATCCTGTTCTCTGAATGACATTGTTAAGAAAATGAAATATAAGCTATAGACTCAGAGAAACTATCTGCAAGTCACATATCTAATAAAAGACTTGTATTCAGAATATATAAAGATCTAAATGTAAGACCAGAAACTATAAAACTCCTAGAGGAGAACATAGGCAAAACACTCTCTGACATACATCACAGCAGGATCCTGTATGACCCACCTCCCAGAATATTGGAAATAAAAGCAAAAGTGAACAAATGGGACCTAATTAAACTTAAAAGCTTCTGCACAACAAAGGAAACTATAAGCAAGGTGAAAAGACAGCCTTCAGAATGGGAGAAAATAATAGCAAATGAAGCAACTGACAAACAATAATCTCAAAAATAGACAAGCAACTCCTGCAGCTCAATTCCAGAAAAATGAACGACCCAATCAAAAAATGGGCCAAAGAACTAAACAGACATTTCTCCAAAGAAGACATACAGATGGCTAACAAACACACGAAAAGATGCTCAACATCACTCATTATCAAAGAAATGCAAATCAAAACCACAATGAGGTACCACTTCACGCCAGTCAGAATGGCTGCTATCCAAAATTCTACAAGCAATAAATGCTGGTGAGAGGGTGTGGAGAAAAGGGAACCCTCTTAAACTGTTGGTGGGAATGCAAACTAGTACAGCCACTATGGAGAACAGTGTGGAGATTCCTTATAAAAACTGGAAATAGAACTGCCTTATGACCCAGCAATTCCACGACTGGGCATACACACTGAGGAAACCAGAACTGAAAGAGACACGTGTACCCCAGTGTTCATCACAGCACTGTTTATAATAGCCAGGACATGGAAGAAACCTAGATGTCCATCAGCAGACGAATGGAAAAGAAAGCTGTGGTACATACACACAATGGAGTATTACTCAGCCATTAAAAAGAATACATTTGAATCAGTTCTAATGAGGTGGATGAAACTGGAGCCTATTATACAGAGTGAAGTAAGCCAGAAAGAAAAACACCAATACAGTATACTAACGCATATATATAGAATTTAGAAAGATGGTAATGATGACCCTGTTAGCGAGACAGAAAAGAGACACAGATGTATAGAACAGTCTTTTGGACTCAGAGGGAGAGGGAGAGGGTGGGATGATTTGGGAGAATGGCACTGAAACATGTATAATATCATACATGAAACGAATTGCCAGTCCAGGTTCGATGCATGATACGGGATGCTTGGGGCTGGTGCACTGATAGGACCCAGAGGGATGATATGGGGAGGGAGGAGGGAGGGGGTTTAGGATGGGGAACACGTGTATACCTGTGGCAGATTCATGTTGATGTATGGCAAAACCAATACAATATTGTAAAGTAATTAGCCTCCAATTAAAATAAATAAATTTATATTTTAAAAAAATAATAAATAAAAATTCCAAAGTAAGAGATCAAATAACAAAAAAGGAACAAAAAAATGACTAGCCATTTTACCAAAGATATATGTAAATTGCCAAAAGCAAATGAAAATAGGATGTTCAACCCAGTAGTCATTCAGTTCAGCTCTGTTCAGTTGTTCAGTTATGTCAGACTCTTTGCAACCCCATAAATCACAGCACGTCAGGCCTCTCTGTCCATCACCAACTCATGGAGTTCACACAAACTTATGTCCATCAAGTCGGTGATGCCATCCAGCCATCTCATCACTTTCTGCCATAAGGGTGGTGTCATCTGCATATCTGAGGTTATTGATATTTCTCCCGGCAATCTTGATTCCAGCTTGTGCTTCTTCCATCCCAGCATTTCTCATGATGTACTCTGCATAGAAGTTAAATAAGCAGGGTGACAATATATAGCCTTGACGTACTCCTTTTCCTATTTGGAACCAGTCTGTTGTTCCATGTCCAGTTCTAACTGTTGCTTCCTGACCTGCATACAGATTTCTCAAGAGGCAGGTTAGGTGGTCTGGCATTCCCATCTCTTTCAGAATTTTCCACAGTTTATTGTGATCCACACAGTCAAAGGCTTTGGCATAGTCAATAAAGCAGAAATAGATGTTTTTCTGGAACTCTCTTGCTTTTTCCATGATCCAGCAGATGTTGGCAATTTGATCTCTGGTTCCTCTGCCTTTTCTAAAACCAGCTTGAACATCAGGGAGTTCACGGTTCACGTATTGCTGACGCCTGGCTTGGAGAATTTTGAGCATTACTTTAGTAGTCATTAAGGAAATGCAAATTAAAACCACCATGAAATTCCATCAAAATGGCTAAAATATTTTTTAAAAGTCTGATAAGGACGCTAAGTGCTGATAAGGATGTAGAGGAACTGAATGAAAGTCTCTTACATTGCTGATGAGAATGCAAAATGGTACAGCCACCTCGGAAAACAGCACAGAAGCTTCTTAGAAAGCCTAACCATACTCATTATACAACTCAACAATTCTACTGCTAGGTATTTATCCTAGTGAAATAAAAACCCATGCTCATACAAAAAACTATAGATAATTTATGGCAGCTTTATTCACAATCTCCAAGAAGAGGAAACAAGGGAACTAGGAAATGAATAAAGAAACAATGGTATATATTCGTTCAGTGGAATATTACTCAGCAACAAAAAGGAATGAACCCTGATACAAAGCAATAAAGCTCGCTGGGTGAGGTTTGGCTAAATCTCAAATTCCCTAGGCTGAGTCAGAGAAACCAGATTAAGAACATTACATACCATATGGTTCACTTTCTGTGTCATTCTTGCAAATTTAAAACTGTAGGCACAGAAACATGTCAGTGATTATTGGGGGCTGAGGGTGGAGGGAAGGATTGACTGCAGAGTAATGAGACAAGTTTGGAGGTTATTGGATTGTTCTGTATGTGAATCGTAGTGGGACTCATATGATTGCATATGTTTGTAGAAACTTTCAGAACTATACTTTATAAAGGGTGAATCTCACTCTATGTAATTTTACCTTAAATTTTTAAAATGGGGTTGTAACATCTGGCAACAAACCAAGAATACGTTCTTGTATGTTTACATCTACATAAAGTGCTTACCAAAGAGACTTTTCATTTCATACAAAAATAAAATTTTACTTTTTTTTATATCTTGACATTTTCTGTAGGCTAATAACAAAACCCTGCAAGAGAAGATTTTACAAGTGAACAATTTGGTGGAAGCATTTGGCAATGCCTGCACTATTATAAATGACAATTCCAGCCGATTTGGAAAATACTTAGAAATGAAATTTACCCCTTCTGGAGCTGTCGTGGGAGCACAGATCTCTGAATACCTGCTGGAGAAATCCCGAGTTATCCATCAAGCTAGGTAAGTTCACGTCACCTATTTCCTATTATCTGGGAAACGTAAGCCAAGATGATGCTTTTGTTTTAATAATAAAGTGTCTTCCTCATGTAACAAAAGTTCAACAGAAGTTTGTTCATCATCTACTATGTATGAGGCATTGCCTATCGGAAACAGAGATCCCTCAGCACTATCTTACTCTCTTATAGGTTATATCCAGTAGAGGAGTTAGTTGTTGTTTTATTCATTAAATTGTTTCTGAGTCTTTGTGACCCCATGGGTGGTAGCCCTCCAGGTTCCTCTGTCCATGGGATTCCCCAGGCAAGAATCCTAGAGTGGATTGCCATTTCCTTCCCCAGGGGATCTTCCAATCCGGGGATCAAACCCACATCTCTTGCATTGGAAGGCAGATTCTTTACCACTGAGCCACCAGAGAAGCCCTAAAAAGAGTTAGTAAGTAACCTAAATTTATGAAAACAGAGAGAAAGCCTAAGCCCATCATAGAAGTACTAACTGGATAAATTAGAGTGATTTCTTAAGTAGAAGAGAATATACTTCTCTACACAAAACAAATGTGAAATTTAATTAGAAAAACTCATTTTTTTCTTTTAAATGCTGGTATACATAAATAGATCTTTGTATTGATTATATTCTCCCCAGTGTTTATACACAAGGGACCTCTCCCCATCCCCACCCCCCAGAAAAAACAGATTCAGGAAGGGATTTTATGGTTGTGTTCTTTTCTTTGTCTTCTGATTGAGCCACCAACATGATGTTCTGGTATGTTCAGGTTGAGCAAGTTCCTTTAGGCAGTTTGTAGCTGAATGACAAAATTTCTCTTCTGTCTTCATGATCCCAAACCATCTTTGTTTGTTATTCTAATGAAAAAACTATAATAACAGCTTTGAATTTGTACCCTGGTATTTTTAAAAAGTTGTGGCAATTTAGAGTCTTCTATTTTTCTTTTCTTTTTTTGATAAGATCTCATGGTTTTTATCTTTTACTTTTTAAATTAATTTATTTTTAATTGGAATATAAGTCCTTTACAATATTGTATTAGTTTCTGGTAATACAACAGAAACTGATTCTGATTCACAATGAAGTGAATCAGCTTTATGTATACATACATCCCCTCCCTCCTGAGTCTCCTTTCCACCCCCATCCCACCTCTCTAGGTCATCAGAGAGCACTGAACTCAGCTCCCTGCGCTATACAGCAGCTTCCCACTAGCTATCTACATTACACATGGTAGTGCACGTTGGTTTCATACTGAATTATCTACATTGTTGTAGTTATGTGTTGTATGTTAAATTCCCAGGAATTTAGGTACAATGGAATGTAATATAAATGCCTTCGATATAAGTATTTGGGCTTCCCTGGTGGCTCAGACAATAAAGAATCTACCTGCAAAACAGGAGACCCAGGTAGATTTCTGGGTCTGGAAGATCCCCTGGAGAAGGGAATGGCAACCTACTCCAGTATTCTTGCCTGGAGAATCCCATAAACAGAGGAGCCTGGAGGGCTACAGTCCATGGGGTCGCAGAAAGTCTGACATGACTGAGTGACTAAGCAGGCATGCAATATAAGTATTTAATATAAATACTTTCAAATTTGCTCTCATAAAAATAATGTCATTCATGTTTATTGGACTATTGCACCATATAGTCTAGAAAACAGCACAATTAGGATCATATTTTAGGCATACTATGAAGAAAGTAAGCTTATTTTCAGCTGGCCTAAATGACTTTAGTTTTACATTGTTTATTGGGAAAAGTATTCCAGGTCGAAATACATCTCAGTTATAATTCAAGAACGTTTGCCTTATAATTTTTCCATTTTCCAGGTTTTTTACATCTATTTTTTTCTTTTACTTAATTTGAATTTCATTTTTAAATACTAGAGAAGCTTTTTTATGATGTTTAAAAGTGAAAGTATCAGAGACGTAATAGAAGAATTCTTAGTAAGTCCTTTTAAAGATGATACACCCTGTCATTCAGGAACTGAAAGGAAAGAACCAGTTCTAAGGGTCTAACTATACTATATGTACAATAAGGTAAGCTAGAGGAAAGAAAATGTTGTTAAGAAAACTAGAAGGAAGAGAAAATATATTGAAAGTACTGTACTGTATCTACTGATGCCGTGAAGTTCATGTTGTCTCTTTACAAGATGAATCATCTCTTAATACCTATGTCAGTATTGTCTTAGATGATACTTTCAATGTTGGCCTAACACTGGACATCAAAAAGGAAACGATAATGTGAAAAATAAATTCATATTTACTAATTGCTTCATAGTAGTCTAGCTGATATACTAATGAATGAATCTTATTCTTTTTAAGAATCTTATAAATATTAGGGCAGATAGTATTACAGTCATATTTGTCATACAGTATTGGAAACATTGGTACATTAAAAAAAAAAACAAAACACCAGTTGGTGACGATAGGCTGATATGCAGTTTCTCCAATTACGAGAGAGAGGCATGCTGCCTGGTCATGTAATGCTGTGAGAGCAGTGATAAAATAGTCAGAAAAGTAACACAGGGTTAGTTTTATGTTAACTGTCACCACCCCCTGTATGCCTGGGTAAAAGAGTTCTCCATTTCATCTTGCACAAGAAGATCTACACACATTTTTTTTATATTGGAAAAATTTGCATATAATTTCCATAATTCATATAATCCATGTAAATGGACCCATGAAATTCAAACCTCCATTGTTCAAGCTGCCTTATCTGGTGATTTGCTGAGCCCGAGGTTTGCCCCCAGGCCGTTCTGACCTGGGTATCACTAATCATATGAGCTCTCCCTTCTTGATGTAGTTAAGGCAGGACATGAGATTAGGTAATCTTTGGAGATACCCATGAGCTGGGTAATCTTTTTTTCCTGTTCCTTTAATTCTCTAATGGTTTATCTACTGAAGGTCAGTATATTTCCTATATCATCTCCAGGTCTTATCAAATTACAGTCCTCAGTAGATATAAACTGATAATTAACAAGAACACCACCAATTGTGTGTGTCTACACTTATGAGTCACTCTGCTAATTGTGCACTGCATCATTTAAGTGTTAAAGATATGACACATAGAGCAATCAATGTGATTTCATTAGAACAAAGCAAACTAAATTATATGCTGTGCCTGTCCTAGAGGAGTTTTGTTTTTTTGTGGTAAGAAGAGACCAGAAGTGAGCTTTCAGTTTTGTTCCAAGCTTGCTCGTGTACAACACTCTTGTTCATCAAAGCGTTACTGGTGACTGCCACAAATGATGGCTGGAGGCGTAGAAGGTATGAACACAGCTCTAAAGGGTGCGGCCATCCTCATGTCAGCATCTGAGCCTGTGGACGCCCCTTTTCCTGAAACGCCCACCTGTCTTTGCTTTCACGACTGAACTCATCTCTGAGTTTTTCCTCTCTGACTTAGATTCATCCATCCATTCCCCAAATGTGTACCTATCAAAAGTTTGTTCTTGGAGTGTTTTTTTCTCTGAATATTCTCAGGCTTAGCAATTTCTTCTGACATCATGGCCTCAATGGATAGCTCTATGTGATTGACAGCAGAAGATGTGTGTCTTGCTGTGTCCCAAGTTCATATTTTTCATTTCCAACAACCTGCTTTCATCTCAAATTCAATTGAATACAAGCATACTTCGGACATATTTGTGGCTTTGGTTCCAGCCCACTGCAGTAAGGTGAATATCACAGAAAAGCAAGTCACATGAATTTTTCAGTCTCTTGGTGCATACAAAAGTTATGTTTACAATATTTTGTAGTTTATTATGTGTGCAGTAGCATTATGTCTAAAAAAAAGTACACAGATCTTAATTTAAAATGTTTTATTGCCAAAACATGCTAGCCATCACCTGAACCTTCAGTTCAGTCATTCAGTCCTGTCTGATTCTTTGCCACCCCCATGGACTGTGGCACGCCAGACTTCCCTGTTCATCACCAACTCCTGAAGCTTGCTCAAACTCATGTCCATTGAGTCGGTGATGCCATCCAACCATCTCATCCTCTGTTGACCCTTCTCCCCCTGCCTTCAATCTTTCTCGACATTTGTTGGTTGTTTTCCAATGAATCAGTTCTTCTCATCAGCTGGCCAAAGTATTGGAGCTTCAGCATCAGTCCTTCCAGTGAATATTCAGGGCTGATTTCCTTCAGCCAGTTACAATTTTTTGTCAGGTGGAGGATCTTGTCTGCATATTGATAGCTGCTGATGGATCAAGTTGGTGGCTGCTGAAGATCGAGGTGTCTGTGGCAGCTTATTAGCAATGAAGTTTGCCTCTTTGGTTGACTATTCCTTTCATAAATGATTCCTCTGTGGCCTGCGATGCTGTTTGATAGCATTTTGCCCACAGTGGAACTTCTTTCAACACTGGAGTCAGTCCTCTCAAACCCTGTTGCTGCTTTATCAACTCCCTTTATGTCATATTCTAAATCTTTTGTTGTCATTTCAACAATTTTCACAGCATCTTCACCAGTAGATTCCATCTTAAGAAACCACTTTATTTGCTCATCCATAAGAAGCAACTCTCTAGCCATTCCAGTTTTATCATGAGACTATAACAATTCCATCACATCTCCAGGCTCCACTTCTCATTCTTGTTCTCTTGCTATTTCCACCACATCTGCAGTTATTCCTCCACTGAAGTCTGGAACCCCTCAATCATCCATGAGGGTCAGAATCAACTTCTTCCAAATTCATGTTTATTTTGATATTTGGCTTCTTCCCATGAGTCATGAATGTTCCTAATGAAATCTAGAATGGTGAGTCCTTTCCAGAAGGTTTTCAATTGACTTTACCCAGATCCATCAAAGGAATCACTATCTATGGCAGGCATAACCTTACAAGATATATTTCTTAAATAATAAGACTTGAAAGTCAACATTCCTTCTTGATCCATGGGCTGCAGAGTGGATGCTGTGTTAGCAGACATGAAAACACCATTAATCTCATTGTACATCTCCATCAGAGCTTTTGGGTGACCAGGTGCCTTGTCCATGAGCTCTCATAGTTTGGAAGAAATTTTTTTTTTCTGAGCAGTAGGTCTTCAATACCTCATTGTAACATTTCTTAATTGTGCTATTATAAAGCCTTGGAAATGCTGATTATAGAGAGAACTGCACAGTTGAGGAAATTGAGATTCACAAGGAACAGATTTCTCTTGCAAGAGAGAAAACTGAGCCCCAGAAAGACAGGGTAGAGAGGTGGTTAGTGACATGGGCTCTGGAATCAAACAGCCGTGGTGAAATCCAGTTTGGCCGTCCACTCTGTGACCTGAGGGGAGGTTAGTGTCCCCGCTAAGCGTCAGTTTCTTTGTATGTGAAATGAGGGGGTTAAGGCAGGTGACTAAGATCGTGTAGCACTCACCACCACGTGGCATGCTCTATTCATTATTACTTTGTTCCCACTGGCATGTAAACTCTAAGAAGTCAGGGCATTTTGACTGTTTGCTCCTGCTGTATCCCCGATGCCTAGAAAATGCCTGGTGGGCCCACAAATATGTACTGAATGATTCATACAAAGCGCTTAGCAGAGTCTGTAATTCAATGACAGTTGTAGTTGAAAATACTGAAGACAGTCACAACCACAGAAAGCCAAAATCCAGTATTCCAGGAAACCCTCCGTGGCACTCACAGTTGTTCTGATAATTATATCACCAAGAAACTTTAGCAATTAATAAGTGTTCTTACGAACCACCGTCCTGAAAATGTCTTATCTTTTCAGTGGAGAAAAAAACTTCCATATTTTTTATTACATCTATACTGGTTTAGCTGAAAAGAAGAAATTAGCCCATTATAAATTGCCAGAAGACAAGCCTCCCAGGTAACCCAGCAGCTTGAACTTTTATAAATAATACTTCTACCTTTCACTAAATTTTACATTCTAACCTATCCTTTGGGATTCCGCCCCCCACCCCCAGATACCTGCAGAATGACCACATCAGAACAATACAAGACATGATGAATAATAGTTTCTATAAATCCCAATATGAATTAATTGAGCAGTGTTTCAAAGTCATCGGTTTTACAATGGAGGTGAGTATGGAAGACATTTAAACCTTTAAGCGTCTTTTTGTCATCACTCATGGTAAGAGTTAGCATTTATAGAGTGGTCCACATGCCAGACATTGTGCTCAGTGCGTTATATGGATAATTTTTTAAATTACTGAAATGACCTTATGAAATAACGATTATCATTTTTATCTCATACTTGAGGAAACTGTGGTCTTGAGATATAATTGAACTTAGTTTTGTTCTTAATCTTTTATTTTATATACATTTACCTCTCCTGCATATATATAAAATTTTATGTAAATACATAAATGTGATCATATCACACTTTTTTTAGTGCAGTGTTTTCTTCTTACAGCTTTGCTGCTAAGTTGCTTCAGTCGTGTCCAACTCTGTGACCCCATAGATGGCAGCCCACCAGGCTCCCCCGTCCCTGGGATTCTCCAGGCAAGAACACTGGAGTGGGTTGCCATTTCCTTCTCCAATGCATGAAAGTGAAAAGTGAAAGTGAAGTCGCTCAGTTGTGCCCGACTCTTAGCGACCCCATGGACTGCAGCCTACCAGGCTCCTTTGTCCATGGGATTTTCCAGGCAAGAGTACTGGAGTGGGTTGCCATTGCCTTCTCTGTCTTACAGCTTTACAAAGATGTTATTCACATGCCTTACAAGTCAGCCATTTAAAACTGTACATTTTAATGACTCAATACAGCCACAGAGGTGTGCATCCTTCTCCATAATCACTTTGAGAATATTTTCATGTTCTAAATTTTTACCCTCAAGGAGACCTGCTCGTGACTGGCCGTTCCTCCTCGTTCCCACCCCACCTCTGCTTCTGTCACCCTCGATCTGCTTATTCTGCACATTTCACACGACTCGAGTGATGCGTTATGTCACCCTTTGTGAGCAGCTTCTCTCGTTGACATGATGTCCGCAAGGCCCATCCATGTTGTAGCGTGTGTCACTATTTCACTGCCTTTCACTGAGGTGTGCTGTTGCGTTGTGTTTATACGCCTCCTGTTATTTATCCACTCGTGACGTGATGGGCGTTTGGGTCAGTGCCATTTTTCAGCTATGGTGAATCATGCTGCCATGATCATCCATGTCCAAGTTTTTATGTGACATGAGCTTTTGCTTCTCTTTGGTGTATACCAAGGAACGGAAGAGCCAGGTTACAGAGCAACACTATTTTTAACCTTTTGAGGAACTTACCAGAATGTAAGCAGCTGCACTATTTTTCAATTCAGTAGGTAGATTTGGACTTTTCTGCATCTTCCCCAGCACTTACTATTATCTGGTCCTAGCCACTCTCGTGGGTGTGATATGGTATCCATTGTGGGCTTGATTTACATTTCCCTAAAGGCTTATGATGCTGAGGTTCTATTTCACGCACTTGTTGGTCATTTGTCATTTATATATCTTCTTTAAAGAGGCATCTGTTCACATTCTTTGCTGATTTTTTAATTAAGTTCTTTTTATCATTGAGTTGTAAGAATTATTTATATTGTAGATATAAGTGTCTTACATGATTTACAAAAATTTTCTCTTTTGTTGTTTTATTTTCTTGATGGCAACTTTTGAAGCACATTATTTGTATTATTGATTTTATTTAAAAATGTTTTTTTATTAATGTATGAATTTGGTTTCTTGTTTTCTTTTTTTTAACGAGAATGCTTAGTTTCTCTATTCACTTTCCTTATTTAATAATGAAAGCATTTAAGGCTATGAATTTATCCTTGAGTAATAAAGATTTCTTACTATGTCCTAGGTTGTATGTTTAAAATTTTTATAACAAACTATCTTATTTAATAAGGACTCCCTGAAGGCTTTTAGAGAAGCTTTCAGACTCTGCCCTTAGCAGCTTACTGTTTGCTGTGCTGATTCAGCTCTGTGATAAGAATACTTCACTATGGATGCGAATCAGGCTTTTAGATGAACTCTTGCAAGAAAGTAGTGTGCAATTTGTTGGATTTTAATTTCATTTTCATAAATGACACTCCTACAACTTGAAACTGTTCATGTATCTGCTTAGGAAGTTTACTGAAATGTCTTGGGTTATCAAATCTCTACCAAGAGCCTGAGCTAAAAATAATACCTAATTCTTTTCTAAAAATTTGGAAAGTTTTATCAGCAGGATATAAAATGTAGAGATGCTGATGGAAGTGAAACGTGATGAGAATCATTCAAATTATGTGCAATGATATTATTGAATCTAATTTTGTAGCATGTTTGTCAAGAACTGCTGACTCCCTTCTAAAATAGAAGGCTGTCAACAGCAGCCTTTCATCCATTTGATGCATTTGCTCACCCCCAAATAATTATTTCAGAGCTGTACCTGGGGATTTCCCTGGCCACCCAGTAGTTAAGACCTCACCTTCTAATGCAAAGGGTGTGGGTTCCATCCCTCATTGGGAATCTAAGCTCTTACATGCCTTGAGGCCAAAGAACCAAAAGATAAAACAGAAACAATATTGTAACAAATTAAATAAAGACCTTTAAAATGGCCCACATCAAAAAACTCTAAACAAACAAATGAAAAAAAAAACCCTGCTGTACCTGTTCTTTGCATAGGGCAAAGTTTGCTGCTAAGTGTGTTTTCTCAAATGCAGAGCCTCTCCTGTTGGCAGCTCTGATGACAGATAGTTCCCCAGTCTTGACTTCTTTTGGGAAGTCTTTGACTCCACCTTGGGTATCCTAGCTGTAGGCCTGAGGAGAAGTATTTTTAAGAACCTTGACCTTAGGGAATAGAGTGTGAGCTCTGCCAACTTGATGAGGTTGGAGAAGGACACATGAATGGCTTTTCTTTTCCTAATTTGAAATTAGGGCCTTCTCTTCAGAAGAGGTTTAGGTAAACCAAGATAATCCTTCTGCATCAGGAAATGTTTCAACTTTTAGAGTTAATTTTTCTGGTGTGGCCTTTCTCCATAACCAAGAGGAATTCAGATGTGATGTGGCGGGTGGGGAGGACTCCCTACCAGGCTGCTTTTACAGCCCCAGAATTTAGAGTCCCCCTTGAGTTCTGAAATACTTTGCTTCTGTGTTTCTAGGTGAATGAGCCTGTTGTGGGAAGGAGTGGGTGAGAGCTGTAGGAGCCTTAGGGGACCTGGAAGGCTGTTTTCAGGATCAGCCAAGGAGAAATGGCTCCTCTGGGGATCAGAGAAGAATCGTTACCATGACTTTCCCAAAGAGTTTTCAGTTTTTGCCAGAAGATTAAGAGCTAAATGGACAAGAGGAAAACATACTGTAGACTCATTGACAAGCTAGAGTTGAATGCATCCTTAGGTAAATACTTTACTTACCTTGGCTGAAGTTGATAACTTTTTGGTTTGGAAGTAGAGGCTCCAGCTCAGCCATATTTATTTTGCATAATTCATTCTTTCCAAAAATTCATGGACCTTGCCTGGAACTTTGACTGTCCACTCTATAAACTGCAGCGCAAATCAGGAAACAGTGGTTCTGTGGTCTATAGGCAGAAAGGAGATGATTGGAGACTTTCTCTCTGTTGATGCATTCAATAGCTTTTAGGCTATGAAATGGAAAAAAGAATTCATTTTTAAGATTTCTGAGGGTTTTTAGGGACGCTTGCTGACTTTGCTCTTAGCTGTAATGTGTTAAAATGAAGAACTTTCTACGGGTGCAACAGATGCATGGTTCTTAAAGGACCAGTGCATAAATCTCATTCTTCTACTGTATGCTTACAAAAGAAAGTAAAAGAAGGAGGAAGTGTGGAGGAGGAGAATAAGCAGAAGGAGCAGCTAAGGTTAACATAGTGATTAGATTGATATATAAGAACAGGACAGTTTGCTTGATCGATTACAGCCTTTGCTGGAGATTTGGGACAAAAATGAGGAGGACAGAATGGAGTTGAACCATTGAGAGAGTACTGAGATGATAGAACTCACTGTGGATATCTCATGTGAAGAATGGTGTGGTTTGTGCCCTTTTGTAGCCATGAGGTCTGGGTAGTGGACATCATGTGACACTAAAAACTGCTGTCAACCTTACCTGACTACCTTTCGGGAACAATACTAATCTGACCTGAACATTTGGAGTTAGAGATGATCCTGATGAACACATTTCCTAATAAAATAGACATTTTTATTACTAGTGAAATTAGTGTGGTTATAGGTAGTTCAGGTCTGGGAGAGAAAGTCCCTGACTGGGAAGGCATGAGTTTCAGCCATTTTCCAAGTGACATATGGCTGCCACCCAGAGATTTCAGACAAGCCCTGAGAGACATTCCAGGTGATTCCACATGCCCACCCTGTTCCAGGCTTAGTCCACTTCTTTGTGACCCCATGGACTGTAGCCTGCCAGGCTCCTCTATCCATGGGATTCTTCAGGCAAGAATACTGAAGTGGGTTGCCATTTCTTCCTCCAAGAGATCTGATTCTTCACTCAGGGATCAAACCTGCATCTCTTGTGTTTCCTGAATTGGCAGTCAGGTTCTTTACCACTAGCTCCACCTGGGATGCCCCTTCCCTCTCCCTAACCTCCCCAGAACTGTGCCATCACCCACAGCTTGTAAGTATGGAGACAAGTCAATTTAAGCACTAGGGGGTATCCTGGCTCTTAAAACAGAAGAGGATGCAGTGAATAAAGAAAAAAAAGCAGCGTCCACTCTTGTCTCCAATCGTTGGTCACAATATGAATGTAGCAGGTGGTTGATGCCCCTTGGGACTGTGGTCTGGCTCTGTTGGTTGCCTGGTTAGGGGGAAACAGAAGAGGTTAACTGGATCTCAGCGCATCCTCCAGACTGGAAGCATGTTGTCCACTCAGCAAGCAGCTTCTGCCGCCAACCCAGAACTGGGCTTCTTTATAGCTCTCTTTCCTGCTTTGCATCATCAGAGGGACTTATCTTTTTACCAGTTCCTTCCCCCAGAGGTTGCTATCTTAGAAGCAGGGTATCAGTTTTAATTGGTTTGTTGGTTTGTTTACTTCCAAGTCCGAGTCATTAGAGGAAATGGTTCAGTTCTATTTGCCTCAACTGCTTTCCGTTGCCTGGCAAAGCAACATTTAGTCACAATACAAGGAAACGAGTCTGGCAGTCAGAGTCTAGTGACAAATGTAATTCATTTATGTAAAACTGCAGGTTTCAGCTTAAACATAGTCAGTGTTTATTGAATATCCAAACACACAGCTTAGGAGGAAAGAAAATATAACATCTGTTTCTGGAGCTGAAGCACAATTACTGCTAAATATTTTTGAAGATTTTTAGTCCAGTTCAAGGTGACCCTCCTAGAAGGTACTGGTCTCCCACCTAGAAGCCAAGCCTCCAAGAGTTAACAAGACAGACTGTCCTGGATGGGACAGAGTGGAATTAAATTGAGTGGATGTTCACTTCCTTTTTATCCCACTCCTGATGTTTTTATGTCATCTCTCTGGCTTCTTTGGATGTGTCCTTTGTCCATAGTTGCTTCAACTTCATCTTGAAAAGAGGCAACTTGCAAGATAAAATTAAATGGCTTGATTTTCATGTCCTGTAAGCACAGCTTGCTGCCTCTCACAATTTTGGTGACTCTGCAATAGAGAGAATGTTTCTCTCTCTCTCTCCCTGTTTCTTTCTCTCTCTGTCCTTGTCTTTCTCTGACTGGTGTTGACAGCACCCATGGTGTATGTGTCCCTTTAAATATCCCTGGGATTTAGTTTACTTGTACATTTGTGATTCAGCACACGCCATGCAAATTGACAGGCAAGTCAAAATAAAATATTCTCTAAAAATAGCACAAATTAGAGAACTCTAAAACTTTTAAAAACACATGATTCCCCAAGCCATTTTCTTGCCATAGCTTTAAAATAAATGATTAGTAGTTTTATGAGTCAACTCATTTAGAGGCAATTTTTATCATGTCATGACAGGAATTTTATTTGTCTCCCTTTGCACAGAGTCATATGTCTTTTGTCGAAGATGAGAATGTCTTTTTTCCCCCTGCTTTAAGTTTCCTTATATTTTCTATGACAGTCTAAAATCACAATATAATACATTTTCTTTGGATTATCAGTTGTGGCTTCCACTATGAGCAAATAATATTTGTGAAGTAAGTTTTAAAATATTTTAAAGCATCACACAAAGTGGTGAATTTCTATGAAACATTTTATTTTAAAAAATTGGCTTTAGTCAGAATGGGAGGGGCATAAAAGTCCCTTTTAGTTAGTCATTTCATAATAATTTGAAAACAATAATTTGGTACCTAGTTGTCTTCATTCAACATTGTAAAAAGTTACAGTTCTTGAAGATCGCAATTCAGCCAGCACTGATGATTTGAGTAGAATGAGAGGACCAGGGAAGCCAGTTGGCTTCTCTTAGTTCGGCATCATCGTCCGTGGGATGACCTTGTTATGCTGGAGCCTGGATTCTTCCCTGGTCTGTCTGCAGCCACAGTCACTGCTTTGCTGTTCTCAAGGTGAGAGAGCTGCTAACCTTTCCATGCTGCATTTCAGCAACTTGGAAGTATATACAGTATACTGGCTGCAATCTTGAACGTTGGAAACATTGAATTTTCTTCTGTGGCAACTGAACACCAGATTGACAAGAGCCACATTTCGAATCATGAAGCTCTGGAGAACTGTGAGTTTCATTATCTTTCATTCAAAACTGAACTCCTAAAAAACATCTGATGACATGGTGAGAGTGTCACATCGGGGCAGTTGTACGTTTATGGAACCCTAAAAAAGAATAGTCAAATTCAATTTACATCAAGTGAAGTTTCCAGAGTCCACTGTTTAAAACAGATCTTTGTGTCTATAAATTAGCTAATTACTATAGGAAACATTTCTAAAGACTAGGCTTTCGTGACTATTTTAGGAGCTATTTACATTTCAGTGTAAAAGTACAGAAAACATGATTAAGATTTAGCAAACTGATCTGAAAAAGAGTTGAAGTTGTTATTGTGTAAATTTGGCATCTCTGTCATTTATAAGTAATGAAGATCTGAATATTTATTTTTGTACTGAATGGAGTTTTATACGTATTCATCTTGGGTTGGTTCATTTTGGAGTCATTTTCTATGCAAGTAAAGTACATCATGGTATTTGCTTCAAATCAACTTTTATTGACTGAGTTTAATGAATTATTTCAGTAATTTAAAGTTTCTCACTGATACCATCCTGTGGCAAACTTTTTTTTTAGAATATACCCTATTTTTATTTTTAATATTGGCATATGCCCCACAATTCCAGATCTGTTAAAGTTTCATTTGTAACCTGGGAAATATGATATAAAATTTAATTTACAGTAAGTCCCCTACATATGAACAAGTCCGTTCCAAGACTGCATTTGTAAGTGCATTCTATTCATAAGTCCATCAGAGTTAGCTTAGGCACTTAATTAACACAGTTAGCTATATAGTTCTGTACTGTAATAGATTTGTAAAACTTTTTACACAAATAGTACATCAGTTCAGTTCAGTTCAGTCACTCAGTCGTGTCCGACTCTTCGCGACCCCATGAACTGCAGCACTCCAGGCCTCCCTGTCCATCACCAACTCCCGGCATTCACCCAAACTCATGTGCATCGAGTCGGTGATGCCATCCAGCCATCTCATCCTCTGTCATCCCCTTCTCCTCCTGCCCCCAATCCCTCCCAGCATCAGGGTCTTTTCCAATGAGTCAACTCTTCGCATGAGGTGACCAAAGTACTGGAGTTTCAGCTTTAGCATCAGTCCTTCCAAAGAACACCCAGGACTGATCTCCTTTAGACTGGACTGGTTGGATCTCCTTGCAGTCCAAGGGACTCTCAAGAGTCTTCTCCAACACCACAGTTCAAAAGCATCAATTCCTTGAGACTCAGCTTTCTTCACAGTCCAACTCTCACATGCATACATGACCACAGGAAAAACCATAGCCTTGACTAGACAGACCTTTGTTGACAAAGTAATGTCTCTGCTTTTGATTATGCTGTCTAGGTTGGTCATAACTTTCCTTCCAAGGAGTAAGCGTCTTTTAATTTCATGGCTGCAGTCACCATATAGTACATTAAAGCAAGCAAAAAGTAAAACATTTTAAATCTTACAGTATGGTATCTTGAAAAATACAGCAGTACCGTACAGGAGGCATGCATGGGTTGGCATTAAGGGAACAGGCAAGCAGAGTTACTGACTGGAGGAGGGAGACGAGGTGGGAGGCGGTAGAGAAAAAGGATCATCAGCAATAGGAGACGGAGGGCAAGCTGCAATTTCACTCATGCCTGACGTTGATGGCACAGGTTCTGGTTCCTTGCTGGAATCAGATGTAAGCTCCCATCTTTGAAAGCTTGTAACTTGAAGTTTCATATGTAGGGGACTTACTGTATATATATTTTTCTGATTTATACTTACTTATGAACAGAATGAGATGTTTTAAGGTGATTTCAGAGAGCCGAATGCCAAACCATCCTGGTCTGAACCTATCCACAGATCTCTATCATCTTCATCCTACTGAGTATCTGGAACCAGCTGAATAACACAGCAGATGTGTCTGAGGTTGGCATGTAACCTGTCTGTCTTTTCCTATATAAAGAAAACTTAATTGGCTCATACAATACTAGGTTATCAGAAGTGGAAGGAGTAGCCAGAAAATACCATGATAAAATTCAAACCTCACTGTCTGATCATACTTACATGACTTATCAGCACCAACAGAATGAGCTGCAATAAAGCTATGATGTAGATATAAGTACATGAATTACCACCAAACTGAACAATGATTTTAATGATTGACAACCTATTTTTGTATAGCAGGAGATAGTCATATGGGTCACAAAATGTTAATATTGATATAGTTGAAATTAATTAAACCACTTTCTGAAATAACCACTCATGGGAAACAGAAATTTTGCTAATTTACATGAAAATGATTTATAGTTAAAGATACAAGGAATTATTTGCAAATGAAGTCTGTGGCTCTGGATGGTTTTACAGGTGCATGGTTTCAATCAGGCACCAGTTTTGTCCTTTCTCTCCTGTAACTGTCTTGCAAATATGGCCTCTTTTTATTATCTCCATCATCATTATTCTCATCCAAGACATATCCCCTCTCACCTGAACTGAATGACCACACAGTGGTTCATTCTACCGTAATTCTTGAACTTTTCCAGGCTGTCTTTCACAGTTCATTCAGGAATCACTTACCACATGTATCCATGGGATCTCTCCATCTCCCTCTCGCTCCTTGCCCCTCTCCTTTTCCACACCCTGCCTCTATCTTCCCACTTGTACTTCTTGATTAGCATCTCATTTCCCCTGGATGAAGACCATCAAGATGAGAACTTTGCCTTCCAAGGTGTTCTACTTAGCAGTATATCCCCAGGTAAAATGCCTGGCATGCAGTAGATGCTCAGTAGATAAACATGTCAAATGAATGAATAATGGGGGAATAGAAATAGACGTACCAGTCAAAATAGGAGACATTAATCAGAAACAGAGCTAAGTAGAATTACCAGAAAAGGCATTACAAATCACGAGGGAATCAGTGTTTTAGGGACAGGCAACTGGCTGACCATTTGAAGGACAAGGGGTTTGAATCCTTCTCATATACCGCATACAAAGGGAATTCCAAATGTGTGTCAATATAAATGCAAGTAAGTAAATATATAAGTGTACAGGACAAAATGCATTTATATAATCCTGAGATGAGAAAAGACCTGAAGGACTTCATGTGAGAAGATCACATATAAGTTTTAAGTAGATATTTGACTACATAAAAATTAAAAGTTTTACCCTAAAAGCAGGAAAATAAATTGCAATGCAGATGAAAAATGAGGAAAAGTACTTGCAATGTATATATCAAAGCATTATTCTCTTTAAACTTATAAATCAGTTAGGAAGAGATGAATATATCAATGAAAAAAGAGGCAGTTTACAAAATAAGAACAAGTCACTAATAAAAATATGAAAAGAAGAAAGTATTCAGCTTTTCTAGGAACCAAACACAAATTGAAAGAAGAAAACATTATTTTTAAAAATAATAATCCCTGAAGTCTGTGATCTTGTATTGAAATTATTTATCTTTCATTTAACTGTTGGGAGTATAGTTGGTTTAGAGTTTTTGAAGAGCAATAGTGTATCTCAACACTATATATATGTTGATACATATATATACTCTGAACCAACTGCTAAATTTAGGCAATTTATGCTAAGAAAATAATACAAGACAGGAATACAGATTCGTGCCCCAAATATTTATCTTCACATTCTTTACAGTTGTGACCATATGGAAGCAACCTAAGCATCCAACAATTTAAAAATTGATACATTAAGGTATATGTCAGAATATTATGCATCAAAATAAAATGATACTAACAAATACTATTCAACAAAATTGGAAATGCTTAAGATGTTAAAATAAAATGTATGTGCAGAATAGTAGCAATAAACATGCCCCAAAGGAAAGAAACACAGAATGTTTTCTTTGAAGGTAGGGATTTCTGCATTGAGCCAGTATTACTTACACAATGTGAAAAAAATATTTTGTTTAAATAAGGCTCAACAATTTTAGCCACGTAGTCAAGAAATATCTTTTCCCAAGTGCTAAAAGTAAATTTAAAATATTCAAAATATTTTAAAAGGAGAACAACTGATTGGAGAAATTAGCCTGTCATGTAATAGTTTGGTTAAGTGTGTTTATTATATTAAAAATGAGTTTTGTTCACTGAACTTAAGTATTATTCATTTAAAAGTTCTCTGATATTTAATTATCATTAAGTATTAAATATTCAGGCAGCACATTTTAACAAACTTTAGTGATTCACATATATAACTGATAAGTAGTATGATAAAAATGTTAAGATATTTTATTCTCCTTTGTTTCTATATTGTAAATGTTATTTAAAAGACATTTGTTTGCATATATCCCTTAAGTCTAGGTAACCTTACAATTAATTTCTGTATTTTCAAAATGTGTCTGTATAATCACAATCAAATGATACAGAAGTTTTGATTGTTTTTAAATTGTTTAACATAAATTAGTGAAATTATGTTTGACATAACCTAAACAACCACTGGCTTGTGCAGTTGGTTGCTCTGTCAGTCAGTTTGGTTTGGGTCATGCTATGTTATACAACAGCCTGCAGCCAACCAGTCAAGGTTAAGTGGAGAAAGATAATCAAGAAGAGACATAGAATTCTTATGGAATAGGAGCTGCTTTTTATATTATAAAACACCCATATGCTTATTTCATGTCATTTAAAGAAGGTGAATTAAGACATTTTCATTCTCTGTGGACTGACTTCATTGTCATAAAGTCTTCTAACAACACCTCTGTTTATTTATTTATTTATTTTTAGCTGCTTCTTTGCTTTGCATTCAAGTAGATGAGCTGCAAGAAGCTCTCACCTCCCACTGTGTGGTCACTAGAGGAGAAACCATCATACGACCCAACACTGTAGAGAAGGCTACTGACGTCAGAGATGCAATGGCTAAAACTTTATATGGACGCTTATTTAGTTGGATAGTCAACCGCATTAATAGCTTACTGAAGCATGAGGCATCACCCAGGTAAAAATCTTCATTGAACATGCTCCCCAAATGTCAAGTGATGTAAATCTGCTTTCTAATTTACTGATTTTTCTATGAGTTCCTTTGAAGATGTTTCTAACTAGTATCATTTAATTATTAAAGTTATATTTCTAGTAGATCTGCTTTGTTTCCTGATGATACCACTTCACTGCCCCATGTGGCTGTAAAACTCTTAGAACTGCTGGAACAAAAACTGTAGCAATGCGAATAAACATAATAGAAAGTGATTTTTTTAAGTGTGACTTCTCACTATCATTTTACATGTTCTTTTAATTAGAAGGTGTACTGTGAAGCATATATACCATTTTATACTTGCAGAGAATGTCTGTTCAGCAGTTCTTTGTGTTGAGGGGTTGAATTAAATCTTCAAGGCAAAAGAAAGCTTTCTTTTCTTTTTTTATTTATTATATTATCTTATTTATTTATTTTTTGGCTGCACTGCATGGCATGTGGGAGCTTTGTTGCCCAACCAGAGACTGAACCTGAGCCCCCCTGCACTGGAAGTGCAGAGTCTTAACCAGTAGACTACCAGGAAAGTCCTGGAAAACTTCTATTCATACTTTAACCTCGCAAGGGTACATATGACCTCCAATGAAATTTGGTTCAGAAATGCTCTAGATAAACTCGTAAGTGGCAGGGTACAAGCAGTAGTATTATGTGACCATAACCGATGTAAAATATAAGGTAAGTCTATGGCCTGTCTATACACCAGGGATTATGCAGAGATATATCTTCACACTTACATCCACAGCTTTATTCTGTAAATGATACAATCTTTAGAAATTGGTATGTGAAGAACAAGATGGATTTCTACCTTAAGGTCATCTCATTCACACATGCTTACTATGCATAAAAGACCATTTTATACATATTTCAGGCCTGCAATTCATTGTTATTTTTCCATTACAATACACACCACGACATATCATTCAAACTGTTCAAGGGACTTAAGAACATGGAGAAATAACATTCTTGACTATCTGTCCCTCAAAATCAATGAACAGAGATAACCTTTGTGAAGGAGTGGGGGAAAGAACGCATCTGGAATATTGAATTGTAAAATAGTATTTAATTGTATTTTCAAGTATTACATTATAAAATAAATTAATATATATTTATAACTTTCCCCAGGTTACTGTGTGTTCTGTATTAAAAATGACAAGTGAATAATTCAAAAACAAATAACCGTTCTTTAAGTAAAATATTTTTAGCGGGACATTTTAATTGTCCTAAAATGAGAGACAAAATGCTCTTTCACAGAGTTTTTGCTTTTCTGGTATGGCTTTTATTGAACATAGCCATGCTGTATTCTGAGTGCTTGGTAGGTTTTCCCTGTGATTCATGACTCACTCGGGGCTGTGATTTTTTTGTTTATAAACCTATAGGGCGAAAAGGTTATTTTGTTTAAGTATTCAAGATAGTATGGAAATAGTTTCTGAAGTACAGGGGAATATGGTACTGTCTACATCTTAAAATGAACGCTACCTACTTTATGTTCTATGGAGGGAAACTTTTTCAATTAAGAAAAATTTCACTCTGTGTTCTAGTAATAGATAGTTTCTTAGCTAAATCACAAAAGTGACTCAGAGATACCCTGCTTTCAATTACCTCCTAAGAAAGTAAATAAAAGCTCAGAATAATACCTCTTTAATTTTCCAGTGGCAACGGTGATGAACTAAGCATTGGCATTCTGGATATATTTGGCTTTGAAAATTTCAAAAAAAATTCCTTTGAGCAGCTGTGCATTAACATTGCAAATGAACAAATTCAGTTTTATTTCAACCAACACATATTCGCCTGGGAACAGGTGAGTTGAGATGCTTTGTTACATATAGTTTAGTCACTCAGTCAAGTCCGACTCTTTGCGACCCCATGAACTGTAGCCCACCAGGCTCCTCCGTCCACGGGATTTTCCAGGCAAGAGTACTGGAGTCGGGTGCCATTTACTTCTCCAGAGAATCTTCCCTGTCGACCCAGGGATCAAACCCAGGCCTCCCACATTGTAGGCAGATGCTTGAGCCACCAGGGAAGTTACATATAGTATACACACATGCAGTGTGTGTTCTGTGGAGAATTGTACTATGAAGTGGGATCTAAATCATAGATTTAATGCCTGAAACATTTAGTAAAGACTACAAAAAGATTTCCTTTGCTCCATGCTCCTAGTAAAAATGAAAACAAGCTAAAAAGCTGGTATGCATTTAGTATGTCTTGATAACTGATGTTGAATGTGCTCCACCAAAAATCGCTGGACTCTTCTCTGAACTTAACATATCTGAGCCCTTGCAAACAAAGGAAATTTGGAAACTTAAGTAAGCAGATGTGTCTAGGGATTTCTTTCTGTAGACTGCAAAGCTGAAATTCTGTTTGGAATTTAAATACCCACGTAAAATGCATTAAACTTCAAAATTCCGGTTGCTAAGCAACCAGAACACAAGAACACAAGATAATGGATTTGATGTAAACGCCATGAGATGGTAATTTTGTCAGAGTACAATAAGTAATTTATGATTCAGCTTCAAAAATCAGAGTGTTACTTGAACTGCATTTGGCAAAAATGTAGTATTAAAATTATTTAGTTAATCAAGCCTAAAAGAAATAGTCATATTTTACATCATTTAGCATATCATTTTTCCTTTAAGTAATATTATATTGTTGTGTGTTTACTGTTATATGGTTGTGTGTTCAACTTAAAATTGAAGTTTTTGTTTAAATTTGAAATAAACTAGAGGTACATGGATTTTTTTAAATTCAAAATACTCAGCTTTATTGCAAATTTACTTTGAAATCACATTTTGAAAACAGTGGTTGCACAAAAAATGTTTAGATTGTGACATTTCTTGGGGCTGAATTTCTCCACTGTTTACCTGAAACTGTCCTAACATTGTTAATCGGCTCTACCCCAATACAAAATAAAAGTTATTTTTAATAAAAAGGGCAAGAATTTAAGATTTTATCTGTATTTACACAGCTCTCATCCACCCCAGATTCTTGTTTCTCTCACCCTCTCCCTTTCACCGCTTCTCCATGCCTCTCCATTAGTGCCATCCTTTTGCTTAGTTATACAATGAAATCTTTTCAAGTCTTTAGAAACAAAACCCTTCTTCAGCATGCTTATGTCTGTAGCCATGGCCCTCTCTCTTCCCTTCACAAGGTCCATGAAAACATATTCAACATTCACTTGTAATATATTGATTTCTTCCCCACCTGGGTACATTGAGTCCATAGCATCTGACTACTGTGTAGGAATGGCCCTTCTTAATCTCACCAGTCACTAAAATCAGAAACATTTTAGTCTCTACATTGGTCTTTCTGTATCTTCAACCCTGTTGATGGATTCCTATTTCTGGAAAACCCCGAGTTGGGCATCCCTAACACGCTTTCTGTTTCTCTTGCTCTTTGATGATTTCCTTTTTTTACTCTTCCTGCACCAACCCATACATCAGTAGTTCTTAACCCTGGCTGCACATTAGAATCACTTGGGTAAAATTCCAGTGCCCAGATCCTGTCCCAGTCTATTTAAGTCAGATGTCTCGGGATGAGACTGCTGCTGCTGCTGCTGCTGCTGCTAAGTCGCTTCAGTCGTGTCTGACTCTGTGCGACCCCATAGATGGCAGCCCACCAGGCTCCGCCATCCCTAGGATTCTCCAGGCAAGAACACTGGAGTGGGTTGCCATTTCCTTTTCCAATGCATGAAAGTGAAAAGTGAAAGTGAAGTTGCTCAGTTGTGTCCGACTCTTAGCGACCCCATGGACTGCAGCCTACCAGGCTCTTCTGTCCATGGGATTTTCCAGGCAAGAGTGCTGGAGTGGGGTGTCATTGAGGTTCCAGTCTAGTCCAACTGAGTACAGCCAAGGTTGAGAATTACTGCCCTAAATGCTAGCTCCCAAAGAGTTCTATCCCTGATATCTTCTCATATTCACTAGGCAAGAATCTATTTCTAATACTTCAGCTACTCCCTATGTGCTAGAGATGCTGCACTCCTCATCTGTAACCCCATACCTCTCTGATCTCCTCCTGTAAGGACAGCTTCCAGAACTTGATCCAGAATTGAATTCATCTTTTCCTCCCACTTATATTCTTTCTCATAGAATGGGATCTGTAACCACTTGCTTACTCCAAAAAAAAAAAAAAAAAAAACAGTGAGACATATTCTTTTTTAAATATTTATTTGACCGAGCCAAGTCTTAGTTGCAGCAGGATCTTTATTTCAGTTGTGGCACTCAAGACTTTAGTTGTGATATGCAGACGCTCAGTGGCAACATGTGGGATCTAGTTCCCTGATCAAGGGGTGGAATCCAGGCCCCCTACACTGGGAGTGTGGAGTCTTAGCCACTGAACCTCCAGGGAAGTCCCCATTGAGACTTTTCTTATTCCTTCCTCCTTTATGCTCCAGTAAAAACACATGACATTTGACAACACAATATTTGGTTTTCATTTTTGCTCTCTTTCACGAGGCTGAAAGCTCCTTGAGCAATTATATATTAATTCTTTTTATATCTTCAGAGCCTGACATAGAGCAAATGCTCAATGAATATTTATTAAATCAATATCATCCTGCCTTATTGATTCACAGTGTTCACAGCATCAATGCTAACCAGAAATTGAAACAAGTAAACTTGAGGCAGCAGGGGGTGATTTGGACTTTTTGATAGGAATCTATGCGGGTTACCTGTTTCATGGGATCTGGTACATCTTGATGCATTTCCTGTCTGTCTGCTTAATTAATCAATAATGTGTGTTGCTAGGCTTCCGTTAGTCTTCTATTTGAGGGATTAAGCTTAGAACCTGGTGTTATTGGAACTAGCCTTTAACCCAATGTACATCTTTCAGCAATTATTTACTTTTTACTTTTAATAGAATGTTAGTTTATGGTTCACTTTGACTGACAGCCTTGAATTTCATTTATCATCCTAATGCTTTTAGTTCTTTTGTGTTTGGGCTTGCTACAAGTGAAACTCCTCTAATATGACTTTTAAAAAAATATCCTTGAGAGCTTTTCAAGACAAAATCAACTCAAAATTGCTCCAGCAAATTAAAAATGCAACTAAAATCCAGGATTATGCAAAGCATTTTGAGGAATTAAGGCCATTTCCAATCCTTTCAAGTGCCTTCATGGGGTAAGGACCAGAGAATACCTACTTCATGATCTTATGGACCAAACATTGGCAGCTGAGTGACCAGGTCAGTGAATCTGTGATCTGGTGGACACAGGAATGGTCATGGATTCTGTTGATTTTAACATGTGGGTGCACCTGATTGTTTGTTTGTTTGTTTGTTTTCTTTTCCTTTCATTCTGTCACTTCCCTGTGAAGGCAAGATTTATATGTAACTGAGAAATGCTTATGTAGCTGTGTATTAGCTACCACATTTAAAGAGAGCATTTCTACTAAGGGAGGCAGCTTTTCATATTAGCCCTCACAGTGAGTCTCCATGGTAATCTGTAGCCAAGATTTTGCTTCTTTGGGGTTTGTTTTTGCTTATTTTCTGATTTTCTTCCATGTGGAAGGGAGCTCAACCGTAGGCAAAGAGTCATAGAAAGCTTGAAGTTCTCTTCAAGTCAGAGTCAGACTGGTGTGTAGTGATGGGTTTTGTCCGTTTAATCATGCACTGTGGTGTAATCATTGTGGTACAGACCAGAAGAAATGATGTGTGTTTCCTAGAAGTTTACAATTCAAATTAAAGAGAATGAATATCAACCATGGATTAGTCCCACACGGGCATGAGTTTGGATTGGAATAAATACCATTGTTCCTTAGACTCAGAATTCTTGTGTGATGCCCCAGAGCATTGTTCTAGAATCCTGAAGATCCACTCTACTTCCTCGTGTGCCTATTGATGGGGATAAGCTTTCTGATCCATTAGCACATTTTTCTATTAACCAAACTAGAGTTGGTTTTTAAAGTGAGCTATTAATAGTTGTTTCTCTAAAGGATAGGATTATATATATAATATGCATAGGTGATTCATATATGTACCCGTGGGTTTAAAATTAAAAGTGAGAAGTCATTTTATAAGCAGGAAGCTACTTACAGCACATAATAGAAGCGATAAATGCAATAAGTGACCTATCTCAGAATGTGATGTGTATGAATTTTATCTCCAGCTGTTCATATTCTAAAGTTTAAAGCTTTTGAGGATTTGGATGTGGGCTCCAACACATAATTTGTGGCAATTGCAAAGAACAAAAATTCATTCAATTATATAGTATCTACACTTTCCACTTTTTTAGCATTATAAAGTAAAAAGAATCAATCATCTGATAAAAAATAAACCCCTTATACGTTTCAAATTGTTTTGCTTGCAAGTGTGAATTTTTATTTTATATCCAGCTTTTTCCCCTGTTGCACCATGTGTGTGCAGTGGTAGTGGCATTTGTGTTCTGTGTGCTCTCCAAGGGGTAAAGGCCATTTTATAGGCATTTGCCTTATCAGCATTGACAGACTGTACCTTGAAGAAACCCTTGGTATACAACAAATCTTCCTTTATAAATGGTTGGCCAAATTTTCAGCTAATGTTTGAGATCACACCAGATGTTCCTTAAACTTCTCACCTATTGAGTATGGAACACACATGCACACATGCGCGCACGCGCACACACACACACACACACACACACACACACACGTCACTCAGTCTTGTCTAACTCTTTGCTACCCCGTGGACTGTAGCCCACCAGGCTCCTCTGTCCATGGAGTTCTCTGGGCAAGAATACTGGGGTGGGTTGCCTTTCCCTTCTCCAGGGGATCTTCCCGACTGAGGGATCGAACCCAGGTCTTCTGCATTGCAGGAAGATTCCTTATCGTCTGAGCCACTAGGGAAGCCCTAAGTATGGAAGCTGGTACCTAAATGAGTGGATGCACGTGGCGCATCCCTGAAGCCTCTCCTGGCTGTGAGCAAAATGCGTTTTCCCTCTGGGTCTCACAGGCTGCCTTCTGGACTCCTGGTCCTTCCCACCCCTCACTCACCACTCACGATGCACACTGTTCCTCTTCCATCAAGGAAGTGGGTCAACGCTCTGCATGGGATGTGGATATGTGTGGTACTTATTTTTATAATTTGATAATATTTTTAAAATATTTTAATTATGAATAAAAATAATGTTGAATGAGATATACAGTTAGGAGCATAGATCTGTATACAGCTACTATGGTTTTCTACATGTGAGGGTAGAGAACAGTATTGACAAACTGGAAAGCATTTTTTGGTGAAGACTGAAACAGGACAGTAAAGGGGAACTAGTTTAAGGTGAAGGAGATCCTGGTGTAAAGAAAATTACATGTCTGGATTCCAGTGCAATGTCTCCTTATCCTAAATCAGCATCAATGTAGTATAAATTTGTTAAATCCTTTATGGCTTTTAAACACTTTTCAAGGATAGATACCATGTACAAAAAGTGACTAGATGAGACTTACCATTTCAAAATATATTGTACAGCTCTTTTTTCAGGAAAAAAAAAGGAGCCATTCTATGGAACATCAATTAAATCTCCTTTCTACAAAATTCATTGTGTGTGTGTTAGTCTCTCAGCCATGTCTGACTCTTAGCAACCCCATACACTATAGCCTGGCTCCTCTGTCCATGGAATTTTCCAGGCAGGAATACTGGAGTGATATGCCATTCCCTTCTCTAGGGGATCTTTTGACCCAGGGATCAAACCCTGGTCTCCTGCATTGCAGGCAGATTCTTTCCTGTCCGACCTACCAGGGAAATATATGTAAAATGTAAAATATATATATTTATTAGGAATTATCCAAAATACTGCCTCATTAGGTTACTTGTCAAATTCTGAATTAAAGACCTATGTCATCTCAAATTGATGATCAGTATTCCCTTTGGCTTGCTATAAACATTAACTTAAAAATGAGCAGGACCATTGATATCAGCTTTGAATAGAAAACACTGAAAGAAATATATTTCCAATCATAAATTTTATTTAGGTTTTCACAGCATGCATATTTGCCACTTTGCCTTCTTCATTTTTAGTTTTATAAAAAGTTATTTCAGTAAAATATTATTACTAAAAATAATATGTATATATAGAAAGAGAGCAAATGATAAAGCAAATGCAATAAAAGGCTAGGAAAGGATACATAGAAGTCCTCTGTACCATTCTTGCCACTTTCCTGTTAGTTTGAAATTAGTTCAGCATAAAAAGTGGCAAAATTTCTTTTTACACTGTAATAAATGTATAATTCACCTCGAGTACTGATAACACACAAAATCACAGATTTTCAACCTATAAAGGTTTTCATTCTCTCTTAGGATGAATAACTTCTCAATGATTTCTTTCCACATGGGCAACATTTTCATGAATATGTACACTCATGAGCAGTTGGTGAGTGAGAATGCTTTTACTAAAAGACAGATGTCAGGGAATAAATGTATATGTGTGGCCTTTTTCCCCCGCAAATGTTCTGTCAACAACACATTCATTTATCTATTAAGTTTTACAACACATTCAGGCAGTGTCAGCATTTTGAAATGTTAAAACCAGAAGAAACCTAAGTAGATCATTTATACAGTTCATAGATAACTGGCCCAATGTTACAGGCTGATTAAACAAAGCCAGGACGGAATCCAGGTGTCTGATACCCATCCGAGCATCTTCTCATTAACAAATAAAGTTGAAAAGAACCAGGAACCGAACAAAGTATTCTCTCATACAGAACAAAACAGGCACCATCTCATTGAAAGAAAGGAAGAAGGAAGGAGGGAGAGAGGAAGGAAGGGAGGAAAAAGAGAGAAAGAGAAAGGCCAAGGAGAATCAACCTAAATCAGGAAGGAGGGAAAGTGAAGAGCATGCTAGCACTGGAGAGGAAGGAAGGGAGGAAAAAGAGAGAAAGAGAAAGGCCAAGGAAAATCAACCTAAATCAGGAAGGAGGGAAAGTGAAGAGCATGCTAGCACTGCGGCAGGTGGCAGCCGCAGTGACGGAGACTGTGACAGCGGGACAGCGTAGACACTCCCGAATGGGAAGGCGATAGACCTCGTAGATGCAACAACTGGAAAAGAGAATAGAGACAAAACAGGGGAGCCCGAGGAGGTAACTTAAAGGTTGAAATGGAAAGGCAGAGAGCATTCTTCCTGTGCTCTAAGGGCCTGGATGGCCCAGTGGTAGCGCATCCTGCAGTGCAGGAGCCGCAGGAGACGTGGGTTCAATCCTTGGGTCAGGAAGATCCCCTGGAGGAGGACACAGCTACCCACTCCATGTCTCTTTTCTTGCCTGGAGAATCCCATGGACAGAGGAGCCTGGCAGGCTACAGTCCATAGGGTCGCGAAGAGTCAGACACAACTGAAGCGACCTAGCGCTCATGCAGAGGACAGGAACTCTACCTTTTTCATCTTTATTTCTACCTGCCCTGGTCCCACCTACCCCTAAATATCCATGGCTCTATCTGTTAATGGTAGCCACCCTTCTACGCTGTTGTGTGAGTCTGAGGACAGTGTAGTAATCTTGAATCTCTCCTGGGGTGACATTTTGACCCAAAATATGTAAGCTTGTGGTATAGGCCGTAGCTGTGGATGCATCTTCCATAGCCTTTCTTTCTACTCTGTCCACACCCCACACTCAAAATTCATTGCGAAACAAGGAAATCTTATCTCAGGCATGAAGTTTTCTAACAAACACATCTTCTCACTTCCTTTCTCCTTGATATATATTTAAAATGATCCCTTTTTCAAAAAGAATTTGGGGCACCTGAACAGAGGAGGGATTTTATATGCTGAACAGCTCAGCTTTACTGCAGATAATAACTCCACTGGGGACTTCCCTGGTGGTCCAGTAGCTAAGACTCTGTCCTCTCTGTGCAGGGGACCTGGGTTCAATACCTATTTGGGGAACTAGATCCCACGTGCCACAATTAAGACCCAGCACAACTGGGATGACCCAGAGGGATGGTACGGGGAGGGAGGTGGGAGAGGTGTTCAGGATGGGGAACATGTGTGTACCCGTGGCGGATTCATGTTGACATATGGCAAAACCAACATAATGTTATAAAGTAAAAAATAAATAAATAAAAATGCAAAAAAAGAAAAGACCCAGCACAGCCAAATAAACAAATAAACATTAAAAAATAAAACTCTGCTCATCCTCTTTGAAGGTATTTTTAATGTACAGGACATAACAGAGGACTTTCTGAGTAGTTATATGGGCTACATATTTCCACATATACTTAAAAACAACAATGTTTTGAGATCATAACAGCTATAAGAATACATAATATGTTGTTTCAGGCATAACCATTTTACTAAGAGTGCTTTGTAAATCCTAACAGCATTTATTTTCTCCATCAGTTTGCCTAGAGATACTAATCAGTGTCTTAAAAGTCTAAGTCCATTGTTTTCCAGGTTCCTCATCTCTGCTCTGTGTAACCTGCTACCAAAGCAGTCAGTGGATTTAGACACAGGCAAATAGAAGTGAAAAATGCATTGGTTTAGACCTTAACCTTGCGCACTTTCCATAGAAAACATACAAAGCCTCTTTGAACTTTGCAGTTGCCATTTAAGCTATAATCTGCTGTCAGCATAATTTGTCTGACAGCCAGGTAATTCTAGATCTGTGTACATCTCTCAAGGTTACTTTCCAATGAAAAAGCTGTGAAACTTCATTTCGCAGTTCCCATTTTTTCTAAGTTTCCATTTTTTCATACTGGGTAAACTGGACGTCTTTCAGGTGATCTACCCTTTCAGAGCAGTGGGTTCTGCCTCATTTTTATGTATTAAGATTTTGTTGTATTTAAAAATACATGTTTATTTTTTTCCTGGTGACACTCGAACTGTGATTTGAAATTTACAAGGCTCTAAAAGCAGTGGTTAAAAGATTTGCATATTAAATCCCCACCTGCCATGGACTAAATTCTTCCACCAAGATCCCAGATAAATTCTCTTTCTCAGAACCCCTTGTAGTACACTGTACATCAGTTCAGTTTAGTTCAGTCGCTCAGTTGTGTCCGACCATTTGCACGCCAGGCCTCCCTGTCCATCACCAACTCCCAGAGTTCACCCAAACTCACGTCCATTGAGTCGGTGATGCCATCCAGCCATCTCATCCTCTGTCGTCCCCTTCTTCTCCTGCCCCCAATCCCTCCCAGCATCAGGGTCTTTTCCAATGAGTCAACTCTTCTCATGAGGTGGCCAAAGTACTGGAGTTTCAGCTTTAGCATCAATCCTTCCAATGAATACCCAGGACTGATCTCCTTGCAGTCCAAGGGACTCTCAAGAGTCTTCTCCAACACCACAGTTCAAAAACATCAATTCTTCGGAGCTTAGCTTTCTTCACCATCCAACTCTCACATCCATACATGACCACTGGAAAAACCATAGCCTTGACTAGACGGACCTTTGTTGGAAAAGTAATGTCTCTGCTTTTCAATATGCTATCTAGGTTGGTCATAACTTTCCTTCCAAGGAGTAAGCGTGTTTTAATTTCATGGCTGCAATCACAATCTGCAGTGATTTTGGAGCCCAAAAAAACAAAGTCTGACACTGTTTCCACTGTTTCCCCATCTATTTCCCATGAAGGGATGGGACCAGATGCCATGATCTTCGTTTTCTGAATGTTGAGCTTTAAGCCAACTTTTTCACTCTGTACATACCACTTATCTAACCTGTGTTACCTTGCACTTTAGGTATTTATTTACTAATCACTCAGTTTATCTTAAATCCACTGAGGACAGGGACTTCATTTTAAACATCTCTTTATCATCCATCACAGTGATTTATTATAAAGTGTTCAATGAAAATATTTATATTCAAGAATATATTATTGGGTAATATATTCAATGTATTATTGAATATATTGAATAAATATATACATATATTGAAGAATATATTAAAATAGTAATGAAAATAGCATGTGACTTGAGTTTGTGAATGGAGGAGAACGCTCTGCCCCAGACAGTGATTATCTGTTATACTTGCCCAGAAATAGCTGCTTTAGAACCTGAGACCTGCTGTGTACCTTCCATGTAAGTGTCTCTAAGGGTTGGAGGCCAGAGGTCATCTATGTCCTCTCTTATAGACTGCAGCACTAGGGGTTGGGGAGGACGCAGAGTGAAGGCAAAAGTCAGGAGCAAAGCTGCAGCATGATTCTTCCCATCCCTTTCATAAAATAGATCATCAGCATCTATGTTGTGCTGGTACTGCCATCTTCCAGAAATTATTGTTTATTGTTTTTATTTTATGCATTTGACATAACAGTATACTCAACCACAGATGGTTACTAGCGTACCAGGTGTTTTTACTTTGTTAGATGGAGATTGTTACTTCCATTTAGTAGATGAGAAAATGGATGTCTAAGAGGAAGAAAGTTCCAAAGGACAGGTGGCTAGTTAAGTGGCAGAGCCCCAATGGGAACCTGCATGTTCTTGGTTCTTCATCCATCAGTGGCTCCTGTGACCCACAGTTGTTCACCCCAAATAATGTAAATGTCATCATGATTGAAAAGTGATGTTGTTGAGATATTCAGCATCTGAAGTTAGATAAAGGCTGAAATTGGGGGAAATATGACCCTAAGATATACCTAATTAATATTCTGTCAATTCTTGAGGACTTCCCTGGTGGTCCAGTGTTTTGGACTTTGCCTTCCAATGCAGGAGGTGCCAGTTCCATTCCTGATCAGGGAGCCAAGATCCCATGTGCCTCACAGCCAAAAAACCATAACAGAAAAAGCAAGCAATATTGTAGCAAATTCAATAAAGACTTTAAGAAACAGTTCACATCAAAGAAATCATTAACAAAAGAAATTATGTAACATGATTTCATTACAGCTCACTAACAACATAGTCCCCCATGTCTGGAAAGCTTGAGATTCTAATAGAGGGAATTCTAATACAGGGAATAGAAACTTTTTATTGCTAGCCTGAATATCAGCAGTGCTGACTTTAATGAATTAGCACATCTGGAGAGAGAGAAATAAAATGATACCCTCAGTTTAAGGGCAGGGTCATAGGGAGCAATTTTTTATGTGAAGAGCAGAATTTCAGGTAATTTCTGCCAGTTTACATATTGTTTACAAAATTTTAAGTATTTCTATGCCTGTCATGTCCCATTATAGAATGAATACCTAAATGAAGATATTGATGCTAGAGTTATTGAATATGAAGATAACCGGCCTCTCCTAGACATGTTTCTGCAGAAGCCAATGGGTTTACTGTCCCTCCTTGATGAAGAAAGTAGATTTCCCAAGGCCACAGACCAAACTCTTGTAGGTGAGTTTTAAATTCAGTACGTCTACATAGTTTTCATGTAATGCAGTCATGCGATTATGAATTTTTTTTAATTTTTAAAGTTACTCAGTAGAATATTGCTGTGACAAAGACTGGACATCTAACTTTAAAGAAGAGTCTTTTGATCTAATACCTGGACCAGTGAATGTTTATAATAGGGTGAAATAAATTTCCATGTTAAACTTCACCTTATATTATTGTAGAGCCCTCACCATAGGATTTTATGTTAGAAATGACCTTAGAGATCATCCAGCCCAAAATTAGAAATGGAAGGGCAGGGCAAAAGGACAGCTCTCAGAATGGAAAAGAGATAAATGGAAAAGAAAATAACCCCAAAGTTGTGGGGAAATCATTTCATACTAGTCACTTGATTTTGATGTTAAAATGTACCTTCCGTGACATGAAATAACAGAGATCTTGTGTTGGTAAAATTATTGTAGAACTTCCTTTATGATCCTATTGTGTTTCCTATGTAATCAGTAATAACCTATAGCTCCTCTTAGAGAAAAGAGAGACAAGATACCAAATGTCTAGGCTCATGGTTTCACATCCAGTTGTGTTTCACAAAGCTCTCTGGACAATCTCATGTACTTGGTTTTTTCTTTCGTCTGTTCTTAGAATGTGGTCTCTAGACCAGGGACATCAGCATCCCCCTTGGGAACTTGCTAGAAATGTTAATTCTGGGATCCCACTCCAAGACCTATTGAGTCAGAAGCTCTGGAGGTGGGACCCAGCAGTTTAACAAACCCTCCAGGTGATTCTGATGCTTGGCAAGGTTTGAGTACTGCTGCTGTGCAGTAGTGCCATTCCATTACTACAGTTGTAATTTCACCATTTCATTACTACAATTGTAATGGAATGGTGAAATTCATGATCTCGAGTTTTACCTTACCATTTATAATTATATTACAAATCTACATGCAGTAGCCATATAAAATTTTCCATTTTTTCACTGCACATTTTCCATTTTATGGTGAAAGAGAAGATTCTGTCAATCAGTATTTTTTGAGACATTCCAGCATGCTTAATCTTGGAGTTAAATTTTTTTCTACAGAAAAATTTGAAGGTAATCTGAAATCACAGTACTTCTGGAGACCTAAAAGAATGGAGCTTAGTTTTGGAATTCACCATTATGCAGGAAAGGTAAGAACTCTGAAGCACTATAACTGAGGTTCTCTTTAGTCTTTTGTTGAATAATAAAGCTATGGAAATTATGGCCCCAAATATTTACACATAGTTATAATGAGATAAAGAGTCCATCTTTCTGATCCTAAGATCTGGCTTGGGCTGCAATTGGCTGGCAGTTTTCCCTTCTTTTAATAACGGGGAACCTTTTGTATAAACTGCCTTCTTCAGACTTGAGATGCTTCTCTGTCCACTGCAGACTTTGTCTCTCCTCCTTCCCAACAAGAGAAGGTACCAGGCAGTCCAGATAACTGAGCTGATTAATTAGATAGGATTAGCTTATGAACTGGCATGCAGTTAGAGGAAGCAATGTTTATGCACTGATGGATACACTTTCCTATACCAGAGCAAACCTCAGATATGTTGTCCTGCGCCCAGAAGACGGCTTCTGTTCCTTCTATAGAGAATAACAGATCTTTCACTCACAATGACATTATAAATATTGGAGGACTAAGAAGATATTCAAATCAAGAAGGGGAATTCATAGAAATACATAAACAGAATAACGGCTAGAACCCTAAGAATTCTAGTCTAATAGAACTGTGTCAGTCAACATTCCAGACTTTTGTCATTGAAAGCAAAATCTACCTTAAATATTTTAGTTACAGCCTTTCTTATGATTTTCAGCACACGAGTTTATCAGTAAGTCTCATTTAAAACAATCATTAAGAATTTCCTATGATCATTTTATTCAGTTATTTTTAACTATATTAGTCTTCTGGGCTGCCATAACAAAAATACCTCTGGCTGGGTGTCCTAAACAATGGAAATTGTATTTCCTCACAGTTCTGGAGACTAGAAGTCCCAGATCAAGGGGCCAGCAGATCTGGTATCTTGTGAGGCCTCTCTTCCTGGTTTGCAGGTGGCTGCCTTCTCTCTCTGTTTTCAGATAGCCTTTCCTCTATGTACATGTAAGGAAGAGAAAGAGATCTCCTGTATATCTTCCTCTTATTATAAGAACCACCAGTCCTGTGGGCTTAGAGCATCACCCTTAAACCTCTTTTAACCCTCATTACCTTCTAAAGACCTTGTATCCAAATAGTCATATTGGGGGTTAGATTTGCAACATACCTAATTTTGGAGGGATGAAATTCACCCCATAAAAGCAACCACATTGAACCACCCTATTGAAATCTTGGGGTTACATTGATCTTTAAAAATCTTAAAATTATTTAGAAGTTCCAGAAACACAAAACACCCACAGTATATCTAGACCCCGCTGCTGTGGAGCAAATTCTGTAAAGGCCTTTTCACTGCAGGTAAATCAATTATCATAGAAATGAGAATACCTTTCTGGCCCCAATCCTCCAAATAGAGGTGGGAAACACACAACATTTCTGCTGTAATAAATGGGAGGAATCAACCCTTTTTGATCGTTTCCACCCAAATAAAATCAGTGAGGCACAAATTTGTCTCTGAAAAGAGTTAGTGTAAACCTGAAGAGGTTCACATTTCTAGCCAAGTTGTAATGGATTACCATTATAAATCTTTGTGTAGCTGCCACTCAGCACTGAGTAAGCTGACTCTATGTATCTATTAATGTGGGCTTCCCTAGTGGCTCAGATGGTAAAGAGTCCACCTGCAATGCAGGAGACCCGAGTTCAGTCCCTGGGTTGGGAAGATCCCCTGGAGAAGGGAATGGCAACCCACTCCAGTATTCTTGCCTGGAGAATCCCATGGACAGAGGAGCCTGGCAGCCTACAGTCCATGCAGTCACAAAGAGTCGGCCACGACTGAGTGACTAACACTTCAACACTTTCACATGTATCTATTGATAATGATAATGATGATGGTAGTGAGGACCAGGGTGATGACATTGATTGTGACAGTGTTGGTAATGTACTTTATCAACAGGTCATCTATAATGCAAGTGGGTTCTTAGCTAAAAATAGAGACACTCTTCCCACTGATATTGTGCTCCTTTTGAGGTCATCAGAAAACAGTGTAATTCGACAGCTAGTCAACCATCCTCTGACAAGAACAGGTAAGCTGAGGCAATATCCCTCCACGTTTTTGTGTGTGTGAGCTGGTTTTTAGTTTTGTAAAGAAGCTAGGTTTCCAGTAAAGTGTTCGAAGCACTCACCAGAAAGTTCGATGGTGTTCGAGCTTCTCATTAGAAGAGTACAGTCACCCTCAGAGAGCTTAGAATTATCTGGTGTGTCAGGAGTGGGCAGCATGGGATGATGCTTCGAGATTCCACAAGTTTAGCGAGTTCTGCCTTATTGATTAAAAAGTCACATGCCTTTGTTCCAACCAACTACATAATCTTTGCATTTGCTTTTAAGTGCAAAAACTGTAATTTGCTTTGCTTTTCTTTATTGGAGTTTAACATTATTTTCTGCACTTCATATTTTATAGTTTGAGTTATAGTTGAGATATAATTCAACTATAGTTTATAGTTGAGGCATAGCTGACATGGAATAAGCAGCACATACTTAGACAGTAAAATTTGATGAGGCCTTGACATACATAGACTCCTGTAAAACCATCACCACAGATAATAGTGAACAAGTTCATTATCCCCAAATGGTGTTTCCTCTTGAGTCTTTATTGTTCTTCATTCCAGTCCTTCATGCCCCTCTCCAATTGTTTCAGCATCATTTGTTAAAAAGAGTATTCTTTTCCCTAATGCATTGCTTGGGCATCCTTGGAGAGACAGAGAAGGAGAGAGAGTCTGTTTATTTCTGGGCTGTATTGTGTATCACTGATATTTGTCTGTCTTTATGCCAATAATACACTTCTCGATCGCTGTAGCTTTATTAAAAATTTTGAAATCAGGTAATATATGTCACCCAGCTTTGTTCTTCTTTTCCAGAGTTGTCCAGGTGTGATTACAATTCCTTTGCCTTTCCATGTAAATTTAAAATGAAATTTGTCAATTTCTAGCCAAAATGCTGGTGAAACTTTGATTGGGTTGCCCTGAAGCTATAGATTAGTTTGGGGATATCTGCTATCTTCATAATATTGAGTCCTCCAATCAGGGAGCACAATATGCTTATTTCTCAAGTCTTCCTTTATTTCTGTCAGCAACATTTTGTAGTTGTCAGTGTACAAGTCTTGCATGTTTTCTGTCAAATTATCTACTATTATATCACATTCTATGCTCTAATAAACGGTGCTTTTTAGTTCAAATTTTGTATGTTCCTAGTATATGGAAATCCAGTTGGTTTTTGTGTATTGATATTTTGCCCTGCAATGTTACTAAACTCATGTTAGAGTAGCTTTTTTTTGTAAATTCCATAGGTTTTCAACATAGATGGTGGTGTCATCTGGGACTAAAGTGTTTGCCCTTTCTTTTTCATTCTTTTTATGTGGTGTTTCTTCATATCGCCTGGTTGCACTGCCCAGAATCACAGATGCAATGATGAATACAAATGGTGACAGTGAACATTCTTGGCTTATTCCTGATCTTGGAGGAAGCTGTCAGATTTTCCCCATTAACTATGATATGTTAGCTATAGGTTTTTCATAAATGTCCTTAATCAGGAGGAAGTTGCTTTCTGTTTCTAGTTTGCGAAGTTTTTATCAAGCATGCATGTTTGAATTTTGTCAAATGCATTTTCTGCACGTACTGAGATGATTGTTTGTTTTTACTTTGTTTTGTTTTAAAATCTATAAAAATGGTGAGTTGCACGTATTGGGTTTTGAACATTATACTAACTTTAGGTCCTGGGAAAATCTTGACATGGTCATGATGCATTTGACTATGTATTGCCAGATTCAATTTGCTAACCTTTTGTTAAGAATTTTTGCATCTATGTTCATGGAGGATATTGGACTGTAGTTTTCTTATAATTTTTTTTTTTCTGATTTTGGAATCAGAGTAATGCTGGTCTCATAGAATGAATTGAGAAATAATGCTTCCTCTTCAATTTTCAGGAAAAATAGGGTGAATATTAGTGAGTCACTCAGTTGTGTCTGACTCTTTGCGACCCCATGGACTGTATAGGAATGGGACTGTATGGGAATTCTCCAGGCCAGCATACTGGAGTGGGTAGCCTTTCCCTTCTGCAGGGCATCTTCCCAACCCAGGAATCAAACCCTGGTCTCTCACATTGCAGGCAGATTCTTTACCATCTGAGCCACAAGGGAAGCCCAAGAATACTGGAATGGGTAGCCTATCCGTTCTCCAGCGGATCTTCCCAACCCAGGAATCAAACCGGGTCTCCTGCATTGCAGGCAGATGATTTACCAACTGAGCTATGAGGGAAGCCCCCAGGGTGAATATTATTTGTTTCTAAATGACTTTGTAAAATTCACCAGGGATGTCATCTGAACCCAAAGGGTTTTTGTGTGTATGTGCGTGACAAGGCTTTTAACTACAGATTCAACTCTTTGATAAATACAAAGCTATTCAAGATATTTTAATTTTGAATTAGCTTTAGAGTAGTTTTATCTTTTAAGAAAAATTTCTGTTTAATCTGTGCTGTCAAATTTATTGACATAAAGTTGATAATAATCTTTTATTGTCCTTTTGATATTTGTAGATCATGAGGTTATATCTGTTCTCTCATTCCTGATATAAATAACTTGTGTCCTCTCTCATTTTATTTTTGATAGATTTTCTAGAGATTTACCAATTTTATTGATATTCTTGAAGAACCAACTTATAGTTTCATTGATTTTACCTATTGAATTTTTCATTTTATTTTATTGATTTCTTTTTTTTTTTTTGCTTTTGTCTTATTGTTTTCTTCTTTTTCCTTTGGGGTTTATTTTGTCTTCTAATTTCTAATGTGAAAACTTAAGTCATTGATTTAAGAAAATTTCTTCTTTTTGAATATAGGGCTTTAAAAAAATTAATTTATTTATTTTAATTGGAGGCTAATTACAATATTGTAGTGGTTTTTGTGATACATTAACATGAATCAGCCATGGGTGTACGTGTGTCCCCCATCCTGAAACCCCCTCAAGTATAGATTTTTAAAAGCAATGAGTCTATCCTAATTAATGTGCTTTTCTCACTTTGTATATTCATCATGCTTCCAAGAAATCTGAGTCGGTGGTCATTTTTTCCCCAAGTAAATTTTTTTTTCCAAAACTTTCCCTGGTAATCGTAAACAGAAAAAAAAAACAAAAAACCCACTAAGCATAATTCCTGAAGCTGCCCCTCTGACAATGCTTGGTGACCGTCTCTGTCCACTCATCTGTGTCCAGAAGAGTCTCATTTCAAGAGGCACCTGTGCAGAGGCAGTTTCAGCCCAGCAGAAAAGCCATGCTTTCACCCCAGAGCTTTTCCTGAAGTGATGAGGGGAGGGGAATGAGACCAGAGCAGTGGCATGCCAGTCACAGCCCAGGCAGGGTTCCTTCCTGCACCCTTAGCTCAGAGCCAACCTTCTGCAGCCACCAAAAGACAAAAAAAAAAAAAAAAAAAAGTGAATGATTTGCCAAAACACAAAGCCTTTACTTATCGCCTAAAAGCACAAAAGAAAACTGTCTTCCTAAAGTGACACTGAATTCTGGAGACATTTCAGTCACTTCTCCTAGGATGATAAACTCATGGATTGTAGGTTGGTTGGTGTACTGTGCTTGGTGGGGGAGGTGGGAAGGGTGCACAAGGAGTGAAAAATAGCTAACATTTCCAGGCACCTACCTCACGCCAGACCTACTGTCATGCCGTGAAAATCCTGTCAGGTGGGCTTTATCATCCCCATTTTATGGACTCACACTGTGGCTCGGAGACCAAGTAAATAATCCACAATTTAAGAACTACAGCTGGTATGTAAACCCAGGTCTTCCTGGCTTCAAAGGACATAATATTTTCACTACACCACAAGTTTTTATAACCTCGATTGTGTACAGTTATACAGACCAGCACCAGGCACATATTTCTTAATGTTAGGTTGAAAATGTCCTTCGATCTCAACCATGTTTGATTTGCATATAATTACTTCATGTGAATTAATGATCCATATGATTTTTAAGGCCCATTGTAAAGCTGATGGTTGCATTAAGGAGAAGTTCAGGGAATTTCTCTAGCAGTCCAGTGGTTAAGACTTCGCCTCCCAAAGCAGGGGCTGCAGGTTTGATCCCTGATCGGGAAGCTAAGATCCCAGGTCCCTCGTGGCAAAGAAACCAAAATGTAAAATAGAAGCAATATTGTAACAAATTCAATAAAGACTTTCCACATCAAATAAAAAATCTTAAAAAAAGAAAATCTCAGCTGCTATTTAAAACACACACACAAAGAAGCAGATGGCTCCCGTTGTCCTAATCACCCCATATCTTATAGCAGGTAAAAGGAAATCTAACTCTTACCTCAACTTTTTCTGTTTTTTAAGCTGGAAGTTTTACTTTTTTTCTGAATTTAACACTAGTTATAGATTTTTGAGTAATATTACTTTATTTCTAAGTGTCTCAATGACTAGTTAACCAAGTATTCATATTGTGGGACCAGCAATTCTTATTTTAACTTTCAGGTGGAGGAAACCTTGTAGCCATTAAAGATTCTAAAAGGTGTATGAATTTTCTCTACATTCCCATAGGTAATCTGCCACATTCTCAAACTAAAAACATAATAAACTATCAAATGAGGACTTCAGAAAAATCAATCAACCTGACAAAGGTAAGAAAAGGTTTTTCACGGCAGTAAGTCTAAGAACCTAACCTCTTCATACAATGGCAGTATTTGTATGAGAAGGCTAAATAGCCTTTCCCTTCATTTTCTCTTTTTGATCTTTCTTTTCTACTTCAACAGATATTGTTATGTTCATATTACTGCTTGTCACTTAAATAATCATGCATTTCTGATATAGTCCAAACTCCTCTTTTATAGTTAGTTTAAATGTTACTCCAAGACCAACTAAATATGTATTAGCTAAAGTCAGAGAAATGCTGGGCTGGAAGAAGCACAAGTTGGAATCAAGATTGCTGGGAGAAATATCAATAGCCTCAGATATGCAGATGACACCACCCTTATGGCAGAAAGTGAAGAGGAACTAAAAAGCCTCTTGATGAAAGTGAAAGAGGAGAGTAAAAAAGTTGGCTTAAAGCTGAACATTCAGAAAACTAAGATCATGGCATCTGGTCCCGTCACTTCAGGGGAAATAGATAGGGAAACAGTGGAAACAGTGTCAGACTTTATTTTGGGGGGCTCCAAAATCACTGCAGATGGTGACTGCAGCCATAAAATTAAAAGATGCTTACTCCTTGGAAGGAAAGTTATGACCAACCTAGCATATTCAAAAGCAAAGACATTACTTTGCCAACAAAGGTCCATCTAGTCAAGGCTATGGTTTTTCCAGTGGTCATGTATGGATGTGAGAGTTGGACTGTGAAGAAAGCTGAGCTCCGAAGAATTGATGCTTTTGAACTGTGGTGTTGGAGAAAACTCTTAAGAGTCCCTTGGACTGCAAGGAGATCCAACCAGTCCATTCTAAAGGAGATCAGTCCTGGGTGTTCTTTGGAAGGACTGATGCTAAAGCTGAAACTCCAGTACTTTGGCCACCTCATGCGACCAGTTGACTCATTGGAAAGGACTCTGAAGCTGGGAGGGATTGAGGGTAGGAAGAGAAGGGAATGACAGAGGATGAGATGGCTGGATGGCATCACCAACTCGATGGACATGGGTTTGAGTGAACTCTGGGAGTTGGTAATGGACAGGGAGGCCTGGAGTGCTGCAGTTCATGGGGTTGAAAGGAGTTGAACACAACTGAGAGACTGAACTGAACTGAAAGTCAGAGATACTCACATCCCATGGAAAACTGATTAAAGTCCCAATGAGAATGACAAAACAATTACTTTAAAGTAAAAATTCAGCGTTTTGTCATTTTATGTTTGTGAAAGGGTAGACTAAGGAAGGTTCCACGTGCTCCCTGTAGATGGTAAAGTACAACAGATGCTGAAGCATCACTGTCTTTCTTGGTCTTAGGGTGAAACTGGAGAAGCCACTCGTCACGCCAGAGAGACGACCAACATGAAAACACAAACAGTTGCATCCTATTTTAGAGTAAGATGTGACATTATGATGTGTTGTGCTTAAGCATGTTATTTATTCTAAATGAGAGTTGCCGGTTAAAAGTAAGTAACAAATATCAGAATTCTATTAGCAAAGAAGAATTTTTGTTGTATTTCATTTACTATCTGTTAGATATAGGATATATTAGGTATTGTCAAAAACCTATGGATTGGTTTACTTTGGTATTTTATTGATAAAATTATTGTATACTAGATCAGTCTTAAGGGAGGTCCATAGCTTGGTTACAATTTTTCCATAGAATCAAGCACGTTTTCACTAAAATAAAGCCTAAAAAGGTTTATCATTCAATGATATGATATCCATCAATCTTTCTTCAAGCCCTGGATGATTTTAGGGTGGACAGACAGATGGAACAGGGTCAAGCATTCATCTCCATCAATACCCCCTTTTGCCGGGACGAGCTGAAAACCTCAAGAGAAAAACAGAACCAGTGTAGACATGGGGCAAAGAGCAGGGCCACCAGGGAAACACAGTAACGTGCCAAGGAAGTGATTCACTGTGACCTCAGCGTGGAATCAGGGTGACTTTTCTTCCTGGGACAAGATAGGAGATAGCAAAGTAAAGAAGCCCTTTGTTCTCTCTGTGTGCTGGAGAACCTACCCTGTCTTCATTACTGGTTCCTGGTCTTGTTTATATCTTCTGATGAAATGGTAATTAACCAGGCAATGAAAATGAATAAGATACCATCTAAAACTTAGAAAATATTGATTCCATGTAACATGGAGGGAGAGGAGGAAATTGGGTTAAATTTACTCTGTGTTCAGTGAGTAAATCCAGTTCTCAACAGAGTCATGAAATACTTTTTAAAAATAACTGGGTAGCTTTATTAAATATTTTTCAGGTCCTAAGCTTGTAGCAGACTGTGTGTGCTTAATCACCTTTGAGTATCACCTCATGCATTTATATGCTGAATGTCTCATTTGCTTCAGGTACATCCACCTTAGAGCAGGCTCCAGCACAGCTGAATGAGAGTATTTACAGCCAGATTATTTCTTTTGCTTTAAGTGAGTTATGCCAGACTATTACCATATCACTGTTGTTGACATTAAACACTGTGTGTATGTTAAACCATTCATTCATTCGTAAAGTTGTTTTGTACCTCAGGCTGCAGTGAAAATGGATATATTCCATATAGTATGTAATATATTTTAAGTATGTAACATCTGTATCTGTTCCACACAGTATGTAACATATTTTCAGTTATTTTTCATTCTGCAGAGAATGAGCATAATGTAGCACTCTGCCTTGGTCCGTAAGAAACTCCGATGCCAAAGTTTCAGGGAGCTCTTGCTCAGAATGCCAGCAGACACGTCCATCAAACTTGTATCTCTAGTGCCTGAAAGATGTGGGACTAAAGTGATCATGACTCACTTTAGAGAGTGAGTCACTTGCATTACTCACTTTCATTACAAAGAAATGTAATGAAAAGGCCCCCATAGTGTCAGAGCCCAGCTGTTTGAAGAAGCTCACAGTTGGGTCTCAGTGCCCATGAGGAGGCCATGCAAATCCAGTGCTTTGTCAGTTGCCCAGTTCTAGGATTTAGTTTGCACTGGCTTCATCACCCAGGCTTGAAATGTCCATCAGTAAGGGAGATTCAGCTAGCAACAACTGTCTCTGTCCATATATTCAACAGTTGTGATCCTGGTCTTTGACATACTGGAGTTGACTTTAAAAATATTCACAACCTAAAAGTTGAGAGTTATGCTTTATTCAATGGGAATTTTTAGGACTTCAAGGCTGAGAGAACTGCTCTGAAGAGACAAGGAGAGAGCCAGGGTATATAGAAGTTTTCCAACAAAGGGCAGGTAGTCTGAACATCAAAAGATTATTGTTAAATAAAGAACACTGGATATCTGAAGTTGAGGAATTTAGCGCTTTTCTGTGTATAGGAAGATGCGAGAGTCTGGGTTCACTGAAATTATTCCTTTGATATGCACTTCACCTATCTGGGGCCAATATTCTGTATATTCACATCTTGAATTTTCTCATGACTTCCTGTAGGAAGTGGCTGCAGTCTGATGGCTGCTAAATGGCAGGTGTTTTTTCCTGAGTTCCTCAGGGCTCACCAGCTCACCATCAGTGGTGGCTGCAATTGCTAATGACTGTGACATCCTTTGTGTACTGATATGGCAGGAAATATTCCATTTCTCACTAGTTTTCTGAGATTCCACTTTTAGTTGAACCATGATTATCCTACTGTGTTGCTGGCTATCCAGCAATTGGCTGCTATTTAATAAAGTATTGCTGCAGAAGACAGTTTTCATATCTGTCTGATTAAAATATTTCTAAAATAAGAAAATCATCAAACCAGAGCAGATTAGAGTACCTGAGTACCTAATGGATTTGCTTGTTTTTATAACTGTGTCTTCCCTGGGGAAGGGCATGGCAACCAACTCCAGTATTCTTGCCTGGAGAATCCTTTGGACAGGGAGCCTGGTGGGTTACAGTCCATGGGATCTCAAAGAGTCAGACATGGCTGAAGTGACTCAGCACACACACTCATAACTGTGTGTGTGTGATTTAGCACACACATACATAACTGTGTCTTATATATTAAAGTGCATTAACTTCTCAGTCCTTGATAACTGACAAGGACTTTGTACTTTCTTAGAAAAAAAAAAAAGAGCTAGACAAGGAAATTAATAGTATAAGGAGGAAACCAAATTGTGTGCCTAAATATTGTAATTTGTCAAGTTTCCCTGAGAGGATATAATTACTTCCAAACACACTATATTAAAAATAATATTCAGGGCCTTTCCAGTCCCAAGCACCAGCCTTGAAATTAATATGTAACATTTTCATGTTAATTAAGCCTATTAATAAAAGTTGTGGTAAGAGAAAACAATATTATCTCTTAATTAAAGTTGCCTTAAGAATTTACAGGAAACCTTTTAATACGTACATTCCTAGCTATTGCTTCTACATTTTTAATAGTAAATATCATAAATATAGTATGTTTTAAAATATATACTATAAATACAATTTTTATTAATGCATATGTTAATTATATGCATTAATAAAAATTATATATTACTGTATAACACTCAATTTTCAGATTTTATTCTTATAATTAAAAGAAAGATGTGCAGGCTGCTAAGTGTCTATATGCTATGCTGGGAATTTTATTTTTGTTGCAAATTACAGTATTCTCTGATGGATTTGTTATCTAAAATGGTGGTCGGCCAACCTCACTTCGTCCGCTGCATCAAGCCAAACAATGAACGTCAGGCAAGAAAATATGACAAAGAAAAGGTTGTGCTCCAGCTTCGCTACACGGGCATTCTGGAAACAGCAAGAATCCGAAGGCTGGGATATTCACATCGGATACTTTTTGCCAACTTTATAAAACGGTGTGTGAACTTCTTTTTAAGTTTCCTTGGACATTTTGTATAAAAATTCTTGAGGAGAATGATAGGGAACAGAAAGAGAATGACTCAGATGTTCTAGAAAGAAGGCACGAAAGTGATTGTGTATCCAAAGAGAAGGTAACTCTTAATAGGGGCTGGAACTGTCTGTTGTCAGCTGGGAGACCCAGGTAATATAGGGAAATTCTCCATTCTGTACATGAATGCAGGTAACCCACATGTTCTTGAGTTTCAAATTGCAAATTAAAATTTGACCTTATCATCACACTTTCCATTTTTCTAAAGAGTTCATCTTTAACTTGCTCAACTATCAATATAAATAACATTAATATAATCTTAAGAGAAGTACCCTTAAACTTCAGTGACTATTTTTATATACAAGGCATTATGCTAAATACTATGGAAGATAGTGAATTTTTTTTTCTTTATTGTATTGTAAGCACATAACCAACCTTTAGTATATTAGAAATCAAAAGGAAGTTGTGATTATCTATACTTTTTTTAAGACTCAGTAGACCTTAAATGTGGCTTATAGATTTTTTTAAGATGAAGTTCAACAGCTAAAAAAGCAATTATGTACTTGGAATATACTGGAATTAACCTAATTTAGATTAATATTTTAAAAATAATTTTAAGTCCATTTTTTTCTTTTTGTACGGTACCCGTTTCACAAGGTTATTTGTGATGTTAAATGAGACAGCATATTTATTTACTTTTTAGCTATGTGCATTGGAGGATCTCAGTTCTCCGACTAGAGATTGAATCCACGCCCCCTGCAGTGTAGGCATTGAGTCCTAACCACTGGACTGCCAAGGAATCCCCTTTTTTAATTTCTCTACCTGTATCTAGTCTAGTGGCCCAGACAGTAAAGAATCTGCCTGCAATACAGGAGACCCAGGTTTGATCCCTATTTGGGAAGATCCCCTGGAGAAGGGAATGGCTATCCCCACTCCAGTATTCCTAGAGGAGCCTGGCAGGCTACAGTCCATGGGGTCGCAAAGAGTCAATCATGACTAAGCGACTAACACTTTCACTTTCACATCTAGTCTGGAAGACAGTGAATTGTAACACTTACTTGGTCCTCAAGAATGAAAAATCCTGTTAGCATTCTCAGACCCATAGATGTGGAAAGTTAGTAAACAGTGCAGGGTAATAAATACCAAGATCCAAAGAGATGGTTTGTAGTGTAAGAGTTTAGTAAAGTGAAGGATGATCTCCATGAAGGCTGATAAGAGAGAATATCAAGAAAAAGCGCTGCACTGAGATCTGGTGGGGGGCATGGTTTGTAGAGAAGACAGGAAGGGGCCATCTCTGTGTACAGGTTGGTGCTCCAAAAACCAGAGGGACATGGGTGAGACTGGTTCAGCAGTGTGTGTTAGTGAAGTGACAGGAGTGATAAAGATGGGATCAAATGGGAAAACCGATCAGGTTAATGTTATGAAGAGAGAGCCCTGAATGCTGGACTAAACCAATAGTTTCAAAACTATCCATGGTTTTACAACATGGACTCCCGAAGAGCTGAACCTATTTTCTTGATGATTTTGTAGTTGATGTATTGTATTACTTATTTTGGAGATGGAAATGGCAACCCACTCCAGTATTCTTGCCTGGAGAATCCTATGGATAGAGTAACCTGGCGGGCTACAGTTCATGGAGTTACAAAGAGTTGGACATGACTGAGCGATTGAGCAGTACTTATTTGGAAGGTCAGAAGTGAGAATAAGTTTTTAAATATGCTTCCAATCCCATGCTATTATAGAATAGCAAACTACTACATGATAAGTGAATAAGGGAAAAAACTAAATTTCTGGAGAACATGTGAATAGTTGTTCTGAATCTAGAAAGCTCCAGAAATAAAGGCTAATAAGCCTTTTCTCTGTCACAAGTTTGAAAACTGTCATCTGAATTGGCATAGACTCTTAGGAAGGCAGGACAGTTTGCAAAGGCCCTGTGGAGGTGTAAATAGGACTAAATAACCCTCCCTGTCCAGCCTTATCCTTTGATTAACCTGCCTTGTAAGATGTAAAATCATCAGACCCTTTGTCTGTTCTGTTATGGATAAACTCTTCTGTTGTGTGACAAAGAGATAATCCTAAAGGAAGACACACAACATTAACTTACTTTGTACAAGACACTGGGGTTTTACTGTAGTTATTTCTAATGAGCCCTTATATTATACTAAAAAGCTACTGAAGTTGGATCTATTTTTCCAGCAGTCACCAATGCACAATTGTTTGGCTTTCAGAGCTCTAACACAAATAGAATTTAGCGAAGGGAGAAGTACACATGCCTTAAAGTGAGAAAATCCAGATTTGAATCCCAGTTCTGCCACTTATACTAAACGTGTGACCTTGTTCAGCATCACTTGAGTAACATTCAGGCTTCAGTCTTCCCATCTGCGGATAAGGGTGATGATGTTAGTTAACATCTACTGTATAGGTGGTTATGAGCACTGAATGATGCAATATTTAGGAAGGCTACAGATATAACCAAATGTGGACAGTACATTTCAGCTATGATGATCTTCATTATTATTTTTGCTTCAGTCCCAAACTCCCCAAATTACTTAATACCTTCTGTGCTCTGGTCTCAAATGCCACCATATAAACCTTGAAGTGAACTCATAAAAACAAAGTAGAGTCAGTATGTTGGCTTTAAATCAAGAGGCACAACAAAGCACAAGCTGGTTGGATACAGTGAGTGAAGAATAGGGGAGAATCTAGGATGACGCACAGATTCCTAGTTTTAGAGCCTTTTTAAGAAGGGTAAAGAATCCACCTGCAATGCAGGAGACCTGGGTTCGATCCCTGGGTTGGGAAGATCCCCTGGAGAAGGGAAAGGCTAGCCACTCCAGTATGCTGGCCTGGAGAATTCCATGGACTGTATGGTCCATGGGGTCGCAAAGAGTCAAACACGACTGAGCAACTTTCACTTTTAAGAAGGGTTGACATCATTCGTGGAGATAGGCACTAGCAGAAGAAAGAAAACGTGATGCATTTTGCTGAGTCTAAAGTGTCTGTGGCATAAGTAGGTGGGGGTGTTTAGCAGGCAGCCAGGAGTAATGTGTTTCCTGTTTATGAAAACAGGGCTGAGGATGTATGTATAGGAATCATCACATATAGGGAACAGTCAGAGCCGTGCATGTAGATGAGACACATATGGACAGAGCTTAGAAAGAAACAGAACTCAGAAAAATCTAACATTTAAGCAGCAAGTCTCAACATGAGGCCTGCTGAAGAGACCGAGAGGGAGAAGGAAAAATGGGAGGCCAGGGTGGGATGGGAATTTTGGGGACACAAGGAAAGAACACTTAGGATTAGGATGGAAAAAAAAAACGGCGAAGGCTTATCACTGAAAGATCATACGTTGAAAAGGAATCACTGAAGTGGAAAGCACAAATTACGCAAGTAGTCAGTCTGGAATTCAGTTTACTGAAGAATTGTTCTAAGAAGCCTGAAGGACCCACTAGGCTCCTGAGACTCTGAACTTTTATGAAATACTAACCAGCCCTTTCTCCCTTTCAAAGGTACCAGATTCTCTGCTACAAGTGGTGTGAACAGCCTCCGTTGAGCCCTGACACATGTGCCGCCATTTTGGAAAAAGCTGGTCTTGATAACTGGGCTCTTGGGAAAACCAAAGTAATGTTTTCATGTAATTTTCAAGGAAAAAAAGTAATACTTATAGTGGATGTATGGAAAACTACATATTGCAATGATAGAAAATATCTTGGCTTTTCATGTTATAGAATCTCTAGCTTGTAATAGGGAAAGAAAATTGATAAATTCATAAAGGTTTCTTTCTTCAGAATCAAATGTTTTGCTCTCATATAGATTTCTTTTAATAAATTCAAGAAAAATATATCTTGAAGATTTATCCCCAAAAGGCTGGAACATATGAGTCTAGAAAATTTTTAATTTTCTCTGTTTTATTACCACCAAATATAGTCAGAAAGCTGTTGAAAATCATAATGAATTCAGTAGGATTCTGTTTTTCTTTTTTCCCTAATTCTCAAATCTGTTTCTGTTGTAAACTTGAAATTTATCTGGAGTGAAATGTTATTACTAGATTCACTATAGGATTTGGATACTGGAATGTTTATGGATCAAATTTGAGAGCCTATGAGATCTTAGCTTACTTAATTCCTTAAAGAATGAAGTACAAAATCATAATCCATTTTGAATATGGAAGTAAGACAGATGGGTTCTTGGAAAAAGGATGCATTTGCTTCTCAGATATCCTCAGAGCATTAGGAACAACATGGAGATAAGGAGATAAAACATGGTGCCGGTCCTGGGAGGACACGAAATGTATCACTGGGGAGGAAGGAGAAAGAGCCAAGCTAAGGCAGATGTACTCAGATTGACCACTCAAGCGTAACTGCTATCAGCCACACCATAGATGTGGACTGAAACTCCACATTTTCCAAGAAATTTGTATTAGCTGCAGGAGGTGTGGGACAGGATTTTCATAATGTTCAGATGAAAAGCTAGGATTTTCATAATGTTCAGATGAGAAAATTTAGGCCTGTTGGTTATCTATTTTACACATAGTAGTATCTGTTTGTCAATCCCAGTCTCCTAATTTATCCCCCCACTCATTTCCTCCTTGATAACTATTAGTTTTCTACATCTGTGACTCTGTTTCTGTTTTGTGAATAAGTTCATTTGTACTATATTTTTAAAATTCCACATATAAGCAATATCATATGATGTTTGTCTTTCTTGTAACTGATTCACTTTGCTGTACAGCAAGAACTAATACAACATTGTAAATCAACTAACTATACTCCCATAAAAATTATTTTAAAAAAGACAAGTTAGTCCTGTAAAAATTTAGGGCATTTTTAAGTGTTTTATCTTATACTGAGTGTTCTCCATATTCAGTGATGTGAAGGTTGCTCAGTCATGTCCAACTCTTTGTGACCCCATGGACTAAGCAGTCCAAGGAATTCTCCAGGCCAGCATACTGGAGTGGGTAGCCTTTCCCGTCTCCAGGGGATCTTCCCAACCCAGGGATCAAACCCAGGTCTCCCGCATTACGGGCAGATTCTTTACCAACTGAGCCACAGGGGACGCCCAGGAATACTGGAGTGGGTAGCCTATCCCTTCTCTCGCGGATCTTCTCACTGGAATTGAACCAGGGTCTCCCACATTGCAGGTGGATTCTTTACCAACTGAGCTATCAAGGAAGCCCATATTCCATATTCAGTAGTCTATATTTACCTTAGTATTTAGTGAGGGTAATTTCTGAGCATTAGAAAGATATTTTTTAATCTGTATTTTTCTCACACCATGTTCTTCCAGATTCTCACAAAGATGAATTTTTCTGGCTGAAATCTCATGATTTATGGTCTGAAACACATGCCTAACTTCAAATGGAGTTTTAACTTGTAAAATGGCCTTTGCAGTTCCAGTTTTTCATGATATTTAAGTAGCATTTTAAAGCTATTTGTATTTTTCCACTTCACCTTTTCCAACTCATTAGGATGGATACAATATAAGAACATTTCTAATGTTGTGCAAAAAAAAAAAAAAATGACCTTTTTAGATAGATTGAATTTTAAATGAATTGTCAACAGTAGAATGGACTAAATATATTAATGTCTAGAGTCTTGTAGAAATTAAAACTAAATTCAGTCAAGACCTGTAACGTTAAACTGTTGGCCCTTGGTGCCAAGCTTCAAAGTACTGGGAGAGTTCTGTAGTCAGGGTCACCAGGTCTCATGACTCAGCTCTTAAATTTGAATTTAAGTGACTTTCTTAGTGGATTCAATCAACTCTCTTTGAGGTGATTTTCATTAATACGCTCAACCATTAAAAGAAAAAATATACCTTCCTGTTTCCTGGGGGAGGCTAAAAGCTCTTAGCTGAGAACAACTCCAAGTCTTCAGGCTCCCCTGTTGCTTCCATTCATTTTGATTTTAGAATCATTGAAAATCAGCCCTCCAAGTCTTTACAGTGGCCACTGGGTCCAGGGAGAAAGTTGTTCATTCTCCATGGGACCCTCTCTCTGCCTTAGTCTCTCCACTGACAACTCCGTGAGCCCCTGAGGGCAATGCCCCCGGTATCCTTGCAGAAAGTATATAGCATAGGTCTCAGTAAGCAACTGGTGAATGAGCTCCTATAACTATAATTGTCCTCTCTCTTACAAATAGGTTTGTAAGAATTTTTAAGTTTGGGGAGTTTAATTGTTTCCTTTCAAAATACCATAAAAATTAGCTTTGTCCAGAGTATCTATTGCTAAAACTTTGATGAAAGAGTTTGATATCTTCCACTCATACTGGGCCATCCAACAAAAGCTGGATACCTATTGCAGAGAAACAGTATGATTGTTAAACTATGTGACAGTGAAAGTGTTAGTCGTTCAGTCGTGTCAGACTCTTTGCGACCTCAAAGAGGGACTGTCTTCAAACATAAAAATCTATAAGGTGATAGCAACATCCAGGCCAAAGAAGCAAAAGATAGTGATTTCCAAAGTCAAAAAAATATTTTGAACATAATCTGGTCTTCTGAGCACCACATGACTGTTTCATACCTGCATGCCATAGTTTTATTTGCATTTTATTTTAATTCTTTTAAGGTGTTCCTTAAGTATTATCATGTGGAACAGTTAAATTTAATGCGAAAGGAAGCCATTGACAAGCTGATTTTGATTCAAGCCTGTGTCAGAGGATTCTTGGGTTCAAGAAGATACCAAAAATTACAGGAGAAAAGGAAAGAGAGCGCTATAATAATACAATCAGGTAACCACTCAGAGCACCTCACTGTGTAACAAAATATAACGCTATGTTTAGATGTAGGCATGAAATCAAATCTTACTTACAAACCTGCAGTCTTATGTAGGTTTTGTGTTTAATTTCAATTGATATTTTCTCTGTATTAAATCTGAATGGTTGTTTTAGAGATTGACACTTTTAATATCTGAATAAATGTTTTGTTTTAAACAGAATAATTTTTAAATTTGCTGTCACAATGAAACACAATTGACCTATTGTGCAAGATACTGAATTAATTGTACATTTCAAGAATCATATTATTATAACCCATTGGACAATGTCATTTTCCCTATTTTATTCCAAAGGTTACACTTGCCATACTTTTTGACAAATTAATGAAATCTCATTTTGTTAAAGGGCATCCATTTCTTTGTATTAGCCATAGGGAAAGAATATTTATAGTCATATTTCACAAGTTTTTATTAAACATATTAATAGAGTTTGGATTTCACTTTCTGTTTTTCTGTAAGAAGCAAAATTTAGAATCCAGCATGGCTTGATTCAGTATCTTTTAAAGACTTTCAACTAAATATCCATAATAAGAAGTGTATTTTACTCTGTAACCCAATATACATACTATGCACAATGCACTCTGATAGTTTACTATTCTGATTTATTCCATTTCATTTCTAGATGCTAGATTTGGCCCAGTAAATCGATTTTATGATCCACCATTTATTTGCAACCTACATTCTGAAGAACACTACCATGGTGGGCAGAGCAGCTGACTAACATTCAAGAGATTCGAGGTCCACTTCTGTCAACCTGTAAAAGCTCATCAGCTTTTAAGCCCTTTTGATGACTCACTGGGTCATCAAAAATGAAAACCCTGTAACTGAGATTTAATTCTTTATCCTCAATTCCAAACTTCATAAAACACTGAGAAAAGAGATTTTTCATAACTCAGTTGAAAGTGAAACATGACCTAATATTCATAGGCCTTTATTCATCCCAGTTAGTAACAATTATGTGTTTTTCTGGCAAAATAATCATGTGTTTGATTATGGAATGCTGAATCACCATGGGGAATGTTACCGAATATATGTTAATTTGTCCTGAATTACTTTTCTAAAAATTTTTTTAAAACTTTAAATCTGAATTTTGAAATATATCTGGCTCTAAAGATAATTGGCCAAAAGTTCCAAGCCATGTACTTAGATAATAGGGGTTTTCTCCCATGAATAGTTTGAACATGGCAAAAATGAAAGGAACATAAACATCAGCAGATTTTAAATAAATGAGTGAGTCCATTTTGTCTTTTTCATCAGCTGAGGTCATCTCTATCATTTTAGTTTCATATTAATACTCCCCTTAACATGAAAGGTACTTTAATTATTTTCTTGCTAAAGCTTGTCATCTGGAACAGTCCTGTTAATGAGTCCCATATTTTTTACGAACCTATTCTATTTGTAGTCATTAATTTCATTTTCCTCTTTGACGTTGATGGTCAAAACTCATTTGTTTCTACCCATTGAAGTAATATTTATTATGTATTATAATTAACATTACTCTGGGCTTCGTATGTTTCAGCGGCAAGAGGCCATCTAGCCAGGAAACAAAGGAATGAAATTGTTAACACAAAAAACACAGCAGTAAAAACCATTCAGGCTCAAGACCAGGAATGTGACTACAAGAAAAACTTTGCAAATAAAAGGTAAAATAATACTCATTCTTATACTGTCTTGACATTATAGATTTTTCACACTGGAAAGTCATGAAATAAAGCCCACGGTCCTTCTCATACCTAACCGGGTTCCTAACAGTGAGGTATCAAATGTCAGTGGACACCCCGTGACCACTTCTGTGTCCTTTATTCTATTTGAGAGTTTGTTGGCATTTCATTCCAACGACCACACTTTCCTTCTTAAAAAGGATCTTATTTTCAAGATAAGGGAAAATCATTCCAAGGATCCTTTGGAAAGGATATTAATAAAGGCACAGCTGTGAAATTTTGGCCAGCATATTACAAGATCATGAACTGTAGCAGGAACACTGCTTTTCCTTTAATTTTGTAAGATATTTTCTGTGATCCGTATATGTAGAGGTTATCAAAGTACAGCATGCCAGCCTAATGAACATCCCCAATACTGGTCTCAAATCTAGATATAGTTTCTACACTATATAGTTTACGCACTTCTCACTGTAGGTACTTTGAAAAAAGACATACCTCTTTATTTTTAATTGGGATGTAGTTGCTTTACAATGTTGCATTAGTTTCTGCTCCACAATGAAGTGAATCAGCTGTATTTATACATGTATCTCCTCCGCCTTGGATCTTCTTCATATCCCCTCCTTCATTCTACTCACCTAGGTCATCATAGAGCCCTGAACTGAGCTCCGTGTGCTATACCGCAAGTTCCCATTAGCCATTTATTTTACACAGGGCAGTCCAGATACATCAGTTCCATTCTCTTCATTCCATCCCCTTTCACCCCATGTCCTGTCCATTCTCTACATCTGCATCTCTGTCCCTGCCTGCAAATAAGTTCATCTATACCATGTTTCTGGAGAAGGCAATGGCACCCCACTCCAGTACTCTTGCCTGGAAAATCCCATGGACGGAGGAGCCTGGTAAGCTGCAGTCCAAGGGGTTGCACAGAGTCGGACACGACTGAAGCGACTTAGCAGCAGTAGCAGCAGCATACCATGTTTCTAGGTTTCATGTGTATGTATTAATATGCGATATTGGTTTTTCTCTTTGAAGTGATTAAATTCCTAGAATTTTGATACCTCAGCAAGTGAAATTATGCTAGGTTATTTCTCACTCTTAAGTTGATGCTGGTTTTCTCATTATCTGAGTAGCCATCACAGTTGTCCATAGAGAGGACAGTTTGGGGAAACACTTGATTATTATGACATGATAAGTTTTAAATTTTGAGTTTTTTTTTGCCTCTTTTGCTTTTCTCCCAACATGGCATGTGCTGTTACTGAACAAGGTAATAAACTCTGGTTTAGTATCATATATTCTGATGCAATATATTTTACACAGGGAATCTTTTGTGAAGAAACAGACAGAGAATTCAGTCTCTGCTAATGAAACCGTCATTCCAGCCCCAAATATTAATAATAAAGGGAATACATCTGTGGTGAAGATTTGTACTTTCAAAGCTGAGGGGGCAGCCACGAATGCTGTGGAAAGTAACAACAGAGGATATCAGACTCAGAAAAAAATGAACAACACGTATGAGGAAGAGGCTAAGCAAGAACTATATCTGGTGCAGGATGCTTGGGCAGAAGCAAACACCAGTAACAAGTATATGAAAGACTTGGAAGAAAATAGTGAGAGAAGGAAAACAGGAAAGGAGGACACAGTGGTCCAGAATTCTTATCAGAAGTACACAGAGGAAAGGAATTTCGAGGACTTGAAAGCAGCATATCTAGAACAGAAGGCCCTATCAGAAAGGCCAAGTTACCCAGGACTTTGGTCAGCAGACAGGGAGACTCCAGGTCCTAACAAGCCTTCTTGCAAAAAGACGATGGACCCTTGTCTCAGCCAGAGGTCGGTTTGTCAAAATGAAAATAGCAAGGACAAAGAAAAGAAGACATCTGTGATCACCCAGAATGCACCTGTATGCAGCCGTCAGAGGAGCCATCTGAGCCACGGGGCGGTCCAGGAGAGGCAGGTGAAACCAGCCGTGCAAGCCCAGGAAGAAGACAGAGCCGCGGTGTTCATTCAGAGCAAATACCGGGGCTACAAGAGGAGGCAGCAGTTACGGAAGGACAGGATGTCTTCTTTTAGAAATCAAAAGGTCGGTGCAACACCGGCAGAAGTAGCAAGAAATACTCACAATTTGTATTCCTACCCCACAAAACTTAAGGACTCCTGTAACATTGGGATGAAGAGTTATAAAGATGCAAAAGCAGTTTCAGAAAAAGAAGCGTGTGATTTGGCAATTTTTTCAAAACAGGTACGTAAATGAACAGATGTGTTTACTAGTACAGATCTCTAGGAACTCCACAATAACTGAGTTTAAACAAACAATTGGTAACTGTTTCATCTGTTTTGATGAGACTGCAAACCTTTCAATAAAATATTTCAGAGGCTGTGCTATTCAAATAGCCATATATTTTAAAACAATTTTCTATGATAAAAACAGTATAAAATATGGTAGAAATCTAGTATAGTAAAGAGACTAGTTATTGAGTGATACAGCCTACTAATAATTATGCACCAGAATCAGGTGAGTACCATTACTGAACACGTGTGCAGTAAAGATGAACATCTGCATGTTCTATCATAACAACAATGAGGAACCATAAACAAAAATCACAAAGGAAAATTCCCTCTTGAAGAATATCTCATGCTGTTCGTAGGTGTGTTTCAGCTGTTTGTAAAAGGGGCAGTAGAACTTGTGAGGGTACAGTAAGTCCCCCAGATACAAAGGAGTTCCATTCCAAGTGTGTGTTCGTAAGTCCAGTTTGTTCCTAAGTTCAACAGAGTTAGCCTAAGTACCCAACTAATGCAATCAGCTATATATATTGTAATGTCACAGGTTTACAATACTTTTCACACAAATAATATATAAAACAAACAAAAAATAAAAACATTTTTAATCTTACAGTACAGTACCTTGAAAAGTAGAGTAGTACCATACAACAGCTGGCCTGCAGGGGCTGGCATCGAGTGAACCGGCAATAAGGAAGGATACTGCAGTAGTGGACTCTACACAGTGCTGTACAGTAAAGTACACAAAAGCAGAGCTGCTTGAAGAGGGTGCACGCACGTGACAATGTATGCCAGACATGTGACCTTACGTGATTGGACATGTGAAAGCACGTTTGCATCTTTGAAAGTTCACAACTTGAAGGTTTGTATGTAGGGGACTTACTGTACATGGAACTCTGATAAATTAGTGCTACAGAGAGATCACGGGGACGGCCTTGTCCCTGCCCTCTTCAGGCTCTCTCTCTTTCTAGGTATTTGACCTTGAGAAGATCCCTTTAGGTGTCAGCACCCTTGTATTCTCCTGTGTAAAGTGAAGGAGTGTCACTAGATGACCTCTAAAATGCATATTGTAAATGAATATGTACTACCAGGGGAGTCAATAGTGTATGAAATCATAGAAGAAATAGCATAATGGGTTAGAAATGTCACAATTGGTTATCACCTATTACTCCTGAGTCCCTAATCTCTACTTATTGTCTGATGGTGGCTGAGCCCACAAGAAACACAGTAACTGCCTGTGGACGCCCCCAGACTGCTATAGATGTGCCCTGAACATCTCCAGTCTCTAGCTATTCATAGACCAGTCATTGATAAATTCACCCTCTTCCTGTCCTTTTCGGTTTAAGCACATGGAAATAATGAGTTTAATATACATGCAGCCTTTCCTTTCCTGTGATTAACATGCTCACTCTAAAGACCAAAGCAGAGATTAGGGCCCTGACCTGCTCTGGGACTGAGACATTCAGGAGATGTATAGTAGCTGGGCATCTACCTAGAGCTGCCTAATAATACCCTGGAGATGGACAGTGCTCTCGGGAGCAGTGGTAGAGACGGAAAAGTAGGAGCCTCACTTCAACCTAGCAGGTTGTGTTATCAGACAGGGTAGAGAGAGGGGCCCAGATGGAACGAGGAAAAAAGTAGCCCTATGATATGACATCCCTTATATGTGGATCAAAAAATAAATGATGCAAATGAACTCACAAATCAGAAACAGACTCACAGACTTAGAGAACGAACTTATGATTGCTGGGGGAAGGATGGGGGAAAGGGATGGTTATGGAGTCTGGGATGGACATGTACACTCTGGTATATTTTAAATGGATAACCAACAAGGACATACTGTGCAGCGCAGGGAGCAGCCTGGATGGGAGGGGAGTTTGGGGGAAAATGGATACATGTACATGGATGGCTGAGTCCCCTCGCTGTTCACCTGAAACGGTCACAACAACGTTAATCAGCTATACCCCAATGCAAAATAAAAAGTTTTTTTAAAAATTAAAAAATAAAGCCAAGTGAAGAAGCCTGGACAGGAAAGGAGGGAGTTAATATAATCTAAGTCAGCAGACGGGTTCCTCAGGGAAAAAAAAAGCCAGGGCAGCAGAATGGTTAAGGGGGGAAGACAGAGCACAGAGACTCCAGGATGGAGTTACCAGCAGAGAACGCTTCTGGAGGGTGATGTGTTTGGCAGTTTGGATTGGAAAATGTGAGATGGTGTACAGAACAGGAGGTTTCATCAAGTGAGCACTCTGACCTGCTGCAGGGTCAGGGTGAGTCCCGGAGAAGGACATGAGAACCCCACAGGGAGCCGATCAGAGATTGATCAGATCCCCAGGGTGTCTGTGGAGATGGCTGAAGTCCTTTCCTTGATTTAACTGGACACCTGACCTTCTTTTTTAGGTCTCAAAGCTATCTGAAGAATATTTCATTCTGCAGAAAAAACTGAATGAAATGATCTTGTCAGAGCAACTGAAGCCTCTTTATTTTGGAGTCTATCCTCATAAACCAATTACTAGACGATTTTCTTCTCATCAGTGCATCTCAGGTAAAAATGGGTAGAGTTGGAACTTCCAGAAGGGACAGGCAAAGCCAGAGGCTTGATTTGTTTGTTAGTTGCCTACCTTTATTCTGTGGAAGATTTGAAGTGACTGTGTTCTATCTTCGCAGGAACCTTCATTTCAGTTCATGTTTTTTTATGTTGATACACACTTTTCCAGAATATTCCATATATCTCCTACCTCTTCTGATTTCATTCTTTTTGTTTTTTTCTTTTTCCCTCCTTTATATACACTTTAACTAGAATTTGGCTTAGGACATCAGGAGGAAATAGAAAGGGATGAAGTTGAGGGTGGGAGGCAGAGAGCAAGGTACAATTTTGATGAGGGAACAAACAAGTGAAATATATCTATTTCTTCTGTTGAAATCTGTACATTAAGTAGAAGGTATGAATCTAGAAGGTTCAAATTCACAGACCTAGATGCACTATTAAAATTTCTCCTTATTAACCTAAGTCACACTCTTCCCCCATTCCCTAAACCAGTAAATAATGTCCAAATGAAAACTGAGGAACTAAGTATAAACTAAGTATGAAGTTTAAAAATAAAATAGTCAACCAACTGCTTGTTTTATGTCTTTGTTTTGATAAAATTGTTATACATTGAATTTGATAGGACCTAACTGCACCTGCATTTTCCTTGAGAGAAATATGGTACAGGATTTATATAACTGGAGAATGGCCATTTGATCACAGAGTCTATGATGTTGTATTCAGAAGTGTACAATGACATCGCACTATTTCTTTGAATAATGTGCAGAGTTGCTCTTTTTTCGGGGGGAGATGATTTTCTTCTTAATTATGGTGAACCTGGCAATTTGTGTTGACCATTGTGAAGAGAAGAAAAAGATTAATTGTAGGAAAAATATACCCTGGTAACACAAAAGCATATTTTCTTTCTCTCTTTCACAAAGAGGCTATGACTGTCCAACAGGCTATAATTTTTTAATGTGCTGCAAGGTTAACAAATAAGGGCACTACCGTAATCCCCATGCTTCATTGCACAATACCATCCGTAAATTCAGCTCTGCATCATGGCAGCCCCTTGCTATGCCTACACAGAGCAGATAGAATGAAAATACTTTTGTGTTGCTTCTGTTTATTTCTAAGTTTTTATGGCATCTAGATTCATGTGGTAGTCCTAATATTTTCAGGTGTTATGGTGCAGATTTTGTATTTTTTTAGGTATGCCTAGCATTTTAAATGCTGGCCCCTAGAAATGCATTTTGCAAACTATCCAAGAATATATCTTTACATGCATCTGTAAATATATTTACATTCATGTGAAGGCCAAGTAGCTCAAATAATGTTGGTTCATATATTTTATAGGCATATTTTAAATTAAGAGTAGAAAGTAAAGAGATCAGCAGTTATATTGCTTCACACCCAACATACTCCAGTGAGCGCTTGTCTTCCTAAACTTATTTGCTACTATTCTGCCTTCATTAGAAATTAATCACTTCCAGTGATTAAGACTTCGCCTTCCAATCCAGGGGGGTGTCAGTTCAATCCCTGGTTGCAAAGCTAAGATCCCACATGCCTTGCAGCTGAAACACCAAAACGTAAAACAGAAGCAATATTGAAACAAATTCAAAAAGGACTTTAAAAATGGTCTACATTAAAAAAATCTTTAAAAAAGGAAATAATACTAATTCCCCCCAAATCTTTCATAACAACAACCTTCAGTATCCAAAAACAAATGATTTTATTTACAACCTTATCAGTGAGTATCATTTATGTTTATCATTTTAATTATATTAAATGCTAACATAAAAGATCAATTTGCCTAACATAGGTTTACACTGAGTTACTGATTTTTGGTGAGTTAATGGATTTAATTCTGGCAAAACAGTTGACTTAGAAGCTTTAAATGGAAACAGCTAAATTTTTTGCACCCAAATTATGTCTTCTCATTCTATAATTTTTATCTGTTCTAAACTACAGAAGACATGGAGCTTCCATGGAAGCAGCAAGCAATGAACAGTATATTTCTCTCTAACTTCCTGTTAAATTTCATATTTAAAAATGCATGAAAAAAAAGACTAAGCATGTCTGCAGCACTGAAAACAGTTTTTTTAAACATATTTTGACACCATATTACTTAGCGACATGAGATCAATTCAAAGGGAAATTACATAGCATATTTGATAAAATAATATAGTCAACAAAGTAAATTCACATAGTTTATTTATACTTTCATACCACATAGAGAAAATACCTTCTTAAATATCTAGTATATTTTAAAAAATTTCTTATAACTAGACATACTGGGCTAGTACATAAACTCCCAAATACCAGAATTGAACCGAATTACATTTTCTGATAATGCTTAAATTTTTCTGATTTGAGGAGGATAAATAAAAGTCTTACCTTATACAGAATACCCCAATATTAACAGACATATTAATGATTTAAATGTTAATGATTTAAATGTGAGAAATAAATTAAGAGAAACCAAATAACATGAACTGACTATTTCACAGTCTCTGCTTAGGAGCCAACAAAGCATGAGAAGAAGTAATCAAAGGAATTACAGAGAAAAATAGTGGTCAATTTAGACTGTGTAAATGTTAAAACCTTCTAGAGATTAGAAAGCATTGTTTCAAGTTAAAGAGCTACAGACTATCTGGATGAAATATTTAGAACAAGTGGAAAAATGGTTGCCATATGTGATGTAGAATGACCTCATAAATTGTTAAGAAAAACACTAACTCAATGGAAAAATGGGCACAAGACATTGATTTATTTATAGAAGAACATATGCAAATGGAAAGCAAGCATATACAGAATCATTCTAGAAATTAAAAATATAAATTAAAACAAATTACTGTTTTTTACTCATCACGATGGCAGAGATGAAAAAATATATGACAGTGATGAGAATGGGCTAGTTTAATTATCCTCAAACACTAATGGTGAGTCTAAAGACTCAACATTTCAGAAAGCGATTTAGCAATATGTAAAGAAAAGCTTTGAAATAGTTTCTATCATTCTCCCAGTAAACCCACTTATAAGAACGTAGCCTAAGGAGCTAATCAGAGCTGAAAGAGAAAAATTATGTACATGGCCAAAAATAAAATTAGGCAATAAGAAAATGATTAATAAGTAATGACACATTCATATATGGAATATAAACAGCCCTTAAAAATCATTTTTCAAAGAACCTTGGCGAACTGCTAGCTAATCTAGCTACGGGATACAAGACGGCAGAATTGGAATGAGAATCCTGTAAATAAGTCACTTAATCTTCCCCCGTGTTGAGTAGTTCACTAACAAGAGCATCCAATACAGAGCTCTAGAGCAGGGGTCCCCAGCTTCCAGAATCTAACGCCTGATGATCTGAGGTGGAGTTGATGTAATAAAAATAATAGAAATAAAGTGCACAATAAATGTAATGCACTTGAATCATCCTGAAACCATTCATCTCTCCCCACCATCCATGGAAAAATCATCTTCCACGAAACTGGTCCCTGCTGCCAAAACATTTGGGGACCCCTGCATGAAGCCAGGAGACCAAGGTGGAGGGGGGACCAAGTGCTTGCTCTGCAGTAGGGTGGATGCCCTACTGAGTAACATTCCTGAAGCCTGCACAGGGCTTCCCCTCCAGGTGGGAGAACACTAGAATGCCATCTCCAATGAGTCATCTTTGCTACCAGACTGTCTTATGTCACCAAAAGCTTGCTTGCCATCTCCTAAGGTCATGCCTGTGACCAGACATGCCCTCAGAAGGAATAATGGGTTTTTAAAAATATTGATGTGTTTCACCTTACCTTGAGAGGAACCACCTATCCTATTGTTACAAAGTATGAGCAGGGCAGAGAGGTGGGGAAAACCAGAAAGGCTAAATGTTGCTTGTTTAAAACCAGATAGTATTCTTCTGTTCTGTGTTTTGCCTTTGACTGTGTGGATCACAATAAACTGTGGAAAATTCTAAAAGAGATGGGAATACCAGACCACCTGACCTGCCTCTTGAAAAAACCTATATGCAGGTCAGGAAGCAACAGTTAGAACTGGACATGGAACAACAGACTGGTTCCAAATAGGAAAAGGAGTACGTCAAGACTGTATATTGTCACCCTGCTTATTTAACTTATATGCAGAGTACATCATGAGAAACGCTGGGCTGGAGGAAGCACAAGCTGGAATCAAGATTGCCGGGAGAAATATCAATAACCTCAGATATGCAGATGACACCACCCTTATGGCAGACAGTGAAGAGGAACTAAAAAGCCTCTTGATGAAAGTGAAAGAGGAAAGTGAAAAAGTTGGCTTAAAGCTCAACATTCAGAAAACGAAGATCATGGCATCTGGTCCCATCCCTAGGTGGGGAAACAGTGGAAATAGTGGCTGACTTTATTTTTCTGGGCTCCAAAATCACTGCAGATGGCGATTGCAGCCATGAAATTAAAAGACGCTTACTCTTTGGAAGGAAAGTTATGACCAACCTAGGCAGTATATTTGGAGAAGGCAATGGCAACCCACTCCAGTACTCTTGCTTAGAGAGTCCCATGGACAGAGGAGCCTGGTGGGCTGCAGTCCGTGGGGTCGCAGAGAGTGAGACATGAGTGACTTCACTTTCACTTTTCACTTTCATGCATTGGAGAAGGAAATGGCAACCCACTCCAGTGTTCTTGCCTGGAGAATCCCAGGGATGCGGGAGCCTGGTGGGGTGCCGTCTATGGGGTCGCACAGAGTCAGCCATGACTGAAGCAACTTAGCAGCAGGAGCAGCAGGCAGCATATTAAAAAGCAGAGACATTACTTTGTCAACAAAGGTCTGTCTACTCAAGGCTATGGCTTTTCCAGTGGTTTTTTGGATATGAGAGTTGGACTATAAAGAGAGCTGAGCACAGAAGAATTGATGCTTTTAAACTGTGGTGTTGGAGAAGACTCTTGAGAGTCCCTTGGACTTCAAGGAGATCCAACCAGTCCCTCCTAAAGGAGATCAGTCCTAGGTGTTCATTGGAGGGACTGATGTTGAAGCTGAAACTCCAATACTTTGGCCACCTCATGGGAAGAGCTGACTCATTGGAAAAGACCCTGATGCTGGGAAAGATTGAGGGCCAGAGGAGAAGGGAACAACAGAGGATAAGATGGTTGGATGGCATCACCGACTCAATAGACATGGGTTTGGGTGGACTCCGGGAGTTGGTGATGAACAGGGAGGCCTGGCGTGCTGGTGGTTCATGAGGTCGCAAACAGTTGGACACGACTGAGCGACTGAACTGAACTGAATTCTGTGTTTTTTAAAAGGCCAATTGGAGAAAATGACTAACAGTCAATAAATAATCTTCTAAAATTTGGCTCTTATGAAAAAAAATTAATGTAGGTTTTCACCTTAGGCTATATACTCAAATATTTTTTTCTGGTAGATTAAGACCAATATGATCTTGAAAAAAAAAAAAAACCCAAGAGGTTATTGGGGGTTTTTTAAATGCCACCCCTGAGTTTTCCTTATTCTTCAGCCAAGTAAGCATGTATTTTTGTTGTGTGACTATCTTCTTAGTCCCGTGGATGGTCATATGCAGGACACGTGCTCACGGCTCGGTGTGAGACTCAGCACAGGCGGCACTCTTCAGCCACCATCAGCATCATTGTGTGCGTTCCCCGTGTTTCTGGTGGGGTGTGCTCCTGTATGTATGCAGGATGGCTGGGAGTGAGGGAGAAGCTAACTCCATGGACCAGAACAAAACTAACTAGCCTCTGGGGATTCTAATCCATGACCTCTGCCCAACAGAGGAGATGGGAGTAAATGACAGATAGGTAGTGAGCACTTCCAAGAGATAGATGGTGGTTCAGAGGGGACGTCCGTGGGTCTCACCACACAAGCAGAGCTGCTTCATTCTCCCCTGTTTCTCCTGTGACCTTAATTTAGAAGAGAATGTGAGGGGCAGGCTGGGAGCACCTCTTCCCCAAACCTAAGACTGTAGCTGAAAAGCTAAATGCTCACTTTACGAGATCCTGATGCAGAGTTCTCAAATCTGAGGGGACAGAGAGCTCAAAGCCCATGAGCTGTAGGAGGACAGATCTGACTTGGCTCTGGGGCATCGGTGGTCAGCTGGTGGAAAAAAGAGCCAAAGGGGGACTTCTCTGGCAGTCCAGTGGTTAAGGCTTTGCCTCTCCGTGCAGAGGGTGGCAAATTCGATCCCTGGTCGGGGGGTTAAGATCTCATATGCCTTGTGGCCAAAAAACCAAAACATAACGCAGGAACAATATTGTAACAAATTCAGAAGACTTTTTAAAGGGTCCACATCAAAGGGGGGAAAAAGGAAAAAGGAAAGGAAGAGCCAAAGTAATTGTTGAGCAGGTTCAAATGGGGGTGGGGCTGGCAGCTGCCTTCTGAGGAGGTCACAGGGAGCCTGGAGACAGATCCACTGAACACTAAGGCACACCTGAAGTGCTCTGGATACTTTGAGCAGAGGCACCTGCCCTTGTAACGCATCACCTCAGGAAAACTCCAAAGAAGGAAGGAAGGAAAACAAGTGGTCGGATCTAGAACGAGCAAGAGAAGTGAAAATATCTCTGGGAACTCAGAGCATGAGGCAGTGCAAGGCAGCAAGGAGCAGAGAAGGACTGAATCATCTACACAAACTCGGAATCGGCACGCAGTTCTCTCCAAGCGCACCTAGCCTGGCTGAAGGGCAGACAAGTTGAAGGGCAGAGAGAGCAGCTTCCCGAAGGCAGGTTGCAACCCAAACTATGGTGAATCCTGCCTTTAACACATAGCCATGAGCATTCTTCCCTTCTAAGATTTCCTCTGGTTCCTTATATTGCTTCAAGTTCACAGACTGTCCATTTGTGAATAGAAATTTACCAAAACTGAAAAACAGATTTCTTAAGGAAGAAACAGTAACACCAATGCATTTCTATGCTGCTAATATCTGATTTAGACATGTGATACTTTGGCAAATTATATTCTGCATGTTTACTTAAGTAAAATAGTATAATTATCATGAAATGAGAATAATGCTGAAATTTAATTTTCTAGAGCAAATATTGGCAATGAGTTTTAAGTCTGTCTTCTGCCTTCTGAATGCAAAATGTTGAGATTTGTCCTTTCATTATTTTTTAAATGTGCATTCCTGACAGACTCAAACACTTAATGAAATTATTAGCGGAACTACAATATAAATAAGTGTTTTACCTTCTGGCTATTTAATATAGCAACAACCTTTAAGAGCTAATATGTATCATGCACGTCACCCAAAATGGTCACAAACCTAATTGTTCTACTGCCAACATTGATGTGTTGCTGGTAATTTGTGATTATAAATGTTTATATCACTTTTATAATTAAGGAGTTAGGATGATGTTGGCAGGCAATGTTTGTATGCCCCCTAAGGAACAAAAATTTAGAAGGCAAAATAAACTTGTGCCTTTCTGAAATATTTGTATGCTGATAACCTCAAGGGCAAAAAAATACTAAATATTCTGGGGAGGTTTAATCTGAATGATCATACTCTATTGAGTACATTCCTCAATAATTTTCACCTACTGGCTGCTCACATTATATGGTCATAGCTGAAGGGAAGACACCTCTTAAGATAATTCAGCCCAAGCTTCACATTATCTTGGTGAAGAAAAAAAGTTAATTCTGCAAGATATAAGAATTAATCAGAAAATCTGAAAATTCAACACCTTTTGAGATTATATCTGTAATATGCGCATTCCCTCATGCATGTTTATAATTTTATGTAAATGTGACCATCCCATACATTCCAGGATTCTTTTGAATTCATTACTTTAAAAATTTTCTCTCTGGCGTCTATAAATGTGATCGCATGTATCAAGATCTCATTTTCTTTTGTTTTATTCCAAAAATAACAGTAATGAATGATTGTCCTGCTTTTCTCTGGTCCGCGTTGTTCCACACCTTACACCATGATGACATATTCCCAACTAGCTGATCTTTGTCATCCAGCAATTTCCCATACATTTAAAAATGAATGAGGTGGATAACATTAGGATGTGAATGCTCTTGTGATAAGTTTATTCACACAGTGGGCTGTGGCTGGGACTAGGAAGTTAGCCGTCTGTGAGTCTCCATCCTGGTTAGAGTTGTTTTATGCTGGCAGTCATGGCTGCTTACACATATAAGTATGAGATATTCTTTGATTTGATTAGATTTGACTTGATTTGATTAGAAAGATTTGGAACAATTCCGTTTCTCTGTGTATTTCTACCTCTGAGGATTAGGAATTATTGTTGCCCCATTATTATATGCAGTAATGAGCTAGTGATACCCTTAAAGTCCCGCTAGAAAATGTGTGCTCAGATATCTGTTGAATATAGGCCATTCCCCACTAAGCACCTGCACCCCACTCCTTGCCCAACTTTAAAATATTTTTCGTGCAGACATTCCTGCACAGATGCGCTCAGGGATGGAGATCAAGAATCATGAAATAAAGACAGAAATTCTTTGTAAGAGGCCTATTGTTAGTCACTCAGTTCTGTCTGACTCTTTGCAACCCCATGGACTGTAGCCTGCCAGGCTCCTCTGTCCATGGGATTCTCCAGGCAAGAATACTGGGGTGGGTAGCCATTCTCTTCTGTAGGGGATCTTCCCGACCCAGGGATCAAACCCAGGCCTCCCACATTACAGGCAGATTTCTTTATCGTCTGAGCCACCAGGGGAGCCCCAAGAGACCTGTTAGTTCTGTGCATAAAAAGCCATTTGTAAGGAGCACTGACTGCCAAGTGTGAAGACCATCAGGAGCTCTGATGATGTTGCTACAGATTTGAGAACTTGGCTCTGTGGAAGAGTAAGGGAAGGAGGACAAACTTAATTCTTTCTTTGCCAGCATTTTTAAAGTCCAGTCTGAACATCCTAATAGTTTGAGATTCTAAATATTGATGAAAGACTAGATTAGACTTTTAGAGAAGAGGCCCGCCTACAGACTAGCAGTCCCTTGATTTGGGCCATAATATGAGGTAGTGCTTTAGACTGAGGATCATGCAGTGTGTGGATGGATGGATGGGTGGATGAGTAGATGAATGGATAGATAGGTGGGTCACTGTTTAAGGCCAGCAACAGGGGATTCTGTGAGCGTTCTCCTCCTTTTCTAAGATTTTATGGCAGTTTTTCTCCTTGCCCGCCCCACTCATCCTCTGAGCTGCTATTCCATGTTACCAAACTGTGCAATTCTTCTCTTCCTCTTCCCCTTACTTCTCAAAGTCCTAGATCATCAGACAATTGGAAGGAAGCATGTGGTGAGGATTATGATAAGGGTTGGTGGGAGCAACAAAGGAATTTCTTCTATCAGTTTTAGCCCCAGTTATATATATATAATTTGTTCTTTAACCTTAAAGGAAAACATTGCTTAATAATACCTTTGATAATGGAGTCCTTATTTATGATCACCTTTCTTGTAGGTATCTCAAAAGGAGAGGAGCCAAAAATATTGAGACCCCCAAGGCGGCCCCGAAAACCCAAAACACTAAATAACTCTGAAGACTCCACATACTATTCTCTGCTTCATGTAAGTGTGTGTGTGTTAGGTGCTTAGTTGTTCATGTCCATCTGTTTGCGAGCTCATGGACTGCAGCCCGCCAGGCTCCTTTGTCCTTGGAATTCTCCATGCAAGAAAACTGGAGTGGGGAGCCATTCCCTTCTCCAGAGCATCTTCCCCACCCAGGGATTGAACCTGCGTCTCCTGCATTACAGGCAGATTCTTAACCTTCTGAGCCACCGCTGGCTCGATCTTATTATCAGATGGGAGCTGTAGTGTCTCCTCTACTGGCCAGTAAGGAAACTGACCACACAGTCCTGTCAAGAGGGAGGGCTCTTTGAGGGAGACATTCGTTGGCTTCTCCTTCCTGGCCCCTCCCTGGCTGATGAGCTGGACACTTGCCTGTCCTCTAGCCTCTCTTCCTCAGGGTCCACCCCTTCCCCACAGGCCTGTGGCCTCCTAGGAGTTTTCTCTGCTAGTCCTTGAATCTGAACCGATATGCAAATATCAACTCAGATAGAGAAGAGCATCACAGCAGGAGCTCTCCAGAGAGGGACCTTAGCGTGAAAGGGTGAGTCTCCAAGAAAGGGACGGGGAGAAGGAGATACTTATCGAGGACCCTTTAAATTCTAGGTTCAGAGTGATGTGTATTCACGAGCATTGTGAGATTGAATTCTAGAAAGAGCCTGAAGGGTGGCATCCCCATCTCCCGGATCAGGATTCTGAGACATGGATGAGGCACTTCTGAGCGCTGAGGGCCATTCCCTGTACTCAGGTCTTCTGATTCCACATCTGTTGAGTCATAGTGAGCAGCCTGGGAGCTCTTGGCATCACCCCCACTGGCCTGTCTTTCCTCTCAGATTCCTTTTCTTCCATTAATCCACCATCCACCTGGTTACCTATGCCAGGAAACTGGGGGGCAGCCTGAGTCTTGCCTGCTGTCTCAAACCCAGCGTCGGATCAGTCACTCGAAAGCGTGTCTTCTCCCCACAAAGGCTGGCTCTGATTCATCCTCCTCTGGCTACCTTGGCAACTACTTTATTCCAGACTATCTCATTCCTCACCTGGATAGTTCAGACCCCACCTAATTGCTTCTAATCTCAGCCTCTGTAGTCCATCTCGCCCTGCATAGCGCCTTTAATAGCCTGGCCACTCCTGCATGAAATCCAGATGCCTTCCTTGTTGGACCAGGGACAGCCCTTCCTCCCAGCCCCACTGACCAGAGTTACCTACTGGCATCTCTGCCATTGCACAGCCTCCCATGCCCCCGAGTCTTTTGCTCCTGCTGGTCCTTCTATTTGGAATACTTATTCCCTTCCCCTTCCCCCTGCATGGTTGAGAGAGCAACAATTCTCCATGTCCCAAAGAACCCAGTGAAGGTTTCCTGTGAATTGGAATTGTCTATCTCCCCGATATCAAATGAAGCTTAACTTCCAGATCAGCCCTCTCCTAGTCCTCTTCCTTCTCTCTGGTGGTTTCTCTCCAGTTTCTTTGGAAGGGTCCTGTTCTCCTTGGTGTTGCCTGGGATTCAATCTTAGATTCTCTTCTCATCCCATTATCTTCAGACATTCTCATCAGCTGCCATGACCTCAGTTTCTACCAATTCCTGAATCCTGGTCTCTGGCTCAGACCTCCCCCTCTCTCCAAACTCAAATATCAAAATGCCTAGTGTTCATTTTACATATTCTATGTGATGGACAAAGGCACCCATACATGTATATGTATGTGTGTGTGCGTGTGTGCATATGCACATCTAGATACTATGGATACACATATACACACACAGAGACACCTATATACTATAGGTCCAGACGCACACTCGCATATGCAGGCACAGAGTTTTTATTGAGATGTAAGTCACATGCCATACAATTTATCCATCTAAAGTATACAATTAAATGTTTTTCAGTGTAAAAACAGAGTTGTACAACCATCACCACAATTTCACTTTTTTACTTATTTTCAAAATACAACTTTTAATTGAAATATAGTTGATTTACAATGTTGTAAATCAGTATATATATTAAATATATATAGCTGACTCACAGTGAGTCCCAAATCCCAAGAAGATTACTTTGTCATCATACTGTTATTTTTTAAATTAATATAAAGTATTTTCATACATCTTAAATTATCAGTGACTGGAATCTGTTTTATAGCCCTGACTCTTAAAATCTGTGGCTGCAATGAAACATAAAACATAGAAAACTAGTATATTATTATAAGTAAAAACACACCACGGGCTCGTGTTTAGCTGGATTTGGGGAGGTTACACATTAAGTGACATTTAAGCTGTGATGGAGCCCCATCCCCTTTAAACATTAAAACATATTCTGTACTTTTAAATGGTTTTCATGAACATCATTCTAAAATATGCTGCATATTTTAAGCCTTCTCTTCATGACCCAGGCCACTGTAGTCAGCAAAAATGTTTGTACTTTATTCACATCTGTGTTTATCAAAGAAGCTGCCTGACAGTCGTATCTGAAGCAGCACCTGCTTCTGTATTTGCCTGGCCCAGCTTCCTATTTCTTCATAGCAGGTATAAATATGTATCTGTGTGTTTCCTGTCTGACTCTCCCCTGTGGACTAAAAGCTCCAGGAAGACAGAGACTTTGCTCCTTCTTATAGCCCCATTGTTGCTCATCATGAGCCTATTTGCTAAAAAAGCATATTTAGAGAAGATTCTCGGCGCTGCCAGACTGTGGACATGACACCCCTCGTGCTTGCCTGACATGAGCAGCTGTGCTGACAGGTGTCTCGCCTGTTGATACAGCTTTTGTTTCTCCTTGGACATCACCATTGACTCTGATCATTCCAGCTGCCTTCACACCAATACCAGCTCTCTTCTGTGATGGGATTCTCTTAACCTCCTACATCTAGGAAATGTTGCTGTTGAGTCGTGGCTTTGAGGAGAGAATGTTAGCTGAATACTTCACTCTGTTGTCACGGGGTGTGGTGTCTGCTCTAACTTCCAGAAATTGTGCGGCCATCAGCAAAATGACTCAGGGCCAACAGCTTCCTCAAAAAATGAGTGATGGACACAGTCCCATCACAAGCCCCTTCTGGTCCCATTATTTTCCTGGCGTCTTCCCCGAACCATAGCAGTGGGTGGTTTGATCTCTCCCAGGTCCCTTTTTTTAATGTCTGCATTTTGGCTACTGTCTTAATCCTTGCGAAGACCTCTGAATACATAATGCATTCATGTATTTCCAAAAGGAAAGTAAGAGTGTGTCCACCATGTTGTAATGGAGGTGAATTTCCAAGTTTTACCATAAAGCAAATTTCTTTATGTCACACGGGAAGGAGAAGGTGTACAATGCAGTGACCAAGGAAGGGTTTCTTCAGAGTCTGCTGAACTCAGACCTCTGTTCTTTCAAAAGCTTCCTGAGAATACATCCTCACCAGATCTCATTCTTAGTCATCTCTGTTTCCTTGTCTTTCTTCTTTCCTCTGGTTTGGCAAGAACCTGCCACAGGACATTTGGTTCTTTATTTGCATTTTAAATTTCAGGTTTGCAATTTGTCATATCGAAACTTTAATTGAGGACTTCCCTGTGGTCCAGCAGTTAACATGCCATACTTCTAATGCAGGGAGCATGGGTTCAATCTGTGGTCAGGGAATTAAGATACTGCGGGTCATGCAGTGTGGCCAAAATATAAATAAATAAAAATTAAAATATAATTTTAAAAGCCTAATTCAAGACATCATTGGTCTTAGCAATTCAAACATGCCTCATTTTATTGTGCTTCACAGGTACTGTTTTTTTGTATTTTACAAGTTGAAGTTTTGTGGAAACCATTCAGAAAGTCTATTGGCACCGTTTCCCCAACACAATTTGCTCTCTTCCTGTCTCTGTGTCCCATTTTGGTAATTTTTGAAATATTTCAGACCCTCTACCAGCATTTTAAAGGCATTTTTAGCAATAAAATGTGTTTAAATTTTTAAATTAAGGAATGCATTTTTTAGGCATAATGCTATTGTGCACTTTATAATAGACCATAGTGTAGTATAAACTGGGCTTCCCTGGTGGTGCTAGTGGTAAAGAACCCTCCTGCCAGTGCAAGAGAGATGTGGGTTCGATCCCTGGGTCAAGAAGATCCCTTGGAATGGGAGATAGCAACCCACTCCAGTATCTCGCCTGGAGAATCCCCGTGGACAGAGGAGCCTGGAAGACTACAGTTCGTAGGGTCACAGAGTTGGGCACGACTGAAGCGGCTTAGCACTCATGCACACAGCATAAACCGGCCATACCACACAGCATGTGGGATCTCAGTTCCCCAACCAGGGGTCTAACTCACATCTCTTGCATTGAAAGTGCAGAGTCTTAACCACTGTACTGCCAGGGAAGTCCCATGTAAATGTAACTTTTATGCACCAGGAAAACCAAAAAAAATTGGGTGGCATGCTTTATTATGATACTCGCTTTATTGCCGTGGCCTGGAACCAAACATGCAATATCTCTGAGATGAGTATGTAAGTGCCCCTAATATAAAGGCCCCCAGTGATAAAATGCATATTAAATCCTCTTCTAGGTGGTACAGTATCCTTCTTCATGATGAAGAATGCCATCACATAGATCCCTAACTTTAGCCCTAGAGCCTAGGAAACTAAGAGACAATTAAATGTAAAGCTCTGTCTTAAAGTTCAGATTTCTCTCTCTTTGTTCCTTATTTACAGCTCCTATTTTATCTCTTTGACTACATAATTGCTTCTATTATAAGCCATTTTAAATAATTTTGGGAAAAATATGCCACAGAATTACATTTCATAAGAGTATTCTAGCACAGATGAGAACGAAAAAAAAGTGCAGGCAATATTTCTTCCTTTAAGAATTCAGTAACTGAGAACTAACTTGTACATAGCATCTCCCAGACAGAAATACTGATCCAGAAGAAAATGTAGTCCTTGCCAGAGCAGAGCAATATTTGATTCTTGGCTGTAGAAAGAGGATCTCTGTTACTCAGCATCATTCAGCATCTCTTCAGATTATAGAAAATTGCTGTCAAGAACAAGAGAGACATTTTTTCAGATAATGGATCAAGGAGGCAGGACCTCTCAGATTAAAGCAGGAACAACCACAGCAAACACCACCCTGGTCCCAGGGGACCATTAGCTGAAGTGCTGGGGGCCATTGTACTTCTGCTGGTACGTCACTGTAAGCACCTCCTAGCCTAGGGCTCTGGGTCAGGAATGTGAAGTTAAAAGGAAATGTTAAGGACAGGAATGTCTTTGGTGTCCTGCCCCTTACATTGTTATTTCCAGAATGATCCACTCCCAGACTTGATGCAGGTAAGCATTCACTTCTACCTCATCCACTGGCTACAATACCAACCAATAAGAAGAAAGCAAACTATGAACTTTTTGACTCATCTAACGTTTTAGGGTATTAAAATGATAAACGATGAGAAAAAAGTGATTTGGTGTATCTATAAAGATAACTTGGGAAAACCCTTCCTATTGACAAACCATTATTATTAATAATTGCCATTTTTATTATCTTGCATTTTTAAGGTGTCAATCAACTTGATGCTTGCATTAGTATTTCCATAATTATAATATCTTCAGCTTGTTTGCAGTATTTGTTTCCTTAGCCTAAAAGACATATATACTCTTTTCAACATGTAAATATAAAAGTTCAAATATCTTGAGCTAGAACCCAGTGAAATATAATTTTATATGTTAATACTATAGTAATATATCCATTAATTATATTAAGATCATAATATTATATAGATTATTTTTAATTATTCTATTCCCTTTAGAAATCAATCCAAGAAGAAAAACGAAGACCAAGGAAAGATAGGTAATTATTATTTTTAAATTTTAATAACTCATCAAACCAAAGTATAAATCTATATGTTCAAATTATGTTTAAAGGCCACCTATTTTATGTGCATAGATTTGGAAAGTGTTGTGCTGTCAGTAAATTTTAAAATATGGAGTTTATATGTAATCTATAAGATCTTGCCTATTGGAAATATATATTGAGCTAAACCCAGAGCAGTAGGTGGCTCAGTGGTAAAGAATCCATCTGCCAATGCAAGAGGCACAGATCTGATCCCTGGGTTGGGAAAGACCTCCCTGGAGAAGGGAATGGCAACCCACTCCAGTATTCTTACCTGGGAAATCCCATGGACAGAGGGGCCTGGCGGACTACAGTCCACGGGGTCCCAAAGACTCAGACGCGACTTAGGGACTGAGCGCAAGCAGAAACGCAGTGCGTGGTACATGTGCTGCGGACTCAAGACAGTTTTGAATAAATTGTACCATCCAGTACAGAATTGTCCTTTCTTGTCCCATTACTATGGTTTTGATTGAGCTATTTGAACATGCTCATGTTCATGAGCTTTCTTTCCCCAAACTCCTTTGTACTTTTTTGTTCTTCAACACGAGCTAAATCTTACATTTTATTAATATAATGGTCATGGATTTGTCAGGAAGATGAGGTTTCTGACACCTGTGTATGTGGCCTACTTCAATACAAACTATTTCCCTTTCCCTGTAACATTTCAGTCCACGCTTTTAATATCATCCCACTATTTCAATCAACTCATTTCCAGACAGTGCTCAAAACAACTGAGAGTTCTGAGAAGCATGAGTGGACACAGAGTCCCCTATTTATGAATTGGTGGCATTCTGGAAATGTGTTTGCAAATTGGTTATCTGAACTTGAAAGAGCTTTTCCCCAAAGGACTGGGGACCGGTCCTCTTCCAGACCTTTACCTCTTGACCTCGGATGAAGTCCCATCAGATTACAGAGTACCCAGGAACCGGAAGCATAGCTTGAGTAGATCCACAAATGAAAACGGTTGGGGACACACCCCTGCATGTGTGTCATGTGCAGGAATTAAAATCTAGTGCAGAAGTTAATCCCCCAAAGACCAGGAGATAGGGAAGGACAGGGGTTGCCTGTGAAGGAAGTCAGGTAAGATCATGACACCCTGTGTGCGTCTATAGGCTGATGGATAAATCTGGGAAATGGTTGCGCTGGGACATAAAGGTCAACTTTCCTCATAGTGGCCCAAGTTGTGCTCATAGTGCTCACAGTTGTGAGCTGTGGCCAAATGAGTATTTAAATCACTAACTATCTGGTAGCTGCTAGTTTTGTGCCAAGTTGGATGTGGTAGAAGTTGGAAAAGCATTTCCAGCAGCTGTATACTCTCTTAAAGGTAAGAGGTGAGTGGTTTTTCTTTTTAACTTCTGGTATGTACTATTTTTTGCACATTGCAAGACTGCTCTCATTTCTATTAGCATGCACGTGTGACTCAATTACTGTAAATATTAATACTTTAAATGAAGAAACTGAGTATCTTATAAGTTTCGGCGAGTGGACAGCCTGATTCTATGGTGTGTTTGGTCATTTGCAGTCAGGGGAAATTATTAGATCTGGAGGATTTCTATTATAAGGAGTTTTTGCCCAGTCATCCTGGACCAAAGGACCACAAACCTAGTTTAAGAGAACGAAGACAACAGCAAGAACTCCAGAACCGATGTTTCAAAGCTGATGAAAGGTAATAAATATATGTTAAAAGTACAGCATTTTGAATGTTATACTCACCATTCCATTTCTAGAGCACTTTCATTTAGGTATGGACTAATCAGGCTACAGTCCATGCGGTCACAAAGAGTTGAAAATGACTGAAGTGATTAAGCTTGCTAGCTTAATGACAAAGTGTTCTTACTGAATATTGCATCTTGTGATTGACACATTGCTTAGAAGTAAAATCAAGGATTATGGAGGTAATCAGATATCGCAGTTTTTCTACCACAATCTCAGTGTTTACTTGTTTTCTTGGTGTAATCATCAATGGAATCTCCTTTTAAAATACCTCGGTTTTGATGATAATGACATGGTCATACTGCTGCTGCTAAGTCGCTTCAGTCGTGTCCGACTCTGTGCGACCCCATAGACGGCAGCCCATCAGGCTCCCCCATCCCTGGGATTCTCCAGGCAAGAACGCTGGAGTGGGTTGCCATTTCCCTCTCCAATGCATGAAAGTGAAAAGTGAAAGTGAAGTTGCTCAGTCGTGTCCCACTCTCTGCGACCCCATGGACTGCAGCCTATCAGGCTCCTCCGTCCATGGGATTTTCCAGGCAAGAGTACTGGAGTGGGGTGCCATTGCCTTCTCCGATGGTCATACTAACTGTAAGCAATACCTGTCTTCAATAGTAGCCACAACCTGTGTTTAGGCTCTAAACAATGTAAGTTTATTTACTTACTGGTTTCTTGATGATGCTATGTAATTTCTCAGAACTGATGATGTCAGACCAAAAAAAAAATATTTGGGAGAAAATTTCATACAGAAATATGTGTTTTGGATATGATTTTCATTTTGCCACCAGCTTTGATATTTAACTTAAACCATTTGTAGCTCACTTAGAATTTGGGGAATCTTTTTTTCTTTCCCCAAAAAATTCTTGGTAAAGTTTTGAAATTGAGGGCACATAATAAGGTGGACATGTGGTATATGAAAAATGGGAGCAACACCAGGCAATATAAAGCTGGTTTTCCAACATTCTAAGTGAACATCCTGTGGCCCAGAGCACTCAGATGCCTCACCCACCTCTTTGACAGTGTGACGTGTGGTTAGGAGAAGAGGCTTTAGAGTCTTAGATTTGGTTCCCGATTCTGCTGCTTAGTTACTGAGTAACCTTGCTCATGTTACTGGGCCTCTCTAAGCTTCTGTTTCCACATCTGCAAAAGGATTTACTAATTGCTTCTCCCTGTTGTTGGAGAGATGAAATGAAATGATGAATTCGGATGTGATTAATGCCAGACACGGTGCCAGGGAGTTGTTCCATAAATGGTGGCCGTCATTCTCTTTGTTGGCTTGTCCAGAACCAACCTGAACAATGATTTCTGCCCCTTGTCTCCAAAAGAAGATGTATTCTTCCATCTCAGAGCCTAGAACTGTTAACAGGTTGGAGCTTAGAGACGCTCTGGTCCAACAACAGAGCTCTATATGGGAGCACACCAAGTGCCCAAGAGATTAAAGGATGTGCCCAAAGTCCCACATTGTGTGCATGAACTAAAATCCAAGAGCTTTCAATCCTGGCTCACTTGGCTTCTCACTGACTTAGTTGCTTCCATTTTGACAAGCCAGTCTGAATCCTCTCCAGTGTGTTCTCCCCTCCCCCAGCAGCAGACACACATCTGCTGTGAACCTGTTCTATCCTGACATTCCAGTGGCATCTAAGGATGTGAAGTCAGCGTTCACTAGACTAGAAGCTGGAAGCCCGCATCAGTGGAGTGCTCGGTTGTGCTCTTATCTTATCTTTAATCTCATTTACTCTTCCTAGGAGCTGGGGCTCTCGGGGGTGTGGGTGGGGGAGTTACTCTCACTGTCCTTTTTCATAGATGAGGAGGCTAAGCCTGCCAAGTTTCATACTGCATATAGTCACCTAGATAATAAGTAATGGAAGTAAAATTTGAGCACTGGCCTTTGTGCGTTTGGAGTTGATGACTTTAGGCACCCACACTGGGTGCTAGAAGAAGGAGAGATGCAATGAATGCAGGGGTGCATAAGGATCACAGATAGAAGATCCTTATGTCCATATCTGAGGAGCTGGGCTCTAGAGAGAAAGTATACTGATTTAACCATGCTGACAGGCAACTCCGAGGTGCCATATTTCTAAACTAAGGAAGATTAAAGGGATAAATCACCAAGTGCAGTAGATCAACCTTGATAGGATCTTGGCTTTAAAATAAGAAACAAAACAGAAAAACAGCTCTAAAGGATCTTTGGGGACAGTTAGAGAAGCTTCAGGCCAAAGTATCTGTTGGAATATTTTATATATCCTACATGTCTTAAATTATTATTTTAGAAACAAATATATTCTTTCTTCAAACATTTTCTTCACTGCCCTCCAGGACCGTAAGTACTTCTCTTGGTTTGCCCACTCCCTCACTGGCTGCTCCTTCTCATTCCCCTTGACTAATTTCTTTTCATTTGCCTGACCTCTCAAAACTGGAGAGTCTCATCCTTTGTATTATCAACGTATACTCTCATGATCTTAAATATCATCTACTTACCTAAAACTCTCAAACTGAGAATACCCTGAGATCAGGGCATATATATCCAACTGCCTATTCAGTATCTCCTCTTGAATATCTACTATCCAAAACTTACCACAATTGAAACCAAAATCTTTTAACTCCCCCTGCCCCCAAATATACTCCTTCAGCAGCCTTCCCCATCTCATTAAGTGGCAACCTCATTTTTATTGTTGTTTTAGGTAAAAACCTTGGAGACATTCTTAACTCCTTTCTTTTACACCCCACATCCATTCAGTAGACTCTTCCAGATCGACCTACCAAAATGACCAGAATCTGACCAGTTCTCAGCTACTCAGGCTTGCTTAGACTGCTGCCCAGTCTTTTCACAGGCCTGTTTACTTCCACTGAATCACTCCGCTACTCAGAAACCCCCAGTGTCTCTCTTGTTCAGGTCCCTGCCATGGTCTCAAAGCTCCACGTTGTCTGTCACACTGTCCCCTCCTTCCTCCTGCTCTCATCCCTTGCTTTTCTCCCCCTTGCTTGCTCCACTCCAGCCATAATAGCCTCCTTGCTGTGCCATGAATACAATATACACACTGTCATCTTAGGACCATAATGGGGATCTCCTGTGATCCTCGAATGACTGCCCTTCCCTGCAAGATCTGCCTGGCTCCCTCCTCCCCTTCTTCAGGTCTCCCATCAGATGTCACCTTATCAGAGAGTCCTTTCCTGATCACCCTCTTTGAAATTGCTTACACTCACACACATATACCCCCATCCATCTACATCTTCTTTGTAGAAGGTTTCCTAGCCTCCAGGGCTTCCCTGGTGGCTCAGAGGTTAAAATGTATGCCTGCAATGCAGGAGACCTGGGTTCGATCCCTGGGTTGGGAAGATGCCCTGGAGAAGGAAATGGCAACCCACTCCAGTATTTTTGCCTGGAGAATCCCATGGACGGAGGAGCCTGGTGGGCTATAGTCCATGGGGTCGCAAAGACTTGGACACGACTTCATTTTCACTTTCACTTTCCCAGCCTGCAACTCTCACCACCTAGAGTACTGGAGCTGTCCATGGTTCTCTCCCCTTCTAGACTGTAAATCCTGGTAGAGTAGGGACTTGTGTACACCCATCACCTACACCGGTAGCTGATACTTAGTAGGTGCTCCATGAATAAATGGATTGATGAATAATGCTGCATTTTAGGGAGCTCCCTGCTTTCCCCAGGCAAGCTGCAGAACCTAAAGGTAGTTGTTGGCAGAGTTTCCCAGCAGTGGCTTCAGGAAGGTGGCCCAACAGCCTCACTGAAGATGTTGAAACATTGGAAAAGCTAACTGAGTGGTTGGTCCGATTTGGGGGAAGCATTTAGGTGGCTCAGCCGGTAAAGAATCTACCTGCAATGCAGAAAACCCCGGTTCGATCCCTGGTTGGGAAGATCCCACGGAGAAGGGAATGGCAACCCACTCCAGTATTCTTGCCTGGAGAATTCCATGGACAGAGGAGCCTGGGGGTGACGGGGGCGGGGGGTAGGGTGGTGCTACAGTCCATGGGTCACAAAGAGTCGGACACGCCTGAGTGACTAACACACTTCCTTTAAAACAAAGAACTGAGCGTTTGCAAAGTGATTGTCTATAGAGGCACCTTGTGTTTCCTGTTTAAGGAGAAGGGACTGAAGTATTTATTGGTTGTGAATTATTTCAAGCCAAACCAAGCTCACCTTTCTGATGTTTTACTTAGCTGTCATTCAAACAACTAGGCTTCACCAGGTTCCACCAACCCGTCTGCTCCTCGTCCAGGAGTTTTGCAAACCTGCTGAGGAAATACCGCAAATCCGTTAGGTCACTGCTCTGCTGTTTTGAACGTGCGGTTCTTAAACGCCCACTGAAGGTGGGAGGTGTGGGAGGACTCGCCTGACTCGGGGTGGGCGGGGAAGCCGCGGCGCGCGCTGGCGCCGCTGACGCTCGGCCCCCGGTCTCGCTCGCAGGTGCTGGGCGGCGGAGGACGGCGTGGAGGAGGAGAATGGGCCCGCCGCCAACCCCTACGACTACAGGAGGCTCCTGCGCAAAACCTCCCAGCGCCGGCGCCTCGTTCAGCAGGTGTAGCCCCGCTGATCCGCGGCAAGCGCCGTCGGGATGTGCCCGAGACTGCGGGGCTTGCCGGGGCCAAAGCAGGGGACCCTCGGGCGCTGCGCCGTCAGGCACGGGGGCTGCGGCTCTGACCTTCGTAGGGGTTGCCCGCTGTGCTGGCCCCTCGAGTGCCCGGGCCAGCCGCTGGTGCTCGGAGGACAGACAACTGAGAGCCCTTCAGACGCGGCGTCTCCGCGCTCCGGCGTCCTCCTCTCCCACCAGCCAGCCAGGCTGGGCGTCCCTGGCCCCGGCCCCCAGTGTGTCTCTTTGTTCACTTCCGCAACACCTCTTGTGGACTCGACTGCGCCTGAGCACTCGCCGACCCCTTCTCTCTCCTTCTGAGTGATTTCAAAGATTTCGTCTTTCTTGGAAACGGCTTTGCCAGGCCCGCAGGGTCCTCGCTGAGGGGTTGAGTCCGTGAGAAGCGAACAAAGCGCCGGGGGTTGGGGACGGGGCCGACTTTGAAGATGAACTTCATCCCAAACTCGCGTTTTCCCTTGCTTTGGTTTTTAAAGCTATCAAATAAAGGAAATGCCTTGGAAAGGACGTGGTCCACCGGATTCCTCTTAGGGCCCAGGTTCCTGCTGCCCAGCTGTGCGGGTGGCAGGGCCCAGGGAGGGGAGGAGGTGCCTTCTGTCTTTCATCAACGAATAACTTCGCTCCCTACCCCCATCCCAAAGGAACATACTGTCTAACTTAAAAAGCCCCAGTAATGTAGACACAAATGTGGGCTCTACACAAGACTTCAAATCCTGCAACACACAGCGCCCACACGCACAGAGCCCCAACTTATCACACTCACACACACACACACACACACACACACACACACACACACACACACACACAGTCTTCCCAACCAAGGTGGCTTCCTTACAGAGGAGGAGATGGGTGGATGGCATCACCGACTCAATGGACTTGAGTTTGAGCAAACTCTGGCAGATGGTGAAGGACAGAGAAACCTGGGGTGCTGCAGTCCATGGGGGTCACAAAGAGTCAAACACTATTCAGTGAATGAACAACATAAAAATTCTGGTCCCACCACTGAGCTGAGCGGTCCAATTTTGAAGGTTCTCCTAGTCTGAGTTTTGGTGTATTTAAGATGGAAGGGATGGTGGTGGGTAGGCAACCTGTTTGCCTTCCTCAGTTGACTGCCTTTTATTTAAAAACTCAGGTTAAGCTCTTCTGTGGCTGTGATGCCCTCCAAGTCTGCGCAGCCTGGAACAGGAGAGGGAAGAACGTGCAGTGGTTTCCTGGATGACAGCGTTGGCTGGAAGGGTTCTATCTCTTCTGCCAGAGTCCCCAGCTCCTGCACCCACGGCCCTGGGCTGGGGATCTTGGGGAAAGTATTCAAGGAGGGAGTGAGAGCACACATGCAGCTGGCTAACAGCATGCATTGCGGTGCTCTCCGATGCGTGGTAAGGTTCACTCTTACCCAAGCAGTTGGCACTGAAAGGTCCCCAGTGATGATGCCAACAACCTCTTCCTTTTACAAAGGGCACCCTCTAGAGGGGAAGCCTCCCACTGAGGCTCCAAGGCCAAGTGCACTCAGGCCCTGCTCCTTAACCTGGGTTCCTGCCTGGGTCTCCGTGGGGGTTGGGACCTGGAAGGAGGAGCCACCTTTGTGGTGTGGACTGACTGCGGGGCTGTGGCTGGGGTATGGGCTGGGCCTGGTCCAGGCACCCAGGAGACCAGCCCTGCAGGGTACTGTCAGGGAGGAGAATGAAGGGCATCTCTAACCCAAGGTGTCGTCCCCCTCCGCTGCTACTCATCTGTCCACCCACCACCAGGAGGCCTTAGAGGGATAAAAGCAGCTCTGCTTCTTTGCCAGTCCTCTTCAATCAAAGCGTCCAGAGTGGCCCCACAGACCAGCAGCCTGGCCCGTTGCTGGAGACAGAGGCAATTGGGCCCCTCCCTAAAGTCCACACCACCTCCCTTTTGAAGTGGGACCAGAACAGAGAGCAGCAAAAATGCGATGAAAGGTTGCAATGTTGTTTTCCTTTCTTCTTTCGAATTCTTCATTTTTCTCTCCGTTCCCTTCTCTCTTTCCATCTCTTCTTTGTCCTCTGACACTTAAGGGAGGACTCCAGGGAAAATTCATACCAGACATTCTTCTTTGGCAGGCCTGCAAGGCAATCTCTGAGTAAACCACTGACAAGAAATAGGTCAACCAAGGAAACTGACCCTGGCCAGCGGCCCTAGGAGCGTGAGTCTCTTCCCTTATTCGAGAAAGGACCTTCGAAAGCTCTTCCCCAGCACTGGCCCGCCTCCCCTCCCCATCCAGTGGCTGCCTCCTTTGTGAACTAATGACTGTAATTATTACCTCCCAGAGCTCTTTTGTTATCTCCAACCCAAGCCCAAATGAGAGGGGAGCAGGCTCTTTTTTGAAATGAAAGTCTTTATAAAGCAAATTGCCTGTCTTGGGAGGGAAGGCATTAAGGAAAGACAAATCAGATACTGTGTGCATCTGAAGTGGGTGTGTTAGATAACAAATGTAAATATCACCGTTAGATTCAAAACACTCTGGAGTTTCTGATTTAATACAGTTTATTTAAAGAGAAGAAGTTTTAAGTCATTGCTTTTTAAAAAAATCTATTAAATTCGGTGTTGTGATTTCTACCTTTCTTGTATTTTAATCTGTTTCCTTCTTCGAGGCTTTGTGTGCATGTGTTTTAAACATCTATTCTAAAGAATATTTGCGTTTTTGACCACTCATCCATAGTAGAAAAATTCTGCAACTCCAGCCTGCTGATTTGAAGTGAAACATGTGCAGGATCTGGAGTGGATTTAAGTGAAGAATGGGTCTCTTTTCCAGCTTCTCTCTTCACTGAGGAGCAGGAGCTGCAGAGCCACCTGCCAGTGATGCCAACGGCCAACCCATGAAATCTTTACACCCCTGGAGTTGGATCCACTCCTGTAGTGGATCCACTGGAGTGTTGGAACTGGGAGCTCGGGAAAGAGTGTGGAATGCAGGCCTGTGTTCCTGCTAACCTGGTGACCGCAACCTGGAGCAGGCTTCTCAGCACAGCAGGCTCTCAACCAAGCCAAAGGCCAAGGGGCCAGCACCCTTCCCCGCACCCACTCCCAGGCTCAGATCTGGCGGCCATAGTGCCGATCCTGTGGCTCCTCCAGGCTCGTGGGAAGAAGACAAAGCTTTGTGGAGAGAACTGACCAGCCACCGCATGCTGTGGGGCACAGGATTTGCACTAGGCCACCCCGGGTCCTGTGACATCCTTCCTAAGCCAGGGTCAAGGGATGATAGACTGAGGGTCCACTGGTCTCTGCTTTAGCAGCAGTTTTGGTAACTTGGTTCAGAGATCAGAGAAAGAATGGCCTGTGCACACAGTGGAAATGAAAAACGCCTGCCCCAGGGGAGCAGCACCCAGGAGAGTGTGGCCTTGGGAGGCTGGATACAGCTGTGTCATCCTCACCCTCTCTTCCAGCTCCTGGGAGCTGCAGGGTGTACTTGACACTGATTTCTACTGCCAAGGGAACGCAGCGTGAACTCAACGGGCCTTACATTCTCAAGGCACCCCCCACCAACCTTTGTTTAATAGCTGTTGAGAAAGAAAACGTAAGAGCGGAGAGATTATGATCTCGTGCACGTGTGCTAAATTGCTTCAGTCGTGTCTAACTCTTTGTAACCCTACGGACTGTAGCCCACCAGGCTCCTCTGTCCATGGGATTCTCCAGGCAAGAATACTGGAGTGGGTTGCCCTGCCCTCCTCCAGGGGATCTCCCGGACCCGGGGATCGAAGCCGCGACTCCTGGGTCTCCTGTATTCAGGCAGATTCTTTCCCTGGAAAACAGAAACCCCTCCCCACCAAGTACCAGAAATAGTGACTCTCCCGTCTGGCCCCGCCCCACCCCACGCCATCGCGACGATTCCCTTAGGGGAAGAGGTGGTCATTGATTTGAGGCTCGATGAAACCAGGGCCCAGGGAGGCCATACTTTCTTTCAGCTTTTGGAAGGCTCAGATTGCTTGTTTATTGGAAACTCTGTGCAGGCTTCTCACGCATACAACGATTCCCCTGACGTGTAAGCAGCGGTCCTCCCACGCCTTCGCCGATCAAGGTCACCGAATGACTCGACCGCATCCCCCATCAGCCATCAGCCGTCAATCCTGCTGGCTCTAGCTGTTCTTCCTTGCCGCCTTCCAAGAAGTTTCCATTCATATTATTTCTCTGCCCAGCCTGAGGTTCTTGGTGATAGATTTCAGCGTGAATTTTAATTGCCTCAATCAGCAGTCTTTCTCCCAAGCCGTCAGTCAGAACTTGAGCAGTGGGCTCGGCGACCAAGCGCTCTGAAGCGCAGGAATGGTTCCCAGCCCCCACCTCGGGGAGACTACGCGGCTCAGTGGGCAGGAGTTAGGCTCTACTAAGGAGCAGGACTGAGCCCATCAGTGCCTAGGTGCCCTTCCCGCACAGTCCCCTTCCCAGGCTCGCGAACCGCTCCAGATTCCCCCAGCCGCCGGGACTCCGGGGGGTCACAGAGACCTCAGCACTCTCTCGCAGGAGGGTGGCGCGGACTTAGCGCCTCCTTCTCCGCAGTCGGAACCAGACCTCAAACAATACACCAATCGTCGCAAATAAAAGGCTGTCTCCTCCGCCTTTCCCGCTTCGCCAAGGTCTCTGTGGTCTCCCCGCGCTGGTGCCGGCGCGCAGTCCGCCGCGTTAGCACTCTGGACAGCGCCCCCGGGGTCGCCAGCATCCTCTCGCCGCACGCTCCCCAGGGATCGCCTGCTCACCTCCCACCCGCTCACGCTGACTCCTGCACGGGCGCACTGTCTGCCTCGCCCTCGGAAGATTCAGCTCTTCTCCCTCCCGTTTTTCCCTCCTCCGCCCCATCGTGCGTCCCGGCTGGGCTCCCTCCTTCAAAATCGCTCGAGTGCTCGGGCGCTTTCCCATCTCCCGGCGGTAAGGACCCTTCAATCCTCTCCTCTGTTCATTCCCCGAAGCTTTCAGAGCTTTGCCACTTCTCTGAGCTCTAATCCCAACACACACGCGCGCACACGGACACGCACGTTTCCTGCCCCTGTGTGACACCCACCCTCTGTCGTGCGGCCGCTCCAGACCCCGCGCGGTGTTCCTCCTACCGCCACACACACTCACACACACAAACACACACAAACGCACGCACGCGCGCGCGCAGGGCGGAGCGGAGGGCAGGCAGCTCGCCGGCAGTTTGCACTCGGAGGCGTCTTGCTCCAGTATCGCAGCGCCGATGGCATCTCTGGGCTCCGGCTTTTGGTCCTTCGGATCTGAAGATGGCTCGGGGGATCCCGAGAACCCCGGCACAGGTAGGAGAAACGGGACCTGCAGGCGGAGAGCTTTGCGGGCGGACTGGGATTTGAGGGGCTGGGGAAGATTGAAGGTTTTCCCACCTGCAACAGGAAACTTCGGACGCTTAGCCCTGCCCTCGGGGTGGGTCCTTGATGACCCAACAGACTTATCCCCTGGGAAGATGCCCAGGGACCGTCCGGTTCTTTCCGCTGAAATCTGGGAGAGCCTCTAAACACGGCCGTGTATCCTCGACACCGAATTCCTGGGCCTGGGATTCTGCCACGGTCTTAGTGTCTGGAGAGAGAGAGGGTGGGGAAAAGGAAAATTGGAAAGGGGAGAGAATTGTTGATCTGAAAGGAGAGCGTGCGAGGAAATGGGCGGCCTCGGGTGTCGAGGAAAACTCGCCCAAGCGAGGCAAGAAGGAGACTTTGTCCTAACCGAGTGGTACCTGAAAGGCAAGTGCAAAGGGCCACAGTGTGGGCCGCTTCTGAGGAAACAGCCAAGGGTCGAGCCGGGCCGCCAGGCTCCCGCCGCCTCTGGCACCTGCTCGCTGTGCGGGCGCCAGGCAGGCAGCTTTTCCCGGAGCCCGGGTTTATTGACGTTCACAAAGAACGAAATTTCACACGTGTGTCTGCTGTTTTCTTTCTGCCTCGCTGTCCTCCCACCTGTCTTTCCTTGCAGCCAGGGGCTGGTGTCAGGTGGCCCAGAAGTTCACGGGAGGCATCGGAAACAAACTGTGCGGTGAGTGCCTGCGCGGGTGCCCGAGGGAGGGAGGCGGACATGGCCAGGCACCGCGAAGCCCGAGGAAGTCAAAGGCACCCTCTCACCTCCGCATCCCGTGAGGGGTCGGATATTCTTGATTTGGGGACCGGGGATGGGGGTCGGGGGCTGGGAGCCGGGCCGGCGGGAGGCTGACCGAGGTCCGCGCTCCTTGTCCTTGCCCAGCCCTGCTCTATGGAGACGCCGAGAAGCCGGCGGAGAGCGGCGGGAGCCAGCCCCCGCGGGCCACCTCCCGCAAGGCCGCCTGCGCCTGCAACCAGAAACCCTGCAGCTGCCCCAAAGCGGAGGTCAACTATGCATTTCTACACGCAACAGGTAAGGGCGCCTCGCGGGGTCCCGGGAGCTTCTGCCCCTCGCCCTGCCGCGTCCACCGTGGCCAGGCGGGACTCAGCGCCGGGAGCCTGAGCCGGGACATCTAGGTGCAGGGCAAAAGCAGACCTTAGGAGACTCTCCAGGAGACCTCGAGAAACGCTGGGCCTGCCCTCTCGGTCAGACCCAGACCCGGGCCTCTGCGTGGCGCTGGGCTCCGGGGTTCCAAGCGGGCTCCCGGACTGGCCGAGGCGCCCCGGCGCACCCTAGCTCCAGGTCCTATTCTCCGTGCGCCCGAGGCCTCGGGTGAGATGTGGTTTCTTGTTCAAAATAGCTTAGACTTTCTAGGTCTTCAGATCGCAAGAGTGATTTGTAGCTGTGGTTTCAGGAAAAAGATTGACAGGAAACCTGCGCGCAGTTTTACTCTCGTACTTGCACACCCAGTTGTGCGAGCGCGCGCGCGCACACACACACACCGTACGCACACACACACACCACACACACACAGAGACACGCTGACTTAGGAAACAGCGGGCCTTAGTTAATAAGCCAGAGATCCTGTGATGCCATAGGATAATAAGCCAAATCATAACCAAAATCTTATGAGCCATTTTGCCCGATTTACCCAAAAGCATTCCCCAAACATTCCTGACTTGAAGTGATCTTTTAAGATGACTTATTGAGAAATACCCTTTAGCGAGAACCCGGAGGAAACAGATGAATGGAAGTATATTTTCTTTAAAAAAAAATAAAAGATAGGAAAAGGAAGCAAATTGGTTATGAACTGAAATGCAAGAAAATTTGGGATAAGGAAAGAAATCATATTTTTTCATTCCTTCATTTTTGAAAAATACCTCCCCTTTAAAGAAGATGCTCTGCTTTTCCAGAAGATTTTTTTAACATAAAATCTCAGTTCAGAGAGAAAGTGTCAGATGAAGACCTTTCCTGGATATTTTCATTGTAAAATTAAAACGTGGCATTTTGATTCTGTTCTTAGATCTGCTGCCAGCGTGTGATGGAGAAAGGCCCACTTTGGCATTTCTGCAAGAGGTTATGGACATTTTGCTTCAGTATGTGGTGAAGAGTTTTGATAGATCAACCAAAGTGATTGATTTTCATTACCCTAATGAGCTTCTTCAAGAATATAATTGGGAATTGGCAGACCAACCACAAAATTTGGAGGAAATTTTGATGCATTGCCAAACAACTCTAAAATATGCAATTAAAACAGGTATTGTCTGATCAGAAATAATAAAGCTCTTTTTTCTTTTATGATTTTTATTTTTTCTAGGAAAATGTTTTCTTTTATGGAGTTGATAATTTCAAATTTACAACATTATTTTCATCATTTAAAAAGTCATGATTAGAATGATTAATGTCAAAAGCACCCTTTACTGTTATCGTTCATTGTTTTGAAGTCGGAAATGTTATCTAAGTATAAATCATCAGATTTTACATTGCACTATTTGGCCACGGAAATTATCCACTGAGTAGAAGCAACCATTTGTCAGTAGAGGCCAGTAGAAGTGACTCTCCTATAGAGAAAGAAAAAAAGAGAATCTAGAAATGAAAGCGTAAAAGGCATGATCCAAACAAAAGCCCAAATACCAGGTCAGTGCTGGTATTTCATTGGCATAGAAATGAACAGAAATTGAACAAACCATCTGTGTAATGGTTGAACCAGAAGGGTAATATTTTGGCATTGTTTCAGAAGACTAAGACTTCAGATCTGAACTCCAGCTTTTCTCTATTTTTGAAGAAATGTACACAAAAGAAAACACAATGCAAACTAGCTTAACAATTCAGCCATGTTATACAAAGATGAATATGCTTCCTAACCACTCTGTATAGAAGATAAAGGGAAAAAAGGATAGAGGGGAATCAGATATCCTTAGGGACAATACTTTTAGTGTATTTTGTGTGTGTTTTAAAATAGTATTCTCTATACTTTATCCATTTTTAGCCCCAGGTGTAACATATATGTGAATGCATTCTAAGCTTTCATTCTAGCTACACAAAGTCAGCTATTCGTCTCCCCAGCTCACGATTACCCCTGCCTTTTCTGCTTTGCCTCTAATCATCCTGATACATGGTGGCCATGCACTTCATTAAAGCAATAAAAATAAGCATGAATGAATTTGGAAGGGAAGGAAGACCTTGTGGATCTAAACTGATTTGTAGCCTTAGAACAATTTGCTAACAAATAAATATGTAAAGTATCACAAAACATTAATTACTCTAGAAATGATCCTTTTCTCAGCAAATTTAGAATTACATGAATTATCAGTACGATTCTAATCAAAAACAAATTTTAAGAATGTTTGTTGTGTGACTTTTAGCCCTTTGTTTTGCTATATTTTTGTTTTTGTGAGTTCTTTTCATTGACAGGATAGATATGCATAGAAGCTTTGGGAAATTGATTTCCTATACTATTATTTTCCACTTTTGTGAAACTATAGACTTAGAATTAAGTACATAGGAGAAAGAATTTAACTTGAAGATTTCTATCAAACTCAGTCTATGGAAGATGCTTAGATTTCATTCTCAACTATATTGACAGAGAATCCACATGAGGTATATACTAGGCATTAAAGATTTTTTTTTTCCTTCCAGTTTTTTTTGTATATTTGTAGGTGCAAGCCTGAGCAATGTTTTTAGTTCATTTTTGTTTGACCTACTCCCCAACCTAACATTTAAATACACTAACAGTAATTTACTACCTATTATTTTTATTGCTACCAAGCCAAAAAGAATCTATAAAAGTGTTTTCATATCTTCGTCCTTAAAAGCTGATGGAGTCTGAAATGCAATTTAAAGAGTAAAGATAATGAGAATTGCAGGTCAATGAAAGCAATAGTTCTGTTAATGTTCCATTTAGTGTTGGGAAAAGATGGGCCAATTCAATACTTAGATTTTGCCATAATGCTTGTGAAACTGTTGGTCAGTGTAGCTCTAATATGTTTTTTTAAAGGTCAGAAAAAATATGATTAAGTGGAATTTCTGACCAAGGCATATCAATATTAATTCAGTATAACATTATTTATAACATATATAGTCTTCTGGTCCTTCCTCCCATCCCCAATAACATTTCAAATAATTAACAGCTGCCACCTTCCTTTTTGACTGGCAAGTTTATAGGTTTTCTGTATAACTTGTATTTGACAAGTAGTACTTTGAAATAGTTTCTGTCACCGCTACCATTAGATGTGTTAATGTTCCTTGGGAGATTCCTATATAAAAGCATGTTACTACTGAGAGTCCATAACCTAATTTCCACTTGGACTCCAGGCTTAGAGAGAAGAGAGGGGAGGTGGGGAAATCTTTATGCGTTGTTAAAATTACCTCTGTAAGAAATATTGGAATAGAACATGAAAAAGTGTGGAGAATGATAAAATTCTGAAATAATTAGACTTTGCTGGGGTCATCAGGTTTGGCGTTAGTGTTGGCGGCTGAGGAGTGAAGGGATTCATGAACCCAATCATGAGACAAAGGGATTGAAGTGTGAGTAAATGAGCCGTCCTTGAGTGTGTGTTGCTGGTCTAGAGAGAACAGTCTGGACCAACTTGGGGCCCCTTCCCAATAGACTGTGGACACCAGGGTCAGAGCTGCCTGGGGCTGGCTATTCGCAGTCTGTGCACCCTTCCTGGCTCACTTGCTGATCTGTGGGGAGCGGTCCAGTGGCACAAACAGCGCCTAGTTTCAAACTCGCTCTCGGAGGTGGCAGCTCATGGCCATCTGACTCCTTCGCAGGGCGCTGACTCGCAGCACAGGACCAGGTTGGGGCAGCAGCAGCAGCAGCTGGATGCCAGGGTGACTCGGACAGCAGGCAGACAGGTCTCAGGGAACCCTACCTGAATTTGTCAGCAGCCTATTCACAGGAAGCCAGCAACCAAGGGGACATTTTGTTCTGATCTGTCAAAACTATCTCCCTGCATATTTCCACATCATTATCAGTGAATGCAAATTTTGAGGCTGGAGAGATTTTGGTGAAATAGACCAAGGTCAAAATTTGACACAAGAAGGAAGCCAAGCAATTGCAGCATCGCACTTCTTACCATAGTTTCCCAGAGGGGGTCATCAGGCTGAATTGATCTTCTGATAACCTGGGGCACGACATAGGTCTTGGGATCCCACTCAGTTTTATGCAGAGGTTTTCCTGCCAAAGGGTCCATAGACTTGGTGTGAGATGAGAGATACTAGATTCATCCAGAAAATGCATAGGAGTTGAGAGAGTTGATTAATGGCTAGATTTGCTGATCCTTATTAATTTTCTCATTTCAAGGAAACGGCTTAGGGAAAGAGGAATGGAGGGGCACTGAGAGGGAGACGAGGGCTATGATTTCAGCTGTGAGCGCTAATGAAATGGGGAGTCAGTGAGGCAGAGAGGGGTGGAGGGCTGCTGCAGACAGCAGCGGCAGCCACAGCCAGGAAGGCTTTTTCCCTTTCCCTGGACCCGTAGACTGATGGGAGCAGCGTCAGAGAGCCTGGGAAAGAGCAAAAAGCTCAAAGGGCACCCTGCAAGGCCATAAGGATGTAAAACAATGCCATGCGGAGAATAAGTGAGAGCTGCCCAGTCTCTTTAAAATGTGCTCTTTCCCAGCTCTTCTCGGCATCTACTCATCTAGTAGCCACATGCTGGAGGCTGATAAGAGAGCAGTCCCTGGTCCCGGAGATAAGCTTTGTGTTGACTTTTGTCTCTGCTCTCCCCATTGCCTACCTTTATCTTGTTTTGTCCAGGCTGGCCTGAGAGTCTGTCACATCCCCAGGCTTCAGACAGGTGTCCAGTAAGTGGCAGATGTGTTTTAATAAGAAGCTTTTTCCAGAATTGTTAATCTTGCAGGATTTTGGCTGCAAAACAACATCATAGATTTATAGATAGGCTTATGTGGAGCAGGACAGGGAAATGGAAGTCTAATGAGATCTTTACAATCACATTTTAAATAATAGCCACAGGAGTGTTGGGGTGTCAACCCCTTTAGAGAGTTATAGAGAAATCCAGAAGTTAGTTAGATAAGCCTGACTGAGGGACTGATCAATCCTGTTGAATATACCTTCATGTATCTTGGGGACAAAACCGGGATGTTGGCTGTATTTAGCTTTATTTTTAATTGCAACTATGAAGGAGCTCTGTTGTGTAGAATCAAATATTTGGACAGAAAAGAATAGAGAAGAATTACATTTGTTCATACCAGCTTTAGACAGTCATTGCCTTTTGAATTCAGGGTAAATCACTCAATAGAGTGTCCTATTTTCTCATTTTTGCCTTGTCTTCTCTGATCATCAGCCATTTGTCACTGATATTATATGGATGTTGGCATGCCTGGCAGATGTCATCGTATATGACTGATTCCCAGCACAATTTAATGGAAAAGGGTTTTTTAGCAGCACAAGTGTAAACAAGAAGTGGCCTATTTTTGAGTAGCTTGGGATTGCCCCCGCATTTGAATCTACAAATATATTGAAACAATGCTAGAAAATAAACCAGTGTCCACACTGCAAACCACATTTATTATCTTTTCATAGTTTATGGTTAAAGAAAGATTTTTAGCATGTATTTTAAGAAATATCACAACACCAAACAGTCTGTCTTGTTAAAGGAAATGCTCCTTTGCTGACTGTGTGTCTGTGTCTGTGTGTGTGTGCGAGATGGGTATGAGTATGGATCTGAGTATGGATTTCGTATTGCTGAAGGCTCTTTCAAGATTCTTCATCTAGAGAAATCATGGATTTCAGAGGCATTCATTTTCACTGGACTCACCCTGATTCCGGTGTTCCATCTAATTCAGGGCATCCAAGGTATTTCAATCAACTTTCTACCGGACTGGATATGGTTGGATTAGCAGCAGACTGGCTGACATCAACAGCAAACACTAACATGTAAGTAGCTAAATATGTTCTTGTGTAATCCAGGATAATTATTAATGACATTTCATAATATTTATTCTACCTCTTATGTAAAAAAAGAAACCTTTTTTTTAAAGTAGCCCCTAAAATAGTGAGACAAACTTCAGAAGAGTATGGATATTCACTCTTGCTTAAAAGAAAATAGTCCTGATCTCTTTTTCACGCAATCAAAGTTATGCAGCATGTTTTAAACACAAAAAGGCACTTTGGGGGCATAATGGATGTATTATTCCATGTAATATGAGAGAGAAATGGTACTAGATGTTGTCTTTTAGATAGTGTTATAATGTTAGCCTGCAATGTATTTATTCACTATGATAAATGACCCTTGTGCATGAAGCCAATCACTGAAGCTCTTGACTTATGAATGTAGGAAACAGAGCAAACCTTTTTTGGTCTGCTTAACGCTATAATTGTAACATTTGTGAAAGCAGGATTTGAACAAGGAAATTGTTCTGTAGATATTGTAATGATGAATCATTCCTTTGAGTGACAGACATAAAATGTGGCCATTACTATGTTTCAGGTTCACCTATGAAATTGCTCCAGTATTTGTGCTTTTGGAATATGTCACGCTAAAGAAAATGAGAGAAATCATTGGCTGGCCTGGGGGCTCTGGCGATGGGATATTTTCTCCTGGTATATGATATTTTAATCTTTCTTCATATCTTTCTTCTGGTTTGTCATGCCTTATTGTGAAGATCAGTTTAGTTCAGTCACTCAGTCATGTCCGACTCTTTGTGACCCCGTGGACTGCAGCAAGCCAGGCTTCCCTGTCCATCACGGACTCTCAGAGCTTGCTCAAACTCATGACCATTGAGTTGGTGATGTCATCCAACCATCTCATCCGCTGTCATCCCCTTCTCCTCCTGCCTTCAATGTTCCCCAGCATTAGGGTCTTTTCTAATAAGTCGGTTCTTCACATCAGGTTGCCAAATTATTGGAGCTTCAGCTTCAGCATCAGTCCTTCCAATGAATATTCAGGATTGATTTCCTTTATGATGGACTGCTTTGATCTCCTTGCAGTCCAAGGGACTCTCAAGAGTCTTCTCCAACACCACAGGTCAAAAACATCAATTCTTCGGTCCTCAGCTTTCACTTTATTATGAACATAGGAATTATTAAATATCTAGCCTGTGTTTCTGCTTAGGTTAAATAGACCAGAGGTCCAGCCTTTTTGGCACCAGGGACCAGTTTTGTGGAGGACAATTTTTCCATGCACCCTTCATGGGGGATGGTTTGGGGATGATTCAAGCACATTACATTTATTGTACACTTTATTTCTATTATTATTATGTCAGCTCCACCTCAGATCATCAGGAATTAGATCCTAAAGATTGAGATTAAGTACATGTGACCACTGACCATGCATCCAAGTCAACTACCCCGTGCTTGAATATTATTTTTGTGTGTGTTTAGAAAGAGGATAATCAACAATGATATTAACCCAGTACTTCTACTGTGATCCTACATACAGGATGCATGGATTGTGTGGAACAAAGGAATAAAGATTCCTAATAAGTGAATTAGGGAATAAGGTATTGTACTTTCCCAAGCATCAGTGAAAGGAGAAGGGTACCCTCACTGAATAAAGCATTCTCTGATTGAAGGAAAATAACAGGTACAATGTACTTAACAGAGCCTCTGTACACCGTCCCTTTCAAGGAACAAGCAGGGAAGCTGATTCATACAGTTTTCAAGTAGGACAGAAAGTGCCTGGAAGACAGTTTCTTAGCATTTAAAAAAAAGGGTGATGATTTCTTTCAGAGGTTTCCCATTCTTTTTTTTTTTTTTTTAATGATGTCATTTAGTCCTTCCCACTCTGCCTTTTGATCACCAGCCATTGCATTCTAAGCTCCATTATGTATACTTCTTCCAGCCATGAAAGTCAGCGTGGGACAGAAAGTCCTGCTTTGGGTTTCCAGGTCTGTGTGTGTGACCTTGGTTTGATGCAGAGAACTAAAAGCTAGGAAGGCAGTGAGAAGAGAGAGAGCCACTGACCTGTGGAAAAGAAACCTGGCATACAGACCGTCACCTCCTCAGCAGCAGGAGCGGGGCGCTCATCAGAATGGGAGTCACTGGCCCTGGAGCTTGGTACCTGGAGACTGGCCCTGCTGGGGAGGCCAGAGCTACATCTGCCATTGTGTCAGGCAGAGCAAAGGCTAAGTCATGATTCCTCTTTAGCAAATCTGCAAAGGCAGGGGGATCACAAAGGAGAGAGAAAATGAAATGAAAAGACAGAAAAGACATGATGATGAGTAACAGTGGCCTCAAGGCCAAGTCTTAAATTCAGCAACTTTATCTACAAGCTCAGATCAGCTATTTCATTTTCTGTTTGTAAAGAGATAGCATATGTTTTCAGGGGCTGAAGGAAAATGTGTTAGTTAAATGAAAGGGAAAATTTACCTTAAAAAAAAAATCATTGTACACCAGCTGTGATGAAAATTTTAGGCTAGTTTCAATTTGTAGAGAACTTAGTATTTAGTGCCCTTGGAAAACCATCCCCGACTGAGGGAAGTTTGTTAGCATTAACTGGAACTGATGTTTTACGGTGTTTTTCATGAGGAACTAGGTGAAGTTCAGAGATGAATGTTGTTCCCACCTTTGTTCCGCCTACTCTTGTACGAGCGGCTGTGTGAGTGAGCTGTCCCCAGGAAGCCAGGAGCTCCTTGGGCTCCGTGTTCATGGTTCGCAGTAATGGGGAGAGAACAGCTGCTCCCATGGACCTGGAAAAGTTGACTAAGTGGAGTTGGACCCGGCCTAACCTACCTGGCTGGTCTTGGAACACGCCTGTCCCAGAAAATATACACCCAGAGAAAGACTCCTCTTTGGCAATTCTGCTAAGCCAGGTATGGACTAAGGGCTGCCACCCCCATCGATGATGGGGAATGATCAGATAGAGAAGACTTAAGTTCGATCCTGAGGCTCCTTCCTTGAATCCTGAAGATCCATGAGCTCTGGGTTCCCAAGACAGAAGCCAAAAATGCCAGGCTACAGAGTAAGGAAGACACTGGAAAATCAGGAGGGAACTGAAGAAAATGTCATGAGCAACCTGTTTCTGCTCTGCTTTCTATAATGCATTACAGAGAGGAAATGGATCATAGCATCCTCAGTTGCTAATAGATGACTTTCTGGGTAGCATCCAGCCTTATTCCTGGGAGAAAGGGCCTATGATTTAAGGGTGAACATAGGGGAAATCATACATCTATGTGCCTGAGATCTGACAGTCCCATTGCCTGGAACTAGGCATGGAGAGTTAGGTCCATGGCTTGAATACTCAGCTCAGCCAAGTTTTTCTACACCTCCATCTATAACATCCAGTGGGGTCATGCTATGGAAAGTTCTTTGAGAAGGACCGAAAAAAAATATGTGCAGCCTAATGGTTGAGAGTCACGTTTTCTTTGGTGGAAATTTTTAGGACTTAAGCCTAGGAGGCAGCATCTCAAAGTAACCCTCCTTTGAGGAGTTGAAGGGAGGAGCCAGGGTATACAGAAGTTTTGCAGTGAATAAGGGCTGGTAGTCTGAATGTCCAAAGATGATTGTTAATTAAAGGAAGCCAGCTATTCCAAATTAAGGAATTTAGTGCTTTTTTATGAATGGGAAGATACAAGAGTTTGGACTCACTGAAATCATTCCTTTCATATGCATCAGTCATCTGAGGCCAGTATCCTGGATTTTCATATCCTGACCTTCCTTGGGGCAGATCACAGATCACAGGTATTCTTTTCCTTCCTGAGTGCCCTTGAAGCTCACCAGCTCACATTGGAGGGCTACAGTCACTGATGATTGTGATATCCTTGTTTATGGACATGGCAGGAAATACTCCATTTCTCAGAGACTTTCAGAAGAAATCTGTTTATGGGATGTCACCTTCACCTGGGAGTCAAAGGGAACTGGAGAACGCCACTGCTCAGCATGTCCTGAAGGGCCAAGGGGGAGAAGGTGTAGTCACAAACCTGTTCCTGTATAACAGGATTCTCAGAATGTTTGGGGCTTGTTGTTGCATCCTTTTGTGGAAAATTTCTGGGAAATAAGAGCACATAGGACTTTTGCATCTGTCCTCTTGCCTGTGTTACACAGTGTAGTCTGCTCTGTCCAGAGACCCAGAAGCCTCTTTATCCCTCCTGGGCTGCCAAACCTTTAAATGGAGAATGACTGAGCTGTGAGATGAAGAGTGGGAAGCTGCTCCCTGGATCATTGTCCTGGGAGGCCTACTTTCTTTGTGTCCTTTTTCTCCCTTTTTCTTTCCTTTATCTTCCTCCCTTCTTTCTTCCCAGCCTCTCTGAAAATAATGAGGGCAGCAATTCTTAGTGGGGAGTGATTTTGTCCCCAGGGGACATTTGGTAATGTCCAGAGATATTTTTGGTGGTCACAATTTATTTGGGAGTGGGGAGCATGTAGTGCTCATGACATCTGGTGGGTAGAGGGTACGGATGCCCAGGAAAGCCCCATCACATGGAACTGTCCGGCCCGAAAGCTGGTCCCATGCCCGGCATCCTGCCCAGTCAGCCTTTTAGGCAAGGTGTCAGCTCAGAGCCGGCCTGACCTAGATTCTATTTATCCCATGTCTCTAGGGCCCAGAAGCAGTAGGAATTGCCCTCGTTCTGACTGATGATAGAGCCAGGCTCTGGGTGATGCCTGCTCTGTGCCAGGTTGCCTGCTTGTGTGGGACCCCAGTGCTCACTAGGCAGAGATCATCACCGTACCTGGGCCATCCAGCTTGGTACAGAGAACCCTCCTGCTCCACAGCCACCAGAAGGGAAAAGAACTGAGAGAACTCACATGATGCCAGAGCCCTGGCGACCCCCTTTGGGTTGGGGAGGAGGGTCATTGTGTTTCACTCCTCATCGTGTTCTCACAGCTCCCACATCAGCATATTCATTTGCTTTCACAACTTTCTGTCTTCTATCTGGTTAACAAAAATCCTAAACTATCCAACAATCCTGGGGAGAAGCTCACTTTTCTTTGCTTGTCAAATGAGACTCTACTTATAAGACACTAATTCTATGGTATGAAATCCTTGACAGTCTTAGGATGGCACATGAAAAGTAGTTCAACATGGATTTAACATTCCCCTTGTGTGTCTTCCTAATTAGGAAATTGTAGCCATTAAAATTATATTGCAATGATGTCATTAAGAGGGAAGAGCCATCTGAGGGGAATTAACAGATAAGTATGATGAGATGGGCTTGGGTGTTTATCATTCTATAAGGATTGTTAACAGTCCACGATATTAATAGCAACTGATCTTTTTCAGCTCAGATAGAAGGCACTGCATGAGCTGAAATGAAATGTCTTCTCCATGAGGACATACATGGGATTTTCACAGATCTAATGCTGAATGACCTACTCTTAAGCCGAGAAGGAAGTCAACTTTTTAAGTTATTAAAAGCCTTTTCAAACGGCTCTTAGTAAGAGCAGAGTCCACTGCAGTTCGTGCCCCGTCCTGCCAACCCCAAGTCCCCAGAGACGGACGTGGATGTGGAGGGCTGGAATCCATCCTAGGTTTGGGCCGAATCCTCGTTTGGGCCCTCTCAGCTAATGCCTTTGAGTCTGAGGATTCAATTCAAAGCACAGCCAGTAAGACGATTTTCTTCCGTGTCCAAAGAGGACTCTGCTGCTGCTGCTGCTAAGTAGCTTCAGTCGTGTCCGACTCTGACCCCGTAGACGGCAGCCCACCAGGCTCCGCCGTCCCTGGGATTCTCCAGGCAAGAACACTGGCTGGAGTGGGTTGCCATTTCCTTCTCCATTGCGTGAAAGTGAAAAGTGAAAGTGAAGTCGCTCAGTCGTGTCTGACTAGTAATGACCCTATGGACTGCAGCCTACCAAGCTCCTCCGTCCATGAGATTTTCTAGGCAAGAGTACTGGAGTGGCTTGCCATTGCCTTCTCCGAAAGAGGACTCTGCTGCTGCTGCTGCTAAGTCGCTTCAGCCGTGTCCGACTCTGTGCGACCCCATAGATGGCGTCAGTGGAATTAATGTTGCTTGCTTGTGACATGTTAACGATGACTAGAAAAGGTAACTGTTGTTGCTCTGCCCTCTAGGTGGCGCTATATCCAACATGTACGCCATGCTGATCGCGCGCTTTAAGATGTTCCCGGAAGTCAAGGAGAAGGGGATGGCTGCCGTCCCCAGGCTCATTGCCTTCACGTCTGAGCATGTAGGTGTTCGACGTCCTTTCCAAGTTTAAGGTTATATTCCGTAAAACCTGGGTTGAAGGAGTGGTATTTGGAAATACTTTACCCCACGTTTTCTCTTTGCAGAAGTTGCTTCTTGGGAGAGGACGAAGGGGAGAGATCAGGCGGGTGGTGCAGTGCGGGGAGCTTCTTTCTCTTTGCAATTCAGGAAGATGCTCACAGTAAAAGCAGTTTGCTTTCAACCACCAGTCCTATACTCCGTACTTTGTAATAAGGTTATGTGTTGGGGAAACAGGACGAGAAGAGAGGGCAAAGTAACCGTGAACTCATATGGATCATCAATGCTGTGCAGTACAGATTTCAAAACTGCCAAGTATCCTGTTGATACAGGCTTTCTGTTAGAAAATTCTGATCAGATATTCTACCCTCTTGGTTCCTTGGAAGCGAGTGAATACAATTCACAAACACTCCACTAAAAATGGAATTAAAGGAAATTAATGATTGATTTTAATACATTATCCTTAGCATCTTGCTTTCAGTCATGTTTTAGCATGTTGAATGCCCTTCCTCAACTTATTGGCATCAAATTTAGCAGAGAAGAGGACAGCCTGAAATCACCTGATGTTTTCTTTTCCTATTGCTGCTGGAACAAATTACCACAAATTGTGTGGCTTAAAACCACATGGGTATGTTACAGTTCTGGAGGCCAGAAATCTGTAGTGGGTCAGGAAGGCTGCGTTCCTTCTGAAGACTGTAGGAGAGAATTCATTTCCTTGCCTTTACAATTTCCAGAGGCTCCCTGCCTGCCTTGGGTCATGGCCGCTTCTTCAGTCTTCAAAAGCGGCAACAGCTATCTTCAGATCCCCCGCCCCCAACCCCAGCCTCTGCTGCCATCACTCCACCTCCTTCTCTAGCTCTGACTCTCTTGTTTTCCTCTTTCTCTTGTGATTATACTTTGATAACACAGGATAATCTTTCGTCTCAAGATCCTTCATTTAATCTCGTCTTCAAAGTCCCCATTGCCGAGTAAGGTTACATGTTCACAGATTTAAGGGATTAGGGTATGGTCTTCTTTGTGGAGATGACTGTGCACAGTACTCAGCCCACAAAGCCTGATTCCCCACCATGACATAGCTCTCATTTCTCAGCTTCTCCAAGGGTAGAAAACCAGAATGCAATTTGTCTTCCAGTGACTATTTCCCTACAGTGGATTTGGATCCCTCAGTAGTTACATGTTACTGTATTCTCAGGCTCGAAACACCCAGGTGATCTTATACTGGCATCTTCCTCTTTGGGTTTCCTTGCTGTTTCCACATCTGGAATGAGGTTGACCTGTCAGCATGTTCATTGTGCTCTCTGGTTTCTGCATGAGTTTCTTGGGCTCAGGTTGGATGTAAGTTCATTTAACATTGCTCAGAAATTTCAGTCATGTGATCTGAGGATAATTTAATATACCTTAGTTCCTTGACATTGCCAACTTGGGATCTCTCTCTTCTCCATTTTCCAAGGAAAGAAAGGTGATTTAGAAAGAAATGATTCTACAACAGCCATTCAATTCTTCACCTCCTTCTGGTATTTCTATCTGTGCCTATAATTATGGAGCAAGATTTGAAAATTAGGAACCTAAATTACCAATTGTCTCTAACTCAATAATTATTTTGACAGATAAGCTATTCTTCTAACATGCAAGACCTTATATCCGATTGTTATTGACCACTTCTAACCTCCAATAGACACATGTTCATTTAATTCAAGAGCAACCTTGTGGGCCAGGCAGAACAGGGCTTGTTCTCAGCATTTTTTTTTTTTTTAATGAAGAGGGTGTAGTTAGCTAGAGAGAGAGAGCCAGGATTAAATAAATTTCCTGACTCCCAGAGCAGTGAGGGCCCTGCCCAAACCACCAGTGTAGAAACTAGATTAAAAAATACAACAACAGAGTTTTATAAACTACAGCTCATCGACTGCTTTAACATTTTATACCTTCCCAAGTCAGATTTCCACCAAGAGCTTTTTTCTTAACATGAGGCAATGCTAAACTGTTTCTTCTCCGTCCCTCCCCAGACTAGAATATCTTTCATGATACCCATAGGTTGGGCTGGAAGGGAGTTTTAGAGCTTGATTTAAAGAACTCCAGTGTCTCCTGGAGCACTTGATCCAAACCGTTCTGGACATTTGTTGTTGTTCAGTTGCTAAGTTGTGTCTGACTCTTTGTGACCCCATAACTGCAGCAAGCCAGGCTTCCTGTCCTCCACTGTCTCTCAGAGTTTGCTCAAACTCATGCTCAGATGGTAAAGAGTCTGCCTACAAGGCAGGAGACCTGGGTTCGATCCCTCACTTGGGAAGATCCCCTGGAGAAGGGAATGGCTACCCATTCCAGTATTCTTGCCTGGAGAATCCCATGGACAGAGGAGCCTGGCAAGAGTCGGACCCAACTGAGAGAATAACACTTTGACATTCTGGACATATGAGCCCTTAGAAGGGAGTCCTGCCCTTTAAGCTTCAGGTTAAGTGGTAGCATAACCCCCATGTCTAGCTGCCTCTGGGCTCCAGACCTCAGGTCATTCCATCCCATTCATCCTTTTGTACTGCTCCTTCCAACTTCAGGCCATGCCGGATCTTTCCTTAATCTTAATGGATTTTGCAATCACGGTCTCCACCAGCTCCAGAAATAGACCTTCACAGGCTGAAGAAAGAAAATTACCAAATCAGGTCTCAGCATACCCTTTCCACAAGCTAGTTTCCATCTCTGCATGGAGGTTTCTTTCCTGAATCCCTTGACCTGCAAGGAGACTGGAGGGGGCGTGGAGTAGGGTGCTGTGTGGGTCAGATGGGGAAAGGAGTGGCCAGTGGCTGAGGCACGAACTGCCTCCATTATTGTCTCTTGTTATGCTCCTAGAGAATTCTCAAGTCACAGGACGTTGGGAGAATGGAATGAGAGTCTTAAAAAACACTTCCATCAGTGCCTGGGAGGTAGGAAGTGAAGTCGCTCAGTCATGTCCGACTCTTTGCGACCCCATGGACTATAGCCTACCAGGCTCCTCCATCCATGGAATTTTCTAGGCAAGAGTACTAGAGTGGGTTGCCATTTCCTTCTCCAGGGGATCTTCCCGACCCAGGGATCGAACCCAGGTCTCCCGCATTGCGGGCAGACACTTTACTGTCTGAGCTACCAGGGAATCCCAATGGGATGTAGGAAGCTCTACATAAATATTAGGTAACTTGAAAAAAAACACCACCAGCTTGTTTTATGTATGAAGAAGTCAGGCCTCAGAGATGGAAGATATTTTTCCCATGCTTTCACACTCAGGCAATGGCAGCATCTGCTCTACTGCTACTGCTAAGTCACTTCAGTCGTGTGCGACTCTGCGACCCCAGAGACAGCAGCCCACCAGGCTCCCCCGTCCCTGGGATTCTCCAGGCAAGAACACTGGAATGGGTTGCCATTTCCTTCTCCAATGCAGGAAAGTGAAAAGTGAAAGTGAAGTCGCTCAGTCATGTACGACTCTTCGCGACCCCGTGCAGCCTACCAGGCTCCTCCATCCATGGGATTTTCCAGGCAAGAGTACTAGCACCTCAGTTTTCTAACAATTCTAGCACTGTGCTTTCTGCTCCTAGGCTGGCTGACCAGAGAGCCACACTAGCTGGCTGTTCTACATTCACTGGAAGCAGCTTTCCTCAAATCCTATTTTCTTCATGTTGGTTATTCTGACGTTAATATAATTTCCTGATCTGTTGAACTGAGCTGGTTACTGTCCTTTCTTCTATTCTGAGCAGGGAGTTGATAACTGGACATGGTTAGTGCCATAGAGATGAAAATGGTGTTGAGAAACTGCCATCCTCCAGCATCCAGAGAGAAACTTCACATGTTCAGAAGGCAGAGGTCATCTGTTGGTTTCTAGGAGACACTCCACTCCCTCTCTGCCACGTTCCACAAAGCTACCCATCACTTCTCTGGCCACAAAAACAGACTAGAACTTTCCCTAGCTGATGAGGAGGGCAAGCTGGTTTTGTTTGTTCAAAACAAACTGTTCTTGAAATTCGCCTAAGATTAAAGCAAACAAATAGTATGGTGATAAATCACTGAGTTGAAATGAGATAGTGTTAAGTTATGAGCTAGGAGTTCCAAGATTATTTTTCTCTGAAATATAGAATCACAAAATTGGAAATGATCTTAAAGATTATCTGGTTCAGTATTCATCCTTTGCTGGAATCTCATCAAACTCAGTGACAGAGAGCCCAGAAAAAATTAACCTGATGAATTTTAGGTCCTTTCTTGAAAGCAGGTTTAGAGGGAAGCAAAGATCGCAGCTTGGTAATTCATCTCTCTCTCTCTAAATCTTTTGAAAGCCCCAACCATGAGCTTAATTCCAAATTCCTCTTATTTCCTCATGTGACACAAGCTCTTCCAGAAATAGCTTCAATGAAGCAGCATAATCACATCTAGGAAAAATGTTTCTTATAATCACAGCAGACGCTGAGATCTTTCAGATAAATCACCATAACTAACTCACTCCACTTGTCACATGCCAGGTCTAGGGCGGGTCTGCGTCTCCTGGAATCATCACTGGTGTTCTGCTGAGACCCCTCATGACCTCAGTCCACTTCCATGGGGGTGACGATTCTCATAATTGCTTTAGAAAGATGATTTTCAGATAGCAATACTTTTTGAGAGGGTTTCAATGACAATAGATGTCTTTTGTGTTACAAAATGAATGGTGTATTGAAGTAATTATTTGACTTTGTAAAATTCAATTTGAATTTTAGAAAGAATGTAATTCTAAATTATTCAATTTATATGAATAATAAGGCTATAACAACTTCTTGTTGATAACGAACTATTCATATGTTCCTTAACAACTTATTCTTTTGATCTTATAATGATGTAAATCCTCTAACAAAAGTAATGATAAGTTCTAGAAAATAAAGAATTGGGGAAATATAAAAGCAAAAACAAAAAATGAATGGTGACCTGGGCAGCTTGGAAAAAGCTCCCATGTTATGCTCCTCATTAGACAGAAACACTGACTGATCTTTCAGTAAGTGAACAAGTGAACCAAATTCAGCTCACTCTCGGCATCCCCTACCACCTCTGTGTTCCTCCCTCCTTTTCTTCATAGGGTCCCTGTCACCCCTGTGCCATCTTCTCTACCCAATCCCATCAAAACCTCCTCTTCAGAAAGAACCTGAAAGTCACGTCAGTTCAGTTGAGTCGCTGAATCATGTCCGACTCTTTGCGACCCCATGGACTGCAGCATGCCGGGCTTCCCTGTCCATCATGTAAATGACTGTAAAATCCAAGTGTTGCCTCTCATGGGGGCATTTTCACTGCAATAGGAGGTGAGGAATGAGGCAGAAAAGCGGAAATCCAGCCATTGGGCACTGAGATGTTTCCTGTATTCCTTCGTCTACTCACCCCATGCTGCTGGATGCCAGGCACTGGGGAGACAGCCAGTGAACAGAACAGACCCAGTGTTGGCTCTCAAGGAGCCAGCATTGCACTGTCAGAGAGGAGAAGAGGATGGTCACCCCTCCCGGTGCCTCTGAGTCACATTCCTCATCTGATGGGTGACTCTCCCTTGCTCCAAGTGCCAGGTCGAGTCACTGGATAGACCTATTTTTCTTCAGGTTAGTGGATAAAGCTCATAAGCTTTGGGGTAGACTAGAAATGATGACAGGGCCTACTCTGCCCCTCCCAGGAGATTACTTAGCTCATTTCTTCCTCATCTGTAAAATGAAGATTACAACACCCAGTTCATGTAGTTGTTGGGAAGACGAGATGGGCTAATACAGTGCGTGGCCTTTAGTAAACTCTCCACCAATGTCAACCAACACTGCTCTTGTAACCAGCTACCCACTGGTGTCCCCATAGGTAGAGAGCTGAGTGCCTCTGGAGGGCAAGGTGAGGGCATATCTGGGGGTCAGTTATTTTCTTAAGATGGATAATGGCACCTCCCCCAAAACGTTTCCCTGGTGGCTTCGATGATAAAGACTCTGCCTGCAATGTGGGACACCTCGGTTCAATCCTAGGGTTGGGAAGACACCCTGGAGAAGGGAATGGTAACTCACTCTAGTATTCTTGTCTGGAGAATTCCAAGACAGAGGATCCTGGAGGGCTACAGTCCATGGGGTCAAAAAGAGTCAGACATGACTGAGTGACTAACACTTTCAATTTCCCCCAAAACACCAAGCAATACTCAAGGAATCCCAGCTTTAAGACAGTTTGGATTCTCTGTTGTTGCTTGTATGATTTGGAGAGGTTTTTTCTTTTTCCACATGCTCCAATTTGGCATATGCTTATTTTATAACATAAAGTGAATTGACATTAGTTTTGTTTGAAGGTTTTGAAATTCTGCTCAACTTACTCAGGGTATCTGAGGGTGGTATTACATTAGGTGATAGGCTGGAGAATTGGAAGGACCACAATTTTGTGAGCATCTATCAATGCTGGGCGACCTGTGGGCCCTTCCTATTCAATAGCTATGCTTCTCACACCAACTCTCAAGGTAAGAATTTGTCCTTGCAGCCCAACAAATGATGACTCAGTGAGAGAGTAACTCGCCTAACTAGAGCCAGGTCGTTTTATCTCAAGGAACAGCTTTCTTTTTTCTTTCTTTAATTTTTAAAATTGAAGTATAGTTGATTTGCAATTATATAGTTGTTGTGTTAATTTCTGCTGTACAGAAAAGCAATTCAGTTATACACATATATACATTATTTTTCATTTCCTTTTCCATTACGGTTTATCAGAGGATATTGAATAGCTCCCTGTGCTATACAGTATGACCTGTTGTTTATCCATTCCTATATATTATCATTTGCATCTACCAATTCCAAGCTCCCAATCCATCCCTCCCCAGCTTTTCTCTATGTCTGTGCATCTGTTTCTGTTTCATAGATAACTTCACTTGTGTCATATTTTCGATTCCATATATAAGGGATATCATATGGTATTTGTCTTTCTCTGTCTGACTTACTTCACTTAGTATGATCATCTCTAGTTTGATCCATGTTGCTGCAAATGGCATTATTTCATTCTTTTTTATGGCTAATGTTCTGTTACATACGTATGTACCACATCTTTATCCATTCATCTGTTGATGGGCACTTAGGTTCTTTCCATGGCAGATGACCTCTTTTCATTACACATTTTCATTCCACTCTTCTCAGGATCCTAAAATCAGGGAAATAATTGCTTTCATGTGGCTGGATACATGCTTGGTGCTGGTGTTCATGTTTGTCACCACACACCACCGTTGGGTCTGCTTAATCCTGGTACACGCCATTCATTTCTTTTAAAACGTACTTAGGGCACAGACTCACAGTGGGGTAACTTAATAGCTTTGAGTGCAAATGATAAGGTGGAAGCTGCACAGAAAATGCCTCGAATGCAGATCATGTCACCTCTGACTCACACGGAGTCTCTAAGAACATGGAGGGAGATCCCCTCCCCTCCACTAAATCGTGATAATCAGAAACCAATGAGCTTGTACTCTGGGCTCCCACAGTACAAGCCCCTTTGTCCATCAGATGCTTTCCAAAGTAGGATGCTTTTTTAGTCCATTTGATGAGCAGAAGCAGGAGCAAGAGTGACCAGCTTGTCTGAGATGGTATAGGAGGCAAACGAGGAGGGTCAGAAAGGGGTGTGGAGTAGCAGGAGGACAGGGAAGGGCTGCTGGTTCACTAACTGGCTATGGAGGAGGGACTCCAGGGCAAGACAAAGGGCTAAAGGAGCAGATTCCAGCTCAGTCATAGGCTAGGCTGGGCTTCAAGATTTCCTTGCTGGGCATCTGTGACGTGTAAGGATGCATAATCCATCTACTTCTGTTCTGTGTGCCCACACACACACACACACACACACACTCACACACAGACCCCGTTCACTCTTCTCACAAATCGAAAGGCTGTATTGGTAAAAAAGGATCAAATCCAAGGATGACTGGTAGACCTTCCAGCTGAGAGGTAAAGCTCTCTCTAGATACCTGCTTCCCAAGCTCCTCAGCCTTCAGGATGCTGTGCTCTGCTCTGGTTTATCAACAAGGGGTTCTGTTCAACATGGTGCCAAAGAGTAAAGATGTTTCTCCTGGTATTCTCACAAGCTCAGGGCATCCTGTCATTTAAGCTGTCCTTACTGTTTCTTCCTCACTAGGTAGTCTCTTTTTTTTTTCCCTCTCAAGTTCCTTCTCTCCTAGGTCACTGGTTATTTGTGGATGTTGTTGTTGTTGTTTAGTGCGAAGTCATGTCTCTTTTGCAACCCCATGGGCTGTAGCCCACCAGGCTCCTCTATCCATGGGATTTCCCAGGCAAGAATCCTGGAGTAGGTTGCCATTTTTCCTTCTCCTGGCATCTTCCCAACCCAGAAGATGTGTGTCTCCTGCATTAGCAGGTGGATTCTTTACCCCTGAGTCACCAGGAAAGTCCCCTATTTGTAGATAGCATTTAGCTATTTCCCTGTTCCCTCTCCTGAAAATGTAAGTGGACTTAGTGTTTGGTTCCTAACTTTCTTTTTCATGCCTTTGTTCCCCCTCTTGAAGCTTCCTATTTGGGTGTGTGTTTTTCCTTTAAATGTCTGGCATTCAGTACAGTGATCAATTATCCTCAGTAACTGCCCCTCACTTGAGAATCCCCATTCTTCCTCATTAAAGACCAGACAAGGCTACTTCCTCTCATTGACCAGTGCATCAGATCTCTTATTTATCCTCAGTATGCCATTTAGCTGTTTAGTGCTGTCAAAGTTCAGGAGAGGAAGAAAAACCCAGAAACCAGTGAATTACTGATAGTAGACATTTATGGTGCTACTACTAAGTCATGTCGGACTCTTTGTGACCCCATGGATTGTAGTCCACCAGGCTTCCTAGTCCATGGGATTTCCCAGGCAAGAATGCTGGAGTGGATTGCCCTTTCCTTCTCCAGAGGATCTTCCCAACCCAGGGATAGAACCCACCTCTTCTGCATTGGCAAGCAATTCTTTACCAGTGAGTCACTTGGGAAGCCCAAAAGTTTATTATACACACATCACTAAGACACCTTGCAAACCACAAGCAACAAGGCTCAGAGATTGTTGTTACAGAGCAGCTTATATAACGTGGAGGCACTGATGGTTGATTCCTCACAGCGGTTGGTTACAATATTAAAATTTTCTGAAGTGAAAGGGAATTGGTTCATGGTTCCCACCTATAAATGGAGGAAAGTGAAAAGTGAAAATCACTCACTCATGTCCAACTCTTTGCGACCTCATGGACTGTAGCCTGCCAGGCTCCTCCGTCTATTGAATTCTCCAGGCCAGAATACTAGATTGGGTAGCCATTCCCTCCTCCATCCATGGAATTCTCCAGGCCAGAATACTGGAATGGGCAGCCTTTCTCTTCTCCAGGGGATCTTCCCAACCCAGGTGTCTCACATTGCCTGTGGATTCTTCACCATCTGAGCTACCAGGGACGCCCAAAGAATAGTGGAGTGGGTAGCCATTCCCTTCTCCAGTGGATCTTCCTGACCCAGGAATCGAATTGGGGTCTCCTGCATTCCAGGCAGATTCTTTACCAGCTGAGCTACTAGGGAAGCCCCTATAAATGGGGAAAATGATTTAAGTCTCATGATTTTCAGAGGCATCCTTGAAAAGCGACCTGTCAAGTGAGCCTCACTTGTCTTGGAAAATCAGATAAATTGAGCTTTGCTTGTCTGACTACCCTGGTTTTGTCTGCTCAGGGAATTGTCAAGTCTCTGTTTGTGTTGGGTTTTAACAGTGCTTACAAGCTCATTCACTGAGGGGCCTAGTTGGGTGTGTGTGCTTGCTCAGCAGGGCAGCTGGCACCTCCATTCTGTGCCTACCTGGTAGGAACAGACTTAGTGCCATTTTCCCCGGGTGTCTTCTTTTGGGGGTCACCCAGGGATCCAGTAACTACGTAAGAGAGAACTTTTTTTTTTTTTTTTTTGGTGGGGAAGCCATGCTTCTTTCCAAATACAATGAAACTTTCTTAGTTCCCAGGTATCTTGGTAATGGTTGTCTAAGTTGTCTTCCTGAGGTTGTAAAATTAACTAAGGACTCCTTCCCATCACTATGCTTAACGGCACTGGGCTTTTTAAAACTCCTCTATTCAACACCTCATTTATTGGTTTATAGTATTTGCTGCTGTTATAAATGTGATTTCTTCTTGCTTATTAGCCACACCCCCTAGAAGTATGCGTATTACCATTTCCTAGGCTGCACATTTGAGAATTTGGAGAAGTCCAAAGCTTACGTTGGAGGAGAACACACTCTGGAGCCATCATTTAAAATTCAAGGCAGCCACCCTTTGCGGATGTAAATTGAGGAAGCAGCTATCCTTTTGGACAGCTTAATGACCTGTATTTAATAGTAGGAGGCTGCTCGCAGATGCAGTACAGCTGGGCAAGGTTGGATCCTCTCTGCTCTTCAGAATGCACAATGATTACAGCCATTGAAATGATTCAGATTTTTAGCCAGAATCCATAATCAAAATCACAAAGATTCTGCACATCAGGGTGGCCTTTCCACTTGCACTGTTTGCCCAAGCCAGTGACTGATGCCTCCATCCTGATCACACCCTGGGCTGGATGGTCATCTCCACCACAAATAGACCCTCCAATGAGACTGGGATGAAAGAGTGCTGGGTTTCAGGCCAACTTCTCTTCCTTGAGGGCACATAATTTCACTGGACTTGAAAAAAAGTGAATGTAATTTGAGTAGCAAAATGTAAGTCTGGGAGCCAGACGATACACAGCTGCTGGAGGCTGTGGCTGTGTTCTGATGCCTTGTGTGTGAGATTGGCATGGATTACTGTGTGTTGTTTACTCATTCAGTCGTGTCCAGTTCTTTTGCAACTCCACGGACTATAGCCCTCCAGGCTCCTCTGTCCATGGGATTTTTCAGGCAAGAATACTAGAATGGGTTGCCATTTCATTCCTAGAGGATCTTTCTAACCTCGGGATTGAACCCGTGTCTCTGGCTTGGCAGGTGGATTCTTTACCACTAAGACACCTAGCAGGTTGTTTTTGTTTTTGTTTTTTTATAAGTAATTTCCAGGATCTTGTTATCTTCATGCAAAAGCCCAAGTGAATTCAACAGCAACAAAATCCAAACAACTCCCTTCAAAAATGGGCAAAGAACTTGTAGAGACATTTCTCCAAAGAAATGTACCAATGGCCAGTGAGTCCATGAAATGATCTTTGACATCACTAATGATTAGGTCTATAAAAAGCAAAACCATAATGAAGTATCACCGCACACCTATCAGAATGACTGTTACCAGAAAACAGAAAACAACAACCGTTGCCAAGGGTGTGGAGACTCTGTAACTGTTGTGCACTACCAGTGAGAAAGGAAATGCAGCTGCTAAGGAAACAATATGGCAGTTCCTCAGAAGCAGAATTACCTTACGATCCAGCATTTCCACTACTGTGTATATACCCAAAAGAGTTAAAAGCAAAACTCAAGGAGATAATTGTCCACCCATGTTCATAGCAGCCTTATTCACAAGGCCAAAGGGTGGAAGCAACCCAAGTGTTTATTGACAGATGAATGAAAAACTAAAGTATTGTGTGTACATAAGATAAATATGCAACGTGCTCTCAGTTGCTCAGTCGTGTCTGACTCTTTGTAGCCCCATGGACGGTAGCCCATTATGTTCCTCTGTCCATGGGACTTTCCATGCAAGAGTATTGGAGCGGGTTGTCATTTCCTACCCTAGGAGATCTTCCCAATTCAGGGATCAAACCTGCATCTCTTGCTCTTCTTGCATTGCAGGCAGATTCTTGACCACTGCGCCACCTTGGAAGTCCAAAATGAATGTGATTTGACATTAAAAAGGAAGGAAATTTTGACACATGCTACAACATGGATGAACCTTGAGGCTATTATGCTAATGAAATAAGCCAGTCACACACGCACAAAAATTACCCTATGGTTCCACTGACATGAGGTATTAGAGTAGTCAAATACATCAAGATAGAAAGAATGGTAGGAGCAAGCCCTTCAGGAGACTGTGATGTATCCCGTGGTTTGGGAACCACTGCTGGCGAGAAGGGTGGACCATCCAGCATGAAGGAGCCTCTGTTCCCCTGTGCTGTGCATGTTCAGGGCAAGTCGAGTGCTTCTCGCTAAGGGGGTTCCACTGACAAATAAATGCAAGAAACATAGCAAAACAGATCTACCTGGGATATCTGCTGCATGTGTTTTCCTATTAAAGGCTCTGACAAGTCCTGTACTAGGGAGATTTAATTCAGCTTGTTTAACCAGAAAAAGTGAAAAGTAGAAGTGTTAAAGTCACTCAAGTGTATCCAGCTCTTTGTGACGCTATGGATTGTATCCTGCCAGGTTCCTCTGTCCATGGGATTTCTTAGGCAAGAATACTGGAGTGGGTTGCCATGCCCTTCTCCAGGGGATCTTCCTGACCCAGGGATGAACTCGGGTTCCCTGCATTGCAGGTGGATTCTTTACCACCTGAGCCAGCCACCAAGGATGCTTCCACAAATTCTTGAATGAGGAATACATTATCACGGTGGTGATACCTGATAGTCTTTTTGCTAGGAGTCATCAAAAAATGGGGAGCTGCTGTTTAATGGATACAGAGTGTCAGTCTTTGCAAGATGATAAAGAGCTCAGGAGATAGATGGTGGTGATGGTTGCTCAACAGTGTGAATATATTTAATGCCATTGGCCTAGAGACTTAAAATAGTTAAGATGATAAATTTCATGTTATGTGCCTTTGACCACAATTGAAAACAAAAGGTTAAATGAAGGATTCCATCTTTTCTCAGCAATTCAGGCTTTGGAGGGACATGTCAGAAATAAAAGGAAAAAAGAAAAACATCCAAGGAAAAGGATCTTGACTTTATTTGCAACTAATTACAAATGTGGTTTCTTTTACAGAGCCATTTTTCTCTCAAGAAGGGAGCTGCAGCCTTGGGCATTGGAACAGACAGTGTGATTCTGATTAAATGTGATGAAAGGTGAGCATGAATCTGCAACCCTTGTTGGTTACCAGTTTGCAGTTTGTATACATACGCCTTAAAAGTCTGAAAACAGGTGACGACCTGTAGGGCACAAACCTGCCTCCTTGCCAGCTGCTGGTCTTCACTGTTTCTTTTTCCCTCTTGCTTGGAGTCCTGGGACATGGTTCTTCAATGATGCAGAGGCATTCACGGCCTTTGACCGAATCCACACCTTTGCTGAATCAACCAGAATTTTCTGCACCGAGAAGGTGCAGAAGGACATTTATCATCTGGGCACTTAAGCAGCAGCCAATGGGTTGAGAACTGATTTATGGAGGTGTCACTCCTCCAGGCACCACAGATTTTGCGAACTTGATGGAGTGATTACAGGAGGGGGACAGTTTAGGGAGCAGAAGGTAAATAATGCCTCCAGCAACTCATCAGCTCAGAGCCTGAGCCAAAGAGCTCTCTTAGGAAAACTCCCTGTCTTAATCTGGTACCCAAACTTCATAGGTACTCTGGATAAAGGTGAGGTTAAAATGTAAGAAAATAAATTTAGTCTTGAAAGGATTGAATAAGAAATTCCACTAAATTAAAAGGAAGCCACTCAATTCACCATTTATTTATTCATATGAATTTATTAGAGAGATATTTATGATCACTTACCATGTCACTAGGTTCTAGAATAGCATAAGGCATAATCCTAGTTCCCTGGATGTATATGACCCAAGTAGGGAGAGGGCCTGTCGGCAGAAGGAGGGTGGGCTGACCTGGGGAGGAGCAGTGGAGATGAAGTGCTGGAATTGACAGGAATTACTGACTGACCCGGGGGAGGGTGTGTGCAAGTTGACAGGTGAGAGGAGAGGGAACACCAGGCTTCCCGGCTAAGTCCATGTGGTGCTATTCTCTAAGCCAGGAACCATCCCCCCCTCCCCCGAAGTGGAGATGCTGAGTTTGTAGAGCTTATGAGACGTCCAAGTGAGGGTGTCAGGGTAGCCAACAGAAGCATCAGCCTGGAGGTCAGAAGATGTGTGATGGGACCCGTGCAGAGTGGGCCTGGGCAAGAGTCAGGGGAACCCACGTGTCAGGGACAGGCAGAGCGAGAGCAGCTGCCGTGCAGACTGAGGAGGGCCAGCCAGAGTTGCTGGAGGAGAATCAGGACCCAGGGCTGTGAGAGTGATTCTAGAAGTGGTTGAAAGCTGAAAGGATTAGTTTCTCAGTCCTGTCCGACTCGTTGTGACCCCATGGACTGTAACCCCCTAGGCTCCGCTGTCTATGAAATTCTCCAGGCAAGAATACGGGAGTGGGTTGTCATTTCCTTCTCCAGGGGATCTTCCCGACCCAAGGACTGAACCTAGGTCTCCTGTATTGCAGGCAGATTACCGTTTGAGCCACCAGGGAAGCCTGTGGAGTGGGTGCAGCATCAAATGCCATCAGCAGATGAAATGAGGGTCAACAGCTGCCTCTCAGCTTTCCTTACAAGAAGGTGGCTGATGAGTTTGGCAGGAGCAGTTTCAATAGAGGGTTGAGACTGGAAGGCAGTTTGCAGTGGATTCAAGGGTGAGCGGAGAGGAGGAAATGGAGGAAAAAAGCCAGCTGTTTCCAGAGGTTGAGCCATGAAGGGGAGGAAGCAGGGTGGAAGGTGGACGGAGTCCAGCATGGTTTGGGTTGGGTTGTTTTGAGGAAGGGGGCTTAAAGAAAAGAAAGTGTGAAAGAAATGGAAGTCGCTCAGTTGTGTCTGACTCTTTGCAACCCCATGGACTGTAGCCCGCCAGGCTCCTCTGTCCATGGGATTCTCCAGGCAAAAATACTGGAGTGGTTTGCCATTCCCTTCTCCAGGGGATCTTCTCGACCCAGGGATTGAACCCAGATCTCTCACATTGCGGGCAGATTCTTTACTGTTTGAGCTACCTGGGAAGCCCAAGGGGGCTTAAGACATATTTAACTGTGCAGGGAAGAGTCTGCTAGAGATGGAGTGTGAATTATATGGGAAAAAATGGAAAAAATAGCTGAGGTTTAATTTCCTTTGTGAGTTCCTTATTCTTTTGGCTGAAATTATGTAGGAACTGCCTCTGATGAGCTCACAAGCAATCTGAAATCATCTTACATTATAAAACAGGAAGGAGACAGGGAGGAGAGAGCAGGAGTAGTGAAGGAAGGGCAGGGAAGAGGTTTAGGGAGGAGGGCTGGCGAGGACGGGAGGGGGCCAGCTGCTAGCTGATTTCAGTTCAGATACCCTCAGCATTAGAAAGGTTCTTAGACATTTACTCATCCAGCCTTTTTTTTAACTTTGTAGTTTTGTGAATAATTTCGACCAAAGAAAAACTGCAACGATAGTAACAAGAACTCTCACATACTCTACACCCAAAGTCACCAGTCATTAGCATTCTGATATGCTTGCTTTACCATTCTCTTTCTTTCTGTGGATGGAATTTAATATTAATATTACATGTTGAACATAATGAATATTACAGTATTTTTGTTTAGTCGCTAAAGCATATCCTATGCTTTGCGACCCCATGGACTGTCTCCTGCCAGGCTCCTCGCTCCAGTGGGATTTCCCAGGCAAGAATACGGAGTGGGTTGCCATTTCCTTTTTCAGGGGATCTTCTCAACCTAGGGATAAGACCCATGTCTCCTGCATTGGCAGGCAGATTCTTTACCACTAAGTCACCAGGAAATCATTACAATATTACATACATTAATATATGTATCTTATAGATATAATTTTTTCTGAATCACTTGAGAATTTCTTGCAGACATCATTCCCCTTTACCCATTAATTTGTCAGTGTGTATTTTTGTTTGTTTGTTGGCCACGGCATGCAGCATGTGGGATCTTACTTCCCTGACCAGGGATCAAACCCATGACTCCTTCTGTGGAAGCAGCGTTTTAACAACCAGACCACCAGGGAAGTCTAGTTCAATGTGTATTTTTTTTTTATAACAAAGATATTAATTTACCTAATCATAGTCCAGTTACCAAAATCAGGAAACTTGACATTGACACAGACTAATCTTTAATCTATCCACCCTATTCAGATTTCATCAGTTGTCCCAATCTTATCCTTTCAGTTCAGTTCAGTCACTCAGTTATGTCCACTCTTTGCCACCCCTTGGACTGCAGCATGCCAGGCATTGCCCTCCTTCACCGTCTCCCGGAGTTTGTGCAAACTCATGTCCATCGAGTCCGAGATGCCATCCAACCGTCTCATCCTCTGTTGTCCCCTTAGAGCTAACTATTTTTTTTTCCCTGTCCAGATTCACAGGTGACACTTAGTTTTCACCTGTTTAGTCCCCTTTAATCTGGAACTTGTCCTCATCCTTCCATTGTTTATCATGACATTGATATTTTGATGAGTGTAGATCATTTATTTTGCAGAATATTTCTTAATTGGGTTTATTTGACATTTCCTTAGATTCAGGCAATGCATTTTGGGCAGGAATTCCAGGAAGGTCTCTCCACTGTAAAATGACTGTTCTCTACTTTGCAGTTAATAATATTGGTAGGGGATGCTTTGAGACTATATATAAATACTATGTCCCTCCTAAAACATACATTCAGTAGTTTAGCATCCATTGATGATGCTAAAGGAAGGAAGAATTTCCTTTTTTCTCTCTTTTTCCATCTCTCTTGCTCTATCTCTGTCTATCTTTCTGTCTCTATTATGTGTTATCAGTATGGACTTTCAGGTACTTTTAGAAGTTAATTCTCTCCAGCATTCTCTTCCACTTTCTTTGATTTCTCCATTTCTTGCTCCTCCCTGCAGGGTTCCCTTTAACTTACCTAAATTATTAGTAAATTGCTATTAAACCTCACAGGAAATGTGTCTGACCAATATACATGATACCCTGTTGGCCTTGGACCAGAAGAGTTGTCAACCTTCCAGCCCCCTTGTAACACAGTCATAAGTCTCTTGTAGAGTTTACCTGAGGGGCAGAGATCAGGAGTAAGGCACAGTGCAGTGACTGCTTCTAAAACTGGTAGTTCCTCGTCACTGCTGGGGGCCATTGCTATTGACAATGTTTGTAACATTAGGCAATTTCTAATGGGAAGGATCACACATGCTTTCGTCTTTGCACACAAATCTCTGTGAACAGAGCCAAGCTCTCAGCTCTTAGGCTGGTAGAATTATTATAGTTCACCAGTGTCAGTGAGCTGAGTCCCCAAAGACTCAAGCACCCCATTTGTGACCTGCCCAGAGCGCCACACTCCCCAGTAATGTGCTCCTTTGGGTAAGACAGTTTGCCCCTTTACAGCCGTGGGAAGATGACCGTGAATCTGTATAGCACAGTGTAATCTGTGTCATTTGCTTCTTTCCACAAAGAGAAGATTCTTCCTGCTGGTGGCTCTAGCTGGCAGTGTGGGATTTTGCTCAGGCAACTTCATCAAGTTTTCTGCCCCAAGAGCATCATATGGATTAAAATTTTTTTTAATTTATTGAGATAGCATTGGTTTATCATAGTTATAAAAATGTCATATGTACAACATAAGGTTTTGACTTCTGTATACATGATGAGAGCATCATATGAATTTTTTAATACTTATTTTTCATGCTTAGGTTTTTTTTAACCCATTCTAACACGTTTTGCTTTTTAAATTTAGAAATTTTTTTTAATTTGGCCACTCTGCGTGGCATGTGGAATCTTAGTTACCCAACCAGGGGGCAAACCTGTGCGCCCTGCAGTGGAAGCGCAGAGTCTTAGCCACTACATGGCTAGGGAAGTCTCCATCACATACATTTTTAAAAGACTATCAAAATCAAGAATCTCTATGTAAAACTGCCTCATCCAAAGCAGCAGTCTGGTTCAACAGTCCTCCCTTTTAATGGCAGTTTTTTTCTTAAACACTGGCACCTAACAGAGAATAGCACCACATAGCATCAACCACTGTTTCACTGGGTGCTTACAGGCTGCTGCATATCTAAAGATAAAAGATATACATTTTGCTATGGAAATACTTCTAAACCAGACATGCAGGATGCAATAGCTGCCGTCTAAAGCTTCCCTGCATGAAAAGATGCTTGTCTGGAAAAGCTAGGGCTGCCAGAGAGCTTCTAATCCTTGGAGGAGCCTGTTGGGGAGTGTGGAGGCTCTCTTCCTCCTCACAGCATGTGGGCAGATGGGGATGCACAAAGTCATGACCGGACTTCCTTCTGCAAGCTGCCCTATGTCTGTGATGGCTCAAAACCCTGGGTCCTGTGAAAAGTGCCTGGCTAGTATGTTACACAGTTATGGAAATACCTGCCAGGATAAAACTTCCATTTCTAAAGCAACATTTCTCAACATGTGGACCTAGGTCTGCCTGTGCCACAATCTCCTTGTTAGAAATGCGGATTGCTATGCATATTTGTTTACTTGTTATTGTTTGTCTCCTCTGTTAGGATGTAAGCCATGGACAGTAGAAACTGGCCTGTTTACCCTGGTACCCCAGCACCCCTAATAGCATTTGGCACATAGTGAGTCTTGAGCAAATATTTGTAGAATAAATTAATTCCAGGGCCCTATCACTGACCTTCTGAATCAAAATCCCGAAGATCAAGGCCAAAGAATATGCATTTTGAAAACATATATCATGATTTTTATGCATGTGAAATTTTACAAAATTATCCAGTTCTAAGATCACTGAAAAGGTGAAAAGTTTTGTCTACAGAGTCTCCCATACTAGCTTTCTGATCAGTCACCAAGATAAAGTGAGTATATTAATATTATCCTGGGGTGAAATGTTAGCCTTCTAGTCACATACCTCCGACAAATGTCCATCTGCCACCTGCAGTGTGCCAGGCTCTGGGTTTCTAAGTGGGCAAGGCAAATACAGACTTGAAGGCTGGATGCCTGGAGAAGTCTGGAGCCTCTCTGTTAAGGGCAAACCCAGAGCTTTCCACTCTGTGAGAAGCAAACACTTGGACTTGATGACTTGACAAGGCTGTCCCTTCTCCCTGCCTTCATGTGGAAATGGGACAGCGTGTGTGTTCACTGGGCTTCCCAGGTGCTGCTAGTGGTAAAGGATCCACCTGCCAATGCAGGAGACGTAAGAGACGTGCGTTCTATCCCTGGGTCGGAAGATCCCCTGGAGGAGGATGGCAACCCACTCCAGTATTCTTGCTTGGAGAATCCCATGGACAGAGGAGCCTGGTGGGCTACAGTCCATGGGGTTGCAAAGAGTCGGACATGACTTACCACGCGGGCATTCATAAGTTCATTACTGCTTTCCCAGCAGGTGTGAATGGCAGCTCTGATTCTTGAAAGCTAAATGTCATCACAAAGGATTTATCTTATCTTCTTCAAAGACAACAACATTTGCATAGAGGTTTCCTATATGTTTGGCCCTTTGAGTTTGTTCTGGAAGCTTGGCATTTACCTTCTTGTTTCAGCCAGGCTTTACCTGATCCTAGGCTATCATGCAGGCAACTGTCTTATCCTGTTTCCTCATTTGAGAAATGAGACAATCATTGAGAAAACAAGAAAGAGGTCTTGCTGCTGCTGCTGCTAAGTCGCTTCAGTCGTGTCCGACTCTGTGCGACCCCATAGACGGCAGCCCACCAGGCTCCCCCGTCCCTGGGATTCTCCAGACAAGAATCCTGGAGTGGGTTGCTTGGGCCCCTCCCAATTCTGATGTCCCCTATCTGTGACTTCTCTGTGTGGTCTTACTGCCAAGGGTTGACAAAATATCTAGATGTGATTAGTGAGCAAATAGCAATTGTCAAGTCAGTCTCCCCAGAACTCTCCAAGGCAGAAGAGGTTAGTCATGGTAGACTAGATAACATTTGAGACTTGCAAACAATTTCTGAAAATCTCTCAATTTTATGTTTATCAACAAAAGCACCTTTGCAATTTTAAAGTACTTAAAACTTAGTTTCAAAGGTAAATATAAGACCTGAATTTCCTCTGAACCTTTTGTTTTTATCATGGTAGCTCAAGGTGTTTTGGCATAGCCAGATCTAAGAGAGGCCGAAAAATCACAACTTTCTTTTTCTTTTCTTTATTGGCGTATAATTGCTTTCTAATGTTGTGTTAGTTTCTACTATACAGTAAAGTGAATCAACTATACATATACATATATCCTGTCTTTGGGGGATTTCCTTCCCATTTAGGTCACCGCAGAGCATTGAGCAGAGTTCCCTGTGCTGCACAGTAGGTTCTCACTAGTTATCTGTTTTATATGTGATGTCAATAGTGTAGATATGTCGATCCAAACCTCCCAATTCATCCCCTGCACTTGCCCTTTGATAGCCATATGTTTGATCTCTATGTCTGTGTCTCTGTTTCCACTTCTTGCAAATAAAATCACAGCTTTCAGGGATGCTCCCAGGCCAAGCTGTGAAGTGTAGGGAGACATGTAGGGTGTGAAGGGCCTTCCAGAACTCTCCACCCCCCCACCCACCCCTGCCACAGGACTGCCCCTCCATTCCTTCTGTCCCTCCTTCAGGGGCCCATCCCACAGAAAGTCCCCAGAGGTGGGCTGCTCAGATTAGAATCACACCCTCAGCACCAAATATACATTTAATACTCTTTGTTTCACTCCAGTCGAACTGATTAATCACTGGTGATGTGTCCATTGCCGTTGCCAGGTAATTAATTGCATTTCGATGCTTTATTGACCGGGGGATTTTTGAAGAAACTAACACCTATGGCATTCGTAGGTCTCCGGTCAATCCTGTGTTACCTGCCTTTCTTTGGAAAATAGCTTCACAAAACTCAGTGGTTCTCCATGCTTTTTAAAGCACAGGAAGTAACCTCTGCTTTCTGTGCCGACCATTATGTAATACCTTCTGTCAGCTTGAAATGAAAATTGTGGAAGATACAATGCCCATTATGCCCAAATTACTTTTATAAAATGGAGAAAGGTGAGAAAAGTAGTTTAAAATAAGATAACGCGTTTCAGTCAGGAAAGCTTAGGCAAGACAACGCTAGAAGCTGTAATGAAGTAACCGAATGGCTTGCTCTGTATCTCAATCTATATTTACCTAAAATTACAAGGATCCCCACAAAAGACTACGAATCTCCAAACCTCAGCTACTGTCCCCTCAATGCCAGTAGCATTCCCAGCTGCTTATGGTGACATCCTCCTTCCCATCACTTATTTTTCCAAGCTGCATTTTACAAACCTAGATCAAGGACCCCAGTGTGAGACGTTTAACGGTGTAGAAACCTCAGAAGAGTTCTTTTGGTTCAAAAAATCGTTCACGCCTCCAATAACGTATAGTTAGCTACTTTGTCTTTTGCTTGGTTTTTCGCTCCAGAGTCTTGAGGTAGGAATGTCATAATGCATTATAAAACCCTCAACAATCAAAGCTCTCTTTTCTGGAATACTTCCTAAATGCCAAGCACTTTTAAAAGATAATTTTTCATGTATTAACTCATATAACCCTCATAACTCCATAAGTAATATTATCGGTAAGGTATGGTCATAATAGGCACAGAGAAATTAAGTGACTTGACTAAGATCACACATCTAGCCGCCTCTAACTTCTTGTAGAAATCAACTCCTTTGATTATTATAATAGTAGTTTTTTAAAAAGTACTAGTTTATTTGTTTTGGCTGCGCTGGGTCTCCGTTGTTGCACAAGGGCTTTCTCTAGTTGCAGCGAGAGCAGCAGCTACCCTCTAGTTGCAGTGCACGGGCTTCTCATGGCAGTGGCTTCTCTTGTTGCAGAGCATCGCTCTAGGCTTGCGGGCTTCAATAGTTGTGGCGCACGGGCTTAGTTGCCCTGAGGCATCAGGATCTGCCAGGACCAGGGATCGAACTCATGTTCCTGCATTGGCAGGTGGATTCTTAACCGCTGGGCCACCAGAGAAGTCCAATAGTGGGGTTTTATAATAACTAAAGCACTATGTGTTTCTACTTTAGGAAGGAAAGGATGAAAGGATGGAGATGAAAGGATGTTTCTCCGATGCCTGGCTGACATTTGAGCCCATGAGTTCTGGGCCTGCTTTGTGATTTTAGCTCTCGGAATGTAACTGGGTGGCTTTGGACGTAATGTTTTCATTCAGATGTTTCAGATTGGATTTTCTCTTCTTGGCATTTCATCTCTGTGTGCAATTGCAGGTCTGTTTGTTGGAAGATTTGGAAGACAAATCTTTTTTCTAAATCTGCTTTCAGTGCCAAATGTCTCACTCCAGAACAGGTTTGCTCTAACTAAGGAGATTGCCTATAAAACAGGCTCTGTGCAGAGTGGAGAGACACGTGGACAGCGGGATCGGGCGTCCCCTAAGCACATCAGAAATGACAGTCCAGCATCACTCAGGGAGGAAAGGCCTTTCTTTCTGGAAACAACCAAGGAATGATTCCAACTGGTCCTTATTACCAATCATTTAAGGTTGAACTTTTACCCCCTTGCAACTCTTTGTAAAGGCAACAAAGTAAATTATTCAAAGCAAACATATATTTGCTTCTCCTTCCAGGGGGAAAATGATCCCATCTGACCTTGAGAGAAGGATCCTTGAAGCCAAACAAAAAGTAAGTTTTTGAAGGGAGTTTTATGCAGCTCATAACAAGCTGAGGGTGTGTATTTTTGTTTCCATATACTAGAGAAAGTGTTTTTGTTGTATCTGTAAAGAGTACCTGGAATTTTTCATTCAGTCACTACTTATTTCTCTGAGTGATGGGCTTTACTTTGAAAAAGTCTAAGTTACTGGGTAAATACTATATACAGTGGTACTAACAATTATAGTAACACAATTATACTAACAGTTCTAGTAACACAATGGTAGTAACAGTTTCCAATGGACTTGCCTTCCTGTGTGAGGATTGGCATTAAACAGATTCACTGGAAAGACTGCTTTCACAAATGGAAAATCCCTAGAAGCTAATTTAGCATATGGGAGTTACTGTGTGTGGTTACTTGAAAGGGACCGTTTTCCTGCCAAGACACATACTGAAATGATTGACCCTCCAAACACCTTATTTTTCAGGAAGCCATTTAGTACCTTTTTTTAGAAGTGACACGTTCTGAAGACCTGCTGAAAATTCCTACAAAGCTCTAGAAAGTCATTTACATCTCTTCATGATTTGCAGGTTGGAGCTGTTAGTACATCTCTTCTACAGTTCCCAGTTCAACAGCATGACGCATGAATTTTATTATTAGGATCTCAGAAATCATTATTCGTTTGCTTAGGCCTTTTCCTCCCCTGCAAAGTGGCAGCAGGATCCTTTCCCCTTATTCTGGTCCTAGAACCACTTGTAACCACATAAACCTTTGCTGCCACCTAAAGACTGACTGTAACATCAGGGCCTGTCATGTCTTTATGGAGTAACTCTGTTCACCCTATTTGAGACATTCTTCAGCCATCTTTCAGCAACAGCCCATTATTTCTATCAGTTTTCATTTGGGCTTCCCTGGTGGCTCAGACATTAAAGAGTCTGCCTGCAATGCAGGAAACCCGAGTTCCACCCCTGGGTCGGGAAGATCCCCTGGAGAAGGGAATGGCTGCCCACTCCAGTTGCCTGAAGATTTCCATGGACTGAGAGGCCTGGCGGGCTACAGGCCGCGGGGTAGCAAAGAGCTGGACATGACTGAGTGACATTCTTTGGCCATTTTTCGTCAGCAGTCTATTATTTCTATCAGTTTTCATTTAGCCATGGCCAGACAGACTAAGTCAACTTAGATGGATAAAATCATGGCTTATTGTTTACTCCCAAGTGAATCCTCTGAGACTCCAAATAAGTTATCTAGGGATTTTCCAACAAGGAATAATGGGCTGGTAGGAGTTCCTTCCCTTCATCCTTTTGTCTTCTCACTCTATTATGTTCAGAGTCCCTGCTATGAACAAGGAAGACTAGGAAAGTAAGTGGGTGGGGGGTGGGGGGGAAGATCAGAAACTCTCCTTGGAATATACCAAAGATTTGTGGGCACCACCAAGTTTACACACCCCTGGGTCCAGTGCAGCCTCTTCTGAGAACCAGAGTGTCTGATCTCATAAGGCAACTGGCAGAGCCAACGGAATGGCCTGAAGAACTCAGATCTGGAGGGTGAACATCGTTCCTACTAGGCTCCAAGGTATCGTCAAAACCCTTCTGGTGGTTCCAAAAAAGACAGATGTGTAAGATAGGAAGAGAATGTCCACAGCTTTTTAGAAGAATCCTTGGATGCTGGTTTACATTCTTTGGGGCTTTCTCATTTGCACAGGGGTTTGTCCCTTTCCTTGTGAGCGCCACGGCTGGGACCACTGTGTATGGAGCCTTTGACCCCCTGTTAGCGGTTGCTGACATTTGCAAAAAGTATAAGATCTGGATGCATGTAGATGTAAGTATCAGAGAGGGAGCACCACGGAAATGTTCTTGCACATTTTGCCCCTGGAGCTCATGGAATGAAATGTACTGTATTTTTTTTTTTAACTTTAGGAGTTTATTCCCAGGATGATGACAGATAAGCTTTTAAAGGTGGCAGAGACAATGTAGTACATGACTCACAGTACACGACATGCGCTAGAAGCTGTCTGAGGCTGACTATGCTTCAACTTCCCCAACAGGATAGTATTCTTATTTCTGGGACCAGGACCTGAGCTGAGCGCTTAGCTCTTGGTTCATTAGGTCATAATGTCCACAGAGGAACACTCACAGTCACACATGCAAACATACACACACACACACACACATACACACAGTCACACACATGCAAAGACACAGACACACAGTCTCACACATGAAAATACACAGTCACATACATGCAAAGCTTCCTTCCTTATGAGAATGATCAGAAGAGTAAACAGGAGTTTCATTTATCTAGGAGATCCAGTGGATAAAAAATTCAACTCAAGTCAGAAACTAGTATAACTGAGGAGGAAAGTAGACTTAACTTGCCAGGAAATACCAAATTTCCAATGTATGGTCAGCTAGTTAGATAGGCCATATATGAGACGTTTTGACTCCACAGTTAGTCACACCAAGAAATAATGGAGAGCACTCATCAAGACATTTTCAAATGAAACCAGATGTCAACCTTTAGAAGGACAAACTAATGGAATTTAAGTTTAGACCAACATGACTCAAAGTGTGGCTCAATGATCAGCAACCCTCTGAAAACTGCTAATGACCCATAATGAGATCAGGAATCAGTGCCACATCGTCACTAAGCACCATGCTTGGTTCAGCTGATGTGTTTTCCATTGTGAGGCTTTATCAATGAAGGAAGCATAAGTTGCTTTCCATTCCAGTGCAAGAGGCTTATGTTGTTGAGTAGACTGGTTTAGGTCATTTTGGCTTTATATTAATAATATGCACTCAGAGTTGTCAGAAAGAGTTTTCCTTGCAATGTGAAAGTTGTTTAAAGGGTTTTAATTCATTTTTAGTCTAAACTGTGGAGATATTAGTACTTCTAGTTCTGAAATGATGAGCTTCCCTAGGACTAAGCACAGTGATGATGGATTGGGAAGGGTCTTTCTCCTTTTCGTGCAGACTGAGGAAGTGTTTGGCTTCTTACACCCATATAAATGTGGGATAGAGCCTGAGACCTTAGAATAGCCCCCCAACTTAACCCTTGGAAGTCTAGTGCCAATCCCCAAGTTATCTGTGGTTGAGGCTGTAACTTTCACTCCATGCAATGCTTACTGTTTTGAAAGATACCAAACTCTAGAAAACCAGGCAATGAAAAAACACTACCTTTTCTTTGTATGCCCTTCTTTTTCCAGGCAGCTTGGGGTGGGGGATTACTGATGTCTCGGAAACACAAGTGGAAACTAAGCGGCGTGGAGAGGTACATACATTTTTCTCCTTAACAACATAAAGTGTGAAAGCTATATGTGAAAAGCAAATTACACCCAGTGTCCAAGAAGTGTTGGTGTACAGGTGAGCCCATTCTGTCAGTGCTTGTGTGCTTTGCCTTTTGTGGTCATAAATGCATGAGTATTTTGTGTAGACAGCAGAGACATCAAGTCCTATCCAAGTGACCCAAGTTGTATGTCTCTCAAACATAGAGATCATAGAGATTCCTAACTGGCCTCCATGGTTGACCAGAGTACTCAGGAACAACCTTCCTGGGATCTCTGAACCAACAACTATCAAAATTGTTTAAAGCTTCAGGCAAGCCACTGTTTTCTAGGGAGATAGGTAGCTCTCATGTTTCACGAGAGGATAATAACCACTGCTTTAAAGAAACCAATAAATAATTTTGTGAAGCCAAGAAACACCTTGTAATTTATCAGTGTTGAAAGAGGGGTTTGTGGTTTAACGTGGCCCATTGACTTACAGTGAAACCTGCTTGTGATAACATCACGTGATGGCTTCATCTCCATAATGGTTCTTTCCGGTGAGTTCTGATAGATGCTGCAATCACCTTTACTTAGAAGACTAAGCAGGGGACCATTGAGAAAAAGCTGCAAAGCATAAAGGAAGTGATATTTGATTAGCATAAAGCCTACTCAGGGCCAAAGGAAAAAGAAAAAGAATCACAGAATGCAGAATTGGTCTCAGGCTTTGGTTCCTGCCCCTAATCAGAGGGAGCTCAGAGTTCCCAGTTCTCCCATCACAACATGGCAGGTCAGGGATATCAGGGAGCCTGACATGCCAGGCAACTGAGAAAGCCTGGATTCATCCAGGACTGCCAAATGCCCACTGTGCCCAGCCAAGTAGCCAGGTGTTGCCAAGGGGAAGTTTCCCCCTGGCTCTACCTCTGGACATCTTGGCATAATTTCTATACCAAGATGAGGAGACTGACAGAGCTTGAAAACATCTGAGAGCACCAGTCACGCGGGGCAGCTGGGCCAGAATGAATGGACAGGGTGTGCTGTGTGATATGCAGGCCTACCCACATGCAGAGAGTGCATGGGTGGGGAAGGAGGGCATGGGATTACTGAAGAGTCTGAGGCACCCTGCCTCATTAGCAGAAGGAGGGCTGGAGAAAACTCGAGACAGACCAGCCAAGGCCCAGGTCAGCAGATTGTGTCCCCTAATCTGCTGCCCACACTCTGACTACAGGTGCCCATTCAGGTGTGAGTGGATGAGGACAGGCCTGGCCTCTTCCCAGGGGGAGCCAGCTTTAGGTCTCTGCTTCTGGTTAGTTGATCGGAATTCCTTCTTGTCATGAAGATCTGCCTGGATCTAGAAGCTAAAGCGGGAGTGAACTAAACAGGAAAAGAGAATGAAGAAAAGAAAACCATTCAGAAGGTGCTTGTTCAGAAGATCGAACAAAAATTCAGATGATATGATATTCTATCAGAAGAATTGGCCTGTATACAGAACCTTCTCATCGTTGAGTCCCCTTAAATTGACCAGCACAGAATGTGAGAGGCTGTTTCTATACCTTTGATGCCAGCTGTGGCTCCAAGTGCTGACAGCCAGCCAGGGGTGCCCTCCACCAATGACTACCTGAAAGCTTGCTAAATCACATACTCTGGGCTTTGGAAAAATAAACACCCATGCACTTTTGTACTGAAGACTCTTCTTTGAGAGTAAAGTTTAGAACATTCGTTATGGAACACAGAGTCCTCTCTAGTGGCCAGAATTCTTGAAGCTGTGTTGGAAGTAAATCTACTAAGTGGAAACAGCCAAAGAAGTCCTTTTTTAAAATGAGGGACTGTCAGGACTTCTCTGCTGGTCCAGTGGTTAAGACTCCATGCTTCCATGGAAGGGGGCACAGGTTGAATCCCTGGGGAGCTAAGATTCTGTGTACCACATGGAGCTGCCAAAAAAAAAAAAATGAGGGACCATTGTTCTGCTTTGAGTGGACCCTCCCCAGCAATCCATTGACCTGAGAGAATCCATCGGGGTGACTTATCAACAAAAGGCTCACTTTCTTTGGTGAAGATTTTAGGGCCAGGGGAAATCTGCGTAGACACACTTTTAGGAAAGAAATTTGCCTCACTTGCATGCATGTGTGCAGAGTTGCTTCAGTCGTGTCTCACTCTTTGCAACCTATGGATTGTAGCCCACTGGGCTCCTCTGTCCATGGAATTCTCCGGGCAAGAATACTGGAGTGTGTTGCCATGCCCACTTTCCAAGCACAAGAACTCACTCTAAAATGGAAGAAATCCATGAATTCCTGTCCCCCAGATCCAAAGGTGGCCCCCTGGTCACAGGGATCCCAGAGTGCTGTCCACATTACAAAGTGTCACAAGCACCTAGGGGCCTGCCTTTCTCAGAAAGCACCTTTCTTCTCTGGTAACACTGTCAAGCTGAGATAGCTAAGAGGGTGCCAGGAGACCTGGCACTCCTGGGCATTGTCAACGGACCTTTCTTTAATCTCTCCTGCCAGCAGGCTGCTGTGTACCTGGAAGAACCCATTGTCGTGGGCCCCTCTCAAGACTTTCTGGCCCAGCTGAAGGCTCCAGCACAGATCCTGCCAAATTACCAATTCTTAGTCCTACTCCCACGCCTAAGGGCCAGAGGTTCAGAAACTCAGTTCATTGGTTATGGGCCCTATGTCTTAGGCAAACCACTGTATGAAGCACAGTGTGGAGGCAAAGTCAAATATGCTAGGAAGCCTGTCTTCAAGGGTTTTAGAATCTAGTAGGGAGACTGCAGTCAACCATGGATTACAGGTCAAGGCAGAGGAATTAAAGGCTCAAGAGAGAGATTGTTCCTTCTAAACAGGGTTATTAAAGGAAAGGAAGCCTTCCCCCTGGGGTGTGGGGGCATGGAGCGTCATCAGGCAGAAGCAGAAGAAGGGCATTAAGGTGAAGAGCAGGGTCACAGAGGTTTGAGAGGGTCCTTGGGGAAAGTTCAGACAAACTTGGTTGGAGACCAAGATGGATTTGTGTCAGAGACCAGGAAGCTAGTGGAGCATCCGGAAGTCCTGCCCAGTGAGTCTCAGCGGAGGGTCTGCCTGCAGAGCCAAATCCAGTTGAAGGTAAATCCTTCAGCTGAACATCACTGCCACTCGAGCCCTTATTGTGCATAGAGATCTTTGTGTTTCTCGGGTTGGGGAAAAACCCTGGAGAAAGGTCCTCCTATAGCAGCCATAGTGGGGGTCTGAAGAGAGGCCACCTTTGGCCACCTGATGCAAAGAACTGACTCATTTGAAAAGACCCTGATGCTGGGAAAGACTGAAGGCAGGAGGAGAGGGGGATGGCAGAAGATGAGATGGTTGGATAGCATCACCAACTCAATGGACATGAGTTTGAGTAAACTCCAGGAGTTGATGATGGACAGGGAGGCCTGGCGTGCTGCAGTCCATGGGGTTGCAGAAAATCGGATACGACTGAGTGACTGAACTGAACTGAACTGACTGAACTGAAGAGAGGAGTGGCATTTCCCGTGCTTTGGAAAGGCCACACTGGGTTCAAGGGGAGGTGGAGGCCAGGACTGAGGAGGAGCTACTGGAGCTTCACAGAGGACCAGGTGCAGGAGGAGTGGAGGGGAGAGATGCTCAGGGTAGGAAACAGAGATGTGGAGGGGGAAGGAGGAGATGAACCCAGGAGAGCTGCTTCCTGGGGCAGAATGTGTCATCAGAGACCAGCTCTTCAGGTGTCATTTATTAAAAAGCTGGTGCTTCTGTTTCCTTCACTTCCTTCTGAAATACTTTGTGTGTGTATATATATTGGGTTGGCCAGAAAGTTCATTGGAGTGTTTCTATAACATCTTATGGAAAACCTGAACAAACCTTTCAGCCGATCCAATGGAAAAGTCACACTCCAATTACACTAAGAATGACAGATGTTACAAAATGCTGACATACAATTTTTATATAGTGCTCTTTTTGCCTTGCTATATTTTCTGTTAATAATCCTTTAGAAATTCCAGAGCGTGTCCTCCCTGACAGATGTTACAGTTTTGCATATTGTGTTGAAGACAGTGAGGGACATTTTTGGGGAGATGTCTTTCATTGAGCTAACATGAACTTGTATATAAAACACTTTTCTCAAATGTCACATCAGAAATCTAGCACCGTTGTGTTGGGAGTATATCATAGCGGCCTGGGTAAGTTTTTCAATACGCATATGCACAAGAGTCGGACAAGGCTTGGTGACTAAACCACCACAAGGATGTTTCCATTTTTACTGGCATCTAGGTAACAGGTTGGAGAAGGCAATAGCAACCCACTCCAGTGTTCTTGCCTGGAGAATCCCAGGGACAGAGGAGCCTGGTGGGCTGCTGCTCATGGGGTCGCACAGAGTCAGACACGACTGAATCGACTTAGGATGCATGCATGCATTGGAGAAGGAAAGGGAAACCCAGTCCAGTGTTCTTGCCTGGAAATCCCAGGGATGGAGGAGCCTGGTGGGCTTCCGTCTACGGCGTTGCACAGAGTCGGACATGACTGAAGCGACTTAGCAGCAGCATGCCAGTCACACCTCAAAAGGAAACATTTCAGACTCTCCATGGTTTTCAGTGGATACCTGTAGCATTAGGTCACCATTAGAGCAAGGACCCTGTGGACAACCAGTGGCTTGAATCCCACTTGCTAGCTATGTGCTCTTGGGCAAGATGTCACTCCATCTATAAAACTGGTACAATGACAGTGTGTACATCACAGGGCTACATGGATTAGATAAATTATCCATGTGAATCAATTAGAGCATTGCCTGCCACATAGGAAATAGAAAATGTAGGTAGCATGTGAATGCTGAAAAATGTCCAAGTGATTCTCATATATCATCCACATACACACACATGCAAATCAAGCACCAAGGTACTATAGAATAAAGTGCTTTATACAGAACTTAAAAAGAAAACTGCAAAGAGTGATAGGAGAGGAAAGAAAGAGAATGAAACCACACCACTAAGGTTTGAGGGCTGAATGCTTGGGAGGAAAAGGGGGCAAAAGGGGTGTGAGGAATTGAGGTCCAGAATAGAGGAGAGAGAAGAGATCTGGAAGGATGAAGAGGGGGCTAGTTAACCAGTTTGTTTGGGATCTTCTGAGCTTGGCATGCACAGGCGGGCACTGAGAAATGTCTCCCAAGAGCCCTAGGGGGCTCAGCTCTCTATAAACTTACTGAAAGTCACAGAAGAATAACATCTCAAGGCAAAACATTTTGAAATGAACCTGAGGCTGCTTTTCACAAATTGCCAACATTTCTCACATGAACTAACGCCATGTTGTTGAATCACTGTCTGCATCTTTTTGCATTTTTATGAGGCAGCCCCTCTGGGAGAATTCAGGGACCAGTCAGTGGGGGGCTTGAGAGCTTCTAGTCTAAAAAGACAAATGGGCCACTGTGTAGAAGTAAACACCCTCAGTCAGAAACGTGGAAAACAGCTATTTTCTTCTCCATTTAGTGTCATTACTGATAAAGCTGCATTTTGTCAGTATTGGGCATCCAGCTATAGAATAGTATAGAACGTACCGAATGGCTGTGTACATATGCCCAGGGTCACAAAGCTCTAAATGATAGAGTTGAACTTAGTAGCAAGAGCCAGGCTTATTTACTGTTTATTGTGTTGGATGTGGTTATAAGCACTTTATCCAAATGATTTATTATCTTTTAACATTTAGTTATTTGACTGCGTTGAGTCTTATTTGCATGTGGCACACAGGGTCTTTTGGTGCAGTGAACAGGCTCTCTAGTTGTTGCACGCAGGCTCAGTAGTTGCAGCGCGTAGACTTAGTTGCTCTATGGTATGTGGGATCTTACTTCCCCGACCAGAGATTGAACCGACATCCTCTGCATTGCAAGGTGAATTCTTAACCACTGGACCACAAGGAGGTCCCAAACAATTTCCTATTATTCTCCTTATATAGACAAGGGAATCTAGGCATGGAGAGGTTAAGGTAACCTGCTCAAGGTCACACAGCTAGCAAGTGATAGAACCTGGATGCAAACTCAGACTGTCTGGCTCCTGAGCTCCCCTCCCTTAACCAAAACTTACCTACTGCTCAGAGCCCAGGTTTCTTGACTCTAGTTTCATTCTAAAGAGCAAAGAGCTGTTTTCCTAGAAGGAGCTTTTCGATACCCGTTTCTTTATTATCCATGAAGTCTTTCAGTCCTCTGTCCAGGGGTATAGCCATCCCATCTGGTCATGAACCACCTTGGCTTCTTTCCTCACTTCCAATATATCTGACAGCCAATGTCAAAGCTAAAGAAAGGCCAGACAGTGAGCCAGACTATTCATCGATTCAGATAAGATCCCTAGGCCAGTAAGTGTTCCCTGACGGGCCAGCTGCTGACCGCCATTCATCAAGTAGAGGAATGGGCTCTTTCCTGGCATCTCATTTCTTCCCAAGGTCCTCGCACCTTGAGTGCTGGGAGTAGGGTGAGCCCCGTCCGTCACTCAGCTGGAGGAGGGCCAGTACTGCTCAACCCTGTGGAGGAGCCGCTGCGTGTTGTCCTGCTCTCCTTCCTCCTGTGAGTCTGTTGGTGCCAAGGTCACGTTCCCGAGTCTCCTCCTCGAGGATGCCTCGGTCTCTCAGAGACAGGCGCAGAGGCTCATGGGAAGTGAGCTGCTGCTCTCCCGGGAGCTGGAGGAGGAGGAGGGTTGAGCAGCAAGGTGAGTGAGAAGGAGCGACGCTGAAGGCAGTTGCAGAACTTGGCAGAGATGATACTTGATTGGCCTTAAAAGATTAAATATCAATAGGATGTAACCAACTGAAGCCATAGGAGGTGATATTCCAGGAAGAGGAAATAGCACCAGGAGACCCAAGATCATGAGACTAGAATTTTCTGAGAACTAAACAGACTTTGGCGTGATGAAAAGTGGTTCAGGAAACTGACAGGACTCCAGACTAGGCGCATAGCCTGGAATCTAGTGTGGGGACACCGTGAGCCATACCCTACAAATTGGAACTTAGGCTGGAGGCAAACGGAAGAGGAGAGAGCTGTAAACAGAACTGGAAAATAACTATGGTCCCCGGTGGAGGAGGAAATGGAAACCAAACATCAGCTAAGACAGTATATCCAGATTAAAATACTAATAATAATAGCAATTTTTATTATTAAAGGACTCTGAACCAGGACGGTGGTTTAGGAGTTTCAAACAGCATAACCCCCCGAGCTGAGCATCACTGTGACTGGTGAGAGAGTATCCTGCTTACCAAGGGTGTTGGAACAAATAGGCTGAAAGCTGCCATGGGAGCCACAGGCTATCTTCCCTGCAGTCCAAAAGGATATCTCTGGATGAGAAAAGAGATGGAAGCAGGGTATGAGCTAGCTATTGTAAAAGAACACATTTGAAACAGTCATCAACTGAGTGGAAAGAAGGAGGAACTGGACTGGGAAAAGAACAAAATTCAGCCTCGGAATGAGCCATTGCTCTGAGCCCCAGGCCACTACAGTTGGGTCAGAGGCGGGAACACTGAAGGCACATGAGGGACCCCCTGGTGCCCTGCTCTGTGGTGGCCAAAGGAGGGACCCTGGACAGGCTGGCCCCAGTCACTCAGAGCTCTCAGACCACCATGGAGCTGAAGAGAGATACCAGCCTTTCCCTGCTCTCTTTGTAGACAAAGGAAAGGCTGTAGATTTTGAAGGGTCCCCCTCTTGTTTTGTAAGTTAACGTCATGCTGGAGTCTGAGAAACAGTGCCAAGCACCCTGAGCCCTCCCAAGGGGTCGTCTGAGCCTGTCATGGGTGCCACCCTCTTCACCTGATTTGTTTCCTTTAGGGCCAACTCTGTGACCTGGAATCCGCATAAGATGATGGGCGTTCCTTTGCAGTGCTCTGCTCTCCTGGTTAGAGAAGAGGTATGTCTTTCCTCACTCGTGGCCACATCTGCAGTTGGGGTTGGATAGAGTAACGTGTGCAGTGACAAAATTAAGACCATTTTACAGAATGGAACAGTGAGCCACATCCACAGTAGGGGAAATTGCCAATGAGGATAGCTGTAAAGCCCTGCTCTTATGTCCAAATATAAGATGGTTATATTCTGACTAGACGAGACAGTCATGTTCCATGCGTGGCTGAATTATTGTGCTTGTGAAGAAGGCATAGGACATTAGGTTGTACTCAGCTGCAGGGTCAACAGTGGGTCAAGAGAGAAATACCATTCAAAAATTAGTCATGGGATTGAAAGAAGTGGAGTTTCAGGGTGAGGGAGGTGGCAGTCCCTCACTGGCCTCTGGTTAAACCACACTTGGAGTGGTTTGCTCAGGTTAGCACCTAATTGTATAGGAGACCCCATCAAGCAAGACCTCCAATAGTGAGGAACATTAATCTACATGAACAGAGGTACTTGAAAGAACTAAAGATGTTTAATCTAAGCTAGGAAAGGTTTAACTTAAAGGGATGAGAGGAAAGCAGCCTTCACAACATAAATGACTCAGGCTGGAGAGATTTGTTTTTTATTTAAGGCTTCAGGGAGCTGAGTTAGTCACATTGGATGGTACGGCTTTGATGACAAAATCACAATAACCATGATTTGAAGTCTGACTTGGGGTCAATAAAAGGAACGCTTTTCTAAAAATTAAGCCGCCCAACAGGTAATGAATGACTTTTGTAGGAATAAATTCATCATCAGGGGAGCTGACTGAATGGAGATTGGACAAGCACTTGTTAGAAAGAGGATGGAAAAATACAAGGGGCTGGAATAGGGACTGCCCGACTCCATGCTTCCACCTTCCAGGGGCAAGGTTTCAATTTCTTGGAACTAAGGTCCCACATGCCTCGTGGCATGACCAAAAAAGAAGAAGGGGGAAGCAATAGATGAACAGCTCTAGGATCCCTTTGAAATCCAAGAGTTCATAACATTTCTTTTATAGAGGTCCAAGGAATAATACCATTCTATTAGATGATATTCTGTGATAAGAGAGTTCTTGGTTTTCAAAAAAAACTTGGAATATATTAGCTTAAAGAGTTGAAAACAAGTTTCATAATTTCAGGGAGTATCTGAACCTTTAATTGCTGATATATTTTATAAATATCTGAAAAATAATGATATTTATGATGGTTTCTGAAGTTTATTTGATCAGGGGAATTTTTCTGACAGCAACTCTTTTACAGCCATAAGCTAGTCATGTATTTTAAAGTTTGGAATATAGTGGTTCAGAATCAGAATATGATCTCCCCTTTTTATCTCACTTCTACTTGTCCTTTTGTACAAGGAGACTGGTGCTGTCTTACCTTTTAGAAGTCATGTGCTCTGAGTTGCTTTTCCTATCCCAGTAGAAGCTGGTCTGGTCTATCCATGATTCCACACTCCCTGGGTGGTCTCCCTTAGGATTGAAGGCACCTAGCTATGAGCTTGCATGGCTGGGGGAAAAATGGTGCCAAGTTTCTGGGACCATGAAACAAAATAGATTCACCTATTGCAATTTTTAGTCTTATTGGCTTTCGAGTCCCATTCTACTGCTCTATTACAATTACATTGTACTGAATTTCTCCCACTCTCAAACAAATAATGAATTCCACCGAATATGATGTCCAGACTACAAGACTGAGCCCCGATCTGTTATTACCATCTGGGGACCTAGTCTGGTCTTTGAGGATCTAGACCAAATTTTAGCTGCATTTCGTTTTAGTTTGGAGAACTTTCAAAAGGGGCTCTCACTTCTAACTTCAACCAAGTGATCACAGTTTAGTCTTTTCTTCTCTTGTCATGAGTCACAAAGGGAAAAAGTCAATGCCAAATTTTCTGTAAAATTACAATTACACTGTAGATAACCAAAGCGTCAAAGACTTCCTGTGGCCCATGACAAATTGCAGTGTGGTAAGGAGGCTGACGATGCTGTTTTAGTCAGAGAACATGATTCATTCACTGGTCTCTGAAATAGTTCAATCACTTTGCCACCCATTTTCCATAGTTAGCTGGTGGTGCCAGGGTAAATTAATGGTCACTGACAACGAAACTTTCCACTGTAACTACCATAAGCAAGTGAGCATGAAAACACAGTGCCCAAACTCTAATCCCTCTTGAGAGAGAAGCATGACATCTGAAAGATTCACTATTTTGAAGACCTCAGAGTACCGATGTCTTTATTTTTTTAGATTTTAGCATCTCAAGGTAATAGCAATGAATTGTACTGGGTTTCCCAGGTGACTCACTGATAAAGAATCCTGCTGCCAAGCAGGTAATGGAGGTTCCACCCCTGGGTCGGGAAGATCCCCTGAAAAAGGAAATGGCAACCCACTCCAGTATTCTTGCCTGGGAAATCCCATGGTCAGAGGAGCCTGACAGGCTACAGTCCATGGGGTTGCAAAGAGTTGGATATGACTTAACAACTAAACCACCACCACCACAATGAACTGTCCTAAAAACTGTGATTTCCATAAAGAACTCAAACCCTTACAGCTAAATGATAAAGTACTTGAACTCAATATGAATGAAACAGTAGGAGAATCACACTAATGATAATTTATAAAACCAAAGAGTTTTCAAAATAGTTTGATTAAGCAAAACCAGAACATCAGGACATCCTCCCAATGAACATTATTATACTCTGACTGTGATTTTAAAAAAAATTAAAAAAAGCCTTCTTACTGAAATTCACCTGAGCTGGATTTACATCCCAACTGTTCCATTTCTAGGTAAATCTACAGAGCAGCTTACATAAAGTTTTTGACGTCCAGTCTCATCTGTAAGATTGGAATTATTAATAACCAGCCACAATAAAGGGTATTGTGAAGCTTAAGCAGAAATAATCAACAAATTGAAAAAAAAAAATGAATTCCATCTCTTAAGAAGGAGAGTAAAAGTATAAATATGCCCTGATGTTAACCTCTGGTAATAGCTGACCCTAAGCCATTCTTTCCCATAGAACTGACCTATCGCAACAGTCTATCCTGCTCAGATACTTGTCTCACTTTTTTTTCTCATGTAATTCTTACTGTTTTCTTTCTTCAGGATATTCAGCTCCTCTTTCTTATATATTTTTGTTAATAATTTCCAGCACAAGGTAAACCCAATAGAACACTTTATAAAGTCAGTAGCGAGTTTCCTAAGGGCTTCCCTGGTGATTCAGATGGTAAAAAATCTGCTTGCAATGCAGGAGACCTGGATCAGGAAGATCCCCTGGAGGATGGCATGGCAACCCACTCCAGTATTCTTGCCTGGAGAATCCCAATGGACAGAGGAGCCTGGCTGGCTGCAGTCCACGGGGTCGCAAAGAGTCAGACATGACTGAGCAACTAAGCACAGGGTTTCCTAGCTTTTCTCTTCTCTTCTAGGGATTGATGCAGAGTTGCAACCAGATGCATGCCTCCTACCTCTTCCAACAAGATAAACACTATGACCTGTCCTATGACACTGGAGACAAGGCCTTGCAGTGCGGACGCCACGTTGATGTTTTTAAACTCTGGCTAATGTGGAGGGCAAAGGTGAGCACCCCAGAATTGGCTGAATGGCAACTAAAAACAGACACTGTATCTGGTGACCCTTGTTAGGACATGTCAAAAATTGACTTCCAAATTGAAAATTACTTACTCAAGACTAAGTTTCCTGAATCCTAGATCTAGTAATCTGCATTCTACATGGGCAGAGATATAAGAAATCTGTTGTGTGTTTGTTGTTTTTTGTTTAAACCAAATTGCTTCTAATGCTTATTTATCTAAAAAACCAATCCATGTTGCTTTATACAGCAGACTCTCTGGATTCCTAAGAGCTGTTTCACTGCTGTTCCTGTCCCAACTCTTGGTTTTTACCCAGTGATTGATCATTTGGGTAGGTTAAATGTAGACTATTTGTTTGGAGAACAAAAAAGAAAAGGAAAAAATCAGCATGATAGCTTGTTTGTGTCATTTTGTAGAGTAACCTCTAGTTATAAAGCTTTTTTCAAAGACCCTGGAACTTCCTAGTGACCTCCTTTAGTTTGGTTTCTCTATTTGCCTCAGAATTTAACTAGGGATGATCACGCCTCTCTCAGACATGGAACTCTGTAACTAATGTTGTATGCTACTGGCTGGACCTGATTATAGCTTCCAAGAGCACACATGTGTGGTTAAATGTAAGCAGGCTGGGAAGGTCAAAGATTTTATTTTTCACTTTGACCAGATTTCTAACTTAAATGTCACAGCTTGGTGACTTTCCACCTCGTTTCATTTATCTCCCACAGGAGGCAATGGCTAGAGCCAGTGAGGACATGCTGGAAAAACCCAACCGCTAGGAAAGCCCAACTGTTAAGAGTATGTGCGGGAAACATGACGAAGGGAGAGATGAGAGGGAAGCTGGTGAGACCTAGGTCCAGTGTGTTTGGGAAATGGTCCACAAATTTGACTCTCAGCTTTCTTTCCTTTAATATTTAGTTATTTTATATATTTATTTAGACTGTGGTAGGACTTTATTTCTGTGCATGGGCCTTCTCTAGTTGCAGTGGGCAGGGACTGTTCTCTAGCTGCAGTGGGCAGGGACTGTTCTCTAGCTGCAGTGAGCAGGGACTGTTCTCTAGCTGCAGTGGGCAGGGACTGTTCTCTAGCTTCAGTGAGCAGGGACTGTTCTCTAGCTGCAGTGGGCAGGGACTGTTCTCTAGCTTCAGTGAGCAGGGACTGTTCTCTAGCTGCAGTGAGCAGGGACTGTTCTCTAGCTGCAGTGAGCAGGGACTATTCTCTAGTTGCAGCACACACCCTTCTCATTGTGATGGCTTCTCTTATTGCAGAGCATGGACTTTAGGGCTCATGGACTTCAGAAGTCACACTTCACACAGGCTTAGTTGCCCTGAGGCTTGTGGGATTTTCCCCGACCATGGATAGAACCCGTGTCCTGTGGGTTAGCAAGTGGATTCTTAACCACTGGACCCCCAGGGACATTCGGCTTTCAGATTTCTACGTATCCTACACAAAGAGGTGACAGGGTCAGCCCCATAGAAACAAGCAAATGACTTGGTCAGCTGGATGAGACCACAGAATGGCTCCTTCATCAGGTCTATAGAAAGAGCTATGGACCAGGTCCACAGTACCCAGTCCATATGCTGGTGTTTAAGCAAACTGAATTTCCTTAAACAGTTCAAACGGGCAGATGGCTAATAAGAAAAAGAGGGGACTTAGGAGTGAAACAGTGGACATCTGTTGAGTTAGCCAAAAAGTTCATTCAGGCTTTTCTATAACATCTGATGGAAAAATTCAAACTAACTTTTTGACCAACTTAATATTGTATGGAATCTTCTTTAAACCCATCCTGGAAAAAGGCAGGTTAACTAGAAAGATGGTCTTGCTTAATGTGCAAAAATTCTTAGCTGGTTTCCAGGGGTGGCTGGACTGACTACATGGTCTTCCAGCAAACCACCATCATGTTATTTGGCCTGATTGAGTTTTCTTTAAGTATTGCTAAGTACAAGACAGCCACCTGGAGTGAGGCCCAGGGTAACTTATTGCCCCATAAAGGTGTGTGATGAGTGGGCTCAAAGCCCTTGATCTGGGCAGGGGACTCCTTCCTCTTTTGAAAGTTGAGCACCTGACAAGGACAGGTATCTGGTCCCCACTGCCCAAGTCGAGACTCACTCTGTTGGCAATGACACTTTCATTTGGCAGTAATAAATCCATCAAGAATGTAGACTTATTGGTATACTGTCAGGCTGTTTTCAAATGAGCAGGCGTTTCATTTCCTTGATTGGTGGGAATGATAAAATGACAGAGGTAAACATCAGCTAAGAAGTTGAGGAAAGCTTGGTTTCTAAATATTGTTCAGTGTCCCTCTCCCTCTTTTTGTCTCTTGTTCTCCTGGTGTTTTTATTAAGATCATGATCATTAGCTCTATTTACACAAAAGTGTATCTGACATGGTTCATCGGATCCTGCTGCTGCTTTTCCATCGGAAGCCTCCCTGCCAGCTTGGTGCAGCCGGCTGGTTCTCAGAGAAATCACGTGGAAGATACCAGGTGTGAACTCAAGAGCAGGACCAGTGAGGCTTGAAATAAAGACAGAGGATCCAGTTTCTAAAGGGCTGAGATACAGGCACCAGAAGAGGGGATAAAAAGAGAGATAGAGAGAGAAGTCACAGTGACTTTGTAACTTACAGACACATATGTTTTGCATTGAAAATTAGTTTATCATCATCCAGAATTTAAAATAGTTTCATTAGTTCTTGTACATCATCTTTGTGTGAAGGAATAATTCATTTTCTAACATTCATGTGTAAGATGTGAACAGAAATGAAGACATGTGGATAACTCTTTATAATTAATGAAAGTCAACACATTGTTTCTGTGTAAAATACAGAAAGAGACTATAGTAAAGAACTTCAAAAAAGAACTTGAATTACTTAGAGGACAGGGACACCTATTTTTTTAATTCCTTACACAAAGCCCTAAGTATCTAGACATCTAAATGACAAAAGCATCCGTTTGGTTTTCAACTTAAAGTTGCGTTTTTTTTAAAAAAAGGAAATGATAATAGCTATTAAAGTAATAATCACAGTCCTACAACCCAGATCAAGGGTAAGCACCCTCTGATATGCCTAACTCTGTCATAACGCCAGGCAGGGCAGGAGAAGTCACTCTCCCTAAGAAGAACCATGAGAGTTGACCATGTCATTCTGTTTTGCATTTGCAAAAACAATAATGAAGAGGAAGAGAAGGAATGTGACATTAATCTGCAAACCCTCTGTTATCCCATACACCTGGAGAAGACAATGTTCCAGTGAATCCACATTTTCTCTTTAGTAAGATAAACCACGGGAAAATAGTAATCTAAGTATAAATTCCTATTCTTTCACCTGTTACTAACAAATGGAGCTAAATGCACTGAAGACAACTGTCGTATTAAATCCAAGACAACTTGATTGGAGCAAATTAATGCCAAAAAAAAAAAAAAAAATTGAGTCTCCTGATGCGGAATGCTAGAAGGTACTCTGGATGGTGACATGATTTGTAAGCTTTTCACTGGCAAAGACACTGTGTCTGTCCTCAACTCTGTTCTCATTGGGTAAACCTTTTATTTTATTAGAGAATCCTAGAACTTATTTTTCATCTTGACAGATTACCTCTGTTAAAACTCTGTGTAGATAGAAAAAAAGAAAAAAATCTTAAAAGGAGTCTCTTTTTTAGGCCTCCAGTGATGGCTTAATATGTAACTGCTGAATTTTTACTGTAAATCTTGATGTTTGTATGTGATTATGCAGATTGGCAGATTTTCTTATAGTTTTCTGATTGACCTCCATAATGAAAGTGTAGATAACAGTGGGGCTGGCAAATAGCTGAGGGGAAAAAGAAACCAGGAGAAACTATTAAAGGGAAATGGATGTCTGGCCCTCTTTACTGAGTGAGTGAATGTTCCCTTTCTCTCTAAAATATTAATTTTTTTCATAAGTGGCTACTGAGCATCTGTTGCTGAATGAGATCAGGGGCTACAGTTTCCAGGCAGGAAAGAGAAATTCACCAATGACCATCATAAAAGACAGAACACCAATTGGGAGATCGGGATTGACATACTATTATATATAAAATAGATAACTAATAAGAACCTACTGTACAGCCCAGTACGCAATTCTCTGTAACGGCCTCTATAGGAAAAGAATCTTAAAAATGAAAGTGGATAGATGTATATGTATAACCAATGACTCTGTGGTGAAGAATCTGCCTGCCACTTCGGAAGACCTGGATTCAATCTTTCAGTCACGAAGATCCCCTGGAGAAGGGAATGGCTACCCATTCCAGTATTCTGGCCTAGGCAATCCCAATAACAGAGGAGCCTGGTGGGCTACAGTTCATGGAGTCACAAGAGAATCTGACACAACTTAGTAACTAAACAACAACACACAACTGAGTCACTTTGCTGTACACCTGAAATTAACACAGCATTATAAATCAACTAAACGCCAATAAGGGCTTCCCTGGTGGCTCAGATGGTAAAGAATCCGCCTGCAATGCGGGAGACCGGGGTTCGATCCCTGGGTTGGGAAGGTCCCCTGGAGGAGGGCATGGCAACCCCCTCCAGTATTCTTGCCTGGAGACTCCCCACGGACAGAGGAGCCTCGTGGGGTTGCAAAGTTGGACATGACTGAGTGACTAAGCACAGCGTAGTACATACTCCAATAAACATTTTTAAAAAATAGAACACACCTGGCTATAGAAGAAGCACAGACACACCTGGAAGAGTCAAAGCATGGAGAGCTCAGTCCTCATTTGAGAGCCAAAAATAGTTTATCAAGAACTGACCTTTGAGACTGCTTGTGAACAGGATGGAGAGGATAAGTAAGACCTCAACCAGCAGGGCTGGTAGAAAGGACATCCCAGGGAGATGGTCAGGCAGGGGCTGAAGGGCATATGCTGAGCTAGTGGAGCATCTCAATTGACTGAAGAAGAATTAGGATGTTACCATTCAGATGAGAAGTAAGAGGGCCCGAGTGGGTCCATCCAAACCCATTATGAGTGTGTAAGGATGAGGGATAAGAAAAAACATCTTTCTCCTGAACCTCCTTCAGCATAGCCCCGAAACTGGGAACCTGCTGTCCACCCAGAAGTGGTCATCTGAGCTTTTAGCTTCTTTCCCAGTGATTTGGGTCATGGAGAGGCATTGCCTGATAAGGCTTTGTAGATGCCTTTATCATTCTCACAGGAAGAGCTGTGTGGTCTGTAATGATTCAGCAAACATTTGATATTAATATAATGAATTTCAGAGAATCTCCTAAAAACCTACAAAACCTTGAAAATAAAATATGGATCTTAATCTCATGAACACCCAATTTGAAAGGAGGAGCCCCAGACTTATACAGGCACATCAGAGTCCCCTAATGTGTCAGCCTTCATCTCAACGGGGCAGATGGATTACTCCTGAGCTTAGCCAGAGTGGAGTCCCAGACCAGCACGGCTAGAGAACTCCCATCCTGTCTTTGGTAACCCTACTCCCTTTATGGTACAATCACACTCATTTTCAGAGCATTCATTTCACCTCGCTATGTCTCTGTGTGGGAAATAGTACAGGCACCATCATTCCCATGTGACCAGAAAAGTTAGCCAAGGCCATATGGCTGGACAGGGTCAGAGTCATATTGGTCCTGAACAGATCCTGGATCAGGTCCCTGCAAGTTGAAATCCAATGCTAGCCTGGTCCCAAGGATACAGTTTGGCTAACAGTAAACTCCCCTCCCTCTTACATAACGTACATCCCAACTGGATGCAAACTGCCAACTTGGTCCAAACCAATGGTAAATCTTTGGCACCCACAGACTCTTTGAGTGCACGGGTGATGGCCTGGATGTCCAGGCATCAGGTGGACACTTGGAGTCACAGGAATCAGTCAGCAAGGGTGGCAGTCCCTAAAGAAATGGATTTCTGAACCCATCAGCTCTCTTTAATGCAGCTTACTCTTAAAAATGTGTTTCCGATGCTACAAGTCATCGTTCTGCTAGATCCCCCTTTTAGATGAGATGATGAGACTGTGTGTTAACAGGAAAGTGGGCCCATCTTATCTCTGTTATTACTTCTTCTGGATTCCAGGTTGGATTAATCACTGGTAGGTCTGTTCTCAGAGTTCCTGGGACGAGCATTCGCTGTTTCTCTAAGCTTTCCTGTAGAACTCCACACTTACCAGTGGAGTTAGGAGTAAAGCCGTGTGAAAAGTAATTCCCTGGTGTTGGAGTCCCCAACCTCCAGGATCTGATACCTGATGATCTGAGGTGGAGCTGATGTAATAATAACAGAAATAAAGTGCACAGTAAATGTAATGTGCCTGAATCATCCTGAAGCCTTCTTCCCACCCCTGGTCTGTGGAAAATTGTCTTTCACAAAACCAGTTCTTGGTGCCAAAAATGTTGGGGACCGCTGCCCTAGTGTGTTCCGTTGTCAGTGAAATCATTGTTGTTTTTCATAAGTCCAGATCCTGGGCTTCCAACAGCTGGAAAGTAAAAGGCCTCTGTGATAATGTTCACCCATTACAGACATAGGAGTCATTTATCCCCAAGTGTTAGTCACTCAGTCATGTCCGACTCTTTGAGACCCCATGGACCATAGCCCACCAGGCTCCTCTGTCCAGGGAATTTTTCAGGCAAGAATACTGAAGTGGGTAACCATTCCCTTCTCCAGGGGATCTTCCTGACTCTGGGATCAAATCTGGGCCTCCCTCGTTGCAGGCAGATTCTTTACCACCTGAGCCACCAGGGAAGCCCCATTTATCCCCAGAGGGGAAATCTAATAAGTTTTGCAAAATGACAGGCTAATAGAGCATCTGTGTGCCTCTCACGAGTCAGTGATTCTTTTGTCCAGCACATATTCATTGAGCACCTACCCTATTTGTTCTATAATGGGTGAATAAAAGTGGGATCTGGAAATGGCAAATTCACCTGATGGGCAGGGACTCAGCAGACATCCTGGAGGGGGAGGGGCGGTCTCTGATGCTGCTTTTTATCTGCAGGAAAAGAATAGCCAGCCCTCCTGTCATTAATGACTTCCATAATTACTCCTCTGAGTGGCAGTTGTAAAATTTCCCCTCGAGTAATCAAAATAATTGGCTGGGGAATAGAGGCTCTGAAAGAACGGGATTCTGCCGTGGAGAGCTGTAATGACATGAAAGGGAACAGGGGCATCTGATGTGGACAGCATGAAAGGAGGAATAATTGTCAGAAAAGCCTCTACACACATGGTCTTGTGTAAGCAAAGTGCTGGCACAGAGCAGAGGCCAAAGGGCCCGAAAGACCACCAGTGTCCAGAAAGATGCATCCCCCCATCTCACCTGAGAGCTTGCCCACCTTCCTCAGCTTGACTGCTAAGCTCTCTTCTTCTCTCACGTAGGGGACCACAGGATTTGAAGCACATGTTGATAAGTGTTTGGAGCTGGCGGAGTATTTATACAATATCATCAAAAACCGAGAAGGTTATGAAATGGTGTTTGATGGAAAGGTATGTATTCTGATTTCTACAGTGCCCCCCCCCCCCGCCCCCGCCCAAGTTTAGTCCATTCTAACTCTTTGTGGTTTTTAAAAATATTTTATTTATGTATTTATTTGGCTGCACCAGGTCTTAGTTGCAGCATGTGGGATCTAGTCCCCTAACCAGGGATTGAACCTGGGACCCCTGCACTGGGAGCGCAAAGTCTTAGAAACTGGACCACCAGGGAAGTCCCCATTCCAACTCTTCTCAGTGATATTTTTTGAAGTTAAGAATGTACTGTCCAAGTAAGTGAGCCCATGACAAAGGAGAAGCAGTGGGGAGGGGGTAACCATTTAGAACGGAAGTGTAAATCCAACTGTCTCTCTCACACACACAAATATTGTATAATGGTGTGAAAGTCAGGCAGTTCAAAGGTGATTAGAGGTTTAAAAGTAGGATTGTATCTAGAAGCTGCAGAACAGATTTGAAATTTGGAATTTTCAAATTTGGAAATTTCGAATTTTCAAATTCTTGAAATGTTCAAACTTGCCTGTTGGAGCTGAGCATGAATTTTACCCTCCTCTTCACAGCCTCAGCACACCAACGTCTGCTTCTGGTACGTACCTCCGAGCCTGCGTGTCCTGGACAATGATGAAGAGAGACTGAGCCGCCTCTCCAAGGTAAGGACTCACGCTCCTCTGACCTGGACCTCAGCCTGTATAACGGGCCTTTCGTGTCCTCATCATCCTTGACAGAAGTGCATGTCTTTAGGGAACATCTATCTTCAGCCATGGTCACAGGTCCTCTGCCCTCTGTGGCTTCCTGCCGAGCCAGGACACACAGAACTGGTCTGTCCAGACTTAACAACTCGACTGCCTCTGTGTTCTGAGAGCATGTTTATGAGGGCTGAACATAAGCACTAGGTCATACCTTTCCTGACTTCACAACTCAGCGGGAATCTGCTGAAATTGCTGATCTGCCAAGAGAAACTGGTGCTCAATTACAATGTGGAAGAGACTCCAGGCCTCAGAAATGGGTAGAAAACAAAACTGCTGCTGATCCTCTTGAGGAGCCATGTTGATTGTTCACACTGAGTACTTTGAGGACTAAAACCTCATTGCAAACCAGTGGTCACATAAGTCTTGATATTCAAAAGTCACATGAATCTATCCTTCATGTAAGACAAATACAACTGTTATAGAGGGCATGGTTCCCATACTGAACTGAGTTGCTGACTATAAAGATCTGGCCTAAGCCCAAAGCTTCCCTGATATCTACATCCCTGGTTACGTATTTGAAGCCATGAACTGAAAAGATCAATGTTATATTTACAAACTCCAGTGGTAAAATATGTGGACAGGTCCTGCGTATAGTTGAACATAATTCAAAATGTATGCCTCATCCTGGGAGTTGTTCCTCTTATGACACTCTTTACAGTCAATAAGGACTCAAGGGAGCCCTCCATGTGCAGACAGTGCTGTGCTGATAAAGGAGCTGAAAGACGCCACCCTTGCCCTCCAGGAGCTTACAGTTGGGTACAAAGATGAAGTATATTTTCACATAAGTGAGGGGATGATAGGAATTAGAATATAGACAGACTCTGTGGCTAAGGATCATGTACTTACAACTTAGAGGAAATGTGCTAGTGGATTACAGAAGTCAGCAAAGGCTTCCTCATGGGCGTAGGACTGTTGTGGAGCCTTGGAGTCTTTGTAGGATGCAAACTGGAAGAGAAGGGATTCTAAGCAAACAGAACACATGTGACATGGTGAGACTGAGGACGATGTGAAGGGATAAAAATATGTGCAGTACATCCAAGGGATATGGAATAAGGAGGTCTTGTTAGAGTTGCAGATTCATTTGGGTGAGCCCTGGGAGCTGAGTCCTCAGAACTGGAGGCAGAAAGGCATTTGTGCTGAACTAAAGCATTTAGATCCCCTGGAGAAGGAAATGGCAACCCACTCCAGTATTCTTGCCCAGAAAATTCCATGGATGGAGGAGCCTGGTGAGCTACAGTCCATGGGATCGCAAAGAGTTGGACACAACTGAGCGACTTCACTCGCTCACATTTTATCTTAATTTCATACACAATAGAGGACCAAGGGCTGTAATTATCCATCGGGCATAAATGTGGTGAAATCTTGTCTGTGATTCAACTCCATAATGTTAAATCCTTGGGGGTGCAGCTTTTTGCCTCAGCTGATTCTTCATCACTATTAGGAAATATATTTCAAATCATCTTATGAACTGAGGAATCTAAAATGAAATTATACAAATGAACTTATTTACAAAACAGATACAGACTCACAGACTTAGAGAAAGAACCTGTGGTTGCCAGGGGGGAAGATGGGGGATAGGATAGTTAGGGAGTTTGGGATGGACAGGTACACACTGCTGTATTTAAAATGGATAATCAACAACTGTATAGCACAGAGAACTCTACTCAATGTTTTGTGGCAGCCTGGATGGAAGGGAAGTTTTGGGGAGAATGGATATATGTATCCGTGTGGCTGAGTCCCTTTGCTGTCCATCTCAACCTATCACAGCATTGTTAATCAGCTATACTCTAATGTAAAACAAAAAGTGTTTTTTCAAACTAGGAAGCTTTGGGATCTCAAGAATGAAAATTGCTTTAAGATCTCAAAAATCTGCTTATTTTCACACATTACTTGATAGTGGTATCCAGTCTCTGAATTTTGTCTTACTTCCAATGTTTTTATATTTACTGAAGGATTAAAAAGTCCCCCAAATGTTGTATTGCTAAACTTTTTATGCTTGGAACCACCATCAGATTCTTCCTGTTGTCACAAAATACTAAGTAGAAAGTCAAAGATAAGATGTCAAGCTCCTGATAGCCCACAACTGATTCTTCCTTTCAGCGCCTTTGAGATCTTGGATATATTAAACTGTTCTAGCCCTCTGTTCTCATAAAAAGTGTGAGCAGTTCCTTTAAGGGAAAACAGATATGGTTCTGGTTGTTTAGTTAAAGACTCAAAATGCTACCTGGCGCTGGACCCTTTGATAATAGGAAGAAGCCCTGGGAGAGGCAGTCATCGCAGTGGTCTCATCTCTCCCGCAGGTGGCTCCCGTGATTAAAGCCAGGATGATGGAGCATGGGACCACGATGGTGAGCTACCAGCCCTTGGGCGACAAGGTCAACTTCTTCCGCATGGTCATCTCGAACCCTGCAGCAACTCACCAAGACATTGACTTCCTGATTGAAGAAATAGAACGCCTTGGACAAGATTTGTAATAACCTAGCTCACTAAAAGCTGAGCTGTTAGCTCACTAACAGCTGAGCTAGCTGTTTCAATTCTCTAGGCAGACAATTAAGTTGTCACAAACCATGTAAATGTATTTGTAGTTTGTTCCAAAGTAAATCTATTTCTATATTGTGGTGTCAGAGTAGAGTACAGTTTAAAAATCAAAAACCAACAAACATTATTCCTTTTAAAAATCGTTTCTTAAGTTTAGAACACCTCTGTAATAATTAGTGACAAAAGGCTGTGTTCTAATCAATAAGGAAAAGCTTACAATTGTTATAAATATTTCCCTTACTTTTAATATAGCGTGCAAATCAAACTTTATTTTCAAGTCAGAGTAGTAGGATTGAATAGTGCCAAATTGCCCCTGAATCATAAAAGGTTCTCTGGGGTACAGTGAAAAGGATAAAGTAAATATAAAATATATGTTGACAATTAAAAAAAAAACTCTTGCCTTTTTCATAGTATTAGAAAAAAATTTCTAATTTACCTATAGTAACATATCAAGTGTATTTAAATACGTATAATTTTACAAAAGGAAAATATATATATTAAAAAAATCCTATTTTGTAACATATAGATTTTTATTTTATATGGGTTATACAAACTGCAGGGGCAGATATAAAAACTAAGCCAGATTTTTTTTTTTTTCTCTTTCTTTGAATGGAGGCACAACTAAACACTTAGCAAAGTTATTTTGGAACATAGGGCCCACAAAATTCTTTAACAGTATGACGCCTTCTTTCTGTTTAGGCTCTTACAAAACAAACACAAAAGAATACTGCATTTCTTTAAAAAGTGATTGGTCAGCTCAACAGAGAGATTCTTCCCTTTTCGGTTTTTCACCCATTGGACCTTAGCAGACCTGCACTGTAGGCCTGACAACTGAGCTTCATCTTAGACTAATGAGGGTAATCGTCTCTATTCTTATTTCCCTTCAGCCTGTTCTAAACAGAAGGTGAATGCTGGTTCTTGCCCTGTCTTCCCAGACAGTATTCTCTTATGAAGTCATTCGGATTCCTTAGAGAAAATAAAATCTAATCAGCCAGAGCAAAGAGAAATGAGACACACTCCAGATGTGGCAAGCCCAGAAAATTACACTTGGCCTTCAGTGTCTCTGTGAGAATAGTGACGTCATCCTGGAGGCCACATCGCCTGTCCAGGGAGGAGTCATTTTCTCCCAGGTCATTGCTTATTCAGATTCCCTCCCATTCCGACCCACAGAAGTCCTTCCTGCTGAGTTCCCCATCTCTGGGATCCCAAATAATTAATTTCTACTCCATGAGAGGTTATGAGGAAATGAGCTCCTCACCCAAGATTTTTTTTTTTTTTTTTTAGATTTATGTATTTATTTGGCCGTGCCAGGTCTTAGTCGTGGCACACATGATCTTTAGTTGCGGCATGTGAACTCTTAGTTGTGGCATGCGGGATCTAGTTCCCTGACCAGGGATCGAACCTGAGCCCTCTGCCTTAGGAGCTTGGAGTTTTAGCCATTGGACCACCAGGGAAGTCCCATTACCCAGGATTTTGAGATAGCATCTTAAGACCCTTCTTCTATCTTCTGTGTCCCATTAAGATCAAAGTGACTGGAATATAGAGAGGACATATGCTCCATAGAATTCAAGATAATATTCTAAAAGCATCCTTCTGCCCCTGCAAACCTGATGGAGAGATAGGAGCTCACGAGAGTTCTCATAGGTATTTATGTGGTACAGACTGTCAGATTCCAAGTGCTAGCGGAGAACTATATATGTCCTGCATATATATCCACATATATGCAGACTGTGGATGCACATTTAGAAGCGTTCATCCTTTCTGTATGGACCACTCAGATCTGTGATCAGGAAGACTGCAGGTGTATGAGGGAGGGAAGAGGACTCCATCCTTCATCCTGTAGCAAAGCCCTCTCACTTGACCATAGGATCCAACCACCTGCAAGCTTCATGAGTTTGCCCCTACATCTCTCCCCTAAGTTGGATACAGAAACATTGATACTTGAGATGCACGTGACTTTGGTCCCTTTCAGTCTAAGAAGCAAATGGATTTCTTATGCCTATTAGAGTTCCCAGGCAGCGCTAGTGGTAAAGAACCCGCCTGCCAATGCGGGAGACATAAGAGACATGGGTTCAATCCCTGAGTCAGGAAGATCTCCTGGAGAAGGATATGGCAACCCACTCCAGTATTCTTACCTGGAGAATCCAGAGGAACCTGGCTGGCTCCAGTCCATAGGGTTGCACAGAGTCAGACACGACTGAGGCAACTTAGCATGCATGCATGCATGCATGATGATTAGAAGAAAACCCTATGCCCCAGAATTTTATGAAGGAGTAAGCCTCTCCTTCTAGGCTCTGTCTAATGGCCAAGCATTCTAGAATTTGGCTGTTGAGAATAAGCACACAGCTGCCCAGTTATCATGAATCTCAGGCCCAAAGGACCCATCTCAGAGGCAGAGATGCTAGTTATCAAACTCACCATCCTGCCTGGAGGATGGAACCCAATGTCCTGACCTGGACAGACCCTTCTCTACTCCAAGAGGCTTCTACCTAGGGAGTCCAGAATCCCCAGCAGAATTAACTGCTTTTTCACTTGATAGTACAACTGAACTTAAAAGGGAACATTTGTGCCTGTGTTTGAAATTCCAGAAAAGAGTTTTTATCAATAGATCATTCCCCAACACCCTGTCCTCTCCAGGTCCTTTCCCAAGTTTGCTGTGAGCCTTGCTCCATTCTATGCAGTGAAATGCTACCAACCATAACCCAGGGAAGGAGGTAAATAAAAGCCTGATAGATCCCAGTAGTTTATACGTTCTTTAAAGTAGGTTTGCAATCTGCTCAAGTGAAAGGGAAGTAGGGAAGGAAGGAGCGAAGGAAGGAAGGGAGATTGTTTTGAACTTTAGCGCAAATTTCCAGTGCCAAAGACCTTTGTGTGGGACCATTCTTTTACATGGGGTCGCAAAGAGTCAGGCACGACTGAGTGACTGAACATATTAGAAAAGTTGGGTTTTAGCTTTAATCACATTTGACATGGCCATTTTCATTTAGACAGCAATATTGCATTTCTTATTTTTAAATACTTGAAAAAAAAAAGTGTGGTATGTCTTCATCAGAGACACATAAATGGTATTGACTTCCTGGACTGTGTCAAGGACATGAGGAAAGAAAAGGAAGTTAATCCTGTGTGTAACTGTGTTGCCTTTAATATACTGCTAGTACTGTCTCGTCCCCTCAGATTGGGGTTGTGCACTTTAGATCTGAATTTGCGGTGTTGCAAGTCAACATGTGTTGCTGTAGAAGCTTATACAACATATTATTGATGTGTCTATTCCTGTGTGGTGGCCGTATCGATATTCCGAGAACCACGCTTGCATCCGTGCCATATTTTCTCTGCTACACGGTAAGCCCTCCACCTCAGCCCTCACAGGGAGTGCCCTTGGCTCCGCTTGCTCCTGAGAAGTCTCCTTTGAGAATTGTGTGATTTCACACCATGCAAAGGGAATGCAACTTCAGTGTTTCTGAGAACAAGAGACCAATAAGGAGGGTCACCAGCAGCCAACCTCACAGGTACTGTCCCTGCTAGCATCATTTGGAGTAGATGCTACTCCTCAGAATATGGACCAGGAAAACACACGTGTAAATATAGCAGCAGAACAGGGAACCCAGGAACCTAGCAGTGGGTATCATCTTGCACGCGCCCTCCTGTTTTCAAAAGCTAAGTGCACATGCTGTGTATTGATTAGTTACCTATGCTGAAATACTGTTCCCCATTGGTGTTTCTGAAAGATATTGACACTTCCTCAGCATCGCTCCATTACTAAAGACAGAAAACACTAATAAAAAAAGAACTATAAACATGTGACAACCTGATCCTCTTACCAAATATGAACTTGTGTATGATCAAAGTATTTTATGTGTTGTCTCTCTAAATCCAAATAAATGTGTACATGTGGACATATCTCAGACTTTGCATGCTTGGTTCTGGCTTTGCCATGTTGAGGGGCTCATTTCTAATGACTTGGCCTGCATAAAAGGTCCTTCCATTGTCACAGAGCTCAGAGCATCTTTGGGTCTTCTTTGGGGAAAAAAAGCTCTTACTTCTGTAGTTGCTTCTCAAGGATACTTTTTTCACTACCCTGGTTTCTCCTTCACTCAGATCCAATTTTTTTTTTAAGTATTTTATTATGGAAAATTTCATGTACATACAGAAGTAGAGAAAATAAGTGTAATGACTTCCCATGAAGGTTACAAGCAGCTTCAGAAATTACTAATTCAGAGCCTGGTACAAAAAAACCTGAACAAATTTTTGGCCAGGACCAACATGACAAGGATATTTGTTGAACACTCTTGGGTACAAATCTTCCCCAGTGGCACAGTGGTAAAGAATCCACCTTTAATGCAGGAGATGTGGGTTTGATCCCTCCTGGGTCAGGAAGATCCCCTGGGTGAGGGCATGGTAATCCACTCTAGTATTCTTGTCTGGAGAATCCCATGGACAGAGGAGCTTGGCGGACTACAGGCCATGGGGTTGCAAAGAGTCACATGACTGAAGCCACTGAGAACACATACACTTGGAAACAAAGTGCTATGCGAACTGCTAACATTTTATTTAACCCACACAAACACCTGGTGCAGATTATAGTTTAATAACATCCATGAAGATGTGAACAGGAACAGAAGATTGTTCCCAGCCCAGGAGAATAATGGGAACCCAGGCAGCAATGTCAGGTGTTCCTGTTGATTTGGCTCTTGTCTATTGGTTCCCCTATAAGCAGTATTGAAATTATCCAGAAACTTCATCTCTTATAGCCTCCCTCCATATGTTTGCTCGAAGTACTATCTCTTCACTCCAGGCTAATACCTTTAAGAGCATCTCAAGCCCATAGAGCAACCTGAGCTTGATAAGGCAAATCAGGATACACTCTACCACTGACATCCTCGTGGTGTGCTAGCTTTTACCCTGCTCACACACAGGCTTGCATGAGTGCTGAGTCACTTCAGTCATGTCTGACTCTTCGCAACCCTATGGACAGTAGCCCGCCAAGCTCCTCTGTCCATGGGATTCTCCACGGAAAACTACTCAAGTGGGTTGCCATGCCCTCCTCCAGGAGATCCTCCCGACTGAGGGATCAAACCCAAGTCTCATGTCTCCTTCATTGGCAGGCGGGTTCTATACCACTAGCGCCACTTGGGAAGCCTCACACAAAGGCTTAGAGACCTGCAAATACTCTGAAAGATCATTCATCCAGAGTGTTGCAAAACTCTGGCCTGAGGACCCAGGAAGAAGGAAGATGTCTCTACTTTGGGGTACAAAAGAAGTTCAGGATGAAGACGGGGTTTTACACAGTTGAAGTCAATCTCCCATCTCAGGTTTTGCCCCTGGCGCATTTCATTGTTGCTTTCCTTCATCCGTGCTCTAACCTTTCTAAAATGATAAGAGAAGGAGTTAGCAACTCTGCTAACTTGCATTTCTTTTCCCCTATAAATCACAAATCTCAGAACCAGTAATGCCATGAGAACTTTCGGATTCTCCCTGCCCTCAAACTCCATTTCAGGGCACTTAGCTTTTAATGAACACTACTTAAATTGACTGGGATGTTTGTAAGTCAGACTGTAAGCTTTGAAAGACTACAGGTAGTGAAGCAGTCTACATGTTTCGAGAAGCTACAGATTCCCCAATAATATTTTCATTTTCAAATCCACACACATCCCAACACCTGTTGGCATTGAACTCCTCCCTTAGAACCTAAGATCTTTCATGATGTTTCAAATAAACAACAATGAAAAAAAACCCATCAAAATTAGTCTTTGATAGAGTAGAAGTTGTGACTTTGAAATACCAAAACCATCTCTTCATTTCATTCTGTCGACTTCAGAAGAGAGAGTTATCGGCTTTTTCATGTTCTAGGTGTTGCCCAGACTCCAGTGATTAGAACAGCCAATTCTTTTTTTACTTCACAGAATGTTTCCTGGTCCACAATTTAAACAAATGTACACATCCGACACCATTTGCCACTGCAAGGAAACTGACAATTCTCAGCAACATATATCAAAATGTTCATTTAGGAAAAACACCTGGTTTAACATCTGTCCTTGTTTATGCAAAGGAGACTTTTATTGGAAATGACTTTATAAAGTCAGTTCTTTTCTTGCCAACCCTGTCAGTTCTTAGTGGAAGTCTGCAGCGGGGAATAGGGAGGGAAATGAATACAGAGAGAGAAGCATGGAGCTCTTATTACTATTGTAAGCTCTTCATCCCAAAAAGACATCACAGTTTTTTTTTTCCCCTTGGCCTTCCATGAGTTGCAATTAACAAATATCTACATCACTGGTATATGTATTTTAAGACTAAATGACAAAAGAGATTTGTTTTGATGATAAAAACAATATTACCCCAATGTAGATGAAATTTCTTAAAAGATGTTCCCATTCCCATACCTCCCCTGCTATTTCTTTCATCTGTAATAGTAAGAGATTCCAGTTCCCATGCCTACCCAAACAGTATTAAAATTACCTGCCCAGTGTTTACGATGAAAGTACCACAGGTGTTAATTACGGAAGCAGAGGGGTCCCAAGGAAGCTTCTTCTTGTCCTTGACATCCACTGAGGCTCCGAGTCCCATTAACTTCCTTCCCAGACACTACCAAGGCCAGATAAACACAAATTTGATTTAGTAGGTATGATGAGCCCTTGCAAGCACCATAATATCAAGGAAGAGGTGGCCTAGAAGGCTGGATTTGTGGTGGCCTGTGAGCTCCCACCAGGAGACAGATGATCTTGCATGCTCACATTTTCATTCCTGCAACAAGGCAGCTCCTGGAGACATTGCAGGGCCTCAGATGCCAACTTGGCTACTGAACAACTCTGAGCAAATCCTGGCCCTGAGCAAATCCCTGCACCTCTCTGAGCCTCAGTTCTTCATCTGAAAACCGAGGACAAAAAGAACACTTACCTCCCGGGATGATAGTGAAGATTCAGAGAAGAGAGCCCAGTGCCTAGAACATCGTGAATGGTCAGTGTGTGTTCATTATACTTGGATTCTGGGCTGCTGCCTGTAAGGACTGGGCTCTCAAGGCAACATGTTCTTCCTACTTCGTCCACCTAGAGTCTATCATCCTGAACACAACGAGGATGTGGCAGCAGCAACTCCCTGGAGAAGGCCATCCTGTGAGTCATCCCTGAGGACTGCAGACCAGGCACTGAGGTGGCCTCCATCAAGGACTCAGCCTTCACTTCGGCAGAGACAAGAGACCCAGAAGGGCTGGCCAGGGTAGCTGAAGAGAAGGAAGAGCAAGAGGAAGTAAGTTATCTCTACCAGGATAAATAACCTAGTAACTGTTTGAACCCGTTTGCCCAGGGAGCATCCTTGCCTCAGACAAGCACCCAAGAGAATTAGAGAGATGACATGGATCAGCAGTTTTGGCTTCATTGGAAAGTGCCACCACAGTCAAGTCCAGTCAAGTCACAGTCAAGGCACAGTCAAGTCAATGCCCTCCAAGCTTCCATTTACATAAGAATGACTCACTGGCCACACACCAAGAGAAGGAAGAGTGGCTTGGTCTTCCTAAGCCATCAAAGAGTTTCCAACATCTCAAAAAGCAAGTAGCAAAGAACCATTAAAAGATCTTACATTGAAGGTCACTCCTGCCCAGGATCGCTGGTCCTGGAGCACGTGCACAGGAAAACACAAAGTGGGGATTCTCCACTTCTGAAAAAAAGTAATTAAAAGCTTGCTACAGTTGCCAAGGAAAAGACATTCAAGAGGAGTTTTAATTTACTGAAATGTGATAACTTTGTGGATTCCAAGAGAACTTAATTACACAAACTCAAGAAAAGGAGAGATTCCTAGTTTCTTTCAATTCCGATTTTGGTTGGTCCAAAGAAAAGCTTGCTGCCAAGTCTTTTGCCTTCTCTTTATTTATTGTGAATTGAAGCAGAGTTGCTTTACAATGTTGTGTTAGTTTCTGCTGTACGACAAAATAAATCAGCTATGTGTACACACGTATCGCCTCCCTCTTGGACCTCCTTCCTATCCCCTCATCCCACCCCTCTAGGTCAGCATGGAGCCCTGAGCTGAGCTCCTTGTATAACAACTTCCCATCAGCTATCTGTTTTGTGCCTGGTAGTGTATATGCGTCACTTCTCATCTCTTGGTTCATTCCCTCCTCCTCTCTCTTCCCCCACGGCCACATGTCCATTCTCTACGTGTCTGTCTCGATTCCTGCCCTGCAAATAGGTTCATCAGTACCATTTATCTAGACTCCACATATATGGGTTAATATATGATACTTTTTTTTTCTCTTTCTGACTTTCTTCACTCTGCCCAGCAGTCTCTGGGGTCATCCACATCACTACCAATGACCCAGTTCCATTCTGTGGCTGAGTAATATTTCATTGCATGTATGAACCACCTCTTCTTTATCCATTTATCTGTCGATGGATATCCAGGCTGCTTCCATGTCCTTGGACTTCTCTTTATTTCCTTATGACTCTGTTTTAGGATTGTGGAGTTCAAGAGGGTAAAGAAGAGGATTTTCTTTAGTATTCATTTTTATTTAAATAATTGCAGGAATTTCCTGGTGGTTCGGTGGTTAGGATTCTGGGCTATCACTGCCAAGGGCCTGAGTTTGATCCCTGGTTGGGGACCTAAGATCCTGCAAGCCTCCCAGGCATGGTCCTCCCCCTCCCCCAATTTTTTTTGCATAAGGTTTCCGTTCCCTCTGAATTGTTGAGATGTTGTTCTAGGGGGAGAGACTATCCCTCACTGTGCATCTCCACAGCTGGCTGAGCTCAGGCTGGTGTGTGTTCAGGAAAGAGCAGATGGCTCCCATTATTCCTCAGCAGCCAAGGGAAAAGAAAGCATTCCCCTCGTGCTGTGTATGCTCTTGTTAAATTTGCAAAAACAAAGCATCTGTTCACTTCACTTTTTTGAAAGGGTGGATGGAGTTTCAGGTAAAATATCTCTTTGGAATGAACCAGTCACAGTTAGGCATGGGTGGGAAATTCGATTCTGGTATTGACTAATTCTCTCTGTTCCTATCACAATGAGCTCTAATAATTTATTTTGAGATGATTTAATCTAGGAGTAAATCTATTGTATGAAGGTCTCCAACCCACTGACACCATTAATCTGATAATTACAGCAAAGCTCAGTGAAGAAATCCCTGGATGGAGGAATGGGCCAGGCCTGGCTGAATTCTTTGTCTCTGATGTACCCTGACTCTGAAGCAGATATTCCAAAATGCCACCAGCCCCTCTCAGTCTTCTTGACTAATGACAGAATTCCCTATTCCTCGATAATAGCTTGTCTTTTCACTTGATAAATTCTGAAAGTCTTTTCCTCATCTGTAAAATTGAGTTAGTGATACTTATTGCAGGGGATGGAAAGAATTCAGTGAGAAAATATATGTAAAGCCCTTGGTGATAGGAAGCGGCCAGGCCAGTGGCTGCTCTCTTCTATCCCTGACTGTGCCGTGACCAAATTCCTCCTGTGTGTTAGAATCAGCTCCTGATGGAAATTTCATGGGCAAGTCAACCTGATCCACATATTCATTATAAATCTGATTGTTTGCTATCCTGGGTAGCTCTTTGTATAAACTAAGGTATTTTGTGTGTGGTAAAAGTCACATAATATAAAATACACTATTTTAATAGTATTTAACTGTACGTTTTGCCTGCCAATGCAGGAGATGTAAGAGTTATGGATTCGATCCCTGCGTTGGGCAGATCCCCTGGAGGAGGGCATAGTAACCCACTTCAGGATCTTCCCTGGAGTATCCCATGGTAAGAGGAGCCTGGAGGGCTCCAGTCTATAGAGTCGAAAACAGTCAGACACGACTGAAGTGACTTAGCGTGCATGCATGCAACTGTACATTTTAGTGGCACTAAGTACATTCACACTCTTGTGCAACTCTCACTATCATCCATCTCCTGAATTTTTCACCTTCCTAAACTGAAACTTTGTCCCCATTAAACACTTAAGACCCCATTCCACCCTCCCAACCCCTGGCCCCTGGCATCAACCAATGATATACTTTCTGACTCTTGAATTTGACTGTTTTAGTATCTCGTATTTGTCTGCATCTATTGTATATTAGTGAAAGTGAATTGATAAAGGTGAAGCAGGAGAGTGACAAGGCTGGCTTAAAACTCAGCATTCAGATAACTAAGATCATGGCATCTGGTCCCATCACTGCAGGGCAAATAGATGGGGAAACAATGGAAACAGTGACAGACTTTATTTTCTTGGGCTCCAAAATCACTGCAGATGGTGACTGCAGCCATGGAATTAAAAGATGCTTGCTCCTTGGAAAAAAAGCTACAACCAACCTAGACAGTGTATTAAAAAGCAGAGACATTACTTTGCCAACAAAGGTTTGTATAGTCAAAGCTATTATTTTTCCAGTAGTCATGTGTGGATGTGTGAGAGCTGGACCAAAAAGAAGGCTGATTGTTCAGGAAACAGTGGTTTTGAACTGTGGTGTTTGATGGAGAAGGCTCTTGAGATTGCCTTGGACTGCAAGGAGATCAAACCAATCCATCCTAAAGGAGATCAATCCTGAATATTCATTGGAAGGACTGATGCTGAAGCTGAAACTCCAATACCTTGGCCACCTGATTTGAAGAGCTGACTCATTAGAAAAGGCCCTGATGCTGGGAAAGATTGAAGGCTGGAGGAGAAGGGGAAGACAGAGGATGAGATGGTTAGATGGCAGTATTGACTCAATGCGCATGAGTTTGAGCAACCTCCGCGAGATGGTGAAGGACGAGGAAGCCTGGCATGCTGCAGTCCATGGGGTAGCAAAGAGTTGGGCACAATTGAGTGACTGAACAACAAAAATTGTATATTGGAATGCTTCTTTAAGGTTCACTTGATATGTGTCCTACAGATTATGCCATTTTTCTTTTCCCCTGTGAGCCTACTAAGGGGTTTTCAGTTTTGAATTTCTTTGTTTAAACAACCATCCACTGACACCAGGCACTTTTGCAAACAGAGCCAGGAGTTGGTTGAAGCACCTGGAAGCAGGTTTCATTCCAGTAAACTCATTTATGAGGACTTTATTGGATTCGGCTTAGAGTGGGGCCCACCAGGGGCACAGCAGATAATCACCTATTAGCAGCAGCCACCTGAGACAGAGGTCCCCAGGCTGGCAGATGCCGCCGCAGCTGCCTGTGCTGCAAAGCAGAGACTCACGGGAGCATGGGTGACCCAGGCAAGCAAGAGACAGAGTCAGCGAGTCTGCGTCTCTCACTTCCTGCACAGCTTAGGAAGAGCCTCCTTTTGCCTTCATTGGCTGCAGGCACCAGAGAGAGGAAGCCGCCCCTCCCTCCAACGGCAAGAGTCACCTGCCAACTGGTTTCCCTACTTTTACATGCTGACTTGTCCTTTTCCAGTAAATACCTCAATGTCTACAGATTTTCTTCTGTGTTTGGGTTTCCCTCTTTTCTATTGTTGTTATTTAGTCGTTAAGTGGAGCCCAACTCTTTTGTGACCGCACGGATGGCTGCCAGGCGCCTCTGTCCATGGGATTATCTAGGCAAGAATACTGGAGTGGGTTGCCATTGCTCCTCCAGAGGATCTTCCCTACCCAGGGATTGAACTCAGGTCTCCTGCATCTCCTGCACTGGCAGGCAGATTCTTTACCACTGAGCCACCTGGGAAAGTTTCCTGAGCTTTTTCCATAGACGCTAACATATTTTCGTTACTGTTTACCTCTTATCTATAATTTTAGTTTTGATTTTTTGTTTATAGGTGAAATATATAGATCAATATATCAAAAGATGTAGAAGAATATACGGTATTCTTTGGCAGGGGGAGCTGTGCTGTGTCTTCATTACAGCTCGCAGGCTTAGTTGCTCCACAGCACATGGAATCTTTGTTCCTCCATCAGGGATCAGACTCATGTCCCCTACATTGGCAGGCAGATTCTTTACCACTGAGCAACCAGGGAAGCCCCCAAATGCTTCCTGTTTGTGTTCAGTTTCAAAGAGAAGATTTTCACTGCTTTTGTCATAGTTTCCAAGCTCAGCTGCTTAAAATGAGTGTTCTGCCCCCGAGGCCCCCTGTGTGTCCTGGTCGAGCTGCATGTTCTCTCTCAGGGCAACATCCTGAGCTCACACTTAGCTGCAGCTCAAGGACTGGGGTCCCCAGGACTGGGCGTATAGGAAGCGGGGTCCCAGCCTCTCTGGAGAAAGGAACTGTCTTGGAAACATTCAATCAGGATGTTGTTCAGTCACCCAGTTGTGTCCGACTCTTTGCGACCCCATGGACTGTAGCACACCAGGCTTCCCTGTTCTTCACCAACTCCAGGAGCTTGCTCAAACTCATGTCCATTGAGTCAGTGATGCCATCCAACCTTCTTGTGTCTGTGGCCCCCTTCTCCTCCTGTCTTCAATCTTTCCCAGCATCAGGGTCTTTTCTAATGAGTTGGCTGATTGCATCAGGTGGCCAAAGTATTGGAGTTTCAGCTTCAGCATCAGTCCTTCCAATGCCTCCAATCCCTCCAATGCTTCAGCATCAGTGCTTAAGAAGTTCTTAAGTTCCTTATAGTATACAAGCATTGCTGAAACGATTCTTGCTAATATTTTCCTCCTTTTGGTTTCCCTCACTTTCACTTTTCACTTTCATGCATTGGAGAAGGAAATGGCAACCCACTCCAGTGTTCTTGCCTGGAGAATCCCAGGGACGGGGGAACCTGGTGGGCTGCCATCTCTGGGGTCGCAGAGTCGGACACGACTGAAGTGATCTAGCAGCAGCAGCAGCAGCAAAGGCAGCTCTATGCTGGGAGAGTTTCTGCTGTGTCCCGGTGCACGTCCATGTCCCTGGGCCCAGTGACCACTGCGGGCTCCTCCCCATTTTGGCCTCCTTCCCCCCATTACTGGCTGGCTGGGACTTCATTTTTATGCTGCCCTGAGAGCACTTGTTCGTGTTCTTGGGTCTTTTGCTGCAGAGCCTTTTTCTTCTGTAGCCCCGGAAGACTCCTTCCTGCATCTGTCATTCTTCATCATAAAAAGTAAAATAAACAAATAAATACAGTTTTTATAGCAAGAAAAATAAAATGAAAATACTAAAAAATTCTTAATTATATTTCAAGAAGAAAATTGTCATCCAGCCTGTAAGTAGGTTGCTTCCACCTTCTAGCTTCTGTGAATAACTTTGCTATGAACATGGACATGAATGTGCAAATACCTCCCGGAGGCCCTGCTCTCTGTTCTTGGGGTCTATATCCAGGAGTGGGATTGCTGCTGGGTGGCTGGTCTTTAAAGTAAGCCCATTTTTCTAGAAAAGCCGACAGGCCATGAGGTGATGAAATCAGCTCTACTCCACTGTAGAGCCGCAACTGCAAGCTGCTAAGTGGGCTTCCCAGGTGGCTTAGTGGTAAAGAATCTGCCTACCCACCGGAGATGTAGGAGACTAGAGTTCAATTCCTGGGTTGGGAAGATCCCCTTTGGAGGAAACAGCAACCCACTCCAGTATTCTTGCCTGAAGAATCTCATGGACAGAGGAGCCTGGCAGGCTATTGTCTGTGGAGTCACATAGTCGGACATGACTGAGCACACACAGATAAATGGCATCAGTTTACTTGGTTTTCTTTACAATGTTGATCTAATGTAACAAATATTTCTGAAAAATATTTTTGTTTATTGACTTATTTATCATACAGTTTTCTATCAGGACTATTTCTCCGTAATTATCCCCCTGAGAATAATAAATCCATCAATCCCATTCTCTCTGCATCACTGTTAATTTTCTGATGACTTATCGCATAACAAGCCGTCAGATATCTTAGCCTTGGCTCAAGCGCTAAAAAAATTTGTCTGCAGGAGACCTAGGAGTGCAGGAGACATAGGAGACATGGGTTTGATCCCTAGGTCGGGAAGATTCCCCTGGAGAAGGAAACGACAATCCACTCCAGGATTCTTGCCTGGAAAATTCCCAGGGACAGAGGATCCTGGTGGGCTACAGTCCATGGACTCACAAAGACTAGAGCATGCAAAGACAAGCTGCCAGATGTCCCTGGAGGAAGTACTGCAGTCCTTTGGAAATTCAAATTTGGGGAATTATTTTTATCTTCTAAATCTTGCCTTAGTTTGAAAATACTTCTCCAGAAAAACAATCCCATTCTCCTCGCACGGAGAATGGGATCTGCAGTGGCAGCTTGGGGGAAGGCAATGGCACCCCACTCCAGTGCTCTTGCCTGGAAAATCCCATGGACGGAGGAGCCTGGTGGGCTGCAGTCCATGGGGTCGCTAAGAGTTGGACACGACTGAGCGACTTCACTTTCACTTTCCATTTTCATGCATTGGAGAAGGAAATGGCAACCCACTCCAGTACTTTTGACTGGAGAATCCCAGGGACGGCGGAGCTTGGTAGGCTGCCGTCTATGGGGTCGCACAGAGTTGGACACGACTGAAGAGACTTAGCAGCAGCAGCAGCAGCAGTGGCAGCTTTTAGCCACGGGGCGGCAGTGTGTCCACAGGCAGCTACCAGGTTGTCCAGGAAAGAACTTCTGCCTTAAACAGTATTTTTGACACTCTTGTTAAGATCTCATCTGTGTTCTGGTATTTCACAGGAGGACTTCTGATTAAATTTCACTGAAAGGAGGCATAACAAAAGTCACTAAAAGTGTAATATTTAGCACAACACATACATTTGGGGCTTTACTCCTTGCCCTCGGATTAAATGACCTGAATGCGAACAGTGAGTATTGAGCACCAACTAACTGTGGGGCAGCTGCTGTTCCTGGGGCCAGGCTGCAAATTCAGACGTCATGGTTTCTGGCTCGGAGGAGAGACTGTGCTAAAGGAGCGAAGTGAACCCAGGGTGCCTCCTGGGGGGGTGGTCTGAAGCCGAGAATGCAGCCCAGGACCAGTGTTAACAGACAGACCTGTCCCTGAGGATGCTTCTCCCCCTCAGTAAGTGCTGAGAGGTAGGCCTGCTGATGGGGGAAGTCCTAAAACTTCCCCTGCCGGATCAGGCGGGTGAGCCCAGCGTGGGTCCTCACATGCCTTGCAGGCAATGAATGCAAGCATTCATTGAGCTCCGGCACAACCCTGTGCATGAACAGAAATCCAGCGAGGTTTCTGGAACTCAGCCACGCAGTCATTCTTCTCATTTAGATGCTGCTCAGATGTCACATGGTCCCAGAGGCCTCCTGTGATCAGCCCGTGGGAGGCTGCTGCTGTCCCAGCGAGGACCCTGCGTGCCCCTCTGTGCCTCAGCTCCCTGGCCCGTCTTCCCGTCCCCCTGCCCCTGGAGTGTGGCCACAGGAGGCAGAGAAGTCAGAGAACCAGGACAGAGGGGCCTTGAGGGAAGAAGTCGTGGGGTCTGTGCACACACCAAGAGGGAAGAAGTTCACTCAGGAATTCTGTCCCCTCTCCTTGTGCCCACCTCCCAACACCACTTTCTCTCCCCGCTTCCCGTCCTTCCTCCATACCTTCCCTTCTCCCCATTTCCTCCCCTCTGGGCATTGCTGAGGCCCGTCACTGGAGAGACATCACCCTCAGAAGACATGCCAGTGCAAACATGGACGACTGAAGTCAGCTAAGGAGATTTGAACAGTATTCTATGTAAAACAATTTTTAAAATCCTTTTAAAATTCTTTTTTTTAATATTTTTTTGTTTTTAAATTTATTTTTAATTGTGGGATAATTACAATATTGTGTTGGTTTCTACCAGTTTTTTTTTTAAATCATTTTATATTGTATTTGTGAAAGTCGCTCAGTTGTGTCTGACTCTTTGCAACCCCCATGGTCTGTAAAGTCCCTGGAATTCTCCAGGCCAGAATACTGGAGTGGGTAGCCTTTCGCTTCTCCAGCGGATCTTCCCAATGCAGGGATTGAACCCAGGTTTCCCGCATTGCAGGTGGATTCTTTACCAGCTGAGCCACAAGGGAAGCCCAATAATGCTGGAGTGGGTAGCCTATCCCTGCTCCAGGGGATCGTCCCAACCCATTTATTTTTGGCTATGCTGGGTTTTTGTTGCTGTGCGGGCTTGTCTCTAGTTTTGAAGAGCAAAGGCTACTCTTTAGCTGCAGCACGCAGGCTTCTCACTGTGGTGACCTCTTGTTGCAGAGAGTGGGCTCCAGAGCACAGACTCAGGAGCTGTGGCCTGTGAGCTCAGTTGCTCCACAGCACATGGGATCTTTCCAGTTCAGAGATTGGACCTGTGTCTCTGTACTGGCAGGCAGATTCTTCATCACCTCCCCACCAAGGAAGTCCTGAAGAGTATTTTAAACATAGCTTTTCCCTCAGAAACATAACGCTGCTCCCTCATTTTCAGAGCTTCAACTCACAGAGCTTTCTTCTCCTCTACGCCCTGGGCATTTCCCTGATGGAGCTGAGCAGACCTGGTCCCCAGTCTCCAGACGGGCTGGAGTCAGGAAGGCAGAGTGAGTTGGCAGAGGGCGCAGCCCCGGCCTGTCTCCAGCTGCCCCTAAAACCTCCTTGGGGCAGGTCCCTCCCGCTTCCAGGAGCTACATCCTTAGTGGGGAGACAGCTGCGCTCTTCTAGCCGTTTAGAAAGGCGTAGCAATACCTCCCAGCATGAGCAACATACACGACTGTTATTTTTATAGCTGCTAAATGCAGATGCCACACAGATGGCGTCCTGGCCTGCTCACAGCATCCTGTGGACTCCAGGTGTAGCCGTTTCCAAACTTCGGCTCAGCCTCAGGGACGCCCTTCCCACCAGGTCTCATCTCTAAGATTAAGGTTAGAGAATTCCCTTCAGAGAATCTAGACTCCAGGGATTTCTTTTATGGCCCCAGCTGTCTCCTCCCCTGAGGCCATGGCCCGTCCTCTGGCCTGCAAGGGTGCAGCTAGACTGTGGTTTTCTTCTTCTGTACGTGCAAATTCTCACTTTTAAGTCTGAGATACATTTTCTAGCTCAAAGTATGCCCAGGCTGCGACTCTCACTGGGTGTCTCGGTGTGGCTTGTTCTTCCTCATTGTTCACATCTCAGCTCAGAGGTCATCCCTCAGCGGCCTCTGCTGTCACCTCCCCTGGAGTGGCACCTGCCCTTCCTGCCACCATAGTTCGCTGTTGGCCTCTGAGTTTTGCTCGTTTCTCTGCCAGCCATTGGCTGAGAGTATCTGCTGGTTCTCTTGGGTTTCGAGCTGGCTTCTCCGTCTTGTAACAGAAGGCAGAACTTGCTCCTGTCAGAAAGGACTGGCTGTCAGGGGGTGACTCTGAGCAAAGGGAATCTTACACAAGATGTTGGCTCAGGGATTTCAGCACCCAATGGAGCATCCTTGTTGACCAGGGAGAATGGGCCCTAAACCAGGTCTGATGGACTCTTGTTGCTGTGGCCACGTAACAGCCAGAAGCTGCTCATCCCAGTGCACTGTGAGCTCCCTGAAGCCATGGAGACTCTGTCTTGTTCGCCTCAGAAAGTAAAAAGAAAGTGTTAGTTGCTCAGTCCTGTCCAACTCTTTGAGACCCCATGGACTGTAGCCCACCAGGCTCCTCTGTCCATGGGATTCTCCAGGCAAGAATACTGGAGTGGGTTGCCATTCCCCTCTTCAGGGGATCTTCCCAACCCAGGGATTGAACCCAGGTCTCCTGCATTTGCAAGCAGGTTCTTTGCCATCTGGGCCAGTAGGGAAGCCCTTTGTTTACCCCAGAACTGGCCCCTTCTCCTGTGCTGGGAAGGCCTGGGGAAGCCGAACGCTGAAGGATTGAAGGGGCAAGATGGGAGGCAGGTTAGCATTGCCCTGGGTCCAGAGAGCAAGCAGAGCCACAGCCAGGGTCAGGGCCAGATTCGCGCTGTGGGCTTCTGCTCAGTGTAAGGAAGACAGACCTTGAAGGGCAGTGGCCATGGGTGGAAAGGCAGCCTGGCCGTGGTGTTGACAGGGAAGAGCCCGGCTCCTTGCCTGATGAGCGGGGCCCTGTCCTCGGAGTCCCTGTGGGCCAGAGACGGACCTGCTTTCTGACCCAAGTCGAAGGTGCCCACCAGCCTCTCTTCCCACTGTTTACACTAGGGTGGCAGACCCCAGGCCTCTGGTATCAGCTCCTAGTCACCATTTACAAAGCCCCCGGTCAGAAGGGTCCCCTCTCCTTGCCCAGACCTCGTTGGCAGCCTCTGGAGTCCACATGCATGGATTGAGTCACTGAGAAAAGGCATTGGTGGGAGGTATGTTGCTATGCCCCTGCCTGCTTATGCCAGCTGCTGGTCATTGTAAATGACCTGTTCTCCCTCCTCTCTGGGCTCTCCCCCGAGTGTTAGAGGGGCCCCTAGCATGATGCCTTGCAGCACAGGGGAGTGTTCTCCATATCCTCCATGTCCGTGCTGGGCCTGGATACAGGTAGAGGAGTGGAGTTAGCACAGGACTCGAGCACAGAGTGGGGTTCGAATGCCTGGGCTGAGGCCCACCTGGGAGGCTGGTATAGATTCTATCCCGTCACTCGCTGGCAGCGATAGGTCTTGACAAAGCTGGGGGTTTGGTGGCAGTACTTTGTCCCCCTTCTCCCCTACCCCCTGGCTTCTAGGGGGGGGCCTTCTTGCCCCATTGGAGCACGTGCCCATCTCTGAGATGAGTCTGGGCAGGCAGGACACACAGAAACAATGATGGAGATGGCAGGGGACCTGCCACCCTCTTGGCTGCAGAGAGAAACCTTCGTGGCAAGGCCAAAAAAAACCAAGTTGGAAACGGGTTGAGAAGTTGAGGAAATCTCTCCAGAGAGCAGGCCACTCACAGGAGGCCTCTACTGGAATTTTCTAAATCTGGGCACTCTCACAATCAAGAATAAGCATCTCTTGCTACCCTCCCTCTGCCCCGTCCCTGGTCCTTCTCCCATGAGCCTCTCGGTGAACAGCAGCCCCATGGACCCTGTCAGCCACCTGGGCCCGGGGAGCCCCCTCTCTGCGGTTCTCCCCCACCCAATATACATGCACACTCTCAACTGACACTTAGCAGTGGAAAAACACTCTGTGGATAGCGAAATTCCATGTTTGTATAAAGTCCTGTGAGTGAGCTTATAAAGCTAGGGGAAGTGCTTTATGGAGAAGAGTGTTACAGAGAGAAAATACAGCAGCTAACCCAACCCAACGGGACATGACTCTTCTATGAAGCCAGGCCGATGACACTGATACAGGCTGAGCTGGTGACCGGGTACAGGGGTGGCAAGACCAGAGCCAAAGGTGGGGTGTGGAGAATCCTCCATGTGTTTCAAGCCGAGAGAACTGGTGGGCTCTGTGTTAGAGAAGGAGTGAGAGATGTTAGGAGTTGGCCCCAAAGCAGCTTGCCGTTAAGCGGGAGTTATTTATGCTTTCATTGTGCAGAGTCCTTCAAAAATAGCCTGATCTAAGCCCTTCGGCACCACAGGAACACACAGGCATCTCCCGTTAAGCTGGGCGTGTTGGGTGATGGTAGCAAAGGCATGTGTCCCCTAGAACAGGCTGAATCCGCCTAGGGAGGGAACGGGGGCCTGCAGTTGGGCTCAGCCGCCATGTCACAGACCCCCACCTCTTGCCCCATCACACTCATCCCCAGATACAAAGTCACTGCCGTGAGGGCGGATCCAAAGTGCTCGCTGCACCTCCAGTTCTGCTTCTTCTCTGAGTCTCCAGTGCAAGTAGCATTGGAATTGGACACGTTGTCCTGTTAATGGCCTCTGAGCCTTTAGAGGGCTGTACCGAAACCACCCCCCCTAAAGTCTGAATGAGTCACCTGTGTGCTTGTGCACGTGTGTGCTCTGTGGTTAGATGGAGAGATCGAAGTCCTAGAAGATTCAGAGCTCTGACCCTAGTTCTTATATGATCTTGAGCAAGTTCCTTGGCTTTCTGTGTTATTTGCAAAGGCTTCTATAACAAAATGCCCCAGACTGGATGGCTCCTACAACAGAAATTTCTTTTTCTCCCAGTTCAGGGTGTAGGTGGGGTTGATTTCTTCTGGGGGTTTGCTGACGATTGCCTTTTCATTGTGTCCTCATGTGGTCCTTCCTCTGGGTTTGAACATCCCTGATGTCTCCCTTGTTGGCCTAAACAAATAGTCGGCCAGATATTTCCCCAGCAAAGAGGAATATATTTGGGATCAGCAGAGAACTGCGATTTGAGGTCTACAACCATGGGGAGCCCTGTAAAAGACCCTGCACAAGAAAGGAAGGAGGATGCTTTTGTAGGGAAGAAAAGGCAGTTGAGGTATGGGTAGGTGTGGGGCTATGGTAGACAAATGTCCATGGCTTGTCATTGACTGAGTCCTTGTCTGAAAAAGGGCCGGGTCTTCCTTTCTTCTCTTGGGATCTGCCATTGTCATTGGGTGTGAGAGCTCCCCTTGCTGGTCTCCTGACTCCATTCAATCAATTGAGGCTTCTGGTATTAATTATTTATACCCTGTGTGTCCTAATCTTCTTTTTCATAAGGACACCAGTCAGATAGGATTAGGTCCTACCTGGATGTCCTCATTTTAACTTAATTGCCTCTTCAAAGGCTCTATCTCCTGGGAATTCACTGGTGATGGTCCAGTGGTTAAGACTTCGTCCTCCAACACAGGAGTGTGGGTTTCATTCCTGGTCATGGAACTAAGATACCACAAGCCTCAAGGCCCAAAAATCAAAACATAAAACAGAAGCAATAATGTAACAAATTCAATAAAGACTTTAAAAATAGTTCACATTTAAAAAAATCTTTTTTAAAAAAGGGAACTTATCTCCAAATTCAGCCACATTATGAGGTCCTGGGGCTTAGGGCTTCAACATATGGATTACTGGTTCATGGGGGAGGAGTGGCAAACACAGATCAGCCCATAACACATTTTCTTTTTAAATTTCATTGCTTTTGATTGCTAATATCTGAAGGATGTGAGCCAGTGACTTCTGAGGAGATTTAAAGTTCTTGTTCTTTTCCTTATCTGTTCTTCTTTTGTGATTTTTTTCTCTCCCCTCTCTCTCTTCTGTTCCTCTTCATTCTCTTATTTTCATCTCTCTTTCTTTCCTAAGGGTATACAGGTCACTCCCTAGGTGCTGATACCCAGGTTTACTTATCATTTTTATGACCCTGGTTAGAATGCATCAGATCAAGTTGCTTGCAGAAACCTGACAGCAAGTACACATAGCCACATGGCAAGAATAGATTAAAAATTAATGGGAGGAAAAAGCCTTGCTGTTTCTCTATGTCCTCAGGGTAAAGGAAAGTCAGGGTCAAGGTTGACACAGACCATTAAGTAGGGTTTCTGTCCATAGTAATGACAGAATAAATGATACTGGACTAGATCCCCTCACTGTAAATAACTTAAAAAACTGGATGCAATTGATGAAGCAAAAGCTTCCAGATGTTAAAAATAGGCAGCAAAGGGCTATGGGCCCTGACATAAAGGAAACAAGAATGAAGTCACTTCACGATTTTTCTAGCTTTTTATCTGGAGGCAGTTTTTGGACTACTCCCAGGGGAAAACCAAGCAGAGCATGGAGGCTTCACTGAGTTAAGAAGACAGATTAGAGGAAGATATATAGAACCCCAGAAATGTGCATAGAAGTTCCCTGCATCTTAGGTTGAATACTGAGCTGTACATGTAAAGAGAAAAACTCCAAACAGTCAGGAAATAAGCAACTTCAAGGAAAATTTTTGAAATAAATAATTTTTAGGCCTCACAAGGGTATAAAGTGGCTTCCCTGGTGGCTCAGTGGTCAAGAATTCTCCTGCCAAAGCCTGAGACCTGGGTTTGATCCCCGGGTCAGGAAGATCCCCTGGAGAAGGAAATGGCAAGCCACTCTAGTATTCTTGCTTGGGAAATCTTATGGACAGAGGAGCCTTTTGGGCTACAGTCCATGGGGGAGCAAAAGAGTCAGACATGACTTAGCAACTGAACAATAGCAAAAAAAGCATAGGAAGACATTTAAACTCTAGTCAGCCAGAATGAGGATCTCTTGTTAAACACCTGGGGAATTCAGTGAAGACTCTAGAAATGTAATACCTTAGTAGTCAGGCCAAACTGAATCCACTCTAAAAAAGCTTAAAATGAGTCTCAGAAGGATCAAGCTAATACTCAAACAGCTCAACTGTCTGTTAAATCAAAATTCAACATTTTTTGAAGGAAGCTAAAATCCAAACATTCAACAATGTAGCATACACAGTGTCCAGCATTCAATAAAAATAACTAGACATATGAAAGCAGGAAAATGTAACTCAAAGAGGAAAAAAGAAAAAACAACAGTTAATAGCAATAGGTTCAAACATAGTAGATTCAGATGATAGAATTAGCAGACAAGGACTTCAAGACCAGTTATTCTAATATACTCAAGAATTTAAGAGTAAACAAATAAAATATGTATAATGGCTATGTTAACATCAGGAGAATACGCTTCAGGACAAGGAATATTACTAGAGATGAATTGGGACATTTCATAGTGATAAAAGGGTCAATTTATCAAGAAGACATAAAAATCTTAACACGTATGCCTCTGATAACAAAACTACAAATTACCTGAAACCAGTTGACCAGGAAAAAACAACACCTATAGCAACTGTTTCAAATTAAAAAGGAAAATACTACACAGCTACTTGCAAGGTCATCTTTATCACCATAGATTGATTAAGGGAACTACCCTGGGGTGTTGCTGGAGTGACAGAAAAACAGCTTAACAAATTTGGCTTTGACCTCAAAGAGCTCACAATGAGGCTGAAATACAGAACACACATACACAGATTAAAAGATTAAAAGGTATGTCTCAAGTATTTTCCTTAAACTTCTGTCTTTCAATTTTTGAATCAAATAAATCGTTAAGCTCCTGTTGGCTATTTTCCATCTTCAAGGATTAATACTTGGCCTTACCAACAGCCTTGTAACTGCTTAGTCATCCACAATACGCCCTAGTAGCTATATGACCCACCCCAATAAGTTCAGTTAGCACCCACAGAACTGGAGGACGATCATCTTTAACATCCCATGAGACCAGAGGCCAACACTGGGGGGCCCAACAAGGCTTGTGATGACTTACTGTAGGTCCCTTGCTTTCAAATATTCTTGAAGCAAGCTGTGACTAGTTATGGAAAAAGATTCATTCTAGGGTGATTCACACTCATTATGGTTAATTACACCACTGATTAGTTGCACCAGTGGCCCCACTTTCGATGAATGAGGCCAGTGCCACACCTCGGGAAAAAATCACTCTTAAAGATCCACTTTGTAGACACAACTTGGTATTTTTAAATTCAGTCTATTTCCCAAGGAAACTGCCTTCAGGTCATTCTGGGATTAGCATGGATTACCTGTGAAAGAGCCTTTCCAGAAATCCCAATTCAGCTAACAGGAGAGGCTGGCTCTTTGTTACCTTTAATAAGTGATTGAATTTCTTTTTTTTTTAAATTTTACTTTACAATACTGTAGTGGTTTTGCCATATATCAACGTGAATCCGTCATGGGTATACACGTGGTTGGCACTTCTTTCCACAAAAGATGAAAGTAGCTCACCAACAAACCTGTGCACTTAGCTAGTTCCAGGAAGGAAAAGCAGAGACCTGGAGAGAAGTCTTCCAGGCTCGGCTGGGAGTGAGAGCTTCTCTCGGGAGCTTCCTCAGGTTCCCCAGTGGCTCCCCAGCTCTTATGTCACATGGAAAGACCAGGGACATTGACATCGAATAATGTGGGATGGAATCCCAGCCTTGCATCTACACCTTGTGGGCTTAGGTGATCATGGGACATCACAGAACCCTATGTTCTTCATCTATAATGTGCCTCACTCACGTGTGTGCACTCACACACACACGCATACACTCCAGATTTTCGTTCTCTCCTTTCATGCCCTCTTCGTGCCTCTGTTACAGGTCCTTCACTCATTACTGTTACCTGACCGTGTCTTAGATCTCCTGGGGTCTGGAGAGTTGGTCGCTGTTCTCATGGGTAGAAATGTCCTTGACGGGAAGGGCTATGTCTTACTCCCCTACATCCCTAGACCCGGTCCAGCATCTGGCATAGAGTTGATGTCAATATACTATTGTTGGATGAAACTCTCTCTCTCTTTTTCAGAAGGACTCAACAAGCTCTCCAGTACCTTCTTTATAAAACAAACAAAAGGACTCCTCTGACTTCCTCTCATGGCCTCTCTCAAAATCTGTTCTCTCCTAGTCTGAGGTTGTCTTACTTTTAGTGGGTGAAGAGCAAAGGGCTTTGATGTCCGTCCCTGTGTTTGAATTCCCAGTCCTTTCGCCACCAGCTGGGTGACCCTGCGACATATCCAATAAGAAACTGTGTGTCCTGAAAGGGGCGGGCCTGGCCCCTGTCCCTGCGCTGTGCCTGCTCTTACCTGGATCGCACACTCAGGTATAAAGCAGTCCTTTTCCATCGACCCCCCTCTGCTGCGTCACCCGTCACTCTGTCTACCCTCTGCCCCTTTCCTCACACTGACTGCCTCTGCCTGCGGTCCATCTTTGCCTTCGCAGGCGAGCACAGCGTGCTCACTGTTTCCCGGGAGGTCCAGGTGGTACCAACCACCCTGCAACTGATGAAATGAATGTTCCCTCCTTCCTTAGTTTCTTCCTTAGGGGAGAACTTGACCTGAAAACACTGTCTGAGAAGACCGCTTCTCTCACATCACTGGTGGGTGGGGAGGACCTTGGTTCAGAGAGGAATTCCCTGGCTGCTCCACCAGACACCGCTGTCGGGGGCCTTCCGAATATATCCTTCATTCAACAGACAGGCTCATCACTTGTCCCAAATTAAAGCGCTTTGAATGCTTGGAGGGTTAGCGTTTAACAGTTGTGAGTTTTAAAATAGATCGAATTCCTTCACTCCCCCTTCTAGTATTTCATGGTCCGCAAGAGGCAGAAACACACACAGAAGGAAATGGAGACTGATTTGTGCTCCTGACAAGACTCATTCATCTAACCCTGGACTCATAGTCACAGCCACCCAGTGTCTGCCTGCTTCCTTTTCCATCCATCCCCCTTCTGTCTCCCTTCCTTCCTTCCTACCTTCTTGGCTCCCTCCCTTCTTTTCCTGCCTTCCTTCTCCCCACCAGTATTACTTAAAACATAAGAAGAAAATATAAGCGCTAACAAATTTGAATTGCTTGGTAACATGGGAGCAAATTTACAACATTCTGTTGGCTTCTCTTCCCTAACCAAAGTCCTCACCTTCGTAGGGAAGCCTGACTTTTCTGGACTTACCCTATACAGAAGGTGACTGGTAGGAATTCAGGTATTACCTCTTCCTGAGGCACTTTCATCATCATCGCTTTTAAAATCCGAAAGACCTCGAGCATTTGACATGTAATAGTAGACAAGGGGTACAGGTGTTTGAGGCAGGAGGGCCTACCCAGGGCCTGAAGATGCCTCTTAGTTATCCAGAGAGAGAAATAATGGCAACAAACATCTCTCTCTCTCTTTCATCTACCTTTATTGGAGAACAACAAATATCAAATAAAGCTGAATCAAAAATTTGTAACTCACAATGTTTTCAAAGTCAAAACAAATCCAAATCCAGAGGATGAGCCGTGATCTGTGAGAGATTTGGGGCAGTGCAGTCAGACTGTGCCTTGCGAGATGGTGACCCAGAGACAGTGCCGGTCAGCACACATCCTAGAACAAATCTGCTTCACACAAAGGGGCTTCCAGCGATGTCAAGGGAACCTCAGGAGCATAAGATTCTGTTTTCACAGAGAAACAATGCAATCCATGGTGTCTCTGGGTGATTAAGATTTGGACAAATTTCAGGAGCAAAAGTTGGGTCAAAATAGTAGGTGCCGAATGTCCAATCCCAAGGAAAATTAAGTCAGGAAGAGCTCAGAGTACAAGAAGCAACCTCTGGTGTATGGTGACTGCCCCAGTCAATGAGCAAAGAGAAAGAACCATTCCAGCTCACTGACCATCACGCCTAAAATGGGCCAGTCCTTTATGCAGAAAATAGGTGAGTAAAGAGAAGCAGAAGAGACCAGAAAAAGTGAAACTTAAGCTTCCATTATTGACTGTTTCCAGTGTCAGTTTACATGGATTAGCTCATTTAATTTGATCAATAACATGAGAGGTTGGTGTTATCATTATCCTTGTTTTTACAGCAGAGGAAATAAGACCCAGAGTCAGTAGTGACAGGACTAAGGCTCAAATCCACATCTTTTCTCGTGTTCTCTCCTCTCCTGATTCTTAAGCAGGACTGACTCCCAAGTCCAAAAGCATAGGGTAAAGGAAGCTCACTGGCCCGTGAGGGAAGCTGGCATCTAACTGTGTCTGTGGGGCCAGGGTGGCAGTCAGGGAGCAGGTGGGGTGGTGGGGGAAACCAGCAATGATGGAGTCCAGGGTCCCAGTCATGACATGGACACGGTGGGCCATGTGAGCACTCACAAGCGCACCTTCCTCAACTGAGGAAGACTGAGGAGAGGGAAGACTCTGGAAACCAACCAGAGAGGGCAAGTTGCCCCAAATGGAACCAGCAGCTGTGCCAGGTTCAGGGGTTGCAGAGTCTTGGGAGCTGCCCGGGTGGTTATTCTGGGGGTGGGATGGGAGTGCTGGGCAGGCCAGTTGGGCTTGGTGGGCCCTGCTAGACCTGGTCCCAAAGGTGATGGGCCACTGAAGAGTGTGAAGCAGTTAAAACAAAACAAAACAAAGCCTTAAGTGTTTCAAGCAAGTTGAGCCCTGGGATTTTGTTGGAGCATGGCAGATCTTGGTGTCACTCACCCAGAGAGAAAACCAGGGGAAGCGTTCAGGACGTGTAGGGAAAAGCCAAGGCTGGGAACCAGGAGGAGTAGACCCTCAGATGCCCAAGTCACTACCGTGTGCCATTCTTTATATTTTTAAGCCATTTTCATGCCGATGATCTTACTTTGCATGTCACAGCCACTCTGTGTAGGTAAAAGGCATCATCTCACTGATAAGAAAAGTGAGGCAGGAAAAGCTCTAGTGATTGGCTCAAGGTCACAACATTCTGAATCCCCATTCAGAACAGGCTCTTTAGACCCTGCAGCAAAATTCAGTCACTGCTTTCCTGAGCAATGACTTATGGGTGACTTGTGAGAGTGCCTTTTAAAATTCAGTCATTGTTGTCCTGGTCTTTCAGCTTTTAAGTCAACATCCTGTGTGGTCTATTAGGGAGCAAATATATTTTCCTTTATTTTATACTCAAACCCTTGAAATGACTATTTAAATATTTTAACTACAATTTCTCTCAGTTTCATTGTCCGTGTCAAAGCATTTGACTAAAATGTAGCACAACTATGGTTCCTTTCAAGGGGGTCAAAATGTTTTCTGTGGATGGAAACGTTCCCTATGAATGAAGATGAAAGAAGCTTTGTTGTACTCTTCCTTGGGGAATCTTTCTAGGGTTATTACCAAAGTCAAGAATAGATCAGAAATGGAGAAAAGGTAGGAGTATCAAGAAGAGCTTTCATGGAAAATTGAAATCATTCCTTTTAAAGTTGACAAATCCCACCCTGATGATAGACCCCCCAGCCTCACAGGACAGCTCTTCCCAGGTAGAAAAGTGGTGATTGTGGGATGATTTTGAGGCAACTGTGATTGATGTCAGCAGGTCCAGATGGTGATATTCTATGAAAAATCGAATGGACATTTGTTAAGCTGATTCAATAGCTGCAGCCCTGGGCTCAATGGGGGCAGGGGATACAAGTGGAGTGCATCATCTGTGAGGGTGTTTGGGGCCAGTTAGGGATGGAAATGCTAGTGATTTGAGTTTTGCACACAAGGGTTCCCAGCCTCTGGGCCACAGACCGGTACCTCCTGTCAGATCAGCAGCAGCATTAGATTAGAAATAAAGTGCACAGTAAATGCCATGTACTTTGATCATCTGGAAACCATCCCTCCACCAGGTCCATGGAAAAACTGTCTTTTGCGAAACTGGTCCCTGGTGCCAAAAAGGTTGGGAACTGTACATGCTCGGTGCTCACAACAAACACCACTTCCTGTCTGTCTCCCACAAACCCTGCTGTAAACACAGGACTATTGGGAAGAGGTGGTGATTCCCAGTGACCAGGTGGCTGCCCCAGTTTTGCATCTCGGTTCTTTGTCTCCGCATGAAGGGCTCTCATCGCTAACCCAGATAGGAAATAGCTCCCCAATGACCTAGTCCCAGGGCAGATTCCTGCTGTCATCCAAGATATAGGAATTCAGAGTTAGGACAATGATTCTCTGGGGCTCGAGTTATGATGGGTTAGTGGTAATGAATCCACCTGCCAATGATGGATACTCAGTAGATGCTGGTTCAATCCCTGGGTGAGGAAGATCCCCTGGAGAAGGAAATGACAACCCACTCCAGTATTCTTATCTGGGAAATCTCACGGACAGAGGAACCTGATGGAGTTGCATAGGGTTGCAAAGAGTCAGACACGACTGAGCATGCAGGCACCGTTCAGCGCTTCATAGAAGAGATGAAATGTGGACATTTTGGTGCTTCTTTAACCAGTGAAGATGTTATAGAAATGTTCTCAAGGAGGAAACGCCTTTTTCATAGAGACTTGCCTGGTTGACTGAACTTTTCTTTCTTGGGTTAAACATAGCCACTTCTGTTACATCCTGAGGCGTCGGCTCTCCTGGTGGAGACATGTGAGCACGGCCAGGGGCCTGGAATGTCCCAAGAGGGTAAGAATAGCCAGATGAGCGACGGCTGCTGCTGGCCTCTGGTCACTGCAGTTGTCAGGAAGGCTTTGCCTCAAACAGCTCGGGGCCGCCTCCCCTGGAGACAGAAGAACAACCTCGTGCTCCTGGGCTTGAATTGTCCCTTATCTCCAGCTCTCACCTGGGAGTATTTTGTGGCAAAGATACACATATTCTTGCAAAGATTTCGCACCTCCTTGGAGAACACAAGCTCCGGACGGCTTCAGTCACCTTGAGTCTGTGACCCCCTGGAAGCATGGACCAGTCGGACCTGCTGGGGTTCCTCGTCATCACCCTAAATTGTAACGTGACCATGGTGGGTGAGTAGTACAAACCCCTGCAGAACACAGATTCTGCCTTGGATCACTTTTCCTGGTCCTTCTCTACGAGGAAGTCTTGCCTATCCCTGGAGGAAAGGGAGCCATGGCTCAAGTTTTCCTCTAATTCTCCATCATTTCATGAGGTTCCCCATCATTTAAGCATGTCTTGGGGGTGAGCAATATTTCTCTCAAGAGGCCTCTTCTTGCTAACATTTGGGGGCTGAGTAAGTGGCAGGGGTATTTTTATCTAACTCTTCTCTGGCTACTAGGAAAAGTAACAATACAAAGTTAAGAAATTCATGCCTTGAGTCAGCTCGCTTGTTCATTTTTTTTAGGGATTATCCTTGAAGCTCCATTTGTAAAGATTAGTAAATTCTCTTGTGTACTTTAAACCAAATCCCAATTTTAGTTTTAGCCTTTTTCCCCTAACAATGAAAGTAATAAAGTTTTGATTTATTTGAGTTTGATGTAGCCAAATTAAATTTTTGGAGAGGTGTGGCTACCCTGATAAAGGGGATTGAGAAAAGGATTAAAATATATCCATGAAGTGGCTGATATTTTTCTTGTTCATTACTTTTTAAACTAAGCCAACTTAGTTTTAAAAGTTTGAGTTAATGACTTTATCACGTAATTATCATGCAATTCTCTTGAGTTGAAGTGACTTCATTGATAAAATAATTTAATTCTTCTGATGTCAGGTGATGATTTCTGCATCTCATCACAAAACAAAATATTTACAAATTATTTTGACTGGTCCTTCAACATATTCCAAAATTGTTGATTCATGACATGAAAATAGGACTTGGAAGTGATTTTGATTTCTAGGTTAGCCTCACACATTCACGATAAGTTGAAGAAAGACAGAACCTCAATTCATAATAGTTGGAATAGGGGGAAAGGAGTTCTGAATAATTGAAGAGTCTAAAAAACTGAATGTTCTTCAAGAAATCTGATTTCAAGGGCCATAAAGCAACATTAAACACAAGTCCTGCAATTACATAAGGATCATGTGGATTATTACCATAGAGAAAACTCATTGAAAATAGTAGCTTTTATTTGCTATACACAATTACAGGAAAGAACTAACATCTTTGAAAAAGTTCACTCTTTAAGAGGAAGACTTTATTTACATCAGCCCAACTTTCTAGAATTTTCAGCCCAGAGTCTGAACTAGCTGAGCCAGATTAAGCATTTTAGTTATCTATGCTTCTTTAAATCTGTCAATTTCAAAGCATTTTACAAACAAGTATAGACATAGCTCATTTTATTGTGCTTCCCAATATTACTTAAAAAAAGAAACAATTGAATGTGGCAACACTTCCTTAAGTAAGTCTTTGGTGCCGTTTTTCTGATGGCATTTGCTCACTTCCTGTCTCTGTGCCCCATTTTGGCAATTCTCGAAATATTTCCAAGTTGTTAATTGTTACTAAATTTATTCTGATGAACCGTGTGATCAGTGATCTTCAGTGTTAATACCCACTGGCTGAAGGCTCAAAGGATGGTCAGCAATTTTTAACAATGAAGTATTTTTTAGTTAAGATGTGTACATTGTCCTTATAAAGCTACTGCACACTTAATAGACCAAGGTAGAGTGAAAACATAGCTTTTATATGCACTGGGAAACCAAAAAATCCTTATGAGTTGCTTTATTGGGGCGGTCTGGATGGAAAGCGGCAGTGTCTGCAGGGTGAGCTTAGTTGAGCCCAGGGTCCACATGTTGTAAGTGCTGGTTAGATATTCATCCAGTGAGCCAACTGGCTGATAGTCTTGTTGTGACTTCAACATGCTTATCCACTTAGTTCTCCAGTCTCGGTTCTCCATTCGCCTCGGTAAGGATTTAGAACTACTAGCAGGAGATGTATTTGTATGGCTGTAATGGTGCCCTTCCTGCTGCTTCTTCCCAGGGAAGATCTGGCTTATCTTCATGGTGCTGCTGAGGATGGTGGTGCTCATCCTAGCCGGTTCACCCGTCTACCAGGACGAGCAGGAGAGGTTTGTCTGCAATACTCTGCAGCCGGGATGCGCCAACGTCTGCTATGACATCTTCGCCCCCGTGTCCCACCTGCGATTCTGGCTGATCCAGAGCGTGTCTGTCCTCCTTCCGTCCGCGGTCTTCGGCGTCTACGTGCTGCACAAAGGAGCTGAGCTGGCCGCACGCAGATCCCATGGGCCGGAGGATGCCTCGGAGGACCATGACGCCCCACGGCTGACCCCCGGGGCCAGGCGCTGCCTGACGGTGCCAGACTATTCCTCGGGCTACGTGGTCCACCTCTGCCTCCGGACCTTGACCGAGGCAGCTTTCGGTGCCCTGCATTACCTCCTCTTCGGATTCTTGGTCCCCAAGAGGTTCTCTTGCACGCACCCTCCTTGCACCAGCGTGGTGGACTGTTACGTCTCCCGACCCACGGAGAAGTCCATCCTGATGCTTTTCGTCTGGGCGATGTGCGCGCTGTCCTTTCTGCTTACTGTCGCCGACCTGGTCTGCAGCGTGTGCTGGAAGACACGAGGGCGACCCGGTGGGGCCCGGAGGAGACCGTTTCCAGGGGCAAGGGATGCGGCGCCTGAGGGACGCGGGGCGCGGGAGGGGCTAGGGGTGCACGAGGGACGCGGTGAGCGCGCTCGCACGGGACTGGGGACCCGAGGGCCGGGCGCGCACAGCCCCGCTGCGGAGCCCGCCGCGCCCGGGAGCCTGGAGCTGCCGGGGGAGGACGAGAGCGACGCGTTGTCCTCAGCCAGCGACCAGCCGCGCTTGGCCCGGCCCGGAGCGGCGGCCCCGGTGTGGGAAGAGCGCCCCTGCGCGCCGCGTGCCCCGCTTTCCGGCCCCGGCAAGTCCGAGTGGGTGTGAGTCCCGGCATCCCACCCCAGGAACCCGAACGCGGCGACCATCCGCACCGCAGAAAGGCAAGCCGGCGGGACAGACGGACTTCGCAGGAGGCTCTGATGCAGGTCACCAAAGATTTAATTTAGATAAAGCCTTTCGGGGGAGGGGCGAACGTCCTAGGTGTTCAAATGCGGATGGGTTAACCCAAGAGCATCAGGCCCCTGAATTTGCTGCTCTCTGATTCTATTGTCTTATTTTATCCTGTAGGTTGAAAAGCACATCCTCTTGCATTTACAGAGCTTCGATTAATATGTTAATGTTTTCGAAGGAGTTGTGTTTTTTTTGGGGGGGGGGGGTGGTTTGTTTTGTTTTTCTACTTAGCTAAAAACGGCATCTGTTAGGAACTTCATGCATAGAGGGATGTATTCGTTTAACTTCTCCAGACTCCTTTAATAAAATTAATGCTGATTGCATTGAGATCTCGCACTTCTTACTTCACTGTGTCACAGGAGAAGCCACAAATGCAGGAGATCTGGCTAAAAACCATTGGGGTCTTCTGTGGGGGCATCTTGAGTGGTTATTGCATGTGGGTGTGAGGTGCACAAGCTGAGGAGTGGCCACTGGCTTGCTTAGTGTTGCTGGGCATGCCGGCTGGGTGGCTGTCCTCACTGAGCAGAGGGGAGCACTTTGGCTGCTGATGGCAAAACTAGGGTTGTCACAGGGCTTCCAGTCCTGGCTGACTCTCCCCTGGCCCTGGGGACAGTCCTACCGTTAGGGCTGCCCTAAGGGTCTTCATTCATGTCCCAAATGAGAAAGGCTGGGGGTGTTCCAGCCTTGTACTGTGGGCTGATGACCTGGGGAGGAGGTACCCTACAGACACAGCAGTGTCATCTTCCAGGGGAGCTCCCTGCCATCGACTCTGCTCTCCTCCCTTTGCCCTGATTTTGGTCCAGGTGCTGCCAAGTTGGAGCGGAGTCTGTTAGAGCCTCCATGCTCCCTTCAACTGCCATGTGGAGGACACAGTGCAGCCGAAGTTGGGGTAAGGCTGTTCCTCTTCACCAGGAGGAAGGAAGAGCCACTAGGTTGTCTTCCTAGAATGGATGAAGTGCCTCAGGTCCACGAATGCCCAACACTGCAGAAGCCAGCAGATAGTGAAACAAGGGAACCAAGGCACCCAGGGAAACAGCAGTCACTTTTTAAAAGTGTTCTAAAGATAACCTTGACAGTGAAATATCTGTTGGAATGAGGAGTGACCTCCTTGATCTGTCTACAGAGTATCAAAGCCAGTGATTAAAACTTAAAAAAAAATCATACAAAATAGGTCTTAGCATAAAGCTCATTGAATGAATGAATCTGTTTTAACTTTGCAGTAAATCTCTCTCCTACTCTCTGACTCTGTCTGTCTCTCTTGATTGCTCATCAGCCTATTCAAAACCATGAACCATGACTCAGACCCCTTTGTTTGAAACTTAGATCAATGTCACACATAGCAAGTGCTCGATAAATGTGATTTTTGAGCCTGATATCCCTGAAGTATTCGGGGAAAGATCTGTTTCTTGTCCCTTGCAGTATGCAGTTCTGGTGTACTTTTGAGTTTGGGCAGTCTTACAGACATAAGAATTCTCTAGGGGCTTCATTGCTATTTTAAAAATAAGTTCCTCAGGACCGCTCCAAGCCCCAATGTGAGCCTTGATAATGTTGAGTGAAGAAAGGAAATCAAATTAACAAATATTGGTGGGGTGCCCGGCTGAGTGAGTGATAGCCGCTCAGTTGTGTCTGACTCTTTGTGACCCCATAGACTGTAGCCTGCCAAGCTTCTTTGCCCATGGGATTCTCCACGCAAGAATACTGGAGTGGGTTGCTATCTGGGTAACTCCTGGGAAAGGGAACTAGTGAGGGCTGAGCAGGGACTCCCTCCTGGCCATGGCCCCAGAGAGGACTGAGTGGGCCCTGTTCTCCTATGAGTTCTCTGAGTGCGTGCTCAGGTTTGGCTTTATAAATGGCACTGGTATTTGGGTTTATTGGTAAGGGCTGCTTGGGCTTCTCAGTTGATGTCCCAAATCCCACTATTAGAGGAAGAGCCTGGAGATTTATTCTATGGAAAACTGTACATGGCATTCAGAGTAATGGAGACCAAGAGAGGCAGAGAGATACAGTGTTGAGGGTAGGACCCCATGCCCGTCATTTCTTGGCCAGGTCACTCCCTTCCTCTGGGCCTCAGTTTCTTTCTGTGAGGAAAGAGGGCCTGCAATGACGGGTGCAGCTGTCAGCCCTTTTAACATCAATAGGGGCTGGTTTACCAGGCCCAAAGTTTATCAGGCCTGGTCCACCTGCCTGAGCACAGGTTTCCATAAATGAAAATGGTCAGAACAGGAGAGACTTGCCTGTGCCAGGGAGAGCTGCCCTGGAGGAGAGATGGGCACTTCACGAAAGTGGGGAGGGGGCTCTGAGGATGACTCACTGACTCCCCACTCGGCTCAGTGATGGCAGAGGCTGCACGGACAGACGTGGGGTCATCTGCTGTGACCCCCACTGTGAGAGCAAGATTGCAGAAGGGCTTGGTGTGTTCTGGAGCATGGTTGGTTGCATCCACTTCATAGTAACTGCCTCATCAGAACAACACAGAGGGCGGTGAGCCTCCTCTTCTCTTTCACACAGGCTGCTGTACATCGCCCCTGGTTTGTGACAAGTTCTGAAGCCTTCAAAGATCTTTTCTAGTTATCCCTTAGAAAGAGGGGGGAAAAGTTTTTCAGATTCTGTCCAAGAAAAGGTTAAAAAAAGTAGAAAATGGTGTGGCTATCATCCTCCTTGCCAAGATTTCAGTCCACCTCTCTGTATCTTGGGGCTTCTTTGGTTCCTCAGTGGTAAAGAAACTGCCTGCCAATGCAGGAGATATGGGTTTGATCCCTGGGCCAGGAAGATCCCCTGGAGGAGGAAATGGCAGCTCCTAGGAAATCCCATGGACAGAGGAGTCTGGCGGGCTACAGTTCATGGGGTTTCCAAAGACCTGGACACACCTCGGTGACTAAACAGCAACAGCAAACCTGCATCTTGGGCATGCTGGGTGAATACAAGACGGTTCAGGGGCTTGGATTCCTCCCACGGAGCATTACAGAGTCACCCGCTGCCCAAGGCAGAGGCAGCAGGAATTAGGTAATTGTACCTGCTCTAACAGGTCACCCCAATTTGAGATTCTTAGCACAGCAGTTTCATAAAGAGCTGCATTTTCTGACGGATGGACAGCTTTCCTCTGGGTGGTGACTTGGGGCTCCTCCCATCCTAGGCTCTACTATCTTCTGCCCATGATGCCAAGATTGCTGTGGCAGAGACCAGAACTGTTTCGAGGCCAGGTCAGGAAGGGCCCTAGCATACCCAGCTAGAGCTCAGTCCTAAGGGCTCAGAAGGCTGCGAATGGTGGTTGAGTTATACAGCTGGCCCTCTGCATCTTTGGGTGAATTGGTTTCAGCCAACTATGGATCTAAAATTTTAAAAAAGATCCTGGAAAGTTCCAAAATGCCAAATTGGATTTGCTGCATGCAGACAACTATCTACACAACATTTACATTGTATTTACAACTATTTGCATAGCATTTACTTTGTATTAGATATTGTGTCATCTAGAGATGATTTAAAGTATAAGGGAGGGTGCACTTGGGTTGTAAGCAAACACTAGGCCATTTTCTATAAGAGACAGGAACATCTGTGGATTTTGGAACCAATTTCTAGCAGTTGGTGAGAGATGACCATGTGTCCAGGAAGAAGGAGGAAAAGTTAGGGCCAACAGTTGGCCAGTGTTCGCGTCAGGCAGCAACTGTTCCCTGGGTACCTGCCCTGTGGGAGGGATTTAATACCTTTTCAGTGGCCAATGAACCAGTCTCAGGAGAGAAGATAAGCAAGGATGTTGGCTTAGGTCCTTGGACGGGATGCACTGGGGTTGCAGAGCAGAGAAAGGAGGTGATGCAGATGCAGAGAACCCACAGAAAAGGGTCTGGACCCCGAATCTCTTGTACTCAGGACTGTGTTCTTAGACAGAAACGTTTCAGGTGGGAAAGAATCTTAGTAGGTATTAAGTGCACAGCGATGGTCTTTGCTCAGTATGAATGGTTTGTTAGATGCTGTGTAAGTCTAGCTTTCCAGGTTAGATTTCCAGAAATCTTCCTGAGTTAGTGTTCTGGCTGCAGTGAGGACCAGCTGGTGGAACCCAGCACTGAGCCACCATACCTGGGCCTGGCTCCCTCTGATACAGATGTGCAAGACAGCATGTGAGGGTCAGTGAGATGATGCTCCTGCTCAGCGCAGAGAGCGATTATTTACAGAAAGAATACACGTGACTCTTTTTTGGTAGGATGCTAGAATCCACTTTGAAAATCTACTTCAAATTTTTCTGTGTGGATCTGGTTTTCAGCAGGAGGTGAGGAGGAGGCTGGGGCTCTGCAGTGAAGACTTGCCCAGCGTCCCCTCCTGCAGCGGATCTTTCTCCGCCCCTAGTGCAGCATCTGAACTGCAGGGGCCGGGATGGCAGCCGAGCCTGTGAGTCCCGCCAGCTGTGCTATGGTTGTTCTGTGGGAGAAATACTTCCTAGAAAGGGAACAGCTGTCACCCCACCTTCCCCATTTGAAACAGAGGAATGTACACTTTCTTCCCTCTTGTCCAGCATAGAGGGAATCTCTCCCTTGAGCAGCTCTCTCCTCCATGCTGTGACCCGAGAGAGAGATGTGAGCGGCAGAAAAGAGAGCTGAAAGAAGTGACTGATTTTTCTCAGAGGCTCCACTCAATGAAATGAGTTTCATGGAGAATTTAGGAAATCAAAAATCAAATGCAAAACTAGACTTTATTTTTTCTTTTATGATTATTTTCACAATTGATGAAATGTATGTGTTTATTGATTTAGCTGTGTCAGGTCTCCGTGTCGGCACACAGGATCTTTCACTGAGGCCCACAGACTCTCTAGCTGTGGCTCAATGGCTTAGTTTCTCTGAGGCATGTGGGACCTTTGTTCCCCAACCAGGGATCGAATCAGAGTCCCCTGCATTGCAAGGTGAATTCTTAACCACTGAACCACATGAAAGGCCCCAAAGCTGGATTTCAGTAATAAGTTTCTTCCATCCCCAGACAGGCAGAGTGCAGAAGCATGTGACCCATGTAAAGGATGGAATGATTGTGTAGCGTGTGCCTCTGGCCAACGGGAGTCCACATTCTAGTTGTTCAGTTGCTCGGTCGTGTCTGACTCTTTGTTACCCCATGGACTGCAGCATGCCAGGCTTCCCTGTCCTTCACCATCTCCCAGAGTTTGTTCAACTCATGTCCATTGAGTCGGTGGTGCCATCTAACAATCTCATTCTCTGTTGATCCCTTCTCCTGCCCATAATCTTTCCCAGCATCAGGGCCTTTTCTACTGAATCAGCTCTTTGCATCAGGTGGCCAATGTATTGGAGTTTCAGCTTCAACATCAATCCTTCCAATGAATATTCAGGGTTGATTTCCTTTAGGATTGACTGATTTGATCTGCTTGCTGTCCAAGGGACTCTCAAGAGTCTTCTCCAACACCACAGTTCAAAAGTATCAATTCTTCGGCGTTCAGCCTTCTTTATGGTCCAACTCTCACATCTATATGTGACTAGTGGAAAAAACCATAGCTTTGACTAGACAGACTTTATTGGCAAAGTAATGTCTCTGCTTTTTAATATGCTGTCTAGGTTGGTCATAGCTTTTCTTCCAAGAAGCGAGTGTCTTTTAATTTTATGGCTACAGTTACCATCCACAGTGATTTGGAGCCCAGTCTGTCACTGTTTCCATTGTTTTCCCGTCTGTTTGCCATGAAGTGATGGGACCGGGTGCCATGATCTTAGTTTTTTGAATGTTGAGTTTTAAGCCTGGTTTATCACTCTCCTCTTTCATCTCGTTCACCTTCATCAAGAGGCTCTTGAGTTCCTCTTCACTTTCTGCCATAAGGGTGGTGTCATCTGCATATCTGAGGTTATTGATATTTCTCCTGGCCATCTTGATTCTAGCTTGTACTTCATCCAGCCCAGCATTTCGTATGATGTACCCTGCATGTAAGTTAAATAAGTAGGGTGACAATATATGGCCTTGACATACTCCTTTCCCGATTTGGAAGCAGCCCACTGTTCCATGTTCAGTTCTAACTGTTGGTTCTTGGCCTGCATACAGGTTTCACAGGAGGCAGGTAAGGTGGTCTGGCATTTCCATCTCTTTAATAATTTTCCACAGTTTATTGTGATCTGTACAGTCAAAGGCTTTATTGTAGTCAATGAAGCAGAAGTTTTTTTTTTTCTGTTTTCTCTTGCTTTTTTCTGATTCAGCAGATGTTGGCAATTTAATCTCTGGTTCCTCTGCCTTTTCTAAATCCTAGGCTCCCAGTCAGTTGCCCTCCTGGGTTAACTGGATGGGTTTCTCTCCCTGCAGTCCTCTTTCCCTCTGCTGGTGGGTGCTTCTTGCTCTCCATACAGCCCCTGTCTGCATTTTATCAATAGGCTGAGAAATGAGATTTCAAATTAACAGAGATACTTTGATTAACCAGTATTTATTCAGCTCCAGGTTTGCACCTAGCACGTAATATCTTGCTTTTGTCTCTTTCCGTGAGTCTAAAAGAAAAACAAAACAAAACATCAGCTTATTACCAGCTGATTGAGAGGCCAGCAAACCAGTAGAAATCTAACTAAAGGCCATTGTTCCAGTTTAAACAACTCGTCCAGTTTCTGTGAACTTTGATTTTCTCTGCGCTGAAAGGTGGATGTAAGGATTGCCTTACTGTTCGGGATGCTCCCAGTCTCCTTCCCATCTCCTTTCTGACCAGCAGAGGCCTCCCCTGGACCATATTTAGGATGCGGTGCTTCTAAGCACCAAGATGTTAATTTATTCCTGAAGGCGCCCCTAGAGCATTTTCACTCTGCTCCATTCTTACTTATTTCCACCCAGAAAAAGAGGATTTAAGAAATCCCAGCAGCAGATCTGGGAATTGTTTTAGGTTAACTTTGGAAAACAGAAGGGGTGAGAAATTCGGGCTGAAGGAGTAATTGTAGGCACTCAGGTCTCCTGGGAAGGAGTTCATTTAACAAGACAATGGTTTATCCTCTTGGGGTTGAGAAGCGGCCCCTTATATCGACTTTACTTGATTTTTGCCTATAGTGTCTGATTGTCCATTTCTCTGGCTTTTGCACGTGTTCAGGCTGCAAACTGCAAATGTTTGGCCTGAGAGGCAGGTTTCTAACATAAGATGGACAATGATGGCTGAGACTGGCAGAGAGGGAGTTCAGGCAAGATTGTGCACAACCCCATGGTGTGAGTACCCAGGAAACTCGTGGTGGACGTGCCAACAAACACAAAGGACAGGGGCTGCGTGGAGAGCATGTGCGATTCATGCATGAGTCCTCCTTCCAACCTGTTTCCTAAACTGCCACAAGAATTCCTCTCTGGCTGTAACTTGTCACAGAAGGTGTCTGCAAAGGTGCATGAGGTTTTCCCCCCTGGGTGTATGAAACGATGTGTTACTTTGTCTTTTAGAGTTCTCCTTTTCTTGTGCTTTAAAAGGTTAAAGTGCTTTTGATGTCAGAAAGAGTATTTGAGAGGCAATTAAATGTTTGTAATTGGTCTTCCTCACCTGGGATATTTGATCCGAAGAAAGCCTCAGGCATTGTTAAAGTTGACACCGAGCATATCTAGTGCTGTTTCCTTCCAAAATTAAAAATTCGGTCATTTTATACATGTGGCTGTGAGGAGGAAGTAAAGTCTTACGCTAAAGCAGGTCCATCAGCTTTTGCTCTGTGCCCAGAATGTTTCTTCAGAGAGAAGTTGAGAAGCTGTTCTCTGGGGATGATGAAATGTTTCCATTCCCTCGCCAGCTGAGGGCTCTGGGAACATTAGCTTTTCGTTTATTTGTTTGTCTTTGTTTCCTCATCTATTAAAAAAAGTGTCACCTTTTGGAAATAAATGGAAGATACTGAAAATGACTTATTACGTCTGTGTATTTATTGAGCATCTTTTTTATGCCTGGTACTTGTACAAGGTAAGGGATGAATTACTAGAGAAAGATAAGGAAGACCATTCTTGTATTTGAGCATGTCTTTTGATGAGATGTTTGGGGCATAAATGCAGACAACATATACTTAAAAATTAAATTTTATGGTCCAGACTTGGATATTCCACCATCCAATTTCTTTTGTTTATAAATAGACCACTATTGAGCTGATGGCAAAACTTCTTCCCAGGAGAAGGGAATTGGGCTGCCTCCCTTACTCTCGTGGCGGTTGGACATGGGGCGTTAAGTAACCACCCCTTCCTGGACTCCTCGCGTGCCCCTCTCTCAGGGACCTGCCTCCTCACTGCCCTCTGGCCAGGGCTCTTCACCCAGACTTCACTCCGGGGGCAGGGGTGCGGGGGCGGGGCTCCCAAGCCCGTTCCATCCAGCATTTGGCATCTTAGAGTCTTCCATCTGCCAGGAGCCTTAGTGACTTGAACTTGACCAGCTAATCTTACACCTGGGGATATGAAGGTCCAGGAAGGTGAGATCACTCATCTAAGATAATCTGGCCAGTTGGTGGCCAAACCTTCTCACTCCCAGCTGGTTTTGGTCCTTCCATCACTCCCAGATGCTTTCTTGAAGACAGTCAGAATGAGTTATTGTTCACAAAGGTGAATGTTAGCAATACTGTAGGCTTCGAGGAGGTTAATAAATTAATAGAGGGTCCCCATTTGTGTATGTGTACTCAGTGTCTCAGTTGTGTCCCCACAGAGTATATTCTTTTCCATATTATTTTCCATTATGCTTTATTACAAGACACTGAATATAATTCCCTGTGCTATACAGTAGGACTTTGTGTTTCTTGTTTGTTTTTCTTTGGCTGCACTGGGTTTTTGTTGTGGTACAAGAGATCTTCAATCTTCATTACAACATGAGGGATCTTTAGATGCAACATGGAAACGATCTGTTGTGACCTGTGGGATGTGGCTCCCTGACCAGGGATTGAACCTGAGTCCCCTGCATTGGCAGTATGAAGTCTTAGCCACTGGAGCACCAGGGAAGTCCCAGGACCCTGTGGTTTTAATAAATGAGTCTTTAATGTGGTGTTTGAGGTTGTATGAAAAGTCTACGGTAGGATTACCTAGATGTCCATCAGCAGATGAATGGATAAGAAAGCTGTGGTACATATACACAATGGAGTATTACTCAGCCGTTAAAAAGAATTCATTTGAATCAGTTCTGATGAGATGGATGAAACTGGAGCTGATTATACAGAGTGAAGTAAGCCAGAAAGAAAAACACCAATACAGTATACTAACACATATATATGGAATTTAGAAAGATGGCAATGACGACCCTGTATGCAAGACAGGAAAAAAGACGCAGCTGTGTATAACGGACTTTTGGACTCAGAGGGAGAGGGAGAGGGTGGGATGATATGGAAGAATGGCATTCTATCATGTATACTATCATGTAAGAATTGAATCGCTAGTCTATGTCTGACGCAGGATACAGCATGCTTGGGGCTGGTGCATGGGGATGACCCACAGAGATGTTATGGGGAGGGAGGTGGGAGGGGGGTTCATGTTTGGGAACACATGTAAGAATTAAAGATTTTAAAATTAAAAAAATAAAAAACTTAATACTAAAAAAAAAAAAGTCTATGGTAGAAGAAGAATGCAATTGTTTGAATGCAAGTTAGTATGGCAAACATTTCTTGAAGTTAAAAAAGTTATAATGGAAATATAAGAACATAGAAGTTTTGAAATAATGCCCCCAATGTTCCTCTATAACCCAATAGCATAATCTGTTTGTATTCTTTAGCTTCTTAGGTGTTAAAATTTATAACTTCATTTGTAATACTTCTCTTCTGCCTTTTCCCCTTGCTAACAAAGCATCCACATTGTCTGTGGTTCTCTGATCTTTATCACCCATTTGACTGGATGGGGAATAATCCACCAAGTGATGGTGCTGATCAATAACCCCAGCCTCTGCTATAGAACATTCAGGGTGCTGTTGAATAAAGTGCTTCTAGGTTTTTGATGTTAGAAAATAAAATGGCATGGGCACACAAGTCTTTTCTCTTATTGGGTTGTTTCCTTATGATAAACTTTCAGAAAATTTGTACTGAAGTCTGCACACATTCTCCACTGACTGTGAAGCCAGTGTTGACTCCAGGCCAACTATTTGTGATGCTGCCATAATTTCATGGGGTGAGTTTAAAATGCTAACCTTGAAGATGCCATTTTCCTCTGGGGCTTTGTGTAGAACTTGGGGAAGTTCCCTCTGAGTAGATGACGTGTCTGAGCCCCACACTAAGTCTGTTAGTGACGTTGCCCTTGGGCATGAAACTGAGTCACAGTGACACAGGTTAGTTAACATTTTAGTAACTAACCAGTTAGTAAATAGTCATCCTTACATCTTTGAGAATTTAAATCGAATAAGATTTACAAGTTGGGCCAACTTTTCAAAGAACTTGATCAGCTAGGTGTGTTTAAATGCCCTCCAGGTTGTAATTATTTAAATCATGATTTTCTCTCATTCTTGAGGAAATTGCCTCCCCAGGATAAATTTCAGTTCAGATTAAACTAAAGAACACAATTTTGGGTCTTTCAGCCTGTGACTTGAGGCTGTCTCGATTGGTCTTGCCCTGTTCCTGGGCTCTTCTGCTCCATCTGTTTTATTTCAACTTGGCAGCCCCAGATGCATGCACACCTGGAAGTAAGGATGCTGAACGGCTGTTCTAGAGGTGGTGAAACACGGATGGCTCTGATAGGTGGGAATGAGGAAGAGGGACGAGATCATGGGTGCTTGGTTCAGTTCAGTTGAGTTGCTCAGTTGTGTCTGACTCTTTATGACCTCATGGACGGCAGCACACCAGGCCTCCCTGTCCATCACCAACTCCCAGAGCTTGCTTAAACTCATGTCCATTGAGTCGCTGATGCCATCCAATCATCTCATCCTCTGTCGTCCCCTTCTCCTCCTGCCTTCAATCTTTCCCAGCATCAGGGTATTTTCTAATGACTCACTTCTTCACATTAGGTGGCCAAAGTATTGGAACTTCAGCTTCAGTATCAGTCCTTCCAATGAATATTCAGGACTGATTTCCTTTAGGATTGACTGGTTTGATCTCCTTGTAGTCCAAGGGACTCTCAAGAGTCTTCTCCAACACCACAGTTCAAAAGCATCCATTCTTCAGTGCTTGTCTTTTATTTATGGTCCAGCTCTCACATCCACACATGAATACAGGAAAAACCATAGCTTTGACTAGATGGACCTTTGACTAGATGGCAAAGTAATGTCTCTGCTTTCCAATGTGCTGTCTAGGCTGGTCATAGCTTCTCTTCCAAGGAGCTAGTGTCTTTTAATTTCAAGGCTGCAATCACCATCTGCAGTGATTTTGGAGCCCAAGAAAATAAAGTCTGTAATGTTTTGTTTCTCCATCTATTTGTCATGAAGTGATGGGACTGGATGCCATGATCTTTGTTTTTTGAATGTTGAGTTTTAAGCCAGTTTTTTCACTCTCCTGTTTCACTTTCATCAAGAGGCTCTTTACTTCCTCTTCACTTTCTGCCATAAGGGTGGCGTCATCTGCATTTCTGAAGTTATTGATATTTCTTCCTGCAGTCTTGATGCCAGCTTGTGCTTCATCCAGCCGGGCATTTCGCATGATGTACTCTGCATATAAGTTTAATAAGCAGGGTGACAATATATAGCCTTGACGTACTCCTTTCCCAATTTGGAACCAGTCTGTTATTCCATGTCCAGTTCTAACTGTTGCTTCTTGACCTGAAAACAGGCTTCTCAGGAGGCAGGTAAGAAGGTCTGGTATTCCCATCTCTTTGTAACTTTCACCAAAGAGGAAACCTTAATGCAATATGGATGCTGATGATTTCTGCTTTGGAACTGCTGAGGCTGAGTCATTCGTGAAGCATTTAGGAGGAGATCCCCAGCCGGAAGTTCGATTTACTGGACAGGAACTCAGAGAGGGGTTTGGCAGGAGATAGATTTGGGAATAAACAGCACAGAACTGCTATCAAATCCTTGGATATTTGTGCCCACACTCTACCGTTTGCTTCAGGCAACTCCACACCTCCTTGGTGTTTAATAAACAATTTTTAATGTGACGTTTTAGAAGAAACTTTAAGCTATAGGATGACAGCAGTACAGAGAGGGAGGTTTGAAGACATGAGATAAAGGGAGGGATCAGTAACAGAACAGTTATTTGACCTGATGGAGGATCAAAGAACGCATGTGAGTGGATCATTGGGAGCAGAGGGGAGACATCTCCTTGGAGACTGGAGGCAAGGGGGCAAGAGAGGAGCTGACATGATGCTCACAGGAGGGCAGGGAGCTTCTTTAGGCAAATGCGTTTGGAGACAGTCTGAAACAGCTGCTGTACGGGAGGCAGGAGGAAGCTGGCCGAGGAGCCATGTGAGATCAGTCAGTTCCCTGCGGCCGCAGGAGCAGAGCACTGATTGCCTACTGCATGTCAGCATGGAGGTCAGGTCACTCGCTCCTCCCGGTAGCCCTGAAGGTACCACTGGATGGATTAAGAAAACAGGCTCACTGGTCACTTTCTCAGGGTCACACAGTGAAGGAAATTGGATTAGGAATTTAAATCTGACTCCAAAACCTGTGTTATTTCTCCACACCCCACCACCTCTCATGAGATTTTGGCTCGTTAGGGAGAAAAGCCTTCCCCACACCGTAATCAACTCTTGGCCAGCTCAAGGCTTCTTAATCACTCCTCTTCTGGGTCAGGAACAGAGAGGACGCTTACGGTCATGGAGGTACCACCTTTGCCAACTGCTGATTTTTCAATCAGAAGAGGATTTCTCAGCTGCTTGATGAACTCATTCTGTGTGCCTCTCCCACCTGGTATGTAGCAGGCTATTTGCAATTGACCCTTTTGTCAGATGTCCAACTGCTCTGCCCTGGGTATAAGGAACTTCAATCATGTCTTCTTACACAGCTTAACATTCAGTAGTGATTAAAAAAAAAAAACAACTTTTACAATTCACTTCTTATAAAGTGAATCCAACAAATCTTTAAAACAGAGGTGTGCATACTACTACATATAAAATAAATAACAAGGACCTACTGTATAGCTTCCCAGGTGGTGCCAGTGGTAAAGAATGCCAGTGGAGGAGATGTAGAAGATGCCAGTTTGATCCCCAGGTTGGGACGATTCCCTGGAGGAGGGCATGACAACCCTCCCCGGTAATTTTGCCTGGAGAATCCCATGGACAGAGGAGGCTGGTGGGCTACAGTCCATAAAGTCACAGAGTCAGACACGAGTGAAGCAACTTAACACAGACATACACATTGTATAGCTCAGGGAACTAAATTCAGTATCTTGTAATAACCTACAATGAAAAAGAATCTAAGCAACTTAACACAGACATACACATTGTATAGCTCAGGGAACTAAATTCAATATCTTGTAATAACCGACAATGAAAAAGAATCTGAAAAAGAGTGTGTGTATCTATATCTATATATATCTATATCTGAGTCTTGCTCTACACTCTAAATCAAGTATACTTCTATTTTTAAAAAACCCAGAGATGTGGAATAGCTCTGTAACTCCTGGAATTTTTTTCTAGTTGGGTAGGACCTATCCATGACTGATGTTTGAAATTACCCATGAAGATTCAGCTCTTGAACTAAAATTCCAAGCATAGATAGATTTGAAAGTCTCAATGCCTTGGGAGAAACCACTCTCTGTATCACATGGTATCCACAATTACACTTTGGTGATCATGGCAGACCCATGATTGTGGTAAGAAGAAGAGGAGGGGTGGACGAGGAAGATAAGATTGGGAGAGGGACAGACTTCTTGGGAGTGTAGGGAAAAAGTGATTGGTACCCAAGTGAGATGGAGAAGGCAATGGCACCCCACTCCAGTACTCTTGCCTGGAAAATCCCATGGATGGAGGAGCCTGGTAGGCTGCAGTCCATGGGGTCGCTAAGAGTCGGACACGACTGAATGACTTCCCTTTCACTTTTCACTTTCATGCATTGGAGAAGGAAATGGCAACCCACTCCAGTGTTCTTGCCTGGAGAATCCCAGGGACGGGGGAGCCTGGTGGGCTGCCGTCTATGGGGTCGCACAGAGTCGGACACAACTGAAGCAACTTAGCAGCAGCAGCAGCAGCAGCAGCAGCACCCGAGGGAGAAAAGGAGGAAAGACTGGAGTCACGAAGACCAACTTTGTGTCTGAGGCACCAAGGAACAGAGGAGGGAGCCTGGGAAGGGAAGACCTGGGCTTTAGGAGCTCAGGGCAAGCAGCATGATGGAGGCCCAGAGGCAGAGTTTCAGACCCCATGCCTGGTGGCCTTGAACATCTGGGAAAGTGGAGGAATGGTGGCTTGTGTTTGTGTTGGGAAAGGATCACAGAGGTCTAAAGGTCTAGCACATCTGTTGGTAACTCCACATGTCTAAACGGGGCCAACAGGTAGCCGCACATCCCTGATGTCAGCCTGAGGTAAGGGAGTATATGTGGTCTCCTTTAGAGGGGGTTGGAAAGCTCTGCCCTGGTATATCTCCCCACTGGACCTTGCTAAGAAGGCTGCATGTATTTCAATTTTAAAAAATATTTATTTATATGGCTGCATTGGGTCTGAGTTTCGGCACTCAGGATCTTCATGTGCCATTCGGGATCTCTAGTTGTGGTGTGTGGACCCAGCAGTTTTGGCACAAGAGCTTCACTGCTCCAAGACATGTGGAATCTATTGGGACCAGGAATCGAACCCATGTCCCTTGCATTGCAAGACAGATTCTTAACCTCAGATCTACCAGGGAAGTCCCCACTGCATGTATTTCTAACACTAATGTTTCCTAAGAAGCTGTTATTTAGTTGGATCAGAAAGCATATTTTCTATAGTATGTATTTCTGATTTGGATGGGGCATGGACACTGTTCTGTATTCTTTTCCTTGGAGTCTTATTGGATTTGGTTGGAGAAGAGACTAAAAAGGAAGTTCAATGTAAATCAAAGGATGCAGAATAGAATTTGGAACCAGAGAAGGATATACGGGCATCACCAGACAGGGGGACAGAACGAGGGTGGAGGGACCCCAAAGACACACTTCATCTACTTCTCAAATGGGTGTTTGCCCCCCCAGCCCAGCAGGGTGCCTCTGGATGGGTGCTGGTCCAATGGGGAATGTTACCGGAGATTGGGAGGCAAAATAGAACCGGAGGTAGAATGGCACCCAGTTGTGTCAGCAGAATCTCGACTGTGCTGGAAAGACACACTGCTGATAATCCAAATGGAATTAGCACCTTTTGTTGTTAACTTGACACTTCTCACCCAAGTTAATGAACAGCTTACAGTAAAACTAAATCAGTAACTTTAGGGGCCTGGAAAAGAGTTACCAACTTTCCACAGACCCACCCTCGCTTTATTGAACTTGGAAACCTCTGTGTTAGTCTTGCATTAATCCTTCTTGAGCTGGCACAACACGATTATGCTGAAAAGTCATGGAATTCACCACATTCATCCTTTAATTAGACTAAACTTGGATTTAAAAGCTTCTGTGTGATTTGGAAAAATCCAATCTTTGGTCGCAGACTGCTAAATCCTCTGAGGGTTTTGGAGTGCAAATATACAAATCATAATACAGTGTTAGGTTCTGTTAATCTGAAGAGTATGTGAGTCATTTTAAACCAAGAGTATTTTAGACTTAGTCATTTCCTTCATGTGAAATCCAGATTTCCAGTATAAAAGTTAGGAAGGGTAAGGTTTTCCAGGGTATGGAACTACACGTCTCCAGTGTGGAGACTGGGTATGGAGGTAACATTGCTAATGGAACTTGCCACATTTTGTTGCACCTCTGATTAGACACGTTTTCCTTCATCCCGTCTTTTTTTCTTGTAAACTTTCTTCTCCATTTTCTCTTGCTTCTTTATTCTTCTTGCTGTTGAGCTCCACCAGGAGTTCATTTTCTCTGGTGAGTTTCATGTGAAGGAAATGTCTGCAGCTGAACCTGGTGCTTTGAATCCTTTCCCATGGCATGGAGGTTCACCGAGATGCTCAAATGTAAGCTCCAGTTCTCTGCACAGTAGGTGCTCAGCAGACATGTGCTGAATGAATGGATTTTTAGAACAGCATAATTTTTTTTTTTAAATTATAGAAATTCTGTCTTCTGAGTGGGTTAAAGCACTGACACTTAACCCTTATGAGTACAGTGGAAGTCACAAGCATCTCATTGGAGAATTTATATCTTGATTTTTCTTTTGTTCTATAAATAGGGATTTTAAAATATAATACTATTTTTCTCTTGATCCTGTCATTTGTTTCTCAGGAGAATTGTGTGAGAAGGGCAGAGTGATAGTATTGGGTTGGCCAAAATGTGCGTTCAGATTTTTCCATAATGTCTTACAGAAAAACCTGAATGAACTTTTTGACTAAGCCAGTACATCAGCTATACCTCAATTTAAAAAAAGAGGAAAAAAAAAAAAAAAGGATTGACCTATGACCCTATGAAGTAAGTGCTATTCTTCTTCGCATTTTATAAAGGGGGGAAGCTGAGGCAGACAGAGGCTGAGTAACCTGTCAAAACGTCACACAAGTGGAGCAAGGCAGTGGGTCAGGGTCCTTGTTCTTAACCTGTCTTCATATCATCAGCTTTCAGCTGCTTCCTGAAGTTTCTTTAAGCAAACCAGACATAAACAATGTTCATTATGAGATAGTTTCCAGAAAGATTAAATTGAATTATTAACTTCTTTTGGTTCCCATCAGTATAGTCAAGAATCCTCTTGAATGGTAGTATGCAAAATTTGTATCCTGTCCATAGGTTTGATCTATGACCCTCTGCTTAGACTTTTTCTTACAGAAACTGGATAAGGTGTAAGTAACAGTTAAGATCTAGAATCATACTTGTTATGTTGACTCAGGAAACTTTCAGAGTTTACTTGTGAGATGATTTCTCTTTTGGGGTCTTTGGTCAAGGACCCTTCCTTCTCTCAGGGTACCAGAGGACACAGTAGCTTTCTGTACTGAATAAGCATTATCCTAAAATTCTAAAGCTTGAGGATAGTTGCAGCTTCAGGTAAGACAGTACAAGGTTCCTTTTAAAAATTTTTTGAGTTCCTTATTTTTTATTTTTGGCCATGCCCCACGGCATACAGGATCGTAGTTCCCTGACCAGGGACCGCACCTATACCCCTTGCAGCGGAAACTTGGAGTCTTAACCACGAGACCGCTGAGGAAGTCCCACTGGACCGCTGAGGAAGTTCCAGAGTTTCCTTTTAAAGATGCACATATTGGCATATATCCAGGATCCCAGTCTACCTGCCTCTGGACTACAAGGTGATAGATAGATCACGTGGTCATGGAAAGTCATACCCAGATCAGGTCACCACAGGATGAACCTTCATTTCTAGCTGAGTCCGTTTCACTAAGTAAACATTTACTGAAGAAAAACAATATTTATAATTTGTGTGTGTGTGTGTGTGTGTGCTCAGTCGTGTTTGACTTTTTGTGACCCATGGACTGTACCCCGCTAGGCTCCTCTGTCCATGGGATTTCCCAGGCAAGAATGGAGTGGGTTGCTATTTCTTCCTCCAAGGGATCTTCCTAATCCAGGGATCAAACCCACATCTCCAGTGTCTCCTGCATTGGCAGGTGGATTCTTTACCACTGTATTACCTTGGAAGCCCATGATTTTAATATCTTCTCCTAATAGTATATTGACATGATTGGGTCCTACTAGGTTTATAGGTTGTGTATAATTTCTAGTTTAAAAGAATCATTCCATGGGCACCCAGTTTTCTGTCATTTCTTTACAAGTGAAAGAAAAGCCAGGGTTATCCAAAACAGCCCTATGTAGTGAGAGCTTTCCCTCTAAACAACAAAGCATGAAGTTCTCCCTTTGGACCACGTGAGGGCACCCTTGTCCTCTCCCAAATATTTACTCAAGGTGACAAAAAATCACCACTTCATTCAAATTGGATGACAACAGCAATTTGCTAATTTCTATCTGTACTGATATTTTGTTGTTTCATTTTAGATCTTTCGTAATGTCACTTTTAATAGCATTCACCGGCTTTCAACTCTGCCTACCCATGGTCTTCCCTGGTGGCTCAGTAGTAGAAAAAAAAAATCTGCTTGCCAATGCAGGAGACGTGGGTTTGATCCCTCGATCAGGAAGATCCCCTGGAGGAGGGCATGGCAGGCAACCCACTCCACTAGTCTGGCCTGGGAAACCCCATAGACAGAGGAGCCTGGTGGGCTAGAGTCCATGGGATCACAAAGAGTCAGACACGACTGAGCATCTAAATAACAACAACATAAGAATCATTCACCTGGGGCAGTTTGAGAAAACCCTGAATTCCCAGCTTGCACACCCAGAAGTTCTGGTTCAACTAGTCTGGAGTGCTTCTGGGGCACAGGGTGTTCATAAGGAGCACCCCAAGAGCTTCGAGCGCGTAGGCAGGGATTAGAGTGACTGCTAGGGTTAATTAGAAACAGATTGGTTAGAGGATGAATGTTGGAAATTGTTCTTCTACTTTAAATTAGTGTACGGTTCACCTGAGCGTTAAATAAGGCACAATAAATGGGTACCTTTGTCATTGGTGAACAATGATTCTCCCCAAGGCTTTGAAAGTCATTCAAACGTGGTCATTTCGTTAAAATTTACCCCGATTTTGCTCTTGCCTGGCAGGTCCTCCATCACTCCATCCTTTGGCTGCCCCATTCAGGCACCGCCACCCTCCTGGGGCATCTCCTGGAGCCTGTAGTTTAAATCAGCTGAGTTAATCTCCTGCCCCCATTGGTCCATTCCTTCCAGAGATCTCCACGGGGCTCAGCCACAGTCTCTGTTTTCTACTCTGGCCTGGCTCTTCACTGCCCGGTGGCTCTGCTATTCGCCTTCCTCCTGGAGGCCCCAGTCCTCTTCTGACCAGGGCAGCTGCCCTCTCCTCCACTTTAGGACCATATCCCCCAGTGAGACCCCATCATCCACTGACCCCTTATCTTTCCTCCTGGTCACTGCATGTGTTCATGCTAAATCGCTTCAGTTGTGTCTGACTCTGTGTGATGCTATGGACTGTAGCCTGCCAGGCTTCTCTGTCCATGGAATTTCCCAGGGAAGCATACTGGCGTGGATTGCCATGCCCTCCTCCAGGGTATCTTCCTGGCCCAAGGATTGAACCCTCATCTCTCATGTCTCTTGCACTGGCAGATGGGTTCTTTACCACTAGCATCACCTTGGAAGTCCTGGTCACTGCAGCTCCTAAGTAGAATACAAACTGTGTCCTTGGGCCTTTGTGACAATTGGGAAAATGTGAACTTGGACAGTTATTGTGTGACTGAGGGTCTGGGCCACACAGAGCAGGTGACTGACCCAAGCTGGCCAGGGGCTCGAGAGACAAGGCTTCCTACAGCTCTCCTGGCAGCCTCTCAGGCTGTGTGTTTGTCTGTTCCTCTGTGGGTCAATGCCAAACTAGGGTAAACTTGAACTCTGGTAGGCTTCTGGGGCTGGGTGAATGAAGCTGGGAAAGCTGAGGTCAGGAGCGGATGCACATGGCAGTTGGTGGTCTTAGGGACTTAATACTGACACTAGGGAAGCCAGAAAAGGCCTAGGGAAGTAGGGGTGACCATAGGATCTGTGGCTTTTAAGTCCAGCTCTGCTTCTGGCTGTACAGCTTTAGGCAAGTCCAGCCTACTTTGGGCATCAGTTTCCTGGCCTACAAAATGAGGCAGTTCCATGTATGTGCTGAAGGGCTGTGGATCTGGATACAGTACAGCTTCTGATTCCACATTCTATCACATTCCTAGGTCACACTGCCGCTTCTTGTTCACAGAGCACCAAGGTTCTCTACGTTGTTGTTTAATTGCTAAGTCATGCCCGACTCTTTTGTGGCCCTGTGGTCTGTAGCCTCCCAGGCTCTTCTGTCGCAGGATTTCCCAGGCAACAATACTGGAGTGGGTTGCCATTTCCTTCTCTGGGCATCTTCCTGACTCAGGGATTGAACCCAAGTGTCCTGCACGGGCAGGTGGGTTCTTTATCACTGAGTCACTAGGCAAGCCCAAGGTTCTTGATAATCCCTTTCAAACTCCAGGATCATGTAGGTGACCTCTCAGATTTTCTTTGGTCCTCATCCCCTTGACAAGTGCCACCTCCTCCCTCCCAGCTCCACCAGGCATTCTGATCCTTAGAAGCAAGAAGCCTCAGATGAGGGCTTCATGAATCTGCCCTTTCCTGTATGCACCCCTATCAGGCTTGGTCTTCCCACATTGCTGTGCTCAACTATTCTAGAATTGACACTTCCCCCTTTTCCCTTTGGCTGACCTGCATCCTGGCACGATTGCTATTACTTGGTGTGTTTCCACGAACACCTGGCTGGGCAAGGAGGGACAGCCTGTATCCCTCCCAAGCCAGAACATTCATGTGAGGCATTGGAGAACATCCACCAGACTCAACAGATTGACTTCATGGTAGGCAATTGTAAGGCTGACACTGAAATGAACAAGCCATCTGCACACCCCTTCAAGATGGTCTTCACAGTTTATTCTTTCTCCCATTAAGTTTTGGTGCGGTGACTCTTTGGTGAGCAGCTCATTCTTGCAATAAAAGCAATGCAGAAGATAACTTTTATTTTTAGTTAAAAAATTTAAAAAAAAAACCCACTTCCCCTGGCCCCCATCTTCTGGCCACATAGCATGTGGGAATCTTAGTTCCCCAACCAGGGATCAAATTTGTGCCCCCTACAATGGAAGTGCATCTTAACCACTGGACCATCAGGAAGGTCCCAAAAGATAATTTTAAAAAGAGACATTGTTGGATTTCAACCCAGCTTTTTTAGATTTTTAGCATAACTGTTGTATTGAGGGTTTAATTCAAGTGAGGTCTTGTGAGACCTTAAACGGATGCAGCTTGGGGATCTTTTTCTTGAGAGAAAAGTTAAAATTATAAACACAGAGAGCTGCAGGCCGTCTGTGCAGGGGTCAGGTCAGCACTTGGTGGGGCTCAGTGTTTGAAAGAATTGAAGTGAGGCAACCTGCCCATCCTCTGGTTCTGGAACTTTGCAGTACCGCCAGGTGGCAGTATTGTATCAAATGTGAGAAACTGACCACCAGGGAAGCTGTGCACAGCATCTCAATGGACATCTGTACCTGGGCTTTGAATCCCATCCTGTGCTCACAACTGCTTAAGGCTCCATGTGTGAAGTTTCTCTTGGCAAAACAATCTGGTTTCCTTCCTTCAAGCTTTGAAGGTTTACTGAAACCTTCAAGGTTGTCCATGCAGATGACATCAACACAAGCATCACTGTCACGGTGACAGAGTTTCTCCTTAAGCTTCTAATACACTTCCCCCTCTGTCTTACGGTAATTTCAAGTTGCATTTATGATAAGGCAAAAAGTGTTTTCCATAACTTCTCCCCGAGTAATTTTAAGGAGCTTTGGCTTTTCTAATGCTTTTAACCATATTAGACTTTATTTACATTGATCTTCTAGCCATACAGCAACCATATCCCATCCTTGTCCCACTATATTTGACACGGTTTTCAGACACTCACACTTGCTGCATGCTCTGGCAAGGGACCCATCTATGCATCTAATGCAAACTGTCAAATGCTCTTCCTTCCTTTTCCCATCCCTCAAACCTATTTTTTTGTTTGTTTGTTTCTTTTTTATCCATTAATAGATACCAGTTGGGTATTGGCAACTTTGTGACTCAAGTTTTAGGTTTAAAGGCAAAGAAGTAGCTCAGTCTCTAAATCAGTCTCTCCTGACAGCTGGCCTCAGAATGCTGGTGAGGTTTTCTTTTTATTAAGCATGTTTATATTAAGCACATTTATAGCCATTTTGTAAAAGTTATCAAATACAGCATCTTACAAGGCTATATTGAAGAGTAAATAAACTTCCAAGCTGAACATTTCGCACTGTCACATACTTGAAAATACGTCAATGAGAATCCTGCTAAACTCAGAAACCAATATGTTAACTAGAATTAAAAAAAAAATTTTTTTTGATCTGGACCATTTAAATTATTTGTTGTTTCTATTTTCTGTTTTGTTTTGTTGGCCACAAGGCATGTGGGATCTTAGCTCCTCAACCAAGGATTGAACTCTCACCTCCTGCATTGAAAGGTGAATCTTAACCACTAGACCACCAGGGAAGTCCCTCTAACCAGTCTTTTAACTTGCTCTTTATCCCACATATGTGGGAAAGACTATGGGAACTGCCTTCAAAACTTTAAACTTGACAATGTTAAGTTGATGGCTGGTTTATGTACAAAAAGTACATGAGTCACTCTCATGGATTACATGCATGCCACTCATTGACATCCAAGTTACAAAATAGGAACTCTTTAATAGAAACTGCAGGAGGAGATTTTACAGTGGTTCTGACTTTAAAAAAGTAAAATCAGCATGATAGCTAAAGTAGGTGTTCTGACTGTATATCTAATTTTAAAAATCCAATTAACACCAAGAGGGACTGGAAAGGATTTGCAAAATGTTTCTACCAAGAAATTCTTCTTAAAAGCTTCTTACATGAGAAAGATCAGTCAAAGTAGTTTCCATCCTATTCATTAAAAGAAAAAATTTCAAACCACTAAATATTCCTATTAGGAAAAGAGAACAAACTTCTTTGCAGGCTGCAGAGGTCCCCACCCACCCCAAAACGTTTGATGCCCCTCATCATTAGCAGGGTAGCTACCCATTTCTTATCTTGATTGACAGGTTAATAAGGGTCCTGGGGCTATCTTTTCAGCAGGAACACACAACCTTACCAATTACTTTTAAATTATTGCTAATCTGTCAGAAAATAACAAGCATGGGGAATAAAAATATCTGAAAAAGAGAAATGTCAGTTGAAGAAGCATTTACTTCCGATGTTTGAAAAGGTTCGGTTCAGAAAACTTGCCAGAATTCAGTCAATAGAATTTAGGCACTGAAGGTTTTTTTTTAAGAAAAACTTGTAGTTTATAATAGTTCATTGGTTCAATTAGGAGCGAAAAAGAAGGGAGTTTTGTAATGCAATTGTCCAGCAAAGGAAAACGCTTGAAATTGGGGGATTATGTGCACAGACCACCTGTAGGGCATTCAGAACCCTTTTCTATAAAGCTTCAACTCATGCCTAGCTGCCTGCAGGCTGGCTAACAATGCCGGGAAAAGCTGTTTAAAAGGCTGCGGGCACTTGTGCCTCTGGTCTTCACTAACTGTTACAAGTCTTCCTCTCCCTGGCTCTCTCTCCTTTTTAAAGTAAAAGTCCCACATCCCTTTCATGGAAGAACTTTAAGGCTCCGCGGTGGCCAATTGGTCTGCACGAAGAGGAGCCGGCCGCAGGGAAAGAAACTTCAGACTATACAGCACATTTGGAGAGGAGAAAAGATCAAAGTTTTTCCAACTCAAAGGACCAAGTTCCCTACAGATTAACCCTATTCATTTGGCTCCTCTTAAAGGAATGATGTGCTGAGCCACTGGGCAGACAGGTAAAAAGTTCAACAATTGCCAAAGCATTCTTCTGCTAATTCAACAGCCTTCTGCTCAAATAAATTAGCTTAGTCTTGACAGAGGAACAATAGCTTTTTTCTCTAGGAAAAGCAGCACATTTGATATACACAAGCCTGGAAGGTTATTAACATGTTAACCCGTTAGTTTAATCCATTAAAGAGCGCCTGTTCCACCACCGGATCGTCGAGTGACTTACACTGTACAGTGTGATTGATGGCTGAAAACATTAACCTCTACCCTTCAGCAGTGTGTTAGGTCCTGGAGGAGCAGGTGCTTTCAAAATCACGGACCACGCGAGAAATGAGTGTGGGGTTTGAAGCCTTTAGTGATATTATACAAGATAAATAACAAGGCCAGAGTGGAATTGTGCCTTGCAAAAGTTCCGTTTACATCGACTAAGGTGAGTGGTATCCATGGATCAGAAAAGAGCTATCATTAAAATCACCATCTTTTCTTAAAGGTGCAAAAACCTCAATTTTGATTTCAGTTTAACAGTTATATTTACTTTGCTGACAACTTAGGAACTCGAGTTTAACAGGTCATTTTTCTTCATGCCTAAGGTCAGTGTACATAATGAGAAACCAGAAAACGTCCCTGTTTCGGAGGGGCCCTCCACAAGCACGTTCAAGGTAACAGTTTAGAAGAGGCAGGGGGAGAGGGCGACGGTTAAGTCATTTATCAAAAGTCATTTTATTGACAAAATAGAATACTTATATTTGTTCTTACAGGGGTGGCCTCTAAACTTTTTACAGAAAATGTACAGACTGTATATCTTTGGGTATGTACATATTTTACACATTTTTACAATTTAACAAATAATTATATTTATAAATACATCCTCTAATGTAAGAAACCCGTATTTACTTGGGGTGTATAATTAAGACATTTCTTGTTTGTTTACTTAAGGCATTTGCCTGGTCATTAAGAATACCCAAACCGTGCAATCCCGTTAGGTCGCGCTCATCCCGCCTCTAGGACGTGTTAGGAGTTAAGAGTTTACGTAGCAGAATCGAGGGAGAAAACTTAGGTCCCTCAGGTGAAATCTGTAGGTCTGGCTTCAAGCTCAGCAAATGGCAACCAGCGAGGGCTCCAAACCTTGGGTCTCAGAAACACAGCCGCGGGGCTCACCCTCCTCTGCCCTGCCAACAGAAATGAACGCCTGGCGGGAGAAACTCCTCGCCCGTCGGTAGAGGAAAGGGGGGTGGGGTCTGGGAGCCTTCAATGCCAGGTACTTTGTTCTGAGTGAGTCCCAGCTAATGGATACCATTAAGAGTTCATTATGATGCTAATAGCAATCAACACGGTGAAGGGGTGGAAACCTCTGCTTTCGAGTGTCCTCCTCCCAGCCCCCCACCCCCCGCAGCACTCTGTCCCCTCGCCCCCTCCCTACATCTCGCAGGCGCACCCTCCCCTCCGCTCAGACCTGGGACAATGGCATCTGCTTTGGATAAGACACCGAGCTGGCCGTGCCAGATCGCCACGTCAGGCCGGTGCTGACGTCGCTGTAGAGGGAGCCCGCCCCGCCGGCTCCCGGTCCCCCGCCCCCGCCGGCCCCCGGACCCCCGCCCCCCGGGCCGCCGCCCGCCGCACCCGCGCCCGCCGCGCCCGCGCCCTTGCTGGCCCAGCAACAGCGGGTGCACAGCGCGCGCCACGACTCGAGCGTCTTGCCGGACCAGACCCACACGCCCGAGGTGATGCCCACTACCAGGCACATGAAGTACTTGAGCATGAAGACCGCGTAGTCGGGCCGGCGCGCCTGGTCGGGCTGTAGGTCCCGCAGGCACGGGCAGTTGTGCGTGGCCTCCCAGCGCGGGCGGTTGTGCTGCTCGTAGAAGAGGCAGGCGACCACAACGGCGGCGGGCACGGTGTAGAGCACGGTGAAGAGGCCCAGGCGGATCATGAGCTTCTCCAGCTTGTGCGTCTTGGTGGGGCCACCCTGCTGCTTGATGACCGAGCGGATGCGGAAGAGCGACACGAAGCCGGCCAGCAGGAACATGGTGCCGATGAAGAGGTAGATGACCAGCGGCGCCAGCACGAAGCCGCGCAAGTTGTCCAGGCTCTGATTGCCTACGTAGCAGATGCCTGCCACCGGGTCGCCGTCCACCGAGCTGAGCGCCAGCACGGCGATAGACTTGACGCTGGGCACGAGCCACGCGGCCAGGTGGAAGTACTGCGAGTAGCCGGCGATGGCCTCATTGCCCCATTTCATGCCCGCCGCCAGGAACCACGTGAGCGACAGGATCACCCACCAGATGGAGCTGGCCATGCCGAAGAAGTAGACGAGCAGGAAGACCACGGTGCACAGCGCCGGGCCAGTGGTCTCGTAGCGCACGTGCTGCTCCACGGCGCCCAGCTCCTCATACTCGCCGCGCCCACCCGGGCCCCCAGCGCCGGCTCCTGCCGCACCCGCGCCTGCCGCCGCGCCCCCCGCGCCCCCGGCCCCTCCAGCAGTGCCAGCGCCGCCGCTGCACGCCACCTTCTCGTGGCCCGCCACCAGGCGCACCAGGTAGCCGACAGACACGAAAAGGTAGCAGGCCGAGAGGAATATGATGGGCCGCTCCGGGTACTTGAAGCGCTCCATGTCGATGAGGAAGGTGGAGACGGTGGCGAAGGTGGACACGAAGCATAGTACAGACCACAGGCCTATCCAGAAGACGGTGAAGGCGCGCTCGTCCTGGCTGAAGAACGGGTTGTGGCAAGGCAACGCGCAGTTGGCGATCTGGCCCGTCTTGACGCGGTTGTAGAGAGGGTGCCGCTCGCTGGACACGCTCACCATGGGCGCGCGGCACTGGCATCCCGGCTCGCAGGGCGCCGCGCCGCCGCCAGGGGGCCGCGCCTTCGCGCCGCCGCCACCGCCGCCACCACCGCCGCCGCGCGCAGGGGGCGCAGCCGCGTCCCCGCCGCCGCCCCTGCCGCGGGACGGGGGCCGGGCCCCGGGTGGGCGGCCGTGGCCGCTGCCGGAGGGCGGCTGCTCACCGGGGGGCGGCGGCGGGGGGCGGCGCGGCGGGCTGGGCGCGGCCGTGGTGAGGTCGGTGCGGTTGTAGTCCATGCACAGCGTGTCCGGGTTGCCCTGCTCGGGCAGCCGGTCGCAGCGCATGCGGTCGGGCCAGGCGAAGCCGTACTGGCGCATGAGGGGCGCGCAGCCGGCCTTGGCGCGCTCGCACACCGAGCGGCAGGGAGGCAGGGGCTTCTTGTAGTCCTCTAGGCAGATGGGCGTGTACATGCTGCACAGGAAGAACTTGAGGTCGGGCGAGCACTGGATCTCCACCAGCGGCCAGAACTGGTGCACCTCCAGGCCCGCCTCGTCCTGCGTGTCGTGGTTGAACTGGTTGGGCATATAGGTGTAGTTGTAGCCGATGCCCTTGCACAGCGGCACGGTGATCTCCTGGCACGCCAGTTCCTTGGCTGAGGCGGCCGCCGCACCGCTCGAGCGCTGCAGCAGCGCCAGGGCGGCCAGCAAAGAGGTCACTTCCAACAGGTAACCCCACTCCATGCTGCGCGCCTCGGCCCCGCGCCTTCGCCCTCCGGGCGGCGCGCGGAGGGGCGCCAGGGGCTCCTGCGAGAGAGCCGGGCTCTCTCCTGCCTCTCTCGGGAGGGGTTCTGCCAATAGCCGAGTCCCTTATCGGGATGCTTCCTCTCGGCGCTGCGGGAGACGAGGGTGGCCGCCGAAGGGCACCGTGGTCCCAGCGTCTGCCCCGCTCACTCCCGCCGGGCTCAGCCCTCGCGGGACAGAGTGGCCAGCCCCCAGCTCATCTCTCCCTCCCTCGGTCTCTTTCTCCGCGCGCGCCGGTGACTCTGCCGGGCACTGAGGGCGGAGGCGCGGCAAGTTTCTTCTCGGGCCGCGGTGCGCAGTCAAGATGGCTGGGCCAGGCCGCTCTGAGCCGGGTCAGCCCCTGCAGCCCCCTTTCGGCGTCCCGGGGCTCATGTTCGCCCCCAGGGCCGCGCGGCTGCTGCCGGGGTTAGAGGCCCGCCTCCACCGAGGCCACGGCCCTCAGTCCCCGGCGTCCGTCCGTCGGTCAGCAGCCGGGATGACGGGCCCCGCCTCCGGTGGAAGTCGCGCTCCTGCCGGCACTGGGGCAAGGTGTCGGTGGTCCCCTTCTCGCTGAACTCACGGAGGCAAATCCAGGCCGGAAGGCGGAGCAGACACCTGAGCGGCGCGCCCGCGCCCCGCCGCCGCCGCCGCCGCCGCCGCCGCCGCCGCCGCCGCCGCCGCCGCCGCCGCCGCCGCCGCCGCCGCCGCCGCCGCCACCTCCTCGGCGGGAGCAGTGTCCCTCGCCAACTTCCCGCTCCGGCCCCGCTACGCCCAGGCGGGCTCATGAATATTTATACGGCGCGGACTCGGTCTCCGCCCGCGGCCGGCGCGCCAATCCCGGGCTCGGGGCGGAGTCTGCGCGCTCCCCAGGCCCCGCCTTCCTGGGGCGGACCCGGCTGTCCCCTCGGCAGTGCGAGCTGTCTGCGGCTGGAGTTTGGATAACCTTGGGGTTGACCGCAGAGACGGGTTTTGCCACGATCGTCCCCGAGGCGCCCTGTGGGGCTGAGGTCGGGGTTCCTTCACCCCGAGTCTGCGCTTGGGAACTGGGGGATTCTTTATACAGCGCGCTTTCAGAGGCCAGTTTCGAACTAGTCAAGCCCCTGCTTCCTACGCTCCCCGAATGTGGGCAACCTGCTGGCGAGGGGACTCCGCGCCCCTCAGCCAGCCGACGCGTGCGCGGGGGCTTTGAGGGGGAACGGGGAAGCGGTGCCCTTCTTGGGATTGTCAGAACGATGGTCTTGGAAGCTTGGCGATGTGGGAGGAGTGCAATGACTGCAGTTTATTTCTAGATGATGGGGCTGGACAGGGGGCAGCCGGGGAAGAGGTACCCGGGAGCCCATGGGCGCGGGCGCGAGAGGCGTGTGCACCCGGGCGGGCGGGAAGAAAGGGGTCTCCTCTTGCCTCAGCTGAGGGACGTGAGGCAGCGTCAGTTTCTTTACCTGGAGAGTGGGGTTCAGATCTCAAAGGGGGTTCTGCTAATTAGGCTAGATAAGATATATAAAGCATCCGGACATATTTAAAGCACTCCCTTAAGAGATATAATTCCCTTTCTTCTTTAAAGAAGAAAAATAGAAAAGGAGAAAGAAAAACTTATAGGACAGACTGGAAACTCTGTGGCTGGATTCTCCCTCTTAGCCTCGCGCTTTTGGAACGTATGTGCGTCTCTCCAAAGTTGACATGTTTTTGCCAGAGCCTCCTCCTCCCGGTGGGAGGCGGCGCCGGGCCCTGGCGCGAACGCGCGGACACGTCTCCGCGGTGTTCCCGGGGCCGAGCGGCTGGGGACGCGGCCAAGGAGCGAGGCCCCCGCCAGCTCGTAGCTACCTTAGACGGGGAGGGGCCCGAGGGGCGGGAGGCCTGGCAGGTTCATTTACGCTTGTTAGGACGTCCCAGGGGGTTGTCTTTCTCCGAGAATGGAGTGTTTATTTTTTAATTGATGTGCTGTTTCATTTAGCGCTTGTATGGAACTCACGCTGGGGCTGTAATTACTGTAATCTCGGGAACAAGCATTTCAGTTAGCCAGGAGGGTGGCAGCAGACGTCTGTCTCTCTCTCTCCTCCTTTTCCTCTCGCCTCTCCCTTCTCCCTCTCCGGCTAGAAAACTAAAGTTATTGAGGATACGGGGACGATAGGATACGGATACGAAGGAGAGATAGAGCTAAAAGCTCGTTTGAGGCCAGGCCTTTTTTATTGGGTTGCGAGTGAGGGGAGGAGGATGCGGTGGTGGTGGTAGTTGGTAATTATCTGTTTACAAACAACTCTTGTCGTGAAACAAAAATAACTAGCAGCATCTGTGTATGGCAGGACCCTATGTCTCTCCTGTTCTCTCTAGCTTAGTTTAGCAACCGCATTCTAATTAGAAAGACAGAATCTCCCAACCCCCCCACCCCCTCACCCCAGCCCCACCCCTAATTTTTGGCAAGTTCGGTATTTTCACCAAGAATTCTAGGCAGAGCCACTAGGCTGTAGTCAAAACCCCATTGTCTTTTTTCTTTTAAACTGGTCTGTTTAGAATCTCTTTATTATACCAAAACAAAACACTTCCTTCGCATTTTTTGTTTTAGAAAAGCTAAACTGCATAGGAATCAGAAATTCTGAGGCTTCAGAAAGATTGGCTGATTCAGCAGAAAATGATCTCGAGTTTTCAAAAATGCAAAGACTCAACTGTTACTTGGTCTTTTAAAAATGAATTTCGTTCCTTTCTCCTGATGGGAATTCCCTTTGTGGCATGTGGAACACAGAATGTCACCTCTCTCCTGCTGGAATCCTGTTCAGTGATAGCCATGCTCCAGAACATTCAGCTGCAGAGAAACAGCAGGTGACACCTGGAGATAGGATGCTAAGCACAGTAGTAAGGCAACCCCACCCCGCGCCCCCCCCCCCCGCCCCCCACCGCCCCGCCCCCGCCAGTTTAAGGAACAGCCTGGGCCCTGCCTGTCCCTGACCACAGATAGGAGGCGCTTGCTTCCAAAAGCAACACAGAGAGTTTCTTATGATTTTCTTCAGCAGGAAATGTCAAATAGTGGAGTTTAGAATTACACTATATAAATTTACTTGAATTGGGTAAAAACAAACTGACATTTGAAAGTTGAAGCTGCAAATAGTTGATTTTGGCTTTTAATTGGCATTAAAAAAAATTTTTTTTCCTTTTGAGACAAGATGAAAGCTCTGATGATGTGGAATGTGGAAATTTGGGGAAAATATATTAAGCTTGCTGGAGAAAAGCAGACAAAAAGTTCAGAGCTTTCAAAAATCATTTATCAGCTATTGAGTGTGAGATTAAACCCATTTACATAAAATCATTAAATGCTTACTTTTAATTGAGAGAATAGAAGAATAGCATTTAAATTTTACTATTAAATTAAATGACTAGTTGGCAGTCTTTAAGAGCACAAGAGGCTTAGAAAGCCAATTAGTGTATAAAAGGCAGTGACGGGTCAGCAAAAAGAAACTAGGATCATTTATCAACATCCTGGCTAAATAATGATTTTTCTTTTGTATGTAAAGCAGCTGCTTTTTAAGGGAGGGGAAATAGCTTTAGTAGTGACATAAATAATGTAAGGAACTTTCTAGAGGGATTTCTGAACAGATGTCTGGTTACTGAATAGCCCAGGAGCATAATGATAGAAACAAGTTGAAGGCATGAATCTAACAGAGAGGAGGGGATGTTAAAAAAACACTGGATACCTAGTTAGATGATTGACTAACAATATATTATAAGTAGTGAACTTAAGAAACTTTGATGAATTATGTTTCAGTGAATTTTAATTTAAAAGCCCAACCTAAAATTCTTGATCAGTAAGACCATCCAAGTCTATATTATTAGAAAATATGAAACTCTATCAAACAATATTGATGTTTCTTGATGTTTTAGAATCTGTCTTTCAAAGGGTTATGCCTTGAGACACGCAACCATAGATGGAAGGAAAGGTAGAGATTAATTGGTCTTGCTTCAAGCTCTGTTAGAATTAAAATGGGTGAGATTACTTTTCTATCCTTCCACATTTATAATTAACTTTATTAAAGAGCTTCCATTTTCTCCACCACCAAGAGAAGGACTCTGCCAGGAGGAAGAACTCCTTGCCGTGTCTGCTGTAATGAGGCCAAGTTATAAACAGATGCAGATAACTGAGGCAAACAGGTGCCACTGGCCAGGTGTCACATTTCCACTTTACATGCAGCTGCCATTTTGGAAAATGGTACGTGCACTGTCATTTAATTGGATAATTATTGTGACATATGTTTTAAAAATCAGTCATTGATTTTCCCGCTTCATTTATACTGATGTATTGGCCAGTTGCTGACTCTTATGACGCAGAATGCCTTGTGCATGAGTTTGTGAACTTTCAGATGAATAAAGATCTTCTAAATAAAACTGGCAGAGCCAAGAAGGAAACGGCTAGTCTCACATATCAATCCATCCATAAGCAAGGAGTTCCACCATTGGTTCACGTTGGGACAGCAGTGAGAGACATGCAGGTCTGCTCTGGTCTCTTGGCCTCCCCTTGGATTGCATGGGGCTTCCCACTGCTGAATCATGAACTTTCACAGGACAGCAGGCCAAGGCAGGAAGAGTGGCAGGATCTCCCACTATTAGAGAAAATCCTTCGCCTTAGGTTACACTGGTCTGAACCTGTCACACCAGTCTTAGCCAGGAGGAAGGCTCAGCAGGTGAGAGTCTGGCGGGCAGCCCATGGCGGTCGGGCTCTCATGGCCTGAAGCTGCCAAGGGGAGGAGGGCTGTTGAGCAGACATACAGCAGTCAACCACATGTTACTACGGGAAATTAACTTTCAAGTGATATCGTTTACCAACATGCCTACTCTTCCAGAGTATTTTGTTCAGGGCTATAAATTAAGTATGATCTAGATCCAAGAAAACCTTGATATTTACTTTTTTATTTTTTCCTTTTGAAGTACTCTGTACAGTGTTGTGAATTAAATGTCAAACATTTTACTACTTATTTTATTTATAATGTGTATAAACTGTGTAGTGTAACTCCTCAGTTGCTTTTTGTTAAGCTCCTCCCTTGCCGTTTGGCCACTTCCTTAAAAACATGGAGACGATTCTGGAATTTTAGGTCTTTTATTTTTTTTGTCTTATATCATGTAACTTTTTGATATTGACAAACTTAAATAATGTAGGAGAAATGATGTTATGCCCCACCTCTGAAGGGCTTATGGATGTGAAAGAACTTTTCTATCAAAAAATTTTTGGTGCAAGTGTTTACTTCTGGTAACACTGATCCATTTAAATGATGGTCTGAAACAATAAAATTTACATTAATAATATGAAAATTACAAGGACCCTGAGGGCCTGGAGGTGATGTTGGTAACAAAGACATTTCTATTTTCTCTTTAGCCCAATCCACTTTGGATCAGGCAGCCCTAGGGAATCACAGCTCAGTTATTCCCTACTTGTGCCAGCAGGTAACCTATGACCTCTCTGATATTTACTTCCTCATGCATAAAGTATGGAATGACAAATTCAAGAGTCCTTACAAGCCTTGAGGGTTAGATGAGCTAAAAGCTAAAAACTTGGTGCAGCACCCCTGGTGGCTCAGATGCAATGCAGGAGACTCAGGTTCGATCCCTGGGTCAGGAAGATCCCCTAGAGAAAGGAATGACTACCCACTCCTGTATTCTTGCCTGGAGAATTCCAAGGACAGAGTAGCCTGGTGGGCTACAGTCTGTGGGATCCCAAAGAGTAGGGCACGACTGAGTGACTAACACTTGGCACAGTGCAGTATCTGGACTTTGATGCATGAATTGAGCTTTGCAAGAGTTTACTCTGTGCAGAGTGATATGAAATGTATCTGTTGATTACAGAAATAACCACAGAAAGAAATTATCCTTATCTTTCACTAAAATTTCACCTGACCTAGTCGAGTCCACACATCAACTTAACCATCACAGATGTCCTCTTTTACTGGGAACACACAGTGGTCAGCCACAGATCCACAACCACAATGCCATTTGATGAAAGTATTTATAAAATACACAGAAATAATCTTAGGGAACAGCGAAATAGGCTGGAGAGAGCTGGAAAGGCCTTCATAGAGTTTTTAGAGAGCAGTCAGCAGTTTGCTAATTTGAGGGAGGCAGGAAATTTGAAGCAGGTGGCAATGCATTTACAGATTGCAGAGATGAAATAACCTTTGCCTTGGTTACATTTGTTGGTGAAACAGCAAGAGCCATGTTGAACAAAAACATTTTGACATGTATCCAATCGGTTGACAAAATGTGCACCTTTGGTGAGATTGCATCAGGACCTAGACTTCAGTGTGTTACTATGTTTTCAGCTTCTAGTAATGGGAAGCTTGGCATAGTGGCCAGGAGGACACATTGTCTCACATCCCCCAGATCTGGGGGTGGGGGTGCGGGTGGCTGTGGAGCTAGTTGATGCTGTGTCTTCCCTGATGCCATCAAGATCCAAATCTTTCCACCTTCTTGGTCTGTCTGCCTCCGTGGTAGTGAGTTCCCCCTCCTGGTTCCAAGGTGGTGACAAATTAAAGCTTACACCCTCACACACCGACTGAGAGGCAGAAAGAGGAACATTCCTCAGCCTGTGTCTCTTTGCAAGAGGCAGAAAAAGGAACATTCCTCAGCCTGTGTCTCTTTGCAAGAGCCAGAAGGTTCTCCTGGAAGGGAATCTTCTTATTCCTTGTGGGTTAGAACTGGGTGACAGGCCATGTCACTATGCCCTGGCCTGGCCAAGGAGGGACCACTTGAGCCAAACTGGGGCTTTGCCAGCAAGGGAGAGGGTCGGGGAATAGGCTTGGGTGGTGACCAGGGGTGTCTGCTGAAACCCAAGGCCTGGTGCAGCTCACATAAGGGGCCAGCATCTCTTGAAGACCAAGGCTTGCTGCCCAAGGTCAGATGTTGATAGTCTGGTCCTCTGTAGAAGATGCTTATGCTCTGGGTGTGTCAATCATCAGCAAAGCTCAAGGCCTTTCTCCTCCTCTTTCCCCCAAAGCTGCATGCAGGTGGGATCTGTTAACAAGGTTCCAGTTCTTTATTCCACGAGCCATGTATTTTGCTTCAGCGTATGGTTTGTTCTGCCTTCAGAAATCCAGTTGCCTTGAGGGCTCATCGGCCAGGCTGGGGAACCACTTTGTCTGGCAGGACAAGCTGGGTGGTTTGCAGTGTTTGCTCACGGCCTGGTCTCACCACAACTCCCTGCAGGGTAATTACTTGAAGGAACACCTTACTAAACAGCTGGGAAGCATGGCTATTAAGGATCTGCCAGAAATGAAAATTTATTTCTCACCTGTGCGGTTTTCAGAGCCTCATGGGGCTGATGCATGAGCAGTTTCCAGTAACCTGTGGAAAGCCCTGGATCCAGGGGGCCGGGTGGTGTTTTGGCCTGTGGTGTGTAGACTCCTAGACACTTGGGCTCCAAACAAACCAGCCTCTAGAGAAGTACATCTGCAGGAAAGTGCCACTTTCCACATTCTTTATCTTTTCTGCAGCATTTTGTGGATTTTAAAACTTTATTGTTACTTCTTGATTTTTATTTATTTATTCTTTTTGGCCACAGCATGCAGCATTTGGGATCTTAGTGCCCCGACCAGGGATCAAATCCATGTCCCATGCAATGGAAGCCTGGATTCTTAACCACTGGACCACCAGGGGAGGTCCAGCGTCTTGCGTCTTTACTCACTTTCGGTACATCGTTCTCGTGACATCACTCCCAGTTCTCAGGAAGACCCCTGTGACAATGATGGAGCACGGCTCCGGTAATGACCTAGGGAGTTACCTTTCTGTTGGTGATGCTGGTTGATAAGGCTTCTTACTCACCAAATCCTGCCGACAAGCCTTTGGGTGGGATGTGATTCCTGACCTCTTGGGTCAGGCTTTTGCATGGGAAGAAGTGGCCCAGATTCACCGAGGTGACTTTTTACATCACACTTGAGCCCTCACCCCTGACCACGAGCCTCTGCCTTGGTGACTGTCACTCTTGGGAGAGAATCTTTTCTTCATATGTGTTGACTTTGTTCTGTTCTGCTCCTTTGGGAGCTGAAAAGGAAGGACTTCTGTTGTTTCCTGTTGTCTATTACCCTTTTGATTATTAAAATCATTATGTTTCCAATGGGATCCATGTAGTCTCTGAATTCCTATTTCAAAAAATGTCTGTCTCCATTGCGGCACTTCATTTTGTGATGTCTTGTCCCCCAGTCTTAAATAGAATGAAAAGATTCATTTTATGCTTTATCTGTCAAAAAACGGAAAGGATTCATTTTCTATTAGGATTCTACTGGAGTTCGGTTGCCTTGTGGTAATAAAAGACTGAGGTTTCTGCTCAAAGGTAATTCATTGAGATTATACATCCTAATGTTTTTGATTAAACTAAAAAAATGTAGGTATAACTAAATAAAGTAAATCCCAACCTATAATTCATAATTGCAGAATGATAAATGTGAGCCTTGTTCCTAGGTTCCCCAGGTGAGCTGTAAAAGCTGTACTTCGAAAACGAAGTTTGGATTCTATGTTAATAGTTACTACAGGGAATAGTCCCTTCGCTTAAGAATAGAAGTGACCAGAATAAGGACGGAAAGTAGTTTGATCTGTGTTACATCGGTGATGTATCAGAGGGTAGTGAGAGGAGGCTTGATGGACAAGGTCAGAGTAGAATAGTAATGTTGACTACTATTTTTAGCCAGCCTTTGATGTGTGGAGCTCTGGGCTTGACCTTTTTCATCATCTAGGATGTTTTAGCAACTAGCAGCAGTTAACCCTATTCAAACTGGCTTATACACAATAGAAATGTGTGATCTCACCTAGTGAGGAGTACAGAAGTGTTGGTACAGATTGTCAAAAATATCCTCAAGCGTTCAGGTTCTTTCTGTTTCTCTGTCCTGCCTCCCTTAGGGTGTTGGCAGTAGTGACCTCAGGGTCGGAAGATGGCTTCATGTGCAGAGACAACATACCAATGAAATACAACAAACAAGCAATGATGGGGCTATTTCGTTCCTTTTCTCTTTCCTAGAAGGACACACTCCCAGAGGTCTCCTGGAAGACTTCATTGGTTGTATTGGGTTAAATCTTCATTCTTAAAACTTTGATAAAAGAAATGGGAACACCACACTTGGCTTAAAGAAATCAGGATACCCTATCTCCTGAAGCTCAGGAGGTACCTGGCCAGGTAGAAGAGGGTAAATACCTGAGTACAATTAAAGGTCTATAAGCAAGAAAGAAGGGAAGTGGGGATGAATGTTGGTACAGCAACCAACACTCTGCTATATGACTGTATCCATCGGTGTGTTTCTCATGTCTAAACCTCATGGAAAATCTGGCAAGATAGATATTAATACTAAAAGTCATGTTTTACAGATGGAGCTCATTTCCGTGTCATGTATTTGATCATAGAATTTTGAAACAGTGGAATTCTTTCTTCCAAGTGAATCATTCAACCAAACTACTACATGTAAACAAATAAAGATACATCTAAGTTCAAATAATGAAATGGACAGGAAAATCAATGTAAAAACTCCAGTAAAGCGTTTGAACAAGAACATTGGAAAAGATCAGTTATGGATGATACTGGTGACATCACACACAGGCCTAAGTTCAGAAAAAGACCAGTGCTGATGTACGGCTTTCCTAACAGGTGTATGTATGCACAGAAAGAGAAAAGGGGCTTCCTTCTGTGCACTTCAGGTAAAAGCTGATTGCATAGTGCGATTGCTGTGTTGAGGGTTTTCAACGCATTACAATCGTATCATAATTTGGTGAACTGTCTTTTCTGATATTTCCTTCTGTGTGAAGCATCTCCAGCTGGGCACAGCGCCCCTGGCTGCTCCCCACCTACTTGCTCCCTCCTATTTGTTGGCTGTGATTGTAGAGGCCGTGGGCGTGCACTGCCCAGCCAGCCATCTCTCCTCCACTCCTCTGCCCCTCCGGCCAGCTCTGCTCTGTTCCTGCGGAGAGAGACCTGCTTCTCCCGGGGGTGGCCAGTGACCGGGGTGAGTCCACTCCGTGCGGGGATTCAGTAGTAGGACACAGCTCATAAATAAAAGCAGCATTTTCTAATATCAGCTTTATTGGTTAGAAAGATGTATTTTATCCTCTGTGGACTACCTCATACCTTCGTTTTCAAATGTTTGGCATCTAGGGAACTACAGTTTCTGTTTATCTCCCTATCCCCCATCCCTGTCATAATACTTGGACTTGCTTTCTTTTTTAAAAAGGCATTTTATTTTTTAAGGTTTAGCAATCTTATTTATTTCTTAGATGGAAGTATAGGTGATTTACACTGATGGGTTAGTTTCTGGTGTACAGCAAAATGATTCAGTTATGCATGTATATATTCTTTTCTATTATAGGTTATTACAAGTTATTGAATATAGTTCCCTGTGCCATACAGTAGGGCCTGGTTTTTACCTATTTTATATTTAATAACTTGTATCTGCTAATCCCAAACCTCTAGTTTATCTCTCCTCATTTTCCTCTTTACTTTTTTTTTACTTTGCATGCTTTTATAAAGCAAAAACATTATATTATGCAATATTTGAAGCATATAGAAAATGTGGGAAAATGTAACAAATATACAAGTCATAGTTAATGGGATAATATTTTGATATGATTGTTTAAGATCTCTTTTTTAAGATAAATAAAACTTTACAGGGACACAATGCTTATTTTGAACTTATTAAAGGAGGCATTTTATAATTCACTATAAATTAATAATTATGACATATAAATAAAACAGATCAATAAAGTTACTTTTAAAAATTGTCACATTCAGTGTCAAACTCTTCTCAGTTAGTTTTTGACTCATTCACCAATGTTTGTGCTTTTTCAGGCCCTATTACCCTCCATGCTATCAATAGCAGCATTTCTCAAAAGAATCAAAAACCATCAGACTGTTAAGCTGGCTTTGCGATTATGTAGAACAAGCTTTTTTTTCTACAAAGAGCTAGTTTTGGGAATGTTGTTAAACCTGTTTTATTCATCACCTTCTCCCTTCCCACAACGGTTTGGGACTTAGGAGTTTAAGCACTGTTCCACCATTGTTTTCTCCAGAGATGCTGATATGGATTCTACAAGTGTTGGTGCTGGCTCTTGTGATGTTCCTGTGTGTAGTCATTGGCATCCATGTCACAGGTGCTACATGGCCAACAGGGACTTAAAAACACCATCAGTAGGAATATGCATTCTGATTTCCCAAATGTTAAAATGTGAACATATGTGCACCTGAAAAAAAAGTGGAAGTGTTAGTTGCTCACTCGTTTCCAACTCTTTGTTACTTCATGGATTGTAGCCCGCCATGCTACTCTGTCCATGGAATTCTCCAGGCAAGAATACTGGAGTGGGTTGCCATTTCCTTCTCCAGGGTATCTTCTCAACCTGGGGATTGAAACCAGGGCTCCTGCATTGCTGGTGATTTCTTCACTGTCTGAGACACCAGGGAAGCTGACTAAAGTGATTGCTTGGACTCGATTCCCTCCTCATCTAATGTGTTATTGTTCTCTTCCCTCACAGCTCAGTTGGTAAAGATTCTGCCTGCAGTGTAGGAGACCCCAGTTTGATTCCTGGGTTGGAAAGATCCCCTGGAGAAGTGATCGGCTACCCACTCCAGTATTGTTGGGGTTCCTTTGTGGCTCAGCTGGTAAAGAATCCACCTGCAATGCGGGAGACCTGGTTTGATCCCTGAGTTGGGAAGATCCCCTGGAGAAGGGAAAGGCTACCCAGTCCAGGAATCTGGCCTGGAGAATTCCGTGGACTGTATAGTCTGTGGGGTTGCAAAGTGTCGGACACGACTGAGCGACTTTCACTTTCACTATTACAGCTCCAACTTGTTTTTTAAAAATATTTACTTATTTATTATTTATTTGACTGTGTTGGGCCTTCATTGCAGTGTGCAGGATCTTTCATTGTGGTGCATGGGCTTCTCTAGTTGTGGCACTCAGGCTCAGTAGTTGCAGCTCACGGGCTTAGTTGCTTTATGGCCAGTGGGATCTTAGTTCCGCGACCAAGTATCAGATCAATGTCCCCTGCATTGCGACCCCTGCAAGGCAGATTCCTAACCCCTGGACCATCAAGAAAGTCTCCCAACTTGTTTTAACCATCCAAGTTGGTCATCATCATTACTCTTGTTATGATTTTTATGAATATGCAGATTTACTCACATCTTGAACTGTGTCCTTCCTTACCTTCACTCTTTAGATCTGCTTCTCCAAAACATGCTGCTACTTCAGTTTCCTTCTTCCTGAGATACATCTTTTAATTTGAAAATGTCTTATTATGCCTTCACTCTTAAATGATAGCTCCTATGGATATGGAATCTTGGGGAGAAGAGTGATATGTGATTTCTGGTATGAGGTGTGTAGTGTAAAGGCTTTCCAGCTAGTCCAGTGGTAAAGAATCCACCTGCTAATGCAGGAGACTCAGGAGATGCAGGTTTGATCCCTGGGTAGGGAAGATCCTCTGGAGAAGGGAGTGGCAACCCACTCTAGTATTCTTGCCTAGAGAATCCCATGGACAGAGGAGACTGGTGGACTACAGTCCATAGGGTTGCAAAGGGTTGGACACAACTGAGCATGCAAGCAGTGGGCTCTATGGTGTGTAAATTGGGTTTTAATCCCACCCATACCCTCAGTTTATACAATAAGCTCACTATTGCTGTCTCTGGTCCAGGTCAGAGGCAGGGCTTTCTCAGCGCCTTTCACTGAGAAGGAACCCTTTCCATGGCTCTGGCCAGATTGCACATGTCAGTCTTACTGGACCTGTGGAGTCAAGCTACTTCCTTTTCTTCTTGGCCTGATTACTACCCCACCCCCTGCTCCCCCACCAGCTTTCAGGCCCCTCTTTATTGCTGGCTGTTGGGAATTTCTCCTTCTATCTTCTAAGCTCAGGTTTGTGTGAAATTTTTATCTTGCATTTCTAGATGTTTTGTAGCAGTAATGTTTTGCATTGACCCAGTCTGCCTTTCCATGGACCTTCTGAGAAAACTACATTTTTCTTTATGCAATGTATTTTCAAAATATTTAAAACAGTTAAGATTATATTTTAAAAAGGGGGCAATCTGAGTATTCAGTCCAGCTTCTGGCTCCATGGAACCTTGGCTTTCTATAAAATATGGTCTTCAAATGACTGCTGTGTTGTTGTTTTTTTTTCCTGGCTACACCATGTGGCATGTGGGATCTTAGTTCCCTGACCAGCGATTGAACTCACGCCTCTTGCTTGGAAAGGCTGAGTCTTAACCACTGGAACATGAGGGAAGTCTGCTCTATTGTAGGACTTGGAAATCCACAGTTAAGTGATTGTCTGGGCCTGAGATCCTGGACCTGGAGTGGAGAAAATAGACTTCAAGCAGGATGTCTCCCCTCAAAGTTTGCCAGCCTATGGCAGACACACACCTGAGGTGTCAGAAATTTGCTCCCTATCCAGGGTTGTCACTCCTAGAGTAGCCAATGCACTTCTCCAAGCTATGACTTGTAGAGTCAGAGAGGCTAGATTAGAAAAAGTAGTCTAAAAGGGCAGAGTAGTTAACCGTTATGCAGAAAGAATATCTGTTTGCATGTTTTTGGCTAATGGAGTTTCTTTTCCTTTCATGTAAAAGAAAATGACCTCCTCATTTTTTTTTAATCTCTCTTTTTGAAACTTTATTTATCTATTTCTGACTGTGCTGGGTCTTCCTGGCTGCACAGGCCTTTCTCTAGTTGCAGCATGTGGGGGCTACTGTCTAGTTGTGGTGCGTGGGCTCCTCATTGCAGCGGCTTGTTTTGTTGTTGAGCACGGGCTCTAGGGCACATGGGCTTCTGCACTCGTGGCACAGGGCCTCAGTAGTCGCAACTCCCAAGCCCTAGAGCACACAGGCTCAGTAGTTGTGGCACCTAGGCTTAGTTGCCTGGCAGCAGGTGGGATCTTCCTAGATCAGGGGTCAAACCCCTGTCTCTTGCATTGGGAAGCAGATTCTTTGCCACTGAGCCACCCGGGAATCCCCTTATTTTTCTATGATGTGGTATCAGGGAAGTGGAAACTGCTGTAGCCCACTGGGGGAGTATGAAATGGTGTAGCCAAGGAGATGGGTTCCATCTTTCAATCAGTTAGCTCTTGGTGTGTAACAGACCACTGCGAAACTTAGTACTATAGAAATAACACATGTGCTCCACATGAGCTCCTGTTCTCCAGGAGGCTAACCAGGCTTTTCCTGACAGTGATGTCAGCCTTCCAAAGAGCAGCAGAGGGGGAAAAAAAAAAAAACCAAGAAAGTCACTGCGCAGGCCCTAGTCAAGCCCTTGCTTTTGTTTTGTTGGTTACGTCCTGTGGGCAAAAGCAAATCATATGATTGGTGGACATGAAAGTCACATTGCAAGAAGTGTATGTGTAGGATTGGAGATGACCTTCTGGCCATTGCTGTAAACTGCCATTCTATTAAGTACATATACGCTCTTTTTGGTGTCAATGCCTATATGTTAGACATCTATGAGGATGTTTATCTCACTCTCTCTTCACTGGGAACTATTGAAATGCACATTTGACTAGGAGTAATAGCAAAAACATCTGTGATACTGAATAAATAAAGCAGTTGAAGAGTGAATGATAGATTCATGTATACAATCCTAAAAGACATATTAACATTTTTATTGATGTGACCATTTTCAAAGTCTTTATTAAATTTGTTATAATATTGCTTCTGTTTTATATTTGGTTTTTTAGCCACAAAGGATGTAGGATCTTAGGTCCCCAACCAGGGATCAAACCTGCACCCCTTTCACTGGAAGGCAAAGTCTCAACTATTGGACTGCCGGGCAAGTCCCTAAAAAGACATATTTTTAAATGAAAAAAGCCAGTTGATGAACCATATAGACTTCATACTACCCAACATACGCAAAACCTGAATTCCTGCAGGTGTATCACATCTCATCATGTATGCACATGACAAATATCAGGAAATCTACACTCTAGATGGAGAACAGTAGTTATCACTGTGGATGGGATGAGCTTGTGTGGTGGGCAAAAGGAATTTTATTTCATTTTGAGGGGTATCACATTTATTTTTTGCCTTTATTTTTTATTTAATGATGAGTAATATTTAAATCTGAACTTCAAGGAATAACTTAGTCTGGTTCTCATGAACTGGGCTTCAGTCTCATTATTTGAGCAGCCACAGACATGGAGGAGCCCCTGTGCCCGGAGACTTCCTTCTCGTCTGCTCCTTCAGTCAGTCAGTCACACGTGCTGCTTGGTGGGAATGTTTCAAGGTTAGTAAACCAGATCCAGGGGCTTCCCTGGTGGCTTAGTAGTAAAGAATCCACCTGCCAGTGCAGGAGACACAGGCTCAATCCCTGGGTCAGGAAGATCCCCTGGAGAAGGAAATGGTAATACACACCAGTATTCTTGCCTGGAAAATCCCATGGATGGGGGAGCCTGACAGGCTACACTCCAGGGGGTCGCAGAAGAGTCGGACCTGACTGTCTAAACGACAACAACAAACCAGATCCAAGTCAGGGCAAGCTTCTGGAACTTACTCTCTTCAAAATACACTATTCATCCTAGTCATTATGGTGCCCAAAGTGACAGCAAGCATAGTTCCTGTTTGCATAGTTTTGGGGTCCTGGCTACAAATGCCAGCCAAAATGTTATGGTATCATTTTTTCCTAAACAATTTCAACATCGTCTAAAGTTAGTTGGTCACTACCCTTTTACAAAACATTCTTGTCTGGTGAATTATAATTTTGAGGCTGACACAAGTAGAAATTTAATTGTTCCCATTTCCTGTTCATTCCAGTCAAAATGTTTAGTTTCTAGAATTTCTGATATTTCCACAATGTACTGTAAAAAAGTTAGTCCACCATATACAAGGACTATTTTATTATTCTCTGTCTACACCACCCCTTTGGGGTTCTTGGGAACGGAGTAATGCCAGGCAAAATACCACAGTTATTTCTTTGGCATGGCCATCTGACTTACATAACACAGGGCAAGGACTGCTTCATCTTACTGACCAGTTAGAATGGAAACTAAGGAGCTCAGCCTGGTGCTTTGTGATGACTTAGAGGGGTGTTATGGGAGGGTGGAAAGGAGGCTCAGGAGGGAGGGGATATATGTATACATATGGCTGATTCATGATGCCGTGCAGTAGAAACTAACACAGCATTGTAAGAGCAATTTTATTCCAATAAAAAAACTCACAAAAATTATGATTATTTCAGATACCATTGCCTATTGTTTTAAGATTTTTTGGATGTGGCCCATTTTTTAAGTATTTATTGAATTTATTACAATATTGCTTCTATTGTTTATGTTCTGGTTTTCTCACTGCTAGGCACCTGAGATCTTAGCTCCCTGACCAGGGATCAGTCCTGCACCCATTGCAATGAAAGGTGAAATCTTAACCACTGGACCACCAGGAAAGTCCCTAGGTAGTATTTTAAAAATGAATTCTTTGGTATCTGATAATGATACCTTTATAGTATTGATTTATTATCTTGACGAGAAAATTTAAAACAGCTATGACAAAACTAAGTTTAAAAAAAATTTGTATTGACTTGCAGATTTTAAAATTCTGTGCTTCTTTCCTGTCCTACACTTTTTCTTGTGTCTAGGTATGTACAGTTCTATTGCAGAATACACACACACACACACACACACACACACACACAACATTATCCACTAGAGCTCTAGAAAAGAGCTATTTCCCACAAGGATAAAGCAGGTGTCCCCTGCTCATGAACACTTATGACTCATGTCTTTATTCTACCTTTGGAGGGACTGTCCAATTTTTGAGGCAATGTTAGCCTCTTAGATTTTTTGGTTTGAGTCAAAGAGTCAATGATACTAATCAGATGCAGATACACCCTATGAATTATGAGATGCGGCGTGTAGGTGATTTCCATATGCTTCTTGAGTCAGGGGTGTGTGTGTGGCTCCTGTTTAGATGATAGCTTACAGCATCATGTATCTTTTCTAAGTGCTGGAGTTCCTACTGGGTAACATGATATCACAACTAACACAATTGTATTTTGGTGTCAATATCTAAACATTTCTTCTACACTAGATAAAACACTTGGTTAAAAATCAAAATACTATTAAGACATTTCACAAAGAATTATAAGATGATTATTATTTATTGGCAGTAACTGAAAGCAAAAGAATTGGTCTGACAAAGAACATTCTCCACAAGCAAAGTCAGGAAAGTGTAATTGGTCAAACTGTTTCTTGTATGTCAATGAAATACTAATATATACATAAAACTTTTTTTATTAATAAATTAATTTATTGTTAAATATTTGGATGTTATAGTGAGAGTTCTGTAAATATTTAACTTTGAAGTCCACTTAGTTTGCCTAAAAGTGAATGAGATTATTTTATAGCCACATTTTTAATCCAAAGAAATGAATGCAGTCAAATGTTTATGTCAACTCCATCACTAAAAGTTTCAGTTAATACTGACATGTTAGTTTCTGGGAGGGTGTTTATTCTAAAGGTCCAAATTTTCATTCAGCAAAGATGATCCATCTGGTAGATTTTGGTTGATGCAGGTTTCAGGTTTAAAGTCTATTTCATCCAATAATATGTTAAAAGAGTATAGACTTGTGCACATAGGAAATACTGGTCCTGATATTTTCTCTGAACCCCATTCATTACCTTATATACTATATTATTGACACACAACTATTTGCATTTGAGAACTCACAACTCTTGAATTCCCTTTCCTCCTATTAACCTCCTTCTGGGTTTATTTACACGGAGGCATTACTACTAATTAGATTCAAGGAGGGAGAAGGGAGATTTCTATACATTCTCTTGGTGCGACCCCATGAAGAGCTGGTTCTCATACCTGGAAGATCATCATCTTTCACTCATTACCTTCAGGAAATACAACTTATCCCTTTAGTGACCAACTGCTTCTTTCACAGGTTCTAGTGAAGAGCTGAGCAATTCGCCACATTAATTTTCAAGGTAGTTTTCCATGAGTAATGCCTATGTATACACACTTTTAACTGGATGACTTCTTAAAAGTATGCTTTGCAAGATTGAACGGTTTCCCAGGTGGCACTAGTGGTATAGAATCCATTTGCCAATCAGAAGACATAAAGATGTGGGTTCGATCCCTAGGTAGAGAAGATCCCCTGGAGGAGGGCATGCAACCCACTCCAGTATTCTTGCCTGGAGAATCCCATGGACAAAGGAGCCTGGCAGGCAACAGTCCATAGTGTCGCAAAGAGTCAGACACGACTGAAGTCACTTAACACGCATGGAAGATGGAAAAGTTGATGATGAAAAGATCATCTTTCCTGTCCCTCATGACTGCTTTTTATAGTTTATTGAAAGTAGTATTCTTGGGGTTACATCATGGGAATGTCTTTAAGACCTTGGCCAATTTTGAATTCATTGAAAGCAAGATATATTGATTGACTTGTTTACACTTGGGGGTTTTTATCTGGCCACTTGATTGCAATGAAGAAGACGGTAGGTTCTGAAAACATTCTTTCCAAGCGTTTCCGGAGAGAACAGCCTTTCTGCCCCCATGTTTTCACGCACAGTGCTTGGGTTCCTCTCTGTCTAGACAGAGTTCTCATGGTTGTAGCATCAGGGCATTCCTATTTAATTCTCTCCTCAGCAAAAGCTGTGATGAATTTCCTTACAAGTCAGCACGGACTAGGTGAGGTTCTGTACCTACGTGAGTTTCCTGGGAAGGTTAACACACTGGCTCTTGAAATCTCTTTAGGGCAGACACAGAAATTTTACTCAGATTTTCTTCTATATACAACATCAATAAATATGGAAATGAAGGCTGCAAATCTCACTTCTGATGTAACAATATGCTGCCTAAATTCAGTTAATTGTCAGGTACTTAGTGTTGAAAGACAAAGATATGCTAATCTTATTAAAATATGCCTGGTTAAATTTAGCTATAAATTCCATCCAGGGTCTCCTGCTTTATATCAATACATTGTTCCAAGTCAGAATGTCTGGAAAGAAACCACCCACTGAGCAGGATGCAGAGTTAGTAATTTGGAAAGGTGAAAAGTTTAATTATGAGTCTATCTCTGGGGGAAAAAGGGAAACAAGGCTGAATTCTTAAATTTTTTTTGTTTGTTTAGATTAAACCAACTGAAGGGCTCTCTCACACTGTTTACATTTATATTACTCTGACAGTCAGAAAAGCTTTTAACGTTTTTTTCTGTTTCATTTGAATTGAAGTTGTTTTTAATATATACAAATGAGAGAAAGAGACTTAACTAGAGTTCAGCACTGTTTAGACAGACTTGATCAATTTTTAATTTTCCAGATAATTAGAGGAGAGCATACTGAACTGTGGCTAAAGGCTTGGCCACAGATTTAGAGACTAAGGGTTACAACCCTAACTTTGCTCATTTTATGTAACTTCATAGGCATTATGGAGCCTCTCAATAGATCCGTTTCTTTGTAGGTAATCTGGGGTAAAATAAGTTTATAAGATGTTTCCTCACTATCCAAAAGAAGAGTGTTCCCATGAAAGCTTTTGTGAGCTGAAATGGTATAAATCGAGAAGCAATTACCTTAGGACACATCTTGCTAACAAATGCACAAAACAAATGGAGATCAAGCACAAATGCTCACAGACCCAGTTCAAAGCTCTGGCGGCTTAGTGCTGAGATGCTGAGTGCGGTCCCCAGGAAGGAGCTTGATGCTGCTGCTCTTGGTGCCTCTGTAACAGCTTGCTGCAAAACACACACTCAACACTGTTTTTACTTTTTGCTTTTTTCCTAAAAGTAAAACTCCCCCTTGAATTTCTTTCAGTTATCAAAAACAGGTGCTAGTGAGGTTTTTTTGGTAAAAGCGAAGTGGCATAAAGTGAACTTTTGAAACTCAAAGGATGCCTATATTTAAAAGGGGCTTTTATATTAATTTACTCATAAAATAAATATATGTTAATGAATATTTACAAACATTTACATATAACATTTATAAAATTTGGATAAACACAGACACACACAAACATGCACACTACTACCATCCATAATCCATTCAGCTATAACTTCTATTCCATTTTGGTTGGATTCCAGCCTCTTAGCCCATCCATCTGTGCCTACATTAACAAATACAAGATTTTCATAACCTATTTTTAGAACCTTATATATCCAGTTACTGATGCTGAAGCTCCAATACTTTGGCCATTTGATGTGAAGAACTAACGCGTTAGAAAAGGCCCTGATGCTGGGAAAGATTGAAGGCAGGAGAAGAGGTCGACAGAGGATGAGATGGTTGGATGGCATCACTGACTCAATGGACATGAGTTTGAGCAAGCTGTGGGAGTTGGTGATGGACAGGGAAGCCTGGCGTGCTGTAGTCCATGGGGTCGCAAAGAGTCGGACATGACTGATTGACTGAACTTAACTGAACTGATATCCAATTGCTGTGTAACTACTATGTTTGAGCAGGTTCTGAAAGCATTACATTTTTAACCCTACCCCTACACTTTATGTTTTTGATGTCATATTTTACAACTTTTTATTTTGTGCACCCCTTAACTATTGTAGATATAGATGATTTTACTACTTTTGTCTTTTAACTTTCATACTAACTATAGACAGATATACTACCTTTACTATATGTTTGACCTTATCCGTGAGATTTTTCTTGCATGAGTTTTATATTTATATTTATGGCCTTTTCTGTTTAATGAAGTCCCTTTAACATTTCTTTTAAGGTCAGTTTATTTGTGTTGAACTCCTTTACATTTTGCTTGTCTGGCAACCCTTTGTCTCTCCTTCAATCCTGAATGATAAACTCTGCAGAGAAAATATTCTTGGTTGTAAGTTTTTCCCTTTCAGTTCTCTGAATACCATTGCGCCTCTCCCTTTTGATCTGTAAAGTCTGCTGAAAAGTCAGCTGATCATCTTCAGGGGGCACCATTGTTTGGAACTAGTTGTTTTCCTATTGCTGCTTTTAAGTCTATCTTTGACTTTGGACAGTTTAATTATAATGTGTGTTGGTGTGAGTCTTTGAGATTTATCTCATTTGGGACTCTGTGCTTCCTGGAGCTGTGTATCTCATTCATTATGTTGGGCAAGTTTTCAACCAATATTTCCTCATGTACGTTTCTGCCCCTTTCCCTCTTTCCTACTATAATGCAAACGTCAATATGCTTGATGCTGTTTCAGACATTCTTTAGATTGTCTTTATGTTTTTCCATTTGCTGTTCAAACTGGGTCATTTCCACAGTGTCTTCCAGATCACTGATTTGTTCTTCGGCATCATCTAATCTGCTCTTTGTTCCCTCTAGTGTATTTTTCATTTCGTCTTTTGTATTCTTCCACTCTGACTGGTTCTTTTATATATTTTCTATGTCTCTGTTGATGTTTTCAATGTATTCCTCCATTCTTCTCCTGAGTTTGATGAACGTTTTTATGACCGTGATTTTGGACTCTTTATCTGGAGGACTGCTTATCTCCATTTTGCATAGTTCTTTTCCTGAGGTTTCTTTCTTTTTCTTTTGTTTGGAACATATTCCTTTGTCTCCTCATTTTGTCTAATTTTCTATGTATGTTTCTAGGTATTAAGTAGGTCAGTGACATTTCTGACCTTGAAGAAGTGGTTTATGTCAGAGGTGCCCTGTGGGGCTCAGTAGTGCAGTCCTTCCTGGTTACCAGATGGCACCACACTCCAGTGCTCTTGCCTGGAAAATCCCATGGACAGAGGAGCCTGATAGGCTGCAGTCCATGGTGTCGCAAAGAGTCGGACATGACTGAGTGACTTCACTTTCACTTTTCACTTTCATTGCATTGGAGAAGGAAATGGCAACCCACTCCAGGGTTCTTGCCTGGAGAATCCCAGGGACGGGGGAGCCTGGTGGGCTGCTGTCTATGGGGTCGCACAGAGTTGGACACAATTGAAGCGACTTAGCAGTAGCAGCAGTGCTACAGAAGTTTTTCCTGGATGAGCTTTGTGTACCCTCCTCCTATGATCACTGTATGTGTCATAATGTGTGAGACTGGCCCTGGCCCAGGTGAGTGCAAGGCTTGGCCATGGCTATTGAGGGTACTCTGGTGTGTGGAGCTGGCCCCTGGAATGAGAGCTGCTTTGGGGGGATACTGGCTGTGTCTGAGGACACCCACAGGTTGTAGGGCAGGGGCCACTTTAGAGGGGCTCCATCACCAGCCAAGGGCATCCATTGGGTCTGGAGAGGCAAGGGGCCACTTTGGTGAGAACTTTGTGCCAGCTGAAGGTACCCACTAGGTCTATGGGACATCAGATCACTTTGGAGGAGTACTGGTAGGATGGGTTCAGAGGTGAGTCTGGAGTGGGGTAAACAATGCTAGTAAGGTAGATGGGAGAGTCAGAAATGACACCCCCAGTGCCAGGCAAGCTGGAGAGATGAGCAATCTCCCACCCACCCCCCAAAACTGGCACCTATCAGTACCTCTATACCCCCACAGATCCCTGCCTCCTGGGTGCACACCCTAAAATTAGCCAATGAATCTCCTTCATGTCTAACCCAGGCACTTTTCAAACTGCTGCCTCTGTGCTCGGGCTCAGGTGAGTCAGTTTTTGCACACACCCTTTAAGAGCAAAGTCTCAGTTTCCCCCAGCCTTCCAGTCCTTCCAGGCATAAGCCCCACTGGTTTCCAAAGCAAGGCGTTGGAGGGATTCGTCTTCCTGGTGCAGGTCCCCAGGGCTGGGGAACCTGATGTGATGAGAGGGAAGCTGATGTGATGGATGGATCCCTTGCTCCTCAGAGCTGAAGCACACGGCTGTGATGTCCCTCCGCCACTGCACTGGGGAGCGGGTCCCGGCCAGACTGTGTCTCTGCCGCTCCTGTCCTTCTCAGTGTGGCTTTTTTTCTTTTTGTCTTTAGTTTTGGAAAATCCTTTTGGCTAATCTTCGGGTCGTTCTCAGCTCTAGCTGCTGTTTATGTAGCTGTAGTCTTGTTGGGTCCGTGGGAGGAGGCGAGGCTCAGCCGGTTTCCTGCACGTGTAATCTGATGGTGGAATCACCTCAGCACATGACTTCTTCCTGTCTGTGGTCTCGGAGCTTCCTGAGGGTACTCAACCACGGTACCTGCCTCAGGCATAAGCAACCAGAGAGTGTGAGTGTGTTTTGGGGTGCTAAGTTAACACGGAATATCGCCCAAGGGGCCACCTTGACAAACAGGGGCCAAAGTCATGGATTAAACGGTTCCCTTTACCTCCCCCAGGCTGACAGTTGTGACATGTCTCTCAACAATGGCTCCTCACAAGTTCCTTTGCGGAGTCCAGTGCAGTTGCCCGCAGCGGTGGCCAATTCAATTACACGTCCTTCCAGCTGCTGTCCATTCAGCCTTGTTTCATCCTCCCTAATCCTTCCCTTCTGTGCATTGGGATCACCTTCCAATTAGACAGCCTGCCCACCCACCTCTGTCTCAGGCTCTGCTCTCAGGGACGAGGCTGACGGGGGCTGCCGCAGCATCAGATTTGAACTAGGGATCTCTCATACGCACGTGCCAGGAAAACATCAATTTTCAATATGAATGTGATTCTTAAACAATATGGAAAGACATTTGGTTGTAATGTTATTTCTGCGTTTTTGAAGACTTTGCATTCGTGGATTTTTAATAATGCCTTAAAAAAGAAGAGAGAGGGTTATTTAGCTAGTCTCTGAGAAAACACTTAAATGCCTTATAGATTTCCAGGCAAGAACACTGGAGTGGGTTGCCATTTCCTTCTGCAATGCATGAAAGTGAAAAATGAAAGTGAAGTCGCTCAGTCCTGTCTGACTCTTTGCGACCCCATGGACTGCAGCCCACCAGGCTCTTCCATCCATGGCATTTTCCAGGCAAGAGTACTGGAGTGGGGTGCCATCGCCTTCTCCGATAGATTTGGTTACCAACAAGGATTCCATTGTCGAAGACTTTATTAAATAACCATGTGTTGATGTTACACTTGTGGCAAGTAACTTTGTGTGTTTTGTTTTCCTTGTTTTGGTTGTTTGCTTTAGGAAAGTCTTATTGACTGCATGAGTGGATTCTAGTTGAAATCTTTTGATTCAACAGGGAATATAAAAGAGTTTATTTAAGATGTCTAAAATGGTGAGGCATCTAGATACAGCGACAGTCCTAAGTATCCATCCTGTCACCACAGTAAATTCTTACATGGCAGACACCTGTACGAGCTATTCAGATTACAATAGAAGGAAGACATGGTTTCCGCTCCGGGGGTCTGTGGGGTTGTAGAGAGACCTCCTTGTAATAAGCAAGTGCATGAAGTCCAGCAGTTGTGTCCAGAATGGGGCACCAGACACCTGGGGGAGTTGCTGATTTCACTGGAGAGTCTAAAGTGGGAAGGGGAGTAATTCATGAAAGCTTCATAGAAAAGATAACACTTGGGTCTCTTCTTTAAAAGAAAAAAAATTTTTTTTAATTGAATAGTTGATTTATAGGATTGTGCTAGTTTCTGGTGTACAGCACAGTGATGCAATTATACATAAATATGTATATATTCTTTTTCATATTTTTTACATTGTGGTTTATTACAGGATATTTACTATAGTGCTATACAGTAGGACCTTGTTGCTATTTTATATACAGTAGTTTGTATCTGCTAATCTAAAATTCCTAATTCATCCCTCCCCTACCACCTCGTTTGGGTCTCTTCTTAAGGAGAATAGGTAATGCCGAGTATGATAAGTCGTAAGGAGCATTCAGGATGAATGACAGTGTACACAAAGCCCAGAAGCAGAAGAGCACTGGTGACCAGGCACAGCTTCAGGGAGATGGTGGACGTGATTCTACAGGCAGATCTTGGAGATATTGCAGGTTTGCCTTCAGTCTACTGCAATAAAGCAAGTTCAGTTCAGTTCAGTCGTTCAGTTGTGTCCGACTCTTTGCAACTCCATGAACCGCAGCACTCCAGGCCTCCCTGTCCATCACCACCTCCCGGAGTTCACTCGCTCATGTGCATTGAGTCGGTGATGCCATCCAGCCATCTCATCCTCTGTTGTCCCCTTCTCCTCCTGCCCCCAGTCCCTCCCAGCATCAGGGTCTTTTCCAATGAGTCAACTCTTCTCATGAGGTTGCCAAAGTATTGGAGTTTCAGCTTCAGCATCAGTCCTTCCAGTGAACACCCAGGACTGATCTCCTTTAGGATGGACTGGTTGGATCTCCTTGCAGTCCAAGGGACTCTCAAGAGTCTTCTCCAACACCATAGTTCAAAAGCATCCATTCTTCAGTGGTCAGCTTTCTTCACAGTCCAACTCTCGCATCCATACATGACCACTGGAAAAACCATAGGCCTTTACTAGACGGACCTTTGTTGGCAAAGTAATATCTTTGCTTTTGAATATGCTATCTAGGTTGGTCATAACTTTCCTTCCAAGGAGTAAGCATCTTTTAATTTCATGGCTGCAATCACCATCTGCAGTGATTTTGGAGCCCCCCAAAATAAAGTCTGACACTGTTTCCACTGTTTCCCCATCTATTTCCCATGAAGGGATGGGACCAGATGCCATGATCTTCGTTTTCTGAATGTTGAGCTTTAAGCCAACTTTTTCACTCTCCTCTTTCACTTTCATCAAGAGGCTTTTTAGTTCCTCTTTACTTTCTGCCATAAGGGTGGTGTCATCTGCATATCTGAAGTTATTGTTATTTCTCCTGGCAATCTTGATTCCAGCTTGTGCTTCATCCAGCCCAGCGTTTCTCATGATGTACTCTGCATATAAGTCAAAGGTCTCAATAAAGGGAGTCACATCAGTTTTTTGATTTCCCAGTGTATATAAAAGTCATGTTTACACTACATTGTCGTCTGTTAAGTGTGCAAGAGCATCATATCTTAAAAAATGTACTCACCTTTGGTCTTCCCTGGTGGCTCAGTGGTAAAGAATCTGCCTGCCAATGCAGGAAAGATGGGTTTGATCCTTGTTCTGGGAACATCCCACATACCATGGAACAGCTAAGCCCATGTATAACAACTATTGAGCCTGTGCTCTAGAGTCCAGAAGCCACAACAATTAAGCCTACGTGCCATTACTGCTGAAACCCATGCATCCTAGAGCCTCTGCTCTACAAGAAAAGTTGCTGCAATGAGAAGCCCACACATTGCAACTAGAGAGTAGGTGCCCCCTCCTCTACCTCCACATGCAACTAGAGAAAAGCCTGTGGAGCAATTGAGACCCAGCACAGCCAAAAATAAATAAATAAAAAGAATTATGTAAAAAAATGTACTCACCTTAATTAAAAATAGTTTATTGCTAAAAAATGCTAACCATCATCTGAGGCTTCAGTGAGTTCTCATCTTTTTGCTGGTGGAGGGTCTTGCCTCAGTGTTGATGTCTGCTAACTGATCAACGTGGTGGTTGCTGAAGGCTGAGGTGCAATTACTAACACAACAGTGAAGAATGCTACATTGATTGACTCTTCCTTTCACGAATGATTTCTCTGTAGCATGCAGTCCTGGTTGATAGCATTTAACCCACACTGTGTACTTAGTTGCTCAGTTGTGTTCAATTCTTTGTGACCCTTTGGACAACCAGGCTCTTCTGCCCATGGGATTTTCCAGGCAAGAATACTGGAGTGGGTTGTCGTTTCTTCTCCAGGGGATCTTCCTGACTCAGAACCCGAGTCTCCTCTGTCTCCTGCATTGCAAGCAGATTCTTTACCCACTGAGCCACTGGAGAAGCCTCTTACCCACAGTAGAACTTTCAAAATGCTCTCAAAAGCTGCCACTCCTTTATCAATGAGGCTTATGTCATATTTTAAATTCTTTGCTGTCATTTCAATCATCATCTCAGCATCTTCACCAGGAATAGATTCCATCTCAAGAGACCATTTTCTTTACTCATCCATTAAAATTTTACCATGAGATTGCAGCAATTCAATCATATCTTCAGGCTCCACTTCTAATTCGGTTCTCTTGCTATTTCCATCACATCTATAGTTACTTCTTCCACTGAATATTTGATCCCCTCAAAATCATCCATGAGGGTTGGAAACTTCTTCCAAACTCTTGTTAATATTGATATTTTGACCTCCTCCCATGAATCATGAATGTTCTTAATGTCATCTAGAAGGGTGAATCCTTTCCAGAGGGTTTCCTTTGCCCAGATCCTTTGGAAGAATCACTGTCTCTGAAAGCTATAGTCTTAGGAAATGTATTTTTTAATTAATAAGATGTGAAAATAGAAATTACTCCTTGATCTATGGTCTGCAGAATGGATGTTGTAACAGCAGGCATGAAAACAATATTGATCTCATTGTATGTCTCCCTGAGAGCTCTTGGGTGATCAGGCACATTGTCAATGAAAATTAATATTTTGAAAGGAATCTTTTTTTTTTTTTAGGTCTCAACAGTGGGCTTAAAACATTCAGTACACATTTTGTAAACTGACATGCTGTCATTCAGGCTTTGTTGTTCCACTTATATAGTACAGCAGAGGAGATTTAGTATAATTCTCAAGGGCCCTAGGAATTTTGGAATAGTTAGTAAGCATTGCCTTCAACTTTGAGTCACCAGCTGCATTTGCCCCCAGTAAGAGTCACCCTGTCCTTTGAGGCTTTGAAACCAGGCATTGACTTCTCCTCTCAAACTATGAAAGTCCTAAATGGCATCTTCTTCCAATAAAAAGCTTGTTTCATCCACATTGAAAATTTGTTGTTTAGTATAGCCATCCATCTTCAGTTGGATGACAAAGTCTATGCATTATATATCTGAAGTCACCCCCCATCCCTTGGCTAATAAACAGAAATGAATAATCATTCTGAAGCATGTTTCCAAATGGTACACATGATTTATTTTCTTTTCATTAAACTATTTGTGTAAAAGTAAAATTAACCTAACTTTGTATTGAGTTTATCACTATAAGTCCAGAAAGTTAATCCATGATCAATAAATCCTTCTTTTAAAAGAACCTCGATCTTATTTTTCTACTTTATTTTCTCTCAAGCTATAATATTCATTATTCATCCTATAGTATATAATCTGTAACTCACTTTAGGAAACATATATGCAATACCTTTTTAGTAGTTCATCTCAAAATTAGGAATACAATACTGATTTCCATATATACGGATGAGGGGCTTTTAAAGAAAGATGGCACCCTAAAATCTCATTACATGCCCAATTTTCATCACTGCCAAGTGATGTAATTAAAAGATGGAATGGGGGTAGGGAACTGTCAGAATTTTGCTTAGAGCAATTAAATAAGGAAATGCATTTAATTTCATGCCGTTAAACTTCAGGGAAAGCAGAAGGGAAGATACAAGATATGGATGAGGATGGCAGGGCACAAAACACTATCTGACACAGTATAAAATAAGTGGTAAAAATTATATAAGTTCAGCTCCTCCCCAAAGAAAAAAAGATTGGGCTCAACAGCAGATAGTTTCAATAACAATCTAAGAAATGGGGCTTCCTTGGTGGCTCAGTGGTAAAGAATCCACCTGTCAATGCAGGAGACATGGGTTCTATCCCTGATCTGGGAACATCCCACATGCCACAGAGCAAGTAAGCCCATGCAGTACAACTGCTGCCATGCATTCTGGCGCCGGTGCTCCACAGCAAGAGAAGCTACCACAATAAGTCCACACACCACAGCTAGAGAGTAGGCTCTGCTGTCCGCAACTAGAGAAAGCCCACCCAGCAACAAAGACTCAGCCCAGCTGGGTAAATAAATAGATAGAATTAGTAAAAATAAGTAAACCAGACCTATGGAAAATTCCATATACTCCATACCTAGACTTCATAAGAGCTACAAAATAATTTTATTGGATTGCTATCTTTTTATTTTTTAAGATTTTTTATTTGTTTTTTTTTTAATGGTTGAATTTGTTACAATATTGCTTCTGTTTTATGTATTGATTTTTTAAAAAATTAATTTATTTTAGTTGGAAGATAATTACTTTACAATACTGTGGTGGTTTTTGTTGTGAGGCATGTGGGTTCTTAGCTCTCTGACTAGGGATTGAACCCTCATTCCCTGTGTTGGAAAGCAAAGTCCTAACAACTGTTCTGCCAGGGAGGTCCCAGGGTTGCTGTCTTTTTGAGTGTTATACTGAATGAGAGAACAAAGAGAGTTGAATACAAACTCATTCTACTGCCTTAAGTACTGAATGTGTAGTGGGATTTTCTTGGAACAAACAGAAAAATGAAGATAAACCTAGGTTTCCAGCAAGATTTCAGCACAAAATAAATTCTATTTTTTATTTTTTCAAATTTAATTCAGTTCAGTTCAGTCGCTTAGTTGTGTCCAACTCTTTGCGACCCCATGGACTGCAGCATCGCAGACTTCCCTGTCCATCACCAATTCCTGGAGCTTGCTCAAACTCGTGTTGGTAAGAGTCGGTAATGCCATTTTCCCCTTCTCTTCCTGCCTTCAAACTTTCTTCAAATTAAACAACATAAAAGAGGATAGAAAGAAGATCTCAGATTTAACCTAAAAAAAAGATATCCCTAGATAAAATGGTAGTGGATTAAGAGAGAAACCAAAGCTCTGGGCAGAATTTGCCCACATGCAAAATGAAAAAAAAAAAAAAAAAGCTATATCACTCCATCATGAAAGAGAGAAAAGTAAGGAAAAAGAAAAAAAATAATAAACACTTATGTAAAAGACAGAAACAAAACTTCAAAAGAATGTGGCCTCAAACATTTTGCAGTATTAAAATATGAACAAAAGATGATTCAATAAAACAAATAATCATAAAGGAAATACTTAAAAATTTAGAATAAAATTCCTGACCTAAGATTTCTGTTATTTTCCGAGATAAAGATATCAATTGAGAATTAAAATATTATATAACAATTTAAAATTACATAGAATAAAATGGATGTTTTCAATTTCTTTATAGATAGCTATGGATGTAGAGACTATTATTTTAAGATAAGTTGGTACAACAACCACCAAAAGATACATTTGAAAGTGTTTCAGTGTTATTCTCATGGTGCCCTAAAAAATAGCAATTGAGTAATAGTATCGAAATGGCAATAGAAAAAAAAAGAATGTCTTAATTTAAATAGAAACTAAAACTTTCTTTATTATTATATTACTAGTTTCTGAAAGATTAAAAATGTTAAATAGCTTTTTAGCTTCTCTTCTTTCTCAAAATTAAGAGAATGATCATTTTCAAAGTTAGTTAATTCATTATGCCCTGTAATTTATCTAATCACTGCTGTTCACTGCAGCAGAAACAGTTGTTTTAATTTTCCTACAGTAGCATCATCTTCAGTCCCTGGGTTGGGAAGATCCCCTGGAGAGAGAAATGGCAACCCACTTCAGTATTCTTGCCTGGGAAATTCCATGGACAGAGGAGCCTGATGGATATGGACCCCACAGTCCATGGGGGGTCACAAAAGAGTTGGACGTGACTTAGGGACTAAACAACAACAAACATCGTTACTATTTTCAGATACGCATGTGTAAATGATGCATGATCTTTTAGTATCAGCCCTGTAAAAATCTTAGAGTCTTAGAGCAGCCATCACATTTCTAGACCTGCAATACTTTTTCTAAATATTGTGGGTCTGGAAAAAGAAGACATAAGGGAAAGTAAATATAAAGGAAACTGAAAAAGATTGATCAGAGATACAGGAAGAGAGCCAGAAAAGACAGCCAAAGGAGGCGAAATTGCCAAGAAAGAGTGGTCAATGGGGTTAAATGCTGTTGAAAGGTTAGGATGATTCTGGAAAATATCAATTCAGTTTGACAGCATGCCCTCAGTGATCAGAGCCAGGGTAGGTTAATGGTTTATGAGAAATATGTTGTTGTAGGTTGGACAGATAATTTGCAGGAGATCAGCGCATACATGCAGATGTCCCTTTGAAGAACTTGGCTCTAAGAGATGGTGAGAAAGGGTTGTAGCCAGAAGGTAATGTAGGATCAGCTGTGCTTTTTTTTTTTAAATTTATGATAGAAATATCTTCAGAATACTTAAAATCGAAGGAATCGGTACAGAGGCAAGAGTAACGAGAATGAGCATGTTGAAAAAAGACTGCTGTGGGTAAAGAGTGATTTATTGAAAGTTAAGATTTTAGAAATGATTGAGTTATGGGGAACTGAGATCAGAGTGTGGTTATAGGAGGGGGTGAAGGGTGTTGTCTGGGTTTTCCACATGGATATTGAAGGACATTTTCACTAAACATGTAATTATATGTTGACAATATTTTCTTTAAGTATATTAACGATGCTATTTCATTGTCTTATAGATTGTTTTTCTCTGAGTTTCAGCAACTTGATAAAATAGACTGATGACCCTCAAAAGATGTGGGTTTGAATCTCGGCCCCAATATTTCCTAGCTGTGTGACTTAAAGCTTATTCAGTATTGTATCTCCATTCTGCCTCTACTAAAAAAAAAAAAAAACAACAACAAAACCCTGTAAAATGGAAAGCAAGTTGTATAGCTTTATAAAGGCATTAAATAATATAATGATTGTGGACATATGCCCGGCATATAGTAGCAATACAGAAACAACTTTATTTTGTCTTTCCTGGCATTATTCAGTTCCTTTAAATTTCATCTTCTCCTTATATACACAAAGAGGTAGTGTTCTCAGGTATAGAGAACAAAATAGCGGTTACCAGTGGGGAGAGGGAAGAGAGAAGGCATAAGATAGGGGTAGGGGATTAAGAGATTCAAGTTACTATGTATAAAATAAATAAGTTACAAGGATGTATTGTACAACAAGGAAATATAGCCAATATTTTATAATGATTATAAATGGGATATAACATTTAAAAATTGTGAATCACTGTATCATGCACCTAAAATACACAATATTGTACATTAGCTAAATCTCTATTAAAAAAAGAGATAGTTTTCAGAAAATATTTCTAATTGAGACATGGACTGTCTGGAAATTTAATTACTTAAATATATTTTAAAAAATTTACAGTTACAGTCCCTTCATTCTAAATGTTTTCTTTTTCAAAGGGGCAGAAATGTAAACAGACTTTACCAGACTACAAACCTCATGGAGAGAGCTGAGAACTCCCCTAGAAGAAGCAGAGAGAGAAAGATTTATTTCAAACTCATGTTTTCATCTCCTACTTGGACCCAAGGAAGAAACAATTTACCCGGAAATGAGAGAATCACTGTCTGCAACAGTCTTACTTGACCTAAGGGGTAATGATTCTTAGGTCACAGTTCTAACCCATCTTTGATGAATAACTTTGTGGGGAGGAAATTACCACCACAGACGTTCCTAAAAGCCACCAAGCATTTTGTAAGTAGAAGCTTTATTCAGAGTGAAACAGCTGGAAAAGTGTGGTCAGTGTAGGACCTCATTGCTAACGTGAAAGCAAGTCCAAGGTGAAGTGTTATTAATAGTGTGTCAACACATGTATACACTACCATGTGTAAAATAGCTAGCTAGTGGGAGGCTGCTGTATAGCACAGGGAACTCAGCTCAGTGCTCTGTGATGACCTGGACGGGTGGTATGGGGGGGTGGAAGGGAGGCTCAAGAGGGAGGGAACATATGTATACTTACAGCTGATTCATGTCATTGTACAGCAGAAACCAACATAACATTGTAAAGCAATTATCCTCCAATTAAAAATTTTTTAAAAAAGTAGTGCATCAACAAAGTCATCTCATATGTTAGAGGAGTTTCCTAAGGGTTGCAGAATTCATTGATGCTGAAATTTTTTATCAAAATCACCTACTGGAGAATGCTAGTATGCTTTATTTTCTTTAATTCATGTGACTTCTCTTAGGTAGGAGAGAGTTCTGTTGAAAAACAAAATGGCTGAAAAAAAGTGTTTGTGCTGATCACCATTTTTCCAAGATCTCAGGTTTAGGAAATAAAGCATTTGAATCAGGAACCCTATTTAGATAGTGGCTTTTATTCTTCCCACTTCTTAGCACAGCACCTGGCATTTTGTTGGTGCTGAACAAATATATATAATATAAACGGAATGCAATTTCCTCCCTTAATCCTGACACTACAGTGTTTAAAGTATAGATGTTTAAAGTAGACCTAAACTTTTAAGCATTAGAATTATATACACATTACCATTAGCTTAGAAATGTACATAAATTGCCTTTAGTCTACGCGTTACAGAGTATCACTTTTCCCTAAACGGAATTGATATATTTCACCAATAAAGTTAAATATGGTGGTCAGTTTCTACACTGGCTGAAAATAGAATAGATGTATCTTTCTGTCTGAAAATATCTTTATTTTGTATTCATTAAAAAAAATAATTTTATTGGAATATAGTTTTACAGTGTTGTGTTTTGCATGTACAGCAGAGTGGCAGTTATACATATATCCACTCTTGTAAAGATTCTTTTCCCATGTAGGCCATTACAAAGTATTGAATAGAGTTCCTGTGCTATACTAACACGGCTTTAACAACCTTTGACTGCAATAACCAGGAAGGTCTTAAAATAGGATATGCTATCCATTAAGTTAGTACTTTATAGAAGAGATTAATTTTTTTCTGGGATTCCATTTTTCTCTCCTGAATAGATTATCAATTTTTGGCATGAATCACTGCATGAAGATGATAGCTATATATTATGGATTAGATTAAAATGTTTTTTTTTGCTTTAGTCTTGGTCTGTAGTGGCTCAGACAGTAAAGAATCTGCCTGCAATGCAGGAGACCTGGATTTGATCCCTGGATCAGAAATATCCCCTGGAGAAGGGAATGCCTACCCACTCCAGTGTTCTTGCCTGGGAAATCCCATGAGAGGAGCCTGGCAGGTTATAGTCCATGGGTTCCCAAAAGAGTGGGACAACTTAGTGACTAAACAACAACAGTGGTGTGAAGTAAATGCTTTACTTGGAACTTTGTAGATACTGCCACTGGAAAAATAGCACTATTTGTGGACTCTATATGCTATGCTTGTGTATATTTACACAAACATCAGTCTTTGATGTGAAAAATTAGGCAATTAGGACAATAAGTTGGACCCAAACCACATTAGACTGAAATAACACATTAAAACCAGGAGGTGGGTTTCAATTTTGTTTTTAAGGTAGCCCCTCCTCCCTTCTTTTCACGTGTAGACAGAGAGAGTGAGGGAGGTGGAGGCTGTGAACTGCGCTTACGCCTGTCCACAAAGAGCAAGGGAGCCCTGAGACAGACCAAGGTCTGGCTGTAGATTACTCGGCTGTGCTTTTTAAAGCAAATCCCTGGGGTGAACAATAAAGCTGACGGGTATCCTTATTGGTAAACAATAGTTCTACTTTAGCTTTGAGATAGGTGACAGCGTGTTGTCTAAACACCTCATTGTGAGGGGACTGGATCTCACCCATCTTTAAGGTTCCCAGACTCTCACAAACGGAAGGTCTTGCGAACCAGGCTGTCTTCACATTCTTACTCATGACACATGAATAAGAGTCAGTATTTTTAGTATCTTAAACTCAAAATAATTTGAATTGACAGCAATATCGTGAATCTAGACAAATTCCAATCCTATTACAAGGATTACTTGGATTGAGATCTCGCTTTGAGCTTGAGCATGACACAGTGAACTTTGGCATTTTCTAGATCAGCGGTCCCTAAACTTTTTGGCACCAGGAACGGGTTTCGTGGAAGACAATTTTTCCACAGACTGGGGTGGGGGTGGGGATGGTTTCGAGATGATTCAAGTGCTTTAAATTTATTGTGCCCTTTATTTCTAATCTAATGCCACCACTGATCTGACAGGAGGTACCGGTCTGTGGCCTGGAGGCTGGGGACCCCTGTCCTAGATTATTTATGATTTAATTTCTAGAAATCAAGAACTTTATTTATTATTTAATATTTTATATTCTACACTGGTTTTAGGTTCACAGGAAAACTGAATAGAAGGTACAGAGGTTTCCTAGGTTCTCCACCATGCACAACCATCACCATTATCAACATCCCCCCATCAGATGGGACATTTCTTATAACTGATAAACATATATTACCATATCATGATCACCCAGGATTCAGTTTACAGTAGTCTCTTGGTATTGTACGTTCTATGGTTTTGGACAAATGTATCCATCATTAAAGGGGACGACAGAGGATGAGACGGCTGGATGGCATCACTGACTCAATGGACGTGAGTCTGAGTGAACTCTGGGAGTTGGTGATGGACAGGGAGGCCTGGCGTGCTGCGGTTCATGGGGTCGCAAAGAGTCGGACAAGACTGAGCGACTGAACTGAACTGATCCATCATTATGGGCTTCCCTGGTGACTAAGTGGTAAAGAACCTGCCTGTAATGCAGGAGTCGCAGGAGGCATGGGTTTGATCCCTGGATCAGGAAGATCCCCTGGAGGAGGGCATGGCAACCCACTCCAGTATTCTTGCCTGGAGAATCCAATGAACAGAGGAGCCTGGTGGGCTACAGTCCATGGGGTCACAAAGAGTTGGACACGACTGAAGTGATTTAGCACACACACACACACACACACACACACACACACACACACACACACACACACACACGCATGCATGCACCACAGTTTATACATATCCATTCATTTACTGAAGGACATCTTGGTCACTTCCAAGTTTTGGTAACTATGTATAAGGCTGCAAAAAACATCTGTTCAGTAGGTTGCAGTTTATGTACTGGTTTTTAGTGGGTGGAAGTTTTCCATTCATTTGAAAGTACCATAGGGACTATATCTAAACCCATACACCAGATCATTTGTATTTTCTCCTATGTTTTCTTCTAGAGGCTTTACAGTTTTACATTTAGGTCTATTATCCATTTAGGTTAATTTTTTTGAAGGTGTAAGTCTGTGTCCAGATTAATTTTTTGGTAGGTGAATGTCCAGTTTGTTCCATTGTATTACCTTTGCTCCTTTGCCAGAGATCAGTTGACTGTATTTATGTGAATCTACTTCTGGGCTCTCTATGCTGTTCTACTGACCTATTTGTCTATTTTTGGCCAGTACCACCCTGTCTTGATTCTTCACTGAGGAGCAACCAGGGAAGTCCCATTTTTAAATTAACATCACTCTTGAAGTAACTGAAGACTCTGTTTAGGCAACACATATGTATACTTTTTAGGTAACAAATGTATGTGTGCGTGCTCACTCAACCGTGCCCAACTTTTTGCAACCCCATGCACTGTACCCGCCAGGCTCCTCTGTCCATAGAATTTTTCAGGCAAGAATACTGGAGTGGGTTGCTGTTTCCTCCTCCAGGGGATCTTCTCCATCCAGGGGTCAAATCAGAGTCTCTTGCATCTCCTGCATTGACAGGCAGATTGTTTACCAGGGAAGCCCAACAAATGTATACTTAGTTTTGCAAATGAAATGGGTTTACTACAAATTTTCAAAAATATAGAAATAGATGTGTGCCCCTGAAATACCTTAATATCCAGGGAGTATGTTACCTAAGAGTCTGAGTTACTCCAAGAGTGATGTTAATTTAAAAATTCTAAGATTGCTTCCATTTTCTTTCAGTGCAGCTACAAATCTCTTCTGGAGCTTCTTTTTTTTTTAATGTAAAGTATGATGGAATTGATTAATGGTAGATGTGGAAATGAGCTGTTTAAAACCTGGAGAGTCTGAGAAGTTGCCTGAGTAGTTTGTGTGCATTCCTTGTATGGTTGTTTAGTATGCCGTCCAGGAAGGAAAAATTCACATTTCCTAGCAGTAGAATTGCTGACCTTGACTGGAAGCAACTTCAAAAGAGTCCAAGCACTAACTGTTTTAGTTTTTTTCCTGATTACACAAACAGTATATGCTTATTATAAAAAAAAATCAAAAGAGCAGAAAATTATGTAGCCTGGAAACTAACAACACTAGTGGTCTTTTCTCTGCCTACTGATTTTTGTATATCCTCCCAGACTTTTTCATGTATGTTGCAATAGTTACTATAGTTATAATCATTATTGATATACATTGATATATCGTAAATACGTTCTGGCACTGACTCACTAATGATATTTGGTACATTTTTGGTTGGCCTAAATACATTAATAAACTCATGAAAAAATACTGCATATTATTTTGCTTAATTTAGCAATTGCCTATTATTGAATAATTGTGCTGCCTCTAATTTTTCCACCCTTAGAAACAATGCTGAAAAAAATATCTTTGTGCATGCATGAGAGCATTCCCTTAGGAAAAATTCTTTAAGTAGAATTGTGCCTGTTTTCAATTTTAACAGCTAGTGACAAAGTACTCTCTAGAAGGCTTATACCAATTTAAACTTCTGTTTACCAGTTTGTTAGTCAGTCCTGGCTATTGTCCATCTTCTAAAATCAGTGTGATGGGAAAAAATTTCCTATTGTTTTTGAAGCCTATGTATATAACATGTAAGATTGCTATTAGTGTGGTGGATCTTTTTTGATATACTTGTTTGTAATTAAAATAATGTTTTAATAAATGCAATTTCTAGTTAGTTGAATACTTGGCTGACTTGTTAATTTAAATATGATTTTGTAGTTAACTTGTTTTTTTCTGAAATAAAAATTTAAAGAAGTAAAGCTAGTTGACCTCTTCTTTGTTAATTAATTTGCTATTTATTTTTTGACTGTGCTGGGTCTTTGTTGCTGCCAAGGCCTTCTGTAACTGCAGTGAGCGGGGTCTATGCTCTAGTCGCAGTGAGCAGGCTTCTATCTCACTCTGGTGGCTTCTCTTGTTGTGGAGTGTGGGCTTAGCTGCCTTGCAGCGTGAGGGATCTCCCTGGATCAGGGATTGAATTTGTGTCTCCTGCATTGGCAGATGGATTCCTAGACCACAAGGGAAGTTCAGACTTCTTAAATTAACTAGACAGAGTGATGTAATTGGCCTTATTCTGGTTTTGCTCATTACTATTTTGTATATACCTGTAGCTGGTGAATCTAGTTGAGAATCATAACTTGATAAAGCTTAATTTATCTGATAATTTACATGATACCAGCGTATCATCCCCGAAGTTATGAAATGTCCATTCTGATAGCACCGACAATTTGCTAAACATCTGGATGTAAAGCAAAAATTTAGTTTGACCATCTGTATAATACCAAAAAAAAACCAAAAACCAAAAAACAAAACCCAAAACCTTTGGCTTTCTGTGGTTGTTTCACTTCTTTCTTCAAAATTCTTTGTCCTCTTTCTTCATTTACTTGTCCCTAATGACTGCAGTGTTCAATGTGTTTGACTGGAAATATTTATATTTTGTTTCTCTTTCTCCTTATCGAAATTTCATTAAGTTTCTGATTGAAGCTGATTTTTCCTGTCCAGATTGAGCAACTATGGACATAGTAAACTTCGAAGAGAAAATTGAGATGGGCAATCCTCTTCCCTAGCCTGTACTTGGTTTCTTAATATGGTCCCAGGACTGATAACCATCAGCTGTAATTGTTTCAAAGTTCACTGAAACTGGTAAAAATCGCTTTGTACGTGGGGCTCTGTCTTCCATTGCTCTGAAGAGCGAAGAGCGGAGGCAGACAGTTCTACCTCCTCTGCATGCAAGTTCAAGGTCATGAACTTGATGACCTCAAATCCCTTTGTATTCACAGTATCAACTTCCTCCCCGGCCCTGGGTACATAAAAAATAAGGTGGACTCACCTTCATTGGTTCTATCTCATTTGTCCTTAACTTAGGCACTAAGATAAGTATTCTCCTTGGATGTTTGCACTGGCCACTCTGTGTCTGCTTCCATATCAACATCCAAACTCTTTGCTCTAAATCTCCACTTCAGTTCTTCCATCTCATCGTGCATCAATTCTGATTGCCCAGGTAACCCACTCTCTTGGTTGCTTCCTCCCTCTAACATGTCCTTGTGCTTCTAAAGCTCCAGAGGCAATCCTCTCTCCTCCCTCAATATCATTCAAAGGCCCCCTCCTAGTGGCCCCCTCCAAAGCATATTCGTAAAGGGGATCCAAGAAAGACCTTGAGTGCTGCCCTTGGTCTACAGTCCAACTTTGAACCAAGCCTCTATATATCTGTACGCAAACCACCTGACCTGTTTTTTTTTTTTTCTTTTTCTGAGGTTGGAGATTTTTGTTTTAAATTGATAGCATTGCATAGCTTGCAGGATCTTAGTTCCCCGATCAGGGATTGAACCTGTGCCCTCTGCAGTGGGAGCATGGCGTTGTAACCACTGGACCACCAGGGAACAACTTGACCTGTTTAAAAAAAAAAGTGAACTCGTTTGGTCGTGTCCAACTCTGTGCAACCCCATGGACTGTAGCCCACCAGGCTCCTCCATCCGTGGGAGTCTCCAGGCAAGGGTACTGGAGTGGGTTGCCATTTCCTTCTCCAGGGGATCTTCCCAGCCCAGGGATTGAACCTGGGACTCTCGCATTGTAGGCAGACGCTTTACCATCTGAGCCACGAGGGAAATCCTGTTAAATTATCCCTTAAAATTTTTTTAAATTTATATATTTGCTTGACTGTGCTGGGTCTTAGTTGTTTCATAGTGTTTCGTTAGTTGTTTCCTTCATCCATCCTTTCTCTCCTTCCTCTCACCTTCACCCCCTGGGCCTAATTATGAAACAACGTCAAAGATCTTTAGTTGTGGCATGAGACCTCTCTGTTGCGGCTTGTGGAATCTTGTTCCCTGACCCGGGATCAAATCCAGGCCCCCTGCATTGGGAGCACAGAGTCTTAGTCAATGGACCACCAGGAAAGAGTCCCCATCCCTGTTCCTGATTATCTACTTTTTCACTACAATTTCTCTTTTTTATTTTTTCATTCATAGATTCATTTATTCCTAAGAGATCTGTTAAGCTCCAACAAGGTACACAAAATCCTGCTAAGCGCCAGTAGAAGAGGGAGGGAGAGAAGTTATCTCGCCTTTCTTCAAGGAATTTGCAGTCTAGACGGAGACCCAGGCATTTCTTTGCAGAAAAGTTGAGACTGCATATGATTAAGTGACAAATGTTTGGTACAAGTTGGTACAAGCAGTATGTGCCTTGGGATGTCAGAAGAGAGAATAGTTTCCTTTGATGGGAGGATGGGGTTGGGAGGTAGGTGTTTCAGGGAGGCAGCCTTGAAGTGTGGATAAGATTTAAGAAGCAGGGAGGGTGAGAGAACCCACAGGGAGGAAGGAGCCCCAGCCCTGATGGAACAGATGGGTTGTGCAGAGATACAGTGCCCCTCCCACTCCCCCTTGCCAGAGGTTCATATGTTGGAGGAGCACCTGAGCATCTGTTCCTCCGTAACTTCTTTTACTTTCTGCAGCATGATTTTTAATGTAAACACAGAGCCTTTTTTCCCCTGCCTTTTGATAAATATTAAGAAATTTAACTTATATGTATACCTGTGATTTTCTGTTGCTCTGAAGACTTAAGTCTCCACAAATGTTCTATCACCTCCAAGGCTTGTCTCCTTTGAGAAAGGCCCTCCAGAGTTTTGGGGTGCCACCTTGAGTTGGTGGCTCAATAGTAAAGAATCTGACTGCAATGCAGGAGACCTGGGTTCAATCCCTGGGTTGGGAAGATCCCCTGGAGAATGGAATGGCAAGCCATTCCAATATTCTTGCCCAGAGAATTCTATGGACAGAGGAGCCTAGCAGACTGCGGTTCATGGGGTTTCAAAGAGTCAGACACAACTGAGCGACTAACACACACACATACCTTGAATTATTCTCTCATATACTTTTTGGAGAACTTTTGTTGATGCTAATGTGATGTCTTCAGATTTATATCTGAAAAGATGCGTTTTTGTTTTGTTTTGTTTTTTTCCCATTCCTCCCTCCTCCATATCAGATTGAAGAGACTTCCCTGGAGGTCCAGTAGTTAAAACTCTGCACTCCTGCTGCAGGTGCCGTTGGTTCAATCCCTGATAGGGGAACTGAGATCCTGCCCACCGAGTAGTGAGGCAAAAAAAAAAAAAAGTGATATATAAGCTACAGTGCTTAGAGTTAGTTGAGGTTTGAAGAAGATTCAGTCTGTCTGATTCTAAGAACTTGACACTTATTTCCATCTGTCTGTCTAGTTGGCTGCCATCTTTCCCTCTTCCATCTTTGTCTCCATCTTTATCCTGTCTTTCCATCCACCTTGTATTTGGGCACGTGGCTGCGGTTTAGTCGCTCAGTTGTGTCAGACTTTTTGTGATCCCCAAGGACTGTAGCCTGCCAGGCTCTCCTGTCCATGGAATTCTCCAGGCAAGAATACTGGAGTGGGTTTCCATTCCCTTCTCCAGGGAATTTTCCTGATCTAGGAATGGAATCAGGGTTTCCTGCACTGCAGGCAGATTCTTTACTACTGAGCTACTTGGGGAAGCCTCTATTTGTGCATATATATATATATATATATATAAACATATAAGAGCAATATATCCTTATTTTTAGGGGAAAATTGGATTAAAATGGTGCTTCTTGTCAGACTGGTGATAAAGTAATCATGATTGAAACATGTTAAAATGAACTACTATATGCAGAGAAAACCGAGATCAGCAAAACCTACAAAGAGTTTTGGAATAATTGCAATTTAAGATGTCTTGGAATTATTTCCATACTCAAAACAAAAAAAAACTTATTTTTTTGCTTTGAATAGATTTGGTAGAGAGAAAGTTATTCCTTTTTCCCTGCTCTATAGTTAAAGACCTATCCCTTCTTTGGCCATTTGCCACAAATCTTGGCAAAGAAGCCATGGATTCTAATGAACATCAAATTCTATGAGTCGAAGAAAATTAAAACACCTCAGGATTTTGCTTAAATTGGGCAAATTACCTTTCATGTGGGGAGATGACAAGGATGTTCTCCCAATGTGTTTGCCTGTAATACATGCTCTGTTTAAACAGCTAATTTGTTATTGGTTTTATGTACTGTTCATAGCATTCATTTCGTATTCATTTTGTTTTCTGAGTTTTTCTTACATCTGAATTATACATGTTTCTTTGCATCTACCCTGATTTCTTAGTGAAAGCCTAGTTCTCAAGTCCTTCATCCATCCTTTCTCTCCTTCCTCTCACCTTCACCCCCTGGGCCTAATTATGAAACAACTTCAAATAAATACAAAAATTTTTCAACAAAAAAACATTCTGCTTCCTGTGAACAATTGACTGGTTTTCCTCTTTTCCCTTGGAGAGTTCTAATTCACTTGGAGTGCCCTGCAGTTGGCTAGGCCTGAGATTTCTGGAAGCTGTAATTGTGTCTCATTAATTCTTACAGTAATGAAGGGTTAACTATAAGGAACATGCAATTAGTGGGTTGGTCAATGAACAGAGCACTTAATCAGCAGACAAAGGCTGGAGCTTGGGGCCCATTAGGCTGAAAGGCAGTGTTCCTGTCAGCCCAGGCTTCAGGAAATGGATGTGAACATGCCTGCCCATTGGACAGGCTCAGAAGACTATGTTTGTCTTTTTGCTAAACCAGCTCGCTCTCTCTCTCTTTTTTTAAATTGGTGTGGTATGTGTTTATTCAAACACTTGAGAGATTCCTGAGTATCCTGCCATAGTGCACTGTGCATTTTTCTCACCTCCTGTTAGCTGGCATAGGTTGTTTTTTTTTTTTTCCCCCTCCCACTGTGCAAATAAACCCCCAATACCCATACAACAAAAAAGCAAAAAACAAGCCAAAAACCAACCAACCAACCAACCCTCAATAATCAGAAAGGAAGGAGGGGAAAAAAGCACAATACTGCTTTAGTGAAGCGTATTAGAGATAGAGGCCGTTAGCTGATCTTTCTGTCATCAGAAATTGAAGGAATGCGAAGACCAATACTCTTTAAATAAGCCCTTGTGTTGTCACTGGGTCATAGCCTCCATATTCAACTCTATGAAGTGAACCTTTATACTCTGAATGGAGGTGGCTAAGTACATGTAAATGTATGCAGATAAGCATATGAGCCTTACCATTTTGCAGGCCTTATAGCTACAAGTAACCTCAATTGTGTGTTTTCTGTGAGAAAGCCCTCAATTTACTTAGGGGCTTCAAATACAAGAATTAACCCATCAGAATAAGGTCACTTTTTCTGGGCAACTCGGACCTTGGCCCTTTGTTCTGTGACGCTTACAATGAAATCCTGTGAAGCATTATAAATGTAAAGTGATGATTATTAAGAAAATGGATTTATCAATAACCCATGGCCCTGGGGGTAGTTCTGAGCTCCAGCAAACATTTCTTTAAATAAAATGACATCCTCATGCCTTGGTAAAGCATACATTTGGAATAAAGAAAGAATGATTACATTTGCTTTTTAAAAATGAAACTAGCTTAATAATTAACTTCTTCCCTGAGTCAAGTGCAGGCCTGAAAAGAAAGGTAGGGTGTTTTTTTTCTTTCTCTAAACCTGTCTACTATTTTATCTTCTTGGGATTCACATTGGAAACAAAGAAATGTTCACAATATTACTCTCTTTAGGCATTATGTTAGAGATTCAGCTATTTTTGAATAATTAGCTTCATTTATTAAATATCTGAAACCCTCTTTACTCTGAGGTAAAAAAAGAGCATAGTGGAAGATGAGAGTTACGAATGTTATGCATTTTTCAGAAGAATCCTTCTTATCAATTAATAAGGAGGAGTAAGACTAGTCTACCTCCTTTTCCTCTTGTTTAGATTTTCTTCTCGAAAGAAATAGCATTATTTTATTCAAAACATCATAAAGTTTCCTTTTTCCTGGAGTGACATGTTATGTATGGTTTGAGAAATTGGAAGCTCTGGGCAGCAGGAGGCAGGGAAGGTGGTGTTAGCCTTGGATCTGCATTAACTAGCTATGTACAGCCTAGGCCTCAGTTTCCTCATCTGTAAAATGGGGATTTTTAACCTAGGTGTTCTCCAAGGTTCCTTTTAACTGTGCTCTTTTGGACTCTTTTGGATGAATAGTGAAACTGTTTCAAGTGTTCCTGTGTCTTGGAGTTTTTCCCCCTTTATTTATTTTAAAATTGAAGTATAGTGTATTTACAATGTTGTGTTAGTTTCAAGTGTACAGCAAAGTGATTCAGTTATACATACATACACACACATATTGTATATATATGTATATGTTATATATACATACACACATATACGTATATATGCATATTCCTTTTCAGATTCTTTTCCATTATAGGTTATTATAAGGTGTTGAATATCATTCTCTGCTGTGTCTTGAAACTGAAACAGGACTATAAAGCCCTGGGATGCAGGTTTTGGGTTTGCTGCTGCTGCCTCTGCTGGAGTGGGCCTTGGCACCCTTCAAGGCTGATGGTGGTTATGAAATTGCTTTCTCTCTGATCACTTTTCCCTCATTGTCTCGATCTGCCTAGTTGTTGACCATCTACCTTGCTTCCTAGTGACTTAGATCCCTTTGTCTCCTGGAAATTGTTTTAATGACCTTTGTGTTTTCCACCGCCTGCCTGCATCTGTGCGTGCTCTCATTCTGTGTATGATTTGCTGTCACTGCCAAAAGAACTCCATCCCATGCTGTCACGTGATTAGACATTCCCACCACCCGACAGTCGTCTCTTTGGGCTAAACATTGTCTCTAGAACTCTCCTGATAACCTACAAATGGCAGGAGACCGGCTGAAAACCACATTCAGCTTTTAGTCTGCACGATTTGATGACACTAGCAAAACTGAAATAACAGGAAAAAGACAGAAAAACGACAATGTGTTTAACGTGAAAGTATTTAACAGTGTCTAGTATCTAGAAGTAAAAAAGCAGTAAAATACTGTTAAGTGAGTGGAAACAAAGGATGTAAGTTTGGAAAGGTGAGCAAGCAGAAACAAGGTATAGATGGGGTAGTGACCCTACTGGCAACAGGATGTCAGAAAGGGGTAAGGAGGGAGAAAGAGGGGAGAGCGGGTAGGACAGATTGGATCAGCCGCAGGGGTCAAATTCAGCTAGTACCTTCTCTTTGTTATCAAATCAGAAATCACCAGAAATATGCTCATGACCTGACTTACAGGAACCTTCTGGTTCCACGATCTTGGGACATAGTTTACTTCCTTTGTTTAAACTTACAGACACAGTGATAACAAGCTTAAGGAAACTGAAGAAAGAATTAAATAGACGAGATGCTAAAGACAAAGGGCTAAAAATTCTGAACTTCTTCCTTTGTGAAACAGGGAAGCCATAAGCCTACGAACCCCAATTCTGGTGAAATTGGGTTATTCAGACAGTGGGAAATTTATGGGTACTTCACACAGATCATTCAGCTTTCTGTATTTTTCTGTTTCCAAATACTGTTTTAAATTAAAAAACGGTAGAAAGAGTAAATTATGTGATAATGAAAACTTCCTTCCTATTTTATTTATGACCAAGAACTACTGTTTGCATCTGTGTCATGGAGCTATTTGGGGTCCTAGGTGGAGCAGTGGTAAAGAATCTGCCCGCCAGTGCAGGAGACGCAGGAGGTATGGGTTTGATCCTGGGTTGGGAAGATCCCCTGGAGGGGGAAATGGCAACCCACTCCAGTTTCGTTGCCTGAATAATCCAATGAACAGAGGAGCCTGGGGGGCTACAGTCCATGGGGGTCATGAAGAGTCAGACATGATTGAGCGACTGAGCATGCATGGAGGTATTATTCTAACAGCAATGGACCACATGCTGGCAGCTGTTAGACTCATGTAGCTGCAAACAGCCAGAGTAAATATGAGGAAACCAATAAGAGGAAGGTTTAAGAAGAACAAGTGATAAGGATTGAGATGATAAATGCAGGGAGGTTCTCCTGTGTATGATGCAGGCTCTGCTCCAATCTGGATCCATCAGGGTTGCTAAAGGAGACCCTGCTGTCCTGAGAGCTATGCACCAGGCTAAAGTCTGAGATGAGCTTCCTTCCAGAGGGGTAGAGGTGGTGGTGGTCCTCAGCCACCTTCTCCCATCTCCCTTTCAGGTGCAAACATTTCATCCAAAATGCTGTCTACCTCAAAACTTTGAAGACACTGAGTTTCAAATGTGGGAAGAGGGTTAAGGATAAGCCTGAATTACTGATTCAGGATGCTCACCAGAATGGCTCCAAACCCTGCAGATACATCCTCATTTCATAAGCCACAGTTAGCTGCTGCTGTGGGAAGCAAGCGTAAGATGAGGAGAGCCTGGAAACTGAAGGCTGGCTTCCTGCCTGTTAGAAACAATCGAGACAGACAGTAACTCCAGGCAACCCGGAGCCGAGGCAAAATCACAGTATGTGTGGATCTTGGTGTGTTCAGTGTTCCCACACTTAGAATTAAGATGCATTCAGCTACGTTGTTTGTTACCAAAGTGGACAGGCCATAAAAATAAGCTGGCAGTTCAAGATCTGTTTAGTGGTCGTTTGGATTCTGAAAGAGGGTGGACTCCAGTTTTGGACCAGATTAGGAATGTCACCCCTTCCTTTGGAAAGGCAAGGCCAGGGGGTGCAAGGTGATGTACATGAGCTGAAGGGCCCTTTCTCCATCTTGGGAACTGGGGTTTATCCTCTCCTTGAGGTTCAGTGAGTGACTACAGCCGCAAATATGCTTGGGTACCTAATGAAACCCAGATGCACGCATTGTACCAGGCGTCGGGGTTTATATCTGTGATTGGAGTTGGAGCCTTTCAGGAATCACCATCCGAAAAGAACAGGGAAGGAAAACCCATCTAACTCTGCAGGCCTACTTTTCATTTTAATGAGTGGCTCTGAGAGCCGAGCAGGCTGCTGAACCATTTATTTTTCAGATAATACCAGGAACCAACGAGAAATACATTCAGAAGGAAAACACAGTAATTAATTTGTCACTGAAACCTGAGGGGTCCGGCTCCACTTATAGGTGATAATGAATGTTTTGCATGTAATTAGCAAGAATAATTAGCACATTCCTGGTAACAAATAGACAGACTGGTACTCTGCAAACAAAATTAATTGTTGTGCTAACAGAGGCAATTGTGTCTCTTTATTGTCTGACAATGGCCCTTATTTGCACCAATACCTACTTTAGACCTCTAAGCCTCTGTGCTGATAGAAGGGGAATCTAGAAAATTGTACTGCTTCCATCGGCTTCTCAGAAATTTCGGGACCACCAGGGGACTTGTTTGTCAAAACTTGTTAAACAATTTGTGATCTTTGACATGTGTTTTATTGCATTAAGGGATGAACCGTTCCCATCAGCTGACTGGTTAAGCTAGGAAAGCGACTCTAATCAATCAAATGTTGACGTTTTAAACTCTGGAAACTTTAAAAACAAAACAAAAAAAAACCTTCCCTGGAAAAGGAATATATAAAAGTATTGAAGTAGAAATGAGACTGGGGGGAAAACTTTGAGCTTTCCTGAGATGATGTCTGCCATCTGGAGGGTGGGGTCTGCCTGTGGAAACCTGCTCACGCTCCTGGGGCTGTGAGAGGCGAGATGCAGGATGCATTTTATGGTCCTTTAAACTGTTTAAAACAACATGGAAAATTGATACACACAGTAGGCTTCCTTCTCCTGCAGTTTAAAACATGTTTTTTTTTTCTTTTAATAAAACTTCTAAAGCTTGCGATTCAGGAATATAATTTTTTAAATGCATTTTTAATTGGAGAATAATTACAGTGTTGTGTTAGTTTCTGCTATACAATGACATGAATCAGCCATATGTATACATATATCCCCTCCCTCTTTAGCCTCCTTCCCATCTCCCCATCCCACCCCTCTAGGTCATCACGAAGCAACAAGCTGAGCTCCCTGTGGTATACAACTGCCGGGAACACAATTTTAATGACCATAAATATTCTAGTGAATCCAAGGATGCTCACAGCAGCTGAGACACACTTTAAAGAGGACCCTCTAACAGAAATGCATCCTGTGGGTGATCAGTAAGCGATTATAGGAACTGCTGCTGCTGCTGCTGCTAAGTCACTTCAGTCGTGTCAGACTCTGTGCAACCCCATAGACGGCAGCCCATCAGGCTCCCCCGTCCCTGGGATTCTCCAGGAAAGAACGGTGGAGTGGGTTGCCATCAAATGCGGGAAACACTGGCCTTGCTCTTGGGTGGGAGAGAGGGCATGTGAGTCTCACAAGAACCCTCGGGGGACCACTCACCATGTGACTTCTCCTTCTGGAGACTGTCTGCTCCCCATTCCTGCTACTCTGTTTCCCCTGGGACCCTCTTCCCACTGCCTTCTGCCCTTCTTTGCTTCTGCCCTCCTATGGCACACCTGCCCCTGCCAGTGTGGCCCCACTCCCAGGCCCCAGGCTACGGACTTTAGGGCTCGGAGGTCATGCTGTAGAGGTTATGCTGTTATACCTCAGTTTCCATTTGGTCTCATGTTTCCACCTCTTTGTTGGTGCCATTTTCTTTCTAACTTTTTATTTTATGTTGAAATATAGTTGGGGTTTGCAGGTGGCACAGTGGTAAAGAATCCACCTGCCAGTGCAGGAGATGCAAGGGACATGAATTTGATCCCTGGGTCAGGAAGATCCCCCGGTGTCGGAAAGGCAACTCACTCCTGTATTCTTGCCTGAGAAATCCCATGGACAGAGGAGCCTGGTAGGCTACACTACGGAGGGTCACAAAAAGTCGGACACTACTGAGCACAGCGCAGTAAGTAAGCAGTATAATTGGTGAACAATGTTGTGATAGTTTAAGGTGGACAGCAAAGTTTGTTGGTTACTTGAATCCAGATGCATCCCTTTCCTTCCCAACACCAACACACCGACCTAGAACAGACTTAATTCTTTTTTAAAATTTATTTTTAATTGGAGGATGATTGCTTTACAATGTTGTGTCAGTTTCTGCCAAACAACAGTGTGCATCAGCCATAAATATACATATATATATATATATATATATATATATACTCTCCCTTTATGAACCTGCCTCCCTTGATTCTCCTTCTTAACGGTCCCATTTCTGTCCTTGAATCTACCATCTTTGTTTCCTTCAATCCCAACCAGTTTCTAAGCCAGATCCAGTCTTTTCTGGATAACATCTCTTTGTTCTTCTTTATCCCATCTGCCATAGGCCTGCATACGCCCTCCTTGGGACAGTTCTACAAACCTCCTCAGTGTTTTTGCCATCATCAGGAATCGGATGCCCTACTGATTCCTCTCTTCACTCTCAGAAGGCCCCATAGTTTAACCCAGTTGGTTCCTGAGTATCAATGTGCTCCAGCCACGTGCTGCTTTCAGACACGTTCTGCACATTCTGACTCCATGAAGCCTCCTGGCCAGCTGTGCCCTTGCTTCCTTCTTCTCTCTTCAAAATCTCTCTATCCCCCAAGGCATGGCTTACTTTCCCTTCCTCGAAGAATCTCCCCTGACCTCTGGAAGCCCTCGTAAAATTCTTATCTACTCTCTTTACCACCTTGTTCTGATCACTCAGTTAGGACTTGACAAACATTGTCATGATTGGCATATTTACCTTTTCTACACATAATTCTTAACTCAACAAGTAAATGTCTCAGGGCCAAGGACTGTGTCCTATTTTAAAGTTATTGATAATTCATGTTTTTAAAATAAAAAAATTAAATTAAAAAATTTAAATTTAAACATATATATAACTTCATATAAATATATATTAAATTTAAATATATATATATAACTTAAATCTATATAACCATTATAGATTATTACAAGGTATTGAATATAGTTCCCTGTGGTATACAGTAGATCCTTGAGGTTTATCTAATCTTTATGTAGTAGTATGAATCTATTAAATCTATTAAACCCCAAATGCTAATTTAACCCTCTCTCTCCCCCACTTTCCCTTTTGGTAACCATAAATTTGCTTCTTATGTCTATGAGTCTGTTTTTGTTTTGTAAATAAGTTCATTTCTATCATTTTTTTAGATTTCATGTGTAAGCGATATCCTATGATATTTGTCTCTGTCTGACTTATTTCACTTAGTAAGGTAATTGTTAATCATTTTACTTTGATTTCCAAACTAATTTTCTCATAAAAATTGTCCTTTACTATAATTGTATTTTTTTAAAAAAGGGTAACTTTTCCTACTTTGAGTTCTGTCCTTGGCTCTGGGTCTTGCTTCATCTTTTGCATTCTCAGGTGTTAGGAGCTCTTGAGCAGGAATTTTAACTACTGCCAGGGAAAGATAACTCATCCAGAAGTTGTGTGTCTTGTGCTTCCATCGAGACAGGGTTGGCTTGTTAGAGAAAGAATAGAGACTCTCTCATTGGCTGGAAGGTTTCACAGGTCACACAGCTGGGAAGTGGAAAAGTGAATACAAGTACAAATTCTAGTCCTTCCCTGCTACTGATGGTCTGTGTGATTCTGAGAAAACTTCTTTGCCACTCTGAACTTGACTTTCTTACCTGCAAAATCCATCCATTTATTCATTCATTGAATATTCATTGAGCTCCTACAGTATGTAATTTTGACTAGGGGATTCATGCATAATGTTGCTCATATAATGTGTGGTTCCTTCCTATATTACAACTTCTATCACGTGGTCTTAAAATTAGTTCTGTATTTATCTTCCTTCTGTAATAGTAAAGCCTTTATGGAAGAGGCCACATCCAATGATCCTTGTATTTTCAGCACATAACAAAATGCCTATGAATCAGTGCTTTTTATTCTTTCTTTCTTTTTTTTTTTAAATGAATGATCATGCAGAAAGGACTAGGGCCAATCATTCCCAATTGATTGAGTGCAGCAGTAAAAGGACTATTATGTTCCTTCGACTCTCCTCATAGGAACTGGTTTTTGAGCTCTTCCTCTTGGGAGGTAAAACAGATATTTTGTGAAAATTCCCTGCATTGGTAAATTGACCACCAACTTTATGATGAATAAGTTAGGCTTTTTTTTCTCTCTTTTTTTTAAAAAGATTTTTTAAAAAATGTAAACAGTTTTTAAAGTCTTTATTGGATTTATTACAATATTGCTTCTGTTGTCTATGTTCTGGTTTTTTGGCAATGAGGCAGGTGGGATCTTAGCTTCCGGGCCAGGGATTGAACCTGCACCCCCTGCATTGGAAGGTGAAGTCTTAACCACTGGACTGCCAGGGAAGTCCCTCTTAGGCTTTACTCTTGAGCAAAAGCACCCTGGGAATTGTGCAGTTAGGTTGCATCTTGACCATGTCTTAACAAGGATGTCACATTTATCCCTGGGATTCCCAATAGTCGAGCTGAAATGGAGTTTTTGGTAAAAGTGGATTGCAATGGGGTTTCTGTTCTTCAGCTGTCACTCAGGAGGAGAAGGAGTGCTCCACAAGGACTGCAGAACTCAGACATTTAACAGTGAAAGTAAAGATTCATCAGGATCTATTTCATATTGTCAACAAAACCAGTTTAGCTTCCAGCTGTGTTCTTTACCTTCCAGACTGGAAGTGACTACTGGTTTCCTAACACAGCTGGAATTTGCATTTCCTGTCTCCTCATGATCTTGTTTGTAATCCTGATGAACTGAGAATGTGGCATTGACTGAATTCTTCAATACGGAGATTTGATTAGGCTACAGCGTTACTTTCAATTGTTTGACTTTTAGTGTATCAGTAAGGATGAATGAATCAAGAAAGCTTTCCTTTCCTTGGGCATAATCTCCAGCTGGGCTCCCACTGGGTATTCAGGGAGAGAAAATAAATGCTTGGTTAGAGTTTTTTGGTATAAGCACTAGGAGTTAGAAGTATTTTGAATACATGTGGTAATATATGAGAACTCATCATTTTCAGGGTCTTAGGTAAAATGTTAAGTTGGGAAATGCTTCCAGCTAGACTTCTCACACCATCTCTGTGTGACCTGGTTTAGGGTTTGGATTTTTTTTTTCCTTCTGTAATTAGCCACTCTTATCATGTCCTTATTCTGTGCCAAGACACAAGACAGGGAGTGTTAGTAGCCGTTTTGGGTGAGGGGCTGTTTCTGGCTGCTCTGAGATACTGGGGCTGTTGTCTAGCTCGGATTTTTGCACAAGGACAGCAGGAATCCTTCCCACATGCTCAAGAGAAATGGAAATGTTCATGTCATAGGTAATAAGACACTCTGGAATTTTGTCAGTGAAGAACAGTATATTCACGGGTGTGGACCCCTGCTCTTCAGAACTGAAACATCTTTCAGTCTGGGGTTTCTGGAAGTATGTGGATTAATTAGACCACCCTTACTCTGCATGTTACTTTGTCTTTTCACTAACGTTCAGACTTTGACTAAAAGAACACAGAGAATGAGTAGGAGAAGGAAATGAGGTGTAGAGAGTCAAGAAATCAGAACGAACTTACTCTTTGGTGCATTTCAAATAAAGAACGCATTTCATTTCTGTCCTGGAAATTTCTGGAGGCGGGTAAGTGGTCCTTTCAGCCAAAGCAATTAGGCCTAAGAAGTTAGAAATAGCAGTTGGCTTGAATTTGAGTCAAAGAAGCAGTTGTTTTGACATGAGATTGCCTGTCCTACTAAAATGTTCTTCACGGTAAAATTTTTGGGGAGTTTACTTTTGGTGAGAGTATTTTCAGGTGCTTGTACCTGATTCCTCGAGCACATAGGGGTTTCTCAAACTTCGCATCTGAGTTCTTCAGGGATGTGGTTTTTAGTCAGTGAACTCCAAGTGTGATGGAGCAAGTATGCTCTGGGGTTACAGAAGTAATCATGGGGCCCCTCCCTTCCCCAGCCCAAACACTGTCTTGAACTTAACTTACGAGTTTGACTTTCCCTGAACCAGAGCAATGAACTCACAGAATGATTTTAAGGTTGAGTAATTATGTCTCCAGGTGTTTGACATTTAAACCTTGACACTGAAACAGGAGTCTGGTCTCTCTGTATCCACTTATGATGAATGCCCTTGAAATATTCCACTTCACCACTCTGCTATAGTCAGTCTGTACTTCAACTGTGGACGTCATTAGGAAATGGAAAAAAGGAGTCTTTTTCGTTAATAATTGGGAGGGCAGACAGTCACTGGAAGCAGAAAGGCTTTCTCCTGAGCTGGCATGGTCGGATTTTTCCGCTTTCCACTGCTCTAAAGATGCTGTCTCCATTAGACACGCTGGGTAAAACTCAGCAGTGGTAACTTTCCTCATTGAAGTTGTCCAAATGTTGATGGGTATTTAAGTACAGTCACAATAAATAAGTTTCCAAGTGTAGACCTCTGTGAGGCTTCTTAATATCCCAAAGTGGGTAAGTCAAACCTCATTGACTCTGGGACTACAAATGTAGTCACACTAATGGACATTTCTATCAATTGCAGTAAATAATCAAAATCTTATTGAGTCAGGGGGAAATAAATATCTCCTGGAGCATCCCAAGTGACTCAGTGGTAAAGAATCTGTCTGCCAATGCAGGAGATGCAGGTTCGATCCCTGGATTGGGAGGATCCCTTGGAGGAGGAAATGACAACCCACTCCAGTATTTCTGCCTGGAAAAGCCCAAGGACAGAGGAGCTTGGCAGGCTCCAGTCCCTGGGCTCACAAAGAGTCAGACACACCTGAGCACCAGCGTGGACGAAATAAGTATCCTAATAGTGACAAAGGTGATTCTGAAGGGGGTGCTTCCTTTGCTTCTGAAAGCCTCCAGGGAATGATTTGCCCTGATGGGTGAGCCTCACTCTTTAAGTTGATACTTTTTCCAGTAAACTGTAAATTCCCTCTCCTATTGCTGTGTTAATCCTCTTTTAAGGAGAAATAAATTTTCGTCAAGGACAACTATTACATGTATTTAAAATTTTTTTTATTGGGGTGTAGTTGATTTACAGTGTTGTGTTAGTTTTAGGTGTACAGCAAAGTGAGTCCGTTATACATATGCATATATCTACTGTGTTTTAGTGTTTCAGATTCCTTTCCCATATAGGTCATTACAAAGCACTGAACAGAGTTCCCTGTGCTATACATAACATTTTATATGGTTTATAAAAATAGTATTTTTCTTATTGTGACATCCTTGTGATCTCACTGTTTGTTCATTAGGATTTACAGAATCCAAATAAACTGATAACATTATTTGTTTGTGTTAACTGAATGATTTAAAGAAAATCTCAGAAATAATTTTTCTCCCTTCAACTTCCTTCTAGCACTCCCTACAACCCAGGTACCTCTACTGAAATTTATTAGCTCCCTAAAATGATGAAAAACATACATTTGATAGCATCATTCCACCTCTCAAGTCCCCCCTCCCCAGTGGTTCCCCAGTGCTTTTAAAATACAGGTCGATGATCTTAGCAAGAGACACAAAGCCCTTCGTGGATCTGACCCTAGTTTACAGCATCTCAGATCAAACTATCCAACTCATCAACTATAGTTTATATGTGTTTGGGACCCATTTGAGCCATGTCTGCCTTCTTGTAGGTCAAACACGGCGCTTGGTCTGAGACTGTGGTGCTTGTTCAGTGTGTCCTGACCTACCAGTTATGAGAAGGGTGGGGAAAAATACTGGAAGGAATAGCTGCAGCTGCACCAAAACCAGTTTAGAAGAAAAACAGTAGTTTGGATGCTGGTGAAGTCTACAGCATCAGCCAAGTTTGAAATTTACCAGGGGTTTAAAGAGTCCCGTCACTATGACCTCATGTCTGGGTGCCCCTAAGGGAGTCTCCTTGGTTTCCCAACTGAGTTTGAGGTCATTGACCAAACACCCAGCTTGCTTACATTAGATGGATGCCACTGTGGACTTTAAAGTCCTTTTCAAAGTCTCTTCTTTAGCTCTCACTCTACAGTCACATCCCAGTTTGGTACCATGCCCACCAGCCCCAGAATTTGCCTGGCATTTAGCAGCTTGGATCCCAGCAGCTGTGCCCTAAGTGTCTCCTCCCTAGACCACCCCCTTCAGAGCAGCCCCAGGCATGGAGCAATAATTGGCACCAGCAAGGCCATCAATGTACATTTTCATCTGATCCTCACAATAAGCCTGAGATAAATGGGGCAGAGATGAAGAAACCCAAATTCAGAGAGGGATGTGTGGCTTCCGTCTCCACAGGCTTTGATGAGGCCAGACCCTCCAGTGCTGGGCTCATTTGCGACCCCATGGACTATATAGCCTTCCAGGCTCCTCTGTCCCTGGGGATTTTCCAGGCAAGACTACTGGAGTGAGTTGCCATTCCCTTCTCCAGGGGATCTTCCCGACCCAGGGATGGAACCCAGGTCTCCTGCATCACAGGCAGATTCTTTACTCTCTGAGCTACCAGGGAAGCTTCATTAGTAAAGAGTGGATGAAACAAGCCTGCAGTTTATTCTTGGAAAACCCGAGTCTCTTTTCCTTTTCGTTACCTGTCCTGCTCGACTGTGTAACTGAAATCATCCACGACCAATGGCCACCTTGGGCCAGGTTCTGGAAGAGTGTCTTCTGGGCTTGGACTTCTTCATTCTGGCAACAACCTGGGGAGGTGCCTGCGATTATCATCCTCATGTTACAGAGGAGGAAACTTAGGCACAGGAGAGAGAAGTAACTGGCCCAAGTGTCCTCAGTCAGTAAGTGGCAGGGCTGGGTGTGACTTGGGTTCTAGAACCTGTGCTGTTAATCGGTGCCCTGGGGCTTTCAGCCGGGGTGGGTCTATATGGTGCTGACTTGTATGGCATGTGCCTCTTTAAGGCGGTTCTTACCAGAAAACAAACAGCTATAGCTAAGGCTTTCTAGGAGATCCTGACTTGACTGGGAGCTCCTGTCAGGATGTGTCCCTCTGTAACTGACACCCTCAGCTTTAATACACAAACCCATCCCCGCCCTCTCCAGGAAGATGCCTAGAGAACCAAGGAGAGGAGCCAGGCTGCTCTGGCCTCGCCATCCTGTCCCCACCACACCATCTTGCTCCCCTGGACCTGCCTTCCAGCGCCTTGGTAAATCTCTTCTTGCCTCTCGAGTCCACCTGTGTCTTCCCACCCCTCTGGAGATGTGGAGGCAAAGACTGCACATAATGCCTTTGATAGTCAGTCCGCCTCAGCTAATTAGGGCCCTGGGCCCACCTTCTCCACTGGCCTGTCATCCCCCTCTTATCCCATCCAGGGCCTCAGCCTGCTTTCCAGAAGCCTCTCTGCTCACCCTCAAGGGGTGAATGTTGTGGCTCCCAGGACCTGCCTGTCATGTTAGCCTGGCCTTCCTGAAGGATGTTTTTAATCTCAAAATAGGATGATTTACATTAAACTCTTGGGCTTCATTCTGGTTTTGATGAGTCATTACTCTTTGGATAACATTTTAAATATTTTGATAATATAAACCTCCTTTCATTGAGAGAACTGGGCTTCCCTGATGGCTCAGACTGTTAAGAATCTGCCTGCAATGCAGGAGATGTAGGTTTTATCCCTGGGCAGGGAAGATTCCCCTGGAGAAGAAAATGGCAACCCGCTCCAGTGTTCTTGCCTGGAGAATTCCATGGACAGAGGAGTCTGGTGGGCTACAGTCCATGGAGTTGCAAAGAGTCTGACAGGACTGAGTGACTGTCACTTTCATTCTTCATTGAGAGAAAGTCTTTTGATAAAAGATACAATCCCCAAAAGACTTTATAAACTGTGTTATTTAGTGTAGAAGCTAAAATGCAAAATGCAGAGATTGTACAATTTCTTGAGGTAGCTGATTTGTTGCAATACACACACAAACACACGGATCCACAGACCCACAAACACACAGGTGCACAGACCCAGAGACAGAGAGACACACACACAGACATACAAATACATATGCAGACAGACACACACACAGACATGGATACGCAGACAGACACACTCTGGAGAGTTTTCCCCACAAAGTCGAGGGTAAATTTTAGCAAAATCTATATGCAGCTTTGTTTTCTGCTCAGCTACCAAGGGAAGTGGTGAAAGTCCAACTATTTTCGACTCATGACTGAGTTGGGAAAATACTAGAAAAGACAGGGAACTGCTGTGTTTTGGCATAAAGACAAGCAGATAATTCAGAAAGCTGTTGTGGTCTGTTCTACAAGTGTTGGATTCTTTGTGCCAAAGGTTTCCTATTCAAATTTAATAGTATTCAATGGCCTACACAGAAATATGTTTTGTATTATATAGCTATAATTTGGCTGTAAGTAGAATATAAGAATGTAATAAAACATTTCACTGTCTGTTTGGAGAGAGAGAATTTTATAGTTATAAAATTATAATCATTGTAGTCTCAAGGTACATAGATGAATTCATTATTCAGGACATATTCAAGTGTGGAAACCTATTTGAATAATGTGAGCCCTTAAGAATACACTTAATTATTCCTAAAATAAATTTCACATCGATCAGGCTAGTTTTCATGATTCAAAATTAGGAAGAGTGCAAAGAATATAAAGTTAAAGCTACATGTAAGGACATTGGGTTGTTAATTGCTATGTTCAGCTAATTATTTTGCTAATAGGTGTGTTTGTACATGTGCAGTGTGTGTATGGATATGCAGTATGCACGCATGCATATTTGTATATGTGGGGATTATGTGTGCTTGTATAGGACATTTGTTTTTGCATTGTGTGTGACCATTCATATGAGTATACCTGGACTTGCGTATGGCATATGATTGGCATGCATATATGTGATCACTCATGTGTATGCATGCATGCATGGCATGTGTGAATGCATGTGAGGTGGTTCAGTTTGCATGTGTGTGCATGCGTGCATGCAGTTTGTGTGTGCATGCTTGTGTATGTGTATAGGAATGTGAGTGCGTTGTGTAGCCAGGAACAGTGTGAGTTTAGGCATCTGCTCTGGCAGTTGGCTCTGCCTTGTTGGATCTTGTAGTGTTTTGACACTGTCTGAAACAGAAGCTTTACTGCCGGAGGGCTACTAATTGCATAGACCACATTTTTCTCTCTGAATTTCTCATGACATTACTGGTGACACACAACATTAAAGCCCAAACTCTGGGAAAAAAATTTTAATGAGATGAATGCACATCCAGCTGTCTTCAGATACAGATGTTTTCTCCTGGTAACCATTGACTTCCAGCAAGACATCCTGGTGGGACGGGAGAGGCAGGAGGAAGTGGGATGCCGAGGGGCCCAGATTCCCCAGCCAGTTCGTCTGAGTCCCACCCAGGCCAGGTGCACCTCATCTTCCTAGTTTTGTCTCTTTGTCTTGGCTCGGTTTTTCTACTTTCTGTCCTTCTTACTGTTAACCATCCTTAATTCCACTCACCCATTCCTCAAATTCAAGGGTTTTTCACAGTATAAAACCTGCCGTAGCCCTTCCAGTCTACACTAATAATTTCTCTGGGTCCGTCCTCTGTGCCAGGCACTGTCAAGAGCAGTTTACATCTTTTATTTCATAGGCTCCTACAATAACTCTATGAATAGGTACAATTCCTATCTCAATTCTATTGCTTTAGAAAATAAATGCAAGCTAACTATTTGCCCAGGATCACACAGATATCGAGCAGAGGTTTGAAGTCAAATCACCAAATCACTGCCAATGAAAATGCTGTCACTGCATTGCTCCCATCCCCCTCTTCTCTGCCTGCTTTTAGCATCAATATTAGTGATGCATATACTCATTTTTAGTAATAGGCCATCTGCTCTCTGGACCTCATTTTTTTTTGTTTGTTTATTAACTGTGACTAGATTCCATTTGTCCAAAGAGATTGTAATTGTCTCATATCTCTTAACTGCTGAGTTGGTGTCTATTCAGCTTTGCATTTTTTTACTACCATTTTATTGGTTCTTGCTTGTCTTGCTTTCATTATGCTTCATTCACCTGCTTCCTTCTTGCTGTCTTTTATATTCTCTGCCCCCAACTCCATTTCATTTCATCTCCCACTGTGTGGAAATTAAATTTTATTCTTCTTACTTATTGGATTCCTTTGAAGTTATGTAAAGTGTAAAGTATAGCATTAACTTTCTTCATTCTTTGGAAGAATATAAGGTCTTATAATCCCTTACATGTCCCTTTGCTATTACTGCCTAGTCTTTGAGATTCATCTGTTTTTTTCAACCTCACAAGTTAGGAGTTTCCAATGTTATTTTTTATATTTATATTTCTCACGTTTAGCTTTATACACATGTTTACCAATTTCTTTGCTATCCATTTCTTTTCATACCATGTATTTTTCTTCTGCAATCATTTCCTTTCTTCCTAAAGCTTTTCCATGAAAGGTTTTCCAGGTCTTTTAAAATCTGAAAATGTTTTGAGGATTATTTCATTCTTGCAGGAGAGTTTTGTGGTTCTCTATTGACAGAAAATGTTTCACCACTTTGGAGATATTCCACTCCTGTTTATCTCCCACTGTTGCTGCTGCGAAGTCTGCTGTCTGTCTCACTGTTTTTTGTGACTCAAGTTTTCTCTTAGGACGCTAAGATCTTTTCTCTTTTTCTTAATGTTATTCTTCAATTTAACAATGTCTTGAGGAATTATTGTTTTTGTTTTGTCGACTTGGTTAATATATCTTGTGTTTACATTTTGTGTCATTGAGTGATTTTAACTTCTGGAAATTTTGAGACATTATCTCCTATGTAATTCCTGTACTCTACACCCTCACTCCCTTTTACTAAGACTCTAAGTAAATGCACTTTAGAGCTTCTCATTTTTTCCCTCCACATTTCACAACCTCTCACATTTCCCCTTCTTTTTCTCCTCTGTGCCATATCTTAGTAATTTTTCAGTTTTATATTCCAGCCTAGCTGAGGGATGTATTTGGTTTTTCCAGGGTAGTTTTTCAGTTCCATTTTCTTATTATCCCACTTGTGATTTTCCTCTTACATTTTAACCTCTAAGCTTCACTGGCATGTATGTATGTGTGAGGCTGGGAATGTTGAAATAAATGCAGCTGTTCTGACTTCAATAATCAGGCATGTGAATACTGGCCCAGATTTTCATCCTATGTAACTTCATGGGAACTCTCCCAAGACATGATTCAGATGACTGACCTTAAACAACCACCTCCCTGTTCATCCATCAATCATTCACAGATCCATCTGTTTCTGAGTAGGTTTCTGCAATTGCACCAAAATACCTAGAATCTACAGTCCCAGGAGAGATGTGTTGCAAGCCTCATCAGTGGTAATTTTCTTTAAGGAAATGTTAGTACAGAAAACAAACCTTTCATAGTAAATTGTATGTTTGGCTTCCATCATCTCCACTGCTTTCAACAGAACCAGAGATCATGATTGTGATGGCTGCACACAGTGGAGCTGGTAGTTCATCCAACAAGGAAAGTTTTCTTGAAATGAAAGAAAAAGCTCTGTATTTTTCATCTGCTCATGCATTGACCGTAAGGTGCTGAGCTGTGTTTGTGCTTTGCTGAGTTACTCTGCTTATCTCAGGTGGCTGAATTGTCAGTTGTTTCCTTCAGTTGAGTCCATGTATCTTTATTCAGAAGATGTCTTTGGATGGAAATATTTAGAAAAGTTCCATAATGTGGGAAGCTTATGTTCAGTGGAGTGTTTCTGTGTGATGTGTGTGTGTGTGTGTGTGTGTGCATGTGTGTGTGCTCGCTATTTAGAGACAGTGAAGGACACAGGAAGAAAGGATGAAAAAGATGTAGCTGCTGCTGTCTTCATCTTCACTGTCAATATTATGCCACTTCTAAGTAGGATTCCCTTTTGAAAACAAAATACAGCCACAGTCCCAATCACAGCACAAACAACCTCTCTCGGGAGCACAAGAATCCACTGTTTCTTTTAGTACTGCGCCTTCCTCCTCCTCTAGTATCTCTTTAACTGTGGGACATCCCAAAGCCTTTTATATTAGTTTTTAGCACCTCCTTTTCTAGTTCATTTCCTTGGGAAGATTGTTCACTTTCACCATTTTCAGTAACATCTTTAAGCTATTGATTTTCAAATATGCATGAATCTAGGTGCTACACTGCACATGATTTACTGGCTATCTTCATCAGAATGTTTTAGCCAATTCAAGTCCCACAAGTACAAAAATCAAAATTGTCTTCCTCTTCGAGTTAGTTTCACTTCTTAACTTCATTCTTGTTAGAAATTTTCCCATCATTTAAGTCTCTTATCTTCCCTTCTGCCCATCAATCAAGACTGATTTATCTGTTAGGCACAGTAAGCACAATGCCTAGGACTTATAATAGTTTTGGAGGCTCATGAAAATGTTTCAGCTTCTTTTAAAATATGAAGAAAAAATTAGATAAAAATTCTTTTCTAAAAATAATACTTAAATGTGCTGTACGGTGTAAATGCTAAGTCACTTAAGTTGTGTCTCTTTGTGATGCTATGGACTATAGCCTGTGGGGTTCCTCTGTCCATGGGATTCTCAAAGCAAGAATACTGGAGTGGGTTGCTACACCTTCCTCCAGGGGATCTGTCCAACCCAGGGATCGAACCTGCATCTCCTGCATTGGCAGGCAGATTCCTTCCTACTAGTGCCAGCTGGGAAGCCTGATACTTATATATAGTCATCTTTACACCAATGAAGTCATTATATTCATATAATTGTATATATTATAAAATGTATATAATCTATAATTATATTCACATAATGTGTATGTTTTATGTGGTAAAGCATGAAAGAAGAGGCCCATGAAGGCAAAAGTGCCTAGCCCTTGAGTCTTACTGATTCTTTCATCACATTTATGCCTTTCCTCTTCATTTTGCTTCATTGTGATCAGTTTAATTTGGTCCCACATTGCTCACGTCTGTGTGCTGCTGTTGAAACCCTAGGGTAATGGCTCAGCCAGACAGAAAGTCCTCCATAACTGCCATAACCCTCAGAACTAAGCAAGAGTAGAAAGAACACTGGTCTTGAAATCAAGGAAACTAGTGGTAGTGGTCTTGATAAATCTGTCTTGAATTCCTTGTACACTTTCTTGTAAATTGGCTTAACAGTCATTCATTCAATCTTTCTTACAGTGTGGTTGCACTTTCTGGAGAAGGAAATGGCAACCACTAGAGTACTCTTGCCTGGGAAATCTCATGGACAGGGGAGCCTGGCAGGCTACAGTCCATGGAGTCACAAACAGTAGGACACGACTGAGTGACAGAGCATGCCCAGTGTGGTTGTGGGAACAGAAATAATGCAACTGTGCCAATCATAAGTGCCACCCTGTCACTTCCTTTGTGTGGCTTCATGATTGACTTCCAGTTCTCTTCCCCTTCTTGCACCCTGTGCCCCACAGACCCCTGACCTCTCTGGCCTGGGTCACACTGATGTCCACATCTCTGCTCTCAGCAGCCCCATTGCAGACTGTTCTTTACAGCCACCTCTCATTCTGAAATGCATTGCTGATTCTGTGTGTGTTTTTCCAACCAGTTTCATACTCCTTAAAGACAGATTTTCTTCTCTTTGTTTATCCCACGGAGTCTGGAGCAGCGTCTTGCATCTGTTTCATGCAATTGCTTGATTACCATGCCTTTGTCTGTGCTGTTTCTCCAACCCCAGTTTCTCCTCCTTCCCGACCGCCTCTCTGTAGCCCACTTATCTTTCTGAGTCTCACTCAAGGCCTGAATTCTTCATAAAGTGTTTCCACGACAGCACCCCTGGGACTTCTTTCTCCGCTGAACTTCGGTTGCACTTCCTGAATAGTTTAGCACCTGGTTGCACAGCTAGAGCCTTTCTAGAAGTGAAAGAAGAGAATCTGCTTAGGTAAAAGCATGGTCCACCTTGTAAAGTGATTAAAAACATTTTGGATTGGCGTAGGTTGAGCCCATTTTATGATTAGGAATGACCAATGGAAGATGATTAAGAAATGCAACATAAAAAAGAGCTAAGTGACCCTCATGCAGAATAAAATAGTAGTTTTTGTTGCTGTAGAGAGAAAAGCAGCTCAGGATTTAAATTAAAAATGTAGGCCCCCCGAGCTCCCAATCCGGCCTTAAAAAAGCTGACTACAACAACATTCTCCATAATCCCCGAGCGGTAACCTAACTCTGCTCCAGGAACTAGGAGCTGGCCTGACACCTCCTTTCCTGCCTAATTGCTATGATTAATTTTTGCACTTGTAACACAATCCTTGACTCTGCACTATAACAGGGACCCAAAGGTCTCAAAACTATTCAATTCCTGAATAACTAAAGGAATTCACGAGTGACCGGCAGGAGTGGGAATAGCCTTTCCGAAGAGCGACGGGCTGTTTGGGTTGAGATGTTTCTGGATTCCTGGTGGTATAGGTATGGTGTGTGAATTTTTTCTGTGGTATGAGGGAAATATCTAATGACAGCCAATTGCTTATTTTGGATCATTTGGAACCTGGTTTTAACATTAGGGGGAAAAGACACACCAGCTTGGCTCAGTAAAGAGCCAGACAAGGCGTTTCATTGCGTCTGGTCTTGGTGGGTGAGAGCCGTGGGCCCCTGGCCTGAGGAGCAGTGATGGGGAAACTGCAGAGTGGGTTCTCCCGGGCTGTCGTATGCCCGGGGACCAGAAACTATGAAACACTGGTAGGAACGCTTGGGGGAGGGGCTGCAGAAAGGGGTGCAGTTGAAGAGCTAGCGCCTGAGAATGGCAGATGGCAGTTCGGGGACACTTGGATATTGTTAAGTAGCAAGGCAGGGCATTTGGGTAAATGGCCAATGTGGAGACATAGATATAGATATGTGCTCCCCCGACATAAATACTCCTTGAAAGAACCATCATCCCCTCTCTCCCATCCTCTCCAGCTCTCTACCCTTTCTCTCAATCTGTTTGATTGATGCATATACAGAAACCCAGAGAAATTTCTAAGTATCTGCTAATGGATTTTAGAATGAGAGGGAAAAAAAAGGACAGAATAATGGCCCTATGTCTAGGAGAACTATGCCGTGGCTGTAAGTCAGAGTTGTGCCCATGAACGTTGAGGGCTAAAGCCTGCAGCTGAAAGGTGAAGGTGCCTTACTGCGTGCAGGTGGTTAGTGGAAAGGTCTTCTTCGGCACCTCCTGGCCTCTGTGAACCAGTAGCCTTGGGATCCTCATGGTTTTTTAGGCTCTGTCGCTTGGTCCTGACATTGCAGCCACATGAAACAGAGACCTGGGTGTGGGGAATCTTCCTTTGGGGATGCAAGTATTTCAGGAGATGACACTTCCTGCTGTGATTATGCTAGGCTGTACTCTGCAAGGAAGCCAGGATTAAAGGCACGGTATCCACTTTTAAGGGGCTTCCCAGGAGGCTCAGTGGTAAAAAAAATCTACTTGCCAATGCAGGAGATGTGGGTTCAATCCTTGGATCAGGAAGACTTCCTGGAGAAGGAAATGGCAACCCACCCCAGTATTTTTGCCTGGGAAATCCCATGGGCAGAGGAGCCTTGTGGGCTACAGTCCATGGGGTTGCAAAGAGTCGGACATGATTTAACGACTAAACAAAAACAACCCATCTTAAATCCACAGCAGAAGATAGAACACTCCAAACCTCCTCCCCATCTCCACCCTCAATAAACCAGCTTATTCTGACTCAATTTCTTTTTTCTTTCCTTTAACTTTGGACCAGCAGTTGCTTTGTGAATTTGGAACACTGCCAAACCTGGCTTCTATTTGGCAATGCTCAATAATAACAGGCAAGCAGAGATCTCCCTAAGAAGGAAAGAAACATGGAAAAAGTATGCAGTTATACTTTTCTGAGTAATTTTTGAAGTGACTGCATTTTTTCTGCTAAAGAATTATTACAAGAAATGAGAAATTCCATGAACTCGGTGAATAGTTTGCTAGTGAAGAAAGCCGAATCAGTGTCACAGAAAGCAAACTTGAAGAATCATTAGAAAACAGAAAGGAAAAAGATAAAAACATGAAACTATGAGAGAAAACAATAGTTATGGAGGGTATGTATCAGGATGCAGTCGGTTCAAGAGCAATAGGCTTGCTAATAGAACAGGACAAATTTATATAAATAATAAGAAACCATCAGATAAATTAGGAGTTTGGGATTAACACATACACACTATTATATATAAAACGGATAAACAAGAAGAAACTACTGTATAGCGCAGGGAACTATAGTCAATATTGTATAATTGTCTATCATGGAAAAGAATATGAAATACATACACAACTGAATCACTTTGCTGTATACCTGAAACTAACACAGCATTGTTAATTAACTACACTTCCATTTAAAAAATTACATTAAAAAAGAAAACACTGAAGAAAGTTTTCTTGATCTAAAGGAATCCTTCAATGAAAATATTTAAAATGATCAAGGTAAAATTAATGCAGACATGATATCACTTAACACATGAAATCTAAAATATGACACAAATGAACTTGTCTATGAAACAGAATCATGGACACAGAGAACAGATGGGTGGTTGCCAAGGGGGAGGGGCTTGGGGGAGGAATGGAGTGAGAGGTTGGGGTTAGCAGATGTAAGCTATTATGTATAGAATGGATAAACAACAAGGTCCTACCGTAGAGCATGGAGAACTACATTCAGTATCCTATGCTAATCATAATGAAAAAGAATATACAAAAAATGTAACATTAAGGCAGACCCATTCCCAGAGATCCTCCTGACTATGTTAAACACTGAAGACAAAGAAAAACATCCTGTAAGCATTTAGGAAAGAAAGTTATGAGGCCATGAGGACATTCATAGATATGCGTTTAAAACAGTAAATACTAGAAGATAGCCTGGCTCTTTAGAAACTGATCATCACCCCCTGCATTCATTCTCCCTTTCAAAAACAAACATCTTTGATTTTGGCTGGACCCCTGGCCTCTCAGCTAGTTGGTAAGCTTCACGACCTTGCTCCCACTCAAGCATCGCCAAGTGATAGTGTGGGGCAGTGGGAGGGGAGCACACATGACGTGTCAAGTCAGCCTCTTCAAGGTGAGGCTACTTGGTGGGGGGTTTTCTCGTTCCTGCCCTCAGAGTGGAAGGTCACCCTGGAAGTTCAGGAGGCGGCCGGATCCTGAGGAGGTGGTGGGCTGGGCACTCGTGGGGCTTAGGTGTTTCAGTGACCCTGGGCCATGAAGCTTTATAGCAAGTCCTGATTTCCTTCTTTGGACTGTTACATGTGCTGTATAGGACACACGCCAGCTTCCTCGGCCTCTAACCTGTAGATACCAGTAGTGACACCCCACCTCCCCCGGGTTATGACAATCAGGAGTATCTCCAGACTTTGTCTAAAGTCCTCTGGGGCATGCAAATACCCTGGTTGAGAACCACTGGTATAGACATGGGAAGACGAAGGCTAGAAAGAATTCTTGGGAGTAGGAAGAAAGCGTGGGTGTGAGAACTCAAGAAATTGGGTCAATTTACAAATTAAATGGGCTTGCCAGGTGGTACTAGTGGTAAAGAACCCGATTGCCAAAGAAAGACATAAGAGATGTGGGGTCAGTTCCTGGGTCAGGAAGATCCCCTAGAGGAGGGCACGGCCACCCATTCTAGTACTATTGCCTGGGGAATCCCATGGACAGAGGAGCTTGGTGGGCTACAGGCCACAGAGTTGCAAAAGAGTATGACATGACAAGTGACTTTGCTGCTGCTTCTAAGTCACTTCAGTCGTGTCTGACTCTGTGTGACCCCATAGACGGCAGCCCACCAGGCTCCCCCGTCCCTGGGATTCTCCAGGCAAGAACACTGGAGTGGGTTGCCACTTCCTTCTTCAATGCATGAAAGTGAAAAGTGAAAGTGAAGTCGCTCAGTCGTGTCCGACCACATATACACAAATTAAATATGAAGAATATTAAATCTAGAGAAACAGGAGGATCCTGAGTTAGGGTTGTTAAATCTCTGACTGCAAAGAAATATGTTGTCTATAGTTGGTACTGGAGCATCCTTTAAAGAGCAATAGAAGGTCTTAAAGGGCCAAGTTGATTGCTCATTCTGTATACAATTTCTGTATTTGTGAAGGGAGGGAAGGAGTTAAGCGATTGGTGAGAGAAGTCATAATTCTAAACGTTCATTTGCTTGATTGCTGGCCCTCTTAATAATACTCTTTTTCCATTTAATGTTGCCAAGTGAAACTGAGTATTCCTTATAGACTCATAATACCTAAGCTTGGGTCTCTTTTCAGTTCAGGTGCTATTAATATTTCTCCAGGGCCAATCAATATGGTCAGTCAGATCAGCTATTAATGTATGCATCAATCACAAAATGGTCATTTTAGGTTGATTGTGCAGGATTCGATGGGTCACTTACTATCATAATAGCCGAGCAAATTAAATCAAGGATTGAAGTTTCATTATATGGAGTCATGAAGATTCAAGTTTCTCCCCCTTCTGGTTTCTTTTCCTATCTCTCTTTTTCTCAACCTCCATTAACTTATTTTCCTCTTTTTTTTAATGATAATATTATTTTATGGATTCTAAGGAAAAGGCAAGGAGTAGAGTAGTTAACATGGTGAGAGGGTAACATTTTTGACAGAAATTAAGAAGGAATTGCAATATTTTAAACAAACAAAGGGCTTCCCAGGTGGCACAGTAGTAAAAATTCTGCCTGCCAGTGCAGGAGATACAAGAGATGAGGGTTCAATTCCTGGGTCTGGAGGATCCCTTGGAGGAGGAAGTGGCACCCACCTCCAGTATTCTTGCCTGGGAAATTCCTTGGACAGAGGAGCCTGGTGGTCTATAGTCCATGGGGTTGCAAGGAGTCGGACACAACTGAGCCACACACAAAAACAAAACCCTGCTGGAAATATAATCATTTGGTCTCTTGTGAAGGGAATTCTTTCTGTATTAGAAAGAGATGACAAATTCTTACTGCTCTTAGTATTTGTCTTCCGTAAATCTTATATTTGTCAGCCTGTGCTCTTATTACAGACTTTTTTCTTCATGTGCTTAGACTAACTGCTAAAGCAATCTGAACAATCTTGTGATTTTGCTCAGTTTCTGTGCCTTGTTTTACAGTATTTCCTGTAATTAAACTCCACAAAGTACCTGCTTTTTGCAGTTCTTACTGAACTTTTATTCAAACCCACAAGTATCAAAATTCAACAATATCAATCTGATTTTGCTCTATGTCCATTCAGATGGTTTTAAAATAAAAGGCAAGGTGGAAAAATGAACGTAATGCCACATTTATTATGACAACATTGAAAGAGAATGTTGAAAAGGAAGCAGGAAGTTTGAAAAAGTCTTGATTATGTTTCCATAAATATTTGCTCTGAAGATGCAGTGAATTCTAATATGCAGAAGCTATTAAGATAAACCTTTTTTTTTTTCTTCCTCAGGAGTTTTGCAAAAATTCTAACTACGTTTTTCTTCTCTCCATTCAGTATTATACGTCTGCATGTTTTGAAGCTACATATTTAATAATTGTATAGAAGTAGAAAACTATAGGCAAAGTTTTATGCCATGAACCACAGGTCTTGTACATATAAAGTTGCTGATGGAATTAGAAACACAATGGAATCAGTGTATTAACCCCATTTACTGCACCCAGATGATTTTTGAAGGAAGTGGTCCAGACTTCACAAAGTCTTGTGAAAAACAAGAATATATTTCAGTTTGTAAGATAAAAATGAATCTTCATGCATATTAGCATTTATTTTCCTTAAGGGGATGGAATTGTGCTTTTAAAGATACATTGAGAATCTGTTCTAACAATCAAATTCTTAACGTATAGACCAAGGGCAAGACTTTACCCAGAAGGGCAAGACTTTATCCAGAAAAAAGTGTACATCATGCAGACAACGTGGTCAAATTAAGCAAGGTCCTACAACCTTGTTTAATTTTTTCCCCTCAGTTAAAATCCAGTAGTTAAGAAGTGTTGTGGAGATCAGAGCTGGGCATTTTCTCTGACAGAGGAACATCTTTCCAACAATGAAAAGTTCATTGTGGAGTTGAGTCATGTCCAACTCTTTGCAATCCCATGGACTGCAGCTAAGCTCCCCTGTCCTTCACTGTCTTCCTGCAGTTTGCTCAAATTCATGTCCATTGAATTGGACATGAATCTTGTCCTCTGTAATTCCCTTCTCCTCCTGCCTTCACTCTTTCCCAGCATCAGTCTTTACCAAAGAGTTGGCTCTTCACATCAGGTGGTCAAAGTATTGTAGAAGGAAGATCCCAAATCACAGATCTGTCCTGGTGATGCAGAATTCAAGTTCATTCTTAAGAAAGTGGGTGGACTTCTTCTGCCTCCATGGGCATCGCATACTGATCTACTTTAAAAAAAGGTATATATATTTTTAATGCAGACCATTTTTAAAGTCTTTATTGAACTTGTTACAGTATTGTCTCTGTTTCATGTTTTGTTTTCTTGGCTATGAGGTATGTGGGATCTTAACTCCCCAACCAGGGACTGAACCCAAACTCCCTGCCCTGGAAGCCAAAGACTTGGCCTTTGCTGGACCACCAGCAAAGTCCTCCTGACCTATTCTTTAAAAGTGGGATGAGGATGGCAAATTAGGGGAACTTCTGAGGGTGGTGAGGTACTTAAGATCTTTTGCCCCAAATTGTAGACCAAAAAGATACAGATCTTTTTGCTTAAAATCTTTGTTCTTTCCTTGAGCTTGTATTGTTGCTACAAATTAATTTCTTTCCCTGTCAGTATTCCTTTTGGAACCTAAGTTCGAAAGCAAACCTAAGTTCTCTGCTTTTTTTCCCCCCTCAATCAGTCTCACTCTTGAATTTTTCAGAAATGGATATGACTATCATTTTCTTTTTCAGCCTTAGGAAAGAGGCATAAGCTAGTTGAATAATGACAGATTAGTAGAAAATCTATGTCTTACTGTTGCTAAAGACATAAACATTTTGTGGCAAAATGTGGTTAGAATCAGCTTTGTGGCATAAGATAGATTTTGTAGACTCAGAAAAAAAGATGTTTGTGTCTAGCTTTGAATCCAAGCTTCTGATGAAATGGGTGAGGGAAAAGAAAATGGACTTTTCTATTTGTTCATTCGGTTGCATCTCTGAGCTTTGCCTGGTCCAGGACATCTCACTCTCAGGCCACCTTCAACCTTGGTGTTCTCAGTTTTCTTTGTGTCCTTAGCTGTACTCCTAAAGCTCTACCTATTTCATATAACCTTTGTCAATGAACTGGATAAAATGTAATGCATTTGGATACCCTCTCCGCTTTACTCCTCTTCAGCTCTTGGTTTTGATACAGGGATAGGATAAAAGGAGGAATAGTATACTTATTTTGCTCTGAAAAATTTTCATTCACCCTAGTGCTTCAGAAATGTTTAAAACCACTTGTGCCTATCCTGCTTGGAATGTGCTGTGCTGCGCTGTCACTTCTGTCATGTCTGATTCTTTGAGATGCTATGCACTGTGGCCCGCCAGGCTCCTCTGTCCATGGGATTCTCCAGGCAAGGATACTGAAGTGGGTTGTCATGCCCTCCTTCAGGGGATCTTCCCGACCCAGGGATCAAACCCGCATCTCTTAGGTCTCTGCATTGGCCAGGGGGAAGGTTTTTCACCACTAATACCACCTGGAAAACCCTCTGCTAGGAATATAGTCTCACAAAAACTGAGGAAAATGTCCTTGAATGTTTTAGCTCAATTTTCAAAATGAATTTTCTTCAAACTGAATGACCTGAACTCCTTATTCAATTTGTTTGCCTTATTCAATTTTCATCTACATATAAACTAGGGTATAGAGAAAAGATTCTTCCCGCCCCCCCCCCCCCCCCCATGCAATCATAAAACAGAAAACACTGGACAGGGTGTGAATAAATAATCACCATTGCAATTATTCCTACAGCTTGAGAATCTTTGATGGGTCAGTGCTACCAAAATTGGAGGATTGGTTTTAGATTCCACCTTGAAGCAAGTCTTCTCTGTAGAAAGATGTTAACCACCCCACACCATGATCCCTCTACCAGCTCCGTCCCCTGCCAATTTCTGCAGAGTAGAATCTTATCTGATGGATGGGACATGGACATATCAACATTAGTTCTCTGCTAGAGGGACACTCAGCTGCAGCAACGTGGGCTCAGAATTTTGCAGGAGTATCAGAGGAGACTAGCCAATCCTAAAGGAAATAAACTGTGAATATTCATTGGAAGGACTGAGGATGAAGCTGAGACTCCAATACTTTGGCAACCTGATGTGGTGTGGACTCATTAGAAAAGACCCTGGTGCTGGGAGAGAGTGAAGGCAAAAGGAGAAGGGGGCGGCAGAGGATGAGATGGTTGGGTAGCATCACCAACACCATAGACATGAATTTGAGCAAATTCTAGGAGATAGTGGAGGACAAAGGAGCCTGGTGTGCGGCAGCCTGTAGGGTCATAAAAAGTCAGACAAAACTTAGCAACTGAAGGACAACAACAAACAATCAGAGGAGAGTGGAGGCTCCTGTAGAAAATCTGAAATGTAGCCATCAAGCCCACCTGGAGCTTGGGCACCTGTTCAGCCCAAGATCATGTACGAGGCTGCCTAAATCAAGAAGCAGCTATTTTAGAGAGACCATAGAACATGGCCTCAGTTCTCAGTCACTCTGGAGAGATCTCACAGGCTCTTTCCAGAGAGAACTAGAAACAGATGTCAGACCCACTATAGACTCTAGGGTACATTGGCTATGATTGACCTAGAGTGCTTTCTCTAGTACCACAATTCCTGAATATGAGTTCCCCTGTTCTTAACAAATTCGTGTTGTTTCAAAAGTCCTTCACAAACATCTTAGGGATTTCCCTGGTGGTCCGATAGTTAGGACTCGGCACTTTGACTGCCTGGGCCCAGGGTTCAATCCCTGGTCGGGAAACTAAGACCCAGCAAGCTGCATTGTTGCGGTGGTGGTGGTAGTCACTCAGTCGTGTCTGACTCTTTGCAACCCCATGGACTGTAGCGTGCCAGCCTCCTCTGTCTGCCCTCCTCCTCTTTCTGCCCTCAATCTTTCCCAATCATCACCCAAAACAGACTCAGAAAGTACCTTTGAGCTCATCAGATTTGTTTTCCTAGTTGAGGGAATGCCTATGTCTTTGATTGAGTTTCTTTCACAAAATACCACAGTCCAGGTGCCTCCTAAGCAACAGAAATTTATTTTTATATTTATGGAGGCTGGAGCTCTGAGATCAGAATGCTAGCCTAGTGGGGTGAGGGCCCTCTTCTCTTTAGCAGACTTTCCCACTTGTGATGGCAGGGGCTTCAGGAGCTCTCTGGAGTCTCTTGTAGAAAAGCACTAATCCCATCCTAAAGGGAAGTGAAGTTGCTCATTCGTGTCCGACTCTTTGCGACACCATGAACTGTAGCCGACTAGGCTCCTCTGTCCATGTAATTTTCCAGGCAAGAGTACTGGAGTGGGTTGCCATTTCCTTCTCTAGGGGATCTTCCAGACCCAGGGATCGAACCCGGGTCTCCTGCACTGCAGGCAGATGCTTTACCATCTGAGCCACCAGGGAAGCCCAGTCCTAAGGGAATCCCATCCTAAGGGCCTCCCAAAGGTCTCACCTCCGAAAACCATCATAATGGACCTTAGGATTTAACATGAATTTGGGGGCACACAGGCATTCAGACCACAGCAGCCTCTGAACCAATAGAGAAAATGACACATGAAAGTCAGGCTGTTGAGGAAACCTCCTGGAAAGGTTTTCTTTCCCCTAACAAAGCCAGGAAAGAGTTATTTTTCCTTCTTTTCTCTAGACTGTTGTTCTTGGAGATGATGCCTGTCACTACTACCATCGAGGAATATAGCCAATACTGTTGTTGTTTGTTCAGTTGCCAAGTGGTGTCCGACTCTTTGAGACCCCAAGAACTGCAGTGTGCCAGGCCTCCTTGTCCTTCACCATCTCTCGGAGTTTGTCCAGGTTCGTGGCCACTGAGTCGGTGATGCCATCCAACTGTCTCATCCTCTGGAGGAGGGAATAACAAACCACTCTAGTATTCTTGCCTTGAGAACTCCAGGAACGGTACAAAGCAGAAACAGCCAAAGCTAAAGGTGGAAAAAATGTGGAAATGTAAAGCAACAGACAGTAGACATTATTGTCCAGCAGCTGGACTCACGTGGTGGCCTCCTTACTTCTGAAATTCTTTCTGACTGCACCACACCCGGCATATGCGATCTTAGTTCCCAGGTCAGGAATTGAACCTGTGCCCCCTAAAATGGAAACTTGGACTTTTAACCACTGGACAGCCGGGGAGGTCCCTCCTTCCTCCCTGTGTTTAAAAAAATATAATAATTAGCAAAATGCTTAATTGTTGTAGCCACTTTGTATCAGATTTCTATTTTTTCCCATCAAAGGAACCCTTTTAAGGAGTTTCTTCTCCATCAGTTCAGTTCAGTTCAGTCGCTCAGTCACATACGACTCTTTGCGACCCCATGAACCACAGCATACCAGGCCTCCCTGGCCATCACCAACTCCCGGAGTTCACCCAAACCCATGTCCATTGAGTCAGTGATGTCATCCAGCCATCTCATCCTCTGTCATCCCCTTCTCCTCCTGCCCTGAATCTTTTCCAGCATCAGGGTCTTTTCAAATGAGTCAGCTCTTCGCATCAGGTGGCCAAAGTATTGGAGTTTCAGCTTCAACATCAGTCCTTGCAATGAACACCCAGGACTGATCTCCTTTAGGATGGACTGGTTGGATCTCCATGCAGTCCCAGGGATTCTCAAGAGTCTTCTCCAACACCATGAGTAGAAGTAAAGTTTGGTTAAATCATCTTTGTCTGCAGTTACAGAATGCAAGGCAGAGGGCTCTGAATGGTGGTGTAGTTACAGGAAAAGGTAGAATCCATTGTTTTCTCCTTCCTTTCTGTGGTAGGAGCCTGTCTGTCAGGGCCAGTGATAGGATAGGCATTTACGGTACTTTCGAACATGAGCCCATTCTAGAAACAGACACTGACTGTGGGAATTCCAGATCTCAGACTGAACTGACCCCACGTTCAGTGTCCTTGGTCTTGCCCTCAGTGGACTCAAACAGTAGGAAGCTCCGTTGCTTGTGTTGTCTTTCTTTAGAAAAGGACACAAGGTGAGCAGTGATTATCTGATCTCCCTCGTTCCTTGCTGAGATGTTTGCTTTCAGAATTAATTCATCATGAACTTACTGCTGCATGACCCACACATGTCAATTTTGTGATAATAGAGACATGCTTTGGGTTCATTCACAGTCCTCTGGAAACTTCCCAGAGCCAAGAAATCCAGCCCTTATTATTATTAACCTCTAAAACGACCCCATTACCATTTAGAAATTGTGCAGAGCATTACGATGAAGTTTATTTCAGTTCAGGACTTGATTACAATCCTGCCTTCTGCAGTAAGAGTTTCCTTGTGGCACTCCGACCACGTGGTCATTTTGCACAGGCTTTCGTAGCACTTACAGCACTTTGTTGGAGAAAATGGTCAATTAATCTCAGTTGCAACACTTCAGTTTAGTTCATCACAACCCCACCACAACGCAGTTCTAACATGATGCAGATGTTGCTGTGACCTTGGAGATGCGGGCGTTCTTCATCCTGCAATGATCCAGCTCACTTGTGTGCCTTTGGACTTTGCCAGAAAATTAAAGCATTCACAGGATTTATTTTTATAGGCATTTTTCCCCCTTCTTCAGTGTGTGGGAATTAAATAAATGCCTCTATTTTTGGCTTTGCTGTGGATGCTTATCTTGAGCCAAATAGAAGAATAATTCTTTATTTTAGTGTTTTTTTATTAAAAAAATTACTTATTTATTTATTTGGCTGCCCTGGGTCTTCATTGCTGTGAGTGGACTTTCCCTAGTTAAGGCAGTAGGCTTACTCTTTGCTGTGGTGTGTGAGTCCTTGAGGTGGCTTCTCTTGCTCTTGAGCGTGGGTTCAGTAGCTGTGGTGCACAGGCTTAACTGCCACTCAGTATGTGGCATCTTCCTGGGCCACGGATCGAATCTATGCCCCTGCGCTGGCTAGCGAAGTCTCTCTTTGTTTTAGTTTTATCTATAAAAATGGGCAGTGAAGTGAGTGGGCATTCATTCATTCAGGAACTACTGAGTACCTATCATATTCCAGACACTCTGCTAGGTTTCTGGGGACACAGAGGTGAGGAAAAGCAAGCACAGGCACATGGGGTACTTAGTTGATAATAACAAGGAAAACGATGTCTCTGATAATATAGGGTTAATTAACTATGGTTCCCAGAAAAACAGATAAAAAAAATTGATTGGCTAGATATATTCTAGGAAAATAGGTAACAAAGCCATCCAGTGAGAAGTAGGGTAGCTCAGCTGCGGTCAACCAGATGATTTGTAATTCAGCTGGTTTCATCACATCACGCAGTTAGCAAACATGATTGAGTCAATGGCACTTGCCAGACACTGTGGTCTCTGCCGCAAGTACAGGGATGCGCAAGCTCATGCCCTAGGGACAGTCACAGTTTGAACAAAAAAGCAGACAGGTAAACCAGCAATAAAAATGCTTTATAATAAGACGATGGAAGTAACAAGCTTTATCAACAGGCTAGCTGACAGTCTCAGTTAGGTGGCTTGAGAGTTTTTTGGAGAAAAGCATGTTTGAATTCAGTCTTGAAGAAGAGTAAGTATTAGTTGGGGGAAGGGCCCTCCAGGCAGAGGAAATAACGTGACCCAGCACAGAGAGGCTTCCCTGGTGGCTCAGATGGTAAAGAGTCCACCTGCAATGCAGGAGACTTGGGTTAGATCTCTGGGTCAGGAAGACTCCCTGGAAAAAGACATCGCAACCCACTCCAGTATTTTTGCCTGGATAATCCCATGGACAGAGGAGCCTGGCAGGCTACAGTCCATGGGGTTGCAAACAGTCACACACGACTGAGCAACTAAACAGCAAGTGAACATCTTGCATCTAGAATAAGGGTTTCAGTGTCCAGCATGGAGGCAGCAACATTGGATACCATGATGCCTGATGAGGAGACTGCATGGGTAGATTACAGTGTAAGGATGGAAGAGGGACTTGAACCCAGCTCTTCAGGGGCGAGCAAAGAAGCAAGAGCCCCTGAAGGAGACCAAGGGCAGAGCCAGAGGGCGGGCCCATACCAATGTATAAATATCAATTTTGTGCTTGTTGAAAAGAGTCACCACTGTACTCAGATCTCTCGGCAGAGTGCTGATCCGCCTTGTTATATGAGATTAGTTCTTATTTGTGAAATGGGGAAAAGGTTACCTCTCCTTTTCAACCAAATCACTGTGAGAGTGAGCTGCAGAAAGAATTGTAAAAACCTAGCATTGGAAAGTGATGCAAAGGTAGTCAATGTGCTGTGAAACCCTTTGATATAATCCTTTAAATAAATTTTGCACACTGGCAGGGCTGAATTATAATTATATTGCATTATTGTTCCTGCCATGAGCACACTTATGACCAAGTTGGGAAAGTCCCCCAGCACTTTCTGCATGCCAGGAGTATAGCAAGCTGACCCGAGGAAATGGAGCGAGGGGATTGAACTCTCATTAGATCTTTGAATTTATCAGAAATGTGAGCTATGAGATTGTGTGCCTGCCGTTTTCTGCCTTCAGAAACCTAGGAGCTTATGTTCAAACTCCATGTTTGAACTTTTGGAGAATGGGGTTCTAGTCTTGGAATTGAATTGTGTGGTTGGAGACTTTCATGTAAAATATCTATGTTCAGTCATGCCTCGTGGGGTTTGTTCAAAGCAAGTGATGCTTCCTAATGTGGGGAAGATGTGCAAATCTAGACTGGGAGAATTCTCTACACCTGAGGAAGAAAATTTAGTGGTTATCACTTCATTCATATCCTAGAAAAAGAAAGACCTGTCAGGTTATGAAATTGATCTAAGTTGACAAAACAGTTCTTTGGGAAGCAAGGTCTTTGTTGGACCTCAGAAGAGGAGTTTTTCTCTCTGGTGTCCATTCCCTGTAACTTTGTGTGCCTGTCTTCACTTCTTCATCTGTGCCTGGTGTCCAGATCCCTCCATCTTTAGGCTCCTCCCTTTCCCCCGTGAGCCATGAGGTCTGACCCTATAGTTTTCCTCACTGTTGTTTCAATACCTTCTCTACTTCCTTTCTTCTGGACTTCTGTGCAAGCTGTCTTCCATTCTTGGATTACTCTTCTTTCCTCCATATAACCTGTCAGATCTGTTTCTTTAATTCCATCCTCTGCTCTTCCTTCCAAAGCCTTCTTTGTCCCCTCAACATGACTGAACCCCACCAATGACCACACATCTTGACACCTACCTTGAATACGAGCACTTATTTGTGTGTCAGTTTTCCTCACTAAGCTGAGACCCGAAAGGTTGGAAGTGTCGCATTCATGGGTCATTGGTTACCCTGTGAGACCCTACAAGCTTTGTGCAGAGAAGACCTTAACAAATCCTAGTTGAATGGAACAAATGGGACTTTTTTTTTTTTCTGGGAAAACAACCTATTTATTTTGAAATTTTGATTATTTCTTTTGTAAGATGTGCTTTTATTTATTTATTTTTAAATTGGAGTATAATTGCTTTACAATGTTATGTTAGTTTCTTCTGTACAAAAATGTATGTCTATATATATCCCCTCCCTCTTGAACCTCCCTCCTACCATCCCTATCTCACCCTGGCATTTTAACCGGATATGCTCTATAAGGGCTTCTGATATTGTGAAAATTGGGCTGGAAACATTGTGAGAACAGTCTTCTTTTGGGGGAGTTTGGACTTGAAACAGCATGCACTAATGAATATTTTTAAAAGAACCTATATGCTGTTGCAAACCTTAAAATCAGTCTCATATAATAAAACTCTTTTTACTTGGACTAGTTTACTCATCCTCAGATTCCATACTGAGAATAATGGTGGGTGTCATGACACTCCTTGGGCTAAAAAAGGTAAGAAAAGCTTGAATTTCTAGGTGTGAGGGAGCAATGGGTTACCTTCCTGAAGGTTCCTGCATTTGAGCTGCCCTTTGAAATGTCAGTGTAACTCTCAACTGTAGGTCAGAGAGAAATCTCCCATTTCCTTTTGACCATAGAACAAAGAAGCCCAATATTAACATGCTTGGGGATGATTATAAGAGCTGAACACTCCCAGTTTGAGTATTTCAAGATTAAAAAACATGCAGTCCTTCATACACACTGTGCTGTGCTGTGCTTAGCCTCTCAGTCGTGTCCAACTCTTTGTGACCCTGTGGACTGTAGCCCATCAGGCTCCTCTGTCCATGGGGATTCTCCAGGCAAGAACACTAGAGTAGGTTGCCGTACCCTCCTCCAGGGGATCTTCCCAACCCAGGAATTGAACCCAGGTGTATGGCACTGAAGGCTGATTCTTTACAGTCTAAGCCACCAGGGAAGTCCAAGAGTACTGGAATGGGTAGCCTATCTCTTCTCCAGGGGATCTTCCCAACCCAGTAATCCAACTGGGGTCTCTTGCTTTGCAGGTGGATTCTTTACTAGCTGAGCTACCTGGGAAGCCCTTTGTAAAAAATAGATAATGAGAACCTACTGTATAGCATGGGGAACTCGACTCAATGTTCTGTGGTGACCTAAATGGGAAGGAAATCCAAAAAAGAGGGGATCTGTGTACAAATATGACTGATTCACTTTGCTGTACAGTAGAAAATAACACAACATTGTAAAGCAACTGTACTCTAGTAAACATTTAGGAAAAAACACATACAGTCCTGGTGTGTACTAAGTTGCTTCAGTTATGTCCAAGTCTGTGACCCTGTGAAGTGTAGCCTGTCAGGCTCCTCTGTCCATGGAATTCTCCAGGCAAGAATACTGGAGTGGGTTGCCACGCCCTCTTCCAGAGGAATCTTCCCGATCCAGAAATTGAACCACGTCTCTTAGGTCTACCGCATTGACAGGCAAATTCTTTACCACTAGCACGACATGGGAATCCCTACAGTCCTAGGGTATGGACTATATTTCCCCAAACCTGTTTCATTTAGAAACATTGAAAGTTATACTCTAGAAAATGGACATATAGAGTTAAATTCAAGACTAAAGGGGTACATGTTAAGATTGTAACTGGCATGAAAAATGAAAATTGAGGAAAATGAAGGATTTGAAGAGGTTAACAGGCTGGGGAGAGGAAGCAAGTTTGATTGAATTTATGTTCCATGGCCCTGAACTTCTGGAGGTTTTCACATGCTGTCATTAGTCATAGAAGAAACAGGTCATCTGGATGCCTGACTGATATTTTTACATCTCACGCAGATAATGCTGCATGTTTTTACTGGATTTATCAAACATACATATGGAATCCATGACTTTTAGCAATGATGGAGGCTGTTTTTCAAATGGTAACATGAAAGCTTAGAGGCAAAATGAAAGCTTTATATTTTTTTCTTCAAAGATTTTTGAGCTAATGGGTGGATTCAATGCTCATACATCTGCTCTGTGATACGGAGGTGATGGTAATATCCATTCATAGGGCCACTGAGAGCTACATGAGATGATACCTGGGTGGCATTTATTAATAGAACAGTCCTGAGGACATGGTGATGTGCAGTAATGTTAGCCATTTTATGATTTTTTTTAAAGCAAGTCAACTGAGGGCAAATTTTATTTTGTATTAATCGAGTGCTCTGAGAATATTGGCTGGAACGCAGAACTGGGAGCTCTTGGGAATCTGAATCTCACAATTCTTATTCTTGGAAGTCAAGTTCCCTTGACATTAGTGGGATCTCAGTTCCTCACCATCTCTAGAATAACCCACATGCATCGCCACACACTCATTACTTGCCCAGAATCCTTTCCCTCTGAATTACCAAGAAGAGCCTAGAGCCATTGAATAAAAGGGGCTGGGAATTCCTTGGTGGTTGGTGGTTAAGACTGCCTTCCTGTGCAGAGTGTCCAGGTTCAATCCCTGGTCAGGGAGCCAAGATCCCTCCCATATGTCTCCAGGCCCAAAAACTCGAAACATAAAACAAAGGCAATATTGTAATAAATTCAATAAAGACTTTAAAAATGGCCCATATTAAAAAAAAATCTTTTAAAAAAGGAAGGGGGTTTAATGTCTTGGAAACCAGGCTGAAGACACAGCTGCTGACCAAGAGATCCAGTCAGATGACACTTGCCCACTGGGAGTCTTACAATTCAGCTAAGGAGCCAAGATGTCAAATGCAGGGCTAGCTAAATGACACTGCAGAGCTAAACAGAATAAGACTAAGAGAGTGCCAGCAAGGTTCTAAGGACCCTAGATGAGCTGGGCTGAGCTGCAGGAGGTGGTGGGGCAAGGTGGATCAGAGGGAGGTGAGGACCCCCAGGCAGGCAGGTCTGGAAGGCTGGAAGGAATCCGTTAGTCACTTTTAGTATCTTGCGAACATTTAAAAATCTTGGGCAGGTGCAGGAAATATTTATCCTTCAAATTAAAAAATACATTCAAGAGTAGAAATATGATGTTTTTTGGAGGCTGGCTAACCAACAAAAGAGAAGACAACTGCTTGACAATGTGGCCCCAGTTTTGTGAGGTCTGCTGTATGCCTTCAAACTCACCCCGTGCGTCTGGGTTTGGCATTTCTTTCTGGACTGGCAGACTCTCTGGTGGAAAAGAAGGAAACCTTTTCAAGAGATTCTTTGCCCCCAAAGAAATTTCTGTGGGGAAAGTGCAGGAGAGCAACTCGAGAGCTTACTGTTCTTGGATTATTAAGTGGTACCTGGGCTTCTGAGCTGCTGAGAAGCTGACATTCCTCTTCAGGAAGTGCTGGCTTTCCCTACAGCCATGGTTACCCAGAGCAGGAAAGCAGGGATGGAAGGAACTGGAATTTTCTCCTTCCAAACTCAACCTTTGCTGGTATCCCGATAATCAGAAATAAGCATCTGTTAAGGGATGGTGACAGTCTGCCTGTATCTTACTCACTCATTAGTTTTCTTGCTGAGGGGAAAATGATTTATTCTATAGGTAATTAGGCAGTTGATTTCCCAGTATCTACAGTTGAAGTCTAAAATTATTCACTTCAAATATTTGCATCTTCTTTCTTTTTTCCTTCGATACTGGTGAGAACTAGTATATTTATGTTTTCTTGCTGGCTTAAGATGCTAATTGATGTCCGCAAGGCACAGACCGGAGCTGTTGGAGATGTGACAGTCAGGATGTTGGTTTCTAGCGCGGGAGCCCACAATTACTCTTGTGTCTTCAGGCGCCACAACAGAGGTGGCCAACTCGTTTGTGGGGAGAGTGTTTTACTTGTCTTAGACCATTGGTCCAAAGAAGAGACTAGATGGGGTGGAATGTGCTCCAACCCAGTTCTGCTATGAACCATGACATACTTGTATGCATGCGTGCTCAGTCACTTCAGTCACGTCCAACTCTTTGAGACCCTATGGACTGTAGCCCACCGGGATCCTCTCTCCAAGGGATTCTTCAGGCAAGAATACTGGAGTGGGTTGCCATACCCTCCTCCAGGGGATCTTCCTGACCCAGGGATGGAACTCACATCTCTCATGTCTCCTGCATTGGCAGGTGGGTACTTTACCACTAGCGCCACCTGGGAAGCCCACGACATTCTTGACAGTGACAGTGACAGTGAAGTAGCTCAGTCGTGTCCGACTCTTCACGACCCCATGGACTGTAGCCTACCAGGCTCCTCTGTCCATGGGATTTTCCAGGCAATAGTCCTGGAGTGGATTGCCCGTCCCCTTCTTAGGACAACTGAAATTGATTGAAGGATGAAGGTGGCTGGAATTATTAACCCATCAATCAAGAGAAAGTTTTAATGGATCACATCAAGTGTGTCTTAAATGTTGTGAATATAACCGAGTGGTCCTGTCTTCAGAAAAATCTGATTTGGTAAAAGACCTAACACATTTGTCCATAGGAAACTGAAGAACAGAAACAGATGAGGACAAGTTCAGCCTAAGGTGGCCCTGGCACCATATTTATGGAGTAACTGCCCTGGACAGCACTCATGGTGGGCACATGGGAGGTGGTCCCCCTCTTCAGGTTTTTATAAGTGGCATCTGGGGAAGCAGAATATGAGGATGTAAATGATAGACAACTACCAGAGCATTAAGTAGTGTTAGCATTATACAATGGGTCAAAGTTTCAGTGAAAGGGATGGCATTTGAAATTGATTCTTGAGATAACAGTATAATTTAATGATGCAGAAAGCATAGGCTGTAGAAAATCACAGGAGGTAGATCTCTGAGGGAGCTCTAAAAATAGAACTACCGTATGCTTCCACAATCCCACACTGGGGCATATATCTGGAGAAAAACAATTGAAAAACATATGCACCCCTATGTTCATAGCACTACTATTTACGATAACCAAGACATGGAAGCAGCCTAAATGTCCATTGACAGATCAACAGATAAAGAAGACATAGTACACATATACAATGGAATATTTTTCACCCATAAAAAATGAAATCATGGCATTTGCAGCAAGGTGAATAGACCTAGAGATAATCATATTCAGTGAAGTAAGCAGACAAACGTTAAATGACGCCACTTATATGTGGAATCTAAAAAATGATCATAAATGCACTTATTTTAAACCAGAAACAGCCTCACAGACTTAGAAAACAAACCTGTGGTTACCAAAGGGCAAAGGTGGGATACATTAGGAGTTTGGGGTTAACTACTGTAAATAAAATAAATCAATAAGGACCTACTGCATAGCACAGGCAACTATACTCAATATTCTGTAATAACCTAAATGGGAAAAGAGTCTGGAAAAGAATAGAATATGTATAAATATAACTGAATCACTATGCTGTATACCTGAACCTAATACCACATTGTAAATTAAATGTACTCCAATATAAAATAAAAATTAAAAGAATTACGCAGCACTGGCCCCAATCCCTTTTCTGTCTCTAGGAGCCTATGGATCCCCCTTCTATGACAATGACTGACAAGGTGTGATGCAGACTTACACAGCAGGTCATACTTCGTAAGGCTGACAAAATCTGATGGATTCCAGAAAATACCAGAGGGCAGCTGTTACAAGATTTATTTCCCAGAGGCCTCTCTTTGTCAATGACCGACTGATTCAGTCATGTTGGGTTTTTAGTGAAGAAATGAAGATGAAGCTTCTTTAAAAATGTCTTAAAACCGCCACAATATTGCAAAGTAATTAGCTTCCAATTAAAATTAAAAAAAATGTCTTATCAAACAGAATTAGGCCAGCAAACTTTTGACACAGTCTGTGGAAGATTTTTTACGAGATAATGTAAAAGGAACCCCTGTATGGCAGCAAATTTTATTTCCCAAGCAATAAGTAGGGGCCAAATTCATTGGTCTCTTTGGAAAGAGTTACTCAGTAAGAATAGGAACCTTACCTGCCTGCCAAAAGCAAAAAGAAAAGCGCGCCAGATTCCAAGGAGATAATGTTGCTCTGGCAGGAAATCCATCCATTTGCAGTGAGGTGATGCAGCCACAGCTGAACAGCCTGGAACCTGGTGAGGAAGTGAAGCCAAGCTGAGTGCCCTCAGTGACTGGGCAGGGCCTCCACCTCCACAAGGACTTGCAGGCTCCCAAGAGCCATTCAGGTCCCCACCCTGCGAGACAGAAGACTTCCTGACCCCTAGGGCCTCAGGCCCCCTTTACAAAAGGAAAAGAAAGCTTGAGGCCGTTTCATGCCCTCTTGTTGATCTAAACTTTCACTGTAGATGGTAGTGCTGTTTAGGACTCTCTGGAGAGCAGATTCTTGGGTAAGATCTGTTGGGGGCATGAGCCACTGACAGAGAAAACTGAGAACTCCAACACTTGAAAAGAATTAAGTAGCTGTTATCACCCAAAAGGGTTTTACTGGGTTAAAATGTGAATTCCTTTGGTCATAAAAGGTTTTGTTGTGCTGATCAATTCTATTCGTATGAAAAACATCTAAAAAGTCCAAGGAAGAAGACAAAAATATGGCATCCGGTTGGGTTGAAGGCATGGTCTCCCAAACCCACATGGTCTCTCCCGAGAGAAGAAGGGTTTGCATCTCACTCCTCAGAACATCAGAAGGTAAATATTAGTATATCTTGAAGTTATAAGTGAAACTTTCCATAACCTCCTCCCAAGGTGCACACACACACACACGCACACGTGAAATGTAATATTGCCTCATGTTCTGCCTTTTCCGTGGCAAAATGAATAAGATCTGTGAGCTGCGATTATTGGCTGCCTTTTGCTACTGTGATTCAGCTTCTATCCCCTCTTCTCTCATGGAACCACCTTCTCCAGGTTCACAGTGGCTCCTCTGCTGCCTTTCTGCCTCCTCATTCTTCTATCTCCTGGCATTTCACCACCGCCTCCTTCCTGATGCCCCATCTTCCTCTTACTGCTTGATCACCTTGAATTCTGTCAATGTTTCTGGGCTATTCGAGCATCCTTTGCTATTTGTTTGTGAGCCGTCTCCCTTCAGTTGCTCTCTAGTTTCTGAGGATAAAGTGAGGTGATGTTTCTTTTTTATGCAATTTTATTTGTCTCTGGCTGTGCTGAGTGTTTGTGGCTGCATGGACTCTTCTCTAGTTTGGGCGAGTAGGGGCTACCATCTAGTTGTGGTGCCCGGGCTTCCCACTGTGGTGGCTTCTTCTGTGGTGGAGTGAAGGCTCTACGGCTCACGGTAGCTGCAGTTCCTAGGCTCTGTAGCGCAGGCCCAGTAGCTGTGGCACATAATTGCTCCGAGGCATGTGGGATCTTCCCCGATCAGGGAACGAACCTGTGTCTCCTGCACTGGCAGGCAGGTTCTTTACCACTGAACCACCAGGGAAGCCTGTGAGGTGATGTTTCTGAAGATGCTCAAAGGGTACAGTTTACCAAGTGAAGAGTGTTAGTAACTTGAAAATGTCCTGATATTTGTTTTGCGTCTTCTCTTGCCAGGGAAGTCAATCCGCTTTTCAGCTCTCTTCGGATATCTTTTTTTGTTTTTTTCTCATGCAAACCACTCCTCGTGCTGAACTAAGCATATTCTCTCACATTCTGGTATCTTTTGTGCTTACTCGAGAAGAACAGAGGCCCCAAAGCATGGAGACTGTGGCACGTGGGTTGCAGCTCCTGTGAGCTTCTATCTATGAAAAGGCGAGGTTGGTGTTCTTCAAAGTCACTCTTTGCCAACAAGCACAAGGTCCTATTAGAAGGATGGAGTCACTGACAACTTCAGTCTCTGACCCACAACAGGCTTGCTGACATCATTGCTTTCTGGATTAATTTACCTGATTTTTTTTTTTTCATCTCTTCAATTTTCCCAATAGTTTTGTGATCAGTTTATAGTTTACTGTATTCAGTCCCTTCTGTTCAAAGTCTGGGTGGTGTTTGTTTTCCTGACTCATCCCTGCTGCCTTTCCCATCCCCTCAGGATGTACTGGAAGTTTCCTCATGGAGAGGTCATTAACTCACCATCAGATTCCATAATCTTGTCAGCCAAACTCAACGATAGTTAGAAATTATTACAAAACTTTTTGTAGGGTATGTGTATGTGTGCATGTGGTGCACGATTGTGTGGTAATGCTTTTCTCTTTAGCGTCTGTTATAGACTTTATAAAAAAAAATTGGCTGTACCATGTGTTGTGTGGAATTTTAATTCCCTGGCCAGTGATCAAATGCATACCCCCTGCAATGGAAATGCAGAGTCTTAACCACTGGACCACCTGGGAAGTCTCATATAGTTTGGGGGAAGAAAATAGAAACATAAGCAATATTTTGGATTTAGATGTAAGCTTTTAAGTTTCGTTTGACTTTGGGTTATATCTGAAGAGAGAGCATGTATGAAGGGTTAGCATGGAATCTTCATAAAATGGTAACTTCCAGGATTTGATGTGTCCTGTGTGTGCCAGTGTTTTTCTGACCATCACGGGCCCCATAAGCCAGGTGAGGCAAAGGCTGTGCAGGTGAGTTGGCCACCAGGTCCAGCAGGTGAGTTGGGGCTACAATCCCACACTTTTCTGTGCTCTGCAAGCTGTAGGTTTCGGTGTCAGGCAACACTCATCTCTACCACAGTTTTGCAGACCTATTGTTTCTATTCTTTCAGACTTACAGTGATCACATCTGGAATAAAAGTCAAACTTCATTTCATTCAAAATGATTTTCAGAGAGAGAGGCTTTTCAATCACACCCAGGTGCTGCAGGGTGTACTCAGGTGGCACAGGTAGGGTGGTTCTAGCTTCAGAAATTAAGGTAAGCTGCCCTCCCTGACGTGAAGTCACTAATGTATCCTCCGGGGAAAACATTCCCCATCTAGTCCTCTTGTTCAGTGACTCCTGAGGGACAAATATCTGATGGTTCCTTGGCAGAGTCTGCATCTGGGTTTCAGTCCTCAGAATGCATGGAATCTGTCGAGGATGATTCCAACTCCCCACCTTGATTTAAACGTCCTTAACATTCTTAAGAACAACTAACTGCATTGAAATGAGTGTTTAATTCAATCAAGTCTGCCCTAATTGCCGAATGATTATAATTTGACCCGAGTTCCAGCTTTCTCTCTTCAGATCTAATTGGACTGGAGCATGTCATGCTTTCTTTGACATGTTCTTTGTTGACAAATGAACAGTAAATCCTGTTTAATTGTAAGTGAGTTTTTTTTTAAAAGATGCATTTGCACCCTATCTTGACACAACATTTCTGCAACAGAGAAAGTGACCAAGGCATGTGAAATAAAAGGGGAATCCCATGAAATGACAATTCTTAAAAAAAATTTTTTTTTGTTCTTTTCCATTGTGGTTTATTACAGGACATTGAATATAGGTCCCTGTGTTACACAGTAGAACCTTGATTATCCATTCTGTATATGAGTTTGCATCTGCTAACTCCAAACTCCCCATCCATCACTCCCCTCCCTCCCCCTTTGGCTTGACAACCACAAGGCTATTCCCTATGCCTATTAATCTGTTTCTGTTTTGTAGGTAAGTTCGGTTGTATCATAGTTTAGATTCTGCCTAGAAGTGATACCATACAGTATTTGTCTTTCTCTGTAGGATTTACTTCACTTAATATGATAATCTCTAGGTCCATCCATGTTGCTGCAAATTTTTTCATTCTTTTTTATGGCTGAGTAATATTTCATTGTATGTACATACCTTCTTCTTTAGCCATTCCTCCTTTGATGGACATTTAGGTTGCTCCCTTGTCTTGGTTATTGTAAATAGTGCTGCTATGAACTTGGGGTGTATGTACCTTTTCAAATTAATGTTTTTCTCTGGATATATGCCCAAGAGTGGGATTGCTGGATCATATGGCAACTTTATTTTTCGTTTTTAAAGGAACCTCCATGCTTTTCTCCATAGTGGCTGTACCTGTTTACATTTCTATCAGTAGTGTAGGCGGGTTCCCCTGTCTCCATACCCTCTCCAGCATTTGTTATTTGTAGACTTTTAAATGATGGTCATTCTGACTTGTGTGATGTGGTGCCTCATTCTAGTTTTGATTTGCATGAAATGACATTAAAAAAAAAAAAAAGAAAGAGCCCTGAACCTATGGTACATAGAATAAGATCATGAAAGTCAGTGTTCAGCACAGTTGCTGTTGTGTGGCACATGCTCAGTAAGGCTAAGAGGTCTTACCAGCAAGGAGACACGAACATAGGAAAATAGGTAATCCCTATTGATCAATAGACCCTGTCACAGTGTAAGGATATGCCTTCTCCATCTTCACTGGGCTTTTGGTCTGTGAGTATCTCCTGGGCAGTACACACTGTCTAAGGGCAAATAGTAATTCGCAGAGAGACAATCTTTTTAAAAGGAACCCAGAGACTTATTTTCCTAAAGGCACCATGCAAAGGGTTTCCCTCTCTTGGAGGAGATGGTGTTCCTTATCATCATTTGAAGCTGTCATCAGAACTCTGTTCTCAACTTCTGTTCCCCCCTGCCCCACCCCCGCCAGTTTGTGTCCAGAGCCCCCTGTGCACAGAAGCAATACCTCCCAATGTGCCTTCCCAGCATGACCCCCATTGGCTCTGGCCATGACCACCGGATGTCCAAGAACGATTTCCTTCACTTAGGTCAGTTCAAGTTGTGGGCATAGGTCCTTCTCACCATCTCTCTATTGTAGTGGCAACAGGAGGTGCCCTCTTCCTACCCTTGTGCAGAACGGTCCAGGGGACTGGGCAGGAATCTCCAGGGTGACAGAGGAGAAAGAGAAATGTGTCACCAGGGCCTCTCTGGGGGAAGCACTCCTTCTATTCATGCGTCTCGCTGTTGGCCGGGAACTAGATTCAGGTCTTTCCCAGTCTGGGGCTTTCTTCCTCTCACCTCTTTAAGCACGTCCTCTCTTTTCGTGCTGGTTTCCCCTTCCAGAGTATTGTTAACTGCTGTGAACTTTCCGTCTTTGTGTTTTGGCTATCCTGTCATGGACCCTAACTTGATTTCTTCTGGGGGAATCACACTTTTCCTCATTGGATGCCATCTGTCAGGCTGTTTATCTGGGAGTTCTGCCCTCTCAGCTGAGGAATGTGAATGTTCCCCTCTGGAATTTAAATTCTCCAACTGAGTGATAAAAAGACCGCCCCGGGGCTGGAATTCATTTTCCTCAGTGATTGTGTCAAGAGGAGGCGGCTCAGCTCCTCTGACCCAGGCAAGCACTCTGCCTCTGTCCAGCCCACATCTCTAGCCTTTCTTAGAGGACACAGTAAATTCTCCAGATCTTGCCAATAGACTTCCTTTGGGCTTAAGAGCTGGTTGTTAGAAGCTTCAGCAACCAAAGGGACATAGCTGATACACTTACGCATAGGATGCCTCTCTTTGATCTTTAATCTGTCCTTCCTATTTATTTGCTTACTTTCATATCTTTCTTTTTTTTGATGAAACTTAAATAGGTCCAGCTGAAGATTATATAATTACAGTTTATACCCTAGAATTATATAATAATAATATATTTGACAATAATAATATTTTTGGCATTCTGTTACATGACCATGTAAATAATAATTTTAAATGTTTTTGTCTTGTTGAAAGTGAAAGTCACTGTCATGTCCAACTCTTTTAGACCCAATGGATTGTACAATCTATGGGATTCTCTAGGCCAGAATGCTGGAGTGGGTAGCCATTCCCTTCTCTAGGGGATCTTCTCAACCCAGGGATTGAACCCAGGTCTCCTGCATTGCAGGTGAATTCTTTACCAGCTGAGCCACAAGGGAAGCCCCTTTGTCTTATTAGTCAATTTTTACTGTATCTTTTCTATTCTTGGGGTAATTGCTGCTGCTGCTGCTGCTAAGTCGCTTCAGTCGTGTCTGACTCTGTGTGACCCCATAGATGGCAGCCCACCAGGCTCCCCCATCCCTGGGATTCTCCAGGCAAGAACACGGGAGTGGGTTGCCATTTCCTTCTCCAGTGCATGAAAGTGAAAAGTGAGAGTGAAGTCACTCAGTCGTATCCGACTCTTCACGACCCCATGGACTGCAGCCTACCAGGCTCCTCCGTCCATGGGATTTTCCAGGCAAGAGTACGGGAGTGGGGTGCCATTGCCTTCTCCGGGGTAATTGTTTATACACACGATTTTAATTACAGTTTTCCTAACCTTGCATTACCTAATTTTATCCATCTCTTTTGATTACTTTTTTCAGTAACTTCTTTCTGGCACTTCAGTGATTTATTTTAGCTGCTTTCAAAACTTTTGCACGTTGCTGCCATATGTTCATCACAGTTCAGGCCTGAATTACTTCTTTTAGCTTCTTTCTCTGCCATGGTCCCTGCCTTACTCCATGTTCTAACCACAATAAGTGGATTTTCTTGTCAATCTGGTCATTTTCACTTTAACTTTCCTGCCAGTGCATGGGCCATCCCTTGTCCTAAAATATTCTTTTACAAAATTTTGCTTAAATCTCCTCTTAGAAGTCCAACTTGGTTTCCTATATGAAGAAAGACTCCACTTTTCATGTTCCCTCTAATGCAATCCCTTAGCACTTGGTCTTTTTTGACCTGTCACTTGAATTGAAATTACTTTCATCATGTCTGTCTTCTCTAACAAACCATGAACCTCTTGAAGATAAAGTCTGTGCTTTCCTTCTCTCTGTATAGTCACTATCTTACACATTGTCTAGCATGTTTTGTGTCCTTAACAAATGTTTATTGATCAATAGAATGACTGGATGAATAGATGAGGGTTATTTACAGACTACTGATCCCTGGAGTGGAAGGCAGACTCATTTATTGGTTGGGAGCACTTAGCCTGCTGTTGTGTGTATGGTGCACACTTGCTTGTTTAGGTGTTGTGGTTCTTCTTGGCAGGAATTGTACAATAAGAATAATATGTGACCTGTAGATGGCTGTTGACTCTGGACATCTGGCATCAAAATATTTGCTTTGCTTTTAGCCTTGCCAAAAATAAAAAAGACATTGATACACATATCCATACCAACAAAGTTAATTTAGTATTTGGATACTTTAGGATAGAAAGATGAATCTGACATAATACAGTCCTCAAGGGAAACCAGCAGAGTGATCTGATGTCACGGATGACCCCTCACTAGGTATAAAATGTCCTGACAGATATGCACCTGAGGCATTTGACCAGACCCTTGGCCTTGGGTCATTGCTTCAGTGCTGGGAGGTGAGAAGGAGGCAATTTTGAAGTACTTTTTTACAAGGGGTGCCTTCAAAAAATTAATGAAGTGTATATTTCTGCAATTATAAGGGCCTTTCCTTTTTTCACCACATTAAAAACATTAAAACATAGTTGATTTATAATATTGTGTTCTTTTTAGATATACTGCAAAATGATTCAGTTATAAGAAGTACATTATTTTTTCAGATTATTTCTCATTGTGTTATAAAATATTGAATATAGTAAATCCTTGTTTTTACATTTTCATTTTTATAATTTCTTTATTTTTGCACAATTTTAAAAGTTACTTTCTAGTCACAATTATTAAAAAATATTGGCTGTATTCCCTGTGTTGTACAATACATCTTTGAGCTTGTCTTATACCCCATGGTGGCTCAGAGGTTAAAGCGTCTGCCTGCAATGCAGGAGACTTAGGTTCGATCCTTGGGTCAGGAAGATCTCCTGGAGAAGGAAATGGCAACCCACTCCAGTATTCTTGCCTGGAGAATCCCATGGATAGAGGAGCCTGATGGGCTACAGTCCATGGGGTTGCAAAGAGTGGGACACAACTGAGCGAATTCACTTTCACTTTGTGAGAAATAAATATCACAGTACCACTGTGGCATGGGAGAAACGTGGAGCCTCCCGGAGATCCTGATAGACAGCATGACACCCTGAGCGTTGCTGGGGAGGGTTAGCAGCAGTTTCTTCATCAAGAGGAATTGGGAACTCTCATCAGAGTCCCTGTATTTCCTTTAGAGTTCATTATGTGAAAGTATGCCTAGGAATTTGTCAAGATTCTCACTGCAGACAGTGTGTTCAGTAATTCTCTACACATTCCTTTATTGTCTTTATGACACTCTGAGTTAAAGAATCCTTCTGGATATTTTTATTTATATATATACCAGAAGTGAATGGAATCCACCTGACTGTTAGCTTCAGTGCCAGTATCAGTGGACAAAACTAGGTAAGAAGTACCCTGTTTATATACACTATAGGGCAGCACATTGTTTTGGAATTCTTAGACCTAACTCACTGATTCATGCATAGATAATTCATTAACTTACTATACATCCACCCTAAAAATTAGCAGTGTAGTACACACTACAAGTAAGAAACTACACTAAATATTTTCTGGAATGTATAAAGAATTATGTCCAAAAAAGTTCCATCTTTAAGAATCTTCAAATCTAGTTGAGAAATTAAGATGCACATATGCATAAAGTTAAATAAAAATGCAAGTGGTAAAAATATGTCAGAGTGACATTGAAAGACCTCCACCTCACCTGTTATAGGCCCAGCATTAAAGAATGGTGCTGCTATTTCCAATGGCAAAGACATGAAAACAACCTAAATGTCATTCGACAGATGAATGGATAAAGAAGCTGTGGGACATACACAATGGAATACTACTCAGCCATAAAAAAGAATGAAATGATGCTATTTGTAGCAACATAGATGAACCTAGAGATTGTCATACTAAGTGAAGTAAGCCTGACAGAGAAAGAAAAATACCACGTGATATTACTGATACATGGAATCTAAAATACTGCACAAATGTACTTACCTACTAAAGAGCAATAGACTCACAGATGTAGAGAACAGATTTATGGTTGCCAAGGAGAAGCGGAAGTGGGCAAGGACTGGACCCAGAGTTTATGATTCAGTTCAGTTCAGTCGCTCAATCGTGTCCGACTCTTTGCGACCCCATGAATCGCAGAACACCAGGCCTCCCTGTCCATCACCAACTCCCGGAGTTCACTCAAACTCATGTGCATTGAGTCGGTGATGCCATCTAGCCACCTCATCCTCTGTCATCCCCTTCTCCTCCTGCCCCCAATCCCTCCCAGCATCAGAGTCTTTTCCAATGAGTCAACTCTTTGCATGAGGTGGCCAAAGTATTGGAGTTTCAGCTTTAACATCAGTCCTTCCAAAGAACACCCAGGACTGATCTCCTTTAGAATGGACTGGTTGGATCTCCTTGCAGTCCAAGGGACTCTCAAGAGTCTTCTCAGTCCAACTCTCATATCCATACATGACCACTGGAAAAACCATAGCCTTGACTAGACAGACCTTTGTTGGCAAAGTAATATCTCTGCTTTTGAATATGCTATCTAGGTTGGTCATAACTTTCCTTCCAAGGAGTAAGTGTCTTTTAATTGCATGGCTGCAATCACCATCTGCAGTGATTTTGGAGCCCCCCAAAATAAAGTCTGACACTGTTTCCACAATTTCCCCTTCTATTTCCCATGAAGTGATGGGACCAGATGCCATGATCTTCGTTTTCTGAATGTTGAGCTTTAAGCCAACTTTTTCACTCTCCTCTTTCATGCTCATCAAGAGGCTTTTTAGGTCTTCACTTTCTGCCATAAGGGTGTTATCATGTGCATATCTGAGGTTATTGATATTTCTCCCAGCAATCTTGATTCCAGCTTGTGTTTCTTCCAGCCCAGAGTTTCTCACGATATACTCTGCATTTAAGATAGATAAGCAAGGTGAAAATATACAGCCTTGATATACTCCTTTTCCTATGTGGAACCAGTCTGTTCCATGTCCAGTTCTAACTCTTGCTTCCTGACCTGCATATAGGTTTCTCTAGAGGCAGGTCAGGTAATCTGGTATTCCTGTCTCTTTCAGAATTTTCCACAGTTGATTGTGATCCACACAGTCAAAGGCTTTGGCGTAGTCAATAAAGCACAAATAGATGTTCTTCTGGAACTCTCTTGCTTTTTCGATGATCCAGCGGATGTTGGCAGTTTGATCTCTGGTTCCTCTGCCTTTTCTAAAACCAGCTTGAACATCTGGAAGTTCATGGTTCACATACTGCTGAAGCCTGGCTTGGAGAATTTTGAGCATTACTTTACTAGTGTGTGAGATGAATACAATTGTGCGGTAGTTTGAGTATTATTTAGCATTGCCTTTCTTTGGGATTGGAATGAAAACTGACCTATTCCATTCCTGTGGCCACTGCTGAGTTTTCCAAATTTGCTGGCATATTGAGCGCAGCACTTTCACAGCATCATCTTTCAGGATTTGAAATAGCTCAGCTGGAATTCCTTCACCTCCACTAGCTTTGTTCGTAGTGATGCTTTCTAAGGCCCACTTGACTTCACATTCCAGGATGTCTGGCTGTAGGTGAGTAATCTCACCATTGTGATTATCTGGGTCATGAAGATCTTTTTTGTACTTCTGTGTATTCTTGCCACCTCTTCTTAAACCAGAGAAGCCCTATCTTCTGATTAGCAGATGCAAATTAGTATATATTGGATAACTGTGTATTCTTCTGTGTATTCTTGCCACCTCTTCTTAAACCAGAGAAGCCCTATCTTCTGATTAGCAGATGCAAATTAGTATATATTGGATAACTGAATCATTTTGCTGTACACCAGAAACTAACATAGCACTGTAAATCAATTATACTTCAATAAAATATTTTTTTTAAAGGGAAATATAAAATGAAAAGAATGGGGGAAAAAAAGAATATGGGAACCTCAGGGAAGCAGGTGTCTACACGGCAGAGCTGGGGAGGTAGGACTCAGTAAACATTTGGACTGGTTAATGGGATTTACCTCCCTCGTCTAGAGAAGAGGAGGATCATGGCCTGAGTGGGAGCCTGAAGAGCAGGAAGCACCCAGATTGATGGGGTGATGAGTCAGACAGCTGAGCACAGGGTTTGCAGAGAGGAGGGAATGGGGGAAATGAGAATGGGAGATATTTGGGGGCCAGACTGGAAAGATATAGTTCTCTATCTCATGAAGGGCATACAGGTCAACAAAGCAGAAACAAAACTTTCTTTTAAACCATACAATTATTAATTTTAATGTTACCTCATAAAGGTAGCTTAGTATAATGGGAAAATCAAATAAAACTGTAAATTAGAGACCTTGGAGTCCCCTGCTCTGAGCAGTTTGTGGCAAATCCCACCTCCCACCTTTCAAGAAGCGAGTGCAGCAATGACAGTCTCTCTGGTGGCCCAGCCTCAACATCCCGCTGACTCTTTACTCACCTGGGCCAGGGGACCCCAAACCCTGCGTGCTTCATCTGCTATTCTCCATGGCTCTCCATCACTTGCATTACCACCTAAAACACACCCTCCTGCCCTGGGTCTATGGAAAAGCTATCTTTCATGAAACCAGTCCCTGGTACCGAAGTGATAGGCGCTTGCTGCCCCGGGTGAGATAGCCTTGTTATTTCCACAAGTGCATCAGTTTTGGAAAGCAAATGAATTGTCATTTGGAGAAATTAGAGAGTCACTGACTTCTGTTTTTATTTCTGTACCAAAAGGAAAGAAAGAGGCAAGTAATCCAAGAGAAAATAAAAATCACTTAAAAACAAGTTTCCAATTATTAACAAATTCTCACAAAAGAGATGCTCTCTCTCCTCTTCCCCCAATCCTGATGGGTGGCAGAGAGCAGTCAGAGAAAGCATTCTGTTCACCAGATGCTCCCTGGGTTGGAGTAGATTTTATGGGGCGGCCTTTGAATTCTGCCACTCATAGCAGGCAAGGGAGCTGGGCCAAGGTCCTGAGAGCAGACAGAAGATTGGGAAGGCACTGGATGCGGCTCTGGTGAGCTTTATGCTCCAGTGGAATTGTGGACAGGCATCAGAGCATTGGAGAATGAGTGCAATTAATAGCCTTGCTGTGCCTTGCTTAGTCGCTTAGTCATGTCCGACTCTTTGTGACACCACGGACTGTAGCCTGCCAGGCTCCTCTGTCCATGGGGATTCTCTAGGAAAGAATACTGGAGCGGGTTGCCTCGCCCTCCTCCAGGGGATCTTCCCAACCCAAGGACGGAACCCAAGTCTCCTGCATTGCAGGCGGATTCTTACCATCTGAGTCACCAGGGAAGTGTAGCTCAGCTGGTAAAAAATGAATAGTCTACACCTTTCTTACGTAGGCAAGTCATCACTCTTCTTAGAAAGACCAGAAGGTCAGCCATTTGATGGTTTAGGGTGAAGAGGTGTGAAATGGAGTATTTGATACAGATTTACATTTTGAATGTCTAGGTGATTAGAAAGCTGGCAGTAAGTAATAGAACATTTCTGTAAATCTTATGGCCATTGTTTACTGAGATTGTTTCCATTTCTGAACGTTGAAGAATGTTGAGTTGAGCGGGTTTCCATTTCTTGTAGGTCCGGCAGTCTTCTTCCTCTTTGTATGGATAGAATGAATGTCTTCCATGTGTATTCTAGGAGAACTCTGTGGGACCCAGTCCTCCTACTTCTGGATTATTTCCATAAGAACAGAGTGCTCTCTGGGATTGACTGAATCATTACATAATGAGTAGAATTCCAGCATCCTCATCTTTAAAAAAGAGCTATGATTATCATTAATACTATTTTTTTTTGTTGTTTTGCAGAGTTCATCCAAGCAATAATAAAAAAGCAATTAGAAATATAAAATCATGGAAACTTTCATACCATTAAGAGGCCATTAAGCTTGGCAAGGATTGTTATATCCAAATTTTTGGTCTCATTCCTCAGTCTTTGGATTACATTTTAAGAAAACTGATTACATAAAATTTAATACAATAAATGATGTTTGGCTAAAATCTTAACTTGTATTTCTTTGGGGGAGAAGACAAAATCTTGTGAAATGAAGATGGTAAAGCCAAGTTGACTCTTAATTACTATTTACTATTGTTTTGAATCCAGTGTTTAACTACCAGAAATGATCCATATTTTGGGGGCTCGGAAGTCTATACAACTTCCATAATTTCTTTAAACTATGAAAGTAAAGTTGGGTATGAAATTAAATATTTCTTTAGGATGGAAAAAAAGAACACACAGCAAATCACAAATTTACAAAAACTGATAATCACTGCAAACATTACAAGTGCAGAATACAACAATATCCTTATTAGACAAATCCATGATGTACAGCTAGAATGCTTTTTCCCTACATTTCCTTAATTTACAGTTTTGCACTTGAAGACTTTCCCAAAGACCAGCGTTTACCTCCATCAGTGTCATAGATTGTTTCTCATCTTCTACCCCTTCACCGTGGGACTCACTCTTAGAATGATGAAACCGCTGGCCCTTACGTCATGACGCCAAGTGAGTTGGTGGGGTGGGCAGTAGGTTTATTCCTGGAAATCATTCCTGCCACACAACTATATAAATATGTCCCTCTAGATCCAAAATAAATGTGCCCTCAACTCATCTCCTTAACTAGGCTCCAAAATGCCGGTGAGCCCTGCAACTTTGCCTGATACTGTTGTGAATGTGATGGGGAGTTGAGGGGAAGCTGGAGTAGGAAATAAAAGCTTCAGTTGATTTCAGTTAAAATGTATCACCTGGGCAAGTTACCCAAGAGCCCCCGCTCTTGTGATATAGTCTTCCAGGGCACCTCCCAGAGCCTGGGAGGCCAAGTGATGCAAAGCTACCTCTGCTAATATTGCTTACTGTAACTTGCGACCATTTTTTTGGCAAGTCATGCCATCCAGCTTGCTGTTGGAGGCTCATCCACGTCCTCTTCTATGTCCCCCTCCACCCAGCACCCATCAGTTAGCTATGAAGCGTTTGGCATTTGAGCTCAGTCTTCCTTTCTCTGCTTCCTTCCCTCCCCCAGACCCTGGTCAGTCTTGATGATATTTGGAGTCTGAGGCAGCCCCTCCCTCACCTTGACCATTCAACTTCTGCAGCAGCCTTTTTTTCCACAGAACCATGTTCACTGTGTGTTTTCCCAGACTCGGACCATCGGAACCATTCTGTTTCCAATTTCTGCTGTCTGACCAGAGCTTCCTATCTTCCCACTCAACCTGTCTTCATCGTGTGACCTCTGATGTTTCACATAGCAGAGCTTCCTTCTGCTTCTCATTTCTAGCAGCCCTTCCATGACCTCTATCTTTTCCACTGTTGGAACCTAGACTTGGAGTTCTACCACTTAAAATACATGTGGCTCCTTACCTCTTTCCCTCTAGTCTTTGCTTCCTACTGCCTATCACAAGCTCAGCGATCACTCACTGCTTCACCCCTCACCCCATACCTTCTCTGCCAGCTCCTCCAGGCCACGTCATGGTGTCACATATATGAATATGAGACTTCCTATCCATGTTGATTACAGGCTCTGTGTCCTTCTTAGCCTCTGAAATATGGACATTCCCTGCCACTGCACAGATTTATTCTGGCTAAAATAAATAATAAGTTTTTAATTAACAAACACGATTTGCATTTACTGTTTTAAGTTATGAAATATATCAAACATTTTCAAGAGTAGAGATAATAACAGGATATACTCACATATGCTCAGAGCCCAGATCCAACAAATGTTATGTTTGCTTAGGCTATTTAAAGTTTTTATTTGTTTAGCAGTAAAATGTTATATAGATATGTTTGAAAAGTTTTTTATTCATTTTCATCCATTTCCTTCCCTCCCTGGTGAGTTAATAGATGCTATGAAGTTGGCATTTATTCAATATGTAGTGTCAGCTTATGTGTTTTAAAATTCACACAAAAGGTAATGCAAATAATATATCATCCCGTGACTTGCTTTTCATATTCAAATTAATGTGTTAAATATTTAGTCATATTAATACAATAGCTTGTTTATTTTCTCTAAGTGATCTATTTTTATGAACATATTACAATTTATTTATCCTGTCTTCTATGACAGATTGTTTCTAGTTATTCAATATTTAAGTGATGTAATAAATGTTAACATTAATGCAATAAACATTCCAGTACCTATCTCCTTGTGCACTAGTGATAAAGTTACACTGTGTAACAGTATTCACAAGTATGTGCATCATCACTTTTACTGCTAAGTCACTTTAGTTGTGTCCGACTCTGTGCGACCCCGCAGACGGCAGCTCACCAGCTTCCCCATCCCTGGGATTCTCCAGGCAAGAATAGTGGAGTGGGTTGCCGTTTCCTTCTCCAATGCATGAAAGTGAAAACGGAAAGTGAAGTCGCTCAGTCGTGTCCGACTCTTCGAGACCCCATGGACTGCAGCCTACCAGGCTCCTCCGTCCATGGGATTTTCCAGGCAAGAGTACTGGAGTGGGGTGCCATTGCCTTCTCCCATCACTTTTACTATCGCTCACCAAATTCTTCTCCAAAATACGTACCAGTTTATGCAATTGTTATCAACATGAATGTTTCCATTTTCTTGCATTCTTGCCAATACTTGGAATTTTAACACTTTAAACATTTTGCTAATGTGGATATGAAATACTATCTTATTTCAATTTATTATGACTTCATTATTAGAGAGTGGGTGTCTTCTTGTGAATTTCCTGTTGGAGTTCTTCATTCACATTTCTATTATGACCCTCCAACAGCAGGCTGGCCGGCATGACCTTTATCCATGTTATGATAACTAATCCGTCATTGCTCTGGTGTATTGCTCTTTCTCTTTTAAAAAAGTATTATCTGTGATTGACATACATACAAACAGAGGAAGTTTTTCAAATCATGCTTACAATGCTGTCTTGACTAGAAGTTCTGAATTTGTCTTCTACTTTATGTTGTAAATGACTTTCAAAGTAAAACTTCTACAGAAAAGTGTTAGGAAAAATATTGCCCATCCCTGGGGTAATCATTGATCGTTTTCTGGCATATTCTTGCCTATTTTTTCTTTCAGGGTAAATTTCTCTTTACTTAAGAAAGTTTTCTTTGCATTCTGTGTGTTGGCTGAGACTTACTGGACATGTTCAGTCTTTTTGTTTTAGTAAAATCCTATTTAAATAGATTTTATCAGAGAGGGAATGCAGCTTTTTGGAACAGCAGGTTGCATGCTTCTTTTTGTTCCCTCCTTGATGCTATGTGCCCAAGGGTGCTGAGTGCCTAGGTGTCCGGGAGAGCATGGCTCATCTTTCTCGGTTTGACTGGATACAATGAAAATGCAGACTGTTGCTCCAGAAAGAGTCATAGAGAGTGACTAGAGCTTTCCAAGGTGACTTCTTTGAGTTGTTCGCTTAGTAGGAGAATCTGGCTGAAAAGACGCTAGCATCCAAGACCCAAAGACAGCACTGTACTTCTCTTCATATTCTTAGTTACAGGTCCTAAGTGTGAGTGGTGGTGGTTTAGTCACTAAGTCGTGTCTGACTCCTGCGACCCCATGGACTGTAGCCTGCCAGGCTCCTCTGTCCATGGGATTTCCCAGGCAAGATTACTGGAGTGGGTTGCTATTTCCTTCTCCAGAGGATATTTCCAACCCAGGGATCAAACTCGGGTCTCCTACATTGCAAGCAGGTTCTTTACCAACTGAGCCACCTAAGCCAAGAAACATCTTCCCCCATATGAAAAACAGTACCATTTCCTTTCACCACCCCAAGTTCATTCTTGAGCTTGTTTAGGTAAAATGGATTTTTTAAAGACTTAATAATTCAAATAGCTTCAAACCTTAGACTTTCTTTCAGTAAGAGAGTTATGATTCTGTTTTGAAAGTTTGTCCCCAAGCTCTGAAAAAGCAGACCAAGACTCAGAGTGTGTGTGGAACATGAATGTCTTCCTTCAACTATAGTTCTTTCCCACCAAAGATGCTTCATTACAAGAAATTAATTCACAAGCCTATTCCACTGACACAGTCTTCTCTTGTTTCAGGCGTGTGGGTTTCAGGAGTATGCTGAACTGATTCTAGGAATGCTTGAAAGTTCTTTGCAGTCCAGTGCTTCTAGGACAAGGTTTGCTTTTGATTTGTTCTTTGTGTAAAGAAATGTGACTGAAACAAGGAACTAAAACAGTTGAAAAGTACAAATACGATTTGAAGTCTGCATGGCAGTTATCCTGGTTCATTTTATTTGCAAAGCGAAAGTGTTAGTTCAGTCATGTCTGACTCTTTTTGACCCTGTGGACTGTAGGCCACAGGCTCCTCTGTCCATGGGATTTCCCAGGCAAGAAGACTGGAGTGGGTTGTCATTCCTGTCTCCAGGGGATCTCCCCAACCCAGGGATCAAACCCAGGTCTCCTGCATTGCAGGCAGATTCTTTACCGTCTGAGCCACCAGGGTTATTTTATTTGTAAGTTTTCTGTAAATACTTTCTCCAGCAGTTACCTGCCTGCATGATCTTGGACTCTCATTATTACTCCCCACTGAGTTTTGCTGATTGAAGAGAGAAAATTTTGGAAGAACATCTAGATGTTGAGTTGCTCTCTCTTTCTTGTGTTAACTACTGACTGTCATCTCACTGAACCTTTAATTGGAAATCAATAGTTGGGCCTCAGAAAACTTCTTTTTGGACTCTGGGGGCACTGATCAAGTTTCCAGGCAGCAAAGTGAAGTCTGATCTGGAGCTCATTTTTTTTCCAGTGGAATCTGTTCACACACAGAGCTTTTTGTAGCTTTTTTTTTTTTTTTTCTTCTGGAGTTCCCTCTCTCCCCTTTTGACTTTTTGTAAATATGTGCTATTCATTTTCCACGGGAAAATTCAGCTTTGGAGCCTGGTGACAGATCTGATTCTATATAATTGATGATGAGTATAAATTTCAGTTGCTTCTGTTCTCTGCCATGAGGGTGGGGATGGAATATTGGTGAGGACCAGACTCTCAGACTAAGGGCCTTTGGTGTTTTCTTAAGGTTTCAGGAAGTCTGAGCCATTTATTTAGTGTCTCGCAGTTAAGACAAAATTAAATTTGTTTCTCTAAAGCTAAGACATTCCTGTGTCTGCTTGTTACTAAACCACTGAACCATCCCTGGTCCTGATAAGCTTGGGGTGCACTGTGCTCCCTTCAAGCTTATGACATTTTAACCAGGCATGGCCCAATTAGCCTCTGACCTTTCTCAAGTTCATCAGGAAACAGACTAGTACTCATTGCTTAATACTAGGTTTGCGGTTAAAATTACACATTACCCAAAGAAAGTCTAGTAACAGGAAATGTGTGAGAACTAATCCACAGAAACCAAAACAAACATTTGACTTACCTACAGTTTTATTGGCATTTCCCTCTTGACTCCATTTCCCTTTAAGTCAATAAAAAACTAGGGCTGCTTGTTAAAACTTCTACAAGGCTTTGTTGGCAGCCACGTGGTGGGGCTTCTGTTCCATTTCTTTAGGGGACTTTCCAGAGTCTACTTGATCATGGGAGGACTTCTCAAAAACACCTGTGATAGTCACTATTCACGCTGTTTTCACTTTGCTTAGAACTTCCTAATTATTTTTTTAATTTAAAAATATATTTATTTATTTTTGCCCACACCATGCTACACGTGGGACCTCAGTTCCCTGACCAGGAATTGAACCCAGATGCCCTGCATTGAAAGCGTGGGATCTTAACCGCTGGACCACCAGGGAAACCCCCCTAATGTAATGATTTTTGACTATGTGAATGGCAGGCAAAGCAGAGGAGCCTGGTGGGCTACAAGTTCATAGGATCAGAAAGAGTCAGACATGACTGAAGTGACTTAGAACACACACACACAGTCCAAGTACAGAGTTGGGTCTATGGACAAACTAGCAGATTACGTTTTGATATGGAGGTTAATCTCTGGCAAAGACCAGAGTGGTAGAGACAGAACACATACTAAAACAAAAACAAACAAATAAAAATACCATGGCCATCATTGAGGGAGACAGAGGAAGGTATACAGTTTCCTATAAGAAGCCTGAGGTGACATCTGGGGACACGTTTCTATCTGTGTTCTGCGATATTCCATCCCAGGGCCATTAACTTTAGGTCCCCCAAGGACTTCGTGTTTGAATTTCTAAAATACAAATAGTAGAGCATGCACAGGCTCTGTATTTGCCAGGATTTTTTTTTTTTTAAATTGGAGTATAAATGCTTTACAATATTGTGTTAGTTTCTGGTGTACAATGAAAGGAATCAGCTATATGTATACATGTATCCCCTCCCTCTACCCAGGATGCTTTGAGAGCAAGTAAAATCATAGCTTTTTAAAGAGCAGTTGATAGACATAGAGAAGTTCAAAAGCATAGTTGTTAAGATCCTAGACTCTGATTTGATTTCTTGTTATTCAGTCACTCGGTTGTGTCTGACTCTCTGCGACCCCATGGACTGCAGCATTCTGCAGACCTCCCTGTCCTTCACCATCCCCTGGAGCTTGCACAAACTCATGTCTGCTGAGACGGTGATGCCATCCAACCATCTCATCCTCCGTTATCCCCTTTTCCTCCTGCCTTCAATCTTTCCCATCATCAGGGTCTTCTGTAATGAGTCAGCTCTTCACATCAGGTGGCTAAAGTACTGGAGCTTCAAATCCTTCCAATGAATATTCAGGACTGATTTCCTTTAGAATTGACTGGTTTGATCTCCTAGCAGTCCAAGGGACTCTCAAGAGTCTTCTCCAACACCACAGTTCAAAAGCATCGATTCTTCTGCACTCAACCTTCCTTATATCCAACTCTCACATCAATACATGACTACTGGGAAAATCATAGCTTTGACCACATGGACTTTTGTTGGCAAAGTAACGTCTCTGCTTTTTAATATTCTGTCTAGGTTTGTCATAACTTCTTTTCCAAAGAACAAGAGTCTTTTAATTTCATGGCTGCAGTCACCATCCGCAGTGACTTTGGAACCCAAGAAATGAAGTCTTTCATTGTTTCCCTATCTATTTGCCATGAAGGGATGTGACTGGATGTCATGATCTTCATTTTTTGAATGTTGAGTTTTAAACCAGCTTTTTCACTCTCCTCTTTCACCTTCATCAAGAGGCTGTTTAGTTCCTCTTCACTTTCTGCCATAAGGGTGGTGCCATCGGCATATCTGAGGTTATTGATATTTCTCCTGGCAATCTTGATTCCAGCTTTTGCTTCTTCCAGCCTGGCATTTCACATGATGTACTCTGCATAGAAGTTAAATAAGCAGGGTGACAATATACAGCTTTGATGTACTCTTTTCCTAAGTTGGAACCAGTCCGTTGTTGTATGTCCAGTTCTGTTGATTCTTTACCTGAATACAGGTTTCACAAGAGGCAGGTCAGGTGGTCTGGTATTCCCATCACTTTAAGAATTTTCCACAGTCTGTTATCCTCACAGTCAAATTAACTTTGTCAATGAAGTAGAAGTAGATGTTTTTTTTTGGAATTCGCTTGCTTTTGTGATCCAATGGGTGTTGGCAATTTGATCTCTGGTTCCTCTACCTTATCTAAATCCAGCTTGAACATCTAAAAGTTCTCAGTTCACATACTGTTGAAGCCTAGTTTGGAGAATTTTGAGCATTACTTTGATAGCATGTGAGATGAGTGCAATTGTGCCATAGTTTGAACATTCTTTGGCATTGCCCTTCTTTGGGATTAGAATGAAAACTGACCTTTCCCAGTCCTGTGGCCACTGCTGAGTTTTCCAAATTTGCTGGCATATTGAGTGTAGCACTTTCACAGCATCATCTTTTAGGATTTGAAATAGCTCATCTGGAATTTCATCACCTCCACTAGCTTTGATCTCTGCTCCTCCCGATTATTAGCAGTGTGCTCTTTACTTTACTAAACCTCAGTTCCAATCGGTAGAATGCAGTCAGTCTTCCCCATCCAGGGATCAAATCTGTGTCTCCTACATTGCAGGCAGATTCTCACCATGGAGCCACCAAGGATTCCCAGGATGGTGTTTGCTACGCAGCAGACATGTGCCTGGTAGCAGGTTCATGTGTGTGTGGTGGGTGACTGCCTTGTCAGTGTGGGTGGGAGTGTTGATAGAAACAGTCTGATAAGTGTGAGCAACTGTTTGTTTGGGGTCAGCAGCATGGTTTGTATCTCCCCCTGCCCCCGCCAACCGCTGCCCTCAAGCTGGGTGACTCTCTCCAACCAGCCTCTCTCTCTCCATCCCTGAAAGTTTCTTTCCAGAACTGTGAAGTCTAGCACTGAGCAAAGCAGCCCAAGGGCAGCGATGGCCTGCCCCTGCACCATGCTGTCACCAACTTTGTCCTTGGCCCCCAGCCCTCTCCTCCCCAACGCCCCTTCTCTGCTCCTGCCAGCACCCATCCAGGTCACATTCCTGGCAAGGTCTCACTCTCAGCTGGTTGTCAACTAAGGTGTTGGATGATAACAAAGCTATGAACTGATAAGGTTTAATTCTTTCAAGTGGTATTTTAAAAGGCCAGGAAGCCTTCAAGAGCTAAAGAAATAATGGAGTAATGACAGGCATTAACTCTGTGTGTGTGTGTGTGTGTCTGTGTCTGTGTAGGAAATATTGATTACTTGGACTGGGAGCCTTAACTGTCATTAGAATAAACCCTGTGCCACCTGGGTCACAATAAAGTAGCTTCTTAGGTCTTAAACTGAAACTGATGGATACATATGTACCATTGATTTGTTGTTGCTGTTCAGCCGCTAAGTCATGTCCAACTCTTTGTGACCCAATGGACTATAGCCTACCAGGCTCCTCTGTCCTCCACTATCTCCTGGAGTTTGCTCAAACTCATGTCCATTGGGTTGGTGATGCAATCTAACCATCTCATTCATGCACTATTGATACTATGTACTAAATAGATAACTTAATAAAAAATCTATTTTGTACCATTTGATATCAAATTTTCTAGGAATACAATTAGGAACTGTGTACAACAAGAGAAGATAGAGTTTTGTTTTTATTCTGCACTTTACCAGGAGTTGTTCATCAGTACTGAAAATCACTTCATGAATGCAATGCCCTCACAGTATCTGGGTTACTAACCCTGACCTCAGTCTGTATTGAAGGCTGTCCCTTTCATGGTGGTTTTAAGACTTTCTGATTATATGAGCGATACATTTGCATACCCGAAATATATGTGGTTTTTCTTTTGTTCTTTACTGAAGTTAAATAATTATATTGATTAAATCATGTGTATAGAGGGTTACACTAGCTGTGAATTTCACTTCAGGATAATAAGGAGAATGCTATACAATATTTGTAGCAAAGAGGACATCAAGTCTGATTGAGCTGAGAACCACTGATTTTATGTCTGAGCATGTATGTTACTTCCTCTGGGGCACCTTCACTGCACCTCACCTGACCCACCTCCTCCCCGCCTCTGTGGAGGGTCAGGTGCTCTTGCTTTATGTTTCCATGGAGGGTCCTGCACATCTCCTTTATGATGATTGCTTTTAAAATTATATATCCTCCCTAACAGATTGTGGGCTTCATGAGAGTTCAGTTCAGTTCAATTCAGTTCAGTCTCTCAGTCGTGTCCGACTCTTTGCGACCCCTGAATTACAGCACGCCAGGCCTCCCTGTCCATCACCAACTCCCTGAGTTCACTCAAACTCATGACCATCGAGTTGGTGATGCCATCCAGCCATCTCATCCTCTTTTGTCCCCTTTTCCTCCTGCCCCCAATCCCTCCCAGCATCAGAGTCTTTTCCAGTGAGTCAACTCTTCGCATGAGATGGCCAGAGTATTGGAGTTTCAGCTTTAGCATCAGTCCTTTCCAAGAACACCCAGGGCTGATCTCCTTTAGAATGGACTGGTTGGATCTCCTTGCAGTCCAAGGGACTCTCAACAGTCTTCTCCAACACCACAGTTCAAAAGCATCAATTCTTCAGTGCTCAGCCTTCTCCACAGTCCAACTCTCACATCCACACATGACCACTGGAAAAACCATAGCCTTGACTAGGCGGACCTTTGTTGGGAAAGTAATGTCTCTGCTTTTCAATATGCTATCTAGGTTGGTCATAACTTTCCTTCCAAGGAGTAAGCGTCTTTTAATTTCATGGCTGCAGTCACCATCTGGAGTGATTTTGGAGCCCCCCAAAATAAAGTCTGACACTGTTTCCACTGTTTCCTCATCTATTTCTCATGAAAGGATGGGACCAGACGTGATGATCTTCGTTTTCTGAATGTAGGGACTCTCATTACAGTATGTAGTCCTAAAGCAACTTCTGATGTATAATCAGTATTTAATACACATCTGCTGAATACATGAATGATTAAAATAGCTACCACTATGCTTTTCCTTCTTTCCCTTTTTATTTTTTTTTTTTTCTTTTGACTCTACGGCTTGTGGAATTTTTTCTGACTGAAGGTCGAACCCGTGCCTCTTGCAATGGAAGTTTGGAGTCCTAACCATTGGACCTGCAGGGAATTCTCTAAATACACTTTTCCTGGCTGCTGATCTTCCCGTATTTTGACTCTGCATCCAAATTCCGATTTATCACCTGGTTTCTCTCTGGAGGACATGCTTTGAACTCAGTCTCCTGTTCTGGTGTCAGAAATCCTCCTGGGAATGACTTCTTGGAGGTACCATTCTGATGTACAGCTGGCCTCTGAAGGCCTCCATCCTTCCTTTAATCCACCTAGAACTACCTTGATCCAATCACTTTATACTCTGTGTGTGTTAGACGCTTAGTCATGTCCAGCTCTTTGTGACCCTGTGGACCTTAGCCCGAAAGGCTCCTCCATCCATGGAGTTTTCAATGAAAGAATACTGGGATGGGTTTCCATTTCCTTCTTCAGAGGATCTTCCTGATCCAGAGATCAAACCTGGGTCCTGCATTGCAGGCAGATTCTTTACTGTCGGAGCTACAAGGGAACTACTTAACAGATTCTCATTAACTTCCCTTCACAAGTCTTTTTTTTTTTTTTTTTTACACTCATGTCTGATGTCTGTGGATTTGCTCTGAACTTCTAAACTGTGATGCTCCATCCTTGTGTTAGAAATGAGGGGAGGCTGCTTTCTCCAGGATTAACCTCCCATCCTCTGGTTTCCCCTGGTGGATCAGTCAGTAAAGAATCTGCCTGCAATGCAGGTAGACCTGGGTTCGATCCCTGGGTCAGGAGGATCCCCTGGAGAAGGAAGCGGCAACCCACTCCAGTATTTTTGCCTGGAAAATCCCATGGATAAGGGAGCCTGGTGGGCTACAGTCCATGGGGTCGCAAGAGGCAGACAGGACTTGGCGACTAAACCAGCTTCACCATCTGGTCAGTTGTGACCTCTGATGGAGACTTTATTCTCTCACGGTTTAGTCTGGAATAGGAAACCATCTCAGGTGACCTGACACATGAGCCCCGCATCTTCAGACTCCTCTGGGAGCTGATGACTCACAGGACTGTCCCCTTGGGTCACTGATGGGACTATCTTCATCTGTCCTGGGAGCAGAAGGAGAGACAGCAGCATGTGTGTGGGAGACTGAGCTTCCAGTCCTTGGAATGGAAATAACTTACCAAACAGGGGTCATGCTGTGAAGAATGATCATCCCTTAATCTTACACAGGATTTGTTTCCAAAATTAGTCTTACAGACTTAGACAGAAGGCTGGTAGGTTTTGATGGGCCAGCAGGTCCTAGCGGGAGAAAGGGGCAGACCTGAGGGGCAGGGGGGTTGGTCTCTGTGGGTGGGTAGGGGGTGAGTCAAAGGGGCTGTGTGAGCTGAGGGGAGGGTGACAAGAGGAAGGAGAGCCAGACAAGAGAGGCTGAAGGGACAGCAAACCAAATGTCTTCTTTTTGAACACAAATGCTAGAACAAACCCTGTGTGGAAAGAGGACCAGGTAGTAACTGGGTAAGCGTTTGTAGGAAGGAAGGATCCTTAGGGGTTTGCAGAAAAGGGAGATCAGAGATTCAGCCCCTGTCTCAGCTCACTTCTCTGATCCCCGTGGCATGAGTGAGGCTAGGGATATGAAGGCGGAAATATCCTTGGTCATGGGGATGCTCCATTTTGAATTTCAATCAAATTGTCCCAACAAAAAACAGATCTTGGCACTGCTTTAGTAGCTAGTCACAGATACTTGTGGTGACTCTGTTTTTGATAAATCAGACAATCTTCTATCATTGGTACATGAAGTGGGCAACCACCTGGCTGGGCCTGCTCTGCAGATCTTTCTCCCTATGTTGGGTCTGCTGGGAGTGCACCTGTGGTGACTCCCTGGGCACCAGGATACACCATGTGCAGAGACCCAGAGCTCCTGTGAGTGGGGTGGGTGGGGGGTGGGGGATCTGAACACGGTCCAGGGTAGTGCTGCCTGACCAAACAGGCAAGTGCAGTTGGCTGAATAAATACTCCCCCTCCTGCATCTGTCTGATTCAACATTTGTACAGTGGCTGATCAAGGCTCTGTGCATGAACTATCACATCCAGTGCTGCCGATTGACATCAGCAAGAAGACAGGAAAGATTTACATCCTGAAGACAGAAAGATGCTCCTGGTGGACCGTTTATTTTTGCAGTTCACGCCATCACATTTTAAGGATGTACCGCCCATGTTCGCAAAAACGCAGCTCCAGGCTCGCCTCCATTCATGTTTATTTATACGATGCTCTCCACCCCAGGGTAACAGCAGGTCTGGCAGAATGAGAGAAACTTTTCTGCTGAAGACACACCATGGACGCTGGGATTTGAAAGAACCCCTTTGATTCTTTCTTGGATTCCACAGAGCCAAGAAAGCAGGTTTGGGGGAAAACAATAACTTGAAGAACATGGATAAAGTTAATCCTTAACTTGAGACCATTAAAGCCAGGAAATGGAGGTGAATTTAAAAATCCTGTTGGCAGTGATTCTGTATTCATACCCATAATGACTTTCCTCCTTTCCCATCCTTTGCTTTCTTCCCACAAAGATGGTCCTGGCGTTGGGGGGGAGAGCTGAGAACAAGGTTTAATATCGTGAGCTGAATGCTTATACTTAAAGTAAGTAACTTTGCCACTGGTTTTCCTTAGGTGTTCAATTCAAATCACTTTTGCTTGAAAAGTTCGGCTTTCTTTTGGTTAATTCCCCCCTGCCCCCATTGCTCCTTTATTCTTCCAGGTATATGTAAATCTGGAAATCTCTCTCTCAAAAGAGGCTGATATAAACTGTGGGAAGGCTTCCACATGGAGAAAACCCTGAGCTCTATATAACCACTGATCACCACTCCCAGGCAAGGGAACAATGATTCAGCATTCATTACAAAATGACTCATAAGCAATCATGATCGTTTTCAGGGAAAAAGACAATTATCAATTTCATGGAGTCATACTGTGATCGTGACTACTTTCAGGGACTTACAAAGATCAATGACCCATTCCCTGATTAATTAAGAGCTTCATCTTCCCACCCAGATCATGTGAACAACAGTGCACTTGCCAAGCTGCTGATTCTATTTCCTGAGGACAAAGACTCAAGTGAGTGGTAATGAGAAACTCAGACCTGCCACTCTAGATTTTGTGCCTCTGGAGCCAAATACAGTAGGCATGGCTCAGTGGCCACAGACTCTCAGGTTTTGCTGGGAGCTGGGTGAATGTCCTTCTTCACAAAGCCCACATTGAACTCGCTTTGTCTTTGAGCCTCAGAGGCATTATTCTTTAAAAAAAAAAAAAAACTTTCCAAATAGTGAACAGGGCAGTCTGCCGAGAGGGAAGAAATATCTTGGATAATGAGCATGTCTCTTGGTACCGACACTCAGATGCTAGCAGTCTATTTCCCTCCCTCTTCCTCTCCTATGTGTCAGTTCTGAGTCCATGGGGGCAGTGGGGTCATTTTGGTCCTCTTGGCATCACCCCTTCCACACTCTCCTTTCCTTTTCTTTGGAGTCCCCAGATTTGGGGTCCTGCCCATGCCCACACTTTATGGTCATCCACAGCCCCTGGGGCCCTGGGCTCATTGCAGGTCTTTCCGCCCTGACTGTGACCCTTTTCCTAGAGATTTGAATATCCATGAGAATTTGAACTTCAATGCTTTGGTCTCTCATTTCCTTGACCTCTTGTCCAAAGATTTCACTCCAGAGACCATGGCTGTCCCTCATTAACAATCGTGGTCACACTTTACCACAGCTGCCAACTTCATACCCCCATTTCAGGCATCCACTCTCCAGTCACACTCTCCTTTCACCTCCAGCTTCACTGTCCCATCATTGGCGATACTTAGACCCACAGCCCATTTGTCCCTTTGCCTGTGATGTCTCTCACCCTTTCCAAGCCTCCTTCTCCTCCACCTCCAGCTTCATCATTATTATTATTCCCTGTATCACCATCCCTCTTCTTTTCTCTTTGAATCAGGCTTACCTTGAAAACCCAAACACTGATTAAATTCGCTTTTCATCTATTTGTGCCTAAACCAAGTAGTTAAGTGCAGTTGGAGGAAAACACACACACAGGCTGACCATTCTAACTAATTCATGCCCATGAGCCTCCCATGATTCCTCATGCGTGTGGCAGGGAGACCCCATTCTCTGGTCTACTCAGCCCTCCTGGCCCTTGTCCTTGACACTTCTGCTTCTTCTCCTTGTCATTCTTTCTTTGCTCAGTGGATAATCTAGTTTCGAATCTAATGAGAGCCAAGCTGACTGGAAGAGAACTTGCCCGTCTCTTCATTTTCTCAGCCCACTGCCCTGCACCTGCATCAGGATTGCACGTTTTTCCTTCTGCTGCAAAAAGGCAATCGTCCAGGACTCTGGAGGCTGGAGGATGCCTTGAAGAGTGAGATGGGACCAGGGCCAGCAGAGGCTGCGAGAGGGCAGCCAATGTGTGCATCTTGAGACCTTCATCTTCTGCCAAGAGGAGTTCCCCTTCATCCACCCAGACCTGACCTTGGAGAATTTAAAGACTTAACATTTACCGCAAATTCTAGGGTCATCCAAAAAAGATGATCTAAACTGTGCTGATGGAGAGTTGAATTTTGAGTTGATGACATGAAGACAATAGTTAAACTCTAGGAGATGGAGCTATTTTTAATTAGAAGATCTGTTTTCTTTTCTACCCAGGTTGTAACTCATGAGTCATACAGAAAGCATGGGAGCTACTTTCTCAGCATATCTGAGGGACAACGAGTCCCTTGGTTCCATGCACTCTTGCCATCACCCCTTTTTGGTCCTAGAGTTGAGCCCATTTAGGACTTCATGATGTTCCTCCCACCCATCTCGCACTCCGATCTCACCCATTCCAGGGCACCTGGCACAACACGGCCAGCCCCTCTTTAGGATGTCAGCAGGAGGGCTATAGGCCTTTGTTCACCGTCAAAACAAGGCTCCCCTTCATCTTCAAGGTTAAGGCCCAGTGTTGGGCATGGCATGTAATGCCCTGCAGGGCTGGCTCCTGTCTCTCCCCTTTGCCATCTCATTATACACACCAGGCACTTCAAGGGCCACACCCTCAAGTCCCTGAGAGTCTGCATGTTGCCATGTGTCTCCTTCCACTGGCCTGACCCTCCTTGCCCTTGTCTGCCAAGCAAACTCTTACACATACCTCAGGTCCCTGTGGTGGGTCTCCTCCATTTTTATGCTCCATGAATACCCTGGATGGAGCTGACTGCTTTCTCTTTTGAGCCCACATAGTACTTTGTCCATGTGCTTCTGTGACAATGTATCCAGTGAATTCTTTGAGTTCTTATTTCTGTGCCTTATCTTCCTCTGAGGGCAAGACAAGTCCTGACTCATGATGGAGCCTCAGTGCCTGATAGCACATAGTAAATGCTCAGTGAATGGCTCTCAAAGGAGAAAAAGGAAGGAATCAACTCACCGCATGCTGACCTTTTTTCTAGGTCTTGGGCTTTGTCACATATTGAAAAGATAGTGAATGTAGCAATTTAAAAAGGTGAACAGTTAACAAGTACAATGAAATGACATTGAAAATTTGGGGGTGACCTGCCTGACTCCCAGGAATCAGTGAGGCTGAGCATGTGAGTTGTCACCATCTCTCAATTTCAAAGCAGAACTTCCAAACCAAATGATGCTCATCCTTCTAAAACATTTGTTTTTAGAAATCATAAAATATGTGGAGTGCTTCACCAAATGTGTTCAACAACCCATGAAAAAAATGAAATAATGTCATTTGCAGCAACATTGATGGACCTAGAGATAATCCCACTAAGTGAAGTAAGTCAAACACAAGTAACAAGTTATATCACATACCTGTGGAAGCCAAAAAATGATAAAGATGAACTTATTTACAAAACAGAAAAAGATCCACAGACATAGAGAACAAACTTATGGTTACCAAAGGGGAAAGAGGGGAGGCATAAATTAGGAGTTTGGGATGAATATATGTACACTACTGTATATATAAAATAGACAAGAAGGACCTACTGTATAACACAGGGAACTATACTCAGTATCTTGTAATAATCTCTAATGGAAAAGAATCTCAAAAAGTATACATATATATCAATAAAATAGAATCACTTTGCTATATATTTGAAACTAAAACAACCTTGTAAATTAACTATACTTCAATAAAACAATGTTCAATAACCATTGAAAGCAATACCAAAGATTCAAGCAGCAAAGCTGTGCAGCCCATTAATAAATGAACACCAAGCGCGAAGCCATCATTTAGACGCTGGGTTGTGCAGACTCACTTGGTTGAAAGAGGCGGCTTCATCATCTCCGGCAGTAACTGTGGCCCAGGAGGGTACTGCCAGTCTGGCTGTAGTTGAAATTCTGTGCTTGCTTTGCTGTGAGTCTGTGAGCTTCCTTCCTCTTGTGCCTCCAATGCTTGTTGCGTTTCATGTAGAGCTGCAGTGTGCGGAAAAGAAGCATTGAGAACAGACTTTGGACTTTGGTTAAATATGGAGAAAGCCTATCTCTCTGTCCTGTAATAAAGCCCTTTTGCATCATATTCAACCTGATGTGGTCTTATTCGCTTCATTGACTATAGAATTCTTATACATATACTCCAGTCTTATAAAAATTGAATTGAGCAGCAGCTATAAATAATTAAACTTATCCTAGCTGGGACTTGCCTGTATAAAGATGTTACAAATTCAAAGCCATGCCAGGGACAGTGGACCGAGTGATTTATCATTGCTGAGCCTAGCAACTGCCAGCTTCTGGGTCTGGGCTTCTGTTTGTCTGTCCTGTTGCTGAATCCTGAGGTCATCTGTGGCCACGGAAGCCCCATGGCAGAGACAGAGAAAGACTCACTGTGGGTCCTCCTAACTATCTTGTAAATGAGCAAGAGACAGTGAGACTTTTCACAGATAACTCCAATTTATACTTCTGGAAGGGTCTTCACAATTAGAGTCAAGGCATTGCTCCGGTGTTAGTATTAGGAGCCCACACGTACACCAGTAGGAAACGTGGGCTTTGCACCTGCCTGAGGCAGCAGACACACCTCTTATCTTTCCTACTTTCAAAACCTAACCATCCATCACGTCATTAGATAAATTCACTTCAAAATTGGAGCACAGTTGTTACCAGATCCGTCTTAAATCACTTGCCTTGGTGACAGAGCCTAATTATGACCTCAGCTCAGGATCAAAGGCACTGACGGTCTTCTTGTCTTCTAAATCTGATTGCCGATTCTGCATGAGAATTCTTGGGATATATTACTTATAAAAGTAAAGATTAGATGTGTAACAATTGCCTTGAAAATGAAATTATCACCAGGGAGAGAAAGAACACATGTTTTAAATTTTCCTGAGTGTGACCAGGATACTAGGATGCATCTGTGTATGGCAGGGGGCAGGGGCTGTAAACCTGGGGTGAGCCACTGGTAACACAGGGCACTGACTCTAAAAGAACTGGAAACGTCAAAGTGGGTGTGTTCATGGGAGGGATGCCCAGTCACAGAGAAGGCTGGTTGGTACTAAAAGACTGCATAGTGACCACCAGGCCAGAGGGACCCTTGAAGAGAGCCATTTAAAAGGCAGATATTGTGCAAATTATGTTAAGAACCTGCCTGCCAATGCAGGACACACAAGAGATGGGGACTCAATCCCTAGGTCAGGAAGATCCCCTGGAGGAGTGCATGGAAACCCACTCCAGTATTATTGCCTGGAGAATCCCATGGACAGAGGAGCCTGGTGCACTATGGTCCATAGAGTTGCAAAGAGTTAGACACAACTGGAGTGACTTCAAGTCAAGCAGCAAAAATTGCATGTGGGCTTATATGTGGAATCTAAAATATGACACAAATGAACTTATCTACAAAGTAGAAATAGACTAAAAGGCATAGAGAATAGACGTGCGGTTGCCAAGGGAGAGGGGGGAGAGGGAGGAATTGAAACGGAATTTTTGGATTGTCAGATACAAACTAGTATGTATAGGATGGATAAACAACAAGGTCCTACTGTACAGCACAGGGAACTATATTCAATATCCTGTGATAAACCATAATGGAAAAGAATATGAAAAAGTATGTATGTGTATAATTGAATCACTTTACTGTACAGCAGAAATTAACACAACATTGTAAATCAACCATATGTCAAAAAAATTTAAAAGAGTGGACATAAAGTGGACTGGCTCTAGTTAGGCAAGTTACTCTCTCATTGTGAGCATTGACGTAGATGGATCTAGATATTATCATACTAAGTCAGACAGAGAAAGACAAATATCATATAATATCACTTATATGTGGAATCTAAAAAAAAAGAGATTCTTTTATGAACTTATTTACAAAACAGAAACAGTCTCACAGGCTAGGAAAACAAAACTATGATTACCAATGGGGAAAGGTGGGAGCAGATAAGTTAGGTGTTTGAGATAGATTAACATGTACCCACTACTATATAGAAAATAATCAACAAAGACCTACTGTATAGCACAGGGCACTATGTTCAATATTCTGTGGTAAACCAATGGAAAAGAATATGAAAATGAACATAGATACGTATAACTGAATCACTTTGCTTTACATGAGAAATTAACAGAACACAGTACATCAACTATATGTCAATTAAAAAAACTTTGTGTGGGAAAGAATTAAATGCAAGGAAGGAATGAGGAAGAGGGTGAGCGAGGAGGGCACAGCAGCCGACTTGGAGGGAAGAGGAGGCTGGGATTTTAAAGCAATTTCAAAGGACTGTATCTCAATTTTGCTTGGAACCAACTTGCATCTTGGAGATCAGACATTGTCTGTAGTTGAAACTGTGGCTCCAAAATCCACATTTTCAAGAAGACCCACTGTCTCCAAGTGCTGAACCTGCTACCTCGGGTCTCAGGTGCCAGTGATGGCTGAGGAGTGACAGCTCTTGAAAGCGAAAGTTAGTTGCTCAGTCATGTCTGACTGCAACCCCATGGACTGTAGCCCACCAGGCTCCTCTGTCCACGGAATTCGCCAAGCAAGAATACTGGAGTGGATTGCCATTTCCTTCTCCAGGGGATCTTCCCAACCTAAGGATCAAACCCACATCCCCTGCATTGCAGGTGGATTCTTTACCATATGAGCACCAGGAAGCTTCTTCTTGGAAAGATGGTGAGTCCCCGTGGACACCAAGGCAAGTCTGTGACTGATTTGCCCAGGAGAGCTAGTTTCTCCCTTCTCTTCTGTGAACCTCTCCTGCAATACCTCTTTTCAGTGATTGAGCACTGACAGTAGAGAAATTTTTCCTTTTTTGATTGGCAATTGTTCCTACATTTTTCATTCCCCTGTGAAAGAGATCGCTGTTCATCTGGTTTTCTTAAGAAAACCTGTCTTCTACTTGACATTATTAAAAAGCTATCATGTAATCATATCTGAGCAATTGCATTTTCCCTACAATGTTTCCCCATGGTGGCTCAGATGGTGAAGAATCTGCCTTCAATGCAGGAGACCTAAGTTCTATCCTTGGGTCAGGAAGATCCCCTGGAGGAGGGCATGGCAACCAACTCATGTTCTTGCCTGGAGAAATCCATGGACAGAGGAGCCTGGTGGAATGACTAACAATTTTCCCTACAATTTTGAAAATTTATATTAAATGAGATGTAGTGAAAGTGAAGTCGCCCAGTCGTGTCCGACTCTTTGCGACCCGTGGACTGTAGCCCACCAGGCTCCTCCGTCCATGGGATTCTCCAGGCAAGAATACTGGAGTGGGTTGCCATTTCCTTCTCCAGGGGATCTTCCCGACCCAGGGATCGAACCCAGGTCTCCCACATTGCAGGCGGGCGCTTTAACCTCTGCGCCACCAGGGAAGCCCAAATGAGATGTAGAGTGGTGAGTAAATAATATTTAAACACATGCTACATCTGTTTATTAATTTATCAGCCATTTTATTGAGGGCCTACTATTTGTCATTATAAACATCAATGGAAACATCTCACTCTGGAATGGGGTGCACCAACTACTAAATTGGTCTGGGTCTCCTCAAGTTGTAAAATGCTGAGGATAATATGTAAATGATTGTGGTGAGAATGACATGCTTAAAATGTCTACATATTAAATGTATAATGAACTTTAGGTTTTCATTCAGAAGCTATGCCAGGTGCAGAGGTACAGAGGAAAACCTGATTCTGATACTGCCTCAAGGAGCGCACTGTTATCCAAGCAGGAGATGTGCCGGGGTCTGGGGGTAGTGATCAGGACAGGTTCCCCAGGGGAGACTTGTGGTTTGGGGGTGGAGGGTGCAGGGGAAGCCCAGCCATTTACTTGGGCCAACCTCACTGGAACCTTGGATTTTCTTTTTAAGAGTTTAAAAAAATGTGGACCATTTAAAAAATCTTTATTAAATTTGTTATAATATTGCTTCTGTTGTTTGTGTGTGTGCGTGCTGGTTTACTTCAGTCATCTCTGACTCTTTGGGACCGCATGGACTGTGACCCACCAGGCTCCTCTGTCCATGGGATTCTCCAGGCAAGAATACTGGAGTGGGTAGCCATTCCCTTCTTCAGGGGATCCTCCCACCCCAGGGATCGAGCCCAAGTCTCCTGCACTGCAGGTGGATTCTTTACCACTGAGCCACCAGGGAAGCCCTGCTTCTGTTCTGTTCTGTTTTTATGGCCACAAGGCATGTGGGATCTTAGCTCCCAACCAGGGATCGAACCCACCCCTCCTGCATTGGAAGGGGAAGTCTTAGCTATTGGACTGCCAGGGAAGTCCCTTGAATTTTCTTATTCTCCAAGCCTTTGTCCTGATGTCCCAGCAGAGGTGACCAGGGCCCACTCTTTCCCCATCCTCTCTGACTGCACATCCCCAGGCGGATCCAGCAGCTGCTGGGAGGTACAGACTGTACGCACAGTCACTCTCTCCACCTATTTGCCTTCCCTACAGTTTGCTGCTCAAGTAAATGTTCAGTCAGTCTCACGTGACTGTGGCCTGAAGGTGCAGAGCAGTGGAGAGAACAATTTAATTACTAACAATGTCTGTCCCTCTGAGTCACGGCATGTGTGCCAGTGAAAATCCAGGAGTTCCTGAAATTCCTCCACTCCTGCAGATTTGTTGCCTTTCTGGGCTGTGTGACAACTTTTGCTCCCCCTGCTGTCACTCTGCACATCCCCGAGTCTCTTTGGATGGCAATTCATGATAGCTCCCTGCAGGGATGATGGAAATATGTCAGGGATGTCAAAGGCAGAAGGAGCCAGTTCCAAGCAAAGGTGGTGATTTGCCCCCCTCCCCTGACCCCTAGGATCTCGCTCACCACCAGAAGATGTGATTGGAGGGTGTTTAAGGCAGACTGAAGCACTTTAAAAATAATCAGGTAGCTATTTAAGACAGAAGCCAAATACTTTTGTAGACGATGAAACCTGTTAATGTACAGTTCTTTGGGAGAACTTACTCTTAATAAGTCTTACATAATGACTTACTCTCTGTTGGTATGACACTTAGAAAGTCCCTTACCCAAATCAAGCTCTCCAATGACATATTGCACAAGCATATTTGTCAAACTTCCTCCAAATTAACACAGTAGATTAAATGTATTAAATAACCTCACCAGCAGAACTGCAGAAGCTCACATGTGTACATTTTTGTGAATATCCATCCCTGCGTGAAATAGGTAAAACTTCTTTTGTTCTCCAGTGAGCAGCCTACGTGACTTTTGGGTGACTTAAGGTCACAGCTGGAATCATAGTGCTGTTATTGGCATTGATCTCAGAATCCCATTACCAGTGTTTCCCACCACTAGGCTTTTGTTATTTCTAAAAAGGAAAAGAGGGACTTCCCTGGTGGTCCAGGAGTTAAGATTTTGCCAATGCAGAGGGTGTGGGTTCGATTCCTGGTTGGGGGTCCTGCTTGCTTTGTGGCCAAAAAACCAAAACCTAAACAGAAGCAATATTGTAACATATACAATAAAGACTTTAAAAGTGATCCACATTAAAAAAAATCTTTAAATAAACAGGAAAAGAAATGAATGAAGATTATTCATATGCAATTGTCTTATGTAGACTTCGAATGTCTTTAACTTAATGAGTAACATGTTTGGTCCCTGTAGACAGGACTATTCACACGCAAAATGTGTTTACATTTAGAAATATTGAAATTCACCAAATAAATCATTTTATTGAACTTTCAGCTAAGAGGGTTGAATGCTTCCAAAGTTAGTAAATTTACGAGGTTGAAAGTGACCTCAGGCTTTGTACCTCTTCATTTGCAGATGAGGAGGTGGAGGCTTGCCTGCCATTGTTCAGTTGCTCAGTTCTGTCTGACTCTTTCCGACCCCATGGACTACAGCATGGCAGGCTTCCCTATTCTTCACCATCTCCCAGTGGACCAAGTTGCTGAGATCAGACGGCTACTTAGTGGATGAGTCAGAACCAGAGCACAGCTCTCTGCCCATCAATAAGCCGTCTCTCCACAACAGCTAAATAATTTACACTTGTGATCATTTTGGGCAAATTGATGGTTGCTGCTTTGTCTTCATATGTTTTTAATTTACTTTTATGTTATTTATTTATTTTTATTTTTAATTTTTATTTGTCTTTTTTTTACTTTATTTGTCTTTTTATTAAAATTCTTAAAATTTCTTTTTACAATGTTGTGCTGATTTCTTCCATACAACAATGCAAATAAGCCATAGTTTTTTAAAAAACAGTGGTTAGATGCCACAAAGTAGGAGGCAATGCCTTAACATATATGTATTGTCAGGCCCAAGAGCCCATTCAATTCTTGTCAAAGGAGTGCTAACCTTCTCTCCTTTCATACAACACTCATATGGTTTTATTGTTGTGATTTTTAAACTCAAGAATACCTAAAATTGTTGGCCCATTACATTTTCCTTGCATGCATTTGTTCCTTGAAAGTAATGGGAGTTTATCATGTCAGATCCCCTGTGCAGCAGATGGTTAATGGCTTGGCAGGCAGGAGCCTGGAGAAGACACTGGTCAGGTGCCAACTTGCATTCAGGAAGTCTCCTTCCCCCCAAGACTATCCTGCAGACTCAGCACAGGAAACCTGGACACAAGGAAGGAGGAGGGGAGATGAGGAAGGCTTTGGGGGGGGTGTCAGGATGATGTCAATCAGACCACAGGCTGGTCAAATCTGATTGATTAGTGTGTGCTTTCATAGCCAGGCCCCAGAGATGAGATTCAAAGAAATTCAAGGAACAATTTTTGACTCCTGTTCTCAAAAAGCTTGTGCTTTCTTGGGAAGGAACTACTCACTTATCACACCACATATTGTAAGAAGGAGAGAAAACATGCAAGTCTGTCTCTTCCTGCCCCTGTCTCCTGTTGTTTTCCAACTGTATGTGTCACTAATTAACTGGTCACATTTCCAGACCCTGGCTGGTTACTTCACAAGTAGACAAGATCACCGTGCTTGAAAGGGCATAGACCCTTCTGCCACCTTCTCTTTGTTGGAGGTCACCAGGCTCGGCTCCTCTTTGCAAATCCAGCTTGCTCTTGCTTCCTGAGTGTAGGCTTGGGTGCCTGTAAATGCTGCTTGTAGCTGTGGTCAGTTACCCTGATGGCAAAATTGGGATTTGGTGGAAAAAGAAAGGACCTGTCTGTGTCAGCAGAAAGGACAAGTTTGGGGGCATGGGTTTCAAGGCCAGATGGTTAAAAAAGGAGCCCTCCAGTCTCTAGATTCTATGTGAGAGCCTTTCTTTGGGGATCTGATCATAAAAGGGGTGATGGGAAGGACAGAATCCCAGTATTTCTCACTCAACTCTTTTTAGTATTCCTGTTCACCATTACCCCTTGTACCAGGATCAGTAACTAAAGGGTGTTAGTGTTGAGACAATCAAAGACTGCTAGTTTGAGAATCATCACCAGTATCAGATGCAATTCTGAATAAAACATGTTCTGCATTAGCTATTATAGATAGGTGGTGATGACTTTGGCTTTCCAGGTGACTCAGTGATAATGAATCTCCCTGTCTTTTTAAGGCAGGAGGTTTTTAAGGACAGGAACCAACAAAGATTCCTTGAATTTCTTTGAATCTCATCTCTGGGGGCATGCAGGAGATGCAGGTTTGATCCCTGAGTTGGAAAGATCCCTCTGGAGCAGGAAATGGCAACCCACTCTAATATTCTTCCCTGGAAAAATTTCAGGGCCACAGGAGCCTGGTGGGTTACAGTCCATAGGCTCGTAAAGAGTCCGACATGACTGAGCGACCGAGCATGCACACGTTAGCTAAAGACAAGTTATATACAAGCAAAGCCAGGATAAAAGAACACCAAAAAGTTTCTGGACTGAAAATTTCCCTTCATCAAGGGAAATTGATGGGCACCATGTGCCCTCCTAGAGAGCTCTATGAACACATGAGTAATGGGTATCTACTGGTGAGCTGATGTAATTGGTTTGTGGGCAGAAATGCTGTGAGACCTGGTGTAGCACAGCTGCCCAGGTCTTAGGAAATGGTCCTGGTCACAGGCAGCAATGGGATTTAGGACCAATCTGTTTAATGAGCAATTCTCTCTGGGAGAGCAGGAGGCACGATTACAATGATAAGGAAAGAACAACATTTTTGAAAGAGTTAAGGGATTTGTATGTCCTGTTGGTATCCCAAAGCCCCTGACCAGCCTCAAGGCTTTCTCTCAATCAGGCCCTTGGACTGGGAGCCACAGGAAATTTGAAGATGACATCTACATGCTTCCGTGTCAGGTCTAGGGCGCATGGGAAGTTGATATGGACTGTTCAAGAAAGGTCCCTAAAAGAAGCAGAGAGTTGGTAGAATATCTGTCAGCAAGTGAAGGTGTCTTTCTCCGTGGTGAACTTTGAAGAACTCAAGCTGACATCACTGTGTGAGATTCAGGGTAACAATCCCACTGCTGAATGAGGTGTGGAAAGTCCCATGGAACAGACTGCTGCTCTTTTAACTCTGTGTCCATGCCGGACACGTGACAGGGTGTGTACAGACAGCTTCCTTGAATATTTTTCTTCCTTTCTTTTTTATAACAATTTTGCAGTTGACTCAGTTATTTGCTGGGTGAGGTGGGGAATAGAATAGAAAAGAGGGTGAAGGCAGGGAGGGGAAGAGCGATAGGTAAAGGCGAAGAAAGTGCTACTCTCCCAATTCCTTACTAAGAATTGATGATTGATGGTGATTAATCTAATTCAGTGAATGCTGATGATTGATCTAATTTGACCTTCAAGGTGAATGTGATAACATGGTCAAGATAAACTTGTCTATACTACATCCGATCGGAATTATCTTGAAAACTTGGATCATATATTTTATAAAAAGTCACATTTATTAATAGTAACTTAAATCTTACCTCTTTAACAAAACCTTTTCTCATCACCCCAGCCAGAAAATTTTTAGTTCTCTCCACTTTCTGACCGTATTATTCTCTTGAAACTAATCAAGTGGAACTCTGTTTCACTTACTTATTTCCATGAGTATGTGTGTCTCACATTTCCCAGGAAACATTTTTCTTAGGGAGAGAAGAACCATCTTCGAGCATTTTCCTTATGGAATTCCTACACTGTGTTCTGTATAAAGGATGTTTAATGAGTATTTGCCAGGTAACTAATATTTATTGGAAAGTTTGGCTCATTTTCAAGTCTATGTATTTTCAAGGTACTGACAGAAAAACCCAATTTTAGATTCTGGTTAGAATTTTCATTGTCCTGCCTTTATTTTAATAGGAAATTGACTTATTGTTCAAAATACTATTTTCTACTTTCTAACATGGATAGTAATAAACTAACTCACGCAAATGTTTTGAAAAATAAGGAATGAATAAATTTCAACATCCAAAAATGAAGTCCAAACATGTATCTCTAAATTCAGGTCCTACTGATGGAGATTAAAAAATGTACCAGTTAGTATTGGTGTGAGAACGATGAGTTAAAAGTTGTACTTTCAAGTTCATTATGGGTAGAAATATTTATGCAAACTAAATTTCTAGTGACTAGACAGAAAATGACTCGTATAAAATAGATGGGGTTTTGTGAATAATTCTGAGGTATAGGAGAAATTTCTAAAATTCTGAGGACTTACAATAGAAATCACTAAGTCTATAATCCTCCATCCTTTAGCACTCTTGTTTAAATAGCACAGTTACTAATATTTCAAAATTTAAACAACCTTTATGTGAAGTCAAGTGGGCCTTAGATAGCATCACTAAGAACAGAGCTAGTGGAGGTGATGGAATTCCAGTTGAGCTATTTCAAATCCTAAAAGATGATGCTGTGAAAGTGCTACACTCCATATGCCAGCAAATTTGGAAAACTCAGCATTGGCCACAGGACTGGAAAAGGTCAGTTTTCATTCCAATCCCAAAGAAATGCAATGCCAAAGAATGCTCAAACTACTGCACAATTGCACTCATCTCACATGCTAGTAGAGTAATGCTGAAAATTCTCCAAGCCAGGCTTCAGCAATACATGAACCATGAACTCCCTGACATTCAAGCTGGTTTTAGAAAAGGCAGAGGAACCAGAGATCAAATTGCCAACATCTGCTGGATCATCGAAAAAGCAAGAGAGTTCCAGAAGAACATCTATTTCTGCTTTATTGACTACGCCAAAGCCTTTGACTGTGTGGATCACAATAAACTGTGGAAAATTCTGAAAGAGATGGGAATACCAGACCACCTGACCTGCCTCTTGAGAAACCTGTATGCAGGTCAGGAAGCAACAGTTAGAACTGGACATGGAACAACAGACTGGTTCCAAATAGGAAAAGGAGTACATCAAGGCTGTATATTGTCACTCTGCTTATTTAATTTCTATGCAGAGTACATCATGAGAAACACTGGGCTGGAAGAAGCACAAGCTGGAATCAAGATTTCTGGGAGAAATATCAATAACCTCAGATATGCAGATGACACCACCCTTATGGCAGAAAGTGAAGAGGAGCTAAAAAGCCTCTTGATAAAAGTGAAAGAGGAGAGTGAAAAAGTTGGCTTAAAGCTCAACATTCAGAAAACGAAGATCATGGCATCTGGTCCCATCACTTCATGGGAAATAGATGGGGAAACTGTGGAAACAGTGTCAGACTTTATTTTTTGGGGTTCCAAAATTACTGCAGATGGTGACTGCAGCCATGAAGTTAAAAGACACTTACTCCTTGGAAGAAAAGTTATGGCCAACCTAGATAGCATATTGAAAAGCAGAGACATTACTTTGCCAACAAAGGTCCGTTTAGTGAAGGCTATGGTTTTTCTAGTGGTCATGTATGGATGTGAAAATTGGACTGTGAAGAAAGCTGAGTGCCGAAGAATTGATGCTTTTGAACTGTGGTGTTGGAGAAGACTCTTGAGAGTCCCTTGGAATGCAAGGAGATCCAACCAGTCCATTCTAAAGGAGATTAGCCCTGGGTGTTCTTTGGAAGGAATGATGCTAAAGTTGAAACTCCAGTACTTTGGCCACCTCATGCGAAGAGTTGACTTATTGGAAAAGACTCTGATGCTGGGAGGGATTGGGGGCAGGAGGAAAAGGGGACAACAGAGGATGAGATGGCTGGATGGCATCACCGACTCGATGGACGTAAGTTTGAGTGAACTTTGGGAGTTGGTGATGGACAGGGAGGCTTGGCATGCTGTGATTCATGGGGTTGCAAAAATTCGTACACGACTGAGGGACTGAACTGAACTGAACTGAACTGAACTGAATTAGATAATACAAGTGCATGGTAAAAAATTCAGTGAAATAAAGTTTTTCTTCTATTCCTGTCTCCAAAGCCCTAGTTCTCCTCCTTAGAAAACTACTCCATTTTTTTTCATTTTATTCAGAGATATTATCTGTGAATACAAGCTTATGTTTCAGTGCACCTTTTCACTTTCATAACATAAATGTTGGCATGCTGAAAAGAAGGTCCTAAGCTTTGTTTTTATTTTCATCTACCAATGTATCTGGAGAGTGTTCACATTAATACCTGTGCATCTACCTTGTTGTTTTTGACACTGCAAAATTCTCAATGGTCACATACCGTCAGTGGCTACCATACCAGACAGAGCAGATACAGAATATTTCCATCATCACAGAAGGTTCTGTTGGACTGAACCTTCCTAGAATATGAGATTCGGGTGGAAAGCTGCCTTTAAGATGAATGAATGCATGCTCAGTCCCTTCAGTTGTGTGCAACACTTTTAGACCTCATGGACTATAGCCTGCCAGGTGCCTCTGTCCATGGGATACTCCAGGCAAGATTACTGGAGTGGGTTGCCATGCCCTCCTCCAGGGGACCTTGTCCCAGGGATCTAACCATATCTCCTGCATTGCAGGGCAGATTCTCTATTGCTGAGCCACTGGGAAGCCCTTAAGATGAATCATTGGTCTTGATGTAGAGACTGATTTGTGGGAGGGAGATGTTTGACCTAGGGAGAGGTCTTAACCAGAGCAGTTGTGCAGGAAGGTCACGGGGCCTTTCAGGATAGACAGAATCACATATGAGGATTCCCAGCTTCTGGCTGGAATAACCAGAGGATGAAGCCACCTTAGACAGGTGCTTGGAATTCAAAGAAAGTACAGTGTAAGGGCCATGTGATGAAAACAGTTTTAGACAGGGCTCAAAACAAACAAGAAAGTGAACGTGCATGTTTACCAGACAGAGGACAGTGAGAGATTGGAGAGAGAGGCAGGTGTGATTAGGATAACTGGGTCCTTGTGAGGACCAACATGGTCAATCCACATATCAGACAGGACTGCCTCCATCCTCTTAGGTCTTCTAACTCATCTGATTTTCTACCTCAACTGGTGTTAAACAGGAAGGATTCAGAAATCTGGGTTTGAAAAAAATTCTTAAGCCTCAGTTTTCAAACCTAAAAATAAGCATTCAAATAATATATTTGAATTTTTCATTAAGATAACTGTAGTAGTAAGTGCATCACACACAACATTATAAAGCAATTGTACCCCTATAAAGAAGAGAAAACAAAAAAATAATTCTTTAAAAAAAAATGTGGCTGCAATAGTTCCTTGGCTCTGCCTGGGAACCTGTCCACAGTGGCACATTCTATCTCTCCAGTGGGTGCAGACAACCTCCTAGCCCTGGTAAATAATAATACCTGAGAACTCAACCAGATTCTACAGTTCTTTGTCTCCAGTGGAGCTCTGGCAAGCCTAGAGGACTCTGAGCTTTTATTCCTGATGGAGTGACAGCAGCTCCTTACTGGCTAGAACAGAATCAGGGGCAGAGAATGGGCTCAGGGCTGGTCAGTTTCCAGGGGAGTGAGACCTGGCTAGCTTGAGTATTTCACATATGTCAAATGAGGGTGCAGAGGAAACTGATTCCTGAGGTCCCTGTGATCTGACAACTCAGGGCCCGGAAGGATCTTCTGTTTGCTTTCAGAGTGTCAGCTACAAGATGGGTATTATTTGAGAGGACAGGTATGCCCATGTAACCTGAAATGCTTCTAATAAAAAGAAAAAAAATTATGTATTCGTAATTTTTTATTTAACTTTAGAATACTGTATTGGTTTTGCCACACATTGACATGAATCTGCCATGGGTGTACATGAATTCCCAATCCTGAACCCCGCTTCCACCTCTCTCCCCATATTATCTCTCTGGGTCATCCCAGTGCACCAGCCCCAAGCATCCTGTATCCTGCATCGAACCTAGACTGGCCATTCATTTCTTACATGATAGTATACATGTTTCAGTGCCATTCTCCCAAATCATCCCACCCTCTCCCTCTCCCACCAAAATTCTGTTCTATACATCTGTGTCTCTTTTGCTCTCTTGCATACAGGGTTATCATTACCATCTTTCTAAATTCCATATATATGTGTTAGTATACTGTATTGGTGTTTTTCTTTCTGGCTTACTTCACTCTGTATAATCAGCTCTAGTTTCATCCACCTCGTTAGAATGGATTCAAATGTATTCTTTTTAATGGCTGAGTAATACTCCATTGTGTATATGTACCACAGCTTTCTTATCCATTCATCTGCTGATGGACATCTAGGTTGCTTCCATGTCCTGGCTATTATAAACAGTGCTGCGATGAACATTAGGGTACACGTGTCTCCTTCAATTCTGGTTACCTCTATGTGTATGCCCACCAGTGGGATTGCTGGGTCGTAAGGCAGTTCTATTTCCAGTTTTTTAAGGAATCTCCACACTGTTCTCCATAGTGGCTGTACTAGTTTGCATTCCCACCAACAGTGTAAGAGGATTCCCTTTTCTCCATACCCTCTCCAGCATTTCTTGCTTGTAGACTTTTGGATTGCAGCCATTCTGACTGGTGTGAAATGGTATCTCATCGCGGTCTTGATTTGCATTTCTCTGATAATGAGTGATGTTGAGCATCTTCATGTGTTTGTTAGCCATCTGTATGTCTTCTTTGGAGAAATGTCTATTTAGTTCTTTGGCCCATTTTTTGACTGGGTTGTTCATTTTTCTGGAATTGAGCTGCAGGAGTTGCTTGTCTATTTTTGAGATTAGTTGTTTGTCAGTTGCTTCATTTGCTATTATTTTCTCCCATTCTGAAGGCTGTCTTTTCACCTTGCTTATAGAATCCTTTGTTGTGCAGAAGCTTTAATTTCAATTAGATCCCATTTGTTCATTTTTGCTTTTATTTCCAATATTCTGGGAGGTGGATCATAGAGGATCCTGCTGTGATTTATGTCAGAGAGTGTTTTGCCTATGTTCTCCTCTAGGAGTTTTATAGTTTCTGGTCTTATGTTTAGATCTTTAGCCCATTTTGAGTTTATTTTTGTGTATAGTGTTAGAAAGTGTTCTAGTTTCATTCTTTTACAAGTGGTTGACCAGTTTTCCCAGCACCACTTGTTAAAGAGATTGTCTTTTCTCCATTGTATATTCTTGCCTCACTTGTCGAAGATAAGGTGTCCATAGGTGCATGGATTTGTCTCTGGGCTTTCTATTTTGTTCCATTGATCTATATTTCTGTCTTTGTGCCAGTACCATACTGTCTTGATGACGGTGGCTTTGTAGTAGAGCCTGAAGTCAGGCAGGTGGATTCCTCCAGTTCCATTCTTCTCTCTCAAGATTACTTTGGCTATTCGAGGTTTTTTGTGTTTCCATACAAATTGTGAAATTATTTATTCTATCTCTGTGAAAAATACCGCTGGTAGCTTGATAGGGATTGCATTGAATCTGTAGAATGCTTTGGGTAGTATACTCATTTTCACTATATTTATTCTTCTGATCCATGAACATGGTATATTTATCCATCTATTAGTGTCCTCTTTGATTTCTTTCACTAGTGTTTTATAGTTTTCTATATATAGGTCTTCAGTTTCTTTAGGTAGATATATTCCTAAGAATTTTATTCTTTTCGTTGCAATGGTGAATGGAATTGTTTCCTTAATTTCTTTTTCTACTTTCTCATTATTAGTGTATAGGAATGCAAGCGATTTCTGTGTGTTGATTTTATATCCTGAAACTTTACTATGTTCATTGATTAGCTCTAGTAATTTTCTGGTGGAGTCTTTAGCGTTTTCTATGTAGACGATCATGTCATCTGCAAACAGTGAGAGTTTTACATCTTCTTTTCCAATTTGGATTCCTTTTATTTCTTTTTCTGCTCTGATTGCTGTCGCCAAAACTTCCAGAACTATGTTGAATAGTAGCGGTGAAAGTGGGCACCCTTGTTTTGTTCCTGACTTTAGGGGAAATGCTTTCAATTTTTCTCCATTGAGGATAATGTTTGCTGTGGGTTTGTCATATATAGCTTTTATTATGTTGTGGTATGTTCTTTCTATTCCTGCTTTCTGGAGAGTTTTTATCATAAATGGATGTTGAATTTTGTCAAAGGCTTTCTCTGCATCTATTGAGATAATCATATGGCTTTTATTTTTCAATTTGTTAATGTGGTGAATTACATTGATTGATTTGCAGATATTGAAGAATCCTTGCATCCCTGGGATAAAGCCCACTTGGTCATGGTGCATGATTTTTTTAATGTGTTGTTGGATTCTGATTGCTAGAATTTTGTTAAGGATTTTTGCATCTATGTTCATCAGTGATATTGGCCTGTAGTTTTCTTTTTTTGTGGCATCTTTGTCAGGTTTTGGTATTAGGGTGATGGTGGCCTCATAGAATGAGTTTGGAAGTTTACCTTCCTCTGCAATTTTCTGGAAGAGTTTGAATAGTATAGGTGTTAGCTCCTCTCGAAATTTTTGGTAGAATTCCGCTGTGAAGCTGTCTGGTCCTGGGCTTTTGTTTGCTGGAAGATTTCTGATTACAGTTTCAATTTCCGTGCTTGTGATGAGTCTGTTAAGATTTTCTATTTCTTCCTGGTTCAATTTTGGAAAGTTGTACTTTTCTAAGAATTTGTCCATTTCTTCCATGTTGTCCATTTTATTGGCATATAATTGCTGATAGGAATCTCTTATGATCCTTTGTATTTCTGTGTTGTCTGTTGTGATTTCTCCATCTTTATTTCTAATTTTATTGATTTGATTTTTCTCCCTTTGTTTCTTGATGAGTCTGGCTAATGGTTTGTCAATTTTATTTATCCTCTCAAAGAACCAGCTTTTGGCTTTGTTGATTTTTGCTATGGTCTTTTTTGTTTCTTTTGCATTTATTTCTGCCCTAATTTTTAAGATTTCTTTCCTTCTACTAACCCTGGGGTTCTCCATTTCTTCCTTTTCTAGTTGCTTTAGGTGTAGAGTTAGGTTATTTCTTTGACTTTTTTCTTGTTTCTTGAGGTATGCCTGTATTGTTATGAACTTTCCCCTTAGCACTGCTTTTATAGTGCACAGGTTTTGGGTTGTTGTGTTTTCATTTTCATTCATTTCTATGCATATTTTGATTTCTTTTTTTATTTCTTCTGTGATTTGTTGGTTATTCAGCAGCGTGTTGTTCAGCCTCCATATGTTGGAATTTTTTAATAGTTTTTCTCCTGTAATTGACATCTAATCTTAATGCATTATGGTCAGAAAAGATGCTTGGAATGATTTCAATTTTTTTGAATTTACCAAGGCTAGATTTATGGCCCAGGATGTGATCTATCCTGGAGAAGTTTCCGTGAGCACTTGAGAAAAAAGGTGAAATTCATTGTTTTGGGGTGAAATGTCCTATAGCTATTGATTAGGTCTAACTGGTCTATTGTATCATTTAAAGTTTGTGTTTCTTTGTTAATTTTCTGTTTAGTTGATCTGTCCATAGGTGTGAGTGGGGTATTAAAGTCTCCCACTATTATTGTGTTATTATTAATTTCCCCTTTCATACTTGTTAGCATTTGTCTTACATATTGCAGTGCTCCTAGGCTGGGTGCATATATATTTATAATTGTTATATCTTCTTCTTGGATTGATCCTTTGATCATTATGTAGTGGCCTTCTTTGTCTCTTTTCACAGCCTCTGTTTTAAAGTCTGTTTTATCTGATATGAGTATTGCTACTCCTGCTTTCTATTTGCATGGAATATCTTTTTCCAGCCCTTCACTTTCAGTCTGTATGTGTCCCTTGTTTTGAGGTGGGTCTCTTGTAGACAACATATATAGGGGTCTTATTTTTGTATCCATTCAGCCAGTCTTTGTCTTAATTTTTTTCATAGACACACTAGGCAGCAGACATTCAGTAATGACAGAACTAATGCAGAGTCTGAATTGGCCAGTTTGACCTTATTAAGCCATAGCAGTGGGCTCTGTTCATGGAACTCCTAAAGTGTCTGCTGATTAGCTCTTTGTTTTTTTTAAGTTTTTTTTTTTTTTTTGAGGTGGTCCATATTTCAAAGTCTTTATTGAATTTGTCACAATATTGCTTCTGTTGTTTTCTGTTTTGGCTTTTGGCTGAGAGGCATATGGGTTCTTAGCTCTCCATCCAGGGATCGAACCTGCACTGCCTGTGTTGGAAGGTGAAATCTTAACCACTGAACCATCAGGAAAGTTCTCTGATGAGCTCTTTTGAAAGTCAAATATTCAGAACCTTTGGTGTCACCATTGACCAAATTGGTCCCCTTGATCTCATGGTGAATGTACAGGGGTAGAACAATCCTGGGGATGTCAACAAGGCACTGAAGACAGGACCAGAGAGACCCCTGCAGCTTGCAATGCTTCCATCCCACACAGAATCTGGACTCTTTTATCTTAAAGCCCAGGAATACAAATTATGATTGGGGGCGTGGTGAGAAAAAAGTACATTTTGATGAAAATCCAATTAAAAGCACGATTAATTGGGCACTTACTACTCACAAAGCACTTTGCTTGATGATTTTAAGGAGATGAGGATGAATCAAATAGACTGTGTGCCCTGAAGGAATTTATAACATAAGGCAGTGGGGGTGGATAGGTAGGTGCAAAATAAACAACAAAGGGATGAGTCCAGGTTTCTTAGAGAAGATTAGACTGAGATCAAGGCGAATAACCTGGAAAGAATATTGGAGGTACAGGCTCCAATATTGACTGACTTGGACCAAGGAAATCTGAGAAGAGGCAGACCATAAGAGGTGTTCTGGGTGACACCTCCACCCCACCCCATCCTCCAATTTACTTTGCTGCCCAAAAAGAAATTGAAAAACTTTGGTAAGGGGTGACTTTCCTCTGTAAATCATATATAAATGAGACAGCTGTATTTTTCTGCTTCATGCTTAGCCAAATCCTATTTAATTAACCTACTTAGACTTGTTGATTGAGGTTAATTAGACCCTAGGATTGATGTTAATTGCCATTGTAAACTGCCAATGCTATAAGCAGTACATTTTGGATTTGGTTAAGAAAATTGAGGTAGAGGTCTATTTTTCATAGCTTGCTTACTTTTTGTCTCTCTCCCTCCTCTAAGATAAAAAAGCATCCCTCCTTCCTTAATTGTATTGTCCTTTGTTTTTGTCATGGGTGATGGGTGGATGGATTATTGAAAGGACTGATTCCTTCTGGTCAATAGTTCTTTATATATGCAGGGAGCCCCTTTCTCTTGACCCCCTCTTCTCTCTCCTTTCTGATTATGCCCTATACAACACATGCACACATATGCACACATATACATAAGCCTACAAGCACACACACACATACACACACACACACACACAGACACAGCACGATATACTTCTATTTTTCTATAAACTTGTGTGGATTTTTCTCAGGCAGCTGCACACTGTTGATCCTGGGGGAGGCTGAAGGAAGGCCTCTGGCACTTTGATGGGACCTTCAACAGAATAACAAAGATAATTCACTTTTTAAAAAATGTATGTGTATGTGGCCCACTTGCCAACCCAGGTAGACATAGGAGATGCAGGTTCAATCTCTGGATGAGGGGCATGACAACTCTCTCCAGTATTCTTGCCCAGAGAATACCATGGACAGAGGAGCCTGGCAGGCTGCAGTCCATAGGGTGGCAAAGAGCTGGACACGACTGAAACAACTGAGCATGCATGCAAGTGTAGGTGGTGATGTCTGAGGAGGCCAAAGGGAAGGCAAGCAGGCATAGACAAGAGAGAAAAGAGGAAAAGCAGCATTTCCAAGAGTCAGAAGGTGTGAGAGCCTGGGTATTTGCCCTGTTTTAGCTCCGGGATAAGAATTCAAATTCTGGAGGACAAATTCCTCTGCCAATAAATCAGGATTTAGGCCTTCTTTCCCATAAACTCAGTTCAGCTAAATCTGGTTACATCCAGGTTTCTCTCTCCTCACATATGAACTAGATGCATAAGAAAGCCTGTGAATATTTATGCAGGATCTCTAAATAAGTAGGTACTAAGGACCTGAGTGCAGCCTGCAGTGGACTGCTCTTGGGCAGTGGTCCCCAGTTTTTTGGCACTGGGGACCGGTTTCATGGAAGACAATTATTTTTCTATGGATAGGGGTGAGGCGATGGTTTGGGGATGATTCAAATGGGTCACATTTATTGTGCACTTTATTTCTATTAGTGTTACATCTCTAACAATAGAAATGATCAGCTCTACCTCAGCTCATCAGACATTAGATCCTGGAGGTTGGGAACCCCTGATCTAGGGGACATTTTGATTTGTAACCCACAGGCTTCATTGCATCCAGCCCCCTCTTTCTACCTCCTACCTTTCTAGGAGAAAGGAGAAACTACCTCCCTTTCTCTGGGTAAGTCATGGTCCTCTGCAGCCCCCTCCATGCCCCCAAGTTCTGACTCCTTCCCTTGGATGGGTCGGATTCCAGTCACCTCTAATCTCTCCATTGAGGTGGGGACATTTAGTAGATGCATTAATAATAAAGTAGCAGCCAAGACAGCAGATAAATTTCCATCTGTTCTCTTTCTCTTATGATGTGGACTTGAACTTTAGGAATGCTGTAGTTGTGAGACTAGAAACTAGATCTCAAAACTGGGTAACACAGACTCTCATAAACAGGGAGGGAAAAGGCATGCTTTTGTTTATGTGTATTTATGTGTTTGTGTCTGTTGAAGTATCTTTTCTTAAAAAAAAATAACTTGAGTTTGGAGAGGTACATTCATGAACCATCATACAACTATGCCATAAACATATACATCACCTCTAAAAATTTCCTCCCACCCTATTCTCTTTGTGTACTATTATTATGTGACAAGAAGGTAACATAAGATCTACCCTCTTAGCAAATACTTAACTATACAACACGATGCTGTTAATGATGGGCTCTGTGCTACTGTACCCAGTAGAGGTTACTTATCTTGTATAACTGGAACTCTGTCCCCTTGACTAATACCTTCCTTGTTCTGCTCCCTCTGGCCCCTGATAACCACTGTCCTACTTCTATGAATTTGACTATTCCAAATTTCACAAAAGGTGGTGCCAGGTAGCATTTGTCCTTCTGTGACTGGCTTATTTCATTTAACATAATGTCCTCTAGGTTCTTCTGTGTTGTTGCAAATGGCAGGCTTTCCTTCTTTTTTAAGGCTGAATAATATTTCATTGTGTGTAGACACCACATTTTCTTTATCCATTCACCCATTGGTGGACACTGAGGTGATGCCCATGTCTTGGCTACTGTGAATAGCTAATCTCAAAAGCTTGGAAAATGAATAGAATCCTAGTATCTCATGCTATTCTATTAACCATCTTGCTCTTCTTCCATACCCCATAGGTTCTTATTCTTGTGTGCATTTCATTAATGATCAAAAATTCTTCTGATTTCTGATTAATATTAAGATCACTTTGGAAGAGATTTCCCTGGTGGTCCAGTGATTGAGACTTTGCCTTCCAATGCAAGAAGTATAGGTTCAATCCCTGGTTGGGAAGCTAAAATCCCACATACCTCACAGCCAAAAAAAAAAACCAAAACATGAAACAGAAACAATATTGTAACAAATTCAGTAAAAGACTTACAAAAAACGATCCTGTCAAAAAAAAAATCACTTGGGTAATGCTACATTGGAGTTCAGACTACATTTGGCCAAGATTGTACATCTTAAAACTCAATGAGGTAAGATTCAATCTGTCTCAAAGAATCCAGAGTGAAACAGCTTCAGTTGTGTTCTGCAGAAGGCTTAATTTTTCTAATATTTTCTAAATTAAAAGGATAATAATGTTTAAAAATGCATATTTTCACTTATAGAGCTCTTCCCTCACATCTTTTACTAATGCAGATGTATATGGTGACAATATCAGTTTAAAAATACTTTTTAAGAGTATACTGCTTAATAATCATGCCAATTCTCCTGTTTCAAATGAACAAAACTAAGATTGATATTTGAACAGCATACAAAAGAGATCATTTATTTCAGTGTATGATTTCATAGTTCAAGTTCTACAACTAGATTTTTGGTTTCAATCATCTTTGCAAAGTTGCTTCCCACTGTTAAGACAAGTGGAGTATTTTCGTACTTATTCTATAATCATTTTTAGTGGTATTATTATATACCAGGTGCTATGGTAGGTGCTGGAGCTTCAGAGATAAGACAGTATCTAGTCTCAGGAAGCTCACAGGTTACAGCAGGGAACAGTCAGGGTCATGACCAACTCCACTGGCTACAGGGCAGGGACTGTAACTATGGCTCAAATTCTAGGTAGATGAAAAGCTTCCTGGAGGTGATAACTCCAGAGATGCTTCTTGAGTAATGAGTAGAAATTAGTCAAGTCAGGGTTCAGAGTTGGCTTCCAGGAGATACTAAGAATATTTAAAACCCCAATAATGTACACATTATTCTTAGGTTTTCACACCTTGCTATATTGAGTATAGGAAAATTTGGGAATTATAAGATCCATTTTATAGGTTTTTTTTTTAACCTATTTTCCCAAACCACTTACATGGATGATGATAATGACATGTGGTGTATGTGTGAGTGTGTACATTCACACACACAAGGAACATTTGAGTGAAAACTACAAATAGGGGGGATATAAAATTAAAATTTTAGGCCAGATTTTTATAATTCACTATGAAACATACCTCTGCGTTGTGCTTAGTCGCTCAGTCATGTCCGACTCTTTGCAACCTCAGGGATTGTAGCCCACCAGGCTTCTCTGTCCATGGGGATTCTCCAGGCAAGAAAACTAGAGTGGGTTGTCACGCTCCAGGGGACCTTCCCAACCCAGGGATTGAATCCAGGTCTACTGCATCGCAGGTGGGTTCTTTACCATCTGAACCACCAGGGAAACCCAAGAATACTGGAATGGGTAGCCTATCCCTTCTCTAGGGGATCTTCCTGACCTAGGAATTGAGCCAGGGTTTCCTGCAAAAATGAAGGTGGATTCTCTACCAGCTAAGCTACCAGGGAAGCCTGAAATATACCTCTAATTACAACTAAATGAAGATGTGAATGTGTTTTATACTTGTATTTGCCTGATGAAATAATCAGGTGGAATAGACTCCCTCTAGGTACTAAGTTTGAAAAGGAATGTGTTTTATTGATCTCTATGTAAGGAACTTCAAGCTCTTCTTTCTAGAGATAGCCTTTGTTTCCATGGGCTTTTAGCAATGCTGAGATTTCAAGGCTGTGTTCTTTGGCCAGTGCCTGGAAGGCATAGCCTCTATTGCTGATTGGAGGGACATTCTAATTTATTAGACACCAGACACAAAGGTGGCAAAGCTGATATTTCTTTTTTTCTTTTTAAAAATTGCAATATAATTGCTTTACAATATTGTGTTAGTGTCTGCCGTACGACAAAGTGAATCAGCTAATGTGTACATATATACCCCTCCTTCTTGAACCTCCTTACCACCCCCCATCCTACTCCTCTAGGTCATCACAGAGCACTGACCTGGGTTCCCTGTGCTGTACAGCAGCTTCCCACTAGCTAGCTATTTTAAATACAATGGAATATTACTCAGCCATAAAAGGGACCAAATTGGGTCATTTGTAGTGATGTGGATGGGCCTAGAGTCTATTATAGAGAGTGAAGTAAGTCAGAAAGAGAAAAACAAATATCATGCATTAACACATATGTATGCTCAGACAGTAAAGAATCCGCCTGCAATGTGGGAGACCTGGGTTTGATCCCTGGGTTGGGAAGATGCCCTGGAGGAGGGCATGGCAACCCACTCTAGTATTCCTGCCTGGAGAGAAGCCTGGTGGCCTACAGTCCATGGGGTTGCAAAGAGTCGGACATGACTGAGCCAACTAAGCACAGCACGTGGAATCTAGAAAGACAGTACAGATAAGCCTGTTTGCAGGGCAGGAATAGAGATGCAGACACAAGGCTGACCTTTCTTTGCGGTGGCTAAGGAACCCTAGCTGTAAGTTTCTTATCAGGAACGCCTTTCTTATCACAGAGTGAAACTGGACTGGGACCACATTTTCCTGGTGTACAACTTTGGGTCTCCCTCCTTAGCTAAAAACCCATTGTTGCATGCTATATAGATCATGGACTATATGACTAGGGCCTGGACAGCACATGTCAAGGGGGTTGGTATTGCCAACTGGCTAGTCTGACCATGGAAGAACTTTGCCATGATTCCTGAGGAGCAAATGACTTTTAGTATCTACCCCTGCCTCAAGACACTGGGAATTAGCTACACAATCTACTGCAAAGGAATCAAACTAGCATCTAAGGTGGAGTTACTTAACATCTTAAATTTGAACAATGAAGATGGCTTGTTCCAAATCTTGATTTTTGATTTCAGCATTATTTTTGAGTTATTCTCTTTGATAATCCATTTTCTTGGAGAAAAAATAAATGTTCACAGTAAACCATGTCTCTAATCCATCTAAAAGCTGCATCAAATTATTTAGACACAGAGAAAGAAGGGAGCTAGAAAACAGTCTTATTTCACTCCCTTTGGGATTAAAATTGGATCTTTGAGAAAATGATTTCTGTCCTCGCAGATCATTAGACTATTATCATGTTATTGTTAGAATATATTATGATGAAGGCTTTGAAGGAGTAGCAGTAGCTGACAATCTCTACCAGAATCAGACACTCTGACTCATGGACAATTTCCATCAATGGAATTGGAAGCTTATAACAGATGAGCTAATATGATGACTTTGCTTTTTGAGGCCAGGCGGTGCTAAGAGGTGGAGCAGAGGACATGCTGCCCACTTGGAAGTATCGCCTTTGTATCTTATGAGTAAGATAAAATATTAACATATCTCAAATCTTGTAAAACACGTGTTACTGGGGGCTTTCATATACATTGATGCTTTTGATTTTCACAGCAATCTTATGGAGCACAGAAGGTGATAGGATTGTCCTTGCTTTACCTATTATGGACTTGAGACAAAACTCTGAGAAATTAAGCCTTATGTTCATGATCACAGGGGAAACTGGACTTGGGTTTTCTGACTCCAAATCTAATGTGCTTTCTACTATATTTAAATAGTAAAATATTTAAATTTCAACTCATTTCAAAGAAAGTTAGTATAAAGAGTGGATGAATGTAGAAGTAAGTTAATAGAAATTATGTGCTAAATGTGAAATTATAAATCATTGTGCAATATATACCAGTTCTAATATTACCACAAGTTCAGATTAAACAAAATGAAGAATGTAGTACTTTAAGTGTCCTGCTGAGTAAAATAAGTGTCATTAGATAATGATTTATTTTGTGATGGGAGAAAGTATTTGTTAAGATGCTTTTGTATTCTCAGAAACAATGAAAAGCTTTAGAGAACAGTTCCGGACTTCTGCTCAATTACAACAGCTGTCCAGCTCTTTCTGCACCAGGGAACATGGTACCCAGTGATGCGATCTCAAGCAGTACGTACATAGAGATGTGATAGCCGTAAAAGACATGGAAATAGGTCTCTTTGGTGGCCTTCTAGTTTAGATTCTGTGTCTTCCATTCCAACAACTCTGGGAATGCTTAATGATACCATTGAACATCAAGCGCCACCAAAGCTGTGCCCCAGAGGGACAAAGTATGCTCTATTCCTGCAGACATGTGGAGACTTCCCTGAGCAAGCAAGTGATGAGCTGACAGAAGAAAACCTCCGCCCTCTTACCAGAGACTCCCCCTCCCTTTTGCAGACTTCACTTGGATATCATGTGTTCTCAACTGGTGTCAAAACCCACGGGCCTTTTATTTATCTGTCTGGATTGTTGATTCATGCTCAGCATCACAGAAGGAACTTTCTCCCTTGCGCTTCCCCACTTGCCCTTCCTTTCCCTGTTAAAAAGAGCTGTCACTACTTCAGTAACTATGAGCAACAGATCATTTTATGCTTTAATCCATAAATAAACATTTCTTCCTTTGAACTTCATTAAATTTGGATGTGTTTTCATTTTGAAACAATCTGGCATCCCTATCATTTAGACATATAAAACTATAAAACTAGCAATTAATTTTGGTCTTTAGGAGTACTGGTGGTCTAGAAACAGTGAGTTTATGCCAACAAAAGCAAATGAAAACCTCAAACATGAAGACATAACACTTAAAGAAGAAAATCGCAAAGTGTCATGCTCAGTAGCCAAAGGAGATTATGTGCAACTTGTTCCGGATGGTGTCCGTCGAAATTCCCAGCTTGCTTAAAGAATATTGAAGACAGAAATTCTATTCCCTCAAACACTATTCATCTGAGTAAAATAACTGTCCAATGAAAACCTAAAAATTAAGTTATGATTTGACTGATTATGAAAATATTGAAAATATTTACTGGCAAATATCTTTCTATTAATTGTGACTACATTAAAGACTTGAGTGATAATACTTCCCTAGCAGTCCAGTGGTTGAGACTTTGCCTTCCGATGAAAGGGGTGTGGGTTCCATCCCCGGTTGGAGAGTTAAGATCCCACATGCTTCATGGCTGAAAAAACACACAAATCCTAAAACAGAAGCAATAATGTAACAGATTCAATAAAGACTTTAAAAATGGTCCTTGCCAAAAATTTTAAAAATAAAATAAAGACCTGAGTGTTTGCTAGATACAAAGCACTGTACCAGATACTACAAGGAAGTTTGAAAGTTTTTTCTTTCAAAGAGCATCTAAGCTAGTGAAGGAGAAGACACCCAACCAGAACAATTATCTATTGACAGCCGTGCTAGCTTGCTAGAGGCAGCACTGCTTCCAAAGCTAGATCTTTATGACTTCTGTTGGGTCTTGGATTGCTCACTCTAGGGGAGCCAGCCTTCTGCTGGGAGAACATTGTCAGCCCCCTGGGGAGGACCATGTGGGAAAAAGGAATCACCAAGAACCCTTGGCACAGTCAGAACTGTGAGTGGGCCATGTCAGAAGTCACTCTGCCCTAGAAGAGTCTTGAGATCCCTGTGACCCTGGTCAATACCTCAGGGTTGAGGTTGAACCAGAACCTGAGCCAGAAGCTTCAGATGAGCTGCACTTGAATTCCTGACCCACAGAAACCATGAAGATAATTGTATAGTGGATTTGAGCAAGCAAGCTTTGGGTGTAGTATTTCATCCAACAACAGATAACTAATACACTGAGTATCTAGTATGTGATAGGTTCAAATCTGAAGGTCCAAATGGTGATCAAAGTGGACAATGTCTGTGATCCCCCCTCAACTGGGCATATACTTTAGCAAGGAGATAATCAATCAGTGAGTAAACATGGGAGAGAATTTTACAAGAGTGGCAGAGCAGGAAGCACCAGGAATCTGCCTCCCCGTCTAACCAATAATTACACAGGCAGAATGTAACTGTTGTAATCATTTTGGAGCTCAGAAGTGTGTTAAATACTTTCCATTTCCAGGATGGAGACTTGGTCGGTTGCTGTTGTTGTTCAGTCACCAAGTCGTATCTGACTCTATGTGACCCCACAGACGGCCGCAAGCCAGGCTTCCCTGTCCATCACCATCTCCTGGAGTTTGCCCAAGTTCATGTCCATTGACTTGGTTGGTAAATAGAACTTCATTTTGATCAGTTTCAGCTCTGGAGAAGGCAATGGCAACCCACTCCAGTACTCTTGCCTGGAGAATCCCAGGGACGGCAGAGCCTGGTAGGCTGCTGTCTGTGGGGTCGCACAGAGTCGAACATGACTGAAGCAACTTAGCAGCAGCGGCTACTCATCCCTCACTGCTCCTGAAACATCTTGAACATAGCTTGTGGGATCCAGGGTGGGCAAAAAGGACCCTGCCTTCCAAATATCAGGGATCTGTGTTTTCATGGCTGATGACTTTTTTTTTTAATTGGAGTATAATTTCTTTACAATGTTCTGTTAGTTTCCGCTGTACAATGAAGTGAATCAGCCATATGTATACATCTATCTCTTCCCTCTTGAACCTCCCTCCCACCCCATCCCCATCCCACCCCTCTGGCTCATCATAGAGTATGGAACTCACCTCCCTGTATTATATAACAGCTTCCCACTAGCTATCTATTGTACTCATGGTAGTGTATATGTGTTATATATGTCAACCCTATGCTCCCAATCTGTCTCACACCCCTCTTCCCCCTCTGCCCACGTATTCATTTTCTATGTCTGCATCTTGATTTCTGCCCTGCAAACAGGCTCATCTGTACCATCTTCCTAGATTCCACAGCGTTAGTCACTCAGTCATGTCCAACTCTTTGTGACCCCATGGACTGTAGCCCACCAGGCTCCTCTGTTCATGGAATTCTCCAGGCAAAAATACTGGAGTGGGTTGCCATTTCCTTCTCCACCTAGATTCCATATGTATGCCTTAATATATATTTGTTTTTCTCTTTCTGACTTACTTTACTCTGTGTAACGGATTCTAGGTCCATCACTAGAAATGACCCAGTTTTGTTCCTTTTTATGGCTGAGTAGTAGCCCATATGTACCGTTACTTCTTTATCCACTCATCTGTCAATGGACCTGGTTGCTTCCAGGTCCTGGCTATTGTGTTTGGTGCTGCAATGAACATTTGTATGGAAATACAAAAGACCCTGATTGCTGCTTCTGCTCTGGAGTGCAGACAACGGCACCCTCAGCTGTCCCATCTCTCCCCATTGTTGCAAGCCCCTCCATCTCTGGCTGAAGTGAGTTCCAGAGAGATTCAAAGCTCTAGTACCCTTCTGTTCCCCCTGCTTTCATTTTTTCCTTTTTCCCCTTTGGAAACCAGACATAATATTTTGACCAAAACTTAAGACTGAAAGTGATACATTCCAAATGAATTGTAGTTATAAAGCTATAGGGGTCAAGAGAAGATGAAGACAGCTTCTTGACTTTGGAGGTTCGAGAGCAGTTCCCAGAAGAAGGTGGTCTTGAAAGGGCTTGGAGGGAAAAGGTGTGTGTGATTTGAATAGGCTGAGCACAGGAGCAAGGGCACTCTAGATAGGAGGAAAAAAATAGGCAAAGGCAACAAGCGGGTTACTGCCACACATGCTTCGGATGTGGCCAGTGAATCAGCTGGGCCAGAATCAGGGGAAGAATCCTCAGGACTTGTAAGAGAGACTTGGCTAAAAAAATAAATAAATTAAAAAAAAAAAAAAAAAAAGAGAGAGAGAGAGAGAGACTTGGCTGCCTACCTAAGAAAGTCAGATTTGCACCCCAGGCAACAGAAATCATTGGAGAAATTTGAATTGGTGCATGGCAGTATAAGATTTTAAAATTGGCTTACCACATCCAAGAGTATCTATTTTATTGTATTTTAAAAATGATTTATTTATTTTTTGACTATGCCAAGCAGCATGTGGGAATCTTAGTTCCCTGGTCAGGGATCAAACCCAGGCCCCCTGCATTGAAAGTGCAGAGTCTTAACCACTAACCATCAGGGAAGTCCTCCAGGAGTATTTATTAATCACCTTCTTTATGTTTGCCACTCTTGCTAGGCATTTTGGGAGACCAAATAAATGGTGAACCACTTTTGCCCTCAGGGAACATATTCCCACCAGAGATACAAAATATCTACACATTACTACAGAAATCAACATGTATCTGCTTAAAAGGAGAAGGCAGCACCTACTCAGACGGTCAGTGTAGTCCATGACAATAGCAAACACTTATATTGTGCCTGCTGCTGCTGCTGCTAAGTCGCTTCAGTCATGTCTGACTCTGTGCAACCCCATAGATGGCAGCCCACCAGGCTCCCCCATCTCTGGGATTCTCCAGGCAAGAGTACTGGAGTGGGTTGCCATTTCCATCTCCAATGCATGAAAGTGAAAAGTGAAAGTGAAGTCGCTCAGTCGTGTCCGACTCTTTGCGACCCCATGGACTGCAGCCTACCAGGCTCCTCCGTCCATGGGATTTTCCAGGCAAGAGTACTGGAGTGGGGTGCTATTGCCTTCTCCTATATTGTGCCTACTATCTGTTAAAGACTAATCCAGGACTTAACATACATTAATTCAATTAATACAACATGTTCATGAGGTAGGTAACATTACAGAGGAGAAAACAGAGTCATGGAGACTTAAGCAACCCACCTAACATGTGAACCAGTGAGTAGATAAAAGGATTAAATCTGGACAGTCTGATCAGAGGCTGTGACTAACTTTACCTTATCTTGCCCCACAAATAGCAGGTTAGACCTATTGATGACTGGGATATACCAATCCTTTCCATCTTTGTTAACTTGTTTAGTTTGTACTCATTATAAACTGTCATCCATGATCCAGTTTGAGGGTGTAGACTTAGTGTCAGCTTTGCTGAACTCTTGCATCCCTGGATGAAACGCTACTGCAATTGCTTTGGAACACATTAGATATTAATTTCTTTTAGTGATACATGGCACACCTATACGTCTATAACTGTTGTTTAAAAGCATTAAGCATTTAAAATATTTTAAAAACATTAAATGTTAAGCTGCTTTTGCAGTTGAGCAGCATTGATAGCGTATATGAAGTACATACAGTACATGGACGAAGCACAGACTCTAGTTTCTGTCTCTTGTTGGTGGTATGACCCTGAGAAAGTCACCTTCCTGACCCTGGTACTGCATGGAGGGGCTCCCAGTCCCTGCTGATTCCAGTTCCCAGATGATCGAAGAAGATAATGACGGGAACACTCCAAGAAAATCATGAACCTGGCCTGGGCATTTCATACCCTGTAAAAAAGACCCTCTGTGAAAAGGAGAAAATTCTTTTTCACAGGCTTGTTTGGAAGAGTCAATGGATATTATGTGTGAAACTCAATTTCTGAATAAACATTAGCTACACATAGATGGTCAAATGTTAGGCAAATGTAAAGTGGTATTATTTTTATTTTTCTTGGTTGTATCTCACAATTCTCTGAAGTTTCCAGGCTGAACTGGGAAAGTTCTGGAATACCACAGTAGGGCTTGTCTAGCGTTTTCTTTCCACCAGCTTGTTTTGAAAGCAGGAGTACTGGAAATATTGCATAAAAAAACTAGGCTGGCTAGATTTCAAGCCCTATTTCTAGACCAGAGTGGTTTGGATCTGCTTGAATAAGATTCTGAGCAGTTGGATGTGGAGACAAAAACCAAACCTCAGCAAACTGAGAAATGACAAACAAACTGAACATTTTCAAATTATGGGATGGTTTAGGGGCTATGGGCAAACATCCATTAGCGACTAGGATGCAATTATCAAGCATGTTTTTAGACTATGTCCAAAGGGCCAGTTTTTGTTTTCAGTTGTTCTCTTTTTAAAGCAAAATTCCTGTTTGCTTAGGACTTGGATGCTATGGTCATTAGAAGAACAACTTATTTTTGTCAGTTTCCTATTAAATTTTTGCTTGAAAATCATTACAGTGGCAATCACTAGTTTGTACTTTATAATCATTCTTTTTTCAAAAATTATCATAATTAATGGACTCATGATAATCATGTTCCCTTCAGATAATTATATGGATGTGAGAGTTGGACCATAAAGAAGGCTGAACACCAAGGAACTGATGCTTTCAAGTTGTGGTGCTGGAGAAGACACTTGAGAGCCCCTTGAACAGCAAGGAGATTAAACCAGTCAATTTCTGAATATTCATTGGAAGGAATGATGCTGAAGCTCCAACGCTTTGGCTACTTGATGCAAAGAGCCAACTTATGGGAAAAGACTGATGCTGGGAAAGATTAAGGGCAGGAGGAGAAAGGGGCAACAGAGGATGAGATGGTTGGATAATATCACCAGCTCAATGGACATGAGTTTGAGCAAACTCTGGGAGATAATGAAGGGCAGGGAAGCCTGGTGTGATGCAGTCCATGGGGTTGCAAAGAGTTGGACATGACTGAGCAACTGAACAACAATTATATGAATTAACAAAGAAATATGAATATGTATCATTACAATAATCTCATAAAAGTTTCACTGAGTCCTGTTTCTGTACCAGATAATGTTGAGCACTGAGGGTGGAGGTGAACAGGACTTGGACCCTAGTGCTTTGTAGGTGACACGGACACGGTGACATAGAATGTGCACAGTGGTCCAGATGCCATATCCCTGTGATGGAGGTGATGGAGACAGTTATTTAGCATCATTGAACTGCCAAAAGATTCAGTGCACCTTCTCTATGCTTTTCCAGTCTTCGCCCTGGAACTCTGTGTACTTTGCACATGTAGAAATCGAGCCTCACAGAGGTAATTGTCAAAACTGCTCAAGAACCTGTGTGTGTCTGTCTACAACTTTCCCCACTTACCATGTTTCAGAGGTGCTCCGGGGTACTCCTGGCTGCCTCTTTCTGCGGAAACCATGAAAAAGCTTCACTGCCCACTTGGAAGACCCATCCAGGGCTCGGTAAGGGGTGTTGATGCTTCTTGCACAGAATGATGTCCTTGAGGTGGGGGGAGGTGGGGAGAGTTTTGTTTATCCCACCTGGGACAGCCCCGGCTTCATCTGCCACTGCACGCACAGGAGGGATAGCCCTGTACTAGCAGCCACCTCTGTCCTGCTCAGTCCCCACCGGAGAATAACATGTTACATAGTGCCATGAATTTTTAACGACTCGGACTTGAAAAGTAGTTTCAGAAGGTGAGCAAAATGCTAAGTTAATTGAGCCCTGCCGCTCAGCCTTCCTCTCCCAAAGTAGTTTTCAAGGAAATATGGCTGAAATATCAGTTGTCAGACGATGAATATTTTAAAGCTAATTCTGATATGCACCCAAGGTTCACTTGGCTTGCTAATGAGAGTGATGAGGACAGTTACCTTTAGGGAAAGGAAGTGAGTTCACTGTTGCCACTTACCGGGGGCTGCTTTGACAGGCATCTGCTCTGAGCACAGAGCTCTGTCTAGGGAAATCAGACCTGCTTGTCTGAACATCACCCGGTAGGGAAAGCTCCATCTTCCAATGGTTGGGAGCTCTGTCTGTGGCAGAGAGCTGGCTGCAAACTATTTTTATTCCCTTGGCTGATTGTTGAGGTGGAATCCATCACCTGATGAATATTCAATAGGTGAAGTTAAAAAAAAAAAGGAACATCTCTGCTTTCCTGCAAAACCCTCTGTGGCCCAAACCGGAAGAAATCCCAAAGGCAGGAGAGGAAAAGTCAGGCACATCTCCTGTCTCTTCGACAAGAGTGCTCTCCATAGATGCTGGGAAAGTTCTAACTGAGGGAGGGCAAGGAAAACAGAGTGTGTTTTCAAATTATCTCAGAGAAATAGCCAGAGGAAAAAGACTCTCACCTTGAAATTAAGAGAATATGAAAAGTGAGCCAGGCATACCTTAATGATTGCTACCTGTGATTTAGTAGAGCAGATGTTCTCAACCTCCAGGATCTAATGCCTGATGATCTGAGGAGTAGCTGATGTCATACTAATAGAAATAAAGTGCCTCTTTCTGGGGAGGCAGAAATGTAATGTGCTTGAATGATCCCCAAGTCATCCCCTCCCCACCCAGGCTTGTGGAAAAACTGTCTTCCACCAAATTGGTCCCTGGTGCCAAAAAAGTTGGGGACCCCTGCAGTAGAGGATGTCTGGCTTTTCCTTGAGCTTGAGATGGAAGTTTGGGCAAGAAAGGGAGAAAAGGAACCACTCTGTGTTCCGCAGGGAATGCAACACTGCCTGGAGTTGGTAAATAACATACAGCATGTTGTTGTTTACTTGCTAAGTCATGTCTGACTCTTTTGGGACTCTGTGGACTGTAGCCCACCAGCCTCTTCTGTCCATGGGATTCTCCAGGCAACAATATGGAGCAGATTGCCATTTCTTTCTCCAGGGATGCTTCCTGACCTAGGGAGTGAACCTGTGTTTCCTGCGTTGGTAGATGAGTTCTTTACCACTGACTCATGAGGGAAGCCCACAGCACATTTTTATGAAGTCGGTTTTGCTAGTTGTGCAACTCTTCACTTGTCAGACCACAACAGAAGTGGTGGGTGTTTTAGCCTGTGCAGTTGAAGCAGGATTTGGTGAATGGTGTGGCTGCAGAGTGACTGTAACCCATCCCAGACAAAAGGGTGAAGTCTGGCTCTCTCACTGTCCTGCCTGCACTGGTCTCTGTTCCCATGCCCATGGCTGTCCTCAACCTTCCTGTCATCATGGCATCTCCCACACCTTGGAGTTACTACCCAGCAATGGTTTGTTGTTGTAAGAACACCATTAAGAGGTACTGAGGGATAAACAATAAGGTCCTACTGTACAGCACAGGGAACCACATTCAATATCCTCTGATAAACCATAATGGAAAAGAATATATAAAAACGTCTATATGTATGTAATTGAGTCACGTTGCTGTACAGCAAAGATTGGCCCAACATCGTAAATCAACTTTACTGCAGTAAAATACATTTTAGAAAGGGAACTGAGAAGCCAGACACCCATTGTGGAAAAGTATAGAATATTCTGGATGATAAAAACTGCATGGATACCATGCTTTCCAGATACCTGGTACTTACTTGTTGTACTTCAGCTTATTGAATCTTCACTGGAACATGATGGCTGTGTATCATTTTCTTCATTTTACAAATAAGGCAAACGGGGCTTAGAGAGCTTATTTGGCTAAAACCACACATCTTTAAATAGAACAGCTGGGGTTTGAACCTAGGCCAGTATCTCCCCACAACCTGCACTCCTCCTTTACTCTTTCTGGATGGACATGGAGTAAAAGGAGGTAGATCAGTCTTAGGTTAGTAGGCTGTGGCCAGAAGCCATTGTCTCTGGGCAACTGAGAAGTTAGAAGAAGCCCTTTCTCTTCTAATGCTGGCTTGTGGCTTCCTGGTCTTGAGTGGTGATAACCTGGCTGTAGGCAACTGTGGCATCTCAATGCCAAGCACACAGGAGAGAGGAAAGGAACCATGCAAGAGGAAGTTCCAGTATGATATCAACACCCACCCAGAAACAAGGTGTTGGGGGTGCTGGCCAGGAGGCTAGGGCAGGTCCTGGCACAGAAAAGCTGGATGGCAGGAAACATCATGTACACCTCAAGTTCCGCGCTCCAAGTCTGGCGATTTAATCATAGAAACAGAGGTCCAGTTTTCACATAGAAATACTTAATGTAGTTTTTCCAGCCTCATAAAAAGTTCTGAGTGTGTGATACAATGAAATAATACCTCATGGAAGGGTTGTGTAACTCAACAGCACAGAGCAAAGCAGACCAGGAATTCCTGCCATCAAGATCCCACTCTGACCAGCGTCTGCTGCTGCAGCCTCCAATGCATGGTGTTCTAGACATCCTACTTATAAGCACTGGTACATACCCGAGTAGCTTCTCCAGGCTCTACTTCACATATTCCATCGCCACTAAGACATGAACCAATCCTAAGAAGCAATATCGCTTATATGTGGAATCTAAAAAAAAAAAAAAGGATACAAAGGAACTTACTTACAAAACAGACTCACAGACATAGAAGATAAATTTATAGTTACCAAAGGGGGAGGTAGGGGAAGGGATAAATCAGGAGTTTGGAATTAACACACACATACCACTCACTATATACAAAATTGATAATCAACAAGGACCTACCGTATAGTACAAGGGACTATACTCCTTGTACTATATACAAGAGATATAAGATATTATATATCTTATAATAACCTGCAATGGAAAAGTATCTGAAGAAGAATAGATATATCTCTATGTATAACTGAATCACTTTGCTGCACACCTGAAGCTAACACAGCATCGTCAATCAACTATGTGCATGCATGCGTGCACGCTAAGTTGCTTTGGTTGAGTCTGACTCTTTGAGACCCTGTGGACTGTAACCCGCCAGGCTCCTCTGTCCATGAGATTCTCCAGGAAAAAATACTGGAGTGGGTCGCCATGCCCTCCTCCAGGGGATTTCCTGACCCAGAGATTGAACCCACATCTCCTGCATTGGCAGATAGGTTCTTTACCACTAGTACCATCTGGGGAACCTGTAAATCAACTATGTGCTTAGTCGCTCAGTCCTGTCCATCTCTTTGCGTCCCCATGGACTGTAGCCTGCCAGGCTCCTCTGTCTCTGGGGATTCTTCAGGCAAGAATACTGGAGTGGGTTGCCTTGCCCTCCTCAAAGGTGGGGGGGGGGGGGAAGTTACTACTTCCCCATTTAGAAGAAACTAGAAAAGGAAGAGGAACCAGAGATCAAATTGCCAACATCTGCTGGATCATGGAAAAAGCAAGAGAGTTCGAGAAAAACATCTATTTCTGCTTTATTGACTATGCGAAAGTCTTTGACCGTGTGGATCACAACAAACTCTGGAAAATTCTGAAAGAGATGGGAATACCAGACCACCTGACCTGCCTCTTGAGAAACCTGTATGTTGGTCAGGAAGCAACAGTTAGAACTGGATATGGAACAACAGACTGGTTCTAAATAGGAAAAGGAGTATGTCAAGGCTGTGTATTGGCACCCTGCTTATTTAACTTATATGCAGAGTACATCATGAGAAACGCTGGGATGGAAGAAGCACAAGCTGAAATCAAGATTGCCCCAGAAAAATATCAATAGCCTCAGATATGCAGATGACAACACCCTTATGGCAGAAAGTGAAGAAGAACAAAAGAGCCTCTTGATGAAAGAGGAGAGTGAAAAAGTTGACTTAAAATTCAACATTCAGAAAACTAAGATCATGGCATCCCGGTCCCATCACCTCATGGCAAATACATGGAAAACATTCCATGGGAAACAGTGGAAACAGTGTCAGACTTTATTTTTTTGGGCTCCAAAATCACTGCAGATGGTGATTGCAGCCATGAAATTAAAAGACGCTTACTCCTTGGAAGGAAAGTTATGACCAACCTAGACAGCATATTAAAAAGCAGAGACATTACTTTGTCAACAAAGCCTGTCTAGTCAAAGCTATGGTTTTTCCAGTAGTCGTATATGGATGTGAGAGTTGGACTATAAAAGAGGGGTGAGAACTGATGGTTTTGAACTGTGGTGTTGGAGAAGACTCTTGAGAGATCCAACTGCATGGAGATCCAACCAGTCCATCCTAAAGGAGGTCAGTCCTGGGTGTTCATTGGAAGGACTGATGTTGAAGCTGAAGCTCCAATACTTTGGCCACCTGATGCAGAGAGCTGACTCCTTAGAAAAGACCCTGATGCTGGGAAAGATTGAAGGCAGGAGGAGAAGGGGATGACAGAGGATGAGATGGTTGGATGGCACCACCGACTGGATGGACATGAGTTTGAGCAAGCTCCAGGAGTTGGTGATGGACAGGGAGGCCTAGTGTGCTGCGGTTCATGGGGTCGCAAAGAGTCAGACACAACTGAGTGACTGAACTGAACTGAAAGCTCTAAAATGTTGACTGATTTACCAAAGACAATAAAGCTGATAAGCAACAGGACATGGATTTGAACTCAGATCAGATTCCGAAGCAGCATTTCTGCTAGTTCTCTGATTGTTGCTGGGCTGTGCCTGCTTTGTAACTTCTTTATTGTTTCATCCTGTGTGTAGATGTGGTACCACTATGTCCTTGGACATCCAAGTTCTCTATCCCCATTCAGGTGACATATCTCACTTGTCCACAGTGACTGGGGTTTCCATGCCCGAAGATGATGTTGTCCTCCACCTGCATCCTGTCTTTGATCCAGAAGGTTCCATCCTCTCCCCTGGGGACTCCATGGTACTTCCTGTGGATGCTTCTTCCCCTTCCCCAGCCACAGCTTCTCTAGTCCTGGAGGGGACATCTAGTTCGGCTAACAAGTCGCAGAGCTGGAAATTGGGTCACATTTCCTTGTTGACCTTCTTATGTGGGGGAAGAAAAATTGGCCTTTAGACACCAAAGAAGGGAGGGAAAAGAAGGGGAGAATAGCCAGATTGCTGCTTCTAGAAAACTGGCATGGGAACTGGGCATAGTCATTCTCCAATCAGAAGTTAGTTAGGGATGGCTGAGCACTCTTAAGATAAAGACTATGAAACGGTGTCGAGCAAATTAGATACAGAGCCTGAGTAAAGACCCATAGAAGCTAGGGGCTTTGAGGCTGAAGCATAATTAGTGGAACGGTTTTCAGTTTGATTTTGGTGAAGAGCCAATGAGATATTGAAAGTGGTGAGGGATGGCTGTCTCCACATTTGCTATAGGGTCACAATGAATTGGATTTTCTATGTAGACATTTATTAGTCAAATTTTCAGGCACAAACAGTTTACGAACTTGTTCTGCAACTCACTGAAGCCCCAGCTCCTCGTCTTCTAGAGTTTCCGATACCAAAGAGTCTGTCAAGCTGGATCTCTCAGGGGCACCCCTGAAGGCCACGTGGTGGTCTCTCCCCAATTCATTCAGGGGTGGGAGTGTCTCTGAATGGTTTTAGTGGATCCACATACTCTGAATAGCTTTAATTTCACCAGTGGAAGACCATTTCTAATATTCATTGTGCTCATTAAAAGTCACCAGTTTTCCAATGAAAACCTATTTTTGATACTTGCATACTCATTCACAAAATATTAATTTTGAAAATTAATTTACTGTGTATAATTACTATTATATTTTAAAATTATGATAAAATACACATCATATAAAATTTATCATCTTTACTATTTTTATGTATACAGTTCAGTGGCATTCAGTACATTCACATTATTGTATAACCATTACCCCCATCCACCCCATAGCTCTTTTCATCTTACAGAACTAAAGCTCTGTCTCATTCATAACTCCCTCTGCCCCTTCCCTTCCTCTCAGCTCCTGGCAGCCATCATTCACTTCTGTCTCTATGAATTTTGCTACTCTGAGTATCTCATGTAAGTGGAATCATACAGTATTTGTCCTTTTGTAACTGACTTATTTCACTCAGCAAATCCTCTAGGTTTATTCAGGTTGTAGCAAGGGATCACAATTTTCTTCCTTGTTCAAGCCCAAATAACACTCCATTATATGTAGGTACCATGTTTTGCTTATTCACTCATCCATTAATGAACATTAAGATCATGGCATCTGGTCCCATCACTTCATGGCAAATAGATGGGGAAACAATGGAAAAAGTGAGAGACTTTATTTTTGGGAGCTTCAAAACCACTACAGATGGTGACTGCAGCCATGAAATTAAAACATGCTTGCTCCTTGGAAGAAAAGCTATGACCAACCGAGATAGCATATTAAAGAGCAGAGACATTACTTTGCTGACAAAGGTCCATCTAGTCAAGGCTATGGTTTTCCAGTAGTCATGTATGGATGTGAGAGTTGGACTGTGAAGAAAGCTGAGCACCAAAGAATTGATGCTTTTGAACTGTGGTGTTGGATAAGACTCTTGAGAGTCCCTTGGATTGCAAGGAGATCCAACCAGTCCATCCTAAAGCAAACAAATCCTGAATATTCACTGGAAGGACTGATGTTGAAGCTGAAACTCCAATACTTTGGCCAACTGATGCGAGGAACTGACTCATCTGAAAAGACCCTGATGCTGGGAAAGATTGAAGGCAGGAGGAGACAGGAACAACAGAGGATGAGATGATTGGATGGCATCACCGACTCGATGGACATGAGTTTGAGTAAGCTCTGGGAGTTGATGGTGGACAGGGAAGCCTGGCGTGCTGCAGTTCATGGGGTCGCCAAGAGTCGGACATGACTTGAGTGAACTGAACTGAAGCTAATGGACACATGAGCTGCTTCCACCTCTTGGCTATTGTGAGTAATGTTCTACGGATCTCTCTTTAAGACTTGGCTCTCAGTTCTTCAGAGTACAAAACTAGAAGTGGGCTTGCTAGTTCATATGGTGATTCTATTTTTATTTTTTTTCAGAATTGCCACACTATTCTGCAAACTGTGTAGTTTTGGTGCAGTAACAGAAACACTTAGTGTATGGCCCTTTGTGACACAGGGCTGCAGAACCTCTCTGGATGAGGCATTCCAGAGAGCATATAGGAGCTGACCACTCCTAGAATGAATGCATAAACTCATTGCTTCTTACTGAGATATTATAGCTGGTAACTCACAGCCACATGCATACATACTGTTTTCACAAACAGTGGGAAGCCCTTTGACAAAGAATTTTTTTTCAAGTCTAGTATTTATTATTATTTTTTCTTTTTTATTAGAGTAGTTATTCATTTAGAAGAGGCAGATGGGCAAGAAAGAACACTGACCTCAGGATGGAAAACCCATGTGCTTTTCTGGTTCTGGTCTTGAATCTTCTTTCTGTGGTAAGAGAATCTTTGGCAATTTCTCCTCCTTGAAACTAGAAAAGTCTCATCCAGATCTTACAAGGACGATATGTGTTGTTCAAATACCACAGCTGAGAACCTGAGTCTATTTCTCCTATGTAAGTGTTGTCTCTCATTGATAGTGGTTTTCTGAAAGAGAAGGTGGGACTTCTTGATTCAAGATTTACATCTGGATGTGCTGCCCACCCCCAGGGTTTCTAGGCTGATTCCCCCAAGTCATGCCTCATGGAGATCAGCTCTTCAAGGGCTGTGCTGTCTGTGCTAAGTCACTTCAGTCTTGTCAGACTTGGTGTGACCCTGTGGACTGTAGCCCCCCAAGCTCCTCTGTCCATGGAATTTTCCAGGCATGAAAACTAGAGTGAGTTGTCATGTTCTCCTCCACGGAATCTTTCTGACCCAGGGATAGAACCTGCATCTCCTGTGTCTCCTGCATTAGTAGGCAAAATCCTTACCACCAGCACCACCTGGGAAGTTTGAGGAAAAATCCTCCATGCTTTGTTTTCATCTTATTTGGAGATTTGATGGGGTTGAGGAGGGGAAGCAAGGGGAAGGAACCTGGGCTGCAGGGGGAGGTGGAGCTGAGTTTTCGCTTCAAATTCTGTGACAACAACTCAACCATCTACCTCAGCCTGTCTCAGTTTCTTAGTGTTTCACTGCTCCATCCAATTATTGATTCTAATCAGTGACTTAAGCATGTATCAGATCAAATGACAAAAATCAGAGCCCTGGGCCCTGCCTGGCAGGCTGCAGGCTCACACTGAGGTTTGCTGCAGGGACATTGACTAGGATTTTCTAGAGAAAAATAAAAGACTTCTCATCTTTTTAATTAATGCAGTTTTTTAAAATTAATCCACTCATGAGTTTTCACCCCAAATTGTCAAATGCAGAAAAAGAAAGAAGCCCTTGTACAAATAATAATAGGGGAAATAAAGTTCCTTTCTATTAGTAATGGGAAGCATTTTCAAGGTACTTCCTTGGTACTTCCTTCAGGTGAAATCTCTCAAAAATCATAGCATAAATTATAGATATGTTCAAGTCTTTTCACCATAGGATATTAAGAGGCTTGTTTTAATAGTGTTGTAAGGAAAAAAGAAATAAAAGACATGTAAGAACTTCTTATCTAGGTTATCACATGAATCCTTCTGACAACTAAAATATGGTAAACTTTTAGCTTTTTTTTTTAATTGGTTTTTGTTTTAGTTTAGTTACAAGCTTGAAAAGGATTCTGTGAAAAAGATTATTCTAGGAATTAGCTTTTGTTCGCTCAGCAGTTCCTCTGGAAAACTTGATCAAGGAGGAGTGAAGGATGATTTTGTTTCATTTGACCTGTTGGATCTGAATCTTCAGCCAGAGATGGGGTGGAGATCCTGAGTGTCCTCCAGCGGTTTGCCAAATGGAATATTAACTGTCAGTCATGGAGATGGTGCAGGGAAAGGTTGAAGGCAACAGGAGAAAGGGATGGCATAGGATGAGATGGTTAGATAGCATCACCGACTCAATGGACATGAATTTGAGCAAACTCTGGGAGATAGTAGAAGACAGAGGAGCTTGGTGTGCTTCAGTCCATGGGGTCACAAAGAGTCAGACACGACTTAGTGACTGAAAAAACAACATGGGGATGGGGAGCTGGGAGATCAGGCCCCTTTGGGGCTGTTTTATTTCCTTTGGGTCTGTTGCGTTAAATCTTCTGAATGTACTAACTGGAACATACCATCTTTAACTCTTCTTCTCATTGACTATTCTGTTATAGCAGCCTGAGCTGACAGAAACACCAACTTCATAGATAGAGACATTGATGAAAATCATATGTCCAGCAAATGGCCAACCCAGCTGTGAATGAGGAGGGATTTTGGGCCCTTCCGCGACATGACTATGAGCCATGCCATGTAGGGCCACCCAAGACAGAGGAGTCATGGTAGAGAGTTCTGACAAAATGTGGTCTGCTGGAGAAGGCAATGGCAAACCACTTCAGTATTCTTGCCTTGAGAACCCCATGAACAGTATGAAAAGGCAAAAAGATATGACACTGAAAGATGAACTCCCCAGGTCAGTAAGTGCCCAATATGCTTCTGGAGAAGAGTGGAGAAATAACACCAGAAAGAATGAAGAGACAGAGCCAAAGAGAAAACAACGCCCAGTTATGGATGTGACTGATGATGGAAGTAGAGCCTGTTGCTGTAAAGAGCAATAATGCATAGGAACCTAGAATGTTACGTCCATGAATAAAGATAAATTAGAAGTGGTCAAATAGGAGATAGCGAGAGTGAACATTGACATTTTAGGAATCAGTGAACTAAAATGGACTGGAATGGGTGAATTTAACTTGAATGGCCATTATGTCTTCTACTGTGGGCAAGAATCCCTTAGAAGAAATGGAGTAGCCATCACAGTAAACAAAGAGTCTGAAATGCAGTAGTTGGATGTAATTGCAAAAGTGACAGAATGATCTCTGTTCATTTCCAAGGCAGACCATTCAATATCACAGTAATCTAAGTCTATGCCCTGACCAGTAATGCTGAAGAAGCTGAAGTTGAACAGTTCTATGAAGACCTACAAGACCTTCTAGAACTAACACCCCCAAAATATGTCTTTTTCATTATAAGAGACCAGAATGCAAAAAATAGTAAGTCAAGAGATACCAGGAGTAACAGGCATATTTGGCCTTGGAGTACAAAATGAAGCAGGGCAAAGGCTAACTGAGTTTTGCCAAGAAAATGCACTCATCACAGCAAACACCTTCTTACAACAACAGAGAAGACTGTACACATGGACATCACCAGATGCTCAATACCAAAATTAGATTAATCGTATTCTTTGCAGCCAAAGATGGAAAAACTCTAAACAGTTGGCAAAAACAAGACTGGGAGCTGACTGTGGCTCAGATCATAACTCCTTATTGCCAAATTCAGACTTAAATTGGAGAAAGTAGGAAAAACCACTAGACCATTCAGGTATGACCTAAATCGAATCCCTTATGATTATACAGTGGAAGTGAGAAATAGGTTCAAGAGATTAAATCTGGTAGACAGAGTGCCTGAAGAACTATGGACAGAGGTTCATGACATTGTACAGGAAGCAGTGATCAAAACCATTCCCAGGAAAAAGGCGAAATGGTTGTCTGAGGAGGCTGAGGTCTTACAAATAGCTGAGAAACAAAGAGAAGCAAAAGGCAAAGGAGAAAAGGAAAGATATACCCATTTGAATGCAGAGTTCGAAAGAACAGCAAGCAAGGAGAGATAAGAAAGTCTTCCTCAGTGATCAATTCAAGGAAATAGAGGAAAACATAGAATGGGAAAGCCTAGAGAACTCTTCAAGAAAATTAGAGATACCAAGGGAACATTTCATGCAAAGATGGTCACAATAAAGGACAGAAGGACCTAACAAAAGCAGAAGATATTAAGAAGAGGTGGCAAGAATACACAGAAGACCTATACAAAAAACTATACAAAAAAGATTATCATGACCCACATAACAGTGATGGTGTGATCACTCACCTAGAACCAGACATCCTGGAGTGGGAAAACAAGTGGGCCTTGGGAAGCATCACTGTGAACAAAGCTAGTAGGGTGATGGAATTCCAGTTGAGCTATTTCAAATCCGAAAAGATGACGCTGTGAAAGTGCTGTACTCCATATGCCAGCAAATTTGGAAAACTCAATTGCCACAGGACTGGAAAAGGTCAGTTTTCATTCCAATCCCAAAGAAAGGCAATGCCAGAGAATGCTCAAACTACCGCAAATTGCATTCATCTCACACACTAGCAAAGTAATGTTCAAAATTCTCCAAGCCAGGCTTCAACAGTACACGAACTGTGAACTTCCAGATATTCGAGCTGGATTTAGAAAAGGTAGAGGAATCAGAGATCAAATTGCCAACATCCATTGGATCATCAAAAAAGCAAGAGAGTTCCAGAAAAGCCTCTACTTCTGCTTTATTGACTATGCCAGAACATTTGACTGTGTGGATCACAACAAACTCTGGAAAATTCTTCAAAAGATGGGAATACTAGACCACCTTACCTGCCTCCTGAGGAATCTGTGTGCAGGTCAGGAAGCAACAGTTAGAACTGGACATGGAACAACAGACTGGTTCCAAATAGGGAAAGGAGTACATCAAGGCTGTATATTGTCACCCTGCTTGTTTAACTTATATGTGGAGTATATCATGCAAAATGCTGGGCTGGATGAAGCACAAGCTGGAATCAAGATTGTCTGGAGAAATATCAATAACCTCAGATATGCAGATGACAACACCCTTATGGCAGAAAGTGAAGCACTAAAGAGCCTTTTGATGAAAGTGAAAGAGGAGAGTGAAAAAGTAGGCTTAAAGCTCAACATTCAGGAAACTAAGATCATAGCATCTGGTCCCATCACTTCATGGCAAATAGATGGGGAAACAGTGAGAGACTTTATTTTTTTGGGCTCCAAAATCACTGCAGATGGTGACTGCAGCCATGAAATTAAAACACGCTTGCTCCTTGGAAGAAAAGCTATGACCAACCTAGACAGCATATTATAAAGCAGAGACATTACTTTGCTGACAAAGGTCTGTCTAGTCAAAGCTATGGTTTTCCAGTAGTCGTGTATGGATGTGAGAATTGGACTATGAAGAAACCTAAGTGTCGAAGAATTGATGCTTTTAAACTTGTGTTGAAGAAGACTATTGAGAGTCCCTTGGATTGCAAGGATATCAAACCAGTCAATCCTAAAGAAAATCAGTCCTGAATATTCATTTGAAAGACTGATACTGAAGCTGAAACTCCAATACTTTGGTCACCTGATGCGAAGAACTGACTCATTCGAAAAGACGCTGATGCTGGGAAAGATAGAAGGCAGGCGGAGAAGGGGACAACAGAGGATGAGATGGTTGTATGGCATCACTGACTCAGTGGACATGAGTTTGAGCCAGATCCAGGAATTGGTGATGAACAGGAAGGCCTGGCGTGCTGCAGTTCATGGGCTTACAAACAGTTGGTATGACTGGGTGATTTAACTGAACTAAACTGACGTGACATTGACTCTTGGAAATCGGTGTTAAAGGGTCCAAGGAGAGAATGATCAATGTGAAATTGAAGGACACAGGTTTGGACATAGCTCTGGTTAATTCCGAGGGCTTCCCAGGTGGCTCAGTGGTAAAGGGCCACGTGGCTCAGTGGCCAGTGTAGAAAACACAAGAGACATGGATTCAATCCCTGGGTCCTGAAGATCCCCTGGAGTAGGAAACAGCAGCCCACTCCAGTATTCTTGCCTGCAAAACTCCATGGACAGAGGAGCTTGGCAGCCTACAGTCCATGAGGTCACACAAAGTCAGACCCGACTGAGGGACTGAGCATACACAAGCACTGGTTACCTCCTTCTCTCATTACCCTGAACCCTATTTGGTTTTCTGTCCTGTGGGAAAATACAGGAGCACTGGAGAGATTGAGTAAGAAATGCATAAGCTTGTAAAGATCCCTCTGCCCCTCCACAAAACTCTCCAAGGCTATTAAAAATGCTTAAGTTGGCTACATTTTGCATCTAGTTCAACGATTAAGCACTCTTTGTACAAGGGGTGATCTGGTGGGACAGAAGGGAGAAAGCCTGGGTGTAAGAGCTCTGGGAATGCTTCTTCCTTGGTCTTATGGGGGTAATAAAAGAACAGAACCTTAGCAAAGAAGATGAAAGAACTTCCCTTGATATCAAGTCGCTCCTTTATTTGTAAATGCATAGGTGGAATAATTAAAGAAGAATCACAGCTGCTTCTTAGAATGCGAATTCACTCACTTGTCAGCAGACACACACCAGCCACCACTCCAGGGGCAAGTTACCAGCAGCACAGACAAGTTCCTTTCTCTTGTGGGTCTTCCATTCCAGAAGCAGAGACCATGACGAAATTATGCAAGAAGACGCAGCTCCTCATCCTGTCTGGGAAGGTACAAGGGGGTTACATGCAACCACAGTGCCCATGGGATGAGACTCCTGAGGTGTCCTGAAAGTTTGGGTTCATGAAGGGGGTCCATTATTCTCTGGGTTTAGGAGGGAAAGGGCAGAGAGAGAGTGAGAAGGTACCTTAGGCTGAATGAAGACCCAAGTTTGATTAACATATTAGTAAGTGCCTCTTGTGGGCAGAACGTGGTCTCCTATATAAAAACTCACATCTAGGAGCTAGCATTTCTTAGATAAAAGGCTGATTCGAGATCTGGGCAAAAAATATAAAAGATAAAGTAGTACACTATCAAAAGTTAAATCAAAAGGAGCTCTGAGGTGACTTGAAGAAACTACCACTGGTAAAAGATAGGACAAATTGAATATTGGTAGGAATAATGGCAGCAATGTATTGGAATATATCAAACATGTATAAATCAATAAATTTATATTGAAACTAAAAAGATTCTTTTAGAAGTGCTCATGAACCAACCGATGACTTAATTTTTTTTTTTTTTGGCCATGTCTTGAGGCTTGTGAGATCTTAGTTCCCCAACCAGGGATGGAACCTGAATCCACAGCAATGTAAGTGCCAAGTCCTAACCACTGGATCTCCGGGGAATTCCCAACTGGTGACTTAACAAACTTGTAAAAAGAGAAGAATCAAGAACATTTGGTTTCTTAGAGGTAAATTTATCCTGCATTTTCCACTTATTAGATGAAAGAAAAATAATAGAACCAGAATATGATTTTGTGATCCTGAACAAAGTAATGGATCCAGACAATAATCAATGGCAGCTAACGTCACAATATGGCAGACAATCTGATATTTTGTGTCTCTTGATGGAAGTACACACCACCACCTAGGAAGTGTTTTTGCTAAGAAATGGACCCTGAACTTGATCAAGTATCTAGACTTAATTACCAGGAAATACAGAGGAATACATTCAATGACACCATATGAATGCAATCAGCAATATCCCAAACCTCAGAAACTTTATAGCTTTTTCAGCAAATACACGGCAAAGAAAAATGGAGGATCCCTGGTTGGGGAACTGAGATCCCACATGCAGTGCAGCATGGCTAATAAAAAAAGAATAGAAAAATGGAAGGAAAATGGGAAACATACACAAGCAAAATGACTTAAGAGACATATTAACCATCTGTAATGAGTGGCTGTTGTTTAAGTTCTACTTAAAAAAATCAACCTCAACCATAAAGAAATCTTTTAAGACACTTCAGGAAGTTTGAACACTAATTGGATTTTTGATGATGTTGAAAAATTATTGTTCAGTTTATTTCTGGGATGATAACAGTGCAATGTGTTTAAAAAAGTCCTTTTAGAGATTCAAACAGAAACACAGATAAAATCCTATTCTTATGTGCAGGTTTTGCTGGGTACTACTGGATTATATTATATTAATCACTCTGCTTTTGTGTGTGTTTGAAACGTCTCATAATAAAGTAGTTAAAAATAGTAAAATAGGGAAAGGGAAAACAATTTGACCCAGAGAATAGATAGTGGTCATGTCAGGCCTGAAGGTATGGGGAAGAATGCTTTTCTGGGGCCCTCACACAGAAGTGACCAAATGGTCTGCTATTTGCCAGGCATTCCTGCTCAGGAAATACATCTTTGACAGTTCTATCTCACTGTGTAGTTCTGTGTTCTTCGAATTCCCTAAAAATTGGCGTCTGTGACTCTCTGCACACCCTTGGCCAACCCCATGTGGGCTCAAGTTTGCTGAACTGTCACACAGTCTAGGGGTCATTGATCCCCCAGACTCTGCTCAATGCTATTGATTCCTGCCTGCTGCCCTGTGGTCCCATGACCTCCCGCAGTGCCCTGTGGCCTGCGTTTCCTGCCCCTTCAGGAGCACTCTCGTCTCTTCCGTGGTTTCCCTGGCTGATGGGAGTACAGCGTGATGCCAAATAAAGTCTCCAGCAACAATAAGGTTCAAGGTTGGCTCCTCCTGCAGAGGAGTTAAGCCTTATCTGCTTTCAGCACCACTCTCCCTGTGGTACTTAGCCAGACTGGTGGAAGGTTTTCAGAGCAATCGGTTTGCAAGCTGTCGCTGCTAACCCTGACTCTAGCTCCAGAGACGACCTTTCTTCAGACTGGATTATTTATGTGTATCCTGCAACTTCACTGGGGAAGTGTGTTTTGGCCCCCAAACAAAGATTATTGTCTCCTCGATGACCTCAAAATATTTCCTTGCACATGGCTGTTCACTGGGGTGCTTTGCTGAAGGTTGCTGCCTTTTTATTTTAGTTGCTTGACATTGTTTCATTCCTAAGGTACCAGGGGCATAACTTTGGGGATCAATTGTACTAGGTACAAATAAGTCAAACAATTCGTGCTGCAGACACGGGTACAATTTTTAAAGATGAGTTCCAGAAGTCTCTGGAGTCATGAACAGGAGTGCTGACCAAGGCAAAGAAGACAGAATATATTTCAGAATTTGGAACTAGTGTGGCATAGTGGTTAGGACCATATCATTGGCAGTCCTGATCTGGGTGTAGATATCAGCTCTGCCTTAGTGGTGTGATTTTGAGGAATCAGCTAACTCCACAAAGCTTGAATTTCCTTAGCTTGATTATAGTGCTTATCTCAGGGGGAGTATCATAAAGAGTAAAAGAGAGAGATATGATGGGTATGCTTGCCACATGCTGACTGCTCATTATTATTCAGATAGTATTAAAAATTAACCATAATATATAGTCATAATCCTTATAATGACAGCTTTCAAAGCTCATAGCACTTCATATATATGTCTATTGTAGCTTAATATTTTGTACTATAATTATTTTATTGACTAGGTTCCTAGCCTATACTAAATGGCAGGTACTCACGCTTATCTTTTTTCTCCCTAATATTCAGCACCTAACAGGTACTTAATACTTGTTGAAGGAATGAATGGTTACCATGGTTATCAGGAAGAAATGAAACTGCCTGTTTTTTAGTCATAAGACACAGCACACATGTGCACACTATGGACCTCCACATCCATGATGAAAATGCTGACAATCCCCAAGCACTGGGTTCACTGATACTGCTCTTAGAAGTGGCTACCGAAGGCGACTTGGGGGTTCCTGTAAATCCTTGCTCCTTGAAAGGCAGAGTGCAGAGTAAAAGCTGTGCACAAGGCAAAGAGGAAAACGAGCTGCTGTTTTTCACATCCTATAAAGGCTACCGAACTGTGGTCAGAGGACATTAATTTTGTGGTTTCCCTTGTATGTGGGCTTCCAGAAATTTATACTTACAGCCTGGGATTCTCTTGGATTTTTCTCAGATGCTCCTGACTTTTGTGTTTTGCTCTTCTGGGGTGTCAGGAAAGGAGTACTTCATGTCTGAGGTGTGCTTGTGATGGTGAAGTCAGGCCAGTGGAGAATCTTATGTAAGGTTCAGATAAATGAGATAAAGGGCAAAGGCAGCTTGATTGGGCTTTATCTAAAAAATATACAATTTTTGTTAAAGTAAGAACATATTCATCAATTATAACATAACCATCGACCCTTAATTAACTGCAGTCACGTGGTTATTCACTTAGAGTGAAAACACTACCTGGGTCGAGATTTAAAGAAATCTATCTACTCTTCCTTCTATAGTTTACTTAAGGCTCAGCCACTGTATTCCCTGGAAATTGGACATATTCCCTAGACCATGTCTCTCTTCTGGGCAGAGATCTGCTGACTCGACAAGGTCACCATGCAGTGAACAGAGCCTTCACTGTATTTTGAAGTGCTCCAAGGGGTCTGGGTGTGAGTCAAGTGTTCCTGTCTACTTACTATATGAAATTACCACACAGATTAACAAAACACAAAAAATATTTCCATAGCCTTTTATTCTACGTACACAAGAAAAACATAAAAACTACCCTTGCTCCTATATGGCATAACGCTTTCAAATAATACTTGAAATTTTTTCTAGGAAAAGTTTAATTTCCCAGTGCACTTTTTCTTATTATGCATCTATATGCTTAAACACGTACATAGATATACCTGCAAGGGCACGCCAACCACAACACAATAATTAGAAGGAATTTCAAACTTTTCTGGCATTTTTTAAACTTTTAGTGTCCACATTACTCTTCCAAGGAAGGAAGCGTCTCTGGAGGATGCAGAAACTTTGCTCCAGGACCTCTCCCTGCAGATGCAAAGAAGCACCTTGTTGGGCTTCTCTTGTGGCTCAGCTGGTAAAGAATGTCTGCAATGGAGGAGACCTGGGTTAGATCCCGGGTTCAGAAGATCCCCTGGAGAAGGAAAAGACTACTCACTCTAGTATTCTGGCCTGGAGAATTCCATGAACTGTATAGTCCATGCGGTCGCAAAGAGCAACTTTCACTTTCACTTTTCACTGGATGGAGACAGATATTCCTGGAATTCAGAAAGTTCGCTTCAGGAACTTCCAAGTTCTTCTTTTTGGAGACCTAATTAGTTAAAGTCACTTCCATGTTTTCTAAAAAAAACACACCTGGTGTGTATACAATTTTCAAAGTAAATTCCCGTGTTGCTGTCTGCAAAAGCTTGAAGCTGTTCTGTACATCTTGCTGACTTCACCATGGTAGCATTGATTCTGTTATTGTCCCAGGAGGGTGAGGAAACAGAGGAACAGGAGCACGTAATCATATGATTTAGATGCAACCCTTATTGATAAGCCCAAATGATGACTTCAAGGCCTTGGAAGAGAAAATCCAGGGGGTGATGTCATGATCAAGTAACCTCAGTGAAAGCCAGACTTCTATGTAAATGCTATTATGTGTCACTGCTGGTTTTCTCCTTTAGAACACCTGAAAATAAAATGCTTCTATGGAGCCCATTATCCCACCTTGAATGGAATTCCTCTGGTGTAGGGTAAGAGCAGAAGTAGGGCTGCCTTGTCCCTGAAAAACTGTGAAGTCGGTAAAGTTTATTTTTGCTACCTTCTTACCATCCTCTCCTCTGTCCTGATTTCCTGTAGTCATTCCTCAGGCCTGTGTCCGATTCCCAAGGGCCTTCTTGCTGTCAGTTAATAATAGCTTCCGATGCTGTTGTTCTTCTCAGAGTGTTTTTTTGCATTTTAATAAGGCCCCCAGGGATTAAAAGCCTCCAGAACCAAAAGAGCGAATCTCTGACGGTGGAATTTTAGGTCTCTATGACGGATATGGTGGGAGATTTTTATAGGGAGGGTTCCCTCAGAAGGCAAACACCCTGACAGCCTTCAACTCCTCTGACTTGGTACGGTTGGCCCTACAAAGGAGGACAGGAATGTGAATTAATCAGCAAGAAAGTGCTGGACTTTATGGAAAAGAAAAACCTTAAGCCTTTGCTAATTATAATCATGTTTTAATCAATTTTCCAATCAATGAATGTATGGTGACGTGGGAGACATTTTCCTGCAGGGAAAACAATACACTGTCTTAGGGAAAGTCTCTTTAGAGTTTGTGCAATAGGAAATCTGAGATTTTTTGAGATGGGGATATTCCCTAATCTGTGTTCCAGGGTGTAATCAGGTTGACATGAGTAGAATTCTGGGATTAAGTCTTAGGTACAGGACTAAGAGTTAATAGTAATAATGAAGATGATAGTGAAGTGTTGTTTCCAACATATATTTCGTACATGGTCAAAAAAGAAAAGGAGCCAGAATATTCTTCTCACCATTGTCTAGGACAAGAGGATGTCAGATTCCTACACTTTATCTGGACTGCTCTATCGCCCCTCTTTTTTTTTTTCCTCCCCCTGCTAAGTAAACAGTGGAGCTTCATCCATTATTCAGCTATCAGAGACTGTCAGGATTTTCTGGCTGTGGAACTAGCGAGTTCTTCCATTTCTTTTAAAACGTGGAAAAATGCATTTGCAAAACTGCTGGAAAGGGAAATGAAGAAAGATATCTACTCCTACAATATAATTAATCCTGTGAGTGTCTCCCCCAGAGGGCTGACTTGAGTTTTTCTTTAGTAATGGGAATTTAGTTTTCTTTTTTCAGTTGTCATTATTCATACTTAACTACCTGTGGCAAGTTCCAGGGAAGAAAGAGACTCTTGTAAACAGGTTTGGGGCACAGAGGAAGGGAGGTCTTTGAAATGATGCCCCGTGAGAACCAGCACAGAGCAACCGTGCCCCGCTCTACCTTACAGCTGTAAACACAGCCCCTCCCTGCCCACCAAGTGTTACAAATTTCCCTGTTATTGCTCTGGGAAGGCTTCCTGCCCCAAGTTTTCCATGCGGAATGCTGCAGTTTGAAGTCTTCTCTTGGAGAGATTTTCCAGGTCAAAAGTTGCAGGTGTAAGAATATTGAAAGGAATGTAAAATCTTGTGTGCATGTGAATAAATATTTTTTTTATTGCTTTGATCTTTGCAGTGAATAGTGACCTCTACACTTGGAAGCACAGAACACACCACCCAGGGAGGGGACTGAAACACCAGGGATGAGGAGATGAGCTCCCAAACACCTGAAACTGGCTCCAGTCTCCACTTCTGGATGACGGTTTCTAGAACCTTCAGAGAACCAACGGAGCCCGAAGTGCCATCTTGCTTCCGTATTGCTGCTGTGGGGGTAGGGCAAGGGCATACTAGGGGTTCTGGAAGCACAGAGAGAAGACCTGGTTTAAGGTCGTCCATTGGCTGAGCCTCCTACAGCTAACATCTTCCAGAAGGGGATTTACAGCATCCTTACATATTGTGAGGGCTTCCCCAGTGGCTCAGGGGTGAAGAATCTGCCTGCAATGCAGGAAACACAGGTGGTGTGGGTTCAATCCCCAGGTCAGGAAGAGCCCCTGTATTCTTGCCTGGAGAATCCTATGGACAGAGGAGTCTGGCAGGCTACAGTCCTTAGCCCTGCAAAGAGTTGGACGTGACTGAAGTGGCTTAGCACTCACGCATGCACATTTTCTGAAAGATCTTTTGCTTTTGGTAAATTACAAAACACTATTGGAGTATGCTGGAAAGTCGACACAATCTGCATCAATGAAACTGGAATGGGATTTCCCTGGTGGTCCAGGGGTTAAGACTTCCAGTGCAGAGGGTGTGGTTGTGATTCCTGGCTGGGGAGCTAAGATACCACATACCTAGCAGCCAAAAAACTAAAACATAAAAGACAGAAGCACTATCCTAACAAATTCAATAGAGAGTTTAAAAATCGCCCACATCAAAAATTTCTGTAAAAACAAGGAGAAACTGGAATGCATCATTAAATGTGATAGAGCATGCTCAGAATAGAGGTAGGTGAGTCCTTTGGTACATAGGAAAAGGAAGAAAACTCATGCCCCCTCTTCTTTTGATAAAATGATCACTGTTAGAGAACTGCCTGACTGTAAACTTGAAGTAATAATAATTTTAAAAATCATGGAAACTCTCTCTCACGGTCGAATGTAGGTGTTCAGGTAGGAATAATGCTGACACTCAGGAGGCACTTGGTTATGAAGGGAGAAATGTTGAGAGACCCATAGCCTGTGGACAATCATACATCAAAGCCAGCATCATTATCTCAAAGAGAAGGAGGTCTCAAGGAAAGTTACAGAGTTTCATGTGCTTTAATATATTTGTCAATGGCAACTTGAAGACAAAGTCTGTGTCAATCCAGGCAGACTGGGCAATAAGAATGATGGACCATTAAGATTTAACCTAGAGTCCCATGGAAACAAATACCTGAGCACTCAAGTCAGATGCAAAGGGAAGGCTGTATAAGGGGAAATATTGGGGGTTTTAATAATTTAATGGGGAGAAAAAACCTTAATCAATTAAAACAAGATGCAACAAGACAGATAATATGAGACATAATTTTTTAAATTAAAAATTAAATTTATTAAATTTAATTTAATTAAAGCAGGGGTTCAGGATGGGAAGACACATGTACACCATGGCTAATTCAAGTCATGGCAAAAGCCACCACAGTAGTGTAAAGTAATTAGCCTCCAATTAAAATAAATAAACTAATTTTCAATTAAAAAATATTTACTTTTGGCTGCTTGGGCTGCATAGTTGCGGCAAGCAGGGCTCCTCTCTAGTTGCTTTTCAAAGGCTTCTTATTGTGGTGACTTCTCTTGCTATGGAGCCCGGGCCCTAAGATGCAAGGCTTCAGCAGCTGCGGCACGCGAGCTCAGTAGCCGCGGCTCCCAGGCTCTAGAGCTCAGGCTCAGTTGTTGCGGCATGCGGGCTTAGTTCCTCTGTGGCATGTGGGATCTTCCTGGACCAGAGATTGAACCCATGTCTCCTGCATTGGCAGGCTAATTCTTCACCACTGAGCCACCAGGGAAGCTCAAGACTTATGATTTAATGTTATATGAGTGAAAGGAGTAAAAAAGTACAAACTTCCAGTTATAAAATTATTAAGTTATGGAGATGTAATGGACAGCATGATGCCTAAAGTTAATAATGTTGTATTGTATATTTGAATGTTGCCAAAAGTAGATAGACCTTAAACATTCTTATCACAGGAAAAAAATTTGTAACTGTGTATGATGATGGATGCTAACTAAATTAACTGTGGTAATCATTTCAAGATATATACAAATATTCAATCATTATATTATATACCTAAAATCAATATAATGTTATATATCAATTATACCTCAATAAAAATAATGACATACAATAGATAACATATGCAATTATTGTGTAATTAATAATATTCTGTAGAAATGATCAATTGTGCAAATAAGAACTGAGAAATTTGTTTTATTAAATATTCATGTGAAATGGTGTTGAAGGTTTTTGTAAACAGGGAAGCTTTATCTTAACCAATGGTGTAAATTAGTTGCTGAAAATGGTAATGGCTGAGTAGATAAAAGCATATTGCCCAGGTCAAAGAAGCAAATAGTCCTTCGGCACTCTAAAATGGCCAGACTCTACATGAGAGATTGTAGTCTTGAGAAAGGTGTTGAAAGATAAGCATCGAGGGCCTAAAAGGCAACGCATGAAATGGGTCAACAAGCATCTCAATAATTCATAGAGGTGGCCAAGTGCAGCACAGAGGGGCTAATGAGAGGGAAAGAAGATGTTCATTACTTATAGTTCCTGAGAGTAGGGGCTGGCATGCTGTGCAGGGCCACACAGGGAAGAACTAGTGTTGGTCAGGAGGGAGCAAAGAGTGCTGGGAAAGCATAGGCCACAGCCTTTATTAAGTTTTCCATGAGAAAGACAAGGCAGAGCAGGCAAACAGCTTAGGACTGGCTAGCTTGCACTATCCCAGCAGGCTTTGGGGCCTGGGAGTGTCCCTAGTTGTCTGGCTGTAGTTGTTTTAGGGGAAGGGAACTATTAGCATGGTGAGTGATGATAGCATACAGAGGCTGTTGAGGGTATGGACTCACGATCCGTTAGTTTGTAGAGTAAGTCCCCGACATGGGAACTAGTTCTGTTCCAAAAGCCCATTCCTAAGTCTAATTTGTTCCTAAGTCTAACAAGGTTAGCCGACATACTCAACTAACACAATTGGCAATATAGTTCTGTACTGTAACAGATTTGTAATACTTTTCATACACACAATACATATATAAAAAACAAACCCCCAAATAAATATTTTTCATCTTACAGTACGGTACCTTGAAAAGCACAGTAGTACACCACAATCGCTGGCACACAGCAGCTGGCATCGAGTGAACAGGCAGGAGGAGTTACTGGAGGAGGGAGGCGAGGTGGGAGATGGTAGAGCTGAAGGATCGTCAGCAATAGGAGACTGAGGGCAAGCTGCATTTTCGTCCTGATGTTGACAGCACAGGTGTCTGGTTCCTTGCTGGAATCAATTCTAGCTACCCTCTTGAAAAACTGATCTAGTGATGTCTGGGTAGCACTGTACCAGCTACATCATCGAAGCTTTTGTGCTTGCCTCTGGGCATCCTGGGCATGAAATAAAGATACTGTACCCTATACAGTACTGTACAGTAAAGTACATGAAAGCACAACCGCTTATAGAAAACGCATGCATATGACAGTGTATGCCAGACACATGAACTGACATATGTGATTGGACCTGCAAACGCACATTCACATCTTTGAAAGCTTGAAACTTGAAAGTTCGTATTTAGGGAACTTACTGTGTTCTTAGGAATCAGCTAGCCCTGAGAGGTGCAGTCTCCCTGCCTTTTCACCCTGCCCACCCTGTTCAGTTAGCTACTCAAAATGTCAAGACATCCTAAAATATAGAAAATAAAAACTGTGATTAGTATGTCTGTGTCCAAGCTGTAGCTCCAGGGTAAGAACTAGAAACTACAGGGAGAAGTTTTGGGGAGACGGATTTTAGGGAGAAAAAGAAATCTCTCTATGAAATAGAGCACTCTAAAAGTGGAACAGATGTCTTTGTCAAACAGGGAATGTCTGGATCCAGATATATTCTGAGATGGAAAAACCAAGTCATTCGTGTTGTATGTGGGACTTTTTCAATAACTGAGAGGTAGGAGTAAGGTCCAACTCATAGATTCTATTATTCTATAGTCAATTGCATGCTTCGTGTATGAAGGAATTTGTATGGCAATTGTTTCTCTTCATGTTCTACTCCTTATCTTCTCAGAGATAGCGCTCATTTAAAGAGACTAAAATTTAGCAGTGGGAATAAATGGCATTTTAAAAAAACATAATTGTAATAACTGGGGCTCTGATGGGGAGTATTGGAAGCAAGCCACTGGAAAAAGAACCCCTATTTTAGTGCCAGTTAAATGGAAGCCAAGTGGCCAGACGCCTGAGTTAAAAACAATGGGCTGACCTTGAGTTCTCTTGAGAAACTAGGGATTATAAGATTTGTCTTGGCAACATCCTTCTATGAAGTCATTCTTTCACTAGAAATTTATAGAGCTCTGGCTTTGCCTTGTCCATCAGGGACCTCACTGTGTGTCAGGACCATCTTTTGCAACCGATTGATCTATTAGTTCTCATTTAAGTGTGCTCCTATTAAATATTAAAAGATTCTAATGGAGAGTAAGAGTCTCAGTTTCCTCCTTCTTAAAATGAAGAGGTTGTACTAGAACGATCAGTAAGCTTTCTTTGATCCTCAAATCCCTTGACCTCTAGATGCTGCACTTAGAGGTACTCTGAAAAGCCTGTTCCTTGGATTGACTCAAGTCACACAAGCCACTCTAATGTAACGCTGTAGATGCGCACGAAGGCTGCCTGTGTGTCCTTCGCTCTTTTCAGAGACTGTTACATCAATCTGCAATGTTTGTATCCACCATTCACATTTAGGCTTTTATAGTCCCGGTAAAGGGCTTCCCAGGTGGTGCAGTGGTAAAGAATTGGCCTGCCAATGCAGGAGACACAAGAGACATGGGTTTGATCCCTGGGTTGAGAAGATTCCCTGGAGTAGGAAGTACTAACTTGCTCCAATATTCTTGTGTGGAAAATTCCATGAACAAAGGATCCTGACAGGCTACAGCCCATTGGGTCGCAAAGAGTCAAACACGACTGAGCTCACGAACACACACATTCCCACTAAAATTTTATATAGACATAAATAAAATGCGGTTTCAATTTTTATAAAATTAATAGTACACTCTATGATTTTGCTACTTGCTTTTCTTCCCCCCACACATCTTTGTTTCTGACATTTAGCCATTTTGGCATAGCAAGGCATTCGTTTTTACCTGCTATATAATATTTTAGTGTGTGATTATACTGTTAATACACCACCATTTATGTATACATCTTCCCATTAATAGGCATTTAGGAAATTTTCCAATATTTTGCTGATATAGACAATGTGCTAAGAACATTCTTGTACTTGGCTATAAGCATTTTCTTTTTTCTTCTTCGTGTTCTGCAGTTTTACTCTGATAAGTCTTGGAATAACTTTACCGTAATTTATTCTTTCCATCTAGAGACTCACTGGGCGTCTTTCTTTAAATCTGCAGAGTTTTCGTTCTGAACCATGCATCCCTTTCCTTGTCTGAGAACTCCTATGAGGCACAAGCGCCTCTCTAGTCCACTGTTTGTGTATCTTCACTGCACACATGCTCTTGGTACCACATTCCTTCTCTCCGCATATCAGGTCTGGGCCTATACCATGTATTGAGTTTTTATTAATAAACTTGATATCTTTATCATTATTATTATTTTAATTTCCCCTTTTTTTAATTGTTCCTTTTATTTTATTTTTTATTACAACCTTTTTTTAAAATTTCAATTTATTTATTTTAACTGGAGGCTAATTACTTTACAATATTGTATTGGTTTTAAAACCAATACAATATTATTTTAAATTTGTGCTTGTTTTTATTTTAAAATTTCTCATTTTTTAAAAATAGAGGTTATTGGGACTTCCCTGGTGGTCCAGTGGTTAAGAATCCGTCTTCCAATGCAGGGTTTGCAGGTTTGATCTCTGGTCAGGTAAATAAAATCCCACATGCCTTGGGACAAGTAAGCCGGTGTTCCAAAACTAGAACCTGCGCGTCTAGAGCCGGTGCTCCATAACAAGAGAAGCCTCCCACAATGAGAAGCCTTCGTGCCACAACTAGAGAAAGTCTGTGTGCTGTGATGAAGAAACAGCTCAGCCAAAACTTTATAAATAAATAAATACCATAAAAAAAGTGGAAGCTATTCATTTATCTCACTGGGCAACCAAACATACCTATTTTAAAGTTTTGCCAGATGGTGCCACAAACTTAATTTCCCTGAGGGCATATTCATGCTGAGCATGTTGATTTTCTTGGCTGTCTTTCTTGGTATTAGATTTTGCCGTCTGTTTTGGAATTCTGCTTTGCAGGCTTATTTTGAGTGGGAGGCATTTGTTTTTGTTTTTCTGTTTCCCTGCATTCACCTCTCCTGGGCCAGTGGTTTTGTGGCTACCAAGGCCCAGCTGCTTGGGACTCCCTGCACCAAACTTGGTATTCCAGAGCTGTGGTCCCACGGTAGAACTGGGGATATTGTGGCTTGCTTCCTTACTTGATAGAAGACTGCGCTTCTGTCTGCTTTTTCCTTCTTGGGCTGGTATCCTATTAAAAATTTGACCCCCAGGGAAGCTAAAAGCTACAGCTTTTAGTTTCTTTTATGAGTGGGTGTTGGGAGTGAAGTCAGTAGTCCGTGAGTGACATTAGCCTAGATTCCCACTCTTGAGTGGAGTAATTTTATCCTCTTTGCTCCTCTGGAATCAAAATGCAGACTGCCTCCTTCCAGAAAGGGCCCCAGCAAGCCTGTGGCTCTGGCAGAGCCCAGGGACTTTTTCTTTTCTGTTTCTGGTTCAGGGAGAGACTCACCTTGATTTTTGAGCCTCATTAACACCTTTAGTTTTCTATTTTTCTATTTCATCTACTTTTTGCTCTGCATTTGGATGAAGGGAGTGCGTCTGTTAATGCGTCTTAATTAGGGAATGAGGCAGAGAATTATGTTATGAAAAGACCTTCCTTGTGGAAAACTGTCTGAGAGCAGGATTGGCAGGCAGGGAGGCCGGCCATAAGGCTATCGATCCCCTAGTCCAGGTGAGGCGGCTGTGACTTGAACTTGGGGGACGGAAGGGGAGCGAAGAGAGGCTTGCTGATGCAACTTGCATTAGCTCCTGGAAACCTTAGGAGTTTTTCATCAAATGAGGTGGAGCAGCGTCTCTGTCCAGGTGTCCCTGGTTGGTGTTATGAATTTCCACAAGAGCTTTCCCAGGTGAACCCTGTCTCATTTTACTCTTATATTCTATCTTTCCTTTTTTCAAGTTTTTGTTCTTTTTTGTGGTAAAGGTCACGTAATAAAAAACATACCATTTTCACCACATTTAACCGCACAGTTCAATGGCACTAAATACACTCACATTATCGTGCAACACCATCATCCGTCCCCCGAATTTTTCACCTTTCTAAACTGAAATTCTGTCCGCATTAAACACCAACTCCTCATTCCCCGACCCCGGCCACTGGCATCTACCAAGGTACTTTCTGACTCTGGGAATTAGACTGTTCTAGGTACCTGAACATAAGAGGAATTCCTTTAAAAAAATTAATTGGAGGATAATTGCTCTACACTGTTTTGCTGGTTTCTGCCATACAACAATGCAAATCATCTATAAGTATACACACACACACACACACACACACACACATGTGCTTAGTTGCTCAGTCGTGTCGGGGCATGGGCTGATGCAGGCAAAAAGAAGATGTTCTTCTCTTCTTGTGAGATTATTCTTAGGTTTTAAAACAAAAATTCCCTCCTCCCCTCACTGTATTGCTCAATTTTCTCAAGTGGGTTAGAGAGATCTCCTAGGCTGTTTTTATTAGTAGGTAGCTATCTCATTGTTGATCTTTGTAAGGGGGCGAAGGCTGGGGTCTCCTATGTTGCCATTTTCGTGATGTCACGCTGGACAATATGCCTGAAGACAATTTTGAATTTCACAACTGATAAGGCTAGCTACTGGTATCTGGTAAGTAGTGTGTTATCTGCTCAGTCGTGTCTGACTCTTTGTGACTCCATGGACTGTAACCCACCAGGCTCCTCTGTCCATGGAATTCTCCAGGCAAGAGTACTGGAGAGGGTTCCCTTTTTTCTGAGCCTTCCTCCTACCTACTCCCCTCCCACCCATCTAGGTCATCACAGAGCCCTGGACTGGGCTCCCTGTGTTGTGTAACAGCTTTCTACTAGCTATCCATTTCACACACGATAGTGCACACGCTTCAGTTCTACTCTTTCAATTCATGCCACCCTCTCCTTCAACCGCTGTGTCTACATCTGTGTCTCTATTCCCGCCCTGCCAATGAGTTCATTGGCACCATTTTTCTAGACTCTAGCATCAAAAAATCGATAAACTATAGATACTTGAGCGGGTGTGGAGAAAAGAGAACCCTCTCGTGTTGCTGATGGGAATCTAATTGATGCAACCACTATTGTATTCTTGATCCTGTTCTTTTTATGTGTGTGATATCTGGGCTCAAACTTTTATTACACAGTTTATATATAGAAATAGCAACAGATTTGTATCCATTCGTAGATGCTGAGAAAGGGTGAGCTAAGACAGAGAAAAAAAAATTAGCCCCTAAGCAGGGCACTACAGCAGTTCCTCTAATTTACAAAATCCCAAATCTCAAGGGGCTTTTATCCAGGTAAAGTCAGAGTGAATGCGATGATGGGAAAGGGGGATGAGAAAGGACCAAAGTGCAGCCCAAGTAACAGAGGAACACAGAGGAAGGGAGTCTGGAGACAGATCTGTCTGCTTGATTATTCAAGGGATATCCATCAAGTCTGCTCCACCCACACCAGCCATGTCCGGAGCCCGAGGATGGGGTGTGAGCAAAGAGAAAGCCCTGGACTTCCCAGGAGAGTCCCCATGCCTGGCAGGGACATGGCAAAGACAAAGCAGAGAGTCAGCACCTGCCCCTGAAGGTGAAGGAGCGTCAAGGGCTGGGTGGTGGTCCCCCTTCCAGAACCAGCTGCTTGAGACCATGTGTCTGTCTCTTTCCTACCCCCTCCTTCCTGGTGCCGCCAGCAGGGCGTTCAGGGACCAGGCATGTTTTGGCTCTGAGCCCATAGAGGGGATCACGATTTCCCAGAAGGATGCTCCAGCTTGGCATAGCTTCCCACTGGTGACGAATGTCAGTTGCTCTAGGTGGCATCTATGTTCTAATTTTCTGTTACATGGAGGAAAAGGATGAGGAAGGTGAGGGAGGGCAGAGACAGCTGTGGCACTGGGTCCAAAGGAGGTTCAGCTCCAACCAGCTCTGCAGACCTTGCTGAGCCCTAGCCAATGCCCGGGGGCTCCCTGACACTCACACAGATGGCAGGTGTTCTGCAGAAGCCAACACAACAGGGGCAGCGAGAATACTGACAGAGACATACGTAAGCCAGAGCAGTGTTAGAGCAAAATGGGTTCTTTCTTTTAATTATTTTTTATTGGAGTAGTTGTTTTACAATGTTGTGTTAGTTTCTGCTGTACAGCAAAGTTAATCAGCTACATGTGTACATATATCCTCTTTTTTTGGATTTCCTTTCCAGTTAGTTCACCACAGAGCATTGAATAGAGTTCCCTGAGCTATACAGTAGGTTCTCATTAGTCATCTATGTTATACATGTGTGAGCATGCTCAGTCATGTCTAACTCTTTGTTGACATATAGACTGTAGGCAACAGGCTCCTCTGTCCAAGGGATTTTCCAGGCAAGAATACTGGGTCGCCATTTCCTCCCCCCAGGGGATCTTCCCAGCCCAGAGATCGAACCTGAATCTCCCTCAGTAGCAGGTGGATTTTTTTTTGTTTTACCACTTGAATCACCTGGGAAGCTCATTTTATACATACTAATGTGAGGCCTGGCGTGCTGCGATTCATGGGGTCGCAAAGAGTCAGACACGACTGAGCGACTGAACTGAACGGAATGTGTATGTATCAGTCCCAATCTCCCAATCCATCCCACCCTCCCTTCCCAGTCTTGGTGTCCATATGCTTGTTTTCTCTGTCTGTGTCTCTATTTCTACTTTGCAAACAGAGACCACCTATATAAAACATGGAGTGATGGAGAGCAATCCCAAGAAGAGCATTGGAGGAATAATTTTTCCTGTACCTGCTCCCCTCTCTCCAGAATCACTCCTCCTGGCTGTGTAGCTCTCTGAGAATTTGCAGATAATTCGGATAATTTTGGTGGGACTATTTATGGGGCTGCCTAGGTCATTTGAAACCTTCAAATCCCAGTTAATTTGGACACTCTACCAAACACAATTACTGTCAGTGTGAGTTAGGCTTTCAGGGAGAAAATTAAATAATGGGCATGTCGTTGATCTGTAAATATGTCAAGACTGTGATGAGAATGCATTCTATGAGGTGAGGAAAGAGCGCTCACACTTGGCTGGGCGAGAAGGGATGTTGACCCCCAGCCTTCTGGGGCCCCTGCACAGAGGGGGTCTCGGCCCTAAGTGACCCCTGGACCAGGCCTCCATCTCACTCACATGCAGCCTGGACCATCAGGCTCTGATTTCTGGGCACTTACTGGATTCCTCTTCAGCTGCATGCCCTACACAGCTCATTATGAGGTGAGGAGAAAATGCCCCTTCCATGGGAATTACAGAAACACTATCTGACATGAAGGGTTAATGAACATGAACAGGTGTGCGATCAGATGCTGCCAAGGATAACAAGGCAAGCTGCCTGGCTGTTTGGTGCTTATTAGACCCCATCTCTAAAGCCACTGAAACAAAACAAGAAATTCTACTGCTCAGGTGATTTTTCTTAAAAAATTATTTCTTCTTCAGTAAGCATTTGCTTTTATTCCTCATGTAAATAATAACCCACTTATTAGTGGCTTTCCCCTCATCAGCAGCAGCTCTGCTGAGGGTAAAATCCTTCACACATGAGTCTCAGTCTTGCCCATCCAGAGTCTGTGGTAATTGACATCCCTGGACATTGACCCCACAAGCTTGAAGTAATTTATGGCCTCTTGTTTCCAATCGGTGATTTATAAGGAAAAACTTGCACATGTGGTGGGGTCTTTTCAGGCATCTTATCCCTTTCAACAAGACATGATACATTAGTCTTAGAACTCTACTGCCAGTTTCTTTTTTGGTTAAGGTCGGAATTTCCTTCCATCAGGCATGACACTGCCCAATGTCTCGTCATCATGGGTAGGACACAAAGCTAAAGAGTTGAAGACACCACAAGATTGGGCTCTTTCCACTGGAAGCTCATCCATAAAAAAATATCTGATAGGATGTAGCGTGAATTTTTGTATCTATTTGACTAACCAAGGGTGATGAAGTCTGTGTCACATACAAGGTGGTAAGGACTGACAGACAAGTCCAGGGAAATGTGTCTGCACTCAAGAAACGTGAATTCAGCATGGACAGGCGAGGATCTATCATGTAAGCAATCCTGAAGTATTTCTGTATCTTAATAGTAAGAACATGCGGGCAGGTAGGATTGGCTACTCTTTGCTGCCTGCCCCTCTGGAACCCTGTCTGGGCTCTCACTTAGCCGACTGAGAGACTCCTCTGGCAGTTTCTACCTTGGGAGTTGTCAGCTCCTGAATCTTGGGTTCAAGTTACCCAATTTCAACCAAAAACAAGACTGATAAACTTGATGCTGATTGAAAAACTTGATCTTTCCTTGATGGGGAGGAATTTAAGTGAACAGAAGACGGGGATGCCATTTACAGAGCCTCACGCCACATGAGATGCTTTTGCTAGTGGGCTCTTCCTGGGAAAACAGAGTGGCCCTTTGCATCGTTCTCAGAAGGAAGCCTCTCTCCTTGGTCCCCATAACCCTCCTGCACAAGCTGCAGGGTGAACCTGCATTCAGCTGACTTCTGACAGGTGGCAAAATGTGAGGGCGCTTTTAAGGCAACTGGATGTTAGATTCTGAGAATGTCCTTGACCACGAAGGTAGCTTTTCACAGGAGCAACTGGGCAAACATTTTTTTTTATCCATTTCAGGAAAGCAGGAAGGAGAACTTGCAGGGCTTACTCTGAACCTCCCTTAACTGTTCACGTTTCTCTGTCCATGTGTCTCCCACCTAAGCTTTTCCAAACTGAGAAATAAAACATGCGGATGCTGGTCAAGGTGACACATGAACACTTATTCCCAGTACGTTAGATTCACACTCCTGATCAGGTATGAATGAGTGACTGAGAGTCCACAGCAGTGAATGCTAAGTGCTCAAAGAGCGTTGCTGAGAGTAAACGAGATGCGATGTGGAAGTCAGGGTGGTCAGCTCAGGCCAGAGTTCCTGGGAGTCATCCTGGAAGACTTCCTGGAAGGAGAGAGGTATGAGCAGGGTCATGGGGAGAGGAGAGAGGACAAGGAGGAGAAGTGAAAGACTAGGAATAAATAAAGAAGTTGTTGGTGGCTTTGAGGGGGTAAGGACAAGGGAAAGGAGGCAACAGAGGTTCTTGTTCACTAGGGAATGATAATGCTGTCTGCTTTTCTGACTGCAGTCAGATTGTGGCTCTAACTCTGTCCTTTAATCATCACCACCCATCTCTCTCATAGCCTTTCCCAATCCTTAACCTTTACTTGTTTTCCCTTTTTCCTCAGCGTCATCAGACTATGTAAAATGCTATAACTATATTTATGTATTTTGCTAATTGCCTCCACCTCCCCCTGACCAGACTGTAAGTTTCCAGGACAGAAAATTTAAAAAAAAAAAGTTGTCATTTTGGTTTATTGCTGTATCTTTGGAACTTAGAACAAAAAAGGACTAAATGATCTCTCTCTCTCTTTAATTTATATGTGTACGCATAATGCATGTGTGTGCAAATATACTTATTCAGAGCAGTTAGTTCTGTTTTATCATATACATATTTGATTTTCAAAACAAGGAAATTTCACTCAAGTAGTACTTTCGATGACTTACTATGCTTATCATCAATATTTCCAAATCAATATTTGGAAAAGGAGGGGAAATGAAAAGGTTTAGGACCAGGAGACTAGAAAGACGTGACAAGCCTGTGTAGGTCTTGCTTGTCTGGGGCTGCCTCGGAAGAAGGGAGTCGGGTGATTTCATGAAGGTTTCTGGCACAAATGCCTGGGGGCAAGAATCGTAAGTGGAAGCCGAGGAGCTCACACTGCATCTTGCAGCTGGTGCCTTGTTGCTGGATGGGAGCACAGTGCCAGCAAAATTAGTCATCTCACAGAGCCTTGGTAGAATGATCGAAAATAAATACTCCTAGGAACACAAATCTGCCAGTCCCTAGAAGAACGTAAATTGAAATCTTCAATCGGGAGAAATTAAGAAGGTTGGATGTTTCTTTCAATCTTCCTGCCTTGAGTGAAAGCTGCAGAGAAAAGCTTTCAGTACAAATATGACCTACACTTATATGTGCTCTTAGAACACTTTGGTGATTTGTTTTTCTCTCTTCTGGTAAATATATTTAGAATTATACTTCTCCTTTTGAGTACTACATTTGTTTTAGCATATGCATGTTGACAGGAATTGTTTTTTATTGTTCAGTTTTCGTATTTTAAAATTTTGCACAATTTCTTCTTCAAATAAGGTATATTCAGTGTGTTTTTGTTTCTAGACATATGGGTTAATTTTTTTCAGCTAACATTTTTTGTTACTGATTTCACGTAATGATGTATACTCTTATGGTTTGATGTACACTCTTTTAAAGGGAAAAAGTAGGTTAAAAAATATATATATGTATGTACGTATCATGTTTTTCACTTTGAATTATCTTTTGTCCAATACTAAAATTGGTACCAAAGTAAACACATATTTACCTGACTTGTTTTTCATCTCTGTATTAGTGGAAAACGTGGTCATCTATTCTCTTTGACCTAATTTGTACCACACATTCTTTTGATTGGTGAGTTGAGCAAATTGATACATTAGTTATAACAATAAGCACATGTATTTGTGCTTACCACATACCAGGCATGGTTTAACGATGTTATACATTGAATCTTCACGCTAACCTTATGAGGAAGATGAAACCTATTCTCTTTACAAATGAGGAAACTGAAATACAACTAGGCTAAGAAAGCTGCTCAACTTTACACAACAAGTAAATGGAAAAGAGAGCTCAGAGAATGTGGTTCTGGATTCACATTTTTAACTGTTAGGCAATTAGAGAATGAAATGTCAATCCACTCCAGTGTTCTTGCCTGGAGAATCCCATGGACAGAGGAGCTTGGCAGGCTCTGGCAGCAGTCCCTGGGGTCTGGGTGGTATCTCTGGGTTGTAATTAGTGTTTGATTAGGACTTCTCTTTTATTCATGTTTTTTTGCTTACTTATTTTTCCTCTTTTAATGCTTTCAATTAAAGCAGTTTGATTAATTTTGTTATCTAGTTTGATGACTGTAAATGACATCCCCTTTTGTTTGGTCTCTTTTGTTGGATTCCAGGTAAGAACCCACAGTACTTTTTAATTTCCATCTCATAAGGACCCAGCAACCACTCTGAGCTGGACTCTCCTTCCCTCTTATTTCTACATGTCTTCACTATCAGCCTTCTCTTCTGTCTTATTGACTATTTTCTGCACATATTGTTTCCACTGCTTTTTTGTCTCTTGTCACCTGGAATTTCCTCTTCTCTCCTTTTCAGTTATTCAAATTCTACCCAATTTTCAAAGGCTTAGCCCAGATTCCTTGTTCTTTTTATAAAGTCTTCCTTGATTTCCTGTGTCAGGATTTAGGTCTCCTTAGCTAGTTTAAGCAGAAACTGATTTATTAGCCAGTACTGAATAACTTAGTTGGAAAACCGGGTCTGGATGCTACACAGCTGTCAACCACAGCAGTCAGGAGACATTGCCACAACCTTGGGTTTCTTGGGCTTCCCTGGTGGCTCAGATGGTAAAGAATCTGCCTGCAATGCTTGAGACCTGGGTTCAGTCCCTGGCTTGGGAAGATCCCCTGGAGAAGGGAATGGCAACCTACTCCAGTATTGCATAGAGAATTCTGTGCACAGAAGAGCCTGGCGGGCTTCAGTCCATGGATCTCAAAAAGTCGGACATGACTGAGTAACTATCACATATATTTTCAGGTACCTTAACATCTATGACACCAGGGAAAGGACATGAGAGTTTCAACCACCGTCACCACTCTATCAGCAAGAATAACCCAGCTATGTGTGCAATTTCTTTGTCATGGAGGCGACGTCTGTGAAGGCAGCACCTAAGACCATATCCAGATACCACAGCTGCACATGAGTCTGAGAAACGCAGGTGGCAGCTCTGGCATGGGTGTTCAAGAAGGCATTTAGGGAGAGAGTTGCGCAGTCAATCCATAGTATCTGTCATATTTGATCATCTTGATCAGTCTGATCTCTGCGAAGTTCTGGAGATCTTGTGCATCTTTTCATGCGTGTTTCACTTACCATGTTTCTTTGCTCTCTAGTAAAGCTTACTTTATTTCACTCTTTTAACTAGACTGTTGAGAAAGTATTTGAGGCCGATTTGACCTTAGCATACCTGGAAAAGTATCTTAAAATATCTAGAAACAATAAACATGTGTTCACTGATTAAGGTCACTTCAAGGGGTTGCTTGTGTAAAGCTATGTGCTGTTTTAAGAAAATTTTGAGGGCAAAAAACACGGATTTAGACATCTGAACACACATATCAAGAATGTGATTATTTGTTTTATAAAAGAATTATTCACCTCAACAAAAATTTAAAGGAGGTGTAGCACAGGTTTTATAAAAAACAAAAACAAAAGCAAAAAACCACACCCAGAGGACTTCAAATGTGAAATGGGTGGCTTTTATTTACAGAAAATCCCATTACAGGCGACAGGAATGGTGTAGCACCAGGTACCATGAGTGTGCACACTTAGAATATCTAGTGACAGAGTGTTTACAGCAGATGGAGGACCATGTCCCCAGATTCTGACACTAACATCTGACAAGGCTGAAACAGCATTTCATGACCTGAAGTCATAAAGCCATCTTTGAGATGACTGCTTGTATCATTTATACCACGTTCCTATCTGACTCCTGACACATTCAGCTTGGATTATCTAGGTATTTAGATACCCAGTGACGATTTTTACCCATCATTTTGGCTTTTTTGGCATATTTTGTTTTTTAAAAATTATGTTTTTTAAAATCATGGTAATATATATAACATAGGGCTTGCCAGGTGGTGCTAGTGGTAAAGAACCCACCTGCCAATGCAGGTGATGTATGAGATGTGGGTTCGACCACTGGGTTGGGGAGATCCTCTGGAGGAGGGCATGGCAACCCCCTCCAGTATTCTTGCCTGGAGAATCCCATGGAGGAGGAGCTTGGCAGGCTAGAGTCCATATGGTCTCAAACAGTTGGATGTGACTGAAGTGACTTAGCACCCACGCATATGTGACATAACATTTAGAAGTTTAATGTTTCTATGTATACAGTTCATTTCTACCCATCATTTTGGCCTTCACCTGAATCAGTGGTGTGGTGACCCGTATCTGCCACTCACATAATTTGTGGAGACAAACCTACCAAGCTTTTGTCCTCTCCTTTCTCCCTCTGTCACTGCCAGTCAAAGTGCTTTTCCCCCCTCTCTCTCTTTCCTTTTCTTTTTATGGCTTAGACAACTTTGATAGTCTCTTCTATCTTTTTGATTCCATTCATTTTCTCCTTAGTATAACCAGGTAATGCTTTAGGGCTGCAAGTGATAGAAATACTTGTCCTAAACTGACTTCAGTTCAGTTCAGTCACTCAGTCATGTCTGACTGTTTGCGACCCCATGGACTGCAGCACGCCAGGCTTCCCTGTCCATCACCAACTCTCAGAGCTTGCTCAAACTCAAATGATGCCATCCAACCATCCTCTGTCATCCCCTTCTCCTCCTGCCTTCACTGTTTCCCAGCATCAGGGTCTTTTTTAAGGAGTCAGTGCTTTGAAACAGGTGGTCAAAGTATTGGAGTTTCATCTTCAGCATCAGTCCTTCCAATGAATATTCAGGACTGATTTCCTTTAAGATGGACTGGTTGGATCTCCATGCAGTCCAAGGGACTCTTAAGAGTCTTCTCCAATACCACAGTTCAAAAGCATCAGTTCTTCAGTGCTCATCTTTCTTTATGGACCAACTCTCACATCCATACATGACTACTGGAAAAACCATAGCTTTGACTAAACTGACTTACACAAAGGAAAATGTATTATTTCAAATAACTGGGAGTCCAAAGGTAGAGCTGACTCAAACCATAGCATCACCAGTAGCTGAACCATGACGGGAAAAACTATGACCTTCCACTTTCCACCTTCTTAGGATCAGCTTCGGAGAAGGCAATGGCACCCCACTCCAGTACTCTTGCCTGGAAAATCCCATGGATGGAGGAGCCCGGTGGGCTGCAGTCCATAGGGTCGCGAAGAGTCGGACATGACTGAGTGACTTCACTTTGACTTTTCACTTTCATGCATTGGAGAAGGAAATGGCAACCTACTCCAGTATTCTTGCCTAGAGAATCCCAGGGACGGAGGAGCCTGGTGGGCTGCCGTCTATGGGGTCACACAGAGTCAGACATGACTGAAGCGACTTAGCAGCAGCAGGATCAGCTTTATTATGGTGACATCTGTTGTGACTCATGTGATGTAAATCACATGTTAGAGAGAGAGAGAGAGAGAGAGAGAGAGAGAAAGCTCTTGCCAATCACTGGACCAAGAACAGTGGTCAAGGTAATGTTGAATGCTGATTGGCTTAGACAAATCGTGATTACCCTAGACTAATCGTCCTCTGAATATGGGGATGGAGTAGTATATAGTCTCACAGGGATCACATAGCATACTCAATTTCAAAAGGATTGAATAAGGGTAGGAGGAGAAGGAGACAACAGAGGATGACAGAGATGGTTGGATGGCATCACTGACTCAATGGACACGAGTTTGAGGAAACTCTAGGAAATGGTGAAGGACAGGGAGGCCTGGTGTGCTGCAGTCCATGGCATCACAAAGAGTTGGACATGACTGAGTGAATGAATGATAACAGAAAGGGGGCAAATTACTGAGGGGTGGGTAGGGTTAAGGAGGCCAACAAAGAATGGTGAAGCTCCCAGGGACTAGAAATTATGGGAAGATGGTGCCACCCCTGAGGCTGAGGTCCGCAGCGGGAGCTGTGTCATGGAAACAAAATGAGTCATAGTCGTGGGAAAGCCCTGCAGGTGGGAGCTGGGGCCAGGAGGAAACTCAGCTGGGGTGCCGCTGACCCCACACAGGAGCCTAAGGGCAAGGAAGACCAGGTAATGCCGAGAACAGGGTGAGAGGGGCAAGAGGTGGGGGTGAGGGGGTCAGGGTGTGCTTATTTCTGGAAGGATCAATGCGGCCTAAGCATCACGTCAGTGGAACAAATATGTTAGGAATAAGGAAGTGGGGACGCAGGAAGAGGTGGCAACCTCTATGTCCAAAGCAGCCCTGAATCCATTCTCCATCCCTGGGGCAGGGGGATCATCTAAAAGGCAAACATAGCCCAGTCAATTTCCTGCTTTGAATCTTTTTTCAATTTTTATTCTCACCCAGTGGCATGTGGGATCTTAGTTCCCTGGCCAGGGGTCCATTACATGCCCCCTACAGAGGAAGTGTGGAATCTTAAACCACTGGACCACCAGGAAAGTCCATTTTCCTGCTTTTACCCTTTAGGATAAAGATCTCGGTGTGTGTGCCAGGGCGAGAAGTTCCAAACCCACCTTCTCCCTCCAGCCTCCCTGCCACCTCTTCCCCTGATGGGTCTGAGCTCCAGAGAGTGGATTCCTTCAGCTTTCTTCTCCCAGGTGAGCTTGTCTGTGACCTTTGCTTCTTCTCGAAGCCACCCACCTGCTGCTCTCTTCAGGTGGGTAACTGGATGATTTTGCCTCCTGCCTGTTCCACGAGACTGTGAGCCCCTCCAGGGCAAGGCTTGGCCCTCCTTCCTCTATGGAGGAGGATCTGTGGGATGATTTCCCACCTAAAGGAACCCTGAATTCATTCTATTCTGCAGCCTTTATCACCATCCAGGAGAGCACTGCCTGGGGCTAAGCCCTTGCTCCATATCTCATGACCTTGACTGAATCTCTGAACTTTTTGAGTCTATTTCCTCATTTATAAAATAGAGATTTAAAAATAACTTTTGGGATGTTCTGAGGCACAAACATAATACTTTGACCACCTGATGCAAAGAACTGACTCATTGAAAAGACTCTGATGTTGGGAAAGGTTGAAGGTGGGAGGAGAAGGGGATGACAGAGGATGAGATGGTTGGATGGCATCACCGACTCGATGGACCTGAGTTTGAGTAAGCTCTGGGAGTTGGTAATGGACAGGGAAGCCTGGGGTGCTGCAGTCCATGGGGTTGCAGAGTCGGACACGACTGAGCGATGGAACTGACTGATTGACTGAGACACAGATGTAATAATTTTAAGCCTTCTGGTACCTGATGCCAGGTTCCTACTTTTTTCCACCATCTAGTCCCCATGCTGTGCTTAGTCGCTCAGTCATGTCCAACTCTTTGTGGTCCCATGGACTGTAGCCTGCCAAGCTACTCTGTCCATGGGGATTCTCCAGGCAAGAATACTGAAGTGGGTTGCCATGCCCTTCTCCAGAGGATCTTCCCAACCCAGGGATCGAACAAGGGTCTCCTGCATTGCAGGCAGATTCTTTACCAACTGAGCTATCAGGGAAGCCCCAGTTCAGTGTTCCTTGCAGTCTTTTAGTCTAGCCTGCTTTCCATGCATAGGCTGAGGCCTTCGCCTTGGCTCCACCACAGCGCTGCCTCTTAGCTCCTGAGGCTTCTGGAGAGGGTTCACCTGACCTAAGCCCCCTTCATGGACACCCAGGTTATACTTCACCTTCTTTCTCTGAGCTCCAGCTGAACTTAGGCTCACACTTCAGGGAATGAGGTCAAAAAACCTGCTTGGAAATTGTAGACAATGGGGCAGACCAGTGGTTGAGACTTTGCCTTCCAATGCAGGGGGATGCGAGTTCGATCCCTGTCTTGGGAGCTAAGATCCCTCATATCTCCTGGCCAAAACAAAACAAACCAAACATAAAACAGAAGCACTAATGTAACAAATTCAATAAATACTTAAAGAAAAAAAAAACTGTAGATAAAACAAAGGAGACTTTTTAGCAGAGTTGAGATGTTACGTGACCTCCAATCTAGTTCTGACACTTCTAGAAACAAAGCACAATGAGTCTCAAGTCAAGACATTTTAAAACACTACTAACTGCTTTTACCAAGCAGTGACAAAGGCTGTTGCTATCCTGTGTGTTAATTTCAGTTGGACATTTTACCACCTTCACTGGAGAAACCAGAGTCAGGGACCTATTATTTATCTTCACAGTGGCCAAGAGCTGGCTGGTGCCTTTCCCACAGGGTCAGCATCCCCTCCCCCAGCATCTTCCTTCAGCAGGGGTGCAATCTGCCCCTCTCCCCATTATTGTCAAATCATCCACTGGCCTTCTTTGATCTTGCCTGTGGCACAGAAATAACTCTATTTAGGGTCTGTCAATCTGTATAAGATTTATCATAAAATGGATGTGGCATACAACGAAAAGTCGCATTCTGCTGCAGCCTAAAATTTAGAAAATGGAGCAGAAATAAAAGATTCCCAAAAGTATGAAATATTTGAATTGAATAAGGCCTTCTCCTCTGACCCCATCTCCCCTCCTCCTCAACCCCCCTCCTTCACCCCCAGCCTTCCAACACAAAACGGAGCAGCAGTCCAAGCTGGCCTTGTCAGGCAGCAGTACCGACTCCAGGAGGGCTGCATAATGCATTTACATAATTGCACAAATTAGAGATACCTCGGAATGAAAGGTTTCCTGGTGCTTTTTCTCTGCCCTTTCATTTGCTGGTCGCAAAATTACCAGCTCTCCCGTGGCGCTGCAGGCTCTCCTCTAGTAGGTGGAGGAGCCCTGTGTGGCTGGGTCTGCAAAGGGCCACCAGGGGACCCACCTGCACTGCGCATGCGCAGGTGACTCCCGGGCCAGGTGCTCACCCTCCCTGTACTTGTACCTCCACCTCCGCCCTCACCTCCACAGTCTGCAAAATGAGAGCCCAGGTCAGATGGAGCTCCTGGACATGTGTTTAGTAGGGAGCTTTGTCTTTCCTACCTTAGATTACAAACTGCCTTCTAAAAAGTTCTGGGAGGGACTTCCTTGGCGGTCCAATGATTAAGCCTACTCCTTTCTTTCTCTTAGGTCTGATAGCTTTTGTAGAGCAGCTGGGAGTGATTTTCTATGTAGAACGGACCTGGTGATTTTGGATGGAGAATCCAGTAAAGACCTCAGAGAGGAGGGTTGGAGATAAGAATGAAGAGATTTGGGGACTTCCCTAGTGGTCCAGGGGTTAAGACTCCATCTTCCAAGGTAGGGGGTGCTGATTTGATTCCCGGTCTGGGAACTAAAATCACACATGCCTCTTGACCAAAAAATCCCAAAACATAAAGCAGTAACAGTATTGTAACAAATTCAATGAAGACTTTAAAAAATGGTCCATGTTTAAAAAAGAAAACTTAGAAAAAATAGTGAAGTGATTTTAATGTATGAAATACAGGCAAACAACAAGGTCCTACTGTATAGCCCAAGGAACTATATTCAATATATTGTAATAACTTACAATGGAAAAGAATATATAAAACTAAGTCATTTGCTGTACACCTGAAGCTAACACAACACTGTACATAAACTATGCTTCAAAAATAATACAGAAGAAAAGAAAGAAATTGAAGGTCAGAGAAGTGAAGTGATTCGCCCAAGATTACTCAGTTAAATACGTATCAGAATTAGTTCTCTGTTTCTTCCATTATTCCACAGCAATCCATGTCTCCCAAACTAATTATTCTACCAACATCCACTGCCAACTTTTCGATCGTAATTTACTTCCTGTAACCATACTTTTAGCCAATGGGTCTAGAGAAAAATAAGAGAATTAATAGGATATAAAATTGCAGGGCAGGTTTGCATAACATTAGAAGTAAGATACAGCCAAAGGTTATAACTAAATGAAATCCATGACCCTTTTAAACCACCTTTTCCTCCTTCATATATATATTTTTTTAAGTAGAAATGGGTGAGTAAAGCTCTAGCTTCTGTGCTCACTACTACAGAAGTTAAAATCAATGGAACTCTAGTGTAATTAAAAATTAAAATGACCTCAGTGTTTTTCATGGAAATAAAAAGACCTCATGAATAAAGAATTACTATTATGCAAAAAATAAAGGAGAAAGGGGTTTTCATTCAGTAGACATTGCTCTACACTCTGGGGACAAAAACAACCCCAACCATTGATGGGCATCATCTCTCAGTGTTAGAAACTCCAGGCTGGAATTCCTTTTTTAATGAGAAAATGGTCTTGAATGGGGGAAAAGAGGACTGTGAAGGGGCTTATTGGGTTGGCCAAAAAGTTTGTTTGAATTTTCTGTGACACGTTGCTGGAAAACCCAACTGAATTTTTTGGCCAACCCGATACATTGCTCACCAGGGCCAGGTGGAGAGAAAAGACTGGGAAGAGGAGTCTTATCTACCAAGAAGAGCTGTCAGCTCAGATATTTTCAGAGGCTGGAAAATGGCAGTAATGGGAGGCTCTCGGTAAGACTTCTCCCACTCACAATAGACAGCATCCTGTGTCCATTAGAGAAGAAGGCAAGGAACCCAACTAGAGAGTAATTTATACCTGATTCATAGTCACAGCCTTTATGAAGAGAGTTTAATAAGAATGGCTTGGAGAAGGTGGGACCATGGTTACAGGCTGTAACCCTGAGATAATGCTGCAGATACCTTGTTGACAGTGGGTAACTCTGTTGACTTGAGCCCAGGGTCAAGCCTGTTGCTCTCGTTTCAGAGCACAGTGATTCTGACTTACAAGAGCTGCCTTTACCTCGCAATTATATAAGCTATTCTCTTTAATTGTTCCTTGACTTGGGTGAACCTAATTTCTGACCAAAAAACTGAAAAAATACCCAGCTAAATTCAGGCAAAGATCTACCTTTTCACATTTTGCAGCTGCCTCTTTGTTTTCTCAGACTCTCTAGAATTTGGTAGTCGTGTCCAGCAGAGGAAATTCACTATCGGCTTGAATGACAGACAGTCTCCCTTAGTCTCCATTTGGGTTTGTAGTTGATTCATGACCTCATGCATAGGGAAATCCTTTCTCAATCTATCAAGTCACTGCAGACTTTTCTCACAGCAAACTGAAGGCAGCAGAGCTATCGAATTCCGTTGGTTTTTCACAGAGATTTCCAGCAAGTGGCTTGCATTTTCTCACCAGATCTATCTTCACACCTGGGTTGGTTTAGAAACTGTTTTCTCAGGCCATGATCAGACGATCACTATGATCCCATGAGCAGATGCTCACGGTGATGACCCCACGAGCTGACGTCTTCTGGTTCTCCCCTTTAGCTCCGGGATGCCGCCTCCTAGTATTCTCAGAACCCCCCACTCCTGCATTCCTCGCTCAGCCCTCCTCCTTTGCAAGCAGCAGAATTAGGGGAAACAAAAATAACTCCTTCATCAGGAAAAAGGGGTCTTAAACTGAAGGGACATGGGTGAAGGGGAAGAGGACAAAGACCCTCGAGGCATCAGAAACTTTAGGCTCTGGGGTGAACCACTTGGAGGAAATAGATGCTCAGAGTCAAAGATCTAATACAATGCAGGAAAGCAAGTAACTCCAATTCCTGGTTTTCCCATTCCCTCCTTTTACCTTTTTCTTCTCTTTCTCTTCCTCCCTTTCCCACTTGTTAAATGCATTTGATGTTCACAAGGTCTCCGAGAAGAGTATGTGTAATTTTCTTTTCTTCTGCGCTCTGCAAGCAGAGGTCCAGTGATGCATTTTTGTCAGCATTTTCCTTCTCTGCACAAGTTGAGCATCTGTCATCCTGTCATTTACTCGTGGATTCATTTCTGCATTTCAGATACTAGGCACATACTTTGTTCCAGTTCTAGTGCTTTAAAACAGTGTGAGCTAGGATTTACTCTTCTACTAGCAGGCCCTATGCTAATAGGCTGAATACATTCACTGAAAGGTCCCTACAGCTTATTCCTCCCTGTTTTCCAGATGCAATTTGGGGTTTAAGGGACATAAATAACTCATCCTCAGGCAGCAGAGCCTGGGTTTGCACACAGCAGCTTGATGACAGACTCGAGCTGTGATCTGTGTTTCCTCTTTCTAGGCCACTGGTTCTCAAATGTTAGCTCCACTGAAATGACCAGAAGGGCTTTTTTAAGCACAATTTTCTGGGCCCCACTCCTAAAGTCTCTGATTCTTAAGGCTGATAATTTGCATTTCTAACAAGTTCCCCGATGGTATTAGTGAGGCTCCTATATTGAGAAATGCAGGTCCAGTCCTCGAGTGTGTCCCCATCCCAGTGGTTCCAGTTGCTTTAGGAAAGATGAAATGTGAGATTGCTACTAATTTGCAGCTGGCTTGTACTGCACCCATCAGTAAAAGAGCCAGGAGGCCACAGCGCTGCTTCTCCTGTACTGAATCTGTATCTGTGATAGCATCTCAGTTTTTAGTCTTCCCTCAGTGCTTCAGAGGAGGAAGCTGTTTTGAATTGAGGTGCTTGTTGTTCCCAGTGGCCGGCTGAAGACAATATTTCCTGTAACTCGGGATGTCCCAGTGTGCGGGAGTGGAAGGCTTACAAACAATATTGCACAGAGTCCCCCCCAAGTCTTTTCTGCTCAATCTACTGGGTCAGAGTCTAACTAATCTGGCGCACCATTCTGAATTTTGAAAGCAGATAGTAAAAACAGCAGCTGTACCAAGACTGTTTATTTATTTAATCCCTCATGTAAACACAGTGACAATGATGGATCATCACTTGGCTCGTCAACATGACCGAGCTCCAGCAGGGACCTTGTCCTCATGTGAGCCCACTGGCCTTTTCCTGTGTCTGCAAACAGTGGCAAAGAGGAAACAGAAGGGAACTATGAGTGAGGAAATGGTGTTGAGTTGCAAAACATGGATAAAACAATCGGTGCTACAATTCCCAGGATAAACAGGACCCTGCCGGGTTGCGGAGGTCCAAATCCTAGCAGGACAGTTCCGGTCTCTGGCACCGAGGTTATGCCCTTTTCGCAGCCTTGGACTTGTCGTGCCCCTAAGGAAACTATTTACAGTTTTGCACAGTGGGACAGTTTTATGAGCCAGCCCACTCATTTTTATGAGGGTCCCCAGGGTAAAGCAGTCCTACAATCTTACACCAGTGCACCGACATCAGCTCAGTACAAACAATATAAAGTAGGCCATCCAGGCCTGTAAAACAGGCACTGCCAAGCGGTTGTGATTTAAGTTCAGTTCAGCGGTGACCTGGCTCATTACGATAAGATAGAGGAATGAATAGAGCCTACACAGAGAGAAAGAGCAAGTGAGTGGGAAATAAATAATTCACTGGGCTCCTTCCAGAGGCTGTAAGTTGAAGGGACTGAAATCCTGGTATCAAAAAAGGACCCAAACTCCATCTCTAGGATGGTCTTTCAAATGACTTTTCAGATTTGTTGGCTGAAGGAAATGACACCACCTTCCACCAAATATTTGGTCAGCACTCCATCGTCAACACAAGAAGTCTTTCAGGTCTTAATATGGCTTTCTGTGATAAACCAACTTTTCCCCAGTGAAACTGTCGAGCACTGAGGTCTCTGGCTGTGCTTGTATTTACAAATGAGTGTGCTAAGCTTTGACTTCATAAGAAGACAGGGTTAATTATGAACCAGACTATGGATCTGAAATTTATCAGCAGGCTAAGTAGCTGGTGACTGCCCCAATCAGAGTCAGCTTCCAGGAAATGAAACCGGACTTATTTACATTTAGAGTGATGCCCAGCTTCTTAATCACCTCAAAGCATTTAAAAATTAACTTTCCTACTAGCAGCTTGAGAGGCATAATGAACTCTGGGAGGGCGTTGGCTACTCTGGTTCCCTTCTCTGGAGCACCCTATTCCTTATTTCAGTCTGTGTTCTTTGCCTGTGTCTTTTTGTTAAAGCTTGGAAACTTTCTTTCTGTTTATTTGTAAAGTCTCCCTAAGTCTCCCTATAAAGCAGTTTTCTACAACCTTACCAGAATTGCAAATGATCATTGGGATAGCTGAGTGTGTGGGGTACAAAAAGAGACAGGAATCATTCTGCTGAACTTCCTTTTATATAGAATGTTTCAGCTAAATACGTCAGTTACCAAAAGATTATTATGGGATTACATGTGCTGGACAAGAGGGGTGACCCAGCATCCCAAGAACTTCTCACATGGCCATGTGGTTCCTTTTAATTTTTAACATTTTTGCTTTTGTAAAAGATTTGTTGTACATCTGTTTTAAAAATTTTTTTAAATTTTATCTTAGTGTATAGTTGACTACAATGTTGTGTTAGTTTCAGGTGCACAGCAAAGTGATTCAGTTATGCATATATCCATTCATTTTCAGATACTTTTCCCATGTAGGTTGTCACAGAATATTGAGTAGAGTCCCTTGTGCTAGACAGTATGTGCTTATTGAGTATTTTATATATAGTAGGGTATATATGTTAATCCCAAACTCCTAATTTATCCCTCCCTCTCCTTTTCCTCTTTGGTAACCTTAAGTTTGTTTCTGAAGTCTGTGAGTCTGTTTTTTAGATAAATCCATTTGTATCAGGACCCCAGGCATTTCTCACATGGCCATGTGGTCCCTTTTAAATGAATACTAGACTAGTATTGACTGAATAAATTGTGGGTTAGAAGTAACTAGTCAACAACAATGACCAGAACAGCTAGGATGAGAGATGCCTGTATAAATGGCCATTTCCGCCACATTTTAGTTTAACACAATCTACAATTCAACCTAAAATTTTTATGATTTAGACCTGCAGTCTCTATTTCATAGTTTTGAAATCAACAGAGGAAGTTATGATTTGCTGGTGGAATGTGAGTGATGGTAATACATCCCTGGCCCTCCTCAAAGGAGCTGTTGGAAAGATTCCCAAGATTTTTGTCAGTTTAGAGGGGCTGTGCAAACATAAGATATTTTAATATTCCAGTATTCACTTCCATTATTTAATATATTAGAATCTTTATCCACTGTTTTCAGTTTTAAAAACTGAAACTGTATAAAATATCATCCCTTTCAAATCATTATTTCTCCTTTTTATGTAATAATCTGAAATGCAGAAACCTTATTTTAAAGAAAACTTTGGTTTTCTAGAATATGTTAACAACAACAAAAAATTGGATCTAAATGAGGCATGATCAGAGGGACTTTTTGGTTATAGGGGAAAGAAAGAAATATTTCCATGTAAAGGGTTTGTGTGCTTTCCATTTAGAAATCCAGCATGATATGAATTTGGGTAAAAATGAGGCTTCTCATTCTTGCTAATTACAACAATTAAGGGGTAAGCCGGGTAGGTTCTTGGAGCTTCAACATTGACCACAGAAGTTGGTTTACCTAATATGGTGAAAGGAGGGATACTCAGCTTCTTAGGGGCTATTCTTCAAAAATGAGCAGAAGCCAGTGACTCAGGATCTGTGTCTTTATTAGAAGCAGAACGCCCTGTACCTACAGTTAGTTGCGAATGTGCAGATTCTGCTGGAGGAAGATTGGCGGCTGCACCTCTTGGGCTTTCCCATAACAAGATATTCATCTCTGGAGGCTATCCTGGTGAGTCAAGGCATACATAAATCCATTCTAATTAAATATGCTACTCTCCAGGGGGAGATGCCTTCATTAGAGGACTTATTTCAGGGGAATATAGATATATGCATATCTATATTTTAGTGATAGACACCAGTGTCTGTTTGCAAGCAAGCAGCTCTACCCTCCCCCCTCTCTTCCCTCTCATCTTCCATCTTGCTATCTGGAGACTCACACAAAACAAATCCCCTGGGAACGAACATACTTGCAAATATGTGAAGTTAAACCCTTCTCAGACACATGTGTCTTTCCATTAGGAGTACAATGAGAAGCTTCCTACAACTCTGCATTTGATGGTGCCATCTCTAATTGAAGCACCTGGCCCAATTAGGGCTTAACGAGTGCTTTCTGATGATCAAGATAATGAGAGCTCACAGCTACAACCCAGAAGCATTGCTTTTTTATTTTTCTAAAATATAATCCAAAGAAGAAAAGCAAACCTACAAGTTAGTGGTGAAAATATTGTCCTCCTCTTGCTTTTTAAAAAAAATTAATTAATTTGTTTTTTATCTGTGTTGGGTCTTAGCTGCAGCACATAAGATCTTCAGCTGCAGCATGCGGGCTTCCCTCTAATGGGTTTAGTTGACCTGCAGCCCTGGGATCTTAGTTCCTGACCAGGGATCGAATCTGCATCCTTCGAAGTGGAATACAGATTCTTCTTAAATACTGGACCACCGGGGAAGTCCCCCCTTGCTTGTTTATAAAAGTAAAATTACTGTCAAATCTTAAAGAAAAAGTTATACCCCATATTGACTTATTAACTGGACTCTGCTTCAGAAATAGAGGCAATAAGAGAAGATTCTAGAAGCACAGAACGTGCTGGAGAAGAGTTTTGACTCTCCCTTATTGATCTCCAGAGCCACACGGAAATGACAGCAGGATCCTGGGAAAAACGTGACACAGATGTTGAGGTCAGAAGAGTTTCCTTCTCACCTCTGTGATGTGATGAGTCATAAGACCTTTGGGAAGTACTGTCGGTCTCATCCGCTAACTCAGGGATTTAGTCATCATAGGTACAAGTGAAAGTGAAGTCGCTCAGTCGTGTCCGACTCTCTGCGACGCCGAGGACTGTAACCTACCAGGTCCTCTGTCCATGGGATTCTCCAGGCAAGAATACTGGAGTGGGTTGCCATTTCCTTCTCCAGGGGATCTTCCCAACCCAGGGATTGAACCCGGGTCTCCCGCCTTGCAGGCAAACGCTTTAACCTCTGAGCCACCAAGACAGAGAAATGAACCAAGCACTACACATTAAAACATTTTTTTTTTTTTTTTTGGCAGCACTAGGTGGCATGTGGAGTCTTAGTTCTTTAGCCAGGGATCAAACCCATGCCTCCTGCAGTGAAAGCACAGAATCCTAACCACTGGACCACCAAGGAATTCCCTAAACAATTTCTACATGTAATCCTATTCATAAAACCTTTGAGCTGCTGATCTCATTTAGCACAATGCCCTCAAGATCCATTCATGCTGTTGCAAATAGCAGAATTTCAGGAATTATGTATCATATTTTTTTAAATCCATACATCCACTGATGGACACTTAGGTTACTTTCATATCTTGGCTATTGTAAATAATGCTGCAGTGAACATGCAGGTGCAGATACCTTTTCCAGATAGTGATTTCGTTTTATTAGGATAAGTACCCAGAAGTGACATTGCTGAATCATACTGTTGCTCTATTTAATTTTTCAAGGAAACTCCCTACTGTTTCCCATAGTGGCTGCATCAATTTGCCTTCCCACCAACAGTGCATAAGAGTTCCTCTTTTTCCATATCCCCACCAAGACTTGTTCAGTTCAGTTCAGTTGCTCAATCGTGTCCGACTCTTTGCGACGCCATGAACCCGCAGCACACCAGGCCTCCCTGTCTATCACCAACTCCCGGAGTTCACCCAAACCCATGTCCATTGAGTCGGTGAGGCCATCCAACCATCTTATCCTCTGTCGTCCCCTTCTCCTCCTGCCCTCAATCTTTCCCAGCATCAGGGTCTTTTCCAATGAGTCAGCTCTTTGCATCAGGTGGCCAAAGTATTGGAGTTTCAGCTTCAACATCAGTCCTTGCAATGAACACCCAGGACTGACCTCCTTTAGGATGGACTGGTTGGATCTCCTTGCAGTCCAAGGGACTCTCAAGAATCTTCTCCAACACTGCAGTTCAAAAGCATCAATTCTTCAGCACTCAGCTTTCTTTATAGTCTAACTCTTACATCCATACATAACCACTGGAAAAACCATAGCCTTGACTAGAAAACCTTTGTTGACAAAGTAATGTCTCTGCTTTTTAATATGCTGTCTAGGTTGGTCATCGGAGAAGGCAATGACAACCCACTCCAGTACTCTTGCCTGGAAAATCCCATGGATGGAGGGGCCTGGTGGGCTGCAATCCATGGGGTCGCTAGGAGTCAGACACGACTGAGCGACTTCACTTTCACTTTTCACTTTCCTGCATTGGAGAAGAAAATGGCAACCCACTCCAGTGTTCTTGCCTGGAGAATCCCAAGGACTGGGGAGCCTGGTGGGCTGCCGTCTATGGGGTCGCACAGAGTCGGGCACGACTGAAGTGACTTAGCTGCAGCAGCAGCAGCAGGTTGGCCATAACTTTCCTCCTAAGAAGTAAGCGTCTTTTTGTTTCATGGCTGCATCACCATCTGCAGTGATTTTGGAGCCCAGAAAAATAAAGTCAGCCACAGTTTCCACTGTTTCCCCATCTATTTGCCATGAAGTGATGGGACCGGATGCCATGAATTTAGTTTTCTGAATGTTGAGGTTTAAGCCAACTTTTTCACTCTCCTCTTTCATCAGGAGGGTCTTTAGTTCTTCTTCACAAGACTTGTTATTTCTCCTCTTTTTGATAATTGCCATTCTAATAGATGTGAGGTGATGTCTCATTGTGCTTTTGATTTGCATTTTCCTCATGGTTAGTGATATTGGGCACATTTTTATGTATCTGTTGGCCACTTGTTTATCTTATTTAAAAAAATGTCTATTCAGATCCTCTGCCTATTTTGTAATTGGATTTTATGCTATGTGTTATGTAAGTTCTTGATATATTTTGGATATTGACTCCTTATCATATAGATGATTTTCAGATATTTTCTCCCATTCTATAGGTTGCCTTTTCATTTTGTTGATAGTTTCCCTTGTTGTGCAGAAGCTTTTTAGTTTAATGTAGTCCCACTTGATTATTTTGGCTTTTGCTGCCTTTGCTTTTGGGGTCAAATCCAAAATATTATCACCAAGTTGCATGTCAAGGAGCTTACCCAATAGGTTTTCTCCAGGGAGTTTCATGGTATCAGGTCTTATGTTCAAGTTTTTAATCTATTTTGAGTTGGTGTTTGTGTATGGTGCAAGATAGGTGGCCCAGTTGCATTCTTTTGCATGTGGCTGTCCAGTTTTCCCAATACTATTTATTGAAGAGGCTGCCCTTTCCCAATTATACATTCTTGGCTCTTTTGTTAAAAATTAATTGACCATATAGGTGTGGTTTTACTTCTGGACTCTCTTCTATGTGTCTGTTTTTGTGCCAATGTCATTCTGTTTTGGTTACTATAGCTTTATAATACAGTTTGAAACCAGGAAGCATGATGTTGTCAACTTTGTTTTTCTCTTTTTTTTTTTTTTCAATTTCTTTGGCTGTTCGGGGTGTTGTGTGGGTCCATGCAAATCTTAGGATTTTTTGTCCTATTTCTGTGAGAAATTCTGTTGGAAGTTTGATAGGGATTACATTGATATGGTAAATTGCTTTGGTTAATGCTGACTTTTTTTAAAAAAAAACAGCTTTAATTCTTTCAAATTGTAAGCATGGAATATCTTTCCATGTATTTGTGACTTCTTCAGTTTCATTCATCAGTGTCTTACAGTTTTCCATGTACAAGTCATTCCTGTCTTTACTTAAATTTATCTCTAGGTATTTTATTCTTCTTGAGGCAATTTCAAATAAAATTGTGTGGGAGGAATACTCTCCTTGGAGGATGGAATGAGGGTAGCAGACCAAAGGGGACCAGAGTTGTGGCTTAGGGTGGATAAACAAGGCTGCTGAGACCAGGAGACTGTTTTAGAGGATGTCCCAAATAGAGTGGTAATCTTATTTCATGAAAAAAAAAATAAATTTAAACCTCTCCCCACAGTCATCTCCCTTAGAGAAGCAGCTGTAGGGGGAGTGTTCAGGGAAGACATCAGACCGAGTTTTACCGTGGTCTGACCTCAGCGTGATAGGGACATATCTTTCTACTGTTTGTTTCTTCTCTTGATCTCTCGGCTTAGATGCTAAATCAACATGGCAGGAACATTTATGTTTCTGTTCACTTGCTAGAGAGCTGGGCACTCAGAGCATACCTGATATGGTTAAATGGTGATACTGTGACAAGAAACACAGACCCTGAGCTGGGGTTGGCAGGCAGAAAAACAGTGCAAAATAGGTGTCAGAAAATGTATACAAGTTTGGGCAAATCGTTCACCTTTGCCGTTGAGTGGCTTGTGACAGATATGAATGGGGCCTTACTCATGAGTGGTAAAATACGTGCAAATTGCAGCAAAATCAAGCTGTGAACACAGGAAATAGCATTCAGAGGAGCCAGTGAGCAACTTGATGGTGTGAAGACCCCAGAGCAGCTGGGAGCTGCAATGTCATCAACCCCTGGACCCTGTCGCCTTAGCTCGTCACACCCCGGGGCGGCTGCAGGTGGAGGAGGGAGCCCGACTTCAGGCTGGATACTGTCTTCTCAGGGCTGCCCTTTGTCCTTTGTTCTCATTCAGGAGCCGGGGTTGGTGGCTTTTGTTAACCAAAACACAGGATAAAAAAGTAACGATTTGTAAAAGGAATTCTTCTGATTAGCTGTGAAAGCAAATTTGCTCCCATCAAAGAATGCAGTCATTTGAAAATGCGTTTGCATACCCTTAACATCCCATAGCAGTGTGGGTCACTTGCCTTTGGGGATTTAAAAGTCTGCACACTGAGAACGTTGGGTAACCAAGAATTGAGTGAATTTCTCCAAAGGCCCGATTGGTACATTCTCTCCAGACCCCACAGCTGGATGCTGACCTGGACAGTCCATGTGCCTTGAGGACCTCAGTGTGCATCTGGCCTAAAACAGACTGTGCAGCAGGGCTGATCAAGCCCCGTGCTGGGGGCCAAGGACACAGTGGCCTGCAGACGCTGCAGGGCCCACCTCTCATGTTGACCCCTTTGGGACCTCCAGGGGCCACAGTCCAAGGTCTTTCCCAGGAGGTGCCTGGCCTGGGAGGGGCTCTTGGGAGGAAGTGAAGGTCAGCCTCACAGGTGTCTGCAATGGGATGGGTTCTTGGTTTACGGGGCCCGGGGCAGTCCTGTACTCTGGGACCCACAGTAGAATTTGCGGTGTGGGGGGTTGATCCTGGACCCAGCTCCGACCAGGTTTGTCTAATAGCTGTTTGCTTCCATGAACAAGGACCCCTGGCAGCACAAGTGACCTCCATGGCCTTCCAGCCCCTCGTCCTGCAGTGGATCATAAATATCCCTTAAATTTCAAAAGAGACTCTTGAGAATTTTCAAAACCCCTTGCACAGTTATTTGATCTTCCTGGCCACCTGCAATGGTGGCTTGTGTCTGTGTTAAAGCTGGAGATGCCAAGATAGGAGGAAGAGAGAGCTTCCTTGGTGTATTTGCTGTGGAGGCATGGCTTGAACTCAAGTTCCTCTCACCCAGCCCAAGTGGCTGCCTGGTGCCCATCTCCCACGTCTCCCAGGGCCCTGGTGCACGGTGAAGCTGGGGCAGCACAGCGTGGGGCAAGGACCAGCCCTGTTGCCAGGTGAGGGCCCAGCTCCACTGCTGACCAACTGTGTGACGAAGCTGCGTGTTCACTCCTGTGCTCAGTTTCTGTCTGTAAGTGGGACTGGAACTAGTGCCCGTGCCAAAACTGTGTAATACACACTTGTTACTTCAAGTAGAGTGCCTATCATAATACAAGCTGGAGACTTCCCCACCAGTCTTCCTTTCAATGCAGGGGATGCAGGTTCGATCCCTGGTTGGGGAGCTAAGATCTCATATGCCCAAATATGCCTAAGATCCCATATGCCTGTGGCCAAAACATAAAACAGAAGCAATACTGTAACAAATTCAATAAAGACTTTAAAAAAAAAATGGTCTGCATCAAAAAAATCTTTTAAAAAAACCAAGCTATATTTTGATGTTTATTAGTGCTGGCATTATGCTATGCACTGTATGTGCATTATTTTATGGTGGCATTATAGCATGTTCAGGGGATAAGATACTATTCCCATTTTTGAGAAGAAACAGGCACAGAGAGATGAAGCAGTGTCTTGGTGGTAGGAGGCCCAGGGGGCCATGCTCTTAACCACAGCACCAGGCTTCGTTTACAACAGGGCTTGGATCCAACTAAGCACTCAAGTAGCTGGGGAAAAAGTGGAAACATTGACAGACTTAATTTTCCTGGGCTCCCAAATCCCCATGAAAGGTGACTGCAGCCATGAAATTAAAAGACGCTTGTTCCTTGGAAGAAAAACTATGACAAACCTAGACAGCATATTAAAAAGCAGAGATAGCATTTTGTAGACAAGGGTCTGTCTAGTCAAAGCTATGTTTTTTTCCAATAGTCAAGTACAAATGTGAGAGTTGGATCATAAAGAAGGCTGAGCTTTCAAACTGTGGTGCTGGAGAAGACTCTTGAGAGTCCCTTGGAGAGCAAGGAGTTCAAAACAGTCAATCCTAAATGAAATTAACCCTGAATATTCATTGGAAGGACTGATGCTGAAGTTCCAATACTTTGGCCACCTGATGCAAAAAGCCTGATGCTGGGAAAGATTGAGGACAGGAAGAGAAGGGGACAGTAGAGGCTGAGGTGGTTGAATGGCATCACTGACTCAATGGACTTGAGTTTGAGCAAACTCCAGGAGATGGTGAAGGACAGGGAAGCCTGGCATGCTGCAGTCCATTGCAAAGAGTCGAACACAACAGAACAACAACAAAGGTTCAACACCACTTAACGACAACAACTCGAAGGTGTATGGTATCAAGGTCCCGTCACTCAGATGCGTCTGCCGGTTAGTTCCCAGTGGCTGGAATCCCAGAGGCATATGTCCCCTGTTGAAATGCAAAGTCTCCCTGGATGGCTTACACTTAGCTTTAGTTCTCTTCTAACCTTGGCAGCAGTGAGGCTGTTTCTGAAGTGGCTTTGATGGGGGAGAGGGAGAGAGATCCCAAGGACATTGCTCAGAGAGGTAACGATGAACATTGTTGTCGGTGGGGATGTGGCAGAAGAGGTAGAAGTTCCATAAAAAAGGGAAGATGAGGACTCATCTGGTTAAGATTTTTTTCCCCAGCTGCTAAAATGATCCATATTGTAGGACCTCTTTATAGTTCATTTTCTGAGCACTCTTTGCATGAATCGTTTAGTGCTGTTATGTGATGGGAATCACAGACTAATAGGGCTCCTTTGACAGAAGAGGGTTTCAGAGTACAGAGAGTTCCTACAACTAGCCTCCTAAATCCAGCACTTGACACCCTGCCTCCCATATGAATACGCACTGCCTTCCTGATGCTCTGCTGAGATTTTCAAGGAGGTGCTGCCTGTGATCCTGGCAATAAATGGAACACTTTGGTGTTGAGTCTCTTCCTTGGCTCTGTGATGGGGAGGCCAGGTTCTTACTTGCCAGTTTGGGCATCAGGCTGAGCCTTTCTGGTGGAGGGTTTCAGCTTCGCATCTCTTCTCTTGAAACCAGGTTCAGAGATGCTTCCCAGCTTTCCAGGTATTCGGGGAGGGTTAATTAGGTAGTATTTGCGGAGGGCTTTGAAGAGGAAAGCACCGCACAATTGTCACTACAGAGCATCTCTTCCAGAAGCCAGGAATGTTTCTGCTTCAAGGACACTTGACTTTGTCTTCACAGGCAAGGCTCACTTGAGGGTAAAACTTGGCAGTCACTGGTGAACTAATGCTAGCATGTAGAGCATGAAGGATCAAACAGGCAAAACAGACAACAGGAATGGAGAAGCCCTCATATCACCAGGAAGCAGCTGCCAGGGGGCTTGCGATGGCAGGCGCCCACCCATTGGGTTGCCAGCTGCCAGGCAGCATTTCCGTCACTGGGCCCAGCACAGGGAATGTGGGTCAGGAAGAGAAGATCATGGCTCTGGAGGCCTGAAAGTGCTGAAACAGGAACTCCCCTGGCAGTCCAGTGGGTAAGACACTACACTTCCAACTCAGGGGCCTCAGGTTCGATCCCTGGTCAGGGAACTAAGATCCCACATGCCGCATGGCATGGCCAAGTTAAAAAAAATAAATAAAACAAAATCTAAGAAAAAAGAAAGAAAATGCTGAAACAGACAGGAGAGGCAGGAAATGACATTTTGGAAGAACTGGGGCAGGAGAGAGGGGGTAACGTGGAGTGAAAGACCCTTCTTTATCTGCTTGAACATTATTTCCAGATGCCCCCGTTGGAGTCCCCACGTGCTGTTTGAATCCAGCGCGTGTTCCTTCTACTGTCTGGTTCATTGCACTTTTCACCATGGCTCATCTGTGGTTTGTAAATCTTCAGGACCATCCTCTTGCTTAGAAAATGAGGTCCAAACCTTTCCTGTGACCTCAAGACCCTTTATCTTCTGCCTCCTATTGGTTTTTCCAGTCAATTCACTTACACCCTTCCTTGGGTGGGAACTCTCTCTCCCCAACCAGCCCATGACACCCCCCAGGCTCAGGATGAAAATGCCTGCTCTTCCCAGCACCCATCCCCACACCAATCCTGCCCATTCAGCCCAGTTCCTGGTTCCTTGCTGACTTCCTCTGATTGTACAAGTCCCAAGAATTCTCTTCTTCTACTCAATTCTGTTCAAACCTCTAGCACTTACCAGTATATTCTTATATTGGTATACTACTGTTTCTATGAATATGTTCTATATTGCTATTTGTATAGCAAAATTGGGGAGACCAGAGTTTGCTTACCTGCACAGAGATTACTGGGTCGGCAAGGTTTAAACTCCATGAGGAGAGAAGTGTCCCAATACCTAACACAGTGCCTGACGTACATTAAGGACCTTTTCCAATTTTCCTTGCCAAGGAACAGATCACCCAAACTCAGTGGTGAAAATAGTGTCTGATGTGGAGTTGAGAAAAAGGAGGCATGGAGAATAAATCTGAGTTTTCTATCTCAAGGATTTGGGTGCTGATGCCACTCCCAGACCTGGGTACCCCAGCATGGAGTAAGTGCTATGGCGAAAAGAGAAAAGTACCCGACCCATTTTGAGCATCTCTAAGAACACAGTCCTTCTGAGGTGACAGGGTGTGCAGGTGATCACTTTATAACATCTTCCCCCATCACTTCCTCACATTAGAGGAGTCTTGGCATCTGCCACCCACTTTGAGTTTTTCCATCATTCCTGTAAACTTGGTCACTCAGTGTGCGGTCAGACCCTCAGCACTGTCCACAAAGGGGAGCTGATTAGAAACAGGCTCTCCCCAATTCTACCTCAGCCATGCTGGAATGAACACCGCCCCACCCCAAGGTGAGCTACCTGCACAGTAAGGTCCAGGCGCCTTGGACCTCTATTCGCTCATCCTCCGCCCCCCTCTCTGCCTGCATCTGCAGTGACTATTGAAATCTCAGACAGTCTTCCGTCCCACCCAGTGCTCTGCATTGATCTCTTGGGAAGGAGAGGCGGCTTCTCTTTCCGCCGCTGGGGGTCAGGGGAGGCTCCTGGATGGAGGGGAGCTAGGAGTGAAGATGCTAGGACAACGTGCCCAGTAGTCGTTTCTTCTAAGTGACACTACAGCCCTGGGGGCAAGAGGCTGTGTTCACCCCTAAAGGTGGTCTTCTACCAGGAGCATCTTTTCATCTCCTAGATTTTCTTCCCATGAATCCTAGTATAAGTGAGGCAAAATTAGACGATCCCTCATCATCTTATGTTTGTAGCTCACAGAACATGTGCCTTTATTTCTCTGTATCATCTTCAGTAACATCTCAGTATGGTAGGCTGAAACTTGCTAGCTTCTGTTTTCAGGCAAACTTATCCTTGACTCAATTTATTGTTGGTGGTGGTGGGGTTTTTTGGGTCTTGTTTTATTTCACCCTTCTTCCTCTTCCTGTAGACGGATGCATTGCTTCTTACTAAGGAATGACTGTTTTTCTCAATACTGACATGCAGGCCAATGGAGTCAGTATGATTATTTTCATTTGACTGTTAGGGGATCAAGTTGTGCCATCTGTTGGGTGGAGTTAGGAATATTGCTTGTCATCCCAGGGTCTAGCTGAGAATGCGGTATGGTCTTCTCTCCTGTGGTGGAGCTGAGAGGGGAGCTGCCCTCTTTCCAAATACCCACAGAAATATCCAGATCTGAGATACTTTGGATGTCAGTCTTGCTAGGCTTGGTTGTTTAGGCTAGATCGTTATTCTGTAGGGTAGCTGAGAGGACACAGGAAGCTTTGAGCTTGGCGTCTGGCTTCCTCTTCACAAATAATGCAATGAATGTAGCAACTTCTCTCTTGGGTGAAAGATCTGGATTTAATAAACGATCTACTACTTGGCTTGCAAGATCCCCACAGATGTCTTATTCCATAGCAAGAATTCCTTGTAATGAGTAGAAAATGGCTCTATGTCATTTTAGAGGTTAAGAATCTTTTAAAATAAATAATGACAAGTCTTCTGTGGAGCTGGAGTTCTATTTCTTGGCAGTCCTTGCCTAACTTGTGCCCTTTGTCATTCTAGTGTTTGAAGATAAGGAGTTGTCTAAAAAATAAAGATAAAAAATCCAAAATTTTGATTTTCTTAGCATAATTCTATTTAAGTTATACTGCAAACAATTTCTCTTTCTCTGACACACCTAGCTATTGGATTTTCATGTTGACTTTTATTTTTATTTTTTAAAATTTATTTTAACTGGAGGCTAATTACTTTATAATATTGTATTGGTTTTGCGAAAATGTTGGCTTAGGATCATTGAAACCAACAGCATTAGAAATAGCTGGCAACTTTAAAAAAGTATAAAACTTATAGCTGATTCATGTTGTTGTACAGCAGAAACTAACACAACATTGCAAAGCAATTCTCCTTCAAGTAAAAAAAAAGAGTATAAAGTTTAACCGTCATCTCCCTACCACCCACCCACACCCCTCCCCACCCCACCCCCCCTACACACAGCACAGTTCTGCAGAGACTAGTCAGCTGACTGCGTGGTGGTTTAGCATAAGGTCCTACTTCTCAGGTCTGTTTGGACAGAACCCATTCCCTGGTGCTTAAGCTCTTAGCTCCCATGCAAATACCTGCTTCGAGGGGGCTGAAGCCTGTGCTGCTTTGGGGCCTAAATTGATTGCTGAAGTTACAGGATTGAAATGCCTCGGGTAAAAAATTCAGTCAAAAGAAAAACATTAAGTCGACAGCTCTGTAAAGCCTGCTGTCTGACAGCCAGGGACGCTCCGGGGATGGAGAAGCTGCAGCAAATAAGGTCAGCGGAATTAACACTCAATTACCCCTGACGATGAAAAGGATGAAAGGCTATCCAGGGGGGTTGCCCCTCCTCCAGACAAATTTCTGACTTAGTGGATTTCAGGTTAACCCCTTTCTCTACTCTCACTGTCCATAAATGAAAGATGGATCATCCATTTTCTCTTTCCTGCCCCATTTTCAGCTCTTCTCTTTACTGTTGGTAACTTTTGGTCTCCAAGCACCCCAAATTATATTAATGCTGCTCCTTGGTTTGTGTCAATTAAAAGATTTATTCTAATCAGAAACCTTTTCATTGTTCCCTTTTGTCTTTCAACTGCATTGGCTCTCATAAGGGGCTGAATCCCGTCAGCTTAATGGTCAGTCTTCTTTTATGGATACATATGGATATCTATAAAAAATACATGTTTTGCATATGCTCTGAACTTGATCTTAATATAATTGTATTAGACACTGGGTTGAACTTAGGTTTTTTTTTCTCAACATTGTTTTCCAGTTCCGTTCTTGGTAATGAATCATTTCTTGACCTCTGAATAGTTGTTACTGTTGTTTAGTTGGTAAGTCATGTCCAACTCTGTGACCCCATGGACTGCAGCCCGCCAGGCTCCTCTGTCCATGGGAATTCCCAGGCAAGATTACTCGAGCCGGCTGCCATTTCCTTCTCCAGGGGATCTTACTGACCTAGGGATCAGACCCTTGCCGCTGGCACTGGCAGGCAGAAGCTTTCACCACGGAGCCACCTGTGAAACCCCTCTCTGAATAGTAATAGGTACAAAAACACCATTTGGAAAATATTTTCCCCTTATTTTGCTATTCTAACAAACTCTTTTTAAAGTCTTTATGGAATTTGTTTTAAAATTGTTTTTATGTTTTGGTTTTTTGGTCTTGAGGCATGTGGAGTCTTAGCTCCCCATTGAGGGGACAAACCCACAGCCCCTGCCTTGCAACATGAAATCTTAATCACTGGACCTTCTGAGAAGTCCCTATTCTAACAATCTTTATACATTGTCTTTATTGAGTTCTCTGGAGGCATGTATCTGGAAATTCTTGTGTTAAAGGGTGTGTGCTAATATAATTTTACAACATACTGCTGGATTGCTCAGCAAAATGATTGTTGTAAATATTTGCAGAGTCAGTAACACATGTGAGAGTAATGATTTCCCATCATGCTTGCTGACATTGGCTATTATCTGAATATTTATTTTTTGTCTGTGTGGCTGTAAATTGATGCCTGTATTTTGGCATTCTCTGGTTACCTACCAGTGAAGACAAGTATATTTCGTATCAGTCATCCCATTCCTACTCAGGAAGCTGAGCTTTTATAGCTGTTGTACATTTTTCTATTAGATGGCTTTTTGTTTTTACTGATTTATAAAAGTTTCTTAAGTATTCTGAGTATTAATCTTTTTCTTGATTGTATACCTTGGAAACATCTTTTCTCCATCTGTCACCTATCTTTTAATTTTGTCTATAGTGTATTTGAAATAGCAACCCACTCCAGTATTCTTGCCTGGAGAATCCCAGGGACAGAGGATCCTAGCGGGCTGCCATCTATGGGGTCGCACAGAGTCGGACACAACTGAAGCGACTTAGCTCAGCAGCAGCAGCCAGTATTCTTGCCTGGAGAATGCCATGGACAAAGGAGCCTGGCAGGCTATAGTACATGGGGTCACAAAGAGCCGGACATGAATGAGCAACTATCACTCACTCATAGTGTATTTAACAAAGCAGAAATCTTTAATTTTGGTGTAATCAGATCTTTCCATTTCCCCCCTTTACAGGTAGTGCTTTTTCTGACATACTTAAAAACATCTTTCTTAATCCCAGAATCATAAAGCTAGTCTCCTTCTTTCCCCTCCTCACTTTACTTGTTTAATGCTGAAGTTTTAAATTTAAAAAAATTGAAGTATAGTTGATTTACAATGCTGTGTTAGTTTCAGGTGTATAGCAAGTGATTCAATTACGCACACATAAATCTATTCTGTTTTCATATTATTTTCCCTTATAGGTTATTAAAAGATGTTGAATATAGTTTCCTGTCCTGTTGTTTATTTATTTTATGTTCAGTAGTGTATATCTTTTAATCCCAGATGCCCAGTTTATCACTCCCCTACTTTCCCCATTGGTAACTGTCAGTTTGTTTTCTATGTCTGTGAGACTGTTTCTTTTTTTTGGTAAATAAATACATTTGTATCATTTGTTATATTTTTATTCCACATACATGATATCCTATGATATTTGTCTTTCTCTGTCTGATTTACTTTACTCAGTAAGATACTCTCCCGGTACATATACTAAGGTTTTGAAGCCTCATCTGAATTTATTTTTCTGTGTGAAGTGCGAGAGGGATATAATTGCACCTTTTCATTACAATGATCTCATTTCGCCAGCACTACTGAACATGATCGATGTTTCCTCTGCTCGTGTGGATGCCACTTCTATCACAACTCAGTTTGGTATGAGTCTGGGTCTGTTTTAAAATTCTCCATTCTGTTCCATTGCTCAATTTTTTAGAATAACTGGACCAGAAATATAATCTTTTAATCGTTACAGCATGTTCCATGCCTTAATATCTGGTAGAAGTCATTTTAACTACATGGCTCTTGTTTTTCAGACTCCAGCTGGAATTCTGGTTGGAGCTGCATTGGTTTAATATGATTCTGGGTAGTTTTTGCCTTTGACGTCTGTACATGTGGAATATACTGTCTCCAAATAGCACAGGGACTCTGCAAAGTTCATTTCAAAAGGTCTAGATTTCTAGAGAAGGAATGAAGTTCTGTGCTAAATAAAGCTTTCAATTTTGCAATTGAAATCCTGTGATGATGGTTTTAGAAGCCCTTCCCTCATGAGTCCATGTCTAACTCTTTGTGACTCCATGGACTGTAGCACACCGGACTTTTCTGTCCATGGAATTCTCCAGGTAAGACTACCGAAGTGGGGGTGCCATTCCCTTCTTCAGAGTATCTTCCTGACCCAGGGATAGAACCTGGGTCTTCCACATTGCAGGCAGATTCTTTACCATCTCATGTTTGTTAGACAAACCAACTATTCTTTTATCTTAAAGAGATTTAATAACTGCTTGGATGATAAGACTTCGGGACATCTGTGTTTTGTAGTAAATAACTCTGTGTATTTTAGTAAAAGATGTTGACACTTTCATGGCTTAATGTTGTCAGATTTCGACGCAGATGTTGGCCCATGTTCTCTGGAGGTCTGGGCTTTGGTCTCCAGTATACTACCAACTCACAGATCAGTTAAATGACCTGAGCCTCAGTTTTCTCATTTGTAAAATTAAGACATCAGACAAAGTGGTTTCTACAGTTTTTTTCATCTCTCAAATGGATTTATGAGTCCTTGACAAGCGGGCTGTGGAAGCTGTCAGGTTATACATGAAAGGGTGCCCATGAGTCTGGGTAGTGAGGTGAGTGGTATTAAGTGGGAATATTGTCCCCAAGGAGCAGAGGTGGAGCTGAGCTGAAGGGACGTGAGGTGGGTCACTGAAGGACCTAGGAGGCAGAATCATAGCAAAGACATGAACCACATGGAGGGTGAAAGGTAAATTTTTCTCACTGAAATATATCTGAGCTGAAGCTGAAGGTCAGAGAGAGAGATGAGAGTATCAATTGCAGGTAGACCTTAAAATCTTTAATATTCATAACATGATTCCTCATAATAATGTGTGCCTTCTGTTTACTGACACAGTACAGAGGGAAGTCGTATGCGATCGACCTGATCTTCAGAATCCCATGCTTATATATATGAAGAATTCTTAGCTTTCTTTTGCACATGAGGGAACAGAAGCACAGAAGTCCATACTGTCCATCAGCTTATCATGGTGGGTCTGGGTTCAGCCTATGTGCTTTCTGACTCCAAAGTGAAAGTGAAAGTGAAGTCGCTCAGTCATGTCCAACTCTTTGCAACACCATGGACTGTAGCCTACCAGGATCCTCCCTCCATGGGATTCTCCAGGCAAGAGTACTGGAGTGGGTTGCCATTTCTGTCTCCAGGGGATCGTCCCAACCCAGGGATAGAAGGTGCTTGTAATTCCACTTCCCCCCACTACATGGACCAGAGTTTTTTTTTTTTTTTAATTTATTTTTATTTTTTTAGTTTTTATTTTTACTTTATTTTACTTTACAATTCTGTATTGGTTTTGCCATACATTGACATGCATCCACCACGGGTGTACATGCGTTCCCAAACATGAACCCCTCTCCCACCTCCCTCCCCATAACATCTCTCTGGGTCATCCCCGTATACCAGCCCCAAGCATGCTGTATCCTGCATTGGACATAGACTGGTGATTCGATTCTTACATAATATTATACATGTTTCAATGCCATTCTCCCAAATTATCTCACCCTCTCCCTCTCCCTCTGAGTCCAAAAGTCCGCTATACTTGATTTTGCTTTTACTTTAAGATTTTTTCTTTAAAATGTGGACCATTTTTAAAGTCTTTATTGAATTTGTCACAATATTGCTTCTGTTTTATGTTTTGGCTTTTTGGCCACAAAGCATATGGAATTTTAGCACTCGACCAGCAATCAAACCTGCACCCCCTGCATTGGAAGGTGAAGTCTTAACCACTGGACCACCAGGGAAATTCCAGACCAGATTTTTAATTTAATGATATATGCATTTAAGAAGGGTCTAGGACTTCTGTACCCAGGGTCTCAGAATGAATCATCTTAAATCTGGTGGATTTCTTTGACTGTCTTCAGCAACCAAGGTTCTGATGGAAGCCCCCTGATTAACGAAGAATACTCCCTGACCCTCTTTATTTTTATTTTTTATTTTTGTTTTTGTTTTTTTTATTTTTTCCCTGACCCTCTTTAAAATATATCTCAGTTTATATTTGCTGTTGAGACAGACCTGCAACTGTCAGGGCTTTCAAATTCCCCTGACCTCCCCAGACCTTCCCACATGGGCAGTGGGAAAGTATTGCAGGGGAAAACAAGTTCAAATGTTGGCCGTGTATTGCAGCTTCCCGATTTCATGGCATTTGGAGAGTTCAATCGTTTCCAGTTAGGGGCTAAGATGGGCTTCTGTTCTTTAAATAGTATTATGAAAACAGGTGGAGACAGAGCCTAGCAAGGCTTTCCAAGAGTTCAGGAAGCTAGGCTGGGAGCTGGAGATGGACACACCCTGGAGCCTAATGCCAGAGCTTGGGGCTAGTCTGGTGATTCACTGTCCAGGACACACAGAGAGGCCATGCAGGTCTGGGTTTAAGAATGTTCTGATTCCATGTCCCTAAAATGGTAGGGACTCTGTCTTTTTGAAAACATTAGATGCCTTCAATTTAAAGTTGAAATTTTGGTTTTCTCTATGATGAAAAAATTTCATATTTTTCTGCCCTAATTCAAACTCTTTTCTTTTCAATCACACTAATCTTCAATATTCTAAGAAAGAATTTCTCAAGAAAATAAAGTGAAATAAACCAAGAAAGAGTCTGTAGTTTGCTGCTTTAAGTGTTTCAGTTCAGTTCAGTTCAGTTCAGTCACTCAGTCGTGTCCAACTCTTTGCGACCCCGTGAACCGCAGCATGCCAGGCCTCCCTGTCCATCACCAATTCCCGGAGTTCACCCAAACCCATGTCCACTGAGTCAGTGATGCCATCCAACCATCATCCTCTGCCATCCCCTTCTCCTCCTGACCTCAATCTTTTGCAGCATCAGGGTCTTTTCAAATGATTCAGCTCTTCGCATCAAGCGGTCAAAGTATTGGAGTTTCAGCTTCAACATCAGACCTTGCAATGAACACCCAGGACCAATCTCCTTTAGGATGGACTGGTTTGATCTCCTTGCAGTCCAAGGGACTCTCAAAAGTCTTCTTCAACACCACAGTTCAAAAGCATCAATTCTTCGGCACTCAGCTTTCTTCACAGTCCAACTCTCACATCCATACGTGACCACTGGAAAAATATCTCTGCATTTCAATATGCTATCTAGGTTGGTCACAACTTTCCTTCCAAGGAGTAAGCATCTTTTAATTTCATGGCTGCAATCACCGTCTGCAGTGGTTTTGGAGCCCCCATAAATAAAGTCAGCCACAGTTTCCGCTGTTTCCCCATCTATTTGCCATGAAGTGATGGGACCAGGTGCCATGATCTTCGTTTTCTGAATGTTGAGCTTTAAGCCAACTTTTTCACTCTCCTCTTTCACTTTCATCAAGAGGCTCTTTAGTTCTTCTTCACTTTCTGCCATAAGGATGGTGTCATCTGCATATCTGAGGTTATTGATATTTCTCCCGGCAATCTTGATTCCAGTTTGTGCTTCCTCCAGCCCAGCGTTTCTCATGATGTACTCTGCATATAAGTTAAATAAGCAGGGTGACAATATCCAGCCTTGACGTACTCCTTTTCCTATTTGGAACCAGTCTGTTGTTCCATGTCCAGTTCTAACTGTTGCTTCCTGACCTGCATACAGGTTTCTCAAGAGGCAGGTCAGGTGGTCTGGTATTCCAATCTCTTTTAGAATTTTCCACAGTTTATTGTGATCCACACAGTCAAAGGCTTTGGCATAGTCAATAAAGCAGAAATAGATGTTTTTCTGGAACTCTCTTGCTTTTTCCATGATCCAACAGATGTTGGCAATTTGATCTCAGGTTCCTGTGCCTTTTCTAAAACCAGCTTGAACATCTGGAAGTTCACGGTTCATGTATTGCTGAAGCCTGGCTTGGAGAATTTAAAGCATTACTACTAGCATGTGAGATGAGTGCAATTGTGTGGTAGTTTGAGTATTCTTTGGCATTGCCTTTCTTTGGTATTGGAATGAAAACTGATCTTTTCCAGTCCTGTGGCCACTGCTGATTTTCCAAATTTGCTGGCATATTTAAATGTTTAAAATTTGTTAAATTGGCTAGAATCACTCTCTTACTTATCTTTATATTTCCAGAATCATGGCTGAAGCCCCCAGGTATCTTAATGGAGAAAAGGAAAGGGGGGTAACATTGCTTCCTGCTATGAAAAAGAGACATATTATGCTGATTACAAAGGGTGCAATTTTATGATATGCTTATATGAGATCTTTCTGTTGGCAAAACTAGACTTTTGGTAATATGAAAAGGTTTTAAAAATTGCTGATGCCCATCAGCAGAGATTCTGATTTATTGTTATTAAGATACATCAGGTGATTTAAATGTGCAACAGGGCTGAGGACTATTCATGCCTTCCTAGACCATCCTGACCTGAAGGTGCTTATTTTGTTAGGATCTTGATATGAAAAGAGGACAGACCCAGCTGGACATTTCTGTCAATCAAAGCTTAGGATGACAGACTTCCCTGGTGGTCCAATGGTTAAAACTCTGTGCTTCCACTACAGGAGGCATGGGTTTGATCCTTGGTCACAAGAAGTGGCCAATAAATAAATAAATAAATAATTTACAAAACAAAAAATAGTTTTAAAAAAACTTGCTATGAATTTTATGTTTTTTTTTAAATTAATGGAACAGATTTAGAATAACACAAAAATTGAGCAAGTAGTATAAAGAATTCACATATATCCCCTGTACAGTAGCTGTACTGCTATTTTCCCAATTATTAACATCTTACACTAGTATGGTATACTTTTTATAATTAATGAACCAATATTGATACATTATAATTTACTAAAGACCATAGTTTACTCTGATGTCCTTAGTTTTTATCTAACATTCTGTTTTTGACCTCCGAATCCCATCCAGGATATTGCCTTACATTTGGCCAAGGTTCCTCTTAGCTGTGACAGTGTCTTAGACTTTCCTAATTTAAGGTGATCTTGACA